>NC_064619.1:15508004-18008004 GCF_023898315.1 Schistocerca nitens
ATAAACTGAAGTAGATTTTTTGTTCTGTTAATATGCTTCTCAGTTGCGGATATTCGCCTGATCAAATACTTTGCTATGAGGAACAGTGATGGAGAGAGAATAGCTTAGCTTCTGCCTACGCCTAAGTGCCATCTGAGACTTTCTGATGGGAAATACTCCTATTGAGATTGTTTCTGTGTCTACATGTAAAGTAGTATTTGCCGAATAACTATTGGAGATTTCACTATAGCGAAATATCTAACTCGTTACAATGTGAACAACAGAATATCGGAATTATGACCTAAAGAGTCTAAATACTAAACCTTATACTATAGTATACATTAGAAACATTTCGGGCTCTATGTAACCACTCCGGTTTATCAATGCGTCCTTCGCTAATACCCAACCATTCAATGAAAATGGTGCCTTATATTAAGCTGTCGAGAAACGTCGCACAACTCATTTTTAAAACATGGACACTGCCGGTCAAAACTTTTCGACCACCCAAGATAAAATTTCCATGTACAACCACATCGTAACAACTAAACAGACCAACAAAATAAATATTTTCTCTATCGATAACTAAGTACCATACCATATGGTTTAGATTTTAGCTCTTTGCCCTTAGAACAGCTGCACAAACTCTTGGCCTTCTGGAGATAAGATTTTATAGTGTTTTTGCAGGTATTGGAATCTAACACGTCTGTATGTTATTCCATAGACCTTCAATCATTAAATGACATCAGTTTTCTAACCTCCCTGTCAAGTTCATTCCATAAGAATTCAGTGAATTTAAGTCGGGTGACTGACTTGGTCAAATCATATTCTCCAGTTCTCCGCATTCCTCTTTTCTATTGGCGTACCCTGTGCACAATTTAGAAGCCTGTTTGTGATCATTGTGGTGCCGCAGAACAAGACCTCTACCAGTAAGTCTCTTGTCAGATGGAACTGGATTGTCAATCAGTATCTTGTGATATGCTTCCTTCTTTAATGTTCTATTAATTCTGATTAGATCACTGACTTTATCACCCGTAAAACATCCCCACAACATAATCAACCTTCCACCGAGCTTCACCGTTAGTCTCACACACTGACTCGTCATACGTTCTCCACAAAGTCGCTGAAAAAACATTCGACGATGGATTCCCAATACTTCAAACTTAGATTCGTTCGTGAATAACACCTTGGAACATTGCTGCGAGCTCCAATTTTTAATGTTTCTGTGATCATAGCAATGTTTTCACCTTATTTTATTTATTCAATAATGGTTTTCTGGCTGCTATGCACCCCTTTAAAGCTGGCTCACGAAGGCGGCGTTGCACTGTTGAGAACGAGATTAGAGCCGCTCGCATACTACACTCCTGGAAATGGAACAAAGAACACATTGACACCGGTGTGTCAGACCCACCATACTTGCTCCGGACACTGCGAGAGGGCTGTACAAGCAATGATCACACGCACGGCACAGCGGACACACCAGGAACCGCGGTGTTGGCCGTCGAATGGCGCTAGCTGCGCAGCATTTGTGCACCGCCGCCGTCAGTGTCAGCCAGTTTGCCGTGGCATACGGAGCTCCATCGCAGTCTTTAACACTGGTGGCATGCCGCGACAGCGTGGACGTGAACCGTATGTGCAGTTGACGGACTTTGAGCGAGGGCGTATAGTGGGCATGCGGGAGGCCGGGTGGACGTACCGCCGAATTGCTCAACACGTGGGGCGTGAGGTCTCCACAGTACATCGATGTTGTCGCCAGTGGTCGGCGGAAGGTGCACGTGCCCGTCGACCTGGGACCGGACCGCAGCGACGCACGGATGCACGCCAAGACCGTAGGATCCTACGCAGTGCCGTAGGGGACCGCACCGCCACTTCCCAGCAAATTAGGGACACTGTTGCTCCTGGGGTATCGGCGAGGACCATTCGCAACCGTCTCCATGAAGCTGGGCTACGGTCCCGCACACCGTTAGGCCGTCTTCCGCTCACGCCCCAACATCGTGAAGCCCGCCTCCAGTGGTGTCGCGACAGGCGTGAATGGAGGGACGAATGGAGACGTGTCGTCTTCAGCGATGAGAGTCGCTTCTGCCTTGGTGCCAATGATGGTCGTATGCGTGTTTGGCGCCGTGCAGGTGAGCGCCACAATCAGGACTGCATACGACCGAGGCACACAGGGTCAACACCCGGCATCATGGTGTGGGGAGCGATCTCCTACACTGGCCGTACACCACTGGTGATCGTCGAGGGGACACTGAATAGTGCACGGTACATCCAAACCGTCATCGAACCCATCGTTCTACCATTCCTAGACCGGCAAGGGAACTTGCTGTTCCAACAGGACAATGCACGTCCGCATGTATCCCGTGCCACCCAACGTGCTCTAGAAGGTGTAAGTCAACTACCCTGGCCAGCAAGATCT
This sequence comes from Schistocerca nitens, assembly GCF_023898315.1. Classification (NCBI taxonomy): domain Eukaryota; kingdom Metazoa; phylum Arthropoda; class Insecta; order Orthoptera; family Acrididae; genus Schistocerca; species Schistocerca nitens. Next base: position 15,510,394 of record NC_064619.1, read on the forward strand.
CCGGATCTGTCCCCCATTGAGCATGTTTGGGACTGGATGAAGCGTCGTCTCACGCGGTCTGCACGTCCAGCACGAACGCTGGTCCAACTGAGGCGCCAGGTGGAAATGGCATGGCAAGCCGTTCCACAGGACTACATCCAGCATCTCTACGATCTTCTCCATGGGAGAATAGCAGCCTGCATTGCTGCGAAAGGTGGATATACACTGTACTTGTGCCGACATTGTGCATGCTCTGCTGCCTGTGTCTATGTGCCTGTGGTTCTGTCAGTGTGATCATGTGATGTATCTGACCCCTGGAATGTGTCAATAAAGTTTCCCCTTCCTGGGACAATGAATTCACGGTGTTCTTATTTCAATTTCCAGGAGTGTATTTGCTTCCTCGCGAATATCAGGTGCGGTAAGACTCGTCTGACGTTTACTCTGTGCGCGTGTGAACTGATCTTTCCAGTATGATGTCATTCGGCGTCTTCCAGATCGCGAAACACTTCCACCGGCACATGTTCGCTTGGACCGTTGCAATGTACACACCACTGTAGATTGGACTACGCTAATTTTTGTTGCTACTTTCCTCCTAGAGCAGCCTTCCTGATGTTTATCCACAGTTACATCACTTTTTCAATTCTACTCTCCTACTTCTGTCCTATTAGAAGCTACTGTGACATGAATCTGATCAGGTGCACAAACACACTGTTAGATGCACACAGTGTACCGTAATTTTTTGTAAACTGACTCCACACAGACAGCTGAGAGAAAGAGGTCTTTTTTAATGTGACCGTCTTAGGTAAGGATACGTCAGTGTTGCTGTGGATACCCATCAGCGGCCGTCTATGCGAACAAGCAGCCAAATGCACAACAGAGGCCCTTAGTCTTTACATTTTTATACGTACTTTGTTATTAGAGCGGGGATATGATAGAATATTCAGAACGAAATCCCTGTTTTTAACCACGAATCCATAATAAATAAAGAGCGCCAGTTTGCTTTTATTCTACAGTAATTACTTTTATTGTGTTAACCGGTTTTCTGCTTGTAAGGCCATCTGCAGACATTTACTATTGTCACTAAAAAAATACGGTGTTTATAAACAACATTGGAAGAGAAGTTACATTTAGATTGAGACAGAAACGTCAATCTTCCAGTGTTGTCTACAAACACTGTACCTTCTTTGATGACAACACTCAGTAGTGTCCGATGACGGCCTTGCAAGCGGAATATCGGTTAACACAATAAAAGTAACAAGGTAGAACATAAGCAAACTAGCTCTTTTCATTTATTATAATGTTTTTCTACCACGAACCGACGGAAGGTTCAGTTAATATCTCAGATACATAGTTGTAATAGGTGCTGGGATACTTTGGACCGGTAGTGTAAGTGGTAATAGCGATTCTGTAATTGAGTGAAGGGTTCTCGTAATTCGTTTGTTCGCAGGTTTTACTTAAGCACACTGGTTTCAACCAGCGATACAAACGTACACTAAATCTGCATGTTATTTACTTTATTTTGTCTTGAAAGTGTCAGCATTTGACGATGAATATTTTAAAACTTGAGAGCTTGCTAGTGACCAGAGAGAGATTTCAAGAAAAGAATCGTGACCGGTTTTTTTCTGTGATAGGTAATTTACTACAGAGCCACAATATTCGACAACGAATTGTATGGACACGTTAAAACGAAGAATACCAATGAAACCTTTCGCACCAAATTTATTTGCTTGTGGTGTTCTTGTATCAGAAAAGAGAGATACAGTCATTGTCGTGGCATACATTGCTCAGAGTTACATTTACTCAACGCCATTTTATCGACACAGCGGTTAGTATCCCTAGCTACTGACGGGGTTAGTATCATTAACCACTTATGTGGAGGTCACTGGTTCGATTTCCAGTGAAGATCTCGAATTTTTCTGTGATGCGCTATGGAACTCAGTGTGACAAATCTTTTGAGGTCTATTGAGAAGCTGTCTGAATAAATAAGCAACTACACAAGCCGTAAATGTGGTGACAAATCTAAAGGCTCTCCACCATGTTGCAAGCCACAAGAAATTTACTGGTATTTTCTATGCTTAGGTTTCCGCTAGACGTGACGTGCAACTCGCAGCCTTCTTATCACTCGTTTGTTACAACTTGCAACTGATAAGAGAAGAGAACATCCAACCAGTCGCAGAATTTGCTAATTTTTCCTACGGTTGTTGTACATACTGGTGAAAAGTATCTGAGCACCTCTGTCTAATGCTGAACTGACCACCAGACGTTACGAGAGACACAGCTGCCAGTATAAAAGGAGCTGGGGAGTATTTTATTGTCATTAGAGAAGCAATAATAGCAAAATGGATCAGTGAGGACGTCACCTGAGTAACAGATCCATGAGCGACATTTCGACCCTTCTAAAACTCTTTATACTGAATCTTTTTGACTATGGTATAATTTATAAATATGGGTGAATGTTCTTACTGACTTGTGTAAATATATACTTCGGCTAGCGTAAATTATGATGGATGTAACTTAAGGTAATAGTATATTCATATATTGGTAATAGTTCAGTAATTGAATGACTGTTAAGCAAAATTTCTTCAAACTTAATTATTCCAATTAAATTTTCTGTTCTACTTTTATTTAAATATACGCATGAGACTAGTTACTTTTAATACTTAAATATTCACACACAACTATTAGTACGTGGAATAATTAGAGGTATCACTTCTTATCCTTAATTAAAGGTAAGTGAATTAGATATTTCACACACACATCACTGTTTTTGACTTTATAATAAAAATTATTGTTATCAGAAAATGCACACAATACTACTGAACGCACAATATTACACTTCACTTCTTAATTTATTTTTTCCTTGAAGTGAAGATCAGTAGGCAAGCAGCGTGCTACAAAACGGTTAATCTGTTTTTTTTTTTTTTTTTTTAAATCTCGGGGAAATTTCTGTCTTCTAGCCTCGCCAGAAATTCAGAATAATTTGATTTAATCTCGTGAGTATAGCGTTGGCACCGTGAGAAAAAAATGTTGTAAAGAAATATATATAACATATAACATTTATAAATTATAAATTTGGGACTGCTATTACGAAACGAAAGCAGAAATGTTACATTAAACAATTATTATTTGACGAAGTAAATAATTTGTACAGAAATCTAACATTTTGTGAATAATTCTCACAGTTTTGAACATAACAAAGAATTGTGCCATATTTCGGCGAAATACTTGGAAATTACACTCCTGGAAATTGAAATAAGAACACCGTGAATTCATTGTCCCAGGAAGGGGAAACATTATTGACACATTCCTGGGGTCAGATACATCACATGATCACACTGACAGAACCACAGGCACATAGACACAGGCAACAGAGCATGCACAATGTCGGCACTAGTACAGTGTATATCCACCTTTCGCAGCAATGCAGGCTGCTATTCTCCCATGGAGACGATCGTAGAGATGCTGGATGTAGTCCCGTGGAACGGCTTGCCATGCCATTTCCACCTGGCGCCTCAGTTGGACCAGCGTTCGTGCTGGACGTGCAGACCGCGTGAGACGACGCTTCATCCAGTCCCAAACATGCTCAATGGGGGACAGATCCGGAGATCTTGCTGGCCAGGGTAGTTGACTTACACCTTCTAGAGCACGTTGGGTGGCACGGGATACATGCGGACGTGCATTGTCCTGTTGGAACAGCAAGTTCCCTTGCCGGTCTAGGAATGGTAGAACGATGGGTTCGATGACGGTTTGGATGTACCGTGCACTATTCAGTGTCCCCTCGACGATCACCAGTGGTGTACGGCCAGTGTAGGAGATCGCTCCCCACACCATGATGCCGGGTGTTGGCCCTGTGTGCCTCGGTCGTATGCAGTCCTGATTGTGGCGCTCACCTGCACGGCGCCAAACACGCATACGACCATCATTGGCACCAAGGCAGAAGCGACTCTCATCGCTGAAGACGACACGTCTCCGTTCGTCCCTCCATTCACGCCTGTCGCGACACCACTGGAGGCGGGCTGCACGATGTTGGGGCGTGAGCGGAAGACGGCCTAACGGTGTGCGGGACCGTAGCCCAGCTTCATGGAGACGGTTGCGAATGGTCCTCGCCGATACCCCAGGAGCAACAGTGTCCCTAATTTGCTGGGAAGTGGCGGTGCGGTCCCCTACGGCACTGCGTAGGATCCTACGGTCTTGGCGTGCATCCGTGCGTCGCTGCGGTCCGGTCCCAGGTCGACGGGCACGTGCACCATCCGCCGACCACTGGCGACAACATCGATGTACTGTGGGGACCTCACGCCCCACGTGTTGAGCAATTCGGCGGTACGTCCACCCGGCCTCCCGCATGCCCACTATAAGCCCTCGCTCGAAGTCGGTCAACTGCACATACGGTTCACGTCCACGCTGTCGCGGCATGCTACCAGTGTTAAAGACTGCGATGGAGCTCCGTATGCCACGGCAAACTGGCTGACACTGACGGCGGCGGTGCACAAATGCTGCGCAGCTAGCGCCATTCGACGGCCAACACCGCGGTTCCTGGTGTGTCCGCTGTGCCGTGCGTGTGATCATTGCTTGTACAGCCCTCTCGCAGTGTCCGGAGCAAGTATGGTGGGTCTGACACACCGGTGTCAATGTGTTCTTTTTTCCATTTCCAGGAGTGTACAATAATCTTAGCTCAGCTCTGGAGCGAAAGAATAAAGCATTCATAATAAGGTCATATTAGTACTCGCAATTGGCGATAATAGTAGAATGATTAAATAAATTCCCAGCAGGAATACTAGTTCATTCGAACAAAATGGAAGCAAATGGGAGTCTGATAGCGTAAGATGTTGTCGGAAAGGCGCGCGATTAAAGAAGAGAAAGAAAAGGCGAGAGCGCATTCTTATATAGAACAAAATACAGATGATAGTGATACGCCGCTCTCATTATTCTGGGCGTACATATCCACTGACTTGCAGCGCAATTCACTGACTCAGTGGTTAAATTATATCTCTAAACCTTAATATTCCGATAGAAAAAGAAAATAGTATGTTATTTCGTTGCGGGCAGGGCACAATATTATATCTTCAAGTCGACTGTCGTTGATGTGATTGTGGAGTGAAAACGCCAAGGAACAACCACAGCTGAACCAAGAGTGGGCAAATAATGTACTGACGAAAGTGACCGTCAAGCATTGTGGAGCATGGTTGTAAAAAACTACACGAAATTAGCGGAAGGAATCACTCATGATTGGTTGGTTGGTTGATTTGGGGGAGGAGACCAAAAAGCGAGGTTATCAGTCCCGTGGGATAAGGGAAGGATGAACGAATTCGGACGTGCCCTGTCATAGGAACCATCCCGGAATTTGCCTGAAGCGATTTAGGGAAATCATGGAAAACCCAAATCAGGATGGCCGGACGCGGGTTTTGACCGTCGTCCTGCCGAATGCGAGTCCAGTTTGCTAAACACTGCACCACCTCGCTCAGTGAATCACTTGTGAAATCCATAGTGCTGCCATTAGTCCAGCTAGTACAGTGACTATGTGCATGAAGTTAAAAAGGCTTGAGTGCAAAGGTCGAGCAGCTTTCCGCAAGCCGCACATTTCTGGAGTCACTACTAAACGGTGCTTGAGGTGGTATAAAGAGCGACGGCACTGGTCCGCGGATGACTGGGAACGAGTGAACTGGAGTCACCAATCACGCTATAACCTGCGACAATCTGATGTAAGAGTCTGGGTGGGGCGAATACCTCGAGAACATTACCTATCGTCAGGTGTCATGGTGGGGCGAACACCTCGAGAACATTACCTATCTTCAGGTGTCATGTGAAGTGTCAACAGTGAGGCACAGAAGAGGTAGTTTTACTGTGTGAGGGTGATTTACATTGCTAGGCTGTGGTTGTCTTATGACGCTTAAGAAAACACTGAATGTGGAAGAGTATGAACACATTTTACAGCATTATGTACTGCACACAGTAAACGAACAGTTCGAATATGATGGTTGTTTGTATCAGCATTACAATGGAAATTTGGAAATTTGTGTTAAGTGTCTATGGGACAAAACTGCTGAGGTCATCGGTCCGTAGGCTTACACACTATTTGATCTAACTTAAACTAACTTACGTTAAGGACAAAACACACCATGCCCGAGGGAGGGGTCGAACCTCCGACGGGGGGGGGGGGGGGAGCAGAGTGAACCGTGACAAGCTCCTAGGACCGAGCCGCTACCCCACGCGACAGCATTGCAATGTATCCTGTCACAAATCAGCTTGTCAGGCAATACTGGGTGGACAATAACATTCATAAAAAAGAATGGTAAGGGCAGAGCCACGACCTGAATCCTTGGAACACCTCTGGGATGATTTAGATTTAGAACGTCATCTTTGCTCCAGATCACTGAGCACAATATCATTACTTACTCTAGTTTCGGCTTTTGAGCAAGAAAGGGTTGCCATTCCTCGACAGACAATTAGGCACCTGATTATGCTTATCCATTACGGATATTTTAGAACTGTGACTGTATATTGATTGTAAATAAGTTATAGAGAACTGCAACCAGTCACTTTTTTGAATAATTATGTTTTATTCCATGAACCGGTTTTTGAACCTTTCCAGGTTCATCTTCAGATGGTTTCAGGAAGGTGTATCATTACTGGTAGTAGCATAATGCTGGGTGCTGGATTGTGACAGTATAGGCGACTTTTTTCGGTTAATGTCCATCTGTCTGAGTCCATTTTGATGGTCAGTAGTTATATAAGGACACACACTTCCACACAAGCTATATTAATTTACACTTTAACAGCGAGACTATTCCAGCATCCAGCATGCGCTTAACAACTGTTGTGAAGCGCATGCTGGATGCTGGAATAGTCTCGCTGTTAAAGTGTAAATTTATATAGCTTGTGTGGAAGTGTGTGTCCTTATATAACTACTGACCATCAAAGTGGAGGCAGACAGATGGACATTAACCGAAAAAAGTCGCCTATACTGTCGCTAGCCAGCAAAATGGCTCTGAGAACTATGGGACTTAACTGCTGAGGTCATCAGTCCCCTAGAACTTAAAACTACTTAAACCTAACTAACCTAAGGACAGCACACACATCCATGCCCGAGGCAGGATTCGAACCTGCGACCGTAGCGGTCGCGCGGTTCCAGACTGTAGCGCCTAGAACCGCTCGGCCACTCTGACCGGCGTCGCAAGCCAGCACCCAGCATTATGCTACTACCAGTAATGATATACCTTCCTGAAACCATCTGAAGATGAACCTGGAAAGGTTCGAAAACCGGTTCATGGAATAAAACATAATTATTCAAAAAAGTGACTGGTTGCAGTTCTGTATAACTTATTTACATACAATTGGGCACCTCATTAAAGAGCCTCAACAGAGTTCAAGCCATCATAAGGACGAACGGTGGATACACTTCACACTGATGTGTGTCAATAGGTGTACAGAGACTTTTGATTAGATTGTGTGCTTAAATGGCGTTTTAGTAAGATGCGTTTCATAAGCGGTTTCGAAAAATCGAGATGCAAACCTTATGAGTCTCTTTAATGCCATATGAGTGTTCCAGTCATTGAGCACCAGTTTACCACAACAGGGTAACACTGTCAGATCACCAAAGTTAAGTGCTGTAAGGCTGCACTTGGATGGGTGACCATCCGGTGTGCCAAGCACTGTTGGCAAGTGGGGTGCACTCTTCCCTTGTGAGGCAACCTGAGTAGCTACATGATTGAAAACTAGCGGCTCCGGTCTCATAAGCTGACATATGGTTGGGAGAGTGGTGTGCTGACCGCATGCCCCTCCATATCCGCTTCCAGTAACGCCTGTGGGCTGAGGATAACACGGCAGCAGGTCGGTACCATTGGGCCTTCATGACCTGTTCATGCAGAATTTGGTTTTACCACAACGGGAGAAGGCAGCAGACTAGAAATGTACCACTACTGCAGTCTAGTCCCTCATTCTCCCTAATCTTCTATTTGTGAAGCTGCAACGAATTATAGTTCCTCAGAAAGGATCAATAATAATAATCATAATCATTGTGTGGCATAATTTAGGCATATCATCATTTTCAAGCATGTCCTACAAAGTTATTGTAGTGAAGTTATTACACAAAACACAGTAACAATCAATGCCTTGGGCAGTTATGAGTATTGGGGCAAAGCCTTAATGAGTGCACTCTGCATTGTTGCTAGATATATCCAAGATGGCGGTGATGACATAATCCAAGATGGCGGCGTGTAGACTTGGCAACAGTGCATAGCATCATCCAAGATGGTGGCCATTATGTCATTCAAGATAGCGGCTTTTGGTGGGAAGTTTGAATTGTGGTGGGAAGAAAATCAATTGGGATACCTCCACTAACGTAACCCCCCTCCCCCAGAAAAATGGCCGGAAGTTCAAATTCCAACAAGATAATGCATCACACATCTGCTAAGCAAAGAATATCATGGAAAGGTAGCCCAAGTGAACTAACTCCTCTAACCTAAGTCACCCGACTGGCGTCAAGTTTGAATTTTGGTGGGAAGATAGGCCACTTGGGGTTTCGCAGCTAATCTAAGAAAATGGCGCGAAAGAAAGGACACTTGTACTTACCTCAGTCACCCAACCAGCACTTCCCCCAGGAAAATGGCTGGAGGTTCAAATTTCAACAGGATAATGCATCACACCTTTACTAAGCTAAGAAAATCATGCGAAGATAGCTCACTTGGCCTCCCTCCACTAACCTAAGTCACCAGACTGTAACTTCCTCCTATGAACTGGCGCCAAGTTTGAATTTTGGCAGTAAACAAAGTTCACTTGGGGTTTCGCTACCAACCTAAGAAAATCGCAGGAAGAGAGTTCACTTGTATTAACCTCAGTCACCCGACGTCCACCTCTTCTCAGGAACTAGCGCCAAGTTTGAATTCCCACAGGATAATGCATCACACCATGGTTATCTCTACAAAGCTAAGAAAATCATGCGAAGATAGCTCACTTGGCCTACCTCCACTAATCTAACACACCTGTCCGCCACCTCTTCCTAGGGATTGGTGAGAAAAGGACTGGTGGAGAGAGGAAGGAGTGTATTTATTTTGGATCAATTTATTTAGGAATCGAGTATATTTATCACACTGATACAAAACGCAAGCTCTCACATGTCTGGGGTCATGTCACAGAGCCTACAGACATGCGAACCACTAAAAGACTCTGCAAACGTGCTTGATAATTGTCAACTGTTAGAATCATGCACCAGCCTTTATTTAAATAATTTAACCCACTACCACGATCCCGTGCATTCGCCATGAGCTCCAGAGCCCAACTGAGCTAGTACACAGTACCAGCACCAGACAGCGCTTTCATCCCTGATGTCATATTTTCGACCACTTTCTCTCTATTTCCATTCCAATAGGACATGTCTGACGCATGCTACTGATGTCAAGCACCAGGCCCGCATGCTCATACTGACGTTATAATCGTGCAATATAAATCTGTCCACGATTCAAATGGAACATGTGGGCGCTGCTGCCCCCCGACCCCACCCCGGCTACGGCCAGGCACTCGCCGCAAAGTGACATGGCCGTCAGCTGTCAAACCACACACAGACATCCGTTTGGGTCCCGCACGCATGAGGCGGTGGCATCCCCATCATACTTGACACACCAGAGAAATTCCTTTTCAAATACATGATCACCTAGGCGCCTTTGATGACGCGATCGTACGGGAGCGAAGACCTATTTTCAAAGCGCAAATGCTCCAAGGTGGCCCGCGCATGCGTGCACACTTGCTAAAACACCCTTAATCATAAGAGCATTCTCCTTGTTTGGAAATAGATCAGACGGCGGCGATTGTCGCAAGCGCATCTAAGAACGCTCTCAACCTTATACTGATGTCACATGACTGTGTAAAAGTAAGAAATGACTGAACGTTGCGGAAACTGTATATTGTCCCAGAAATAGTTAACGCTAGCTTTCTTGATGTTTCAGCTTGTATGCGCAGAAGTTCTTGCGCTAACAGAATCTGTTCACGCAAACATCGCAGAATAACATCGAATGCAGTCTTCCTCATAGACCTAACAAGGTACCCCTTCCATCACGTGTTACCCTTACTGCTTTCAACACACGCAAACGTTCCCTCCGCTATGTAGAAGCTCCTATATGCTGGCACAAAGGATGTGAATGAATCAAGCATTATGATTGGCTCTTATCAGTTTTACCTGGTGAAAACGGATGCTGCCAGTTCATGCACCATCCACCATTTCTTTCTTTCTGCTGACGGGACCTTCTGAGGTTAAATTATTTTTCACACATAACTAAATTGCACTCACAGTTAAACACGCAAAGTTGTCTACACATCATCAAATGCATACTAGACTCACAAGGATATTGGAAGTGAGGAACATATTTACCAGTCTAACTACTATTAAAGATTATTACGATTGCCACAACAGTCTGATGACATGGATCGATGTACACGTAATTTCTGCTCTTGACGATTGTGCTTCCGGAACGAATCTCATTATCTATAGTGCACATAAATTTCCACGTAAAACGTCTCTTGCAGTTATCGATGTGCTGAATCTTACGATAGGACACACAGTCAATCTCTCAAGTCATGCCACTACATAAAGCATATTAACTTTACAATACAATACATACATATATTACACAACATAAACCACAGTAACTTTACAATACAATATACACACATTTTACACAAACAGTGAAGTTATCTTTTATATCTGTACAGCACCTGAAAAAAATTATCCTATGCTTATACTCACACCAGTTATATGTCTCAATGCTCCTCAGTCCTAGGGAAGCACCGTCTGCCTTTTCTTTCTTTCTACAGTTGTGACATTCAGCGGCAATAAATTAGTTTACGCTGATTACCATATTACACCAACAACTAAACCTCGCGAAGTGCCACACGTATCACCAAATACAGAAAGACTCTTACTCAATTACACTGCTCTCCCACTGAGGAAAGGAGCTTGAATATTAGAGTGTGAAACCGATATCCAACCCAGAAACTTATCACTGCATACCATGTCGATGTAGTGAACATACAATTCCTAACATATGCCAAACAAATCATCCATTTTACATCATTCGTACACACACTGCAAAGACAGGTAGTACTGTTATACTCCTCACAGCACTAGATATTTTCAACAGCGAACGATCACAAGTCATCCACTCCCCCCCCCCACCCCCACATGCGACCAGAGCACCCTCAGCAGACCGAAGTCGCTCTCAAAACTGTTCTACAAATTCGGGATCGTTTCCCCTTGGCACAAATGCATTACTGTTTCTGCTCCGAACCTGCTTCCTTGCTTGCTCGCTTTTCTACGCACATCTCCAGACTCAGGGATGACAAGAACGCACGTATTTTCGCAATAATATTAGACCATTTTCGCGGTACTTCTCGATATCAAATACTACCGACCGCTAGCTCAACATAATTCCGAAGACATAGACTGGAAATTATTTCTCTACACCCCCAAACTTTACCGATGTGCAGCGTGCTGTAAACCACAGACTAACTGGAAACAAATGGAGGAAAGTGATATTTCCACTCTTGAATACCGACGTTGGTGATGTAACAGATTCCAAAGCATCCCTATAATTTACAAGCCGACTAAGGTTTCTACCATGTCTAGACAACAGGTAAACGTGTCTTCCACATGCTAGATGCACACACCACAATCGATCTTCTCTCATCTAAGTAAAGGCGCGAAATGTGCAGAAGCAGTCAACCAAACAATTTACATGGAAGACAATAACGCTCCAGCGCAAACGCATCCCCGTACACAATCAAATATTTCCACTTGATCACGAAAGCCGCCCAACATATAATATACGTCAATTCGCTATTTGGACGTCTAGACGACGAAAAAGTTAACTCCAACAGGCCTTTGCATTCGGACAGCTGCTGCCGTTAACGGGAAAGGTGAATCATTCCCACCACAGGCTGTGTATGCACGGAATCATTCTAGAAAACTGTCACATATATGTTTTATCTTTATACTCACAATTTAATGTTACAATCGCAGTCTCATTGAACGGCATTCGACAATGAGCCAAGTATCGGAAATACACCTTGCTGTCGGCAGTGCACTGAAAATACGAGGGCAGTTCAATAAGTAATGCAACACATTTATTTTCTCGGACAATTTTGGTTGAAAAAACCGGAAATTTCTTGTGGAATATTTTCAAACATTCCCGCTTCGTCTCGTATAGTTTCATTGACTTCCAACAGGTGGCAGCGCTATACGGAGCTGTTAAAATGGCGTCTGTAACGGATGTGCGTTACAAACAACGGGCAGTGATCGAGTTTCTTTTGGCGGAAAACCAGGGCATCTCAGATATTCATAGGCGCTTGCAGAATGTCTACGGTGATCTGGCAGTGGACAAAAGCACGGTGAGTCGTTGGGCAAAGCGTGTGTCATCATCGCCGCAAGGTCAAGCAAGACTGTCTGATCTGCCGCGTGCGGGCCGGCCGTGCACAGCTGTGACTCCTGCAATGGCGGAGCGTGCGAACACACTCGTTCGAGATGATCGACGGATCACCATCAAACAACTCAGTGCTCAACTTGACATCTCTGTTGGTAGTGCTGTCACAATTGTTCACCAGTTGGGATATTCAAAGGTTTGCTCCCGCTGGGTCCCTCGTTGTCTAACCAAACACCATAAAGAGCAAAGGAGAACCATCTGCGCAGAATTGCTTGCTCGTCATGTGGCTGAGGGTGACAATTTCTTGTCAAAGATTGTTACAGGCGATGAAACATGGGTTCATCACTTCGAACCGGAAACAAAGCGGGAATCAATGGAGTGGCGCCACACCCACTCCCCTTACAAGAAAAAGTTTAAAGCCATACCCTCAGCCGGTAAAGTCGTGGTTACAGTCTTCTGGGACGCTGAAGGGGTTATTCTGTTCGATGTCCTTCCCCATGGTCAAACGATCAAGTCTGAAGTGTATTGTGCTACTCTTCAGAAATTGAAGAAACGACTTCAGCGTGTTCGTAGGCACAAAAATCTGAACGAACTTCTCCTTCTTCATGACAACGCAAGACCTCACACAAGTCTTCGCACCCGAGAGGAGCTCACAAAACTTCAGTGGATTGTTCTTCCTCATGCACCCTACAGCCCCGATCTCGCACCGTCGGATTTCCATATGTTTGGCCCAATGAAGGACGCAATCCGTGGGACGCACTACGCGGATGATGAAGAAGTTATTGATGCAGTACGACGTTGGCTCCGACATCGACCAGTGGAATGGTACCGTGCAGGCATACAGGCCCTCATTTCAAGGTGGCGTAAGGCCGTAGCATTGAATGGAGATTACGTTGAAAAATAGTGTTGTGTAGCTAAAAGATTGGGGAATAACCTGGTGTATTTCAATGCTGAATAAAACAACCCCTGTTTCAGAAAAAAATGTGTTGCATTACTTATTGAACTGCCCTCGTAGAAATATCACTACCTTTCTTATGACTTGACATACTCTTACCTTTTGCTATCACAGTACTCCAAGTCAAATCCATACCCTCCTTACGACTGGACATAGTGATTTTCTTCCCACAAACACATACTTTATAAGCCTGATGCTCAAATACGAACATCACGAATTCCCTACTACTAGTAAGTATAATACTTTGTCCATAGCTGATTGCCTACGATTTGAAAGAATACTGACCGAAAATCAACGATGGGTGGACATGTCTCTTAGGTTTTTCCTTGCGAGTCCTACCATCGTGTCCTGGAAAGAGGGACGTAATCGACCAGATTACTGTCACAAGAGGTCTTGGTTCTACAGGTGCGCACAAGTAAAACTCTTCCAGTTTGCTTATGTTGTAAATGTCTTTTATTTAAAATCATCCAGTGTTATGCTATCCACCATAAGAATATGATTAACAACATGCAAGGTCTAGTTTCCTGCGAAAGGCCGTGATCAGAAATTCTTAATGTCAGTATAGAACCTGGCACAGGCCTCGAAGTCGTGGCAGAAAAAAACGACATGTTTAGCATTGTTCAAAAGCGTGTTAGAAAACAGTGTTTGAAACAACTAAACAGAACTAGAGGGATTTCGTATATTCTGCGGGATACGATCATTCGCTTAGAGTATAGGTGGTCAAACTTAAAAGTGGCCTCTGCAAGGTCTGTATATTTAATAGGCGGTAGTAGCAGTAGCAGTTTGAGGTGTAAATTCGGTGAAGGACTTGGTAAACCGTTAGGTATGCTTGAATGGCTGCACGATGCGGTATTCTGGAGGGGGGGGGGGGGCAATGCGAAATCTCTTTCCCCGCACTGGAGACCCACCGCACATTTGCGTAATTGCGTCAGCATCGATGCCTATTGTTGTTGTTGTTGTCTTCAGTCCTGAGACTGGTTTGATGCAGCTCTCCATGCTACCCTATCCTGTGCAAGCTTCTTCATCTCCCAGTACTTACTGCAACCTACATCCTTCTGAATCTGCTTAATGTATTCATCTCTTGGTCTCCCTATACGATTTTTACCCTCCACGCTGCCTTCCAATGCTAAATTTGTGATCCCTTGATGCCTCAGAACATGCCCTACCAACCGGTCCCTTCTTCTTGTCAAATCGTGTCACAAACACCTCTTCTCCCCAATTCTATTCAATACCTCCTCATTAGTTATGTGATCTAATCTTCAGCATTCTTCTGTAGCACCACATTTCGAAAGCTTCTATTCTCTTCCTATCCAAACTATTTATCGTCCATGTTTCACTTCCATACATGGCTACACTCCATACAAATACTTTCAGAAACGACTTCCTGACACTTAAATCTATACTCGATGTTAACAAATTCCTCTTCTTCAGAAGCGCTTTTCTTGCCATTGCCAGTCTACATTTTATATCCTTTCTACTTCGACCATCATCAGTTATTTTGCTCCCCAAATAGCAAAACTCATTTATTACTTTAAGCGTGTCATTTCCTAATCTAATTCCCTCAGCATCACCCGACTTAATTCGACCACATTCCATTATCCTCGTTTTGCTTTTGTTGATGTTCATCTTATATCCTCCTTTCAAGACACTGTCCATTCCGTTCAACTGCTCTTCCAAGTCCTTTGCTGTCTCTGACAGAATTCCAATGTCATCGGCGAACCTCAACGTTTTTATATCTTCTCCATGGATTTTAATACCTACTCCGACTTTTTCTTTTGTTTCCTTTACTGCTTGTTCAATATACAGATCGAATAACATCGGGGAGAAGCTACAACCTTGTCTCACTCCCTTCCCAACCACTGCTTCCCTTTCATGCCCCTCGACTCTTATAACTGCCATCTGGTTCCTGTACATATTGTAAATAGCCTCTCGCTCCCTGTATTTTACCTCTGCCAGCTTTAGAATTTGAAAGAGAGTATTCCACTCAACATTGTCAAAAGCTTTCTCTAAGTCTACAAATGCTAGAAAAGTGGATTTGCCTTTCCTTAATCTTTCTTCTAAGGTAAGGCGTAAGGTCAGTATTGCCTCACGTGTTCCAACATTTCTACTGAATCCAAACTGATCTTCCCCGAGGTTGACTTCTACCAGTTTTTCCATTCGTCTGTAAGGAATTCGCGTTAGTATTTTGCAGCTGTGACTTATTAAACTGATAGTTCGGTAATTTTCACATCTGTCAACACCTACTTTATTTGGGATTGGAATTATTATATTCTTCTTGAAGTCTGAGGGTATTTCGCCTGTTTCATACATCTTGCTCACCAGATGGTAGAGTTTTGTCAGGACTTGCTCTCCCAAGGTCGTCAGTAGTTCTAATGGAATGTTGTCTACTCCCGGGGCCTTGTTTAGACTCAGGTCTTTCAGTGCTCTGTGAAACTCTTCACGCAGTATCATATCTCCCATTTCATCTTCATCTACATCCTCTTCCATTTCCCTAATATTGTCCTCAAGTACATCGCCCTTGTATATACCCTTTATATACTCCTTCCATCTTTCTGCTTTCCCTTCTTTGCTTAGAACTGGGTTTCCATCTGAGCTCTTGATATTCATACAAGTGGCTCTCTTTTCTCCAAAGGTCTCTTTAATTTTCCTGTAGGCAGTAGCTCTTGAGATAAGCCTCTACATCCTTACATTTGTCCTCTAGCCATCCCTGCTTAGCAGTTTTACACTTACTGTCGATCTCATTTTTGAGACGTTTGTATTCCTTTTTGCCTGCTTCATTTACTGCATTTTTATATTTTCTCCTTTCATCAATTAAATTCAATATTTCTACCAGCCCTCGTCTTGTTACCTACTTGATCGTCTGCTGCCTTCACTACTTCATCACTCAGAGCTACCCATTCTTCTTCTACTGCATTTCTTTCCCCCATTCCTGTCAATTGTTCCCTTATGCTCTCCCTGAAACTCTGTACAACCTCTGGTTCTTTCAGTTCATCCAGGTCCCATCTCCTTAAATTCCCACCCTTTTGCAGTTTCTTCAGTTTTAATTTACGGTTCATAACCAATAGATTGTGGTCAGAGTCCACATCTGCCCCTGGAAATGTCTTACAATTTAAAACCTGGTTCCTAAATCTCTGTCTTACCATTATATAATCTATCTGATACCTTTTAGTATCTCCAGGGTTCTTCCATGTATACAACCTTCTTCATCGGTGCCTAGGTGACTTATAAATCGGTTGAGCTTTTATAGTTCTTACTTTTTCTCTGTTTGGGGGCAGAGAATAACGGTGATAGCATATTGGGCTGATTGATTTGAGTAGACGCGGATCTGTAGTACTTGTATGTAGTTTGGAGACGTATCACAGTGTGCGCTTTTACATCGAATGGTCAAAACATGCTCCTATCGCACTAA
Source organism: Schistocerca nitens (assembly GCF_023898315.1). Lineage (NCBI taxonomy): Eukaryota > Metazoa > Arthropoda > Insecta > Orthoptera > Acrididae > Schistocerca > Schistocerca nitens. The sequence continues at coordinate 15,527,144 of NC_064619.1, forward strand.
CTCAGGTCGCTTTGTTTCTACACAGGCTGCAGAAGGTTGTGGGTATGGTTTTCTTAGACTTCTGCTCAGTTCCGACTTAAAATGGAATGAACACATGCGCGAAGCTGTAGAAATGGGTGCAGCTGCAGAATGTGTAGGGACTGACTAAAGCCAGGTTGCAATTTTACTGTAGCAGACAGGTTCGAGGAAGGTGACTCGTTGCGAGGTATGAGAATGCGAGAAATATGAATGAGTAGTGGTTGTAATCATTAAAGGAATTATCAATACTATCGAACGCAGGTATGTGCTTGAATGGAAAGTGCTGATTCCAAATATACACTCCTGGAAATTGAAATAAGAACACCGTGAATTCATTGTCCCAGGAAGGGGAAACTTTATTGACACATTCCTGGGGTCAGATACATCACATGATCACACTGACAGAACCACAGGCACATAGACACAGGCAACAGAGCATGCACAATGTCGGCACTAGTACAGTGTATATCCACCTTTCGCAGCAATACAGGCTGCTATTCTCCCATGGAGACGATCGTAGAGATGCTGGATGTAGTCCTGTGGAACGGCTTGCCATGCCATTTCCACCTGGCGCCTCAGTTGGACCAGCGTTCGTGCTGGACGTGCAGACCGCGTGAGACGACGCTTCATCCAGTCCCAAACATGCTCAATGGGGGGCAGATCCGGAGACCTTGCTGGCCAGGGTAGTTGACTTACACCTTCTAGAGCACGTTGGGTGGCACGGGATACATGCGGACGTGCATTGTCCTGTTGGAACAGCAAGTTCCCTTGCCGGTCTAGGAATGGTAGAACGATGGGTTCGATGACGGTTTGGATGTACCGTGCACTATTCAGTGTCCCCTCGACGATCACCAGTGGTGTACGGCCAGTGTAGGAGATCGCTCCCCACACCATGATGCCGGGTGTTGGCCCTGTGTGCCTCGGTCGTATGCAGTCCTGATTGTGGCGCTCACCTGCACGGCGCCAAACACGCATACGACCATCATTGGCACCAAGGCAGAAGCGACTCTCATCGCTGAAGACGACACGTCTCCATTCGTCCCTCCATTCATGCCTGTCGCGACACCACTGGAGGCGGGCTGCACGATGTTGGGGCGTGAGCGGAAGACGGCCTAACGGTGTGCGGGACCGTAGCCCAGCTTCATGGAGACGGTTGCGAATGGTCCTCGCCGATACCCCAGGAGCAACAGTGTCCCTAATTTGCTGGGAAGTGGCGGTGCGGTCCCCTACGGCACTGCGTAGGATCCTACGGTCTTGGCGTGCATCCGTGCGTCGCTGCGGTCCGGTCCCAGGTCGACGGGCACGTGCACCTTCCGCCGACCACTGGCGACAACATCGATGTACTGTGGAGACCTCACGCCCCACGTGTTGAGCAATTCGGCGGTACGTCCACCCGGCCTCCCGCATGCCCACTATACGCCCTCGCTCAAAGTCCGTCAACTGCACATACGGTTCACGTCCACGCTGTCGCGGCATGCTACCAGTGTTAAAGACTGCGATGGAGCTCCGTATGCCACGGCAAACTGGCTGACACTGACGGCGGCGGTGCACAAATGCTGCGCAGCTAGCGCCATTCGACGGCCAACACCGCGGTTCCTGGTGTGTCCGCTGTGCCGTGCGTGTGATCATTGCTTGTACAGCCCTCTCGCAGTGTCCGGAGCAAGTATGGTGGGTCTGACACACCGGTGTCAATGTGTTCTTTTTTCCATTTCCAGGAGTGTATTTCAAGCGCATGACATACATCCTTCTTCAAGGTTTCTCTACGATAAACTATGTCATCGAACCGTAAAACGAAAAAACTTTTCCGTAAAACATTTGCTCTGCTTGATACGAGCACAATATAGTTTTCCGGAGATGTATAGTGTCCAATGTTCACATCCGACCACTTTTCAGAAATTATACGATGCCTGCATCAGACCTATATAAAATTATCGCTAGTAGCGGGGATACCTCCTACAAGGAAACAGATAACCGCATAGCAGCAGCCTCTGACATGTGAAAATTACAAGTCATTCCGTCACTAACTCTGTAAATAGCACTTCTGTCAGGCAAATGTGTACGCAGGGATTACAGTGCCTCACAAGCTCCTATCGCTAACTTAGTTATGACGCTGAAGTCTCGATTTTACACCCAAGATGCGATAGGGAGGATGCAATACATCACATAAATCAAAGTTCGTTTAGAGGAATATGTCAAATTTCATCACAGAGATGGAAGTCCTCTGATGACCGACAGGTTTACCGTTAACGATCGCAAGTAGACAGTACTTTAAACCACATACAGAACACGTGACTGTATATGAGTAGAACGCAGACTATGTCACGCGACAGATGCATCTGGACAGAACACTGGAAAAAAATTGACCTGCAGCAACTTCTCCTCCTCTAGAATGAATCAGTCAACCACTAAATCGTACCTCGTTACAGCTCTGTCTCAATCGATCACCCTGTTCACTTCCTGTTATGCTTTAACGCAGATGCAAGTAAGTTTAGAGGTCAATGGTCCTGTGTCCTCCTGAAAAGCATCAAATACAGTAGTCAACTCGCATGTATCACTGGTGCCTCAACAGACATACAGTATAATACTGCCTCGACGGAAAAAATTGACTCCCTCCCTGATTACCTTCGTTTCGATGTCGACGTTTTCCTCGATTCCTCCTGTTGCTGCATACTTGTTCCCATGTGCAAACTGTTCGCCGCGAACCAGAAGATACGCAAGTACTTCCTCAATTTCCCCGCATTTCGGTGTATGATCAGTCAATTTATATCTATTCCCTCGTCATTTTTTCGCAATTGTATCTATTTTATGTCAGATCTATCCATGCGATCATGACATAAAATCTCGTTCTATGTTCTAAAACTGCTCGTAAATGTAGCACAGCTGCCAACACCTAGCCCAATTGCACTGATCGGGAGGCGTAATATAGCGCTCTACTCGACTATATCCATTCATCTCAACATTAGGAGAGAGTATATACTGTTTTCTATATGACAGTGTATATGTACGCCTCGCAGACGGTTTGTACCATTTACTAAGAAAAACCGATAACTTATAGGTCCCGTTCCACTGGCGGCTACTTCAACTATTTTGGATGTTTTAAGGTTGAAAATTCATCACAATGGAGCAACCATATAGAGGGTTTTGCAGCGCCACGTTCTACGAAGATGGTAACTCGCAAATTGTATGGTCTCTCACATAAAACTGCATCTATTGCTAGACGGAAAAATGAGTCGTACCTGCTGACGACGCTGAAGCATCTCCGAAACATGTGTAGCAAAAAGAAAAAATCGTGTTTTGATCAAGAAGAATTTTTTTCAAATCGAAGTTATTGTCGAAGCAATTATGGAAGCTAAAAGTGAGTCTCCATGAAGAAAAATAACTTCCAGATAAAATAATACAGCCAATGACAAATATACAACCCAAACTACTAATCTGCTAAATAAATCAGTGTGTGTGATCCATTTTTCCATTTGTATTTATGAATAATACACTCCTGGAAATGGAAAAAAGAACACATTGACACCAGTGCGTCAGACCCACCATACTTGCTCTGGACACTGCGAGAGGGCTGTACAAGCAATGATCACACGCACGGCACAGCGGACACACCAGGAACCGCGGTGTTGGCCGTCGAATGGCGCTAGCTGCGCAGCATTTGTGCACCGCCGCCGTCAGTGTCAGCCAGTTTGCCGTGGCATACGGAGCTCCATCGCAGTCTTTAACACTGGTAGCATGCCGCGACAGCGTGGACGTGAACCGTATGTGCAGTTGACGGACTTTGAGCGAGGGCGTATAGTGGGCATGCGGGAGGCCGGGTGGACGTACCGCCGAATTGCTCAACACGTGGGGCGTGAGGTCTCCACAGTACATCGATGTTGTCGCCAGTGGTCGGCCTGGGACCGGACCGCAGCGACGCACGGATGCACGCCAAGACCGTAGGATCCTACGCAGTGCCGTAGGGGACCGCACCGCCACTTCCCAGCAAATTAGGGACACTGTTGCTCCTGGGGTATCGGCGAGGACCATTCGCAACCGTCTCCATGAAGCTGGGCTACGGTCCCGCACACCGTTAGGCCGTCTTCCGCTCACGCCCCAACATCGTGCAGCCCGCCTCCAGTGGTGTCGCGACAGGCGTGAATGGAGGGACGAATGGAGACGTGTCGTCTTCAGCGATGAGAGTCGCTTCTGCCTTGGTGCCAATGATGGTCGTATGCGTGTTTGGCGCCGTGCAGGTGAGCGCCACAATCAGGACTGCATACGACCGAGGCACACAGGGCCAACACCCGGCATCATGGTGTGGGGAGCGATCTCCTACACTGGCCGTACACCACTGGTGATCGTCGAGGGGACACTGAATAGTGCACGGTACATCCAAACCGTCATCGAACCCATCGTTCTACCATTCCTAGACTGTCAAGGGAACTTGCTGTTCCAACAAGACAATGCACGTCCGCATGAATCCCGTACCACCCAACGTGCTCTAGAAGGTGTAAGTCAACTACCCTGGCCAGCAAGATCTCCGGATCTGTCCCCCATTGAGCATGTTTGGGACTGGATGAAGCGTCGTCTCACGCGGTCTGCACGTCCAGCACGAACGCTGGTCCAACTGAGGCGCCAGGTGGAAATGGCATGGCAAGCCGTTCCACAGGACTACATCCAGCATCTCTACGATCGGCTCCATGGGAGAATAGCAGCCTGCATTGCTGCGAAAGGTGGATATACACTGTACTAGTGCCAACATTGTGCATGCTCTGTTGCCTGTGTCTATGTGCCTGTGGTTCTGTCAGTGTGATCGTGTGATGTATCTGACCCCAGGAATGTGTCAATAAAGTTTCCCCTTCCTGGGACAATGAATTCACGGTGTTCTTATTTCAATTTCCAGGAGTGTAAATTGTCTTAAATATATATATCACTGGTTATCGTAAGATGACTACTAAAAGATTATAATTAATGTTAGTCTGGTTGGAAATTTGGTAAGCTAGACTGGATACCTGGTGAAACAGTTGCTCAGTAATGCAAGGTTAACTTCCCCAGATAGCTCACAGCTTTTTACCCGCTTTTATTGTCTTGAATATCAGCACCGCTTTGAGAAAAACTTAATGTTTCAACATTACACATGTATATTCAAATACAGAGATATGTAAACAGGCAGAATACGCTGCTGCGGTCGGCGACGCCTTTATAGGACAACGAGTGCTTGGTGCAATTGTTAGATTTGTTACTGCCGCTACAATGGCAAGTTATCAAGATTTAAGTGAGTTTGAACGTGGTGCTATAGACGGCGCACGAGCGACTGGACACAGCATCTACGAAATAGCGATGGAGTGGGGATTTTCAAATACGACCATTTCAAGAGTGGATCGTACATATCAGTAATCTGTAAAACATCGAAACTCCGACGTCTCTGAGGCCGGAAAAGATCCTCAAGAACGGGGCCAACGACGACTGAAGAGAATCGTCCAACCTAATAGAAGTGCAACCCTTCTGTAAATTGCTGCAGATTTCAATGCTGAGCCTTTAACAAGTGTCAGCGTGCGAACCAATCTACGAAACATTATCGATATGGGCTTCCGGAAGTGAAGACCCACTCGTGTGCCCTTGATGATTGCTCGACACAAAGCATTACACCTCGCCTGGGCCCGTCAACACCGACATTGGACTGTTGTTAACTGGAAATATGTTGCCTGGTCGGACGCGTCTCGTTTCAAATTGTATCGAGCGGATGGACGTGTACGGGTATGGAGACAACCTCATGAATCCATGGATCCTGCATTTCAGTAGGGGACTGTTCAAGCTGGTGGAGGCTCTGTAATGATGTGGGGCGTGTGCAATTGGAGTGAATGGGACTCCTGGTACTCTAGATACGACTCTAACAGGTGACAAGTACATACGCATTCTGTCTGATCACCTGCATCCATTCATGTCCATTGTGCATTCCGACGGATGTGGGCAATGCCAGCAGGACAATGCGACACCCCACACGTCTAGAATTGCCACAGAGCTGGTCCAGGAACACTCTTCTGAGTTTAAATACTTCCGATGGCCACCAGACTCCCGAGACGCGAACATTGTAGGGCATATCTGGGATGGCTTGCAACGTGCTGTTCAGAAAAGTCCCCAAGATCTCATACTCTTACGGATTTATGGACAAACCTGCAGGATTCATAGTGTCAGTTCCCTCCAGCACTACTTCAGACATTACTCGAGTCCACGCCACGTCGTGTTGTGGCACTTCTGCTTGCCCGCGGGTGCCCTACACGATATTAAGTAGGTGTACCAGTTTCTTTGGCTCTTTAGTGTATATTGGTGTCTGCTCTTTCGGACGTGTCAGAGTTATGTAACTGGAGCTTCTGAATATAAAGTCTACAAATGATTAGCCTATATCAGACATATACACTCCTGGAAATTGAAATAAGAACACCGTGAATTCATTGTCCCAGGAAGGGGAAACTTTATTGACACATTCCTGGGGTCAGATACATCACATGATCACACTGACAGAACCACAGGCACATAGACACAGGCAACAGAGCATGCACAATGTTGGCACTAGTACAGTGTATATCCACCTTTCGCAGCAATGCAGGCTGCTATTCTCCCATGGAGCCGATCGTAGAGATGCTGGATGTAGTCCTGTGGAACGGCTTGCCATGCCATTTCCACCTGGCGCCTCAGTTGGACCAGCGTTCGTGCTGGACGTGCAGACCGCGTGAGACGACGCTTCATCCAGTCCCAAACATGCTCAATGGGGGACAGATCCGGAGATCTTGCTGGCCAGGGTAGTTGACTTACACCTTCTAGAGCACGTTGGGTGGCACGGGATACACGCGGACGTGCATTGTCCTGTTGGAACAGCAAGTTCCCTTACCGGTCTAGGAATGGTAGAACGATGGGTTCGATGACGGTTTGGATGTACCGTGCACTATTCAGTGTCCCCTCGACGATCACCAGTGGTGTACGGCCAGTGTAGGAGATCGCTCCCCACACCATGATGCCGGGTGTTGGCTCTGTGTGCCTCGGTCGTATGCAGTCCTGATTGTGGCGCTCACCTGCACGGCGCCAAACACGCATACGACCATCATTGGCACCAAGGCAGAAGCGACTCTCATCGCTGAAGACGACACGTCTCCATTCGTCCCTCCATTCACGCCTGTCGCGACACCACTGGAGGCGGGCTGCACGATGTTGGGGCGTGAGCGGAAGACGGCCTAACGGTGTGCGGGACCGTAGCCCAGCTCCATGGAGACGGTTGCGGAGGGTCCTCGCCGATACCCCAGGAGCAACAGTGTCCCTAATTTGCTGGGAAGTGGCGGTGCGGTCCCCTACGGCACTGCGTAGGATCCTACGGCCTTGCGTGCATCCGTGCGTCGCTGCGGTCCGGTCCCAGGCCGACCACTGGCGACAACATCGATGTACTGTGGAGACCTCACGCCCCACGTGTTGAGCAATTCGGCGGTACGTCCACCCGGCCTCCCGCATGCCCACTATACGCCCTCGCTCAAAGTCCGTCAACTGCACATACGGTTCACGTCCACGCTGTCGCGGCATGCTACCAGTGTTAAAGACTGCGATGGAGCTCCGTATGCCACGGCAAACTGGCTGACACTGACGGCGGCGGTGCACAAATGCTGCGCAGCTAGCGCCATTCGACGGCCAACACCGCGGTTCCTGGTGTGTCCGCTGTGCCGTGCGTGTGATCATTGCTTGTACAGCCCTCTCGCAGTGTCCAGAGCAAGTATGGTGGGTCTGACGCACTGGTGTCAATGTGTTCTTTTTTCCATTTCCAGGAGTGTATTATTCATAAATACAAATGGAAAAATGGATCACACACACTGATTTATTTAGCAGATTAGTAGTTTGGGTTGTATATTTGTCATTGGCTGTATTATTTTATCTGGAAGTTATTTTTCTTCATGGAGACTCACTTTTAGCTTCCATAATTGCTTCGACAATAACTTCGATTTGAAAAAAATTCTTCTTGATCAAAACACGATTTTTTCTTTTTGCTACACATGTTTCGGAGATGCTTCAGCGTCGTCAGCAGGTACGACTCATTTTTCCGTCTAGCAATAGATGCAGTTTTATGTGAGAGACCATACAATTTGCGAGTTACCATCTTCGTAGAACGTGGCGCTGCAAAACCCTCTATATGGTTGCTCCATTGTGATGAATTTTCAACCTTAAAACATCCAAAATAGTTGAAGTAGCCGCCAGTGGAACGGGACCTATAAGTTATCGGTTTTTCTTAGTAAATGGTACAAACCGTCTGCGAGGCGTACATATACACTGTCATATAGAAAACAGTATATACTCTCTCCTAATGTTGAGATGAATGGATATAGTCGAGTAGAGCGCTATATTACGCCTCCCGATCAGTGCAATTGGGCTAGGTGTTGGCAGCTGTGCTACATTTACGAGCAGTTTTAGAACATAGAACGAGATTTTATGTCATGATCGCATGGATAGATCTGACATAAAATAGATACAATTGCGAAAAAATGACGAGGGAATAGATATAAATTGACTGATCATACACCGAAATGCGGGGAAATTGAGGAAGTACTTGCGTATCTTCTGGTTCGCGGCGAACAGTTTGCACATGGGAACAAGTATGCAGCAACAGGAGGAATCGAGGAAAACGTCGACATCGAAACGAAGGTAATCAGGGAGGGAGTCAATTTTTTCCGTCGAGGCAGTATTATACTGTATGTCTGTTGAGGCACCAGTGATACATGCGAGTTGACTACTGTATTTGATGCTTTTCAGGAGGACACAGGACCATTGACCTCTAAACTTACTTGCATCTGCGTTAAAGCATAACAGGAAGTGAACAGGGTGATCGATTGAGACAGAGCTGTAACGAGGTACGATTTAGTGGTTGACTGATTCATTCTAGAGGAGGAGAAGTTGCTGCAGGTCAATTTTTTTCCAGTGTTCTGTCCAGATGCATCTGTCGCGTGACATAGTCTGCGGGCCGGCCGAAGTGGCCGCGCGGTTCTGGCGCTGCAGTCTGGAACCGCGAGACCGCTACGGTCGCAGGTTCGAATCCTGCCTCGGGCATGGATGTGTGTGATGTCCTTAGGTTAGTTAGGTTTAACTAGTTCTAAGTTCTAGGGGACTAATGACCTCAGCAGTTGAGTCCCATAGTGCTCAGAACCATTTGAACCATTTGAACCATAGTCTGCGTTCTACTCATATACAGTCACGTGTTCTGTATGTGGTTTAAAGTACTGTCTACTTGTGATCGTTAACGATAAACCTGTCGGTCATCAGAGGACTTCCATCTCTGTGATGAAATTTGACATATTCCTCTAAACGAACTTTGATTTATGTGATGTATTGCATCCTCCCTATCGCATCTTGGGTGTAAAATCGAGACTTCAGCGTCATAACTAAGTTAGCGATAGGAGCTTGTGAGGCACTGTAATCCCTGTGTACACATTTGCCTGACAGAAGTGCTATTTACAGAGTTAGTGACGGAATGACTCGTAATTTTCACATGTCAGAGGCTGCTGCTATGCGTTTATCTGTTTCCTTGTAGGAGGTAACCCCGCTACTAACGATAATTTTATATAGGTCTGATGCAGGCATCGTATAATTTCTGAACAGTGGTCGGATGTGAATATTGGACACTATACATCTCCGGAAAACTATATTGTGCTCGTATCAAGCAGAGCAAATGTTTTACGGAAAAGTTTTTTCGTTTTACGGTTCGATGACATAGTTTATCGTAGAGAAACTTTGAAGAAGGATGTATGTCATGCGCTTGAAATATATTTACATTGGAATATTAACAGATCTACATTCCATTCGACTGATAGGTTGGAGACGCAGGCGACCTAACATTATAGTCCGTTTTAAGTTCAGAACGTTGTAACCTTAGGAGTGCGTGTGTTTATGTTCTCTCTTACCAGTACCTTCCAGGTACCGATCCTAGACTCTAGAACAATACTTTACAGTTGATAGCTTGGGAGACTTACGTAAAAATGCGTCGAACTCCAGCCGTCTCGATCTCCATCACGCATAAAAATCAGTCGTTTCTTGTTCTTCTTAACTGTCTGCTATTACATCACGGCACTTTCAAATCTGTTACTAAACTTCGGTGCACAAATGCTGCGCAGCTAGCGCCATTCGACGGCCAACACCGCGGTTCCTGGTGTGTCCGCTGTGCCGTGCGTGTGATCATTGCTTGTACAGCCCTCTCGTAGTGTCCGGAGCAAATATGGTGGGTCTGACACACCGGTGTCAATGTGTTCTTTTTTCCATTTCCAGGAGTGTAAATAAAAAGAAATAAATCAGTTTATATATGGACATTTATTTTAACATTGATCATTGTTCCATTAAAATTTCAGCATATTAAACTTGATTCATAACTAAACTGGCGCCTTATTTAGGATTGTGAAAATGTGAGTTTGTAATCTTACGGAACACATCAAATATGGAGCCAAGATTGGGAGACTGCATACAACACTGCATTCATAAAATAACACACGAAGAACGTTGAAACATATGCAAGAGGAAATTAACCACAACCAACCGATTCAATTTTCACCCAAAGAAGTTACGTTCGTAGTGCAATCGTGTCCGTCATGAAATTACCACACACTGGTATACTGAATTCATACTAACTCTCTGTGAAATCTTCCCGAAAAGAATAGCTGAAGGCTACTTTGATTATTACACTACATGCTTCACGTGGTCAACTTGGTTTACACAAAGAGTGTAACTCCACAATAATTTTTATAATTAAAATAAATTACACCGAAACGCAATTTACAAAAGAAAAATCTCGAACTGGTTACTATCGTCTTACTGTTAACCTGATGGGTCAAACAGTTGTACAAGCACGTGGTACTGGTCTCACAAAAGTATACCCCACGTGGGTTGAACATAAAGAAAAGTTGCTATATTGAAAAATATTGTCAAGACGAGACGTTATAATCTCACGCACCTTCGCATTTAAGATTGATGATCTTAGAGTTACGGATCATTCACAAAGTAGTGACAAAGAAACTACTGGAGGATATTCTGAACTTCACACTCGTATTACACTGCGTTGCAATTTACGATAACATAAGATATTTTAGATCTAAACCTGAAATAAAGGTAATTAAATTTTCAGTTAGGCTGAACTTAAGAAATCCATTGCCCTAGGGACTTAGCAGAGACGCGCTTAACCAGAGATCTTACCACTTCAGACGCTCGCCGTGGACCGACTGACATGGGCCCCTACCGATGGTGCTTCACAGATACAAATGGAAGTAACCAGAGAGGCAGCTTCCTATACCAACATGACAAGGGACGGACAGGTCCATACTAAGAATAGAAACCTCTTTGCTTTTAGAAAGCGTAGCTACCTGTTCCGACGTTGGTCCTACTGTTCTCTAGCAGACAGGCTTGTCTGGTACCCTCAAGCATGCAACTAGAAATACATTTGCTCATTCATCCTCTCACATAGAAGGGAAGGGGGATGACAGTATCTTATCATATACAGTATATAAAAGAAAGCGGATGTAGATTCCGTATGAGACTCTGTGACATGAATTACATATAAACTGTGTTTTAAAGTGTAGTAGTGTGACAGATCGTTCTTGATTATGTGTAAAAGTAACACGTTCCACTGCTCAGTCTCCTCCCAGATAGTCAGAAACCCCACAGTAAATTTAGAAGTGGAATGTATCCCGTAAATGACAACAGATTTAAGAAATTAACATGAAAGGAATTCAACAGAGACCTTTCACATGCCTATAGCAGTTTTTTTGGCGCTTCAGTGTATTTACCTTGAAGTCTGAGGATATTTTATCTGCCTCATGCATCTTGCAGACCAGATGGAAGAGCTTTGCAATGGCTGGCTCTTCCAAGGGTACGAGTACTTCCGACGGATTGTCATCTACTCCCGGGTCCTGTTTCGAAGATTAGAAAAAGAAAAATTTGGAAACTCGAACGTAATACCGGCTGACTTCTAGTCTTCGGCCTCACTACTAATGTTTGGCTCTTTCCCACCATATTCAACATGGTCGTCTAGTAGTCGATACGTTCGTCTTTGAACGTCGGTTTGTGGAAAGCGCTTGAGAAGCGCTTGGGAGACCCTACTAGAGCAACGTTTGCTACATCCAAGTACGTACTACAATCGTGCAAAAGATGAGCAGAATCGGTGTCTTCTTAGGAGTACGCTTCCCTTGTCAGAGTGTTATGGAATATCGTCATCCTTTATCTCTCAGAAATCGCTGGACAATGCAACGTCTTCTGACCTTAGCCACAGAACAATGTTTCAAGGAACACAGATGTCGGCGACGGTACAGCCGTCAGCACACGGACCGTGCATCCGAACGTTGAGCGTTGAGCGTGCCGAGTTTCTGACGTCATGGCGTGGAATAGCACGCTCGGGAGTCTTTCCGAACGTGCAGAGCAGTATCTGGCATGTCAGATATTCTGAGCGTGCGTCTGAGCGTTGACCAATGAGATGGCGCAACGCCACCTACGTCACACGCACGCCGCCTCCCTGAAGTCCAGAGTTTTGAGGCGCCATATTGGCATTCATTTCAAGCCTATATGTACACTCCTGGAAATGGAAAAAAGAACACATCGACACCGGTGTGTCAGACCCACCATACTTGCTCCGGACACTGCGAGACGGCTGTACAAGCAATGATCACACGCACGGCACAGCGGACACACCAGGAACCGCGGTGTTGGCCGTCGAATGGCGCTAGCTGCGCAGCATTTGTGCACCGCCGCCGTCAGTGTCAGCCAGTTTGCCGTGGCATACGGAGCTCCATCGCAGTCTTTAACACTGGTAGCATGCCGCGACAGCGTGGACGTGAACCGTATGTGCAGTTGACGGACTTTGAGCGAGGGCATATAGTGGGCATGCGGGAGGCCGGGTGGACGTACCGCCGAATTGCTCAACACGTGGGGCGTGAGGTCTCCACAGTACATCGATGTTGTCGCCAGTGGTCGGCGGAAGGTGCACGTGCCCGTCGACCTGGGACCGGACCGCAGCGACGCACGGATGCACGCCAAGACCGTAGGATCCTACGCAGTGCCGCAGGGGACCGCACCGCCACTTCCCAGCAAATTAGGGACACTGTTGCTCCTGGGGTATCGGCGAGGACCATTCGCAACCGTCTCCATGAAGCTGGGCTACGGTCCCGCACACCGTTAGGCCGTCTTCCGCTCAAGCCCCAACATCGTGCAGCCCGCCTCGAGTGGTGTCGCGACAGGCGTGAATGGTGGGACGAATGGAGACGTGCCGTCTTCAGCGATGAGAGTCGCTTCTGCCTTGGTGCCAATGATGGTCGTATGCGTGTTTGGCGCCGTGCAGGTGAGCGCCACAATCAGGACTGCATACGACCGAGGCACACAGGGCCAACACCCGGCATCATGGTGTGGGGAGCGATCTCCTACACTGGCCGTACACCACTGGTGATCGTCGAGGGGACACTGAATAGTGCACGGTACATCCAAACCGTCATCGAACCCAACGTTCTACCATTCCTAGACCGGCAAGGGAACTTGCTGTTCCAACAGGACAATGCACGTCCGCATGTATCCCGTGCCACCCAACGTGCTCTAGAAGGTGTAAGTCAACTACCCTGGCCAGCAAGATCTCCGGATCTGTCCCCCATTGAGCATGTTTGGGACTGGATGAAGCGTCGTCTCACGCGGTCTGCACGTCCAGCACGAACGCTGGTCCAACTGAGGCGCCAGGTGGAAATGGCATGGCAAGCCGTTCCACAGGACTACATCCAGCATCTCTACGATCGTGTCCATGGGAGAATAGCAGCCTGCATTGCTGCGAAAGGTGGATATACACTGTACTAGTGCCGACATTGTGCATGCTCTGTTGCCTGTGTCTATGTGCCTGTGGTTCTGTCAGTGTGATCATGTGATGTATCTGACCCCAGGAATGTGTCAATAAAGTTTCCCCTTCCTGGGACAATGAATTCACGGTGTTCTTATTTCAATTTCCAGGAGTGTATATATGCCGTTTCTGAGCACCAGCAAATTGAGAATCACTGGAAAACCCGTTGTTAACTGTGTGATTAGTTCCAATAAAATAATGAGAAACATCATATTCGTGGCAAAAGAATTACTGCAACTTACGTATTATGAGAGTAGGGTATTTGAAGGCGGCGACACACTGAAGATCCACCCAAAACGCATTGTTCTTGGTACAATTTATTATAATTAAATTTCAATGAGTAACATAGCTACCATTAAGGTTTTCTGCAGGACGTAAGATACTATGATTAGACACTCGGGATCTGTTGTTAGTGCAGCGTAATGACTAGCATATATCTATCCGCTAGCTCTGTGTTGACGTGCTGACCTGTGAAAAACCGACTAACGCCTCACCTTACCAAGACAGCTTTTACTCAAGACCAAGGCAGTATACAATGTCCTCCAGTTAGGTCGTCCACCTAACCCGATTGAACAAAAGTTCCCCCAGGTTGACTGGCGTCATGTATGGCGCGCGGTGTTCGCCTGTTACCTTGACACGAATGTTCAATCTGTCTGGTACCTAACTGTCAATGGTAAGCAAATAAATCAATTTCGCCTTCATCGTATCCACCTCGCCCAATCTCCTCTATGTTCCACGTGTGGAGTGCCAGACAATGATGAACATCGGTTTGTTTGCGGACCGGCGGCGGAGGTTTGGCACTTGGTTCGACGTATTGTGGCTTTTCTAACGCGGGACATTCCGGATCGGATTACTCCCCTTTCATTATTATTTCCGGAACGTGACTATTTTCCTCGGACAAAGACCAGTGCTGTGAATTGGATTCGCGGACATGTCATTCACTACCTATTTGGACAAACTGTAGACTCTGTTCTCGATTTTTGGACGTACCTCAATGACCGTCATTATGTCGTTGTCCGTCACCCAAAATACAGACAATTTTTCTCGAACTTCCTTGGGAGTGCTTTCCACGACCCGCCTCGCAGCTGGAATGTGTTAAGCCAAGAGAGAAGAAGGTTTCCTGTTTGAACCAATGAACATTTATGAACAATTTAACGGAACACATCAATTTCGAGAAGACGTGACTCAAGATATTACCAGCGGGACGCAGAAGACCTCTGATCAATTACACAACAAACTACACAAAACAAAATAAAAATAAAAACAATAAACTGTAGACTCTGTTCTCGATTTTTGGACGTACCTCAATGACCGTCATTATGTCGTTGTCCGTCACCCAAAATACAGACAATTTTTCTCGAACTTCCTTGGGAGTGCTTTCCACGACCCGCCTCGCAGCTGGAATGTGTTAAGCCAAGAGAGAAGAAGGTTTCCTGTTTGAACCAATGAACATTTACGAACAATTTAACGGAACACATCAATTTCGAGAAGACGTGACTCAAGATATTACCAGCGGGGCGCAGAAGACCTCTGATCAATTACACAACAAACTACACAAAACAAAATAAAAATAAAAACAATAAACTGTAGACTCTGTTCTCGATTTTTGGACGTACCTCAATGACCGTCATTATGTCGTTGTCCGTCACCCAAAATACAGACAATTTTTCTCGAACTTCCTTGGGAGTGCTTTCCACGACCCGCCTCGCAGCTGGAATGTGTTAAGCCAAGAGAGAAGAAGGTTTCCTGTTTGAACCAATGAACATTTACGAACAATTTAACGGAACACATCAATTTCGAGAAGACGTGACTCAAGATATTACCAGCGGGGCGCAGAAGACCTCTGATCAATTACACAACAAACTACACAAAACAAAATAAAAATAAAAACAATAAAAATAAAAATAAAATCTAGAAAAAAACTAGCATCACTACCAGCGGCGAGGTTGGGAGTTGGGGCGGTAGTTCGCGTCTTGTCCCTTCCAAATTTTTTTTCCTAACGTTCATCTTTTTATTGGGCTCTGATACTTTATTATTAGTTTCATAAAAGTATCTACTATAATATTTGATGTTATCTAAATATAAGTTCACCTTTCTTTGAGGGGTGACTTTGTTCGACTGGCGTAATCTACAGGACAGCTTGCGCTATTTGTATAAAGATATTTTCCTCGTTTTTCTTTTCGCTTCGTAATTCACATGTTGCAAAGATTCTGCTACTGGGTAGGAACAGTGATCAAGTAAGACTGACCTAGGGGTTTTACTAAAATCTGGGAATGATGAATTAATGTTTATCTTATGCGGAGAAGAATTCAAAATTTGTACCGCACTGTTTGTAGTGGCACTCTTATAAGCCTGTGTCCTTATTGATTGGACATGGTACTTTCCTTTTCGTGGACGATGGAGGAAATGTGCGTTTTAATAGAGCTAACGTGGGAATTTTACGCGCGCCCGTCAAGTAAACAGTGTGATTTACGAACTAGAAACATCCCTCAACTGCCGCCGGAGTGCGTAGCGATCGCGTATACCACGTTGGGGCCCACGTACCGTATGCACAAGTCGCATCGTTCCTGAGCGTTCAGCAGCACGTTGAACTTGACACGCTCAACGTTGACGTTCGACAGCACGGTCCGTGTGCCGACGGCAGGGTGAGGGCATCGCGCTCTGCTCGAAGAATGATGGAAAACGCTGCTGACGTGCTGAATGGCGTCCGTAAAATTGTTCCGCCAGCCGGAAGAACAAGACGCCTCCGGGACAAGGAAGCGAGTGGCGAAGGGGGCGGGCCGGGGAGCCGCCCACCGCCCACCGCGTGCGTGAGTGCGTGCGGATGTGTGCGTGGGACGGAAGCCCCGCAGACGTGGGGCCCGTTTTTGTGCCCTGTTTAGAGCGGCGCGGCGTGGCCCGGCAAAAACACCTCGCGCTGCGTCCGCAGCCAGCCGCCGCGACGCGCCTGCGGGCGAGCAGAGTTTTACCAAAACACGGCGCCGCCGGTCGCAGCCCGCTCATAGAATTTAATGAGCTGCCGGCCGCGGGTGCCCTGCGAACGCGAAACTGGGGAAGTTTATTTACCGACCCACGCGTAGGTATAAACTTTCACTTTATCTGCGCTCACCGCGAAGATATTTCGACACTGTTGCAACGGTTTCAGTGCCCGCTGTGCGTGGTAACTCCGCAGCTGCAAGGGCAACACTTCAGGCAAACGGCCACTCATAACGTGCCTGTTTTCCCGCGCGTTTCAGTTCTGAATTAAACACTAGATGAACACAAGCAAACTGGTGCTACACGATGATGGAGTGCATCTGACTCATCAGAAATGTTGCATTCCGGAACTAGAAGTGAAAAGTAGTTGCTACGATCATTAGTCTCTTATTTTATTTACAACAGGTTATTTCTTTCTTTTATTCATTATGAACTCGCACACTACTCTCTGTCAGTGAAATACGGGGTGTTCAAAAAGTCTCTCCGCAGTGCCGTATGACTGTTAGCGGCGCGTGCCGTATGATTGCTCGCCTGCTCTGGCTTACTTCTGTACTTTCTGCCATCGGGTTCCCCTAAATGGCAGGCAGCACCGCATTACAGCTACGCTATGAGGGAAACAAACCAACAGCCAAACAGGCGAAGACATCAGGTAAACACGCCGAAGATTCCAGTCGATTAATAGGAACCTTTCCGTGCGGAGGTCGCCGCGACATATCCGGCCACGGATTCCTACGCCGGGTTTCTGTTGGCTCCAGCTCACTATATAGGGCCGGCCGGTCGAAGGCAGACCAGTCTTCGTCCGCTGCTAATGGCAACCGTTATAGCAGAGTCTCCGAGAAGATATCACCGAAGCCGCTGTACTGCACCGCCGATCGAAGTACCAGCCGACCGAGAGGAACCACATCTTCGGCTAGATCGACGGACGTCTACATCTATTGTACAGCCAGCTATTGTATTGTAGAAGAAGTTAAGTTCAATAAACAGTTGGAGAATACAACAACTTCCCTTCGAGTGGACTCTCCCAACATTCCACTGTTTCGTTTAACTGAGCCACGTCAGTAGTATCGCTGGTGTGTGTCGTCACGTGTTGACGTGAATGTATAATTTTAGTTCCTTTGTTCGTTTGTTTCGTTTTTGTTACTGTTAAAATGCTAACCATTGAAGAACGTGTGTTTTTAGTCGAACAAGTGTTCAAAGCTGGCGGTAAATATACAGCTTCAGTTCGTCAAGCATTTAATTCAGTTTTCCCGGAGACACCACTCGCACATCGCGTCACTGTACGAAATTTGATTAACAAATTTCGAAGTAAGGGTTGAGTGGCAGATGCACCGAGAAGTGGTCGTTCTAGCGTTTTGTCTGAGGATAAACTACCCGATATTTCCGATAAAATGCCCATGAGTCCGAACAAGTCAGTAAGAAAACTCGCCCAGGAAATCGATGTTAGTGTCGGAACTGTCCACACAGCTGTAAGGAACAAAATTAGAACTTTTCCCATACAAATTGACAGTCATGCAAGAACTGAAAAATACTGAACATGGCAAGAGGCTGGCACTATTATCAATGGCTCAAAAATTTCGTCCAACAAAATGGAAGGGATATTCTTAATGAAACGTTTTTCACTGACGAGACGTTTTCATTTATCCGGGTACATGAACTTGCAAACTCCTCATACGTGGAGTACTGCAAATCCACTGTGTATTCATGAATTGAATTGTGTATTCAACAACAGGCGGGACACTTTCATCGCTTAATGTGAAAATTTGCAAGTAAAAATGAATATTCAATAAATAAATAAATAACTTGTACTTCACTGAGTTTCATTTCGGTATATTCACTGCGGCATACGGCACACGCGGCTAACAATCATACGGCACTGCGGAGAGACTGTTTGAACACCCCGTATAACGACGGCCATTCAATAAGTAATACAACACTTTTTTCTGATACCAGGTTGATTTAATTGAGGATTCCAAAACATTACACTATTCCCCACGCTTGTGGCTACGAAACGCTATTTTTCAACACAATCTTCGTTCAGTGTGACGTTTAAAGCGGCGCAGCCCGGCCCAGTTAAAACACCTATTGGTGGTGCTCCGTCCATCGGATGGGACTTCTGCTTTCTCCTTGGTTCTTTTCGTCAGGAGTAGACTACGGGCCTGCACTGTGTTTTACCCTCTCCCTCTCTTTCAGCCGTAACGACAAAAACCCAGCACTATACTGTACAGGCACTTACCATAGGAATCCAGAGACATACAGGGTGAGTCACCTAACGTTACCGCTGGATATATTTCGTAAACCACATCAAATACTGACGAATCGATTCCACATACCGAACGTGAGGAGAGGGGCTAGTGTAATTGGTTAATACAAACCATAAAAAAATGCACGGAAGTATGTTTTTTAACACAAACCTACGTTTTTTTTAAATCGAACCCCGTTAGTTTTGTTAGCACATCTGAACATATAAGCAAATACGTAATCAGTGCCGTTTGTTGCATTGTAAAATGGTAATTACATCCGGAGATATTGTAACCTAAAGTTGACGCTTCAGTAGCACTCCTCCGCTGTTCGATCGTGTGTATCGGAGAGCACCGAATTACGTAGGGATCCAAAGGGAACGGTGATGGACCTTAGGTACAGAAGAGACTGGAACAGCACATTACGTCCACATGCTAACACCTTTTTATTGGTAATGTTAGGTGACACACCCTGTATACTTGACACTTCATAACGGATAGCTCTCCAGTAGGACCTTGCCTAGAATGGCGATGCAGGAGTCCTGCATCTGCTCCCCTACGATCATCTCCCTTAGTATGGAACTAATTTTGAAAGGGTACAGTACCGCCCGACATTGAAAATAGGTACGAAATACTTCATTATTTTTGTCAGAACAACACATTTTTTTTGTAAAATAACTCAATTTCAATTAATACAGCGAAGCCGGATACCAGTGTGGGAAAGAATGACAATTTATTTATTTAATTGATCACATGTGCACTCCCACAAAATAAATCCCTACATCCTGTTTGGTGAGATCTGTGAAATGAATGAATGTATGGTCGTCTGCTAACCGCAGATAGTGAATGTGGATATATGATCATCTTTGAGTCGATTCTTTGGCCACCTTTGGTGGGACCAAAGGGATGAAATTTACCAGAGCTTTGAGCGCCTGAAATGTGGCTGACCAATAGGGTAGCAAGGTGCCACCCCACTTCGACAAAGGTGTGAGAGGACCTAGAGAACGGCCATGTTTCGGCACTCTGCCGCTGGATCTTGTGCTGTTAAGACCTGTTTTAGTTGTGCTCCGTAATGACGAAAGAGTGGAGACATGGTATGCATGTGGAATATTTAAGAGTAGTTTGAAATAATGATTTCTCTGTCTCAGGAACTTTTGTGGGGAGAATTAGATGTCAGGCAGGTAATATTAAGGGGATTGTAGTAATCTTCGGAAGTGACCAACGGTCACAATGAAACCACGTGTAGCTATAAGTTGAAATACTTCCGTGTGCTTAAGTTAAGCTGAATTACTAGCGTGTGTACAATAAGTTGAAATATTTAAGAAATAGCGTGTGTACCATAAGCTGAAATATTTAAGAAATGGCGTGTGCAGGACTTGAAATTAGAGACGAGTACTTCCACATGGTGAGTACTGTGTGAGTCTCAATCTGTGTATGAGACAAAGGATAAAGAGAAGTACTCGTCCATGGTATCAGTTGAGGACTCGCGTGTGTGATGATTATGTTCTTAATGTTAAATTGCGTGATACGATTCCGTGTGACGCTAGATTTAAACTCTGAGAGAGAATGAAGGTGAGTCGGCCGTCTATCCAGCAACGCCACTTGGCTTGCATTGCACAGGAAGACGTGCATATATCTTCAGAGTTCACAGTAGGAAAGTAGAATTACAAAGTGGGGCAGTGTCGTGTGAAACTGGGATAAATATTAATTGAAGTGGGAAAGCTGAATGTGATAATGTTGTAACCATTATCTGTGTAGTATTTCATATTGTTGTGTGGTGTATGTCATGTAATTTGGGTATGTGTGATTTTCATGGGAGAGTAGCAAAGTAGTTTCAAAAGATTAGCGGGTTATGCTTGTTCCTTCTGTACCGCTCGGTCTGGAGGATAGTTTCGTGATGATGAGTGTGAGAGTCGAAGTGTGAGAGATAATAAAACATCCACCATCGTATCCAGAAAGTGCACTGTAGCGTTAAATAATTACGAGACCATAATATAGAGATTCACCAATGTAAAGCCATGCCCGGTGGGCGGAATTTCTCATGTGATATTGTTGTAGGTTATAGAATTTGTGTGTTTAGGTTAGAGAATTTATCGGAATAAATAAGATAGTGAAAAGAAAAAGATTGGTGGTCTTTTCCATTGAATTGTATGTTGTCATAATGTCCCGAATTTATAATGTGTGCGCCATTCATATTCAGTGCGGTGGCCACGTGTTGACAAAAGCCGTTAAATAAAAGACAAAAAGAAAATGTGGTATTGCCAGTGCGTAGTGTACAGTCAGAGTTCTGTAATTCACTGATAGTCAGATGCGTGTTTCCGTTGCGTATTATTCATACAGGAGGATAATTTGTAACTTAATTGTGAGTACGAGAGTTGATGTTACTCGATAAATTAAGAATGAATCCACTCGCTTGGCAGACCACTCATCTTGCAGGCCTGACTGCTTGATGCCACAGTATGAGCAAGGCTTGTGGGTGCCTCTCAATTTTACTTGAACAAGTAGATAATTCCAGGTGGGCTGTATTACTATCATTTGAGTCTTCCACAGTATGTTACATACTTCTCTTGTTTTGTAGCACATTTCCGGAACGAGAGATAAAGCAGCTACACTGGTCAGCCAGAACATTATGAACACCGACCTGCTATCGGCGAAAGGACGTGCAGTGACTGCTAGTCAGACACGCGCACGGTGCGTGTAGTATCAGTGAGCGTGCTCTTCGTGTGTAGAATGGAGAAGACACGCGATCAGTCTGAGTCTGGACGAGAGCGGATCATGATGGCCCGGAGGCTCGGAACGAGCATTTCGGAAACTGCACGCCTTATCAGGTGTTTCGCGAAGTGCTGTAGTGAGTGTCCTCAACACGTGGCGAGACTGAGAACTCAGGTGAAACTACGTCGAGATGTCGTGGGGTTGGGCGGCCACCCCTCATTACAGATGTCGAATGTCGTAGGCTGGGCAGATTAGTGAAACAAGACAGGCGGCGAATTGTGCCGGAACTAACATCAACTTTAATGCTGGGCAGAGTACAAGTGTGTCTGAACACACAGCACGCCGAACACTCCTAACGGTGGGCCTCCGCAGCCGACGACCCATGCATGTGTCAACGTTAACACCACCACATAGGCAACCGCGACTGAAATGAGGACGTAACCATCGGCACTGGACGTTGGCGCACTGGCAGACCGTTCCATGGTCTAATGAATCCCGGTCCCTTCTTCATCATAGCACCTGGACGGCGTGAATCCATCGCCTTCCAGGGGAACAGCTCCTTGACACCACTATTGCGGGACAGAGGCAAGCTGGCGGTGACACCATTATGCTCCATGCGTCCAGTGGAGCTCGTGCATGACACCATGACGGCCAAGTGGTAACGTACACAAATTTACAGACCACGTACACCCCTTCATGACGATCATGTTTCCCTACGGCAGTACCATTTTTCAGCAACATAATACGCCAAATCACAAGGCCAGGAGTGTGATGGAATGGGGCCAGTTCCAGTTGATGTGGTGGTCCCCCATCTCGCCAGATCTGAACCGGATCGAACAGATTTGGGACGTGATCGAACGTAGCGTCATAGCTCATCGCCCACTCCCCGGAATTTTGGGAATTGGGTGACATGTGTGTGGAGATCTGGTGCCAACTCCCTGCAGCGAGCTACGAATTCCCCATTGCTTCCATGCCACGATGCATCACCACTGTTATCCTTGCCAACAGTGGAAATAGTGGCTATCAGGTAGGTGGCTCTGGCTCATCAATGCATTTCTTACGGTTATCGTATCCTTGACTAACGTGCACCTCTCTAATGGCCTCCCCATCGACACAAGTCTTAAATCTCAATTTTCATAGTGTTTTTCAGAAACAGTGTTCTGTAATACATGGCTTCCATCCTATATTGCCTTGTCCCAATTACCACTCTAAAATGTACGAGGGTGGGTCAAACGAAGACCTTAAATTTGTAATAACAAATCGAAATTTCGCGCCGTTATCCTGTAAGTTGGTAAGGGTGCTACAAACAGCGTGCAGAATGGCCTGTAGGTTGCAGCAGAGTGCAGATGCACACATACCGTCGCAATATCAGCATAAAGATGGCCGCCCCACTTGCGACTTGCACCAGGGAAGGACAGCGTTCTGTTATTCTGTTTTCGTGTAGTGAAGGTGTGAAACCTATTGAAATTCATCGACGAATTAAGATGGCGACCCCACTTGCAACTTACACCAGGGAAGGACAGCGTTCCGTTATTCTGTTTTCGTGTAGTGAAGGTGTGAAACCTATTGAAATTCATCGACGAATGAAGGTTCAGTACAGAGATGCATATTTGTCGTAGCAGCAAGTCTACGAATGCAGTAGGAAGTTCGCAAATGGTGTGACTTCAGTGGAAGATGCTCCTCGTCCCAGGTCAGCCACAACGAGTTGTGACTCCACAGAACATTGCAGCAGTTGAAGCCATAGTGAAGGAAAACCGCCCGGTGACACTGAATGACATTGCAGCATGTTTACAGATTAGTCATGGGTCAGCACACCACATTGTGCATGATGTGCTCCAGTTTCACCAAGTGTCTGCAAGATGGGTGCCACGGCAGCTGACTCCTGAAATGAGAGAACGACGTGTTGCTGCTTGTGAACTGCTTATTCGGCGCTTTGAACGAGAAGGTGATGGCTTCCTTGCAAGAATCGTTACTGGGGACGAAACCTGGGTTCACTTCCACCAACCGGAAACGAAGAGAACGAGCAAGGAATGGCGCCATTCCTCATCACCAAAACCAAAGAAGTTTCGAACAGAACCATCTGCAGGGAAGGTTATGCTGATTCTCTTTTGAGACGTCAAAGGCGTCATTTTGGAGCATTACATGCCTAGAGGGACCACTGTCACCAGTGCATCATACACAGGTCTCCTAAAAAATCATCTGCGGCCTGCAATCAAATCAAAGCGACGTGGATTGCAGTCAGCAAGTGTCCTTTTGCACCATGACTATGCAAGGCCCCACACTGCCCGTACAACAGTTGCAACAATCACAGACCTGCATTTTGAGTGTCTTCCTCATCCACCATACTCATCAGACCATGCCCTAAGTGATTTCCATATGTTTGGACCACTCAAAGATGCAATGAGAGGAAAGGAGTTCCGTTCTGATGAAGAGGTACGCCACGCGGTGCATGAGTGGTTGCGCGGACTACCGAAAGAATTTTTTTCTAAAGGAATTTATGCACTTTGTAAGCGCTGGAGGACTTGCATTGAGCGTGGGGGAGATTATATTGAAAAGTGATGCTTTGTACCACCTCTGCACAATAAATAATATTTTTAAAAAATATTTAAGGTTTTTATTTGACTGCCCGCATCTCGTGGTCGTGCGGTAGCGTTCTCGCTTCCCACGCCCGGGTTCCCGGGTTCGATTCCCGGCGGGGTCAGGGATTTTCTCTGCCTCGTGATGGCTGGGTGTTGTGTGCTGTCCTTAGGTTAGTTAGGTTTAAGTAGTTCTAAGTTCTAGGGGACTCATGACCATAGATGTTAAGTCCCATAGCGCTCAGAGCCATTTTTCATTTGACTCACCCTCGTATATACACTTTCAATGTTTAAGGCATTTATGTGCATCTACCATAAAAGTCCCATAGAGCTTGAGAATAACAAAGACAAATTGGAATTATTTACTTATTTATCACCACCTAAGTACGTTGCTGGAATGGGAAAGTCCTAAATAAGAAAAATGAGTTTGAATGAATGAATTTAGTTTTGTATTCAGAATCCTCACCGATAAAATCGGTAAACAGCCTTGCCTTCGACCAAATCGTAACAGCACTTAAACGTCGGCTGCCGAGATCTTGTCGGTCGCTGTTGGTGTAGACCTATGCACTCGTATATTATGACTCGAGGTTATGATTGTAAACGTTTTATTTTTTTGACCACATACCGTACAAATTACACTTATTCTAAACCTAATAATACCACTCGAATAGAACGAAACTCAGTTAAAAAGGGTGGCATTCTAGTCCTTCGTCCAGTGCTGGTAAGAACAAAAATATTTTTATTTTACTTTTTTATTGGATAATCATGTTGCGTGTGAAAGGCTTAACCCTTTCCTGCTCGAAGGGACTTAAGTCCACTTTCTAGAGTCATGAAAGAGCATGGAATTGAATTCAGCACTGGAGTCCTGTTACGTCATTTTTTTATCTCTGCTGTAGCACAGGGAGCTCTCAGCTGTTTGGCTGTGACAGTTCGACATCTCTGTCCACAGAGGGCAGTAAACGACAGAAGACGTGAAACGACAGATTGTCGTACCTCTGTGTTGTTTATTTCGTCTTCAGGATTTTACCGAGCGAGGTGGCACAATGGTTAGTACATTGGACTCGCATTTGGGAGGACGACAGTTCAAACCCGCGTCCGACCATCCTGATTTGGATTTTCCGTGATTTAACTAACTCGTTTTAGCCAAATACTGGGATGGTTCGTTCGAAAGGGCAAGGCCGACTTCCTTCACAATCTTTTCCTAATTCTATGGGACCGATGACCTCGCTGTTTGGTCCCCTCCCTCTAATCAACCAACCAACCATAAGATTTTACGAGTCCTGCTGGCGTGAAAGCACATTATTGAGAGTGTTTCGATGTTTATAATCCGGTATTGTTTCAGTTAACATAGACTGATATTACCAACGCAGTAGGTAAATGCCCTGATCATAATGTGCTTTCACGCCAGCAGGACTCGTAAAATCTTATGGTTGGTTGGTTGATTAGAGGGAGGGGACCAAACATATATATGCCCTGATCATTTACGATGATTATATACTGACAAGAGACAGAAGTCGCATTTGTGTTTTGTACATAAATTTTAAAGTACCTATATATATATATATATATATATATATATATATATATATATATATATATATATATATATATATATATACGGGGGTACTTTAAAATTTATGTACAAAACACAAATGCGACTTCTGTCTCTTGTCAGTATATAATCATCGTAAATGATCAGGGCATTTACCTACTGCGTTGGTAATATCAGTCTATGTTAACTGAAACACTACCGGATTATAAACATCGAAACACTCTCAATAATGTGCTTTCACGCCAGCAGGACTCGTAAAATCTTATGGTTGGTTGGTTGATTAGAGGGAGGGGACCAAACATATATATACTCCTGGAAATTGAAATAAGAACACCATGAATTCATTGTCCCAGGAAGGGGAAACTTTATTGACAAATTCCTGGGGTCAGATACAGCACATGATCACACTGACAGAACCACAGGCACATAGACACAGGCAACAGAGCATGCACAATGTCGGCACTAGTACAGTGTATATCCACCTTTCGCAGCAATGCAGGCTGCTATTCTCCCATGGAGACGATCGTAGAGATGCTGGATGTAGTCCTGTGGAACGGCTTGCCATGCCATTTCCACCTGGCGCCTCAGTTGGACCAGCGTTCGTGCTGGACGTGCAGACCGCGTGAGACGACGCTTCATCCAGTCCCAAACATGCTCAATGGGGGACAGATCCGGAGATCTTGCTGGCCAGGGTAGTTGACTTACACCTTCTAGAGCACGTTGGGTGGCACGGGATACATGCGGACGTGCATTGTCCTGTTGGAACAGCAAGTTCCCTTGCCGGTCTAGGAATGGTAGAACGATGGGTTCGATGACGGTTTGGATGTACCGTGCACTATTCAGTGTCCCCTCGACGATCACCAGTGGTGTACGGCCAGTATAGGAGATCGCTCCCTACACCATGATGCCGGGTGTTGGCCCTGTGTGCCTCGGTCGTATGCAGTCCTGATTGTGGCGCTCACCTGCACGGCGCCAAACATGCATACGACCATCATTGGCACCAAGGCAGAAGCGACTCTCATTGCTGAAGACGACACGTCTACATTCGTCCCTCCATTCACGCCTGTCGCGACACCACTGGAGGCGGGCTGCACGATGTTGGGGCGTGAGCGGAAGACGGCCTAACGGTGTGCGGGACCGTAGCCCAGCTTCATGGAGACGGTTGCGAATGGTCCTCGCCGATACCCCAGGAGCAACAGTGTCCCTAATTTGCTGGGAAGTGGCGGTGCGGTCCCCTACGGCACTGCGTAGGATCCTACGGTCTTGGCGTGCATCCGTGCGTCGCTGCGGTCCGGTCCCAGGTCGACGGGCACGTGCACCTTCCGCCGACCACTGGCGACAACATCGATGTACTGTGGAGACCTCACGCCCCACGTGTTGAGCAATTCGGCGGTACGTCCACCTGGCCTCCCGCATGCCCACTATACGCCCTCGCTCAAAGTCCGTCAACTGCACATACGGTTCACGTCCACGCTGTCGCGGCATGCTACCAGTGTTAAAGACTGCGATGGAGCTCCGTATGCCACGGCAAACTGGCTGACACTGACGGCGGCGGTGCACAAATGCTGCGCAGCTAGCGCCATTCGACGGCCAACACCGCGGTTCCTGGTGTGTCCGCTGTGCCGTGCGTGTGATCATTGCTTGTACAGCCCTCTCGCAGTGTCCGGAGCAAGTATGGTGGGTCTGACACACCGGTGTCAATGTGTTCTTTTTTCCATTTCCAGGAGTGTATATATTACATAGCACTAATTTGTTTTTAGTTGCTTTGGTAATATTTTCCCCAAATATTAACACCTTTGGTAGAGTTTTTTGTAGGGTTAAAAAGAACGTATCGACCTATTTATTTATTTAAATGTCAAGTTCCATAGGACCAAATTGAGGAGCAAATCTCCAAGGTCATGGAACGTGTCAGTACATGAACTTACAACATAAATAGTAATAACAGATAAAAATAAATGTTCATGAACCTGAAAGAAAATCAGTCCATAAGTTCAAGCAAACGCTATCAGCAATACAATGAGAATCATCTTAATTTTTCAAGGAACTCCTCGACAGAATAGAAGGAGTGACCCATGAGGAAACTCTTCAGTTTCGATTTGAAAGCGCGTGGATTACTGCTAAGATTTTTGAATTCGAGTGGCAGCTTATTGAAAATGGATACAGCAGTATACTGCACACCTTTTTGCACAAGAGTTAAGGAAGTCCGATCCAAATGGAGGTTTGATTTCTGCCGAGTATTAACCGAGTGAAAGCTGCTTATTGTTGGAAATAAACTAATATTGGTAAAAAGAAACGACAATAAGCAATATACATATTGAGAGGCCAATGTCAAAATACCCAGACTCGTGAAAAGAGGTCGACAAGAGGTTCGTGAACTCACACCACTTATTACCCGAACCGCCCGTTTCTGAGCCAAAAATATCCTTCTAGAATGGGAAGAGTTACCCCAAAACATAACACCATACGACATAATTGAATGAAAATAAGCAAAGTAGACTAATTTACGTGTCGAAATATCACTCACTTTCGATACCGTTCGAATAGTGAAAATGGCAGTATTAAGTCCTTGAACAAGATCCTGAACTTGGGCTTTCCACGACAGCTTACTATCTGAACATCTAGGAATTTGAACTGTTCAGTTTCACTAATCATATGCCCGTCCTGTGAGATAAAACGTCAGGCTTTGTTGAATTGTGTGTTAGAAACTGTAAAAACTGAGTCTTACTGTGATTTAACGTTAGTTTATTTTCTACAAGCCATGAACTGAGGTCATGTACTGCTCTACTTGAAACCGAGTCGATGTTGCACACAACATCCTTTACTACCAAGCTAGTGTCATCAGCAAACAGAAATATTTTAGAGTTATCCATAATACTAGAGGGCATATCATTTATATAAATAAGGAACAGGAGCGGCCCCAACACTGATCCCTGGGGCACCCCCACTTGACAGTACCCCACTCAGATCCCACATCACAGCCGTTATCAACATTGTGAATAATGACCTTTTGCTGCCTGTTGATAAAGTAAGAGGTGAACCAATTGTGAGCTACTCCCCTTATTCCGTAATGGTCCAACTTCTGGAGCAATATTGTGAGATCAACACAGTCAAACGCCTTTGTTAAATCAAAAAGTACGCCAAGCGTTCGAAACTTTTTGTTAAGCCCATCCAGTACCTCACAGAGAAAAGACAATATAGCATATTCAGTTGTCAAACGACTTCTAAAGCCGAACTGTACATTTGATAGCAAATCGTGTGGTATAAAATGATCAATTAACCTTACATACACAGCCTTTTCGATAACTTTTGCAAACACTGATGGCATAGAAATAGGTCTAAAATTATCTACATTATCCCTTTCTCCCTTTTTATAAAGCGGCTTTACTACTGAGTACTTTAATCGCTCAGGAAACTGACCATTCCTAAAGGAAAAATTACAAATATGGCTAAATACAGGGCTAACATGTGCAGCACAGTACTTTAATATTCTACTAGACGCTCCATCATAACCATGAGAGTCCTTAGCCTTCAGTGATTTGATTACTGTCTCAATCTCCCTCTTGTCTGTATCACAGAGGAGTATTTCAGACGTCAATCTCGGAAAGGCATTTGCTAAGAAATTTATATGATTTCCTGTAGATACTAAATTTTTATTTAATTCACCAGCAATGCTCAGGAAATGGTTGTTAAATATTGTACATATATCTGATTTATCAGTAACAGAAATATTATTACTGCAAACTGACTTTATATCGTCAACCTTGTGCTGCTGACCAGGTACTTCCTTCACAACTGACCATATGGCTTTAATTTTATGCTGTGAATTAGCTATTCTATTTGCATACCACATACTTTTTGCCTTGCTAATAACATTTTTAAGCACCTTACAATACTGTTTGTAATGGGCTACTGTAGCTTGATTGTGACTACTTCTAGCATTTTGATATAATTCCCACTTTGTTCTAAATTATATCCTTATCCCACTAGTCAGCCAACCGGGCTGTCCATTACTGCTAGTACCCCGTTTAGAATGTTCTAATGGAAAGCAACTCTCAAAGAGCATGAGAAATGTGTTATGGAAAGCATTGTATTTATCATCTATATTATCGGCACTATAAACATCTTGCCACTCTCGTTCCTTGACAAGTTTTGAAAACCTCTCTATTGCTGTTGGATTAACTTTCCTACGTAGTTTGTAATTAAATACGACATTGGTTAGAGTACAAAAACCTTTTAGTGTTAAAATTTGTGCATCATGGTCTGAAAGGCCATTCACCCTTTTACTAACAGAATGCCCATCTAGTAATGAAGAATGAATAAAAATATTGTCTACGACTGTGCTACTGTTCCCCTGCACCCTAGTTGGAAGAAACACAGTTTGCATCAGATCATATGAATTTAGGAGATCTACCAACATCCTTTTTCTTGCACAATCATGTACAAAATTAATATTGAAGTCACCACATTGAACTACTCTCTGGTACTTCCTACAAAGTGAATCAAGAACTCTCTCTAGCTTAAGCAAAAATTCTCTGAAGTCGGAGTTAGGGGACCTATAAATAACAGCAATTACAAGTTTAGTTTCACTAAATTCAACTAATGCTGCACAACTTTCAAATATCTGTTCAGTGCAGTGTCGTGATACGTCTATGGGCTCAAATGAAATACTGGTTTTTACGTTCAGAGCCACTCCGCCACCCCACAAGGAACTCCTTGAGAAACAGCCAGCTAACCTGTAGCCTGGTAAAGGAAGCCTCTGAATTATCAAATTATTTAAGTGGTGCTCTGATATACCAATAATTTCAGAGTTAACATCTATTAGCAGTTCACTAACTTTATCTCTAATACCTCTTATATTTTGATGAAATATGCTAATTCCTTCTCTACTTGGGAACATTCCATCCTCTGGAGGTGAGCCCTTAGTTAGAGGCACTTCCTTTAAGCAGGTATACCTATCAGCTGACTTCAGTCTAAAAGAGGTGCAGCTCTAACACCAACTACTACAGGAATTTTTCCATGAGTGATACCACTGTCACCATCACCACCACCCACTACACTGTCACCTATAAGCTTAGCCAGCCTCCCCTTCCCATACCTATTGAGGTGCAGGCCATGCCTAGTGAAACCCCATCTACTGATAGACCCAGCTGGCACCACTGAGATGTGATCCATGCCCTCCGCCATCAGCGCTCTCCCCAGCCCCACATTAACGCGCCTAACAGCCGCATTAAGGTGAGGACGATCATGACGCTGAAACAGTTGCACGAAATGCACATTAGTGCCACCAGTTTGAGTAGCTATCTTAACTAAGTCACCACTGACATCATATTCCCTGTCCCTATCGAGACTGTTTCCTGCTCCACCCACTGTCACTACCTGATCCTCTTTCGTAAAATTCTTACATAACTCCTCTATACTTTCAGTCATCTGAGCCAACCCTGCACTAGGCTTCACAATGCTGGTGACCTGGTACTCACTCCCCAACACTTCCTGCAACTGCTGGCCCACACCTCTACCGTGGGAACTACCTAGCAGCAGAACCCTCTTTCTGTTAGACTTTGCAACTAACCTAGGCCTCCTAGTTGCTGAGGACTGCTGCAAGTTACCTACATCTACGGCTACACGAGGCTCCTCTCCACTCAACTCTGACAGGTGGTCGTATCTATTGCATGTATGCAAAGTAAAACCGTCTGAGTACCTCCTCTTCCTAGCTACCTTCTTGCCAACTGCCAGTTCCCATTCCCCACCACCCTTCACCCTCCTCAACCTACCTAGTTCCTCCTTTGCGCATTGTAACTGCACCTGAAGGGCACAGATCTTACGCTCCTGCTCCTCTATTAACTTGTTTCTACTACAGATTCTACATTCCAAAGAGAGGATCTCCCTAAAATGACCACTGGCTTCCCCACTGCATTCCCCCCAATGAAAATACTTTGAACAAATCCCACACCGTAATCCACTACTCACAAACCTACGACAGAGCCCACACGTTTCACTCATGCTAAATTTTACAGTTACTGAAAAAAAACTATACGTCTACGTTACCAAAGTTCAGTTACACCAGTAGAACTATTTAAGAACTAACAATAATGGTCTCGAAATTCTCTGCCTACTAAGCAAGTAGCTACTTGTATTAATACTACAACACAGCCGATACTAATACCAGCAAAACTTCACAAAATTATTAGCTACAACCAAAAAATTAAAACTACGACTGTAACACTAAGCGAAGTTAAAACACTATATGAAAATTTTACTGAAATATTTCACTAGAAAGAATAATAAACGTCAGTTGAAAAATAAAGCACGAAAATTACTAACGACTTCAACACACTGAAAACTCTCTAAAACACAGCGAGCGAACGATTACAAAAGTTTATTAAGTCGTTATTTCGCCACAAACGGCACGCAACACCGCTGAAAACTATTAAATTTAATAACTGTATTACAGAGCACAAATAAGTTTGTCAGTACTTAGCTTATAACCGCTACAGCTGCAGTGCACGCCGCAAAATGTAAACACACTACTCCTATGTTGTAAAGGTAAGTTGTATGGCCTCAAAAGTACAATCGAAGTGTTAAGTGTACGCCTTCTTCGACATAACTGTTAAGGTATGGTTTACGTGTTTCCATACAAATTCCGTGGACATTGTGATACATTCATTTTACATTGCATTTGCTGCATCCACCAACACGGCTGTAGACAAGCAGTATCCACAACGAAACTTTACGAGAATGATTTTCATCCGCCTATTGTCGTTCCTCTTTCTCTTGCATGATAAGACACAAAACTTTTATAATGTTTATTTACTATAACGAAGAAGTGTAATTATTATCTATACGAAAAATTTTAGGGATCGCGTTTGGTTACGTAATTTTGCGTCACGGAACTGCGTGCATTTCGTTTTACATAAACCTAACTTCATTAAATTCTGTGTGCCGTAATCTGTACCTGAATTTTAATGGTAGTTAACTCTGTTCCCATTATGGGTTATGCATATTCAAATAGTGAAGGAGACTTGATTTATCCAGCGCCCTGTCTAACTAAATGTAGGTGCCTCAACGTCTCCGCTAAAGCTACGACAGTCCAATAACTGTCACTATTGGGATTATGAAGGCAAGAAAAGGAATACGCCCAAAACGAAATTAAAATTATTCCAGTACCCCGCGGTTCGATCACGAAACAAATTTTTGTTACTCTGAGGTCTTATTGCAGTAATTACAATTGTCCCATATTTTACACTGTTGCGCCACGCTATCATATAGTCAACAATACATGATATGAACGTTTGTGACGAATTAAAACGGCTTTGCGGAGAGGGACTTAGTCACGATGATCTTCCTTATATACACTCTTATTGTCACATAAGGCGAAGTGGATACGCATTCCTACAAAACGGATCATTTGGCACCGGGGTATAAGAGCCGACAGCGCTATAAACACATTCTGAAAGCCTTATGCAGGGGAAACGAGGTGCTTTCGGTAATTTTAGACTCTCGAGTAACGAGTGATCCACTTTTTTTTTCTAGCTCGCCGATCCTTCTTAAGGACGATGAGTTCACATGGCATATTGAGTCAGGACTGTAGCTGAATTGAGGATTGACTGGTAAATAGAACAAAGCAAATAATGCTGGGCAGAGGATAGAGACGAAGTTTCAGGTGTGTTTCAGCAATGTATGATAGTACATTTACTTTATATGTTGCGTTTCAACGACTTAGCAGTCAGTGACACTCGAAATCTTTGTGTAAAATGGTAGTCATTTCCAATTAAATTTTGAGCAAAGAACAGTCTATTACAAATAATAAGTGAGGTTATGAACAACTATCACGTTGGATCCATTGAAAGTAATGAAAATTTCTATTTTCGATTCACTAGAATTGGTAACGCTGGGAAACTCCAGTTTGTCTACCAAAGTGATTAGTCATAACACTCCTTGTAACCACTAGACTAGAATACCGCTAAAGTGCGTCGAATTCATATCAGGTGCGATTACACGAAAAATCAAGACTGTACAGGACAGCGTGGATCGTCAGAGGTACATTTAATTAGCTTGAGGGTGTAAAAAAACTGCCGCAAAATCTTATCTGGTAAACATTTAGAGAATCACACTAGTATGGCGCACTGATCTACTCATAAAATTGCAAGAACTGCAGGGACCGCTTTTCTTGGAGGCATGCAAGAGCATTACTTAGCCTCCTACATATTACCGCATCGTCAACGTAAACATGAAGCAAGGAGTACCCTCTGTCACACGTTTTACAGAGATTTACGTGCTGTATGTATAAGTTAATACAGACTACCTGACCAAAAGTATCCGAAAACATATTAAGTCGACATTAATATGGGGTGTGTCCAGTCTCCGCTTTTATCACGGGTTGAACTCTATCGGGGGCGTTTTCAGTGAGGTGTGTGATCGTCTGCGGAGGAGTGAGAACCATTCTTCCTCAAGAGCCGAAACCAGGGAAGGTAATAACGTTGGACGCTCGGATCCTGAGCGAATTCAGCGTTCTAACGCAGTCCAAAGGGGTCCATTGGGTTCGTGCCGGGATTGGTTAGATTGATCCATTTCAGGAATTTTGCTGTCCACAAGCCATCGCCTTACAGTCACTGTATTACAACAGGGTGCATTTCATGCTGACTCACTCATTGTCTCCAAAAGGTTTGTTTATTGTCCACAGTACACAATGCAGTAAAAATTGCTTGTATCCTTAACTAAATTTTCCTTCGGTCTTTGGCAGAACATGATAACAATAATAAATTGGAAACACTTCCTAAAGTCCTGCAAAATTATATTTATTTGGTCACAAATGCTCAAAGATTGAGTGCTTGCACGGGGAAGTATTGTCACGAAGAGATGGTTACATAAACTAAAGAAGGAACCGAAGCTCTTTGTATGAAGATACATTTAAATACTGATGAAAAATAAATGTTATTTCTCAATAATCTTGTATTGTAACTAGAAATATATATAAAAAAGAGGAACAGCCGTGTGGGATTAGCCGAGCGGTCTATGGCGCTGCGATCATGGACTGTGCGGCTGGTCCCGACGGAGGTCCGAGTCTTCCCTCGGGCATGGGTGTGTGTGTTTGTCCTTAGGATAATTTAGGTTAAATAGTGAGTAAGCTTAGGGACTGATGACCTTAGCAGTTAAGTCCCATAAGATTTCAACACATCTGAATACACAAAGAGGGTAAAGGAAACTGAGTTAGGAGATTTAATGCTGACCTGGTATTCTGTGTCACATGTTCGTTGATTTTCAATGTTTCCAATAGGATCCTCTTTCTGCTTGCTTTAACAGACTGTAAAACTTAACATTTCACATGATATAAATTGAAACATCCCCTTAGGAAAATTTTATAATTGACAGTGCTGGAAAACCTCTTACGTTATTTGATTTTCAAACAGCTGAGCAGAACTGAACGTACTCAGACATTTCTCTCTTTACTTATTCTGATCAACACTAAACTGACACACAATATTTGTAGCTCAACGCAATCTGACTTTCGACAATCCCTGCAAAAGAATGGCCCTGACTTACCTCACAAAAATCTTCGTTACTCGAACTACTGCAATACAGCGAGCACCAATACTGCCAGCTAAATAAAAGATTCTAACTTCTGAATGCACTAACTACTGATAGGCGTACTTAGCAATGTATTTACCTTAATAATATTCAAAAGTCATCATATATATGTATCAGTTCATGATATCCAATATTACAAATTTACTCTTTCTGATGGACACACGTCCGGATCGTCCGCTCTCAAAATTCTGTCATCTCTCTCCCCACATCCACCACTGCTGGCGGCTCACCTCCAACTGCGCAACGCTACGCGCTGTTCACAGCCAACTGTCCAACACTACAATAGCAAATTCCAACAATGCAAACCAGCCACAGACTGCACACAGCACAGTGATTTTCATATAGAGTGCTACATGGCGTTACCAACATAAAAACCTAAACAGCCTACTTACAAAATGATTTTCTGTTAAAACATGATCAGCAAGGGTGAATCTTTCTTTCTTAATCTTCAGCCCCTCTCATGTGCAGACAACCTACTTACAACAGTTGCGGCTGGCCGACCTTTCCACAGTGCTTGCACGTGATTTTAAAGCTCATCACTATGCACCAAGGGTTGCAGTTTGTCTATACCAGTGAATAAATAGCTATCAACATTTTGATTCAGTATTAAAGATAATTTGCAATCCTTGGCACGGAGTGGTGTGTACAACTTCCAGAATTCAGCCAGCAAATTTTCGTTTGGGACAGTCGTGTAAAATATGTTCCGGTATGTTTTCCGATTTTCTGCAGTCGCTTTTGTCATCATCGGTCATTCCACATGTTGTGTTTTTCTGGTCACGGTGTGGGCAGTTCTCACACGGTTGAGGGGCTCCACATTTTCCTTGGGATATTCGGTCCTGGGTGTCGGATGGTAGAAGCTATTTTTCCTATCTTTTCATGACCATCGAAGAACGTCTATTGATTTCTCCACTCTTCTCTGTTACGGAGAAAGATTGAAATGAAAGAAAGTAGAGTGTTTCCAGGGACGACATGTACACTGCTCTCAACAAAAAGCACCATGAGACCTCTGAAATTAACATCCTTCCAAAAATTTTAACGCTTCACGCATAGCCCTCCTTCCGATAACTTTGACATCGTTTAGCTTCTGTTTGTCTGAGAGGTTTTGGCTGCGTTTAAATTTGCAGTGAAGCTCTCTTTGCTTTCGCAGTAGTTTCCTAATTTTGTTGTTGAACCACGGTCGGTTTTTCCCGTCTCTCACAGTTTTACTCGGCACGTACCTGTCTAAAACGCATTTTACGATTGCCTTGAACTTTTTTCCATAAACACTCAACATTGTCAGTGCCGGAACAGAAATTTTCATTTTGATCTGTTAGGTAGTCCGTCGTGACGTAATAAATCTCAGAGCAGAGCTTGTGCGTCCTGCGGGCCTTCCGGACAGCAGGTTGAGTGCCCGAGGTAGGACAGGCGGTAGCTGTCGCCCACGCAGCCTGCTGGCCGTCCTATGCAGCTGCCCCCTCATGGACGCGCCGCATTATTTTTTACGACTATTACCGATAATGACCGGGTCTCAGGAGAACCAGTGTTTCTCGTGTCGTCAGAGGAACGGGAAAGGAACCTAACTTATAATGTGAGGCCTTACAGGGGGGGGGAATCCAGCGGGCGGGTTACGCCGCCACTTTCAATTTGGGCGGCCACGTGAGACGCAACCGTGTCCTCGGATGACCTGTTAATTGTTTTTATCGCTGCGTCGACGTGAAGTACAGTCGTTACGGTGGATCGTTGTCGGGTGAGGAGATGCGATGACGGCCGGATCGTAACCGTAACGGCCGTTGTTTTGATTCCACGAGATGCACTTGAACGCAGCGTAATTGTAGCTGATGCAGCATTAGTCCACACTTAGAGAGCGGTTGAATAAACTCCAAAATACGCCGTCGGCATGTTTGACGCTACTTATCCAGCGTAACATTTATTTGTTATGAGGGCTTTCGACAAAGATACTTGATATTAAAGATCTTTTAAAGAGTATCTAGATGTGGTGCAGTAGCATTCACTGGACTGGCCGTACAATTCGAACAAATGGGAAAATGAATAATTACCACATCACATTCTGGAGAGCGTTGTGAATATACACTACTGGCCATAAACATTGCTACACTAAGAAGAAATGCAGATGATGAATGGGTATTCATTGGACAAATATATTATACTAGAACTGACATGTGATTACATGTTCACGCAATTTGGGTGCATAGATCCTGAGAAATCAGTACCCAGATCAACTACCTCTGCCCGTAATAACGGCCTTCATACGCCTGGCCATTCAGTGAAACAGAGCTTGGATGGCTTGTACAGGTACAGCTGTCCATGCAGCTTCGACACGATACCACAGTTTATAACACTACCATCTGCTACTGCTCTACCATAACCTTAAAGTTGTAGGCAGGTCGTGAAAGAAAACTTGTTCAAGCAATTATGGTATAAAGCAACAGAGCAGTGTTACCCTCTGAGAGGAATTTTGTTAAGCTGACCGTGTTGTACCTAACGGAAGTGGCTTATCGGAAATGAAAGTCAAAATTACGTAAATATTTGAACAGTAACAAACAAAATTTTTGCCTATCTACACTGTTTAAAGAAAAAGAAAAACGGACGCCAGCCTAATTAGGCAAGAGAAAGATTAACGTTCTCGATTACGAAAGTAGGTATGCGTAACTTTAACGGACAAACACAACCTAGACTTGGCCACACGCGAGTGCAACGAACTCTGACACCTGCATATGTTAACGTTAAGGTTGGAACAAACAGCTAGAGCAGCACAAACTATTTGTAAAATTATAATAGATAACGAAACACACTATTACTTTCAGGGCTTATTCAAACTGAATGGTCTTAAAACGTTACTATTTATATTCACTGCAGAATCATTAATTGGGCATAGGTTCAATATCATTGTTCAAGTATTTTCCTAACTGACATAAAATTATAAATAGAGTTCACTGCATTATTATGAACTGATCACAGGGTAAGTCTCTCTCAACTAAATACTTTTCTATTAAGAATGAAAGTTAATTAGAATTCACTAACAGGTTACTTCTCACTGTCATTTGAATAAAGAAATTATGGTTTTCATAAATAGTGGTATTTTCGTTACTTGTTACCGAGCATTAACACAATAGACAAACTGTGGATCCTGTTATACTATTAATATGCACTTCTAAAACACAAGAGAGACAAACACTTAGCAAACATGAGTATATAACGTTTCACACTGCAGTTTTCCACTTTTACTACATTGAGAGCCAAAATTAATATATATGTAAGATACTGACTCACCTTCTGCGATTTACAACAGGCAGTAATGTGATCATTTACTAAGCAAAACTTTACAAGCCTCAGTCTTAAGAACTCTTAATTTGAAGTTGGCAACAACACATTAATAAGCAGTTTTACTAGGAAAATTATTTTCAGTAAGCATCATTAACTTTAACTCACTCTCTTGCCACATTAACTTTAACTTTCTGCCGGCCGCGGTGGTCTCGCGGTTCTAGGCGCGCAGTCCGGAACCGTGCGACTGCTATGGTCGCAGGTTCGAATCCTGCCTCGGGCATGGATGTGTGTGTTGTCCTTAGGTTAGTTAGGTTTAAGTAGTTCTAAGTTCTAGGGGACTGATGACCACAGCAGTTGAGTCCCATAGTGCTCAGAGACATTTGAACCATTTTTTTAAAACTTTCTTTTTACTATGATCAAGAGGCATTAATTAGCAAAAACACCGGTCTTTAATGTTCTTTCAGTAGGGACACTCGGTAATCACTTTAGTTCAAAAGGAGAGGAACCTGAGAGGTGTTATGATAAGGAAAAAATGAAGGTAGGTACATAAATTCAGTTATAACTTACCTTATATTTGTGCACACTAAAACATCCAGTAAGCTGATCCTTCACTGTACATCATTGTAGCATGCTGATGCAATGATTGCGCAATGTGTTGGCACCTGCATGTTGGTAGGTGGAATTGCAGGTAGAATTGCTGGACTCTGTCATTTCTTGGTGGCGATGATAGATACAAAATCCAGAATAGTTCCAGCTATTTATCCATCCATCCGAGGCATTGGAAAGCGGCAGGAAAAGCCTCTCTCGGAACCAGCACAATATGCAACATTTACATGACAGTGCACAGTTTGGTAGCTTGTCCCCGACTGACTCTTGTTCCACCTTTTCTACGTAGGCCAACCACAATTTGCGCGTGCTACACAGTTCCATCCCCGAGGGGAACCACAACAACTTTTACATACAGAATAACTAAGAACCAAAAGTGAGGATCAGCAGTTTACATAACAGCAACCAAACACACTAAATAAAACAGAACATTTGCACGTATTGACATTTCTACAAAAAATTATTCACACAGAAATTACAATTATATACAGTAAGTTTTGTTTCCTCCAAATGGGACAAAGAGTTTAAATGACAGATATACTACTTTGCATAGGCACAAATCACGACATCAAAGTTTTGACAAAGAAAAGAGTATACAATTTTGTGTTATCTATTCAATCAAACACATTTACAGAAGCTTAACGATGTAATATTAAATGAAACAAAAGCAAAGTAAATCAGTAGAGTACTAGAGTTATGGTGTTACACAAGCCTCATGTTTCGTTGAAGTTTCCTGTAAGGGATAATTCAATGTACACATTTATAACACCTAAGCGGTGTTAGGTACAAAAACAAAAAATTTTACCATCCAACTTCACTTGGGACAAAAAAAAAACAGATATTACAGAAGTACAGTACACACACTAAGAAATTTCATACCTTTGTTCTAAAACCTTTTCAAAATTAAAACATT
Source organism: Schistocerca nitens (assembly GCF_023898315.1). Taxonomy (NCBI): domain Eukaryota; kingdom Metazoa; phylum Arthropoda; class Insecta; order Orthoptera; family Acrididae; genus Schistocerca; species Schistocerca nitens. The sequence goes on from NC_064619.1 coordinate 15,567,447, forward strand.
TACAGTAATTTTCATTTTCACACTGGTTTAAGGAAACTAATTTTCATCATTACACAGGATATCTTCAAGCATGTTCATTTTATACACATACAGTTCAAATAATAGACAAACAGTACATGAAATAAATCTGCATATTAGTAGAAAAGGTATAGCCTCCTAGAAAAAAATTAAATATACATACACAACAACACAGAACATTGTAACTCAACAAAACAGAAATTTGTCTTTCAATATTTTCAAAGTATGTAAATATTCACAGACACATAAGCATACTCATGATCACAGTACATTTTACAAGGTTCAACATTAAATGAAATGTTGAAAATTTCAGTTTGCATCCCATATGTACACATATTTACACAAAACAGCTATGAGAACTTTTCCAACTGACTCTTTAAATACAAAGGTAACTTTTCAAGGTTTTTGTTTCAAAATTTTGAACTTTAAAGCTGCTCTTCATTAACAGCAGTCCAAAATATCTGTTGCACATAAACACACTAACATATTCAGAACCTATCTTTAATCATCACTGCTGTGTTTTAAAACAAGGCAGTCCAAAACTTTCAGTTATTCCCAAAAACTTAATCTCAAAACATCTACAACTATTTGAATAAGATTCCTTATACATTTTATAATAACTTTTCACTGACTTCAATAAGGATAGTCAGTTCATAACACATTGACCAATAAACCTAACTTACTTCACTGCTTGCCTCAGCATAAGCAGTCCATGTTACTCATTCTGCCCATTATTGGTTGTATATAAACATTTAGACACAAAACACAATTTAGATTAAGAACACAAAAAAAAACATCCTTAAATTAATACACTGCCCCATCCTCTAGGTTTGGCAGTTCGTGACCACTTATCAACTTCTTTCCCCACAATGGCAAGTCCTTTGGCTACTGCTCACACAGTATATTTGGTAGTCCTCAACTTCAGGACCACAGCATTTTTATTCTTTTGTCTTGTTTTGCTGCCCAACAACATATTTTTGAGCAGTTTTATTGCCATCATTTCCAGGTTTTTCATCATTATGTCACATCTTTGTTACCAATTGCATTAATGGTATAAAATATAAAAACTGCAACTTTGAAACAGCAGTTAGACACTGGTAGTATTAAATTTTTCTTTACACCATGACAAAATCAGGCAATATACACATTAATCAAATAAATTTTAAATGACATTTTTGGTATAATGACAATGTTCAGGAGTTATTTGAGATTCCCAGATTTGCGGTTTTTCTCCCCTCTTTGTTACTCAGTAATATTGCTTTTAAAGTCAATATTCAGTTTAATTACACATTTAGGTTATCAAATATGTCAAGATCAGAACAATAACTTTAAATTCTATTGCAAGTGATTTCTGCCTAACTTTTGTGGTACAAGACACATGCCTCTCATATCTATTTTACACACATTATTGAGGTTTATTTCCTCAGTTTTTGACACACACCGTTTTTTGACGTCATAATTATCCCTATTTAAAAAAAACATTTACATTCAGTCATATTATTGTATTCATGTACCTTGCTTTCAGTGTTCTTACCTCTTCTCATCCATATTTCTCTTCCCAATTACTTTTCCATTACATTTATTTCTTTACAATACCCACTATACTTTCATTCATATTGGTCATTTTCTAGTGTGCCCAATTTAATTATTCATTTGCTTGTCCTCAACCAATACACAGTATCTTACATTATTCCACCTTTTTAGTTTACTTTGATAGAGAAGAAGGAAATAAGATAGTGATAGTTCTGAATGATGAAGAGGAAGGTTGGCAGCACAAAAAGAAACGGAGGTAGTGCTGGCAACGACTGAGGTACCTAGTATTCGTCAGACACTTGACAATGCAAAGAGTGCATGTCCCCTGAGGCTTAACAACCCTCATCTAAGGACATGTATCTTTAAGTAAACTACATAATGCAAACATAAGCCCTTTCTGATTTTTAACTATATTAGAAATAAATTATTATCTCGTGAAGTTATTTGCACTTTCATAAAGTTGCCATAAGCATCATAATTCATAAAGTTTTCAGGTTTCTCACACTACATGCCCCTATCTTCATAATTAGACTGGCAACAATAAGTATTCAATTGAAAATAAACAGTTCCTAAGCAAAGTCAAACAGTACACTACAGTAAAGAAGCAACAACGTGTCACAGGCCACAAGATCAACAAAACAATAATCCAATTTCAGGTAACACTCAGATACAATATTAATAAAGTCATGCATTATATTAACACCATATATACAAATACAGCACCCTGCCCCCAATCTCTTTATTAACCAGGCAGTCTTTTATGGTTCATAAACAGTGACTTAAATCTGGTGGCTTTTTAGGCCTCCTACTCTGTACATCTTTCACTAACCTATTCAGATCTTGCCAACGTTCTCTTTTCTCAGGTGGATTTTTAGGTTTTGAAATTTCAAAGTCTTTAGCAAGGCACAACATCTCCTGCTTTGCTATTATTTTATCAGGTGATTCGTTTTGTTCCTGTAATTCACACTCCTTCAAAACATTTGTTAAAGCTTGCCCCAGTATAGTATCATCTGGAGGTTCCTGCAAATTATGCCCCTGTGCTATATTACTTAGTGATTCCTTCGGTTTTGGCCCAGTTCTGCTTTCTGTATCTTGCTTTGGAAAATTGTCACTAATTGTCTCATACCCTCTTTCAGTAAATGTATATTCACTTTCGTTTACACCTGAAAATTCATCTTCACTGAAGTCATCACTACTCTCTTCCTCACCACCAGATTCGCTTAAGTACGCTACTTTTGAACAATAGGGAAAGTTAGTATATTCATTCTCATCTGTATTCTTATACCCTTCATCATCTGAACTATCACTGATCTCATTTTCGTCATCAGATTCGAGCAGGAAAGCAACTTTTAAACAGTGAGGCAGATTATCACTAGATGTTTCAGCCACTTCGTTTTTCGACTCATTTTCTACACACTGCACATCGTTTGGAGACTCAGGCACTTCTGTTATATCACTTTGAACGATTTCAGTCTTAACTTCATACTTAGTATAATCGTCATATACTTCGATAACCTTTATTTCCTTTTCCCCTTTGTTATCATTCTCAGGTAATCGTGCGAAATTCATATTGGCCCTTCTGCATTAGAAACACAGAGCACCTTTCCATCAACAATAACTTCACCTGCACTGCTTATAATGTCATGTTCACTAACGTCCCCCTTTACATCACTTTCACCTATTATTAATTGTGCTCACGTCTTTTGCGTGGCGTATTCTACCTTCCTTTCCTCTTTATTCATCATAACTACCCCCACATCTACGTCTTTTACCTCACACACATCATTAACAGTACAAATATTCCCCTTTTCACTCGCCTTTTCTGGCTCCCTTTCATTCTTTAATAATGTATTTTCGCACAATTCCGATATTGAGTAATCTTTATCATATGACATATTAACTTTATTTCCATTTTTACATTCATCTATTACTGAAACCGCCAACGGAACTGTCCGATCCCGCCTCTTCTGTTTGTCTCTACGGCAGCCATCTTGTTCTGACGTCTGCCATTTGTGTGTGCTGCCAAGTGCAATGTACGGTGCCCCAGTAAGCGCTGCCCCGAGCACAGTCACGTGACTTCGCACTGGGAACACCACTACGTATCACTCCGCGCCCGTCTTCTATAGGCGCGTCCTTAACCCTCCTTCACTGTAGTATACATCTTTCCTTCTCGAATTTATTACGACACTTTTCTTTGGGCTCAAAATCGGTCTCCGCGTGAATCCGGCCCGTAACACACGCGGTTTTCAGTTTTCCATTTCGTCTCTAGTTCGGAAATTCCGCGCCTTGTATCCTCTGCCGCGCGTCGTATAATTTCCTCTACCTCTCACACGACCTCTTTGAATCGTGTATACACGAAATCTATCGTTTTCAGGTTGTTCGTTTTGGTCGTTGCTTTCTCGCGAATAATTGTTATTATGGGGACGAGACTCGCGATTTCTTCGCCAGTGATCTTCATCCTCTACCCTTTCCAAAAATGCAGAAAAACTTCTATGTGTACTCCCAACATATCGTTTAGAATCCTCAGGCAGTTTCTGCCAAAGAACCCAAACGATCTCGGCTTCAGTCCTCCTAGCCTTCAGATGTATCAGCTTTCTGTACCATGATTCGCAAAACTCTTTCATGGTTTGTCTACCTCTGATATCATACAACCTGGCCATTAGAAACTCACGCCACAACTGGTCTTGTTTTTGTCCTGACAAGTATTCGTCAATAAATTTTTGCTTATAATTTTCAAAAGACATCTGGTTATTATCCAGATTCATCCCCCACCTTTTTGCTTCTCCCGTTAGTGCACTGATTACAACATTAATTTTTTCCTGATCAGATAAATATTCAGGAAAGTTCCTTTCGCAATTCTTTACAAAATCAAGTGGGTGCCATCCGTTATGTCTCTTTGCAGGGTCGGATTTTTCCTCGCCCTCTAATATTTTACTGAAAGGGATCCTTGCTGTAAATTGTGTAGGTCCTGTTTGTATTTTTCTTTCCAAGTCATGTATTTTGCCTTGGATTTGTGAAGTGTTATGTTCACACTTCTTTTCGCAAGTAACAATCTGTTTAGTGAGTTCTCTGCTTGTTTCTGTTACAGACTGTTTAATCTGTGCGAATTCCACGTTGCATTCGGTTTGTATCTCGGATTTAATACCAAATACCTTTTCGTCCACATAAGACTAAGGGTTCTATTTGATCTTGAATTTTAATTACTTCAGAGGCAAATATTTCGTTAATGTCATCAATTTGTCCTTGTACATTGGCAATATTGCCATTGATGACATTAATTTCGCTTTTAAGATTTTTAATTTCATTGCTCACTACTCCTACCCTTGAGTTGACATCTTCAATTTGTTTACCAAGTCTGGTACCCTCCATTTCGATTTGTTTACTTTGTTGCCTCAATGCTGCGATTTGTGCATTAATATTCTCATTTTGCGCATCATTTTGATGCCCCTGTACTGCGATTTGTGCAGACAACATTTTTAACAATTCTATCATATCTGAATTCTTTTCACTTTTAGGTTCTGCTACAATTTCGTGTTCAAGTTCTACTTCCCTTTTAGTTTTTGGTGATTCAAACATATCCCTCGATTCATCAGCATAGCCACTGTCTTCGACAACATCGCTCATATTGTCTTGCTTAGTACGAGCGACATTCAAAGCTTCTATCTGTTTATTTACATCGGCGTGGTACCGTACGTAATTTAACTCGCGAGTAATGCCATCTGTTAGCATGCTGCCTGAACTGCTCTCAATTGCATTCTGTTCTCGCGTGTCTAGATTTATTTCTAGTTTCCTGTCCATTTTAGTTACTATTAAGTACTGATATTTTTAATTTTCAATTTATGCTGAACTTTCACTATCCGTTCTGTCAAATAATGTACAGGTTCGTGCCGCTGGACGTTTTATGTTCACTCTATGTTTGTAAAATGCTAAATACTTATAATTTTTTTCGGCTCTAGGTGCAAATTGAACAACGTCCTGGCACGCGGCGCCAAGTATAACACTCCTGTCTCGTCTGCTGCTGTACCATAACCTTAAAGTTGTAGGCAGGTCGTGAAATAAAACTATCTTGTTCAAGCAATTATGGTATAAAGCAACAGAGGAGTGTTACTCTCTGAGAGGAATTTTGTTAAGCTGACCGTGTTGTACCTAACGGAGGTGGCTTATCGGAAATGAAAGTCAGAATTACGTAAATATTTTAACAGTAACAAACAAAATTTTTGCCTATCTACACTGTTTAAAGAAAAAGGAAAACGGTCGCCAGCCTAATTAAGCAAGAGAAAGATTAACGTTCTCGTTTAAGAAAGTAGGTATGCATAACTTTAACGGACAAACACAACCTAGACTTGGCCACATACGAGTGCAATGAACTCTGACACCTGCATATGTTAACGTTAAGGTTGGAACAAACAGCTAGAGCAGCACAAACTATTTGTAAAATTGTAATAGATAACGAAACACACTATTACTTTCAGGGCTTATTCAAACTGAAGGGTCTTTATAACGTTACTATTTATATTCACTGCAGAATCATTAATTGGGCATAGGTTCAATATTATTGTTCAAGCATTTTCCTAACTGACATAAAATTATAAATAGAGTTCACTGCATTATTATGAACTGATCACAGGGTAAGTCTCTCTCAACTAAATACTTTTCTATTAAGAATGAAAGTTCCCAGAATGAGATATTCACTCTGCAGCGGAGTGTGCACTGATATGAAACTTCCTTGCAGATTAAAACTGTGTGCCCGACCGAGACTCGAACTCGGGACATTTGCCTTTCGCGGGCATGTGCACTTGCTATCTGTGTTTATTAGTGGAATATTTCCTGAATGGCTGAAATATGCTGAAGTTAAGCCACTGTTTAAGAAGGGAGATAAAGAAATAGCATCAAATTTCCGTCCAATTTCACTGTTGCCAGCATTGTCAAAAATTTTCGAAAAATTAATGTACAGTCGTCTTTATAACCATCTTATCTCAAATAACATACTGTCAAAGTCACAGTTTGGATTTCTAAAAGGTTCTGATATTGAGAAGGCTATCTACACTTACAGTGAAAATGTGCTTAATTCATTAGACAAAAAATTGCAGGCAACTGGTATATTTTGTGATCTGTCAAAGGCATTTGACTGTGTAAATCACAATATCCTTTTAAGTAAACTAGAATATTATAGTATAACAGGAAATGCTGCAAAATGGTTCAAATCTTATATCTCTGGCAGGAAACAAAGGGTGTTATTAGGAAAGAGACATGTATCTAGCTATCAGGCATCATCCAACTGGGAACTAATTACATTTGGGGTCCCACAAGGTTCCATTTTGGGGCCCTTACTTTTTCTTGTGTATATCAATGACCTTTCATAACATTACCAGATGCCAAGTTTGGTTTGTTTGCCGATGATACAAACATTGCAATAAATAGCAAATCAAGTGTAGTCTTAGAAAGATCAGCCAATAAAATATTTGTGGACATTAATCACTGGTTCCTAGCCATTTCTTTGTCACTAAACTTTGAAAAAACACACTACATGCAGTTCAGAACTTGTAAGGGGTGTCCCAAGAGTATATGTCTAACATACGATGACAAGAAGATAGAAGAAGTGCACAGTGTTAAATTCTTGGGATTACAGCTCGATAATAAATTCAACTGGGAGGAGCACACCACAGAACTGCTGAAGCGTCTTGACAAATCTCTGTTTGCAATGCGAATTTTGTCAGACATAGGGGATATAAAAATGAAAAAGCTGGCATACTATGCTTACTTTCATTCCATAATGTCATATGGGATTATTTTTTGGGGTAATTCATCAAGCCAAGCTAAAGTTTTCCAGTCACAAAAACGTGCAGTGAGAGTTATATGTGGTGTGAACTCAAGAACATCCTGCAGAAGCCTGTTTAGGGAACTAGGGATACTAACTACTGCTTCCCAATATATTTATTCCTTAATGAAATTTGTCATTAAAAATATATCACTTTTTCAAACCAACAGCTCAGTTCATGGAAGCAATACTAGAAATAAGAATAATCTTCACAAGGATTTAAAGTCACTTAGTCTTGTACAAAAAGGTGTGCATTATTCAAGAACACCCATTTTCAATAATTTGCCAGCAGCCATAAAAAGCTTAACAACCAATGAAATTCAGTTTAAGAGAAGCCTAAAGGATTTATTGGTGGCCAACTCCTTCTACTCCATTGATGAATTTCTTAGTAAAACCAACTGATTTGTATATAAGTACAACATAACTTCTGCACAATTTCAGTGCAGTAATGTGTTCATTGAATATTTGTGTGTGTGTGTGTGTGTGTGTGGTAGTATAATCTAACTTCTGCACCATTTCAGTGCAGTAATGTGTTCATTGTAAATAAGTATTACAGTAGTTGTATTACCTTATAAATAAAAAAACAACTTTTTTATTTTAAATTCAGTGCATTAGTATTTGTAAAATGACTCTTAGTGTTCCTTAAAAATGACGATCATTCCACTTGGGACCTGTGGAATAGTACATTAGCTTATTTGTTTTAGTTGTAAATATTTGTCATGTATTGTTGTTTTTCTGACATGTTCCACATCCTGGAGGACCTCCTCACTACGAATAAATTGGAATGAAAGAAAATCTAATCTAATCTAATACGGAACGCCGTGCTGGATCCCAATGGCCTCGTATCACTAGCAGTCGTGATGACAGGCATCTTATCCGCATGGCTGTAACGGATCGTGCAGCCACGTCTCGATCCCTGAGTCAACAGATGGGGACGTTTGCAAGACAACAACCATCTGCACGAACAGTTCGACGACGTTCGCAGCAGCAAGGAGTATCAGCTCGGAGACCACGGCTGCGGTCACCCTTGACGTTGCATCACAGACAGGAGCACCTGCGATGGTGTACTCAGTGACGAACCTGGGTGCACGAATGGCAAAACGTCATTTTTTCGGATGAATACAGGGTGTGTTTACAGCATCATGATGGTCGCTTCCATGTTTGGCGACATCGCGGTGAATGCACGTTGGAAGAGTGTATTCGTCATCGCCATACTGGCGTATCACTCAGCGTGATGGTATGGGCTGCCATCGGTTATGTGAAACCCTACATTTCAGAAGGATAATACACGACCGCATGTTGCAGGTCCTGTACGGGCCTTTTTGGATACAGAAAAATGTTCGACTGCTGCCCTGGATAGCACATTCTCCAGATCTCTCACCAATGGAAATCGTCTGGTTAATGGTGGCCGAGCAACTGGCTCGTCACAATACGCCAGTCACTACTCTTTATGAACTTGTAACACCATAACTCTAGTACTCTACTGATTTACTTTGCTTTTGTTTCATTTAATATTACATCGTTAAGCTTCTGTAAATGTGTTTGATTGAATAGATAACACAAAATTGTATACTCTTTTCTTTGTCAAAACTTTGATGTTGTGATTTGTGCCTATGCAAAGTAGTATATCTGTCATTTAAACTCTTTGTCCCACTTGGAGGAAACAAAACGTACTGTATATAATTGTAATTTCAGTGTGAATAATTTTTTGTAGAAATGTCAATACGTGCAAATGTTCTGTTTTATTTAGTGTGTTTGGTTGCTGTTATGTAAACCGCTGATCCTCACTTATGGTTCTTAGTTATTCTGTATGTAAAATTTGTTGTGGTTCCCCTCGGGGACGGAACTGTGTAGCACGCGCAAATTGTGGTTGGCCTACGTAGAAAAGGTGGAACAAGAGTCAGTCGGGGACAAGCTACCAAACTGTGCACTGTCATGTAAATGTTGCATATTGTGCTGGTTCCGAGAGAGGCTTTTCCTGCCGCTTTCCAATGCCTCGGATGGATGGACAAATTGCTGCAACTATTCTGGAATTTGTATCTATCTTCGCCACCAAGAAATGACAGAGTCCAGCAATTCTACCTGCAATTCCACCTACCAACATGCAGTTGCCAACACATTGCGCAATCATTGCATCGGCATGCTACAATGATGTACAGTGAAGGATCAGCTTACTGGATGTTTTAGTGTGCACAAATATAAGGTAACTTATAACTGAATTTATGTTCCTACCTTCATTTTTTCCTTATCATAACACCTCTCAGGTTCCTCTCCGTTTGAACTAAAGTGATTACCGAGTGTCCCTACAGAAAGAACATTAAAGACCAGTGTTTTTGCTAATTAATGCCTCTTGATCATAGTAAAAAGAAAGTTAAAGTTAATGTGGCAAGAGGGCGAGTTAAAGTTAATGATGCCTGCTGAAAATAATTTTCCTAGTAAAACTGCTTATTAATGTGTTGTTGCCAACTTCAAATTAAGAGTTCTTAAGACTGAGGCTTATAAAGTTTTACTTAGATCACATTACTGCCTGTTGTAAATCGCGGAAAGTAAGTCAGTATCTTATATATATATTAATTTTGGCTCTCAGTGTAGTAAAAGTGGAAAACTGCAGTGTGAAACGTTATATACTCATGTTTGCTAAGTGTTTGTCTCTCTTGTGTATTAGAAGTGCATATTAATAGTATAACAGGATCCACAGTTTGTCTATTGTGTTAATGCTCGGTAACAAGTAACGGAAAGACCACTATTTATGAAAACCATAATTTCTTTATTCAAATGACAGTGAGAAGAAACCTGTTAGTGAATTCTAATTAACTTTCATTCTTGAAACTTCCTGGCAGATTAAAACTGTGTGCCCGACCGAGACTCGAACTCGGGACAACGACTCACGCCCGGTACTCACACAGATAGCTTAATATGTTACTTAGCTCAGAATCACATTCTTTAATTAACTTTGTTGATATTTCATCATACCCACTAGATGTTTTTGATTTTAAAGATTTTATGATGGACATTATTTCTGTTGGGGTAGTGAGGGTCAAATTCATATTATGGAAGTTACTTGAAATGTCTGGTCTAAGGTAATCCATAGCAGCATTTACCGAACCCGACAACCCCATCTTTTCAGTAACAGTTATAAAATGTTTGTTAAAAAGTTCTGCAACACTATACACATCTGTCACCAATGTAGCATTTACTCTTAATGCTATTTGTTCCTCTTCATGTCTGGTTCTACCGGTCTCCTCCACCACTATATCCCATATTGTCTTTATTTTGTTATCTGATATGACTGTCTTTTCCTTGTAATATATTTGCTTTGACATCCGTATTACAGTCTTTAATATTTTGCAGTATTTCCTATAATGTGCTATAGCATCAACATTGGAAATGTTTCGGATTGACAGATACCCACCGATTCCATATTCTGCTAACAGTCATTGGATCTCGACCAACGCGAGCAGCAATGTCGCGATACGATAAACCGCAATGTCGATATACTACAATCCGACGTTTATCAAAGTCGGAAACGTGATGATACGTATTTCTCCTCCTTACACGAGACATCACAACAACGTTTCACCAGGCAACGCCGGTCAACTGCTGTTTGTGTATGAGAAATCGGTTGGAAACTTTCCTCATGTGAGCACTTTGTAGGTGTCGCCACCAGCGCCAACCTTGTATGAATGCTCTGAACAGCTAATCATTTGCATATCACATCATCTTCTTCCTGTCGGTTAAATTTCGCGTCTGTAGGACGTCATCTTCGTGGTGTAGCAATTTTTATGGCCAGTAGTGTAATACACAATACGTCGTTTAAAAGTATCTGGAAATCTGCAAATCATCAGGTCATCCAGCCGTTTGAAGACAGAAGGACCCTATTAGTTTTGGGAGTCATTACAACAGCGGGGCCTTTTAGGCGTCTTGACAAACATCATCAATTGGGTTGCATGGTTGATACGAGACACAATAGAAAATTAGTATAGTAAAACATGTTGTCGTTGTCATGGTCTTCAATCCAGATACTGGTTTGATGCAGCTCTCCATGCTACTCTACCCTCTGCAAGCTTCTTCATCTCCGACTATATACTGCAACCTACATCCTTCTGTATCTGCTTTGTGTCTTCATCTCTTGGTCTCCCTCTACCGTGTTTACTCTCCACGCTTCCCTCCAGTACTAAACTAGTGATACCTTGATCACTCAGAACGTGTCCTACTAACCGATCCCTTGTTCTAGTTCAGTTGTGGCACAAGTTCCCCTTTCCCAAATTCTATTCAGTGCCTCCTCATTAGTTACGTGATCTATCATTCAATCTTCAGCATTCTTCTGTAGCACCACATTTCGGAAGCTTCTATTCTCTTCTTGTCTAAACTATTTATCGTCCATGTTTCACTTCCATATATGGCTAGACTCCATGCAAATACTTTCAGAAATGTGTTCCTGACACTGAAATCTACAATCGATGTTAACAAATGGCTCTTCTTCAGAAACGCTTTACTTGACATTGCCAGTCTGCATTTATATCCTCTCTACTTCGACCATCATCAGTTATTTTGCTCCCCAAATAGCAAAACTCTTTTACTACTTTAAGTGTCTCATTTCCTAATCTAATTCCGGCTGCATCACCCGATTTAAGTCGACTACATTCCATTATCCTCGTTTTACTTTTGTTGATGTTCATCTTATATCCTCCATTCAATACACCGTCCATTTCGTTCAACTGCTCTTCCAGATCCTTTTCTGTCTCTGACAGAATTACAGTGTTCACTGCAAACCTCCAGGTTTTTATTTCTTCTCCATGTATTTTAATTCCTACTCCGAATTTTTCTTTTGTTTCCTTTACTGCTTGCTCAATATATAGGTTGAATCACATCGAGGATAGGCTACAACCCTGTCTCTCTCCCTTCTCAACCACTGCTTCCCTTTCGTGCCACTCGACTCCTGTAATTGTCATCTGGTTTCTGTACAAATTGTAAATAGCCTTTCGCTCCCGGTATTTTACACCTGCCACCCTCAGAATTTGAAAGACAGTATTCCAGTCAACATTGTCAAAAGCTTTCTCTAACTCTACAAATGCTAGAAACGTATGTTTGCCTTTCTTTAATCTATCTCCTAAGGTAAGTTGTAGGGTCAGTTTTGCCTTACGTGTTCCAACATTTCTACAGAATCCAAACTGATCTTCCCCGAGGTCTTCGTCTACCAGTGTTTCCATTCGTCGTCAAACATACATTAGCCGAAAATGTCACATTGAGCAAATCAGGTAGTTGTTTGCCATTGCTTGTATTGTAGTTTTACACATTTGTATTTATTTTGTTTCTGCAAGTACTTGGAGCAAATATATTTCCTAAGGATGTAAAGCGAAAAGTCTGTAGTATGATTTTATCTCAATGTGTTCACCCAGAACGTAAACTGGAAATAAACTTTCAACAGTTCTGAATTTCCAAGAACCTGACGGAATAGAATTGGGGGAGGTGATTCTATGTATTTATCAGCATGCCATTTTATACCTGTCTCATACGTCCTCCCTCCCCTCACTATTTTTTTCCTTACACCGTCTCGCACCAGACTGACTCTCCGTCCTCCTTCGCTTCTTCCTCGACAGTCCCTTCCCAACTCCTCCCTAATCGATCCCTAATAATTTTCCTCATACCAATTTCTTCCTTTTCCCTAACCTCATCCCCTGCCCCCCCCCTTCATCAGCATCTCCCCCTTCGACCCCCTCACCCCCCCCCCACCCCCCATCAATCTACTGCCTGATGTTTGTTCACCGAGCTATGGACGCATGCTGGGAATTACTTTGTGAACTTAAGTTTTTCTCAGCGGAGTTCTTAAATATAAACTTCTCGATTGCTAAGCCGTCTTACATCGATACATGAGGAGTATTCTATGGCTCCCAGCACCATTTTCAGCAGGGCTAAGAACACCCACAACCAGAATGTGTCGTCGTTCTTTATGTGTAAGTAGAGGCCAGAAAGCGTCTGCAGTGTTTTGCACGTTAGCTTCGGAAAATTCTGTATCTACAACCACTAGTTATCCAAAGACAGTATCACACCCACTATCAGATCAATTAAACCGGAGTCAAGGTGACTTAATGTGCGTACACCTGCACAATAAAACGGAGTGAAAGCAAATTTATGACTATAATGAAAATAAAATGGTAATGGGTGGGACCTGCAGTAAGATCAAATTACAGTAGGTGGACCAAGAAAATTCTATGCTGGATTTTAAGGGATAAGAAAGGACCAAGACGTTGACCTAATGGATGGCTAGATTACATTACAAAATGTTCGTGAACAACATGGGTGCGTATGACTAAACACCGTAATACAAGCCTATAGGCCTTTATTCTCAAAACTTAAACTTTTACTCGTACATCTACATACGATTCTTAATCTTTATTGCTTGGTTTCTAAAATTTCTCTACACGTTAGTTGTTCCTAAAATTTCTAGATACGCTAGTGGATTATGCTAAAGAACTTGCCCCCTTTCTATCAGCAATTTATCGTAGATCTCTGGAAGAACGTAAAGTACCTAGCGACTGGAAGAAAGCACAGGTCGTTCCCATTTTCAAGAAGGGTCATAAATCAGATGCGAATAATTATAGGCCTATTTCACTTACGTCAATCTGTTGTAGAATAATGGAACATGTTTTGTGTTCTCGTATTATGACGTTCTTAGATAATACAAATCTCCTTCATCATAACCAACATGGATTCCGCAAACAGAGATCATGTGAAACCCAGCTCGCCCTATTTGCCCAAGAAATTCACAGTGCCGTAGACACTGGCGAGCAGATTGATGCCGTATTCCTGGACTTCAGGAAGGCATTTGATACGGTTCCGCACTTACGTTTAGTGAAAAAAATACGTGCTTACGGAATATCGGACCAGGTTTGTGATTGGATTCAGGATTTCCTAGAAGAAAGAACACAACATGTCATTCTTAACGGTTCAAAATCTGCAGATGTAGAGGTAGTTTCGGGAGTGCCGCAAGGAAGCGTGATAGGACCTTTATTGTTTACAATATACATAAATGACTTAGTTGACAACATCGGTAGCTCCGTGAGGCTATTTGCAGATGACACGGTTGTCTACAAGAAAGTAGCAACATCAGAAGACTCGTACGTACTCCAGGAAGACCTGCAGAGGATTAATGAATGGTGCGACAGCTGGCAGCTTTCCCTAAATGTAGATAAATGTAATATAATGCGCATACATAGGGGCAGAAATCCATTCCAGTACGATTATGCCATAGGTGGTAAATCATTGGAAGCGGTAACGACCGTAAAATACTTAGGAGTTACTATCCGGAGCGATCTGAAGTGGAATGATCACATAAAACAAATAGTGAGAAAAGCAGGCGCCAGGTTGAGATTCATAGGAAGAATTCTAAGAAAATGTGACTCATCGACGAAAGAAGTAGCTTACAAAACGCTTGTTCGTCCGATTCTTGAGTATTGCTCATCAGTATGGGACCCTTACCAGGTTGGATTAATAGAAGAGATAGACATGATCCAGCGAAAAGCAGCGCGATTCGTCATGGGGACATTTAGTCAGCGCGAGAGCGTTACGGAGATGCTGAACAAGCTCCAGTGGCAGACACTTCAAGAAAGGCGTTACGCAATACGGAGAGGTTTATTATCGAAATTACGAGAGAGCACATTCCGGGAAGAGATGGGCAACATATTACTACCGCCCACATATATCTCGCGTAATGATCACAACGAAAAGATCCGAGAAATTAGAGCAAATACGGAGACTTACAAGCAGTCGTTCTTCCCACGCACAATTCGTGAATGGAACAGGGAAGGGGGGATCAGATAGTGGTACAATAAGTACCCTCCGCCACACACCGTAAGGTGGCTCGCGGAGTATAGATGTAGATGTAGATGTAGACTTAAGTAGGTAGTATACATTAAATGGTTCAAATGGCTCTGAGCACTATGCGACTTAACTTCTGAGGTCACCAGTCCCCTAGAACTTAGAAATACTTAAACCTAACTAACCTAAGGACATCACACACATCCATGCCCGTGGCAGGATTCGAACCTGCGACCGTAGCGGTCGCGCGCTTCCAGACTGTAGCTCCTAGAACCGCTCTGCCACCCCGGCCGGCTTAGTATACATTATATTTTGCTTACCTATGTGGAGAAAACAACGAGTTGGACAGTGTGTGCAGAAAAGATATCATTTTTAATTACGTGTTTCTAATTTGGTATTTATGTTTTCTACTGCTATTTCCGAAGATCTGGTCATAAACAAAACTTTTATGATTGCGTGTGACAGAAAATAAAACACATTATGATCACTCCACTGCAAAAATTTTGGCTTTGTCGTTCTTGTTGGGCCTCTTCAGTTCTCTTTATCAGCAGTTATCATAAAGTAAAACACCACGCAAGAGCCCTCGGCTCCTTCGCCCTGTTAAGTTGTGGAGTTCGGATAGTGGGATTACTAGGCGTTTCCTCGACTTTTTCTGGGCGCAAATTTTACTGGATGCAGTTCGCAGGACACCGAATCCACGTCCTACTCTGTTATTAGGCCGTTACTGTCCTTATATGTAGGAAGTTTCTTTGTTCAAATTGCATCTGGTACCACGGAAACTTGCTATCCGTATTGTACTTGCTTGATTCTACGAGGGGCGTTCAGAAAGTAAGCTCCGATCGGTCGCGAAATGGAAACGACTATGAAAATCCGATAAAGCTTTGCACAGATGTGTTGGGTAGTGTCTCTAGTATAACCCCAGTTAGCATCACGTCGCTCTTCTCATTTCTGAGCTCGCAGTGAGTGCGTAAAGATGTCTAGAAAATAGTGTCTGCCGCCAAGTACGAGGGCCTGGTGAGAAATTTCGCCTGAAGCTATGCAGCCAACATTACATAACTGTCGTGCTGTTTCTTCTTCAAGACAATTCTCAGCCGCATTCTGCATGGGCAATGAAGATGCTCCTGCATCGTTTTCAAATGGAAATGTGAGATTACCCACAATACAGTCCGCAATTGTCTCCCTCTGAGTTTCATCTCTGGTCACATGAACCGCTGTCTTTGAAGACAACATTTTGACACAGACAACGAGGTGTAGGCCAGCGTGGAGAATTGGCGGAAAGCACTGGCGGCTGCCTTCTATGATGAGGCTATTGAAAAGTTGGTACAACGCTATGACAAAAGTCTAAGTCAGAACGGCGACTACGTAGAGAAGTAGCTGAAAGGTGTAGCTAATTGTTACAAGTAAAACATTTCTGATGTTCACTGTGGTTTCAATTTGGCAATCAATCGGAGCTTACTTTCTGAACAGGCCTCGTATTATACAGGCGCGAATCCAGGTTTGGGTTTCTTGGTGTGAGGGGGGGGGGGGGGGCACAGTTTCTAACTTTGTCCTCTCCCACTCCCCCAAATATATCTTGCTATCACTCCCAACTTTTAGCGTATCACATTTGCCTAGGATTAATAATAATAATAATAATAATAGCTAAAATAATTTCGATGTGATGTGAATAACTTGCTTACATTAATGCTTAGCACATCTCTCTAACGTAACTTGTAAAACTAATACATGACTTTAAATCGAAGTGTGCTTTCAACATCGTTGGTATTTCACTTAGTACTATGGTTGTGAAGACGGTCTGCAGACTGAGGCTATGCCAACGAGTGTAAACGAGAGAAATTCTGTTTGTTTCAGTCGTTTCCGCCTACGGTCAGGAAATTCAGGTGTTCCTGTTTTCTTCCGTAGTAGAGGTGGTGAAACGTCCCTTTGGAAAAATTAATTAATTACTGTGCTGATAAACCCCTTACGTTATTCGATTTTCAAACAGCTGAGCAAAACTGAACGTACCCAGACATTTCTCTATTTACTTATTCTGATCATCACTAAACTGACACAAATATTTTTAGCGCAACGCAATCTGACTTTCAATAATCCCTACAAAAGGATGGCCCTGACTAACAACAACCTATACCTTTCATGAATCACTTACCTCACAAAAATCTTCGTTACTCGAACTACTGCAATACAGCGAGCGCCAATACTGCCAAATAAATAAAAGATTCTAACTACTGAAGGCACTAACTACTGATAGGCATACTTAGCATTGTATTTACCTTAATAATATTCAAAAGTCATCATATATATATCAGTTCATGACATCCAGTCTTACAAATTTACTGTCTCTGATGGACACACGTTCAAATCGACCGCTCTCAAAATTCTGCCATTTCTTCTCCCCACATCCACCACTGCTGGCGGCTCACCTCCAACTGCGCAACGCTACGTGCTGTTAACAGCCAACTGCCCAACACTGCAATAGCAAATTGCAACAATGCAAACCAGTCACAGACTGCACTCTGATTTTCATATAGAGCGCTACATGGTGTTACCAACATAAAAACCTAAACAGCCTACTTACAGTGGTACCCCTTCCCGTGTTGCCTTTCTCAAGTTCCTATGGTCTACAAATTGACTCAAGCAAGGTGTCCGATTTGGTATCGTCAGTGGGCTAGCCCTCTAGCGGGCAACTGAGTGGTGTCCTTACTTAAACATTGCTTGCAATTTTTTAGAATTCCTTGCCATTTTTAGATGCTTATCACGCTCCTTTGTCTTTCGAAAGATATGTAAGGTAATTGGAAACCGATACTTTAAAGTGTACTTCCAGTAGAATGTTTTTGGGTGTGCACGGGTCATGGGACCCCACCCTCTTCGACAGGCAATGTAAACAGAATGTGTTGGACAAGCTGGAGCCGTCAGCCGGGACAGCTACTGAGCCGATGCCAGGCCAGCGGTCGGCAGTCGAGGTCGGAGCAGAGAACAGCGCAGCGGCTTCCTCCGCAGGTAGGGGGGCTGTCTGCTGCGGCACGGGAGACCCATCAAGCACCTGCCAACCCGCCAGATGCGATCTGGGACGCCTCTGTCTTGCCGTTCCGGGAGTCGAGGAAATGAGCCTTCAGTCAGCATCCTATCAGCGGCATCGCAATCCCGAGCCATCTCTTCCTGGGCAGCACGTCTGCCGATAAGGGAAGCTGCGTGTACCTAAAAACTCAGGAAGGTAACAGAGGAGGCACTGTTTATATCAGAACTACTACCGGAATGAAACTGTCGCCCAGCACCTGATGCTCATACTCTTTGTTTGTCTTGTTTCCAAGAACTTGTGGTGCCAAGGCTTCTGACTTTCATTTCAACTCTTCAGTTCTCATTCCAGTCGTTGCATACAGGTCTCACCTCTGTTCCACATTGAACGATGTCTTTCTCTATTGAACACACTCACAGCCCTCTTGGAACAGTTTGTACTGTACTGATCGGAACACACAGTGCTCACCACATTCATTTTACACAACGCCCAGGTTTTGTTGTTGTTGTGATAGTGGTGATCCTCAATCTGAAAACTGGTTTAATGCAGCACGTTGTTTTATCCTGTACAACTCTCCTCATTTCTGCTTACTTACTGCGACCCATTTTCACGTGAACTTGTAACACGCCCGGGAGTACGAATGGATGGGGGGGGGGGGGGGGTTCCTTATACTGACTTCTCGTTTCGTGACCGTGCGCCCTGTCCACACCACGTACCTGGTAATCCCGCGGCGGTCGTATTGTTCTGCTCCACAGCTGGCTGTTGGCTTGCCTGAAATTATCTGTCGGAAAAATGCATGCGGGTTTAGGGGAGCCACTCAACGTTTAAACACAACACTGTCCTATGTCTGGTATGAACATCTATATTCTGAGACGATATGGAAACCACAGGTTGTACTGTTTACACTCTAAATCGTAAACGTTTATCCCAATTAACAATCTTGATGATCAACAGTCCAAAAATATAATTCAGACGAGCGTACGCGTAACCGACACGACGCGGGTGATTGTTGATGATCTAGCGGTTCTAGGCGCTCAGTCCGGAGCCGCCACGGCTACGGTCGCAGGTTCGAATCCTGCCTCGGGCATGGATGTGTGTGATGTCCTGAGGTTAGTTAGGTTTAAGTAGTTCTAAGTTCTAGGGGACTGATGACCACACATGTTAAGTCCCATAGTGCTCAGAGCCATTTGAACCATTTGATTGTTGATGATGCGGAAGCCGAATGATCGAACGAGTTCTTACGCTCGTCACGCATACACAGATTTCTTTTGGTACCAGTCCTCCTTGTCACTAGTAATGATATAACACTGTTCGTAAAGTTAATTTTTCAGTTCTCACTTGTAAGAGCGTGCGCGTAACCGTCGCGGCGCGGCTGATTGTTGATGATGCGGAACGCGATGATCGAACGCACGTTCTCACGCTCGCTACAAATCACTCTTTTGTGGTAAATAGTATTACTGATTCACATTTGTTCATTCTTGGAGACCAAACACGGCGCGGATGATCGATGCTATGCAACACGCAACGAGAGGATACATAAATAAGTTATTAACGCCACTGCTCATTTTCAATTACTTCTTGATGCATTTTCCTCTGAACCATTCCCATATGTCATCACTTTACTATAATAGCACTTGTAGCAGCACTTCAACCTGAATACTAACAATGCTTCTACATGCATTAACGCCACTGCTCATTTTCAATTACTTCTTGATGCATTTTCCTCTGAACCATTCCCATATGTCATCACTTTACTATAATAGCACTTGTAGCAACACTTCAACCTGAATACTAACAATGCTTTTACATGCAGAGCTACACACTACACAACATAACAGTTTCGTGTCCCGTGCTCGACTCTCAGACGCGGCTGTCCGCAAAGATACTCCACAACTAAGCCAGCGATATGACAATACGCTTACAAACTCGCTTGCTGTATCTATTCCTATCTCTCCCTCTACAATCATTATCCGTCCCCCTCCTCAAGCAGATCCTTCCATTACATTAATTCACATCACAGGTGACACCAATACTCAAGAAAGGAAGCAGAAGTAATCAACTGATTACAAACCCATATCACTGACGTCGGTTTGCAGTAGGATTTTGGAACGTATACTGTGTTCGAACATTATGAATTATCTCGAAGAAAATGATTTGTTGACAAATAGCGTTCTTGTGAAATACAACAAACTCTCTATTCACACTAAGTAATGAGGGCTATCGGCAGGAGACCTCGAATTGATTCCATATGTATAGATTTACAAAAGACTTTCGGCATCATTCTTCGTAAGGAACTACCTATTAAATTGCATGCCTGTGGAGTATCGCTTGAGCTGTGCTAATGGGTCCGAGATTTTCTGTCAGAAATGTCACAGTACGTAGAATTGGAAGGAGAATGAAATGGAAGTAGTCTCTTGGGTTACCGAAGGAAGTGTTATAGTCCCTCTAATGTTGCTGATCAACATAAAAGGTTTAGGAGGTAATCTGAGTATCCCTCTTAGATTGTTTGCAGATAATGCTGTCATTTACCACGATATCGGATTGATGTGAAAAGTGGCAATGCGTAAAAGTGTGAGCTGATCCACACGAGTAAAAAAAGAAATCCATTAAATTTTGGTTAGACGATAAATCATACAAATGTCAGTTCGGCTAAATACCCGCAATTACTAATACAAGCTACATAAACTGGAAAGATCACATAGATAATGTTGTGGGAAGGCAAACTAAAGACTAAGCTTTATTGGCGGAATATTTTTGAACATGCAACAGGTCTACTAAAGTGATTGCCTCCACTATGCTTGTCTGTCCTCTTCTGGAGTACTGATGAACAGTACGGGATTGACGGACGACATCGAAAAGCTCAAAGAACAGCAGCTCGTTTTGTGTTACCTATTGTATTAAATAGGGCAGAAAGCGTCACGGATATGATGAGCGAGTTGGGATGGCAATCATTAATACAAAGTTATTTTTCGTTGCAGCGAGGTCTTTTCAGGAAATTCCAGTCACCAACATTCTCCTGCGAACGTCAAAATATTTTATTGTTGCCAATAGGGAGAAATGGTCCTCATAAAAAAATAAGAGGAATCAGAGCTCATACAGAAAGATTTAAGTGTTCACTTTGAGCACGCGCCTTGAGAGAGTGGAACGGTAGAGAAGTAGTCTGTAGGTGGTTCGAAGAAATGTGAATAGCGGAGTAGTCATGTAGATGTGGATGTAGAGTAGCTATTCGGGCGCTTCTTCATATTTTAAAGGTAAGTGTACACCTTTTCTGAAATTACTGCTACCAAAACAAGCATCCATACTGATTTGAACAATAGTGGCAAAGTTAACCTTCGTTGTAACATGTGTGTATCGAAATAACTCCACGAACGTACATCTTATGAACAGAACATTGTGCAACTGCTTGAGTGCAAATTTACGGTTTCGTACGTGTACCAGTAAAATATGCTCTTCAAGTATGGTGCCCAACAATGTACATAAGTACAAACCCTCATTAACTGCCTTACGCGCCTTATCATCGATTCATAATTATCTTGCGTTCTATGCAATCACAATACTGTACAAGGAACATTTAAATCCACACAAGTTGCATTTTAAGCTGTGAGTACGCTGCCACCCATTAAAACTGAAATACCATGAAGGCAATATGTAACAAACGTCAAATTAACTTAAAGTTTTCTACATGCTTGTATATGCAAACTTTTAGCGTTTCATCGCAACCGCACAGTGCGGAAAGAAATCCCTGTCTTTGGTCTAACCCTACACAAAGATGTAGCGGCATAGCGTGGAAAGCCCCTTCACGAGCTATCTCCACGAAGCTCGTTCTGAGCGTGGTGACCTCTTTGTTGCAGATCCATTTCGGTCAGTCTCTTAACCTGTTGTATCCATAGTAATAGTGCTCGTCCTTTAGGTCTTCGACCGCCGACTTTTCCCTTTTCTTTTTCTTTCAACTGCCTCTTGCCTTCCGGCCAAGTGTCCAACATACAGAGTGTTTCTAAAAGAATGACAACATGTAGACGATAGGTAAATTCGTCATAAACTTAACGCAAAGCACCTCCTTTTACAGACGTTATGGCGGATATTATTGTCTTCTTCACTTATTCTATGTCATGAGGTAAGAAAAAATCGCATGGGGTCATGTTTGATGATCTTGGAGACCAAGAATTCAGGGCAGTGGCTCGGGGCTCCTTCCGCCCTATCCAGAGTTGAGGCAGAGTGTGTCATTGTTGTGCCAGTGCGGTGGAGCTCCAAACTGTTGCAAAACGAAGACATCGGAGTCCTCGTGAAGCTGTGCTAAAGGACACTTCCGCAGCTCACACCAGTCACTGTGTTTTTCTCAAAAAAAGGAGCGTACATTTTTTCGCGAAAAATAGCACAAAAAATCTTTACTTTAGGTGAGTCTCTTTCGTGCTCAGTAATGTCATGGGGCTTCTGGAGTTCTCACACGCGCACGGTATGCCGGCTTACTTTAACATGAAATCTTGCTTCATCATTGAAAATTAACCGTGATAAAAATGCGTCGTCTCCCATGTCCTCTAGCAGTGCATTGCTGAAGTCAGCCCGTTTCCTTTTATCACCAACCCATAAAGCTTGCAGTAAGTGTAGTCTGTGTGGTTTGTAGACGAAAAGACGCCTTAACACTCGCCACACAGTCGCATCAGACATTTCCACTTCTCTGCATAAGCGGCGAGAAGACTTTCGGGGACGCTGCTCAAACGTATGACAAATTCTTTCCACTATGTCATCATAAGTGCGAGATCGACCTGGACTCTTGCCAAGCATCCTGCCTCTGCAAATGGGCGATATGAATGCCGAATGTTTTTGTGTGCAGACGAATCAACGTCCGAACACCGACGAAACGCACGGTGGACCGAAATCACTGACTCACTCTTTGCGAACTGCAGCGCACAAAACACCTTCTGTTGAGTGGACGCCATCTTACATCTGACTAACAGCAAACTGAGAAGACGCTTTGACTGGTATCTAACGGTGATTTTCTGAAAGGCTTGGCCACGACCATTCAAAAAACAAACATTTCCTTGCCGGCACGTCCCATGTTTTGTAATTACTGCCGTCCAACATCAGGTCATTCTTTTTGAAACAACCTGTATTCTAACTGATTTTTGGCTCACGAGAGTCGACAGTCTTGTTCTGATCCTAACTGCCTCAGTATCGATTTTCTAGTACGATGTGCTGTCCACGGTATTCGAAATAATCAACTATAGCACTACATTTCAAGAGCATCAATTCAGCGGCGATCCACCGTGTTCATCATCCTAGTTTCTGCCGTATGGATCGCGACTGGGTAGATCAGAGTTCGGACGAGGGTGAGCTTTGTCTTGGCAGTAATGGAGGTGTCTTTCCAGATGGGAGCAAATTTTGCTGTAGAATTTCTTACGCGTCTCAGGTTCGCAATCTCCAGTATAAGTGACAACAGCTCCTGAATACTCGAAGCGTCTGACGACCTCATAACCAGCAGTATTTGTGATTTCAGGTCTGTTGGCATTAAAGCGATCTACAATCATCACTTTGGTCTTTGTACTGTTCATTTCAGTACAATGTTCTCTGCTTCTTTCATTCACTTTTCGCATTATGGTTTCCAGTTGATGCTCATCTGTTGCAGTTATCAGCGTGTCATCTACATAACTGAGATTGTTAGTTTTCCTGCCACCTACAACGCCGTCGTCATATCAGTCTTCAAGAAAACTTCCGAATACAACGAAAGATTACACAGCGGCTTTCTTGATCACAAATCGTAATTTAGTGTTGGTTGTTTGTGATATGGCCGCCTAGTAAGAACAGGAATCGTCAACCAGTCGTGTCGGAATTCGACCTATCGAGACTGCAGTTTATCGTTCCACGATATTCCCACTCGCCTTGATTGGGATCGCATGAGTGTCGTGTGAATATGGAAGCAACTGGTTCGGCAGGGCCTTGCTCAACACCTCTTAGCATCTCAAGGGCTCTGCTCGACTAGCGGCCGAGAGGGCAGTCGTATTAGTCACGGTTCAGCAGGGTCTTACAGCCACGTCACGTCCTTTCAGTCTGTGCCTGGAGTTGTTCACAGCTAGACAATTATCCACGCAGCCACTCCAGCGACGTCTGGTGCACCAAGGGTTGTGGGCACAGCAACCACGGTTGCGGATTCTCTTGACGTGGTGACAGAGAGTCGAATGCTGCCACTGTTGCGTCCAAAGACAGTCACAACTGGTTGGAATATCTGGTAATACAGACAGCAGCCGTTATATTTTTGCTGTGTGATGGTCAGTGGTCGTCCTCTGTCTTGTAGGTCTGCATTAATGTGTCTTTCAACAAGATAATGCAAGACCACATGTTGCCCATCCTGTGCTGGCCTACCTCGGGATAGAGGGTGCTCGACTGATCTCCTGGTCAGTTTGTTCTCCAGACATTTCAACCCATGAGAACGTCTGTTCGTGGGTTGCCGAGAGACTGCAATGCCACCATCCGTGAACCTCTGTGATTGAAGAACTGTGACAGAAAGCTGAAGTATCATGGAATGACACACTTGCATCTGTCATCCAAGCTAAGCTCGACTCGATGCCCAGCTGGGTTACAGCTGTAGATGCTACCAGAGGTGGTAGCTATGTGTTTGGCCCAGATCAACTACCAATTTAAGCAGGTATTCTTCCTATTGTACTGTACACAATCTCATCAAAAGTATCTGGACACCTGTTAGCGGACATCAATAATGTTCCACCGTCAGCCTCTATGACTGCTTGAACTCTGCTGGGGACACTTCAATGATGTGCCTGAATACCTGTGGCGGAATGACAGCCCATTCTTCCTCAAGAGCCGAAACCAGAACGAAATCGACAGTCCAAGTAATCCCAAAGGTTTTCTATTGGGTTCAGGTCGGGACTCTGGGCAGATCGGTCCACTTCAGTAATGTTATCGTCCATAAATCACTGCCTCACACATTCTGCTTTACGAAAATGCTCGTTATCATGGTCATACACACAATCATCGTCTCCGAATTGTTCCTTTACTGTACGCAGTGCACAACACAGTAAAATACGTTCACATCCTTCGGCAATTAATCGCAGTAAGGGTACCACAGTCTAACAACGAGGAACACCTCCATACCATAACACTATCACATCGCTGTTGGCACTACACGTCATGGAAGGTAACTTTCTCGAGGCATTTGCCAAATCCAAAACCTTCAGTCGGATTACCACCTGGTGACGTGTGGTTCATCACTGCAAGTCATTCATTTCCAGTCATCCGCTGTCCCGTGGCATCGCTCTTTACACCACCTCAAGCACTGCTTAACACTGTCTACAGAAGTATCTGGCTTGTCAGGAACTGATCGATCATTGTACCCATTCATATTAACTCTCAGCACAGGGTTACTGTGCTAGTTGGACTCCTGGTAGCACTTTGGAACTGACGAGTGATTTCTTCTGCTGGATTTCATGGGATTTTTTCAACTACCCTCCGCAATGATCGGCGGTCCCTGTCCATCGGTACGTGAGATCTGCCTGGTCTCTGTTTACATCTACATCTACGTGATTACTCTGCTATTCACAATAAAGTGATTGGCAGAGGGTTCAATGAACCATCTTCATGCTGTCTCTCTACCGTTCCACTCCCGAACAGCACGCGAGAAAAACGAGCACTTAAATTTTTCCATGCGAACCATGATTTCTCTTATTTTATCTTGATGAGCATTTCTCCCTATGTAGGTGGGTGCCAACAGAATGTTTTTGCAATCGGAGGAGAAAACTGTGATTGAAATTTCATGAGAAGATCCCGTCGCAACGAAAAACGCCTTTGTTTTAATGATTGCCACTCCAATTCACGTATCATGTCTGTGACACTACCTCCCCTATTTCGCGATAATAAAAAACGAGCTGCCCTTCTTTGTACTTTTTCGATGTCATCCGTCAGTCCCACCTGATGCGGATCCCACACCGCACAGCAGTACTCAAGAATAGGGCGGACAAGTGTAGTGTAAGCAGTCTCTTTGGTAGACCTGTTGCACTTTCTAAGTGTTCTGCCAATGAATCGTAGTATTTGGTTTGCTCTACCCACAATATTGTCTACGTGATCATTCCAATTTAGGTTATTTGTAATTGTAATCCCTAAGTATTTAGTTGAATTTACAGCCCTCAGATTTTTGTTACTTACCGCTTAATCGAAATTTAGCTGATTTCTTTTAGTACTCATGTGAATAACTTCGCACTTTTCTTTATTGAGGGTCAATTGCCACTTTTCGCACCATACAGATATCTTATCTAAATCATTTTGCAAGTCGTTTTGATCATCTGATGACTTTACAGGACGATAAATGACAGCATCGTCTGCAAACAATCTAAGACGGCTACTCAGATTGTCTCCTATGTCGTTAATATAGATCAGGGACAATAGAGGGCCTATAACATTTCCTTGGGAAAGGCCGGATAATACTTCTGTTTTGCTGGATGACTTTCCGTCTATTACTACGAACTGTGACCTTTCTGACAGGAAATCACGAATCCAGTCGCACAACTGTGGCGATACTCCGTAGGCACGCAGTTTGATTAGAAGACGCTTGTGAGGAACGGTGTCGAAAGCCTTCTGGAAATCTAAAAATAAGGAATCAATTTGACATCCCCTGTCTTATTACTTCATGAGTATAAAGAGCTAGTGTTTCACAAGAACGATATTTTCTGAATCCGTGCTGACTATATGTCAATAAACCGTTTCCTAGAGGTACTTCGTAATGTTTGAATACAGTATATGTTCTAAAACCCTACTGCGAATCGACGTAAGTGTTATAGGCCTGTAATTCAGCGGATTACTCCTACTTCCCTTTTTGGGTATTGGTGTGGCTTGAGCAATTTTCCAGTCTTTAGGTACGTATCTTTCTGTGAGCGAGTGGTAGTATATAATTGCTAAATATGGAGCTATTTTATCAGCATACTCTGAGAGGAACCTGACTGGTATACAATATGGACCGGAGACCTTGCCTTTATTAAGTGCTTTAAGCTGCTTTGTTAAACCGAGGATATCTACTTCTGTGATTTTCATCTTGGCAGTTGTTCTTGATTGGAATTCAGGAACATTTACTTTGTCTTCTTTCGTGAAAGAGTTTCGGAAAACTGCGTTTAATAACTCTGCTTTAGTAGCACTGCCATCAGTGACTTCACCGTTGTTATGGCGCAGTGAAGGTATTGATTGTGTCCTCTCACTGGTGTGCTTTATGTATGACCAGAATCTCTTTGGGTTTTTTGTCACATTCCTAGACAGAATTTCGTTGTGGAAATTATTAAAAGCATCTCGCATTGAAGTACGCGCCATATTTCGAACTTCTGTAAAACTTTGCCAATCTTGGGGATTTTGCGTTCTTTTAAATTTGGCATGCTTTTTTCGTTGCTTCTGCAACAACGATCTGACCATAATTGTGTACCATGGGGGATCAGCACCATCACTTATTAATTTATGTGGTATATACCTCGCAATTGCTGTTGATACTGGACGACCAATTTAGTATTGGAGGGCAGCGTTGAGGGTAAAAATCGTAGAGGGAGACCAAGAGATGAATACACCAAGCAGATTCAGAAGGATGTAGGTTGCAGTAGTTACTGGGAGATGAAGAAGCTTGCGCAGGATAGAATAGCATGGAGAGCTGGATCAAACCAGTCTCAGGACTGAAGACCACAACAACAACCTCTCAATTGCTGTTGATACTATCTCTTTGAAAACATTCCACAACTTTTCGACACTTACGGAGTGAATACTATCTCTTAAAAAGGCGTTAAGAGCATTTTTATCAGCTTTTTTAAATAGATATACTTTGCGTTTCTTTTTTATGGTTGTAGGTGTTACGGTATTCAGCATAGCAGCAACTGCCTTGTGGTCGCTAATCCCTGTATTCGTCACAACACTCACTATTTGTCCAGGATTATTTGTTGCTAAAAGATCAAGTATGCTTTCGCAACCATTTACGCTTCGAGTGGCCTCATGAACTAAGCTGTGGTTATCATTCACGTTTCCGCCCCATAATCACACCGCTAAACAGTCGACTTGATAGTCTTTAGAAGAGTCGAAATGTCCCTGATTGATGAGTTAATCAGATGACATCCACTGACTCCCCAACACCCAATGTGGGTTTCGACCTTCCTTCTCTGCCAACGACCAACTCCTATGCCTCACTCATCTCGTCTCCTTCCAGCTTAACTCCCGTCACTCCGCCATTTTTGTCTCCCTAGACCTCGAAAAGGCCTACGACAGCGTATGACATCCCGGTCTCCTGTTTAAACTCCAGACCTACGCCCTTCCTAGCAACTATGTCCGTCTGATTGCCTCCTTCCTCTCCCGCCGCACCTCCTAAGTTACCATCCATAACGCCGATTACCGCACGTTCTACCCTACGCAGGTGTCCCCCAGGGCTCTATCCTCTCACTTCTCCTCTGCCTCCCGTACACCAACGATTTGCCCCAACCCCCTCCTCCAGTACACCTCCTGCAGTATGCTGATGACACCGCCTTCCTTGCCCTCACTCCTACCCTTCAACGGTCCCAACGCCTTCTCCAGAATCACCTTGACCTTTCTCCCATATGGTGTATCCAGTGGCTCCTCAAAATCAATCCTTCCAAGACCCAGTCAATCATCGTAGGTCATACCACTCGCTCCTTCCTGCTCCTTGACTTTTCCCTTACCATCTGTGGCTGTCCTGTCCGCCTCTCCTCCACCATCACCTACCTTGGACTCACCATTGACCATCACTTCACCTGGCTCCCTTATTTCCGTTCCATCGAATCCAAAGCCCACAACTGCCTTCGCTTGCTTAAACTCCTTGCTGGCCGGGCATGGGGGTTGAACCCCTCTACCATCCTCCACACCTACAAATCCTTAATCCGTCCCATCCTCTGTTATGCCAGACCCGCCTGGACATCTGACCCCCCCCCCCCCCACCCAAATTCTGTGAGTCCCTCCAGATCCTCGACCACTGAGCACTCTGCCTCACCTTCTGTATACACCTCCCATCCCCCATGTGGATCCTCTATGACCTGATTCCTTTCCATCTGCTCTTTTTCGTTGAACATATCCGAGTCCTCTGCACCTCCCACCAACTTGATCCCCCCCCCCCCAATCCCCTGGTTGCTCCTCTCCAACCCCCACCCACTGCCACACCTTCACCATTGTGTCCCCCCTACCCTCCACCTCTACACCCTTCATCTCCTTTCCCAAGGTGGCTTCTGTCAACTCCCGCTCCTGGATGATGCACTCTCTCCCTCTGTGTATCCCTCCTATCAACTCTGATCCTCACCTTCCCCTCCCTCCCTCTGTCCTTTTCCCAGGCTCCCTCTCCCCCCTTCCATCCTGTTTTTTCCCCACCTACCTTCTCTTTGACTCCTTTCTCCCCCCGAGTCCTTTCAATTTCCCCTCAACTGCCTTCCCCACTCCTTCTCGTGTCTACCCTGCTCCCCCCCTATTCTTTGTCCCCACCCTCCATTGGATCTCCTTTTTGCCTTTCCTCTCCTCTCCCCTTTTTACCCCTCATCTGTCCAGGTCCTCCCCTTGCCCATATGCTTTCATACTCTATAGTGCAGTGTTTCCATGAGTGTCCAGTGTAGTGCATCCCAATTTTTAAGTGTCGCTGGGTGTGTTTTTAACTGTTGCAAACAGAAACCAGACTGTCGCCGTGTTTTTTTTTTTTTTTTTTGATTGTGCCTGTCTATTTACTATGTGTTTTAATCAGCATTACCGACCCTTTGTTTTCATATTTTCTTTGCAGCTTTTGAGCCATGTTTCAGTTTTTAACTGTCACCGTTTTATCGCCTGCTTTTATTGTTATGATAGCTCCTAATTCTATTTTTAACTTTCCTGTAGGCTACAGAGCGGTTTATTATACTGCTGCCAGCCCGCCCCCTCCCGCCTCCTCTGAGGGGGAAATTGAAATCCAATATAGAAAAAATAAACAAGGGACCGATGACCTCAGCAGTTTGGTCCCTTAGGAATTCACACACAGCAGTTTATTTTCTACATTGATAAAGACAGTGAGAACGTAATATCACGGCACGGCAACAGACAGTAAAAACGGCGTTCGAGAAGTAATAAAACACATTTTTCTGAAGCAGGTTTGTTTTATTCAGGATTCCAATGCACCTTAATATTTTCTTGTCTGTTAGCTACAAAACCTTATTTTTCAACACAATCTCTCTTCAGTGCGACAGCATCACACCAACATACTCGGAGGGCTATTATGCGCGCATAGTACCAACCCTTTCGTCGATATTGGAGCCAACGTCTTGCCGCAATCACCACCCAATCATCCACGTATTGCTTGCCTTGGAGTTCATCTTTCATTGGAGGAAACTCGTTGCTCTGTTAGGTGGTGAGGAATCCGCACACGTTTGAGTACCCAAACTGGTGGACGAGTGTTTCAGCTCTACCAACAGAGAAGTCCTGCTGAGCAGCGAGGTGTTTGACTGTGATGCGTCGATCAGCTCGAAAGAGAATGTCCACACGTTTCAGCATTGTAGGAGTCACAGCTCTGTGCGATTGGCCGGCACGCGGGAGGTCAGATGGGGGTTGCGCGACCATCTCGCGGTGATGGCAGACGCCTCGCCCAACGACTCACCGTGCTTTTCTTTGTTCACTGCCAGGTCTCTACGGACAGTCCGCAAACGGCTACGTATATCTGCGATGCTCTGGTTTTTTGCAAAAACAAACTCAATGACAATGGAACGCACTTCCGTCACAGACATCGTTTTGAAGACTATGACTGGCCGGAGTGGCCGAGCGGTTCTAGGCGCTTCAGTCTGGAACTGCGCGACCGCTACGGTCGCAGGTTCGAATCGTGCCTCGGGCATGGATGTGTGTGATATCCTTAGGTTAGTTAGGTTTAAGTAGTTCTAACTTCTAGGGGACTGATGAGCTCAGAAGTTAAGTCCCATAGTGCTCAGAGCCATTTGAACCATTTTTGAAGACTATGTATAGCGCCGTCACCTGTCAGTACTTTATGAAACTATAGGCATGAAGCGAGAATATTCCACAAAGACCCACAACAAGATTCGTAATTTTTCAGTAGAAAGTGGCCGAGAAAAAAATGTGTTGCACATATTATAGTTCGCCCCTCATAATACGGCTGTCAGTATAAATGTGAAGTTTTTGGGCAGACATTCTGGGTCGAGTACATGTCACTTCCAGCTGAGGTTATCGACAGAGACGGACTTCGGTTTGCACTGCACAGACATAATAGGTTGCTTCTGGACTCTGGAAGACGCACTCCTGTGCAGGAATCGCAGCGGCCGCCGC
Source organism: Schistocerca nitens (assembly GCF_023898315.1). Lineage (NCBI taxonomy): Eukaryota > Metazoa > Arthropoda > Insecta > Orthoptera > Acrididae > Schistocerca > Schistocerca nitens. Next base: position 15,598,913 of record NC_064619.1, read on the forward strand.
AGCGCTCGCACGTGCCTGCCCGCAGCGGCCTTTTTCCGCCTTCCGCCCCGCCCGGGCCTGAATTTTTCATAGGGCACTCGGTGCGGCGGCGGCCATTACCCGGCAGCGAGAAGGCAGGCGGGCCGCGCGACACACGGGGTCGCCGGCTGCGTGCGACGCCGTGACGCCCGCTCTGGCCGAGGAGGGTCGCGCTTTCCGCTTCGTCAACAGTGCCCGCAGCACGGTAGCGTAATGGAAGCCACCGCGCCGCATGATCACTGTGCAATGACCTCCAAATCATGATTCTATGATATGTGGTACAGCCGTAAACATGTTACTTCATTTGAAGTGAGCCAAAAAGATGATGACCACCGCCCAAAGCGAGAATGAATTCCACATTGGTTCCTTTTAATGTGTGTCAGGGCGCTGATGACCTCGATGTTGAGCGCCCATAAGCCCCAACACACCACCACCACCACCATCCACCTGGTGGTGAGGCTGTCTCGTGACGCGGTAAGGAACGTACACAGAATGTATACTTCGATGGAATGGTGTCTGTTCTTTTACACATGTCCGAAAGAACAAACACCATTGATGACCTGCAGCCGCCTAGAACGTAATTAGAATTACATTAAAACCTTAAGCAGCTGACAGGCGTTGACATATGTCAACGGGGACAGGTGAAAATGTGTGCTCCGACTGGGACTCGAATCAGGGATCTCCTACTTACATGTCAAAGCGCTACTCATTTGAGCCACGGAGGGCACAGAGCATAGTGCGACAGCAGGGACTATCTTCCGCACTATACAGGGTGAGTCACCTAACGTTACCGCTGGATATATTTCGTAAACCGCATCAAATACTGACGAATCGGTTCCACAGACCGAACGTGAGCAGAGGGGCTAGTGTAGTTGTTTAATACAAACCATAAAAAAATGCACGGAAGTATGTTTTTAACACAAATCTACGTTTTTTTAAATGGAACCCCGTTAGTTTTGTTAACACATCTGAACATATTAACAAATACGTAATCAGTGCCGTTTGTTGCATTGTAAAATGTTAATTACATCCGGAGATATTGTAACCTAAAGTTGACGCTTGAGTACCACTCCTCCGCTGTTCGATCGAGTGTATCGGAGAGCACCGAATTACGTAGGGATCCAAAGGGAACGGTGATGGACCTTAGGTACAGAACAGACTGGAACAGCACATTACGTCCACATGCTAACACCTATTCATTGGTCTTTTTCACTGACGCACATGTACATTACCATGAGGGGTGAGGTACACGTACACACGTGGTTTCCGTTTTCAATTACGAAGTGGAATAGAGTGTGTCCCACTGGAAACGCGTCGACGTATGTGGTATCAGCATGATGGTGCACCTGCACATTCCGCAATTAACACTAGGCTGACCCTTGACAGGATGTTCGACGGGCGTTTCATAGGACGTGGAGGACGCATAAATTGGCCAGCATGTTCTCCTGATCTTACACCTCTGGACTTCTTTCTGTGGGGCACGTTAAAGGAGAATGTGTACCGTGATGTGCCTACAACCACAGAGGATATGAAACAACGTATTGTGGCAGCCTGCGGTGACATTACACCAGATGCACTGCGGCGTGTACGACATTCATTACGCCAGAGATTGCAATTGTGTGCAGCAAATGGTGGCCACCACATTGAACATCTATTGGCCTGACATGTCAGGACACACTCTATTCCACTCCGTAATTGAAAACGGAAACCACGTGTATACGTATACCTCACCCCTCAGTGAAAAAGATCAATAAAAAGGTGTTAGCTTGTGGACGTAATGTGCTGTTCCAGTCTCTTCTGTACCTAAGGTCCATCACCGTTCCCTTTGGATCCCTACGTAATTCGGTGTTCTCCGATACACACGATCGAACAGCGGAGGAGTGGTAGTCAAGCGTCAACTTTACGTTACAATATCTCCGGAAGTAATTAACAATTTACAATGCAACAAACGGCACTGATTACGTATTTGTTTATATGTTCAGATGTGCTAACAAAACTAACGGGGTTCCATTTAAAAACAACTTAGGTTTGTGTTAAAAAACGTATTTCCGTGCATTTTTTTGTTGTTGTTGTTGTGGTCTTCAGTCCTGAGACTGGTTAGATGCAGCTCTCCATGCTACTCTATCCTGTGCAAGCTTTTTCATCTCCCAGTACCTACTGCAACCTACATCCTTCTGAATCAGCTTAGTGTATTCATCTCTTGGTCTCCCTCTACGATTTTTACCCTCCACGCTGCCCTCCAATACTAAATTGGTGATCCCTTGATGCCTCAGAACATGTCCTACCAACCGACCCCTTCTTCTGGTCAAGTTGTGCCACAAACTTCTCTTCTCCCCAATCCTATTCAATACCTCCTCATTAGTTATGTGATCTACCCATCTAATCTTAAGCATTCTTCTGTAGCACCACATTTCGAATGCTTCTATTCTCTTCTTGTCCAAACTATTTATCGTCCATGTTTCACTTCCATACATGGCTACACTCCATACGAATACTTTCAGAAATGACTTCTTGACACTTAAATCAATACTGGATGTTAACAAATTTCTCTTCTTCAGAAACGCTTTCCTTGCCATTGCCAGCCTACATTTGATATCCTCTCTACTTCGACCATCATCAGTTATTTTGCTCCCCAAATAGCAAAACCCCTTTACTACTTTAAGTGTATTTCCTAATCTAATTCCCTCAGCATCACCCGACTTAATTCGACTACATTCCATTATCCTTGTTTTGCTTTTGTTGATGTTCATCTTATATCCTCCTTTCAAGACACTGTCCATTCCATTCAACTGCTCTTCCAAGTCCTTTGCTGTCTCTGACGGAATTACAATGTCATCGGCGAACCTCAAAATTTTTATTTCTTCTCCATGGATTTTAATACCTACTCCGAATTTTTCTTTTATTTCCTTTACTGCTTGCTCAATATACAGATTGAACAACATCGGGGAGAGGATACAACCCTGTCTTACTCCCTTCCCAACCACTGCTTCCCTTTCATGTCCCTAAAGTCTTATAACCGCCATCTGGTTTCAGTACAAATTGTAAATAGCCTTTCGCTCCCTGTATTTTACCCCTGCCACCTTTAGAATTTGAAAGAGAGTATTCCAGTCAACATTGTCAAAAGCTTTCTCTAAGTCTACAAATGCTAGAAACGTAGGTTTGCCTTTCCTTAATCTTTCTTCTAAGATAAGTCGTAGGGTCAGTATTGCCTCACGTGTTCCAACATTTCTACGGAATCCAAACTGATCTTCCCCGAGGTTGGCTTCTATCAGTTTTTCCATTCGTCTGTAAAGAATTCGTGTTAGTATTTTGCAGCTGTGACTTATTAAACTGATAGTTCGGTAATTTTCACATCTGTCAACACCTGCTTTCTTTGGGATTGGAATTATTATATTCTTCTTGAATTCTGAGGGTATTTCGCCTGTTTCATACATCTTGCTCAACAGATGGTAGAGTTTTGTCAGGACTGGCTCTCCCAAGGCCGTCAGTAGTTCCAATGGAATGTTGTCTACTCTGGGGGCCTTGTTTCGACTCAGGTCTTTCAGTGCTCTGTCAAACTCTTCACGCAGTATCATATCTCCTATTTCATCTTCATCTACATCCTCCTCCATTTCCATAATAATGTCCTCAAGTACATCGCCCTTGTATAGACCCTCTATATACTCCTTCCACCTTTCTGCTTTCCCTTCTTTGCTTAGAACTGGGTTTCCATCTGAGCTCTTGATATTCATACAAGTGGTTCTCTTATCTCCAAAGGTCTCTGTAATTTTCCTGTAGGCAGTATCTATCTTACCCCTAGTGAGATAGGCCTCTACATCCTTACATTTGTCCTCTAGCCATCCCTGCTTAGCCATTTTGCACTTCCTGTCGATCTCATTTTTGAGACGTTTGTATTCCTTTTTGCCTGCTTCATTTACTGCATTTTTATATTTTCTCCTTTCATCAATTAAATTCAATATTTCTTCTGTTACCCAAGGATTTCTACTAGCCCTCGTCTTTTTACCTACCTCATCCTCTGCTGCCTTCGCTACTTCATCCCTCAAAGCTACCCATTCTTCTTCTACTGTATTTCTTTCCCCCATTCCTGTCAATTGTTCCCTTATGCTCTCCCTGAGACATTGTACAACCTCTGGTTTAGTCAGTTTATCCAGGTCCCATCTCCTTAAATTCCCACCTTTTTGCAGTTTCTTCAGTTGTAATCTACAGTTCATAACCAATAGATTGTGGTGAGAGTCCACATCTGCCCTTGGAAATGTCTTATAATTTAAAACCTGATTCCTAAATCTCTGTCTTACCATTATATAATCTATCTGATATCTTCTAGTATCTCCAGAATTCTTCCACGTGTACAGCCTTCTATCATGATTCTTGAACCATGTGTTAGCTATGATTAAGTTATGCTCTGTGAAAAATTCTACCAGACGGCTCCCTCTTTCATTTCTTTCTCCCAATCCATATTCACGTATTATGTTTCCTTCTCTCCCTTTTCCTTCTCTTGAATTCCAGTCACCCATGACTATTAAATTTTCATCTCCCTTCACTACCTGAATAATTTCTTTTATCTCATCATACATTTCATCAATTTCTTCATCATCTGCAGAGCTAGTTGGCATACAAACTTGTACTACTGTAGTAGGCATGGGCTTCGTGTCTATCTTGGCCACAATAATGCGTTCACTATGCTGTTTGTAGTAGCTTACCCGCACCCCTATTTTTTTTTATTCATTATTAAACCTACTCCTGCATTACCCCTATTTGATTTTGTATTTATAACCCTGTATTCACCTGACCAAAGGTCTTGTTCCTCCTGCCACCGAACTTCACTAATTCCCACTATATCTAACTTTAACCTATCCATTTCCCTTTTTAAATTTTCTAACCTACCTGCCCTATTAAGGGATCCGACATTCTACGCTCCAATCCGTAGAACGCCAGTTTTCTTTCTCCTGATAACAACTTCCTCTTGAGTAGTCCCCGCCCGGAGATCCGAATGGGGGACTATTTTACCTCCGGAATATTTTACCCAGGAGGACGCCATCATCATTTAATCATACAGTAAAGCTGCATGCCCTCGGGAAAAATTACGGCTGTAGTTTCCCCTTGTTTTCAGCCGTTCGCAGTACCAGCACAGCAAGGCTGTTTTGGTTATTGTTACAAGGCCAGATCAGTCAATCATCCAGACTGTTGCCCTTGCAACTACTGAAAAGGCTGCTGCCCCTCTTCAGGAACCACACGTTTGTCTGGCTTCTCAACAGATACCCCTCCGTTGTGGTTGCACCTACGGTACGGCTATCTGTATCGCTGAGGCACGCAAGCCTCCCCACCAACGGCAAGGTCCATGGTTCATGGGGGGGGGGGGGGGCATTTTTTTATGGTTTGTATTAACCAATTACACTAGCCCCTCTGCTCACGTTCGGTCTGTGGAATCGATTCGTCAGTGTTTGATGTGGTTTACGAAATATATCCAGCGGTAAGGTTAGGTGACTCACCCTGTATAGTTGCCAGAACTATACAGGGTGGTCCACTGATAGTGACCGGACCAAATATCTCACGAAATAAGCATCAAACGAAAAAACTACAAAGAACGAAACTCGTCTAGCTTGAAGGGAGAAACCAGATGGCGCTATGGTTGGCCCACTAGATGGCGCTGCCATAGGCCAAACGGTTATCAACTGCGTTTTTTTAAATAGGAACCCCCATTTTTATTACATATTCGTGTAGTACGTAAAGATATATGAATGTTTAAGTTGGACCACTTTTTCGCTTTCTGATAGACGGCGCTGTAATAGTCACAAACGTGTAAGTGCGTGGTATCACGTAACATTCCGCCAATGCGTACGGTATTTGCTTCGTGATGCATTACCCGTGTAAAAATGAACCGTTTTTCAATTGCGGAAAAGGTCGATATCGTATTGATGTATGGCTATTGTGATCAAAATGCCCAACGGGCGTGTGCTATGTATGCTGCTCGGTATCCTGGACGACATCATCCAAGTGTCCGGACCGTTCGCCGGATAGTTACGTTATTTAAGGAAAGAGGAAGTGTTCAGTCACATGTGAAACGTCAACCACGACATGCAACAAATGATGCCCAAGTAGGTGTTTTAGCTGCTATCGCGGCTAATCCGCACTTCAGTAGCAGACAAACTGCGCGAGAATCGGGAATCTCAAAAACGTCAGTGTTGAAAATGCATAGATTGCACCAGTACAATTGTAAGTAGGCTGTTTAGGTTTTTTTATTGGTAACGCCACCTCTGTATAAAAATCACTGGCTGTGCTGTGTGCAGTCTGTGTCTAGTTTGCATTGTTGTAATACTCGCCATTGTAGTGTTGGGCAGCGGCAGCTGGATGTGAACAGCGCGTAGCGTTGCGCAGTTGGAGGTGAGCCGCCAGCAGTGGTGGATGTGGGGAGAGAGATGGCGGAGTTTTGAAATTTGTCATGAACTGCTATATATATTATGACTATTGAGCTGGCAGTAGTGGCGCTCGCTGTACTGCAGTAGCTTGAGTAGCGAAGGTTTTTGTGAGATCGAGTCAATAAGAAATTTATGATCTACTTCCAAGAAAACGAGGGCACAGAAATAGACATTTCCCTTCACAGGAATTGCATAAATAATTTCTTTACGATTTAGTAACTTATCTGCTAGTGTAAGTTCTCGTGATGCATCACTCTAGTGTTAAGATGTGACATAGGTATTAGACATGGCCATTTTAGTGTACTACTTTTTCTGCTTGAGCTATGTCATGTTTAGGTATAAGATATTTCATTTTCTGCCTCTGCTTGCCAGGCATAGTGCTATTAAATTTCACTTTGCATTACTCTGTTAATCTATTTATGCTACTGATTTATTTTTCTTGTTTGCTGCACAGTGCCTTATATTAGTTGTAATATTGCAATTGCTTTGCCTATTTAAATTTGTTGTCATTGATGTTTGTGTTAACTGTTTTGTGCTGCTGCATTGCCTCGTCCCTTAGTTTAGCATCTGAGCTCAGTAGATTTAAGTTAGCTTAAGAGGGGTAGACTATATAAGAAACTGACTATGGAGAATAGGTAAAGAATGCATTGCGAAGTTATATGAAAAAAGATTTGGCCCAAAATGAGTATTGTACAATCAGAAATAGTTATTTTGAAAGAAATATGAATAGAATACAGGAAGGAGGTATAGATAGGACTTTTTGGGAATAATGATGAATGAAGGGAGATCTCCAAGAAGTAAAGAAAGTTTTGTTTGCAAACTACTGCAGGAAAACAAACCCTGTCCTTTCCTTTTGTGTTATCCCCCCTATGTGTTTGTGTACTCTTGTATATTTGTGTTTTTCCTGTCTTTATGTGTTTAGCTAATAAGAGTTATGTTGTAGAATTTTTCTGATAATATGTTATTTTCTTTGTAAAGATGTTTAGACATTATTTATTCTGTTTTTTTTTTTTAATGATCATGTGTGAAGTTGATGTTTCGAAAGTTATTCTGATCTTTATGTATTTACTTATGTCATTATTCCTGTAACACTGATGTATCTATTTATTTCTATTCTTTTGTAAAGCCTGTTTTACTACAAATGTTCTCTGTATTGTTATGTTCTTTAATGATGTATTTTGTACCTTTGTTATTGTATTCCTATGTTATAAAATTGTAATTGACACCAGGTCATCAAATTAAGTAACTTGTAAGTTCCATTTCACTGCACACGTTTCTGTTGGTCATGGTATATGGACAATATGTGAGAAGCAGGGACTGATAATGTTTGCACGTGTGTTAATAATTCAGCAAGGGACTGGATAACAGCATTGCTGGTTCTAAGGACAATTAGAAAAAAAACTTTGTGAGTGCACTAGTGGTGGTTTATGGACTTGCTATATTCTCCGCAAGACTCTTCGATGGTGATTGTGCACCTGCACAGTCGCAACGGATGGCTGCTAGCCGTCTCTACAAGGACTGCATTGGGGCTGCATCTTTGATGGCCCACCAATACCATTATTTCTACAAGGACTGCAGTGGGTCTGCACCTCTGGTGGCCCACCAATACCATACTCTCTACCAGGACTACAGTGGGTCTACTCTGTGATGACCTACCCACCAATATTCTTCAAAACTTCGACTGACTCTGCTGTGGGTTTGCTCTGTTGTGGCCCATTACCTGTCAGCATGTCAAGAGTCAGCACTGTCTTTCCGTTGGAAGGACAACACTACTTCTTCAAGACTGCATGGAAATCCACTACTTTCGTGTGCATTTTCTTCTACTGCTCAGACTTTGACAAAAACACTATTATTTTACCGTGAATAACGATCAGGACTGTCTTTATGGACTGTGAGAAAATTTGAGCTTTTGACCAACATTGTATCAATAAGTGTGTGCATTTGATTTCTTTGTTATTGTAATTATGGAAAATTTTATCAAATCATTATTGGGCACTGCCCAAAACAATTTGTAAAATTTTTTGTGGGGAGCATGGGGGCTATGTAAGTAGGCTGTTTAGGTTTTTTTTATTGGTAACGCCACCTCTGTATAAAAATCACTGGCTGTGCTGTGTGCAGGCTGTGTCTAGTTTGCATTGTTGTAATACTCGCCATTGTAGTGTTGGGCAGCGGCAGCTGGATGTGAACAGCGCGTAGCGTTGCGCAGTTGGAGGTGAGCCGCCAGCAGTGGTGGATGTGGGGAGAGAGATGGCGGAGTTTTGTTATTTGTCATGAACTGCTATATATATTATGACTATTAAGGTAAATACATTGTTTGTTCTCTATTAATATCTTTCATTTGCTAACTATCCCTATCAGTAGTTAGTGCCTTCAGTAGTTTGAATCTTTTATTTAGCTGGCAGTAGTGGCGCTTGCTTTATTGCAGTAGCTCGAGTAACCAAGATTTTTGTGAGGTAAGTGATTTGTGAAACGTATAGGTTAATGTTAGTCAGGGCCATTCTTTTGTATGGATTTTTGAAAGTCAGATTGCGTTGCGCTAACAAAATACTGTGTGTCAGTTAAAGCACAGTCATGTATAAATTGTTCTATGGGGACGTTTCACAATGTTTCTATGCACCAGAAATTGCATGGCGACGACTTTGAACGTCTTGCGCACTTCTGCCACTGGGCACAAGAGGAATTACGGGACGATGACAGATTTTTTGCTCGTGTTCTATTTAGAGACGAAGCGTCATTCACCAACAGCGGTAACGTAAACCGGAATAACATGCACTATTGGGAAACGGAATATCCATTATGGCTGTGACAAGTGGAACATCAGCGACCTTGGCGGATTAATGTATGGTGCGGCATTATGGGAAGAAGGATAATTGGCCTCCATTTTATCGATGGCAAACTAAATGGTGCAATGGTTCAAATGACTCTGAGCACTATGGGTCTTAACAGCTGAGGTCATCAGTCCCCTAGAACTTAGAACTACTTAAACCTAACTAACCTAAGGACATTACACACATATATGCCCGAGACAGGATTCGAACCTGCAACCGTAGCGGTCGCGCGGTTCCAGACTGAAGCGTCTGGAACCGCTCGACCACTTCGGCCGGCTAAAAGGTGCTATATATGCTCATTTCCTACATAATGTTCTACCGATGTTACTATAGGATGTTTTACTGCATGACAGAATGGCGATGTACTTCCAACATAATGGATGTCCGGAAAATAGCTCGTGTGCATTTGAAGCGGTATTGAATAGCATATTTCATGAGAGGTGGACTGGTCATCGAACGACCATACCATGGCCCGCACGTTCACCGGATCTGACGTCCCCGGCTTTCTTTCTGTGGAGAAAGTTGAAGGATATTTGCTATCGTGATCCACCGACAACGCCTGACAACATGCGTCAGCGCACTGTCAATGCATGTGCGAACATTACGGAAGGCGAACTACTCGCTGCGGAGAGGAATGTCGCTGCACGTATTGCCAAATGCATTGAGGTTGACGGACATCATTTTGAGCATTTATTGCATTAATGTGGTATTTACAGGTAATCACGCTGTAACAGCATGCGTTCTCAGAAATGATGAGTACACAAAGGTACATGTATCACATTGGAACAACTGAAATAAAATGTTCAAACGTACCTACGTTCTGTATTTTAATTTAAAAAACCTACCCGTTACCAACTGTTCGTCTAAAATTGTGAACCTTATGTTTGTGACTATTACAGCGCCATCTATCTATCTTTACGCACTAGACGAATATGTAATAAAAAATGGGAGTTCCTATTTAGAAAAACGCAGTTGATATCCGTTTGACCTATGGCAGCGCCATCTATCGGGTCAACCATAACGCCATCTGGTTTCCCCCTTCAAGCTAGACAAGTTTCGTTCTTTGTAGTTTTTTCGTTTGACGCTTATTTCGTGAGATATATGGCTCGGTCACGATCAATGGACCACCCTGTATAGTTCTGGCAACACCGGCCATGACCTTCTTCTTCTGCGCGGATGCACACATATTCCAGGAACTCTTACGGGACTTGGTAAGGATCTCTTCCACGAGTAATGAGTGTGTTGGGGTGGGACACTACGAATGTAGTTTGTGGACATACAAGGTGAGAATGTGGGTCTGGCGGGAGGCGTGCGCGAGAGTCCCTACAGTCGCACTACCGTCTGTGCCCGCAGTGGCTCACTTGGATAGAGCGTCTGCCCTGTAAGCGGGAGATCCCGGGTTCGAGTCCCGGTCGGGGCACAGATTTTCACCTGTCCCCGTTGATGTATATCAACGCCCGTCAGCAGCTTAAAATATTAATATAATTCTAATTTCGTACACAGAATGATTCCGTGATGATGTGACAAACTATCGGGGATGACTCTGGTCCGGAAACGTCAGAATCGAAAGTTGTAAGTAAAAATCGTTCTGATAGCTCTAATACTGGTATCGGTACTGTTGTTGTTAAGATTACAGGATAGGCGACTTTCTTAGGCGGTGGTATTGCGAAAGACGTACGTTCATTTCAGCACATCTTTACTCGGACCAGCGCTTGTAAGAAGTGATTTCTGGGGTATATGTTTCATACTTAGGCTGCCTTGGAGCTGCCTTATGGCTGGTCTATTCTGTTGCTGAATATTGTGCCCCAGTGTGGCTCAACAGCAGACATGTGAGAAAAATTTACGTGGAGCTAAATGCAGCAATGAGGACAATAACAGGCTGCATCAAATCTACTCCTCTAAATTGATTACCACCTCTAAGGAACATTGCGCCACCAGACCTCAGAAGGCCCTCCTCAAGCAATGCCAAAAATTACTTAAAATCCCCGAGTTTCCAATGCATTCTAACGTTCCTGTACTCAGAATGAACCGGTTAAAATCCAGGCAAGCATCTGTCCTACTGACGGAATCGCTACAGGCAGCTACTTTCAGTATCAACAAAAAGTGGAGAGAAATGTGGAACATTATTGCCCATGAGGAACATCAGACCCTCCAAAGACCTGACACAAGACCAGCCTGTATGGAACTAACGCGACGTGCCTCGAAAACAATTAATCGGATCCGCACCGGCCACGGCATCTGTGCTGAAAGCCTCTACCGATGGGGAAGGGCGCTTCATCTTCTCAGTGTGACTGTGGAAATGAACACCAGACGATCCATCACGTTGTAACAAGCTGTAGCAGAAGAACCTACCATGGGAACTTGGAAGATTTCTTTGAAGTGACAGAGGCAGCCCTCGAATGAACCGACAAATTAGATATTAATTTATAGACTTATTTTATGAATTATAAATTATGACCGAGAGAGGTGGCGCAATGGTTAACACATTGGACTCGCATTCGGGAGGACGACGGTTCAGTCCCGCGTCCGGCCATCCTGATTTAGGTTTTCCGTGATTTCCCTAAATCGCTCCAGGCAAATGCCGGGATGGTTCCTTTAAAAGGGCACAGCCGACGTCCTTCCTCTTCATTCCCTAATCCGATGAGACCGATGACCTCGCTGTCTGGTCTCCTCCCCCAAAAGCAACCCAACAACAAATTATGAAATTAATATATTTTTGTAAAACTATGTAATCCACAATTGCTAGTCGCTGTTCTTATGTAATGCCATACGCTAAATGAATAATGTTTCATTTAATCTTAACTTTCCCTTTTCGTCAGCAGCCTCTGTTTCCTTAACACTCCTTGCCTTGCATTAACTTCGTTTTGTTAGTTTGGCTGAGGGCTAAGGGAATTTTCTGCTCCCTCGGAACTCCGTCGGAATGCACGGGAGAATAGCACTGGGGAGAATCGAAGAAGAGGGAGACAAATGGTGGCCAAGGACCCCACCCGCTCCGTCTAGTGGAGCTCGTAAGTGGAACGATCGTCCCTGCCGAATTCGTTGGCGAGTGCTTCCGGTGGTTGCTGGAAGTTCGCGGTAGAAGCTTCCACATCGTTCGAGAAAATCTGTCACTTAAAACGGGCGAGCAAAGGATCCGTAGCGTGCGTTTTTTGCCGAGAGCTGAGTGGACCGTCATGCTGCGTCCAGAAGCTAGGCCCATGATAGAATGAGTGTCAAAAAGTGAGTCCTCTCAGGAGTGTTGTGGAGCGACAGGGAGGCAGCTGGAGATGGGACGAGCTGTAGTCTGCACGCAGTGGAAGTGCTGTAAGCCGACAGAGACACGCTAAGCAGTTGTACAACGAGACAATATTCATGACACGCAATGCAGATGCTTGCTGACGTACTGTTATTTTGGCCGCTATCAGCCACTACTCTGCGTACAAAACTCTTTCCGAATTGCTGAAATTTTTGCCAGGTGTGTTGTAGGCTAAATTTTTTAAGCCTCTCTGTTTTAGATTGACCAGTGGTTTAGTTCTCATGCTTCAATGAGTGTAACTGACATCAATTTTTCTCTCGCTCTGTCCTTGTCCCGTGCAAATATGCTAACGTAAGTGTAAGTTTATCAGTATCGCGACTCACTGTTAAGGAGTAACAGCAAATTTCTCTCTTGTTCTTTGCTCTCAGCAACGCTAATCTCTGTTGCAACATGCTGGCTCGCAAATAAGCTTACAGAATCCTTTCCCTTGTTCCCTCCCCTCTCCCCACGCTGATCACTTTGACCACAAAGTTATTGTCTTCATTTCGTAACGGACCGTAGCATTCTTTTACCTAAACCCCCCGCAATTCATTTTCAGATGAATCAGGCAATAGATTTATAAATAATACTAAAGATGAAAACACGTCCTAATCTTCTGCAAAATTGTATTTCCTTTCTCACGAATCCGCTTTCGGCTACTCAGGCCATCATCAGGTAACAACTGCATGTCCCAAACACAGATAAACATGGTGGTTACGCAGATATTATTTGTACAGAAAATACAAAATGAACAAGGTGTTTACGTAGGTTGTATAACAAAAATATTACAATAATGACATTAACTAAAAAAGGAGATACACAAAGGAAGTTTTTACGTGGAAATGCGTTGAAATATTTTTCTTATGTACCCTATGTAAAAATTTCTGCACAAATAACATATATGTAAGTTGTACATCATATTACTTGTGTTTGCGATATTCAGTTGTCACCTGAAGATGGCCTGAGAAGTCGAAAGCTAGTTCGTGAGAAAATTAATACAATTTTGGAGAACATTAGGATGTGTTTTCCTCTCTAATATTATTATCATGTTCTGCCAAGCACCGACGAAAAATTCAGTAAATGTGATTTAGAAATATGTGAGTTACGGCTAAACATTGTGTTTGCCTCCATGAGGACATACTGTGCTACTTGTTTCCGCTGCGTTAGGTTAAAGAAATTGCTTTACTTGTTTTCAGAGCACATACTCTTCCTACTTTAATAAATTACCATAATCTCGGATGTGTTAAAGGAACAATAAGAATCAGTGATTAACGGTATTACTATCACATTGACTGTCACATTTTTGCCTGTTTTCAGCCAGAAATAGGAAATAAGATCATTAGTTTACCATCAGATCACTCCATGCTACCAAACTTCAAAACACAGCCTGCACCTTATAATGGACCAAACAAAAAAAAAAAAATCTAGTAAACATGGGCTCTAAAATCCATACCTTAAGAGCTATGAGCACTTATTTATCTTTGGTATTGCGAAACACATCTCTGTTACCACAAGCTCTTTGTTTTACACGATTTCCTGGAGGAGGTTGTATAGACAAAAACAAAGAAAAAATTTTAGTTAATACGGGCTCTCAAATGCATATCTTAATACCTACAGGCACCTGTTCAGCGGAATAGATGTGTTTCACAGTATCAAAGATGAACAAGCGCTCATAGCACTTAAGTAGCACTTGTTTACTTTAATTTTTTACTTGTTTTTGTCCTTAACACCACCTCTGGATGTTGCCCCCCTACAATCTTAGCGACAACAGTACCGACGCACGTTTTCCACTACCTGAGGTATCAGAACGGTTTACTTTCGACTCTGTGGACCGGGATCCATTACGTCAAATTGATACCGTTACCCTTGTCCATCACCAAAGAAAGCTTGTAACAGCGTCAAGGAATCATGCTGTATAAACGGAGCAGAGGCGAATGGGGAATCATACGGATACTGACAACACCGACTCAAAGGAAGGCCTCGGCGCTTGTTCGTGACGTCACGTCAGCTAGGCACGGCAAACGCCAGGTCTGTTGCAGGCATACTCATAATGGTGGTGTCTCCCTCTCTGACACAGGAAAATGTGAAACTACTGACCAACACACATTGTTCTGAGAGATTTCTGCAATCAATTAGTTGTGCAATTCATTACATTTCTTATCAAATAGTGTACTCCTGAAGTTAAATTTCCACCTGTTTTAAGGATTGACATACAAAAACAACTTCATGGTCCAGCAGCAACACTATTGACTAACACACATTGTTCTGAGAGATTTCTGCAATCAATTAATTGTGCAATTCATTACATTTCTTAACAAATAGTGTACTCCTGAACTTAAATTTTCACCTGTTTTAAGGATTGACATACAAAAACATCTTCATGGTCCAGCAGCAACAGAATTCGTGCTTCTTTACCTTATTTGTAAATCTGAGGAAGTTATATTTGTACTGGATTGCTTTTACAAGAAACTGTGAACACATTGGTGCTCTTCCTTAGGTATCCTGGTTGACCAAGGGGTGAGGAGCACTGAATGTTAATGAAATATCTTGCGATTGTACACGTTGGGGGAGGGGATGGGGACAGAAGAAGAGGTAAAAGAGAGATACTTGTTTTATCAAATAAATGTTTTTATCTTATAAAGTTCCTCCTTTCAGTTGCAAGAGGGGGATGTTTATATCTTCTAATGTGCATGTTTAAAAAAGTTTAAGCTCAGCAATATTTTCGATGTATGAAGCTATTTTGTTTCCTGTTTAGAACTCATTTCGTTGAAAACGACTGTAATCTAATGACTGGCAACTGTTGGACATTTACACATGTAAATTAGTTCACATTTTCAGTGACGATGTCAAACGAAAATAAATAAAAAATTCAAAATGGTTCAAATGGCTCTTAGCACTATGGGACTTAACATCTGAGGTCATCAGTCCCCTAGAACTTAGAACTACTTAAACCTAACTAACCTAAGGACAACACACACATCGATGCCCGAGGCAGGTTTCGAACGTGCGACCGTAGCGGTCGCGCGGTTCCAGACTGAAGCGCATATAACCGCTCGGCCACGCCGGCCGGCTAAATAAATAAAAGAAACGAGTTATTTGTAAGGGGTTGGGGTAAGTTTCGATAACAAAATGGATCAATTATATATAGTTACTTGAACGTAAAATTTCCGAAGCTTGCAATGGGGCAAAGCATCTTCTCATATTGGTCTACGTTTGTTTCGACGGGATTCAGTAATACCGAACTATGATCTCCATTTGTAGCTTTACGATAGTAAGAAAATCTTTCATCTAAATAAAACTGCAGAATCCAAAACAATGCCAAATATGTTGTCCAAAAATAAGAGATTTATAGTGATAAGCACGCCCAGGCGTTTCTGCCTGCAACAGACGTGACGTCACCAACAAGCGCCGAGGCCTTCCTTTGAGTCGGTGTTGATACTGATCGCGAACGTGAATTTCGACTGACACCAGCGACTTTGACTAAGTTGTTATGGCAAGGTATCAGTGAGCCAGCATCTCGGAAACTGCGAAATTGGTCGGCTGTTCGCATGTTACTTTCGCCAGCATCTATGAAAGTGGTTGAAGGCCGGTGAAACCAACAGTAGGCGACAAAGTGTCGGACGGATAGGCAGCTATTTGTCGCAGATCCGTCGACAAAGTATTGTGCGTGCAGGGATAAGTGCTTCGGTGCAGACAACTCAGTTATCCAGCTTCATGGTCCATGCATCATTTGTATGATTAATCGTAATGAGCTGGAACAAGTACTCTTACATTCACGTTAGATATTCACGTGCAAATATGGCTATATGCTGACAATTTGTAAGTTTTAGTTCCTTTAAAAAAATACAGATTTGGGTTAATATTTGCTACCCACAATCTTTTACTGATTAGATAGACATTCTTCCACGGAACAGAATGAGTTGTCGAGGAGAAACTTTTTCTGCTTGCTTTCAAATTTAACTTCGTTCTTTGTGAAACAGTTTATGTCATCACGTAAATGACCAGTGCTTTCTGCTGCACCATTCTGAGCCCTTTTTGTGCTGAAGACAATCTTAATGAGATGTAATGAATGTCATTTTTTCTGGTGCTGTAACTAACTCCATTATTGTTGCTTCTGAACTGTGTAGGGATACTTACAACAAGCTTCTTGAGGGAATAAATATGCTGTGAAACAGTAGTCAAAATGCCTAACTGCCATATCTACAAGATGGTCGAGGGTGAGCACCACATATTATTCTTGCAGCACGTTTTCGAACATTGAAGACTTTCTTTACTAAACATGAGTTACTCTAGAACATTGTTCCACATGGTATTAGTGAAATAAAATATACATATTATGTTAAATTACTGATCCGTCTCTCCCCAAGGCATGAAATGATTCGAAGTGCAAATGTGGCTGAACTAAGTTGTTTTAGGAGTTCCAAAACATGTTTCTTTTACAGTTTAAATTCTCATCAATATTCACATCCAAAAATTTTCAAGTTTCCAACCTAGTTACTATTTCCTCACCACGTGTTACACTTGTCACTGATGTAGTACCTCCAGATGAGCGGAACCGAATACATTTTGTCTTTTTGGAGTTGAGGATAAGACCATTCACAGAAAACCACGCAATAAAATTTTACAGAAAATTATTTACCATTTCTTGCTGTACGTATGTTGCGATTGCAACACCAGTGCCGGCGCACATTGCTGAACGTGGGCCTGGTCGGTAGATGACTCCTACGGATTGCCATGTGGACCCAATCACACAGTCAATTACGAATACATTGAGATCGGGATCATCGTGACTGAAGCGTGGATCAATGGAAGCGCGTCGCCCGGTCGAACGGCTGCTGGAAACATGCACCGCCGGCCGTGGTGGCCAAGCGGTTAAAGGCGCTACAGTCTGGAACCGCGCGGCCGCTACGGTCGCAGGTTCGAATCCTGCCTCGGGCATGGATGTGTGTGATGTCCTTAGGTTAGTTAGGTTTAATTAGTTCTAAGTTCTAGGCGACTCATGACCGCAGAAGTTAAGTCGCATAGTGCTCAGAGCCATTTAAACCATTTTTTTGAAACATGCACCGCGTCATCTACAGTGGACGGCAGGGGCAAGAATGCATGTACTTGAAGACAAAATATACTTGATGGTGGGAGCAAGTAGCTTGTGTGAGTGTGGCGCAGAAAATGGTTGGAATGGAAAGTAGCTTGGGTTGTGTGGGCGTAAATACACTCCTGGAACTGGAAAAAAGAACACATTGACACCGGTGTGTCAGACCCACCATACTTGCTCCGGGCACTGCGAGAGGGCTGTACAAGCAATGATCACACGCACGGCACAGCGGACACACCAGGAACCGCGGTGTTGGCCGTCGAATGGCGCTAGCTGCGCAGCATTTGTGCACCGCCGCCGTCAGTGTCAGCCAGTTTGCCGTGGCATACGGAGCTCCATCGCAGTCTTTAACACTGGTAGCATGCCGCGACAGCGTGGACGTGAACCGTATGTGCAGTTGACGGACTTTGAGCGAGGGCGTATAGTGGGCATGCGGGAGGCCGGGTGGACGTCCCGCTGAATTGCTCAACACGTGAGGCGTGAGGTCTCCACAGTACATCGATGTTGTCGCCAGTGGTCGGCGGAAGGTGCACGTGCCCGTCGACCTGGGACCGGACCGCAGCGACGCACGGATGCACGCCAAGACCGTAGGATCCTACGCAGTGCCATAGGGGACCGCACCGCCACTTCCCAGCAAATTAGGGACACTGTTGCTCCTGGGGTATCGGCGAGGACCATTCGCAACCGTCTCCATGAAGCTGGGCTACGGTCCCGCACACCGTTAGGCCGTCTTCCGCTCACGCCCCAACATCGTGCAGCCCGGCTCCAGTGGTGTCGCGACAGGCGTGAATGGAGGGACGAATGGAGACGTGTCGTCTTCAGCGATGAGAGTCGCTTCTGCCTTGGTGCCAATGATGGTCGTATGCGTGTTTGGCGCCGTGCAGGTGAGCGCCACAATCAGGACTGCATACGACCGAGGCACACAGGGCCAACACCCGGCATCATGGTGTGGGGAGCGATCTCCTACACTGGCCGTACACCACTGGTGATCGTCGAGGGGACACTGAATAGTGCACGGTACATCCAAACCGTCATCGAACCCATCGTTCTACCATTCCTAGACCGGCAAGGGAACCTGCTGTTCCAACAGGACAATGCACGTCCGCATGTATCCCGTGCCACCCAACGTGCTCTAGAAGGTGTAAGTCAACTACCCTGGCCAGCAAGATCTCCGGATCTGTCCCCCATTGAGCATGTTTGGGACTGGATGAAGCGTCGTCTCACGCGGTCTGCACGTCCAGCACGAACGCTGGTCCAACTGAGGCGCCAGGTGGAAATGGCATGGCAAGGCGTTCCACAGGACTACATCCAGCATCTCTACGATCGTCTCCATGGGAGAATAGCAGCCTGCATTGCTGCGAAAGGTGGATATACACTGTACTAGTGCCGACATCGTGCATGCTCTGTTGCCTGTATCTATGTGCCTCTGGTTCTGTCAGTGTGATCATGTGATGTATCTGACCCCAGGAATGTGTCAATAAAGTTTCCCCTTCCTGGGACAATGAATCACGGTGTTCTTATTTCTATTTCCAGGAGTGTATTTGACAAGTTTTAAACACATTTATTAATAGAAGAATTAAATAAATCAGAGCACATGAGTAAAAGTAAAACGCAAGGACAATCAACTAGCGCCCAGTCCATAAATATGCATTATCTGAATATCTAGCATAACATACCAAACGGTGATATTCCACCCTGTAAAAATAATTTTAGCTTTACAGTAACAAGGAGTGCGCAAAATAATAGGCAATAGTATCACTAATAACGGTGCAAGCTAGAAGGAAAGACAAGAAAAATAAAGTAACAAGTTTCTAGCTCTGGAGGCAATATCCGAAAACAAACAAACACACCATATCCCGAAAACTAACCCAAAGAAAACTAATAAATAAAAGCTAATAAATAATTAAGGCACACGGAATATTCTACGTAACTGTGGCCAGAGGACAAAATAAATTAGACTAGTAATTTAAGAGGCAGGCAATAGAAGTCATAAAGGAATATCAGTGAAGAAGATTTGATAATAAAATAAGGCAAACCCTTAAGATTTAATTCGCACAAAATTTTCCCCTACCACAAAAAGTCCCAGATGTCAACACTATGCTTTGCAGCAGCCTCACCATTATGGCAATATAATGACTAGCATAGCTTAAACTGAACACACAGTCACATACAGGTGTCTGCACGACCGTAGTTCCAGCTAAGCACAACCTGCGCAACGCTCTTCGTGTACACTATCGTCCAAGAGCCCACGTCGCAGCTGGTCTCTGCTTCGGTCTCGTCAGCACGACTTTCCCTGGAGCCAAGAAGGCCGGCACTGTCTGCTTTCCGAGAACAGGAACCGATGCCTCTTGTTGATAACAAGTTACTGCTCTGCTAGCTCAGGCCAAGACGCCACCACGCTGCCTCTCCCCCCCCCCACCCCCCCACCCCCTCCCGCTAACGCTGCCTACGCGAACTTGTAACTCCGTTGTGTCCAGATGAGTCCCATCTCAGCTGCCGGTTCTCTCCTTACTATTCGTCTCGTTTAGACTCCAGTCCCTGTGATGGAAGTGGTCGTCCCGTCCACCCGTACACTCAAGTCCTTCACCAACTGCCGCCGATTTTCGCAGGCATCGCTGCTCGCTGGTAAACTCTCTGAATCAGATATTCCGGGATATAAACAAGAGCTGACAGTGTGCCATTCATGGTCCAGTATCACATGCAATGTCTCACCCTGTCGGTGCTGCCCACGGCCCTCAGCACTGACTCCAAGCTCTTGGCACTTTGTTGTCACAACCAGCGTCCCCTCCACTGTCACTGATGGCCACTCGGTCACATCATGGTGCTGCGCTCGGCAATTACGACATTTTGCGCATGTTCTGCGGTAGCGGAAAAACATCACCAGTTGTTACACGAGGGATCGTGTTTGTGTGTGAGAGAGAGGATTTGGTTGTGAGAGGTGTTTGAATGGCACGTGCACCATAACGTGGAGGCAGGATACGGTGTGGGCAGGACTTGTGTGTGTGTGTGTGTGTGTTTCGGTATCTGGGCTGGAGCTGGATAAAAAAAATGGTTCAAATGGCTCTGAGCACTATGGGACTTAACATCTGAGGTCATCAGTCACTTAGAACTACTTAAACCTAACTAACCTAAGGACATCACACACATCCATGCCCGAGGCAGGATTCGAACCTGCGACCGCAGCGGCCGCGCGGTTCCAGACTGAAGCGCCTAGAACCGCTCGGCCACACCGGCCGGCAGGAGCTGGATCCGTGCCCTGACTGTTGTCTGCCCAGTTTCCACGATGACCACTGCCAGTTGGCTGGGCCATGAATTTCTGTCAAAGTTGACTGCTCACATGCAAAGCAAACGGTTAATCGTACAGTAAAGGACAATACGTCATATGAAAGAGGAGACCACACGAGTCTGCCGGTGTGTAGAAATCATTTGTAGTCATAATATATCAAAGGTACAGCATCGAAAAGTCTTCCTGTTAACGTCAGTCAGCAAAAGTATAATATTATTTAAATTTATCCATGTTATATGGATGTTGTTCGAGTACTGCGACTGTATTATACCTATCACAGGCAAACTCTCCTACAAAATAGCAAACATTCTCAGACCGCACGACATTAACATTGCCTTTACAACACACAACAAACTGCAAGACACACTGAGACACAATATACACACACAGACTGATAAACACTCACAATCAGGCGTCTACAAAATAGTATGTAATTCCTACAGATCTCTTAATATAGGCCAAACTGGGAGAGACTTCCAAACAAGATGAACACATAAATGTTTACCACACTAACAATGACAATAGATCAGCAATAGCCACCCACATAAAAGACACAAACCACCCATATCATGATATTGCGAATGATCTTCATATATTACATAAAATGGATGAGGGACACCAAATAGACTTATATGAAGAACTGGAAATATTCATTCATGGTACAGCACATGGAGATGTATTATTAAATGATAAGCTTGAAAGTAAGAATGTTAACTTCTTCAAAAACTTCTCCAGGATTAAGTGTTTATTTCATTGACAGAGTAGTTTTCATTAAGCATCCATGTAACATTCTCCATATTACCAATACATCTAGACAAAAGTTTTCATCTTCACTACAACTATATATTACTGTCTTCGAAATTGTAAGTAGTTTAGCTTAGATTTTAAAACTCTTTGGAAAGTTCTAAACAGACGTTTGTGAAAATGCTAAATTGTGATTTACCTGTTACTGTGCTCTGTGTTCCAGAAAATGAAATCGCCAACAAAAATGTAATTAAATGTATTAATATATATTACCTAATCATGCTATTCACATAATGTACACACTGTAACAGATTTATCCTTCCACACAGATTTATTTTTCGATTCTTAACCCCACTGGCACACAGCTAATGAACATAACCTATCAGCACATCTATAAGTAACTGTATAATGCACCAGATGATGGCAGCATGCTGCCGAAATGCATTGTGCTAATAAAATATTAGTAAAAAGTGACTGCAGCAGTATAAAATTATTCCACATAAAAGTAGAATAATTTCTTTACTAATTAATGTACAGTGAAGATGGAGCAGTCAAATTCTGTCTCTCGGCGAGATGCTTCGACAAGTGTGTACACATTATTTATAGCAAAATTAATTCAGCAACGAGACGCATTTTAATTGGAATTAATTGAAAATTGATACAAAATCTCCTGCAGAGCAAGTACACAACACCAAGGCAGTAGGCATTGGTGGAGATCATTACGCTCAATTATGATCATTAGTTCTTAAGATCTACAGTGTCTTTTGTTTGTTTATAATTTTGCCTACTTTCGTCCATAACTAATGAACTATATATTTTTTTTTTAATTTAATCGTATGGCTAGTGCCCCCCGTTGGGCAGACCGTTCGCCGGGTGCCGGTCTTTCAATTTGACACCACTTCGGCGACCTGCAGTCGATGAGGGTGATAGGATGATGATGAGGACAGCACAACACCCAGTCCCTGGGCGAAGAAAATTCCCCGACCCAGTCGGGAATCGAACCCGGGTCCATAGTATTGACAATCGGTCGCGCTGACCTTTCAGCTACCGGGGGCGGACAGTGAACTATATGTAACTTATGTGTAGTGGAACGAAAAGAGCAGTAAGCATCCGTTAAGGCAAAAAGAGAACAAACTTATATTGAATCTTGCAGTTAAGTTTGCAGTTACTCAACTTTAATTATTAGGTGACCTGTTACAACTTAATATATCGTTTTGGCCTAGAATTTAAGCACGCAGCTACTTGCGCAGTCAAATCATTCATAAGTACTCTGTATCAAAACATATAAGTGAGACTGGTCAAATTATGAATCTCATTAAGTAACGCATACGGGAATTTCGCGGAGTGGGTGGACTGAGGCTATATAAGGTCAACGGCCATCATGATGTGGGGAGAGTTCGGTACGAGCTGGTTGGGGCAGGACCTGTGCTGGTCGGAGTGTATTCTGGGCGAGCTAGCTGAAGCAATATCAAGGTCAGGCTGAGCGGTAACTCCAGCTGTGCACGTTTTAGGAAGATAAACGTTTTATGGGTAGTCCAGGATCTATACTACTCACGGGATAGGCAGGTATCCGATTATTTTCTGCCAGGTGACCGTCTAGACTTTTAATTGTCGCGTGATGCGGCTTTTGGACTCTGTTTCTGAAGACTAAAGTTGGACTTGGTTTCAGTTTTACCTGTGAAGATCTCTGATGATTTTTACCACAAATTAGCCTTAGAATTTAGCGCGTGTGTCGCTTTGACTCTAATTAGGTACGTGTTAGTCTGCAGTTTTGTCCTTCAATGATTAGCAGTGAATATGTTTTCCAGCACTTTTCAATTTATTAAATTTTGTACAGCGAGCTTACCTGCCGCTACACTGGGGCCTCGAGTAGTTTCAACCACTTACTGAAATAGTTGCCTTCACCAGTCTTTGGATTTATGTGAAAATTTTGAAGACAATAAACTTTTATTAGTGAAAATTGAAGCAATATAGTTGCAGGTCATCATTTCACATAATTTTCACCTAGATAATGCCTAGTGACTAGTTGTCCTACTGATTAATTGCATCAGGAACAATTTTACTTCATTATTCCAATCACTAAAGCGCAAAGCAAAGGGAAGCTGTATTTATCACCTCCAGTAAAGGCAATAAGAGCCATCGTATTTAATTTACAACCCAATATATTTTTTTCTCATACTACCAGCTGTCAAGGAGGGTGGGACTTCATTTGTGTTGTAAATCGTTAATTCATGGCACAAGTGTATAAGAAGATGGAATATAGAACCGATGGCAAGGGATAATTGTTGGAAGGTGTGTAGATTTTGGAATGGGTAGATGTTTTTGAGTATAATGACCAGAAATCTTATATTAAATACAGCACTATGGGGAACGCGCAGGAAGTTATTGCAAATGAATAAGACTATTAACGGAACGGAAATGCACAGCTAGTTCTGGTTTGGCAGAACAGGCAGGATGAGTGTTGTAAGGAGTGTGTCAGAACTCTCCATTACATTGAAAAACAATACAGCCAACTTAACGCTATTCTTTGCATTGTGTAAGCACTCAGCTATCGATAGTAACAATCTGAGGGCGAAACATGGGAGCGCGATTGTAAGGATTGTTGTGAAACGAGGTCTGTCTGTGAGAGTGAAAGTATTAGTGTCGGTCGAGAGCTCGGAGACAGAAGATGTGTCACACTCCCCTCACGTCGGTGATGGCAGATCTTACCACACTCAAGGCCTGTTTTCAGTTATATAGCCAGGACAGACTTAGATGGCTTAACTACGCCTGAAGATGGAAATCAAGGTAAAATTCGCAAGCACAGCGCAAAAGCAGTTGCAGGGTTAGGCTCGTGATGTTAGTCCGAATTTGCAATAATCCCATGTTTTGCTTGTCAGTTGAAGAAGTCTCCTTATCCTCCAGATAATAATTATTATTCTCCATATCTAATTAATATATCAATTCTGTGGTTATTAAATGTTACATTAACTTTGAAATTGAAATAAATTGTTAATCTGGCACTCAGCCATTATTGATACCCATGTCATTGCAAATTGTTATTGTCTATTATTAGTATTCTGGCGTATTGGATTTCTGAACAAAATAAACCTGCTTTCATGAAACAAAGTGTTGCTCTACTTGTTGATCTACCCTCGTATGTGAATGAGTGAGGGAGGTGGTGGAAGGGGTTCAAGGACGTTTAAAGCGGCGGTCGGCATAGTGATCTGCTTCGTTCAAGCGTCATAATACGTTCTTTCTAAAGTTGTCTCTCATGGCGCTAGACTTCAAAACTAGAGGGATACACAGACGAAGTTTGAATACTTGCACAATGAACTGAAAAATAAATGTCGGTTTTAATGCTGGTGTAAGGTTTTCTTGGTGGGGAGGATGCAGCACATTACCTTGGATGGAGAGCCGTCGACAAATGTAGAAGTAACTTAACGTATTCCCCAAGGAAGTGCGTTGGGACCGTTGCTGTTCGTGTTGTATTTTCATGGGCTTCCAGACATTATTAGTATTAACCTCAGACTTCTCTCAGATGATGCAGTTATTTACAACGAAGTCTGAGAAAAGCTGCATAGGTAGTCAGTCAGATCTTGATAAGATTTCAGAGTGGTGCAAAGATCAGCAACTCACTTTAACTGTTCAGAAATGTGTACTTCACAAAACGAGTAAACGTGGTACTCTATGACAACACTATCAATGAGTCACAACTAGAATCTATCAACCCTTACAAATTCTTGGATGTAATATTTGTTGGGACATCAAATGGAACGTTTATACAGCCTCAGTCGTGGGTAAAGCAGGTGACAGACTTCTGTTGGTTGGTCGAATACTAGGGAAATGCAATGAGTCGACAAAGGAGACTGGATAAAAAACAGTTATGTGACCCATTCTAGAATCTTGCTCAAGTGTATGGGATCTCTATCAAAACTAACAGGGGATATTCAACGGATACAAAGAAGGGCAGGGTGAATGGTTACAGGTTTGTTTGACTCTTGGAAGTATGTCTAGAAGATGCTGAAAGAAGTGAATTGGCAAACACTTGAAGATGGACGCAAACTGTCTCGTGGAAGCCTAGTGAGAAAGTTTCTAGGTCCAACGTTTAGTGATGAATCTAGGAATTGAAACGTCCCCTTAGAAAAATTAATGAATTACTGTGCTGATAAACCTCTTACATTATCTGATTTTCAAACAGCTAAGCAGAACTGAACATTCGCAGACATTTAGCTCTTTAGCTATTCTGATCAACATTAAACTGACACACAATATTTTTAGCGCAACGCAATCTGACTAACATTAACCTATACGTTTCACAAATCACTTACCTTATAAAAATCATCGTTACTCGAACCTACTGCAATACAGCGAGCGCCACTACTGCCAGCTAAATAAAAGATTCTAACTACTGAAGGCACTAACTACTGATACTGATAGGCATAGTTAGCAAATGAAACATTTTGATAGAGAACAAGCAATGTATTTACCTTAATAGTGTTCAAAAGTCATTATATATATATATATATATATATATATATATATATATATATATATATATATATATATATCAGTCTACGATATCCAGTATTACAAATTTACTCTTTCTGATGGATCGTCCGCTTTCAAAATTCCGCCATCTCTCTCCCCACATCCACCACTGCTGGCGGCTCACCTCCAACTGCGCAACGCTACGCGCTGTTAACAGCCAACTGCCCAACACTACAATAGCAAATTCCAACAATGCAAACCAGCCACAGACTGCACACAGCACAGCCAGTGATTTTCATACAGAGCGCTACGTGGCGTTACCAATATAAAAACCTAAACAGCCTACTTACAATATTCACGCTTCAGCCCCTATAATTTCAGTTCAGATAGGTGGCGACGCTACGCATAGTCCTCAAAATGGCGTCTGTAACTGAGATAGAAAGAAAGATAGATAGAAAGAAGGATCCTTTATTGTATGATTATATGATAGCGGAACAAACACTGGTAGCAGTTACTTCTGTAAAACATCTGGGAGTATGTGTATGGAAGTATCTGAAGTGAAATGATCACATAAAGTTAATTGTTGGTAAGGCGGGTGCCAAGTTGAGATTCATTGGGAGACTCCTTAGAAAATGTAGTCATTCAACAAAGGAGGTTGCTTGCAAAACACTCGCTCGACCTATACCTGAGTATTGCTCATCAGTGTGGGATCCGTACCAGGTCGGGTTGACAGAGGAGATAGAGAAGATCCAAAGAATAGCGGCGCGTTTCGTCACAGGGTTATTTGGTAAGCGTGATAGCGTTACAGAGATGTTTAGCAAACTCAAGTGGCAGACTGTGCAAGAGAGGCGCTCTGCATCGCGGTGTAGCTTGCTGTCCAGGTTTCGAGAGGGTGCGTTTCTGGATGAGGTATCGAATATATTACTTCCCCCTACTTATACCTCCCGAGGAGATCACGAATGTAAAATTAAGAGAGATTCGAGCGCGCACGGAGGCTTTCCAGCAGTCATTCTTCCCGCGAACCATACGCGACTGGAACAGGAAAGGGAGGTAATGACAGTGGCACGTAAGGTGCCCTCCGCCACACACCGTTGGGTGGCTTGCGGAGTATAAATGTCGATGTAGATGTATGTGTGTTCCAAGCAGAGAGATGTCACTAAATTTCTTCTGGCGGAAAACCAGACCGTCGCAGATAGTCATAGGTGCTTGCTGAATCTCTGTTCAAACCTGGCAGTGAATAAAAGCACTGTGATTCGTAGGGCGAAGGGGCTATCGTCATCGCAACAAAGTCGCGCAAACCTGTCTGACACACCGTGAGCCGGTCGGCCGCAGGCAGCTGTGACTTCTCCAACGCTGGAACGTGCGGACAGTCTCATTCGAGGTGATCGAAGGTTCACAATCAGACACCTCGCTGCACAACCGGACGCCTCTGTTGGTAGTGCTGACATACTCGTCCACCAGTTGCGGAACTCAAATGTCTGTTCCCGCTGAGCTCCTTATCGCTTAACAGAAGGCCATAAAGAGTAACGAATGACCATCTGTGCGGAATTGCTTGCGCGTTACGAGGCTGATTGTGAAAATTTTTTGTCGAACATTGCCACAGGCAAGACGTTGTCTCTGATGTCGAACAGAATAGTGGTACTATGCGGTCATACAGACCTTCTCAGTAAGATTTCGTCGCACTGAACGGAGATTACATTGAAAAACGGGATTTTGTAGCCAGAGCAGAGGGGAGTAATATGATGTACTAGAGTCCTGAATAAAAACCACTTGCTTTCAAAAAGATGTGCTGCATTTCTTTCTAAACGCTCCTACATCTACATACATACTACGCAATCTACCATACAGTGCGTGGCGGAGGGTACCTCGTACCACAACTAGCATCTTCTCTCCCTGTTCCACTCCCAAACAGAACGAGGGAAAAATTACTGCCTATATGCCTCTGTACGAGCCCTAATCTCTCTTATCTTATCTTTGTGGTCTTTCCGCGAAATGTAAGTTGGCGGCAGTAAAATTGTACTGCAGTCAGCCTCAAATGCTGGTTCTCTAAATTTCCTCAGTAGCGATTCACGAAAAGAACGCCTCCTTTCCTCTAGAGAGTCCCACCCGAGTTCCTGTAGCATTTCCGTAACACTCGCGTGATTATCAAACCTACCAGTAATAAATCTAGCAGCCCGCCTCTGAATTGCTTCTATGTCCTCGTATTACAGCCCCGTAGCTTTCGCTCCCGTAGAGATCACGAAGACCAGATTAGACAAATTGAACCGGCAGTGGGAAGAAGGAATAACTCCATAAACCTGTTTGTTGGGAAATTAAAAAATTAAGCTGTATAACTTGTGCATTTTTCATTGAACCAGAAATTACTTTTTACTGCACATACAGAACAACATTTCCACCCGTTTGCAGTGTTCGGACAATTCCCAGGTGTTGTACTTTGCCTCGTAAAATTTAAAAAAAGTTGATGCATTTGTTTCCTTCTTCCAACTGATCGAAAATGTGACTAAAAATAAAGAAATAAATCAATAATGCCTTTCAAATTTTATTCAGAATTGTAAAGACATAACACTATAGGCTATTGTAAAAATGTATATACACTCCTGGAAATTGAAATAAGAACACCGTGAATTCATTGTCCCAGGGAGGGGAAACTTTATTGACACATTCCTGGGGTCAGATACATCACATGATCACACTGACAGAACCACAGGCACATAGACACGGGCAACAGAGCATGCACAATGTCGGCACTAGTACAGTGTATATCCACCTTTCGCAGCAATGCAGGCTGCTATTCTTCCATGGAGACGATCGTAGAGATGCTGGATGTAGTCCTGTGGAACGGCTTGCCATGCCATTTCCACCTGGCGCCTCAGTTGGACCAGCGTTCGTGCTGGACGTGCAGACCGCGTGAGACGACGCTTCATCCAGTCCCAAACATGCTCAATGGGGGACAGATCCGGAGATCTTGCTGGCCAGGGTAGTTGACTTACACCTTCTAGAGCACGTTGGGTGGCACGGGATACATGCGGACGTGCATTGTCCTGTTGGAACAGCAAGTTCCCTTGCCGGTCTAGGAATGGTAGAACGATGGGTTCGATGACGGTTTGGATGTACCGTGCACTATTCAGTGTCCCCTCGACGATCACCAGTGGTGTACGGCCAGTGTAGGAGATCGCTCCCCACACCATGATGCCGGGTGTTGGCCCTGTGTGCCTCGGTCGTATGCAGTCCTGATTGTGGCGCTCACCTGCACGGCGCCAAACACGCATACGACCATCATTGGCACCAAGGCAGAAGCGACTCTCATCGCTGAAGACGACACGTCTCCATTCGTCCCTCCATTCACGCCTGTCGCGACACCACTGGAGGCGGGCTGCACGATGTTGGGGCGTGAGCGGAAGACGGCCTAACGGTGTGCGGGACCGTAGCCCAGCTTCATGGAGACGGTTGCGAATGGTCCTCGCCGATACCCCAGGAGCAACAGTGTCCCTAATTTGCTGGGAAGTGGCGGTGCGGTCCCCTACGGCATTGCGTAGGATCCTACGGTCTTGGCGTGCATCCGTGCGTCGCTGCGGTCCGGTCCCAGGTCTACGGGCACGTGCACCTTCCGCCGACCACTGGCGACAACATCGATGTACTGTGGAGACCTCACGCCCCACGTGTTGAGCAATTCGGCGGTACGTCCACCCGGCCTCCCGCATGCCCACTATACGCCCTCGCTCAAAGTCCGTAAACTGCACATACGGTTCACGTCCACGCTGTCGCGGCATACTACCAGTGTTAAAGACTGCGATGGAGCTCCGTATGCCACGGCAAAATGGCTGACACTGACGGCGGCGGTGCACAAATGCTGCGCAGCTAGCGCCATTCGACGGCCAACACCGCGGTTCCTGGTGTGTCCGCTGTGCCGTGCGTGTGATCATTGCTTGTACAGCCCTCTCGCAGTGTCAGGAGCAAGTATGGTGGGTCTGACACACCGGTGTCAATGTGTTCTTTTTTCCATTTCCAGGAGTGTAGCTGAAAAGTTTAAAAGGGCAACAACTATTTGACTCCAACAACGCGCAGAAAGTTTTAGCGAAAAACACTTGGACACAAAAATCACTCATCATCATGATCAGCTGTATCTGAGGTGGTAAGCCAGTTCATTAAGTCATCGTAGAAGTCTTTCTTTTCTGTAGGTATGTAGGTGATTACCTTCTCTACGTCTTGCATTTTTTTCTTCTCATTTATGGGCATTTTTCCTGTGTTTGCAGTGTCTGTAGGAAGAGTTATTTCATCCAATAACTTTGGTTTTTGAAGGACTAATCTTGTCTGAACGATGCCATCAATGAATTCGGAGGCTATCACAGAACCCTTCGAATCAGTTCAACATTGAAGTTGTCGGTGTTTAGAAATACAAAAGTTTGAATGTTTGTCAGTACTTTTCGTTGCTTTTTTGAAGAACTTTGGCCACCAATCCTTATAGTTCATAATTTGTGCTGAAGTCACCTTTTTCACAGAATATCCAGATTCTCTCGCTGTTTCTATCAGCTCACAGTATTCGCCCGGCGTGTATATTCTGTCCATTTTACCAATCTTGCGCTTGGCGGTACCAAAGACCCTATCACATTTCAGCAACGAATGTCCACGAATAGGAAAATATTGATGAATTTTAGCAAAACGGTTAAGTGATTCCAAGGCAAGTAGTAACGTGACGACAGTATTATTTCGGTTTTGTCCACCGCAAGCGTCACTAAAAATGTGAAGTTCTTTAACAGTTCGACTCATGTCCTGAATCTTCGAACAAAGTAGGCTACATATCTCATCAGGACCTCTTTTAGCCACACATTCTGGATATGTGTAGAAATTTGCTGAGCCTGTTTCACATCATGGATACAGAAAACGTACAACCGAAGCTTTCTTAGATAGAACGTCTCTTGCACCGGAATTTTCGGCAGTGGAAGATTTTGCATGTAGTCAGAGACGAGACACCCTACTTCGTTTTCATTGCACAGTTGCAACACTTCTTTTTGTTTGGAGTAAAATTTTTTGGCTTGACGTAAATGGACCATCTTTTCAGCGACTGGGACACGTTTTGCGGTGTCGTTCAGAACTGGTGATTTGATCTTCGTTTCCAATTCCTCACATGTCTTACATACGTCAATTTGGAGCCTCCCAAATCTATATCCATGGTTCTCATTATAATATTTCAGATAAAAATCGTATTTGACACTAAATGCGTAATAAAGATATTTCTCGCAAAACAGGCGGTGTAAAGTTTTTATGTCCATCTCAGCACTTAGATACATAATTTCCTTACTGCAGTAATGAGAATGGTGTATTGGGGACTCATTTATATGATCATCAATAGCACTTAGTATTTGTGGAGGTAACACACTACCCCTGTTCATATGTTTACCGCACATATGAACTGCAGATTTTCCAGAGGCAATTAAAGTAGTCAAACGGAAAAGCGCTTTATTTTTGATGGCATATAAAACGGAATATGTACTTCTACAAACTTGAATTCTTTTGTTGGCATTGCTCAGAAATCAAAAACGTTGTCTCGTTTCTTAGGGTTTTCGTTCTTTGAACAGCGGCGTTTTGTATCACGTCATATTATCAGACCCATTAAGAATGTATCTTGTTAATTTTTGTTTTGTCCATCATATAAATTATGTAGAAAATGTTTCTTCTTTTCAGGAGGGAAGTTGTCTGTACATTTCTGCTTGGAAGAACACGAAATGTTGGTGTTCGATTTTGCAAGAATAGTGCTACTTGTGGAGGTACTCACCTATTGTTGACCAAGAAGACGCTGCCTCTTCTGTACTTCACGTTTATAGCAGTGAGCATTGCGAACTCCTTTTTTCCGCTTGTTTCTGAACGGTGAAGCCACTTCAGAATCACTCTCAGAAATCTACATCTACATCTACATCTACATCTACATCTACATCCATACACCGCAAGCCACCTGACGGTGTGTGGCGGAGGGCACCTTGAGTACCTCTATCCGTTCTCTTATTCCAGTTTCGTATTGTTCGTGGAAAGATGGATTGTCGGTATGCTTCTGTGTGGGCTCTAATCTCTCTGATTTTATCCTCATGGTCTCTTCGCGAGATATGCGTAGGAGGGAGCAATATACTGCTTGACTCCTCGGTGAAGGTATGTTCTCGAAACTTTAACAAAAGCCCGTACCGAGCTACTGAGCGTCTCTCCTGCAGAGTCTTCCACTGGAGTTTATCTATTTTAATGATATTCTCTTAAAATTGAATCGAGCTTCACGCTGGGTGCCATTTTAACGAAATTCCCGGAATGAATGATTTGAAATTTCGTAGAAATAAAAAAAGGAAATAATAATTTTATTTCTTGCTTAAAAGTTAATTTGCCTTAGTGCGAACTTTGTTGTAGAACCACTCTCTTCATTACGTGTGGTAATAAAAAAACAAATTTTACTTTCTTAAGGATTACGTACATTTAAAGGAAATTATTACGTGCACTCATATTAATTGGATAGTACTATCTGGATAAGAACTGAGTCTCTTAAATCATTCGGCCTTGGCATACACTTTCCAGAATGCAGTGGGTTTTTCTTTTTGTGAAATATTTTTACTGACTTTTATCCCGGCACTAGCCATAGAACACAAGAATATTTTAATTAACAGAAAATGTCTTAATTATTGCCAAGCCGACATTTATCACTGATCAAACCTACTACATTACGCATGTGATTTATAGATGACGTGGGCATGCTCATTTACATAAATAATTCACACTTTTAATGAATACTAATATATTTAGCCCAAACAACAAGTCAACTCACATTAATTCGTACGCTTTGATTAAAGGCGGCAAAGTCCCGACAGATACAAAAGAAGTACATCTTAACTCTGCTGGATAACCACGATGCATACACAACCTTTAGTGCCCACAATGCGGGTTAATGAATCAGGCGCGTCTAATGGGCGCGAGCGTAGCTGCACATCGCGTCTGCTAGAGCGACCAAGGATTAACACTTCCTCACTTCTTCCTCACTTCAGCTGCTCTGTCCACAACTGACCCTTCCTCACTCTAGCGGCTCTGTCCACACACTGACTCTTCCACACACTAGCTGCTCTGTCCACAACGACAGAGAGTCTCCACATGCCAAAGATAAACAACGGCACGACTATTACGATTATTAACATTTCTTTGTAAATCGATTTCCAGCAAATATCGCTGATACCGCAAATACTGACACTTTTACATTCACATAATAAATATAGAAATTTCCTATCCTAATACAGAGAAATGTTACAAAAAAATATAATAAAAATAACAAACATATTTCATACCACATTCAGTAATATTAAGATATATATATATATATATATATATATATATATATATATATATATATATATATATATATATATATATATATATATATATATATAACTTGCCCAGATCGGCGTATATGTTACAAATAAATTGTGAAAATGCCAGGGAACGTTACACTATCATCTCCGTAACGCTTTCGCGATTACTAAATGATCCTGTAACGAAGCGCGCTGCTCTCCGTTGGATCTTTTCTATCTCTTCTATCAACCCTATCTCGTACGGATCCCACACTGCTGAGCAGTATTCAAGAAGTTGGCGAACAAGCGTACTGTAACCTACTTCCTTAGTTTTCGGATTGCATTTCCTTAGGATTCTTCCAATGAATCTCAGTCTGGCATCTGCTTTACCAACGATCAACTTTATATGATCATTCCATTTTAAATCACTCCTAATGCGTACTCCCAGATAATTTATGCAATTAACTGCTTCCAGTTGCTGACCTGCTATTTTGTAGATATGGGATCTATCTTTCTATGTATTCGCAGCACATTACACTTGCCTACATTGAGATTCAATTGCCATTCCCTGCACCATGCGTCAATTCGCTTCAGATCCTGCTGCATTTCAGTACAATTTTCCATTGTTACAACCTCTCGATATACCACAGCATCATCTGCAAAAAGCCTCAGTGAACTTCCGATGTCATCCACAAGGTCATTTATGTATATTGTGAATAGCAACGGTCCTATGACACTCCCCTGCGGCACACCTGAAATCACTCTTACTTCGGAAGACTTCTCTCCATTGAAAATGACATGCTGCGTTCTGTTATCTAGGAACTCTTCAATCCTATCACACAATTGGTCTGATAGTCCATATGCTACGGCCGGCCGAAGTGGCCGTGCGGTTAAAGGCGCTGCAGTCTGGAACCGCAAGACCGCTTCGGTCGCAGGTTCGAATCCTGCCTCGGGCATGGATGTTTGTGATGTCCTTAGGTTAGTTAGGTTTAACTAGTTCTAAGTTCTAGGGGACTAATGACCTCAGCAGTTGAGTGCCATAGTGCTCAGAGCCATTTGAACCATTTTGAGTCCATATGCTCTTACTCTGTTCATTAAACGAATGTGGGGAACTGTATCGAACGCCTTGCGGAAGTCAGGAAACACGGCATGCACCTGGGAACCCGTGTCTATGGCCCTCTGAGTCTCGTGGACGAATAGCGCGAGCTGGGTTTCACACGACCGTCTTTTTCGAAACCCATGCTGATTCCTACAGAGTAGATTTCTAGTCTCCAGAAAAGTCATTACACTCGAACGTAATACGTGTTCCAAAATCCTACAACGGATCGACGTCAGAGATATAGGTCTATAGTTCTGCACATCTGTTCGACGTCCCTTCTTGAAAACGGGGATGACCTGTGCCCTTTTCCAATCCTTTGGAACGCAACGCTCTTCTAGAGACCTACGGTACACCGCTGCAAGAAGGGGGGCAAGTTCCTTCGCGTACTCTGTGTAAAATCAAACTGGTATCCCATCAGGTCCAGCGGCCTTTCCTCTTTTGAACGATTTTAATTGTTTCTCTATCCCTCTGTCGTCTATTTCGATATCTACCATTTTGTCATCTGTGCGACAATCTAGAGAAGGAACTACAATGCAGCCTTCCTCTGTGAAACAGCTTTGGAAAAAGACATTTTGTATTTCGGCCTTTAGTCTGTCAACCTCTGTTTCAGTAGCATTTTGGTCACAGAGTGTCTGGACATTTTGTTTTGATCCACCTACCGCTTTGACATAAGACCAAAATTTCTTAGGATTTTCTGCCAAGTCAGTACATAGAACTTTACTTTCGAATTCATTGAACGCCTCTCGCATAGCCCTCCTCACACTACATTTCGCTTCGCGTAATTTTTGTTTGTCTGCAAGGCTTTGGCTATGTTTATGTTTGCTGTGAAGTTCCCTTTGCTTCCGCAGCAATTTTCTAACTCGGTTGTTGTACCACGGCGGCTCTTTTCCATCTCTTACGATCTTGCTTGGCACACACTCATCTAATGCATATTGTACGATGGTTTTGACCTTTGTCCACTGATCCTCAACACTATCTGTACTTGCGACAAAACTTTTGTGTTGAGCCGTCAGGTACTCTGTAATCTGCTTTTTGTCACTTTTGCTAAACAGAAAAATCTTGCCACCTATTTTAATATTTCTATTTACGGCTGAAATCATCGATGTAGTAACCGCTTTATGATCGCTGATTCCCTGTTCTGCGTTAACTGTTTCAAATAGTTCGGGTCTGTTTGTCACCAGAAGGTCTAATTGATAACATTATATATGTTGTAGTACGAAGAAATGAGTGATTATTAAAAGCTCTGCACGAACACTTAATCACATTAACCAACTGTTTGCAAACTAACTAGTTAAAAAGATATCCAGCAGATGGAGCAAGAACGAACTTGTTCCGTGCCCTGCTGCCATGTCTTGGCCATGCGTGGCAGTAGTTGAAAGACAGAAATAAATCCAGTCTTTGTTTCCTTCTTCCAACTTACGGACTATTCAGACCTGTATTCGTCATCGCCATACTGACGTATCACCCCGCGTGATGGTATGGAGTGCCACTGGTTACACGTCTGGGTCATCTCTTGTTCGCATTGACGGCACTTTGAACAGAGGACGTTACATTTGAGATGTGTTACGACCCGTGGTTCTACCCTTCATTCGACCCCTCCGAAATCCTACATTTCAGCAGGATAATGCACGACTGCATGTTGCAGGTTCTGTACGGGCCCTTCTGGGTACAGAAAATGTTCGACTGCTGCCCTGGCCAGCACATTCTCCAGATCTCTGACCAATTGGAAACGTCTGGTCATTGGTGGCCGAGCAACTGGCTCGTCACAATACGCCAGTCACTACTCTTGATGGACTGTGGTATCGTGTTGAAGCTGCATGGGCAGCTGTACCTGTACACGCCATCCAAGCTCTGTTTGACTCAATGCCCAGGCGTATCAAGGCCGTTATTTTGGCCAGAGGTGGTTGTTCTGGGTACTGATTTCTCAGGATCTATGCACCCAAATTGCGTGAAAATGTAATCACATGTCAGTTCTAGTATAATATATTTGTCCAATGAATATCCGTTTATCAAAAAAAAATGGTTCAAATGGCTCTGAGCACTATGGGACTTAACATCTATGGTCATCAGTCCCCTAGAACTTAGAACTACTTAAACCTAACTAACCTAAGTACATCACACAACACCCAGCCATCACGAGGCAGAGAAATATCCGTTTATCACCTGCATTGCTTCTTGGTGTAGCAATTTTAGTGGTCAGTAGTGTTATTGCGGTGTTTATTACCTTCTTCCAACTACCGATTCAATTAGAGCGCGCATATAGGCGTTTAAAGCTTCTTTCCGCGCTCCTTAAATGAATGGAACTGGAAGAAGCTCTAATAATTGGTTCAGTGGTTCGTACCCTCTGCCATGCACTTGACAGAGGTTTACAGATTATATATGTAGATGTACACGTAGGTGTAGATCACAGCCACGTCTTCAGCTTCACTCTGGATGAATTCTCTTTGTCTTTGTACCTAGCGAGGCCTAGAGCGATAAGGAGCGCAGGAGAGCGGCCGTGTGGCCTGGGACTCAAGAGGGCGCTTTCTGCGGCGGCTCTGCGCAGCAGAGTGGACCTATGAGGGGCCGGCCGCGGCGTCTGGCGGAGCGGCGAAGATGAAAGGCGAGCGAGCGGCGCGCTATCTGATGGGCCGAGGCCGAGACCCGCTGGGGTCACGCCCCGCGCCCCTGCAGGCACCGCCTTCTTAAACACGCCGCCTATTACGCTAACCGTGTCAGCTGCAGTTTGCCCACACATCTCAGTAAACGCTAACGACTTAAAAAAAAAAGGTCATGTAACCGTTACTTTAAGGAACTTCAACATCGCAGTGCGTCAGCATTCGTTGGTTGATATATTAAAAAACTAAAAACCCGCCTCGATTGCGAAAAAAGCACCTAATGTTAAGTGTTAACCCAGGTTTCGGCGTAGATAACACCACCATCTTCAGAACAACAATAAAACCCACAAGTGCCTAAGAAGACCTTTGTCAATGATAAAAAGAACACCATAGCTATACATTTATAGACGAAAAAGAAAATGAAAACACAAACAGTACATATGTATCCAGAATGAGATTTTCACTCTGCAGCGGAGTGTGCGCTGATATGAAACTTCCTGGCAGATTAAAACTGTGTGCCCGACCGAGACTCAAACTCGGGACCTTTTCCTTTCGCGGGCAAGTGCTCTACCAACTGAGCTACCGAAGCACGACTCACGCCCGGTCTCACAGCTTTACTTCTGCAAGGTTCGCAGGAGAGCTTCTGTAAAGTTTGGAAGGTAGGAGACGAGATACTGGCAGAAGTAAAGCTGTGAGACCGGGCGTGAGTCGTGCTTCGGTAGCTCAGTTGGTAGAGCACTTGCCCGCGAAAGGCAAAGGTCCCGAGTTCGAGTCTCGGTCGGGCACACAGTTTTAATCTGTCAGGAAGTTTCATATCAGCGCACACTCCGCTGCGGAGTGAAAATCTCATTCTGGAAACATACCCCAGGCTGTGGCTAAGCCACGTCTCCGCAATATCCTTTCTTTCAGAAGTGCTAGTTCTGCAAGGTTCGCAGGAGAGCTTCTGTAAAGTTTGGAAGGTAGGAGACGAGATACTGGCAGAAGTAAAGCTGTGAGACCGGGCGTGAATCGTGCTTCGGTAGCTCAGTTGGTAGAGCACTTGCCCGCGAAAGGCAAAGGTCCCGAGTTCGAGTCTCGGTCGGGCACACAGTTTTAATCTGCCAGGAAGTTTCAGTACATATGTACATAGTCAAAACCACTACTTAACTTAATGGCCGGCCGGAATGGCCGTGCGATTCAAGGCGCTTCAGTCTGGAACCGCACGACCGCTACGGTCGCAGGTTCGAATCCTGCCTCGGGCATGGATGTGTGTGATGTCCTTAGGTTAGCTAGGTTTAAGTAGTTCTAAGTTCTAGGGGACTGATGACCTCAGAAGTTAAGTCCCATAGTGCTCAGAGCCATTTGAATCATTTTTTGTACTTAACCTCACACCGGCCTATGTTCGATGGGCCATGACCCGCCATAAACTGCAGCTACAAACGGTCGTTCACTCACAAGCCAGACCAGCTATCTATGGACAGGCGCAAGACAAGGGAAGTTACTTGAATGCGCATGCGCATACGAATACGAGAAAGTTTATACATTGGTCGGGGATAAATAGCCCATATATTCCCAACCGTGGGTCAACGTATATCAAAAAATGAATAGAACAAGAGACGAGCTAAATAGGAAATGAAACCAAAAAATAACCGCACACAGTTGCTTATGCTAGTAAAGAAACTTATATATGAAGCTATCTATGACAACATGAGGAACTCAAAACTATACCTAAAGCCAGTAGTTAGCCTGGGGGAGGGGGCGCTGAGGGCACGTAATCTAAAGACGTCGCGGTAATAAAGATATATGGATAAAATGTGAGGTGTTGAAAGGGCTAAAATCACCTTCATCGTAAAAGGAAAATCAGCGCGCGCATGTGATAATCCCCAGATCATCAGATTCACAAGTATAAAGAACAAAGTAAAGGCGCGAAACCTTCAAAAAAATTTCTATTTCTTAGTAGGAATTGGTCATTGAGGATATTGTCTTTAACATGTTGCAGATGCTTAAAGATCTGCATTTCTTCCAAAACACCCAGTTTTAAGCCCTTAACCTCGGCATGAAGTAACTCGATATTAACTGGAGGACTTTGGCGCATCAGCCGTTTGCACAAGGTGTTCCGCATAAGTAGAGCCCTTAGTACCGTCACCGCTTCTAGGAGGAATATGCTCTTTATACCTGAGACCCAGAGCTCGTCCCGTTTGCCCGATATAAAATTTTGCACAATCCCCGCATGTAACTTTATATACTCCTGATTGGGAAAGTTTATCGCTCTTACTCTGCAAGGAGTGGATTAAATTCCTATGTAAACTATTATTAGTAGAATTGGCGACTCTGAAATTATGGGCTCTGAGTAAAGAAGGTGTAGCTATCTACGCCACTTTTTTCGCAATCGAGGCGGGTTTTTAGTCTTTTGATAAACCGTTACTTTCTTATCCGAGTATTCCAGAAAGTCAACTAGGAAACTCTTCTTATTCTATCATCGGAAATTAAATAAAAGAAAATATGTAACTCATTAGACTTCTGTGACGAATCTGTAAAAACGAAAGCTTTACACGATCCCTTTGTTGCACATCTGTCTGTCTGTCCGACAGTTAACAATCCTTTTTCTCATGAACGGGAAAATATATCACGTTCAAATTTATCTCACACTCTAAGTCTATGATACTTTGGCTGTGTAAAACATCTACGCATGTTTCCCAATCAGTCCAGTCGAAAGATTCGGCGGTTTATGTCACAACCAGAGGTTGTACAGAGTTTCAGGGAGAGCATAAGGGAACAATTGACAGGAATGGGGGAAAGAAATACAGTAGAAGAAGAATGGCTAGCTTTGAGGGATGGAGTAGTGAAGGCAGCAGAGGATCAAGTAGGTAAAAAGACGAGGGCTAGTAGAAATCCTTGGGTAACAGAAGAAATATTGAATTTAATTGATGAAAGGAGAAAATATAAAAATGCAGTAAATGAAGCAGGTAAAAAGGAATACAAACGTCTCAAAAATGAGATCGACAGGAAGTGCAAAATGGCTAAGCAGGGATGGCTAGAGGACAAATGTAAGGATGTAGAGGCTTATCTCACTAGGGGTAAGATAGATACTGCCTACAGGAAAATTAAAGAGACCTTTGGAGAGAAGAGAACCACTTGTACGAACATCAAGAGCTCAGATGGAAACCCAGTTCTAAGCAAAGAAGGGAAAGCAGAAAGGTGGAAGGAGTATATAGAGGGTCTATGCAAGGGCGATGTACTTGAGGACAATATCATGAAAATGGAAGTGGATGTAGATGAAGATGAAATGGGAGATACGATATTGCGTGAAGAGTTTGACAGAGCACTGAAAGACCTGAGTCGAAACAAGGCCCCCGGAGTAGACAACATTCCATTGGAACTACTGACGGCCTTGGGAGAGCCAGTCCTGACAAAACTCTACCATCTAGTGAGCAAGACGTATGAAACAGGCGAAATACCCTCAGACTTCAAGAAGAATATAATAATTCCAATCCCAAAGAAAGCAGGTGTTGACAGATGTGATAATTACCGAACTATCAGTTTAATAAGTCACAGATGCAAAATACTAACGCGAATTATTTACAGACGAATAGAAAAACTGGTAGAAGTCGACCTTCGGAAAGATCGGTTTGGATTCCGTAGAAATGTTGGAACACGTGAGGCAATACTGACCTTACGACTTATCTTAGAAGAAAGAATAAGGAAAGGCAAACCTACGTTTCTAGCATTTGTAGACTTAGAGAAAGCTTTTGACAATGTTGACTGGAATACTCTCTTTCAAATTCTGAAGGTGGCAGGGGTAAAATACAGGGAGCGAAAAGCTATTTACAATTTTTACAGAAACCAGATGGCAGTTATACGAGTCGTGGGACATGAAAGGGAAGCAGTGGTTGGGAAGGGAGTAAGACAGGGTTGTAGCCTCTCCCCGATGTTATTCAATCTGTATATTGAGCAAGCAGTAAAGGAAACAAAAGAAAAATTCGGAGTAGGTATTAAAATCCATGGAGAAGAAATAAAAACTGTGAGGTTCGCCGACGACATTGTAATTCTCTCAGAGACAGCAAAGGACTTGGAAGAGCAGTTGAATGGAATGGACAGTGTCTTGAAAGGAGGATATAAGATGAACATCAACAAAAGCAAAACGAGGATAATGGAATGTAGTCGAATTAAGTCGGGTGATGCAGCCGGAATTAGATTAGGAAATGAGACACTTAAAGTAGCAAAAGAGTTTTGCTATTTGGGGAGCAAAATAGCTGATGATGGTCGAAGTATAGAGGATATAAAATGTAGACTGGCAATTGCAAGGAAAGCGTTTCTGAAGAAGAGAAATTTGTTAACATCGAGTATAGATTTAAGTGTCAGGAAGTCATTTCTGAAAGTATTTGTATGGAGTGTAGCCATGTATGGAAATGAAACATGGATGATAAATAGTTTGGACAAGAAGAGAATAGAAGCTTTCGAAATATGGTGCTACAGAAGAATGCTGAAGATTAGATGGGTAGATCACATAACTAATGAGGAAGTATTGAATAAGATTGGGGAGAAGAGAAGTTTGTGGCACAACTTGACCAGAAGAAGGGATCGGTTGGTAGGACATGTTCTGAGGCATCAAGGGATCACCAATTTAGTATTGGAGGGCAGCGTGGAGGGTAAAAATCGTAGAGGGAGACCGAGAGATGAATACACTAAGCAGATTCAGAAGGATGTAGGTTGCAGTAGGTACTGGGGGATGAAGAATCTTGCACAGGATAGAGTAGCATGGAGAGCTGCATCAAACCAGTCTCAGGACTGAAGAGCACAACAACAACAACAACATGTCACAATTTTGATAATTGCAAACCCATTCATCAAAACCTATAGGGTGCTTCCCGATGACCCAGAATCATGACATTCGGCAAGAAGGAAGGTTTCACAGTACAGGCAAAGAAAGAATTCCGAAAATTGTGATTTTGTAATTATACGAGGGTTGGAACTTAAATAGTGGCAACTATATATTCACAAACGATACAAAAGAGTTACATCTTTGCACCAGTCACTGTCCTTCAAAGTAGTCACCAGCGTTGTGTAGAACCCGTTGCCAGCTATGTGGAAGGCGTAGTATACCGGTAGCAGAGCCTGTTCTGTTGATGGTGCGAATGGATCTGTCTACTGCCTGTCGAATCTCTGGAACAGTTATGAAGCGAATGCCACGAAGTGGTTCCTTCATCTTCGGAATCAAATCAGTCACAAGGGCTTAAGTCCGGGGAGTATGGTGGATGGTACATTGTTACAGTACTCCCCAGTCCTATCGACCGAACAGAGCAGCCACAGCTTGCGCTGTATGCGCCCGCGCATTGCCTAGAAAAATTATGGGTGGGTTGCGTAAAAGTGTCGCCGCTTCTTTCGCAGAGCTGGTCGCAGGCGATGCTCAATCGCCGTCCCTAATGCTGTATCAGAGCTGCTACGCCTCCCACAGCGTACACCTCGCCCGGACCCCGGTATGCCAGGTGGGAAGCAAATGTGGCCTCTGCTGGGCCCACTGCAGACCGCTGTCACTGCGCTCCTACAGGCAGACCATGCAATCTCCAAGTACTCAGCTGCTGTTCCGCCCTGCCCGAGTGTTGTGTCCCGGAGGTGGGATACAGCCTGAACAAGTACATAGAAACAAAGTACAAGTTTACACAGAATACAGGGTGCATCAAAAAAATGTATACACACTTTGAACTGTCATAGACAATTTATCTCCCGCTGTACAAGGTTAAATATCTGTGAGATAGTAATGTTATATTTCTTCAACAGGTGGCAGCAGTGGCAAGGAAGTAACTGCAACATGGCGGACGTACATTTGAGCTTTGAAGCGCGGATGCAGATAATTAAGTGGTACTGGAAGTTTGAGAATGTAGCTGCGGTTCGAAGACAGTGGAGAAGTGAGTATGGTACAGAATCACCTTCAAGGTTAACAATTACACGTTTACGAGACAAATTCGAAGTTCGTGGACCAGTGTGTGATGTGCATAAAGGTCGATCAGGGCGACCTCGTACAGCTACAAGTGATGATTCCACAACTGCGGTCTTGGAACTGTTTCAGCGTTCAC
The DNA here is from genome assembly GCF_023898315.1 of Schistocerca nitens. NCBI lineage: Eukaryota > Metazoa > Arthropoda > Insecta > Orthoptera > Acrididae > Schistocerca > Schistocerca nitens. The sequence goes on from NC_064619.1 coordinate 15,642,103, forward strand.
CTAAAAAATTTTCAAGGCAAGCGGCATTTGAGAGTAATGTAAGTGCTAGTAGTGTGCTACGCATTCTGAAGAAGGCAAGTTTCGTGTGTACATTCCAAGGCTGGTGCAACAGCTAAGTGACGACAATCCAGATCGAAGGTTGGAATTTTGTGAATGAGTTCAAGAGATGGTGAGACGTGAATGGGATTTATGGGTAGCATAATTTGGTCGGATGAAGCCCAATTCAAACTCAATGGAACTGTCAATAGGCACAATTGTGTGTTCTGGGCTGAAGATAATCCTCACATTACAGTTGAAAAGGCTGTGAATTTGCCTGGTGTAAATGTGTGGTGTGGTTTGTCTGCAAGAGGACTCATTGGGCCTTTCAGCTTTGAAGGTACTGTTACTGGAGATCCATACCTAACGATGCTTGCTGACTCCATATTCCCTGCCATTCGTGCATTCTACGGTAATGATGAGTTTTATTTCCAACATGATGGCTCCCCGCCGCACTATCATAGGGACGTACGAGCACACCTGGATCACAAAGTGCCAGGCCAGTGGATAGGACGCAGGGGACCAATCGAGTTTCCTGCACGTTCGCCAGACCTCACGCCGCTGGATTTCTTCTTATAGGGCACAGTAAAAGATGAGGTGTACAAACGTAAACCACGTAACCTGGACACACTTTGGAATGAGATTCAGGCAGTGTGCGCACACATCGCATTGGACACCATGGTACGATGTACGGAATCAGTGGTGACTCGTACTCAGAAATGTATTGATGCTGGATACCATCAGTTTGAACATTAATCACATTTTCAAAGTACATTTATTTTTCCAATTGGACTTTAAGCTTCCCATTTCCAGAAATTTAACATTGGAGAACAGGAAATAAATTTTCTATGACGCTTCAAAGTGTGTATACATTTTTTTGACGCACCCTGTATTTACAACATCGCAGCCAGACTGGTCCCTATAATGGTAGATCAGCACAGGTCCGACCCGACTCTCAACTGACCTGGCACATCCCTGCTTTTCCCCTCGCTTCTGATGTAGTGTCAGAGAGAGACAGAAACTATGGCAGGGGTAAATTCCCATATGTCAGCCACTTACACATTGCCACTCCCGGTTCTAGCCTACTGCCTCGCCATGTACATCGCAATAACTTACATCAACGCTGCAGTTTCCTGCTTCGCTGTTGCTCCATACCAAACAAATCGTTCGTGCAACACGCCACTGCAGCTCAGTGCCATGTTTGCTCTGCCTGGCCTACTGGCTGCTGACTATTACCACACCCTGCCAGCGTACCCAGACTTCATTTCCCAACTGTGCCTTTACTCAATTTTTAACAAAATTCCCCCTTTCCTACGACTAAGGCTAATACTAGCACAGCAGTTTGCTGTGACACTGGCTTGATAGTAAAGGATGTTGAGTGCAACACTGTTTCAGTTTCAAATAGTGCAGTTGATGACATAAGTTCATGGTTTGTAGAAAATAAGCTAACGCTAAATCACAGTAAGATTCAGTTTTTACAGTTTCTAACACACAATTCAACAAAATCTGACGTTTTAATTTCACAGAATGGGCATATGAATAGTGAAACTAAACAGTTCAAATTTCTAGATGTCCTGATAGATAGTAAATTGTAGTGGAAAGCCCACGTTCAGCATCCTGTTCAGAGACTTAATGCTGCCATTTTTACTGTTCATACGGTATCTGAAGTAAATGACCGTTCGACACGAAAATTAGTCTACTTTGCTTATTTTCATTCGCTTATGTCGTATGATATTATACTTTGGGGTAACTCTTCCCATTCTAAAAGGATATTTTTGGCTCAGAAACGGGCGGTTCGGGCAATAAGTTGTGTAAGTTCACGAACGTCTTGTCGGCGTCTGTTCACGAGTCTGGGTATTTTGACATTGGCATCTCAATACATATATTCCCTACTGTCATTTCTTGTTAACAATATTTGCTTATTCCCAAGAATAAGCAGCTTTCACTCAGTTAATACTCGGGAGCAATCAAACCTGCATTTGGATCGAACTTCTTTAACTCTTGTGCAGATAGATATGCAGTAACCTGCTGCATCCATTTTCTGTAAGCTGCCACTCGAATTCAACACTCGTAGCAGTAATCCACGCACTTTCAAATCGAAACTGACGAGTTTCCTCGTGGGTCACTCCTTCTATTCTGTCGGGGAGTTCCTTGAAGAAATTAAGCTGATGCTTGTATTGTTGATTGCGTTTACTTAAACTTATGGCTTGACTTTTTTCGGGTTTATAGACATCTTATTTTATCTGGCATTACTTTTATGTTTAATTTCATGTACTGACACGTACCATGACCTTGGAGATTTGCTCCTCAATTTGGTCCTACGGAACTTGACGTGTAAATAAATAAAAATCAAATACAGCAGAAAGACTCGTTATGAATAGAAAGGTAGGACAGAGAGTGAGTTACTGCGAACAGTTCAGTGATATGTTTGTTCTCGTTAGAATCGACAGCAAACAAACACGGACAACGATAGTTCTCTATACTTGCCGACGTTGAAAGGCGAAGATGAAGAGATAGGGACAACATATGAAGCTACTGAAAGGGTAATTCAGTACGAAAGACGAGATAAAAAACTGATAGTCATGAGGGACTGGAATGCGGGTATAAGAGAAGGAGTAGAAGAAAAGGTTGCAGGAGAATATGGGCTTGGGACAACGACTGAGAGAGAAGAAAGACTATTTGAGTTCTGAAAAAAATTTCAGCTAGTAATAGCGAATACTCTTTTCAAGAATCACAAGAGGAAGAGGTATACTTGGAAAAGGCCGGGAGACACAGGAAGACTTCAGTTAGATTACATAGATTCAGAAATCAGACACTGGATTCTAAGGCGTACCGAGGAACAGATACAGGCTCAGACCACAATTTAGTATAGATGAAGAGTAAGCTGAAGTTTAAGAGACTAATCAGGAAGAATCAATGTGCAAAGAAGTGGGATACGGAAATACTAAGAAATGAAGAGGTACGCTTGAAGTTCTCTGAGGCTATAGATACTGCGATAAGGAATAGCGCAGTATGCAGTGCAGCTGAAGAGGAATGGACATCTCTAAGGAGGGCAATCACAGAAGTTGGAGACAAAAACGCGTGTGTAAGGAAGGTAACTGCAAAGAACCATGGTTAACAGAAGAAATATTTCAGCTGATCAACGGAAGAAGGAAGTACAGAAATGTTCACCGAAATTCAGAAATACAGAAACAAAAGCCACTTAGGACTGAAATAAATAGGAAGTCCATGGAAGCTAAGGCGAAATGACTGCTATAAAGATGTAAAGAAATCGAAAAAGAAATGATTGACTCAGGATATGGAAAAGAAAAAACAACTTCAGGCGAAATTAAAAGCAAGGACGATAACATCAAGATTGGAATGGGAATTCCACTGTTAAATGCAGAAGAGAGAGAGAGGGTACATGAAAGGAGTACATTGAGGGCCTCTATGAGTGAGAAGGCTTCTCTGTTCACATGATAGAGCAAGAAACAGCAGTCGATACACAAGAATTTTAGAATCCGAATTTAAATGAGCTTTGGAAGAATAAAGAAAAAAGAAACGAGTAAGGCATTCCACCAAAATTTGTAAAATCATTGTGGAGAAGGTATGGGGGGGGGGGGGGGGAGTGACAACAAAACGACTATTCACATTGTACATTGTTCACATTGGTCTGTAGATCGTATGAGTCTGGCGATACACCATCTTACTTCGGATAAACATCATCTGCATAATTTCTAATATATCAAGAGGCGACAAGTCCAGGGATTATTGCACAATCAGTTTAACAATCCAAGTTTCTGCGAAAAATAATATACAAAAGAATGGAGAAGAAAATTGAGGATGTATTAGATGACGACCAGTTTGGCTTTAGGAAAGATAAAGGCACCAGAGACGTTGCGGTTGATAAGGGAAACAAGACTTAAGAAAAATCAAGACACGTTCTTAGAATTTTCCGACCTGGAAAAAGCCTTTGATAATCTAAAATGGCGCAAGATATGCAAAATTTTGAAAAAAAAGGTAAGTTATAAATAATACGGGTAATATGAAATTTGTAAAACGCCAGGAGGGAACAATATGAGTAGAAGGCCAGGAACGAAGTGCTGGAATTAAAAGGGGTGTAAGACAGGTATGCAGTCTTTCGCCCCTACTGTTCGATCAATGTATCCAAGAAGAAATTACGGAAATTAAAGAAAGATTCAAAAGTGGAATTAAAATTCAATGAAAAGATAACCATGATACCATTCGCTGGTGACATTGCTATCCTCCTTAAATGCGAAGAAGCATTACACGATCTGCCGAATGTAATGAACAGTCTAATGAGTACATAATATGAATTGAAAGTAATTCGAAGAAAGATGGAAGTAATGAGAAGTAGCATAAATGAGAACAGCGAAAAACTTAATAACGCGATTGGTAATCACGAAGTAGGTTAAGTTAAGGAATTCTGCTAAACATGCAGCAAAATAACCCGATAAACGGAGAATGGAGGACACGAAAGTCAGACTAGCACTGGCAAAATGGCATTTCTGTCCAAGAGTGTCTACTAGTATCGAACATAGACTTTATTTTAGGAAGAAATTTCTGAGAATGTACGTTTGGAGCACACCATTCTATGGTAGTGAAACATCCATTGTGGAAAAACCGAAAAAGAAGAGAATCGAAGCATTTGGGTTGTGGCGCTATAGAAGAATGTTGAAAATTAGGTTGACTAATAACGTAAGGAATAAGGAGGTCCTCCTCGGAATCGTCGAGCAAAAGATTGTATGGAAAACACTGACAGGAAGAAGGGACAGGATGATACATCAGTTAAGACATCACACAATAACTTCCGTGGTACTAGAGGGAAATATAGAGGGTAAATAAAGTGCAGGAAGAGAGAGATTGGAGTACACCCAGGATGGTGCAGCTGAGGACTTCGTGGTGGGCCGCATCAAAGACTGGTGACTCACAGGGTGCTCCTGTTTTCTTCGAACCAGGAACGTATGCGTGCAGACGCGTGAGCACAGCTGTTGCCACCTTGGAAGACTGGAGTATCCACAATATTCTCTTCATGAAGATGTAGAAGAAAGGACAATTCTTGCTCATCGAGAGCGTTGAAATAAACATCCTGATTCACGTTCACAGTAACTTGAATTAGTGGGCATAAATCGTGGTTCGAAAAGTACCCCGAAAACATCTCAGAGCCTGAACCACGACCTCCGCACAATACGAGTTCAGTGCCTCGGTGAGCCGTCGGTGCGCGCGACACCTTCGATAATTTGAAAAGAAGCAAAATGGCAACTCGTCAGACTACATTACACGCCTCCAGTCAACTACCGTGCAGAAACGTGTATATATACGAGTAGTGTCTGTTCTCACCGAGCGAGGTGGCGCAGTGGTTAGCACACTGGACTCGCATTCGGGAGGACGACGGTTCACTCCTGTCTCCAACCATCCTGATTTAGGTTTTCCGTGATTTCCCTAAATCGTTTCAGGCAAATGCCGGGATGGTTCCTTTGAAAGGGCACGGCCGATTTCCTTCCCAATCCTTCCCCAACCCGAGCTTGCGCTCCGTCTCTAATGACCTCGTTGTCGACGGGACGTTAAACACTAACCACCACCACCAGTAGTGTCTGTTCTACCGGACATGTACTTCGAAACAGACAACACTCGTTATGGCGCGGCTGGTCTATACATTGAGATGAAACAGTGGAATGAGAAGGAAAAGGAAAGGGTGGGTGGCGTACTGGTGATTTCCAGCCGCACAGCGCATTTTGGAAATGCAGTGGCGAAAGTTTAAAATTTGTGCCGGACTCGGACTCGAACCCGGAGTTACCGCTTCTTATGATCGGTTCCCTTAATGTTGCAAACGTGCGTGCTATCGCATGCCTCATAATACCAAGGGGAAGGTAAAAGAAAGCCAGTCCTCGTCGGCTACCAAACAGGAAGAACAAAAACGAAAGAGGTCGTCTCGTTACGACGTGAGGACACACACACACACACCAGGTGCTACTAGCTGCAGGATTAACAATGCATGTCTTACCGTAGCAAAGTGGTCGCCGTTACTAGGTCAATCCTAACAAAAAACGATTCGTGGTTCACCTTCTCCTGTCATAGGTTATCCAGCTGTGTGTTAGGTTATGGACCGCTCTCCAGCGAAAATTTAAGAAATATTGCTGGTACTTGGGGTACTCTACGACTGCGCAGTGTCTTCCCTTTGAGTGGAGCCAAAAGTCGAGGACTGTCTCCTCACCGTCATTGAACATACAGTAGACGGCGTGACTGTGTATACACGTCACAGAATTCGTTTTTGCTCTCTGAAAATACACTTCATCTGGGAAGCGGAGAGATATTCCAGTTATCCAGTCGGGCACCACGCGTGTGAGGAAAGCCAACATCCAGCTCACAAAATGCCAAGTATCCTCCGCCGATTCGTAGATAAGGTGATATACTCATCCGTTTCCATCACTCGACGGATGGCACACAGTGGAGAATGCCCGAGGTGAATTTGATGTCGGGAGACTGGCACACCTGCGTTATGTACCGAGCGGACTCAACGTCCGTATCAAGAGTGGCGGCGCTCACAGCCAGCCACACGACACGCCATTCTGTATCTTGGTGTTGCGACAAGTTCTACACGTGGAGAGTGGCGGTAACTGATTCTCGGGAGCTTGGGTGCAGTTCAAATCCTTCCCAGTACCAAGGTGTCCTGATGTCCCATAAAGAGGGCCATGACCACATCCGTGAAGAAGGTAGATTGTTCACAACGCCAACCCGATTCGAACAGCGCGTAGATGTTGATGAGTCTGATTTCTTGGGTAGTAAAGATAATGGCTTCAGGGAGATACTCGACTTCTTCGGCAAGTACGCCTTGTCGGAGGAGGACTGCCACTCCACTACCGGTGGCAGACATATGTGAGACATAAGTCGTGTAGCCAAATGGTCTATTGTGCTTGTCATTCATGCCAAAAAGTTTATCTCAATAATTCAATACATTTTAAAAAGCCATGCATTTCAACATTTTATTATCATTTATTCCATTATTTTATTATATTATAAAGTCTGTAACGTCTTCCACTTCATGGTTGGCAACTCATTTCTAACCCTTGAACAGCCAGTTGATCAATTTAGCATTTAAACAGCAAAGTATCACAGGCTGGGGCTGGCACCCATTAAAAAGTGAACAACGTCCTGTCACGGTCGCCACTTTATAATACAATAAAATAATGGAATAAATTACAATAAAATGTTGAAATGCGTGGCTTTTTAAAATGTATTGAATTATTGAGATTAATTTTTTGGCATGAATGACAATAAGCTGAGCTATGCCTGGAAATAAGCTTGAATTAGTTCATATTATTTTGCAAGGGGAAGTAGTTTCTTTCTCCGCTGTAGGTTTGTGCTTACCCTTCTTTATAATGTTACGTTTGGTCGCCGTGTTCACCTTCGAAGTCTTGACCGTGTTCCCATTGAGCTTATCGGATCTTCATAATATTCCAAAGTACACAGGTAGGCTTCAGTTCTTGTAATTATCGTACTATTTGAAATAACAACTCACACGATCTTTCTGTTAATAAAACAATACTGTATTTTCTAAACGGTGCACATATGAAGTACATACTCCTCACTTTTTCATAGCGACCCCAAAATGGCGGTCTACAATTACTCGCTTAAAATGGCGTGCTTCTCACTCGTTCACTAGCTGAGCGCGAATCCTTCCTTCCTCCTACTGGTACAAGAAAAACTTCTCTCTTTTTTAACAACTGAAAATCAAAAATACCTGACAGCAGGCATACGCTCTATGATGGGCTACCGATTCATCTTTTCTCTCTGCCTTTAAAGAAGACGAAAACATGAAAGAAATGCAAAAGGTTTATCACACCTCCCAAAGTGGTACAGTTTATGGCGTGGACGTTTGAAATTGAGATTAATTTATTGTTGCTAGGCAGTAAGTCTGATAGTGCGCTCCCTCCAGAAAGTTGTTCGGTACAACGTTGGCCCCATCAAAGCTGCCAGGACAGTAGCGATCGCTGTGACAGGATGGTGCTGGACACAGCCGAGTGGGCACCACTGTTCTCCGCACCCACGGGGTCCTCTGATTCATCCTTGATATTGATCCCCCAAGACTCAGCTGTGCCACTTGGTAGCTGCTCACGAATACTGTCAGCAGAGCATTCACACGCATGGTTAGCATCAGAAGGTGGACTGTCAGTGGCAGGAGCAGGTACTGTAATAGTAGGGGTAGGGATAGGGGAGGGGGTAACGATTCCCGACGCATGGGTGGTGGAGTCTTTGTGTCATCCAACTGCGGGTCCTCGTCCTGTTCATGTATCCAAACAAAGTAATAGGCAGATGGTGCACGACGCCATTTCTTGCGTTTTCGTGGGGACCGCTGTTTGAATACATGTTGTAACATGTCAAGCATGCGGGGGACAGTCATCCGACATCGTCCCCCTAGGGACGAAGGCAGAAGTCGGCACAACTCCTGATTCGATATCCAACATTTCCAGAAGGTTGCCCTTGGGTGCCAGTGGTCATTTTCTACAGGCCATTTGGCCAGTGACAATGTGTGTCGTAAGCTAAATCCTTTCTGTACCCTGTCCTGTTTATGTCGACGAATCTCTTCTTTCTCTTGGTTCAATAACTCTAACATTAGTTTCTCTCTCGTCGCTCTGCTCTTGTCCCGTGCAAATCGATTAACGAAATTGTAAGTTTACCACCAACGCGAAACTCTGTTAATGAGTAATACTATATCTCTCTCTCTTATTCTTTGTCCTCAGCAAGGTCTATCTCCGTTGTAGCATGTTGAATCATGCACGAGCTTATAAAATCGTTTCCCTAGTCCCCGTAAAGGCACTTTGCCCCCCCCCCCCCTCACCCTCCCCTCTCCCTACACTAATCACTTTGTCTGTTAACTCATGGCCAAGTCTTTCTTTCGTAAGGGACAGTAACATTTGAAACATTGTTTGATGCGCAGTTCAAATTTCCTTCATTAAAAATTAATTGTTAATAAATCCAAAGATTTGAATTCAGTCTTTTACTTCAACCAGTCCAGGTCATTTTCAGATGCATTGCCGCGCGGAATGGTCGCGCGGTTACATGCGTCATGTCACGGATTACGCGGCTGCCCCCGCCGGAAGTTCGAATCCTCCCACTGGCATGAGTGTGTGTTGTTCTTAGCGTAAGTTAGTTTGAGTTAGTTTAAGTAATGTGTAAGTCTAGGGACCGATGACGTCAGCAATTTGGTCCCTTAGGAATTCTCCCACATCAGATCCATCAGGCAACAGGTTAAGAAATATATGAAGCACGGCACTGTGTTTGTCTCCAAAAGGCCATACTGTTCCGACTGTGTCCATTGCGCTAAATGAAATTGTTTTCAGGGCAGAAATTTTTCTCCTCTAATTAACCACAGTGTGGCTACTGCACGTATGGTGTGCGACACCATCTCCAGTGGATGTGTTAAAAGGAAAATAGGAATATGTGATAAGTGTATTACTGCACATTTTTGCCAAAAATACAGCTTAAGTTCACTAGTGTACCATCATATCACTCCACGCTAACAAACGTAACATCACAGTCAGAACCTTACAAGATCTTCAAATGTTTCTGCAACTAAGCTGTCCGTATAACTCATTAAAATAAATACAACATTAAATTCATCTAAGGTACTACTACAGATGTAACTTACAGCTGAGATTTAGCAAAGTGAACAATAACTTCATTTTATGGTAAGAATTACATGTTTCTCTCATCATTTAACCCATTCTAGGTAAGACTTAATGTTCTCATACTCATCAGTTTTTCACTTCGTTTTCCACAACTACAGGCAATAATCAATTCTACCGAAGTTTTTGTCAATAGATATTATTTCGTTATCGTGTGAATTATTGTCCACCGCTTTTGAAACCAACAAGAAAATTAATCACTTCATCAATCTATTCACGTTGATATTTTCTGATGATTTGTTGGAGGTCATCTTCCAGTCGCAAATGCCATCCTTTTCTTCCTCATTATAATGATCACCATCGTCATATTCCGTATCATAATCATCCTCTTCTTCACTTTTCGCTTTGTTAATACATTGTTTTTAACGTCTTCAATTGTCTTCTTTCAGAATAGTTGTCTCAATGTCTAAGAAGCAGGTTTGATGGAAAACTAAATGGTATGCTTCTTGAAACATATCTGAAACTGAGAATAATATCCCATTAATATCTCTTTTAACTAATGGTAAGAGACTCTATAAATATTCTCATTTTACATTTTTACTCACTGAGTCTGATGGGAAGTTGAAGTGCGTTGTTCTTGCATTGCATCTTCGACTTCTCCCCTGAGAAAAACTGGTGAGATTTTATACATTAAATATGAGGCACAGCTGGATTAGCGTTTGAAATTAATAATGATGTCTCATAATAGCTTTATAAAGTGATGTTAATAGACTATATAAATATTGTTATATTACATTTCTACTCACTGATGGGAAGTAGAGGTGCTTCATTAAACCCACTATAGCGTCAGGTTTTTCAAACAGGCTTGCATATCTCCTTCCTGAGTTTGGGCCCGATTTCTTTTCACTGCTTAATCTGATTTGCAGTGTGCTAAAAGGCATTTTAAAATTTTCAGTGATTTTTCTAGTTGATAATCCTTCAACAACACCTAGTTTCCCCAATTTTCAAATCTTCTGTCCATTTTATACTCCTCTCAAACATAAAAGATCCGTAGGATTAGTACACAAAATGATCCCCACAAAGTTTTATTCGACAACTGTGCAATACAAAGTAGGGCTTACCCTCGGGTCAGATTCATTTTCACTTCTTAATCTCATTTTCACTGTGCTAAAGATATTTTAACATTTTAGCCGCCTTTCTGATCGGTAAACCTTCAAAAACACCATGTTTCCCATTTGCAAATTTGCAGTTCATTCTGTTCCCATCTGAAACATAAAAAAATGTATAGCATGAGAGCAGCGATGATCAGTGGACAATGATGCTCAGTGAGCACTGATGGCAAGTGATGAATAATGGTCAGTGATCAAAGATGGCCAGTGATCAATGGTTGTCAGTGATCCATAACGATCAGTGGACAATGATGGGTCACTGGATGAATAAGGTCAGTAATCAGTGATGCTCAGTGGACAGTGATTGTAAATGGATCATAGTGATAAGTGGACAAAAACGGCAAGTGGACAACGATAGTCAGTGGGCAATGATGCTCAGATTATAGGGTGACTGCTGTTACCCTGTGTACTTAAAATCCTCAACGAACAACTATGAGATACACAGTAGGATGTACCTTGATCCTGTCTTATCATTAGTATGAGGCAGCTGATTGTGAACTGTTCCAACACTCTTAACTGCTCGATATGTAAAGAACAATTGCCAAGATAGCTCATATTAAATACAGAAGACCACTGTACTCACCATTGCAACTGACAGCGTGGCCAGCATCATTTTCAAAACACAATAGTAATATAATTTTCTTTCTCGATCCCATATCACAAGGACGCAATCATTGTCTCTCTGGAATGCTCTACGATTACGTCCGATAATACAAATAAATGTTGAAATTTTGATCTGACTCACTACGATTATTTTTTAATGCAGCCTACTTTGGTGGAGATTGTGTGAGGGTAGACATGCTTTCGAGATGACGTTTCATGGCAATGAGTAAGAGAAAGAGGACGTTATAGGCCTGGAAACTGGTGGAAATAAGAGGTTCAAGAGAAGAATGCCATCCTGCTGGTTCACACAAGATAAGAAATTATGGGCAATTCCCTTCTACACTACAGGCCCATTTCCCACAGTTTGGGACAGCTATTCCTAAAGGAGACAGATGAAGTTAAAAAGAATGAGTTTATGAAATCAGAAGGTGGAGAAGAAGAGGACGATTATGGTGATGAAAATGGTGATGACGATTATGATGAGGAAAATGATAAGGCAGAAGAAAAGCGTGACGTTCACAATTGTGAGACCGTTTCCAATGAATCACACGCAAACATCAACTCAAATAAATTGGTACAGTGATTAGTTTCCTCGTTGGCTTCGAAAATGATGGACAATAATTCACATGATAATAAAGTAATACCCACTGAAGAGAAACTTTGCCAATCACTGATTATCGCCTGAAGTTGCGAGAAAGGGAGCAAAAGACTGGTAAGTTGCGTATGAGAGAATTACGTCTTACCTATACCGGGTAAAATTACGTGGGAAACATGTAACCCTTACTATACAACGTTTCCGTTGTTTATTTTACTAAATCTCAGCTGTAAGTTAAATATGCACCCTGGAAGAATTTGATGTTGTGTTACTTTAACGTGTTATACAGACAGTTTAGGTGCTGAAATATTTAATTTGCTTGCAAAGGTGTTGAAATTTTTGATACTTTAAGACATATGAGTAATATCGGTGCATTTCAAGTGCTAAGTTAGATATGCAGTAGATCTCATATGGGACCAATTCATTTAGATAATGTTAATGTGTGGTGCTTAGATCGGAATACTATCATCTGCTAACCCATAATTTGATTACATGGTGCCAAATTAGAGCTGTGTTTATGTTAATAAGTAAAACATGCAACGTATAAATGGAAACGTTTAGTTTGAAGGTCCTTAGACCGTGCAAGTGTGGTACGCCTATCGAACTTTCATCATAAGCGAGTGCTGCTTAACCCAAACGTTTTTGTCAGTCTTGCCAATATCCAAGCTACGTGCACTTTAATAAATAATACAGACAACTTTGATAATGGAATATTTCATTTGAAGCTTCATTCCCTTTGCAAAGTTGTGAATTCTTACATACAAAAGAGAAAGTGATAAACAATTTTATCGAAGCTTTTTATTTTCGAGGTATCGATTCTGTTATCACCTTTAGAGATGTCCAAAAAAAAAGTTCAAATGGCTCTAAGCACTATGGGACTTAATATATGACATCATCAGTCCCTAGACTTAGAACTATTTAAACCTAACTAACCTAAGGACATCACACACATCCATGCCCGAGGCAGGATTCGAACCTGCGACCGTAGCAGGCGCGTGGTTCAGGACTGAGGCGCCTAGAACCGCTTAGCCACAGCGGCCGGCTAAGAAATGTCGCATCTCCATAACTGCCTTTGGTAGTCTTATGAGTGTTCTAACAACCCTACCACAACAGAGGTTAAAAATTAATTATGATTGTAGTGTTGCTGACGCTGCGAAATATTGCATTTTCTAGCAACAACAAAGTTATATTATGTGGCAGGTGTCGTTAGAGCACAGTTAGTAAAGTCATTTCTTGAAATAATGGATAAACTAGGCACTCATCTTTTCGTGTTTCCCACGCTGGTCTCGTTGTGAATTCATGGCTCAATCGTCGAAAATCTAGGTAGCGATGATTCCAAGCTCGGATGCAAAGAGGCCTAGGTGTAATTCTGCGATATTCAAATTTTTATAGATGCGCTTTACAAACCATCCTTGAAGATTAAACCTTTGCAAGTTAGGACAATGGTGATGTAAAAAAGTAATCAGCACTCCGAATTTAAGTTACACTTCTTTTTTATTACTTTTGTTGCAATATCACGTAACTCGTTCCAAAACATCACTTCACAATATAAAACATACTTGAAAATATCTTCCTCACTGTTAAAGTTCACATATCAGAAACTGACTACAATCTGCGTCTTTTTAACATGACGAACAAAGCTTGACTCCCTAATAACTGCTTACCCGCCCAAAATTCAGAGTTACAAGTAAGTTAATGATTATAGTGACAAAAGAAAGAATACACATAAGTATAATATCATTGCAATATATACATATCGATGTATCGAAGTACCTCTACATTAATGAAATCAAATCTGAATGTTGTCACAGAAATATGTTAAGTATTTTACAGAACCAAAGTAGAATATTCCTGGTATCGAGGTTGAGGTGAGGTGCCGTAATGGTTACGTAATTCAAGTACCATTACAGTGTGTATAAACAAAACATGCCGTTCTGCCGTTTAGATGCTACGTCATAACAAAACACCTACTTCCTGTTTAAAATCGGAGTGATAAAACAGATATTTCCTTCCTAAAATCGTGTTGTGTGGTGGTAGCTGAGTATAGCCTTTTTCAGAGCCGTAGTTCCGATTGCAGCAGTTTGTTCCATCTTTCGCAATACTTGGTATCGGCTGACTTTTGTTTTTCTAGTGATGCAGTGTCTTTGCTTCCCTCCTAAATTGTTGATGAGAGCACACAGCATCAAACTGAGCGCAACTTTACTCTTTAGATACTCTGTTGTAACGAAACGGCTAAGTTGGTAAACTGTTCGTGTGCCGTCGTGGTTACAGTATAGCGTGTAGTGATGGGGAGCTCGTGAATGAGTCGTTCAAATGAACGCTTCACTTCAGTGAAGTGTGAACTAACCACTCAATTTCAATGAACTGGTACTTCAAACTCTTCACAGATAGCACACTCCACACTTTTTTCTAGTTCACTCACTCTCTTCCCCTCTCCCTCTCCCACTACATCGGCGCTACGTCACTCACTTCACTTCAGTCCTCCCTCTGTTGCCTGTCGACGAATCGCGCGGAGTTTGTGGGGAACGATAGGTTTACGACGGGTTGTGCCGGTGAGGGGCGAGGGGAAGGCAGCGTCAGCTGCTACGTGCAGTGCTGACATTACTCGTGACTATTTGTGCAGCTATACTTCGCGTCTACGGGTAGCCTACCGTTGGCAGCTCTTGCAGACAAATGAATATTAAAGATATAAACGAAGGGGCTGGCTGTGTGAGCACGCACAGCCAACATGAAAATAAAAGGCATTTTACCTGAAATCGTAACAATGACTACAGGTGACAGTTTACGTTTTAAATCTGGAGGGTTATTATTCTCAACAAAAATAAAATCTACAGGAAAACTTCTGAATAATTACTTAACGTAGGTATATAGACTGTGACAGTGGTAAACATACTCATTCTATTTTGGATTAAATTTTACAAGGAACATAAAATTGGACTGCATTTCGTTGGTAACCCTATTTTTCAGTTCATGAATACAACAAATAATATTTCATTTGGCAAATAAAGACTTTTTTGGACGCTTCATGAGAAAATGTCGAGCAAGATTAAATGTAATACCTTCCTTATATGTGACAGGCTTCTCTGTTTATCTTTCCTTTGTCCCCTTCGACCATGCTCTATTTAAGTTAACTCAGACGATGTAAGAGCGTAAAACGTTGCGTGCACGTTACTGCATAGTTCGGCCATCTGTTGGTAAAATTATGAAGTATTACGAAGCTTCATTGTACGAGCGAGGCGAAGCGAGCGTAGCAGCGGCTGAGCGGCGAACTGGGCAACTTCGACAGGCTTCCGTACTTCACGAATGAACTACTTCATTTGAACGCTTCACGGCAAAGAGTGAAATGAATGAAGTAGTTCACTGGAATGAACGAGTTCGACCCATCTCTGATAGCGTGCATGGCGAAACGGCGCTGTCCAAAACGGGTGCGGAGGCAACTGCGGTGCGCCACGTGCCACAAATGACAGGGCAGGGGTCAACGGCGGCTGCTAGGTTGTGTAAGGGCGAACAGACGTGCAGCTGTTGAGCAGCCGACTGCCTAGGTCAGGGGTCTCCAAACGTTTAAGTCTGCGGGCCACATTGACTCCTCCACGACGTCATAAGGGCCAAGATCTACCTAGTGGGATTAAAGAACCCTAGCACTCCATGATCACCGTAATGTGAGGCTAAAGGAAAGATGAAATCGCAAAAATCTAAGGTTGTGGGAATAGCTAGCACTGAAACGAACTACGATTTTTATTTAATTACATAATTTTGATTGGTGGACGTACATGACCGAATTTCTGGCATATTTTATTCTCTGGAATTTCACCGACAAAAAAGTATGTCCACTGCACATTATTCACGAAAGCGTCCTGCAAAGTTAACGAAATCTCAAAATCATTGTTAGCAACACTATTACTACAAGACGTAACAGAGGTAGAGTATGTCAACGCTTTGTTATTTCAAGCAGCGCAAAAATAAGTTTAGTTATGTAGTCTTGTAGCGAGTAGCAGAGCCAGAGCATATATTTGATACTTCTGTTGCGTGATTGTGTCTATGTTGCGAGTGTCTCACGAGTTTTTTAGTGTTTTATGCGCTTTATTAGTAGGTGTGGGACAATTCAAAGTTTGAATTCGAAGAGACAAGGAAAATCTGAAAATCGAAATGCTTAAGAAGCATCTTCCATAATGATTGATTACTAAGGCTAGTCGCCGAAGTGGCGTCCATTTGAAAGACTTGCACCAGACTCGTGAGTAGAATAAAATGCAAAGAATTTTTTTACTTAAAATGTTTTCGCCAAACTAGTCTGTTATTTTTTTTTTCACTATCGCACGGAGAATAGTCTGTCTGTTTATTGTGCATAGCCACAAGATTAACCATGACCTTCCGCTTTGTAAAGATAGAGCTCCGACATTGTCGCAGTGTATTGCTCACGATAGGCCTCGAAACTCAATTGTTGGCAGTATAGGTACCACCTCAAATATTTGGCGGGCCGGACACCAGGGATGTCCGTCCAGCTAACGCGGGCCTGTTTGCCGCGGGCCGTAGTTTGGAGACCCCTGGCCTAGATGAACCAAAGGGCTACCAAAATTGTCTCCTCAACGACCGTCCAGCGAACATTGCTGCTTGTGGGCCACCGCAACAGGTGCCTGGTACACGCACCCTTGCTGATTGCAGTCCATCAGCGACGCAGACTGGATTTTACACGCCAGTGCCGCAACTGGATCTCATGTCCACCGAGTGGAATCACGTTTTGTGCTCCATTGGACATACGGCCGGTGAAACGTCTGAAAGCAAACCCAGGAGGGAGTGTTATGGTCTGGGTGGTCTCGTCGTTCTGGAGAGCACAATGGATCAACGCAAGTATGCATCTAGCGTTGGGGTCCACATCCACACAAAGATGCAGTTTGTTTCTCCTCAGCGCGATGGCTTCTGTCAGCAGGACAGTGCGATGTGTCATACAGCTCGTAGTGTGCGTGCGTGGTCCAGAGAGCATCAGGATGAGTTATCCGGACTCCCCTCGCCCCCAAACTTCCCAAATCTAAACCCAATCGAGATCCTGTGGGACCACATCGACCAAGTTGTTGGCGCCATGGATCCTTAACTGAGAAACCTGGTTCAAACTGTAAGCGTATTGTTGTCATATCGCTGACTAAGTTGTGGAGTATCTTTGCGGGCAGCCGTGTCTGTAGTGAGTAGAGATGGGCAAACTGAAACAAGTAACTGTTTCGAAACAAATGAAACAGTACAATGCAATGTTTCGATACGCTGTTTCGAAACAGTGAAACAATTTGTGTTTTGTAATCTAATAAACCTACACATTTTATCATCTTGAATGTCTACTCTATAAGTATGTCCATATAAACACAAATGAGGTGCGAGAGCGCTAACCATATCGCAGAAAGTATGAAACTATCACTTAGGCGTCTTGGCAGTTTCGTATTTCCTGCAGCAAATGCGCTGCTTTCGTGTCGTGTGACTTCCATACTTTTCAATTGGCTGAGGACAGCCATAGCTGAAGACAAGAACTACCAGAAACGGAACTGGAAGTGGGAGCAAACTGCAGAAACAACGGATATGCTACTGGGATTCCCATATTCTGTTAGTATGGGTAATATTCCCATCCTGCTAATTTCCATTCACACAAAGGGAATCATTGTGGATAATAGGCACAGTGACTATAGACTCACAAGTAACGCCAAATAATTCGAATAAATAACGAAGTATAACAGAAAATTTTTTTGTCTTTCAAGGGTTTTCGAACCGTTACTATAAATTCACCATGCTTCCCAACATTTCCCGTTCACCATTACACTATCAGTGATACGTCAAACAGATTGCTTGCAATTATACCTACATCAAATTTATGTATATGTCTAATAACTGTCACTCTACGCCTTTTTTTATTCAAAATGTTGTAGGCTTATTTGCGTTTCTTAATGTGATTGCTGTACATGAACAGAGAAGCGTATGTTATAAAAAAAGTGTAATTTAACTGAATGATTTTCACATATTTATTACTTTGAATGTGAATAGTATGCCTTGTTTTATTGTTTGGTTAGTGTTTATAAAGCAGATGTTACGCCATTAGGTAATAGGACAGTCAGCTAGAAACGAAGCTTTATTTTCGGATATCTTAAGCTTAACGCTATTGCTTGTCAAAAAGATTTCGACACTCTTGAAAGTGTTTCATGAAGTGTTATGTTGTGTTTCAGTACCTGTGCCAAGCCCGAATCTCGTCCGACACAGAGCGGAATGAAACATCACTGTTTCGATACAAGCACAGGTGGACTGAAACAGCCTTATTTTGAAACAACGATACAGTTTCCGTGTCTGGCTCGAGATCGAATCTGGTCCGGTTATCCGAGACGGGGGCGGAATGAAACAGCACTGTTTCGAAACAGTGAACCACAGCCGTTCCGAAACACTGAAACAGTTCCACGTATCGATACACTGTATCGAAACATAGAAACAGTGGCCAAGTCTAGTAGTGAGTCAAGCGCGGGACGCGGTACTGTTATGTTGTGTAGTGTGTAGCTCTGCATGTGAGAGGCTTTCTTTAGTATTCAGCTTGACGTGTTGCTACAAGTGATGTTACAGTAATGTGATGAAATATGGAAGTGATTAAGAGGAAAGTGCGTCAAGAAGTAACTATAAAATGAGCAGTGCCGCCGATAACGTGTTTATGTTTCCTCTCGTTGCGTGTCGCACAGCATCGATCATCCGCGCCGTGTTCGGTCTCCGAGAATGAACCAATGTGAATCAGCAAAAATTAGTTACCACAAAAGAGTGCAGTCAAGTGCCAGTGTCTTGTAGCGAGCGTGAGGACGTGCGTTTCCGCATTATCAACAATCAGCCGCGCCGCGACGGTTACGCGCACGCTCGTACAAGTGAGAACTGAGAACTGAAAAATTAACTTTACGAACAGTGTTATATCATTACCAGTGACAAGGAGGACTATTACCAGGTATCTGTATGTGTGACGAGCGTAACAACTTTCGTTCGATCATTCGGCTTCCGCATCATCAACAATCACCCGCGTCGTGTCGGTTACGCGTACGCTCGTCCGAATGATCTTCTTGGACCGTTAATCATCAAGATTATTAATTGGGATAAACATTTACGATTTAGAGTGTAAACAGTGCAACCTGCGACTTTCTTTTATCGCCTCAGAATATAGTTGTTCATACCAGACTTCGAACGGTGTTGTGTTTTAACGTTGAGTGGCTCCCCTTATTCGCTTGCATATTTCGATAAATAATTTCAGGCAAGCCAGCAGCAGTGTGGAGCAGAACAGTACGACCACCGCGGGATTACCAGGTACGTGGTGTGGACAGGGTGCACGGTCAAGCAACGGTCACGAAACGATAACCAGTTTAAAAGGGTCCCCCACTCCCATTCGTACTCCCGGGCGTGTTACCAAATGGTTCAAATGGCTCTGAGCACTATGGGACTTAACATCTGAGGTCATCAGTCCCCTAGAACTTAGAACTACTTAAACCTAACCAACCTAAGGACATCACACACACCCATGCGCGAGGCAGGATTCGAATCTGCGACCGTAGCGGTCGTGGGGTTCCAGACTGAAGCGCCTAGAACCGCTCGGCCACAGCGGCCGGCAGAAACCTACTGCAGCTGCCAGCAAGTGTGTAACGTCGCGAGTCAATTCGCAATAGCATTTATTGCACTACTTCGCAGTTCGTCTCGAAGCTTAGGAGCCATTGGCGGTGTCAGAAACAGTCGCTTGCATCTTAGCTTGACTCATACGCACCTGTCGCTAGCCTAGCCATGGGAAACGGTACCTGTGTCAATTCGAGCAACAGATTATTCAAGGCCCTAAGAATCTAAATAAACTATATTAAATATTATTCAGTTTAGTTAAAACTCAATGTACTGACCTTTGTTGTTAAAAAGAAGATTGTGGAAATATCTCAGCTTTCTAGCTGCCATACTTTCAGAGTTAGAGAAAATTACCTAAAACACCCCAAACCGACACTTGTAAGATTAAAGTCAGTTAGAATTCATAACAGTTTGTCTTTTAGTATCATTTGGAATCATTACTGAAGTTCACAAAAGGTTAAATCAATTTGAGTTTTAATAATTGAAAACGTTAACTATTTTTCATTTTCATAATATAAAAATCAGACAAAATTGTTATTTGTGTCTAATATTGTTGTGGGAGTGAGTGAGAGTGTGTATGTGGGACATACGTTAAATTTCAAGATTAAATTTATGTAATACATTAGTAATCACAGCGTGGGAAGATGTTTGTGCCCACTTTGCTGATGACTTATGTCTAAGTGTACTTGCTTTTGTAAGGAGGCAGCCAGACTAACAGTTGAAAGAAAAATCATATTCTTAATTTATTCCAAGATTAATTTTCTTTTCGTTTGGTTTTATTAAACATTTTATTAATATTTGCATGATGAAGTGACGTAAATGCATCGGTGAATGTTGATTGGCGTAAGACAGTTTTAGCGCGAAAAAGAACTCGAAGGATTGTTTTGATTGGCTGGTCATTTTGAACAACCAATCAGAGTTAAGCATTTCCCATGCATTGCAAGCAATTATAGGCCCTGGAAGGAACGGCAGTCAATCAGTCGCTAATCAGCTATTGAACGCGCACATCATGTTGAACGCTTCCGTCTTTATTATGTGTAAAATGAAGAAATAATTGGCTTCTATCGTCCAGATTGTGTGACCGCAATAGCAGTTCCATTTACGGACAGTTTTGTGAAGTCTGGAAGTTTTTCGATTGTTTTGTTGGAAAGAGAACCGCATGTGAACTTACGGTCTTTGTAAAATTGCGCGTTGCATGTTTCATATTCGTCTACGGAATATTTGAGGAGCAATTTCTTTATTAGATATCCACTGAAAAAGGGCTGGATGTGAAACTCGTATATTGTAAGAGAGTAATGGCTGTAAATCGCGTAATAATTCGAGTTGGACTTAACGTACATTCCAGGCTGCCGTGTGTGTGTACTGGGTTGTCTGAACTGTGAGCTTAGGACATTGATATTATTCGCTAATTAAATACGAGCTGATGGCAAGTTTCATTTTGAACCCAAAGAAATAAAAGAACTCGTTGCAGAATTTTGCCACTTTTATGAAGAGACGAAGCAGTCGCCCTCCACCCGAAATTTGTTATAATACACTCCTGGAAATTGAAATAAGAACACCGTGAATTCATTGTCCCAGGAAGGGGAAACTTTATTGACACAGTCCTGGGGTCAGATACATCACATGATCACACTGACAGAACCACAGGCACATAGACACAGGCAACAGAGCATGCACAATGTCGGCACTAGTACAGTGTATATCCACCTTTCGCAGCAATGCAGGCTGCTATTCTCCCATGGAGACGATCGTAGAGATGCTGGATGTAGTCCTGTGGAACGGCTTGCCATGCCATTTCCACCTGGCGCCTCAGTTGGACCAGTGTTCGTGCTGGACGTGCAGACCGCGTGAGACGACGCTTCATCCAGTCCCAAACATGCTCAATGGGGGACAGATCCGGAGATCTTGCTGGCCAGGGTAGTTGACTTACACCTTCTAGAGCACGTTGGGTGGCACGGGATACATGCGGACGTGCATTGTCCTGTTGGAACAGCAAGTTCCCTTGCCGGTCTAGGAATGGTAGAACGATGGGTTCGATGACGGTTTGGATGTACCGTGCACTATTCAGTGTCCCCTCGACGATCACCAGTGGTGTACGGCCAGTGTAGGAGATCGCTCCCCACACCATGATGCCGGGTGTTGGCCCTGTGTGCCTCGGTCGTATGCAGTCCTGATTGTGGCGCTCACCTGCACGGCGCCAAACACGCATGCGACCATCATTGGCACCAAGGCAGAAGCGACTCTCATCGCTGAAGACGACACGTCTCCATTCGTCCCTCCATTCACGCCTGTCGCGACACCACTGGAGGCGGGCTGCACGATGTTGGGGCGTGAGCGGAAGACGGCCTAACGGTGTGCGGGACCGTAGCCCAGCTTCATGGAGACGGTTGCGAATGGTCCTCGCCGATACCCCAGGAGCAACAGTGTCCCTAATTTGCTGGGAAGTGGCGGTGCGGTCCCCTACGGCACTGCGTAGGATCCTACGGTCTTGGCGTGCATCCGTGCGTCGCTGCGGTCCGGTCCCAGGTCGACGGGCACGTGCACCTTCCGCCGACCACTGGCGACAACATCGATGTACTGTGGAGACCTCACGCCCCACGTGTTGAGCAATTCGGCGGTACGTCCACCCGGCCTCCCGCATGCCCACTATACGCCCTCGCTCAAAGTCCGTCAACTGCACATACGGTTCACGTCCACGCTGTCGCGGCATGCTACCAGTGTTAAAGACTGCGATGGAGCTCCGTATGCCACGGCAAACTGGCTGACACTAACGGCGGCGGTGCACAAATGCTGCGCAGCTAGCGCCATTCGACGGCCAACACCGCGGTTCCTGGTGTGTCCGCTGTGTCGTGCGTGTGATCATTGTTTGTACAGCCCTCTCGCAGTGTCCGGAGCAAGTATGGTGGGTCTGACACACCGGTGTCAATGTGTTCTTTTTTCCATTTCCAGGAGTGTATATTGTAAGTAGGCTGTTTAGGTTTTTATGTTGGTAACGCCATGTAGCGCTCTATATGAAAATCACTGACTGTGCTGTGTGCAGTCAGTGGCTGGTTTGCACTGTTGGAATTTGCTATTGTAGTGTTGGGTAGTTGGCTGTTAACAGCGCGTAGCGTTGCGCAGTTGGAGGTGAGCCGCGAGCAGTGGTGGATGTGGGGAGAGAGATGGCGGAGTTTTGAGAGCGGATGATATGGACGTGTGTCCATCAGAGACAGTAAATTTGTAAGACTGGATGTCATGAACTGATATATATGACTTTTGAACACTATTAAGGTAAATGCATTGTTTGTTCTCTATCAAAATCTTTCATTTGCTAACTATGCCTATCAATAGTTAGTGCCTTCAGTTAGATTCTTTTATTTAGCTGACAGTATTGGCGCTCGCTGTAATGCAGTAGTTCGAGCAACGAAGATTTTTATGAGGTAAGTGATTCGTTAAAGATATAGGTTATTGTTAGTCAGGGCCATTCTTTTGTAGGGATTATTAAAAGTCAGATTGCGTTGCTCTAAAAATATTGTGTGTCAGTTTAGTGTTGATCAGAATAGATAAAGAGCGAAATGTCTGAGTACGTTTTGTTCTGCTCAGCTGTTTGAAAATCAAATAACGTAGAGGTTTATCAGCACAATCATTCATAAATTTTTCTAAGTGGACGTTTCAATATTTTTGGATAGCTTGCTACCAGAGTTAACTCGGACTTTGCAAACGTAAGTATTGAGGGTGTTTTTCTTCAACGCTGCTTTTAACATTGTTTGGACAGTATCTACGTATGCAGAGAAACGGCCTGGTGATCAGACGCCGTACTGAGGTAGGTGGAACTTTTTATAGTGCACAGTACGACGAGAGACAGTGATCAAACATTTACGCCACCCAACTCAACCCGCCCCGCCGTGTTACTTAAAAATCGACAGTTGACACCTCCGCTATTACCGATAGTATTATTAAGAGCTATCGATGTATCGATTAACTATCGATTGCTTTGTGCAGGTATTTCAAATGAAAAATAGCTTTCTAAGAATTTTTATTGCTTCAAATACAACAATACAATCTAAGCTTAAATTCTTGTCCTTTAGTCTGTTGTTTAAAATGCAACATTAAAAGATGCAAGTAAGATGTTTAAAGTCTCCTCCTTTAGTCTGTTGTGTTTTTCAGTAATTATTTTTCCTGCCTTTGAGAAAACCCTCACCGCAAGAACTGAAGTCGCTGGACACCACAAAAATTTTGTGGCCATTACACGCAACATACTGTTAGATTTTGTACAATATTCTAATACACAGGCATGCTTGCCTATAACAAGATTTTCAAAATATTCATGTAGGTCAGTTATGGAATCACTGACTGGTGTAACGGAATCGTCACTGCCTGGTGTAACGGAATCGCTGTTGCTAATTGGGCAAAAAAAGTAGATCCTCCAATTTCAAACTGATAGAAGTATCAGCAGACGTATTAGCACTGCTCATGGAAGCTTCTGTTTCAGGTGGTATTCCTGTAGTTGATGGAATGATAGCAGCGTACTCTTTCTGAGGTACTTGTGCAGCGTTCTCTGCCTCTTGAAATGTCCTGAAACAAGCTTTTTAAACGTATGATCTAATAATGTCTCAAGCATATATGTGTCAAATGGTTTCACTCTTTCATTAACTGATTTAATCAAGGAAGCCAGAACACTTCGTCCTTCATTAGTCGTTAAGGTGCTTTCCAAGTCTGAAAGCTCTGCAGCAATACCTCTTATAAGAGGTATAATTAAAGAAGCAGTGATGTAGGACTCCCGAGAGATACTTGTTGTTGCTACTTCAAAAGGTTCAAGAAAAACTATTATTTTTTGCATAGCTACGTAATTTTCTGCTGCTTTTATTGATTGAAATCTCCAACTCACTTCGTACTTCCAAAATTCTTTTGAGCTTGTGGTATGAAATGTTTCATTAGGTCGGAACCTGTTGTATCAGTCTGTTCTTTTTTGTTTGTCACTGGCTAGTGTAGAGAAATGAAAGAAAGTCACAACAGCCTTTGTTTTCAATAAAATTTTGGTAAACGTTTCTGGTTTGAAACCGACTTGTACTGTTAAGTTGTTGCAGTGGGCAAAACATGGTGAAACAGCCACCATAAAAATAAAAAAAATTGCACTCGACGGGTTGTGCTTTTACTACACTACTGGCCATTAAAATTGCTACACCACGAAGCTGAAGTGCTACAGATGCGAAATTTAACCGACAGGAAGAAGATACTGTGATATGCAAATGATTAGCTTTTCAGAGCATTCACACAAGGTTGGTGGCGGTGGCGACACCTACAACGTGCTGACATGAGGAAAGTTTCCAACCGATTTCTCATATTTATACTTCTCATATTTGTGCTTCTACAAAAGCAGAAGTGACCTAGGGGCATTAGGATAGCGTCACTGTTTTGCGTTTTCGAATCGCCTTACGCGTTAACATGTACAACTGGAAACGCTTATAAGTACAATGGGGAATCAGAAACAGAAGAGGGCGGTAGCAGGCGCGTTTAATTAATAACGATAATAGCTGTGCCGGCCGTTGTGGCCCAGCGGTTGTAGGCGCTTCAGTCCGAAACCGCGCGACTGCTACGGTCGCAGGTTCGAATCCTGCCTCGGGCATGAATGTGTGTGATGTCCTTAGGTTAGTTAGGTTTAAGTAGTTCTAAGTTCTAGGGGACTGATGACCTCAGATGTTAAGCCCCATAGTGGTCAGAGCGATTTGAATCATTTGATAATAATTGTATTTATTTTAAAATGCATTATACAGTACAATCACAAACACTTAACAAATATTTAAAATGTCATCCCCCCCCCCCTTGCTAACTGTGTTGTATTACAACAGCCGTATTTACATTTGTATTCCTTGATGGAAGTGCGTAAGCTCATGTATTTTAAGATGAAAATCAGTATAATGCACATTCACGAATCCATGTTATTTACGTATGTAGTTTTCACTATAAGCATCTGATCGGTATCAGATGCGCACAACCGTGAGTTGCGAATTACTATAAGACAAACAAGAAAATTCCCTATCTCACGACCCCTCCCCCACAGCGACCAATCTGTTACCAACATATTTATAAATAACATAGACTGGCTAAGGCGCCACCACATTTGATGTTGATTAAGTACCTCTATACAATATACTTTCACTCTGCACTCCAAACACCATGGAGGTATTAGGAAGCGACAATTTTAGAGGCACCATTAAAAAAGATAGTTAAACCAGACTACCGATAGTGATGATAGTGCAGATGCTATCGATTAATCGAGAGTTTTTATTTATTTAGCGTATGGCATCTACAGATTAAAATTGCACACATACTATTAATTACTGTAATAAGCGAATTACAAATATATTATTAAATGATTGATTGCATTCAACAATATGCGCAAGGTTAGGGAGACAGCCGCTGCAGCTACACTCCTGGAAATTGAAATAAGAACACCGTGAATTCATTGTCCCAGGTAGGGGAAACTTTATTGACACTTTCCTGGGGTCAGATACATCACATGATCACACTGACAGAACCACAGGCACATAGACACAGGCAACAGAGCATGCACAATGTCGGCACTAGTACAGTGTATATCCACCTTTCGCAGCAATGCAGGCTGCTATTCTCCCATGGAGACGATCGTACAGATGCTGGATGTAGTCCTGTGGAACGGCTTGCCATGCCATTTCCACCTGGCGCCTCAGTTGGACCAGCGTTCGTGCTGGACGTGCAGACCGCGTGAGACGACGCTTCATCCAGTCCCAAACATGCTCAATGGGGGACAGATCCGGAGATCTTGCTGGCCAGGGTAGTTGACTTACACCTTCTAGAGCACGTTGGGTGGCACGGGATACATGCGGACGTGCATTGTCCTGTTGGAACAGCAAGTTCCCTTGCCGGTCTAGGAATGGTAGAACGATGGGTTCGATGACGGTTTGGATGTACCGTGCACTATTCAGTGTCCCCTCGACGATCACCAGTGGTGTACGGCCAGTGTAGGAGATCGCTCCCCACACCACGATGCCGGGTGTTGGCCCTGTGTGCCTCGGTCGTATGCAGTCCTGATTGTGGCGCTCACCTGCACGGCGCCAAACACGCATACGACCATCATTGGCACCAAGGCAGAAGCGACTCTCATCGCTGAAGACGACACGTCTCCATTCGTCCCTCCATTCACGCCTGTCGCGACACCACTGGAGGCGGGCTGCACGATGTTGGGGCGTGAGCGGAAGACGGCCTAACGGTGTGCGGGACCGTAGCCCAGCTTCATGGAGACGGTTGCGAATGGTCCTCGCCGATACCCCAGGAGCAACAGTGTCCCTAATTTGCTGGGAAGTGGCGGTGCGGTCCCCTACGGCACTGCGTAGGATCCTACGGTCTTGGCGTGCATCCGTGCGTCGCCGCGGTCCGGTCCCAGGTCGACGGGCACGTGCACCTTCCGCCGACCACTGGCGACAACATCGATGTACTGTGGAGGCCTCACGCCCCACGTGTTGAGCAATTCGGCGGTACGTCCACCCTGCCTCCCGCATGCCCACTATACGCCCTCGCTCAAAGTCCGTCAACTGCACATACGGTTCACGTCCACGCTGTCGCGGCATGCTACCAGTGTTAAAGACTGCGATGGAGCTCCGTATGCCACGGCAAACTGGCTGACACTGACGGCGGCGGTGCACAAATGCTGCGCAGCTAGCGCCATTCGACGGCCAACACCGCGGTTCCTGGTGTGTCCGCTGTGCCGTGCGTGTGATCATTGCTTGTACAGCCCTCTCGCAGTGTCCGGAGCAAGTATGGTGGGTCTGACACATCGGTGTCAATGTGTTCTTTTTTCCATTTCCAGGAGTGTATTACAAGTCCACATCTAAGCAGGTCAGCCACTGAACAGCACGTGGAGTAGCGTTCATGATATCCCTCCATTCTCCTTCAAACCTCCTCTCAGGACATTCGAAGATCAGATGAGGGTTGTTTGTTCTTCTTCACCACAGTCGCATCGTGGGTCATCAGTGAGTTTCCATGTGTGGAGAATGGCCTTACACCTGCCGTGGTTAGTCCTCACACGATTAAGTCTGCACCAACTTCTTCTGGGCATTTGCATTCCTTCCACCGGTATCGAAGGGTCAAAATCAGTGATGTGAAGATGGTGATTATTCAGCGACAGTATTGCCTCCATTCCCTTGCTATGTCGTACCTTTCTGATAATTTGAGGACTTCGTCTTCCCATATAGGTTTCCTGGATTTTAAGCTGGTAGTTGGTAGATGGTTCAATGTTTTTCGGATAGGTATATCTTCAGAGACAGAGGGTCATTGATTTTCTCGGATAGCTGCTTGTTGCCTTCAGAGGGAGAGAGGAGCTATATTGCAAAGGGCATGAAGCCAGGGAAGTGGAGTTGATTGCAGAGTTCCTGAGCAATCCTCATGGTGGTATTAGTTTATAGTGAAGAGTTTATCGATGTTTAAGTAACACTACTGGCAGCGGCCTACATACTTGTCAGTATCTTCGAGAACCTCATTGACCCTTTTCCTGTACGGCTCGCAGCGATCCGCGCTGCAAAATAATGTGCCTGCACAGTTGGTTTCCTACACTACTGGTCATTAAAATTGCTATACCAAGAAGAAATGCAGATGATAGACAGGTATTCACTGGAGAAATATATTATACTAGAACTGACATGTGATTACATTTTCAGGCAACTTCGGTGCATAGATCCTGCGAAATCAGTACCCAGAACAACCACCTATGGCCGTAATAACGGTCTTGATACGCCTGGGCATTGAGTCAAACAGAGCTCGGATGGCGTGTACAGGTACAGCTGCCCATGCAGCTTCAACACGAGACCACACTTGATCAAGAGTAGTGACTGGCATATTGTGACGAGCCAGTTGCTCGGTCACCATCGAGTAGACGTTTTCAATTGGTGAGAGATTTGGGGAATGTGCTGGCCAGGGCAGCAGTCGAACATTTTCTGTATCCAGAAAGGCCCGTACAGGACCTGCAAAATGCGGTCGTGCATTATCCTGCTGAAATGTAGGGTTTCGCAGGGATCAAATGAAGGGTAGAGCCACGGGTCGTAACACATCTGAAATGTAACGTCCACTGTTCAAAGTACCGTCAATGCGAACAAGAGGTGACCGAGACGTGTAACCAATGGCACCCCATACCATCACGCTGGGTGATACGCCAGTATGGCGATGACGAATACACGCTTCCAATGTGCGTTCACCGCGATGTCGCCAAACACGGAAGCGACCATCATGATGCTGTAAACAGAACCTGGATTCATCCGAAAAAATGACGTTTTGCCATTCGTGCACCCAGGTTCGTCGTTGAGTACACCATTGCAAGCGCTCCTGTCTGTGATGCACCGTCAAGGGTAACCGCAGCCATGGTCTCCGAGCTGATAGTCCATGCTGCTGCAAACGTCGTCGAACTGTTCGTGCAGATGGTTGTTGTCTCGCAAACGTCCCCATCTGTTGACTCAAGGATCGAGACGTGGCTGCACGATCCGCTACAGCCATGCGGATAAGATGGCTGTCATCTCGACTGCTAGTGATACGAGGCCGTCGGGATCCAGCACGGCGTTCCGTATTACCCTCCTGAACTCACCGATTCCGTATTCTGCTAACAGTCATTGGAACTCGACCAACGCGAGCAGCATTGTCGTGATACGATGAACCGCAATCGCGATAGGCTACAACCCGACCTTTATCAAAGTCGGAATCGTGATGGTACGCATTTCTACTCCTTAAACGAGGCATCAGAACAGCGTTTCACCAGGCTACGCCGGTCAACTGCTGTTTGTGTATGAGAAATCGATGGGAAACTTTCCTCGTGTCAGCACGTTGTAGGTGTCGCCACCGGCGCCAACCTTGTGTGACTGCTCTGAAAAGGTAATCATTTGCATATCACAGCATCTTCTTCCTGTCGGTAATATTACGCTTCGTGGTGTAGCAATTTTAATGGCCAGTAGTGTATGTTTGTGGACGTCTCGCAACACCTGCTACTCCACCAGCTGCTTCTACTGCAAAGAACAGTTAGCTGACGATGGACACCCATCCGCAGGAATGCACAGCGTCCGGAAATACTATGTAGTTAGCGGCTAATTTATGTTTGCGTTGCATTCTGCTCCGAGGCAAAAAGAGTCAGCTTCGGGAAGTGAGAAGAAGAGCAAAAGAAATGCTCCAGAGCGCCACTGCTGGCGGCATGGTGGATGTGTCTGCGACTGCCGCAGCGGAGTCCCTAATGGCCGCGCCGGACGGCGACCGGCCGCGACAAAAAAGCGAATTAAACGGCGCCGGGTGGCTTCCCGGAATGGCAACCTGCATTCCGAGCGCCGCTCCGCCGTTGTCTCAATCAGGACTGGCGACGGCGCAGACGCAGCCGCAGCTGCGTGCGGCCAAAACGAGAGAACCAGCGGAGGCGGCTGGGCTGCGAAGCAGTGGCGGCGCTGTCTGCCTCGCCCGGCTACGTACCTGCCCACTCGTCCTCCCACTCTTTCCCCCCCGGGGTTAAGCCGTCGGCACTAGAGATGGGCAAACTCGTTCATCCTTGGGAACTAGTTCGCTGCTGATCGTTCTTTTTTGGGAACCGTTCATCTTTACTCGTTCACCGTTCTTTTGATTGGTATATGGTTCTTATGAAAAACTGAAAACTAGTGGTGCAGGTGACTGAAGGATGGAGGGCACCAAGAGGGGGCACTTGCCTCCCCCCTCGAGTATAGAGTTTTTACTCATTACAGAATTCTTACACACTTTTAGAAGTAATTTCTGTGATTCTCTAGAATCTGTCGTTTAGCCAACCGTAGCCTTGTGTGGCTGATCGCAGGGAAGTAATATAGGGTGGCGCACGGAAAACAGGCCGCAAGTACAGACTGCTCGCCAATTACGGACGATGTGTTGCCCGTTACGAGCAGATACAACAAACAGACAAACATGTAATAATTAGGCAGTGAAGAAATAACAAGCTAATGCAAGCAACAACTGCGAAACAATCGATGACGATGTGTAGTGAGCTGGAGAAGAGAACATGAAAATCTCATGCGACGCGCACGGGCTATAGCTCATGTAGTCTTGTAAACCTGTTGGTGGCTGTTTCCCAACTTAACAGACCACAAGTGTCTTGTATAAAATTCTTCGTTTCGACTTCCACTACATAGCTATGCTACTTTGTAAACAATAATCGTTTACGCCCTATATATACTTCACGTTGTCTCTGAGTTCGTAGGCGAAGTAGAGACTTTATGGAAGCATAAAATAAAATGTGCTTTTCTCATACTTGCGTCACACGCTTAGTAAAGTTAGGTTTTTATGTTGCATTATTAACGTTAATGCAGCAATAATAAGAATAATAATAATAAAGTTCGCAGTAATAAAGTTTTTGGTTTGAAATCTCCTTCTGAACAAATGTTTTTGAGATTAAAAGTAAATATGATTTTATGGCAATCTATGTCTTTTGAAATGGAGAGGCACCGCTTTTCTACTGAGCCAAAATGATCCACAACCCACCTTTTTTTTTTTTTTGTTTCAAAGAAACCAAACTAGCAGGTAATGCAAATTGGAAACAACCAAACTTAAAAATAATTAGAGCCTTCCTAAATGTAATGTTTTGTATATGAAAGATACACGAAAATCGTTTTATATGAATTTTCTTACACTAAAAATTAAGCAAATTATTGAAATTTACGTGCTACATCAAGTCGATGAAATCAAAAAATATATGAATAACAAAAAATAGTTGCCTTGTTATAAGCATGTCTTCTGCTGTTCATCCATATAATGAAGTGAGCTGATACGCCCTTTTGTTACCTGAAAAGACGTACGTATTACATACAACGTAATTTTTATGTAATTTACGTAACTATAAAATACTTTTTGATTACCGCTGAATAGCCAGAACCAAGTGCAAGAACAGTTTGGAACACATCTAAAATAGGCGAACAACTGGATACTGAACTAACAAGGACCAGTCGGTAGTGGAACTGAGACAGGTGGTCATGCGAAGAACGACGAGTGCGGCCTAGGGAGACCGAGACTGAGACGAGCACGCGACCGAGGCTGGAACGAGAACTGCCGAAGTGACCCCCGCGATCGAAGTGAACTAGTGAACTATGAACCGATCGTCCCTCGTTCACAGGAACTATAAGTAGACCGCCGCGACCGAAGTGAACTATAAACCGATCGTTCCTTGGAATTCGTTCCTCGGTCCTTTCGTTCGTCTTGGTGAACCGTTCCTTTGCACCCGTTCGTTCGCGAACTACCCATCTCTAGTCGGCACACGGAGCGAGCTGTCGAACGTCAACGTCTTGCGTGCTGAGTTCAACGTGCTGCTGAACTCTCAGAAGCGAAGCGACTTATGCGCGCGGTACGTAGGCCCCAAGTGGTGTAAGCGATCGCAACGCCCTCCAGCGGCAGGTGTGAGATGTTTCTAGTTCGTAAATCACACTGTTTACTTGTTACGGCGAGTTTTTATGCGGACGATACGGCCTTTCTGACAACTTGACGACACTTGGACCAGCTAACCGCTAGGATGGAACGGCAACTTGCTGTAATGGAACGCTAGACGCGGCAAAATAAGATAACGATCAACCCGACTGTGGGGTGTGTACTGTAAGACCTTCGGTACACACACCATCAGATTATTTGACTTGTCGCTCTAACGAAGTAGGCGAGTGTCAGCAATATGTCTCATGGTCTTATCGTGGCGTGTTGATCTTCTGCCGTTAGGTCAGACGATAGAAATGCCACTTGCACGCTTAGAGTAGCAGATTGACGGTGACGAACTTTAAACAGAACTTGATTAATTTTCACACACATTTATTGAAATAATAAAAATCATAGAAATTACGTAACTTGATTCGGGATGCTGTTTACAATGGACAATCTGAAGTTCCTTTGGTCTTCTTGGTACATTAATCTTATTCTCACATCTCTGATACTTGACAAAGTATCTATTCATTTATCTTCATGGCTATGTACAGGAATATGATAATCCTATTAGGTGCAGACTGAAACTTGACTACAGACAAATGCAGACTGGTATGGACTGGTGCAGACAAATGCAGACTGACTCATCGGAGGTCTGTACACTCGTTATAATACCTCGCGCGTTCAGGTATCACTACGCGAGTGTGATCCGCGAAGAGAAAAGGTTCTACGCTAGCAGCAATCTCATTGGCTGCGTTACATATTAATACGCGGATCGGCGGAAGCAGAATTTGGTCCGTCTCTATGGCAGCGCCATCTCGTAGTGCGGAGACGGACGAGCGCTGCGCCTGCGCTGTTGTGCTTAGCGGGGCGCGCTCTAGTGGGAAAGTTGTGTACGCGCTGACTACGCGGAACTATGTACACGACACCGACGAAGACGGCAGTCGTTCTGTTCACACGGAGGAAACCAGTTCTGAACGACAGACTCCAAATAGCTGATCAATTTATCCCATGGTCTTCGGGAGTGAAGTACCTCGGTGTCTACCTTGACAAAAAATTACTCTTTACGCAGCGTATTGACGACAAGAAGATGGCAGCCCAGAAGATGGCCAGGTCATTGATTCCGTTCCTGAAGAGTAAGGATCTCGACCCTAAGACTAAACTCCAATTGTATAAGGCAACGGTGGAACCCACAATGTTATATGGCTCCACCTCGTCGGGAACTACGTGCGCCTCCAACTCCAAGCGCTGCAAAACATTTGCTATCGATGGATCACAGGCGCTCCATGGTGGACAAGAAAAGTCGACATCCGCACCGCACTCCACGAGACCACTATACAACAGAAGGTCCATGACAAGGCTCTACGAGTTTTTGACAAGATCGATGCCCTTAGGGACGAAGTTCGACAATCAGAATCGGTAGGAACGGTAAACCCTGCAAGATGACACAAGTATTTATTTTATTTATTTATTTATTTATTGTTCCGTGGGACCACATTTAGGAGAAGTCTACATGGTCATGGAACGAGTCAATGCATGAAATTATAACACGATTGTAGAAACAGATAAAATGAAATATAAGAAACATATTTAGGCGACAAGTCGTTAGTTTAAATAAAGAAAATCAAGAATGTAACACTGGAATTTACTTAATTTTTTAGCTCTTCCAGGAGCTCCTCGACAGAATAGAAGGAGTGAGCCATGAGG
Source organism: Schistocerca nitens (assembly GCF_023898315.1). Taxonomy (NCBI): domain Eukaryota; kingdom Metazoa; phylum Arthropoda; class Insecta; order Orthoptera; family Acrididae; genus Schistocerca; species Schistocerca nitens. Next base: position 15,675,846 of record NC_064619.1, read on the forward strand.
AAACTCTTCAGTTTAGACTTAAAAGTGTTTGGACTACTGCTAAGATTTTTGAGTTCTTGTGGTAGCTTATTGAAAATGGATGCAGCAGAATACTGCACTCCTTTCTGCACAAGAGTCAAGGAGTCGAGTACAGAAGTCAATAACGTTTCACCCCCCCCCCCCATAGGCAATCTGTCCTAACACGAGGAAGCAGTCACACGTAACAGCCTAGACACATTTCACCGTCCACAGCAGATAGACATCACCAAAGACAGCAGGCTAAAGGACCCATTGAGCACCCAAGCCTAACTGAATGTGTAATAAATGAAGTGTTTTCCTTTTATCCTTACATCCCATCCTAGAAGAATAAGTTATCAAGGATGATTACTTCAGCTCACACTACACAGTAAAAAAGAAAAAAAAAAGAAAAGAAAACTGTTTACTAAACCGGAGCACGTAAAACTCCCACGTTAACTCTATTAAAAGGCACATTTCCTCCATCGTCCATATGCTGGTCACGTTGTTCTATATGTAATATATACGAATAAAACCTTCAATATACATGTACATGTTTTAAGACAGAAAGGGGAGTCATAAGGACGCAGACTTATAAAAGTTCCATTACAAACAGTGCAATAGAAATTTGCGATAGTTTTCCACATAAGATAAACATTATTTCATCATTCCCACATTTTAGCAAAACCCCAACGTCATTCTTATTCGGTCAATGTTCCTACCCAGTAGCAGAATTTTTACATGTGAATTACGGAATTTAAAAGTCCGCCCCAATGGCTAAGTGGAAAGTGTGACGGATTGTCGTCCTACGGGCCCGGGTTCGATTCCTGACTGTGTCGGGGAGTTACTCCGCTCAGGGACTGGGTGTTGTGTTGTCTTCATCATCATTTCATCCCCATCCGGCGCGCAGGTCGCCCAATGTGGCGTCGAATGTAGTAAGAGCTGCACCAAGGCGGCCGGACCTGCCCTGCAAGGTGCCTCCCGGCCAATGACGCCAAACGCTCATTTCTGTTACGGAATTTAAAAAAAAAAAAGGTTCAAATGGCTCTGAGCACTATGCGACTTAACTTCTGAGGTCATCAGTCGCCTAGAACTTAGAACTACTTAAACCTAACTAACCTAAGGACATCACACACATCCATGCCCGAGGCAGGATTCGAACCTGCGACCGTAGCGGTCGCTCGGTTCCAGACTGTAGCGCCTAGAACCGCACGGCCACTCCTGCCGGCGGAATTTAAAAGAAAAAGGAGCAAAATATTTCTGTACAAGTAGTGCAAGCTGTCCTGTACATTAAGCCAATCGAACAAAGTCGCTCCTCAAAAAATGGGAAATTATATTTACATGGCATCAAATATTACAGTATATGTTTTTATTAAACTAATGATAAAGCAACAGAATCTATTGCAAACGCGAATGTTAGGGGAAGAAAGTTAAACGCGGCGCGACGCGAACCACCGTCGTAACACACACCTGCTTGTGGTTGGTTAACGCCTTTCACTACGCTGTAGTTACGACAAACCATTGATGGTCAATCCCAGCATCTTGCCACTTGCTAAAAGCTTTAATCGTAGCTTAACTAAAATTTTAGTATAACAAATTGTACCAAGTGCAATGCCTTTTTGGTGCATCCTCAGTGTGTCGTTGCCTTCAATTTTTTTTTCTTTATTGTTATTTTCAAACCTGTTAACAGGCAGTCCAGCAGCAGCATGCTACGCCGCTCTTTGGCCTCAGAGAACACACAAGATGCAAATGAAGACATCGAGAGAAAAAACGTGGTGGACATAGAAACGGAGACAAACACTTTTTAAAATACATGGAGCCGTTCACGGGCGTAGAGTCCAAGATAAAATTTGTTCAGACACTTGGACAGAGACGAACAGTCTCACACGTGAATGTAGGTGCACAAAAATGAATAACACTGAACCACTTAAGCACAAAACGACGACACACACAGAACACGAGGCGTTGATCTCCGGCGCGCCGAATGTTCACTAACCGTGTACGAGTCCGGGGACCTGCCAAGAGAGGAGGAGGAGGGGTGGGAGAGGGAGAGGGGAGAGCAGATGCCAAGGGCAGGGGAGATAGGGGGAAGGGAGGAAGGGGGAGGGGAAGCCCGGGGGTAGAGGGGAGGAGGGAGAGGACATGGGAAAAGGAAAGAGAAGGGAAGGGAAGGGAGGGAGGGTGCCTAAAGGAAAGGACACAGGAAGTAGGGGGGTAGGATCAAAGTTGATAGGAGGGGTAGATGGAGGGGAGGAGGACATCATCAGGGAGGGGGAGCTGGCGGAAGCCACCTTGGGAGAGGGTAAGGAGGGTGGAGAGATGGAGACCGGGTGGGACGTGGGAATACAGGTGCGGCAGCGGGCGGGGGTGGGAGAGGATGGGTGAGACAAGCGGATGAGGAGGATCGAGTTTGCGGGAGGTGTACAGGATCCGTATCCTTTCAAGGAAGAGGAGGAGGTGGGGGAAGGGGATGAGATCATACAGGATCCACGTGGGGGAGGGGGGATGCGATAGGCGAGGCGGAGAGCATGGCGTTCAAGGATTTGGAGGGATTTATAAAAGGTATGGGGGGCCGAGATCCAGGCCAGATGGGCGTAACAAAGGATGGGTCGGATGAGGGATTTATAGGTGTGGAGGATGGTGGAGGGGTCCAGACCCCATGTACGGCCGGAAAGGAGCTTGAGGAGACGGAGTTGGGAGTGTACCTTGGCTTGGATTGTCCGGAGATGGGGAGTCCAGGAGAGGCGACGGTCGAGGGAGACGCCTAGGTACTTAAGGGTGGGAGTGAGGGCGATAGGACGGACATAGATGGTGAGATAGAAATCAAGGAGGCGGAAGGAAGGGGTGGTTTTGCCTACAATGATCGCCTGGGTTTTGGAGGGATTGACCTTGAGCAACCACTGGTAGCACCAAGCGGTGAACCGGTCAAGATGGGATTGGAGAAGGTGTTGGGAGTGCTGCAGGGTGGGGGCAAGGGCAAGGAAGGGGGTGTCATCGGCAAACTGGAGGAGGTGGACGGGGGGTGACGGCAGCGGCATGTCCGCCGTATACAAAAGGTACAGAAGGGGGGAGAGGACGGAGCCTTGGGGCACACCGGCGGAGGGGAAAAAAGTGTAGGAGTCGGTATTATGGATGGTGACGTAGGAAGGACGGTGGGAGAGAAAGGAGCCGATCAGACGGACGTAGTTAATGGGAAGGGCGAAGGTTTGGAGCTTGAAGAGGAGACCGGAATACCATACACGGTTATAAGCTCGTTCGAGGTCCAGGGAGAGGAAGATTGCGGAGCGATGGGAATTAAGCTGGTCGGAAAGGAGATGAGTGAGGTGAAGGAGAAGATCGTCGGAAGAGAAGGACGGCCGAAAGCCACACTGGGTAACGGGAAGGAGGCGGTGCTGGCGGAGATGCTGGTGGATGCGGCAGGTGAGGATAGATTCCAGGACGTTGCTGAAGACCGAGGTAAGGCTGATGGGACGGTAGGAGGAGACGGCGGACGGCGGTTTGCCAGGTTTAAGGAACATCAGGATACGAGAGGTTTTCCACAGGTCGGGGTAGTAACCGGTGGACAGGACTACATTGTAGAGCCTGGCCAGGGTGGAGAGGAAAGGGACAGGAGCTTCACGAAGGTGACGGTAGGTGACACGATCGTGACCAGGAGCGGTGTTGCGTTTCATGCGGAGTGTAGCAATGAGATCCTGTGTAGTGATAGGGGCATTGAGTTCCGTGTGTGCAATGTTGTCCAACTACTGGAAACCAGGTGCGAGGGGAGAGACAGAGGTGTCAGTTCGATCGCGGACATCCAGGAAGAGGGAGTAATCGAACTGGGGATCATCGGGGATGGAAAAGACATCAGAGAGGTAAGAGGCAAAGTGATTGGCCTTACTAAGGGAGTCAGGGAAGGGGTGATCATCATGGAGAAGAGGATAGTAGGGGGAGGGTTTAGTTCCAGTAAGGCTGGAACCTGCAACACCTAACGCTTCGATTGGTGCCGGAAGAGCACAATCGAAGGGCGGTATTCAACCGAATTACCGCCGGAGATGGTTGCCTTCAAATGGCATACTCTCATAATACGCAAGTTACAATAATTCTTTTGCCACGCATATGATGTTTCTCATTATTTTATTGCAACGAATCTCACAGTTAACAACGGGTTTTCGAGTGAGTCTCAATTTTCTGGTGCCCAGAAACGGCATATACAGGGTGGTCCATTGATAGTGACCGGGCAAAATATCTCACGAAATAAGCATCAAACGAAAAAACTAAAAAGAACGAAACTCGTCTAGCTTGAAGAGGGAAACCAGATGGCGCTATGGTTGGCCCGCTAGATGGCGCTTCCATAGGTCAAACGGATATCAACTGCGTTTTTTTTTAAATAGGAACCACCATTTTCCTACAAATTCGTGTAGTACGTAAAGAAATATGAATGTTTTAGCTGGACCACTTTTTCCGCTTTGTGATAGATGGCGCTGTAATAGTCACAAACGTATAAGTACGTGGTATCACGTAACATTCCGCCAGTGCGGACGGTATTTGCTTCGTATACATTACCCTTGTTAAAATGGGCCGTTTACCAATTGCGGAAAACCTCGATATCGTGTTGATGTAAGGCTATTGTGATCAAAATGCCCAATGGACGTGTGCTATGTATGCTGCTCGGTATCCTGGACGACATCATCCAAGTGTCCGGACCGTTCGCCGGATAGTTACGTTATTTAAGGAAACAGGAAGTGTTCAGCCACATGTGAAACGTCAACCACGACCTTCAACAAATGATGATGCCCAAGTAGGTGTTTTAGCTGCTGTCGTGGATAATCCGCACATCAGTAGCAGACAAATTGCGGGAGAAGCATCAGTTTGTTAGAAGTAGATACCTTAGGGGTTGCGAAGCAACTCAAATATGCTTGATACGGGCAAGTCTTCAGGTCCAGATTGTATACCGATTAGGTTACTTTCAGATTGCGCTGATACAATAGCTCCCTACTTAGCAATCATATACAACCGCTCGCTCACCGATGGATCTGCACCTACAAATTGGAAAATTGCGCAGGTCGCACCAGTGTTTAAGAAGGGTAGTAGGAGTAATCCATCGAACTACAGACCTATATCATTGACGTTGGTTTGCAGTAGGGCTTTGGAGCATATACTGTATTCAAACATTATGAATCACCTCGAAGGGAACGATCTATTGATACGTAATCAGCATGGTTTCAGAAAACATCGTTCTTGTGCAACGCAGCTAGCTCTTTATTCGCACGAAGTAATGGCCCCTATCGACAGGGGATCTCAAGTTGATTCCGTATTTCTAGATTTCCGGAAAGCTTTTGACACCGTTCCTCACAAGCGACTTCTAATCAAGCTGCGGGCCTACGGGGTATCGTCTCAGTTGTGCGACTGGATTCGTGATTTCCTGTCAGGAAGGTCGCAGTTCGTAGTAATAGACGGCAAACCATCGAGTAAAACTGAAGTGATATCAGGTGTTCACCAGGGTTCAAATGGTTCAAATGGCTCTGAGCACTATGGGACTCAACTGCTGAGGTTATTAGTCCCCTAGAACTTAGAACTAGTTAAACCTAACTAACCTAAGGACATCACAAATATCCATGCCCGAGGCAGGATTCGAACCTGCGACCGTAGCGGTCTTGCGGTTCCAGGCTGCAGCGCCTTTAACCGCACGGCCACTTCGGCCGGCTGTTCACCAGGGAAGCGTCCTGGGACCTCTGCTGTTCCTAATCTATGTAAATAACCTGGGTGACAATCTGAGCAGTTCTCTTAGGTTGTTCGCAGATGATGCTGTAATTTACCGTCTAGTAAGGTCATCCGAAGACCAGTATCAGTTGCAAAGCGATTTAGAACAGATTGCTGTATGGTGTGGCAGGTGGCAGTTGACGCTAAATAACGAAAAGTGTGAGGTGATCCACACGAGTTCCAAAAGAAATCCGTTGGAATTCGATTACTCGATAAATAGTACAATTCTCAAGGCTGTCAATCCAGCTAAGTACCTGGGTGTTAAAATTACGAACAACTTCAGTTGGAAAGACCACATAGATAATATTGTGGGGAAGGCGAGTCAAAGGTTGCGTTTCTTTGGCAGGACAGAAGATACAAAAAGTCCACTAAAGAGACAGCTTACACTAGACTCGTTCGTCCTCTACTAGAATATTGCTGCGCAGTGTGGGATCCTTACCAGTTGGGATTGACGGAGGACATCGAAAGGGTGCAAAAAAGGCAGCTCGTTTTGTATTATCACGTAATAGGGGAGAATGTGTGGCAGATATGATACACGAGTTGGGATGGCAGTCATTAAAGCAAAGACGTTTTTCGTCGCGGCGAGATCTATTTACGAAATTTCATTCTCTTCCGAATGCGAAAATATTTTGTTGAGCCCAACCTACATAGGTAGGAATGATCATCAAAATAAAATAAGAGAAATCAGAGCTTGAACAGAAATGTTTAGGTGTTCGTTTTTCCCGCGCGCTGTTCGGGAGTGGAATGGTAGAGAGATAGTATGATTGTGGTTCGATGAACCCTCTGCCAAGCACTTAAATGTGAATTGCAGAGTAATCATGTAGATGTAGATGTAGATGTAGATGTAGATGTAGAATCGGGAATCTCAGAAATGTCAGTGTTTACAATGCTACATCAACATCGATTGCACCCGTACCATACTTCTATGCACCAGGAATTGCACGGCGACGACTTTGAACGTCGTGTACAGTTGTGCCTGTATACGTATATGCTTGAACTGAATGCCAATATGGCGCCCCACAACTCTGCGGCGAAGGGAGACGCAGTGCGGGGTACAGAACGGAGTGCGTGTGACGTAGGTGGCGTTGCGCCATCTCATTGGTCAACGCTCAGACGCATGCTCAGAATATCTGACATGCTCTGCACCTAACTTTCAATTCCACGGTATGACGTCAGAAACTCGGCACGGTCAACGTATGGATGAAGGTCCGTGTGCCGAAGGCTTTAGGTTGATGGCACAATGAGTAATGTCTCATGAAACACTGAAGTCAATTTACTGCTCTGTAATGACCGATACTGCAAGAGTAATTTCACAGAGCACTGAAGAACCTAAGTCGAAACAAGCCCCTGGAGTAGACGTCTTTCCGTCCGAACTACTGATATCCTTGGGTGAAGCAGCCATGACAAAATTACTCCACCTGGTGTGCACGATGTACGTTACAGGCGAAATACCTCAGACTTAAAGAAGAATGTATTAGTTCCAACTCCAAAGAAAGCAAGAGTTGACAGGCACGAATGTCAGTTTAACAAGTCATGTTTGTTAAACACTAATTGAGGATCTTAGTACCAAAAACAGCCAAGCCCATTTTTTTCGATTTTCTGATATTGGTTTTCTTATACTATTTTCCGCGCTGAATCGGATGGTAGCCTTAATGTGTGTCAAAAATGTATGAAAATTGCTTAAAAACGGTTTAATAGTGTGGCTTTGCATCAAAAACGACTAAATCGAAATAAGTGTTGTTTCACTCCATCGGTAGGCAATCGGAACACAGGACTTGGTACGCGGCATCCATCTTGTCCTGTTTACTTGCGTGCTGTGTGTGTTAGCACTTTCGTTACTATGTTTTTGTTATACTTCGATTCAGTTTTTTATAGCGAAAATGGAAAAGAATGTGTCAGAAATTCTCCAACGAAGCATGCCAAAGAAAAACAAAGCTGAATGGAAATGCTCCAAAGGGAAGTTATCAAAGTAAGAGAGACGACCCAAACCTATTTACTTTTTCGTGTGATGTCTGTATGGTTCAAATGGCTCTGAGCACTATGGGACTTAACTTCTGAGGTCATCAGTCGCCTAGAACTTAGAACTAATTAAACCTATCTAACCTAAGGACATCACATACATCCATGCCCGAGGCAGGATTCGAACCTGCGACCGTAGCGGTCTTGCGGTTCCAGGCTGCAGCGCCTAGAACCGCTCGGCCACTCCAGCCGGCCCTGATGTCTGTTCGAATTTTCTGATTGTTTAGTTTCAAAAGTCATAATTGTGTTGTTTTTATAGTGGTCTGTTATTTGTAAACAAATATCAGTGACCTTGGCTTCTGTTTAATTCAGCTACTCCGCTTACCTTTCCAACTTAAGACCACAGAGGAAGTACAAAATTGTACCGACTTCTAACCATGAACGCTGTTCAGAGTTTTCGTGCAGCTTTATACAGTATAAACAATAAGGTCACCAAAGATTGTTTTATTTTGAAATACTGCAAGGACCAACAGCCTGCAAGACAATGCGCTAGACATGCTGAAAGATCTCTTAAGGATGCGACATACGAATATTTTGTGGTGAACCACAATAAAGGCAAAACAAAATCTTCATTCGCTGCAGGCTGAGTCCTTTTTCAGTCATCTGAGACAGGAAACTGGAGGGTTTCTAATCATTTCTATCGCTAAGAAAAAAAAACCTCTTCCTGAGGTACAGGACGAGATGGCTTGTTACAGCCGACTACTTTATTGCTAGAACCTGGTTGTAGTTACATGAAGTCAAGGGCATCATTGAATTCACGAGCGGTCTGAATATACGAATGATGTGAACACGATATCCAAAAGGCATCGGATCAGGTCGCATCTGCTGTTTCCAATGAGCTGTGTAAGATAAACAGTAGAAATGATCTTGCTAACATAAATAAAATTCGTGTTTTAGCAGATGGCTGTTCACAACAAAATAAAAATGCCAAGGTACTGGCCATTGCTTGAACTAGTATATCCCGTGACCGGGCACTCTTAGGTCGCATCTGAAAGAGTTTTTGGTTTGCCTGAAAAATATTTGAAGAATAAAAAATACGATGTTTGTAGTTTCTGAGAACCATGAATTCTTTTCAAAACATAAGACCATAACTTTACTGAGAAGAGACAGGACAGGCTTTGATGGAGACAACAAGCTAAGAAGCATTTACAGTCAACGCAGGACATTAATTTTTGACTTTCTAAATCGAAACCCTTCAATGTCAACAAAAATCATGCAGATGTGTTGGTAGCTGGGGAGCCAGCTTGTAATACAGACGTTGGCAGGCTTTTCGTTGGTACAAATGCAGACAAGGTCCCAGCATGAAACAGAGAGACTGCAATGGTATTGTAACATCACTGAAAGAGAAGCTTCTGGTGTGGAAGAGGAGGAAGAATACTGCGAATGTGAGAATATGGAGAAGGATGAAGATTTAGTGCTCAGTTCATGTGCTTAGTTTTTTATTACTACCTGTTAAATGTTTGAAACGTATTCAGTGTTTCTCGTTTTTAATTCAAGAGCGACCAGTGCTAAAAGTCATCTTAATGCAACTTTTTTTAGATGACTCAGTTAATAAACGTTTCGATTTGATTGTTCAGTAATTTTTGTTGTTCAAACCCTTCCACCCGCTCTGTGTTGTATGTTTATTTCATATTAACTGTCAGTAAGGTCATTCTAAAAACAAAAGTGTCTAAGGCAAGGATTGTAAACTATGTAGAAAAATATATAGCGAAAACTAATCTAAGAAGTACGTGGATAACTTCGGTTTACTGTCAGAAATAGACAAAGGCGGCCAAGTCCAGATTTTAACCAATTTTTTTCGATTTAATTACAGACTTTTGCCACGTTTTCGTTACTGAAAGTCATTTGTTTGATATAAAAAAGAGCGGACAACAAAATTTCACATGTGTGGGTATTTTGCTAATATGATTTTCAGTTTTCTGCCTTTCCTGTCAACCAAATCGAGAGTGGACTTGGCTTTGTTTGATATTAGGCTCATCAATCACAGTCTAAGACAAAAAAAAAAAAAGACGCATGACGGATGAATTATCCGTATCTGACGGAAAATGGTAGATGTACAAGTACAGACAAACAAATGATTACAAGTTCAGAAAAAATGGATGATTTATTCAAGAGAAAAGCTTCACAAACTTAATTTAATTTTTTCCATATTTTGCAACTTAAAACGTGACTGTATTCAAAACGTTGGAAGTATGAATTAAACAACGCCTTCAGTCACAACTTTTTCGTGTTTTATTACCTACACTTGACGATGGCCCCACAGGGTCCTAAACGCATCGTGTAGTTAATAAAACATGAAAACGTTGTGACCGAAGGCGTTTTTTAGTTCACAAACTGAGCAAGTCAGTAATGCGTGTCCATCTCTGGGGTTTATGCAAGTAGTTATTCGGCTGAGCACTGGTTGATAGAGTTGTTGGATATATTCCTGAGAGATACCGTGCCCAGTCTGGAACCGCGTGACCGCTACGGTCGCGGGTTCGAATCCTGCCTCGGGCATGGATGTGTGTGATGTCCTTAGGTTAGTTAGGTTTAAGTAGTTCTAAGTTCTAGAGGACTGACGACCTCAGATGTTAAGTCCCATAGTGCTCAGAGCCATTTGAACCATTTGATACCGTGCCAAATATATCCAGTTGGTCCGCCAGATCGTCAAAATCCCGAGCTGGTTGGAGGGCCTTGCCCGTGATAGTCCAAACTGTCTCAGTTGGGGAGAGGTCTGGCGACTTTCCTGGACAAGGCAGGTGGGCATTGGCTAAGACAAGCAGCAGAAACTCTCGTCGTGCGCGGACGGGCATTCTCTTGTTGAAATGTAAGGGCCCGATGGCTTGCCGTGAAGGGCAACAAAATGGGACGTAGAATACAGTCGACGTACCGCTGTGGTGTAAGGCTGCCGCGGATGACAACCTAATGGGTGCTGCTATGAAACGAAATGGCACCCCAGACCATCACGAGTGGCTGCCGAGGCGTGTGTCTGGCGACAGTCAGGTTGGCATCCCACCGCTATCCAGGACGTCACCACACATCTCTGCGCCCTAGAACCTCGTTTACTGGAATAGTATTTTCTTCAGTGATGGGTCCCGTGCGTGGAGGCGCCCTAGACAGCGGTGGAGTACCAACTTGACTGTCATCCATCATGTAGCCCAACAGCCACGAGTGATGGCCTCAGGTGCCACCTCTTTTCATAGCAGGGCCCCTTTGGTTGCCATCTGCGGCACAATTACAGCACAGCGGTCCGTCAACGATATTCTACGTCCCGTTTTGTTGCCCTTCGTGGCAAGCCATCCTGGGCTCACATTTCAGCAAGATAACGCCCACCCAAACACGGTGAGAGTTTCTACTGCTTGTCTCCATGCTTACCAAACCCTACTTTGGCCAACATGGTCGCCGGATCTGTCCCCAGTTGCCAACTAAGGATTTCGAGCATCTAACGCGGCAATTCGACAAAATTTGGAACGATATCTGTTAGGATTATATCGAGCAGTTCCATCAATCAATGCCAAGTCGAATAACTGTGTGCATAAAGATCACATATGAACCGACGCGTAATTGACTTTCTCGATTTGTGAAACTCTTTCTGTTGAATAAACCATCCAGTTTTTGTATGCCTGTACATGAACGTCACATCTACCGATTTCTGTCCCATTTGGTTAATTACTTCATGGTGTGTTTTTTTCCGTAGAGTGTGTTTAAAGGCAGTATCTGAAAGATTTTTCTGGTTAAATTTTTCTACCTTGATTAACTACTAGACACTATGAGATCAAAAGTATCCAGAGACCTGGCTGAAAAACTTACAAGTTCGTGGCGCCCTCCATCGCTAGTGGTGAAATTCAGTATGGTGTTGGCCCACCCTTAGCCTTGATGACAGCTTCCACTTTCGTGGACATACGTTCAATAGGGTGCTGGAAAGTTTCTTGGGGAATGGCAGCCCATTCTTCACGAAGTGCTGCACTGAGGAGAGGTATCGATGTCGGTCGTGATACCTGGCACGAGGTCGGCGTTCCAAAACATCCAGAACGTCTTCTATACGATTCAGGTCAGGATTCTGTGCAGGCCAGTCCATTATAGGGATGTTGTAGTCGTATAACCACTCCGCCATAGGCCGTGCACTATGAACAGGTGTTCGATCGTGTTGAGAGATGCAATAGCCATCCCCGAATTGTTCTTAAGCAGTGGAAGCAAGGAGGTGCTTAAAACATCAATGTAACCCTGTGCTGTGGTAGTGCCACGCAAAACAACAAGATGGTACAAGCCTCCTCCGTGAAAAACACGACCACACCATAACACCACAGCCTTCGAATTTTACTGTTGGCACCACACACGTTGGCAGATGATGTTCACCGGGAATTCGCCATACCCACACCCTGCCATCGGATTGCCACATTGTGTACCGTGATTCGTCACACCACAAAACGTGTTTCCACAGTTCAATCGTCCAACTTTTACGCTCCTTACACCAAGCGAGGCGTCGTTTGGCATTCACTGTCGCGATGTGTGGCTTACGAGCAGCCGCTCGACCATGAAATCCAAGTTTTCTCACCTCCCGCCTAACTGTCATAGTACTTGCAGTGGATCCTGATGCAGTCTGGAATTCCTGTATGATGATCTGAATAGATGTCTGCGTATTACACATTACGACCCTCTTCAACTGTCAGCGATCTCTGTGAGTAAACAGACGAGGTCGGCCTGTACGCTTTTGTGCTGTACGTGTCCCTTCACGTTTGTGAAGTGACACCCAACCACCTGACCACGTTGGAAGTCCGTGAGTTCCGCGGACCGCCCCATTCTGCTCTCTCACGATGTCCAATGCCTACTGAGGTCGCTAATATGGAGTGATTGGCAGTAGATGGCAGGATAATGCATCCAATGGGTGTCCAGATACTTTTGATCACATTGCATATATTTAGAGAACTTTATTGTTTGTCGTTGTTTATGTTACTCATATTTGATGCCTCTGGGAGAAAATAATGAGGTAAAATGTTCGTATGTGGTGTGTCTAACACCTTACCATTCCCAGATCTAAGCTCCCTAACATATCAGAAAGGAAGCCTGTGCCTTAGATACGCTTATGTATATTTTAAAACTGCAAGCAATATTGACGGATGACAAGTTCAGCTGAATGTTATAAGGCCAAAGCTGATTTCTCTTTTTTTAAAAAAAAAAAAACTTTGTCAGTCTCAGACAGTGCTCCACCTCTAATGACAACAGTGTGGAAGAGATCTTTTTTTTTCGTTCATCTATTAGTTGCGCGGGGTAGCCATGCGGTCTCAGGCGCCTTGCCACGGTTCACGCGGCTGCCCCCGTCAGAGGTATGGGTCCTCCCTTGATCATGGGTGTGTGTGTGTTATCCTTAACGTAAGTTAGTTTAAGTCAGATTAAGTAGCGTGTAAGCCTAGGGACCGACGAGCTCAGCAGTTTGGTGCCATACACACTTAACACAAATTTCCATTGTAATGCTGATACAAACAACCATCATCTCCGAACTGTTCGTCTACTGTGCGGAGTACACAACGCTGTAAAATCTGTTCATACCCTTTCACATTCAGTGTTTTCTTAAGCGTCGTAAGACAACCACAGCCTAGCAATGTAAATCACCCTCATACCGTAAAACCACCTCTTCTGCGTCTCACTGTTGGCACTTGGCATAACACACGACGCTGGGTAATGTTCTCGAGGCATTCGCCACACCCAAACCCCTTACATCAGATTGTCGCATGGTACAGCGTGATTGATGACTCCAGTTCACTCGTTTCCAGTCATCCGCTGTCCAGCGGTGTTGCCCTTTACACCACCTCAAGCATCGTCTAGCAATGACTCCAGAAATGTGTGGCTTGCAGAGAGCTGCTCGAACATTGCACTCAAGCCTTTTTAACTTCATGCACATAGTTATTGTACCAAATGGACTACTGGCAGCACTTTGGAATTCACGAGTGATTCACTGAGCGAGGTGGTTAGCACACTGGACTCGCATTTGGGAGGACGACGGTCCAAACCCGCGTCTGGCCATCCTGATTTAGGTTTTCCGTGATTTCCCTAAATCGCTGCAGCGAATTCCGGGATGGTTCCTATGACAGGGCACGTCGGAATTCCTTCCCCATACTTCTCTAATCCCACGGGACCGATAACGTCGCTTTTTGGCCTCCTCCCCCAAATCATCCAATCACCCAACCAGTCGTAAGTGATTGCTTCCGCTAATCTCATGCAGTTTTTTACAGCCATGCTCCACAGTGGCTGACGATCCCTTTCGTCAGTACATTGTTTGCCCAGTCTTGGTTCAGCTGTTGTTGTTCCTTGCCGTTTTCACTCCACAATCACATCAACGACAGTCGACTTGAAGATATAATATTGTGCCCTGCCCGTAACGAAATAACATACTATTTTCTTTTTCTATCGGAATATTAAGATTTAGGGATATAATTTAACCACTGAGTCAATGAACTGAGCTGCAAGTCAGCGAATATGTACGCCCAGAATAATGATAGCGGCGTATCATTATCATCTGTATTTTGTTCTATACAAGAATGCCCGCTCGTCTTTTCTTTCTCTTCTTTAATCGCTCGCCTTTCCGACAGTATCTTACGCTATCAGACTCCTATTTTCTTCCATTTTGTTGAAATGAACTAAACTTCTATTCATGCTGAAAATTTATTTAATCATTCTATTAATATCGCTAATTGCGAGTACTAATATGACCTTATTATGAATGCTTTATTCTTTCGTTCCACAGTTGAGCTAAGATTATTGTAATTTCCAAGTATTTCTCTGAAATACGGGGCAATTCTTTGTTATGTTCAAAACTGTGAGAATTATTCACAGAATGTTAGATTTCTGTACAAATTATTTACTTCGTCAAATTGTTTAATTTAACATTTCTGCTTTCATTTCGTAATAGCAGTCCCACATTTCCAGTTTATAAATGCTGTAGATATAGGGTCCGATGACCTCAACAAATGGTTCAGATGGCTCTGAACATTATGGGACTTAACGTCTGAGTCCATCAGTCCCCTAGAACTTAGAACTACTTAAACCTAACTAACCTAACGACATCACACACATCCATCCCCGAGACAGGATTCGAACCTGCGATCGTAGCGGTTGCACGGTTCCAGACTGTAGCGCCTAGTACCGCTCAGCCACCCCGGCCGGCTGACCTCAATAGTTTGGTCCCATAGTCCTTACCGCAAATGTCCAAAAAAATTTGCCCACTAGTGCCTTATGTGCAACATAGTGTAAAACGTTCCAGTTCGATACGGTTCACAGTTAAATAGCCCGCGTCTACCATGTTGTGTTGTTGTGGTCTTCAGTCCTGAGACTGGTTTGATGCAGCTCTCCATGCTACTCTATCCTGTGCAAGCTTCTTCATCTCCCAGTACCTACTGCAACCTACATCCTTCTGAATCTGCTTAGTGTATTGATCTCTTGGTCTCCCTCTACGATTTTTACCCTCCACGCTGCCCTCCAATGCTAAATTTGTGATCCCTTGATGCCTCAAAACATGTCCTACCAACCGATCCCTTCTTCTAGTCAAGTTGTGCCACAAACTTCTCTTCTCCCCAATCCTATTCAATACCTCCTCATTAGTTACGTGATCTACACACCTTATCTTCAGCATTCTTCTGTAGCACCACATTTCGAAAGCTTCTATTCTCTTCTTGTCCAAACTAGTTATCGTCCATGTCTCACTTCCATACATGGCTACACTCCATACAAATACTTTCAGAAACGACTTCCTGACACCTAAATCTATACTCGATGTTAACAAATTTCTCTTCTTGAGAAACGCTTTCCTTGCCATTGCCAGTCTACATTTTATATCCTCTCTACTTCGACCATCATCGGTTATTTTACTCCCTAAATAGCAAAACTCCTTTACTACTTTGTCTCATTTCCTAATCTAATTCCCTCAGCATCACCCGACTTAATTTGACTACATTCCATTATCCTCGTTTTGCTTTTGTTGATGTTCATCTTATATCCTCCTTTCAAGACACTGTCCATTCCGTTCAACTGCTCTTCCAAGTCCTTTGCTGTCTCTGACAGAATTACAATGTCATCGGCGAACCTCAAAGTTTTTACTTCTTCTCCATGAATTTTAATACCTACTCCGAATTTTTCTTTTGTTTCCGTTACTGCTTGCTCAATATACAGATTGAATAACATCGGGGAGAGGCTACAACCCTGTCTCACTCCTTTCCCAACCACTGCTTCCCTTTCATGCCCCTCGACTCTTATAACTGCCATCTGGTTTCTGTACAAATTGTAAATAGCCTTTCGCTCCCTGTATTTTAGCCCTGCCACCTTCAGAATTTGAAAGAGAGTATTCCAGTCAACATTGTCAAAAGCTTTCTCTAAGTCCACAAATGCTAGAAACGTAGGTTTGCCTTTTCTTAATCTTTCTTCCAAGATAAGTCGTAAGGTCAGTATTGCCTCACGTGTTCCAACATTTCTACGGAATCCAAACTGATCTTCCCCGAGGTCGGCTTCTACCAGTTTTTCCATTTGTCTGTAAAGAATTCGCGTTAGTATTTTGCAGCTGTGACTTATTAAACTGATAGTTCGGTAATTTTCACATCTGTCAACACCTGCTTTCTTTGGGATTGGAATTATTATATTCTTCTTGAAGTCTGAGGGTATTTCGCCTGTCTCATACATCGTGCTCACCAGATGGTAGAGTTTTGTCATGACTGGCTCTCCCGAGGCCATCAGTAGTTCTAGTGGAATGTTGTCTACTCCCGGGGCCTTGTTTCGACTCAGGTCTTTCAGTGCTCTGTCAAACTCTTCACGCAGTATCTTATCTCCCATTTCGTCTTCATCTACATCCTCTACCATAGAAGCTGTCATTTGGTCGCAGCTCGTAATTCACTGGTTCCTTTCGGCAGCGGTAAGCTTCCGAACCGTCCTCGGAGAATGGGACAGGTGGTAGCGGAACGAAGAGAACGTCACGCAGTGTGCGGAACGCCAAAGAGCCGTTGAGTAATGAGAGAGCGCTGCGTGTGCTGGCGGTGTCGATTATCCGGCTAAGGATGGGGGCGGAGGCTGCGGAGGCGGAGGCGAAGGTGTCGCTGCCTCGGGGGCGGGTGGGAGGCGCCCCATGAATCAGGAGCGGGGAGGGGTGGGGGTGGGGGTGGGTCCTCTCTTTAGCCACCTGAGATATGGCTCAGGGCTGGCCAGCACCCTGCCCCGTCAAGGTCCGGCGTCTCACCTCACATCTTGCGGCCAGTGCGCTGTCGCCAGCCAGTGTGTCTCTTCTGAAACGCCGAACTGACAGACAGCGTGAGCAAAAAACTGCGACTGTTTGCTGATCACGCTGCAGTGTCTACTTCTACACCGATGCGCCAAAGAAACTGGTATAGGAATGCCTATTCAAATACAGAAATATGTAAACACGCAGAATACGGCGCTGCGGTTGGCAATGCCTATATAAGACAAGTGTCTGGCGCAGTTGTTAGATCGGTTACTGCTGTTACAATGACAGGTTATCAAGATTTAAGTCAGTCTGAACGTGCGGCGGCGCGGTTCTTTCCTTGCTTTTAGGACGGACCTGCACCTACCTGTGAACATTGTCTTAGCAGATCATCAGTAGGACAGCCGAGTGAAACCTACTGTACTTCGACGTGAATCAGGCTGCAATTTAAGTCACTAATCTACGTTTCGGGAGAAAGTTTTCACACAAATGAAAGGTCGGAAATTTTGTCCTCAATTAATATAGTCTGAAACTTAGGTGAACAACTATCACTGCCAAGCCCGTGCTAGTCTTAACACAGTCCCTCACAATCCCTTTCACTCATGTTAGCAAGTTTATGGTGTTGCATTTCCCAAAAACGTAATAGCTATAAAAATACTGATTGTTTTTGATTGATAATGCTCGCCAAATATTAAGTCTGTCGGTACCCAATGCACTCACAGTTCTTAGCCACCGATCTGCTCAATACGCCACGCGGAATATATGTCTTTTTCGTCACAAAATTCACTTAAAATTTCCGAAATTTCTACACACCCATCGGAATAATTATGCCGTCACTTCGCCACACTTTTGATGTATGAAACACTGCTAGATCCGGCAACTTATCGTTTCCATCGGAACTACTACTGCACGCGTCCGAGCTGTTTCATTGCTAGGCTCCCACTCTTCCCTAGAATACTCTAAGTCTTCTCGATCAGCAGAGAAAGGCGCGCGAAGAATATTGCTTTACCATTGGTCAGTTTACTCAACAGCCAATAGCAAAAAAAAATTCTCCCGCGTCAGTCCGCGCTTTTCATCAGTAACCAATCGCAAAATAATAAACCTAACGACTGCACTTTTTCCGACGTAATTATCTAATATGCTGAAGTTTTGCTTATGCAAGAAGTTATTTACTATTGTTATTTATACCTGAATTAACTTTCCCTTTACCATAAACTTACTTTACAAATCTACTCTACAAAAATCCCCTTTGTCCATATCCATACTTCTTCGAAATATTCCCACATTAAATCCTACTACACAACTCGTTAAACAATTATCTTCGTATTAACCTCAAACTACACTCACGCATCATTAATACTGCTAAAACACATTTATAACATTTTACATGCACAAAAAGACATAATAACACTTTATGAAAATACTAGAACAGTTTATGAAAAACATTCTATTACTTTAGTGCACTCTAGAGGGCACAACCGAAACTAAAATCACAGTCCTCCTATCCAATACTGTCCTCTATCGGCTGATACATAAACTACGTGCGCGTCCAGTCTCGCGTCACCATCTGTCACTATCCAACTCTCAGAAACATCTCCCACTTAACCGCCTCCAAGGCAGGATCGGTATACGGCATTACGCCTCAGAGCGATGGGACACAGTATCTTCGATGAAGCCGTGAAGTGGAGTTTTTCCCGTACGACCATTTCTCGATTGTCTGTGAATATCAGGAATCCGGTAAAACATCAAATCTTCGACATCGACGCTGCCACAAAAAGATATTGTAAGAACGGGATCAACGACGACTGAAGAGAATCGTTCAGCGTGATCCAAGTGCAACCCTTCCGCAAATTACTGCAGATTTCAATGCTGGGCCATCAAAAAGTGTCAGCGTTCGAACCATTCAACGAAACATCATCGATATGAGCTTTCGGAGCCGAAGGCCCACTCGTATAGCCTTGATGACGGCACGACACAAAGATTTACGCCTCGTCTGGGCCCGTCAACATCGACATTGGACTGTTGATGACTGGACACATGTTGCCTGGACGGACGAGTCTCGTTTAAAATTGTATCGACCGGGTCTGCGTGTACGGGTATGTAGATGTTCAGATGTGTGTGAAATCTTATGGGACTTAACTACTAAGGTCATCAGTCCCTAAGCTTACACACTACTTAACCTAAATTATCCAAAGGACAAATACACACACCCATGCCCGAGGGAGGACTCGAACCTCCTCCGGGACCAGCCGCACAGTCCATGACTGCAGCGCCCCTGACCGCTCGGCTAACCCCGCGCGGCGGGTATGGAGAAAACCTCATGAATCCATGGACCCTGCATGTCAGCAGGGGATTATTCAAGCTGGTGTAGGCTCTATAATGGTGTGGGGCGTGTACAGTTGGAGTGATATGGGATCTCTGATACGTCTAGATACGACTCTTACAAGTGAAACTTACGTAAGCATCCTGTCTGATCACCTGCATCCATTCATGTCCATCGTGCATTCCGACGGACTTGAGCAATTCCAGCAGCACAATGCGACACCCCGCACGTCTAGAATTGCTACAGAGTGGGTCCAGGAACACTCTCCTGAGTTTAAACACTTTCGTTGGCCACCAACTCTCCAGATAAGAACATTATTGAGCATATCTGGGATGCCTTGCAACGTGCTGTTCAGAAGCGATCTCCACCCTCTCGTACTCTTCCAGACGTATTGAGATCCCTGCAGGATTTATGGTGTCAATTCCCTCCAGCACTACTTCAGAGACTTCTGTGTGCTCGTGGGGGCCCTAAACGATATTAGGCAGGTGTACCAGTTTCTTAAGCCTCTTCAGTGTACATCAGATGTCAGCAATGGCACATGAAGGGATTTCATACATATCTTATGTATTTTATTTATCACTATCGTGCACTGTTCGCGCCGGCCGAAGTGGCCGTGCGGTTAAAGGCGCTGCAGTCTGGAACCGCAAGACCGCTACGGTCCCAGGTTCGAATCCTGCCTCGGGCATGGATGTTTGTGATGTCCTTAGGTTAGTTAGGTTTAACTAGTTCTAAGTTCTAGGGGACTAATGACCTCAGCAGTTGAGTCCCATAGTGCTCAGAGCCATTTGAACCATTTGAACCACTGTTCGCACAGCTATTCTCCTTATTACGTGATGGTTCAGGGCACTACGGTATATCGTCTCTATAAGTTGTGTCCAAAAAGTGCGAACAGTCAGCGAAGTGGAATGGCCCTGTAATAAAAAAAATAAAAATAAAAATTGCCTTTATACGTGCAATTTCAAGACAGCTATTTAATTTCGCTGAAACTAGTAGTCATATTATATTTTTATGCGATCTGGGCGAATAATCCTGTAGTAAGAAGAAGAAATCGCCTCCAATACAGCTGACAATATCAGGTAATCATCATAACATATATTATTTCTCAAGTCAACATTCCTTTTTTCTCAACACATACCATTTGTATAGGGACGAATGAGGTATTGTTAGAAATGTTTTTAACCGACTTCCCACATTGCACACCGATTTTTCATGGGACCTGCTGCAGTAATCGAAGAAACACTTACAGCTGCGAACCACCTGCATCCCTTCATGCGTGAAGTCAGATGGCGATGTCACCATTCAGCAGTATAACTGTCCGTGTCTCAGAGCCACAATTGCGCTACAGTTGTTTGACGAGAATTCATAGCGAACTCACGTAGATGTCTCGGCGACCAAGTTTTCCTGATGTACATCCTATGGAATCCATCTCGGTCTCTATCGGGTGCCATCACCACTTTCGCAAAACAGCGCCTCGTTATTTACGGGAATTACTTGGCCTATTCTATTTCGGAAGGAAAATTGTTGCTGGAATTCGGCAAGAGGAATGGGCTGGCGATCGCAAATTCCTGGTACAAGAAGAGAAGTATCCACAAAATAACTTGGTACAGTGGAGACTGGTCCCAAACTTCAGTAGTAGGCTATGTACTAGTGGATAGGCAGATGATGAGCAGTCTCACAGATGTTAAGGTCATTCCATCTGAGGCCTTAGACAGTGACCATCGGCTGTTGGTAGCCACCCTGAGAGAGAAAAAAGATAGGAGGGCAACAGATATACAGGAGAAAAGGTTGAAGACATGGATGCTGAAAGAGGATGAACGGAGGACCCAGTACCAGACACTGATCAGGAAGAAGCTGCCAAAGGAATATCAGAGAACAGTGGAAGAAGAATGGGGAGATTTTAAGAGGGCTCTAGTTGAGGCAGCTGAGATTGTGTGCGGAAGAACTAGCACAAAGAGGAGAAGTAAGGAAACCCCATGGTGGAACAACATACGTAAAGAGGCAGTACTTCGAAAGAACAAAGCCTTCAGAGAATGGTTCCAGACCCGAACAGAGGAAGCTAGGGTAAAATATAAGGAAAGCAAGAAAGCGGCACAGACCATAGTAAGGGCGGAGAAGAAGGATGGAAAAATGGACAAGAATGTTAGAAGAGGACAGTGAAGGGAACAAAAAAGTACTTTACACCATGGTAAGAAATAAGAGGAACGACAGAAGCGAGTGCCTGAGGATCATGGATAATAATGGAAGAGTTGTGGAGGAAATGCATGAGCTCAAAAAGATTTGGAAGGAGTACTTTGAAGATCTGTTGAATGCCGACAAGCGGGTAACTAACAGCGATGGAGAGCCTAAGGCAGCAGACGATTATAATAGTGGGGAAATTGATGATCTAACTTGGAATGAAGTGGAAGAAGCCATAAAGAGGATGAAAGGGGGCAAGGCACCAGGTTGGGTCGAAGTAACAGTGGATATGATACGAGCAGCAGGAGAAGTAGGAACCCAGTGGCTATACAGAGTGCTGAGGGTGGTGTGGAAGGAGAACAGAATTCCTGAGGATTGGAAGAAAGGAATTATAGTCCCGATCTTCAAGAAAGGGGATAAAAGGAGATGTGAGAACTACAGAGGAATCACCCTGCTATGCCACTGTGGAAAAATCTATGAAAAGATCCTGGAGAAGAGAATAAGAAGCAGTATTGAAAGTAGACTGCAAGAGGAGCAGTACGGTTTCAGACCGGGAAGATCAACAACGGACCTCATATTTGCGGTAAGGCAACTGCAGGAAAGGCACTATGAGTACGGGAAGGACTTAATCATGGCCTTTTTAGATACTGAGAAGGCGTATGACAGTATCTGTAGGGACAAGCTCTGGGATGTGCTGAACGCAAAAGGGATAGATGAAGAGATAACACGAAAAGTCAGAAAAATGTATGAGGGAAGTGAGAGTTGTGTGAAAGTGGGGAGGGAACGTACTGCATGGTTCAAGCTGGAAAATGGGCTGCGACAGGGAAGTGCACTTTCGCCCTTATTGTTTATTATTGTTATGGATGAAATCCTACGGCAAGTATCAGATGCAATTGGAGATCATAAAATGAAAGCAGTGCTTTTTGCCGATGACCTGATGTTATGGGGAAATTGCGAGAAGGAGGTGCAAGAGCAGTTAGATGTATGGGAGGCAACGGCAGCACAATATGGAATGCATTTCTCTGCAAAGAAAAGTGAAATAATTGTCACAACAAGGAAGAAGAATAGGCCAAATGTGGATATAACTTGTGGAGGGGAAAAACTACAAGTGGTAGAGAACTTCAAGTACCTGGGAAGCATGATTGAAAGTAAGGGGGGAAACGCAATGGAAATAAATGAAAGGTGCAGAAAAGCAGGGCAGTTCTACAAATGCATTAGGGGGCTTATTTGGAGCAAGGAGGTACCACATAAATCCAAGGGAATTATATACCGAACCTACTTTGTCCCCATATTGACATACGGAAGTGAGACATGGGTAATGCACAAAAGCGACAAAAGTAGAATACAGGCTAGTGAAATGAAGTTCCAGAGGAGCAGGTTGAGTGTAACAAGACGAGACAGATTGCGAAATGTGTATGTGAGGGAAAGACTAAAGGAGGAACCAGTACAGGACAGGATCGAAAAATCAAGACTGCAGTGGTATGGACACATGAAGAGAATGGATGAGGGAAGAATTCCAAAGAGGATGTTTGATCTGCAACTGGAGGGGAAGAGGCCCAGAGGAAGACCAAGAGATAGATGGGTGAAGGGAGTGAAGGAATGTGTGACGAGAAGAGGGGAGAACTGGACGAAGGTGGAAGAGGGGGACTGGTGGAAAGACAGAACACGATGGAGAGGCTTGTGTTCCCGACAGACCCAGCCAGTGGCTGGAAACTGTCCAAGATGATGATGATGACTTGGCCTATTCATAGACATCTAATGCCACGTACCCCCACAAACCTACCAACAAACTGTCAGATACCTGATACGCAGAATCAGTGATGTATTTCGTTCCAAAGACGGACAAACAAGCTACTAAGCGGGTATTCATAATGTTTTGGCTCATCAGTGTATTTTCATCATGAATGAAGTTCCCAACGATCTGCTGTAGACAGCTTTCAGAGAAGGAATTAGGTAGTTTTCAGAGAAGGTTCATATAGTTCAAATGGCTCTGAGCACTATGGGGCTTAACATCTGAGGTCATCAGTCCCCTAGAACTTAGAACTACTTAAACCTAACTAACCTAAGGACATCGCACACATCCATGCCCGACGCAGGATTCGAACCTGCGACCGTAGCGGTCGCCCGGTTCCAGACTGAAGCGCCTAGAACCGCTCGACCACAACGGCCGGCTTTCAGAGAATGAAATTAGTAATATTTCACAAGAAGTCTTGTCACGGCCACCACTAACAAAACTGTAACAATACCATTCCCATTTGATTGTTGGATTATTAAAGTCTCCTCCGATAATTACAGTGTGATTGGGGAACTTTTGTAAACCGAAGTTTTCTCTAAAGCTTTTGGTCATACCAGCAGATAAATCTAGTGGACAAGCAAGCTTTTAAGCAGGTTGACTCAATGTTTTGGATCATCAATGTAACCATCATGAGTGCGGTTCCCAATGATCTGATATAGGTAGTTTTCAGAGAAGGCATTTAGTAATGTTCCACAAGAAGTCTTGTCATGTCCACCACTAACAAAAGTGTAACAACGCTATTTGATTGTTGGATTATTAAAGTCTCCTCTGATGATTACAGTGTGACTGGGGAACTTATGTAGAAGCAAACTGAGGTTTTCTCTAAAGCTTTTGGTTGCATCAGGAGATGAGTCTGGAGATAGATGGAAGGATTCAATTACAGTTTTATGCCCACTCTAGATCTTGAATCTTGCCCAAAAAATCTCACATGCAGTTTCAATTTCAATATCATCCCGATTTCCCATTAGACTGTCTATTTGATGTATGCTTAGAGTTTCCCCAAAAACCTCACTGCTCTTAACCTCACGCTTTAACCAGTTTTCTGAACCTGCTATTATGTGAGCTTCAAAGTGTCCTGTTGAGTGACTGTAGGATGAATTACTTGAACAAAATTTCTGTGTGATGTATGGCACCATACCCTCAATGTGGGAACATATAAGTTAATGCAGATGAGTAAGCAAAACAATCCTGTAATATTACAACAGAGTATTAGTGCCATGGTGATCGACACAGTCACACTGATAAAATATCCAGGCATAACGCTACAAAGCGATATGAAGAGGACAGAGCACATATGTAACTTGCAGGGAAGGTGACCAATATTAAGGCTATCAACTATCTGACCGTGGTGTTGAAGTATGCGCTACCATTGACGCCAAAATCCAAAATCGCTATCGCTTCATCTTGGAAAGTGGAAATGTTAGTGCGGTGTTGATTACACATACGGGCAAGGGCAATGACGCTGAGCACATGGTATCATGAAGCCATGCCCCCTTCTTTCCCACTCTCCCTCCCTGCTCTTCTCCAGCCAATTACAAAAATGGTTCAAATGGCTCCAAGCATTCTCTGCCTCGTGATGACTGGGTGTTGTGTGCTGTCCTTAGGTTAGTTAGGTTTAAGTAGTTCTAAGTTCTAGGGGCTGATGACCATAGATGTTAAGTCCCATAGTGCTCAGAGCCATTTGAACCATTTTTTTTTTTTGGCTCCAAGCATCATGGGACTTAACATCTGTGGTCATCAGTCCCCTAGACTTAGAACTACTTAAACCTAACTAATCTAAGGACATCACACACATCCATGCCTGAGGCAGGATTCGAACCTGCGACCGTAGCAGCAGCGCGGTTGCGGACTGAAGCGCCTAGAACCGCTCGTCTACAGCGGCCAGCACCCAATTTCAGTGTTGTAGCACAAAGACGTATAAGAATGACAACTTCATGTAAAATGCCAAACACACACACACACACACACACACACACATCACATCACATTCCTGGCACACCACGCCAGCCGCTGCAATGAGCAGATGGCAAGTCCCGTGTCATTACTGACACTCGACGAGAGTGACTTCACACATGACCATCCTGGGAGCAGTGACTTTCGACCACATCCACATCTGACGATAACACTCCTCGCAGCAGCGACGGGGACACCACCTTGGATGTGTTGGTGTCGCTCACGTTTCAGCGAACGGTCACGCAACTGCTCCACGCCATACGACCATCCATAGGTAAGTCCCAGACCACAGCAGTCATTCCGGATTGCAATGCACAACAAAGTCACCGACAGCTCAAACAAGTGTGCCAGACCAGTTTTATCACATCAAAAAGTAACGTTGGTAGACTGTATGTGTTAGACGAACGACTGTTATGATG
This sequence comes from Schistocerca nitens, assembly GCF_023898315.1. NCBI lineage: Eukaryota > Metazoa > Arthropoda > Insecta > Orthoptera > Acrididae > Schistocerca > Schistocerca nitens. Next base: position 15,701,444 of record NC_064619.1, read on the forward strand.
ACGACAAACGAATCGTCGCCAATGTGAATGAATAGTGGGCAGTGCTAAATAGAAACATACAAATCTCTTCTTGGCATATAAAGCATGTTTGTCAGTGAACTCGATAAGGAGCTGGCTGCATGGTCTGGGTCTGCAACGACTAAAATAATTAGTAGTCGTTGCTAAAAAATAATATATTGTACTTAACTGGTGGTACAGAAGTCTTCATAGTCAGGAGGAATATAATTAAATACAGAGAGGTACAGACGCATCACATAGGCCATACTTTAACTAAGCGCCTTGTTAGAGGTTGCTTCCTATCAGCTAAAGGCTATACTACTTTCCTACTTGACGTCCCGAGCAAGAGTGACCGAGCGCACGCTGGAGACTTGAGCAAGCCGCGGAGCGGCGCTAGTCTCGACTCGCGGGTCCAGCGATACTAGTACGGACTGCGGTCGATAACTGCAACCCCTAAGAATTGTGGTATCGAACGTTGATACCACAACCAGAACAAACAGAACACACAACGTTCGTCATCCAGCTGTCCAAGACGAACGACACTCGTATCAATCTCTTTGGAATCGTCACATGGACTGTGAGTCTCGATTTGCACGAGAAATTTACATGGCAGTTGTGGTCACGGGCGTGCACGAACTGATGCTCGACGAGGATTTTCTCCATCAGTTTCAAATCGTTCAGATGGCTCTGAGTACTATGGGACTTAACATGTGACGTCATCAGTCCCCTAGACTTAGAACTACTTAAACCTAACTAACCTAAGGACAACACACACATCCATGCCCGAGGCAGGATTCGAACCTGCGACCGTAGCGGTCGCGCGGTTCCAGACTGCGGCGCCTAGAACCGCTCGGCCACTCTGGCCGGCTCCATCAGTTTCACCTCTCCCCTGAGCTACCACTAGTGAACCTCAGAGAAAACAGCAGTGGAGAGAAGGTACCTGGTATCACGGTCAGTCATTCACATTCAACTTTAGAGGGTGCTATTCCGGTACAACCCTCTTCATACGCTATGTATGTGATCTGCCAACAAATACTTAACGACCATTGATGCGTTATGAAGAAGTCAAACAGGAAAGACTCAGGCTACACAGCGAGAATTTCTAACTGAAAGCTCAGGTATATTCGTTAAGCAGAGAACTGGAAGCTACATAATGTTATCTATGACAGTTAAAACAGGAACACCACCACGGTCTGCAAATTCCTGACACAGACGAGACGGCGCCCGCCAACACGTCAACAGACTGCACATTCCAACAGTCGCGGCATACTGCACTGCATGATTCACCAAAGATACAGATCACTATGGTGAACTTTTCCAACAGTGTGCATGCACCCATTCCAGGTGCTCCTCGTGTTTCCTACACGGTGTGTGCAACATACACTACTAGCCATTAAAAATGCTACACCACGAAGATGACGTGCTACAGACGCGAAATTTAACCGACAGGAAGAAGATGCTGTGATATTCAAATCATTAGCTTTTCAGAGCATTCACACAAGGTCGGCGCCGGTGGCGACACCTACAACGTGCTGACATGACGAAAGTTTCCAACCGATTTCTCATACACAAACAGCATTGGCTGGCGTTGCCTTGTGAAACGTTGTTGTGATGCCTCGTGTAAGGAGTAGAAATGCGTACCATCACGTTTCCGACTTTGATAAACGTCGGATTGTAGCCTATAGCGATTGCGGTTTATCGTATCGCGACATTCCTGGTCGTGTTGGTCGAGATGTGAAAATGTTCAAATGTATGTGAAATCTTATGGGACTTAACTGCTAAGGTCATCAGTCCCTAAGCTTACACACTACTTAACCTAAATTATCCTAAGGACAAACACACACACACACCCATGCCCGAGGGAGGACTCGAACCTCCGCCAGGATCAGCCGCTCAGTCCGTGACTGCAACGCCTTAGACCGCTCGGCTAATCCTGCGCGGCATGGTCGAGATCCAATGACTGTTAGCAGAATATGGAATCGCTGGGTTCAGGAGGGTAATACGGAACGCCGTGCTGGATCCCAACGGCCTCGTATCACTAGCAGTCGAGATGACAACATCTTATCCGCATGGCTGTAACGGATCGTGCAGCCACGTCTCGATCCATGAGTCAACAGATGGGGACGTTTGCAATACAACAACCATCTGCACGAACAGTTCGACGACGTTTGCAGCAACATGGACTACCTGCTCGGAGGCCATGGCTGCGGTTACCCTTGACGCTGCATCACAGACAGGAGCGCCTGCGATGGTGTACTCAACGACGAACCTGGGTGCACGAATGGCAAAACGTCATTTTTTCGGATGAATCCAGGTTCTGTTTACAGCATAGTGATAGTCACATCCGTGTTTGGCGACATGGCGGTGAACGCACATTGGAAGCGTGCTACCCTGGCCAGCACATTCTCCAGATCTCTTGCCAATTGGAAATGTCTGATCAATGGTCGCCGAGCAACTAGTTCGTCACAATACGCCAGTCACTACTCTTGATGAACTGTGGTATCGTGTTGAAGCTGCATGGGCAGCTGTACCTGTACACGCCATCCAAGCTCTGTTTGACTGAATGCCCAGGCGTATCAAGGCCGTTATTACGGCCATAGGTGGTTGTTCTGGGTACTGATTTCTCAGGATCCATGCATCAAAATTCCGTGATAATGTAATCACATGTCAATCCTAGTATAATATATTTGTCCAATGAATACCCGTTTATCATCTGCATTTCTTCTTGGTGTAGCAATTTTAATGGCCACTAGTATATAAACAGAGAGTTGTGAGTCACAAAATGGTGCACGAAATCAACATCATACCAGACACACCAGTCTACTGTAAGGCATGCTGGCGTGCACCAGCAAAACCACTCAAGTGTTAAAATTGCTATCAACAAATTGCTACAGGCAGGCATGGTCAGGTCGTCGGATGGTTCGTCGGATGGTCCTCGGGCATCAACCATACATATAGCCCCTAAGAAATACCAAATATACAGACTACGTGGTAATTACAAAGCCCTAAATGCCTGCACAGTACCTGATAATTACACCACACCAGATATCCAAGTTTTTACTCACGTCTTGGCACGTGCTTCCATGCACAGCATTCTAAACTCTAAAAAATCACACTTGCAAATCCCCATGGCTACCGAGGACGAACCAATAACTGCTATAATAACACCATTTGGGCTCTGTCGTCTCTTTTTCATGCTCTACAGTTTAAAAAATGCGTCCCAGATATAACAATGCTACATCAATAAAATTCTCCTCAAATTGCCATTGATTTTCATACTTGGACGACATTTTTACTTTTTGCCGTCTGTGTAAGAGCATGAGAAGCATAATCAGCTTATTTTTGAAACTCTTTAAGATTTTGGAGTAGCTATGGACGAAGACCAATGACAGCTTCGACAAACGAAAGTACTATTTCGAGGTCACTCCGTCAGTCAAGCTGGGGCTCGACCCATGACCCGATGCAGAATGCTTATCCGTCAACTCTCCCAGTCAAAGAACTATCAGGAGTTATGATGATTTTTCGGCACGGTAAATTTATACATTTAGCACATGCCACATGCGGCAACCACACAGACATAATTGACAGTAGTGGTGGCTGGAAAAAGCACATGCGGCAAACAGGGTCTACCTTGGACTCCTAAAGTCCAACAGGCATTCGACCAAATTAAGCTCAGCTTATTGCAGGCCACAATATTAGACCAGCATGTCACAGCAGATCACTTGTCAATTATCTATTCTGCAAGTTAAACTACAGTTGGCGCAGATCTTCAGCAAACTGTTATGGACGAACAACAACCCTTACATTTCTTTGCTCAGATGCTAACCGAGCCTCACTGTAAGTGGTCAGCTTATGATCAGGTGCTACTTAGCTACGTACGAGGCAGAGCAGCACTTCAAAGAAGCCATCAAGGGCAGGTCATTAACAATTTAGGCGGCCCACGAACAACTGCCAGACTCCATATGCAAACCTGCAAAAGACTGTTCTCTTCTTAGCTTCCACCACCTTGGTTACGATGCACAATTTACCACGAACGGTCAGCAGCTCATGAGTGCAGGCAATACCTTCAATCAGTAGCCTGTAGGTTAACATTAACTACAACGATCACCCAAAAGCTCAACAAAAGGTTCTGCAAATCTGTGAACTGAACTCCCATTAGACACTATGACCAGATTGAAACTGGAGTGGTGCATCATCCCTCCGAGGGAGTCTGGTGTGACGTATCGCAACGCTAGCTGCATCAACTAGGTCTGCTAACTGTGAGGAAGGTTATTTTTGATCTCTTACACCTATTTTTGCGACATACTACAGATCTCGTTATGGGACGATTTGTCTGGCATGACGCGAAGTGAGTCTGCAGACTGTGGACCCAAACCTGCACGAGTTCCGGCTCAATTTGTTTAGCCCACTACTACCTGTCCGATGGCTACTGGTATATTCTTTCTCCAATTGATCGAGTCACTTGCTGGGTGATGGCGACACCACTGAGGGGCTTAACGGCAGAAACAAAGGCGAGGGCGTTCATACAGTGGTGGGTATGGCGTTTAGGCTGCCCAGAGTTCATCACTATCGACCTGGGACACGAGGTCAAGTCCATTTTTTTCTCCTACCTGGGTAACCTTGTGTCCAGCGCTGCCGTGCCACAGCCTACCATTCGCAGAGCAACGAACTCGTGGAATGCTGCCATCGAACACCTGAGGCAATACTTATTGCCTTGCGAGCCAGGGGACATAGTCCTTACCCTGGGTCATATTGGGCTTTCATTCGACATTCGAAGAAGTTATCCTAGCTTCATTAGCAGAGATTTTATACGGTGAGCTACACAGCCTACCGGCAGATTCCATTTCTCTAATACAACCATTGGTCACTTTAGAATTACCAGTCCTAGTACGAAGAATTAAACAACGTACTGCACGAAACAAAAGACCACCGCCTCAACTCGACAGGTCACCAAACATTTTCGTATACAGGACTCTAGCGAGTACATTACGTTACGGGACAATATAGACAGACCTGCAGTGCAGCCACCATATTCCGGACTGCATCAGGTACTGAGATGGGGAGACAATACGTTCGACATACTATTATATGGGAAGCTGGTCACTGCCTCTGCGCATCGCCTCAAACCTGCTTGGATTTTGTGAGGCATACAGGGTGGTCCATTGATCGTGGCCGGGCGGAATGTCTCACGAAATAAGCGTCAAACGAAAAAACTATAAAGAACGAAACTTGTCTAGGTTGAAGGGGAAAACCAGATGGCGCTATGGTTGTCCCGCTAGATGGCGCTGCCATAGGTCAAACGGATATCAACTGCGTTTTTTTTTAAATAGGAACCCCCACTTTTTATTACATATTCGTGTAGTAGGTAAAGAAATATAAATGTTTTACTTGGACCACTTTTTTCGCTTTGTGATGGATGGCGCTGTAATAGTCACAAACATATGGCTCACAATTTTAGACGAACAGTTGGTAACATGTAGGTCTTTTAGATTAAAATGCAGAACGTAGGTACGTTTGAACATTTTATTTTGGTTGTTCCAATGTGATACATATACTTTTGTGAACTTATCATTTCCGAGAACGCTGTTACAGCGTGATTACCTGTAAATACCACATTAATGCAATAAATGCTCAAAATGATGTCCGTTAACCTCAATGCAATTGGCAGTACATGTAACGACATTCCTCTCAACAGCGAGTAGTTCGCCTTCTGTAATGTTCGCACATGCATTGACAATGTGCAGACGCATGTTGTCAGGCGTTGTCGGTGGATTACGATAGCAAATATCCTTTAACTTTCCCCACAGAAAGAAATCCGGGACGTCAGATCAGATAAACTTGCGGGTCATGGTATGGTTCTACGACGACCAATCTACCTGTCATGAAATATGCTATTCAATACCCCTTCAATCGCACGCGAGCTATGTGCCGGATATCCATCATGTTGGAAGTACATCGCCATTCTGTTATGCAGTGAAACATCTTGTAGTAACATCGGTAGAACATTACGTAGGAAATCAGCATACATTGCACCATTTAGATTGCCATCGATAAAATGGGGGCCAATTATCCTTCCTCCAATAATGCCGCACCATACATTATCCCGCCAAGGTCGCTGATGTTCCTCTTGTCGCAGCCATCGTGAATTTTCCGTTGCCCAATAGTGCATATTATGCCGGTTTACGTTACCGCTGTTGGTGACTGACGCTTCATCGCTAAATAGAACAGGTGCAAAAAATCTGTCATCGTCCCGTAATTTCTCTTGTGCCCAGTGGCAGAACTGTACACGACGTTCAAAGTCATCGCAATGCAATTCCTGGTGCATAGGAATATGGTACGGGTGCAATCGATGTTGATGTAGCATTCTCAATACCCACGTTTTTGAGGTTCCCGATTCTCGTGCAATTTGTCTGCTACTGATGTGCGGATTAGCCGCGACAGCAGCTAAAACACCTACTTGGGCATCATCATTTGTTGCAAGTCGTGGTTGACGTTTCACATGTGCCTGAACACTTCCTGTTTCCATAAATAACGTAACTATCCGGCGAACGGTCCGGACACTTGAATGATGTCGTCCAGGATACCGAGCAGCATACATAGCACACGCCCGTTGAGCATTTTGATGACAATAGCCATATATCAACACGATACCGACCTTTTCCGCAATTGGTAAACGGTCTATTTTAACACGGGTAATGTATCACGAAGCAAATACCGTCCGCACTGACGGAATGTTACGTGATACCACGTACTTATACGTTTGTGACTATTACAGCGCCATCTATCACAAAGCGAAAAAAGTGGTCCAACTAAAACAGTCATATTTCTTTAATTACTACACGAATGTGTAATAAAAATGTGGGTTCCTATTTTAAAAAACGCAGTTGATATCCGTTTGACCTATGGCAGCGCCATCTAGTGGGCCAACCATAGCGTCATCTGGTTTCCCCCTTCAACCTAGACAAGTTTCGTTCTTTGTAGCGTGTTCGTTTGACGCTTATTTCGTGAGATATTTGGCCCGGTCACTGTCAATGGACCACCCTGTATATAGCACAGATGACCCAAACGTTGTACGGATGAAGGCAACACACACATTGCAACGAGACATGGCGGAACGTTAAACATTCAGAATACTAGACACGATTTCAAGGTGAACCTCGATGTGTAACTAATCAAGTCAGGCGAAATAGACGTGAAAACGGTAGACGATTTTCTCGTTGTTGAAAGATAGCGCGAGGAAACACATGAAGAGCATGGTTTCATTTCCAGACAGTTGACTCGCCTTTACTAGCTTCCGAATGATGTTGAAGTAGAGGCAGTAATATGAAAGCCATCATCTGATGGTGTTATTACCAGTACAGCTTCTAAGAAACAACTACCTCCAGCAAACACATACAAGAAAAGAAACAACGGACTGCCACAAGTGATCCTCCCACGGCCGACATCCGAGACTTTTGACACTGACCAGCAATCTCGCTACGACTGTATTCCGCAACTACCTCCATATTTTAGCCAGTGTCAGCTACACTAAAGAGGGTGGGGGCACCATCACTGCACTTCTTTGTCGGAAAACAGTCCAGTCGTATCCTGCCTCGCAGCCAGCCATGGCACGCCTCGTCATGTGCAACTGCGTAAAGAACACACGAGAGGCTGGCAACTTCGTCGGCCTCCTACCGGCGCAAAGCAGTAGGGGGGGATGGGAGGCTCTATGTGGAAGTCAAAATCGATGACGTGAAATATCATATAAAACTATTTGGCAGCGAGTATAATGACTTTTCTGGGGACTAGAAATCTACTCTTTAGGAATCAGCATGGGTTTCGAAAAAGACGGTCGTGTGAAACCCAGCTCGCGCTATTCGTCCACGAGACTCAGAGGGCCATAGACACGGGTTCACAGGTAGATGCCGTGTTTCTTGACTTCCGCAAGGCATTCGATACAGTTCCCCACAGTCGTTTAATGAACAAAGTAAGAGCATATGGACTATCAGACCAACTGTGTGATTGGATTGAAGAGTTCCTAGACAACAGAACGCAGCATGTCATTCTCAATGACATACTGCGAAGAAAGAGTGATTTCAGGTGTGCCGCAGGGGAGTGTCATAGGACCGTTGCTATTCAAAATATACATAAATGACCTTGTGGATGACATCGGAAGTTCACTGAGGCTTTTTGCAGATGATACTGTGGTGTATCGAGAGGATGTAACAATGGAAAATTGTACTGATATGCAGGAGGATCTGCAGCGAATTGACGCATGGTGCAGGTAGTGGCAATTGAATCTCAATGTAGACAAGTGTAATGTGCTGCGAATACATAGAAAGATAGATCCCTTATCATTTAGCTACAAAATAGCAGGTCAGCAACTGGGAGCAGTTAATTCCATAAATTATCTGGGAGTACGCATTAGGAGTGATTTAAAATGGAATGATCATATAAAGTTGATCGTTGGTAAAGCAGATGCCAGACTGAGATTCATTGGAAGAATCCTAAGGAAATACAATCCGAAAACAAAGGAAGTAGGGTACTGTACGCTTGTTCGCCCACTACTTGAATACTTCTCAGCAGTGTGGGATCCGTACCAGATGGGGTTGATAGAAGAGATAGAGAAGATCCAACGGAGAGCAGCGCGCTTCGTTACAGGATCATTTAGTAATCGCGAAAGCGTTACGGAGATGATAGATAAACTCCAGTGGAAGACTCTGCAGGAGAGACGCTCAGTAGCTCGGTACGGGCTTTTGTTGAAGTTTCGAGAACATACCTTCACCGAGGAGTCAAGCAGTATATTGCTCCCTCCTACGTATATCTCGCGAAGAGACCATGAGGATAAAATCAGAGAGATTGGAGCCCACACAGAAGCATACCGACAATCCTTCTTTGCACGAACAATACGAGACTGGAATAGAAGGGAGAACCGATAGAGGTACTCAGGGTACCCTCCGCCACACACCGTCAGGTGGCTTGCGGAGTATGGATGTAGAGGTAGATGTAGAAATGAGCTTAGCCCTTCCCCAGGGAGGAATGTCTTTGCCACTATAACCGTCCTCAGTTTGACGTGAGCAGTCAGCTGCGGCGCGCCTACCACCGAGCGCCAGAGGTCGAATGTCGGCCGGCTGCACAACTCAGACGGCCGCGGCTCCACTCGAACCGTTGCAGACCGAAAAAGTCGACGAGTAGAGCGTCAGAGAGAGCCGCTGCCGGCCGCAACAAAATCTCAGTCATCGCACACAAATAGCATCGGCGTGGCGATCCAGACTGTGTTCTCCTTCGGTGACCCTGCCTGATAGCCAAATGCAGTACTCCACACATCGAGGGTGTAAGCTGGCACTGGGGTAGAAGAAAGCGGTTACCTCGCCAGATCGCCAGTCCGGAATCGACGGACTTCAGAGCCACTGCCGCTGTCGCCGATCAGTCAACCATCCACCGCCGCTCTTCAACCAAGACGTAGCGTCCCCGGTTACTCTACTCTACCAGCTCTACTAGTATGGACTATGTCACCGTTTAGGTGGCTGTAGCTACAGACATTAACTTTTTCACTACTCGTCCTCGGCAGAGACTTGGCATCCATGACGAGTGTGCACCATAATGGCTTGTTGGAACTTTAACTTTTGTTCCGCAAGTAATATTGACCAGTAAGGTACTTGATACAACTGCATCGGAACATTACGCGGAATCAGCAGCGACGAGTGAAAATGTGTGCGCGACCAGAATTCGAACCCGGGATCTCCTGTATGCTAGGCAGGTGCATTAATCAATGTGCCATCCAGGGCACAGTGTTACTGCAACTGCGCAGACTGTCTCGGCACGACTCAAGGCCGACCCACACTCCAACCGAGGGCCACCTACCTCCAGACCCTGTCCATTTTCTCCATGCTCGCTACTAGGCGAATCAATTATATGAGTGCATGGTGCCTGCTCTTTAGGACATATGATTAATTCGCATAGATGTGCAATGGATTTACCTTCTTCAGTGCGGATGCACAAGTTCGTCCCACCTCCTCTGGGAATCTCAAGAGTAGCGAGAATGGAGGAAATGGAGAAGGTTTGCGGATAGGTGGCGCTCGGTTGAGGTGTGGGTCGGCCTTGAGTCCTGCCGAGACTTTTGTCTTCGCAGAAGAGCTAACACCGTGTTACTAGTGGAGGTCGAAATGCACGCGTTTTAGCTCAAGCAGGCTAGCGTGAGGAGGGAAGAACTATACTGACGTGAGGTCTGGAACATGACAAGGAAAGAGAATTCAGAAAGCGGACGTAATTAGTTTGATAATACTTAACTTTAATCCATTAATGATGAACGTCGCTCTTGACGGTACATGATTCACAATATTGTCTGTTCAGAATACATTCATAGTAACTGAATATGGCGCCTTGCTAGGTCGTAGCAAATGACGTAGCTGAAGGCTATGCTACACTGTCGTCTCTGCAAAATGAGAGCGTATGTAGACAGTGAACCATCGCTAGCAAAGTCGGCTGTACAACTGGGGCGAGTGCTAGGGAGTCTCTCCTGACTAGACCTGCCGTGTGGCGGCGCTCGGTCTGCAATCACTGATAGTGGCGACACGCGGGTCCGACGTATACTAACGGACCGCGGCTGATTTAAAGGCTACCACCTAGCAAGTGTGGTGTCTGGCGGTGACACCACAGAGACAGTCCGCGCAGTTGTGACAACACTGTGTCCTGGATAGCGCACATGCTTAGTATACAGGAGATCCAGGGTTCGAATTCCAGTTAGACACATATTTTCACTCACAGCCGCTGATCTCGCATAAAGTCCCTATGCGCCTGACATCAGTAATCCCTTCCCTTCCCTTTCCTTCCTTCCCCTTCCACCTTCAATTTACATTAAGTAAATTTACACTCCTGGAAATGGAAAAAAGAACACATTGACACCGGTGTGTCAGACCCACCATACTTGCTCCGGACACTGCGAGAGGGCTGTACAAGCAATGATCACACGCACGGCACAGCGGACACACCAGGAACCGCGGTGTTGGCCGTCGAATGGCGCTAGCTGCGCAGCATTTGTGCACCGCCGCCGTCAGTGTCAGCCAGTTTGCCGTGGCATACGGAGCTCCATAGCAGTCTTTAACACTGGTAGCATGCCGCGACAGCGTGGACGTGAACCGTATGTGCAGTTGACGGACTTTGAGCGAGGGCGTATAGTGGGCATGCGGGAGGCCGGGTGGACGTACCGCCGAATTGCTCAACACGTGGGGCGTGAGGTCTCCACAGTACATCGATGTTGTCGCCAGTGGTCGGCGGAAGGTGCACGTGCCCGTCGACCTGGGACCGGACCGCAGCGACGCACGGATGCACGCCAAGACCGTAGGATCCTACGCAGTGCCGTAGGGGACCGCACCGCCACTTCCCAGCAAATTAGGGACACTGTTGCTCCTGGGGTATCGGCGAGGACCATTCGCAACCGTCTCCATGAAGCTGGGCTACGGTCCCGCACACCGTTAGGCCGTCTTCCGCTCACGCCCCAACATCGTGCAGCCCGCCTCCAGTGGTGTCGCGACAGGCGTGAATGGCGGGACGAATGGAGACGTGTCGTCTTCAGCGATGAGAGTGGCTTCTGCCTTGGTGCCAATGATGGTCGTATGCGTGTTTGGCGCCGTGCAGGTGAGCGCCACAATCAGGACTGCATACGACCGAGGTACACAGGGCCAACACCCGGCATCATGGTGTGGGGAGCGATCTCCTACACTGGCCGTACACCACTGGTGATCGTCGAGGGGACACTGAATAGTGCACGGTACATCCAAACCGTCATCGAACCCATCGTTCTACCATTCCTAGACCGGCAAGGGAACTTGCTGTTCCAACAGGACAATGCACGTCCGCATGTATCCCGTGCCACCCAACGTGCTCTAGAAGGTGTAAGTCAACTACCCTGGCCAGCAAGATCTCCGGATCTGTCCCCCATTGAGCATGTTTGGGACTGGATGAAGCGTCGTCTCACGCGGTCTGCACGTCCAGCACGAACGCTGGTCCAACTGAGGCGCCAGGTGGAAATGGCATGGCAAGCCGTTCCACAGGACTACATCCAGCATCTCTACGATCGTCTCCATGGGAGAATAGCAGCCTGCATTGCTGCGAAAGGTGGATATACACTGTACTAGTGCCGACATTGTGCATGCTCTGTTGCCTGTGTCTATGTGCCTGTGGTTCTGTCAGTGTGATCATGTGATATATCTGACCCCAGGAATGTGTCAATAAAGTTTCCCCTTCCTGGGACAATGAATTCACGGTGTTCTTATTTCAATTTCCAGGAGTGTATTTTACTCAACTTTCTGCTGAAGAACTGCTACACTGTTGACAACTTGTGGCAATCGTGCTATAAGTGGAGACCTGACAAGGGCGTGCCTCTATATCGTTGAATGTCTGCCGGTAGTCCTAGGTATCAACAGCTCGGTATAACGTACAGCACCAACTAACAAAACTGAACTAATCTCGAACTAGAAGAAGGTGCCCGCTACTTATAGCACCGTCCTGGCGGCCAGGAGGTTCTCATTGGTCATGTCATCCCATTGACGGCATGTTAAAGTGCCGCTCGCGACGCCCGCAATTTCGGCAGTATCAATAAGCTAAGATACTAAAAATGCAGATACAGATTCACTGATATATATATAGTTTTTCTGTGTAAGTACTGCAAGATCCAATACACACTGGTGTCCAAAATTAAAGCAACAAACGGAAATTTTGCAAGGCTACGTTTATTTTGTCAAAATCAGTGTAAACAGGTTGTAATAAAGTAGAAACAATATAAAGAATACAGAACATGAACAACTGCAACAAGAATATCGGTAGACAAAAATGTTCTTCGTTTCTCCTAACTTACCGTATTTACACACACGTTCCAACAATTGGTTAATGTGCTCAGTACGGGGTGTCACCACCTCTGGCGTCAATAAAGGCCTAACAACGACGGGACACGCTTCGAATAATGTCATCAACCTCATGTTGAGGCAAGTTTTCGGGAGTGGTCGGTGGATGCTGGCGTGATGCAACCCATCTCGCTAGTGCATCCCAGACATGCTATATGGGATACATGGCGGGTGCCAGGTTGAGATTCATTGGGAGAGTCCTTAGAAAATATACTCCTTCAACAAAGGAGGTGGCTTACAAAACAGTCGTTCGACCTATACTTGAGTATTGCTCATCAGTGTGGGATCCGTACCAGGTCGGGTTGACAGAGGAGATAGAGATGATTGAAAGAAGAGCGGCACGTTTCGTCACAGGGTTATTTGGTAAGCGTGATAGCGTTACGGAGATGTTTAGCAAACTCAAGTGGCAGACTCTGCAAGAGAGGCGCTCTGCATCGCGGTGTAGCCTGCTGTCCAGGTTTCGAGAGGGTGCGTTTCTGGATGAGGTATCGAATATATTGCTTCCCCCTACTTATACCTCCCGAGGAGATCACGAATGTAAAATTAGAGAGATTCGAGTGCGGACGGAGGCTTTCCGGCAGTCGTTTTTCCCGCGAACCATACGCGACTGGAACAGGAAACGGAGGTAATGACAGTGGCACGTAAAGTGCCCTCCGCCACACGCCGTTGGGTGGCTTGCGGAGTATAAATGTAGATGTAGATGTAGATGTAGAACGAGCAGGCGACGCCATGCGTGCAACACCTTCCGTTTCCAAGAAAACGTGAATCACTTATGCTCTGTTCGGTCGAACATTATTGTCCGTCAGTACTAAATCTAGGCCCATAGCACCTCACAACAACCGCACATTGGATCCCAAGATCTCGTCACGATATCTGACAGCAGTTAAGGGGACACGCCCCTGAACGGGCTCCATTTTTAGCATTATCTTCACCCTTACAGTGCAACTGATCTATAAATGATAGATAGCTCAAAATTCTTACTCACAGTTAGGTACATTAGTCAAAGCCTTTCCAAAAAATCATTGAGATATTTATTGTATTTTGTTACTGACAGAAATATTTATAATAGCGTAAAAAAAACGGAACACAATTTCACTGTGGCACCATTTTCGTTGGAACTACCGGCTGCAAAGCTTAGAAAAAGGGTTAGAGTACAGACAACATTCACATAAATGTTTTATGCCTCTAATTTCCTTCCCTGATGCTGATCTGTGAAAAAGCCAAGTAATTTATTTTACTAAAACAAAAATATTTAAAAATGTAGCTCAAATATCACCGACATCATCATCGTCATGTTATAAATTTTCAGGAAATGGTAGGCAAGGGAGGTTGAGGAGGTCATCCTAAATATCTGTACCAATTTTTGTGAGTTTAACTTCAGTCATTTAGGAGAAAATTGTACCTGAATGATGAAAATTCAGGTTTTCGGTAAACCTCAAAAGAAGATTTTCAGATTTATTAGCTTACCACTGTGCTCGTTTAGAACATTCCAGCTGCATACTCCAGTTGTTCTCCTGTTTCCCTATCCTCCATACTCTTTCTCTTCATTCTTTTCTTTATCCTTGACTCCTTGGTAGCAGCTTCTGCAGCTTTCTCTGCTTCGGTTACCCGCCGCTTAGCAATAGCAGTTTAGAGCTGAAGTCATATTCCTTCCCATCTGGATGTTCAGTTTCTCATAACATTGATTCTTGAAACTGCACCATCATTGATGTTATTATTGTATCCATTACATCAGTCTTCAGTACTGTCAGCCCAACAAATACAGTTAAGGGTATTCTGTTCCCATATACAGCTGTTGAAGCTTTCATTTGCATTCTGAGAGAGACCATGCATACATTTCCTAAGTAGGTTTTTATTTGCCAGATCCCTATACACAGGCCTATTGCCTCCATTACAGCAAGTGGTAAGGAATGCTTGTGGGTATTCCGTATGCCTGTAGCATTGCTCAGCCAGTACGTCCACCACAAATCTTCCCCTTTCGGACACAAACCATTATGTGGGGATTCACCTGTTGACACTTTGTGAAACCATGCTCCCCTAAACAGCTCGTCTCACGTTCTCCAAATCTCCTATATATCTCCTTATTGCTAGTCCATAATATTGACTCAAAGAATCTATTTCACTTTTTGTAAGACATCCTGGACGTCCTGCAGTTTTTTTCCACTGAAGTCTTTACGTTATTTTCTCAGCCGAGCTCCGAGCTCCCATTCTTTTTTGTACATGCCCAACACAATCAAGCTTTTCTATCAGAGTGTCCTCGTATGGTCTGTCATTAACAACAGCAGTGTTTCCTTTGCAGTCTCCATCCCCAAGGTAGCCTACATACCTCACACCACGACTGACTTCTGATCTCCTAAAAGTGTTTAGAACTCCTTTCGTTTCCATATTTCCACCTCTGCCATCAAAGTTCTTTACACAAACATGGGTGCCAAAAAATTTACTTGAACAACCCTGGCATTGCTTTGTTAGACATTCATAATCTAGTATCTTACCAGTTTCAATAAATAAGGCAGTTACAACCCCATTCAGAGAAGTATGACCTCTCTTCTTCCAAGGTCCATCAAATGCTGCTACAATGTATGCATTCTCAGACAAGGCTACTGCTTCTTCTGCTGCTCTTTTCATTGAATGTTCACTTATACTACACAAAGTATTATATTTTAATTTATTGTATATGTCAAACCTCAGTGGAGGTGGAGGCGAATCCATCACTGCACAAAACGTCTGAATAGCTCTGACTTCGCCTTCCAATACATCACATTGCATAAGCGAGCTGAATATTTACACTGTAATGTCGACTATCAGTTACTGGCGATGTCATAGTATCACTGTGCATCTTACACGAGTTACAGGCATCACGAACCGACTAGAAAGACCCTTCCTTGCTGAAATGTCCTCAGGAACGTCAATACTATCTTCACAATTGCAGTACTTACATTTCACAGCACTCTTCAAAAGTCTTGGCAGCATATCTAGGTTCACAATAACATTTCCGCCGCTATTGCTGCTCACAGTACTACTAGGTTTGTTCTTATTACATTCAGAAAGCGGAAGTTTACTTCTAGAAGCACTTCCTGTAGACACAGTTTCCGCGGGTGACTTTTGAAGCAACTGATGTGCATTATTCTATTGTGTTTGGAACTGATTGCGGCGAAACTTTCGTTTGGGGCTAAATGTCTTTACTCTCGGCATTTTTAGCACAGGAAACACACGCACAGAAACAAAACAACACACAGTAACTACAAAGTAACAAGCGTATGAAATTCCGAAATCATATCTTGTGATATCGTTGTTTACATTCGAACCATAGCCTTCTAGACATGCCTGTACTTTGGTTCTGGGAGTCAGTGCCTTCCAGAATACATCTGTGTTAACGATCCGTAACTGACGACGGAGAAAACGGAAAAACAAAATAATGCATCTCGTATTCTGACGCACTTCAAATTGACAGATGAGGGTGGCCCCTTTGCAACATTACGTTTAACCTCAATTTTAGAGCGAACGGAAATTGATAATGCCCATAAACCATACATTTTTGAAATCAGCATGAAATGCTCTTTTCTATATACTAAGAAATGTTTTCTTCAAATATTTTGTCATCTTCACGAGCATGTCCCCTTAATGTTCGAGTGATCAATGTAGACCCTGCCAACACCATTAGGGATCCCCCTCGATATCCGTGTCTTTCCACAATGTTCGAGTCCTGAAATGGTTCCACGTCCCCTCCAGATGCGAATACGTCCTGAATCTGTCTCCAGACCAAATCGGGACTCATGTGTGGAAAGAACATCGGCCTAGTGTTCGACCGCCCAGGTGGCATGTTGACGACTCCACTCTTGACGTTCCCTGCTGCGAAAACACGTTACGAACGCCACGTAGCGCTCTATATGAAAATCATTGACTGTGTTGTGTGCAGTCTGTGGCTGGTTTGCATTGTTGGAATATTCTGTATTGTAGTGTTGGGCAGTTGGGTGTGAACAGCGCGTAGCATTGTGCAGTTGGAGGTGAGCCGCCAGCAGTGGTGGATGTGGAGAGAGAGATGCGAGAGTTTTGACAGCAGACGATCTGGACGTGTACCCATCAGAAAAAGGAAATTTGTAAGACTGGATGTCATGAACTGACATATATAAAGGGTGTCCCAGCTATCTTGTCCGCCCAAAATATCTCTGGAACAATAACAGCTATTGGAAAACGACTTTCACCAGTGTCAATGTAGGGCTGGGGCCCATGAATGTACATATTTGGAAACTTTCTAAAACGAAAGCATATGTGTTTTTTTAACACAAACTTATGTTTTTTTTAAAATGGACCTCCTATATTTTTTCTTCAGCAATCCATAGCATGACAAAGCACATACATAATGGCGTTGATTGCATCGTAATATTCCCATTACATCCCGAGATATTAAGACGCGAAGTTGACGCTTGAAACACCCGACATGCGTTGCTAGCGCACGTCCTGAGGCTCAGGCGTGAACCCCATGCTGCCCGTAATCGCGATGTGATTGACATGCGTAATCACACTTCCATACTTATCAAGAGGTCCGAAACAAACAATACGGTCTGCTGCCATCCTGCATTAACGTCGTACATTCCAGCAGGTATTTATCCCATAGGCTAGGGGTGATGCGGTTCTGTAACATATCTGTGTACCGCAACGTTAGTCACAAAGTTAACTTCGCTTATCGTTAATCCGTTACTAAAAAGGTAATGCCGTTCAACGTTAAAACTTTACTTTACAGTAGATCTAGCGCAAGTGACAGTTAATCATTCACTCGTAATAGTAAAATTCACGTTGATGGTTTTAGTGAAACGAGCAAGTGGACTAAAAGTTTTACCGTTGTTTAGGTAAAAATGTTTTGATTTGGGAAGTTCAGGTAGGACATAGAAGATGAATGTAAACATGTTTAACCAATTAGTTTTATTACCACATAATTATCAATTTATGGTTATCTAATGCGTTAAATGACAAATTGTTGCAAACAAATGTTTCTTAACATCACTGGGTAAAATGGCCCTTTGTAGAGACTTCCACTGTGATACCAGTACTACATACTAAACATAGCGTTAACATCTCATGCTCAAAGTGATGCCCATTGGCTTGCATACATAGGGTCACTCTGCGGATGAAGGATGCCCTACTTCGTGCTACTGTTTCCTCTTTGATGGCTGTACAAGCATCAATAATGCGTTGCTTCATGTCCTCTGGTGTTGTTGGTTCATGTTGGTAAACAGCATCCTTCACTGCTCCCCAAAGAAAATAATCCAGCGGTGTAAGGTCCGGAGATCGGGCAGGCCACCTAACTGGGCCACCTCGTCCAATCCACCTACCAGGGAAGTTGCGGTTCAGAAGTCGCCGTGCTCGTAAGGCGTTATGTGCAGGGCATCCGTCATGCTGATACCACATGACCATTCTCCGATTCAGAGGTACGGTGTCCAAGAGAACAGGAAGATTGTGTCGTATAAATCTGGAGTATTGTCTGCCATTTTGGATGCCATTTATAAAGAAAGGTCCGATAATGGTATCTCCAATAATCCCACACCACACATTAACTTTCCACCGACGTTGATGCTCTACCTGACGGAGCCATTTTAGATTGTCTGCGGACCAATAATGCATATTCCTCATATTGACAATTCCTTTGTTGGTGAATGATGCCTCGTCGGTAAAGAGAACATCTGCAAAAAAATTTGGATTAGTCAGAAGTTTTTGCTGAGCCCACCGACAAAATGTTATCCTATTGCGGAAGTCATTTCCATGAAGATCCTGGTGTAAATGAACATGGTAAGGATGAAATTTATGACGTTTAAGAATACGCTGTGCACTTGATTTCGACACACCAACTTCACGTTCAATTTGACGTGTGCTGATTTGAGGATTCACAGCTATGGTAGCGAGCACAGCAACTTCAGCACGTTCACCTGTGCGTGTTCTAGGACGATGTCGAGGTCTTGGATTTAAGCTTCCCGTTTCACGTAGACGAGATGTGAGACGACCAAACATCCGGCGCGAAGGCGATGGCTTGTCAGGGAATCGTCTTCTGTACAGTCGTTCTGCCTGAACAGCATTTCGTCCACCTACAACAGGGTACAGTACAGGTATGTAGAGTAGGGTAGAAAACAGACATATTAAATTTATAATCATAATGTTCGCTAACAGTACTATCAACAAACAAGCAATCTCATAACGTATTTCACGTCAACGTACATTCTCCATAGATCAGCAGCATTTCTACCATATCTTCACGTGTGTACATTATACTGTACAGTATAAGTTCCACAACACAACGTTTATTCACAATGTGTACTACCTCCGTACCGTCACTAGATTACTCTGATGCACGACTACACTGGCAAGCGGTGTACTGCACGCCAAAGCAACAACAAATGGGATGCTCGGAGGGTGGTGGTATACAGGAGTTTGCATGGGTCGCAAATCATAAACAAGGCGACGTGGTAACTGTGGCAGTAGTGGGAACTACGTTGGACACTTGACTAGGTAGAGCCAGGCCCTGCGCGACAGGCACAATGGGTCATATAACGCATTAGATAAACCTTATTTTGGGTGTGCAGGATAAATAAGACAACCTGACGGGTGTACACCGATCGGTACTGGTTCATATTGTGTACGTAGATACGTAAAACGTGCAAGTGGGAAACCATTATGTGCTTATGAGAGTTGATGGCAGCAGACCGTATTATTCGTTTCGAACCTCTTGATAAGTATGGAGGTGTGATTACACATGTCATTCACATCGCGATTACGGGCAGCATGGGGTTCACGCCTGAGCCTCAGGACGTGCGCTAGCAGCGCATGTCGGGTGTTTCAAGCGTCAACTTCGCGTCTCAATATCTCGGGCTGTAATGGGAATATTGCAATGCAATCAACGCCATTGTGTATGTGCTTTGTCATGCTATGGATTGCAGAAGAAAAAATATAGGAGGTCCATTTAAGAAAACATAAGTTTGTGTTAAAAAACACATATGCTTTCGTTTTAGAATGTTTCCAAATATGTACATTCATGGGCCCCAGCCCTACACTGATACCGGTGAAAGTCGTTTTCCAATAGTTGTTATTGTTCCAGTGATATTTTGGGTGGACAAGATAGCTGGGACACCCTGTATACATTATGAGTTTTGAACACTATTAAGGTAAATACATTGTTTGTTCTCCATTAAACTCTTTCCTTTGCTAGCTAGTTAGTACCTTCAGTAGTTAGAATGCTTTATTTAGCTGGCAGTATTGGCGCTCGCTCTATTGCAGTAGTTCGAGTAATGAAGATTTTTGTGAGGTAAGTGATTCATGAAAGGTGTAGGTTATTGTTAGTCAGGGCCATTCTTTTGTAGGAATTTTTGAAAGTCAGATTGCGTTGCGCTAAAATATTGTGTGTCAGTTTATTGATGATCAGAATAAGTAAAGAGACAAATGTCTGAGCACGTTCAGTTTTGCTCAGCTGTTTGAAAATCAAATAACGTAAGAGGTTTACCAGCACAGTAATCTATAATTTTCCAAAGGGGACGTTACAATACAGCAAGTATACGGCAGTAAAGGGCACTCTGCCGAAGACTGAACACTGCTTGCCTCGATAAAATACGTACAGTGGATGCTGCGAGGTCAGATTCCAATTGCCGTTCAGTATTAAGGCGCTACCGTCGGATGTCACAAGTGGTCGTCCCTGCTCTGGTCTTCGAGATAGACCACATACGGAAAACAACAGAACGAATCGGGCCACATCAGTTTGCGAGTGTCCTGCATCCATTCCTCCTATGGCCCTCCACCGCAGACAGTCTAGTAGGTATCTTTTTCTGTGCCACACTGTACCGCCTATGACGGTATACACTGCGATTGTGAGATGTGGGACTATCCGGCAAACATTACTCCGTTTGATAGGTGCCCTGACGTCATAGTTGGGCGTGGTTTTCCATTGACCGGAATGCCATCTTCAGTGCAGAACACGATCTCTCGGACGTCTGTTGACAGTTTCTGTGATTATATCGCAGATTAGACACAGGACGGGGAAATAGCGGTTTGTTGCTCTAATTTTGGACACCAGAGTGTTATGTTGCCGAGACATCTGGGATATATACACTCCTGGAAATTGAAATAAGAACACCGTGAATTCATTGTCCCAGGAAGGGGAAACTTTATTGACACATTCCTGGGGTCAGATACATCACATGATCACACTGACAGAACCACAGGCACATAGACACGGGCAACAGAGCATGCACAATGTCGGCACTAGTACAGTGTATATCCACCTTTCGCAGCAATGCAGGCTGCTATTCTCCCATGGAGACGATCGTAGAGATGCTACATGTAGTCCTGTGGAACGGCTTGCCATGCCATTTCCACCTGGCGCCTCAGTTGGACCAGCGTTCGTGCTGGACGTGCAGACCGCGTGAGACGACGCTTCATCCAGTCCCAAACATGCTCAATGGGGGACAGATCCGGAGATCTTGCTGGCCAGGGTAGTTGACTTACACCTTCTAGAGCACGTTGGGTGGCACGGGATACATGCGGACGTGCATTGTCCTGTTGGAACAGCAAGTTCCCTTGCCGGTCTAGGAATGGTAGAACGATGGGTTCGATGACGGTTTGGATGTACCGTGCACTATTCAGTGTCCCCTCGACGATCACCAGTGGTGTACGGCCAGTGTAGGAGATCGCTCCCCACACCATGATGCCGGGTGTTGGCCCTGTGTGCCTCGGTCGTATGCAGTCCTGATTGTGGCGCTCACCTGCACGGCGCCAAACACGCATACGACCATCATTGGCACCAAGGCAGAAGCCACTCTCATCGCTGAAGACGACACGTCTCCATTCGTCCCTCCATTCACGCCTGTCGCGACACCACTGGAGGCGGGCTGCACGATGTTGGGGCGTGAGCGGAAGACGGCCTAACGGTGTGCGGGACCGTAGCCCAGCTTCATTGAGACGGTTGCGAATGGTCCTCGCCGATACCCCAGGAGCAACAGTGTCCCTAATTTGCTGGGAAGTGGCGGTGCGGTCCCCTACGGCACTGCGTAGGATCCTACGGTCTTGGCGTGCATCCGTGCGTCGCTGCGGTCCGGTCCCAGGTCGACGGGCACGTGCACCTTCCGCCGACCACTGGCGACAACATCGATGTACTGTGGAGACCTCACGCCCCACGTGTTGAGCAATTCGGCGGTACGTCCACCCGGCCTCCCGCATGCCCACTATACGCCCTCGCTCAAAGTCCGTCAACTGCACATACGGTTCACGTCCACGCTGTCGCGGCATGCTACCAGTGTTAAAGACTGCGATGGAGCTCCGTATGCCACGGCAAACTGGCTGACACTGACGGCGGCGGTGCACAAATGCTGCGCAGCTAGCGCCATTCGACGGCCAACACCGCGGTTCCTGGTGTGTCCGCTGTGCCGTGCGTGTGATCATTGCTTGTACAGCCCTCTCGCAGTGTCCGGAGCAAGTATGGTGGGTCTGACACACCGGTGTCAATGTGTTCTTTTTTCCATTTCCAGGAGTGTATATGAATATAGTAACTGTTCTCGAAAGAACAGATACCATTAATGACCCTCAGCTGCCGACAGGTGTTGTTGCCTTACCTTGATGGGGACAGCTGAAAATGTGTGCCCCGACCGGGACTCGAACCCAGGTAGCTGCGGTTTCCCGAGCGTGAATTGCCTGTTCTGTAGCTCTGGATCGACGTTTTCCCGAAGTTCTGTGCACTACCATCTTGGTTGAGTCCACAGGTCGACGAAGGCACCACGGAAGCTTCTGAGCTCACGAAACGGCCTAATCTGCAGTTGTACCATTACATTACGTATGTAGATTGTGGACAGTTGGGAATGTGGGTCTCGCGGGGAGCGTGCAAGGAATAAGTCCCTGCAGTCGCGCTATTCATCTGTGTCCTCGGTGGCTGAGATAGCTAGAGCGTCTGCCACGAATGCAGGAGATCCCGGGTTCGTGTTCCAGTCGGGGCACACATTTTCAGCTGTCCCCATCGAGGTATGTCGGCAGCTGAGGGTTTCAATTAATTAACATCTCGGGTACACTGTGCGGTGACTTCTCGGACACACTGTACAATTTCGGTTAAGCAGTGGTGCCACGTGAATCTTGGAATAACGGGTTTGTTATGTAACCTTTGGAGAAAAGAGAACCACTTGTATGAATATCAAGAGCTCAGATGGAAACCCAGTTCTAAGCAAAGAAGGGAAAGCAGAAAGGTGGAAGGAGTATATAGAGGGTCTATACAAGGGCGATGTACTTGAGGACAATATTATGGAAATGGAAGAGGATGTAGATGAAGATGAAATAGGAGATATGATACTGCGTGAAGAGTTCGACAGAGCACTGAAAGACCTGAGTCGAAACAAGGCCTCGGGAGTAGACAACATTCCATTAGAACTACTGACGGCCTTGGGAGAGCCAGTCCTGACAAAACTCTACCATCTGGTGAGCAAGATGTGAAGAAGAATATAATAATTCCAATCCCAAAGAAAGCAGCTGTTGACAGATGTGAAAATTACCCAACTATCAGTTTCATAAGTCACGGCTGCAAAATACTAACGCGAATTCTATACAGACGATTGGAAAAACTAGAAGAAGCCGACCTTTTCGAAGATCAGTTTGGATTCCGCAGAAATATTGGAACACGTGAGGCAATACTGACCCTACGGCTTATCTAAGAAGCTAGATTAAGGAAAGGCAAACCTACGTTTCTAGCATTTGTAGACTTAGAGAAAGCTTTTGACAATGTTGAATAGAATACCCTCGTTCAAATGCTGAAGGTGGCAGGGGTAAAATATAGGAAGCGAAAGGCTATTTACAATTTGTATAGAAACCAATTGGCAGTTATAAGAGTTGAGGGGTATGAAAGGGAAGCAGTGGTTGGGAAGGGAGTGAGACAGGGTTGTAGCCTCTCCCCGATGTTATTCAATCTGTACATTGAGCAAGCAATAAAGGAAACAAAGAAAAGTTCGGAGTAGATATTAAAATCCATGGAGAAGAAATAAAAACTTCGAGGTTCGCCGATGACATTGTAATTCTGTCAGAGACAGCAAAGGACTTGGAAGAGCAGTTGAACGGAATGGACAGAGAAACAGTAAAGGAGTTTTACTATTTGGGGGCAAAATAACTGATAATGGTCGAAGCAGAGAGGATATAAAATGTAGACTGGCAATGGCAAGGAAAGCGTTTCTGAAGAAGAGAAATTTGTTAACATCGAGTATGGATTTAAGTGTCAGGAAGTCGTTTCACAAAGTATTTGTATGGAGTATAGCCATGTATGGAAGTGAAACATGGACGATAAATAGTTT
Organism: Schistocerca nitens; assembly: GCF_023898315.1. Lineage (NCBI taxonomy): Eukaryota > Metazoa > Arthropoda > Insecta > Orthoptera > Acrididae > Schistocerca > Schistocerca nitens. The sequence continues at coordinate 15,725,622 of NC_064619.1, forward strand.
GGACAAGAAGAGAATAGAAGCTTTCGAAATGTGGTGCTACAGAACAATGCTGAAGATTAGATGGGCAGATCACATAACTAATGAGGAGGTACTGAATAGAATTGGGGAGAAGAGGAGTTTGTGGCACAACTTGACTATAAGAAGGGATCGGTTGGTAGGACATGTTCTGAGGCATCAAGGGATCACCAATTTAGTATTGGAGGGCAGTGTGGAGGGTAAAAATCGTAGAGGGAGACCAAGAGATGAATACACTAAACAGATTCAGGAGGATGTAGGTTGCAGTAGGTATTGTGAGACGAAGAAGCTTGCATAGGATAGAGTAGCATGGAGAGCTGCATCAAACCAGTCTCAGGACTGAAGACCACAAGAACAACAACAAAATGTATGCGTTCCACCAACAGCTACAACGTCCCAGTGGGGATTCGCGGGAGAGCCTCAGACTCCAGGACTCCAGCAGACGGGGCTGTTGGCGGCTCAGCTCAGACCTGGCGTCCCCAGCGGCTGTCAAGGCTGGCCGCCGGCCGGTTCCCTTTGTGCGCCGCCGCCGCCCTTCTTCTGAGGCGTCACTCGCGAAGACCTTCTATTCCGGGCTCCAGCGGCTTCAGCGCAGCAGCCACTGTCCTGTCAGTTTCACGTCGCCAGCGAGGACTTCGTGTGTAACGTCAAAAGAGTTCGCCTTCCACCGCTATTCCGTAGTCAACGGCAGTCCGAAGGATGTGTTAAGCAGCACTGTCCAGTGAAATCTGGAATTGCTCTCTCTAATTCTAAGAACGTATCAAGATTTTATTCTCACATATACGGATGGGTCTAAGCAGGGGAATGCAGCCAATTGTGCAGCTATCCCCCCTGATAGAGAATTCAGGGTTCGCCTCGCGGAACAGCAACAAAAAAAAAGCACTTCGTCTTCAGGCCACGAGTGGCCTACCGGTACCATCCGACCGCCGTGTCATCCTCAGTGGAGGATGCGGATAGGAGGGGCGTGGGGTCAGCACACCGGTCTCCCGGTCGTGATGATGGTATTCTTGACCGGAGCCGCTACTATTCCGTCGAGTAGCTCCTCAATTGGCATCACGAGGCTGAGTGCACCCCGAAAAATGGCAACAGCGCATGGCGGCCTGGATGGTCACCCATCCAAGTGCCGGCCACGCCCAACAGCGCTTAACTTCGGTGATCTCACGGGAACCGGTGTATCCACTGCGGCAAGGCCGTTGCCCACGGAACAACAAAAAGATAGTGTTTTCATTGTATACGGAGTCATGAAACCACTGGAGCAAGTAAGAGACGATCACAGTAGAAAGTTTCTCATCTACTCTGACAGTCCCAGTGCTTTGCGATCTGTACAACAAAGTGTATCCAGTAGAGAAAATTATTCAATCTGTCCAAGATGTCTTACAGCAGATCCAAAAATTAGGCAAAATGGTGGTAATCTGCTGAGTACCATAACACGTTGTGTTATGGGGAAACGCAGCCGACGAACAAACCAAAGAAGCATGTAGAGGAGGTTGCGATTCGGTGTTCCATCCACCTGCACGCTGTCATTTCGTAGATGGACAGAGCGTTGGTGCATCAGTGGGAAGATAGCTGGTTGGACCTGGGAAAGAACAAAGTGCAGTCTATAAATCGACCAGTCAGGCGTGACGAACCTCATGCCAGAGAACACCAACGGACAGAAGTGGTACCTGCCAGTTAAGAGTAAGACATTGTTCATTAGTCCATCCTTGGGGGGCGGAATGTTACGTGATACCACGTACTTATACGTTTGTGACTATTACAGCGTCATCTATCACAAAGCGAAAAAATTAGTCGAAGTAAAAGATTCATATTTCTTTACGTACTACATGAATATGTAATAAAAAATAGTGGTTCCTATTTTAAAAAAACGCAGTTCATATCCGTTTTACCTACGGCAGCCCCATCTAGCCGGCCAACCATAGCGCCATCTGGTTTCCCCCTTCAAGCTAGACGAGTTTCGTTCTTTGTAGTTTTTTTCGTTTGATGCTTATTTCGTGAGATATTTGGCCCGGTCACTATCAATGGACCACCCTGTATGAATATTTAAAGGAGACTGGCATTGTCACGTACGCCTTGTAAATAATTGTTAACGCTTATTGCATGAAAGGTGACGGAGTGTCTTTATTAACAGAACGGCGTAATGAATGATTGCCTATACTAGTAGAGGTTGGAACGCCAGTGGAGATGAATAGCAGGCAGAACTCAAGCTCTGGGTGCAAGGCCCGCACAGGCGTTGGTCCTGCTTAAAACACAGGAAGTAGCTAGACGGACGTCGTGGCACCTGAGCTTTGGAGCTCAATAGGGTGACTGCCGGCCGCTATTGTAATAGGATAAGTGGGAACTCTGCAAATCTTGGACGCAGGCGAGAGGAAGGAAGAAGCGGCATCTCGGAAACCACGCAAGCTGGGTCATTTCCAAGGATGTTTACTCAGAAGCGTACCATTGTACGAGTATAGGTTTTTCCTTGCAAACTTTCCGCGCTGGACGACAAAAGACTAAAAATATGGTTGGTCGGCGTTCGGAAGAATCTGTAGAGAGGCAGGATATTCCGTGGTGTCGGTAATATGATTCGTTGTCGGAATTACGATGGTGGGGAGCCGAGCCTTGCAGTGAAGCCAGCGGTGGAGAGACGGAATCTTCCGTGGTGAGCACCCGTGTGTGACGGTCGCTCGGTATCAGCTTCGTTGGTACAGACGGTCTTGCTGTCTTTGCTCTCAGGAGAGTTTACAGTTAGAACAGTTAGGCACTGTACTGTTGGGAACATATACGATTCTGGACTTCACCTCCAGGTTGGAAGTCGTCGTGGAGTATGCAGCGTTCAGTAATTGAGAGCACTTCCTCTGTCTATACTTACGTTGAGACGTTATCTGAACTCCGTCCTTGTGGCTGGGAGTTCGCGTTTCTCGTCTGTAGAACACGAGGAGGAGAAGACGGTATTTTAGTATATTAGTCAGAGGACCGCCTTCTGCCGTCCTAGTGTTTGAAACAGTTTACTTGTGGCTGGAATTCTTCCATCGTTGCAGACGAGTACGAGAACCATCACTTCGACGCAGCGCACGCAGTGCATACGGTGATACCGCAAATTGCTTCGGCTTATTAGGGTTATAAAGCTAAACAGCTGTGATCACGTTAGTTTATTTCCACTGAGGTTCCACACCACCGTAGATCATCTTTGAAAGTAGTGTCTTCTAGTGTTTGGTACGTAGATAATGTCAGTTATTTAGCGTTATTTATATTAGACAACGCAGTCATAATAAGGGGCAGAGTTGGGCAACTGATCAATAATTTTAGTTAGGAAATACAGACAATTGTACTTAAGGGGCTCCGGAACGCCCTATACTTGCTATGTTAAAATAACGCTTATAAATTACATCTTTCCTCACAAAGTATTTGAGGTAGGAAGTTGAACTTTTTACAGACTATTTATTGGAATATGGGCTACAACTTAACACAGGGATTTTACAAAATTTTAGTTCAGTTATTAAAGATGATTTTTTTCCAATTGTAATGAAAATTCACAACATTTTTTTGCAATTTTTTATTTATATATTCAAAAATATACAGTTTTTTGGAAAAAGGCTGTGTTAAATTATGCGGAAGGTACTGTGTAACATTTACTGAAAGTTTGAAACAAATATGTTTGGAAGCCCCCCCATGAACCATGGACCTTGCCGTTGGTGGGAAGGCTTGCGTGCCTCAGCGATACAGATGGCCGTACCGTAGGTGCAACCACAACGGAGGGGTATCTGTTGAGAGGCCAGACAAACATGTGGTTCCTGAAGAGGGGCAGCAGCCTTTTCAGTAGTTGCAGGGGCAACAGTCTGGATGATTGACTGATCTGGCCTTGTAACATTAACCAAAACGGCCTTGCTGTGCTGGTACTGCGAACGGCTGAAAGCAAGGGGAAACTACAGCCGTAATTTTTCCCGAGGACATGCAGCTCTACTGTATGATTAAATGATGATGGCGTCCTCTTGGGTAAAATATTCCGGAGGTAAAATAGTCCCCCATTCGGATCTCCGGGCGGGGACTACTCAAGAGGACGTCGTTATCAGGAGAAAGAAAACTGGCGTTCTACGGATCGGAGCGTGGAATGTCAGATCACTTAATCGGGCAGGTAGGTTAGAAAATTTGAAAAGGGAAATGGATAGGTTAAAGTTAGATATAGTGGGAATTAGTGAAGTTCGGTGGCAGGAGGAACAAGACTTTTGGTCAGGTGATTACAGGGTTATAAATACAAAATCAAATAGGGGTAATGCAGGAGTAAGTTTAATAATGAATAAAAAAAATAGGAGTGCGGGTTAGCTACTACAAACAGCATAGTGAACGCATTATTGTGGCCAAGATAGACACAAAGCCCATGCCTACTACAGTAGTACAAGTTTATATGCCAACTAGCTCTGCAGATGATGAAGAAATAGATGAAATGTATGACGAGATAAAAGAAATTATTCAGGTAGTGAAGGGAGACGAAAATTTAATAGTCATGGGTGACTGGAATTCGTCAGTAGGAAAAGGGAGAGAAGGAAACATAGTAGGTGAATATGGATTGGGGGGAAGGAATGAAAGAGGAAGCCGCCTTGTAGAATTTTGCACAGAGCATAACTTAATCATAGCTAACACTTGGTTCAAGAATCATGAAAGGAGGCTGTATACATGGAAGAAGCCAGGAGATACTGACAGGTTTCAGATAGATTATATAATGGTAAGACAGAGATTTAGGAACCAGGTTTTAAATTGTAAGACATTTCCTGGGGCAGATGTGGATTCTGACCACAATCTATTGGTTATGAACTGCAGATTGAAACTGAAGAAACTGCAAAAAGGTGGGAATTTAAGGAGATGGGACCTGGATAAACTGAAAGAACCAGAGGTTGTAGAGAGTTTCAGGGAGAGCATAAGGGGACAATTGACAGGAATGGGGGAAAGAAATACAGTAGAAGAAGAATGGGTAGCTCTGAGGGATGAAGTGGTGAAGGCAGCAGACGATCAAGTAGGTAAAAAGACGAGGGCTAATAGAAATCTTTGGGTAACAGAAGAAATATTGAATTTAATTGATGAAAGGAGAAAATATAAAAATGCAGTAAATGAAGCAGGCAAAAAGGAATACAAACGTCTCAAAAATGAAATCGACAGGAAGTGCAAAATGGCTAAGCAGGGATGGCTAGAGGACAAATGTAAGGATGTAGAGGCTTGTCTCACTAGGGGTAAGATAGATACTGCCTACAGGAAAATTAAAGAGACCTTTGGAGAGAAGAGAACCACTTGTATGAATATCAAGAGCTCAGATGGAAACCCAGTTCTAAGCAAAGAAGGGAAGGCAGAAAGGTGGAAGGAGTATATAGAGGGTTTATACAAGGGAGATGTACTCGAGGACAATATTATGGAAATGGAAGAGGATGTAGATGAAGACGAAATGGGAGATAAGATACTGCGTGAAGAGTTTGACAGAGCACTGAAAGACGAGAGTCGAAACAAGGCCCCGGGAGTAGACAACATTCCACTAGAACTACTGATGGCCTCGGGAGAGCCAGTCATGACAAAACTCTACCATCTAGTGAGCACGATGTATGAGACAGGTGAAATACCCTCAGACTTCAAGAAGAATATAATAATTCCAATCCCAAAGAAAGCAGGTGTTGACAGATGTGAAAATTACCGAACTATCAGTTTTATAAGTCACAGCTGCAAAATACTAACGCGAATTCTTTACAGACGAATGGAAAAACTGGTAGAAGCCGACCTCGGGGAAGATCAGTTTGGATTCCGTAGAAATGTTGGAACACGTGAGGCAATACTGACCTTACGACTTATCTTGGAAGAAAGATTAAGAAAAGGCAAACCTACGTTTCTAGCATTTGTAGACTTAGAGAAAGCTTTTGACAATGTTGACTGGAATACTCTCTTTCAAATTCTGAAGGTGGCAGGGGTAAAATACAGGGAGCGAAAGGCTATTTACAATTTGTACAGAAACCAGATGGCAGTTATAAGAGTCGAGGGGCATGAAAGGGAAGCAGTGGTTGGGAAAGGAGTGAGACAGGGTTGTAGCCTCTCCCCGATGTTATTCAATCTGTATATTGAGCAAGCAGTAAAGGAAACAAAAGAAAAGTTCGGAGTAGGTATTAAAATTCATGGAGAGGAAGTAAAAACTTTGAGGTTCGCCGATGACATTGTAATTCTGTCAGAGACAGCAAAGGACTTGGAAGAGCAGTTGAACGGAATGGACAATGTCTTGAAAGGAGGATATAAGATGAACATCAACAAAAGCAAAACGAGGATAATGGAATGTAGTCAAATTAAGTCGGGTGATGCTGAGGGAATTAGATTAGGAAATGAGACACTTAAAGTAGTAAAGGAGTTTTGCTATTTAGGGAGTAAAATAACCGATTATGGTCGAAGTAGAGAGGATATAAAATGTAGACTGGCAATGGCAAGGAAAGCGTTTCTCAAGAAGAGAAATTTGCTAACATCGAGTATAGATTTAGGTGTCAGGAAGTCGTTTCTGAAAGTATTTGTATGGAGTGTAGCCATGTATGGAAGTGAGACATGGACGATAACTAGTTTGGACAAGAAGAGAATAGAAGCTTTCGAAATGTGGTGCTACAGAAGAATGCTGAAGATAAGGTGGGTAGATCACGTAACTAATGAGGAGGTATTGAATAGGATTGGGGAGAAGAGAAGTTTGTGGCACAACTTGACTAAAAGAAGGGATCGGTTGGTAGGACATGTTTTGAGGCATCAAGGGATCACAAATTTAGCATTGGAGGGCAGCGTGGAAGGTAAAAATCGTAGAGGGAGACCAAGAGATCAATACACTAAGCAGATTCAGAAGGATGTAGGTTGCAGTAGGTAATGGGAGATGAAGAAGCTTGCACAGGATAGAGTAGCATGGAGAGCTGCATCAAACCAGTCTCAGGACTGAAGACCACAACAACAACAACATGTTTGGAAGATCCTTAGAAAACATGTAATTAGTATGAGAAAATAAAAGTTTTGGGAATCGAGCGACAAAGATTGGATTAACTTTTTAGTGCATTCCAGGTCCATAGGATGGATTATCTTCATCCTCTGCAAACTCCTCCTCCAGCTTCCTCTTGTTCCTCCTCCTGTTTACTCTTGCTTGTATTTCTAGACTCTTTACAGCACTGTCTGCAGCCCGAAGGCGTTCCTTGTCTAAAGCAAGCATCGCTCGTACCATGTTAGAACCTATCTTCATTCCCATATTTCTAAATACCTTGCACCTTACAATGTTGCCATCATTGAAAGTCGCGACAGCATCATACACACCAAAGTGAAGTGTTTCTATTCCAACAAATACAGTCTTGGGGATTCTCGACCATATAACACTATTTACACTTTCATTGGGGTTTTGAGTTTTTCCGTGAATACACTTTTTCAACAGTTCGGGTGCTGCTAAGTCTCTGAAAATAGGTTTTATCACCTCCATTATTGCATGAGGCAGACTATGCTTATGAGTGTACACTTCACCAGTTAGCAATCCTTTGTTATATTTACACAAACTGTCTTCTTCTTTGGGACACAAGCTATGTTGGGGATTTTCATCGTCTTTATTGTTTACAGTAATAACACATACCTTTGGCTTTCCAACATTTCTCCTTTTCTTAAAAGCCTTCAGAGGATTTCTAATAACTTTACTTTTACTCATTATTATACTTCAACAAAACAGAGACTCAACAAACAGAATTAATTACGAATATTTTCCAGATAACGACAGAGTAAATAAACATGAAACAATCGACAATCACACCAGCGATATATATTGAACCATCACAGGTTAGCCACAACACATACTTTATCTCACATCACTAAAATGTACCTGATGAACACGGACGTTAATAATAACACCATTTGACAGCAGTTTAACAGCGCCACAGTAGGTCACGCCCATGTAGAACACATTTAAAAAAAATTTAAAAATAGTTGTAGTTTTCGGAATTGAATAAATTATATATCTATTAAAAGGTAATAGTCTGCAGATTCAGAAAACGCAAAAAAGTAAAAATTGAACTTTTGATGATTTTGAGCCTTTCCAGAGCCCCTTAAAGGGTTGATTTTAACCTACAATAAATACATGTTGCACAACTACGTTAACCATTTAGTAGCATTAGTTGCCTTCATGGTATATTTATGTTTAGATTGTAATTTATATATAAAAAGAGAATGAAGAGATCCTAAGATCTGCCTGGGGTAGTCAGACAGGGCCAAGACATCATTTTAGCGTTTATTATTTTCCGTTGCGCAGATTCATTTTACACCCGCCTGGAGTAGCATCTTGGAACATAATCCTCGACAATAATGCGACCTTACAAAGCGACCAGGGGGTCCGTGGAATACCAAAATACGGCTCGGCAGGTAATCAACGAACCCCTGCCATGTTTCATTCTTGGGACCAGAAATTGCCAAACGTTGTGACACGAGACTCATCAGACCAAATGATTTTATTCCATTCCTCCACAGTCCTGGGCTTCAGCATCACGTTTTTCTGTTACGGACATTTGCATCACTGATGAGTGTGTTTTGAAAAATTCAGCTCGCCCTGTAATTCCCTTCCGTGTTGGGAATTGGGAATTTGTGGTAAGTTCTATGTCACCAAACTTCTGAGGTCATTGGTCCCTAGGCTTACACACTACTTAATCTAACTTAAACTAACTTACGCTAAGTACAACACAAACACCCATGTCCGCCGAGAGAGAACTCGAACCTCCGATGGGTGAGGGGGGGGGGGGGGGCTGCCACTCGAACCGTTTCAAGGCGCCTTAAACCACGCGGCTTTGCTTGTTGTTTTGGCGCGAGAGCGACATTCGGTTTTGCAGTGACTTTTGCAGCAGTCGTCCTCCCATTTTCCGTCACAATCTTCTTCAATGACCGTCCGTCACAATTACTCAAGACTCACTTTCTTCGTCAAACACTCAGCGGATGATGTTTCTCCGCTTCCCCTGCATGCGGTATAAATCTTCGATAGGATGCCGCCTACAATACCAAACAATTCAGCTCCGTTGGTTACGGAAGCACCCACCATATGAGAACCAACAATTTGGCCAATTCCAAATGTACTTAGCTCCAATACAATGCACTCAGAAGTACACAGAATACTGTTATGACCACGACTGACGCTTGCAACGTATTGAGGACACTGCACATGTGTCGTTAATGGTGAGATATAACAGCGCAACTTGTGGCTTCGGCTAGTATCAGCATTTATATAATGAATTTTCACTCTCCAGCTGAGTGTGCGCTGATATGAAACTTCCTGGCAGATTAAAACTGTGTACCGAACCGAGACTCGAAGTCGGGACCTTTGCCTTTCGCGGGCAAGTGCTCTACCATCTGAGCTACCCAAGCACGACTCACGCCGCGTCCTCACAGCTTTACTTCCGACAGTACTTCGTCTCCTACCTTCCAAACTTCACAGAAGCTCTCCTGCGAACCTTGCAGAACTAGCACTCCTGGAAGAAAGGATATTGCGGATACATGGCTTGGAAGGTAGGAGACGAGGTGCTGGTAGAATTAAAGGTGTGAGGACGAGTCGTGTGTCATGCTTTGGTGGCTCGGTTGGCAGAGCACTTGCCAGTGAAAGGCAACGGTCCCGAGTTCGAGTCTCGGCCCGGCACACTATCTGCCAGGAAGTTTCACATTACTGCAGACGCCGCTGCAGAGTGAAAATTTCACTCTGGAAGCATGCCCCACGCTGTGGCGAAGCCATGTCTTCACAATATCCTTCCTTCCAGGAGTGCTAGTTCTGCAAGGTTCGCAGGAGAGCTTCTGTGAAGTTTGGAAGGTAGGAGACGAGGCACTGGCGGAAGTAAAGCTGTGAGGCCGGGGCGTGAGAATCTTGAGTATCTCAGATCACAGAGCACTTGCCGGCGAAAAGCAAAGGTCCCGAGTTCGAGTTTCGGTCCGGCACACCGTTTTAATCTGCCAGAAAATTTCATAGTAAACATTGTTGATAGTGTAATATCATTGAAACTTGTATGTTCTTTAGCTCATGGTGGAATCATCGAAATATATTTATTCTTTAAAGCAAATATGGGAGCGGATCTAACCTTGAAAAAAATTGGCTCAAGGTGAATACTTCGTCACATTAAGGTCGACGTACTCTGTATGTCACGGTATGGTACGTCAAGGCATTCCAAAGTGCATTTCAAATGGCTGCATCCATGCAGTCCGTCAAAAGAGTGCGATGGAACGGAACGCTAACGCCACGCATTCTCTGAAGTTTTGGCGCAGACGTTGGCTGTCAGACAACGACGTTGTCTCCTAAGGTCAGAAATTTACCTAGACTAGCCACGCAGACGAATACAGTACGCATGCATGTCCGAAGGAACTGTGCTTCGTATATCATAATAACAGAGGCACTGCTATTTCGTATTAATTCACCAATATCACGCCCTCGACTCTCAATATTTTTTTTTTTTTTTTTTTTTTTTTTTTTTTGTATGTCCATCCTTGTGAGTGGATGTCTGGAGGACTCCTGCAGTTCACTATTATAATAAAATGCACACCTACAGCCGTTCTTGCGATGTCATTTATTGTATGGTTACCAGTTTCGGAGCTTCAGTGCACCGTCTTTAGGCCTGTGCGCATAAACAGAAATGACAGCATTGCCAACCTGTCAACTGTGCAGTACAAAGACAGGTTAAAAACAGAACGAGAATCAAGGACAATACCCTACAAGTAAATTTACAGTAATCATTTGATAAAACGACTAGATACATCCATTGTCACATACCTAAAGTATACCATAACGAATTTCCATTCCGTACATTGTACAAATTCATTAAATATTCCACAATTTTTAATGGCCACATGTAGAGCCTTGTCCTTGATTCTCAATCTGTTTTTAATCTGTCTTTGTACTGCATGGTTGATAAGCTGATGATGCTATCATTATTATTTCTGCATAAAGACCTTTAGATGTGCACTGAAGCGCCGAAACTGGTAGCCTTGCAATAAATGACACCATAAGGACGGCTGTACGTGTTCCATTTTCTCTCAATAAATTTGTTCTCTTCGGACAGGAAACTGCGTAACGTACGAGTGCAAGTTGTGATGCACGGACGACAACATGCGGAAGTTTGGGTCTGGCCGTGATTTATGATCGGAGGCCGAAGCGGTTAAGACCACCGCTCACGTACAGCGACAAATACGGTTTCGGGTCCCGCTCCGACACATGTTTTCATTGCCTTCACTTCAATATACAGCCGAAATTGGGTCCTATTCGCAACTGCGAATACTTTTCCTTTACAGCCATGTATAATCATGTTATAGTTGTGTATTATATGCTTTTGTGTCTTCTTAAACTTCATATTATTCTTTGCTTTGTTTCCGTGCAAACTGCAAACACTCCCTGAGGATTTCGGTATTTTCCCCATGAAAACTCATGCACAAAAGGAGCCAAATAATTGCAAGTGAAATATGATTTAGGTTTTATAACGCCTGGGTGGAGATAAAGCCTGCACTGTGCATAAATGAGAACATAAACAAACGAGGGAATTTTCAATAAACAACTTTTATCTTTAAAAGCGAAAACGTTAAGCTATGAAGAGGAAATATACAGCTGTTTCGGGGTTACTTAGTACTTATAACGTAAACAAAATACAATTACAAGCTAGGAAGGCTATGCGTTTTCCTGTCACTATTGTCTCATGTGTTTACGGGCACTTACTTTCTCGAGTAAATTAATGTCGATGTTCTGAAATGTTCTTTCAAATGTTCTTTCCGTTCTCACTAAGATAGAAAATTTACCATACCATCTTTGTCAAAAACATGCACTATGAAATTTATTTTCGCCATTAATATAAACTCTTACCACTTCTAGTCCCTTCATTGGGATACTGTATTTTGCCTGTTTGCACCACAGATGACCTCATAAACTCACTTTCACTCTTCGGTACTGGGCTAAATGAAGTGACATTTTGTTCACATTCCCTCTAGTGTGAACACACGTCGACTTAACACAGATGTTGCGATCTATTCCGTTGGAGTCCACTCCAAATTACTATTACACAACTGGGCATTAAAATTGCTACACCACGAAGATGACGTGCTACAGACGCGAAATGTAACCGACAGGAAGAAGATGCTGTGATATGCAAATGATTAGCTTTTCAGAGCATTCACACAAGGTTGGCGCCGGTGGCGACACCTACAACGTGCTCACTTGAGGAAAGCTTCCAACCGATTTCTCATACACAAACAGCAGTTGACCAGCGTTGCCTGGTGAAACGTTGTTGTGATGCCTCGTGTAAGAAATGCGTACCATCACGTTTTCGACTTTGATAAAGGTCGGATTGTGTAGCCTGTCGCGATTGCGGTTTATCGTATCGCACACTGCTGCTCGCGTTGGTCGAGATCCAATGACTGATAGCAGAATATGGAATCGGTGGGTTCAGGAGGGTAATACGGAACGCCGTGCTGGATCCCAACGGCCTCGTATCACTAGCAGTCGAGATGACACGCATATTATCCGCTTCGCTGTAACGGATCGTGCAGCCACGTCTCGGTCCCTGAGTCAACAGATGGGAACGTTTGCAAGACGACAACCATCTGCACGAACAGTTCGACGACGTTTGCAGCAGCATGGACTATCAGCTCGGAGACCATGGCTACGGATACCCTTGGCGCTGCATCACAGACAGGAACGACTGCGATGGTGTACTCAACAACGAACCTGGGTGGCAAAATGTCATTTTTTTCAGATGAATCCAGGTTCTGTTTACAGCATCATGATGGTCGCATCCGTGTTTGGTGACATCGCGGTGAACGCACATTGGAAGCGTGTATTCGTCATCGCCATAATGGCGTATCACCCGGCGTGATGGTATGGGGTGCCATTGGTTACACGTCTCGGTCACCTTTTGTTCGCATTGACGGCACTTTGAACAGTGGACGTTACATTTCAGATGTGTTACGACCCGTGGCTCTACCCTTCATTCGATCCCTGCGAAACCCTACATTTCAGCAGGATAATGCACGACCGCATGTTGCAAGTCCTGTACGGGCCTTTCTGGATACAGAAAATATTCGACTGCTGCCTGGCCAGCACATTCAACAGATCTCTCACAAATTGAAAACGTCTGGAGAATGGTGGCCGAGCAACTGGCTCATCACAATACGCCAGTCACTATTCTTGATGAACTGTGGTATCGTGTTGAACCTGCATGGGCACCTATACCTGTACACGCCATCCAAGCTTTGACTCAATGCCCAGGCGTACCAAGGCCGTTATTACGGCCGGAGGTGGTTGTTCTGGGTACTGATTTCTCAGGATCTATGCACCGACATTGTGTGAAAATGTAATCACATGTCAGTTCTAGTATAATATATTTCTCCAATGAATACCCGTTTATCATCTGCATTTCTTCTTGGTGTAGCAATTTTAATGGCCAGTAGTGTAGTTGTTGATGGGGAATTAGACTTGAATAGCATAGAAGAAACGAAGAAATGAGGAAATATAAGAAGGGAATCGGAGCGGCTACTGCGTTTCATAAGAGCCAATGAAGCATAGGGAAGTCTGTACTGGACCCGGCCCGTGAGCGCTCCGAGCTTCCGAGACGTGCGCACGCGCACCTGTTCTGCGCGGGCCACGCGAGGCTCGGCGGCGGAAGCGGCCGTGGACAGCCCTGGGCCGCGGTGGGAGCCACATTCCTGCATCCGAGATGCCGAAGCGCTGCGCCCGGGCCGGCCACTTCAAAGGCGCCGCCGCGCGCCGTTCGTCATCGCCGGATGATTATCGGCTCAATTGAACCGCCACAACGCGGCCGCCATTGTGGGCTGACGTCACAGACGTAAAAAGAGGGCCTGCGGGGAAGGGCCCCGCGCTTCCCAACAATGGTGCGCGCAGCCGGGCCTCATTTGGACAGGGGGCGGGGGGCGGGGCCGCGGCCGAAGGCTGGTCGACGTTCCGGTCATTAGGGACGGAAGCGCGGCGGCCGTCGTTACCGCCCGACTTCCGGATCCAGTGGTGCATACTTAAACACGACGTGGAGACACTCTTCTGAGCAATTAAGACTCGTATTTTGGACGAAACGGAGACGAACCCACTAGTACGACGGTGGTCCAAGAAGCAGAGGTCATTCGCGCTAATTGGGGCGTGTCACATAAGAAGAAATTCAAAGTCCAAATTATAGAAATATTTTCTTAAATAGTTATCCGAAACTATAATTAGGGCAGTGCATGTAATGTTTAAGTAAAAATTAGATGAATTTTACTATTGTAAGTAGGCTGTTTGGGTTTTTATATTGGTAACGCCATGTAGCGCTCTGTATGAAAATCACTGGCTGTGCTGTGTGCAGTCTGTGGCTGGTTTGCATTGTTGTAATATTCGCTATTGTAGTGTTGGGCAGTTGGCTGTTAACAGCGCGTAGCATTGCGCAGTTGGAGGTGAGCCGCCAGCAGTGGTGGATGTGGGGAGAGAAATGGCGGAGTTTTGAGAGCGGATGATCTGGACGTGTGTCCATCAGAGACAGTAAATTTGTAAGACTGGATGCCATGACTGCTAAATATACACTCCTGGAAATTGAAATAAGAACACCGTGAATACATTGTCCCAGGAAGGGGAAACTTTATTGACACATTCCTGGGGTCAGATACATCACATGATCACACTGACAGAACCACAGGCACATAGACACAGGCAACAGAGCATGCCCAATGTCGGCACTAGTACAGTGTATATCCACCTTTCGCAGCAATGCAGGCTGCTATTCTCCCATGGAGACGATCGTAGAGATGCTGGATGTAGTCCTGTGGAACGGCTTGCCATGCCATTTCCACCTGGCGCCTCAGTTGGACCAGCGTTCGTGCTGGACGTGCAGACCGCGTGAGACGACGCTTCATCCAGTCCCAAACATGCTCAATGGGGGACAGATCCGGAGATCTTGCTGGCCAGGATAGTTGAGTTACACCTTCTAGAGCACGTTGGGTGGCACGGGATACATGCGGACGTGCATTGTCCTGTTGGAACAGCAAGTTCCCTTGCCGGTCTAGGAATGGTAGATAGATGGGTTCGATGACGGTTTGGATGTACCGTGCACTATTCAGTGTCCCCTCGACGATCACCAGTGGTGTACGGCCAGTGTAGGAGATCGCTCCCCACACCATGATGCCGGGTGTTGGCCCTGTGTGCCTCGGTCGTATGCAGTCCTGATTGTGGCGCTCACCTGCACGGCGCCAAACACGCATACGACCTTCATTGGCACCAAGGCAGAAGCGACTCTCATCGCTGAAGACGACACGTCTCCATTCGTCCCTCCATTCACGCCTGTCGCGACACCACTGGAGGCGGGCTGCACGATGTTGGGGCGTGAGCGGAAGACGGCCTAACGGTGTGCGGGACCGTAGCCCAGCTTCATGGAGACGGTTGCGAATGGTCCTCGTCGATACCCCAGGAGCAACAGTGTCCCTAATTTGCTGGGAAGTGGCGGTGCGGTCCCCTACGGCACTGCGTAGGATCCTACGGTCTTGGCGTGCATCCGTGCGTCGCTGCGGTCCGGTCCCAGGTCGACGGGCACGTGCACCTTCCGCCGACCACTGGCGACAACATCGATGTACTGTGGAGACCTCACGCCCCACGTGTTGAGCAATTCGGCGGTACGTCCACCCGGCCTCCCGCATGCCCACTATACGCCCTCGCTCAAACTCCGTCAACTGCACATACGGTTCACGTCCACGCTGTCGCGGCATGCTACCAGTGTTAAAGACTGCGATGGAGCTCCGTATGCCACGGCAAACTGGCTGACACTGACGGCGGCGGTGCACAAATGCTGCGCAGCTAGCGCCATTCGACGGCCAACACCGCGGTTCCTGGTGTGTCCGCTGTGCCGTGCGTGTGATCATTGCTTGTACAGCCCTCTCGCAGTGTCCGGAGCAAGTATGGTGGGTCTGACACACCGGTGTCAATGTGTTCTTTTTTCCATTTCCAGGAGTGTATTATGACTTTTGAACACTTTTAAGGTAAATACGTTGTTTGTTCTCTATCAAAATCTTTCATTTGGTAACTATGCCTATCAGTAGTTAGTGCCTTCAGTAGTTAGAAATTTTTATTTAGCTGGCAGTATTGGCGCTCGCTCTATTGCAGTAGTTCAAGTAACGAAGATTTTTGTGAGGTAAGTGATGCATGAAAGGTATAGGATAATGTTAGTCAGAGCCATTCTTTTGTAGGGATTATTGAAAGTCAGATAACGTTGTGCTAAAAAAATTTTGTGTGTCAGTTTAGTGTTGATCAGAATAGTTGAAGAGCGAAATGTCTGAGTATGTTGAGTTCTGCTCAGGTGTTTGAAAATAAAATAATGTAAGAGGTTTATCAGCACTATGAAACGTCCCCTTAGAAAAATTATCATTAAACTAACCTGAACTCACTCACACATGATACTATTTAAGTTAACAATCTCTTTGTGAGCTTTCAGAATCTAATTACAACCTCCGATTCATTCTGTCTCCCTGCAGCAAGAATAACCTTTACAAAATGTTCCCTGAACTGATGGTCCATTCACAATGACAGTGGTGGTATCTGCTTCAGTTTATGTGGACTTCAGGCACACTGTTTGCATACACACAACAATAAATACAAAATACAAAAAAAACGTGGTGTGGAGAACAATACAGTAATTTGTAATAAGAATTACAGTGTAAAACACGAACACATACAAGGTATAACATACATTAAAAAAACAACACTAGAGAAAGAAATTAAAAAAAAAAAAAAACAATGTTCATGGGGCATCAAGTTGTGCGTGCACATTGCACAAAGTTCACGACTATGCTGAGAATGAGGCACTAAATCACATGGTTAGAAATATTCGAAGCACTTCACAAATTCCACAGTACTGACATCACATAGGGCTAAACGTCGGGTGTTGTTGCTACGTTGTTGCAACGGCAATAGGGTGTGCTGGAGCATCTGCAGTGCTCTGTTGAGATTGCACCAAGACCCACGCATATGATCACGGCAGTACGGTAGGAAGACACAGTGATAGGCTCTCCTCACGTCGATTAATTGCCTCTGAGGTCTACTTGTTGGGATACATCACTAGTCTAGGTCTCTTCTCTCGCTGAACAGTACTTTACGTTTCCCAATATTGCAGTTTGACGAGGGATGATGGCACGTGGAGTGACTCCACAAGTATGTGAGGTCATCCATACAGGATTGAACTAGGAGCGACGATTGCTAAAACTGCTCTCTAATAGAGAGGAGAAGTTAGAAATGAGACCATTCATTTGTTAGTGTGGCACGATACTGCTTTGTGTATGCAGATCGGCCAATGCTAGTGAGTTGTAAAAACCCAAACAGGTGAGTATATAGCGTCCCTTTCTGTCCTGAGGCACATGAGGCACAGGTTCTGACACGATATGTGATCTTCTTCGTGTACTCACGACAATGTGGTCTGCCGCAGGGAATCCCTCCAAACGGCTGCCGCATCCGGAGAGCTAGCAGGCTGTTGCGTGTGGGTCGCGTGTCAGTGTCAACAGCTAGCCTCACTTTCGCTTGTGGCCCGGCGAGGATCCCGCCTAATCCCGCAGGTATACGGCCTGGTGACTGTCAGCTTGCAGGACCGGACGCTCGCCTTCTTGCAGGTAGCCGAAGACCTCTTGTTTGTGCGCTGGCTGGCCTCTGCATTGCCACGATACCCGTCATCTGCACAGTTCTGACAAAAGTCTTATGCCTTTTTCCCATGACCTTCTATGTTCTAATAAATTTACATAATGACACATTGATGGTCTGTCATTTCAGATACTCTTATTTTACTTTTACAGTTATTAATCTATGGCTATCTTGGTGTATCAAATTTAGACATGGAAATAATTTATCTTGATATTTGTGTAGAGCCGGCCGCGGTGGTCTAGCGGTTCTGGCGCTGCAGTCCGGAACCGCAGGACTGCTACGGTCGCAGGTTCGAATCCTGCCTCGGGCATGGGTGTGTGTGATGTCCTTAGGTTAGTTAGGTTTAAGTAGTTCTAAGTTCTAGGGGACTTATGACCTAAGATGTTGAGTCCCATAGTGCTCAGAGCCATTTGAACCATATTTGTGTAGAGACCGCTCTCACTACTGTACATGGTGTGTGACGCTACACTGGATGAACAGCTAAATGTGCGGGCCCGCACTAATATTACTATTAATTATATAGATCGACAGTAGACATGCTCAAGAATTAACTACCATATGCCAACGATCTACATTCTATGTCTTTTGAATAAATTATGTTATTATGCAGGTCGAAGTTTTACTGAGCTTATAAAGAACAAGCAACTATTCTACGTTCGCTCGCCGGTCGTCCCTCCATCTTGGGTCTGTGATTTGATGACCTGAAAAATAACATCCCAACAGGCGCGCGCCAAACACTTGTGGTAGAAAACCCCCACAATATTAATCTAGTTATTGTTAAATCCTACATTTTAACTTATCCTAGTATATCGTACCTTTTTTTTTGTTTACCTTATACAATACTCTTACATAATTCCTGTTACGTTGAGATGTCTCGCTGCTCGCCGCTATTGCCGACAGTGATGTGCGCGCCGTACGACATGACCTCCGAGTTTTCATTACGCCTCACTGAAACTCCAGAGACTGGGTTAGCCATAGCTATACACGACAATAAATTTATAGTTGCAACTTCCTTCTCTATGTGATGCGGTTTTCGCGATCAAAGCACACCTTTCCAGAGGCAATGTAATATGACCACGCCAGGACTGGTTCCTGTTGCGGATTCAGTCGCCCAACACACGCCAGCTACAGAGTATGTCACGAATCTCCAAGTATAAGTCCCTGGTTATTCATCTGTGACAGTCACGAGCAGCACGCTAAATCCCCAACCAGCACATTGGCATGGTAGGCTTTATGCCCGCATTTCTATCGTCTAGGGCACCATTGGAGTCAAATGCTCACAGGTTCACCCCGACTTGCAAGACAACGATGCTGGCGCAGCTCTGCAAAAACTATACTGCCCATATTCATCCTCGAAATCACGCAATATACCACAATCTTGCAGTGTACTGACGCGTGCCTGCAAGCATTGGTATGAACGTCTCACGAACTGGTTGTGGCCGCTATGGAGCGTATCACGACTTCTCAGAACGCTTCTAAGAGCACGTTCTTGTATGCGCCCGTTTGTGCGACATCTCGTCACTCATCTTTATCCCTTAACATGGACACCAGATAGGAAAGGACAAAAACATTGCTCATGGAAAGGTAGTGCCTCTTATCGCAACGACAGAGGAGATCGCGAACATAGACAAAAAAGTTAACAGCAGTAAATTCTTATGCGAGAAAACGCAGCGTGCTAATACTTTAACAATCTTAATCTATTAATGCAACGATTATTGTTCCCTGAAGAAAGGTTCATATATTTGCCTATTCTACTATGTACACCACTTTAACTACTATTATTCCACGAACTTCTTTGTGTGAGAGAAGTGGTGGAGTCCTATGGACTAGCGTCAATCCCTTATTAGACTCCCCCTCCTCTGACGTGCATTAGGATTTGCAGGTCTAATTTCAATCTCCTGGTTCTCCTGTTGTCGTTGATTTCGCTCTCTCCAATTACGGTCGCTTTGCCGTTCGTCATTCCTCCTGTCCCAGATTGCTTGTCTAGATTGACCCTGTTCCCTCACGTTCTGGTTTCCGTGTCTCTGGTTTCCATAACCTTGAATAGCGTAACCTTGATTTCCGTAACCCTGGTTTCCTAACTGACCAGTGCGATTATGCGATCTGTTGTCGTCTTCCCTTGCTGGCCCGTGGTATTTGTTATTTTGCGCCTTCTTCCTGTCCTTTGCGTCTTGTTTATCGAAGACTACTTCGAGTTCGCGCAGTAGACTCTTGAATGCATCTATGTCAGATCCACACTTCCCGACAAGTGTCTGTTGATACCTAACTGGCAATTTGGAAAAGCAAAATTTAATGATTTCTCCGTTGCTATATGGACTATCTAAAAACTGATTCTTCTTGAGTAAATCATCAAAAAATTTGGTTGCGCTCCTATGCCCGGACACTTCCAGTTCAGGACAAAATATTATTTCCTCTTTAATCCTATCTTGCGTTTCCTTTGACCAGTAGGTCCGCAGGAATGCACCAACAAATTCCTCATAAGTCCGACACGTCGCTGCCACGCCCCGCATCTTTTCCGCGGCTTGGCCTTCGATGTGTCCACACATGAATTCTAATTTGGCCTGGGTTGGCCATGACGACGGTAATGAATTTGTAAATTGCATCACCCAGCTCTTCGGATGCATCGACCCTCCATTATCTTTGAATTTCTGGAGTTTTAGTATCGACAGGAAGTGATTGTGATCAAAATTCTGTCCGATCCTCGCACTGGTGTTGTCACTCGTTTCCGATACTTGCACGTCTGCGGAGTGTCCTGATCTATCTTGCTGATAACTGTGATGTGCTACGTCTGTATCACAGTGGAAGTGGCATTCAGCATTCACTCTTCTAAGTGGGCTGCAATTATTGGAGCTATTACTCGCTGTTTCTACGTGTGCATTGTTCGTTCCGCACGCTGTCACTGGGCTAGAGCACGGCGGGCTTTTCCTCGGAGATACAATCCTGTGTACTCCATCATTGGTATCCGAACGCGCAGTGCTCGTGTGCCCGTTTCGCTCTAGTTTTGCTATCCGACTCTCTACTTCTTTCATTCGTTTCGTGACGTTCGTAACCGCAATATTACCTTGAGTCTTTAAGGCCGCTAGGGATTTGGAGTGGACTTGTGTCGCACGTCGCAAGCGCCCTGCGAGTTGAGAAGTTACTCTTGCGATTTTCATTGCCCCTGTTGCTGCAGTTTTGGCTAGGCCTGCTACTTTTTGTGCTACCATTGACATTTGTTTTGCTTCTCCACATTCTTTCTTTCATGTTAATAATTCCCCACGAATTTCCCCTATATACGAAATTATTGCCTCCGTGTCCTTCTTACGCTGTTCGTCAGCTTCTTCTTTCTCCTTCTTACGTTGTTTCTCAGCTTCTTCCTTCTCCTTCTTACGTTGTTTCTCATCTTCTTCCTCCTCCTTCTTACGTTGTTTCTCATCTTCTTCCTTCTCCTTCTTACGTTGTTCATCAGCTTCTTCTTTCATTGATCGTAGGAAGCTCAGTATTGGGTTTACGTCATCTTTTTGATCCTCTTCAAACATGGACGATGTAACTCTGGACACCTGGGCGCTAGAGCTCTGACGTGACCGAGCTGGCCTCTGTCTGCACTCGTTCGTTTGACTATAAACTTCTGCTACCGTCTCGACCTGTGTGCCTGTCTCTGTTCCATCCTCCAATTCACTATCATAATCACGGTCGCGACGTTGCTCTAAGATCGCGTCCAAATCACCTTCCTCATCAATGACCCTGTCGTCCTGTGCTGCTAAAAATGTGCCCATCTCATCTCCGAACCTGTCCTCGTCAGTAACCTGCCTCTTATGCATTATGCTATCCTCTTTTGTTTTAGTTTCGCTCGATAATAGTCATGCCTTACTTCTCGTGATCATTCATGAAAAAACAAATTTATCTAAAATTCACAATAAAAATCATCTACTCCCAATATTTTTCCACATAGACATAAAATTTCAACAACGCCGTTCCAACGCTGTAACTACAAGCACGATTTGTTGTGGTACAGAAACTGCACACAAACCCGACAAAGTGTGATGAGGTACGGACACCACATCAAAGAAACACAAAAAAACAATGAACACACAAAAAATATATACACTGAAAACAAAAACTGTAATCATGCGCCACTAATAAAAAGTAATCGCGGAACTACAAGAAAAAGAACTTGGGTACTAATCATAAAAATAGTAGAGAAAAAAAACTTGAATGTTCCTACTAAGAATACTGTTTGTTAATCAGTGATTCACAGGAAAGATCCGAGGCTAAGGGTCGCCATTTTATGCGAGGTGCCGGGGCTAGCAGTGTATTTAACACTAAATTCTAGAATCTACATATGTAAATGATGCTCTAAGCCCCCCCCCCCTATTCTAACTCCGACTTTTGCTGTTGCACAAGGATTAAAAAAATATACGCGAACTGACTGTAATCAACCCTGCAAGTGGAGTAGAAAAGAGTTTGGTACCTGCAATAATTTAATTTGATAAATAAGTTAAATAAAGGAAGGTTTCATTAACGTAGTGAGAAATGATGGGTTGCTCTACCGAATAACAGAATGAAAGTTCTGTCCGAAATAACAATATGATTTATTAAGACTAAACACAAAATAATAAACAAAAACACATGAAACATTTATAATACATCAAATTGGCTCAAATTGGATACTCAAACAAACGCTGTGAAGGTGAAGTTGTCCCTAAACTAGATTGTGAGGTTTATGACGAAGTGGTATGTGGAGCCAATTCCTTGCCACTCAAATCTTAAGAGAGACACACAGCTAAACCAACATTAATTGCTGCTACTCAAGACAGAACAAAGTTAGAAAAAGAAGAACAGGCGCGCTCTGCTGAGCTCTGATTATCACCTAGGAAAATCCCTATCTGCCGATGCTGTGGACATACATTACCAAACTGTCTTCTTAACTGCCAGAACACGATCTGGCGTACCGGAGGCGATGGCTGGTTGCTTCGACGTCCTCGACCGAAAAACGAGAGCCGACTGCCTAGAGCACCCGTACAGGCCGAACACACAACATTCCCGCCCCCACGACAGTGGCCGTGGTTAAACGTTCCAATCAGCAACTCGAAAACCGGCGGAAAATTCCACTCCATTGCCGGAGCACTACCATTCCACCAATGGAGATTCTTGGCGCCAATTTCTGCGCTGATTTTGCTACGTCACGGAGCTATGCCCTGAGCAAGCCAATCACAGTTACTATTTTGCAGAAAGCGCGGGAATTTTCCCGCCACAACTGCCTGGGTACACAAGTCATTCCCACGAGTCGCTGGTAGCCCGCCAGAAAGTGTTTTCGCTAATATTCTGCGAAGTAACGGAACCTCCAGCCCAGCCGCCACTTCAGACCCCTCCGGGCGTGTCTTTTGACAATGTCGGCGTCTGCAAAGCATTCACTCGACTTCCTCACACCCGTCGGCTTAACCCTTTCCAGATCAGCGGATCACGCCTGTCACCGGACCACCCAGGTGACGAGAGATGCTGCGTGGGAAGTCCGCGTGTGAAGGAATAGCAACTTTTCACCGCATACAATTAGAGACGAATATCGTAAGATAGAAATATGAGAGGGGGCTGGTGCCACCTCTCAATGTATAAATACGTACCTCTTACTTGTTGCAGATGCAATGCAAAACACACACACCTTCTTTACACACGAGCAATAGCACTTGGATTATGTATTATATTTCGCGTATCTCGAAAACGGCCCTAACGATTTGGATGAAATTTTGTATTTAGACTGGTTTTTGCTTTTTGAGTTCACCTACATAGTTCCATTCTTTCGTAAAAAGCCAATTTTAGAATATATATATCCTACATAGTTCCATTCGTAAAAACGCAATTTTATATTATAAAAACGCTATTTCACATGTTTTTATAACGCCATCTAGTAAAACTTTGTTAGTACATATTGAATGTAGTTAAGGTTTTGGTTTTCATGTTTATCTGTATATAGGTGTCTTTCCTTACAGCATGCGATTTTACACAAAAGAGTTTTTACACAAAAACGCGAATTTCGTGTTTCTTGGGAACGGCTTTAACAGTTTGGATGAAATTTTATATTTAGATACGGATTTTGATTTTTAAGTTTATCTACATTGGCGTGTTTCCTGAAAAACTCGATTTTACACAATAAGTATTTTATATGGCAATTTCGTAAATCTTTGTTACTATTGGATGTTACAGTAGAGGTGTATCAAAATTTTGTGAGATGGCAGTATAACATTATCCGAATACGAACACGTTGGACTTACTGTACATCCAGTAGTAACAATCATCTTAGATATGTTTTTGGTTAGACATGGTGTCCTTTCATCAATTAAGGCATTACACGTATAAATCGAGAATCACACTTGTAACGTCATATGCATGTTTACTTATAAATAAACTATTTCTGGCATATCTCGTCATGACACAGTTCGATTCTAACCCCATTGACAATTTCAGACATGTCCTGCCATCTGTGAGTAAGATGTAGAACTTTTTGCATTCCGTAAGAATCGTGCCATTGCAGACTAAAATGAATCTTGAAAGAATCGTGAACGAATCGTAGGAATCGATTCGCAATGTGAGATTGAATCGTAGGAATCGAATCGGGAAAAAGAATCGTATTGCCCAACTCTACTGTGCACTGCTACTCGCTGTTAACAGCCAACTGCCCAACACTACAATAGCGAATATTACAACAATGCTAACCAGGCTCAGACTGCACGCAGCACAGCCAGTGATTTTCATACAGAGCGCTACGTGGCGTTACCAATATAAAAACCAAAACAGCATACTTACACTATTACGTAAAATACTGTACACCATGTTTAATTTGATAATTACTTTTGAATAATATCAGTATGTTGTCAACCAGAGAACGCGGTGCCACACCAAAGTCAGCAAAACGCATCAATAATGCAGACATAAGCGAGGGTTCGCTGCAATCCACAACAAGTGATCGGAGACACTCCAGAAGACACGCCCTCCCTCTCAGTTTGGCAGCACCTTCGCCCTGAAATGGTTCAAATGGCCCTGAGCACTATTGGACTTAACATCTGAGGTCATCAGTCCCCTAGAACTTAGAACTAGGTAAACTGACCTAAGGACATCACACACATCCATGTCCGAGGCAGGATTCGAACCTGCGACCATAGCAGCAGCGCGGTTCCGGGCTGAATAGCCTGTAACCGCTCGCCCACTGCGGCCAGCCTTCGCCCTGAAGTCAATACAGTGTCGGGCATGAAAGAGCTCATCTGAAGGAACCAACGTCACAGTGCAGGCCCAACGAGGTGTTAATGTTTCAGATGAATTTGTAGTGTTGTAAACGTCAAACGTTGTACATCAAGAGAACAGCTTTTACTTATTGCATCAAGTGATGTTTTCATAGTCAGTGGCAGTTGTAAATTATCTAGTACTTTTGTGGAAGAAAGTGTGGCGAAGTTAAGTAAATCTTCTATTCAATAATGTAATAAACTGAACTAATATTTCACGCGTTCTAGTTTGATGAGCCTTCTTTCAGAGCAATCAAAGAACCCACAGTTATGGCACGACGAAAGTAGTTTCGTCTGCTCATAACAATCACGGTAATGAACAACAGAACCAAACAAATTAATGTTACATCACGTACTCGAAGGTAACATTAAAACAGTTTGATGTGTACGCTGCTGCACATATACAGGGTGAACCAGAGTCCAATGACACTCTTTCAGGGTGACCTTCTGAGTATTTCGGTACAAGCGACCCAAGGCTTTGGTGGTTCATTACAGAACTCCATCAGAAAAGGCGTAAACGGCCCAACGTACCAACCGACCGCCGTGTCATCCTTAGCCTATAGACGTCACTAGATGCAGATATGGAGAGGCATGTGGTGAGCACACCACTCTCCCGGCCGATGTCAGTTTTCGTGACCAGAGCCCCCACTACTCAATGAAGTATCTCCTGAGTTTGCCCCCAGGGGCTGGGTGCACCCCCCCCCCCTTACCAACAGTGATCGGCAGACCCGGAAGGCCACCCATTCAAATGTTACCCAAGCCCGACAGAGCGTAACTTAGGGGATCTGACGGTAACCGGTGTTACCACTGCGGCAAGCTCATTGGCGGCTCACTACAGAGTAATCGTAATAATGATTTGTTCAGTTCGTTACCAAAAGTACGCTTGTTTTTGAGAAAATACCTCAATTACAGCGAAAAAGCCTGTAATACGAGGTGTGGCTAGAAAAAAACCGGACTAGTACTGGTGAAACAATAAAACGAATGCAATAAGGCTCATCTGCCTCCTGCACTCAGTCTGCCCGTGGCGTCTGTTTTAAGTAGTTGACGTTTTGTCTGTGCGTCGGAAAATGTTGAGTGTACAGAAAGAACAGCGTGTTAACACCAAATTTTGTTTCAGACTAGGAAAATCTGCAAGTGAAACGTTTGTAATGTTACAACAAGTGTACGGCGATGATTGTTTATCGCGAACACAAGTGTTTGAGTGGTTTAAACGATTTAAAGATGGCCGCGAAGACACCAGTGATGACACTCGAACTGGCAGACCATTGTCAGCAAAAACTGATGCAAACATTGAAAAAATCGGTAAACTTGTTCGACAAGATCGCCGTTTAACAATCAGAGCAGTGTCTGAGTTAACAGGAGTTGACAAGGAAAGTGTTAGGCAGATTCTTCATGAAAGTTTCAACATGAACAAAGTGTGTTCAAAAATGGTTCCAAAGTGTCTCACAATTGAACAGAAGGAACGCCGAAGAATGATTTGTTCTGACATCCTGGAAAACATTGAAAGTGATCCCACCTTCTTACAAAATGTTATTACTTGCTATGAATCGTGGTTTTTTACTTACGATCCCGAAACTAAACGCCAATCGATGCATTGGAAAACTTCTGGTTCTCCACGACAAAAAAAAAAAGGACGAATGTCAAAATCGAAATTCAAGGCAATGACGATTGTTTTTTTTTTGACATCAAAGGGATTGTGCACATTGATTGGGTACCAGAGGGACAAACAGTGACTCAGCATTACTACATTAGCGTCCTGGCTACCCTACGTGAGCGAGTACGGCGAAAACGGAACGATTTGTGGAGAAAAAAGTCATGGATCCTTCACCAAGACAATGCCCCAGCTCACAGTGCGTTGTCAGTGAAGACGTTTTTGGCAAAACACAACATTCCCATCTTAGATCATCCACCCTACCCACCTGATTTGGCCCCCTGTGACTTTTTTCTTTTCCCTAAAGTCAAGTCAGCTTTGAAAGGAACTAGATTTGAGACTGTTGAAGCAGTAAAAGAAAAAGCGACGGAAGTAATGTATGGACTTACCGAAAATGATCTGCAGCATTGCTATGAACAGTGGAAAATTCGTATGGAGCGGTGTAGAGACCGAGGAGGAGAGTACATTGAAGGAGATAACATGAAATTGTAAATAATTGTAAATAAATGTTTTTTCGAGCATCAGTCCGGTTTTTTTCTAGCCGCACCTCGTATGTAACCGCCAGAACGTAGAACACAAAACACAGGATGTGGTTTCTCATAGGTGATAACTCATGTGATAGTACTGTATTCGGTTAACCCACACATGAGGTACATATCAGCCAACTCTTCATCAGTACCCACAGTACTGCAGTGGCTACATTACTCCATGTATTCAAAATGAAAGTTTGCACTGTACTGAAAGTTTACATTGAAGCGCCAAAGAAACTGGTATAGGCATGCGTATTCAAATGCAGAGATATGTAAACAGGTAGAACACGAAGGTGAGGTCGGCAACGCCTATACGAAACAAGTGTCTGTCACAGTTGTTAGATCGGTTACTGCTGCATACAATGACAGGTTATCAAGATTTAAGTGAGTTTGGACGTGGTGTTATAGTCGGCGCACGAGAGATGGGACGCAGCATCTCCGAGTTAGCGATGAATTGGGGATTTTCCCGTACGAACATGTCACGAGTGGACCGTGAATATCAGGAATCTGGTAAAACATTAAATCTCCGTCATCTCAGCGGCCGGAAAAAGATCTGCAAGAATGGGACCAATGACGACTGAAGAGAATCGTTCAACGTGACGTAAGTGCAACCCTTCCGCAAATTGCTGCAGATTTCGACGCTGGGCCATCAACAAATGTCAACGTGCGACCCATTCAATTAAACATCATTGATATGGGCTTTCAGGGCTGAAGGCTAGCTCGTGTACCCTTGATGACTGCACGACACAAAGCTTTACGCCTCGCCTGAGACCGTCAACAACCCGGCCGTTGTGGCCAAGCGGTTCTAGGCGCTACAGTCTGGAACCGAGCGACCTCTACGCTCGCTCGTTCGAATCCTGCCTCGGGCATGGATTTGTGTGATGTCCTTAGGTTAGTTAGGGTTACGTAGTTCTAAGTTCTAGGGGACTGATGACCTCAGATGTTAAGTGCCATAGCGCTCAGAGCCATTTGAACCATTGTTGAGACCGTCAACACCGACATTGGACTGCTGATGACTGCAAACATGTTGCCTGGTCGGCCGAGTCTCTTTTCAAATTGTATCGGGCAGATGGACGTGTACGGGTGTGGAAACAGCCTCATGAATCCATGAACCCTGCATGCCAGCAGCGGACTGTTCAAGATGGTGGAGACTCTGTAATGGTGTGGCGTGTGCGGTTGGAGTGATAAGGGACCCCTGATACGTCTAGATACGACTCTGACAGCTGACACGTACGTAAGCATCCTGTCTGATCACCTGCATCCATTCATGTTCTGCGTGCATTTCGACGGACTTGACCAATTCCAGCAGGACAATGCGACACCCCACACGTCCAGAATTGCTACAGAGTGTCTCCAAGAACACTCTTCTGAGTTTAAACATTTCTGCTGGCCACCAAACTCCTCAGATATGAACATTATCGAGCATTTTTTGAAAAGAGAGACAGCATTGGTCGTATATTTTTATTATCGCAAAATCGATTTTCTGTCACTGAGTGACCATCTTCAGTGCTGTATTGTATAACTTAAATTAGTAAGCACTGGTGTCAAGCTTACGGCAATCACATATTGCCGTAAGCTTGACACCAGTGCTTACTAATTTAAGTTATATAATACAGCACTGAAGATGGTCACTCAGTGACAGAAAATCGATTTTGCGATAAACAAAATATACGACCAATGCTGTCTCTCTTTTCAAGTATACCCATTATCTGGTCGTAGTGCACAAGACACTATGGAGTCGCCAATCAATTATTGAGCATATCTGGGATGCCTTGCAACGTGCTGTTCAGAAGCGATCTCCATCCCCTTCTACTCTTCCAGATTTATGGACAGCGCTGCGGGATTCATGGTGTCACTCTTCCAGCACTGATTTATGCGTTAGTCGAGTCCATGCCACGTCGTGCTGCGGCACTTCTGCGTGTTCTCGGGGGCCCTATACGATATTAGGCAGGTGTACCAGTTTCTTTGTCTCTTTAGTGTATATACTATATTTACTGTACAATAGTACTTACTTTACCAGTGATTTGCTATTGTCATTCTTAGATGCAACAATATGGTACACAGCAGCTAAAGAGGCACTATTATCTGATGTTGGTGCATATTGATGATTTCAACCTAATATCTGTTGATAATGGCTTTAAGAAGGTTTACACATCACCATTGTAACAACTAAAACGGCTTCTGATACCAAATGTAACAGTTGTGATACTAAATGTGGCACTTCTGTCACTAAATGTAACTGGGTTTTCTCTTTTGATGCAAGTCAATTGTCAGGATGAGCATTCTAAAGCATTCTGTCAGGGTGAAAATATTAAATAAATTAACTTTTCTCTCTTAACATCATGTGGGCAGGGTGGGTTCTTCCTTGGCTCGGGTATGAGGTCGAATGAAACATCATTTTTACATAAGATAACTTTTATTGAAGATTTGTACAACTGTATCTTACGGGATGTTCTGGTTCGGAGAGCGGCAGCTGTGTCGTTTGTGAAGTCTTTCGCTGCGGCAGCGGCGGCGGCGGCGGCGGCGGCGGCGTCTGATTACGCGTAGCGGTGTGTATCTCGTGTCGCCGTCTCGCCCAGTTGACTGGAGACGCGCAGCGCGAGGTGGCCCGTTTAATTATTGCGAGCGAAATCGTGCATCGGATGATATCTTGGGTGTCGCGTCCCAGTGTTTCTCTTCTCTAAGCGGCCGCGTGTGTTCTGCGTCGGCCAGCGGAGCGGTGCGGCGGGGGAAGGCCAGTGTGGCGGACTCGAACCACGGACTCCCGCTTGCCAGTCTTCGGCTGTCAGGTCTTCATCCCAGCTCACAGGTGACTACTGATGTGAGGCCGTCTCCTTCCCGTCCTCACGAGTCACCCGGGTATGTAAAAACCAGACTTCAAATACCTTTTAACTTCTGTCTTCTGGCGCCGCGGCTGCTGCTTGCTATTCCATTACAGCGGCGGACTTGGTGCGTCTGTGCATGATGCAGTCTCTTCTTGCATGACGGTCTTCAGCACGGAAACTGACTGAAAACTTCTTCGTCTTCTTCGTCTCTTCTCCCCGTCTCCGTCTTCGTCTCCGTCTCCGTCTCCGTCTTCATCTGACTTCATCCCTCTGGCCCACTGCGTCTCGCGTATTTATTCACTTCAGTTTACTGGAGGTGAACGACTTCACGGTCATTGCCTCGTCTGTCACGTTGAAAAGCTTCTCGAAGAATCTTCTTAACGTCGGTCGTTGGCTCTTCGAATGTAGGTGAGGGCTTTTGATCCCATGTGACGACTGAGAAACACGTGAGCCGGTCATTGCCTCTTCTGTCACGTTGAATAGCTTCTCGAAGAATCTTCTTTACGTCGGTCATTGGCTCTTGGGATGTAGGCGAGGGCCTTTGCTCACATACGACAACTGAGAAACACGTGAGCCGGTCGGGCGATGCCCTGACGGCTGAATCGACAGCGCCCGCTTATGTGGAAGTTGCTAACTTCACGGTCATTGTCTCTTCTGTTCTGCTGTTCGGCCCGCTGCTTGCGAGTATGTAACTCTCTAAACTAAACCAAGTTTTTCATTTATATTCTAATTTCTAGTTCACTTTGATTTCACTAATTTATTTACTTAAGTACCACTCAACACCATAAGTGGTGGTCGGCTTGGATCCAGTTGTCTCTTTTCGTTTCCTTGATGTCGTAAGATCTCAGCAATGCCATATTCTGTCATAACACTGAGCAGAAGTACCAGCTTGCATTCATCAACACTATCTTTTTATGTTCTAAACTTAAAACTATTCTTATTTACTACTAATTGTCATCTTTGTTACTGTACTGTGTTGTACGACACTAAGAAACACACTAGCTGATCGAATGTAGCGGAACACCCCTCTCTAATGCGGAATTTTCTGCCAGATGTCACGAGAAGCCAGGAGGTGTATAAATAGAGGCGGGAATTATTATTTTGCAGGATAGTTGTAAGTTATCGCGTGAAATCAGCAGAAGGAATTACTCGTGAGTACCAGAGTGCTGCCATCCACCAGTTAGCACAAAGACTGTGCGTAGGAAGTTAAGAAGAATGAGGTGCAATGGTCGTGTAGTACCTCGTAAACCACGTATTTATGAAGTCAGTGGTAAGCGACACTAGTGGTGGTGTTCAGAGCGCCACTACTGGACAGTGGATGACTGGCAGCGAGTCATTTGGAGTGATGAACCACGCTGTATCCGGTGGAAATTCGACTGAAGGATTTAGTTTTGGTGAATGCCTGGAAAATGTTACCTACCATCACACATAGTGCCAACAGTGAAGTGCGGAGATGGTGCATTATGGTATGGATGTATTTTTCGTGATGTGGGTGTCTTCTCTTCCTGCGATTGAGAAAACGTTAAACGTGGAAGGATGCGAACACATTCTGCAGCATTGTGTACTGCGTACAGTGGAGGAACAGTTGAGAGACGATGATCGTTTGTATCAACATGACAATACACCATGTCATAAAGAAGCATCTTTGAGGGAATGACTTGTAAACAATAACATTCCTGAAATTGACTTGCCTGCCCAGAGTCCTGATCTGAATCCGATAGATGTCATCTTTGGGATGAGTTACACCATCGACTTCGGTGTAGACTCAAGCTTCCAAAATCATCACCTTCTCCGGTTTAGGTTCTTGAGAAAGAATGGGATGTCGTTAACTTCACGGACGTTAAGATACGTCATTGACGGTGTCACCAGAAGAGTTCATAAAGGCGAAGAGTGGACACACCCCATATTAATGTCTACTAACAGGTGCCCAGATACTTCTGAATAGATAGTGTATATTTTTTTAACAAAAAAGTCACTTAAAAAACAGAAGCTCGTTTTATTTCTGTGCATATCATCTGCGTCCTTTAAGTCCACAAGTTATTCTCTAACTCTGTCCACATACGTACTCTGAGAACAACTGTATAGTACACGGCAGACGGTACGTAGCATCGTACAACATGTTATGGTTTCTTCCACTTCTGTGGTGCGCCGGAAGAATGCTTAAATGCATCTAGTATTCGTGGTCCCCATGGGACCAATACTTTAACGGTGTAGTATATTCCTAGATGTCCTATTTAATACTGGTTCCTAAAACTTACTAACCAGACTTTCGTTTGCGTTTATTTCCAAACATCTGGCAGTTCTGTTTTTTTCATAATCTCAGTGACGTTCTCCAAAGTGTCAAACAAGCCTGTATCATTCCTGCCTGTATCATTCCTGTACGCCTCATATCCGTTGTTAGCCCTAAACGTCCCACTTGAACTATATTCTTAGGTGGTACCGGTAACTGATTTGCATGAATTCTCCTTTACAACGCATTTCCCAGTATCCTGGAAATGAACAGAAGTCTGACCCCTGCTTTACCTACGATTGAGACAAACTTCCTATTTTATATCCATACAAGTTGCGAACCCAGGTATATGTATGAGTTGATTGGCTCAATGCTGCGACTCTAATGTTGTAGTCATAGAATACTACTTTTTTTAAAAATTTTGTACTGTTGCACAGATTCACATTTCTGAACATTAAAAGCAAATTGCCAGTCTTTGGACCACTTTGTAATTTTATTAAGATCTGATTACAAATTTGTACAGCTTTTTACAAACAGCAATTCTGCAAGACTTCTGAGGTTACTACCGCGCGCAACAGAATTAAAGGATCACTTTTTCCAAACCCTGTAATTGCGACGCATAAATTTGAAATTTAGCTTAAGGTTGTCTACAACATTCCTCTGCAATGGTGCAAAAGCGTGCCGTCCTGCGACGTCATCCTCGGACTCGCGACGCTTCAAACAGCAAGGTGTTGGCACATTCGATAAAAAAAGGCCACAGCTCAGATGTTCCTGTGACGTGTAAAGCGGGTTAATGCTGTCCCACTGGCACTAAATTTCACCAAAATTCTTCCCAGTGCCGCCCTGGACATGTCACACAATGGGAAGAGCGTCACACCCTGTCCAACCCACATTTCGCCCCTTCGTTTGACAGGTCTGCGACGGAGGTCAGAACCGTGACCCCCATCGTTGAAATCATGCGGTTTTCTCATAAGTGGCCAAGCCAAACATTTCAAACACATAACCTCTCAGAACTGACACAAAAAGACCCCAGGGGGTGGCATAAAGGGCGTCGATGAAACCACCCTTTTCCTTGGAACGTTGATTGCCAAACATTTCGCTGTCGGAAACGACAGTATACAGTGAGATTAGCAACGTGATAATGCTGACGTCTCTCTGACGCTCCAACCTTTCTCTAAGGACCTCGAAGGCTAGCAAATCCACTGACAGTAACCTCATCCCTTCGGAATGAAACGGCAGTTTTTGCTCTGGTGTGTAAGGTGGAACCATTAGGGACCGTTCAAAACCATTCGGCGAAATTTGAACGTGATCCAAATCAGCACACGATTTTTAAGCTTCTTCAGTGCATCTGCATACAGATGTGTGCTCATTGACACACGTGTGAATAAAACGGCAAAGGGTCCCTCTAACTGCCCCAGTTCAGTTATAACCTCGGTGGCACCTTCCTCGCACATTTATAAGATCTAGAAAAACATGCCTTTAGAGGCCAAATCTTGGATGTAGTGCTAGGCGCCTACGGGAAGGCAACTGGTACAGGATGGGGTATCAATTGGTTGCCTACCTGTAGGCGCCTAGAACGTGTAAAGCGGGTTAATACTGTCCCACTGGTACTGAATTTTCTCTGCAAAGGCACATTTTTCAAATTCTCAACAAATATTGCGGTGGGGGGGGGGGGCAGTTCTTAGAGGGATCTTTTTCCGTTTTATTTACGCGTGTGTTAATGCGGCAAACCTCAGTGATTGCGCAACAGGAGCCCGTTAACCCTTTCGCGCCGGTGCCGTGATTGTTGCGCCGTGCGCTGTGGACGAGCGCCATTCCCGCCAGGCCGTGTCCTCAGTACTGCGCACGTTTCGTGCGGCGCTACCCTGTCCTGCTTTCACACTCGTAGTGTTGTCGCTGTTACTGAACTTTATACTATAAACTTCTTCGCGAAAATATTTATACAAATCACACATGTGATATGGTGTGTCATGTCTGTGCACAAATCCAAGTCTGGGGACGTCAATGGAACAGCTGCAGTAGCACGTGTATCTGATGTAGAAGCAGCTACAAAGGGTGTCTCATGTTCATCGTCGGATTAGGACGATGATTCGCTTTCATCTTCTAAGTCACTACACAGTATGAGAGAAAGAGCTTCCTCCACAGTATATTGCTTATCTGCCATATCACTTCTAGTAGAAACTAACTGGGGTTAACAAGTCACTTCAGATTAGAAACAAAGCGGCAAATGAGCAGTTGAGCAGGTTGGACAAAGCCGCTAGATGGTGCGTAGATCAAACTACGACATAAGTCGAGCGTAGTGAAGCGGAGAAGTATGACGCGAGGCGGAGTTGCTACGGCAGTCAACCAGCTGGCCGGCACGGGCCGCACTCACAAGGGGAGGCCGCCAATTGTGAAATTCAGATTCGATTCATACTGCGCATAATAAAAGCTCATGGCCAGAGGTGTAATGTGGCAAAGTACCAAGATGCACTTCTCACCCGTTGTCGAGAAAATCGACAGTTAAAAGAAACCGTTGCGGTGAAATACTCTCGACGATGAGTAATTTTATACAGCGTCGTGGCGCAGCGGTAAGCGCTCGGTTCCGTAATCCGAAGGTCGCCGGATCGAATCTCGCGCCATGCAATTTTTTTTGTTATTAGTTTTTTGTAATTCAAATATATATATATATATATATATATATATATATATATATATATATATATACTATTAATGAATTGCTTATGCATACTGGTGAAGGCGGATCGCTCTCCAATTGTACCGCCTCCATTTTCCCGTCTTTTTTAACAGGGTTTACCAAAGCTCTCCCGTCCGCACTGATTTTCGACGATGTTATAAGTTGCGCTAGGGACCGCATCTACCTTCTTTCGCAGTTAGCAGGCAACTACGCTGTTATGCGGCGGCTCGTTTCGGCCCATTCAACGTCTGTCATTCAAGTGTAACGAGCGAGTAACGGAGTTTATATTTCATACCCGCCACAGCAAATTTGTGTTCGTGGGGTCTCTATTCTAATTCGAACGTTTGACTTACGCTATACGTATTCGTTTCGGAATATCGTTTCTACGTCTTCCGTTAACTATGCGTTGTTAACATTATGAAGACAATTAATAACATTTGTGAAATACAACTTTGTTTGCGGAAAACATAATGATGTTCGAAGTCGCCAGTTTTTCCACGACAAACGACTTTCAACAACTTATTATATGCATAATTGTTGCAACTGATTGCCGGGAATTATATATATATATATATATATATATATATATATATATATATATATATATATATTTGAATTATAAAAAACAAATACTAAAAAAAAGGTTGCTTAGCGCGAGATTCGATCCGGCGACCTGCGGATTACGAACCAGAGCACTTACCGCTGCGCCACGGCGCTGTAGAGAATAATTAATCGTAGAGAGTATTTCACTGCAACGGTTTCTTTTAACTGTCGATTTTCTCGACAACGGCTGAGAAGTGCATCTTGGTGCTTTGCCAGATTACACCTCTGGCCATGAGCTTTTATTACGCGCAGTATGAATCGAATCTGAATTTCGCAATTGGCGGCCTCCCCTTGTCAGACTGCTGCAGCAGTCCACCGGCCGTGGAGCACATTCGGTCCCGACTTTTACAGAAGTTCACCGCAGCGAAAGGATTAAACAGGAGTACTAAAAAACCTAAGAATCATGTTCTGCTTTGGATAATGTTCAAATTTTGTCGAATGGTTTTGAAAGATCCCTAGTCGTTCCTCCCTGTACATCTGAGGAAACATTGCGGTCGCGCAGCACTCCACAGGGGTGAGACCACCACATTCATTGGTGTTACTAATCCACGATGTCCTTAGAGAAGCGTTGAGGCGTCAGGGAGGTGTCAGCAGTATCAAACACGGTCAGGAACGTCTGCTTGTTGCTCATCGCACTACAAACTGTCGTTTTCGGCCGCGAAATGTTTGGCAATCAACGTTCCAAGGAAAGGAGTGGATTCACTGACGCCTTTTATGTTACTCCCTGTGGCCTTTTCGAGTCGAGTCTGAGCTGCGGTGTGTCAGAAATGTTTTCATCGGGCTCTCGTAAGAAAACAGCTTGATTTCAACGCCTGCAGATCGCTTCGCGATTCTGTATCAGTCCAATCACATTTGTTTCAGTATAAAAGCGAGCAGTGCAGGCTGTTGCGTGATGGCTGAAAGGGTCTCACGCGAAGAAAGTAACGTCCCTCGTGTTTACTGTCGCGCTGCTGCAGAAAAGCTTCCCTCAAGTTGTGTGGCATTTTGGACTGGTTCCCAGGGCCCGGTCGGTTTATTCTGAAATTGGGGTTTCCAAGAGCTAAGCCCCCGCACAGGTCGCCTTAGCCTCCAAGTGCCTACTTGAGATGTAGCAAGCATCTACCCAGCATGGATGTCAGATAAACCTCGCATTTTCGTTTGCATGAAACTTGAGAAATTTAGCACCATACCAACATTTTTTTCATCCTGTTCTGTGCATTGCTTCCCTTTCTGGACACCGTGTTTTTGCTATATCAACCCAAATAGCAAAAGACCGTTCACACTCGGTCCCAAACATGCTAATGGAAAACTTTTGGAGCGTCCCCTTCTATTTTCATGCTCTGAGGATGGAGAATACTCAGTATTGTAGAACACTCAGTATAATGTAACTCTTCAGGCTTTCCCGGCGATCTAATGACATCTTGGGTTGTCGGGTGTTCTGCCGGATATCAGCGTCGTACTTGCACGATATTTCGGTCACGTAGCTCGTAACCTTCATCAGGTGCGACCTGAGACTGCTCCTCGAGTGGACCTGGTCCAGTATTTATGCCTATGGCCTTCCCCCTCCACCAACGGCTGCAGGCGCTTCCTCTGTGGTCCGCGCCCATTCCCTGCGACCTGCTGGAGCGTTGCTGCTCCGTTTTCCGTCCGCTGCGGTTCTAGGTGTTCCCTCTGCGGTCCGCGCCCACCAACCCCGCTCCTGGGGGTTTCATCTACGGTCTGGGGTACCAAGCGTTCCCCCTGCGGTCCGCGCCCGCTCACCACGACCTGTTGGAGCGTTGCCGCTCCGTTTTTCGTCCACTGCGGCTCTGGATGTTCCCTCTGCGGTCCGCGCCCACCAGTCCCACTTCTGGGTGTTCCATCTTCGGTCTGGTGCTCCTGGCAGTCCGTCAGGGGCTCGTTTTCCATCTCCATGTCTCTGGTTCTTCTGTTTGTGCAGTGTTGCAGCTGGCCCCGTTGCTCCTTTAACAAGAGAGAGGATTCGAGATATGCGCCACAGCTTAGATGTTGTGGCCAGGAAGCTGTTACACATTCATCTGTACATGGCAGCCTCCTTAACAAGAGAAGATTGGGATTGGGTAGACCGTGCCTCCTGGTCTTTAGCTGAGTGTGCTAGAAGGAATGCCTCATCTTGCCAATCTGCAAAGTTTGACCGCATGAGTAAGAAAGCACAGCGGATGGAAGAGACACGCACTGTGACGAATCTGAGTGGCATACAGTTTGATGACACAACCTTAAAGGTACTCAGCAAGGGTCTCAACTTTGCTACGACCCCTAGAAATGTACCCATTTCAGGTTTCGTCAGTGCAGTAGAGCAAGTTGCAGCCACACTTCCACCTAATGTGGCAGAGGAAGTCCGGCGAGAGACCTGCAGGGCCCTCACCAAGGCCAGGCCGCCGAAATCGAACATCACAACCGAGGAGAGGCTTGCACTCAAGAAACTCCGGGAAGACAACAGCATTGTGGTACTGCCAGCAGACAAAGGGAACTCCACTGTCATCTTGCAGCGGGTGGATTATGATGAGAAAGTACGCCAACTTCTGGAGGACCCTGCATACAGAATTCTGGAGTGTGACCCCACGGACAAGGTGGCCAAGAAGACTAGTGCTCTCTTGAAGGAAACAGGGATGCCTGATAAGATCATCAGACAACTACGGGAAAAAGCGCCAGTGCCACCTAGACTGTATGGTCTGCCTAAAATACACAAGGAGGGCGTGCCCCTACGTCCAATTGTCAGTAATATTGGGGCACCTACGTACACAACAGCCAAGTACTTGAAAGGTCTCCTGTCTCCATATGTGGGCAAATGTATTCACCACATCCGCAACTCAGAAGATTTCCTGCAACGCCTCAAGCAACTGCACATCATAGATTCGGACATCATGGTCAGTTTTGATGTGGTATCGCTGTTCACCAGGGTCCCACTGAAGGACTCACTAGAACTGGTTGCAGAGAAATTTGACGGTGCTCTGTTGGACCTGTTCAGTCATACACTGACATCCACGTATATCCTGTACAGAAACCAATATTACGAGCAAACTGAAGGTGTAGCTATGGGCAGCCCACTGTCCCCTGTGGTTGCCAACATGTTTATGGAGAGTTTTGAGGAGAGGGCATTGGAGACAGCGACATTTAAACCCACATGCTTCTTTAGGTATGTGGATGACACCTTCGTGATCTGGCCACATGGGATGGACAGGCTCAATTAGTTTCTTGAACATCTTAACTCATGCCACCCTAATATCAAGTTCACCATGGAACTGGAGAAGAATGGCCAGCTGCCATTTCTGGATGTACTAGTCCAGAGGAAAGCAGATGGATCAATTGGCCACAGTGTGTACCGAAAACCAACACACACTGATTTATATCTGCAGGCCAGCAGCTGTCACCACCCTGCACAGAAGAATGGGGTTCTGAAGACTTTGGTCCACAGAGCACATGCCCTGTCAGACCAAGAGAATCTACCTATGGAGATAGAACGTCTCAAAACAGTTTTCTCCAAGAATGGGTACACGGACAGACAAATTGAGAGGGCACTCCAACCAGCCACCATACCACAGGTTCCTGAAGAAGACCAAGATGAAACAAAGAAGGTGGCATATCTGCCCTATGCTGGCTCTATTTCTGCCAGAATCAGCAGGATCCTCCGTAAACACAATATCAAGTGTGTTTTCTGTCCATCCAACAAGATTGGGGGACTGCTGGGGAGTGTCAAAGACGACCTGGGGTTACGAAAACTAGGGATTTACAATATACCTTGTCAATGTGGCAGGTCCTACATTGGCCAGACGACAAGAACTGTGGAGATCAGGTGCAAAGAACATCAGAGGCACACTAGATTAAGACAGGTGGCTAAGTCAGCCATTGCTGAACACTGTCTAGAACTAGATCATGCCATGAAGTATGAGGATACCAGGATTCTAGCACAAACACCCAGATTTTGGGACAGTGTTATAAGAGAATCGATAGAAATTAAAATGGCTGACGATCTTATGAACCGTGACACAGGGTACCAGCTAAGCAGAGCCTGGGATCCGGCTCTGGAATTGTTAAAGGAGCAACGGGGCCAGCTGCAACACTGCACAAACAGAAGAACCAGAGACATGGAGATGGAAAACGAGCCCCTGACGGACTGCCAGGAGCACCAGACCGAAGACGGAACACCCAGAAGTGGGACTGGTGGGCGCGGACCGCAGAGGGAACATCCAGAGCTGCAGTGGACGAAAAACGGAGCGGCAACGCTCCAACAGGTCGTGGTGAGCGGGCGCGGACCGCAGGGGGAACGCTTGGTACCCCAGACCGTAGATGAAACCCCCAGGAGCGGGGTTGGTGGGCGCGGACCGCAGAGGGAACACCTAGAACCGCAGCGGACGGAAAACGGAGCAGCAACGCTCCAGCAGGTCGCAGGGAATGGGCGCGGACCACAGAGGAAGCGCCTGCAGCCGTTGGTGGAGGGGGAAGGCCATAGGCATAAATACTGGACCAGGTCCACTCGAGGAGCAGTCTCAGGTCGCACCTGATATTGGTTACGAGCTACGTGACCGAAATATCGTGCAAGTACGACGCTGATATCCGGCAGAACACCCGACAACCCAGGATGTCACTCAGTATAATGTCGTTTATACTGGAGAATACTCAGTATTGTAGAACACTCAGTATAATGTCGTTCACTGAAACTAAACTACAGTTCTCGAACAATCACTTTATACAAACAAAAACAAATAACTTGTAGATAACCATTCATCAAGAGTGCCGGTGAGGTACGTTAGAGCTGGTCCTAGCTGAGCGAGGAACTGGCTGTGCTGCTGCTGCGCTGGCCTCATAAAGCCAGCGGAGGTCGGCGGAGTACTCCAACTTTCCCTGTGTCTGTGATGCGACCTCTGCAGAAAAAGGTTCGCATTAGTCTCTGGCAAGTTCTGTATGTTTTGAAGAATTGTTTTCCTCTTGGTTGCGCCTGCAAGTGCTTGTTCATGTAATATGGTACACAGGAGTGTCTTGAGTGTAGTCTGCCTGGCAGGGGCCATCTGTGGCAGATGTAACAGAGGAGGTCTCTCTTTAATCACATTGGCTACAAGTTTGCTGTCGTCCTCCAAAGACAGTTTGGGCTGAGTACGGAGAACTGGCTATTCTTATCATGCGCTTTCTGTTATCCTGTGTTGATAGTATCTGATGCTAGTTTTATATTTCAGACTCTGAGCAGCTCGCATGTAACTTGATCTTTGTGATGACATCGTACGTCTCAACAAAAGGCATTTAAGGAAGTGATTCCCATTTTCAACTGTCTATATCTTTGCGCTATGCCAGTCTTATGTTATGTTTTCAAAGTGTGAGGTTCTGCTTTGTTTATGGTCCATTTGTGGAGAGTCTCACACGTACTAAATATCACTCACAACTTTCAGTGCACAACACTCATCGAGAATAACTGATGTTTAACATGTGTGAGACCCTGTACAAATGGACCATAAGAAAACTTAAAATCAGCAAAGCAAAACAAAACCTCACACCTCGAAAACACTATGTTAAAATGGCCAAGTGCAAAGAAATACACACTTGAATATGGCAATTATTTCCCGAAACGCGTCGTGTAAAATATGAATAAAAGAAAATCGTGGCTGGTAGCAGAAAAGTATTTATAACCAAATCCAATGTTTTCATAGTCGCAGGCTTTAAAAAAAATTATTTACAATGGACAAAATCAAAGTAGCAGGAAAACGTATTACGTACAGTAGTTTTAGT
The DNA here is from genome assembly GCF_023898315.1 of Schistocerca nitens. NCBI lineage: Eukaryota > Metazoa > Arthropoda > Insecta > Orthoptera > Acrididae > Schistocerca > Schistocerca nitens. The sequence continues at coordinate 15,766,741 of NC_064619.1, forward strand.
GTTACCTTGAAAGTAATCGTAGAACAGGTTATGACTCCTGTCACCATAGCATGCTGTGGCCAAACAAGTTGCACATATTCTTGACATTGGTGCAGGACTTCTTCAAAACCCATACCTGATATCACAAAGCTTCAAACTTCCCTGTGTCCGATTAAAAATTATTTGCTTGTGTAGTAACGTCTGTCGAAAGACTAAACAACCTACTGTGCTACCAGAGCCTGAGTTTTATCAAACAGCATTTTGTGAATTTCCGCTACAAGGCATTTCCTCTTACAGCTGATTTATCTGTTTCCTCCCTCGGCGGTTGTCTCTATGCTCTTCTGTTCCACTCACCATCGTTCTGTTTGTAGGTTGTGTTTTTATTTCCCAAATTGTAACCTCCCCCTCACTTATCGACCTTAATGACAGTGAAAAATTAAACCGTGTGTACCTAATGGGAATTTGGGAAAAGCAATCGTCACCGAAGTTAATCTGTCGGTAAAGAGGGAGGAAAGGGTTACATCTAAATGAAAGGAAAAATGCAAATGAAATTGGTGAAAATCAATTTTGAGAAAAGGGTAAAATTAATAAAGAAAGTAAATGTGCGGTCGTTACGTTCACAATTAATCGGCGTTAATTAGATATTTGAAAATTGGGGAAAATTACGGTCGCCAGTCCTATGGACAACTACTATAATAACTGAAAATGAAAGATTAATGCACATATCATTAGCACTAAAAGCGTGGCAACTGAAGGTTGACATGTGTTGTGTGAAAACTGAATGTTTGTCAGAAGTAATAAATTTCGCTACACTCTGACTTAATTTATCAAAAGAATTAATAAAACCGGAAAACTGACAGTTAATTTAGTGACTGAAATTAATAGTGAACTTTGTTTCTGCAGCACTACGAAATTCAGTAAAATAAGGTTAGTCTTGTGCTACCTCAAAATTCATTTCAAAAGCTACTTGAATCTACGCAATTTAGAAATAAGAGATTTAACTTTGAACTTTAATTAAATGATTCTGAACAATTAACAATAGTAAAATTTAGTACGTACCAAGGCGAGCTGCAGTCACAGGTAAGCTAAAATATGGTAACAAAACTCGCACTCTTAATTTCTGCTTGTGTAATCTAAATATTGTAGCCAGCTATGAATACTTTAACTGATCGTTGAAATTAAAGCAGTGAAATGGAATGATATTACTTTAATGCTGGCGTATGAATTTCAACGACACTCGGGTTCATTCCAGAAAAGGAAGGGACCCTGCTTGGTAATGCAATTGGGACAATGAGCAACAAAGGTTCATGCTAAGTTGCTGTATTTTTGTAATGAAACAGTTTGAAAAAGCTGAGGTCTGCCATACAGTTCGAAAACTTTACGTGCTTCTAGTCTTCCTTGTTGGTTGATTGAAGGTTTCGAGTCGTCGGTCGAGGAGGTTGTGACAGTCACTCATTGTCGGCCGTCGCTGTTGCAGAAGCTGGATGTTGGCGCGCCTTCTTCTCGACACGGTCACCAGGCAAAACGGGCTCTTGATGTGCGCAAGCTAATGCTTCCCGTCCGCGACACCGTATCAGAAACTATCATCGCAAGTCGAGCGCAGTTACATGCTGCCAAACCCCGAAAGCGCGGCAACTCGTGGGAGCGTCACACAACACACCTGCTCCACCGCCCTACTCCAGCCAGACTCTGCTCTGCCCGCGCTCTATGCAGCAGAGTTAACACTACCAAAGATCCTAAACACTTTGGTTTTCCATACGACCTATCAATGTATTCGTTCGATAGCATAGTTTTCCCTAGGCAAGAACCAGCGTAAAAATACAAATAGTATTTACAAAACAAACCAATTATACATCGATATAGTAAAACAATGACAATATATAGAGACACAGAAACGTCATATCTTCAGGTAACAAAATAAGAAAAAATCTATAGTACAATAGATGGGAATAGAAGGATATGCATTTCCGACGTTACACGTGCCCCACATTGTCTGAGGATGATCGTGTAACGTAAACAGACTCAGAAAACGTCCGAAAAAGGAAAAAACAGCAGAAATGCATATGCTCAAAACATCTAGGAAATTTAGCATTAGGCTAATTAACCATAAACCAATTTTAAGACCATAATAATTGAGTGGAGATACTCCTAACCTTATTCCACTCTGTCATCTTACACAAAAAAAAAAACAGGTTGACAACATGTTAAAATTCATAGAAAACATAAAAAATGGTATAGGTATTCTAAAATCAGTAAAATTCCTGACAGTATCAAGAAATGGAATACTATTTGCAAAATTATTCAGAGTACATGGCCATAAAAACAGGTAGATCAAAATACGCAAATTAATAATTAATCACATAGAATACACATTTTTATATAACCTTTTCATAATTAATATTCTCGTCATGAGAGTCCACTTAACGCTAAACAAGAAAATAATATACAGCAGATCGAAAAAAAATATTGACAGCAGAATTCTTTCACATCAGCTGCCCGGAAAGAAAAACAACTCCGTCTTCCGTACCCCCAAGCACAAAGAATACCGAGAGCGGCACAAGAGCCGACAGCGGCTCCGCCTCGCCAGTATTGTTGCGCCCGCCTGTGCGGCACGCTTGATCTCACTCGCCTGTGTAACGGCATTTCCAGAACGTCCGTTATCACTGAATTCTTTCGGAAAAACTCACTCCCGAGTAATCTCAAGGAGTCCATAAACACTATCACAGTGGATAACTCAACACTGTCCATCATCACACGCATGTACTAGCCTGAAACTTAAAACAGCGTCAAGTACATCGGCAATGACTAGTAAACCACATATTCATGAAATCTTACAGCTAGTTACAAAATCATATTTACATTCCTTAATCTACTGTGACTCAGCTGAAAACTTAAACTAGCAGCTTGGATTTTTCAATTGATTAATAATCAGTTACTCTTAAATCATTTAATCAAAATTAATTACTTATTAATTACAACTTCTTTAATGACATCTTGGTCAGGCAAAGCCATAGCAACAAGGCAAATCGTTAAATCTTACACTATATATTTACATACTGTACAAATTACCCATTCTGTGGTATTAATCAATCCTAGGTTGGTACAATTTCAAGTCTACAATGTTCCGTATACCTAATAGTTTTCCAGAGCTTGGATACTCTAAGCAATAAGCATTTGTGTGAGGTATACCAATGACTTTATATGGTCCATTATAAACAAACTTAAATTTAGAGATTTCATTGTCTATCTCGCTCGATGTCTCATGTCCGATTGCAAACTTAGCAAAACGCGCTTTAGCGTCATGACGATGTATGCGAGCATCGGCTCTTAGCTTCATTACTTCTCGAAAACGATCTTTTTTCACACCAATACTAATGTCAATCCGTGGATGGAATTTGATTATCTCTTCCACAAAACTTTTACTTCTGTCATCCAACAGGATTTCCTCTGGAGAAAATCCCGTAGATTCATGTTTCAAGGTGTTCATAGTTCTCTCAAATATTGCTACATATTTGCCCCATGCCCTATGGTTGTGATGGCAATAGGTACGGCAAAGTCGGCCTAGCTCGCGCATATACCTCCCAGCGGGAATTCCAGCCGGACAGTAAGCTGAAATATGGAACACTTTGACCCCATTACTTGCCATGCCTTAATTCCACAACTTAGAAGTAAATTGTGCCCCATTGTCTGATAGAATCGCCTTGGGCTTACCAATATGAACAAAATAATCGTTCACAAGCTTGCTATAGACCGCTTTGGCTGTAGCTTTCCTAACCGGGTATAGTTTGATGAACTTGGAAAAAACTTCTAGCGCTACTAAAATGTAGGCAAAGTTTCCTGATGACTTGGGCAAAGGTCCGTACAAGTCCACGCACAGTAATTCAAAAGTGTCGTTAGGCCTTATACTTTGCATAGGACCACGACTCGTACGGTTGGTAACCTTCACCTTCTGACATAAATCGCAAGTTTTCACTCTGTCAGTAACGCGTTTTAACATGTTGTTAAAATGCACTACTTCACTCAGCTTTTCCGTACATTTCTTTGGTCCACAGTGACCATACGCCAAATGGTAGTAGTCTATTATTTCCGTGACGTATTTGGTGGGCCAGCATACTCGCCAAATATTACTATCTTCACCCTTACGTATTTACAAGATATGATCGTATATCTTGTAATACTTCCTTAATTTCTCTTCTTCTGGACTCCTTTCGTCATATCGGGTTTTCACCATATTTAAACAACCGTCCTCGTTCTGATGACGACGTAGATTCTTACAGATGTTCATTATTAATTTGCGTCCCTCAACTACTTTAAAATAGTATAATTTGACCACTCCATCTGACTCATCTTTCAATACATCTTGATCAGACTCGCGCAACCGCGACAGCGCATCCGCTACGCAATTGTCGGTCCCTTTTACGTAACAGATGTCATAGTTAAATTGCTGTAAATACAGCGACCACCTAGTCAGTCTTTCGTGAAGTAGTTTACAATCCTTCAGATAAGTGAGCGCCTTATGGTCCATATGAATAATCACCTTACGGTCCCATAGGTAACCCTTGAACTTCTTGAATCCCCACACGATAGCGAGACACTCTTTCTTAGAAATCGTGTAGTTTCGCTCACTTTTTGATAAAGCTCGACTCGCGAACGCTATCGTCTGGTGTTCCTTATCCTCTCCTTTACCAACTTCTTGGAACAGTTCTACCCCAACCCCGTAATTCGACGAATCCGTTCCCAGATGGAAGGGTAGCGATAAATCAGGATGAAATAGTATGTTAGATCTTAACAACTCGTCTTTTAATCTCTCGAAAGCGGCCTGATACCCGTCAGTCCACACAAACGGAACATTTTTGCGTGAGAGATTATTCAAATTTTCATCATTAAACACCTGTCCTTTTACAAATTTACTGTAAAATCCTGTGAGCCCTAGAAAACTTTTTAACTGTTTCCTAGACTTGGATGGAGGACAATTCCTTATTGCCTCTAGTTTCTCTGGGTCCTTCGTAATACCAGCAGTGGTAATTACATGCCCTAAAAATTTCAGTTCCTGCTTCACAAATTCGCATTTCTTTAGCTTTAGAGTCATTTCGCCACGGCGCAATGTTCTAGAAACTTCATCTAACAGGTCGCAATGATCATGCCAAGTGGCATTGGCCAACAATAGGTCGTCAACATATACAGTTAATCTTGAACTCAAAGCCGGTCCTAGCACTTTATCTAGGGCCCTGATGAATACGGACACAGATATATTAAGTCCAAACGGCAGTACTCTATACTGATAATACCTGCCCGCGAACAAGAAGGCGGTGTATGGCCTAGATTCTTCTTCGAGTTCTATTTGCCAGTAACTAGCCGTCAGATCGAGGCTAGTCATGAACTTACCGTCATGAAAACGTTGCAAAATCTCCTCCATACTCTCTGGTCTGTCTGTTTCGCGTTGAACGACCCTATTCAACGTGCGTGTGTCAATCACAATACGCACACTACCATCCCGTTTTGCTACAGTGACCGAACCGTTATTGTATGGACTCTTACTTCTTTCTAGCACTCCCCATTCGATCATCTTATCTATCTCCCGTTGCACTGCTTCCTTTTTTGGACAGCGGTATAGCATATGGTCTCACGAAGAATGGTTCGTGCGGAATTACATGCAACTTGCATTTATATCCTTCCACAAGTCCCGGTTTGTCTGAAAACACACTCTTATTCCTCATTATTACTTCATACAGGCCTCGTCTTTGTTCGTGTGTTACGTTTGACACACCGTCTACAATACTTTCCAATTCACTTTCTACACTATTGTCAATGCCGAGATTCCTCACATTACAGTAGTTCAAATTCATACCTACATCAATACCATTCGGCCAGTTAACAATGTGTATAGGCTGGTATTGCCTATGCACACCGTCTCCTGCCTCGTCAAAGCTAACTACTATTGTTTTATGTTGTGACGTACATGTCAAAGTTTTGCTTTCACAATTAATCACTGCACGGTACTTTAATAGCCAATCTAACCCGATAATTACTTCCGTAGTTAAGTCTGGCACGACGACAAACCCTTGTTCAAATCGTGCCCCACATATCTCGAAGTTGACAAAAATCTGTTTTGTGACCGGTTTACTGGCCTTCCCAGTAGCACCGATAATTTTCACTCCTGTTACTGGCATAACTACGATACGAAGTCTGTCTTTCGGTAACTCAAATATTTTCCCAGATACAGCACTCAATTCTGCACCGGTGTCAATCAACACGTTTAGTTGTAGGCCGTACATATTAACAGACACTACTATCTGTCTACACTTATCCTCGACTGTTTCTTTATTTTCCCACAATAAATCCTCGTCTATATCCAGGTCATTCCAGAAAAAACCATCCGGCTTTGATCCTAAATCCGGTTTATCTGGCGGCTTTTTCAGCCTCTGTTCACATACAGTTTTAATTTCAACACGTTTGTCCTGAGGCTTAGTCTGTAGTTTCGCCTCCAATACCTAAACCTTTTCCTGTAACTCGTCAACTAGTGAGTGTTGCTTTGCCATCAATTCACTAATTGTCACTTTCGTTGATTCCTCTTTGGCCAGATTGATCTCGTCTGCCAATCTACCTGGAGGAATGTGCCCAGTGGTATCTGCAATTACTTCTTCTTGATCTGCGCAACCCACACTGCTATCGTCTGACCGTATAATGTCAGCTCTAACCTCATACACGCTGTAATCTGCGCGCTGTTCTACCAATCGTGTCCGGCTATCACTAAAATTCTCGTAATCTTTCTCCTTAATACTTTCGCAATGTTTAAACTGGATTTCGCGTCGGATGGGTCGGCCACTTCTACCACTATAACTTTCGGTAAAGTCTGCCGGTCAGGGCCAGAACTTCCCGTTACTACTTCAACATCTAACTCCTGCGGGACGAAACACAACGAATCTTGCTCGTGCTCCCCATTGACATCAACTGTTTCTGGTAAAGTCTGCCGGTTAGGGCCAGAACTTTCTATCACTTCACGAACACTATCTTCCTGCGGGACGAGACGCGGCAAATCCTGCACGCGCTCCCCATAAACACTTCTCCTATACAGGCCCCTATAATATCTTAGTTCGTCGTATAAGCGACCGAACTGCCTTAACCAGACCTCATCCCTCTCTGCATACCCTCGCTCGATGACGGACGTGTTATCCGACATCTGATCTTCTCTCAACACTTGCGAATCATTCTTAAACTCAATCTCCAGTTTCGCTGTGGGTATTACAGCTGCCACTTTATAATCGTTTTCCGGAACACTACTTAAATTGTTCTCACTGACAGAGAATGTATTTTCTACTGCCGTGTACACAGCTGATCTACTACTTGTGGGCGCACTCCTTTCTCCTAACACTGGCACACTCTCCCGCCGTTGATTATTCCACACGGAATTTTCATAACGACGACACCTGGGTTTTCTACTGTTATTGGGCCGCCAAAATTTCTCCACGCCCGGTCGGCCCCTCACCGGCGCGGCTAATGGTTTCCCTGTCTCGTCCCAGCAGATACGCTCCCCGGATGCTGCTGAGGCAGCTTATCACACCCTCTGGCGTTATTACTATTCTGTGAAGCCCGTATCACGTTAGTATGATACTGGTTTCCGTCATTCCTGTTATTATTTGCATTGTACCGATTGTCATTACGGCCCGAACCACTATTGTTATTGCCGCCAAGATTGCGGTATGCATTATTCCCATGGTTATCGTTGTTGTGGTTGTTGTGGTACCTGTTGTTGTTACCACGGCCTCTACCACTGTCGAGATTATTGCGCCAATTGTCCTCGTCCTCAACTCTTTCCAGGAAATCATTTATTGTTTTGTAATTGCTTCCTACGTAGCGTTTTGTATCATCTGGAAGCTTCTTGTAGAGTTCCCAGACTATTTCGGATTCCGTGCGGCGATCACGCAAATATTCCAACTTGCGCATCCAGCCCTCACAAAACTCCTTCATCGAGTCACGCGAATTCGCATCGAAAGGTCTCGATACGACAAATTCGCGCCAAACACTGTTGTTTTTGCTCTGACCAGTATTCAGCCAGAAACAAATTTTTAAACTCGTCGAAATTCAGGTTCGTGATGTTGAGGTTTAAGCCCCAACGCTTGGCATCACCAGCCAACACGTCAATAACCGCATTAATTTTTCTCTCATTAGTCCATGATCTGGGTAAAACTCTTTCACAATTTTTAATGAAATCCGTCGCGTGTATACCGCCTTTTTTCAAGGGGTCGAACCGCTCCTGTTTCATCAACAATTCCGAACTATGTGCGCAGATTGGCACATGGCTCTGTTTTTCGTCAAGTTTCTTTTCTAATTCCGAAACTCTCGTAATTACTTGGCAAGTGGTTGTCGCAAGCGTTTCCACTTCCCTCTTTTTCTCTTCGCTGATATTAGCCTGCTTCATCACTTTGGTATCTACTTCGGATACTAAAGCCTTTAAAGTTTCCACCTTCTTTTGATCCTCTTTTTTCACTAACTGAATTTGTTCCGTCACCTTATTCTCGATGATCGGAGCAACTGCTTCTCCTACACTTTTCTCGATTCTGCTAATTTCGGAATAAAAACGAGTATTTATGCTCGCAATTTCCGCCTGAACGCCTATCATTTCCTGTTTAAGATTGATGATTTCGGTATTAATCTCAACAATATCTCCTTTGATTTTATCAACTTTTGCGTTAACAACTCCAACATTGTTGTTAACAACATTAATAGCTTTGTTCTGATTGTCTAGCTTCCTGTCAATTTTTTCAGACTGAGCTTTTTGCTTGGCAGACTGAGCTTCTTGCTTGGCAGACAGAGCTTTAATTTCTGCCGATTGAGTTTCTATCTTGCTAGACTGAGCCTTGGTTTCGTTAATCAAAACATTCAATAAATCAGCTAAATTCCCGGAAACCAGCGGTTTTACTTCCGTAGCGGGTGGCTCTTTAATTGTCCCTCAGTATTCGTCATCAAGGGGTTCAGATTTGATTATCACTTCCGATTCCGAAACATTTTCTAAAGTTTGGAATTCCATTTCTGCTCTTTGTTGCGTTTCGGCGGTCGCGTCTTTCATGCTAGCCGCCTGCCCCTGAACAATTGGTACAACGATGCGCGTTTCCCACTGTTCGACCGATTGTTCCGTATCCAAGTCTACAAAATTTTGGTAATTGTTGCCTTCACTCATTTTAATAATTTTCAATATAAATGCCAAATCTCAAATATAATCAGCATTACTCCCACTACTTATTCTCGCTGACGTAACGACCAGTTCGTAACCAGTACTTTGTTACGAGATTTGCACAATGCAAAATTCGTGTCCAGAACAACCTCAAATCCGAAGATTGTCCTGTCACCAGGTCGCCACGTATAACCTACCCCTCACTTATCGACCTTAATGACAGTGAAAAATTAAAACACGTGCACCTAATGGAAATTTGGGAAAAGCAATCGTCACCGAAGTTAATCTGTCGATGAAGAGGGAGGAAAGGGTTACATCTAAATGAAAGGAAAAATGCAAATGAAATTGGTGAAAATTAATTGTGAGAAAAGGGTAAAATTAATAAAGAAAGTAAATGTGCGGTCGTTACGTTCACAATTAATCGGCGTTAATTAGATATTTGAAAATTGGGGAAAATTACGGTCGCCAGTCCTATGGACAACTACTATAGTACCTGAAAATGAAACATTAATGCACATATAATTAGCACTAATAGCGTGGCAACTGAAGGTTGACATGTGTTGTGTGAAAACTGAATGTTTGTCAGAAGTAATAAATTTCGCTACACTCTGACTTAATTTAGCAAAAGAATTAATAAAACCGGAAAATTGAAAGTTAATTTAGTGACTGAAATTAATAGTGAACTTTGTTTCTGCAGCGCTACGAAAGTCAATAAAATAAGGTTAGTCTTGGGCTACCTCAACATTCATCTCAAAAGCCACTTGAATCTACACAATTCAGAAATAAGAGATTTAACTTTGAACTTTAATTAAATGATTCTGAACAATTAACAATAGTAAAATTTAGTACGTACCAAGCTGAGCTGCAGTCACAGGTAAGCTAAAATACGGTAAAAAACTCGCACTCTTAATTTCTGCTTGTGTAATCTAAGTATTGTAGCGAACTATGAATACTTTAACTAATCTTTGAAATTAAAGCAGTGAAATGGAATGATATTACTTTAATGCTGGCGTATGAATTTCAACGACACTCGGGTTCATTCCGGAAAAGGAAGGGACCCTGCTTGGTAATGCAATTGGGACAATGAGCAACAAAGGTTCATGCTAAGTTGCTGTATTTTTGTAATGAAACAGTTTGAAAAAGCTGAGGTCTGCCATACAGTTCGAAAACTTTATGTGCTTCCAGTCTTCCTTGTTGGTTGATTGAAGGTTTGAAGTCGTCGATCGAGGAGGTGACGACAGTCACTCATTGTCGGCCGTCGCTGTTGCAGAATCTGGATGTTGGCGCGCCTTCTTCTCGACACGGTCACCAGGCGAAACAGGCCCTTGATGTGCTCCAGCTAATGCTTCCTGTCCGCGACACCGTGTCAGAAACTATCATCGCAAGTCGAGCGCCATTACATGCTGCTAAACCCCGAAAGCGTAGCAACTCGCGGGAGCGTCACACAACACACCTGCTCCACCGCCCTACTCCAGCCAGACTCTGCTCTGCCCGCGCTCCACGCAGCAGAGTTAACACTACCAAAGGTCCTAAACACTTTGGTTCTCCACACGACCTATCGGTGTATTCGTTCGATAGCATAGTTTTCCCTAGGCAAGACCAAGCATAAAAATACAAATAGTATTTATAAAACAAACCAATTATACATCGATATATATATATATATATATATATATATATATATATATAGTAAAACAATGACAATATATAGAGACACAGAAATGTCATATCTTCAGGTAAGAAAATAAGGAAAAATCTCTGGTACAATAGATGGTAATAGAAGGATATGCATTTCCGGCGTTACAAAGTAAGATATCGGAATACCTATGATCAGTTGATAATGAGTATCAATCGTTAGGAGAAGTGTAGGTATGGTTGGTTGATCTGGGGGACGGGACCAAACAGTGAGGTCATCGGTCAGGTCGGTTTGGTGATGATCTTATAATTATATTTCTCTGAGAAATCTAAGTCTCGGGGCTTAAGGAAGTATGGGGAAGGAAGTCAGCCGCTCCGTTTCAAAGGAAACAACCCAGCATTTGCCTGAAGCGATTTAGGGAGATCACGGAAAACCTAAAGCAGGATGGCCGGACGCAGGTCTGAACCGTCATCCTCCCGAAAACGAGTCCAGTGTGCTAACCACAGCGCCACCTTGCTCGGTGTGTAGGTATGTACGATACTTAGTTGTGAACAAGTTGACTTAAGTACTACGAAAAATACAACAGAAAAATGACTTTTATTTTTTTTATGTTTTTAATGTCGTTCTTTTATAAACGATGTTGTAGTGTCTGACGCAATGTTTCTTCGGTCATGCATGAATATGCGACTACAGCCGTTATGAAATACACTCCTGGAAATGGAAAAAAGAACACATTGACACCGGTGTGTTAGACCCACCATACTTGCTCCGGACACTGCGAGAGGGCTGTACAAGCAATGATCACACGCACGGCACAGCGGACAGACCAGGAACCGCGGTGTTGGCCGTCGAATGGCGCTAGCTGCGCAGCATTTGTGCACCGCCGCCGTTAGTGTCAGCCAGTTTGCCGTGGCATACGGAGCTCCATCGCAGTCTTTAACACTGGTAGCATGCCGCGACAGCGTGGACGTGAACCGTATGTGCAGTTGACGGACTTTGAGCGAGGGCGTATAGTGGGCATGCGGGAGGCCGGGTGGACGTACCGCCGAATTGCTCAACACGTGGGACGTGAGGTCTCCACAGTACATCGATGTTGTCGCCAGTGGTCGGCGGAAGGTGCACGTGCCCGTCGACCTGGGACCGGACCGCAGCGACGCACGGATGCACGCCAAGACCGAAGAATCCTACGCAGTGCCGTAGGGGACCGCACCGCCACTTCCCAGCAAATTAGGGACACTGTTGCTCCTGGGGTATCGGCGAGGACCATTCGCAACCGTCTCCATGAAGCTGGGCTACGGTCCCGCACACCGTTAGGCCGTCTTCCGCTCACGCCCCAACATCGTGCAGCCCGCCTCCAGTGGTGTTGCGACAGGCGTGAATGGAGGGACGAATGGAGACGTGTCGTCTTCAGCGATGAGAGTCGCTTCTGCCTTGGTGCCAATGATGGTCGTATGCGTGTTTGGCGCCGTGCAGGTGAGCGCCACAATCAGGACTGCATACGACCGAGGCACACAGGGCCAACACCCGGCATCATGGTGTGGGGAGCAATCTCCTACACTGGCCGTACACCACTGGTGATCGTCGAGGGGACACTGAATAGTGCACGGTACATCCAAACCGTCATCGAACCCATCGTTCTACCATTCCTAGACCGGCAAGGGAACTTGCTGTTCCAACAGGACAATGCACGTCCGCATGTATCCCGTGCCACCCAACGTGCTCTAGAAGGTGTAAGTCAACTACCCTGGCCAGCAAGATCTCCGGATCTGTCCCCCATTGAGCATGTTTGGGACTGCATGAAGCGTCGTCTCACGCGGTCTGCACGTCCAGCACGAACGCTGGTCCAACTGAGGCGCCAGGTGGAAATGGCATGGCAAGCCGTTCCACAGGACTACATCCAGCATCTCTACGATCGTCTCCATGGGAGAATAGCAGCCTGCATTGCTGCGAAAGGTGGATATACACTGTACTAGTGCCGACATTGTGCATGCTCTGTTGCCTGTGTCTATGTGCCTGTGGTTCTGTCAGTGTGATCATGTGATGTATCTGACCCCAGGAATGTGTCAATAAAGTTTCCCCTTCCTGGGACAATGAATTCACGGTGTTCTTATTTCAATTTCCAGGAGTGTACTTGTAACGTATTCACAGTTTCGAATACGAATAACCATCAGCGGATAAGGGAATGATAACAATGAATATTTGTACCAGAACAGATTTGTACCGGATAGGGACTGAAACTCCGATTTCGCGCTTTGAGTGAGCAGTCGCCTTAAGGCTTAACCGCTTTGACTGTCCGTGCGCGACTCACGGCCACACCCAAACTCCCATAAATGTTGTCCTTCCTGCGTCACAACCTGTACTCGCAGACACATTATGTACTCGTAATTCCCGCACAGAGGAGGACATTTTAAATGAACACCACCGCCATAAATAACTGTTTGCCAAAATGCAAATTACTTAATGTTTCAAGCAAATGTTCTTTAACCGTCAGGGGGACATGAATCAGCGTGATTGCCTTCGTTGTAACTTTGCTTTTTTACAAAGATATGAACAGCGGTATGACTTTTTTAAATGGCACCCTGTATTTTTTATTGGGTAATTCATTTCCTCTCCTAAAGACCTATTCAAAAACGTATCACAGTGTACCATTCACTGAAACACAACGTTATTAGGGCCGGCCGCTGGTGGCCGAGCGGTTCTGGCGCTACAGTCTGGAACCGCGAGACCGTTACGGTCGCAGGTTCGAATCCTGCCTCGGGCATGGATGTGTGTGTTGTCCTTAGGTTAGTTAGGTTTAAGTAGTTCTAAGTTCTACGGGACTTATGACCTCAGCAGTTGTGTCCCATAGTGCTCAGAGCCATTTGAACCATTTTGAACCAACGTTATTAATTACATAACACAACACGGACGTTGACGCTCCCAGCGCTTAGTGCAGGTACTCGGGGTAATAGAACACGCCCACGTGCTGGCGTAGACAGAGGACACATGTAAACATAAGTAGAATGCACATCCGTCATTCCGTCAACCATCGTCAGTTCAAGAGTTGTGTGAGTAGAATGTACACCAACGAAGAGGATGTAGAAATGATACTCATCTATGGGGAATGTAAGTTAGCAGATCGGTAATTGCAACACTGTTTTCCTAAGTACAGGTTCATTTAATACAATAGTTTAGTCCTTTTAAATACTGTTGTGTAGAGTAAGCATACAGTAAAAGCTATCCTTCCTACAAACTGCATCAACATAACGTTTCTTTTATTGTTGTTGTTGCTGTTGAAGGTAGGCGAAATGCTACGCAGGCAGCGGAACTGTACACAGAGCGATATCCTGACAAGAACCCACCTTCCCGACGGATGTTTTCTCGTCTTGTTACGACGTGTCAGGAAACGGGAAGTTTCAACCCACTACAAGGCAATCATCGTAGCACTCGCACAGACGAAACTGAAGAAGTTTCTGTTCTCGCTTCCGTTGCTATAAGTCTACATATAAGCACACGACAGCTTGAACACGAGATTGGCATTCCTGAAACCAGTGTACATGATATTCTTACACTTCACGTGTTCCATCCTTACCATGTACGAGGTGCATTCAAGTTCTAAGGCCTCCGATTTTTTTTCTCCGGACTGGAAAGAGAAACATGCGCATTGTTTTAAAATGAGGCCGCGTTCATTGTCAATACGTCCCAGAGATGGCAGCACCGTACGGCAGATGGAATTTTACCGCCAGCGGCGAGAATGAGAACTGTTTTAAATACTTAAAATGGCGACGTTTTCCTTACTTGAACAACGTGCAATCATTCGTTTTTTGAATTTGCGTGGTGTGAAACCAATTGAAATTCATCAACAGTTGAAGGAGACATATGGTGATGGAGTTATGGATGTGTCGAAAGTGCGTTCGTGGGTGCGACAGTTTAATGAAGGCAGAACATCGTGTGACAACAAACCGAAACAACCTCGGGCTCGCACAAGCCCGTCTGACGACATGATCGAGAAAGTGGAGAGAATTGTTTTGGGGGATCGCCGAATGACTGTTGAACAGATCGCCTCCAGAGTTGGCATTTCTGTGGGTTCTGTGCACACAATCCTGCATGACGACCTGAAAATGCGAAAAGTGTCATCCAGGTGGATGCCACGAATGCTGACGGACGACCACACAGCTGCCCGTGTGGCATGTTGCCAAACAATGTTGACGCGCAACTACAGCACGAATGGGACTTTCTTTTCGTCGGTTGTGACAATGGATGAGACGTGGATGCCATTTTTCAATCCAGAAACAAAGTACCAGTCAGCTCAATGGAAGCACACAGATTCACTGCCACCAAAAAAATTTCGGGTAACCGCCAGTGCTGAAAAAATGCTGGTGTCCATGTTCTGGGAGAGCGAGGGCGTAATCCTTACCCATTGCGTTCCAAAGGGCACTACGGTAACAGGTGCATCCTACGAAAATGTTTTGAAGAACAAATTCCTTCCTGCACTGCAACAAAAACGTCCGGGAAGGGCTGCGCGTGTGCTGTTTCACCAAGACAACGCACCCGCACATCGAGCTAACGTTACGCAACAGTTTCTTCGTGATCACAACTTTGAAGTGATTCCTCATGCTCCCTACTCACCTGACCTGGCTCCTAGTGACTTTTGACTTTTTCCAACAATGAAAGACACTCTCCGTGGCCGCACATTCACTAGCTGTGCTGCTATTGCCTCAGCGATCATGCAGTGGTCAAAACAGACTCCTAAAGAAGCCTTCGCCGCTGCCATGGAATCATGGCGTCAGCGTTGTGAAAAATGAGTACGTCTGCAGGGCGATTACGTCGAGAAGTAACGCCAGTTTCATCGATTTCGGGTGAATAGTTAATTAGAAAAAAAAATCGGAGGCCTTAGAACTTGAATGCAGCTCGTACACCTACATCAAGAATTGCACAGGAATGATTTCCAGAATCGTGTACATTTCTGTTAGTGGGCACAGCAGCAAATCCTCGCCAACCCGAATTTCTTTTCCAATGTTCTATTTACCGATGAATGTTGCTTCTCAAACAAAGGACAGGTAAACACGAGGAACGTTGATTATTGGTCCAGCGACAACCCACGATGGCTTAGACAGGTGGGAACATCAGCGTCAATGGAAAGTTAACGTCTGGTGTGGGATGCTTGGTACAATTATTGGCCCTTATTTCATCAAAGGTAGTCTAAACGGCACAGCGTATGCCAACTTCCTCAAACGAATTCTTCCTCCTCTTCTGGATGAAGTGACATTAAGAACCAGAATGCTTATGTGGTATCAACACAATAGAAGTCCAGCACGCCGTGTTTTGAACCGAAGGTATCCTGCCAGATGGATTAGTCGAGGAGGAACAGTTATTTGGCCTGCTAGGGGTCCTGATCTAAATCCTCTGGGCGGTTTTCTTTGGGGATGCGTTAAAGACGTTGTCTACCGCGATATTCCAGCTCCAGAGGACGCGCAGGAACGTATCGTGCTCACTTGTAATTCTCTTCAGCAGGCAACACTGGAAGCAGTAAATAATTCTTTCATTAAACGAGTGCACCAGTGTATTGGTGTCAACAGTCACCACTTTGACCACCTTTGAATGTTCTACTCCTGGGCAATGGTACAGGAGAGTCAAAGTCAATTTTGTGTTACGTTTTTACTTGGTTTTCATTTGTTTTCTGAAATCTCCAGTAAGTGGACGAGTTTTTGATCCCGGGCTCAAAGTCGATGTTGTGTAACGTAGTTAATAAAATTGTGTTTCAGTGAATGGTACACTGAGATACATTTTTAATGGGTCTTTAGGAGAGGAAATGAAGTACCGAATAAAAAATACAGGGTGCCATTTTAAAAAGTCATACCGCTGTTCATATCTTTGTAAAAAACAAAGCTACAACGAAGGCAATCATGCTGTTTGATGTCCCCCTGACGGCTAAAGAACATTTGCTTGAAACATTTTGTAATTTGCTTCTGGACAAACAGTTATTTAAGGTGGTCAAGATAACTGGGACACCCTGTATATTTTCAGTGTCTTTATTCAAGCATACAGCTGATGGTTGTTCGTAATCGCAACTGCGAACACTTTTCATGTATTTCTTTTAGGGATTCTCACTGGCCCCGGTGCAGTGCCCCAGCCTAGCTACGCCCCTGTTAACCACGAAACTGACCTGTATGTTACGAAGTGTCATACTCAAACAGGCTCAGATCGGTCCTGGAAGGATCCTCCGAATGTTTCGCACTGTTCTCCCCGTGGCCACTCGGGGCGAGCAAATTAGTCGCTACCTGTTTGGAGTGACGCGACTGAGGCTGGGCGGCCCCTATCACCCCGTCTCTTTGGCGGCGTCCACAGGCCGCTCACGTCTCCGGACGAGCTTGTAATTGCATTCTGTGGACACTCGGACGCTGCCTCGTGAGAGCGGCCGGGTCGCTCGGTCGCTTCTCATGGTAACCGCCGCTCGTTACGAGCAAATTCGTTAGCAGCCTGGTAATTGGGTTCCTCGTGAGCGTCGCTACGGGAACATTCATTGCCTCACGAGACGCGCAACGGCGTGCACCTGTCCTCACTCGACCGTCCACGAGTGCGCTCCACACGCCGGTCTCGCAATACCGTAGCTCTCAACTTAGAGCTGCTACGATTATAAAAAAAAACATACGACTGCCTGGTGAAAACTTTTCCCGTGATCTGTTGTCAGCACTAACGAGAGAACAGGGTTGGGTTGTTTGGGGGAAGAGACCAAACAGCGGGGTCATCGGTCCCATCGCATTATGGAAGGACGGGAAAGGAAGACGGCCGTGCCCCTTCAAAGAACCATCCCGGCATTTGCCTGGAGCGATTTAGGGAAATCACGGAAAACCTAAATCAGAATGGCCGGATGCGGGATTGAACCGTCGTCCTCCCAAATGCGAGTCCAGTGTGCTAACCATTGCGCCACCTCGGTGTCGGTGTCGAGAGAACAATCCAAGCTAGTCCTTCCTGTGCGAGCCTCTTGATAACTGCTGCAATGTATACCCATTTAAACCTGCTTACTGCTGAGCCCTGGTCTCTCTCTCTAGAATATTTGCCTCCCATACCTCCTTCCATTACCAAATTTACGACTCTTTAATGCCTCAGAATGTGTCCTGTCAATCTATTCCTTGTTTTAGTTGCAGCGTAACAATTATTGAACTATATGAAATAAAGTCGTCATAACTTCTACAAGTCGGGTGATGCTGAGGGAATTAGATTAGGAAATGAGACACTTAAAGTAGTAAAGGAGTTTTGCTATTCCGGGAGCAAAATAACTGATGATGGTCGAAGTAGAGAGGATATCAAATGTAGACTGGCAATGGTAAGCAAAGCGTTTCTGAAGAAGACAAATTTGTTAACATCGAGTATTGATTTAAGTGCCAGGAACTCGTTTCTGAAAGTATCTGTATGAAGCGTAGCCATGTATGGAAGTGAAACGTGGACGATAACTAGTTTGGACAAGAAGAGAATAGAATCTTTCGAAATGTGGTGCTACAGAAAAATGCTGAAGATTAGATGGGTAGATCATATAACTAATGAGGAGGTATTGAATAGGATTGGGGAGAAGAGAAGTTTGTGGCACAACTTAACTAGAAGAAGGGATCGGTTGGTAGGACATGTTCTGAGGCATCAAGGGATCACCAATTTAGCATTAGAGGGCAGCGTGGAGGGTAAAAATCGTAGAGGGAGACTAAGAGATGAATACACTAAACAGATTCAGAAGGATGTAGGTTGCAGTAGGTACTGGGAGATGAAGAAGCTTGCACAGGATAGAGTGGCATGGAGAGCTGCATCAAACCAGTCTCAGGACTGAAGACCACAACAACAACAACTACTTCTACATCGACATACATACTCCGCAATCCACCATACGGTGCGTGGCGGAGGGTACCTCGTACCACAACTAGCATCTTCTCTCCCTGCTCCACTCCCAAACAGAACGAGGGAAAAATGACTACCTAGATGCCTCCATTTTTTTTTCTAGAACTGTCACGGTGGGACCTGGTGGCCGGTAATAACACCCAACAATTAACTTTATTTCTCCTAGCCCTGTTAAACGTGTCCAGATAACTTCACAATCACACTCTACTTCGACCTCAGTAGACACAATATTTTTGTCAACTGCAATGAAGACACCACCTCCCACGGTGTCTAATCTGTCTTTCCGATACAAGTTCCAACCTTCACACGTTCCAACCTTCCTATCTCAGGGTTCAGCCAGGTCTCAGTCCCGAGAATAATTTGCGCACCACACGCTTCCCGGAGGGCAGTAAATTCAGGAACTTTATTCCGAACACTCTGAAAATTTACTGCTAATATCTTGATAGCTGAAGTGTCTTTACACTGAGCGTGTCCTGATTTCCCTGCCTGCACGTCGACTGGTGAGTGTTCATCAGGACACCTTGCACTACTGCCTAGCCTAAAAAAAACCATGTGCACGCCACAAGTACTCTGCTACCCGAGTAGCCGCTTCCGTGCACCCCTGACCTATCTAGGGGCGTCCTACAATTTCCCACCCAATATCGCAAGTCTAGAAATCTGCAGCCAAGACCGTCACAGAGTCGACGAAGCCTCTGGTTGAGACCCTCCACTCGGCTACAAACCAAAGGACCCGATCCACTCTGGGAACGATGCTGCAGACAGAGAGCTCTGCTTGCATCCCGCGTGCGAGGCCAGCGGTCTTCACCAAATCCGCCAGCCGCCTGTACGAACTGAGGATCGCCTCAGAACCCAAGCGACAGGCATCATTGGTGCCGACGTGAGCAACTACTTACAGACGACTGCACCCCGTACGCTCGATAGCCGCAGGCAAGGTCGCCTTCACATCTCGGATGAGGCCCCCTGGCAGACAAACTGAGTGCACGTTGGAATTCTTTCCAGCCTTATACGCTATTTCCCTAAGGGGCTCCATCACCCGCCTAACGTTGGAGCTCCCAATAACCAGCAAGCCTTTGCCTCTGTGTGCCTGCTCGGGCCCTGCTGAAGGAGCGTCCACCTGCCCACTGACAGGACGAACGGGCGAGGCCAGCCGGACAGCCTCCACATTGGCCCTCCGCCTCGAGCCACGAGAACGCGTTGCAGTCCGCCACTCACCCTGAGGTGAGGGCGGCCCCAACGCGCCGGGTACACTAGAAGGTGCCTCGGCGGCTGAGTCAGCGGACGCAGCAAGCGACACCTGGGGTGTCTCAAGCGACGCACCAGACCCTCCGCCGTCGCTGCACCTCGAGGCAGCAGCCTGAAGGCGGCTGACCGTGGCCAACAGCACGCTGAGCTGCTCGCGAACCGCGGTCAGTTCCTCCTGCGCCCGCACGCAGCACGCACACACCCTATCCATCCTACTGCTAATATCTGGACTATAGAGTTGCGACAAATAAAACAGCAATATGCGACTGCACAGTTGCGTCACCAGCGCCAGATTGAGCTGCGATATATGAACAATTACTTACGAACTAAGCAATCAAATGACCACGACTGAGCATTTGCATCAGGGTGTTCAAAATGCCGACCGCTGGCTATGATGGGAATTAGTATGGTTTTGTTTAGCGACGAAGCCCACTTTCATATGGATGACTTCGTCAATAAGCAAGATTGGCGCATTTGAGGGACTGAGAATCCGCATTTCGTGATCGAGAAGTATTTTCCCCGTCAACGGGTGACTCTGTGGCGTGCAATGTCCAGTCATGAAGTAATCGGTACTATATTCCTTGATTGCACGGTGACTACCGAACTGTACGTAATTTCATCCCCATTATCCAAAGTGACCCTGATTTCGACAAGACTTGCTTCACGTAAGACGGAGGTCGTCCCCATGGAAACAGGAGATTGTTTGATGTCCTGGAGGAGCACTTTGGGGACGGCATTCTGGCTCTGGGGTACCCAGAGGCCACTGGCATGGGCCTCGATTGGCCGCCATATTCTCCGGATCTGATCACATGCGACTCCTTTTTGTGGGGCTATATTAAAGGCAAAGTGTACGGCAACAACTAAACCATCACTGAGCTGAACAAAGCAATTCAGGAGGTCATCGACAGCATCGATGTTCCGACACTTCAGCGGGGCATGCAGAATTTCGCTATTCGTCTGCGCCACATCGCAGCCAATGATGGCAGGCATATCGAATACGTCATAACCAAAATCCGAATATCAATAGTGACGTTTACATGTTGCATAAAGTGCGAGCACACCGTAGTTTGTAACTAATTTACGTTTCTTTCACATAGTCCAATAATTGTCACCCTGTAACTTGTACCAAAAATTTCTTTTTCCCCCCATTTCGATTCAGTACCTGTTCACTAGTTATCCGATATACCCATACAGAGTTCAGCATTCTTCTGTAGTATCACATTTCAAAAGCTTCTATACTCTTTCTGTCTGAAATGTTCATTCCAATAACTTTTATGAATACCGTCGTTACGGTGCACAGGAAAAACATTCATTTATTGATGACCGGTTTCGGACTACTTGTCCATTATCAAATTAGCCTGAGGGACAAAATATAGTAGATGTTACAGTATTCCTGCATATCAATAGCGTTTACAAACCTGCATTGCAATAGCAGATTAGGCTCTACAATACTGCTACTGTTTCAAACTAGATGACATACCATAAATTTAAGTCTTGCGTTGTTGTTGTTGTGGTCTTCAGTCCTGAGACTGGTTTGATGCAGCTCTTCATGCTACTCTACCCTGTGCAAGCTTCTTCATCTCCCAGTACCTACTGAAACCTACATCCTTCTGAATCTGCTTAGTGAATTCATCTCTTAGTCTCCCTCTACGGTTTTTACCATCTACGCTGCCCTCCAATACTAAATTGGTGATCCCTTGATGCCTCAGAACATGTCCTACCAACCGGTCCCTTCTTCTAGTCAAGTTGTGCCACAAACTCCTCTTCTCCCCAATTCTATTCAATACCTCCTCATTAGTTATGTGATCTACCCATATAATCTACAGCATTCTTCTGTAGCACCACATTTCGAAAGCTTCTATTCTCTTCTTGTCCAAACTATTTATCGTCCATGTTTCACTTCCATACATGGCTACACTCCATACAAATACTTTCATAAACGACTTCCTGACACTTAAATCAAAACTTGATGTTAACAAATTTCTCTACTTCAGAAACGCTTTCCTTGCCATTGCCAGTCTAATTCGACTACATTCCAATATCCTCGATTTGCTTTTGTTGAGGTTCATCTTATATCCTCCTCTCAAGACACTGTCCATTCCGTTCAAGTGCTCTTCCAAGTCGTTTGCTGTCTCTGACAATTAGAATGTCATCAGCGAACCTCAAAGTTTTTATTTCTTCTCCATGGATTTTAATACCTACTCCGAACTATTCTTTTGTTTCCTTTACTGCTTGCTCAATATACAGATTGAATAACATCGGGGAGAGGCTACAACCCTGTCTCACTCCCTTCCCAACCACTGCTTCCCTTTCATACCCCTCGACTCTTATAACTGCCATCTGGTTTCTGTACAAATTGTAAATAGCCTTTTGCTCCCTGTATTTTACCCCTGCACCTTTAGAATTTGAAAGAGAGTATTCCAGTCAACATTGTCAAAAGCTTTCTCTAAGTCTACAAATGCTAGAATCGTAGGTTTGCCTTTCCTTTATCTTTCTTCTAAGATAAGTCGTAGGGTCAGTATTACCTCACGTGTTCCAATATTTCCACGGAATCCAAACTGATCTTCCCAGAGGTCGGCTCCTACCAGTTTTTTCCATTCGTCTGTAAAGAATTCGCGTTAGTATTTTGCAGCTGTGACTTATTAAACTAATAGTTCGGTAATTTTCACATCTGTTTTGTCAGGAGTGGCTCTCCTAAGGCTGTGAGTAGTTCTAATGGAATGTTGTCTACTTCCGGGACCTTGTTTCGACTCAGGTCTTTCAGTGCTCTGTCAAACTCTTCGCGCAGTATCATATCTCCTATTTCATCTTCATCTACATTCTCTTCCATTTCCATAATATTGTCCTCAAGTACATCGCCCTTGTATTGACCCTCTATAAACTCCTTCCACCTTTCTGCTTTCCCTTCTTGTCTTGCTTAACACCAGTCATAAAAGTGGGACACTGTCCGTGAAATCAGTGAGTGTGATAAGAGATAACATGGCCCCCACACGTGCTCATCGCTAACTTCCAGAGCGAAAGCTGCCTCTAAACGTGTAGGGCTCATTTTAACACCTCACAGAAAGCAAAACAGCAGAGACACAGACCGCACGCTACCACTGTTGGATGTGTACCGAGTGCAGGGACATTATGGCGTCAAGGTGGCAGCTGTAGCCCGCCCAACACCCCGATAGACGAAAACGTCTGTTACTTTCTGGAAAACAACAAATACTTACCTTGAGTTTGATGATAAGGTGTGCAACTGCAGTAAAAGTATTGAACAATGGTCCAACCTAAATCAGTGAACATTAGATAACCCTAATAGTTGTTCAGTTTGGACTGCTGTTACAGTGTTTATATGTCTGGGTCGATCTGTGATAAATACTTTGACACTCGACGTCAACTCTCCCATGGTAACTTGTTGAAATCTGTCAGGTTGTAACTGCGGTAACTGCAGGTAAGTTGGTATTTATTTTTTTTCTGCAAATCATCTTCAAAGGTTAATTACGCCATTTTATGTCCATTCCAAGCTTTTTTTCCTCATGATTTTCAGTATTTAAAAAAACATTAAATTTAAATAATTTGAAAGCCCGATAAAATGCACCATGTGAGTCGCGATATGCCTATGACGTCACTGGTTACAGTGCTGCTCCTACTCTCGCAAAGCTAATTGACAGTGATATCTTGTTTTGGAATTTACGTTTTGGAAAATTGGTTACAAATGGCGCATACTACCACGCAGTACAAATCCATACATATATAAAAGTGGATGGATCTGTGTGTGTGTGTGTGTGTGAGTGAGAGAGAGAGAGAGAGAGAGAGAGAGAGAGAGAGAGAGAGAGAGAGAGAGAGAGTGTGTGTGTTTCACATTTCCTCCTAAACCACTGGAAAGATTTCAACCAAAAGTGTTACACATATACCTTAATGTCAGGCAATAGTCTCTGTGGGGTAAGAACCACCTACCTATCAAGGGGGTTGAGGTCGGGTTGAAAAAGAAACGTAGCCTACGAGGCGTGAATTCCCAGACTTTATTCACTCAGTATTTGAGAATGAGAGCACTTAGTACGTAATTTCGAACCTTAAGGAAATATTTTCTCGCTGAGAACCCCAACATAATGATGAAAGCAATAAAGTTTATCGCTAACTACTTTTCCGCCGTCCATACAGTAGAAGGACACAGTCAGGCATGACGTTATAATTTATCACTTCTTTACCACTAACTATATTCGCGAAACGTTTTGCAGACTGTACGGAGATATAGCACTAAATGTAACTGCAAAGTTATATTATAGTACGCAACGTTGTTCAGGAGATAGACTATGTGATCGAAAATATACGGACACCCTAAAAACATAAGTTTATCATATTATGTGCATTGTGCTGCCATTTACTGCCAGGTACTCCATATCAGCGACCTCAGTAATCATTAGACAGCGTGAGAGAGCAGGAAGGGAGCGCTCCACGGAACTCAAGGACTTCGAAAATGGTCAGGTGATTGGGTGTCACCTGTGTCATACGCATGTACGCGAGATTTCCACACTCCAAAACATCCCTAGGTCCACTGTTTCCGATGTGATAGTGAATTGGAAACGTGAAGGAACACGTACAACACAAAAGCGTATAGGTCGACCTCGTCTGTTTACAGAAAAAAGAGCGCCGACATTGAAGAGTGTCGTAATGTGTAATAGGCAGACATCTATCCAGACCATCATACAGGAATTCCAGACTGCATCAGGATCCACTGCAAGTACTATGACAGGCAGGAGGTGAGAAAACTTGGATTTCGTGGTCGAGCGGCTACTCATAAGCCACACATCACGCCGATAAATGCCAAACGACGCCTCGCTAGGTGTAAGGAGCGTGAACATTGGAGGATTGAACACTGGAAAAAAGTTGTGTGGAGTGACGAATCACGGTACACAATGTGGCGATCCGATGGCAGGGTGTGGGTATGGCGAATGCCCGGTGAACGTCATCTGCCAGCGTGTGTAGTGCCATCAGTAAAATTCGGAGGCGGTGGTGTTATGGTGCGGTCGTGATTTTCATGGAGGGGGCTTGCACCCCTTGTTGTTTTGCGTGGCACTATCACAACACAGGCCTACATTGGTGTTTTAAGCAACTTCTTGTTTCCCACTGTTGACGAGCAATTCGGGGATGGCGATTGAATCTTTCAACACGATCGAACACCAGTTCATAATGGACATCCTGTGGCGGAGTGGTTACACGACTATAACATTCCCATAATGGACTGGCCTGCATAGAGTCCAGACCTGGATCCTATAGAGCACCTTTGGGATGTTTTTCTCTTCTCACATTACATCACAATAGGTGGAACACCAAAAGCGAAATCCGCGATAATAGTAGTTAATAAAAACCTCATAGTAACATAGATCACCCACTTCTGCTCTGAACACATTGCCACAGCAGAAATAACAGACGGACAGGATGTATGGCTCATGTCGTCTATTTTCACTCAGTTCTCGTATGAGTGGTCTTGCGGTAGCGTTCTCGCTTCCTGCGCACGGGGTCCCGGGTTCGATTCCCGGCGGGGTCAGGGATTTTTCCTGACTCGAGATGACTGGGTGTTGTGTCATCTTCATCATCATCATTCATCCCCATTACGGTCGGAGGAAGGCAATGGCGAACCACCTCCGCTAGGACCTTGCCTACTAGTACGGCGGTGCGGGTCTCTTGCATCGTCCCGTACGCTCCTCGGAGTATGGGACATCATCATCACTCGTATGATATAGAAGCTTTCTTAGACAAAATAAGACATTGCACGACACTCAGAAAGAAAAAGGCTGCTTTTTCTAACTGATATCAACGCAAAATCCCCCATGAAGAACTCAGATAGAACTGACGACAGAGGGCAACTAGTACTCGACGTGGTAAATGAATGCAACCTCTTCCTACTGAATAGGGATGGTCAGCCACCTACCTACCGCGGAGACTCCGTTGGTGTAAGTAACGCAGACCTTTCCCTAGGGAACGCAAAATCTCTTCTACTAGTCAATACATGGAGGGCATTAGATAGAGCTACACACAGCGACCACAACGCAATCGTCATAACCACGCACAGATGTATCAATACACATAACATGGACCACGAACAGCAGCATTTACTCATAGGAAGAGCCGACTGGCAAAAAGCTCGAGATATTGTTGAGGCGTCGTCGCTACACACTGTTCAAGGCAGTATAGATTACAAAACGCATGTACTGACAGAGGTCCTACAAAGAGCACAGGAAGCAGCTATAGCACGCGCAAAAACTGGGTGGGGGCAGAAACAATCGTGCTCGACAGAACTGGCAAGACAAAGGAAGGATTCACGGGACAAAGGAAAGTACTACCAACAAGCAAAGACAGCTCCTGAAAGACAGATAAGACTTGATCTGTATCGTGACGCTAAACAGAAATGCCAAAGACAACTATAGACAACAAGGCAAGACTACTGGACCAATTTTGTAAAAACCCAGCTACAGAACGACATCTGGGGACCACCATTCAAGATAGAAACAGAACGAGTTAAGACACCGACAGTTCTGTCAACACGAAGACAAGCTGACGCCACAGTGACCATAGGATGGAGAAGCACAGCAGAATATCCTCTGAACAGGCTACTCCCATATGTCGACCCCACACAGGGCGAGCGACACCACGCAGACCTAGGAGAGAGCACGAGGCAACCATACATCAGAGACAGTGTAACCACGCTATTCGCACAAGAAGAAGCCGCGACAGCAATCAACAGCCTTAAAAACCGAAAAGCACCAGGCCCAGACAAAATACTTTCAGAAACATTAAAGCAAACAGTAACACAAATCACTTCTTTTCTCACTAACACGTTCAACGAGGAACTACTAACAGGCAGAATTCCAAACCTCTGGAAAACTGCTAATGTAGTAATAATCAGGAAATCACAAGACAAAGAGTCAACAGACCCCAAAACGTACCGACCGATCTGTCTCTTAAACACTCTCGGCAAGGTACAGGAAAGGCTCCTGTGTGACAGTTTACAATCGCACAGGCGTCTCCTCGGCCTAACGCCCCATCAGTTCGGCTTCAGAGCAGGTAGATCAATAGAAGACGCCGTCAACCAAGCACTGACAGTTACAAATAGCATCAGCGACAAATACGCGGCCGCCATTCTAATCTACATAGCCGGGGCTTTTGACAACTTGTGGTGGCCGTCCCTCTTGGCCAGGTTAAGGGAAATGAGGCTATCAGCTTCCCTGTGCAATAGACTTCTCGACTACTGCAGAGACAGAGTGGCGGAGTGGAGGGCTGGTACACGGAAGGTTGTCAAGAGAATAACAAAGGGATGTCCACAGGGCTCGATCTGTGGGCCAATATTCTGGGATATCGCGATCGAGCCCT
The DNA here is from genome assembly GCF_023898315.1 of Schistocerca nitens. NCBI lineage: Eukaryota > Metazoa > Arthropoda > Insecta > Orthoptera > Acrididae > Schistocerca > Schistocerca nitens. The sequence goes on from NC_064619.1 coordinate 15,793,992, forward strand.
TGCTGATGGACAGTGACGACGGGGTAAGAGGTGTGGTGGCTTACTCAGATGACCTGCGTGGTGTCAGCCAACTTGAGAGCAGCACTAGACACAAAAGGCACGCAACTGCTTCAGAAAATTAACAGTTGGTGCAAAGAAAATAAATTAAAAATAGCTCCTAACAAAACTGTATATTTACTGCTGACAGGGACACTACAGAGGAATCCAATTCTAAAACCAGACAATACATGCATACACAGGAAGCAAGCCACACGTTATCTCGGACTGCATCTAGACGAAAAACAGACTTTCAACCACCATATAAAACTGACAATTGACAAAGCCTCCAAAATTTGTGCACAAACTAGCAAGACTAAACACAACTCAGTACAAATTACCTATTAAGATGATAAGGACCTTCCACATTGCGATATTTGAATCCATCGCATGCTTCGCCGCAAGTGCTTGGGCTCATAGACTGAATATACAGACTAACAAGACAATTGCAAGACGAGGTCAACTTAGTATATTCCTGAAAATGGGTGGAGCCTTCAACACCACGTCACTAGAGGCACTTTGCGTTGTGATGGGGACCTGCCCTATAGACACAACAATACGTTACAGAGCTGCACTTTACTGGCTTAAGAGGGACATATCTTCTGGTAAACCTTCCGGGATGTAAGGTCGTGGTCCATGAAACTCTTCAGCTCCTAACGTTTCGTCCAGAGCTGCGCTGGACATCTTCAGAGGGGTGTTTCTCCTCCGGTAAGTCTTGCCGACTGACGGGTCGGACGTCTGAGAGCGACTTATATATCGTAGAAAGTGGGCGTGACCAGAGTTACATGTGATATGCAGAGGTAATCTTTGTCAGAGATAAAACTTAACTATCGATCGTAATCTCGTCACGGGTAAAACTGTCTAGCAATTCTGTAGTGCTACTGTCCAAATATCACTAAGTTTCATGGTCTCTTCTTTCCGATTAAAACTATCCCTATGTTTATATATTTCAATTACTTCTCTACAAAGCCGTGGGTAATAGTTCGTCGTCGTAGATAAAATTTTTGTTTCGGTAAACTTCACTTGATGATTTCCTGACTGAAAAGCGTGTTCTGCTACAGCCGATTTATCTGTTTTTCCTAATCGGCAAAGACTTCTGTGTTCTTTTATCCGTGTATTTACGCTTCTTTTTGTTGTTCCAATATAAACTTTACCACATGTGCACGGAATTTTATATACGCCACTGGCTGATAGAGGAGCGCGTTTATCTTTTACAGACCGGAGAACATGACAAACTTTCTTCGTTGGTCTAAAAACAGGTCTAATATCATGTTTACTTAAAATCTTTCCTCACCGGCTGACATCGATACCTCACCTCAGTGTAGCACTCCGTGAAGAATGGGGTGCCATTCCCCAAGAAACCTCCCAGCACCTGACTGAATATATGCCTGCGAGAGTGGAAGCTGTCACCAAGGCTAAGGGTGGGCCAACACCATATTGAATTCCAGCATTACCGATGGAGGGCGCCACGAACTTGTAAGTCATTTTCAGCCAGGCGTCCGGATACTTTTGATCACATAGTGTATGACGTCACAAACATTAAGCACAAGATCAGACACTGAGTGGTCGCACAGCTGTAAATAAATGCCATGGCAATGCCGGGTGTCTCTGTTAGTACATACATAAAAACTCCTCAAAAACTGCTTACGTGTGTTCCAAAGACTAAGAAGATGTGTAAAATGTGGTTGTAACTCGCTCATAGAGCTCCAAAGGGGATAGTGGCCCTTAAGTTTCGTAATAAAGTTGTGTAAGATCTTTAAATTCTATATCTAATTGCACTTTAATATCTATTTTTATTTATTAACTTCATTTTACACCTAATGAATTTGAGATTAAACTCAAGGATGGTGTTAAGAAACAGCATTTCACGCCTAATACAGCTCTTAGTCTGAGTAATCTAAAAAGCCAGTAAACAATTTCCGACTACATTATTCTTCGAGAATAAGTCACTGAGGACAATAGTTTGCCACCTCCAACTGTCTCCATTGGGCCTGTTGTAAAGCTGTATGATTTTGACAAACAGAAAAATTGAATACTGCTTGAGACCTACGAGGAAACGTAGTAAGACCAGGGCATTAAGATAAAATAAAACTTGATGCAGCTTAAGCACTTTCAAATCATACTGCTTCAGCAACAATTAAGTATGCAATGGAATGACAGATACTTCAAAGATCTGCTGCGTCAGCTGCAGTGGTTTAAATTAATGTACCTGGTGGAACAGAAAAACTGCAGAGTGTAAAGCTGTTGAAGGTAAATACGATAATGCTCCTCAGTTCCTCTAAAGTGCCGTTACGCAGTCGGGAAGTTTGAAATTGGGAAAAGAAGTACCTGGAAAACAATAGTGGTTCTGGCAGCAACCACAGCAATTAATAATCAGAATTATCTTCTGAATGAAAAAGCTTCCGCTGTGTTTTATTGCGCAGGCCTCACAAGTAGCCATGGAAAATCTTTTCGTCATGGTCTGAGCAAATAATCCATTTCCAGAGTACCTCAGTTTTAAGACAATTTTGCGACTTATTGCTGTGTCACAGTACTTACGTTCCAGTCGCCATGCAACGCGATTTTCACTTTTCTTGTTTGCGGAACGTAAAAGCTGGGCTGTTTTTGAAGAACAATGAGACCATAAACGCTTCAACTTTCGGAAGGTTTCCACCATCAGCCTGAAAAAAATTCCTTGCCATTCTTACGTAAAAGATGTAAATTTGTTTTCCGTCCCTAAACAAATAAACTGCAGAAAAGGAACAAGTACTCCTGTAACATACGCTTAGGTTCGTTTTACTTCTAGCGTGTGATGTCAACAGAGCTTCACCCAATAACACGACGTTTCCGATCACGTAACCAAATCTTGCAAGTTTGTGATTTGTAAGCATTAATTACATAAAAATTACGGATGTTTTGTGAGAATATTGACCGAAAATGCTGTTCAGTATCTTAGCTAAATTTCAAATGGTTCAAATGGCTCTGAGCACTATGCGACTTAACTTCTGAGGTCATCAGTCGCCTAGAACTTAGAACTAATTAAACCTAACTAACCTAAGGACATCACACACATCCACGCCCGAGGCAGGATTCGAACCTGCGACCGTAGCAGTCCCGCGGTTCCGGAGCTAAATTTCATATGCAGCAAAATATTATGTACTATGCACCAAACGTAAAACCATAGCGACCCTTATTTTTCTTTCCAAACTTTTCCGAATTTCGCACAATGCCTTACATAAATGGAAAAAAAATCACAATAGCTCTGACCTTCAACGAAATGATAGGCATGTCATCATGAACCTGGCATATAAAGCTGCAAGTAAACAAAAAACGAATTTTTTTTTACCCTATTGTTTCTGTAGAATCGTTTGAGAAAGATTGCAGGGCGTGCGGCACAATTCTGTCATCGTAGCGCTTCGCCTATCGGCCGAAAGTGGGCAAACAATGTCGGCCTCCCCTTCAGCACAAATAAATGGACTCGCCCAACGGTTTGGACGAATATTGGTAACTGCACACCAGCCACCGTATCCAGCGCTGTATCTCCCGTCAACCGTGTGTGTTTATTCTGCAGCCGGACAAGTGCGAAACGACCCTAGCCGTCATTTCTGCTTTGTGTGACTAACTTTTTCTCCCGTGTGTATATTCGCGTTTTGACTCTATCTATTGCCCTAATTTTAATCGTCTGTTTCAAAAAGAGCAGTCAGTTGCAATGTTGCTGAATTACCTTGTTGGCCATTCATTCCAACTAAAACAGACTACCTTCTGTTTTTGGAACTGTCGTACGAGGTGCCAGGATCATTCGGTAAATATCTGCAATATCCTGATGCGTAAATGGAGTCACTGCAAGAAAATGTTGCTCACCACGAGTCTTATGTCATGTACAGAGTGGACCCGGAAAATGTCGATTTGTTTCTTTTTACAAACCAAAATCTTTTAATGTGGAATATTATGTTCTCATTCTATGGAGCGGTCGCGAATTAGTCTAGAACAATGTTACTTTTAAAGATACGTGGAGAGTTGTTCTAAGTAAACTTTCCCTACTTGAGAGAGCCCTGATGACAAAAGAGAGATTTTAGGACAATGAAACATCTAGGAAACATTTTTTAATAATTTTGTATCCCGCCTGGAAGGCGGCGCGTGGGTCTGCTCCTGTAAACTGAAAGAATGGCCGAATGAAGGAAGCGAGTAGGAGCAGGTGTGGTAAAACACGTCGGTACTGCAGTATGGATTTAAATCATCTTTACTCTAGCAAGAAAAATACACAACTTTGCAATGAGGTGCGAAGTGTCCCGGCCGTCTGCTCTTGATCCAATCGGAAGAATCTGGAGCGGAGCTCGTAGAGCTCTCTCGCTTCGACTAGAGTGCGCTGTCGTCGGTGTCTGTCGTAGTGTCAACTTTAGAACTTGTATTTACGCCGTGGCATCGTCGCTATCGATACCACAAAGAAAATGCAGAAGAAAATAACGAATAACCGATTCAGAAAAACACTTTTTGATATCCACATGAGAGGATAACATCTGTTAATTTCATGCCATGTTTGTGTTCCAGGTTACAAAAACTGCTCCATGTGCCAACCATCTTCATCCCAAACAGACGCCGCGCGGGATTAGCAGAGCTGTCTGACGCGCTGCAGTCATGGACTGTGTGCCTGGTCCCGGCGGAGGTTCGAGTCCTCCCTAGAGCATGTGTGTGTGTGTGTGTTTGCCCTTAGGATAATTTAGGTTAAGTAGTGTGTAAGCTTAGGGACTGATGACCTTAGCAGTTAAGTCCCATAAGATTTCACACATTTCCTTCATCCCAAACAGCCTTAAACCGCATTACATATTACTCCACTGTTGCCCGAAACAACTGTGCATTATGAAATGGTCACCTGTGATGACAAAGCTCGTGCGCTGCTTGATGATCGCGCATTGAGTCCTGCATTTTCAATTATGATAACAGTAGCTTTTTCAAGAATTTGTGGTACAATTGGCGTCGGCCGATCCCACGAGATATTCCCAAGTCACCAGTTAATTCGAACTTCCGAATCAGGTCCTTCAACGCCAGTGCGCAAAGCGGACCTCTCCGTATTCCTTCAACGCGTCGATATTCGCGAAGAACGGCAGTGCCACTGCTGTTGTTTTGACAAAACAGTTTTACAAGTAAAGTCCTGGTCCACCTGTTTTGACCGTCTGCAATTGTAATGCACACTAATATTTGTGATTCAACCGCACATCGCTGCACCAGTACCGGAATCTAACGGCAAGTCATAACAACAACGCTTCTAACAACGCAAATTCTGCACCGCATAGCCAGAACATCATTCCTATAAATTTGGATACCCATACGGTAAATAGTTTTCCATCTACACTGGCTCAAGTAGAAAATGTTCAGTTATAGCCACCCTGTATTAACAAGGACAACGAAACACAACGAGTATCCAGAACTTCCATAGGCGACTGAGTACCATTGCTGCATGGCGGTAACAGGTAGAAAATACCACGCTGGTCGTCACGCGAGACGAGAAGGAGCAAGTTGGGCAAGTAAGACGTGGCACACAGGTGTTTACCGATCTTTCGGTGTCGATAAATACGAGTATATCGACTGGTCGAGAGCAAGACAGACCTCTACAGTTATCACTTTTAAGTCGTTCTGTGCAATGGCATCACTAGGGTGGCTGGAAGCCGGTAGAAATACATACGTCAAAAAAAGTTTTGCATCACCTCGGTTCCGAGATTTCCGGAACCTGTACAGAAAATTGGAATAGAGATCAACATAAACATCATTTTCGCACTTTTTATTGCTCTTGAAAACCACACATTACATGTTGTACCACCATACAGCAAGACATTCAAAGGTGGTGGTCCAGATTGCTGTACACACCGGTACCTCTAATACCCAGTAGCACGTCCTCTTGCATTGATGCATGCCTGTACTCGTTGTGACATACTATCCTCAAGTTCATCAAGGCACTGTTGGTCCAGATTGTGCCACTCCTCAACGGCGATTCAGCGTAGATCCCTCAGAGTGGTTGGTTGGTCACGTCGTCCATAAATAGCCCTTTTCAATCTATCCCAAGCATGTACGATGGGATTCATGTCTGGAGAAAATCCTGGCCCGTCTAGTCAATCGATGTCGTTATCCTGAAGGAAATCATTCACAAGATTTGCACCGTAGGGGCGCGAATTGTCGTCCATGCCTCGCCAATTTGCTGCCAATAAGGTTGTACTATCGGTCGGAGGATGTCATTCACGTATCGTACAGCCGTTACGGCGCCTTCCATGAGCACCAGCGGCGTACGACGGCCCCACATAATGCCACCCCAAAATAGCAGGGAACCTCCACCTAGCTGCACTCGCTGGACAGTGTGTCTAAGGCGTTCAGCCTGACTGGGTTGCCTCTAAAGACGTCTCCGACGATTGGCTGGTTGAAGGCATATGCGACACTCATCGGTGAAGAGAACGTGATGCCAATCCTGAGCGGTCCATGTTGTTGGGCCCATCTGTACCGCGCTGCATGGTGTCGTGATTGCAAAGATGGACCTCGCCATGGACGTCGGGAATGAACTTGCACAGCGTGCAGCCTAATGCGCACAGTTTCAGTTGTAACACGACGTCCTATGCCTGCACGAAAAGTGTTATTCAACATGGTGGCGTTGCTGTCAGGGATCCTCCGAGCCATAATCCGTAGGTATCGGTCATCCACAGCTTAGTAGTCTACGCGAGGCATGTCATCGACAGTTCCTGTCTCTCTGTATCCCCTTCATGTCCGAACAACGTCGCTTTGGTTCACTCCGAGACGCCTAACAATGCGGACGCGATCGAACTGCAGTACTGACCGTCTAGGCATAGACGAACTACAGACAACACGAGCCGTGTATCTCCTTCCGCCGGCTGAAGTGGCCGTGCGGTTAGAGGCGCTGCAGTCTGGAACCGCAAGACCGCTACGGTCGCAGGTTCGAATCCTGCCTCGGGCATGGATGTTTGTGATGTCCTTAGGTTAGATAGGTTTACCTAGTTCTAAGTTCTAGGGGACTAATGACCTCAGCAGTTGAGTCCCATAGTGCTCAGAGCCATTTGAACCATTTTTTATCTCCTTCCTGCCGGAATGACTGGAACTGATGGGTTCTCGGACCCCTCCGTCCGGTTCAAATGGCTCTGAGCACTATGGGTCTTAACATCTGAGGTCATCAGCCCCCTAGAACTTAGATCTACTTAACCTAACTATCGTAAGGACATCACACACATCCATGCCCGAGGCAGGATTCGAACCTGCGACCGTAGCGGTCGCGCGGCTCCAGACCTTAGCACCTAGAACCGCTCGGCCACACCGGGCAGCCCCCCTCCGCCTAATAGGCGCTGCTCATGCATGGTTGTTTACATCTTTGGGCGGGTTTAGTGACATCTATGAACAGTGAAAGGGACTGTGGTTCAAAATGGCTCTGAGCACTATGGGACTCAACTTCTGAGGTCATTAGTCCCCTAGAACTTAGAACTAGTTAAACCTAACTAACCTAAGGACATCACAAACATCCATGCCCGAGGCAGGATTCGAACCTGCGACCGTAGCGGTCTTGCGGTTCCAGACTGCAGCGCCTTTAACCGCACGGCCACTTCGGCCGGCGAAAGGGACTGTGTCTGCGATACAGTATCCACTGTCAATGTCTGTCTTCAGGAGTTCTGGGAACAGGCATGATGCAAAACTTTTTTTGATGTGTGTCTTTTGACTCACCTCCTTCTCCCCTCCACCTCTCCCCCCCCCCCCCAATCTGTCGAAATCATCCTATTGTATGCTACATCTACATCCTCTTCGCTACTTAGCCTGTTTATTCGTTCGAGATCAACCTGACTTTCCAATGAAGTGAGAATTACAAATGTCACTAATTATTCTTTGTATAATACAATTCAAAATATGCCACAACACACAGTTCAAGGTTGCATTGCTTGCAGCGATAACGCAGTTACTTTTCCATTGTTTCATTGTCTATCAATGGTTAGATCTATCGAACAAAAAAGCAAACGCAAAATACACTGATCAACCAAAACATTACGACCGCTTACGTAATAGGCGGTATGTCCACCTTTGGCTCGAATAACAGCGACGGCGCGCCGTGGCATGGAAGCAGTGGGATCTTGGTAGGTCGCTGGACGCAGTTAGCATCATCTCTACTCAGACAGGTCACCTAATTCCCGTAAATTTTTGATAAGAGGGCGGTGAGCCCTGATGCTACGTTCAATAACACCGCAGAAGTGTTCGGTCAGATCCAGATCTGGCAAGTGGGGGGGCCAGCAAATCAATTGGAACTCGCCACTGTGTTCACAGTGTTCCTCAAAGCACTCCATTACCCTCCTGGCCTTGTGACATGGCGCATTGTCTTGTTGAAAAATGCCACTGCTGTCGGGAAACGTGATCGTCATGAAGGGGTGTACCGGATCTGCGATACTCCTTTACCACCATGGCGCCTTACACTAGCTCCACTGGACCCATAGATGCCCCCGTGTGTGTTCCCCAGAGCATAATTTTGTGGATCCGCCATCTGCTTGTCTCCGCCCCACAGTACAGGTCTCAAGCACCTGTTCCCCTGGAAGATGACAGATTCACGCCTGCCAGTCGACATGGTGAAGACGGTATCGGTATTCATCAGACCGTGTAACGCTCTGCCACTGCGCCAACGTCCAGTGCCGATGGTCATATTCCCACCTCAGTCGTAGTTGCCGATGTCTTGGTGTTAACATTGGCACTTGCATGGGTCGTCGGCTGCAGAGGCCCATCGTGCACGCTTCGTTCAGACACACTAGTGCTATGACCAGCACTAACGTTCCGACACAGTTCGCCGCCTGTCCTGTTTTACTAGACTGCCCAGCCTACGACCCGACAATTGTAATGAGGGATGGCCGCCCAAACCCGCGACGTACGGACGTGGCTTCACTTTGGTTTCGCCGCGTGCTGAAGACCCTCACCTCAGCACTCCTCAAACACTCGACAAGCAGTGCAGCTTCCGAATTGCTGGTGCCGAGCCTCCAGGCCGTCTCAATCTGTCGTCGGTCAGACTAAGACAGAATGCGCACCATCCCCATTCTACACACGGACAGCACTCTTACTGATACTACATGAATCGAGCTTGTATCTCCTCGCCAGGTGACATTTTTATCGCCTGGAGGTGTTTATATCGATAGCAGGTCGATGGTCATAACGTTCTGGTTGATCATTGTATATTTTTTACCCTTTCGTTACGCTGCTTCATTCTGCATAGAGAAAGTGACTCCATCTAGTGGCCGAAAATAAAAAAATAAAAACAAGTTTCTCTGTGTCAGGGAAAGACAGGCCTTATGGAACTGCTGTTGAGCACAGTCTATTCCAAATCTCCTCATGACTCCCTTTCATACATCTCCGTCCCATCCCAATTTAGCACTCTCTACAACCCATTCCATGTTTCTTCATCAGTCAAAATTGTTAAGGCTTTCGTGGCCACTTGTTGACAAACTGCCTATTGGCTTCTGTCTCGGGTTCTACGGCCGACGTTCATCTAATGATTTTTCTGACGTTTCGCCAGCACGAGTGGCTGGCATTGTCAAAGCTTCACCCTCCATTGCCGGTGGTGAACTGGACGCGAGCTCGCGGCCGCAGACTATATGTACCTGGCGCGCCAACGTCCGAGGGCTTCTCCGCGGTCATTTCCGGTGCGGTTCTCCTCTTGCTACTTGCGACGGTCGTTCGCTGCAGTACGGGAAGCCAGGATCCGTTTACCTTAAGGCTTTCCTCTTTCTTGTTCAAACTCTTCGCGTGTTTTTGTATTTCTACAGCTTCTCTGAACAAGCGCGTGTGATAGTGCTTCTCTACAGCTAGAACTTCCGCGTCGGCGAATTTTATTACGTGGTCGGCCCCATTCAGTGCGTGCTCTGCCACGGCCGGTTTCTCCACCTGCCCCAACCTGCAATGTCGCTTGTGCTCTTTGATCCTGGTGTTAATTGATCGTCCAGTCATTCCGACATAAACTTTTCCGCATGTGCATGGTATACGGTATATTCCCGACATTACAAGTGGGTCTCTTTTCTCCTTCGCCGATCTAAGACACTCTTTGATCTTCCTTGTCGGTTTGAAAATCGTCTTTACGCCATGTTTGCCCAATGTGCGGCCGATTCTGTCCGTCACTCTGGGAATGTATGGCAGAAAGGCCGTACCCGACATTTCTTTTTCTGGTTCCTTACTTCGCCGAGTGTTGGGCTCTGTTACACTTCTAATGTAGTTTGTGGAGTACCCATTGCTCCTCAGAACAGTTTCCAGGTGTTGCATTTCTCGTTTGAGGTGTTGCGGCTCACATATTCGTCCTGCTCTCGTTACGAGCGTACTAATCATGCCTCTTTTCTGGCTCGGGTGGTGGTTTGACAGTTTGTGCAGGTATCGGTCCGTGTGTGTCGGTTTTCGATACACGCTGTGCCCCAGGTTTTCGGCTTCCCTTGTGACCAGCACATCTAGAAATGGCAGTTTCTTGTCCTTTTCTACTTCCATGGTAAATGTTATGTTGGCATGGAGGCTGTTCAAGTGTCTTAGGAAGTCACCGAGCTGTTCTTCACCATGGATCCACACCACGAAAGTATCATCGACGTACCTGTCCCACACCTTAGGTACGTCGATGATACTTTCGTGGTGTGGAGCCATGGTGAAGAACAGCTCGGTGACTTCCTAAGACACTTGAACAGCCTCCATGCCAACATAACATTTACCATGGAAGTAGAAAAGGACAAGAAACTGCCATTTCTAGATGTGCTGGTCACAAGGGAAGCCGAAAACCTGGGGCACAGCGTGTATCGAAAACCGACACACACGGACCGATACCTGCACAAACTGTCAAACCACCACCCGAGCCAGAAAAGAGGCATGATTAGTACGCTCGTAACGAGAGCAGGACGAATATGTGAGCCGCAACACCTCAAACGAGAAATGCAACACCTGGAAACTGTTCTGAGGAGCAATGGGTACTCCACAAACTACATTAGAAGTGTAACAGAGCCCAACACTCGGCGAAGTAAGGAACCAGAAAAAGAAATGTCGGGTACGGCCTTTCTGCCATACATTCCCAGAGTGACGGACAGAATCGGCCGCACATTGGGCAAACATGGCGTAAAGACGATTTTCAAACCGACAAGGAAGATCAAAGAGTGTCTTAGATCGGCGAAGGAGAAAAGAGACCCACTTGTAATGTCGGGAATATACCGTATACCATGCACATGCGGAAAAGTTTATGTCGGAATGACTGGACGATCAATTAACACCAGGATCAAAGAGCACAAGCGACATTGCAGGTTGGGGCAGGTGGAGAAATCGGCCGTGGCAGAGCACGCACTGAATGGGGCCGACCACGTAATAAAATTCGCCGACGCGGAAGTTCTAGCTGTAGAGAAGCACTATCACACGCGCTTGTTCAGAGAAGCTGTAGAAATACAAAAACACGCGAACAGATTCGACAAGAAAGAGGAAAGCCTTAAGGTAAACGGATCCTGGCTGCCCGTACTGCGCCCGCATCTCGTGGTCGTGCGGTAGCGTTCTCGCTTCCCACGCCCGGGTTCCCGGGTTCGATTCCCGGCGGGGTCAGGGATTTTCTCTGCCTCGTGATGGCTGGGTGTTGTGTGCTGTCCTTAGGTTAGTTAGGTTTAAGTAGTTCTAAGTTCTAGGGGACTTATGACCACAGCAGTTGAGTCCCATAGTGCTCAGAGCCATTGGAACCATTGCCCGTACTGCAGCGAACGACTGTCGCAAGTAGCAAGAGGAGAACCGCACCGGAAATTTCTTCATCATCTTCTTTTTCTACTTCCCCTGCTTCATCGCCCCTCCTCTTCACCTTTTCTTTTACCCTGCCTCATTTTTCTGCACATGTCACAAAACGTCGTCTCCATGGAAACAGTGCCCGTGCTCACACAGCCCTGCCATTATGTGCCAGTTCGCCAATGTTTCTGTGCAACCTTGCCACTAGCACTCTCTTGTGTGCCGCTGTCACGCAGCACCGCTACTCAGATGGTATTGGAGTACTGATTATTTTTCGTTATTTACATACCTATCATTAAAACAAATATCACGTTAGTTTAAGATGGTATCTCTCTATCGATCTGTGCTACTGTCCTGTAACAAAATTTTGTACTGCTCTCTTGGTCACTTTCAAGAAACCAAACGAAGAACACGTTTAGCCACACAGTCTCTGATGAACGGATTGAATTTGAGAGCGCAACCTCCTGATCGTCTAACTTCAATGCCAGTTAACTCGGAAACTGCGCAACGTATCGAACTTTTTTCTTAACAATTATTTATGAGCACAACCTGCCCTGTAACACCCTCACAAGCTTTCCGGACTATTTCTGACCATCCTGTATAAACTTCAACTCAGTATTGTTACTTTGCCCACTTACATAAGAGAACTGAACAGGAAATACTGCGGAGATATAATATGTCTGTAAGCAGAAAATTCAGCAGCGCTCGTGGCGGAGGAAGTAGCGTTTACTGGAAGAACGCTATAAAATTCGTACAGGATGACTAATAATCAATTTCCCATCTGACAGTGTAGATGTAGAAAAGTGTGCAAGTGTCCAGAGACTTACGCCGAATCTCTCCATATATTGTTCTTGTGTTTTTATTATTAGCAACTCATATCTGTACTCAGTTTGGTATTAACACTGCGGGAAACAAACACCTTCCCCTCTAGGAGTGTCTGTGCAATGCGTCGCCTGTGATTCATAAGAAAAGCTGCGGAAGGTTCAGTATAACTTTATGAGACATCAAGTTGTTGCTTTTGTGAATTATTGCGGTAGAGAGAACGGGGAATAGCCTGCACGCTCTTCAGTTTGCAAACCAATGAAGGAGGGAAGCGCATGACCACAATCTGACATCCTACCTTTGCATGTGCTTCTAACGTCCATTCACGCCTTTCCGCCCTCTTGGACCCACAGGACACAATGTATCCCTTAATATGGTTCTACTACACTTGGAAGTGGTATATACATTTCATACTTGTTCTTAACCCACTTCACTCAACAATAAAGATTAATATTATACCATTAAAACACTGTTTTTGGTAAGACGCAATTTTTCCATACAATGCAACTCGGAAACTATTAGTCATAGAGAAAAAAATTAATATGGCCTTTTATGCAGGAAATAATTTAATTTTGTACTGGAAGTTATTTTCTCTTGAAACCGCTGTTTTTGAGACGTTCGAGAAAAACCTAAGAAAGAGACCTTTACATGCCTCCCTCCGCCCCTCTCCGTACTTTTACGCTCACGCCCCTCCTGTCCGGGTTTTTAGTATGTTATTCATGAAACTCCCCTCACCCTTACCACAGTACAAAAATTTGCGACTGCATGACTTTTTTTCCCCCTCAATCGACATTTTTTTGTCTTAGTTGAGTGGGTTACGAGCTCAGAGAGGCGCCGGGAACGTCCAAGTGCAAGCAGTGAAAATTGACATGAGTGTGCCTGGTAAAAAGGGGAGAAGGGAGTTGCCGAATGACAACTCGCTTGTGCGGGAAAGGTGCTTCAAGTGGTCCTGACCTACTCATCACGTTTCATACGATGCCCACCTTCCACGAAAAGTCTTATTAGAAATATATATGCACATTTGACAGAGTGATCCCAAATTAATGTGTGATATTTGGTTTAATGGTATGTGTGAACAGGGAAAATAAATAACAAGAAGTAATTAGTACTCCAACAGAGTTACTGCACGACAGCGGCACACAGCAAAGTACGGGATGGTACTCGAGGTGCGGCAAGTCTAAACTAAAGAGTGCTAGTGACAAGTCTGAGCAGAAATAGTGGCATAACTAGGGTATGACAGCTCGGCCGTGTGACCTTGGGCACTTTCTCCCTGGCGACGAAGTTTTGTGACATGCTAAGAAAAATGATGCAGGTATACAGGTAGGAAGGAAGGGTGAAGAAGTAGGTGAAGTAGGAAAAGAACAAGAAGAAGATACGGGGAACGGATTGCAGAGTACTGAACTGGGAAGGGGCGGAGATGTATGAAAGGAAATCATGATAGGATTTGAAATGGACTGTGCTGAAAAAGAGTCCAATAAGAGCTCTCTTTGTCTCGTACAGGGACACTTGTTTCTTGTTTTCGGCCGTTAGATGGAGTCTCTTTCTTTATGCTGAATGATACACTGCAACGAATCTGTAAATAGTATATTTTGGGGCTGCTTTTTGGGTTCTTACACCTATACATAGGCTGACAGTGAACCAATGGAAAAGAAACTGCGTTGCTGTTGCAAGCAATGCAACCTTGGGCTGTGTGTTACATCGTATTTTGAACCGTTTTATACAAATAATAATTACTGACATATGTCTCACTTCATTGGAAAGTCATGCTAATTAGCGAAGAGGATGGAGCATAAAATAGGGTGATTTCGGCGGGGTGGATGGGGAGAGAGGACTGAGTCAAAATATTTGCACTGGGCACCAGTCACAGAACGACTTGAAAGTGGTGACTGTAAAGGGCTGTATTGGTACTGTTGCCCCGTGTGTCGCTCTCGATCAGTCGATAAATACAGACATCGAAAGATCGGTAAACACTTGTCCAAGCCTTCCTCGCGCGATTTGCTCCTTCTCGTCTCGCGTGGCGACCAGCGTCGCGTTGTCTGCTTGTTGCCCTCATGCGGCACTGATACTTAGTCACTGATGGCACTTTCGGCTGCTCATTGTGTTTCGTTGTCCTTGTTAATATACAGGGTGATCCAAAAGTAACTGTACACACTTTGTGGGTGTAATGTATCCATCAAAACTACCGTAGAATGTTAAATAATGTTGTGTCTCAAGTTGCTTTATTTCAGAGTTAGACAGTAGAGTAAGGACCACAAATGCAACACAAACAACACAAAATTAAATCCTCTCAGAAAGCAATGACACGACTACGTACCGTACATTTACCGCATAACATGTTCAAAATGATGTCCATGTAGTCGAAGACAGTGACATGCTCGAAGTCTTACCGCTCTCGGAATGTTGTCGGCTCCTTTCATCTCATAATGCACAGTTAAACAGCCGTTTTCAGTTCGCTGCTGTAGTTGGGCTATTGCTCTATTACAAAACGATACAGAGTTCCTTGAGACGGCTGCAAAGGTAGAAGTCCAGGGAGTTAAAAGCCGGAGATCTGGCGGGCCAAGCAACTGGTCCTGCACCACCTGTTCACTTATCAGGAAAGCAACACTGAGATACCCTCTTGACTCCCTACTGAAATGTATAGGGCCACCGTCGTGTTTAAACCATATGTTCGTTCGCGTAGCGAGTGTGACATCATGAAGGAGACCACCCGATCCATATTCCAAAACTATCGATACAATCTGCCAGTGAGGCACAGTGGAACAAGATGCGGTCTGAGTAGCTGGTTCTCCACTATACCACACCAAATGTTCACTACAAAACGACGTCGATATCCTCACACAGTAGTTACGTGACGACCCTGCGACGCCCACACATGCGCCACAGCGCCACGGAGTCCAACGGACCATACTGAAGCCAAAAAAAAAAAAAAAAAAAAAAAAGGAATTTCCGTACCAGAATCAATCGAGCAGTGTGGAGGGGTGAACAAAACATCAATCGATATACAGGCGAGCACGACACGCCAAAAACCTATACTGATCTTTGGTGTAATTCCTACCACAATTGGAATTATGTATCATAACTCAGAAATAAAGCAATTTCAGACAAGACTTTGTTTAACATTTTACTGTTATTTTGATGCGTATAATATACCGATGAAGTGTGTACAGTTACTTTTGAATCACCCTGTAGATTGGTCAGAATTAAACTTCCGCTACTCTAGCAGCTGTAGACAGAAAACGGTTACTGTATGGGTATCCAACTTTACAATCATGATCTCCGGGCTGGGAACTGCAGAATTTGCATTGCTGGTATGTGATATTGTTAGTGTCGTGACCTGCTGTAGTGCTGAAACAGAAGCATCAGCGTGCATTAGAGTTGCAGACAGCCAGTATGAGGAGGAGGAGGAGATTAGTGTTTAACGTCCCGCCGACAACGAGGTCATTAGAGACGGAGCGCAAGCTCGGGTGAGGGAAGGATGGGGAAGGAAATCGGCCGTGCCCTTTCAAAGGAACCATCCCGGCATTTGCCTGAAGCGATTTAGGGAAATCACGGAAAACCTAAATCAGGATGGCCGGAGACGGGATTGAACCGTCGTCCTCCCGAATGCGAGTCCAGTGTGCTAACCACTGCGCCGCCTCGCTCGGTACAGCCAGTATGGTTCTGGACAAGGTGAGCATGGCTTCACCCGTAAAACTGTTTTACCCAAACAACAGGAAGCGTTTTTATCGAAGCAACAGCAATAATGTTGGTGCTCTTCGCGAGTACAGACACGTTAAAGGAATACGGAGAGGAGCCGGCCGAAGTGGCCGTGCGGTTAAAGGCGCTGCAGTCTGGAACCGCAAGACCGCTACGGTCGCAGGTTCGAATCCTGCCTCGGGCATGGATGTTTGTGATGTCCTTAGGTTAGTTAGGTTTAACTAGTTCTAAGTTCTAGGGGACTAATGACCTCAGCAGTTGAGTCCCATAGTGCTCAGAGCCATTTGAACCATTAGCCAATACGGAGAGGTCCTCTTTCCAAACTGGGGTCGTAAAACATGTTTGGAAGTTCAGATTAGATGGTGATTTGGGAGGCGCTCCCGGGAAAATCCGACGGCCAATTGCGCCACAAACTGTCGAAGTTACCATGGCTGAGAATGCAGGACGCACTGCGAGATCATCAAGCAGTGAACGAGGTGTGTCACGACAGCTTAACATCGTATTGTCCACCGTGTTTCGGGCAGTATTAGAGTAAAACCTACCGCGGTTCCAGACTGTCGTGGATGCAAATGGTCGCCACAGTGAGCAACATTTGTAACCTGGGACGTAGACATGGTATGCAATCAACAGATGTCACCCTCTCGTGAGAAAATTAAAATGTGTTTCTTTCAATTGTTTAATTGTTATTTCTGTTCCTCATGTCCTTACAAATGTTTCCACAAAGTTTCATTGTCCTGCTATCACTCGTTTGACATGAGGGCTCTCACGAGTAGCGAAAGTTTAATCGCACACGACCTCTACATATCTTTAAACGGAATATCGCTCTAGACTAATCTGCGACTGCTCTATAGAATACGAGCATAAAATTCCACCTTAAAAGATGACTCGTGATGAGCAGCATTTGTTTGGTCTGACTGTTTTCACGTGCCAAAACACTAAATTGCAAATATTTGCCAAAACACCAGAAGAATGGTCCTTGCAACTCGTACGATAGTCCCACAAACTGAAAGTAGTCTATTTTAGTTGGGATGAATGGCCAACGAGATAATTCAGCTGTATTACAACGGATAGCTCTTGGTGAAAGAGTTGCCTAAAATTAGGGCAACAGATAGTGACAAAACGCGAATATATGTAGCGGCCAAAAAATTAATCATAATTTTATCCATTTTGATTATAGAACACAGTAGCTGTTTTCGTAAATTACAATGTAGGAATTGCCGAAACCAGTCACAAGCTTTTTTAAAGTAATTTTATTGTACCACTACTAGTTTCGGGCCTGATCCCATTGTCATGTGACAGGGTTGACTTCTTTTCAAGTTCTATATTTGTATCCTAAAATATAACAAACTTTTAGTGTTTATAAGCTGAACTAAATACAAGATGGCGAATACATTTTCTTGCATCCGCTGCTGATTTGGTGTGGCAAAGAATGTGGTTTGTGTACAGTTACGGAACACTTCTGGATACACCGCAAATATGCTTCTTCATAGTACCGACAATTTTATGTAGTTAGACATTTAATTATTTAAGTTTCAAAGAATCTGGCAAAGGCCAACGAAGAATTTTCTCTCTGTCAATTAATTATTATTTCTACTATTTGAAATTATAGTTGTTGTATGAAATTTTGGAGGTACATTCAATTTTTTTAATCCTAGCTGATCATTCAGTTTGCAGTCAAGTTTATTGTGAATGTGGCTATGTATTTCTAATTCCTGTAACAAAATCATCTGTACTCCTTTTTCGGCAAAATGTAATATCTCTTAGTTTTATTCTATGCTTATCACTGTGTTTCCGTATTAGGTCAAGTGAGTAGCGAATGTTGACTTATTTAGGTTGTTGAGCCTGAGAGCTTCCATGTGTTCACAGTGCCGTACGTTGAAACCCCTACCACCCTAGCCGATTTCAAATTTATGACATACAGGACGACGTAGTTTATAAAAGCTAGACCTGTGGTGTACTTCAGTTTTTAAAATTTAAGTTGTGAGAAATTTTGTATTTCATTTTATTGTTTGCGGAAAAAATAATTCTGATATTTTTGAAGCAGAATAAGTTTGCAATCTGACATGATACTTTACCAATGAATGATACGCAGACACATTTCGCAGAGTTTAGAGAAGCTATTTGTGTAAAGTGCTGTTTGATTTGGACTTAGAATTTTCTTTGTTACTTTGTTTTTAATTCTGCTGTGAAGTTTAGTGATGGTGTCAGAGCTGGAACCATTATTGTGAACTATTAGTTTGCTTGTTTTTAGTTATTGTAGATTATCTTCAGTGGTTAAAGGGATTATTGCCATTCTGTTGAACATACTTTTGTAATATGCCAAGTTGTATTGCTCAGGTTGGTACGATGAGCTGCGATTGTGACATCCATCATAGTGGGTTCTCTGTATCGTTCAAATTTATGTTTACCATTGTAATTACTGATTTTTAGATCCAAGAAATTTATTCCAAGGTCAGTTTCATGCTCAACTGTAAACTTTAGGTTTTGGCGGAGTTTGTTAATCTCTTTTGCGAACTGACCAATTGCTCCTACTGTCTCACCAAATAAGATAAGTGTGCCATCCACCTAGTGTTTGTAATATATGATATTATTCTTTATTGAAGACGCAAATAGAAAACCTTCTGTAAATCATGCAAATCACAAAAACTTCGTTATATTTTAAGATACAAATGTAAGACTTGCAAAGAAGTCCGTGCTATCATCTGACGATCGCCTCAGATCTTAAACTCTTGTGATACAATAGAATCATTAAAAAAAAGAAAAGAAAAGAAAAAAAACAAAACCCTTGAGGCTGCTTTCGGTATTTTATACCGTTGAATTTTCTCGATTTGTTTTGTTGAAAATCATTGGAGGTGCTATGATCGCACAAAATATTTTTTATTCCAGGCAAGACATTTCAACGGTCTTAGCTGTCGTCTTCAGGTCTTGGACATTTTTTTGGTAGAAAAACATGTTGATTTTACGCTGACACGCACAAGAAATCAGGTGGGTAAAACTCAGCACAGTAGAGATGACAAACCATCATAATGTGCTGAGTTTTACCCACCTGACTTCTTGTGCATGTCAGCGTAAAAATCAACATGTTTTGCTAAAAAAATGTTCAAGACCTGAAGACGACAACTAAGACTGTTGAAATCGGTTGCCTTGAATAAAAAATATTTTGCGTGATTTTAACTTTCGAATGGTTTTCAACAGTTTCCTACGTCGTAAAAGTTAGTATCCCTAGCAGAAATGACGGTTAGGGTCGTTTCGCTCTCGTCCGGCTGCCGAGTAAACGGCGCCGGTACACGGAAGTCGGGAGACACATTGTATGAGACATTTCATAGTTGCCCGGCGCCGGTTAAACGGCTGCCGTGTTTCTGCTGTGAGAAGCCTGCAGCCCCTACCTCCACAGACGGCTGCCGGCGACGCCAAAGTAAAGGCCGGTTCCCACTAGAGCGCGGCAGCGCGGCGTGCGGCAACGGCAGCGGCAAGCGTTTTCCGCGTTGACGCGGCAGCTCGCGGAATTGGCGTTCCCACCTGGAAGCGGCAGACGCTAGCGGTAGCCAATGACGGACAGCCACTGAGGTACGGGCTGGGACCCACCGAAACGACCGGTGTGTTTGAATCTTACACCTACATGAAGGAAAGACGAAGTTGGGTGAAGACATACCAATTTTTCATTTTCTGTACAATGTACTCTTTCACGTATTTCATTATTCATGTTTTCTCATTTCAACATAAACAGATTTCATGACTACCGTTCATGATTGTTCACTATCCCCTAACACATTGAAACAATGAACGATAAAAGAGATTATTCAGACAGTTAAGCGAGACAAAAATTTAAAATGTGATACGGTAGCAGGTACACGAAAACAGTAAGAACACAAAGGCTAGGTGGAAGAGATGAAAGTGGAAGCCACCTGATAGAATTTCCCACAGAGCATAATGTAATCATCGCCAGCACCTTGCTTAAGAATCACGAAAGAATAATATAAATTTGGAACAGAGTTTTCGAAACCAGATTTTAAATTGTATGGTATTTCCTGGTGCAGACGCAAACCTGACTGAAGACTGTCAATAGCAAGAAAAACGTTCTGAAAAAGAAATTTTGTTCACATCGAATATAAATTCTAATGGTTGGATACTATTTTACAAAGGTATTTGTGTGGAGTGCAGCCTTGTATGTAAGTGAAATGTGGACGATGAACAGTTCTGTCAAGAAGACAATGGACACTTTCAAAACGTGGTGATCAATAAGAATGCTGAAGATTAGATACGAGGATCGTGTGACTAAAGAAGAAGTACGGAATTAAATAGAGGAGGAAGAGGAAATTACGGCACAACCTTGACAACAATAGGGGTTAGTTGACAGGACGTATTATGGGGCGTCAAAGAGTGAGGACAAAGGGGTTGGGTGATAGTATTCTGATAATAATCATCTGTTGAAATGCTATTCTACTGTTTTATCTATTAATGTAAGCAGTGAATTTACTCTTCCATGCACTCCTCCACAAAACATTTAAACCAAAACTGAAATCAGCTGAACACCAAATCTTTCAACCACTGTCTGACAACTACTGGATTTACTTTCAACTTTCTATAATTATCACTGGCTAGCCACACATACATACAGATATAAAGAGAACAAAAATAAACACATTAGTTTTCAGCATATAATTCTGCAGATTGGCAACATGTACATAAACAAACCAGACAGGAAGGGACATGAGGTGAACACACTGTAGTTACGACTTCAAATCAGAGTTTTCGGTAAAACGTCTACAGCTAGTGACAGAAGAAAAAAGAGCGAACATGAAAATGTGCTTATGTTCCATAATCTAAGTTTTAGTTCAGCCTCCAGCATGTGACCAGGTGAGGCGAAACGTATATGTCCGCCAAAAACTCGATTCACTGTAAGTAATCAGTCATTCACGTAAAAAAAGATGTGAACTGTTTTATAATCTGCAAGTATCACATATCAAAACAAAACTGAATCATTCTAGATTCCACCGAAGATGCCTTAAAGTAAAAGGCGAAACGCGTGTTGAATCAGTCAAGTTCACTGGATAAAGAAAAAAAAGTGTTACTTACCAAAGGAAATAATCAATAGCTGTAGATATTTAGTAAATTACATTTTATGACATACCAGCAAATTAGTTTCGGTTTAACTTCTCATTCCACACGCTATTAAATGTTGTTTAAAACAATTCATCTATCCCTTCTGAAAAACTGTAGTTACTTTCATATCTCGGTAGATAAACAGATTAAGATATTTATCATGCGACGAAATACATGACTTTTCACAAGTTATCGTTTGCAAAAAAAAAACACGTTTCGATTTCTTGAACCGTTTACGAAATTTGCGGTTGATACAACCACACGGTTTACGACGAGCAGGACGAAGTGCCTGTCGCGCCGCGTGCAACCCGCGCGCGGTCACGGCATAGCCCGTCCGCCGACATGTCATGCAATATCTCGAGAACGGTGATAGCTATCGATCTGCTCTCACCTTTAAAAACAATTTCGATATGTTGACTAAATTTCATACGCAATAATGTATTACCTAAAATGAACTGTACGCAAAGTCCACGCAATGCGTTTTTACCTCTGCACACTCATTCAAATTTCGTGTAAAGGTTTACGTAAATGCGATACAGCAAGTAACCACGACGAATAACGAAAAGAAATTCGGCCCTTTATCGAGAGAAGATATCAGGCTGTAACATGCCCAAGAATCAAATTTTTCTACCGAATAGTTTCCTTGGAATCGGATGATAAGTATTTCATAGCTGCCGCCGCGTCCGCGCCAGCGGTTCGGCGAAAGTTCTTGTGGCCCGGGGTTGCGTACCTGACGTCACGCTCAGCGCGTTCTGTGATTGGCGGCGCGCACCTGGGGCGCGTCACGCGGCAGCGGAAGCGGTTCGACATGGGCAAACCACGACGCAGAGCCCGCCGCGCCTTGCCGCTGACGCCGTTTCCATGGCAACCACGCCGCTGACGCGCGGTTTTGACGCGCGGCAGCCCTAGTGGGAACCGGCCTTAAGGCGACCTATGGAACACGGACTACAGGGCATTATTGGCGTTCACTTCTTGCTTTATTTGACGTTTGTTGTTGTAGTTGCTTTTTCACTCTTTCGTATGAAATTTTACTTAATGTTGCCTGTTTGTAACGTGAAGGATGTTGAAACAGTTTAGAAACCAACAACACATAAAATGAAAGGAAGCAAACCGGGCCAAGTTAACCATTAAGTACACTGCTGGCCACCGTAAATGCAACACCAAGAAAGACAAGAGGTAGCACAACAAAATTTATTTTGTAGATAACATGTTGACCAAGCATCAAATGATTACGTTTACAGACGTCTGTGACATGTGGTTCCTGCCAGAATGAGTAGCCAGAGTAGCCGCCATTGTTGGAGATCACCGCTGCCACACGTCTCGGCATTGAGTCAAAGAGACGTTGGATGTGTTCCTGGGGTACAGCAGCCCAAGCAGCTTCCACACGTTGCCAAAGATCATCTGGTGTGGCAGCTGGGGATGTAATCTGGGTCACTCGTTGAGCAACCATGGACCACATGTTTTCTATCGGCGAAAGATCCGGAGAGCGAGCCGGCCAGGGAAGCAATTCAATCTGGTTATTGACGAAGAACCTTTGGACAATGCGTGCCACGTGTGGTCGCGCATTATCCTGTTGAAATATGGCTGTGGACGAGCCCTGAAGGTAAGGAAGGACAACTGGCTCCAGCACCTCGGATATGTAGCGCCGGCTATTTAAAGTACCGGCAATGCGTACTAGAGGCGTGCGAGAGCAATATCCAATACCGCCCCATACCATAATACCCGGTGCAAGACCAGTGTGGCGGTGCATAATGCAGCTGTCCAGCATCCTCTCTCCACGGTGTCTCCACACTCGAATCCGACCATCGTGGTGCTGCAGACAGAAGCGTGCCTCGTCAGTAAAGACAACGTCATTCCATTCTGCCGTCCACATCCGTCTGTCATCACACCATTGGCGACGGAGACGTCTGTGGTTCTGCGTCAATGGTAGACGAAGCAATGGACGTCTTGCGGACAGACCACTCTGCTGTAAACGGCGTCGAATGGTACGCGCAGACACTGGATGATGCGTTACAGACGCAATGTGCTGTGCTATGGTTCGGGATGTCACTGAGCGATCCGTCACTGCCATGCGCACAATTTGCCTATCAGTACGTGCAGTGGTGCACCGAGATGAATGCGATCGACCACGTCGGTGCGTCGTACCCTCCTGCATCCAACGGTCACATATCCGCATTACAGTTGTTTGGTTTCGTCCAACACGACTAGCGATTTCTCTGTATGATAATCCACAATCTCGGTAAGCCACTATCCTTCCTCTGTCGAACTCGGATACTTGATCAAACGATGTTCGCTGTTGTCTACGAGGCATAACTGATCGTCTTGTGAAACAACCACAAGGTAAACACACGTGCCGAACGTACACTCGTCGAAATCGCCAAGCCTTAAATGGCGCTATGAGGTGGCGCTACAGGCGCGCGTGATGTGCGTCTGCGCTGAAATTCTAATCAGTTGCATATCTCATCGCTGCAAACCCATGGTGTAAATTTCACTTGATTCGAATGCTTCCTCAGGGTGTTGCATTTACGGTGGCCAGTAGTGTAATTAGTGCCTTGGAGCCAAAGCCAGAGCAGCATATCTACTTTCTCAGTGGGACAATTCCGTCCTTAGCCTTTTTTGACGACTATGATGAAGTGAAATTCCAGCTGAGAGTGTTACAAAAGCCGATAAATATCCTATCACATCCCATGGACACCATGGAACACAGGGTAGCCACCGACATACACTCTGTGATCAAAGGTATCCGGACACCCCAAATACATACGTTTTTCATATTAAGTGCATTGTGCTGCCACCTACTGCCAGGTGCTCCACATCACCGATCTCAGTAGTCATTAGACATGGTGAGAGAGCAGAGAGGGGCGCTCTGCGGAACTCACGGACTTCGAAGGTAGTCAGGTGATTGGGTGTCACTTGTCTCATACGTCTGTACGCGAGATTTACACACTAATGAACATTCATAGGTCCACTGTTTTCGATGTGATAGTGAAGTGGAAACGTGAAGGGACACGTACAGCACAAAAGCGTATAGGCCGACCTCATCTCTTGACTGACCGACAGTTGAAGAGGGTCGTAATGTGTAATAGGCAGACATCTATCCAGACCATCACACAGGAATTACAAACTGCATCAGGATTCACTGCAAGTATGATGACAGCTAAGCGGGAGATGAGAAAACTTGGATTTCATGGTCGAGCGGCTGCTCATGAGCCACACATCACGCCGGTAAATGCCACACGGCGCCTCGCTTGGTGTAAGGAACTAAACATAGGACGATTGAATAGTGGAAAAACGTTGTGTGGAGTGACGAATCACGGTACACAATGTGGTGATCCGATGGCAGGCTGAGGGTATGGCGAATGCCCGGTGAACGTCATCTGCCAGCGAGTGTAGTGCCAACAGTAAAATTCGGAGGCGGTGGTGTTATGGTGTGGTCATGTTTTTCATGGATGGGGCTTACACAACTTGTTGTTTTGCGTGGCACTATCACAGCACAGGCCTACATTGATGTTTTAAGCACCTCCTTGCTTCCCACTGTTGAAAAGCAATTCGGGTATGGCGACTGCATCTTTCAACACGATCGAGCACCTGTTCATAATGCACGGCCTGTGGCGGGGTGGTTACACGACAGTAACATTCTGTAAATGGACTGGCCTGCACAGAGTCCTGACCTGAATCCTATAGAACACCTTTGGGATGTTTTGGAACGCCGACTTCGTGCCAGGCCTCACCGACCGACATCGATACCTCTCCTCAGTGCAGCACTCCGTGAAGGACGGGCTGCTATTGGCCAAGAAACCTTCCAGCATCTGGTTGAACGTGCGCCTGCGAGAGTGGAAGCTGTCATCAAGGCTAAGGGTGGGCCAACACCATATTGAAATCCAGCATTACCGATGGAGGGCGTCACGAACTTCTAAGCCATTTTCAGCCAGGTGTCCGGATACTTTTGAACACATAGTGTATGAAAAGGGGGCTGTCCCATTTGCGATGCCGAGTTTCAGGCAGTGAATCTGCGAGTTTGATAAATGTATTCAACCTCTGCAATATTATGTTCTTTTCAAGAGGCCTGTGAGGTTACTTCATTTCAAGAGTAGCAACGTGTGTTGGACATTCTGGCTATGTACTGGGTTTGAAAAGGATGGAAGATGGCCTGCCGTGTAGTGGAGGCAGCATTATTTAAAAAGGACTTTGTAATAATATTTTTGAGGAAACATATCGAGGAAATGAAATGATACGAATGGAAGAATGACAAAAGCCTATTTTTAAAGTAATCCGGTCTCTTTATATTTGTAACTATCTAACATTCTGCGTGGTGTCTCTTTGTTCTATATCGCGTCTCCCTACCTCTTTCGTGCAACGACACTCTGAGCGCGTTTTTAAGAGAATTGACTAGTTTGAACCTGGGACCTGTTGCTGGTAAGGGGACGTCAGACCACACATGACATGTAGAGTTCAGAAGAGTTCAGTGAGACTAGCGATGACATAACCAAATACTTAATGCTTTCAGCGTCAGCTCCACTGCACTCCCTGTAAAAGAATCTTAATACTAACTAAATTTAGTGGAAGGGGTTCAAGGCTTTCCTATTTTTAGTTAGCTGGTAAAATAACGTCGAAAAAGCAGTTAACTTTACCATTGGAAATTTTATTCTACTCACAAAACATTGTTCATAAATTGCACTATTGATAAAAGGAGATGTTTTAATACAGGATGGTAAAAACCAACTGCGTTCAACAAAAATGTGAACGAATATTCCCTGAATGGGTTTCCAAGTTCTACAATGGATCGAAGGATGACCTATGCCATATCACATCTATAATCTAGGTTTAAATTAAGTTTCACAAAAGAGAAAACTATCAAAATGGTCTACAGTGACCCTCAATTATCTTTAATTACATATCTAACTTGTCGTAAATTACAGTGGCTGATGTGGCTTCTCAATAACTATATAACAGAAAAATCATCGTGTCTCAGATTTTTACTTCAAGTGACAAATGTGAACACCATGAGCTTTAATTGACGATCGACACTAGTATTACGCAAAAAGGGGGGTGTAACAGATGAGACTTCTGCAGTTCTGAGTGAAGCTTTATGCGCTGTTATGCGGCATCGCGTGCGTTCATTACCTTGTCGGTGTTCGTCAGGGGGCGGCGGACAGCACAGCTCCGCTCACCTCGCCATCTCGGAAGCAACTCTGTCCTAACTTCTCCTTACTACAATTTACCGAAGTTGGTTTAAAAAAAACTATCTGGCTGTGTTTTCATCTGAGCAATCAGGGTCTCAATGTTAACCCTAAGCTCCGCCTACAAAAATTCTGTCTATCCAATGAGAAACGTTATACTTTTCGTCGTGGGGCAATGTTTTTAAAGTTTGCAACGTAACAGAGACGCGAAAAAGTCTCACGCTAAAACTTGCAGCTGGTGTGGTCCTTTTAGTGTTATCGTAAGATCTATACTGTTCTTCTGGAGGGCTCTATCTTTTAACATGGGCTGGGGGTTGGTCCTGACGTAACAGATACGCGAAAAAGTCTCACGCTAAAACTTGCGGCTGGTGTGGTCCTAGCGGTTAGCTGGCGACGTGGGTGTCCGTCCCTTATCGTAGGGCCTTTCAGGTTAACACGGTTCTGCTCTCGGCTTCTGTTCTCGTTTCTCCCCTCGGAACTGCGTCTGTCTCACGGTGGGAAGGTATGACATGCATTTAGGCATTCTTGTGTTAGTCTGTGGTATTCCATTTGCTCACTCGTTACTCGTATTACTTTGGTTAATTTAATGTCACGATTTATTCGGAGCTATGTGACATACTACTGGATTTCCATATCATGTCAGGGTTTTCATGGGAGGTGTTGGATTTGCCTGACACCTTACAACTGTGTAGTTGGTTGAAGTTCGCTGTAGAAATCTTACAACGCAACGAATGGCTTTTTCTTATAGTTGAAACAAGTGTGAAGGAAAGTAACTGCACATAGGAAAACTATTAAGAAATATTTTGCTAACTTGTCCGGGTAATGGTTTAATGAGGCATAGTTTAACTTGGAGTCTTTTTTTCATTTATCAGTCGTTCCCCATTTTTATTTACCTTCATGACTGTGTTTGCACACTCGCATTGC
Source organism: Schistocerca nitens (assembly GCF_023898315.1). Classification (NCBI taxonomy): domain Eukaryota; kingdom Metazoa; phylum Arthropoda; class Insecta; order Orthoptera; family Acrididae; genus Schistocerca; species Schistocerca nitens. Next base: position 15,821,474 of record NC_064619.1, read on the forward strand.
ACATCGCGAGTTGTGTACTGAGAAGCATTTTGTGGAAACTAGTAAGATAGCGTCTTGCATTGCACATCGCAAGTACGGCAAATGAGATTCGGTTTTGAACAGTCACATGATTACTCTTAATAACAACAGGAAGCTGTGCAGACGGGCGTTCCGTGCACAAAGGATGTGGTTGTATAGCAGATACCGGTAGGGACTATCACTGTTTACACTACGCAAGCACTAGCCGAGCAGAATGTGTTTACACCGTATTAGCTGATAATGTTGTTGTCTGTTCCCCCTCCCGGGACGGACTTCTTTCCTTATTTTGAGCGGTAGTAATATGGACCACAACAAGAAAAAGCGTCCAGTAAACATCCGATCGAAAATTGCATACCTTAAGAGCCATGAGCACTTTTTCATCTTCGCTACTGTACAACACATCTCTTCTACTGGACAAATGTTCGTAGCTCTTAAGGTAAACACTTTAGAGCCCGTGTTTAGCAGACTTTTTGCTTCGTTTCTGTCATTTCCCTAAATACTGACCTTTCCACCCGGGACAAATGGTTCAAATGGCTCTGAGCACTACGCGACTTAACTTCTGAGGTCATCAGTAGCCTAGAACTTAGAACTACTTAAACCTAACTAACCTAAGGACATCACACACATCCATGCCCGAGGCAGGATTCGAACCTGCGACCGTAGCGGTCGCTCGGCTCCAGACTGTAGAGCCTAGAACCGCACGGCCACTCCGGCCGGCTCCACCCGGGACACCCTGCATAAAAGCAATGTTTTAGGCAATCATGCTTAGCCATAGGCACTGGAGAAATGTATCCAAGATCCTAAAATTGCCGTTTATGATATAACAAATTTGGTAAGTTTAAGAACACACTGTGCCCTCAGAAGTTAATTTGACAGATATTACACAAAACATATCGTATCTCAAACGTTTGACAGTTATGTATTAACCCCTTCAGTCCTGAATTATTTTAAAAACAGAAAAATTTTTTTTTGCACTTTATCGTGTCTATATAGAACTATTTATTGTACATTCGAGCAAAATTTCAGTATGTCATACTTGGTTTAAAAAATGAAATGTTGTCCAATAAATTGGACATTGGGTCTAGGAGGTGTTAGTAAAGTGAAATAAGAAGCCAGTAGTTACAAATTATACAGCAATATTTATTGTGCAAAATATTTTCAAGAGTGGAATTTTTTTACAAAATACAGGAATCTGTACATTATATTAATAATTTTAACTACTGATATTATGATTTACAGAACAGTTAATAAGTTGAACACTTACTGAAGACAGTGTTCTTTACGTTCATTTTGTATGAAAGGCCACAAAGCAATTTGCATCTTCTTATAGGCAAAGGTGAACATCACATGTTGAACAGATTATTTTTGATTTCCCTTGACGGGGTGTGTCTTTGCATCTACCTCCATCTTTGCGTTGATCTACCACTGGGAGGTGGTTAATACCATCGTATTGCACATTTTATTGAGGTCGTCTCTCTGCTCTGGATCTTTTCTGTTGAGTCTGTTTTCCAGCTTCTTCACTGCTTGGCCTACCTCTTCCTCTCTTTGTGTTTGTCCTTGCTCTCTCAAGACTTCCAGCCACACTCATTCGAAAATGCAGTAAGTCGAATACTTTGTCTTGAATTTTTTTCACTGAACAGTGTTTTCGATATTCCAACCAGCTGTTGACCAAAGCAAAATCAACAGCATGCATCAGCATTCTTAGAGTTCATTTTATGGATGTAATAAAGATTCTGTACAGTCCAATCAGCTGATCAAGCAAGTCTGTTCATTGTAAAATTTAACAACTTCAGGGCGCCTGATTTTTATGTATGATCTTGAGGTCTTGTCCCATCGTTCAACAGTGTCTTCTTTACCTATTCCAGCAAAATTTGAACCAAATACCAGAGTCCTCTCTTTTCAAGACAGTGCAAATTGCAGGCATCGTGTTACCAATTGTGACGTACGTTTGACATAACTGCTCAACAACATATTAAAGTGAGCAGGGGAAGACTGCATTGGTTCAGTCCTATGTTGTTAAGAGTCGATTTTATCAGTCAATATGAGGGAACTTTTGTTAATTTTTTTAACATTTCACACATTAATCTTGCTGAATGCTGGCCCACGGTTACATTTTACCCAAACAGCACAAAAACGTTTAGCTTTCAGAACACATTTTGATGACCTTTTATTATGGTGATCAACATTATTAGTTGCATGTTCCACAGACCCTTCGAATGATTCTTTTATGGAAATGATGCGGAACACGATTAGTGTTAGCATCAATGAATACATTTTTTAGTCCTACTCATGCCACTTCACTTAAAAACTGGGTTTTACAGCCTACAATTTTTTATGTAGAAATTCGTCCTCGAAATAGTTGCAGTTGTCCAGAAGAAATGATTCTACGTTAGATTCAAAACTTGCCTTGCTACCTGTCAGACATTTTATGATATTGGGCAAATGATCAAAAATTTTTGTTAATGCACGTTGAACTCCTTTTGAACCACTGACAACTTTAATAATGTGGTAGGTGTGGATAGCTATATTCTCTTCTAGTTGTGATAGCTTATTTATGATAAATATCATTAGCGAATATATGATATGTATTCTGATGGTGCGAAAAAAATTCCCGACCCCTTGAAGAGGAATCTACATAGCGACCACATATTATTATTACTGTTCGCTTTTGTGCAATCAACACTTTTCTTTCTAAGTGATGAGTTACTGCAGAAGATTATTCCATAAGGCATTACTGGGTGAAAATAAGCAAAATGTGTCAGGGGTTGATTCGTTTGTTTCCAAGATTAGCAATTACACGATAAGCAAAAGTAACCTAACTGAAATAATGTATAGGAAACACAGATAATCAAAATAACAAAATAAATCTATTAGCGCGATCAGATGTGAAATTAGTAACAAAAAAAGAGGGTATCAGAGTTGAATAGTTGAACAAGAGTTTTTCAATAAATGTATTTCCTATTTCTCGACTCAGAGGAGTATTGTTTGCTGGTTATTCTTGCTAATACCCGGTGGAATTTGTTCAATGGATCTGATTTTCTTTCTACGTCAGATTTTCAGTATCAATCAAACATTATTAACGTATACTTAAAACATATTTTGAAAATATTTTCTAGCCTATTACATAGCTGGTTATATTTAGTAACATTTAAAAAATGTACTTCGTCGTGCTAATGAAATATGCTTAGCTTTCAGGTATGCAAGTAATCTTATCTTCAAAAACATGTTTAACCCTTGAAAGACCTGGCGTCCAATATATTTGACACTGACTTTTCTACACATTTTGTAACAGTAAACGATTTCATTCACCACTGAAACCCATTTGCCTGTTTACTGGACATCTCTCGCGTTAAGTTCCATGCATCTTGCTGTCCTCTGTTGCTGGAACTGTGTACTACATCTAAAAACACTCAAGACGGCGGACCCGTTGCGAAATGCTCCAGGCAAGTCATATTTACTTGTTAAATACTGAAATATACACATTTTCTGTTGCTCAAAAAAAAAATATACTGGTTAAGAGCCATCTGTAGAGATTGATTTTAACGTAAGAGATGTGAGATTATGAACATAATTGAGCCAACATGACAGTAAATTACGGGAGATTCTGGATCTCTTAGCAGCAGGAGATGTTTCGGATATCGAAATCGATATTTCAGATGACGAAGATCATCTTGAAAATATTCCAGGCGCTGTTTCCACAACTCCAAGGACAGGAAGTGAGAAAATGACATCGAAAGATGATTTGTTGGTGACACAATTGGAATTCACAGAAGATGCAGTGGAGGTAGCGTCAGTTCATAATGATCTATAAGGTGACGAAGAGCCACATGAGCTATCTGTACCTGCAGGGACTGTATGTAATAGTGAACCAGAATATGAATATCTCACTAGGAAAGAAGAAATAAAGTATAGACGTCACCCTTGGTCACCTCCTCCTATTCATTTTGAAAATCAGTGCTATATTGATCGCCGGCCGCGGTGGTCTAGCGGTTCTAGGCGCTCAGTCCGGAACCGCGCGACTGCTACGGTCACAGGTTCGAATCCTGCCTCGGGCATGGATGTGTGTGATGTCCTTAGGTTAGTTAGGTTTAAGTAGTTCTAAGTTCTAGGGGACTGATGACCACAGATGTTAAGTCCCATAGTGCTCAGAGCCATTTGAACCTATATTGATCAAGAAATTGAAGAAGATCGTGTCTGTTACTTTATTAAATACGTAAATGGACAAGAATGGGAAATGTTTTTGAGAAACACAAATATATATCCATTACAGTCTTGTTATACACATTTCAAATCAACTAACCCAGATGAAGTAAAAGCACTCATTGACCAGCATATAGCGATAGGAAACTTGAAATTTCCTCGAGTAAGACTTTACTGGGACAAGTTTGTTGGAATAGGTTTATTTTTAGATATTATGACTAGAGATAGGTTTTTTCCAGTTGGGAAATGATCTGCATATTGTCGACAATTTGGAACGCCCTGCAAACTTAAGTGACAAATTGTATAAAGTTCGACCTTTGTACGATGCCATCAGAATAAGATGTTTAGAACTCTCCCGTGAAGAATCTTTATGTATTGATGAACAGATGGTTCCATTGAAAGGTCAGCTTTCAATCAGTATGTGAAAGGTAAGCCGTGTCCTTGGGGAATTAAAATATTTGTTTTGGCTGGAAGGTCTGCTGTTGTTTGTGACTTCCTAATATACCATGTAGTGCGACTGAGCTTGATGAACAGAACAAGAAACTATTCGGTTTAGGTGCGTCTGTTGTTCTCCATTTGTGTGACACAATAAAAAGTGAAGGACACAAGCTATATTTTGACAATTACTTCTCTTCTTATCATCTTCTTCTAGTACTAAAACACAGAAAAATTTTTGTTTGTGGAACAGTTCGTGTAAACAGGTTTGTTTCTCCTACATTGATAAATGACAAAGATATCAGAAAGAAGGAGAGAGGATTTTCTAACCAGGTTGTGTATAGGCCCACATTTGCCGTGAGTGAAAAACAATGCCGAAACCGTCACCGCGCGTAAAAAGAGCTATTATTTACCGCAACCATCCTGACAGCCAAACAAACGCAAGTGGCACAGTGTTTTCCAAAAGTACAGTGTTTGCTAAAACCAGAGTGTTTCCCATTGTACTTAGCACCGATAAAGCTAGGGTTCATTAGCACGACAGACAACTTGTGCCCCCTTCCTACGGTTCCCGAGTTTTGATTTTACGTGGAATTAAAGCGAGTCGTGTACTTAGCGGTGTGCACGACTAAGACCGTGGCGCCTCTCTTCATTACGTGCGTTCCGCTGCTAGTCCTCAGTTCCGACGAGCCAAGTATCCTTTTAGGCGGGTCCAACGCGGCGGACAGCACCAAAGAGGTCGGAGGGAGGTGTTTGGAGGAGAGGACCGAGCGCCAGGCACGGGATCTAAAGATATGCGCATCATTTTAAAACTCCATCCGCGAAAGTTTATACGTTGGGTCAACTCGTTACGGCGCGCGCTTTGATCTCGAGTAAACCGCCAGGACAGGCGGCTGTTTACCTTCCCTTTGGGAGGCTGCGGTGACCGCGGCGGAGGCAAGACACGTCAGTCCTTCCGGGCTCGCCGCTCAACCAGCGCCATCCCAGCATCACGTTCTCCTGCTTCCGTAGGTAACAAGTGGCCGATGGACACCCTCCGTTGTTATGAAGCGCTACTGTACGCGAAACTCAATTTCACCCGAATATCTACAACCGCCACAACCTGCAAAAGGTAAAGTCGAGTTGTCAGGGCGCTAGTTTACATGCTGCAAGAACTTACCGCATGGCGATATTACCGATTGAGTTGGTCTTTATACACATCTGATTAGGAGTCATCTTTCATTTCATGAGTCATCTTTCATATCCTAATAAATTGCTGTTCAATTTCGCCATTGTTAAAATAGGTTTCTTACAACACTGAAGCGCCAAAGAAACTCATATAGACATGCGTATTCAAATACAGAGATATGTAAACAGTTAGACTACGGTGCTGCGATCGGCAACGCCTGTATAAGACAACAAGTGTCTGGCGCAGTTGTTGGATCGGTAACTGCTGCTACAATGACAGATTATCAAGATTTAAGTGAGTTTGAACGTGTTATAGTCGAAGTCTCCGACATCGCTGCGGACGGAAAAAGATCCTGCAAGAACGGGATCAACGACGACTGAAGAGAATCGTTCAAAGCGACAGCAGTGCAGCCCTTCCGCGAATTGGTGCAGATTTCAGTGCCGGGCCATCAATAAGTGTCAGCGTGCGAATCATTCACCGAAACATCATCAATATTGGTTTTCGGAGCCTAAGGCCCACTCGTGTACCATTAATGACTGCACGGCACAATGCTTTACGCCTCGCCTGGGCTCGCCAACACCGACATTGGACTGTTAATGACTGGAAACATATTGCGTGGTCGGACGAGTCACGTTTCAAATTGTATCGAGCGGATGGACTTGTACGGATATGGAGACAGCCTCATGAATCCGTGGACCCTGCATGTCAGCAGGGGATTGTTCAAGCTGGTGGACGCTATGTAACGGTGTGGTGCATGTACAGTTGGAGTGATATGGGACCCCTGATACGTCTAGATATGACTCTGACAAGTGTCCCGTACGTAATCATCCCGCCTAGTCACCTGCATCCATTCATGTCCAGTGTGCATTCCAGGCAATACCAGCAGGGCAGTGCGACACCCTACACGTCAAATACTGCTACAGTGTGGCTCCAGGAACACTCCTCTGGCCGTAATACACTCCTGGAAATTGAAATAAGAACACCGTGAATTCATTGTCCCAGGAAGGGGAAACTTTATTGGCACATTCCTGGGGTCAGATACATCACATGATCACACTGACAGAACCACAGGCACATAGACACAGGCAACAGAGCATGCACAATGTCGGCACTAGTACAGTGTGTATCCACCTTTCGCAGCAATGCAGGCTGCTATTCTCCCATGGAGACGATCGTAGAGATGCTGGATGTAGTCCTGTGGAACGGCTTGCCATGCCATTTCCACCTGGCGCCTCAGTTGGACCAGCGTTCGTGCTGGACGTGCAGACCGCGTGAGACGACGCTTCATCCAGTCCCAAACATGCTCAATGGGGGACAGATCCGGAGATCTTGCTGGCCAGGGTAGTTGACTTACACCTTCTAGAGCACGTTGGGTGGCACGGGATACATGCGGACGTGCATTGTCCTGTTGGAACAGCAAGTTCCCTTGCCGGTCTAGGAATGGTAGAACGATGGGTTCGATGACGGTTTGGATGTACCGTGCACTATTCAGTGTCCCCTCGACGATCACCAGTGGTGTACGGCCAGTGTAGGAGATCGCTCCCCACACCATGATGCCGGGTGTTGGCCCTGTGTGCCTCGGTCGTATGCAGTCCTGATTGTGGCGCTCACCTGCACGGCGCCAAACACGCATACGACCATCATTGGCACCAAGGCAGAAGCGACTCTCATCGCTGAAGACGACACGTCTCCATTCGTCCCTCCATTCACGCCTGTCGCGACACCACTGGAGGCGGGCTGCACGATGTTGGGGCGTGAGCGGAAGACGGCCTAACGGTGTGCGGGACCGTAGCCCAGCTTCATGGAGACGGTTGCGAATGGTCCTCGCCGATACCCCAGGAGCAACAGTGTCCCTAATTTGCTGGGAAGTGGCGGTGCGGTCCCCTACGGCACTGCGTAGGATCCTACGGTCTTGGCGTGCATCCGTGCGTCGCTGCGGTCCGGTCCCAGGTCGACGGGCACGTGCACCTTCCGCCGACCACTGGCGACAACATCGATGTACTGTGGAGACCTCACGCCGCACGTGTTGAGCAATTCGGCGGTACGTCCACCCGGCCTCCCGCATGCCCACTATACGCCCTCGCTCAAAGTCCGTCAACTGCACATACGGTTCACGTCCACGCTGTCGCGGCATGCTACCAGTGTTAAAGACTGCGATGGAGCTCCGTATGCCACGGCAAACTGGCTGACACTGACGGCGGCGGTGCACAAATGCTGCGCAGCTAGCGCCATTCGACGGCCAACACCGCGGTTCCTGGTGTGTCCGCTGTGCCGTGCGTGTGATCATTGCTTGTACAGCCCTCTCGCAGTGTCCGGAGCAAGTATGGTGGGTCTGACACACCGGTGTCAATGTGTTCTTTTTTCCATTTCCAGGAGTGTATATATACAGCATCTGTGTCCTCTGTGTTTGCTAACATATATTTGTTGTAATAATCAGACTCACTACGAATGTTATACGGTACTGTTGCATGCTACACACACCAAATGTCAAAAAATAAATGAAGAAATAAAGAGATGTCATCGCATGTAGACACTTGCATCGATCTGAAGAAATATTTTTAAAGTAGGCCTTTTTACACGTATTTTTCCATTCAGTGCCAGTCCCGATCAGCTATCGTTTTGCCCATATCGAGGTAATCCATGACAGGAACCTCTTTTTGCGTCCTAAAAAATATAGACCACACTCCACACAGCAAATAAAATAGGCTTTTTTGATGTAAGGATAACGAGCTCCGTCTACTAATTTAATTACGGACTCGTTTCCGACACGACGTGATGTACACACAAATCCAGATACATATTAGCTAGATCCTTTTTAAAACGGATCAGATATTAACAATATCTACATCTACATTACACGGGTGCTCTGCAAATCACATTTAAGTGCCTGGAAGAGGGTTCATCGTACCACCTTCACAATTCTTTATTATTCCAATCTTGTATAGCGCGGAGAAAAAAAAAACGATCTACATCTTTCCATGCAAGCTCTGATTTCCCTTATTTTATCGTGGTGATGGTTTCTCCCTATGTATATCGGCGTCAACAAAATATTTCCGCATTCGGAGAAGAAAGTTGGTAATTGGAATTTCGTGAGAAGATTCCTCCGCAACGAAAGACGCCTTTGTCTTAATGATGTCCATCCCAAATCCTGTACCATGTCAGTGACACTCTCGCCCCTATTTCGCGATAATACAAAACGTGCTGCCCTTCTTTGAACTTTTTCGATTTACTCCGTCAATCTAATCTGGTAAGGATCCCACACCGAGCAGCAGTATTCTAAAAGAAGACGGATAAGTGTAGTGTACGAAGTCTCTTTAATAGATCTATTACATTTTCTAAGTATCCTCCCAATAAAACGCAGTCCTTTTATCCTTCACCACAATATTATCTGTGTGTTCCTTACAATTTAAGTTGTTCGCAATTGTAATTTCTAGATATTTAGTTGAATTTACGACCATCAGATTTGACTGAATTATCGTGTAACCGAAGTTTAACAGATTCCTTTAAACACTCATGTGGATGACCTCACACTTTCCGTTATTTAGCGTCAATTGCCAATTGTCGCACCACACAGATGTCGTTTCTAAATCTTTTTGTAATTCGTTTTGATCTTCTGATGACTTTACTAGTCGATAAACGACAGCGTCATCTGCAAACAACCTAAGCCGGCTGCTCAGATTGTCTAGCAAATCGTGTACGAGGTGTGGCTAGAAAAAAACCGGACTAGTACTGGTGGAACAATAAAACGAATGCAATAAGGCTGAAAGTCGCGTGGCCTGTCACGTGACTCTCGCTCCGCCTACTGCTCCAGTTTCATCTGCCTCCTGAACTCAGTCAGCCCGTGGCGTCTGTTTTAAGTAGTTGACGTTTTGTCTGTGCGTCGGAAAATGTTGAGTGTACAGAAAGAACAGCGTGTTAACATCAAATTTTGTTTCAAATTAGGAAAATCTGCAAGTGAAACGTTTGTAATGTTACAACAAGTGTACGGCGATGATTGTTTATCGCGAACACAAGTGTTTGAGTGGTTTAAACGATTTAAAGATGGCCGCGAAGACACCAGTGATGACACTCGCACTGGCAGACCATTGTCAGCAGAAAATGATGCAAACATTGAAAAAATCGGTAAACTTGTTCGACAAGATCGCCGTTTAACAATCAGAGCAGTGTCTGAGTTAACAGGAGTTGACAAGGAAAGTGTCGAACAAGTTTACCGATTTTTTCAATGTTTGCATCAGTTTTTGCTGACAATGGTCTGCCAGTGCGAGTGTCATCACTGGTGTCTTCGCGGCCATCTTTAAATCGTTTAAACCACTCAAACACTTGTGTTCGCGATAAACAATCATCGCCGTACACTTGTTGTAACATTACAAACGTTTCACTTGCAGATTTTCCTAATTTGAAACAAAATTTGATGTTAACACGCTGTTCTTTCTGTACACTCAACATTTTCCGACGCACAGACAAAACGTCAACTACTTAAAACAGACGCCACGGGCAGACTGAGTTCAGGAGGCAGATGAAACTGGAGCAGTAGGCGGAGCGAGAGTCACGTGACAGGCCACGCGACTGTCAGCCTTATTGCATTCGTTTTATTGTTTCACCAGTACTAGTCCGGTTTTTTCCTAGCCACACCTCGTATACAGATAAGGAACAATAAAGGGCCTATAACATAACCTTGGGGAACGACAGAAATCACTTCTGTTTTGCTCGATGTCTTTCCGAAAATTACTACGAACTGTGCTCTCAGTGACAGGAAATCACAAATCCAGTCACGTAAGTGAGACGAAATTCCATAAGCACCCAATTTCACTACAGGTCGCTCGTGTTGTACAGTGTCAAAAACCTTCTGGAAATCCAGAAATATGGAATCCATATGAAATACCTTATTAATAGTACTCAGAACTTCGTGTGAGTAACGAGCTAGCTGTGTTTCTAAATCCGTGTTGATTGTGTGTCAATAGACCGTTTTCTTCGAGGTAATTTATAATGTTCGAACACAATACATATTCTAAAATCCTGCTGCATATCGACGTTAACAATAATAAAGTGTTTGTCTGCGAGTACGGTTTGACGGAGTTATCACAACGTGTAAACTGCAGAAACTGTAGATGGTAAACTACACGAAATCATCAGCCTTGCTGCAGTCGACAGACAGCTACTTGAACTGTAGTAATTGCTCCTTTGGTGAATTTTGTTTTATAGGCGTTTGTCCGTGGTTGAAGGGACATTTCTGTGCCTAACGTTTCGTCTCCAAATACTGGCGACATCGTCAAAGGCCATACGAACACAAATAGCAGTTTCAAATTTAAGCTCAGCAAGCCGAGCCGGCCGGGGTGGCCGAGCGGTTCTAGGCGCTACAGTCTGGAACCGCGCGACCGCTACGGTCGCAGATTCGAATCCTGCCTCGGGCATGGATGTGTGTGATGTCCTTAGGTTAGTTAGGTTTAAGTAGTTCTAAGTTCTAGGGGACTGACGACCTCAGAAGTTAAGTCCCATAGTGCTCAGAGCCATTTGAACCATTTTTCAGCAAGCCGAGCTGTCTTTATGTATCTATGCAACGGTCAGGACGTAACGTCGTCGGACACAGCGTAAGATTTTACTTCTTCTTTTGTTCATCAGGGGATAATCTTACAATGATAAAGGATTTGTCACAGTAATACACTGAAATTAAGCAACTCAAAAATAACATCATCAGACGCCGTGTAAAGTTTTACTTACTTATTTATTGATTGGGGGAACATCTTTCAGTGATATAGGATCTGTCATGGCTATACAATGAAAGTAATATGTATATATACACGGAGAATGCATAGTATGTTTTTATGACTATTGGACAGTTGGTCGACCGTGACATTTATGAAGAAACCATTCCGAAATTTGCTTGAAATGTTTTAAGAACACCTAAATGAAGATGACTGGATCCTTCCGAATATGAGGTCAGTATCATCTTAACAACTACAGTGCTTCATTCGGCTGTCCCTATTGTATATTGTTGTTTGATCACTTGTTTAAGCTTGAAACTACAGTCTGAGTTACTATAGTCTCTGATGATGTCTCCGGCATTGGAAGACGAAATTTCAGGCACAGAAACATGCCAAGGGCGTAACGCCCATAAAACAAAATTCGTCAAGGAAGCAAATACCGGCCGTGAAAGTCTGTATTGTAAGAACAGTGACTGCAATTACGAAAATAAAGGAAACCCACTGAGAACGGTGAAACTACACTGAAATATGTTGTAAGGTGGTCATGTCATTTTCGTTTTTGCATATTATCGACGTGCACGTCAGAAACAGACAGCAAGTTACGTTACTGTTAAATAATCTTTGGTCTTGTCGTGGCACAGTCTTTGCCTCTGTGCAATCTGATGCATTCTTAGTCGAAGTGTGGTTGGTGATGGACGTATTTAATAGTGCTGTGTGGACTTGTGATTGTATCTGTTAGATGAAGGAAGCTTGATAGTAAATAACAGCAAAGGCGAATGAGTTGTATATATTAACAAGCGAAGAGAATATACAGGGCGGTCCATTGATCGTGACCGGGCCAAATATCTCACGAAATAAGCGTCAAACGAAAAAACTACAAAGAACGAAACTTGTCTAGCTTGAAGGGGTAAACTAGATGGCGCTATGGTTGGCCCGCTAGATGGCGCTGACATAGGTCATACGGATATCGACTGCGTTTTTTAAAAATAGGAACCTCCATTTTATATTACATACTCGTGTAGTACGTAAAGAAATATGAATCTTTTAGCTGGACCACTTTTTTCGCTTTGTGATAGATGGAGCTGTAATAGTCACAAACATATGGCTCAAACTTTTAGATGAACAGTTGGTAACAGGTAGGTTTTTTTAAATTAAAATACAGAACGTAAGTAAGTTAGAACATTTTATTTCGGTTGTTCCAATGTGATACATATACCTTTGTGAACTTATCAATTCTGAGAACGCATGCTGTTACAGCGTGATTACCTGTAAATACCACATTAATGCAATAAATGCTCAAAATAACGTCCGTCGACCTCAATGCATATGGCAATAAGTGTAACGACATTCCTCTCAACAGCGTGTAGTTCACCTTCCGTAATGTTCGCACATGCATTGACAATGCGCTGACGCATGTTGTCAGGCGTTGTCGGTGGATCACGATAGCAAATGTCCTTCAACTTTCCCCACAGAAAGAAATCCGGGGACGTCAGATCCGGTGAACGTGCGGGTCATCTATCCCAATGCGAAAAAAGTGGTCCAACTAAAACATTCATATTTCTTTACGTACCACACGAGTATGTAATAAAAATGGGGGTTCCTATTTTTAAAAAACCCAGTTGATATCCGTTTGACCTATGGCAGCGCCATCTAGCGGGCCAACCATAGCGCCATCTGGTTTCCCCCTTCAAGCTAGACGAGTTTCGTTCTTTGTAGTTTTTTCGTTTGACGCTTATTTCGTGAGATATTTGGCCCGGTCACGATCAATGGACCCCCCTGTATATTTTCAATACGCCATTAGTTTTGAAGAGAGCAAGTTTGAGGTAGTCTGCAGCAGTGTGCAGCTAGTTTGTCCCAATAATTATTGTCAGCTAGTTAACTTGCTCAGAGCTGACAGAAAGACTACCTCACTTCCCTGAGTCATGCATAAGTATACTAATTGACTAATCTGTTTGATTTTTATATAAATTTTCTTCAATATTGTACCCTCTTTAACTCATTGTTCACTTTGTTCAAACGTATGTTATGTGTGAAGATCACGCGATGTTTTCCTCTGTCTCTTTGAATATGTATTTCATTCTAAAATCTTTTTCTTGGAGTATCATGTCATAAGAATAGTTACTCTCCCCATCCCACTGTTTATTATTACGCATTATCACACATCACAGTTTGAATATAAAATCTGAACTGCTCCCGAACAGGTCATGAAGGGCCAATGGTACCAACCGGCCGCCGTGTAATCCTCAGCACACAGACGACACTGTATGCGGATATGGTGGGTGGGGCGGTGAGGGGGGGGGGGGCGCCATGTGGTCAGCACACCGCTCTCCCGGCCGTATGTCGGTTTACGAGACCGACAGTTTGAATATAGTTTGGAAATTTTATATAGAAAAAGGAGTCTAGCTTAGCCGCTGCCTGCTTGCTGTTTGCTGTTGTGCTTTCAAGAAATCCGCAACAATGTTGTCAAGACGCGAGGTAGGTGAAAATTTTTACTAGGGCCAGTTTGTAAGACGTGTATATTTCTATTGTCCGTTGTCAAACCACAAGTTATGAAAGATGTTTATATTTTATTAATAGGATTAAGTAGGAATAATTAATATTTGTCATGTTGGAAATAATTGTGGTAGAAGGGAATATCTGCACCAAAGTATTGTTGATGTAATTTTAAAAAGGTCGGGATAAACCGCGTATGGATACATCTTAAGAAAAGAGCGGGAAAGACCGCGCATTGATACATTTTGTAATGGTAGCAGGGATTGTCTGCACCAGAAATCATTGTTGGCAGGAGAGACCGCACTTTAGCGTTCGTAGGAAGTCAGTAGTAAGCGAGATGTGAAGCGAGTTGGTAGTAAGTCTGAAGCTATGATTTACAAGAGATTATAAACGGATGTACAGAGACATCAGCTAACTATTATCATAAAAGGAAGTAATGTTATTGAATTATTTTCTTTGCGAAACTCAAGACTACTGAAGGTATGTTTCCGCAATGCTAGTTGTAAGATTATTGTAAAAAGTAAGTCCCATTTGAACGTTTGTAAAATAATTTCATTACCAACAGTAAATATTTGAAGCGTTTTCAGAATATAATTAATTTTTGCCAGCAATGTTGCACTACCATCCCAAAAACCATAAACGTAAAACTTTGCAAAAATTTTATTGTTGTCAAGAAAAAGTGTAACTATGAATTACGTAACTTCAGTCAAATTAATTAAAGAATAACGTTCAGCTTTGCTAATAAAGAATAACGTCAGCTTTGGTAATAAATACAGCCACTTATTATGACAGCCCACCAGCAGTTAATATAGTAAACCAGAGTAAGTATATTCACGTCGCAGTTCGATGTAGCAGTCAGACGGCGATCCAGTAACAGTAAAAAAGGTAAGGAACAGTTTTGGGTTATAGCAGATAACGACTGAGGGCCGCGACGACGACACATTCTATGTTTCGTCGAAATAATCAGAAAATCACTTTTAATAAGCAGCAATTAAATTTGTATGCGAAGATTGAGAAAGAGAATAAATTTCAAAGGGAAGATTTCATTTGTTATTATTAAGCAAGAGATTGAAATCCTAAGGGAAGGTTACATAGGTTATTGTAAAAGGGAAGGTAACCATTAACAAAAGAGGTATAGAGGAGACGAGAAGGTTTCACAGGTAACTGTTTTATTTCAGTTGCGAATTTAATATAAGACAAATTGTGTTCAGATCTGTGATAGTTCAGTTCAAATTAGATTCTGTTTATTCGAAGGTTAACATACAACTATAAGTTGGATAACTGGGTACACCGTTTGTTAATACGTAGGTTTTATAGAGTGGGAGGTAAATTTGGGCTAAATTTCAGAGAGGTAGAAATGTAGTGGGGAGGTTACAATATTTGGACGAGAAAGAAGAAGAAAACCGTGCTTGCTAAGAGCAGAATCTCTCACCGAAACAAATTTCAGACCTGATATTTACTACAAATGGACTGATGCAATACCTTGTTAACTGGTGCGGCGAAAGCAGTTGTGGGAGCGTAAAACAGCCCTGAAGACGCGGTCCTCGTGTTGATACTGAAGCAGCGGCGGCGGTGGGGGCGGAATCGCCAGCAACTTCGCGGCGACGGCCGGCTGCCGGCGGGACCCCGCCGCTGCTTTGCATTCAGCGCGGCTCAAGGACGACCGGGATGGAGCCACGGGTCCGCTCCTTTGTATCGCCCGCTTCCAGTCGCCCACCTCCCCGGCGGTCCGAGACTATACCCGCCAGGAGCAAAGTCTTACACCGCACTGCTGCAACGGCGGCGTCCGCCAACACCACAATTCTGACTCGGCAGCAGTGGCGTAGCTTTGGTCATTTGTTGCTCGCTGCTCGTTCTGACACTACGAACGTGACTTCCTAGTCATTTCCTTGTCATCCTGCGGTACCTCTCTAGATATGATTTCCATGCTACGTACCGCCACAAGACTAGTATACCAACCCAATCTTTTGGATTGGTTTAACTGTGGGTCCTTTCTG
This sequence comes from Schistocerca nitens, assembly GCF_023898315.1. NCBI lineage: Eukaryota > Metazoa > Arthropoda > Insecta > Orthoptera > Acrididae > Schistocerca > Schistocerca nitens. The sequence continues at coordinate 15,837,484 of NC_064619.1, forward strand.
AAACATTGTGTATCTTATTAACTATACGAAACAATTACACTGGAGCGCCAAGAAAATCGGCATAGGCATGCGTATTCAAATACAGAGATATGTAAACAGGCAGAAGACGGCGCTGCGGTCGGCAACGCCTATATTAGACAACAAGTGTCTGGCGCAATGAAAGATGGGCTACTGCTCTACAATGCCGGGTTATCAACATTTAAGCGAGTTTGAGCTTGGTGTAATAGTCGGCGCACGAGCGATGGGACGCAGCATGTCCGAGGTAGCGACGAAGTGGAGATTTTCCCGTACGACCACTTCACGAGTGTACTGTGAATATCAGGAATCCGGTAAAACATCAAATGTCCGACATCGCTGCGGCCGAAAAAAGATCCTGCAAGAACGGGACCAACGACGACTGAAGAGAATCGTTCAACGTGACAGAAGTGCAACACTTCCGCGGATTCGTGCAGATTTCAATGCTCGTTCTTCAACAAGAGTCAGGGTGCGAACCATTCAACGCAACATCATCGATATTGGCTTTCGGAGCCGAAGGCCCACTCGTGTGCCCTTAATGACAGCGCGACACAATGCTTTACACCTCGCCTGGGCCAATCAACACCGACACAGGACTGTTGATGACTGGAAACATGTTGCCTGGTCGGACGAGTCTCGTTTCAAATTGTATCGAGCGGATGGACGTATGACAGGTGACACGTACGTAAGCATCCTGTCTGATCACCTACCTCCATACATGGCCATTGTGCATTGTGGGCAATACCAGTTGGGCAATCCGACACCCCACACTTCAAGAATTCCTACAGAGTGGCTCCAGAAAAATTCTCCTGAGTTTAAACACTTCCGCTGGCCACCAAACTCCACAGACATCAACATTATAGAGCATATCTGGGATGCCTTTGAACGTGCTGTCCAGAAGAGATCTGCCCCCCCCCCCCCACCCCACCCCTCGTACTCTTACGGAATTACGGACAACGCTGAAAGATTCATGGTGTCCTCTCCAGCACTACTTCATACTTTAGCCGAGTCCATGCCACGTCTTCTGCGGCGGGAGGGGGGGGGGGGCTGTACACGATATTAGACAGGTGTGCCAGTTTCTTTGACCGTTTAGTGTATTTAGCCTTGTTTCAAAACTTCGCTATTATTGTACGACATAGGTTTCTGATTATTAGCCTATTTTACACCAAACAAGTGATCCAAAAGATGGCAACTAAGCCAAGATAAACAGTTCATCTTCTTGATCTATCGATTCTTCACCTAAAATATAAAGTTGTCCATGTCGACACAGTTACTTTTGTATCCTACGACATTCATTAGGACAGCATTTACAGTAACTACAAATAATATACTCTGGAGAGGAGCTAGGTGCCCAAGAATTTGCGTCACTTTCTATTTATGAATGAAGGCACCCAGGTTTTTTTTCCCTGTAATGTGTTTTTAACATTGTCTAAAAGATGAATAATTGAACTGAGTTTGCTCATTCAATGGAAAAAATGGGGAGACATACACCTGTTTCTTAATACAATAGGTAACAGTTTAAATGCAAAGGGTTTCTCTGTGTTTTTTATGTCCCATAGATGTCAGCTAGATGTTGCTTCAGTCGAAAAGATGAACAAATAGTCATCATGAAAAGCGCTTTTTATAAGATCATCTGTGAAGAGTCTCAGTCCTGCTATATTTTACGGACTGGGAGGTCAGTTTCTACTATGCTCAAAGAACACCATAGAAGGTGAAGATTAAAGAAGGCAGAGTCATCCTTTGCCATACATTGCTTAAACCAAAACCACAAACATTTAACAGATGTATAAGTTCTACACACTCAATTACAATATTATAAACTCAAAAAGTGGTGTTACCACATTTGCTATTGAATGAACCGATTCAATTCAATTATTCATTTCTCTTAGACAGTGTTTCAGCGTCTACATAGCAGAAAAACCTCGGTACCCTCATTTTTAAATAGATAATGACACACATTTCTGGCCACAAGGCTCTGCTCCTGTCTAACTTAATCAAAGTTGTTGTAAATTGTGGTGTGCGTACTGTAAGACCTTCAGTACACACACCACCAGATTATTTGACGTGTCGCTCTAACGAAGTAGGCGAGTGTCAGCAATATGTCTCGTGGTCTCATCGTGGCGTGTTTATCTTCTGCCGTTAGATCATCCAGTAGAAATGCCTCTTGCACACTTAGAGTAGCAGATTGACGGTGACCAGCTTTAAACAGAACTTGATTAATTTTCACACACATTTATTAAAATAATAACAAGCATAAAAATGTCTTAACTTAGTTCTGGGTGCTATTTACAATTGAAAATCTGAAGTTCCTTTGGTATTGGTACGTTAATCTTATTCTCACATATATCTCTGATACTTGACAAACGAAAGGCTATTTACAATTTGTACAGAAACCAGATGGCAGTTATAAGAGTCGAGGGACATGAAAGGGAAGCAGTGATTGGGAAGGGAGTAAGACAGGGTTGAAGCCTCTCCCTGATGTTATTTAATCTGTATATTGAGCAAGCAGTAAAGGAAACAAAAGAAAAATTCGGAGTGGGTATTAAAATCCATGGAGAAGAAATAAAAACCTTGAGGTTCGCCGATGACATTGTAATTCTGTCAGAGACAGCAAAGGACCTGGAAGAGCAGTTGAACAGAATAGACTGTGTGTTGAAAGGATGGTATAAGATGAACATCAACAAAAGCAAAATGAGGATAATGGAATGTAGTGGAATTAAGTCGGGTGATGTTGAGGGTATTAGATTAGGAAATGAGACACTTAAAGTAGTAAAGGAGTTTTGCTATTTGGGCAGCAAAATAACTGACGATGGTAGAAGTAGAGAGGATATAAAATGCAGACTGGCAGTGGCAAGGAAAGCGTTTCTGAAGAAGAGAAATTTGTTAACATCGAATATAGATTTAAGTGTCAGGAAGTCATTTCTGAAAGTATTTGTATGGAGTGTAGCCATGTATGGAAGTGAAACATGGACGGTAAATAGTTTGGACAAGAAGAGAATAGAAGCTTTCGAAATGTGGTGCTACAGAAGAATGCTGAAGATTAGATGGGTAGATCACATAACTAATGAGGAGGTACTGAATAGGATTGGGGAGAAGAGGAGTTTGTGGCACAACTTGACCAGAAGAAGGGATCGGTTGGTAGGACATGTTCTGAGGCATCAAGGCATCACCAATTTAGTATTGGAGGGCAGCGTGGAGGGTAAAAATCGTAGGGGGAGACCAAGAGATGAATACACTAAGCAGATTCAGAAGGATGTAGGTTGCAGTAGGTACTGGGAGATGACGAAGTTTGCACAGGATAGAGTAGCATGGAGAGCTGCATCAAACCAGTCTCAGGACTGAAGACCACAACAACAGCAACTTGACAAAAGTGTCTATACATTTATCTTCATGGCTATGTACAGGAATATGGTAATCTTATTAGGCGCAGACTGAAACTTGACTATAGAGTGGTACAGACTGGTGCAGACAAATGCAGACTGGTGCAGACAAATGCAGACTGACAAATCGGAGGTCTGTACACTCGTTATAATACCTTGCACGTTCAGGTATCACTGCGCGAGTGTGATCCGCGAGGAGAAAAGGTTCTACGTTAGCAGCAATCTCATTGGCTGCGTTACATATTAATACGCGGATCGGCGGAAGCAGAATTTTGCCCGTCTCTATGGCAGTGCCATCTCGTAGTGCGGAGACGGACGAGCGCTGCGCCTGCGCTGTTGTGCTTAGCGGGGCGCGCTCTAGTGGGGAAGTTCTGTACGCGCTGACTACACGGAACTATGTACACAACATAAATGCTATCCTAATGAATGTATAGGATACATATGTAACTGTTTCATTATTTTCAACAGAGATAGCCTTCGTAGTTTAAGTCAATAATCAATTAAGAAGTTGTTATTTTTATCTTTCGTCAATAATAAAATCCGCTACAGTTGTAAAAAGTATTTATTTCTAAAAAGGAAAGTACTACCCCATTTCAGGACATATGTCCCATCTTCAGGTGCATATTAAAATGAGAGTACACAAAGAATGCACAACTAAGGTTAAAATATGTCAAAATAGTGCATCCCTGGTACATGGCATGTAAGAGAATATTCTCTTCAGTCCTAAGGTACAAGGCCTCTCCCGCCGGCATTTAAATTTGTGTTGTATTTCGTACTGGTCTGACGGGCGTCAATACAGCACTGTTTCAAAGACGGCCTCTTTGTCTTTGTGCGGGTCCACGTGTGGTTCGCCCCTAAGCCTAGACTGTCGTTCTCTTCTGCGAGAGGCTTTCTGGCAAAATTTATTTTCATTACACTAAAGGCTTACATGAAACAAATAAATAATCTTCGAAGTTAAAATTAAAAGAATAATCTTTTAGACCTTGGTAACATTTTACACCTCTAGAATTACAGTCTAGAATCATAACTAAATACGAGGGCAGTTCAATAAGTAATGCAACACATTTTTTTCTCGGCCAATTTTGATTGAAAAAACCGAAAATTTCTTGTGGAATATTTTCAAACATTCCCGCTTCGTCTCGTATAGTTTCATTGACTTCCGACAGGTGGCAGCGCTGTACGGAGCTGTTAAAATGGCGTCTGTAACGGATGTGCGTTGCAAACAACGGGCAGTGATCGAGTTTCTTTTGGCGGAAAACCAGGGCATCTCAGATATTCATAGGCGCTTGCAGAATGTCTACGGTGATCTGGCAGTGGACAAAAGCACGGTGAGTCGTTGGGCAAAGCGTGTGTCATCATCGCCGCAAGGTCAAGCAAGACTGTCTGATCTCCCGCGTGCGGGCCGGCCGTGCACAGCTGTGACTCCTGCAATGGCGGAGCGTGCGAACACACTCGTTCGAGATGATCGACGGATCACCATCAAACAACTCAGTGCTCAACTTGACATCTCTGTTGGTAGTGCTGTCACAATTGTTCACCAGTTCGGATATTCAAAGGTTTGTTCCCGCTGGGTCCCTCGTTGTCTAACCGAACACCATAAAGAGCAAAGGAGAACCATCTGTGCGGAATTGCTTGCTCGTCATGTGGCTGAGGGTGACAATTTCTTGTCAAAGATTGTTACAGGCGATGAAACATGGGTTCATCACTTCGAACCTGAAACAAAACGGCAATCAATGGAGTGGCGCCACACCCACTCCCCTACCAAGAAAAAGTTTAAAGCCATACCCTCAGCCGGTAAAGTCATGGTTACAGTCTTCTGGGACGCTGAAGGGGTTATTCTGTTCGATGTCCTTCCCCATGGTCAAACGATCAAGTCTGAAGTGTATTGTGCTACTCTTCAGAAATTGAAGAAACGACTTCAGCGTGTTCGTAGGCACAAAAATCTGAACGAACTTCTCCTTCTTCATGACAACGCAAGACCTCACACAAGTCTTCGCACCCGAGAGGAGCTCACAAAACTTCAGTGGACTGTTCTTCCTCATGCACCCTACAGCCCCGATCTCGCACCGTCGGATTTCCATATGTTTGGCCCAATGAAGGATGCAATCCGTGGGAGGCACTGCGCGGATGATGAAGAAGTTATTGATGCAGTACGACGTTGGCTCCGACATCGACCAGTGGAATGGTACCGTGCAGGCATACAGGCCCTCATTTCAAGGTGGCGTAAGGCCGTAGCATTGAATGGAGATTACGTTGAAAAATAGTGTTGTGTAGCTAAAAGATTGGGGAATAACCTGGTGTATTTCAATGCTGAATAAAACAACCCCTGTTTCAGAAAAAAATGTGTTGCTTTACTTATTGAACTGCCCTCGTATAAGACCAGTCGTGGTAAGAGAGAAAATTATCGTAAGTAGTATCAAGAGAAATGTGTATTTTTATCTTTGCTTGGTTGCCATCTTTCGGATCACTTGTGTACTATAAAATGATCTGATAACTCGAAACATAGGGCGTACAGTAGTAATGAAATTTGTGAAACAAGGCTAAATACGAGATTCTTTAGTTAATAAAATAGTATAAAAACAATGATGAGTTGTGCCTCTAATTATGGCACACGTTTCTCTTTTCATGTTCTGTATGGATACAGCAACAAAAAATATTGCATTTGCAAGAGGGACAGTGGGGGGACAGTGGAGGCTGTGATGTGTGTAGGGCAGAAATCCCGTATTGTGTATAAAAATGCTGAGGCCGCAACAACTGTATTTGACCAACTGCGAAATAATCGCGTGTACAAACAGTGATCCAATACTGTAAAATGCTCTTTTATTCCAGTCTCTGATCACAAACGAATTCTTTAGACCATGACCGGTTTCAGTCTGTAATGACCATCTTCAGATCTAAAATATATAAATATATACATCTAGTGAGCAGTGTGTCTTTTAACAGAAAACAGCAGTATTTATCACAATATACTGTCATACACCAGGGAAATGTACAGATAAAATATGGTATAACGTACCTTTTTGACACCATGACCTAAAGTGATACGGCCATAATGGCATCGTCAAAACATATAAATATAATCAGCATAGCATCGTCACATAGATTTAAAATAAGGTGTAGAATAGGCCACATCGTCCACATAGTGATTACTGCGAACTGGCTACTGAGGTACAGCAGCATCCAGAAACCTGTTTGCCTACATCCTTCCTAGATGTCGCTACTGTGGGCTTTCTTATATATAGTGATCATTTACGCAAAAACATAATCTGATAAAAGCACATTAGATAAAATGCATGTAGCAGACTTATTAAAATTGATGACTATCATAGAAACCAAATGTGATACATTAAAAGATGAATGCAGTTACCCATGTAAAATTATTAAAAGAAAAAATATATGAAGAGAATAGGTCCGACCCTTTTTCTATAGTGAATTTACGGTCAACAATTAATATAGCGTAATACACTGCCTGTGGCAACCTATAAATTTCTTATGAAAGTATTTGATTTGCTAAGAGAATGGTGCCGCTGATATGCCAGCAAAGCGTCGACAGCTATAGTTTGTGCAGGTAACTGAATTCCCGCGACATCACATTGAGCACCTACGGAATGTTAGTTGAACCTTCCACAGACCGGCAACCACATTGAATGTAAGGTGTTTCTGCCGGTTGTTCCAGAACGGTGCAATTGTTCTCGATTCAATCTTGGACGTCGCACCAGACTATCATAGCGGCCACAGCCCGCAAGACTGACGTGCCGTTCAGAGTGTCGACTGGGACCGACAGGAATGGTGTATTGGAAACTAGAACGCGAGCACCACTCTTCAGCCGTACGCCGAAGCATGATGACTTTGAAGCCCGCCTTTCGTGGGGAAGCTAACGACGTGACTCTAGAGATGAAAGCCGCAAAATCGTATTCAGAAACAGTATACTCAAAATGAGAAGAGATGCTGCCTGGTGTCACTGGTGGTCATTTAACGAGACGGTCACGCTCGAAGACAGTGCATCTGGTCCCATCTGGGCATCTTGGTGTGGGAAAATCACAACCCGTGAAGGCTGCAACATCTGGTACTTACGACAGGCCTGTGAATTAGAGATGGGGGATCCGCTCCTGAACCGATTCATAGAGTTGAATCTTTCAAAGGAGTGAACAATCAGTGATTCAGAAAAAAAGAACGGTAGCTCCAAACGTTTCCAACGGCAGAGAGAGAGAGAGAGAGAGAGAGAGACGGAGCATATCAGCAGGGCCTCTGCTGGTCAGAGCACACTGCACGCCACACAACACAGCCAGCGCCGGCCTCTGCCCTGCTTCTGACTTGGCTGCCTGCATTGTGCAGTGCCCCATTGGATTTTGTGTTTCACATATGCCGTAACGTCTCTGTGCTTCCTCTGCCGCGTGCAGTGTCTGGCGCACCTAAAACTTAGCATCGCACTCCGTCGGCGATCGTTTCAGTCGCACGTCCTGCCCTCTGGGCAGTTGATGCGAGCAACAGGACAGAGAGCCTCCTAGCGGAGAACATAAGAACTACTTGCAACAACCTGCTCGCAAGAGAACGGACGATTTGTCTCGGAGCGGGTGACTGGTGGCCGTTGACCGCTCCCCCCACCCTCGGAACTCGCCCGCTCAACGCTCACCCCACCGCTCTCGACTCTAGCCAGAGCGTTGAGCAATGCAACTCAGGTGTCACTCTGGTCTCTGCGGTCTTAGCTCACGCAGTAATACAGCTCGCGGCTCGACCAGCTTGACTCAGCGCCTCCGCATCGGAGTTCGTCTATACTGGATATTGTTCTTCGTACTAATACCGATGTGTATATTACATAATTATGTTATGTATACATCATTTGTTTTTATTTTATTTTTATTTGTTTAAACTGATCAGATGAGGTTCCTGACGACTCCTCTTACTATAGGATTTTTTATTATGGACACTCGAATTTACGCTTTAATTACGAGTGAACCGATAAAAGTATCGCAAAATGTGATACACCAATATTTTCCTTGTTTTATTCTGCGGAAGGCTATATGCAGCACTTTGGTCTTACAGTCAGCTTTATATATTTTTCTAATTGTAGTACGGATATTGCGATTTTGGGCGTCTTCGGAAGGAAACGTTCACTTTAAAAATATATGGCTTGGGATGTATTTGTACGAGGTTAATGAAATTTTAATACATTATACCCAAATACATTGTTAATGTAAATCTCAAGTTACAACATTTTCCGATCACCCAAAAAACCACGATAGTGCAAAATAAATCGATAATCAAAAACTTTGTCATAGCGTGGAAATTTCAATAAACAATACAAAATTCTTACTCATTATCTGTGTTAATTCAAAATAGGATCAAATAAGATCAAAATACAGGTATAGTACTGGAATAAACCAAGTTTAAAGGGCAATGTGCCTTCCATTTATTTTCTATTGTGAATGAGTGGTGAGTCATGAAAAAGACCTAGTTCACTTCAGGGAGTGAACAGTTCTGATCCGATCTCTGAAAAGAACAGTTTTTTCCATCTCTACTGTGAATAGGACAGAACACACCCGGAACTTCAGTCAGCCCAGGTCGCTGACGTGTCCGCCTCTATAGCTGCGCAGTCAGCTTGACGGATTGCTAATCGCAGGGGTTGCCACTGAACTCGGGGTCGTTCACTACCTATTTTTCACGTGGCTCATCTGCAAAGGGGGTTGGTAGTAAATGGTTGCATTTGCGCCCCTACTATTGAGTCATATATTGGCTAGCTTTTGAACAGCAGTGAATTGAACTATACACGTTCATATTGAAACTTATTTATTTAAAAGAAACACTTTTAACTTTCTGGCCATGCATTTTTAAGTTCACAAATAAATCCGATCTGTACAAATAATAATCGGTGCAATTCGTACACTGTTTGTCCCGCACCTACACACTTCCACGTTTTCCTTCACATACACTGCCGTCCATGCTTGCACTCGCGGCACTTTGCCGCTCCCAACTTACCACCACAACGGGCCAACGACAAAAGACCCGATTTTCCCGTTCATATCCACAGTCCTGAGTTGGGTCAGGTGACACTACATCAGTCAAAATAATCCCTAAACATGGCCACAATTCGTTTACAATTTTTTATAAGATTTAATTACTTGAATCTAAATACGTTATATAATTTTACACACTTATCACCACAGTTTTATAATTCGTTGCAATTAAAAGAAAACCAAAACACTATGCAACGGAACTACAACGCCCATCAAAATACAAAACAAGTATTTTCCGGTCTATTTTGTCCAACATATTATCTCTGCTGCTGTGCTTTAAATTTAAATTACGAACTACTTGAAAGAGCTCCATATTATCCCGTGTTATCTTACAGGGTCTGGGTTCGATTGCCGGCCGTGTCGGAGACTTTCTCCGATCGGGGACTGGGTGTTGTGTTGTGCTTACGTTCGTATCGTCACGACTGACATTCCATTACTGAGATGACTGTATGAGCATGTCCCGAATGCCAATAAATTGAAAGAAAAATAAAAAAAAAAATTGTTTTTGAACAGTTCTCGGGTATCCGACCGGGTAGCGTCGTAATTTCTCCACAATATTTCGGCAGACGTACACGCTGCCATCTTCAGGGGGTTCCTGACGAATGCTGTGCTGGGGCCCTATTCTGTATCCTTCATATCGATCGGTGTAGTTGGTTCGTTTCGGTAGTGACGCCATTTTCGGTTCTTTATCGAAATAACCTATTCAGTAAGCTTCTGAGACCTGTTATCGCCGGCCGCGGTGGTCTAGCGGTTCTGGCGCTGCAGTCCGGAACCGCGGGACTGCTACGGTCGCAGGTTCGAATCCTGCCTCGGGCATGGGTGTGTGTGATGTCCTTAGGTTAGTTAGGTTTAAGTAGTTCTAAGTTCTAGGGGACTTATGACCTAAGATGTTGAGTCCCATAGTGCTCAGAGCCATTTGAACCATTTGAACCTGTTATCGAACGGTCCTCCCACCGATTTTACGACAATTGTACCGAGAGGTTTTGGATTTCGGTGTGGCGCTGTCGATCGATGAGCTATGGTTTATGTACACCTATAATTTGTTACTTTAAATATATTTAGCGGTTTTAGCTTTGGATTTAGTGATTGAGTTACAAAAGAATCACCAGAGGACGCATCCAGTTGGAAAGTGAATTCATAATAGACTATTATCCTTCGTTACAGATATGGTTAGGTTAGGTTGTTATTGTGAATGATTACATCCAAAAAGAAAACTTTTTCGGTTAATATTCTCTCAAAATACGTGTTATTTTAATGCAAATAAGAGTTCAAAGATCATTAAATAGCAAGACATCGGCTCTGCTTACATATATTACATGAGTGTGAAGTGACGTTACTATTGACTTCGTGTACTTTTTCCCACAAACGGTTTAGTTACTAACTATCGAAACGTGTTTACAACTTTCAAGTAACAATGGAAAGCAGTTATGTGAAGCCTGATATTAGAAACCTTCCAAACTATTATGCATTTCTGATTTACGCAGCATCGTTTGGCAACGAAGTCAGCCTACGTTCCTCCGCAATAGTACACGTTTTCAGCCACGCGTAGCTGTTGTTGATTAGAGTAGCCAAGTGGTTAGTGCGCGGGATTGCTACACGTAAGGGCACGGGTTAGCGCTCGGATGGATGCAATTTTTTTTTTTTTTTTTTCCTCTTCATGTATGCAACACGTTCTGACACATTGTTAAGATTTTTCTGCAATATTACTTACATGTAAGAGCGCACTTCCTCAGTAATGATTTTGTGATTTCTGTTTGTTTAAAATACGAAATATGAAATTGTTGGAGATGAAATTGCTGTGAGTGAAACAACCGACAGTGACTTTATATTTTTTCTTGTCAGAAATAATTCACCATTTTTTCTGAATATGTAGCGGTTTCCGAGTATGCTGTTAGACAGGAATCTAAGAGCACAACTTAAATTACTGGGAATGTAACTAGCAGCAGTCATCTACATAATCTTGCTTGTCACAAGTCTTTATCTGCGATCGAATCCTCAACAACAGTAGACAGAGATGAAAGATCTCCGCCGTAATATCTTTAGACTGTAGCACCATATACGAAACATTTTCATTCATGAGATGCGTGTTATAAACTTCGATGGACTGCAGGAGCTCTCGAAAAAGCGTTTTTTCAATTTTGTTTTTAAGACCGAAATCGTTGACGTATCGTATAGGGAATGGGATCTCTAGGAGCGAGTTATAACCACGTTCTGTTTACCTTCTTATTCTCTGAAACTCTCAATCAATTTTTTGGTTGTTTTTATAGATGTATCAGTGCAATGTGGTACTACACACTGTTCCTAACTCATTTTCCGAAGCGTAAAATCCAAAGCACGATGTCAGTGTGAATGAGAATAAGATGACATAATGCGGAATTTACGACAATCTGCAGAATACAGTCAAAAACGCTATCGTTATTATGCATGCATGGAAACATGCGGTCAGGGAAACTGTAAAAATTTCTATACATTTCAGCTGAGTATCATTTTCGTCCGACATTTGCGCTGGTATTTTAGCAACACTTCGTACTGCGAAAACGCAATTTTCGGTACTTGGAAGAATAGCGCGCCTGTGTCGTCTGCCAGCCGCTTGGTGTTCGTGGCGCTGTGCGCGCTGCAGTGCGCATGCGCGGATCTGTGGCCGCTTGCTTTTGATTGGCTTCGACAACAGCGCTTCGGTTCTCTAGACCCGAACGGTATCGCTACCGAAATGCATACTGAATAAAGATGGGACTCTAATTCGAGTACTAGACCGTTCGGTGCTCTTGAGTACCGAAAAGATCGGCGCAATGGCGGAAAGATACAGTATGGGCACCCTGCTCTTCTCGGCGCCCTATGTATACTAGCCGTTACACCCTCCACCGTTCCTCTCCTGGCGGCCAGCGCGGCGGCTACTGGAGGTGGTGGGGGAAGCGGCGCCTGGGTCTGTACTGGGGTCTGCAGTATCCCTGCTGCCGCCGTCGGGGGCGGCCCTCGATCTCTGCGATCCACTGTTTCCGATGTGATAGTCAAGTGGAAACATCAAGGGACACACGCAGCACAAAAGCGTACGAGCCCACTTTGTCTGTTGACTAACAGAGACCGCCGACATTTCAAGAGGGTTGTAATATGTAATAGACAGCCATCTATCCAGACCATCACACAGTAATTCCAAACTGCATTAGGATCCACTGCAAGTACTATGACAGCTAGGCGGGAGGTGAGAAAACTTGGATTTGATGGTTGAGCAGCATCTCATAAGCCACACATCACGCTGATAAATGCCAAACGAAGCCTCGCTTGGTATAAGGAGGGTAAACATTTGACGTTTGAACAGTGGAAAAACGTCGTGTGGAGTGACCAATGACGGTACACAATGTGGCGATTCGATGGCAGGGTGTGGGTATGGCGAATGCCCGGTGAACGTCATCTGCCAGCGTGTATAGTGCCAACAGCAAAATTCGGAGGCGGTGGTATTATGGTGTGGTCGTGTTTTTCATGGAGGGGGCTTGGACCCCTTGTTGTTTTGCGTGGCACTATCACAGCAGAGGGCTACATTGATGTTTTAAGCACCTTCTTGCTTCCCACTGTTGAACTGCAATTCGGAGGTGGCGATTGCATCTTTCAACACGATCGGGCACTTGTTCATAATGCACAGTCTGTGGCAGACTGGTTACACGACAATGATATCCGTGTAATGGACTGGCCTGCACAGAGTCCTGACCTGAATCCTACAGAACACCTTTGGGATGTTCTGGAACGCCGAGGTCGTGCCAGGCCTCACCGACCGACATAGATACCTCTCCTCAGTGCAGCACTCTGTGAAGAATGGGCTACCATTCCCGAAGAAACCTTCCAGCATCTGACTGAAAATGTGCTTGCGAGAGTGGAAGCTGTCATCAAGGCTAAGGGACAACACCATACTGAATTCCAGCATTACCGATGGAGCGCGCCACGAACTTGTAAGTCATTTTAAGCCGGATGTCCGGATATTTTTGATCACATAGTGTATGGGCGAACAAACTTGAGCTCGGCCTATCGCACCGAAGGAGCTGTTCCTACATTTCTATTCATGGTTGGCTGTCGTGACCTATCGTGTAGAATTGGCCTCTGGTGTTGTCGCCCTGTGGTGGTGTTGATGTCCCAAGCTACTGGCGAGCTGGTTGCGGGAGAGGTCCATCTTTTCATAAAACGGAGGGGCTGTTTGACGGAATCTATCCCTCAACAATGCAAGGGTCGCATCTTCATGGAGGTAGCGCGGGGGTAGAGACTAGGAAAGAGCTAGTTTGAGCGCCCGATTTTGCACCCTCTGTAGGGTAGCAATGTGGGAGTCGGCAGTGTACACCTCCTCACGGCCGCGGACTCCAGCACTGGACGAACCGGTGTCAGCTGGAGCGTGATGACGTGGCGAGGAGGAAGCGTCGATTCGGGGTTGAGCCGAGGTCAGCGCATGCGTAAACGCCCTACAGCCGTGTCCCTGCCCTCTCTGACATGCGATAGATTAGATTAGATTAGATTTACTTTGATTCCAATTGATCCGTAGTGAGGAGGTCCTCCAGGATGTAGAACATGTCTGGAAAACAACAATACATGAAAAATATTTACAACTCAAACAAATAAGCTAATGTACCATTCCACAGGTCCCAAGTGGCATGGTCGTCGTTTTTTCATGAACGCTATGTGAAAGAATCATTTTACAAATACTAATGCACTGAATTTAAAATAAAAAAGTTTTTTATTTATTTATAAGGCAATAAAAGTGTAATACAACTACTAAATACTTATTTACAATGAACACATTACTGCACTGAACTGGTGCAGTAGTTACATTGTACACACACACACACACACACACACACACACACTTATTTACAATGAACACATTACTGCACTGAAATTGTGTAGAAGTTACATTATATATATATATATATATATATATATATATATATATATATATATATATATATCACACTTATTTACAATGAACACATTACTGCACTGAAATTGTGAAGAAGTTACATTATATATATATATATATATATATATATATCAGTTGGTTCTACTGAGAAATTCATCAATGGAGTAGAAGGAGCTGGCCACCAATAAATCCTTTAGGCTTCTCTTAAACTGAATTTCATTGGTTGTTAAGCTTTTTATGGCTGCTGGCAAGTTATTAAAAATGTGTGTTCCTGAATAATGCGCACCTTTTTGTACAAGACTACGTTACTTTAAATCCTTGTGAAGAGTATTCTTATTTCTAGTACTGATTCCATGAACTGAGCTGTTGGTTTGAAAAAGTGATATATTTTTAATGACAAATTTCATTAAGGAATAAATATATTGGGAAGCAGTAGTTAGTATCCCTAGTTCCTTGAACAGGCTTCTGCAGGATGTTCTTGAGTTCACACCACATATAACTCTTACTGCACGTTTTTGTGCCTGGAAAACTTTGTGCTTGGCTTGATCAATTGCCCCAAAAAATAATCCCATATGACATTATGGTATGAAAGTAAGCATAGTATGCCAGCTTTTTCATTTTTATATCCCCTGGATGTCTGACACAATTCGCATTGCAAATAGAGATTTGTTAAGACGCTTCAGCAGTTCTGTGATGTGCTCCTCACAGTTGAATTTATTATCAAGCTGTAATCCCAAGAATTTAACACTGTCCACTTCTTCTGTCTGCTTGTCATCGTATGTTAGGCATATACTCGTGGGACACCCCTTACAAGTTCTGAACCGCATGTAGTGTGTTTTTTCAAAGTATAGTGACAAAGAATTGGCTAGGAACGAGTGATTAATGTCCAAAAATATTTTATTAGCTTACCCTTCTAAGACTACACTTGATTTGCTATTTATTGCAATGTTTGTATCATCGGCAAACAAAACGAACTTGGCTTCTGGTAATGCTACTGATGAAAGGTCATTTATATACACAAGAAAAAGTAAGGGCCCTAAAATGGAACCTTGTGGGACCCCACATGTAATTAGTTCCCAGCTGGATGATGCCTGATAGCTTGATACATGTCTCTTTCCTAATAACACCCTTTGTTTCCTGACAGAGATATAAGATTTGAACCATTTTGCACCATTTCCTGTTACACTATAATATTCTAATTTGCTTAAAAGGATATTGTGATTTACACAGTCAAATCCCTTTGACGGATCACAAAATATACCAGTTGCCTGCAATTTTTTGTCTAATGAATTAAGCACATTTTCACTGTAGCCAGGTAAGAAGCTGATCGAACTTTACCATGGCGTAGGCAGCAGTCTTGGTCCACGGGGTGGGGCCTCCAGCAATGACGAATGGCGGCGGAGCCGGCGGAATCTTCCGTTCGGTGAAAATGACCCCTCACGCTTCCCATCACTGAATTTGAGCCGCCATTTGGTGGCCCAGGCACTCAAGATATCACATCGAAGTTGGGGGCGGCAGAGATAATACAATACTCCCCATCACCTTTTGCACTGGCGGGCCTCTCATGACATCTAGTGGTCAATTCCGCATTACATACGATTGTCTGGATACTTTTGAATCGCGTCCTTCAACAGAGCTTTATGTAGATCATTTTACCATATTCGTAGGTTCCTCACTTAAAGCTGGCTTATGAAAGTTAGTAGGTTTTCATGGGACGGCTCTTCACACGACAGCCAAACACAGCAGCCGTCTCAGGTCCTCTAGCGTCAAGCGCTGACAGTAATTACAGCTTTTTAAGCCGCTTCCTGTTATTTCATTGAATCACGCTGACAGGCCCCAACATTACGTTGAAGAATTAATATATGGTATAAGCTAAAGGAAAAACTTTAAGCAGCACCACCTGTCATCGTGCAAACCTGTCTTCAATATTCGTCATTCGTCTTTGTGGTTTTACAGACTTAACTGCTACAAGCATTTTGCAGTTTTGGGTGCTTCCTTACACCCGACATATTCAACACATAAAAGGCGATTAATCTTCAAACTTACATTACACGGAGGTGGCAAAAGTCACGAGATTCTGCGTAATGGTAGTAAAGCTACCCGACATGACATATGCTTAACAAGTCGTTGGAAGCCCCCTGCAGGAAAATTGAACCATGCTGTCCCTACAGCCGTCCATACTTGCGGAAGTGTTGCCAGTGCCCGTAAATGTTCGATGGGCACCGAAGTAAGAGTGATTTCAGGTGTGCCGCAGGGGAGTGTCGTAGGACCGTTGCTGTTCACAATATACATAAATGACCTTGTGGATGACATCGGAAGTTCACTAAGGCTTTTTGCGGATGATGCTCTGGTATATCGAGAGGTTGTAACAAAGTAAAATTGTAATGAAATGCAGGAGGATCTGCAGCGAATTGACGCATGGTGCAGGGAATGGCAATTGAATCTCAATGTAGACAAGTGTAATGTGCTGCGAATACATAGAAAGAAAGATCCCTTATCATTTAGCTACAAAATAGCAGGTCAGCAACTGGAAGCAGTTAATTTCATAAATTATCTGGGAGTACGCATTAGGAGTGATTTAAAATGGAATGATCATATAAAGTTGATCGTTGGTAAAGCAGATGCCAGACTGAGATTCATTGGAAGAATCCCAATGAAATGCAATCCGAAAACAAAGGAAGTAGGTTACAGTACGCTTGTTCGCCCACTGCTTGAATACTGCTCAGCAATGTGGGATCCGTACCAGATAGGGTTGATAGAAGAGATAGAGAAGATCCAACGGAGAGCAGCGCGCTTCGTTACAGGATCATTTAGTAATCGCGAAAGCGTTACGGAGATGATAGATAAACTCCAGTGGAAGACTCTGCAGGAGAGACGCTCTGTAGCCCGGTACGGGCTTTTGTTGAAGTTTCGAGAACATACCTTCACCGAGGAGTCAAACAGTATATTGCTCCCTCCTACGTATATCTCGCGAAGAGACCACGAGGATAAAATCAGAGAGATTAGAGCCCACACAGAAGCATATCGACAATCCTTCTTTCCACGAACAATACGAGACTGGAATAGAAGGGAGAACCGACAGAGGTACTCAAGGTACCCTCCGCCACACACCGCCAGGTGGCTTGCGGAGTATGGATGTAGATGTAGATGGGATTCATATCGGGCGACCTGTGTGGCCAGATCACTAGCTCGATTTGTGCAGAATGTTCTTCAAACCAATCGCGAACAGTAGTGCCCCGGTTACATGGCGCATTGTCATCCATAAAAGGTCCATCATTGTTTTGGAGCATGAAGTCCATAAATGACACCAAATGGTCTCCAAGTAGCCGAACATAATTATTTCCAGTCAATGATGGGTTCAGCTGGACCAATGTTGATCCCCGTTCATTCCACGCAAACACAGCCCACGTTGTTATGGAGTCACCACCAACTTGCACACTGCCTCAATGATAAACTGGGTCCATGGACTTTTGGGACCTGCGCCACAATCGAACCCTGCTCTCAGCTATTACCAAGTGAAATCGGGACTCTTCTGACCAGGTTACGGTTTTCCAGTCGGCTAGGATCCAACCGATATGGCCAGGAGAGGTCCTGTAGTGGATGTCATGCTGTTAGCGAAGGAACTCGCTTGAGCTGTCTGGTGCCACAGCCCATTAACGCTGAAGGGGTAGCGCCTTTGCATCGCTCCTGTCACTTGTTAGGATGATATCGTTATAGGTATGAGTCATCGACAGTGTAAGTAGGCTGTTTATGTTTTCTTATTGGCAACGTTACGTAGCGCTCTGTATGAAAATCACTGACTGTGCTGTGTGCAGTCTGTGGCTAGTTTGCATTGTTGTCTGCCATTGTAGTGTTGGGCAGCGGCAGCTGGATGTGAACAGCGCGTAGCGTTGCGCAGTTGGAGGTGAGCCGCCACCAGTGGTGGATGTGGGGAGAGAGATGGCGGAGTTTTGAAATTTTTAAAACTGGATGTCATGAACTGATGTGTATATTATGAGTTTTCAACATTTTTAAGGTAAATACATTGATGGTTCTCTATTAAAATCTTTCATTTGCTAACTATACCTATCAGTAGTTAGTGCCTTCAGTAGTTTGAATCTTTTATTTAGCTGGCAGTAGTGGCGCTCGCTGTATTGCAGTAGTTCGAGTAACGAAGATTTTTGGTGAGGTAAGTGATTTGTGAAAGGTATCGGTTAATGTTAGTCAGGGCCATTCTTTTGTAGGGATTTTTGAAAGTCAGATTGCGTTGCGCTAAAAATATTGTGTGTCAGTTTAAGCACAGTCATTTGTAATTTTTTCTAAGGGGACGTTTCAACAGATGTCACCAGCTGACATGGACTTGAGTTACGGAGCCGCACGTAGTTGTACTAGTAGACGGCTGAGGTCAGCAGTTGACGGACATTGTTAGCAGTCGTAGTCAAAACAATGTTGTAAAGTTATGTATGATTAATATTTAATGTATTTGCATAATTATAATTGTTTTATATGTGTAGTAATTAGCAGTGTGAGTGTTGTATGAGTGAAGAAGAACAGAAGTAAATGAAAATTGTTTTGTTTATTCACGAAGTACCTGTTAAACTATACAGGGGATTTACTATAATTCAATGTGCAGTCAGTTTATGGTACTAATAAATCGTGAGTAGAACACAAATTAATCCGTAATTTCAGAAGGAGTAATTTCATATTTCACACTTTTATAAATTTATTTATTTAGCAATTGCCATAGAAAGAAATGTTTTACTATGATTGGTCATTGAAGTAAAGCGCGGGTTAGCGCGGGATAATACTGCAACCTGATTTGCTGTTTGTGATATCAGCCAATCAGAAAAATGCAGGCTCGCGCCAATCTATGCTGGGAACAAAGCCTTTGGTGTGATCTAGTCGGGTCGGGGCTGAGGGTTCGAACTAGTAACATATCATTGAAAGCAGCTCCGACGAAAGTACTATAAAATCGCGGAAAAATGCTAATTACGAGTTCGCGAAGTAGTACACACTGTATTTAAGTGAACGGTACAGTGGAAGTCGTGTGGAATTTCGGACGGAATATCAAAATTATTGCTTTTGACTGTTAGTTAAAACCGCGTGGCGTGTTGTGCGATCTAAGACTGGAACAGGTATTACGTGTAGAGCAGAGTGCACAACATTTGAGCGAGCATCCGGTGAACTCTATTAACTTCGGTAACGGATGTAAATACCATAAACTGGCTACGTGTGTGATTGTGGTGTGCATGTGAACTTTACATTGTGTTGCCACCTAGTACGGACTTGGCTGTATTAACTGTGAACTTTATCGTAAAAAAACACCTGAAAATTTACGAGGTGCATTCAAGTTCTAAGGCCTCCGATTTTTTTTCTAATTAACTACTCACCCGAAATCGATGAAACTGGCGTTACTTCTCGACGTAATCGCCCTGCAGACGTACACATTTTTCACAACGCTGACGCCATGATTCCATGGCAGCGGCGAAGGCTTCTTTAGGAGTCTGTTTTGACCACTGGAAAATCGCTGAGGCAATAGCAGCACTGCTGGTGAATGTGCGGCCACGGAGAGTGTCTTTCATTGTTGGAAAAAGCCAAAAGTCACTAGGAGCCAGGTCAGGTGAGTAGGGAGCATGAGGAATCACTTCAAAGTTGTTATCACGAAGAAACTGTTGCGTAACGTTAGCTCGATGTGCGAATGCGTTGTCTTGGTGAAACAGCACACGCGCAGCCCTTCCCGGACGTTTTTGTTGCAGTGCAGGAAGGAATTTGTTATTCAAAACATTTTCGTAGGATGCACCTGTAACCGTAGTGCCCTTTGGAACGCAATGGGTAAGGATTACGCCCTCGCTGTCCCAGGACATGGACACCATCATTTTTTCAGCACTGGCGGTTACTCGAAAGTTTTTTGGTGGCGGTGAATCTGTGTGCTTCCATTGAGCTGACTGGCGCTTTGTTTCTGGATTGAAAAATAGCATCCACGTCTCATCCATTGTCACAACCGACGAAAAGAAAGTCCCATTCATGCTGTCGTTGCGCGTCATCATTGCTTGGCAACATGCCACACGGGCAGCCGTGTGGTCGTCCGTCAGCATTCGTGGCACCCACCTGGATGACACTTTTCGCATTTTCAGGTCGTCATGCAGGATTGTGTGCACAGAACCCACAGAAATGCCAACTCTGGAGGCGATCTATTGAACAGTCATTCGGCTATCCCCCAAAACAATTCTCTCCACTTTCTCGATCATGTCGTCAGACCGGCTTGTGTGAGCCCGAGGTTGTTTCGGTTTGTTGTCACACGATGTTCTGCCTTCATTAAACTGTCGCACCCACGAATGCACTTTCGACACATCCATAACTCCATCACCACATGTCTCCTTCAACTGTCGATAAATTTCAATTGGTTTCACACCACGCAAATTCAGAAAACGAATGATTGCACGCTGTTCAAGTAAGGAAAACGTCGCCATTTTAAGTATTTAAAACAGTTCTCATTCTCGCCGCTGGCGGTAAAATTCCATCTGCCGTACGGTGCTGCCATCTCTGGGACGTATAGACAATGAACGCGGCCTCATTTTAAAACAATGCGCATGTTTCTATCTCTTTCCAGTCCGGAGAAAAAAAATCGGAGGCCTTAGAACTTGAATGCACCTCGTACATTGCCAAGTTAAAACTTTTATTTCAGTAGGTAGCCACATCCCATTTACCGGACAATTCTATGTATGTTGCGACCTGCAGTAGACAGTAGTCGTCTAGTATTTTCTACTAAAGCTTTTAGCTAGACAAATGAACATTGTTGGACACTGGCAGGGCGGTAAAAAGTAACGTGTCGCGTCGCAACGCCATATTTCGTCGCACTGTCTAAGCGGATACATTCGTCATGTGTCCCACATCCATTTCTGTAGTTACTTCATGCAGTGTTCCTTTTCTGTTACCACTGTCAACTCTACCCAAAAGCCGTTGCTCTCCGTCG
The DNA here is from genome assembly GCF_023898315.1 of Schistocerca nitens. NCBI lineage: Eukaryota > Metazoa > Arthropoda > Insecta > Orthoptera > Acrididae > Schistocerca > Schistocerca nitens. The sequence continues at coordinate 15,858,742 of NC_064619.1, forward strand.
TTAAGTGAAGATCGTTGGCAACTTCGTTGTCTGTGATGAGAGGTAATTCCTGACGTCTCGTACTCTCGGCATACTCTTGCCACTGTGGATCGCAGAATATCGAATTTCCTAACGATTTACGAAATGGAATGTCCCATGCGTCCAGCTCCAGTCACCATTCCGCGTTCAGTCTGTTAATTCCCGTCGTGAAGGGCCATGATCACGTCGGAAACCTTTTCACCTGAGCACAAATGACTGCTCCGACAGTGCACTGCCTTTTTATATCTACATCTACATACATACTCCGCAACCCACCATACGGTGCGTGGCGGAGGGTACCTCGTTCCACAACTAGCATCTTCTTTCCCTGTTCCACTCCCAAACAGAACGAGGGAAAAATGACTGCCAATATGCCTCTGTACGAGCCCTAATCCCTCTTATCTTATCTTTGAAGTCTTTCCGCGAAATGTAAGTTGGCGACAGTAAAATTGTACTGCAGTCAGCCTCAAATGCTGGTTCTCTAAATTTCCTCAGTAGCGATTCACGAAAAGAACGCCTCCTTTCCTCCAGAGACTTCCACCCGAGTTCCTGAAGCATTTCCGTACACTCTTGTGATGATCAAACCTACCAGTAACAAATGTAGCAGCCCGCCTCTGAATTGCTTCTATGTCCTCCCTCAATCCGACCTGATAGGGATCCCAAACGCTCGAGCAGTACTCAAGAATAGGTCGTATTAGTGTTGTATAAGCAGTCTCCTTTACAGATGAACCACATCTTCCCAAAATTCTACCAATGAACCGAAGACGACTATCCGCCTTCCCCACAACTGCCATTACATGCTTGTCCCACTTCATATCGTTCTGCAATGTTACGCCCAAATATTTAATCGACGTGACTGTCTCAAGCGCTACACTACTAATGGAGTATTCAAACATTACAGGATTCTTTTTCCTATTTATCTGCATTAATTTACATGTATCTATATTTAGAATTAGCTGCCATTCTTTACACCAATCACAAATCCTGTCCAAGTCATCTTTTGTATCCTCCTACAGTCATTCAACGACGACACCTTCCCGTACACCACAGTATCATCAGCAAACGGCCGCACATTGCTATCCAGCCTATCCAAAAGATCATTTATGTAGATAGAAAACAACAGCGGACCTACCACACTTCCCTGGGGCACTCCAGATGATACTCTCACCTCCGATGAACACTCACCATCGAGGACAACGTACTGGGTTCTATTAGTTAAGAAGTCTTCGAGGCACTCACATACTTGGGAACCAATCCCATATGCTCGTACCTTAATTAGGAGTGTGCAGTGGGGCAACGAGTCAAACTCTTTCCGGAAGTCAAGGAATATGGCATCCGTCTGATACCCTTCATCCATGGTTCGCAAGATACGATATGAAAAAAGGGCGAGTTGCGTTTCGCAGGAGCGATGCTTTCTAAAGCCGTGCTGATGCATGGACAGCAACTTCTCTGAAACTTCCTGGCAGATTAAAACTGTCATTATCACTTCGAAATGATAAAGAGGAGATTATCTGTTCACAGTATATCATAACTGCTTGACTCGTAACTTACAATGCTCGTTTCATTAAAATTAAGGACATCCAATACCCAAAACTGCGTTAACACGTCTGACCTGGCTTCAATTAAATTTCATACTTGGTTTAATGTACATTGTCACCTCGAAGTTTCGTCAATTTCTAAAGCATTAAGCAACGTGTAAGTGATAGAATTTCCTTTTCATATCAAAGTATGCTTTTGGATATACAGGGCTTAATGTAAGAGTATATGCTACATCAGTTTGACTTAAAATGCTTTGCGGTACACAGTGCAGTCTTCGATCCTTACTTTTTATTCCAAGCAATAGATTTTTTTTGAAAGGTAACATTTATCGTCTGAATTTTTTCATGGAGGCAATAATTTCTTGTTCTAAGTACCCTATTCTTTCTTGACCTTTGATTAAATCAGTCGCGTCTGGGTGAAATTCTGGATTAAGCGTTTTCCTCAATTTAGTTTTGTTTGAAAACAAAACTTTCAATGTAGTGGGCACAGTTTTCTATTCTTTTTTAAAATTAGGGTAGCACAAGCCTGTCCAGATAGACGCGTATGTTAGCACTCCGCTTCCAGGGTTCTAGCACCCCTCAGTTACACGATTTGCATACATTTAGAAAATGTTTGCACACTTTCACATGGATAAACAATCAACAACCAACAAAGCCTTAAATTAACCATGCTAAATCCAACAGTAACCATGCCAACCCTGTGTAGAAGCGAGGGAAAGGCACAAAAAAAGAAGCTGTCTTTCTGTTACAACATCATCTGCTATGAACCTACAACTTACAGCATCATATACAGGGTGTTTCAAAAATGACTGGTATATTTGAAACGGCAATAAAAACTAAACGAGCAGCGATAGAAATACACCGTTTGTTGCAATATGCTTGGGACAACAGTACATTTTCAGGCGGACAAACTTTCGAAATTACAGTAGTTACAATTTTCAACAACAGATGGCGCTGCAAGTGATGTGAAAGATATAGAAGACAACGCCGTCTGTGGGTGCGCCATTCTGTACGTCGTCTTCCTGCTGTAAGCGTGTGCTGTTCACAACGTGCAAGTGTGCTGTAGACAACATGGTTTATTCCTTAGAACAGAGGATTTTTCTGGTGTTGGAATTCCACCGCCTAGAACACAGTGTTGTTGCAACAAGACGAAGTTTTCAACGGAGGTTTAATGTAACCAAAGGACCGAAAAGCGATACAATAAAGGATCTGTTTGAAAAATTTCAACGGACTGGGAACGTGACGGATGAACGTGCTGGAAAGGGCCTCGGGTTTCCGTTCGCCATGTTGCAGCTGCGGTCCAAATGACGCCAACGTCCACGTATCGTCTCATGCGCCAGAGTTTACACCTCTATCCATACAAAATTCAAACGCGGCAACCTCTCAGCGCCGCTACCATTGCTGCACGAGAGACATTCGCTAACGATATAGTGCACAGGATTGATGACGGCGATATGCATGTGGGCAGCATTTGGTTTACTGACGAAGCTTATTTTTACCTGGACGGCTTCGTCAATAAACAGAACTGGCGCATATGGGGAACCGAAAAGCCCCATGTTGCAGTCCCATCGTCCCTGCATCCTCAAAAAGTACTGGTCTGGGCCGCCATTTCTTCCAAAGGAATCATTGGCCCATTTTTCAGATCCGAAACGATTACTGCATCACGCTATCTGGACATTCTTCGTGAATTTGTGGCGGTACAAACTGCCTTAGACGACACTGCGAACACCTCGTGGTTTATGCAAGATGGTGCCCGGCCACATCGCACGGCCGACGTCTTTAATTTCCTGAATGAATATTTCGATGATCGTGTGATTGCTTTGGGCTATCCGAAACATACAGGAGGCGGCGTGGATTGGCCTCCCCATTCGCCAGACATGAACCCCCGTGACTTCTTTCTGTGGGGACACTTGAAAGACCAGGTGTACCGCCAGAATCCAGAAACAATTGAACAGCTGAAGCAGCACATCTCATCTGCATGTGAAGCCATTCCGCCAGACACGTTGTCAAAGGTTTCGGGTAATTTCATTCAGAGACTACGCCATATTATTGCTACGCATGGTGGATATGTGGAAAATATCGTACTATAGAGTTTCCCAGACAGCTGCGCCATCTGTTGTTGAAAATTGTAACTACTGTAATTTCGAAAGTTTGTCTGCCTGAAAATGTACTGTTGTCCCAAGCATATTGCAACAAACGGTGTATTTCTATCGCTGCTCGTTTAGTTTTTATTGCCGTTTCAAATATACCGGTCATTTTTGAAACACCCTGTATATATCCATTGCAGTTAATTTCTGAGCTGAAACTTCACCTGGGTTTTGAAACTTACTACCAGATTGATCATATAACTTAATTTGTATATTACGTCTCATTTGAAACAATTGGATAGAATCGTTTGGAACAAATCTTTGCGTCATTGACATTAATTGTGTCTTCTCATTTACCACTAGCCCTTTATGTTGGAGCTGTATCACTTTTGGAAAGTGAAAGTAAACTACATCCTCGTTTCCACATCCAGAATTATTGTTCTTAACAGCAGCCCAATATGAAGTGCTTTGGTGTATTCTACTGCGCGTTCGTTAAACAGTTCGCAAGATTAGTAAAGAATAATTTGCAAGTAGTGCAGTTGGGTGGTTCGTTGATTTGGGGGAAGGGACCAGACAGCGAGGTCATCGGTCCCATCAGATTAGGGAAGGCTGGGGAAGGAAGTCGGTCGTGCCCTTTCAAAGGAACCATCCTGCCATTTTCGTGAAACAATTTAGGGAAATCACGGAAAACCTAAATCAGGATGACCAAACACGGGACCGAACCATTGTCGTCCAAAATGCGAGTCCAGTGCGCTAACCACTGCACCACCTTGCTCGGTACAGTGTAGCTGATAGCTGGTGTAATGAAGGTGTGCCTTTGGCTGCAATACTGACGTGACTGTGAAACGGAACTTGTTGCCCCGTTCCATATTTTTCTCAATAAATTTCGGTACAGGAGAATTATAGCGTGAGTGTTTATTACTCCGCAGAAATAAATCAGTTGTAACAAGCAGGAGAGAATGAACCAAACGGTGTTTATTTATTTATTTTGTTTCGTGTGTGCCACGTTTCGCTCCATCCTTTCCCTTGTGCGACCTGGGCTGTATGAATGAGAAATTATGTGAAGTAGCAGAAAGCTTTAGTCAGAGGTTGCAGCATTGCATGAGTAGAGTGATTCTGTGGTAGGATAGTACCAACCCCTAAACGCGAACAAGTTTGGGAAAGAAAGTGTGCAAGCAGGTCAGAGAGATCGCGAAAGCACGAATATTGGCTCTGTCAGGTTGGCGAACCACCTCCTTTTTGAACGAGCAACGTTTAGGCGATGTGGCCGCAGGACCACTGCTTCCTGGGTAGCGGCGCTGGACTGACGTGGGAGACGCAACCCTCGACTTATGGTAATATTAACAAATTTATTTCAAATCTGTTCGTTACTAAAGTCCAGATGTTGAAAGCAGGTGTGAGATTACCACGAAACAGCCACAAGGGAGTTTATTTTGGTAATTTGGTCAAATTTCAGTGATAAATTTGCGTTTGTGCCTTGGTCAGGCCACGCACTATGGGCCTTAAGCTCACAGTCGTATTATTGGTCTGTGCGTAACAGAAGTTAACTCATTTAATGTATTTTAATGTGGTGTTTCTTTCACAGTAATATTTTGGGGGATTTTTTTTTTATTTGCCATATTTTTTCCTTGTGTACTTGGTTTCCCGCCACGTGGTCGGTTGGAGCAACCGCCACGCTGGTAAAGTGCAGTTTCGGTGTGAAAATGTACAGTAGACGAGTGAATAAATATACGGTAGTGCGTGAGTGTAAGATGGGAAAAGAATAATGTCGTGTGTCGGTATTTTTGAATTTCTGTTTGCTACCGCAACTTGGCCACGTGTGTAAAATAGTATCAAGGTGATAATTAGTAAATGTTTCTTGCCCCCCCCCCCCCCCCCGATAACTTTTTAAACATACAGCACGTCTGCCTTAGTTGCAAATAGAAAACAAACTTTACCTAGGTTTCAGCCAAAATAATTTGGCCTTCTTCAGAAGCTATTGACACTAAACTATTGTATGCCAAAGTTTGGCCATGTCGAGTACAAAACTATAGCACCGTAGTACCCAGTCATAATCTACATTACTTAGCTGAAGAGAAACTGCAGGCCCCACTGCACGGACGAGGTCGGTAGGCCCCGAGAACTGCACCGGAAGTAATCGCAGCGAGCAGCAATGTACCGAGTATCACTGATGGACATGCGCATGCGCGAGTGGAAATATAAATGCATAACAGTAGCTACCTTTACGTTAGGATTTGGATTAATATAACCATTAAAACTGTGAATGGCGTAATATGTAACCGAACTTACTTCTGAGGAGAACGAGAACCCTATAAACGGATTCAAATCCCGTAAGAAAGACTAACTATTACTCTGCAATATTATTCCTCAATTTTGAGTACATTACTGTTTGACTAAAACGAGTGGAAACAGGCATCGGTGACTGCAAAAGCAACGTAACATCAGGGCCAGTGGAGCAGAGGTTGAAAACCTTCGAAAAAGCTCTTATTTCTCAATTGTAGCTGGTAATTAAGTAGGTTTTCTTTATCAAGCAACAGGTGTTTGAAGATTTGAAACTCCTCAAGTATGTCAAGGCTAGCGTCTTTAACCTCGCAATTTAATATCTCTGTGTTATTTGGTGGAATGGGAGGATGGGCCAACTGAACAAGGTGCTCGACAAAAGTCGAGCCACGCGTGCCGTCACCACTTTTCGTGGGTATATTTTATTTATATTCTTTACAGGCGATTGGAAAAACTGGTACGAGCTGATCTCGGGGAAGATCAGTTTGGATTCCGTAGAAATGTTGGAACACGTGAGGCAATACTGAACCTACGACTTATTAATATTCCCGGGTTCGATTCCCGGCGGGGTCAGGGATTTTCTCTGCCTCGTGATGGCTGGGTGTTGTGTGCTGTCCTTAGGTTAGTTAGGTTTAAGTAGTTCTAAGTTCTAGGGGACTTATGACCACAGCAGTTGAGTCCCATAGTGCTCAGAGCCATTTGAACCATTTGAACTTATTAATAGATTAAGAAAAGGCAAACCCACGTTTCTAGCATTTGTAGACTTAGAGAAAGCTTTTGACAACATTGACTGGAGCACTCTTTTTCAAATTCTGAAGGTGGAGTAAAATACAGGGAGCGAAAGGCTATTTACAATTTGTACGAAAACCAGATCGCAGTTATAAGAGTCGAGGGGCATAAAAGGGAAGCAGTGGTTGGGAAGGGAGTGAGATAGGGTTGTAGCCTCTCCCCGATGTTATTCAGTCTGTATATTGAGCAAGCAGTAACGGAAAGAAAAGAGAATTCGGAATAGAAATTAAAATCCGTGGAGAAGAAATAAAAACTCTGAGGTTCGCCGATGAAATTGTAATTCTGTCAGAGACAGCAAAGGACCTGGAAGAGCAGTTGAACGGAATAGACTGTGTGTTGAAAGGAAGGTATAAGATGAACATCAACAGAAGCAAAACGAGGATAATGGGAAGTAGTCAAATTAAATCAGGTGATGCTGAGGGAATTAGATTAGGAAATGAGACACTTAAAGTAGTAAAGGAGTTTTGCTATTTGGGGAGCAAAATAACTGATGATGGTCGAAGTAGAGAGAATATAAAATGTAGACTGGCAATGGCAAGGAAAGCTTTTCTGAAGAAGAGAAACTTGTTAACATCGAGTATAGATTTGAGTGTCAGGAAGTCGTTTCTGAAAGTATTTGTATGGAGTGTAGCCATGTATGGAAGTTAAACATGGACGATAAATAGTTTGGACAAGAAGAGAATAGAGGCTTTTGAAATGTGGTGCTACAGAAGAATGTTGAAGATTAGATGGGTAGATCACATAACTAATGAGGAGGAACTGAATAGAATTGGGGAGAAGAGAAATTTGTGGCACAACTTGACTAGAAGAAGGGATCGGTTGGTAGAACATGTTCTGAGGCATCAAGGGATCGCCTATTTAGTATTGGAGGGCAGCGTGGAGGGTAAAAATCGTAGAGGGAGACCAAGAGATGAATACACTAAGCAGATTCAGAAGGATGCCGGTTGCAGTAGGTACTGGGAGATGAAGAAGCTTGCACAGGATAGAGTAGCATGGAGAGCTGCATCAAACCAGTCCCTGGACTGAAGACCACAACAACAACATGTTCTTTATATCTAGCTGAGAGGGCTCTCCCTATCTGGCCGAAGTAATAAATGGTTCAAATGGTTCTGAGCACTATGGGACTTAACAGCTATGGTCATCAGTCCCCTAGAACTTAGAACTACTTAAACCTAACTAACCTAAGGACAGCACACAACACCCAGCCATCACGAGGTAGAGAAAATCCCTGACCCCGCCGGGAATCGAACCCGGGACCTGATTTTGTACACCCCAGAACGAGATAATTTGTCATCAGTTTTCTTTAACGAGTGGACCAAGCTCTTTTTGAGGCTGTTATTCGTAGAATATGCAGTCTTAAAGGCGTGCCTCTTTAAGAGTCGCATTATTTTATAAGATGCTTTGCCTATGAAGGGAATAGAAATTAAGCTAATGACGTTATCCTCTGGTGCGGCACCTAGTGTAGATCAGGTCCTAGTTTTTCTACCTGTTTTCTTGTTAAAGAGCTGTCTCACAATTTCTGGTTTATATCCATTATTATAGGCGATAACTTCTAGGGCTTGTTCTCCATTGCGTCTGCTGAAAGAGGAATGGCGAACGCTTGGTGTATGCAAGGATGGAAGAAGGCCATTTTGTGAGGTTGGGGGTGTGCAGAGTCGGCTGGGATGACATTATAGGGAAAGGTATTTTTCCGAAAAATGTTAAACCTAATACTATTGTCCTCTATTGCCAAATTTAGGTCTAAATAATTCAAATATCTATTAGAAGATTCATTTTCCAGCGTGAAGCTTATTTTCTCGTGGAGTTTATTAAAAGTTGCGAAAATTTGATCTATATCATCTTGAGACTCGTTAATTATGAATAGTAAGTCGTCTACATATCTTGCATAAAAAATAATTTTGCTCGCTAAATCTGCATTATTTTGAAAGAAAAGGTGTTCCATTGAATTTACCAAGATTTCAGATAAGACACCTGCCAGAGGGCTTCCCATTGCTAGACCAGATTAAAGAGACATTGTTATACTTCAGGATAATGCACAAGAGAGTCAGTAATTCATCTGTTTCAGTGTCGGATAATTTTTTGTGGAAACGCAACTTAGCTACTAAAATGTCTGAAAGTTTGGTTTACTGGTACGTTAGTGTACAGACTTGTGATGTCAAAGGAAACGAGTTTGGAAACATCAGAGCAGATTAAAGTTTTCATTCTGCTAGCTAGGTCAACCGAGTTTTTAATAGAGTGATTATCCACAAATACAAAGTTTTCTTTTATTTTATAATGCAGACATGTGGCAAATTTATGATAAGCGCTGTTGGTGCTATCCACTATCGGACGGATCGAATGATTAATCTTATGGACCTTAAATTGGCTCCTTAAGATTGGCGGTTTCGGATTCATATTTATGAGCCATTTTTTACGAGATTCCCCAACAAGTTTTTTAGTGTTGTGAAGTCCTACTCTTATCTCTTTTTGCAAAGTGGCGGTGGGGGTCTTTTTCCATAGGTACAATGTCATTTTCTTCAAAAAAAAAAAACTTTTTTGTCTTCTCTAAGTACTCATATTTACTGGAAATAATCAAGGAGTTGCCTTCGTCGGCTTTAGTGACCAGGGCGTCATTATTTTTCAATTTACGATTAATGTTTTTTACGGTATTAAGAACGTTAGCATCCGTTTGAATAGTGGTCAATTCTTTTTCTAAAATTTTGTAAGACTCGTAAGCCATTCGCGTTTGAACATTTTTAGTGGTTTTAGAGCACTCGAGGCCTATTTTAAGATCCACTGTTAAATTTTCTAATACGCCAGCTTCGCTAACTGTGAGTTCTACGTTGTATTTGAATCCTTTTGGCAACAGCTTATTTTCAGAAGTCGTGAAACTAATGTCTGTTTTACTAACGATTCTCTCATAAAAGCTGGGTTCGTTTATTGGATTAATGTAATTGCTCTGCGTGTTACAGCAATCAGCCCGATTTGACATATTTGAAGTTTTCTAGCATGCCCTTTAGCAATTTCTTTACGATTGGAGAGCCATTGGGCACACCCATTAGAATTGGTGTTAGAGAAATTGGTCGACAATTACTTGGTCACGACTTATCTCCTTTTTTTGTACTGGTGTGACCACTCATTTTTAAACATGCTCGGAAAGAGCCACTAGTAAATAACCAACTTACAAGTAAACAGTGTGGCCATGCTATTATGTCTCTTTTTTTTTAGTTGCAAAATCAGATAAATCATAAATGTCTTCTGCTTTTGAGCTACTTAATTTTGCAATACATATGTTATATAACTTAAATGAGCCTCCTCCCATTCACATGTAGAACAAATGTGTTCAGAATGTCGTAATAAAGAGATGTGTCCTTTAGGTCCTGTTCATATTTATTATTTGACTCAGTTGCAATAGAAGAACGTATGTCACAAGCATTCAGAAAATAGGCATTGAATTCATCTGGTGTGTCGTTCATATTACAGTCTTCGCTTTTATAATTCGTGATTCTCCCCAGTTCAGTCCTTGCAACATTCTAAGCAGCGTCACACTTGTAGGACTTACTAATGTAATTATCGTTTGCTTTACACTTTGCTTACCTGATTTCTGATCTGTATTTACTCTCTAACTCAATGTAACTAGCTTTGTCTGCATCATAATTTTATATTTATCACAGTAGGTCATAACTAATGTTCTGAGCCTCTGCAGAGTGGGTGTGAATCACTCGGCTGTAGAGTCACTTTTTCGGACTGTGGCAGTATTTCTTTTCAGAACCTTTGGGCTACAGGTCTTCAAAATCTCTTTGAGTACATTAACAAAAACTACAAATGCATCCTCAATATTCTCATTTTCGAGCAGGATGTCATGCCACCTAACCATCTGTAACTATCCTGTAACTGTCAGTATTTTGATCGTATAGTAGCATAATATGTTTTGCTTTGAGGCAGTCAAATATAGCTTATTAATTTTTAATTTTAATCATATAATTGGTTCAAATGGCTCTGAGCACTATGGACTTAACTGCTGAGGTCATCAGTGCCCTATAACTTAGAACCACTAAAACTTAAGCAACCTAAGGACATCACACACATCCATGCCCGAGGCGGGATTCGAACCTGCGACCGTAGCGGTCGAGCTTTAATCATATACCTTCGTTCTCTGAATGGAAGTAAGTACTGAACAACCCTAACTCGTACAGATCTTTTTTAACATTGGTGATGACATCAAAAGAGGATAACTGCCTGGTTGGATTGTTATAAATGCAATATAGGTTATGTGGTCTTAACATGGCAATGGCTGAATACAACCGCTATGTTCCTAGAGGCAGAGAATAAAAGTCCTCTCTACTCATAGAGGTGGAAAACAAAACATAAAATCATTCACATAATGGTGCACCATAGTATCGCATTGGTAATCGAAATTTCACTTTTACAGAAAGCATACTGTGAGCACAGTTTCCTGTAACTATGCGCCCTTGTACTTCTGTAGATAAAACTGTTTGATGTCTTTAGCATTATATCAGTGTTTATATCACCAAAGATTAATATTCGGTATCTACTTAATTTTTCAACGTAGAAGACCAAGTTTCCTAAGACCTATGTGAATAATTCACTGTCGCTTATCTAGAGTACGGTATATTGATGCTATTACGAATTTTAGTGTTGGAAGTAGCACTGCAGCTGCTTCAAGCACATTTTCTATACAATAATCGACAATGTTGAAGTCACTGTGGTGCACATCTAGGTCACTACTAGTATATAATGAAGCTTCACCAGGTTGTTGTGTTTTTCTACAGAAGCCTGTGAGTAAATCAAAGCCAGATGATACATACAAACTCAACTGACCTTCGCTTAACCAATGTTCACTAACACGCAGTATGATTCACTTAAAACTTCTGGGCTGATAGGCAGCGGTCAGTGTATAACACTCCCCCTTGAAGTTTCGTCTCCGACTGCGGGAGACATCGTCTGAGGTAAAGTGGCGTCCGTCTCCATAGTACATTGGATTTTCGGGTTAATGCTGTTTAGATGTGTCAGGAAGGCACCTAGCTCCTCTGCTCCATGTGACCATGCTACGAAAGCGTCATTGACATAGCGATACCATCCGGCTGGTCTCTCACTGGCAGTATGCAACGCCATTTGTGTGTAGGACTGACAGTCATATTAAAAATTCAGCTCATTTCATTACAAGTTTAAGGAAATGAGCATGGGCAAGGATGATATGCTCGTTAGTTTTGATATTATGTCGTTGTTTACCATGTTTCCGACAAACTAAGCTTTCTAGTGCATAGCGGATATTTTTCCTGCCGATATTGGGGCATTATTCCAACATTGTCTCACCACAACTTACTTTCAGTACAATACCAACTTGTATGAACCGATTGACGGGGTGGATGTGGGCAGTCCTCTTTGTCCTGCTCTGGCTAACTTGTTTATGGAGACAGGTGTTGCAGACTGCCAGTAAGAGACCAGCTGGATGGTATCGCTATGTCGATGACACTTTCGTGGTATGGACACACGGAACAGAGGAGTTGGATGCCTTCCTGACACATCTACACAGCATTAATGGTTCAAATGGCTCTAAGCACTATGGCACTTAACATCTGAGGTCATCAGTCCGCTAGACTTAGAACTGCTTAAACCTAACTAAGCTTAGGACATCACACACATCCATGCCCGAGGCAGGATTCGAACCTGCGACCGTAGCAGCAGCGCGGTTCCCGACTGAAGCGCCTAGAACCGCACGGCCACAACGGCCGGCACAGCATTAATCCGAAAAACCAAATTATTATGGAGACGGAGAGCAACTGAATTTTCTGGATGTGTCTGTGATCAAACGATGGGACGGAACATTGGGTTGGTTGGTTTGTTGGTTGGTTGTTTGGGGGAAGAAACCAAACAGCGAGGTTATCGGTCTCATAGGGTTAGGGAAGGATGGGGAAGGAAGTCGGCCGTGCCCTTTCAAAGGAAGCATCCCGGCATTTGCCTGGAGCGATTTAGGGAAATCACGGAAAACCTAAATCAGGATGGCCGGACGCGGGATTGAACCGTCGTCCTTCCGAATGCGAGTCCAGTGTGCTAACCACTGCGCCACCTCGCTCGGTCGGAACATTGGGCTATAAGGTGTATAGAAAGCCCATTCATACCGATCATTATCTGCATAAAGATTCAAACCACCACCCTAGACAAAAAAGAGGTGTAATGAAAACCTCGGTAGACAGAGCATACAAAATTTATGAATCTGTTTATTTCAAAGTGTAACGTCCCCTTTGAACAATTTTACAAGACTGTGCTTATCCTGACACACAATATTTTTAGCGCAACGCAATCTGACTTTCAAAAAATCCCTACGAAATAATGGCCCTGACTAACATTAAACTATACCTGTCACAAATCACTAAATCACTTACCTCACAAAAATCTTCGTTACTCCCACTACTGCAATACAACGAGCGCCACTACTGCCAGCTAAATAAAAGATTCAAACTACGGAAGGCACTAACTACTGATAGGGATAGTTAGCAAATGAAAGATATTAATAGAGAACAATGTATTTACCTTGATATCATCATATATAAATATAGCAGTTCATGACAAATTTCAAAACTCCGCCATCTCTCTCCCCACATCCACCACTGCTGGCGGCTCACCTCCAACTGCGCAACGCTACGCGCTGTTCACAGCCAGCTGCCTAACACTACAATGGCGAGTATTACAACAATGCAAAGCAGCCACAGACTGCACACAGCACAGCCAGTGATTTTCATACAGAGGTGGCGTTACCAATAAAACCTAAACAGCCTACTTACATAGCCCCCATGCTCCCCACAAAAAATTTTACAAATTGGTTTGGGCAGTGGCCAATACAGATTTGAAAAAATTTTTCATAATTACAATAACAAAGAAATCAAATGCACACACTTATTAATACAATGTTGGTCAAAAGCTAAAATTTTCTCACAGTCCATAAAGACAGTCCTGATCGTTGATCGCACTAAAATTGCCGTGTTTTTCTCAAAGTCTGAGCAGTAAAAGACAATGCACACGAAAGTAGTGGATTTCCATGCAGTCTTGAAGAAGTAGTGTTGTCCTTCCAACGGAAAGACAGTGCTGACTCTTGACATGCTGACAGGTAATGGGCCACAACAGAGCAAACCCACAGCGGAGTCAGTCGAAGTTTTGAAGAGTATTGGTGGGTAGGTCATCACAGAGCAGACCCACTGTAGTCCTGGTAGAAATAATGGTACTGGTGAGTCAGCAAAGACGCAGACCCACTGTAGTCCTTGTAGAGATAATGGTTAATTGGTGGGTCATCAAAGATGCAGACCCAATGAAGTCCTTGCAGAGACGGCCAACAGCCATCTGTTGCGACTGTGCAGGTGCACAATCACCATCAAAGAGTCTTGCGGAGAATATAGCAAGTCCATAACCACCACTTGTGCACTCACAAAGTTTTTGGAATTGTCCTTAGAACCAGCAATGCTGTTATCCAGTCCCTTGCTGAATTATTAACACATGTGCAAACACTAACAGTCCCTATGTGTCACATATTGTCCATATAGTATGACCAACAGAAACGTTTGCAGTGAAATGTAACTTACAAGTTAATAATATGATGAACTGGTGACAATTACAATTTTATAACATGAGAATACAATTACAAAGGTACAAAATACATCATTAAAGAACATAACAATACAGAGAACATTTGTAATACAGGCTTTACAAAAGAATCGAAATAACATATACATCAGTGTCAAAGGAATTATGACATAAGTACATACATGAAAGATCAGAATAATTTTTGGAATATCAACTTCACACATGAGCATTAAAACAAAACAGAATAAATAATGTCTAAACATCTTTACAAAGAAAATAACATATTATTAATGCAAATTATATTTGAGGATAACAGTATTCCTCATCATAGTGAATGTAGCTTAGTATTAGAAGAGAAAAAAAATTCTATGAAACAGTACACAGAGACAGGAAGAAAACAAATACACATGGGTACACAAACACATAGTGGGATAACACAAGGAAAGGACAGGGTTTCTTTTCAGTGTAACTTTTGGTACTGCAGTATTTTGCGAACAAAACCTTTTTTGTTCTTGGAGATCTCCCTTCGTTCATCATTATTCCCAAAAAGTCCTATCTATACCTGTTTTCTGTATTCTAACCATATTTCTTTCAAAATAATTATGTCTCATTGTACAATACTCATTTTGGCCCAAATCTTTTTTTATATACCTTGTCAATGCATTGCTTCCAATTCATCATAGTTAGTTTCTTATATAGTCTACCCCTTCTTAAGCTAACTTAAATCTACTGAGCTCAGATGCTAAACTAAGGGACGAGGCAATGCAGCAGCACAAATCAAGTAACACAAACATCAATGACAAAAATTTCAAGCTGGCAAAGCAAGCTACAGTAAATCTAAATTACCAAGCAATTCAACATTACAACTAATATGAGGCAATGCGCAGCAAACAAGAAAAATAAATCAGTAGTAAAACTGGCTTAACAGCGTAATACAAAGTCAAATTCAGTAACATTATGCCTGGCAAACAGCAGAAGCAAAAGCAATAAATTATATCTAAACATGACAACGCTCAAGCAGAAAAATATTACAGTAAAGACAACAATGCAGATAAGGGAAATGTATAATCACATCTTAATGTCTAAGTAATTAAAGTGGTGCACCACAGGAAGTTATTCTACCAAAAAAATTACCCAGTAGTTGAAAAGAAAATTCTGTATGCAATTCCTGTGAAGGGAAATATCTTTTTATGCTCCTTCGTTTTTTTGAATAGATCATAAAATTATTTACTGGATCTGTAGGCATAAAATATTTATATTAGTACATCTATTAAATTTTATTTTAACCAATGCTGTAGTGCAGCTAGAAACTAGATATTAAACAAAATGAGTTAATAAATACATAAAGCAAGCCATATGGCATTTCTCTCAACTAGCACGACAATAGCCGTGAAATGTTTCTCATCGTTTCATTAGGCATTTTAGTAAATATCATAAATTAAGAGCTTCACAGTGTAATCATATGTTTTCAAGTTCGACCGTGTCGTTTTTGCGATGCTCTCTACAAAGGAACGTCAATAGCGAGGATAATGGCCTTCATTTTTTTTTTCTAACTGTGCCGCTGAAAAGGGCTTACAATAATGGCTTTTTCTCCAGGCGTCTGACACACCTGGCCGCTCCGCTGGGTGCCCACGATGCATTACGTGCAGGTGGTCACTGAACTTTCTTACCGAAATATTTACGACAGCAGTTTCCGCTACAGTGGCAGTCTTATATAAAAATATTTCACAAGTCAAGAATTAGCGTTGCAAATCTGTAGAAACAAAATCCTATAAATATAACTGTCCAAAAAAAATATTCGTCAGCATTGTGATACAGTCACACATTTACACACATTTCATAACTCTTAAAGTACGATTTTTGGTTTCCAACATACTTCTTATTCCTCATATACGGTAGCATTATCTTATTGATCATAAACATATCTCAACAGCATAGTACACATCGTCGTCGTAATAATATCATAACATCTCAGTCAATTCTCAAAATCGTCGTAGCTTCCTCCAATAATTTCAAAACCTAAAAAAAATTCTCTGCTCATGTCAAAAGTGTCATCTACCTCAAACGTACTTTAAAATCATGCTCCCTTACCAAATATATCATTCAAAGCTCTCATAGTATCACAATGGTTCTGAAAAAATATGAACAGTTCACAAAGTACAAACAACATACAATTTCGTAAGTGTGAAGTTATCCAACTGTGTAATTGCGTAAACATCTGTCACTGACGTAGTAAAAAGAATGTTTGTTTCTCTGTCAAATAATCAGATAGCTGTGTAATTTATGTGTTGGAGAAATATGGTACCGATGTGTAAAGTTGTATAAGCAAATACCATATTAGCTAGGGCTCCTTGTGCTTGCCAAACACATGGTACACAAAGTAAGCGTGTACCCCCCTGAGGATTAATGTAATTATACCCTCAGGTGTTACAGATTACAGCAATGGAATGAAATATATGACGGAAAACCCTTGTATCATTGTACTTTAAATATCTAAAAAAAAATAAATGTTTTAAGTGCGAAATTAATCACTCAAATACGTGTCCTGTAGCGCTAAACTGTGCGTCATGTTGTAAGATAATCTCTGTGGAAGTCTCGTATTTATCGTCCTCCGAAAGCTAAGTTCTGCAGAAGTCAATGTACTTACCTCATGATAAACAAAAGTGAAATGCTTTGTGTATAGATATCGTAGTTATTACGCTTATTGTTGTGATGAAGAAAGTACTGTACTGTAACGTATTGTTGTGCCACGAAAAAGGCTGTCTCATTGTTGCTATACCACAAGAGTTACCACTAAAACATGTTTTTCTTTCCAGAAGAATTCAGAAAGCTGTGCAGATATAAAACAGATACACCGCAAAATCAACAATGTAAATTGTGTCACACATTAGTAGCGTCGTGATATAGTCGTGTAGCTGTCAAATAAACTGGACCGTTGCGTCTGAAAGTATTCTGTCTCCCTTGATAATAATAGTTCTGGTTACCATATTGTCTGTTTCTATGATTGTCTCTGTCATATTCATTACTACGGAAATGCGATCTTTCCCTGTAATTATTACTACTCTGCCAGTGGTTGTCATATGGGTGGTGTCTGTTTTGGTCACGATTTGCGTTGTAAGAATAGCCTTGTCGCGTCCAGTTATTATCGCGGAATTGTGACGGATGTGACCTGTAATTGTTGTCCTGTTTTCGCAACTGGCGACTGTCTGTGTCAATTTCTAATTCTTGTAAGAGTCCTTGAAAAGCTTCAATGTCGTCTTTGCAACGTCCTGCCAAAATAATATGTCGTAAATGTTCGGGCAATTTGAGTAAGTAAATGCGGATGAGTTCTGAGGGGCTGTATGGGTTTGACAGGTACTGATTCTTGTGCAACATGTCTTCAAAATATTTCATAAGACTGGAAAATTCAGATTGTTCGAAATGTTTCATCATTATGATGCCATGTTTTACTCGGTCTTGTGTGGCTTGAGACCAATATGCTGAGAGGAAGGCATGGTAAAATTCTCCTTCACTATGACAATCGTGAATGACCGAACGCATTCTTACAGCTGGTTCATTCCCTAAATAGCCACACATAAATTCTAATTTGTGTTCTAACGACCAGTTGGGAGGAAAACAATGAGAGAATTGATGAAGCCACGCTTGTGGATGAATGTCGTTGGCAGAATTCTTAAACGTTTTGAATTTACGTGTAGTAATGAACAGCTTATAGTCAAAATCATCGTGTCGGCGAGTAGCATATCGGTCATTGTTGCGTCGTGTCAGCGGTTCAATCTCAAAATTCGGTGCACATTGCCAATTTCTTACATAATTTCCGAAATGCCCTGTGTTATTATTTTGCGGCTTTTCCGTATTTCTAAGTCCCTCTTCCCGTGTTGGAGCGCGAGTGTCTTCTGAAATTTGTAATTTTTGTATTACTTGTGCCAACTGATCTTGTACTTCCCGGATTTCTCTTTTGTACTGTATATTGATTTGATTTTGATTGAATTTCCTAATTTGTTCGCACTCTTCTGTGTCATTAAAGACTACCGGTTTTGTGTCATTCAGATTATCATCTACCTTCGTAGATAAATTATTTAGCTGATCCGAAAGTTCAACTACTTTCTCCGATAGTGTACTTATTTCCTCAGTGTGCTTTTCTGACCCAAGTTTCAGAGTATCTACTGTGTCCTCTAAGTTTTCCTGAGTTTTTGCAAGTTGCGTAACCGAATCGGTAGATGCAACTGAGTCAAATTTAGCTTGCAAGGTCTCATGATTTTCATGAACAATAGTTTGCAGTTCTTTTATGGCTGCTTCGTGATTCTGTAATGCATTTTCATGCCGCGAAAAAATAGGTTGAAAATGCTCACAAATTTGAGTTTTTACGTCATTACAGACCTTTTGACATTTCGATTCAATGTTATGTAGCTCAGTAGTTAAATCTTCACGTGTTTGTTCAAGAGTTTGTTCCAATGAGTCTAACTTTTGAAGATTTTGTTCCATTGTGTCTAATTTTTTAAGATTTTGTTCCACTGTGTCTAACTTTTGAAGATTTTGTTCCATTGTGTCTAACTTTTGAAGCTTTTGCTGTGTTTGTCTCTGGTGTTGTTCCATTTGTTGCATTAGCTGTGATAACAATGCCTTAGTGTCTGGAATCTGTTCCTCTACGCTTTTCGGCAGTGCATTTGCACCGGCAACATTCACATTTTGACAAGCAGAAAATGTGTCTTGACTTATTTGAGAAAACGGTGAGGACGCAAAACCTGAATCTACAGTATTTGAGAAATTGTGTCCTGTCATTTCGGATTCCTGAGGCGAGCTGTTGCCGAGCGATCGATCGATAATGCTTCTCTGTTCACTAACTGTTTCACTGCCTACGCCATTGTTTGCCGCCCGCTCCATTTCCCTATGCACAATTACCAAATTACTACTTTGAATGTCTGTTACTTCATTACACAGTGGTGCTGATAAGCTACGCTCGTCGTCACTATTATTTCTCAGTTTACTTTGGAGCCTAGTATTACGTTTTTCACACGCCATTATTGTCACAATATTTCACGATAACACAGAAAAGCACAATTTAAAGAGCAAAAATAAGAGAACACATTAACATAACACTGAAAATAATATCTAGTTAATTGCAGCTGCGAAATACTTGGTGCAAATCCACATGCATGCCACAACTGTTTTACTGTACAACAATGAAAAACTACAACTACAAAGGAAATTCTCTCTATGATTACGCGCTAGCAATAAACAATAGCTACACTAATTACACAAACTACAAGAGAAAATCAGAAGATTCCAGTGAGGTATCCTCGGCTAAGGGTCGACATATGTAACGTCCCCTTTTTAACAATTATACAAGACTGTGCTTATCCTGACACACAATATTTTTAGCGCAACGCAATCTGACTTTCAAAAAATCCCTACGAAAGAGTGGCCCTGACTAACATTAAACTATACCTTTCACAAATCACTAAATCACTTACCTCACAAAAATCTTCGTTACTCCCACTACTGCAATACAGCGAGCGCCACTACTGCCAGCTAAATAAAAGATTCAAACTACGGAAGGCACTAACTACTGATAGGGATAGTTAGCAAATGAAAGATATTAATAGAGAACAATGTATTTACCTTGATATCATCATATATAAATATAGCAGTTCATGACAAATTTCAAAACTCCGCCATCTCTCTCCCCACATCCACCACTGCTGGCGGCTCACCTCCAACTGCGCAACGCTACGCGCTGTTCACAGCCAGCTGCCTAACACTACAATGGCGAGTATTACAACAATGCAAAGCAGCCACAGACTGCACACAGCACAGCCAGTGATTTTCATACAGAGGTGGCGTTACCAATAAAACCTAAACAGCCTACTTACAAAAGATGTGAGTGAACATCTATGGTCCATTTTCGTGAAGAATGGCTATCCTAGCATAGAATTAGATCGAGCACTTCGCTCTAGGCAGATAATAAAGAGCAATGACGAACAACAGCCGCCCAATGGCAAGGTTTTTCTTCTGTTCGTTAGTAAGGTCATGCATGCCACAACTGTTTTACTGTACAACAATGAAAAACTACAACTACAAAGGAAATTCTCTCTATGATTACACGCTAGCAATAAACAATAGCTACACTAATTACACAAACTACAAGAGAAAATCAGAAGATTCCAGTGAGGTATCCTTGGCTAAGGGTCGACATATGTAACGTCCCCTTTTTAACAATTATACAAGACTGTGCTTATCCTGACACACAATATTTTTAGCGCAACGCAATCTGACTTTCAAAAAATCCCTACGAAAGAGTGGCCCTGACTAACATTAAACTATACCTTTCACAAATCACTAAATCACTTACCTCACAAAAATCTTCGTTACTCCCACTACTGCAATACAACGAGCGCCACTACTGCCAGCTAAATAAAAGATTCAAACTACGGAAGGCACTAACTACTGATAGGGATAGTTAGCAAATGAAAGATATTAATAGAGAACAATGTATTTACCTTGATATCATCATATATAAATATAGCAGTTCATGACAAATTTCAAAACTCCGCCATCTCTCTCCCCACATCCACCACTGCTGGCGGCTCACCTCCAACTGCGCAACGCTACGCGCTGTTCACAGCCAGCTGCCTAACACTACAATGGCGAGTATTACAACAATGAAAAGCAGCCACAGACTGCACACAGCACAGCCAGTGATTTTCATACAGAGGTGGCGTTACAAATAAAACCTAAACAGCCTACTTACAAAAGATGTGAGTGAACATCTATGGTCCATTTTCGTGAAGAATGGCTATCCTAGCATAGAATTAGATCGAGCACTTCGCTCTAGGCAGATAATAAAGAGCAATGACGAACAACAGCCGCCCAATGGCAAGGTTTTTCTTCTGTTCGTTAGTAAGGTCACAGATCGCACTGGGAAAGTGTTAAGTAAGTATGGGGTGGAAACTATTTTCAGACCCGCCAGGAAAATAAAAGAATATTTAAGATCGGTAAAAGATGCACGATGTCCTTTGGCTACTCCGGGGTACATAAAATTTCTTCTAGTTGTGGACTGGTTTATATTGGTACCAAAAAAGGGAACTGTGAGCATCTGTCTTGTTGAACATAAGAGGAATTGCAGTCTGGATCACACGGATAAATCAACCATATCAGAACATGTTTACCAGGAAGGTAATCATGCAATAAAACTCAGCGAGACGAGCGTCATATCTAAAACCTCACATTATTATGCGCACATGTATAGAGAGGCTATCAAGATTGATAAACAGCGTAATAATTTTAACAGGAAAGAGGAAGGTGTTAAGCTGGGTAAAATTTGAATGTCAGCGTTGCACCGGAAGCGTGACGATCGATTACTTTCAATCGCGAATGTTGGCATTACCAGAGACAGTCTCATAGCCGACGTCACGTGATGCTCAATGGCGTCCTCTGCGGTGCCTATATAATCAGCGCTTCCTTGAGTTCTCTTTGCAGTTCGCCGCCTTGCCTCGGACGATGTCTCCCGCAGTCGGAGACGACACGTCATGGAAGAGTTTTATACATCGACCACGGCCTATCAGCCCAAAAGTTTTAAGTGAAGACGTTGTATGAGCAACACAGTATGGTGTTCTTGTTCTTTCCTAAAAGAAATGACATGAAGATACATACAGAAGAAGGAACAGAGAAAAAAACGCATAAAAAACCAAAGAGAAAATAGGTGGAAGTATAATTATTAAATTATCATTACTTGAACATGTGTGCTATATATTCATTACTGAAAGGAATTTTACAGATCTCGAAAACAAATAAATGAGCATCTAACATTTGACCAGCAGAAAGCTGCAGTGTTTATTGGAGGCATGACATCCGCAACACTTGAATACTTTTATGTACTTCTGATAGGGTTACCAGAGTCTGAAACTAAAATGAAGACACCTGCAACAGGACTGATCACCATGCTTTAAGGACGGTTTTAGTCTGGACCTCAATAAAATCTTGTTCAAAAGTTCCTTTTGTTGACAGAAACAAAATTTTACTATTTTACGTATTCAACTGTCAGTCTGTTTCTCTCCTTTGTCCACTGTGGTTGTATTATGGAGAACAACCTCTCAACACAAGTGTTACAGGCTGACACTTCAAAGAAAAAATGCGCAATTTTAAAAATTCGCCAAACTTCTTCACTACTGGATGACTCAACATACTTGTACCATCTCTTCTGGCTTGGTCCAGATTTTCCATTGTAAGTGGCCATCATTTCTTTTTTAAGTTTGAAAACTGATCAAAACGCTTTTCATCATAAATTTCAGTATTTTTATGAAACAAACATTTGATAGATCTTCCACATAAGTCCATGATGAATTAAATCAACAACTGAAGTAGAAAGCTTATAAATTATGAGATGTGATGAAAACTAAAATCACAAGATCCAAATTCCCAAAACTAGAGAAATGGACATTTGCAAAAATCATAAAATTGTATGAGACGCTACATTAAATGTCGCAAACGTGCACATGTCTGCATAAGTGGAGACGAATACTAACTTATGATGTAGCAACACATATATAAAAATGTGATGCATCTCTAAGGGCAAAATGGAACTACTCATGTAGTTTTGTGTTTTCTTGCTTAAGGTGTGGGACTTTTCAGTAACAGTAGCTATCACAGGTAAACCCAGATGTTGCGTGCATTTAGTCTTATGTATTCCTCCTGCTGGTTTATAAATCTGATCAATAACAGAACCTCTGACCGTGGATGTAGTGTGCAAAACTACAAGTGTCTGTAACGGATAACTGTTGAGGATTGTAAGAGTTTAGGTTAGTGAGTTTTGCTGCTTTAGGCCTAACCCTACCATGCAGTTGTAACTAAGCGAAGGTAGTAGTCACTAAGCAGTGACTGTATTAATTATTTGTCACAAAGTGTGATATGCAGGTCTTTAACGACCGTTCCACACTCTGAGCCTTCTACTTCGGGTAACTTTATCTGTACTGTCTCATGTTACCTTCTTTAGAACAGCCTGAATCTTCTGAAGTGTGTGGATTACTGTCTTTTACGGCTTACACCCTCAGTCACCTACTTTGACTTTTGATGTAAGGAAGGAAAAATAAAAATTAATTTTACAGTACTTGGGGCACAGATAATTTCGTTCAAAAGAGATAGCTTCAAGTTTCAGTTTCACATGCTGCAAAAATATCTATAGCCCAAAAACTTGAGACATCATATCTTGCGGATTTCAGGCAACAGATGTTGCACCAATGCAGTTTGTGCTATAAAGCTTTGACACTGTGCCATTGCGTTGAGTCATCAACATGTATCAGACACGTATGATTGATAGGAGTCAATTGGAATAGTGTGTGCATAGTGTTGTGTTGTTGTGTTCAATATGTCAAAATTTATAGTGAGGAAAGAGCATTTGCTGACAGCAACAATTTTTTGTTTTCATTGGAAGAAAACTGCTGCTGAATCATACGATTACTTTGAGAAGCTTACAGTCAACATGCTCCATCGCAAGACACATGTGAAAAATGGTATCAGCATTTCAACAATGGAGTCTTCGATATTGCAGACAAGAAATGCGGAAAACCACTAAAAACATACGAAGATGTGCGATTGGAAGCGTTGTTGAATGAAGATGATACACAAACACAAAAACAGCTTGCTGAGTAATTGGGCATTAATCAGCAAGCTCTTTCCATTCAGTTACAAGAGATGGAAAAGATTCAGAAGACAGGTAGATGGAGACCATATGAGTTAAACGACAGGCAAATGAAAAGCGCAATAACACATGTGGCATTTTGCTCACTCGGTACAAAAGGAAGTTATTTTTGCAGTATATGGGATGAAAAGTGGATTTATTTTGAGAATCCCAAGCACAAAAAGTCATGGTTAGACGCAGGCACACCATCAACATCGACCGCAAGACCGAATCGCTTTGGCAGAAAGATGATGCACTGTGCTTGGTGGGACCAGAGGGGTGTGGTGTATTATGAGCTGTTAACACCTGAGGAAACAGTTAATGATAAACTTTACCAATAAAAATTGACTGATTTGAACTGTTTGCTGCTTGAAAAAAGGGCACAATAACGAAAGAGGCAACAAAAAGTCTTTTATCTTCATGACAATCCTTCTTCATAGCAAAACTGGTTCGCGATACGTTGGAAGCATTCGGCTGGGATGTTGTACCCCTTGCGCCTTACTCACCAGACTTGGCTCCTTCTGATTAGCGCTTGTTGCATTGATGGGTCATGTACTTGCTGAGTGGCGCTTTGGTTCATATGAAGATGTGAAAAAATGGCTCATTGAATGGTTTGCAGCAAAAGGGGAAAATTTTACTGGTATGGTATTCACAAACTGCCCAAAAGATGTGAAAAATATATAACAGACGATGGACCATACTTTGAATGCAGCACTATTTACCATTCTTGAATTTAACACGTTTTAGACAAAAAAAATCCGCATTTCATACTTGTACACCAGGCACCTGTGTACCACAAATAAGTTAGCCACAGATGAGTAATTGCCTACCTTCAGTTTTTGTTTTTTTACCTTGTCAGGTTCTTGTAATTAGTAATTGGATGCACATATAGTTAACAGGCTAAGAATTAACAACCATCATATGTGAGTGGAAGAATAAGGATGTATTGGTTACAAGTGCTGGTGGAGAAATCACAGGGGTGATGACTGGTTTCAGATACTTGAGATCACAGTACTTTCGGTTGGAAGTGAGGCACCACGTGATAGAAGAGTCATATGTAGGACAAAAATCCCCATGGAATCAAACCTGATGAAGATTCATATGTGTCAGATGGTGTATGCAGCTGCAAGATTCAGCAATTGTAGGCTATCAGTCCTTTACCATTACATTTGATTGATCCCATGTGGCCTCATTGGAAGGGTAATATGATGTACGGTTGTTTTGTCAGCTGAAATGGAAAGCTTGCTAATCACAGATAACATGTTATATAAAAAGTCTGAAATTGATGACACAAAGTTTTCAGTGGTTGAAGGTCCCGCCATTTAGACACAGCTTTAGGAGCAAGAATGAACCTCTACCAAATGCCAAAAGTCTGATGTACGTTGTTTGAGACCATAAAGAATGAACTTATACCATATTTGATGTTTACTGTGATCAATTTATTCTTCTGAAAGTACCATGCTGCTTAAATGGAAGTATTTATAGTTTGAAGTGTACAGTTTTCTAATATGTCGTGTTATGGGAACATTAGCTGGTGGCAATTTATGCAGACACAATCTGTCCTCATTATGTAGCTCTAATTACAAAAGAAATATTGTAATGCTCTCTTACCTAAACCTGGCGTCATGATTTGCTATAAACACCGTTGGCAGAGAATTCGATGTTGAAATTTTGATACATTATCTTCCACAAGGCAAAGAACATAGGTTCTGAATTTTTGGCTAGAGAAACTACTGTATCCTCCACCTCACAAATGTCTGAGAAGGTTTTTTAAGTTTTTTGCTTATACAGAAAAACAACTACAGATAAACATGTTGTTCGAATGCTGTAAAATCCCTTCTGATGCAAATAACAAGTTGATGAGCAGTGAAGGTACTGTACATGAAAAATGCTGGTAGTGGATAGTTGCAATGGATGGATGCATCAAAATAATGTCTAGTTTCAGAAAAGTATCTTACCATAAAAAATGTTTGTTAGTCTATTCTACAATAAGACAGGCCGTTATATACTATTGTTCACAAGATAAATCTGAAATTGTGTGGGTTGGCAATCGCAGAATATATGAAGTACCCACAGTAATTGTATGGATATTCTCACTGGATGTCAGTGAACAATATATGCAAATATATACAAGAAAGCCTTCACACGATAATGCGCCTCCAGGGGTTCAAAGTATGAAAACAGTAAGTTTTTTGTTGTCATATGGAAGCTACAGAAGTGCAATTGTCTCTCTCTGCCCTCCTCCCCCCCTGCTCCTTCTCCCCCTCTCTCCCCCCCTTTCTCTCTCTCTGTCACACACACACAATCAGAGAGAGAGAGAGGGAGAGTTACGAAGGGAAATGATTTTTCCTGGAGAATAAAGCATGGAAAAATAAATGTCTTGCATATCCATTTTCTTCGACAAGATTGTACAGAATTGTAGTCATCTTATCCCAACAGTATCTTCTAGCGCACATAGCGTGTTAGAAATTTCTTTGGATGTTTCAGAGTTGTGCTTACATATAGCTCATTTCACAAATTGAACCCAAAGAGTGTCTCACCTCCACCGATCGATTTTCCAGATACGAAGGAATAGATGTATGAATCTGATTAAAATACCCCTAAGTGCTCCAGAGGTATGACTATATTATGACGGTACCTACCTGCATTATCCGTTAAGCGCTCTGACACCTGATGATCAAAGTCTCATAGAATAGCTGTAAACTGATTTATAGGAATTGTGCGTGTGCAGACATACGACTTCGCCAGTACACCAGTCGGCACTAGGAAACATTTATAGCAGCCACTGAACTAAGACCGCCTATGACAAGAGAAGACCTAGACACACCCCCAGGCTACGTGTTTTTAACGCCTCCTGGTCAGCGTGCATGTAGGCCGCTGCTGCTAACCGAGCTGTCTCAATCTCAAAATCAGTACCTCAGTACGTCACGTTGGGCCTCAAGTCGCATTGCGCCTCAATATGTCACAATGTGCTCTAGTCTTCCTCAGTGATGGTCGTGGCCTCGCATCTTAGCTAGCTGTGTGGAATGTTAGTCATTGTATATATACTCCTGGAAACTGAAATAAGAACACCGTGAATTCATTGTCCCAGGAAGGGGAAACTTTATTGACACATTCCTGGGGTCAGATACATCACATGATCACACTGACAGAACCACAGGCACATAGACACAGGCAACAGAGCATGCACAATGTCGGCACTAGTACAGTGTATATCCACCTTTCGCAGCAATGCAGGCTGCTATTCTCCCATGGAGACGATCGTAGAGATGCTGGATGTAGTCCTGTGGAACGGCTTGCCATGCCATTTCCACCTGGCGCCTCAGTTGGACCAGCGTTCGTGCTGGACGTGCAGACCGCGTGAGACGACGCTTCATCCAATCCCAAACATGCTCAATGGGGGACAGATCCGGAGATCTTGCTGGCCAGGGTAGTTGACTTACACCTTCTAGAGCACGTTGGGTGGCACGGGATACATGCGGACGTGCATTGTCCTGTTGGAACAGCAAGTTCCCTTGCCGGTCTAGGAATGGTAGAACGATGGGTTCGATGACGGTTTGGATGTACCGTGCACTATTCAGTGTCCCCTCGACGATCACCAGTGGTGTACAGCCAGTGTAGGAGATCGCCCCACACCATGATGCCGGGTGTTGGCCCTGTGTGCCTCGGTCGTATGCAGTCCTGATTGTGGCGCTCACCTGCACGGCGCCAAACACGCATACGACCATCATTGGCACCAAGGCAGAAGCGACTCTCATCGCTGAAGACGACACGTCTCCATTCGTCCCTCCATTCACGCCTGTCGCGACACCACTGGAGGCGGGCTGCACGATGTTGGGGCGTGAGCGGAAGACGGCCTAACGGTGTGCGGGACCGTAGCCCAGCTTCATGGAGACGGTTGCGAATGGTCCTCGCCGATACCCCAGGAGCAACAGTGTCCCTAATTTGCTGGGAAGTGGCGGTGCGGTCCCCTACGGCACTGCGTAGGATCCTACGGTCTTGGCGTGCATCCGTGCGTCGCTGCGGTCCGGTCCCAGGTCGACGGGCACGTGCACCTTCCGCCGACCACTGGCGACAACATCGATGTACTGTGGAGACCTCACGCCCCACGTGCTGAGCAATTCGGCGGTACGTCCACCCGGCCTCCCGCATGCCCACTATACGCCCTCGCTCAAAGTCCGTCAACTGCACATACGGTTCACGTCCACGCTGTCGCGGCATGCTACCAGTGTTAAAGACTGCGATGGAGCTCCGTATGCCACGGCAAACTGGCTGACACTGACGGCGGCGGTGCACAAATGCTGCGCAGCTAGCGCCATTCGACGGCCAACACCGCGGTTCCTGGTGTGTCCGCTGTGCCGTGCGTGTGATCATTGCTTGTACAGCCCTCTCGCAGTGTCCGGAGCAAGTATGGTGGGTCTGACACACCGGTGTCAATGTGTTCTTTTTTCCATTTCCAGGAGTGTAGTTGTGATACGGACACGGAGAAGATTCAAGACTTAGTACCATTGAAGCACTCAATTAGTTCCTGCAATAATTGTAATTTAAGCATGTGTGCATTTGGTGTTGTAGTGAGAGGAAACCGGCCACCTGCCTATCACCCTCTCCTCATCCAGCCAAGAACCACAAAGCATTACAGGAGGGCACCGCCACAACAAGTGTTGCAGAGTCTGATCAACACGTTTTCTTTGCTTTTCATGTACTTCAGATTGCTGCAAGGGAACTGTCATTACAGCGATTCTATTTGCTAATTTTTTGTTGTTGTTGCATTTATTACAGGAGGGGAGCTGCGGAACTAATCTATTTCTCTTTTCAGAGGCTTTGCACATTGCTTTTCTATTTATCTTTTCATATTTTGTTTTGTTGTACCTTAATGGATACAGAGGCATCCTTCTCAGAAGTTGAACGAGTTCACTTTACCTCTTCTCACATGTTCTGGATGTTTTTCTCCTCTTTCAGCCTTGAGAGCATGTGACTCTCTTCTTTAGATACCTTTTAGGCACTTTTCATGGAAAATAACAGACATCTGACATTCTAACCAAGTTTGTTGGCCACCTTTTCTCCTCTTTCTACCTTCAGTAGCGGGTTTCAGTGTCTTTTCCTGTATTACACCCTTATCTTCATCATTTTCAACAGCATCACCACATATAGAATAAGTAGTGCCCGCAATATCAAGGAAACGTGTCTAAAAATTACTTATTGCGCAACACACACACTCCATTGTAGAATACCAACGAAACAAATTAACTTAATAACAACCATTCAATTAACTTAATCAACAAATTTAATGGAGGCAAAACTGAAGAACTTAGAATTAGAATGTATATTACAGAAACTATCTATGGCAGTTGCTTTAATAGAATACAGAAGCTGGCTATTAAAATTGAAACACCGTGAAGGATAGCAAATATAGAAATTGTACTTCTTGTGCATATTTATTGTAATAAGAACAGAACCTGATTAAATTTGTAAGTGATTTAAGGGGTGCACTTTTTTTTAAAAAAAATAGCGCCAGTTTTATGACTGGTTTGAGCAGACCACCATGAATTAATATGCTGCGCCATCCTCTTCAACACAGAGTAGTATTTGCATCCTACATTCTCAATCGTTTTTTGGCTGTATTCCAGTCTCTGTATCCTCTATAATTTTTGCCCCCTGAAACTCCCTCTAGTACCATGGAAGTTAGTCCTGATATCTGAACACATGTCCTGTCATCCAGCCCCTTGTTATTGTCACTGTTTACCGTATTTTCCTCCTCATTGCTTATATTATCTGTACATCTAATTTTCAACATCCTTATGTAGCATCACATCTCAAACACCTGCATTCTCTTATTTTCTGGTATTCCCACAGTACATTATACACTTCCATATAATGCTGTGTTTCAAACATACATTCTCAGAAGTTTCTTTCTTAAATTAAGGTCAATGTTTGATAGGACCAGACATCCATCGAAATAATATTAACAGAGATAAAGGTTTTCTTTGTAGCAAGTTGTAGCATTCTGTTTTATCAGATATAAAACAACAGTGGTCTGCTTTTCGAACAGCTACATCTTAATTTGCGATTCATCACTTTTGTTGATTTTGGTGACACTGCAATTCTTTGCTTCACGGCAGGCAGCCCTACGCAGCGACCTATCCCTGCAGTATAAAGAAGCCACCACATCTGATGTTATCTCAGTTCTGGCGTGACTGTACACCTGCAATGTCACCTGAAGATTGCTGCCAGTTGGACAATCAAAATATTGTGTCGTCAGGAAGATGAACTCTGGTTGCATACCTATGAAGAGCATCAGTGTTGCTGTTTGTTGTCATATGGGTAAAATTCAGTTGTCCAGTTTCAGGCTCGCTTTGCTACTGTGTTAAACTGAAAATCACAGTGTTTCTAATAATACTGTTGTTTTAATAGTTAGTGACTGTCAGGATGAGCTTCGAAGTAGAGGATGTTCAAACAGCTCCCATGATCTGAAGTCTAAAGGCAGCTGAATGCCAGACCAAACCGGTAGTAGGCAGTCATGGTGGATGGTTGCACTCCCCAAGCACCCTGACAGCAGCTCCAACAGTTTGTGGGATGCTGCATTCAGTTTTGGAGACAATGTAGAGCTTTACACGATCTCTGGATTGTGTCTTTCTGATATTGTTAAATATTACATGTGGCTACAAAGTAACGAGTCTATTGTTGTAAAACACTTTATTTCAAAAACATACATATTTAGTTATTATTTCGCGACAAACTTCTTTTATTAAAAGATATGTTTCAGCAGCAGTTTTTCGTGTTTCATGGGAAACTGCACAATAATTCTTTACTCTGTTTTTACACTTACCACTTTTCTGGCAGAACAAATTAACGGTTTTTACGTAAATGAAGACCACACTGATTTGTCTACAAGCACCAGAGATGCCCTATTCGACTGAAGGATTCATGCTTCATAGCTACTGGTCATTCATCTTTGGCGCATGATACTTACTCTGTGGCAGCATCAGTCCTGTTATTTTATAGCCACACCTCGTATATTGTGATTTTTTTAGTTTTCATTCGTTTTGTGTATTCTGTGAGTTAGAACTTACATTCAGTGAATATCTGTGGTGTGTTTACATTCTAGTCTTAACAGCCACCCAGCGCCTAGTCTGGATACACTACAGTGTTTTTCATAATTTCCTGACAGTTTCTGTTTAAGATGATTGTTAAAACAATTGTGCTACTTGTTTTCATCCATTTGGCGTCTTCTGCTACCTAAAACTTTCGTTTCAGTCGCCATATGTGTGATGCTTAGATTTTCATGTTTAACGTGTACCTGCCATCTAGCAATTACCTGTGCAAAGCATCGAAAGATAGGTTTTCACTAAGTCCTAAGTTGTTAAAGTTTAAGTGTGTATTACTGCTTCTTAGTTTATGATAAAAGTAGTGTCACAGACGAAGAAAGCGGCTGTTGCCGTAGGTTAATTAGTATGGGACAAACTTGTCTTTACTGTGGGTTAATGTTTAATTGGGTGACTGTACTGGGGAAGTCAGTAAAGGTTCAGATGAGGCTCTCCTGTGGCGTTGTAGATTATGCAGCGCGACGCAAGAGAAGAGTGGAAGAGGGAGAAAAGATTTGTACCTTTCTTGGAGAATCAGAAACGGCATAACATCAATTAGATAGGTTGAGAAAATAGCAGCTGGGAAGTAGTTACAAGTAATATGCAAAAGAGCAACAACTCAGAAATCACATTACAGGTACCGCTTAGCAATCAGTTTGATTTGTTACGTGAAACAAGAGAAGAGTCCCAACCAGTTTTCCAACAAAGCAGAGTGCATTAGACTTGAAGGAACAACTTTAAGGCTAGATTGGTTGAAAGGTCAAGTAAAAAGGAAAGAGTTCCGCTGCAAGGTAGCAGTCACAGGAAGGGTGTAGACCAAAAGCTACAGGAAAAATTTGGTGCAGAGTATCAGGTCATATGCTCCATGAAACAAAGTGCCAAGCTTAGCCAGGTGACAAAAACGTAGGGGCTTTGAGAAGAGTTTTTCTAAGATCTTCAGGTACCTATAGTAGAAGTAGCAAGGAACAGCCTAACTAACGACTTGAAATATAATATTAAAGGGGACATGGAGAAATACAGCAATTGTACACACTAGTGTGGGGTTTGTGAAAGTTTTCCAGCACCATGACCGGTGATGGGTTAACACAGCTGTCAGCCAAGTACACAGAAAGCTGAAAAACAGGGTTGATGAGCTTCTTGTTTGTCTACAATACGTAAAAAATTCTATAGTGATAGATGTTCTTTAGCTCTCTGAACTCCGTATAACCATAGGTATAGGAAAGCTGGAGATAACGCATTATAAACTATATAAGTGAACATGGAGTTGAGTGTACATGGAAAATGAAGTAGTTGCAACATACCTTAAAGTTGGACACAAATTCAGAAATATTGATACAGTCTTTTGTTATGAAGATCAGAATCCAGAAGCATGTGCTTGTGAGCTGCTACTACAGAATACTTCTCTTGTAATTGTAGCAGTCTACAAGCTGTCACCTGTTTATGAGAAATCAAGTTTCTTTATTAAGTAAGCTGACAGACAAGAAAAAAGGAATTAGTAAGTTGCAGAGATTATTTAAAAGATACAAGTAGGAAATTTGAACTAGAATCATTATTTGGGTGTTTCAATTTAATT
The DNA here is from genome assembly GCF_023898315.1 of Schistocerca nitens. Lineage (NCBI taxonomy): Eukaryota > Metazoa > Arthropoda > Insecta > Orthoptera > Acrididae > Schistocerca > Schistocerca nitens. The sequence goes on from NC_064619.1 coordinate 15,891,360, forward strand.
TCGGTGGTTGATTTTGCAACTTGTATTCAGCGAGATAGTAGGACTCTGAATGATAACATTTTTATCGGCAGTGTTCAGGCTGAAACAATGAATGTGTACACAACTGTTAATGGCCTATCTGATCAGGATGCACAATTAATGGGAATAAATAGTAAACCTTAAAGCCCTGAGCCAGATACACAAAAAGCAGCGACATTTATTAAGGAGAACTGGATACAGTGTTTTCATAACAAGTTAAAAGAGTTTGTATGGGATTAATCACGTATAGAAAGAGATACTAATGACAAATTAGGTTTATTCCATAGTAAATAAGAGTCAATATTGAAGAAGTTTTCCTAAAAAGTTATCCAGAAAATAAATTAGAAAAAAAATTAGACATTGATAACTAAGGAAATTAATCTCTCATTTAAGAGGAAGGGGCAAAAATTTATATAAAGGCCAGAACAAGTCAAGCTCTGACATCACTCAAATACCACAAAAAATATTATAATACTTTAAGTAAAATCATTAAAACATCCAGAAGTTCACATGTCTTGGCAGAAATACGAGGTGTGGCTAGAAAAAAAACCGGACTAGTACTGGTGAAACAATAAAACGAATGCAATAAGGCTGAAAGTCGCGTGGCCTGTCACGTGACTCTCGCTCCGCCTACTGCTCGAGTTTCATATGCCTCCTGCACTCAGTCTGCCCGTGGCGTCTGTTTTAAGTAGTTGACGTTTTGTCTGTGCGTCGGAAAATGTTGAGTGTACAGAAAGAACAGCGTGTTAACATCAAATTTTGTTTCAAACTAGGAAAATCTGCAAGTGAAACGTTTGTAATGTTACAACAAGTGTACGGCGATGATTGTTTATCGCGAACACAAGTGTTTGAGTGGTTGAAACGATTTAAAGATGGCCGCGAAGACACCAGTGATGACACTCGCACTGGCAGACCATTGTCAGCAAAAACTGATGCAAACATTGAAAAAATCGGTAAACTTGTTCGACAAGATCGCCGTTTAACAATCAGAGCAGTGTCTGAGTTAACAGGAGTTGACAAGGAAAGTGTTAGGCAGATTCTTCATGAAAGTTTCAACATGAACAAAGTGTGTTCAAAAATGGTTCCAAAGTGTCTCACAATTGAACAGAAGGAACGCCGAAGAATGATTTGTTCTGACATCCTGGAAAACATTGAAAGTGATCCCACCTTCTTACAAAATGTTATTACTTGCGATGAATCGTGGTTTTTTACTTACGATCCCGAAACTAAACGCCAATCGATGCATTGGAAAACTCCTGGTTCTCCACGACAAAAAAAAGCACGAATGTCAAAATCGAAATTCAAGGCAATGATGATTGTTTTTTTTTTTTGACATCAAAGGGATTGTGCACATTGATTGGGTACCAGAGGGACAAACAGTGAATCAGCATTACTACATTAGCGTCCTGGCTAACCTACGTGAGCGAGTACGGAGAAAACGGAACGATTTGTGGAGAAAAAAGTCATGGATCCTTCACCAAGACAATGCCCCAGCTCACAGCGCGTTGTCAGTGAAGACGTTTTTGGCAAAACACAACATTCCCATCTTAGATCATCCACCCTACTCACCTGATTTGGCCCCCTGTGACTTTTTTCTTTTCCCTAAAGTCAAGTCAGCTTTGAAAGGAACTAGATTTGAGACTGTTGAAGCAGTAAAAGGAAAAGCGACGGAAGTAATGTATGGACTTACCGAAAATGATCTGCAGCATTGCTATGAACAGTGGAAAATTCGTATGGAGCGGTGTAGAGACCGAGGAGGAGAGTACATTGAAGGAGATAACATGAAATTGTAAATAATTGTAAATAAATGTTTTTTCCAGCATCAGTCCGGTTTTTTTCTAGCCGCACCTCGTAAATAATTCTCATAATACAACTAAAACTACGTCAAAATCCGTCAAACAGGAGATAGGACAGCCAGTCAGTATATAAGTTCCATAACAAATTAACTAAATGACAATGTTGTGATTGATAATTCATAGGTTGCAAGTGCTTTTAACAGTCACTTTATAAATGTAGCAGCAAATACAGGATTAAATGGTCCAGTTGAAGAAGCAAGAGAATATATTAAAATGTCATTCTACACAACTTTAAGCACCAACATCCTTCACTGAAATTAGTACAATTATAAAAAAAACAAAAACTTGTATGGGGATGGTGAAATTTCGAACAGAATTCTAAAATTTTGTTCTTTAATAAGCAATGTCCTTAGTAACATATATGCAGTGAAACACTGGCATAGAGAATTTTTCCAGATGGGTTAAAATACAATTGTTAAGATGCTTTATAAGAAAGGTGACAAGAAAACCTTAAATACTTGTGGTCCAGTTTCCTTACTGCCATATTTTTCCAAAGCATTTGAAAAGATACTCAAGAGTAGTCTGGTGTTTAAGTAGAAAAAATTTACTTAGCATATCACAGTCTGGATTCCAGAAAAGTTACTCAACTGAGAATGCTGTTTATATATCAACCCACAAAATATTACAAGCTTTAGACAGCAAGATTTTGCCAGTTGGTATGTTTGTTATCTTTCTAAGATGTTTGTATGAACAGATCACGTTACACTTCTAGAAAAATATAAGTTTACAGAATTTATGGCTTTATACACAACTGGTTTGAATCATACTTAACAAACAGAATTCAAAAAATTGTGTTGGATAATTCAGACAATATTGGGAAGGTAGAAAATTTTAGTGATTGGGGAGAAATTACAAAGTGAGGTCCATAGGGTTCAATTTTGGGTCTAGCCCTGTTCCTTATATAATCAAATTAACTTTCATTTAACACTGAAGTGACAGAATTGATACTTTCTGCAAATGATACTACTGATACAAGAAATCTCATTAGAGTGATTGTTAATGATGGTTTACGAAGAATTATTAAGTGTTTCTCTCATAACTGATTCTCCCCAGATTGTGAAAAAACGCAATACATCCAGTTGAGTACAACAAAGAGATGCATGCCAACAACTGATGTAGCACATGAGCAGGTGTCAGTAAATAGGGTAGAATGCTCCAAATTTCTCGGTGTACATATTGATGAAGACTTGAATGTCGAGAAGCATATTACTGAGCTTCTCAAAGCATTTAGATGAGCTACTTTTGGTCTTCATATAATTGATATTCTTGCAAACAAATGTATCGATCTCCTGATGTATTGTGCATATTTCTTACAAAATAATTTTTGGGGGTACTCATCTCTTAGAAAGAAAGTATTGATCGCACAAAAGCGAGCAGTAAGAGTAATATGTGATGCCCACCCACAGATATCATGTAAGTACCTCTTCAAGGAGCTAGGTCTTTTAACCACACTTTCACAATAGATAATCAGATATATTCACTAATGGAATTAGTCATAAATAATCCACTACAATTTGAGAAGAACAGTGATGTCCATAGTTACAACACCAGGGGGAGAAATGACTTTTAATACCTGTTGTTTTAAGTGTCAGTGACACAGAAAGGAGTTCATTATGCAGCAATAAATATTATTGATTATTTGAATGATAACATGAAATATCTGTCAGGAACTGAAGTAAGTTTTAAATTTAATCTAAAATCATTTTTCCTGACCAACTCCTTCTATTCTATTGATACGTTTCCACATAAAAACTGGTAGCCAGTAGAAAAATGCAGTTGCATTAGTAGGACTAAAAATAATAATCTGTGTTCATTAACATTAACAGTAATCAAAACCTATAAAGTGTCTCGTTCCACACAACATTTCGGTAAAAGAATCATTCAAATGATGTAGGGAACATGTAACCATCTTCAGGAAAGTCGCCACCAGCAGCACAATCATACACAAAAACTCAAACCACGTGATTATACATAAAGAAACCAGATTACAATATGTGCTATGCAGACTGAATAAAACTTCACTCAGTGGAGACAACTACTGAAATCAACTGCAGATAATCAGATAAATAGATTTGGATAAGGGATACGACCAAAATATTGTAGACAAGCTGAATCAGAAAATTAAAACAAGTGATAGTGACACATAGCACACAAAGACAAACGGAGCATCACCAACATAGAAACATAAACACACAGAACATACACTGAGGTTACTGAAGTCATGGAATACCTCCTAATATTGTGTTGGATCTCCTTTTGCCCAGTGTAGTGCAACAACTGGGCGTGGTACGAACTCAACACGTCTGTGGAAGAACTCTGCCTCTCCAGCCACCCATAACTCGAAGGTGTTGACAGCGCAGGATTTTGTTCACAAACCGTCCTCTCGATTATGTCCCATAAATGTTTCATGGGATTCATGTTGGGCGATATGGGAGGCCAAATGATTCCCTCGAATTGTCCAGAATGTTCTTCAAACCAGCAGCGAACAATTGTGGCCTAGTGACATTCTATTCCACGTAAACGCAGCCCACACCATTATGGCGCCACCACCAGCTTGCACAGTGTCTCTTTGACCATTTGGGTCTATGGCTTCATGGGGTCGGGGTCACACTCGAACTCTAACATCAGCTCTTACCAAATGAAATCGGTCCTCATCCGACCAGGCCACGGTTTCCCAGTCGTCTATGGTCCAACCGATATGGTCAATTGCCCTGGACAGGCGCTGTGGGCAATGTCATGCTAACAGCAAAGGCACCTGCATCGGTAGTCTGCTGCCATAGCCCATTAACGCCAAACTTCACCACACTGTCCTTACGGATACGTCCATCGTACGTTCCGCATCTACACTCCTGGAAATGGAAAAAAGAACACATTGACACCGGTGTGTCAGACCCACCATACTTGCTCCGGACACTGCGAGAGGGCTGTACAAGCAATGATCACACGCACGGCACAGCGGACACACCAGGAACCGCGGTGTTGGCCGTCGAATGGCGCTAGCTGCGCAGCATTTGTGCACCGCCGCCGTCAGTGTCAGCCAGTTTGCCGTGGCATACGGAGCTCCATCGCAGTCTTTAACACTGGTAGCATTCCGCGACAGCGTGGACGTGAACCGTATGTGCAGTTGACGGACTTTGAGCGAGGGCGTATAGTGGGCATGCGGGAGGCCGGGTGGACGTACCGCCGAATTGCTCAGCACGTGGGGCGTGAGGTCTCCACAGTACATCGATGTTGTCGCCAGTGGTCGGCGGAAGGTGCACGTGCCCGTCGACCTGGGACCGGACCGCAGCGACGCACGGATGCACGCCAAGACCGTAGGATCCTACGCAGTGCCGTAGGGGACCGCACCGCCACTTCCCAGCAAATTAGGGACACTGTTGCTCCTGGGGTATCGGCGAGGACCATTCGCAACCGTCTCCATGAAGCTGGGCTACGGTCCCGCACACCGTTAGGCCGTCTTCCGCTCACGCCCCAACATCGTGCAGCCCGCCTCCAGTGGTGTCGCGACAGGCGTGAATGGAGGGACGAATGGAGACGTGTCGTCTTCAGCGATGAGAGTCGCTTCTGCCTTGGTGCCAATGATGGTCGTATGCGTGTTTGGCGCCGTGCAGGTGAGCGCCACAATCAGGACTGCATACGACCGAGGCACACAGGGCCAACACCCGGCATCATGGTGTGGGGAGCGATCTCCTACACTGGCCGTACACCACTGGTGATCGTCGAGGGGACACTGAATAGTGCACGGTACATCCAAACCGTCATCGAACCCATCGTTCTACTATTCCTAGACCGGCAAGGGAACTTGCTGTTCCAACAGGACAATGCACGTCCGCATGTATCCCGTGCCACCCAACGTGCTCTAGAAGGTGTAAGTCAACTACCCTGGCCAGCAAGATCTCCGGATCTGTCCCCCATTGAGCATGTTTGGGACTGGATGAAGCGTCGTCTCACGCGGTCTGCACGTCCAGCACGAACGCTGGTCCAACTGAGGCGCCAGGTGGAAATGGCATGGCAAGCCGTTCCACAGGACTACATCCAGCATCTCTACGATCGTCTCCATGGGAGAATAGCAGCCTGAATTGCTGCGAAAGGTGGATATACACTGTACTAGTGCCGACATTGTGCATGCTCTGTTGACTGTGTCTATGTGCCTGTGGTTCTGTCAGTGTGATCATGTGATGTATCTGACCCCAGGAATGTGTCAATAAAGTTTGCCCTTCCTGGGACAATGAATTCACGATGTTCTTATTTCAATTTCCAGGACTGTATTTCTGTGGGTATTTCACGCAGTTTTGTTTGTCTGTCATCACTGACAGCACTGTGCTAACACCACTGCTCCCGATCGTTGAGTGAAGGCTGTTGGCCACAGCATTGTCAGTGGTGAGAGGTAATGCCAGAAGTTTGATATTCTCAGCACGTTTTTGACACTGTGGATCTCAGAATATTGAATTCTAGGGATTTCGAAATGTAATGTCCCATCTGCCTAACTATGCTTCATGTTCAAAGTCTGTTAATTGCCATTGTGCGACAATAATCACGTTTGAACTTTTTCACATTAATCACCTGGGTACAAAAGTCAGCTCGGCAACGCACTGCCCTTTCATACCTTGTGAAGGTGATACTGTTGCCATCTGTATATCGCTGTTACATGACTTTTGTCAACTCGGTGTAAACACACACAAGACAAACACACAGAACACACATGAACAAGAAACAACCATAATCTTTAGTAATTGTTACATTTTCACTGACAACAATACAGTTCGCAGGAAAGACAAATAGACAATATACAAAACAAACTTTATAAACGTATTGATCGTAGCAGCAATAACAATGAACAGTAATAAAATGTTATATAGAACAGCCTTGACTGCATAGAAACACTTTTCTTCATTGGTGGTGAACAGTTTTGAAATGATGCGGATCATTTTGGGATCATACTCTGTAATTCAGCAGAATAGAAGGAAACATGTAATACACTACTGGCCGTTAAAATTGCTACACCACGAAGATGACGTGCTACAGACGCGAAATTTAACCGACAGGAAGAAGATGCTGTGATATGCAAATCATTAGCTTTTCAGAGCATTCACACAAGGTTGGCGCCGGTGGCGACACCTACAACGTGTTGACATGAGGAAAGTTTCCAACCGATTTCTCATACACAAACAGTAGTGTAGTATAGAAGCATCGGCAGACAGTGACTGCTATGTTGTGTTAGAGATTCCAAATGCATCAAGAAGTGTTAAAGTGCGGTTTACAGAGATGAAATTGGTTGAACTCCGTCGTACAGAACACTACATCAATCAGCAGATGACATCCGAGTATTCTCCATCTCTGGACATTTACTCTGCTGGTCTGATGCTATCTGTAACGTCACTGTACGATGGCATGACACTCATGGTGAGATCTGGAGGTCGAGCCATTTATCTGCAACACTCCACTATTACAAACTTACTCAGCCTACGGGCAGTGCTATCCGTTGTGCTCGAAAGACTGAACCATGGGCTGCTGTATGGTCAAATTGCGTATAAAAGCATTGTGAACTATCTCCGTATGTATAGTGTGCATCAATATGGTGTCAAAAGAAGACTCTAAAGGAACAGCCATCAGTTTAAGAGAAACACATCCTGAATTTACTGCATACAAGAAACAATTATTTGGGAAATACTTTTAAAATGGAATCAGTTGTTTTTTGTTGTTGATGTAATGCAGTCTATGTATCACTGCTGAAATGTAAATAAAATATATACAATCACAAATGTTTTTTGCTTTCCTTATATAACCACCCTGTCATTATATAATGTAACGTGTGGCCAGTGTAGTTCAGCCAGTAAGGTGATTGCGCTATAGTGGCTATATATACTATTATTAGATTAGATTAGATTAATACTAGCTCCATGGATCATGAATACGATATTTCGTAATGATGTGGAACGAGTCGAATTTTCCAGTACATGAAATAATTAGGTTAATTTAACAACATACTTAAGTTAATATAACAACTTTATTTTATTGTGTTTTTTTGTTTTCCTTTATTTTTTATTTTCATTTTTTTTTAATATTTTTTTATTTTTTTTTCTTAATTTATATCTAAAAATTCCTCTATGGAGTAGAAGGAGTTGTCATTCAGAAATTCTTTTAATTTCTTCTTAAATACTTGTTGGTTATCTGTCAGACTTTTGATACTATTTGGTAAGTGACCAAAGACTTTAGTGCCAGTATAATTCACCCCTTTCTGTGCCAAAGTTAGATTTAATCTTGAATAGTGAAGATCATCCTTTCTCCTAGTATTGTAGTTATGCACACTGCTATTACTTTTGAATTGGGTTTGGTTGTTAATAACAAATTTCATAAGAGAGTATATATACTGAGAAGCTACTGTGAATATCCCTAGATCCTTAAATAAATGTCTGCAGGATGATCTTGGGTGGACTCCAGCTATTATTCTGATTACACGCTTTTGTGCAATAAATACTTTATTCCTCAGTGATGAATTACCCCAAAATATGATGCCATATGAAAGCAATGAGTGAAAATAGGCGTAGTAAGCTAATTTACTAAGATGTTTATCACCAAAATTTGCAATGACCCTTATTGCATAAGTAGTTGAACTCAAACATTTCAGCAGATCATCAATGTGTTTGTTCCAATTAAATCTCTCATCAATGGACACACCTAAAAATTTGCAATATTCTACCTTAGCTATATGCTTCTGATTAAGGTCTATATTTATTAATGGCGTCATACCATTCACTGTACGGAACTGTATGTACTGTGTCTTATCAAAATTCAGTGAGAGTCCGTTTACAAGGAACCACTTAGTAATTTTCTGAAAGACAGTATTGACAATTTCATCAGTTAATTCTTGTTTGTCAGGTGTGATTACTATACTTGTATCATCAGCAAAGAGAACTAACTTTGCCTCTTCATGAATATAGAATGGCAAGTCATTAATATATAATAAGAACAACAAAGGACCCAAGACTGACCCTTGTGGAACCCCATTCTTGATAGTTCCCCAGTTTGAGGAATGTGCTGATCTTTGCACGTTACGAGAACTACTTATTTCTACTTTCTGCACTCTTCCAGTTAGGTACGAATTAAACCATTTGTGCACTGTCCCACTCATGCCACAATACTTGAGCTTGTCTAGCAGAATTTCATGATTTACACAATCAAAAGCCTTTGAGAGATCACAAAAAATCCCAATGGGTGGTGTTCGGTTATTCAGATCATTCAAAATTTGACTGGTGAAAGCATATATGGCATTTTCTGTTGAAAAACCTTTCTGGAAACCAAACTGACATTTTGTTAGTAATTCATTTTTACAGATATGTGAAGCTACTCTTGAATACATTACTTTCTTAAAAATTTTGGATAAAGCTGTTAGAAGGGAGATTCGACGGTAATTGTTGACATCAGATCTATCCCCCTTTTTATGCAAAGGTATAACAATAGCATATTTCAGTCTATCAGGGAAAATGCCCTGTTCCAGAGAGCTATTACACAGGTGGCTGAGAATCTTACTTATCTGTGGAGAACAAGCTTTTAGTATTTTGCTGGAAATGCCATCAATTCCATGTGAGTTTTTGCTTTTAAGCATGTTTATTATTTTCCTAATTTCAGAGGGAGAAGTGGGTGAGATTTCAATTGTGTCAAATTGCATAGGTATGGCCTCTTCCATTAACAGCCTAGCATCTTCTAATGAACACCTGGATCCTACTATATCCACAACATTTAGAAAATGATTATTAAAAATATTTTCAACTTCTGACTTTTTGTTCGTAAAGTTTTCATTCAATTTGATGGTAATACTGTCTTCCTCTGCTCTTGGTTGACCTGTTTCTCTTTTAATAATATTCCAAATTGTTTTAATTTTATTATCAGAGGTGCTGATTTCAGACATGATACACATACTCCTGGATTTTTTAATAACTTTTCTTAATATAACACAGTAGTTTTTATAATTTTTGATAGTTTCTGGGTCACTACTCTTTCTTGCTGTCAGATACATTTCCCTTTTCCGGTTACAAGATATTTTTATACCCTTAGTAAGCCATGGTTTGTTACAAGGTTTCTTACGAGTATATTTAACTATTTTCTTGGGGAAGCAGTTTTCAAATGCATTTACAAAAATGTCATGAAATAAATTATATTTTAAATTGGCATCAGGTTCACGGTACACCTCATCCCAGTCTAACTGCTGTAGGCTTTCCCTGAAATTTGCAATTGTTAAATCGTTGACTGAACGTACTACTTTGGAGGACTGTTTAGTATTGCTGAATGGAGCTATGTCATATATTGTAACTAGCTGTGCACCATGATCAGAAAGACCATTCTCAACAGGCTGAGCATTTATCTGGTTAAACTTATCTTGGTCTATAAAGAAGTTATCTATCAGTGAGCTGCTATCCTTTACCACCCGAGTAGGAAAATCAATAACGGGTGTCAAATTGAAAGAACCGAGTAATACTTCAAGGTCATTTTTCCTATTACCCTCTTTCAGAGAATCTACATTGAAGTCCCCACAAATAATAATTTGCTTCCCCCTGTCTGACAGATAGCACAGCAAGGAGTCCAAATTTTTCAGAAAGAGATGAAAATTTCCTGATGGGGACCTATATACAGTTACAATTATAAATGTGCCTTTATTTAATTTAAGCTCACAGGCACATGCTTCTATATGTTTCTCTACACAAAACTTTTTGTTTCTATACTTTTTGCACAATGATAACTTTTGACATATATGGCAGCTCCTCCTTTCTCCATATTTTCTCTCATTACATGTGCAGAGAGCTTATATCCACTTACATTTACCTTATCCATATCAGTAACAATGTGATGCTCAGACAGGCATAGTATATCTATTTCATTCTCAGCTTCTAAATCTTCTAAACAAACCAGAAGCTCATCTACTTTACTCTTTAAACTCCCAATATTTTGATGAAATATACTTACATTATTTTTAATTATACTTTTATGAGAACCTTTCCTTATTCTAACATTTGCAGTACTCTCCTGTCTGAGTTTCTCATTGTGCTTAGGCCTAGTTCCTATACCAGTGGTCACACGGTGTTCAGAGAGGCAGATTATGTCAACTGGGTTGGGTGACTTTAATTCATCAATGCAATTACCTAGGACTGAGATACAACTTGGTGGAGATAAAATTTCTGGTGATTGGTGAAAATTTATAATTGATAGCTGTGTTTGGTGATCCAATGTGCTAGAATTGTGCTGTTTAATTTCTTTCCTAAACTGAAGATTTGTTTCAATCCTGACCTCTCGTAGAACTTGACATCTTTCTGTCTTACCTATCCTAAAAAAGGTGCTGCTCCAACACCTGTAACCACTGGTATTTTACCATTCATGGCAGTGCCTCCCCCCCTTAAATTTCCTGCTATTACCCCAGCCAGTTTCCCCTTCCATTTCCTGTTGAGATGTAGGCCGTGCCTGGTATAGTCCCACCTACTGAGATAATCAACAGGAACCACACCAATATGAGCCCCCGCACCCGACCCAAGCAGCCGTTCCAACTCCAAATTAACTCTCCCAACAGAAGAGTTCAAATGAGGCCGGTCATGGCGTCTCAGGACAGATACAAATTCAACATTGGTGTGTCTCGATGCCGACGCAATCTTTACCAGGTCACACTCTATACTGTACCCAGGATCTCTGTCGATGCTGTTCGCCGGCCCTCCCACAATAACCACGTTGTCTTCCCTGGTAAATCCTTTACAGAGTGAACCGAAATCCTCTGTCACCTGATCCAGACTAGCACTTGGTTTGAAAAAATTTGTGACCTGGTATTCTGGTCCTAATTCCTCCTGCAGAGGTTGGCCTACACCTCTGGCATGAGAACTGCCTAACAACAAAACTTTCTTCCTTTTCGATGACTTTCCTACATTCTTTTTCAATTTCCTATTGAAAGTTTGTTGTGTCCTGTCTACACCTACCTCTGCTTGAGGCTCATCAGTTTCTAACTGAATCAACAGGTCAAACTTATTTTTGACATTCACCACAATACTGTCAGACTTAGTTCTAGGCCTGTTCCTTCTGCTACCTGTTGCCACTTCCCACCTCTCTTTGCCCTTCTCCCTCCTTAACCTGTCCAGATCTTCCCTAGCCTGATCTAGCTCAGCCTGAAGGGCAGCAATTTTCCCCTCCTGTTCCATTATCTTCCTATCTCTGCTGCAAATCCTACATAACCACTGATGAGCCTGATCCACTTTCCCAACACCCACGCCACTGCAATCCTCCCAGTGAAAAAAATTACTACATCCATCACACCAAACCCCGGAACTAACAATTCTACGGCAAGTCAGGCACTTCTCACTCATGGCAAAAATAATACTTTAGCTAGAATAAATCAATTAAATTACCGAAAATCAAAAAAGACGTTACAAGAATTAAGCCTATTCACAGATGTATATAAGCAAGTTTCTGATTTAAAATTCCTCTGTTTTTCTGAGATCTGTATTAAAACAATGAAGGTATACGCTATTTATTATATATTTCACTCGATTGAATGAAAAAAAGGACAATTAAACGAGGTACTTTAACTTTGATTCTCCAAAAACGTTACGAGAATTAGGCCTATAAACAAATGTATATAGGCAAGTTTCTGATATAAAGTTACGCTGTTTTTCTGAAATCTGTATTAAAACAATGAAGTTACACGCTATTTACGGTAGTTTACTTATTTGTTACCGAGAAACTAGTTAAATTACCGTGAAACAATAAACAAACACGTTTACAAAATTTAAGCCTAAGCGCGACTTCGCGAAGTTACGATCTTTTCGTGTTTTCTGAAAAAGTACGCAAAGAAAAGTCAAACCTTTAATGGCAAGACTAAACGATACACTAATGCACGTATTTAATTTGTTGTCGAACTAAATTATATTCCTGTCTAAATCACTTAACTTTCTGGAACTGGTTTCTGGCGTCACTTACTCGGCGGCCATCTTATCAGAAGTGTTCATTTTCCTATAAAAGTCCATTGTACACCAAAACCTGACGTAGCCAGTAACATTGCTGAGTGGGTGAAGCATCAGGACGTTGTTGTAAGTGACTGGGCCTGTGATGGAGCAGCAGAAGGCCTGAAAAAGAAGAAGAAGAAGAATGGGGTACACCTACCCAATAACGTAAGAGCTATAGGCCATGTCACTAGTAACACTCCCAGATGGAGTTCACTTTGAACATGTATGTGCATTTTCAAAAACGCTGTTCGAACCCAACTATCAGCTACTGAGAAAGATAATATAGGGTGTTGATGGTGTAACATACACGACATTTAGTCAAAGCAGTCAAATTTCCCCACTAGAAAAAGTAAAGCTAAACACAATGTCCGTATTTCATGATGTTGCTGTGGAAAACCAAGATCAAATTCTACAATATTTCTGTTTTGGTCGTCATATGGGCATTGATGTATTTTATTTGAGCCAGACATATTCCAGAATCCTGAAACCGTTGGTGAGGGATAATACAAATCTCACTATAGCTTTCAAACAAGACAATGTGAATCCAAAACACATTTACCAGAGATTGACCATATATACAATATAGGCATAACATCAAATCGTAAAACGTATGTCTCTGCTTCTCCCTCGGATCTGAACGATTTAGAAAATGTTGGTTCGTTCATTGACGAGCCAACGCACAGAACAGTGGAAGAGTACAAGGGATTTTCTGCGTTTATACGTTTAAAATTGCTTGTGGAACACTTTCCGGACATGTGGTGAATTGTTCTGAATACTAAACAGGAGCTTATTCTTTTACGGAGTGCAACAGGTAACAATGCACACATTCAAAGAGCTCAAGAGGAGAACGAGATCACCATCAATAAAATAATATGGAATATGTCACACATCGCAACATTGGATGAACAGCGTTTGAAGCTTTTAAAAGTTCTGAATGCCAATGTATTTCTACCGCTGTCTTTCCGTTCATGGGAGGTTTTCGAGTACTCTGTGCTACCAAATGCAATCAGACAGCCGTGCTCTGCTAAACCATCCTCTCAGCCTTAGACGCCCAGCTTAACCATACTTGCATTTCAGACTAAGAGAAGAGGGAATACAGCAATTGATTCCATCAAATTTGATAACTACAAGTTAACTAATGCTAGAGTCTACCTAGACTCTGAATTCTATCTGTACGACAATTTACACCTGCAGTGGGATGAAAATGTATATGGTCTAGCATATGTAATGTATGCGAGGTTCTGTGCTCCATACTGTGAAGAGGATTGATATCTATTCAGTTCATGGAAATTCAAGAAGCTGGTGCCAATCGTCGTAACAGTTTACACGAAACAGAACGATATAATTCAACCTGGACTTATAGATGCTCGAAATGAATTTAAATCTTCGGCAAATTTTCCAGAACACACTGCAGCGTATGGTTTAATTCTACATGACCGAGTGATTAACTGTTGCCTGCTCATCGGTGTTACACAACGATCTGTATAAAGGCCAAATGGTGTGCGTACGAGGAGCTTTCCGCGATGGTATCTCAAGGTGTGAACATCATTGCAGATGTTCACGGTATCTATGATGATGGGTGTAGACAGTTCGTAACATTCTCAGCAAACATTGTATCACTGAGGTCTTTCAAGGGTGCGAAGTGTGCTGAAACACGGAAGAGTGAAAACTGGTTAACACATTTCTACAAAGGAATTCACTGGGATGATCCTGGCATGTTCTGTAAAGATGCGGTGACGTCGCTTCGATTGTTCGCCCAGACGGATACCATCATCTACGTGAAGGGGAAGGAGAAGATCTCATGGATGCGCCGAATCTTCAAGTTTGTTTCTATTCAAGACTCAGAATTCTACGGGTGGCGTCCTCTCCACTGACTTAAGAAGAAGAAGATGTGTGAAAACAGTGTTGCTGTGGCTGCCCCTTTAAATGTAAAATTACTTTTAAGTTGGATGAGAAATTAATGAATTGTCACCTCACAACCTTTGTGTGATTTCTGTTCACCCTGTCCCCCCCGCCCCCTTTTTCACAGTATACAGTTTTGCCAAGATACAATGTTTGTGGTTTTCTTCAAGCACAAGAGATATAATTTTAGATGTGTCTGTTATATGTCTTTGGAAGCCTCCTGCTTCCACAACCAATTCGTGCTGCATGGAAGATGTAATCCCGTGCAACCATTCAATATATTTTGTTATCTTCTATCTTAAAATTCACCTTCTGAATAGCCTGCGTCTTCAGAAAAACTAATGTCATTTGTGTCATGCACATCTCTTATATACACAATGAATAGGGGATAGCTTTTCTTGTAAATAACAACAACAAAGATGTATAATAACTATAAGCTTCCTTAAATTTACGTCTATGTTCACAAACTTTTTGATAACAGATTACCGATTTTGGTCTATAAGGACCATCATCAGATCTGCAGCAAAAAATGGGAAAAAAATTAATACAGTCGCAGATTGTCTACAGCATAAAAACAATAGACCATAATGAAAACCACTACTGACATATATATGCATTTGTGCGCTTTAAGTATGAAGAGGTATACCTGTTCTATAAAAACAAAGTCCTAATGTACGTTTTACGGATGACTCTGGTATGTATTTTCTTGTTCCTTCTCTGTTCATTTCATATACTGCATTAACTAGATAATGTTGGTAATGCACAGTTACAGAATTTTATCATTCTTTTCTTGCAACGGAGTGCCGGAGGGTACTAAGGGCCCTCTTGCGGTCACATCCATCCAACCACTTTTTGCGTATGCGTAATTCTGGCGTTAGCGCTAACAGAGGGTGCTGATTATGTTCAACACTGTTTTCTTTCATTGTGGCTTCCTTAGTGATTTGTTTTATAGTTTTTTTAATATTATTCTGTGCACTATCAAAGGTGTTTATTACTTATGTCATTATCTAGAATATTGGCACTTGAGCATATGTCAACTACTTTCTCTTAACTCTTCCTCTTTTTAACACTCTGACGCTTTTCGTGTTTCATTTCATCGCTTTTTATTACTGTAATGTCTTTTATACGTTATAAACTCATTACAGACTTCAATTATTGTATCCCCCTTTCCTCCCCATGACCCATGGACCCTGCCGTTGGTGGGGAGGCTTGCGTGCCTCAACGATACAGATAGCCGTACCGTAGGTGCAACCACAACGGAGGGGTATCTGTTGAGAGGCCAGACAAACGTGTGGTTCCTGAAGAAGGGCAGCAGCCTTTTCAGTAGTTGCAGGGGCAACAGTCTGGATGATTGACTGATCTGGCCTTGTAACACTAATCAAAACAGCCTTGCTGTTGTGGTACTGCGAACGGCTGAAAGCAAGGGGAAACTACAGCCGTAATTTTTCCCGAGGACATGCAGCTTTACTGTATGATTAAATGATGATGGCGTCCTCTTGGGTAAAATATTCCGGACGTAAAATAGTCCCCCATTCGGATCTCCCGGCGGGGACTACTCAAGAGGATGTCGTTATCAGGAGAAAGAAAACTGGCGTTCTACGGATCGGGGCGTGGAATGTCAGATCCCTTAATCGGGCAGGTAGGTTAGAAAATTTCAAAAGGGAAATGGATGGGTTAAAGTTAAATATAGTGGGAATTAGTGAAGTTCGGTGGCAGGATGAACAAAACTTTTGGCCAGGTGAATACGGGACTATAAATATAAAATCAAATAGGGGTAATGCAGGAGTAGCTTTAATAATGAATAGGAAAATAGGAACGCGGGTAAGCTACTACAAACAGCATAGTGAACGCATTATTGTGCCCAAGATAGACACAAAGCCCATGCCTACTACAGTACTACAAGTTCATATGCCACCTAACTCTGCAGATGATGAAGAAATTGATGAAATGTATGAGGAGATAAAAGATATTATTCAGGTAGTGAAGGGAGATGAAAATTTAATAGTCATGGGTGACTGGAATTCGACAGTAGGAAAAGGAAGAGAAGGAAACGTAGTGAATATGGATTGGGGCTAAGAAATGAAAGAGGAAGCCGCCTGGTAGAATTTTGCACAGAGCATAACTTAATCATAGCTAACACTTGGTTCAAGAATCATAAAAGAAGGTTGTATACCTGGAAGAATCCTGGAGATACTAAAAGGTATCAGATAGATTATATAATGGAAAGACAGAGATTTAGGAACCAGGTTTTTAATTGTAAGACATTTCCAGGGGCAGATGTGGATTCTGACCACAATCTATTGGTTATGAACTGTAGATTAAAACTGATGAAACTGCAAAAAGGTGGGAATTTGAGGAGATGGGACCTGGATAAACTGAAAGAACCAGAGGTTGTAGAGAGTTTCAGGAAGAGCATAAAGGAACAATTGACAAGAATGGGGGAAAGAAATGCAGTAGAAGAAGAATGGATAGCTTTGAGGGATGGAGTGGTGAAGGCTGCAGAGGATCAAGTAGGTAAAAAGACGAGGGCTAGTAGAAATCCTTGGGTAACAGAAGACATAATTTAATTGATGAAAGGAGAAAATACAAAAATGCAGTAAATGAAGCAGGCAAAAAGGTATGCAAACGTCGGAAAAATGAGATTGACAGGAAGTGCAAAATGGCTAAGCAGGGATGGATGGAGGACAAATGTAAGGATGTAGAGGCGCATATCACTAGGGGTAAGATAGATACTGCCTACAGGAAAATTAAAGAGACCTTTGGAGAAAAGAGAACCAGCTGTATGAATATCAAGAGCTCAGATGGAAACCCAGTTCCGGCTGGGTGTTGTGTGCTGTCCTTAGGTTAGTTAGGTTTAAGTAGTTCTAAGTTCTAGGGGACTTATGACCACAGCAGTTGAGTCCCATAGTGCTCAGAGCCATTTGAACGATTTTTTACAAGGGCGATGTATTTCAGGACAATATTATGGAAATGGAAGAGGATGTAGATGAAGATGAAATGGGAGATATGATACTGCGTGAAGAGTTTGACAGAGCCCTGAAAGACCTGAAACGAAACAAGGTCCCGGGAGTAGACAACATTCCATTAGAACTACTGACAGCCCTGGGAGAGACAGTCTTGACAAAACTCTACCATCTGGTGAGCAAGATGTATGAGACAGGCGAAATTCCCCCAGACTTCAAGA
Source organism: Schistocerca nitens (assembly GCF_023898315.1). Taxonomy (NCBI): domain Eukaryota; kingdom Metazoa; phylum Arthropoda; class Insecta; order Orthoptera; family Acrididae; genus Schistocerca; species Schistocerca nitens. The sequence continues at coordinate 15,909,299 of NC_064619.1, forward strand.
AGAATATAATAATTCCAATCCCAAAGAAAGATGGTGTTGACAGATGTGAAAATTACCGAACTATCAGTTTAATAAGTCACAGGTGCAAAATACTAACGCGAATTCTTTACAGACGAATGGAAAAACTGGTAGAAGCCGACCTCGGGGAAGATCAGTTTGGATTCCGTAGAAATGTTGGAAAACGTGAAGCAATACTGACCTTACGACTTATCTTAGAAGAAAGAGTAAGGAAAGGCAAATCTACGTTTCTAGCATTTGTAGACTTAGAGAAAGCTTTTGATAATGTTGACTGGAATACTCTCTTTCAAATTCTGAAGGTGGCAGGGGTAAAATACAGGGAGCGAAAGGCTATTTACAATTAGTACAGAAAGCAGATGGCAGTTATAAGAGTCGAGTTACATGAAAGGGAAGCAGTGGTTGGGAATGGAGTGAGACAGGATTGTAGCCTATCTCCGATGCTATTCAATCTGTATATTGAGCAAGCAGTAAAGGAAACAAAAGAAAAATTCGGAGTAGGTATTAAAATACATGGAGAAGAAATAAAAACTTTTAATTTCGCCGATGACATTCTAATTCTATCAGAGACAGCAAAGGACTTGGAAGAGCAGTTGAACGGAATGGACAGTGTCTTGAAAGGAGGGTATAAGATTAAAATCAACAAAAGCAAAACGAGGATAATGGAATGTAGTCGAATTAAGTCGGGTGATGCTGACGGAATTAGATTAGGAAATGAGACACTTAGAGTAGTAAAGGAGTTTTGCTATTTGGGGAGTAAAATAACTGATGATGGTCGAAGTAGAGAGGATGTAAAATGTAGACTGGCAAGGGCAAGGAAAGCGATTCTGAAGAAGAGTAATTTGTTAACATGGAGTATAGATTTAAGTGTCAGGAAGTCGTTTCTGAAAGTATTTCTATGGAGTGTAGCCATGTATGGAAGTGAAACATGGACGATAAATAGTTTAGACAAGAAGAGAATAGAAGCCTTCGAAATGTGGTGCTACAGAAGAATGCTGAGGATTAGAAGGGTCGATCACATAACTAATGAGGAGGTGTTGAACAGAATTGGGGAAAGTGCAGTTTGTGGCACAACTTGACTAGAAGAAGGGATGGGTTGGTAGGACATGTCCTGAGGCATCAAGGGATCACCAATTTAGTCTGGAGGGCAGCGTGGAGGGTAAAAATCGTAGAGGGAGACCAAGAGATGAATACACTAAGCAGATTCAGAAGGACGTAGGCTGCAGTAGCACTGGGAGATGAAGAATCTTGCACAGGATAGAGTAGCATGGAGAGCTGCATCAAACCAGTCTCAGGACTGAAGACCACAACAACAACAACAACATCCCCCTTTATTTTACGCTCTTCAATTAGTCATTGAAAACTAGTGTATGCCTACATTAGCTTCATCTGGTGAACTTACTACACAAACATCTTGTGGGTCCTACACGGCAGCTTGGTTTGGACAGCAGTGCTACTGACAACATGGTACGTGCATATGATGTTATTTATATATATTTGCTGGTGCTGATTTTGCATTTACCATTTGACGATGCCACTATGGGTGCAGTACATTAGGGCTTTGGTTTTCTAAAACAGGTATGCCTCTTCATACTTAAAGTGCACAAATGCATATATATGTCAGTAGTACTTTTCATTATGGTTTATTTATTGTTTTTAAGCTGTAGACAATCTGCGAGTGTATTTATGTTTTTTCCCATTTTTTGCTGCAGATCTGATGATGGTCATTATAGACCGAAACCGGTAATCTATTAACAACAGTTTGTGACCGTAGACGTAAATTAAAGGAAACTTATTGTATATAAGGTTCACTGTTTTATTCACGACAATGTCGCAGCATGTATAATAACTAATTTTTTCGTTTATTGAATTTACACAGACAGAATTTCATTTTTGAGATACAATTCTATTTTTGAGGTACAGTTCAATTCTTGAAATATAATTTTCGTACACTATATGCATATTTTTTTCTTGTTTTATGCTTGTTTCCACACATGGTGTGTATATACACGTGTACATAGAACACATAAATATGTAAATATTTGCACAACAGACACACACACACACACACACACACACACACACACACACACAATGCCTTACACTAAGATATAAGGGTCATACTACTATTCTGCAAATACACATACACACTCTCTCTCTCTCGCTCATTCTCTCCCTCTCAATCAAAGTCCCCCACTACAAGCGAGTAGTGTGAGTATGGGAGAGTTTCAATCCTGTCATAACAACTGACCTTGTTATTTTCATGAGGCGACAGGCCAATTTTAAACTGGAACACAGTGTACACCTCATGTCCTCTCTATCGAATGCTAGTTTGCCATAGCACATGCAGTGGCTGTGGTGCAGTACTGCGAACACAGCTGTACAGGCGTCGCAGTCTTCAATAGAGAGGGCTCTCCCAGCCATACGAAGCACATTCTTAGTGCACCTCTGTGTGGAACCTTCCAATGTGCAATACGCATCCGTTTTCGATCGCAGACCTACAGATTCCGCAATCAGAAATCCATTTGCCTCGTTTTTCATAAGGCCGATAACCTTCTAGTTCTATAGATCAATACCATAAGGATTATCGGCGGTGTATGAGGATGTATCGAATTCATTGCTGTGGTACCTCATTACTTAATATGGATCGCAGTTCTTCACCCAATAGATGAAGTTTCTGTATCCATGTAAAGTAATGCAGGATCTGTGAAATGAGTTTTCGCAAACATGTAATGAAAGCAGTACATGTGGAGTTTGGATAGGTGTAGTATGCACAGCCCATATAAATAGGTTTCATTAACTCTACTGCACTCTTTGCGACCGCCACATCAATAAAGTTTTTATTGAATATGGTGACTCACTTAAAATATGGTTTGACGACACATTTTATTATCCTCCAACGCCCATCCTATTCCGTTATAACCAAAATTTCCCGTCGTTCCTTTAAATTCTCAATTGTTTTGCAGAAAACTGTTCATTAATTTATAAAAATCTTTCTCAACGTCTCATATCGCGGCAGCTGTCTGTCTCGTATTCAGATCAATATACTCGTTCAGCCAGGGGGACTGCTTGATGGAGATTCTAACCCTCCGCTTATTCCCCACCATTGTTATCAGTTTTTGTGTGGAGTCTCCTTGCAGAACTAGTTGCTCTGGACATAGCGGCAAATCGGCGTGTGCATCATCAAACTAATAGGGTAAGTGAGTTCTGCCTCCAGCATATACCGTACATCAGAATCAGCCACCGTACCCCTTGATTTTTCCACCTAATCCCTTGCATTTGTCTTCAGGCACCCATCAAAACGCCCCAATCGGCATTGATTGTTGCATGTCGTGCCCGTACAAGTTACTTACATCCAGGCACGTGATGTAACTCAAATCAACGGATGCGTTGAACCTGTCACCCACTCGTGAGTTAATTGCCTTTGTGTACCTATGGACACATCGGCAGTGTCCCCCACGGATCCCTCGCTTGAAGATAAGAAACATATCAGTATCTGTAAGGCTTGTATGTGACGCTGTAGGTCCACCTTCACAGGAGGTCACAGGAGCGATGAGGCATTCAAAGTCGGTGTACACTACAAACGGGCATCGCTGCTGATAGTGAGCATTTTTGAACTCTACGCGTTTCTCTTCCTCAGTAGGCATAATAACACACACCGGGTCCTCGGAAGTGCAGTCTACTAGTTGCTTTGATAATAATTTGTTTGAGGAAAAGGCATTGAGGGACCTTAAGCAAATATGCTGTTTATGTTCATGTTTACTCATCCGGGATGTGAGAATGAGATAACTGCCTTTCTCCTTCTTTTCTCATCGGAGAATAAGAGCATGTTACATGCTTTTTACGCTCACCGGCAAATTTTGAGAAATGAGGGCGCTGACGACTATATGCTTGTCCTGATCATCTAGCTTACTTTTCTTCTCCAGGCTATAAACATGAACCAATATCCCGGTATCCTGTGCCACAAATTTAGGTATGTGCTGCAGTTTAACAGGGAGCTCGATACCATCGAAGTTATAACACTTATGAATGTCAGGGTACCTACCATACCGAGAAGTGCACTGTGGATGTTTTGTGTAATTTGTTTCGCAAGCCAGGATTGACCATGCAAAACAAGCCTGATTGGATTTATTTTAGCCGGCCGAAGTGGCCGTGCGGTTAAAGGCGCTGCAGTCTGGAACCGCAAGACCGCTACGGTCGCAGGTTCGAATCCTGCCTCGGGCATGGATGTTTGTGATGTCCTTAGGTTAGTTAGGTTTAACTAGTTCTAAGTTCTAGGGGACTAATGACCTCAGCAGTTGAGTCCCATAGTGCTCAGAGCCATTTGAACCATTTTTGATTTATTTTAGACATTAATAAATGCCGTCTTGTTAGCTATATCCTCAGAGAGCTTGATGTAGCTGGACCCTCCATTTACATCCACATCTACATCCATACTCCGCAAGCCACCTGACGGTGTGTGGTGGAGGGTACCTTGAGTACCTCTATCGGTTCTCCCTTCTATTCCAGTCTCGTATTGTTCGTGGAAAGAAGAATTGTCTGTATGCTTCTATGTGGGCTCTAATCTCTCTGATTTTATCCTCATGGTCTCTTCGCCAGATATATGTAGGAGGGAGCAATATACTGCTTGACTCTTCGATGGAAGTATGTTCTCGAAACTTCAACAAAAGCCCGTACCGAGCTACTGAGCGTCTCTCTTGCAGAGTCTTCCATTGGAGTTTATCTATCATCTCCGAAAAGCTTTCGCGATTACTAAATGATTCTGTAACGAAGTGCGCTGCTCTCCGTTGGATCTTCTCTACCTCTTCTATCAACCCTATCTGGTACGGATCCCACACCGGTGAGCAGTATTCAAGCAGTGGGCGAACAAGTGTACTGTAACCTACTTCCTTTGTTTTCGGACTGCATTTCCTTAGGATTCTTCCAATGAATCTCATTCTGGCATCTGCTTTACCGACGATTAATTTTATATGATCATTCCATTTTAAATTACTCCTAATGCCTACTCCCAGATAATTGATGGATTTAACTGCGTCCAGTTGCTGACCTGCTATATGGTAGCTAAATGATAAAGGATCTCTCTTTCTATGTATTCGCAGCACATTACACTTGTCTGTATTAAGATTCAATTGCCATTCCCTGCACCATGCGTCAATTCGCTGCAGATCCTCCTGCATTTCAGTACAATTTTCCATTGTTACAACCTCTCGATACACCACAGTATCATCTGCAAAAAGCCTCAGTGAACTTCCGATGTCATCCACAAGGTCATTTATGAATATTTTGAATAGCAACGGTCCTATGACACTCCCCTGCGTCACACCTGAAATCACTCTTACTTCGCAGCATGTCATTGACAAAGACATGCTGCGTTCTGTTGTCTAGGAACTCTTCAATCCAATCACACAATTGGCCTGATAGTCCATATGCTCTTACTTTTTTCATTAAACTACTGTGGAGAACTGTATCAAACGCCTTGCGGAAGTCAAGAAACATGGCATTAACCTGGGAATCCGTGTCTATGGCCCTCTGAGTTTCGTGGACGAATAGCGCGAGCTGGGTTTCACACGATCGTCTTTTCCGAAATCAATGCTGATTCCTACAGAGTAGATTTCTAGTCTCCAGAAAAGTCATTATACTCGAACATAACACGTGTTCCAAAATTCTACAGCTGATCGACGTTAGAGATATAGGTCTATAGTTCTGCACATCTGTTCGACGTCCCTTCTTGAAAACTGGGATGACCTGTGCCCTTTTCCAATCTATTGGAACGCTACGCTCTTCTAGAGACTTACGGTACAGCGCTGCAAGAAGGGGGCCAAGTTCCTTCGCGTACTCTGTATAAAATCGAACTGGTGTCCCATCAGGTCCAGCGGCCTTTCCTCTTTTGAGCGATTTTAATTGTTTTTCTATCCCTCTGTCATCTGTCTTGATATCTACTATTTTGTCATCTGTGCGACAATCTAGAGAAGGAACTACAGTGCAGTCTTGCTCTGTGAAACAGCTTTGGAAAAAGACATTTAGTATTTCGGCCTTTAGTCTATCATCCTCCGTTTTAATACCATTTTGGTCACAGAGTGTCTGGACATTTTGTTTTGATCCACTTACCGCTTTGACATAAGACCAAAATTTCTTAGGATTTTCGGCCAAGTCAGTACATAGAACTTTACTTTGGAATTCATTGAACACCTCTCTAATAGCTCTCCTCACACTACATTTCGCTTCGCGTAATTTTTGTTTGTCTGCAAGGCTTTGGCTATGTTTATGTTTGCTGTGAAGTTCCCTTTGCTTCCGTATCAGGTCTCTAACTCGTTTGTTGTACCACGGTGACTCTTTTCCATCTCTTACGATCTTGCTTGGCACATACTCATCTAATGCATATCGTACGATGGTTTTGAACTTTGTCCACTGATTCTCAACACAATCTTTACTTGAAATAGCGAGATTGTAGACATTTGTGTGGATGTCCAGGGCAGTATTAAGCTGAGTGCTTTAGCTGACCCTCTCACTTACATCTTAGAAAACCGACTAGTATAGCTCTTAAGGTGGAGTCACAAAAACACTTGGCAATTGATTGCTCCACGTTATAATCCCATTGTCCTCCTCCCCCCACCAAAGATAATGGGGACTTGTATCTTCAATTCCAGTTGCAACTTTCAAGAGATTTGAAAATTGCACCGTTACAAAAAGTGAGACCAATGCTTGATCATGGTTGCAATGGAGATGACCAACATCTGGCCATGGTTTTAATGGAGGTTTAAGGGAAATTTGATCGCAACAAGTTTCAACCGCACTACTATGTCACATATTCTTAGAAAGTCTGACAATAGAGGCTTAAAAATAAATAACTGGCGTATTTTGTTTACTTTTACTCTGCTATGTCACACGGTGTCACATTTTTGGGTAACTCCACAAACCGAGAGAAAGTTTTCTGAGCGAAAAAGTGTGCAATAAGACTCATTTTTGGTGGAAATTCGGAAATGAGTTGTAAATATGTTTTTTATGTTTTCTGACATGTTCCACATGTACGAGAATCTCCTCATTTTTGGGTCCGTGGAATGAAAAATAAAACTGATCAAATCTAAGCAAGGCAATTTATTTGTTCCATTGTACATAATACATAAATGCATTCACAATAAAGTTTAACAAATTTTCACATATATGTTTTGTGTAAGTTATAAGTATTTATTTGTAGAAGTTGCAGAACACCGCAACCATTTATCTTCCTACGCAAATTTTTAAAAATCTCTTTGCAGATAGAAACAGAATTGGTTTCAACCACAAGCTGCGACTACATCATTTCTATGCTTCTTCTGTTCCTCTTATCAATCCAGTCATTGTTCACAAGAGAAAAAAATTCTTTCGAAGAGTTGCAAAACATTGTTGTGTTGTGAGAGTCAACTAAGAAATAAATAATCTAATGAGCGTGTTGAAACACGACCGTCTCTGTTATCCTCTTTCTGTAGTCTTTGTTACTTATGTGTGTTGTATGTACAGCAGTTGCTGATTGGTGCGAGTAGAGCGCATCTGTGGGCTGCCAGTACCGACCGAGAAACAAGCAGACATTTACCCTTTCACAACTCCGCTAGACGTATAGGTTGCGTCATTCTTTTCCATGCCCCTCACTTTCCCTTAAGCAAAACCGTCTTCTTTCCGCAGAAGCATGAACAGAAAGCCGACTATATGGCGGCAATAGTATCGATTATTATATGAATACCTTTCAAGATCTTTCACTCGTGAATCTAGAACTATCGATAGTACTTCGCGGCATTAATATTTACTGGTGTGTCCACTGACGAAATATACGGGAGAAGCAGGCGGTTAGAAAGAAAGCTGGGAAGATTAAATAAAAATACTGCTCTAAACGGGAGATGCCGGGATAGACGGGAGAGTTGATCATCAGAATTAGAAATAGCAATACTGCTGTTACTACAGGCTAGCCCCCTGGAGCGCTATCACCTCTGTAGCTGTCAAAAGGATGTGTTTACTTTGCACTATCGAGTTTCGCAACTGTTTGTTTCAGATTGTGATATAACAAAAAATAGCAAGAGTGCGACAGCTCTACTACAGTCTGATGTTACAGTCGCGACACTCCGTCCCCTTCTTTTTCTGTTGCTCACAGCGATTGCAGCGCACCAAGCGGCTAGGAAGTTACACTCGTTAAGTTCAGCGATATCTTTTGAAAGCGAAAGCGAATCGTAGTCGTTAATATTGGTCTGGAGAATGGTCTTTACATACGGGAGCGTCTGTAACGCAATAAACTGGAGCAACAACAAGGAGAAGACACCACATTTGTCATTTTTTAGGTTTCCTAACGACCCTTAGAGGCGTGAACCGCATACGATTTTATTGTATCTTACAGATATTTACTGGAGAATGTCGTTTTACTTACGAACATAAAAATTGCTAGTATACAGCGAAAGACCTCAACTTTTCCAGAAAGGCGTTGTGTATTTACTCAAAAACGCAAAGTTTTCTTTACTACACTTCCAGTCAAATCAGTGAAAATGGAAGATAGGAAACGTGTATGGAATGCAGTACCTACATTATCTAACGTAGCAAATAAACTACCACAACTGTACCTGAAGTAAAAACCAGACTGGCGTGATAATGAAAGAATAAAAGCAATAAAACTGTTTCCCGACACAGAAGAAACCAATTCCATAATTGTTGGTGCATCTAAGCCACGAACGTCAAGAATCTTCAACACATTCGCTTTTGCAGAAAAATAATTACATTTAAAAAGATATTTAGGTATTAGAAAGTCGATTGAAGTGTTAGGCTATGAGAAACATTAGGCTCCCTACAAAGTTGTTACGTGTCCTTCTCATGTATGAAGTATATGTTTGTATTCTCTTGTTTTCAGCAAGGTAAGCTGCAGTTGTACACATACTCGAAAGTACTTCTTCTTCATTAAATTGTAGCTTATGTCACTGAATCAGGAAAATTCGGCTGCTTTTACATGCGTTCCATGGTCATTTATGTCTCTTGATAACTTACTAATGCTTCGAACCCAAAAATGTAACAACTATTTCCTAATTAACTAGAAAAAGAAATAAAAAGGAACTTTAATTTTACGGCTTCTTTCTCACCGCTTGGGGCGCTAGTGTCGCACCTACTATCAGAGGGTAACATAGACTTACTGAATAAAAACTAGACCGCGCATTGGCGCTAGTGTCGCGACCCCACATTGAACGTGATACAAGCCGCCATTTGCAGGGAAACAGTGCGTAAACGGGGTTCGTTCGTGTGCTGCTTTTAATTGTAACAGTAAGAATGGAAGTAAAGACGAAGACGGAAACAATGTTACATTTCACAGTCAGTCATTTCTGGTTGTTTGTTACTTTCTATTACTTGTATATAGTATTTTCGTGGGGAAATAATACATCATGAGCGTTTGTTTTTGTTTAGGTTTCCCCTTACAAATGATTTTCTAAATCGGAAATGGATAGCTGCTACTCGGAGAGAGAACTTCCAACCGACAGCAAATCATTTGCTGTGCTCTCTTCATTTTGAAGAGAATTTTTACATGGAAAATTATATAAATAGACGTCAACTGAAGGACGATGCTATACCGACAGTATTTGGATTTCCAACTCATTTGAAAAAGGTGTAGTGTCCTGGAAATCGTACAATATAGGCCTAGGTTAAATAGTGTGGAAATACTGTCAGTGTGTATAATTTTGAACGTTCCTTTTCCAGGTTACCAATGCAAGGAAACCTCCGAGGCCAAAGCCAAGAACATGATAGGTATTTAGATTTTTAATCAAATATATATTAAGTATGAATCAGAGGTAGGTCGAATAATTGCGTTTAGATACTTAACATGTGTTGTCAGGTGGTGATTATACTTCGTAAATTGTCAAATATTTGATCAAATGTTGCAAACTCAACCACTTTCTGAGGTGCTATCAGTGTTCAAAACTAATGTGCGAATGAAATTCGTACGTTATTTAAAGTGATATGGGTTATTACAATTAATCGCACCAAAATAGTGTAGACAATACTGTGCTAAACAAAAGTAAGCGTGGAAAATATACACAGTAGTCGGCAAAAAGCAAACGGGACCTGACATGAAAATTACGTGAATTAAATAATAATCGTACTGTCTGCTTCTTTAAAAGTTTCATGTAATTATCTAAAGCAAATAACTCCATATAAACTCGCTCCACCTTGTCAGGAAAGAGCCTTAGATTCTTAAATTTCGCGTCTCTATGCAGACGTATTTCGGAAATAAGGAAACTTCATTCATTTAAGTATACTTTTAAAATAGACTCGAATACTCAGTATTTTTTTGAAACAAACATGTGTTTAATTTGTGCTTCAATTTGCTCTTGCTGCGTCTCATATACTTCAAATGACAACCCCAGTACCTGGATTCATCCCTGCAAATGACGGCGATCAGCTGTTTCAATTGGGGGACAGTTGCGACGCTTCTCCGCTACGGCGTGGTAGGGGCTTGGAGGGTAACAATTTTCACAGTAGTTAAGTGACGCGACCATGTATATTAGACTGTGGCTTTAATGAGTGCGAGACATTTGTGACGCGCGAAACTGTGTGAGGTGTCGCGCTCGACACGCTAGCGAGGTACTGTTAGCGGCAAGGCCGCTGGGGGATACAGACGCCGAGGTAGGGGCTCGGCCACTAATGGCCCACGGAGCGAGCGCCGGCGGCCCATCAATTACGTATTCTAACGAGGCTGCGCCGGCCAGCCGCAGCTGGTGCTCAAGGACGACTCCTTTGTTCGTGAGGACGGCTCCACCTGCCGCCCGCAGACCGAAGAGGCAGCGCCGCTGGACGGGCAGTGGCGGCGACACAACAGATCACGTGAGGCGAGGCTTCTGGCGGCCAACACAGACACTGTGAAAGTCCCGTATCCTGGAGGCATGCAACACGCAATTTATCAGTTGTAAGATGTGCCGGAACTCATGGGATGGCGGTATGCACGTAATTACACAGATGACGGTAGTATAGCGTACACAAGGTACAAAGGGCAGTACATAGGCTAAGATGCCATTTGTACTCAGACGATTCATGTGAAAAGCTTTCCGACGTGATTAGGGCCCGCACGACGGGAAGTAACTGACTTTGCACGCGGAATGGTACTTCGAACCGGAGACATCTACATCTACATTTATACTCCGCAAGCCACCCAATGGTGTGTGGCGAAGGGCACTTTATGTGCCACTGTCATTACCTCCTTTTCCTGTTCCAGTCGCGTATGGTTCGCGGGAAAGCCTCCGTGCGCGCTCGAATCTCTCTAATTTTACATTCGTAATCTCCTCGGCAGGTATAAGTAGGGGGAAGCAAATATATTCGATACCTCGTCCAGAAGCGCACCCTCTCGAAACCTGGGCAGCAAGCTACACCGCGATGCAGAGCGCCTGTCTTGCAGAGTCCGCCACTTGAGTTTGCTAAACATCGCTGTAAAGCTATCACGCTTACCAAATAACCCTGTGACGAAACGCGCCGCTCTTCTTTGGATCTTCTCTATCTCCTCTGACCTGGTACAGATCCCACACTGATGAGCAATACTCAAGTATAGGTCGAACGATTGTTTTGTAAGCCACCTCACTTGTTGATCAACTACATTTTCTAAGGACTCCCCCAATGAATCTCAACCTGGCACTCGCCTTACCAACAATTAATTTTATATGATCATTCCACTTCAAATCGTTCCGTACACATGCTCCCTGATATTTTACAGAAGTAACTGCTACCAGTGTTTCTTCCGCTATCATATAATCATACAATAAAGGATCCTTCTTTCTATATATTCGCAATACATTACATTTGTCTATGCTAAGGTCAGTTGGCACTCCCTGCACCAAGTGCCTATCCGTTGCAGATCTTCCTGCATTTCGCTACAATTTTCTAATGCTGCAACTTCTCTGTATACTATAGCATCATCCGCGAAAAGCCGCATGGAACTTCCGACACTATCTACTAGGCCATTTATATATATTGTGAAAAGCAATGGTCCCATAACACTCCCCTGTGGCACGTCAGAGGTTATTTTAACGTCTGTAGATGTCTCTCCATTGATAACAACATGCTGTGTTCTGTTTGCTAAAAACTCTTCAATCCAGCCACACAGCTGGTCTGATATTCCGTAGGCTCTTACTTTGTTTATCAGGCGACAGTGCGAAACTGTATCGAACGCCTTGTACTGTCAAGGAAAATGGCATCTACCTGGGAGCCTGTATCTAATATTTCCTGGGTCTCATGAACAGATAAAGCGAGTTGGGTCTCATACGATCGCTGTTTCCGGAATCCATGTTGATTCCTACAGAGTAGATTATCAGTTTCCAGAAATGACATGATACGCGAGAAAAAAAAATGTTCTAAAATTCTACAACAGATTGATGTCAGAGATATAGGTCTATAGTTTTGCGCATCTGCTCGACGACCCTTCTTGAAAACTGGGACTACTTGTGCTCTTCTCCAATCATTTGGAACCTTCCGCTCCTCTAGAGACTTGCGGTACACGGCTGTTAGAAGGGGGGCAAGTTCTTTCGCATACTCTGTGTAGAATGGAATTGGTATCCCGTCAGGTCCAGTGGACTTTCCTCTGTTGAGTGATTTCAGTTGCTTTTCTATTCCTTGGACACTTATTTCGATGTCAGCCACTTTTTCGTTCGTGCAGTGATTTAGAGAAGGAACTGCAGTGCGGTCTTCCTCTGTGAAACAGCTTTGGAAAAAGGTGTTTAGTATTTCAGCTTTACGTGTGTCATCCTCTGTTTCAATGCCATCATCATCCCAGAGTGTCTGGATGTGCTGTTTCGATCCACTTACTGATTTAACATAAGACCAGAACTTCTAGGCGCTCAGTCCGGAACCGCGCGACTGCTACGGTCGCAGGTTGGAATCCTGCCTCTGGCATGGATGTGTGTGATGTCCTTAGGTTAGTTAGGTTTATGTAGTTCTAAGTTCTAGGGGACTGATGACCATAGATGTTAAGTCCCATAGTGCTCAGAGTCATTTGAACCAGAACTTTCTAGGATTTTCTGTAAAGTCGGTAAATAGAATTTTACTTTACATGGGGCATTCCACTTCGGAAATCCCGAGGGAATTCAATATTCCGAGATCCACAGTGTCAAGAACGTGCCATCACTGCCATCTTTTAGGCACAACCTCGCACCAGGGGCAACGGCCTTCCCTTAACGACTGAGAGCCACAGTGTTTGGGTAGAGTTGTCAGTGCTAACAGACATGCAGCGTTGCGTGAAATAACCGCAGAAATAAATGTGGGACATACAACGAATGTACCTGTTGGAACAGTGTGGCGAAATGTGGCGTCAATCGGCTATAGCAGCAGACGACTGACACGAGTGCTCTTGCTAACAGCACGATAGCGCCTGCAGCGCCTCTCCCACGCTCCTGACCATATCGGTAGTATTGGGGCAATGGCGTTACGGCCCCAAAGTACCGTTATCCAAGATAGCAGCGATGACATCATCCAAGATGGCGGTCATGACATCAGCCAAGATGGCGGCTTTTGGCAGGAAATTTGAATTTTGGTGGGAAGATAGGTCAATTGGGCTACCTCCACTACGCTAACCCCCCTCCCCTCCCTTCCCCCCCAAAAATGGCGGGAAGTTCGAACTCCAACAGGATAATGCATCACACCACAGTTGCCTCTACTAACCTAAGAAAATCGCGGGAAGATAGGTCACTTGGGTTACTCCCACTAACCTAAGTTAACCGACCGCCACCTCTTCCTAGGAACTGGCACCAAGTTTGAATTTTGGCAGTAAAGATAGGTCAGTTGGGCTACCCCCACTAACCTCACTCACTTGACTGCCACCTCCTCCTAGTGATATGTGGGAAAAGGACTCAACAAGTGCTGGAAGAAGTCTTTATTTAAACAATTTGATGCAGTGCAGCCATCCGGTGTGTTCACCACGAGGTCCGGACTCCAACTGACCTAGTACACACTACCATCAGCAGAGGACACTTTCGTCCAAGATCACAGACATGATGTCAGGTGATGATGCAAGTACCATTACCCAAGATGACGGGAAACAGTGTGTTCACCACGAGGCCCAAGTGGTCTAGTACACAGTACTTCCACCAGAGTGCACTGTTGTCCATTCCGTAATGTAGCCCAAGATGGCGGTCTAGGGAGGGGGAAAATGGTGGGACCCAATAGGAACCCTTAATCCGGTCACATGCTCGACTTCAGCCAGTAAGATGGTGGTATCTGGTGATGTCACTGTAGGAGATACAGGCGAGGCTAAGCAGCTCTGGGACCTCAGTCTTGTCCAGTCAGTCAGCAGCAGCAGCAGAAGAAGAGGAGGAACAATGAAGTGTCAACAGCAGCTGCACTCCAGCACAGCCATGCAGAACAGGATTAAATGGAAAAGTAAGCATCCCATATCACTTTTTTCTGTCTGGTAAGCGTTAGTGTCATTATTATCATTATTCAATGTTTTCATATCTTAGTCCATGTCTAATGCTGCCTCGTCTTTGTTCAACAGGGTTGAGCGCCAACATACCAAGCTCTGCTGCCACGTCCAGACCTGTAGCAACTTCAGATACCATCTTCTCGAGACCTGCAGCAACAGCTTGCAGTGCGTCTGAACTGGTAGCAGCCACGTGGGATCTGGTAGCTCACATAGCTCACTTGCTGGAGCAGGACAAGGAGTTGCTGTTGTCCATCCCACTCATTGATTTGTGTGATGAGGACACATGATCTGCACCTGACACTTCGAATGCTGTCTTTGGCGGTGTTAAACAACAAGGTGGAGGTCAGTACTGGTCACCAAAATATGAACCATCCCAGCAGAACATCCCTGTGATAGTGCAACCACAGAGTGCAGATACTGTGGATAGGAAGGTGTCGAGTGCACCTATCTTTTTTACCTCCACATACAATTTAACTCCCAGTAGATCGAAACATGTCAATATTGCTATAGAAGCGCATCATGTCTGGGGCTTGCATGCGAGAATGGAACTTGAAAATGTATCCAAGTGTGTTCGACTGGGATGAAATATGTAGTGCAGAGAGCTAAATCAATCAGCAGATAACTACAAAATATTATCCAACTCGTTCTCCACCAGACATTCGCCTTACTGGTGTGACTCTTGTATTACAACTGTGTATGATGACTGTGCATTATGTGTGAAATCGGGTGACAACTGTGTTCATCTAAGAAATGCCCCAGTTATGAAGTTATACGATCTGGATACTGCCATATGTCTTACACTGTAGGGACGGAACCATTGGTTGCCTAGCATAAACTCTGCATACAATGATGTCGTAAACTCCCTACGTGAGCATAGTGTATATGTTGATGATCTGAAGCAGCACCTTTGTTTGCACATGAACGCTGAACCTAAAGAGAAACAGCTTAAATGTGTGTGTGAAAAACCTGGGTCCTGTGACGCATCTATCTGCTTGAGTGAGATACGCACTGAATTTATTGCATGACAAAAAGCTTTATTTGGTAAATACTGTACAGGTGCGAAGAAGATACATAAAAATTGCTACACCCTATGTATGATATTTAAAACTGTGTTTGTGTTTTATTTCATACCTCTTTCATTATAGTCATAATATTACAATTATTGTTTGTTTTCAGTGCTATACGAGTTATTGAGATGATGATTGATCAAGTTACTCTTCCTGGGTAAAATATATAGATGTTTTCTCTGTGTAGTCAATACAGTTCAGTTGGTTAAGTGATGGAATTATAGTGGCTACACATACTGTTATTATCCTTTCCAGTGTATCATTCTATATATGTCAACTAGTTGTCTGTCCCTGGTGTAGTCAGTATCATGGTAGGCTGGGTGAAACATTCTCATCACAAGGACTTTGTTGTCAGTGACTGGTCCTGTGAAGATGCAAAAGAACACCTGAAGAAGAACAAGACGAACGGAATTCTCCTTCCCGATAATATACGAGCAATTATTGAGGTCCATCCAATTGTGGGAAGACTAATGTCATCATGACTCTGCTAACACATGTAGATGGAGTCCGATTTGATCGTCTTTGTGTATTCTCAAAAACACTATTTCAACCCAAGTATCAGCTGTTGCAGAAGTTATTGCATGGTGTAAATGGTGTTACATACACGACATTAAGAGAAAGCAGTGATATGTCTCGACCTGGAAAAGGAAAACCAAACACTGTCTTCATGTTTGAGGATGTTGCTGTGGGAAACCAAGACCAAATTCGAAAATATTTCTGTTTCGTTCGTCATATGGTTGCTGATGTATTTTATCTAAGTCAAACATATTCAAGAATCCCCAAACAGTTGGTTAGGGATAACGCAAACCTCATTATAGCCTTCAAACAAGACAATCTGAATTTAAAACACATTTAGAAGGCACATGTCGGAACTGACATGTCGTTCAATGATTTTGTAAAGATACGTGCTGACTGCTGGAATCATTCATAGTATGGGTTTCTTGTTATTGATAAAACAAGTAAACTGAGTGGTGGTAGATACAGGCGAAACTTTCAAGAGTTTTTGTATATATAGCACGGTAAGAGAGGTTAGTACATCAGTATACGATGCACCGTGAACAAATTCGCGCGTATGTCTAGCTCTCAACTCGAGAGAATGGGTGTACACAGACGGAACATTCGCCTTTACATGGATGCGAAAATTCAAGCTATTGTGCATTAAGTTGGAGGTATGCGCCGGGAACTAGAAACATATTACCAGACCATTTTGAGATTGGTGAATGCGTTAAATCAGTTAGTTAATGAAGTCGGTACGAAAGTAGCCAACTTAACTGGAAAGATTGAGGCTATTGAGGGGAACATAGATGTAGAGTTGCTTGCTGTTGAGAAGGGGCAGCAGGTACGTAGTAAGAGGAGGAAGAAAATGACCGCGTATACAAAGCCTCACTCTGCGGAGATGTCGACGAAGCAGAAAGTGATTCAGGAGCGGAAAGCAGCTCGTGAGAAGTTGCTGCTGGTGAGGTTAGGGCATATGGATCAACAGCAGACACCAGGAGAGAGCTTTAAGCCGGTTACTGAATCTCTCCGACAGCTCTCAGAAAAAACAAAAACACGCGATAACGAGGGTGTTGCCATTGACGAATTCATTATCCGTCACACCCCCAGTCAGATAGATAGACCATTTGGCGTTAGCAAGGGAAGACTGTACATGTTGGGTACGCATCCTATACCTGTAACTGATGACAAAATACAGATTGGTGATAGGCGGTTTGAGAGAACACCCGGCTTAAAGAATTTTATTTTCCTAAGACCTACCAAAAAACCTGTACATTATTCAGTTAGTGATAGGGAAACATACCATGAAATACTGCACATGACTCGTGTACATGACATCACGAAAAACCTGAGAAGAAAGAACACAACATGTCATTCTTAACGGTTCAAAATCTGCAGATGTAGAGGTAATTTCGGGAGTACCGCAAGGAAGCGTGATAGGACCTTTATTGTTTACAATATACATAAATGACTTAGTTGACAACATCGGTAGCTCCGTGAGGCTATTTGCAGATGACACGGTTGTCTACAAGAAAGTAGCAACATCAGAAGACTCGTACGTACTCCAGGAAGACCTGCAGAGGATTAATGAATGGTGCGACAGCTGGCAGCTTTCCCTAAACGTAGATAAATGTAATATAATGCGCATACATAGGGGCAGAAATCCATTCCAGTACCATTATGCCATAGGTGGTAAATCATTGGAAGCGGTAACGACCGTAAAATACTTAGGAGTTACTATCCGGAGCGATCTGAAGTGGAATGATCACATAAAACAAATAGTGGGAAAAGCAGGCGCCAGGTTGAGATTCATAGGAAGAATTCTAAGAAAATGTGACTCATCGACGAAAGAAGTAGCTTACAAAACGCTTGTTCGTCCGATTCTTGAGTATTGCTCATCAGTATGGGACCCTTACCAGGTTGGATTAATAGAAGAGATAGACATGATCCAGCGAAAAGCAGCGCGATTCGTCATGGGGACATTTAGTCAGCGCGAGAGCGTTACGGAGATGCTGAACAAGCTCCAGTGGCGGACACTTCAAGAAAGGCGTTACGCAATACGGAGAGGTTTATTATCGAAATTACGAGAGAGCACATTCCGGGAAGAGATGGGCAACATATTACTACCGCCCACATATATCTCGCCTAATGATCACAACGAAAAGATCCGAGAAATTAGAGCAAATACGGAGGCTTACAAGCAGTCGTTCTTCCCACGCACAATTCGTGAATGGAACAGGGAAGGGGGGATCAGATAGTGGTACAATAAGTACCCTCCGCCACACACCGTAAGGTGGCTCGCGGAGTATAGATGTAGATGTAGATGTAGATGTAGATGAACAAGAAACATAAAACCATTATAAAACCAATGCTTGATAGCAAAAACAACAACAACTGCAGCAGCAGCAGCGGTGATGGTATTGACATTGAGCATAAAGCAGTGAACAATCGAATACCCCAGTATATATATTATGACGACCCCAACGAGCTAATAAATCGACTACGGCTGCTCATGGCATCAGCTGCTGCAGGTAACACAGCTCAATCGAATGAGGTTGTTTCAATAATCTCTGAGCTTAGAGAGAGAGGTATCATCGAATAAGTATGCAGACAGTAGTCCGAGAACTGCACAGACCAGCACGCATAACATACCCTCGTAGGCATGTTATCATCAAAGGTTCAAATGGCTCTGAGCACTACGGGACTTAACTTTTGACGTCATCAGTCCCCTAGAACTTAGAACTGCTTAAACCGAACTAACCTAAGGACATCACACACATCCATCCCCGAGGCCGGATTCGAACCCGTGACCGTAGCGGTCGTGCGGTTCCAGACTGTAGCGCCTAGAACCGCTCGGCCTCTAAGGCCGGTTATGAACAAAGGATTGGATGACTTACGGCAAGCTGATCTTGTAGATATGAGGGAATATTCACATGAGAATAATGGATTCAAATATATTTTAATGGTTACTGATACATACTCCAAATTTGCCTGGGCATTACCTGTCGAAACGAAAACGGGTAGAAATGTTGCGGATGTTTTTGAGTGTTTGCTACAGACAGGGACAAATCGATGCCCAGACAACCTCCAAACCGATCACGGTGGAGGGTTCTACAATAGGTATTTCAAGACTGTGATGCAGCGGTACGGAATACATCACTACTCAACATTCACTCACCTGAAGGCAAGTATCGTGGAGTGTCTGAACAGAGCAATAAAAGGTTAAATGTAGATGCGTTTTAACCTTTGTGTCTC
The DNA here is from genome assembly GCF_023898315.1 of Schistocerca nitens. NCBI lineage: Eukaryota > Metazoa > Arthropoda > Insecta > Orthoptera > Acrididae > Schistocerca > Schistocerca nitens. Next base: position 15,928,538 of record NC_064619.1, read on the forward strand.
ATACAAATAGACAGATATCCTCCCAGAAATAATTGCTCAGTATAATCGAACCAAACATAGCAAAATAAAAATGTGACCAATCGATGTTCGTGATAATTGACTCATGGATACGGTGTACTATCAAATTAAAATGCTGGATCCACGCAGACAGAACTTAATGTAGGTGATTTGGTGCGCATCTCAAAACACAAGACGGCATTTGAGAAATCATACCTACCGAAGAGGTCAACTGAGATATTTACAGTTTCAAAGGTGCAAAGAGCGAATCCTAGAACTTATATATTGAAGGGTAGTAAAGGTGAAGAAATTGCAAGCTGCCGGCCGCGGTGGTCTAGCGGTTCTAGGCGCGCAGTCCGGAACCGCGCGACTGCTACGGTCGCAGGTTCGAATCCTGCCTCGGGCATGGATGTGTGTGATGTCCTTAGGTTAGTTAGGTTTAAGTAGTTCTAAGTTCTAGGGGACTGATGACCACAGATGTTAAGTCCCATAGTGCTCAGAACCATTTGAACCATTTTTTTTTTTTTTTTTGCAAGCTGCTTCTACACCGAGGAGTTGCAGAAAAGCTCAGAACCGGATGTTTTTCTCGTGGAGAGAGTCACAAGACGTTGTGGAAATAAATCACTAGTCAAATGGCTTGATTTTCCTGCAACGCAGAACAGTTGGGTTAATGCCGACGATGTGCTATATAATGGGAGTGCATAGTCCACAACTACCGCAGCAGCATAACATGCGTGCTAGGAGACGCTTAGAGGAGGTGGTGGTATTCTAGACAGAGTGCCAGTGGAATTACACATCCCTGGGTATAACTACAGTGAACCTGGGACATAGCTTCAGAAACGCTTGGCACGAGGTGGTAAAAGGATTAATCTGCACGACGAAGCGTGTAAGGAACACGACATTGCAAATGTTGCAAATAAAGATCTATCAATGAAACTTCCTGGCAGATTAAAACTGTGTGCCCGACCGAGATTCGAACTCGGGACCTTCGCCTTTCGCGGGCTAGTGCTCTACCAACTGAGCTACCGAAGCACGACTCACGCCCGGTACTCACAGCTTTACTTCTGCCAGTACCTCGTCTCCTACCTTCCAAACTTTACAGAAGCTCTCCTGCGGACCAGTTTGGAAGGTAGGAGACGAGGTACTGGCAGAAGTAAAGCTGTGAGTACCGGGCGTGAGTCGTGCTTCGGTAGCTCAGTTGGTAGAGCACTTGCCCGCGAAAGGAAAAGGTCCAGAGTTCGAGTCTCGGTCGGGCACACAGTTTTAATCTGCCAGGAAGTTTCATATCAGCGCACACTCCGCTGCAGAGTGAAAATCTCATTCTGGAAAGATCTATCAAGTCGTCACATTGCAGATAGGATTTTAGCTGATAAGGCTAAGGCGATAAGGAGAAGAAAGGATGTTGGTATAGGTCAATGCATCGCAGCATTTGCAGTTGATAAGACCATGCAAGGAAAAATTAAGTTGGGTTTAGGAGTGATGAATTTCAAGCGAGTTATGAATGCTGCACGTTGTACACCAAACAAAAAGAAGAAGGACATGGGCGGGAAGCAGGTCTGTTTGAAGAACTGTATCCTGATAGCGATGTGTGCAGCTAAAAACGCACTGAAGCAGAAAGATGCGGGAAGAAGGAGAAGAAGAAGAGGATCGGTTAAAGCACTTCGAGTTCTGCCAATACCCAAGACATCTTGCGGTTTTATTCCATTTCTCATCCCGGCTCTCGGCGGTAGGTTCCCTCGTTGATGGTGCAGCAGCTATCGCTCGAACGGTCAAGAACCGCAAAACTCCCAAACACAGTTAGAAGAGACAAGAAGACATAACTGCATGATGGAAGCCGCAGCCATCGGAAAAGGACAATACTTGAAACCGTACAGGAAGGGGCTTGGCCTATTCATAAATTAAAAAAAAAAACCATTAGCAGTCCAACCAGATCGACCAATCACAAATACAGATCTTCTTAAGTTTGTTAGAGTGAAATTCAAGATACCAAGAACCCCGTTGTGTGTTTATGCGGGATACATTATCGAAGACTAAGTGGAAAACTGGCGAATGCGTCATTGTGAATTTAGATGTCGCTGGAGGCCCCAGCACCCACTGGGTTTCATATGTTATGAAAAATGCGGATACCGTCTACTATTTCGACTCATTTGGTGACCTGCAACCAACAGAAGAATTGCAGCGGTACTTCACTCACAGAAGACGTGTGCCCTACAATTATCGACACTATCATCTACATCTACATCTACATCCATACTCCGCAAGCCACCTGACGGCGTGTGGCGGAGGGTACTTTGAGTACCTCTAACGGTTCTCCCTTCAATTCCAGTCTCGTATTGATCGTGGAAAGAAAGACTGTCGGTATGCCTCTGTGGGGCTCTAATCTCTCTGATTTTATCCTCATGCTCTCTTCGCGAGATATACGTAGGAGGCAGCAATATACTGCTTGACTCCTCGGTGAAGGTATGTTCTCGAAACTTCAACAAAAGCCCGTTCCGAGCTACTGAGCGTCTCTCCTGCAGAGTCTTCCACTGGAGTTTATCTATCATCTCCGTAACGCTTTCGCGATTACTAAATGATCCTGTAACGAAGCGCGCTGCTCTCCGTTGGATCTTCTCTATCTCTTCTATCAACCCTATCTGATACGGATCCCACAGCGGTCAGCAATATTGAAGCAGAGGGCGAACAAGTGTACTGTAACCTAAATCCTTTGTTTTCGGATTGCATTTCCTTAGGATTCTTCCAATGAATCTCAGTCTGGCACCTGCATTACCGACGATCAACTTTATATGATCATTCCATTTTAAATCACTCCTAATGCCTACTCCCAGATAATTTATGGAATTAACTGCGTCCAGTTGCTGACCTGCTATATTGTAGCTAAATGATAAAGGATCTTTCTTTCTATGTATTCGCAGCATATTTCACTTGTCTACTTTGACATTCAGTTGCCATTCCCTGCACCATGCGTCAATTCGTTGCAGATCCTCCTGCATATCAGTACAATTTTCCATTGTTACAACCTCTAGATATACTACAGCATCATCCGCAAAAAGCCTCAGTGAACTTCCGATGTTATCCACAAAGTGATTTAAATGTATTGCGAATAATAACGGTCCTACGACACTCCCCTGCGGCACACCTGAAATCACTCTTACTTCGGAAGACTTCTCTCCATTGAGAATGACATGCTACGTTCTGTTATCTAGGAACTCTTCCATTCAATCACACAATTGGCCTGATAGTCCACCTGCTCTTACTTTGTTCGCTAAACGACTGTGGGGAACTGTATCGAACGCCTTGCGGAAGTCAAGAAACACGGCATCTACCTGGGAACCGGTGTCTATGGCTCTCTGAGTTTCGTGGACGAATAGCGCGAGCTGGGTTTCACACGATCGTCTTTTTCGAAACCCATGCTGGTTCCTATAGAGTAGATTTCTAGTCTTCAGAAAAGTCATTATACTCGAACATAATACGTGTTCCAAAATTTTACAACTGATCAACGTTAGAAATATAGGTCCATAGTTCTGGATATCTGTTCGACGTCCCTTCTTGAAAACGGGGATGACCTGTGCCCTTTTCCAATCCTTTGGAACGCTAAGCTCTTCTAGAGACCTACGGTACACCGCTGCAAGAAGGGGGGGGGGGGGGGGGGGCAAGTTCCTTCGCGTACTCTGTATACAATCGAACTGGTATCCCATCAGGTCCAGCGGCCTTTCCTCTTTTGACCGATTTTAATTGTTTTTCTATCCCTCTGTCATCTATCTTGATATCTACCATTTTGTCATCTGTGCGACAATCTAGAGAAGGAACTACAGTGCAGTCTTCGTCTGTGAAACAGCTTTGGAAAAAGACATTTAGTATTTCGGCCTTTAGTCTGTCATCCTCTATTTCAGTACCATTTTGGTCACAGAGTGTCTGGACATTTTGTTTTGATCCACTTACCGCTTTGACATAAGACCAAAATTTCTTAGGATTTTCTGCCAAGTCAGTACATAGAACTTTACTTTGGAATTCATTGAACACCTCTCTAATAGCTCTCCTCACACTACATTTCGCTTCGTGTAATTTTTGTTTGTCTGCAAGGCTTTGGCTATGTTTATGTTTGCTGTGAAGTTCCCTTTGCTTCCGCAGCAGTTTTCTAACTCAGCTGTTGTTTCACGGTGGCTCTTTTGCACCTCTTACGATCTTGCTTGGCACATACTCATCTAATGCGTATTGTACGATGGTTTTGAACTTTGTCCACTGATCCAAAATGGTTCAAATGGCTCTGAGCATTATGGGACTTAGCTGCTGTGGTCATCAGTCCCCTAGAACTTAGAACTACTTAAACCTAACTAACCTACGGACATCACACACATCCATGCCCGAGGCAGGATTCGAACTTGCGACCGTAGCGGTCTCGCGGTTCCAGACTCTAGCGCCTAGAACCGCTCTGCCACCAGGGCCGACTCCACTGATCCTCAACACTATCTGTGCTTGAGACAAAACTTTTGTGTTGAGCCGTTGAGTACTCTGAAATCTGCTTTTTGTCACTTTTGCTAAACAGAAAAATCTTCCTACCTTTTTTAATATTTCTATTTTCGGCTGAAATCATCGATGCAGTAACCGCTTTATGATCGCTGATTCCCTGTTCTGCGTTAACTGTTTCAAATAGTTCGGGTCTGTTTGTCACCAGAATGTCTAATATGTTATCGCCACGAGTCGGTTCTCGGTTTAACTGCTCAAGGTAGTTTTCAGATAAAGCACTTAAAAAAAATTTTGCTGGATTCTTTGTCCCTGCCACCCGTTATAAACGTTTGAGTCTCCCAGTCTATATCCGGCAAATTAAAATCTCCACCCAGAACTATAACATAGTCGGGAAATCTACTCGAAATGCCCGCATCTCGTGGTCGTGCGGTAGCGTTCTCGCTTCCCACGCCCGGGTTCCCGGGTTCGATTCCCGGCGGGGTCAGGGATTTTCTCTGCCTCGTGATGGCTGGGTGTTGTGTGATGTCCTTAGGTTAGTTAGGTTTAAGTAGTTCTAAGTTCTAGGGGACTGATGACCATAGATGTTAAGTCCCATAGTGCTCAGAGCCATTTTTTACTCGAAATATTTTCCAAATTTTCCTTCTGGTGATCTGCCACAACAGCTGCTGAACCAGGTGACCTATAGAGACATCCAATTACCATGTTTGAGCCTGCTTTAACCGTGATCTTCACCCAAATTATTTCACATTTTGGATCTCCGTCAATTTCCTTTGATACTATTGCACTTTTTATCGCTATAAACACGCCTCCCCCTTCACTGTCCAGCCTGTCTCTGCGGTATACATTCCAATATGGGTTTAGAATTTCATTACTGTTTACATCTGGTTTCAGCCAACTTTCTGTCCCTAGTACTATGTGGGCATTGTGACCGTTTATTAATGAGATCAGTTCTGGTACCTTCCTATTGACGCTCCTGCAGTTTACTATTACCACATTAATAATGTTATTCCCTGTTGCGTTTTGCCTACTACTGCCTTGTCGCGTCTCAGGAGGCGTTTTGTCGGGGCTAGGGAGGGAATTATCTAACCTAAAAAACCCACATGTGCACTCCACACGTACTCCGCTACCCTTGTAGCCGCTTCCTGCATGTAGTGCACGCCTGACCTATTCAGGGGGAACCTACATTTCTCCACCCGATAGCGGAGGTCGAGAAATGTGCACCCCAGATCTCCGCAGAATCGTCTGAGCCTCTGGTTTAAGCCTTCCACTCGGCTCCAAACCAGAGGACCGCGATCGGTTCTGGGAACGATACTATAAATAGTTAGCTCAGATTCTACCCCGCGAGCGAGGCTTTCCGCCTTCACCAACTCCGCCAACCGCCTATATGAACTGAGGATGACCTCTGAACCCAGACGGCAGGAGTCATTGTTGCCGACATGAGCAACAATTTGCAGTCGGGTGCACCTAGTGCTCTCTATCGCCGTCGGCAGGGCCTCCTCCACATCTCGGATGAGACCCCCCGATAAGCAGAGTGAACACTGGCCTTCTTCCCCGACCTTCCCGTTATTTCCCTAAGGGGCTCCATCACCCGCCTAACGTTGGAGCTCCAAATCACTAATAAACCCCTCAGGACTTTAATACACAGCTCTGTGGACATCTATGCATCATATTTCTCTTGACATTCACAAAGAAAAGAAGAAGAAGAAGAAGAAGCATGCTTTAAACATTCCTTCATCAGTTGAGGTAGGCTTTGACATTAAAAGAACGATCATTTGTATTTCGTGCAAATGATTTCCCGCCAACTGATTTGAGCTTTGGTGAATGGAGTGTTGCCTTGATTGGACTGGAGACGTACAACAGAATCCCAAATATCACTGAGACTAACAACAAACTGCATTTGGATATTAATGGTGAAAAAGATATTGTGGAAATAGAACTGGGTGCATACGATATCGACGGTTTACACGAAGTCTTAAAACAATCTGGAAAAGATATTGAACTATGTGCAAACATCAATACACTTATATCTGAAATAAGGACTGTAAATGCAACGATTCACTTTAATCAGAAAGGTTCAATAGGGCGCCTGCTGGGTTTCACGAAGGGGGTAGTTTTGAAGAAGGATCCAAGTAAATTTTACAAGTCAGATCAGACTGTGGACATACTCCCCATCATCACAATTCGATAGTCTGATTCATACTATTTACGGATTCTTCCCCTCAGTTGCAGTGGGGTATAAGATTGTTGACACCCCTGCCAATGCAATATACCTTCCAATGAGAGCTTAGACGTTGGACTATTTGGAGCTGTGTGTTGTGGACCAGAGTAATAAACTTGTTGACTTTCGTGGAGAGGAAATCATTATATTAGTACATCTAAGGCAGGATGGGCGTATAGTACGTGTAAAAAACAAGTGCACGCAATCCACAGCATGCCACTTCGCTACCAAACAGCAAAGTGATAACAAGCGCGAACTACGAGTTACTTAAATCAGTTGGCCTGAAACGGCGCAATGACGTCCTCACTCATTATAACCAAACCAGTAGAGTATGATGAGAGAATTATACGTCAGGAATACTTCTCTCATAAACCTTACGCTTCAACCACGTTCAACAAGAACGATGAAATCAGGATTGTCATCCAGCACCAAGATGCACACACAGTTCCATGCAAGAGTTTCATATACCTAGAGAGGTCATTCAAGAAAACCGATGGCAGCGATACATTGTGATCCAAGCTAAAACATAACAATTTAGCATTCATGTTCCAAGAGATCCGCTATGAACTCAGTGGGTCTGAAATAGAGAGTGCACGCAATGTTGGCATAACATCAACCCTTAAAACATACGTCTCGGCATCATCCGCAGATTTGCATAGTTTAGAAAATGCGGGATGGTTTGTAACGCCGGAAATGCATATCCTCCTATTTCCATCTATTGTACTATAATTTTTTTCCTTGTTTTGTTACCTCAAGATATGACATTTCTGTCTCTTTATATATTGAAATTGTTTTACTGTTTATATATATATATATATATATATATATATATATATATATATATATATATGCATTTATGTTGGTTTGTTTTGTGAATATTATTTGTATTTATACGCTGGGTCTGGCCTAGGGAAAAATATGCTGTCGAATGAATACATCGATAGGTCGTGTGGAGAACCAAAGTGTGTAGGATATTTGGTAGTGTTAACTCTGCCGCGTCGAGCGCGGGCTGAGCAGGGGGAGTCTGGCTGGAGTAGAGCGGTTGAGCGGGTGTGTTGTGTGACGCTCCCGCGAGTTGCCGCGCTTTCGGGGTTTGTCAGCAAGTAATTGCGCTCGACTGGCAATAATAGTTTCTAGCACGGTGTCGCGGACGGGCAGCATTAGCTGGCACACATCAAGAGCCCGTTTCGCCTGGTGACCGTGTCGAGAAGAAGGCGCGCCAGCATCCAGCTTCTGCAACAGCGACGGCCGACAATGAGTGACTGTCGCCACCTCCTCGATCGACGACTTCAAACCTTCAGTCAACCAACAAGGAAGACTAGAAGCACGTAAAGTTTTAAAACTGTATGGCAGACCTCAGCTTTTAACACTGTTCAAATCACAAAATTACAGCAACGTAGCATGAACCTTTGTTGCTCATTGTCCCAATTGCATTACCAAGCAGGGTCCCTTCCTTTTCCGAAATGAGCCCGAGTGTCGTTGAAATTCAAACGCCAGCATCTTTAGATTTCACTGCTTTAATTTCAAAGTTCAGTTAAGGTATTCATAGCTGGCTACAATATTTAGATTACACAAGCACAAATTAAGAGTGCGAGTTTTGTTACCGTATTTTAGCTTACCTGTGACTGCAGCTCAGCTTGGTACGTACTAAATTTTACTATTGTTAATTGTTCAGAATCATTTAATTCAAGTTCAAAGTTAAATCTCTTATTTCTAAATTGCGTAGATACAAGTAGCTTTTGAAATGATTGTTGAGGTAGTCCATGACTAACCGTATTTTACTGAATTTCGATGTGCTTCAGAAAGAAAGCTCACTATTAATTTCAGTCACTAAATTAATTTTCAGTTTTCCGGTTTTATTAATTCTTTTGCTAAATTAAGTCAGAATGCAGCGAAATTCATTACTTCTGACAAATTTTCAGTTTTCACACTACACGTGTCAACCTTCAGTTGCCACGCTTCTTGTGCTAATTATATGTGTAATAACCTTTCTTTTTCAGTTACTATATTAATTGTCCATAGGACTGGTGACCGTAATTTCCCCCAAATCTCAAATATCTAATTACCGCTAGTTAATTGTTAACGTAACGGCCGCACATTTACTTTCTTTATTAACTTTACCCCTATTTCAAAATTAATTTCCACCAGTTTTATTTGCATTTTTCCTTTCATTTAGATGTAACCCTTTCCTCCCTCTTTACCGACAGATTAACTTCGGTGACGATTGCTTTTTCCAAATTTCCATTAGGTACACGCGGTTTAATTTTTCACCGTCATTAAGGCCGATAAATGAGGTGGAGGTTACAGGTTCATAGACTACATCTACATCTACATACCTACTCCGCAATCCACCATACGGTGCGTGGCGAAGGGTACCTCGTACCACAACTAGCATCTTCTCTCCCTGTTCCACTCCCAAACAGAATGGGGGAAAAATGACTCCCTATATGCCTCTGTACGAGCCCTAATCTCTCTTATCTTATCTTTGTGGTCTTTCCGTGAAATGTAAGTTGGCGTCAATAAAATTGTACTGCACACAGCCTCAAATGCTGGTTCTCTAAATTTCCTCAGTAGCGATTCACGAAAAGAACGCCTCCTTTCCGCCAGAGACTCCCACCCGAGTTCCTTAAGCATTTCTATAACACTCGCTTGATGATCAAACCTACCAGTAACAAATCTAGCAGCCCGCCTCTGAATAGCTTTTATGTCCTCCGTCAATCCGACCTGATAGGTATCCCAAACGCTCGAGCAGTACTCAAGAATAGGTCGTATTAGTGTTTTATAAGCGGTCCCCTTTACAGATGAACCAACCTGCAATTCCCGCCCCCGCAACCACCGCTCTAGATACACAATGTACTTTGTGTGATACGCCTGTAACATAAATAAAAAATAATTTTAATGCACCACATTTTAAAAAAATGAATAATAAGAATAAACAATGGTAATTATTTGCTGAAATGATAAAGTTCAAACTAGCATCTTCACTCTGGCTCCATGGCTTCAACACATTCACTGGGTTCTCCCACCCACCCCGGTATCTCCTCTGCCTCATCTAAAATGGTCATATGCTTGCGCCTATCGGATTCTTCTTCATCCAGTCAGCGATTTCACCCTCGCCTTGCTCTGTTTGCATGACACCCTCAGCGACTCCCTCCCTATCCATAGAATCATCTAGAAAGAAAAGAGAAGAATATGTCTCAGACAGCTCAATCTAGGCACTTAGAAAACCAATTTATATTACACGAAATTATTTTATCTAAGAACTGCGTTTTACAAATGTACTTACATTCGCGCTGTGCTCCAGCTCTCTCGACCTCTAGCTGATGGGCTAGCTCTGCCAACATGCGAGGGATGAATTCTAGAAAGACAGAAAAGACTGAGTATAATATGGAGTATGGAAAAACATCTCTGTAAAATGGTTCAAATGGCTCTGAGCACTATGGGACTCAACTGCTGTGGTCATAAGTCCCCTAGAACTTAGAACTACTTAAACCTAACTAACCTAAGGACAGCACACAACACCCAGCCATCACGAGGCAGAGAAAATCCCTGACCCCGCCGGGAATCGAACCCGGGAACCCGGGCGTGGGAAGTGAGAACGCTACCGCACGACCACGAGAAAACATCTCTGTAGATTAGATTAGATTAGATTAATACTTGTTCCATAGATCATGAATACTACACTTCGTAATGATGTGGAACGTGTCATACACACACACACACACACACACATATATATATATATATATATATATATATATATATATATATATATATATATATATATATACTCCTGGAAATTGAAATAAGAACACCGTGAATTCATTGTCCCAGGAAGGGGAAACTTTATTGACACATTCCTGGGGTCAGATACATCACATGATCACACTGACAGAACCACAGGCACATAGACACAGCCAACAGAGCATGCACAATGTCGGCACTAGTACAGTGTATATCCACCTTTCGCAGCAATGCAGGCTGCTATTCTCCCATGGAGACGATCGTAGAGATGCTGGATGTAGTCCTGTGGAACGGCTTGCCATGCCATTTCCACCTGGCGCCTCAGTTGGACCAGCGTTCGTGCTGGACGTGCAGACCGCGTGAGACGACGCTTCATCCAGTCCCAAACATGCTCAATGGGGGACAGATCCGGAGATCTTGCTGGCCAGGGTAGTTGACTTACACCTTCTAGAGCACGTTGGGTGGCACGAGATACATGCGGACGTGCATTGTCCTGTTGGAACAGCAAGTTCCCTTGCCGGTCTAGGAATGGTAGAACGATGGGTTCGATGACGGTTTGGATGTACCGTGCACTATTCAGTGTCCCCTCGACGATCACCAGTGGTGTACGGCCAGTGTAGGAGATCGCTCCCCACACCATGATGCCGGGTGTTGGCACTGTGTGCCTCGGTCGTATGCAGTCCTGATTGTGGCGCTCACCTGCACGGCGCCAAACACGCATACGACCATCATTGGCACCAAGGCAGAAGCGACTCTCATCGCTGAAGACGACACGTCTCCATTCGTCCCTCCATTCACGCCTGTCGCGACACCACTGGTGGCGGGCTGCACGATGTTGGGGCGTGAGCGGAAGACGGCCTAACGGTGTGCGGGACCGTAGCCCAGCTTCATGGAGACGGTTGCGAATGGTCCTCGCCGATACCCCAGGAGCAACAGTGTCCCTAATTTGCTGGGAAGTGGCGGTGCGGTCCCCTACGGCACTCCGTAGGATCCTACGGTCCTGGCGTGCATCCGTGCGTCGCTGCGGTCCGGTCCCAGGTCGACGGGCACGTGCACCTTCCGCCGACCACTGGCGACAACATCGATGTACTGTGGAGACCTCACGCCCCACGTATTGAGCAATTCGGCGGTACGTCCACCCGGCCTCCCGCATGCCCACTATACGCCCTCGCTCAAAGTCCGTCAACTGCACATACGGTTCACGTCCACGCTGTCACGGCATGCTACCAGTGTTAAAGACTGCGATGGAGCTCCGTATGCCACGGCAAACTGGCTGACACTGACGGCGGCGGTGCACAAATGCTGCGCAGCTAGCGCCATTCGACGGCCAACACCGCGGTTCCTGGTGTGTCCGCTGTGCCGTGCGTGTGATCATTGCTTGTACAGCCCTCTCGCAGTGTCCGGAGCAAGTATGGTGGGTCTGACACACCGGTGTCAATGTGCTCTTTTTTCCATTTCCAGGAGTATATATATATATATATATATATATATATATATATATATTGTAAAATGGCGCACAGTCTGTGGACTGTGGCCCAAACAGATATTAGACAAACACATAACACAGACACATAATCCATTAAATGGCGCAGCAGTTTGTGGACTGTGGCCGAAACAGATATCTGACAAACACAGAAAACACATAACACACACATAGAATCCGTTAAAGGGTGCATCAGTCTGTGGACTGTGCCTCAGATGGATATTTGACGAACACAGGAAACACATAGCACAGATACACAGTCCATTAAAGGATACATCAGTCTGTGGACTGCAGTCCAAAACAGATATAATACACACACAGTCCGACAGTCCGTTAAAGGACGCAGCAGTCTGTGGACTGTGGTCCAAAACAGACGTAACATAGAACACAGAGACAATCCGTTGAAGGATGCAGGAGTCTGTGGATTGCGGTCCGAAACAGATATAACACAGAGACATTGAACACAGACACAATCCGTCAAAGGATGCAGCAGTGTGTGTAGGCCGTGGTCCAAAACAGATATAACACAGAACATAGAACACAAAGACATTGAACACAGACACAATCCGTTAAAGGACTTAGCAGTCTGTGTAGACCGTGGTCCAAAACAGATATAACACAGAACATAGAACACAAAGACATTGAACACAGACATAATCCGTTAAAGGATGTAGCAGTCTGTGGACTGCAGACCAAAACTGATATAACACAGAACATAGAACACAAAGACATTGAACACAGACATAATCCGTTAAAGGATGTAGCAGTCTGTGGACTGCAGTCAAAAACTGATATAACACAGAACATAGAACCAGAGACAATCCACTAAAGGACACAACAGTCTGTGGACTGCGGTCCAAAAGAAATATGACACAGAGACATTGAACACACACATGATCCGTTAAAGGATGCAGCAGTCTGTGGACTGTGGCCCAAAACAGATATAACACAAAACATTGAACACAGAGACAATCCGTTAAAGGATGCAGCAGTCTGTGTTGATGCGGTCCAAACCAGATATAACACAGAACATAGAGCACAGAGACAATCCGTCAAAGGATGCAGCAGTCTGTATTGACTGCGGTCAAAAACAGATATAACACAGAACAAAGAACACAGAGACAATTTGTAAAAGGATGCAGCAGTCTGTGTAGACTGCAGTCCAAAACAGATACAACACAGAGACACTGAACACAGACACAATTCGTTTAAGGACGCAGCACTCTCTGTAGACCATGGTCCAAAACAGATATAACACAAACAAACATTGAACACAAACACAGAGTCTGCTAAAGGGTGCAGCAGTCTGTGGACTGTTGCCCAAACAGATATTCGAACACAGAAAACACATAACACAGAGAGAATCCGTTGAAGGACATAACAGTCTGTGGACTGTGACTCAAACGAACATTTGAACACCGAGAAAGTACTTACCAGGTAATTGATCTGCACCTCCTCGGCGGCGCTTGCCGCTGCTGCTGCTGCTGCTGTTAGTACACTTCATGATGATGATGAAAGTACAAATGATTGACCTCTGAGAAACTCGTAGAAGTACAGAAGCAATATGATGGCGAGTTCGGTCGTTGCTTGGCTTATATAGCTTCTGTGACATCGAATCACGTCAGTGATGCAGTAGCCAATAGTAGTGCAGCATTATAGGGGTGGGTGGGCGCTACGTCATGAATGAATGATGACTGTTCTCCTAGTGGGAAAACCTTGAACTTCGTATTTGATCATTGAATCTCCAAGTGATAATCCAGTTATCAAATATCATTAAAATTGGATTGGAATTAAGTACTTAGGTAATTCATACGTTAGATGTGCGATGTGTCACATGTATTCCATTAGAATCACTAGCATATTTCTAGAAGGCGATCTGTGACATTAGTATGTGCGAGCGGGCTGGAGGCCATGACGTCAGCATTCGTGCGCTTGCGGGGTATACACGTGGTGCATACCTCGTTAGAATTACATGAGAGAGAAAGCATTGGTGCATCTCTCTCTCAGCGCTTGATTGCAGGTTGGGAGGGGGTGATGGGACTTTCACATACTGCGAATGACAATCTTGGATTACATAATGGGAGAACGTTCTAATGGCAGTACTGTGTACTAGGTCAGTTTGAGTCCGGACCTCGTGGTGAACACACTGCCTCCCACCATCTTGGATGACGGTACTCACGTCATCAGCTGACGTCATGTCCGTCATCTTGGACGACAGCGCCCTCTGCTGGTTGTTGTGTGTACTAGGTCAGTTGGAGTCCAGACCTCGTGGTGAACATACTGGATGGCTGTACTGCATGTAATTGTTTAAATAAAGACTGGTGCATGCAAAATAATAAAGACTTACGTCCAGCACTGGTCGAGTCCTTTTCCTGCAAATCCCTTGGAGGAGGTGGCGGTCGGGTGACTTAGGTTGTTGGGTGTAGCCCAAGTGACCTATCTTCCCGCGATTATCTTAGGATGGTAGAGATAGCCCAACTGACCTATCTTTACCGCCAAAATTCAAACTTGGCGCCAGTTCCTAGGAAGAGGTGGTGGTTGGGTGACTTAGGTTAGTGGGGGTAGCCCAAGTGACCTGTCTTCCCTCGATTTTCTTAGGTTAGTAGAGGTAACTGTGGTGTGATGCATTGTCTTTTTGGAATTTGAACTTCCCACCATTTTTCTGGGGGAGGGGAGCGGGGGGCTATGTTTGCATGGAATGTACTGGGTCCTCTGATCCACCTGAACCAATCACTGACTGGGAATGGTTATGTTCGGCTACTTGGAGACCATTAGATTTGATTAGACTAATTATTCATTCGATAGACCCACAAAAGAGGGGATCCTCCTGGGTGTGTAACAAGTCAGATAAACACATTACAAAAATATAATTAGAAAAACTTGAGTTTCATTAATTTTAATGATCCTCAATCAATAAACAGTAAAATTATGTACATGAATTAAAATTAAACATATAATACTTACAGGTTTAACAATTACATCTGCTCTAATTAAATCCATCATTCACACAGTATCTAGTTATTTGGCTATTACAACCAGGTATTGCCCAAAATTAAAGTAAATTATTCATTTCAATGATCCTCAGTTAAGAACAGTCAAATTATGTACAAGGTTTAAAATTAAACTTTTACTATTTACAGACTTAAGACTTACATCTGCTTTCCATACATCCATCATTCACACAGTAGGTAGTTACTTGGCTGTTACAGCTAAGTATTGTCAAAAATTAAAGTATAATAAATTTTCATTAAAATGGTCTACTGCACTTGTTGAGAAATTCATGGATGGAATAGAAGGAGTTGGCCACCCAAATTTCTTTTAATTTATGTTTAAATTCTGCCTTTTCTGGAACTAAAATCTTGATGGTTGCTGGTAACTTATTGAAAATATGCGTTACTGAATACTGGACTCCTTTCTGGGCAAGATAAAGTGATTTTAAATCTTTATGTCTTTGTTCTTATTCCTAGTATTGATACTGTGTACTAAGCAGTTAGTTGGAAAAAGAGAAGTATTATTTACAACAAACTTCATTAAGGAATAAATGTACTGAGAAACTGTGGTTAGTATGCCCAGTTTTTTGAATAGGTTTCGACATGATGTTCTTGGATTTACACTACACATTACTTTTATTATATGCTTCTGTACTCTAAAATTTTTTCTCAGTTTGTGGAGTTACCCCAAAATATGACACCACATGACATAATGGAGTGAAAATAAGCAAAATATGCCAGTTTTTTATATTTATATCTCCTATGTCTGACATCATTCGCATTGCTAACACTTATTTGTTTAGGTGCTGTATCAGTATGTTGGTATGTCGCTCCCAGCTGAATTTATTATCAATTTGTAATCCCAAGAATTTTACACTCCAAACTTCTCCTGTGCACTAGAAGGAAATCTCTTGGAAGTTGTGGACTGCATATAGTGGGTCTTTTCAAAGTTTAATGATAGTGAATTGGCTATGAACCACTTATTAATGTCAAAAAAATTTGATTAGCTGCCCTTTCTAAATTTATATTAGGTTTACTATTTACTGCAATTTTTGTATCATCTGCAAATAAGGCCAACTTGTTTTCTGGTAATGTAACAGATGACAGATCATTAATATACACAAGAAAAAGTAGTGGACCTAGTATGGAACCTTGGGGAACATCACATGTAATTTCTTCCCAGCCAGATGATGTCTGATTGCCTACTGCTGAAGTGTTACGTAATGACACCCTTTGTTTTCTATTAGTAAGATATCACTGAAACCACTTTGCAGCACTACCAGTGATGCCACAATACTTTAATTTACTTAAAAGAATGCTGCAATTCACACAGCCAAAAGCCTTTGACAGGTCACACAATATGCCAGCTGCCTCTAATTTGTTGTCTAATGAATTAAGGACATTTCCACTGTAAGTGTAAATAGCCTTCTCAATATCAGAAGCCTTAAGAAACCCAAACTGTGAGTTTGACAGTATTTTCACTAAGGTGCTTAAGTAGACACTTGAACATAACATTTTCAAAGATTTTTGAAAAAGCTGGCAAATGTGAGATCGGTCAATAATTTGACGACATTTCTTTGTCCCCTTTCTTGTGGAGAGGTATAACTTCAGCGTATTTAAGCCAGTCCGGGAATGTTCCTGTGATAAGTGATTGATTACACAAATAACTTAAGATATCACTAAGCTCACATCAACACTATGTTATTAACTTTGTTGATATGTTATCATAACCACTAGAATGCTTTGATTTCAAGGACTTTATGATGGATTCTATTTCTTTGGGTGAAGTATGTGTCAATTCCATTTTACTGAGATTGCTTGTGTGCACTGGTCTCAGATATTCCAATGCATTATTTACTGAACCTGACAGCCCCATGCTATAAGTAACATAGACAAAATACTTGTTTAAATGGTTTGCAACCACTCATGGCCTTCACATTCCCAGAGAACGATGTTATGTCACCGGGCCACACTTGTTTGCTATTGGTTGGAAGAACGTTTTGGGTCATTCGAGCGAATTATTTGTCCATCCAGATCGCCCGACATGAGTCCCATCGAACATTTTTGGGACAAAATCGAGAGGACAGTTTGCACGCAAAACACTGCACCGGAAACATGTCCGCAATTATGAAGTGCTACAGGCGCATCGAGCTGTTGGACTACACCGGGCAAAAGAAGGTAAGATAGGTTATTAGCAGGTATACAATGAATTTTGTACCTTCAGTGTATATATGACATTGCTCACTCACCACCATTTATCTGTTGTTAAATTTCTCACTGTGGTTCTCCTTGCATAACTTCTCAGTAACGTCGTCGAAAAATGAGTTTCGAATTTACATCTGCACTAACAGATGCTTTTCTATGGACATGATGGAGAGTGCAGACAGACGCCTTTGTCCTTGCACATTCCTAATCAAAGTCTTTGTTCTTTTCATTGCAGAAAATCATAGTTCTACTGATGACGATGTCACCGGTATGGTCACAGATATTATAGAGTTATGCAAGTGCAGTGTGAAGTTCAGTTTGATACAGGAAACTTAATATTTCTGCCACGGACTTGGCTTCAGGATGATGTGACGTAAACACAGCACTCAGACTTTAACCTAACAATATCAAGAAAACTGCCCCTATTTTACCCTTATGTTTTCAAACGCCTCCTCGGTAAACGCGTCCGCAGACCTTGAGAATTCTTTTGAGTCCAACATTTCAATACGCTTTAAGTCAGACAGTGAATTAATTCTGCTGTTTAGCTGCATGATTACAGTACCTAATATCTCAAGTTACATCGTCCTGTAGTCAACCTTCAAAGATGTTTCTCCACAGTTTTCCTTTCCCGTCTTACGTGGAGTATGCTTTCAGCCTTGCAACATATTTTCTCAAAGCCATTGTATCTCTTAGTTCGTGAGTGCAAAGATTTATAAAAACACTTACTATGACCTAACTATTACAATCACTCATTTATCGAAACTGCTCGCTAAAATATTACTTCGATACATTGAACATGATGCCTTCATCCGTCACTAAACTCACTAACGATCGCTGAATTCAGGGTAACAGAAGATAAAAAGTTTTGAATGCAGTCTTCCCAATGCCTGCATCTACCCATGTTTCACGTGAGTCTGATGTGGCGACATAAGTAGCCAAATGCGAATCGAGACCACCACAGCACCTTGATAATACATTTCAACAACTTCTACAAGAAATCGCCCATGCAGGCGCACCATCTCTTGTGGAGGACAGAAAATAGTTATCAGGCGAAAAGAAAGAAAATACGGACTATGAAATAGATATTATAATTTATTATTACGAACAGACTTTCGACGAATATTTGTGACTTAACGACTCATATATTTGATATTCACGATCTGAAGAACTACCACCCAATTAATATACTTTCTGTTATATGTAAAGTGTTCACTAAAGTCCTGACAAATCGCATTAAAATGGTAGTGGAGACTGCACAGCCCATAGAACAAGCCGGATTCCGCAGTGGTTTCAGTACAACTGACCATATAAACACACTGCGTGAGGCAATTAGTCGAGCCAATGAGTATGAAATGTCACTATGCGTAGCCTTCACTGACTTCGAAAAAGCCTTTGATTCTGTCAGCCACACTGCAGTCATACAAGCACTGACTGGGCAAGGAGTGGAAATAAAATATATAAACATATTTTGCAACATTTATGACACGTCTGTAGCATCTATCAACATAGGAAAAAACAAGTGCGAATTTCCCATTGGAAAAGGAGCAAAGCAGGGCGATCCTATATACCCGAAGTTATTTGTAGCAGTTCTCCAGATTGCTATGTCCAAAATGATTTGGAACAACAGAGGAATAAGGATAAACAGTAGAAGGCTCACCAACCTGAGATTTGCTGACGATATAGTGGTCCTAGCTAACAGTAAGATGGAAATGCAGTCCTCTATAAAAGATTTAACAGATCGTTGTCAGGAAGTTGGACTTAAAATAAATCACTCTAAAACTAAGGTTATGCATAATAACTGGGTAGCTGCAGGACAAGTAACACTGAACGGCAACATCCTAAACAATGTAACACAATACGTTTATCTGGGACAATTAATTGACACAAAAGGGGATTTGAAACCTGAAATTTTTCGTCGAACTAAACTGGGTTGGAGGGCTTACCGAAGGAATGCAACAGTTTTAAAATATAACATGCCACTCTACATAAATAAGACAGTTTTTGATCAGTGTCACCTCCCGGTTTTAAGGTGCGGGTGTGAAACTTGGACTTTAAATGAATTTTTCAAAAGGAAACTTAGAATTGGTCAGAGAGCTATGGAAAGGTCAATGTTAGGTCTCACTAAGAAAGATCGACAGAAAAGTGAAGACCTTCGAGCAATAACAGAAGTAAAAGATATTATAGAACGGGTTAAGACTCCAAAATAGCAGTAGGCAGGACATATTGCACGAACTAAGGATGGAAGATGGACAAAATCAGTTTTAGAGTGAAGTCCCAGAGAAAAACGAAGACCACCAGAGAGACCACCTGATCGCTGGGATAAGAAACTCAGGAAAGTTGCGGGCTTCAACTGGCAGAAGGCAGTAGCGGACAGAGATGCATGGAAAAAACTCTTAAAAGTGTATTTAATAACTTAAAGGGGCTACATCTTGTACAGATTGAATTAGCTGAACGATAAATAAATATTTAATAGCGTTTAATAGCATTTGTGAAGAATACGTCCTTGCTCTGTGGCGTCTCGTACCTCCACTACTTCAGCTCCAACAGAAAAATCACATCAACGACAATTGCCAATGAAAATGTAAAACAGTAGTCATCGCCGTTAAAGTTTGTTGTTGACACAGTCTTTTACTTAAGACATCTTCTAAAGGAGGTTGGAGCCTGTAAGCTTGAAACTACTGTTCACGTTTATATATTCAGAATTCAATTCTAATTTCTTCTTTGCTCAATTAATGGGTACGTATCAATATTTGAGAAAAGTAGGCACAACACATCGAAGCTTTTCATTTTTATCGCTGATTCTACAGAAGTTCATTGTAGGCAGATGATTTTTACTTTCCATTTCATTTCGATTTTTGTATGCTGCATGTTTATTTATTTATTTTACGTGTCCAAGACATGGAATTGCTACAACACTGGTAGAGAATTAATAACATACAGAAATCAGTTACACAGAAAGTACCATTTTCAGAGATAATTCAATGAAGTAAAGACAGTAATATCGACAAAAATACATGACTTTATAAGTACAACAAGAATTTATGAAATACAGACAGGAAGATAAAGAAAAACAAACAAACAGTTAGACATTTCTCTTAATATTCTGTGGGGTGCCCACTATTCGGCGGTTTTGACTGATGTTTTGTTAGCTGTAGCAAGATCGCTAGTAGTACAGTTATGTGGCAGTTTCCTGCAGACTGGCAGATGTTGTTGGTCACCACACTGGCAAATTTCATCAGACTGCTGAAGTTCCACTTCCTGATGGCACCACAATGGCAACTTACATCACGACTGCTGAAGCTCCATTTCCTGAGGCCACTACCAAATTACATCAAGACTGCTGAAGCCCTACTTGCTGAGGTCACTTGTAAGTAGGCTGTTTAGGTTTTTTATTGGTAACGCCACGTAGCGCTCTGTACGAAAATCACTGGTTGTGCTGTGTGCAGTCTGTGGCAGGTTTGCATTGTTGTTGACTATTGTACTGTTGGGCAGCTGGATGTTAACAGCGCGTAGCGTTGCGCAGTTGGAGGTGAGCCGCCAGCAGTGGTGGATGTGGGGAGGGAAATGGCGGAGTTTTGAAATTTGTACGACTGGATGTCATGAACTGCTATATATATTACGACTTTTGAACACTATTAAGGTAAATACATTGTTTGTTCTCTATCAAAATCTTTCATTTGCTAACTATGCCTATCAGTAGTTAGTGCCTTCAGTAGTTTGAATCTTTTATTTAGCTGGCAGTAGTGGCGCTCGCTGTATTGCAGTAGTTCGAGTAAGGAAGATTTTTGGTGAGGTAAGTGATTTGTGAAAGGTATAGGTTAATGTTAGTCAGGGCCATTCTTTTGTAGGGATTTTTGAAAGTCAGATTGCGTTGCGCTAAAAATATTGTGTGTCAGTTTAAGCACGGTCATATATAATTGTTCAAAGGGGACGTTTCATATGTCGACCCTTAGCCGAGGATACCTCACTGGAATCTTCTGATTTTTTCTTGTAGTTTGTGTAATTAGTGTAGCTTTTGTTTACTGCTAGCGCGAATTGTAGAGAAAATCTCCTTTGTAGTTGCAGTCTTTCATTGTTGTACAGTAAAACAGTTGTGGCATGCATGTAGATTTGCACCAAGTATTTCGCAGCTGTGCTTGCAATTAACTAGATATTATTTTCAATGCTATGTTAATGTGTTTTCTTATTTTGCTCTTCAAATTGTACTTTTCTGTGTTGTCGTGTGAAATATTGTGACAATAATGACGTGTGAAAAACGTAATACTAGGCTCCAAAGTAAACTGAGAAATGACAGTGAAGACGAAAGCAGTGTATTAGCGCCACGGTGTAATGAATTAACTAATGTTCAACATAGTAATTTGGTAATTGTGCATAGGGAAATGGAGCAGGCGGCAAACAATGGTGTAGACAGTGAAACAATTAGTGAACAGGGAAGCATTATCGATCGATCGGTCGGCAACAGCCCGCCTCAGGAATCGGGAATGACACGACACAATCTTGCAAATACTGTAGATTCAGGTTTTACGTCCTCGCCGTTTTCTCAAATAAGTCAAGACACATTTTCTGCTTTTCAAAATGCGAATTTTGCCGGTTCAAATGCATTGCCGAATAGCACTGAGGAACATGTTTCAAACACCAATGCATTGTTATTACAATTAATGCAACAAATGGGACAAAAGCTTCAAAAGTTAGACACAATGGAACAAAGTCTTCAAAAGTTAGACACAATGGAACAAAATCTTCAAAAGTTAGACACAATGGAACAACACCAAAGACAAACACAGCAAGAGTTAGACAATGGAACAAAATCAGAGACAAACACAGCAAAAGCTTCAAAAGTTAGACACCACACTTGAACAAACACGTGAAGATTTAACTACTGAGATACACAACATTGAATCGAAATGTCAAAAAGTCTGTAATGACGTAAAAACACAAATTTGTGAGCATTTTCAACCTATTTTTTCGCGTCATGATAATGCATTACAGAATCACGATGCAGCCATAAAAGAACTGCAAACCATTGTTCATGAAAATCATGAGACCTTGTCGGCTAAAATTGACTCAGTTGCATCGACCGATTCGGTTACGCTACTTGCAAAAACTCAGGAAAACTTAAAGAACACAGTAGATACGATTTCAACACAAAAGGACACTCTGAAATTTGGTTCAGAAAAACACACTGAGGAAATAAGTGCACTATCAGAGAAAGTAGCCGAACTTTCGGATCAGTTCACTAACTTATCTGCAAAGGTAGATGATGATCTGAATGACACAAGACTTGTAGCCATCACTGACACAGAAGAGTATGAACAAATTAAGAAATTCAAACAAAATCAGAATCAAATTAATACGCAACACAAAAGAGAAATCCGGGAAGTACAAGATCAGTTGGCACATGTAATACAAAAATTACATATTTCAGAGGACACTCGCGCTCCAACACGGGAAGAGGAACTTAGAAATACGGAAAAGCCACAAAATAAAAACACAGGGCATTTCGGAAATTATGAAAGAAATTGGCAAGGTGCACCGAATTTTGAGATGGAACCGCCGACACGACGTAACAATGACCGATATGCTACTCGCCGACACGATGATTTTGACTATAAGCTGTTCGTTACTACACGTAAATTCAAAACATTTAAGAATTCTGGCAACGACATTCATCCACAAGCGTGGCTCCATCAATTCTCTCACTGTTTTCCTCCCAACTGGTCATTAGAGCACAGATTAGAATTTCTGTGTGGCTACTTAGAGAATGAACCAGCTGAAAGAATGCGATCGGTCATTCACGATTGTCACAGTGAAGGAGAATTTTATCATGCCTTCCTCTCAACAGATTGGTCTCAAGCTACACAAGACCGAGTAAAACATAGCATCATCATGATGAAACATTTCGAACAATCTGAATTTTCCTGTCTTGTGAAATATTTTGAAGACATGTGGCACAAGAATCAGTACCTGTCAAACCCATATAGCCCCTCAGAACTCATCCGCATTTGCTTAATCAAACTACCTGAACATTTACGACATATTATTTTGGCAGGACGTTGCAAAGATGACATTGAAGCTTTTCAGGGACTCTTACAAGAATTAGAAATTGACACTGACAATCGCGGAACGCGAAAACAGGAACACAACAATTACAGGTTACATCCGTCGCAATTCCGCGATGAAAGAAATTATAACTGGACATGACAAGGCTATTCTCACAACACAAATCGTGACCAAAACAGACACCACCCGTATGACAACCGTTGGCAGAGTAGTAATAATTACAGGGAAAGATCACCTCTCTGTGGTAGTGACTATCACAGAGACAATCAGAGAAACAGACAGTATGGGAACCAAAATAATTATTATCAAGGGAGACAGAATAACTTTAGACGCAATGATCCAGCGCGCAGTTACGATTCAGGGAGAAATTCTCCACCACGTGACCGACAAGAAAGAAACTATGGAATCTACCGACATGACGACAGACGATATGATCGTAACGACAGACCTGAATTGCATCAGAACTGGCGGGATTCAAATAGGGCGGGGCCCTCTCGACAAGGTGAATTTGTAGAAGTTAAGTCTCCAAATCCCAATAACGCCGCGCGCCAACAAAGAGACAATAGGCAATGACTCATACCGCTGGCAGCCACAAAACGTACTTCTGAAACTGACGACGCAGCTGCCGTAGCTAGTAATTACGTAATAATGGAAGACATCAGGGACATTTTACTCCAGGAACACGACGGAAAACATAACAACATTGCATATCCTGTGATTCACATTACAGTAAATGACATAAAATTTACGGCAGTACTTGACTCTGGCAGTCCCATTTCAGTAATTAGTGAAACAGCCTTTAGCAAATGCAACAAATCGAACGATTGCCCCACACTTCCGTTACGTAAGATTAAATTACAAGGTGCAATCGTTGGAAAAAGTGTAGATGTACGCCAACAAACCAACTTAGAATTCTTTTGTGAAAGCCACAGCTTCTCTATGAACTTTCTTATTGTTCCATTATTGTCGACGGAAATTATATTGGGAGTAGACTTTTTGAATGAATACAAAGCAATCTTAAACTTTCACGATGCTGAAATAAGTTTAGAGAAAGAAGGTAAGTCAATAGCTTTGAAATTTGAAGATTGGCTCTCAAACCATGACGAAGAAATTAATCGGCTTTACCTCCTGTTAGACAACAGTTCGGAATTTTCGACGGAACTTGACACTAACAATCACTCTGCAAGTACTGACAGGGATGATATCGACGGCGCATTTGATACTAATGAGTTAATTCAGAATAAAATTCAAACAATTGAGAATTGTAATGACACTGATAGGGAAGACCTTTTTGAGATTTTACAAGCACATTCCACAGTTTTTACTCACAAAACAGGAACAATCAAGGGATTTCAATGCCAATTTCGTGTTCGTGAGCATACTAAATTTTGTGTTAGACCATACGTAATTCCGGCACATTATAGGGACCGTGTTAGAACAGAAATACAATCTATGCTTGACGAGGGCATTATTGAGCCAGCAGTAAGCTCATACAACAATCCATTACATGTCGTTGAGAAGAAAAATGCATCGATCAGGCTTGTCTTAGATTCGAGACAAATCAATACTATCATCATTCCTGAAACAGACAGGCCGCAAACGTTAGAAGAACTTCTTCAAAATTTTAATGGTGTAAAAGTGTTGTCTTCTATTGATCTCAGATCCAGCTTTTATCAGATCGAACTTCATCCAGAATGTAGAAAATACACAGCTTTCCTTTGTTTCGGCGTTTGTTATCAGTTTCGGAAACTTCCTTTTGGTTTGAACATTTCTTCGGCAGCATTCATTCGCGGGCTAAATTCCATATTACCTGAGTTCTTAAAACGTCACATCACCTTATATGTGGACGATATTCTGGTAGCAGAAGCCTCATGGGAACAACACAATCGCATCCTCAACAGCATGTTACATATTTTTGCAGAATCTGGAATTACAGTTAACTTAGAAACGTCTGAATTCAGTAGGACAAAGGTGAAGTTTATGGGACATATTATTTGTTCTGAAGGCATGCAGCTGGATCCTGAAAAGTTAGAAGCAATTAGAGCCATTCCAGTTCCATCCACAAAAAAAACAAGTCCGCAGTTTTATAGGTCTCGTAAATTTTTACCGTCGTTTTCTGAATATGCAAATTCTAGTGACACCAAAACTTTGTCCTCTCACTGGAAAAAATACTATTTGGAACTGGGACGAACAAGCACAGTTGGAATTCAATACTTTGAAAGAATCGCTACTTAAAGCGCCAATACTAGCTTATCCAGATCTGTCACAAGATTTCTGCCTTAGCACGGATTCTTCAAAAGTCGGTCTTGGTGCCCATTTATTTCAAGAAGCCATAGAAAATGACACTACTGTTCAGAAAACCATTGCTTTTGCTAGCCGAGTGCTAACAAAATCTGAAAAAAATTATTCCGTTACTGAATTAGAAGCTTTAGCTATCGTTTGGGCATTTAACAAATTCCGTTTCCTTCTTTCTGGTAAGCACGTAAAAGTATACAGTGATCATCGTGCATTACAATTTCTTATGTCTTCAAAATTAAATCATGACAGGTTAAAACGTTGGGCATTGTTTCTGCAAGAATTCCACTTCACAATAGTCTACATTCCCGGCAAGGAGAACATTGTTGCGGACGCACTGTCACGCGCACTGGCTGGGCTTGAGAAATGTAACATAGAAGGCAACCTCGAGAAAAATTTCAGTATTCTTTACATTCAGAAACTCGCCTTTGAAAACTTCATCTCCACATCTTTAAACGACATTGCTCATGAACAAGATAAAGATCCGATTTGGAAAGACATCAAAAGCAAATGGCATGAAAAGACACACACACTGATTCGGCATTATTATCTGGTTAGAAACAACATACTGTTCAAACGCTGCACTGTTGGTGACGAGCTATGGGTACTTTACATTCCTGTCGATTTTGCTAATAAGCTCATTTGGTACATTCATTTCTGCTATGCACATTTTGGCCCACGAAAATGTTATCACATTCTTCGGACGACTTGTTATTTTAACAATATGGAAAAGTGAATTCGAAGAGTCTTGTCTATTTGTAAACTTTGTCAAAAGGCGAAACCATCTACAATCTCACATCCTGCTCCGTTGTTTTCTATCATTCCTTCTATATTAAAAGAATTTGCTGCTGTTGATCTCTTGGGACCCCTTGTCAGAACATCGAATGGATTTTCGTACGTTCTAGTCGCTGTTGAACTTACTTCAAAATTTGTTTCTTACACTCCGTTACGTAAAGCCACTGGACGGTCTGTATCCAACGCCTTTGTCAAAAATTTCTTATGTGAAGTTGGCCAAGTTGCTAAAGTCATTTCAGATAACGGACCGCAATTCAGATCTGCTGTTTGGTCACGCATGCTTCGGAACCATAAAATCAAACCTGTTTTTATTTCATTGTACTCACCACATTGTAATCCGTCTGAACGGGTTATGAAAGAAATCAATAAGCTTTGCAGACTTTATTGTCACAGAAAGCATCAGCATTGGGACAGATATTTACACTTATTTCAAAACGTGCTGAATGAAATGCCACATGACTCCACTGCTTTACCACCTACTCTTGTACTGAAGAATGAAGAACCACCGAACAGAATCAGAGAGCTTGTACCTTTCCAGAATACACGTAAACTTCGACACAAAGACATAATTGATTTGGCTATTAAAAATATAAAATCTGCAGCAGACAAAAGGAGAAAACTACACGGTAAAGCAAATGCAAAGAAATTATATATTGTTCAGAAAGTTCTCATTAAAGCTCATTAATTGTCACATAAGAAGAAACACTTGAGTCACAAATTCTTTCTAGTTTACAATGGACCTTACAGAATCCAACGTATACCACATGATAATTGCGTTGAAGTTTAAACTCTGCGAACTAGGAAGAGTAAAGGTTTACACCTCATTTCACATGTAAAACCGTTTATTGAAAGATAATCTGCTTTTTAACTTTGTCTTTGCCATATAACTTTTCACTTTACATTACTAGTATGCTTTGTCAGACTTAGAACCTGTTAACATGCAACAATGTTTGAAGTTAAATATCCAGTCAAGAACTAAGAGAACTTATTTAAACAGAAATTACGAATGCATTGTTATTGTGAACAGACGACACAGTGTTATTGTGTGTGTACATTCTTGCTTGTTAGTTGCACGATTACGTAATGACTATAAGGCTCACATACTTAGAACAATTACCAGTACTGCTAATGAGATTTTAATGCAACATTTTGGTTTACTTGAAAATAGATTCTGGATTTAAAGTACTTTCTGTGAGATACCAGATGACACAGTGGTTAGTTTATGTGACAGCTACACGATTTTATCACGACGCTACTAATGAGTGACAATTTACAATGTTGCTTTTGCGGTGTTTCTGTTTTATATCTGCACTGTTTTTTCTGAATTATTCTGGAAAGTAAAACATGTTTTAGTAGTAACTTTTGTGGTATAGCTACAATGAGACAGCCTTTTCCGTAGCACAACAATACGTTACAGCACAGTACTTTCTTCATCACGGCAATAAGCGTAATAACTAAGATATCTATACGCAAAGCATTTCACTTTTGTTTATCATGAGGTAAGTAAATTGACTTTTGCAGAACATAGCTTTTGGAGGACGGTAACTATGACACTTCCACAGAGATTATCTTACAACAAGAAGCACAGTTTAGCGCTACAGTACATGTATTTGAGTGATTAATTTTAAAACATTTATTTTTAAAGATATTTGAAGTACAATGATACAAAGGTTTTCCGTAATACATTTCATTCCATTGCTGTAATCTGTAACACCTGAGGGTATTATTACATTAATCATCAGGGGGGTACACGCTTACTTTGTGTACCATGTGTTTGGCAAGCACAAGGAGCCCTAGCTAATATGGTATTTGCTTATACAACTTTACACATCGGTACCATACACATAAATTACACAGCTATCTGATCATTTAACTGGGAGAGACAAACATTTATTTTACTACATCAGTGACACATGTTTACACAATTACACAGTTGGATAACTTCACACTTATGAAATTGTATTTTGTCTGTACTTTGTGAAATTTTCATATTTTTTCGGAACCATTGTGATACTATGAGAGCTCTGAATGATGTATTTGGTATGGGATCATGATTTTAAAGTACGATTGAGGTAGATGACACTATTGAAATGAGCGGAGAATTTTTTTAGGTTTTGGAATTATTGCAGAAAGCTACGACGTTTTTGAGATTTGGCTGAGTTTTTATGATGTTATTATTACGATGACAATGTGTATTATGCTGTTGAGGTATGTTTATGATCAATAAGCTGATGCTAACGTATATGAGGAATGTGATTACGTGTTTATATGTATAGGAATAATGAGTAGTGGTTAGGGACTCTGACTTGTGAAAAAGGATGTTGGAAACCAAGAATCGTACTTTAAGAGTTATGAAATGTGTGTAAATGCGTGAATGTATCACAATGCTGGTGAAATTTTTTTCGACACTGTTATATTTATAGGATTTTGTTTCTACACATTTGTAACGCAAATATTTCGACCTGTGAAATTTTATATGAGACTGTCACTGTAGCGGAAACTGCTGTCGTAAATATTTCAGTAAGAAAGGTAAGTGACCTTGATGTAATGCGTTTTGGGCGCTGACAACAGAAAGCCATTAGGTGGAGAATAAAAAGAGGCCATTGTCCTCGCTATTGACAGTTCTTTGTAGAAAGCATCGTAAATACGACAGCCTCAAACTTGAAAACATGATTACACTGTAGAGTTCTTAATTTATCATATTTACTGAAATGAAATGATGAGAAACATTTCACGTCTATTGTCTTGCTAGTTGGAAGATTGTTTACTGCTTTATGAAATGCCTTATGGCTAGCGAATGACGTTTCACGCCTTGCTTTGCCTATTTTGTTTAATATCTAGTTTCTAGCTGCACTGCAGCATTGGTTAAAATAAAATTTAATAGATGTACTAATATAGTTATTTTATGCCTACAGATCCAGTAAAAAAATAATTTTATGATCTACTTCCAAGAAAATGAGGGAACATAAATAGACATTTCCCTTCACAGGAATTGCATAAATAATTTTTTTACAATTTGGTAACTTGTCTGCTAGAGTAAGTTCTCATAATGCATCACTCTAGTGTTAAGATGTGACATAGGTATTAAACATGGCCATTTTTACTGTAATATTTTTTCTGCTTGAGCTTTGTCATGTTTAGATATAAGTTATTGCATTTGCTGCTGCTGTTTGCCAGGCATAGTGCTACTGAATTTGACTTTGTATTATTCTGTTAAGCTAGTTTTACTAATGATTCATTTTTATTGTTTGCTGCGCATTGCCTTATATTAGTTGTAATATTGCATTTGCTTTGCTAATTTATGCTGCTTGCTTTGCCAATTTGCATTTTTTATCATTGCTGTTTGTGTTAATTGTTTTGTGCTGCTGCATTGCCTCGTCCCTTAGTTTAGCATCTGAGCTCAGTAGATTTAAGTTAGTTTAAGATGGGGTAGGCTATATAGAGAACGAGTTGTGATGAACTGGATGAAATGGATTGAGAAGCTATAAGGAAATGGTTTGCCCAAAAAGGGATTCTGAAAGAGGATATGAACAAAAAAGTAGGATTTAGGGACAACTGGTTTAGGTAGGATTTTCTTGGAAATAAATGATGAGGTAAGATAATGGAAAATAAATAATGAGGTAAGAAATATGTGACCATATAAATACAGAAAGCAAGCTTGGATTGGATTTTTTTGTGGAAACAAATGTTGAAATAAGACGAAAGATCTATGGAATGAAGTTTTGGATTGGACTGCAGTACCAAATGTTACCCTGAAAACGAACCCTGTCCTTCCTTTTGTATTATTCCGCTATGTGTTTATGTACCCTTGTGTATTTGTCTTTTTCCTGTCTTTAAGTGTTTAGCTAATAAGATTTATGTTGTAGAATTTTTCAAATACTATGTTATTCACATTGTAAAGATGTTCAGACATTATTAATTCTGTTCTGTTTCAATGCTCATGTGTGAAATTAATGTTTCGAAAACTATTCTCATTATTTTATATATTTACATATTTCATAACTCCTGTAACACTGATGTGCATGTTTATTTCTATTCTTTTGTAAAGTCTGTGTTACTACAAATGTTATCTGTACTGTTATGTTCTTTAATGATGTATTTTGTACCTTTGTTATTGTATTCTTATGTTATAAAATTGTAATTGACACCAGTTCATCAAATTAAGTAACTTGTAAGTTACATTTCACTGCACACGTTTCTGTTGGTCATAGTATATGGACAATATGTGGGAAGTTGGGACTGTTAGTGTTTGCACGTGTGTTAATAATTCAGCAAGGGACTGGTTAACAGCACTGCTGGTTCTAAGGACATTTCAAAAAAAATTTTTTGTGAGTTCACAAGTTGTGGTATATGGACTTACTATATTCTCTGCAAGACTCTTCAATGGTGATTGTGCACCTGCACAGTCGCAACAGATGGCTGCTGGCCGTCTCTGCAAGGACTGAAGTGGGTCTGCACCTTTGATGGCCCACCAATACCATTATGTCTACAATGACTGCAGTGGGTCTGCACCTCTGGTGGCCCACCAATACCGTAGACTCTACCAGGACTACAGTGGGTCTACTCTGTGATGACCTACCTACCAATATTCTTCAAAACTTCGACTGACTCTGCTGTGGGTTTGCTCTGTTGTGGCCCATTACCTGTCTGCATGTCAAGAGTCAGCATTGTCTTTCTGTTGGAAGGACAACACTACTTCTTCAAGACTGCATGGAAATCCACTACTTCCGTGTGCATTCTCTTTTACCGCTCAGACTTTGAGAAAATAAAAACACTGCAATTTTACTGTGATGAATGATCAGGACTGTCTTTATGGGCTGCGAGAAAATGTCAGGTTTTGAACAACATTGTATCAATAAGTGTGTGCATTTGATTTCTTTGTTATTGTAATTATGAAAAATTTTTTCAAATCTGTAGTGGCCACTGCCCAAAACAATTTGTAAAATTTTTTTTGGGGAGCATGGGGGCTATGTGAGTAGGCTGTTTAGGTTTTTTTTATTGGTAACCCCACGTAGCGCTCTGTATGAAAATCACTGGCTGTGCTGTGTGCAATCTGTGGCTGGTTTGCATTGTTGTTGGCTATTGTACTGTTGGGCAGCTGGATGTTAACAGCGCATAGCGTTACGCAGTTGGAGGTGAGCCGCCAGCAGTGGTGGATGTGGGGAGAGAAATGGCGGAGTTTAGAAATTTGTAAGACTGGATGTCATGAACTGCTATATATATTATGACTTTTGAACACTATTAAGGTAAATACATTGTTTGTTCTCTATCAAAATCTTTCATTTGCTAACTATGCCTATCAGTAGTTAGTGCCTTCAGTAGTTTGAATCTTTTATTTAGCTGGCAGTAGTGGCGCTCGCTGTATTGCAGTAGTTCGAGTAAGGAAGATTTTTGGTGAGGTAAGTGATTTGTGAAAGGTATAGGTTAATGTTAGTCAGGGCCATTCTTTTGTAGGGATTTTTGAAAGTCAGATTGCGTTGCGCTAAAAATATAGTGTGTCAGTTTAAGCACAGTCATGCATAAATTTTCTAAGGGGACGTTTCACACTAAACTATCAGATTTCATCACGACTGCTGAGACTCAATTTCCTGAGGTTGGCTTACGTGGAAGCTTCAAGTAGTCGTGATGAAATTTGCCAGTGTGGTGACCTGTAGGACCAACAACATCTGCTATATACCTGTACTACTGGTAATCTTGTTACAGCTAACAACACAGCAACCATAAACCGCCGAATGCTGGGCACTCCATAGATCATTAACAGAATTATTGTGCTGCTTGTTTATATGTTAGTTGTGCCATGATACCCCAGGTCTCAGCTTGTTCAGTCCATGTCCTGTAAGGCATGTGTGTGAAAGGGTCCTGTAGTCCCCTTTCATTATCATTTTATTTGCTTTCCAGTGAAACAGGACTCTCTGGCACGCGTGAGTGAATGAATGTGGGTGTGTTTCATTTTGCTATACGGTGGTTTAGTCTGCCGCAGAGAATCAGCGGTAGTCGTACAGAATGGCCAACCCTTGTAGTTTTCAAGTAAGCAAAGAGGTTTGCTCTCTTTGTGTGAAAGTTACCGGTGTTAGGTTGGTGACGGAAGCCTCATCTCTGGGTTTTCCCGGCCACGGGGTCACGTGGGAGACGTTGGAGTGTGTGAGACGGTCAGTCTGGTTCCAGCTTGCCGAGGGTCTGCAACCGAGGTCTCTTCGAAGAAGGGTGAGTTGATTCAACCGCGTGGCGTGTTGTCTCATAGCAAGAGGGGAGCTTTTAGCTTTTGGTCTTGCGTCTCGTCTTATAGAGTTTTACTGGGTCGCAGCAAGGAATGCAACGCTTTTGCAGACTTTCATTTTGATTTCTAATGCAGACTTTTGTCCGTAAGAAGAACATAGCACAAAGGAATTGCATATGTTGAAGCGATCTCACGTAGGAAGTGCGCCCTCGGTTCAGTGTGAAAGTTTGTGTGCCTGCGACTGCGTGTGTGTACATTCTATTATTTTCTGAACCTTGGTAACTTTTGCCTCTTGGAGAATCTTCTTCGTTTCATTAGTAGGTGTCTGTTGGAAACCATCCACATGGGTTAATATTAGGGTTTGTTGGCCCTCTGCCATTACCTGTTGTCTATTCAAATGCGTCCTCTGTAAAATATTAGTTGTTCGCGGCTGCGTAGTTTAATGTTACTAAAATTTGGCCACGGTACGTAGAAATTGTGTCTCTGCGAGCCACGTGGACACACGAGCCTGGCGTTTCACAAGCAACTGTACTTAGTTACCCGGCAACAGCAGTTATGTAGATGCCTTACATCAATGTTTGAAGGAATAAGTAACTTTACCTTCAATCTTATGCAGTTTACCGATGTTACGTCAACTTTACCTACGACATATACCTTGTAGTTTTCCTTGTTAGCCCATCCAAGGCGCTTCCATGTACACAGGTCCAATAATTAGTGTTCCCTTTTTATTTTAAACAAATGCTTTAGAATAGAATTTGTTTTCAGGAATGTTGCTGCAAGCTGTTCTTATGCAAAGTGTCCACACACTCTTTGCTTTATTTTAATATTTGATTTATGTGAACAATGCCGAGATCATATTAATAATTACATCCCATTCTTTATGAGTGACTTTATAATGAATGTTCTTTTATGAGTTTTCTTATGAGTAAATTAACTAATTTTCCGACTCAGCCCAACCTCTTATTTGTCATGTGGCTAGAGTTGGTGGCAACCCAGTCTCTTACGCTGGCCGGCCGCAGTGGCCGAGCGGTTGTAGGCGCTCAGTCCGGAACCGAGCGACTGCTACGGTCGCAGGTTCGAATCCTGCCTCGGGCATGGATGTGTGTGATGTCCTTAGGTTAGTTAGGTTTAAGTAGTTCTAAGTTCTAGGGGACTGATGACCACAGATGTTAAGTCCCATAGTGCGCAGAGTCATTTGAACCATTTGAACTCTTACATTGACTTCAATGTCAGATAGCGTTTTCTTATTCAAAGTGCGCTTCACGCACGTTACACATAGCGACCCTTTACTCACGCTACTTACACATGGATTACCCTGCTCTAGGATTGCGGTGAACTGTAGAACTTCTTACAAGCAGTTAGGTTTAGTTTAATTTCTTTTGGATGTGCTAACTTGTATCTTGCCTTTCCACAACGCAGAACAACTTTTGGGGTGGATTTGAACTATAGGTGTAGATGGCATTGTTTTCGTGTTTTATCTTTTTATGTATTTCTTTAGAGGCACTGTAATGTATTATTTCATTGCATTCCAAGTGTGGTAATTAGTGAGTCTTGGTCAGTGGCATGTGTCGGTATACTGTAGTAAATTTTTTGAGTGCTTTGTGGGGAATGTGAGTCGCTTAGGATCTTTTATTTCTTTTTAACGCGGAGTAACTAACTACACGAGTAACCGTTCAGGGAGTCGCAGTCGGGAGAACCGGTCACACAATAATACTGAACAAAAACAAATTCAAAACGTAGAGCCCGCCCAGGAGGAAAACATGGAAAACGTCCAAGTGTTGTCCGTCCTGAACCTGTTCTACTAGATTCGAACCAGTCGGTAAATGTAAATTCGTTACAGGCTACCCTACAACAGTTAGTAGAGGGTAATAAAAAGCATGCAGAAGAACCTAAGAGGCGAGCAGAAGAGAATAAGAGGCATTTCGAGGAAGTTACTACAAAATTAAGTAACGAAATAGTACAGGGAATCGAAGATAAACTGGAGATCATGGACCAACGCATTTGTGCTTTAGAGGAGGGGCAGCGGGTCATTAGCAAGCGTGTTGTGGAGCACGAAGAAAGGGTCGCTGAGAATTTCCGCGCGTTAGAGAAACAATACCAGAGTGACCACGCGGCTCTTGTGTCCCGAGTAGAAAACGCTAAGTGCCCCGTCAACTTCAGAGCCCAGGTAGAAACCCATGGCCAGGCACTAAAGGTCCTCGAGCGAGATCTAGGGCGAATGCAATTGCAGCAGGAGACGGCACACCGAAAGATGCGGGAAGAGATAGCCAAAATCTCGGACACAATAGCAGACAAATCTGATGGTAATAGGGAGACGAGTACATCGTCATTAGCTCACACAGACGAAATACGGTCGCTAATGAAATTTCAACAAGAACAGTGTGAGATAAATAGGCAACAAGAAGGGGTAACCGAAGGGCTATATGAGCGCATGGCCCATTTCGAATTACACATGAAAAGTGTAACGGGCCACGAAGTTACAATAAATGACCGCAAGGGCAATTACAGTGATTCCGGGAACGACCGTGAGTCTGATTATCGTTACGATCACGGTTCTCGTACCACGTGCGAATGGCGTGGGTCCTATCAGGAACGTTGCCAAGGAGTGGAAATCATAAATTTGATTTCAAACACTTTTTGACGGTGAGGAAGTTTGAAGTTTTCCGTAATTCGTCCGCGGGAATTCACCTGCAGGCCTGGTTGCAACAATTCGAATTCTCCCTTCCTCGCCGGCCGAGGTGGCCGAGCGGTTCTAAGCGCTACAGTCTGGAACCGAGCGACTGCTACGGTCGCAGATTTAAGTAGTTCTAAGTTCTAGGGGACTGATGACCTCAGAAGTTAAGTCCCACAGTGCTCAGAGCCATTTGAACCATTTTTTTCTCCGTTTCTTTGACGTGGCCAAGTGTGCGCAAAATTGAATACATGTGCGGTTATCTCGAAGGTGACCCAGCGGTGCTTATGAGGTCAATTGAACGCAATTGCTACTCAGTCAGGGAATTTCGACAGCACTTTCTTTCGATTTATTGGTCAGTACCAGTGGAGTAAAACACGGACTTATCACGCTACCAGAATTCAACCGGTCGAAATTCTCCAGCCCTGTGCAGATGTTCGGACACATGCTGCAGGCGAATTAATATTTAGACGATCCCTATGGGCCTGCGGAAATTATTCGCATTTGTCTGGGAAAATTTACCATGCAATTGCGGCATGTTATCCTTGCAGGACAGTGTAAGGACAACATAGAGGATTTCCGTAATCTGCTACTAGTACTTGAGTGCGATGCGAACGGCAGCACGCGTAATTACGGCCGGAGCGTCTACGAGAAGCGGCCGCGCGAGCGGAGCCGCAGCTGTCGGGGCAGGTGGCACTCAAGACGCAACGGGTCACCCAGGCGTCACAGGGAGAGCGATCGTTGGCAGCGTCGCAACTCTTCGCGGAACTCAGGTAGAGCGAATGATGCCAATGGTCACCGATCGCCAAGAGGGAGTCGGAGACACCCCTGATACTAGCTGCTTGTCCTGTTCCAGAGGTTGCCCCTCAGTCTGCAAGATCCGGGCAGTTGGGAGCTCCGACGCCAGGCGCGTAATGGGGCCCCTTAGCGATATGGCAGCAAGAGAGGGGAAGAAAACCAATGTGCACTCCGTGTGCATACCGGGGGAAGTCATTCCAGATGAGGAAAGGGTCCTTCCGGATGCCATGAAGGGTACAGGGTGCACCCATCTGCAGGTGGTCGCTCATATCGGCTATGGATCGGAGGAAATCCTCTCTGGCTTCCGGCGGCTATCTGATTTGGTGAAGACTGGCAGTCTCGCTAGCGGGATGAAAGCAGAGCTCACCATCTGCAGCATCGTCGACAGGACTGACTGCGGACCTTTGGTACAGAGCCAAGTGGAGGGTCTGAATCAGAGGCTGAGATGCTTCTCCGACCGTGTGGGCTGCAGATTCCTCGACTTGCGCCATAGGGTGGTGGGGTTTCGGGTTCCGCTGGATAGGAGTCCACTACACGCACCAGGTGGCTACACGGGTAGCAGGGGTTGTGTGGCGTGGACTGGGCGGTTTTTTAGGTTATATGGCCTCGGGCAAGTACAGAAAGGGCAACAGCCTCAAAGGGTGTGGGGCAAAGTTAGGACATGCGGGGACCAAGCAGCAATTGGTATTGTAATTGTAAACTGTCGAAGCTGCATTGGTAAAGTACCGGAACTTCAAGCGCTGATAGAAAGCACCGAAGCTGAAATCGTTGTAGGTACGGAAAGCTGGCTGAAGCCAGAGATAAATTCTGCCGAAATTTTTACAAAGGCACAGACAGTGTTTAGAAAGGATAGATTGCATGCAACCGGTGGTGGCGCGTTTGTCGCTGTTAGTAGTAGTTTATCCTGTAGTGAAGTAGAAGTGGATAGTTCCTGTGAATTATTATGGGTAGAGGTTACACTCAACAACCGAGCTAGGTTAATAATTGGCTCCTTTTACCGACCTCCCGACTCAGCAGCGTTAGTGGCAGAACAACTGAGAGAAAATCTGGAATACATTTCACATAAATTTTCTCAGCATGTTATAGTCTTAGGTGGAGATTTCAATTTACCAGATATAGACTGGGACACTCAGATGTTTAGGACGGGTGGTAGGGACAGAGCATCGAGTGACATTATACTGAGTGCACTATCCGAAAATTACCTCGAGCCATTAAACAGGGAACCGACTCGTGGAGATATAACATCTTGGACCTACTGATAACAAACAGGCACGAAATTTTCGACTCTGTAAGCGCAGAACAGGGAATCAGTGATAATAAGGCCGTTGCAACATCCCTCAATATGGAAGTTAATAGGAATATAAAAAAAGGGAGGAAGGTTTATCTGTTTAGCAAGAGTAACAGAAGGCAGATTTCAGACTACCTAACATATCAAAACGAAAATTTCTGTTCCGACACTGACAATGTTGAGTGTTTACGGAAAAAGTTCAAGGCAATCGTAAAATGCGTTTTATACAGGTACGTGCCGAGTAAAACTGTGAGGGACGGGAAAAACCCACCGTGGTTCAACAACAACGTTAGGAAACTGCTGCGAAAGCAAAGAGAGCTTTACTGCAAGTTTCAACGCAGCCAAAACCTCTCAGACAAACAGAAGCTAAACGATGTCAAAGTTAGCGTAAGGAGGGCTATACGTGAACCGTTCAGTGAATTCGAAAGTACAATTCTATGTACCGACTTGACAGAAAATCCTAGGAAGTTCTGGTCTTACGTTAAATCAGTAAGTGGCTCGAAACAGCATATCCAGACAATCCGGGATGATGATGGCATTGAAACAGAGGATGACACGTGTAAAGCTGAAATACTAAACACCTTTTTCCAAAGCTGTTTCACAGAGGAAGACCGCACTGCAGTTCCTTCTCTAAATCCTCGCACAAACGAAAAAATGGCTGACATCGAAATAAGTGTCCAAGGAATAGAAAAGCAACTGAAATAACTCAACAGAGGAAAGTCCACTGGACCTGACGGGATACCAATTCGATTCTACACAGAGTACGCGAAAGAACTTGCCCCCCTTCTAACAGCCGTGTACCGCAAGTCTCTAGAGGAACGAAAGGTTCCAAATGATTGGAAAAGAGCACAGGTAGTCCCAGTCTTCAAGAAGGGTCGTCGAGCAGATGCGCAAAACTATAGACCTGTAACTCTGATGTCGATCTGTTGTAGAATTTTAGAACATGTTTTTTGCTCGCGTATCATGTCGTTTCTGGAAACCCAGAATCTATTCTGTAGGAATCAACATGGGTTCCGGAAACAGCGATCGTATGAGACCCAACTCGCTATATTTGTTCTTGAGACCCAGAAAATACTACATACAATCTCCCAGGTAGATGCCATTTTCCTTGACTTCCGGAAGGCGTTCGATACAGTTCCGCACTGTCGCCCGATAAACAAAGTAAGATGGCTCTGAGCACTATGGGACTCAACTGCTGAGGTCATTAGTCCCTTAGAACTTAGAACTAGTTAAACCTAACTAACCTAAGGACATCACAAACATCCATGCCCGAGGCAGGATTCGAACCTGCGACCGTAGCGGTCTTGCGGTTCCAGACTGCAGCGCCTTTAACCGCACGACCACTTCGGCCGGCCTAAAACAAAGTAAGAGCCTACGGAATATCAGACCAGCTGTGTGGCTGGATTGAAGAGTTTTTAGCAAACAGAACACAACATGTTGTTACCAATGGAGAGACGTCTACAGACGTCAAAGTAACCTCTGGCGTGCCACAGGGGAGTGTTATGGGACCATTGCTTTTCACAATATATATAAATGACCTATTAGGTAGTGTCGGAAGTTCCGTGCGGCTTTTCGCCGATGATGCTGTAGTATACAGAGAAGTTGCAGCATTAGAAAATTGTAGCGAAATGCAGGAAGATCTTCAGCGGATAGGCACTTGGTGCAGGGAGTGGCAACTGACCCTTAACATAGACAAATGTAAATAGAAAGAAGGATCCTTTGTTGTATGACTATATGATTGCGGAACAAACACTGGTAGCAGTTACTTCTGTAAAATATCTGGGATTATGCGTGCGGAACGATTTGAAGTGGAATGATCATATAAAATTAACATAGAAAAATGTAATTTATTGCGAATACATAGAAAGAAGGATCCTTTATTGTATGATTATATGATAGCGGAACAAACACTGGTAGCAGTTACTTCTGTAAAATATCTGGGAGTATGCGTGCGGAACGATTTGAAGTGGAATGATCATATAAAATTAATTGTTGGTAAGGCGGGTACCAGGTTGAGATTCATTGAGAGAGTCCTTAGAAAATGTAGTCAATCAACAAAGGAGATGGCTTACAAAACATTCGTTCGACCTATACTTGAGTATTGCTCATCAGTGTGGGATCCGTACCAGATCGGGTTGACGGAGGAGATAGAGAAGATCCCAAGAAGAGCGGCACGTTTCGTCACAGGGTTATTTGGTAAGCGTGATAGCGTTACGGAGATGTTTAGCAAACTCAAGTGGCAGACACTGCAAGACAGGCGCTCTGAATCGCGGTGTAGCTTGCTGTCCAGGTTTCGAGAGGGTGCGTTTCTGGATGAGGGATCGAATATATTGCTTCCCCGTACTCATACCTCCCGAGGAGATCACGAATGTAAAATTAGAGAGATTCGAGCGCGCACGGAGGCTTTCCGGCAGTCGTTCTTCCCGCGAACCATGCGGGACTGGAACAGAAAAGGGAGGTAATGACAGTGGCGCGTAAAGTGCCCTCGGCCACACACCGTTGGGTGGCATGCGAAGTAT
Organism: Schistocerca nitens; assembly: GCF_023898315.1. Taxonomy (NCBI): domain Eukaryota; kingdom Metazoa; phylum Arthropoda; class Insecta; order Orthoptera; family Acrididae; genus Schistocerca; species Schistocerca nitens. The sequence goes on from NC_064619.1 coordinate 15,968,285, forward strand.
AAATGTAGATGTAAATGTAGAGGGGTAGAGAGATATGGAAAGGGGGAGCGATTTAGGCGTAACTAGGGCAGACTAGGGAACAGTAGTCGTGACAGGGCCCAGAATGGTTATCGACCAAGCAATGGCAGAGGTGCTATAAACAGTGCGGGATGGTCCACCAGCGGGTATAGAAATTCGTCTGGGAAACCCCCGACACAAGCCGCCTAATGCCCCTAATCAAATGGAACAAAGTTGACTGATGCAAAAGGCGTCAACCTATGGAGGACCAGTGCTATCGTCGATATTGGAGTACGTTTGATAGAGGAAGACGACATTAGGGAAGATTTGTTGAGGTAGGGCCACAGTATTTGTGTGCCAGTGGTAAGCCCAGTCGTGTCTGTTTCCATTTGATGAGCCAGCCTTAAGTGTGTCCTCGATACAGGCACCCCCTTTTCGCTTATTAGTGGGGCAGAGTTTCGAAGGTGTGAAGAGATGGAGAGTTGGCCGACTTTACAGGTGAGAGGAACTACGGTCAGGGGCGCAATATACGGAAAAAGTGTCAAAATTAAAATACAGGCTCGAATAAACTTCATTTGTCAAGGTCATGAGTTTGAGTTCAATTTTCCTGTGATGCCGCTAATGAACGTGGCCATGATATTGGGGACTGACTTTATGAATGCACACCATGCTGTAATTGACGTGGCTGGAGGTGTTATGACTGTCGTTACCGGGAGCAAACCTGTCAGCCTAATTTTTGAGGAACGTGTTTTGCGCAGTGAGTCTGAGGCGAGCTGTCTGAAATTTCACGTTAGAACTGAGTCGCGACCTGGGCAGGAGGTTTTTCTCAACACGATTAGTGACCTGGACTCACAGTCTGGTGAGCATGAAAGAAACACTGTTTTCACGAGCATTGTGAACAGATGTATTGCTGGTGCGGGAACCACAGAAGCTAATCGAGTGGAACTGTGTCACGAAAATGTTCAAATGTGTGTGAATTCCTAAGGGACCAAACTGCTTAGGTCATCGGTCACTAGACTTACACACTACTTAAACTAACTTATGCTAAGGAAAACACACACACATCCATGCCCGAGGGAGGACTCTAACCTCCAGCGGGGGTGGCCGCGCAGTCCATGACATTACGCCTCAAACTGCACAGCTACTCTGCGCGGCCGAACTGTGTCACGTTCTGAGAAGCCACGCCCGAGTATTTTCGGACTCACCGGTGGCAATCAGTCGATTTCTGTACCGCTTTATGGTGCATGAGCATCTACCGTTTTCTGTTAAACCCAGCCCTATTCCACTGGTGTACAAGAGTAGCGAGGAAGCCGAAATAAGTAGGATGCTGGAACAGGGTGTAATAGAGCGAGCAAGGAGCTCCTATAACTCGCTGTTACTCGTTGTACCAAAGCGGGACAAGTCCGTGCGTTTCGTGTTGGACTTGCGGCAAATAAATACGATCATTATGTCCAAGACAGATAGGCCAGAAGGACTGGAGAAACTTTTGCAACGCTTTCACAGTGTAAAAATTTTATCATCGGTTGACCTCCGGTCCAGCTAGTGGCAAATAATGCTTGGTTTGTCATGCAGGAAATACACTGCATTCCTCTGCTATGGGAGTTGCTACCAGTTTAAATGCCTCCCTTTTGGGTTGAATGTTTCTTCAGCCACTTTCGTAACAGGCATGAACAGCATGCTACCTGACGACTTGAAGGCGCGCGTAACTGTGTACTTGGACGACATTCGCATTCCAGAGAAGTCATGGGAGGAACACAACTGGGTTCTAAATCGATTGTTCGAGGTATTCAGGAAAGCGGGGGTGACGGTGAATCTGGACAAATCACAGTTCGGGCGTGAAAGTATAAAGTTTCTGGGTCACATTGTGTCTGCGGATGGGATTCATCCAGACCTTGACAAAATTGTAGCGATTGCGGAGTGTGTGACGCCTACTTCAAAGCATCAGCTCATGGGTCATTTGAGACTCTGCAACTTCTACAAAAGATTTGTAAATTTCACTGTTTTGTCAACCCCTCGTTTGCATGCACTGACGGGTGCACCGTTTGGATGTAGGACGAACAAGCACAGAGCGAATTTGATGGCCTAAAAAATGCCCTGGTTAACGCTCCATTGCTCGCACACCTGGATTTGAATCAGGAGTTTATCCTGATGACAGATAGATCACTGACTGGGCTGGGAGCGGTGTTGTTCCAGAAGGGTGGTGGAAAGGACCCGTCTACGTGGAAAACTATTTCGTTTGCCAGCCGTGTGCTTTCGCGGAGTGAACGGAACTACTCTGTCACAGAGCTTGAAGCCCTGGCTATTGTCTGGGGGTTCAAGTTCCGCTACTATTTGTTTGGGCGCAAGACTAGGGTGTACAGCGACCATAGAGCGTTACAGTTCTTAATGAGCCCCAAGCTTAATCATGGTAGGCTAGGGCAGTGGACGGTATTTCTCCAGGAGTACCATTTCAGCACAAGAACATCATTACTGATGCTCTGTCTCGGATGCCTATCGGGCTCACCCATGATGAGGATGGTGGAATACATGAAAACAATTGTAGTGTTTTATATCTACAAAACGTGGCATTTGAAAATTATTTCACTGCCACACTAGGTAATATCGGGGCAGGGCAAGATAAGGACGAAGTTTTACGGGCCGGCCGTTGTAGCCGAACGGTTCTAGGCGCTACAGTCAGGAACCGCGCGACCGCTACTGTCGCAGGTTTGAATCCTGCCTCGGGCATGGCTGTGTGTGATGTCCTTAGGTTAGTTAGGTTTAAGTAGTTCTAAGTTCTAGGGGACTGATGACCTCAGAGCCATTTGAACCATTTTGAAGTTTTACGTGACATCAAGGAGAAATGGAACTATAAACGTCTCGCGGCCATGAGGCAGTATTATACAGGGTGATTCAAAAAGAATACCACAACTTTAAAAATGTGTATTTAATGAGAGAAACATAATATAACCTCCTGTTATACATCATTACAAAGAGTATTTAAAAAGGTTTTTTTTCACTCAAAAACAAGTTCAGAGATGTTCAATATGGCCCCCTCCAGACACACGAGCAATATCAACCCGATACTCCAACTCGTTCCACACTCTCTGTAGCATATCAGGCGTAACAGTTTGGATAGCTGCTGTTATTTCTCGTTTCAAATCATCAATGGTGGCTGGGAGAGGTGGCCGAAACACCACACCCTTAACATACCCCCACAAGAAAAAATCGCAGGGGGTAAGATCAGGGCTTCTTGGAGGCCAGTGATGAAGTGCTCTGTCACGGGCTGCCTTGCGGCCGATCCATCCCATTCAGACGATAAGGTTTCATAACTAACCTTTTTCGTAGGACTCTCCATACAGTTGATTGTGGAACTTGAAGCTCTCTGCTGGCTCTGCGAGTCGATTTTCCTGGGCTGCGAACAAATGCTTGCTGGATGCGTGCTACATTTTCATCACTCGTTCTCGGCCGTCCAGAACTTTTCCCTTTGCACAAACACCCATTCTCTGTAAACTGTTTATACCAACGTTTAATACACCACCTATCAGGAGGTTTAACACCATACTTCGTTCGAAATGCATGCTGAACAACTGTCGTCGATTCACTTCTGCCGTACTCAATAACACAAAAAGCTTTCTGTTGAGCGGTCGCCATCTTAGCATCAACTGACGCTGACGCCTAGCCAACAGCGCCTCAAGCGAACAAATGTACAACTAAATGAAACTTTATAGCTCCCTTAATTCGTCGACAGATAGTGCTTAGCTCTGCCTTTTGTCGTTGCAGATTTTTAAATTCCTAAAGTTGTGGTATTCTTTTTGAATCACCCTGTATTGTACGGAGCGGCGTCCTATTTAAGAGGCGAGCCCTGGGTGACTCCAGGTGGCTGTTAACAGTTCCCGAGAGACTGGTGAATAAGCTTCTGTGGTACATGCGTCTGAGCTACAGTCACTTTAGTGGACAGAAATGCTTGGAGAAGCTGAGGGAAACCTGCTATTTTAATAATATGATTCGGCGTTTCCGTAAAGTAATTAGGGTACGCGGGCCCTGTCAGCAAGCCAAGCCGCACACTGTGTCATTTGCCGCACCAATGCACAAGATCATTCCCAGTAAACTAAGGGATATCGCGGCAGTAGACCTATTCGGTCCACTGGTGCGCTCCAGGAACGGGTTTGCGCACATATTCGTGGCGATAGAGCTGACGTCAAAATTCGTCTGCCTCACCCAGCTGCGTAGGGCCGCCGAGATGGCCGTAGCCGCCGCGTTCGCTAACCACTTCTTACGGGATGTTGGCTCTGTGAAGCGTGTGACCGACAACGGGTCACAATTTAGGTCACGTCACTGGGAGTATTTGCTTCGGAGAAAGCGGGTTAAGCCGATCTTTATATCCCTTTTCTGCCCTTCAGCAAATCCCTGTGAAACTTGGATGAAGGAAATTGGGAAATATGTCCGTTATACTGCCACCGTGACCACCGGACGTGGGACACGAAACTATCTGGTTTGCTGAATATATTGAATGAATTACCAAATGTCTCGACGATGCGTCCACCGATTTTAGTCCTGAAAAACAAGGAGCCTCCGAGTAAGATAAAAGAGGTGGTTCCCTGGCCAGCGGAACCCAGGTTATGGCGATCTGCAACCGTGGATCTCGCCCTGAAGAGTATAAGGCAGGGCCGGCCAAACGCTGCACAGCGTGCAGACGTGCGGAAGTGCTGCACATGTGCGCACGTGTGCGACAGCGACATCTGTTATTAGACATGTGTCCTAAATCAACGGCGGCGGATCCACTTCCCTGTTTATGTGGTACAAGCAAGAGCGCAACATACCCTGTCTCGTTTACCCCTAGTAACCGTAACCTTAACAGAGAAGTACTGAGAAATGGCAGGTACTGTGAAAAAGCAAAGGACGGGAGATCTATGTTCTCAGTCGTTTAAAAATGACTGGGAACTCCAATTCTTTTTTGTAGCCGTTGGTGAAAACTCACAGTGTTTACTATGCCGCCGGATAATAGGCGGGCAGCGTAAGTTTTCAATTGAAAGACACTACAATACATATTACAAAGACGAGTGTAGTGTACTCAAGAGTGAAGAACGGCAAGCAAAATTACATGTCCTTAAGAAAATGGACGAGACACATCAACTCGATTATCATTTCTCATGACCAGTGATAAACGTGTTTGCATTTATTCCTTTCATAATTAAAAATTATTGTTTACTAACTGCGCATTAGTGCCTCATTCTGCTCCATGTTACATTATTATCAGAAAAGTTGGTCATTAAACCGATTGTTCCAATGTATACTTACATTTAGTGTCTTTTTTTATGTGTGTGAAGGGCTACGCTCAGCTGAAGTCGATAAAACGTAACATTCATCTAATTGTCGGTTATTATGCAGATTTCAGACGGAGCTGATGAAAGATGTAGCAATAATGGTATTGAAATAACAGGTGATCATCGAGAGGTCTGCGGTTATCATTCTGTTCAGAGGTCAGTGAGACAGAAATTATGTGGGTGTAACTGAGGGCACCGAGAATTAGTTATAGGAAACCTTGCATTAGTTTAATGTTATTTGAAATCATGAATAAGGTTAGTTGGAAGTCGCTAATTTTTTTTTTTTCTTTATTGTTATTTTAACACCTTATACAAAGGCGGGCTGTCAGCAGCACAATACGCCGCTCTTCAGCCTCGAGTTTGGCAACAAGTAGTACAGAAAGGTGGCACAGAGCAGACAGTAAAAACGGTGGTCAAAAAATGTAGACACTAAAAATCGAAAAAACATGGAGCCGTTCACGCCGGACGAGAAACATCACTAACACTGGACGACACGATGCACAGAACACGGATGATGATGGCGACGGCACGTGAACGGTGGTGGCGTGACGGCGAACAACACTACACACAAACGAAGGCACACACACGAAACACTGACGGCGATGATCTCCGGCGCGCGAATGTTCACTGAGCGTGTACGAGTCCGGGGACCTGCCAAGAGAGGAGGTGGAGGAGGAGGAAGGGGAAGGGGAATGGGAGAGGGGAGAGCAGAGATGCCATGGGCAAAGGAGAGAGGAGGAGGGAGGAAGGGGGAGGGGAAGCCCGGGGGAGAGGGGAGGAGGGAAGGGGGAAAGGAAAGAGAAGGGAAGGGAAGGGAGGGAGGGAGGGTGCCGAAAGGATAGGACACAGGAGGTGGGGGGGTGGATCAAAGTTGATAGGAGGGGTAGATGCAGGGAAGGAGGACATCATCAGGGAGGGGGAGCTGGCGGAAGCCACCTTGGGAGAGGGTAAGGAGGGTGGAGAGATGGAGACCGGGTGGGATATGGGAGTATAGGCGCGGCAGCGGGCGGGGGTGGGAGAGGATCGGGGAGACGAGCGGGTGAGGAGGATCGAGTTTACGGGAGGTGTAGAGGATTCGTATCCTTTCGAGGAAGAGGAGGAGGTGGGGGAAGGGGATAAGATCATACAGGATCCGCGTGGGGGAGGGGAGACGGATGCGATAGGCAAGGCGGAGAGCATGGCGTTCAAGGATTTGGAGGGATTTATAAAAGGAAGGGGGGGCGGAGATCCAGGCTGGATGGGCGTAGCAGAGGATAGGGCGGATGAGGGACTTATAGGTGTGGAGGATGGTGGAGGGGTCCAGACCCCACGTACGGCTGGAAAGGAGCTTGAGGAGACGGAGTCGGGAACGTGCCTTGGCTTGGATTGTCTGGAGATGGGGAGTCCAGGAGAGGCGACGGTCGAGGGTGACGCCAAGGTACTTAAGGGTGGGGGTGAGAGCGATGGGACGGCCATAAACGGTGAGATAGAAATCAAGGAGGCGGAAGGAAGGGGTGGTTTTGCCTACAATGATCGCCTGGGTTTTGGAAGGATTGACCTTGAGCAACCACTGGTTGCACCAAGCGGTGAACCGGTCAAGATGGGATTGGAGAAGGTGTTGGGAGCGTTGCAGGGTGGGGGCAAGGGCAAGGAAGGCGGTGTCATCGGCAAACTGGAGAAGGTGGACGGGGGCTGGCGGCGGCGGCATGTCCGCCGTGTACAAGAGGTACAGAAGGGGGGAGAGGACGGAGCCTTGGGGCACACCGGCAGAGGGGAAAAAGGTGTAGGAATCTGCGTTATGGATGGTGACATAGGAAGGACGGCGGGAGAGAAAGGAGCCGATCAGACGGACGTAGTTAATGGGAAGGGCGAAGGTTTGGAGCTTGAAGAGGAGACCGGAATGCCATACGCGGTCATAGGCACGTTCGAGGTCCAAGGAGAGGAAGATTGCGGAGCGACGGGAATTAAGCTGTTCGGAAAGGAGATGAGTGAGGTGAAGGAGAAGGTCGTTGGAAGAGAAGGACGGCCGAAAGCCACACTGGGTAACGGGAAGAAGGCGGTGCTGGCGGAGATGCTGGTGGATGCGGCGGGTGAGGATAGATTCCAGGACCTTGCTGAAGACCGAGGTAAGGCTGATGGGGCGGTAGGAGGAGACGGCGGACGGTGGTTTGCCGGGTTTAAGGAACATGAGGATACGGGAGGTTTTCCACAGGTCGGGGTAGTAACCGGTGGACAGGACTACATTGTAGAGCCTGGCCAGGGTGGAGAGGAAAGAGATAGGAGCTTCACGAAGGTGGCGGTAGGTGACACGATCGTGACCAGGAGCGGTGTTGCGTTTCGTGCGGAGTGTAGCAATGAGATCCTGTGTAGTGATAGGGGCATTGAGTTCCGTGTGTGCAATGTTGTCCAAGTACTGGAAACCAGGAGCGAGGGGAGGGGAAGAGGTGTCAGTTCGATCGCGGATATCCGGGAAGAGGGAGTAATCGAACTGGGGATCATCGGGGATGGAAAATACATCGGAGAGGTAGGAGGCAAAGTGATTGGCCTTACTAAGGGAGTCAGGGAAAGGGTGATCATCATGGAGAAGAGGATAATAGGGGGAGGGTTTAGTTCCGGTAAGGCGACGGAAGGCCGACCAGAACTTGGACGAGTTGATTGGTAGGGTAGCATTTAAACGGGTGCATGTCTGCCGCCAGTCCCGGCGTTTCTTAGCCGCGAGCAAATTACGAATGTGTCGCTGGAGTTGCCGGTGGCGTCGTAGTGTGTCCGGGTCACGCGTGCGGAGGAAGGCACGGTAGAGACGGCGGGATTCACGGAGGAGGAGGACGGCCTGTGGGGGTAAGGTAGGACGGTGGGGGTGGATGGCGACAGTAGGGACGTGGGCCTCCACGGCCTCAGACAAGGTCTGCTGGAGAAAGGAAGCGGCATGGGTAACATCGTCCGGGTGGTGGTAGGTGAGAGGGTGGCTATCGACCTGGGTGGAAAGGGTATCCCGGTAGGCATTCCAGTCGGCGCGGGAATAGTCGTGGACATACTTAGGGGGAGGGTCAGTACGAGGGTCAGGGCGGGGGCGACGACCGTCTGAAACGGTGAGGAGGACAGGGAGATGGTCGCTGCCAATAGGCTCCAGGAAGTCGCTAAGTGCTCTCTTTCTTAAATACTAGATCAAAAACATTACTGGTATTTACGTGCCGTCAGTCAAGCTTCCTTAATAAAAACCCACGGTTGTTAACTGTGTTACTTGTCTTACGGGGTTAAACTGTTAACATAAAAGTAGCCGTCTCAATGAGTAGACTGTGACAGTATTTTAAATGTTTAATACGCGGAATACCTTCCCATGGTTGGCTTGCAAGCTGTGGAAAGAGCACTAGAATGCTCCGGTACAGAGTATCCCAGCAAGTGGATAAAGCGACATCTGCGCGTAGAAACATGCGCTACATGAACGCTGACGGCTGCGGCGTGCACGCTGTGACCCGGAAGTTGTACATGTGCAGGAGCACCGCACGCGTGCACAATTTCTGGCCGGCCCTGGTATAGGGAGTGCTGCAGCGGCTCGGGTAAGAGCATACAAAAAGAAAGTGCGGAACATAACTTTCCACGTAGGCCAGGAAGTACTTGTACGCTCGTACAAGCTCTCAAATAAACGTGCTGGGTTATCAAAGAAGTTCTTTTGCTTATGCAATGGGCCATACAGAATCAAGTGGATTCCACATCCGAACGCACTTGAAGCAGAAACCCTCCGCTTTCGTGAGTCGAAGCGCCTGCACCACATCTCCAATGTAAAACCGTATATTGAGTAAGAAGTAGATACTCATGCATCTCAGAGATCGGAACGACGTGTTTCCCCTATGTTTTTGATTCATTTCTTATGTGGGTAAAATTAAAGTGTATTATTTCCTATGAACTGTGAAGGGTTCCTCAGTATGTTTAATGTTGTGTTTTCTTTTCAGCCGAAAAGCGTAGTGTTGTGTAATTTGATAACATCAAAGTATGAATGGTTATGAGGATCAGATGCACTTTCTCTCACAGTAAGACAATTTTTTTTTCTTTCTCATGAGCGAAAAGGTACAGAGTACGGTGGCGTGGCGAGTAAATGGTCGTTAAGTGGCTGTTTATGATTAATTCCAATTGTAGTGTATTTATTCCCTCCTGGTGAGGATGATTTTGTGAGATTTGCAACTGTACTGCGATGTTTATGAGACGATTTGGCGACTTGTATGTTGATGGATTTGTGTATGAAGTGAGTCTAATGGTGCTTGATTTTCAGTGATGTCTCATTATAAGACGATTGGAAGTTGTAATTTGCCACCACTACTACTAGGTACGTTTAAGGATATCAGAATATGGAAGCCCTGGAAGATGAATATCGAAACACGTTTTAAAAGCATGCAATTTTATATTTGGTAAATAATCAAGTTAACAACCTATAAGTGTGAAATAACGTGAAGGTATGTGAGAATGCCTGGCGACACGTAGTGAGTAATGGTGCAATGGTTGTGAGTATCGTATGACAATTAGTAAGACGAGAAATTATGGCCATGGGCAAATGATTTAATTTTTTTCTTTTTTTTACCATCTTTTATGTGTTTACGTATAGGATAAAGTGATTCTGCCTTCTGTTTTATGCCCACCAATTCCGTTTAGATCAATGTGATGCCTAAATATTAACACGTTATAATTCCAGATATCGCTTCTGTGTCTCATTAACCATAACTTCTATTGTGAAATGTTCGTAGGAAAGATGTCACAGAAATTTTCCACTGATCAGCAAACGTGTACTGCAAATCATGGAGCAGCAGTCAAAAAATAGCAATATGGGTATCGAAAAAATAAATTTTTATGTGTGGGGATCGTACTCGTCCTATATGTTTGTGGTGACTGCTACAAATTATTTAGATAGTGTGTGGGAATGCAGTTAGTAGTAGATAAAGTTTTGTGTTTGTAGTTAGTAGCGTTACCAAATCTACTCCAATTCGTTACCAAACGTTGTACAAGACCTGTCCTGAACCATTGTCTCAGTTTATGTAATGCTGTATCTATGTAATATAAGAAGTATCTTCGTTGTTTAAATTTCGAGTATCATGTCGCTCTTGTGAAGGGAGCTCAGATGATTTCCTAAGAGTTGAATTCATTTCCCTTAATAGTTAAAACCAATCCTAACGCTTAATAATTCGTCATACAAGTGTTCTTTTTCTTTTTAAATCATTAAGAAAGCATTCTTTGTAAAACCAACTTCGGGCATTTTTCATGTATTAGTTCAAATGGTTCAAATGGCTCTGAGCACTATGGGACTCAACTGCTGAGGTCATTAGTCCCCTAGAACTTAGAACTAGTTAAACCTAACTAACCTAAGGACATCACAAACATCCATGCCCGAGGCAGGATTCGAACCTGCGACCGTAGCGGTCCTGCGGTTCCAGACTGCAGCGCCTTTAACCGCACGGCCACTTCGGCCGGCCATGTGTTAGTCAGTAATAGGAATTTCCGTTGATTTTTTTTGTAATATATGCATCGTACACTACTGGCCATTAAAACTGCTACACCAACAAGAAATGCAGATGATAAACGGGTATTCATTGGACAAATATATTATACTGGAACTGATATGTGATTACATTTTCACGCAGTTTGGGTGCAGAGAGCCTGAGAAATCAGTACCCAGAACAACCACCTCTCGCCGTAATAACGGCCTTGATACGCCTGGGCATTGAGTCAAACAGAGCTTGGATGGCGTGTACAGGTACAGCTGCCCATGCACCTTCAACACGATACCAGAGTTCATCAAGAGTAGTGACTGGCGTATTGTGAAGAGCCAGTTGCTCGGCCACCACTGACCAGACGTTTTCAATTGGTGAGAGATCTGGAGAATGTGCTGGCCAGGGCAGTAGTCGAACATTTCCTGTATCCAGAAAGGCCCGTACAGCACCTCCAACATGCGGTCGTGCATTATCCTGCTGAAATGTAGGGTTTCGCAGGGACCGAATGAAGGGTAGAGCCACGGGTCGTAACACATCTGAAATGTAACGTCCACTGTTCAAAGTGCCGTCAGTGCGAACAAGAGGTGACCGAGACAAGTAACCAATGGCACCCCATACCATCACACCGGATGATTCGCCAGCATGGCGATGACGAATACACGCTTGCAATGCGCGGTTCTGGGCGCTACAGTCTGGAGCCGAGCGAACGCTACGGTCGCGGGTTCGAATCCTGCTTCGGGCATGGATGTGTGTAATGTCCTGAGGTTAGTTAGGTTTAATTAGTTCTAAGTTCTAGGCGACAGATGACCTCAGAAGTTAAGTCGCATAGTGCTCAGAGCCATTTTTTTGCAATGTGCATTCACCGCGATGTCGCCAAACACGGATGCGACCATCAGGATGCTGTAAACAGAACTTGGATCATCCGAAAAAATGACGTTTTGCCATTCGTGCACCCAGGTTCGTCGTTGAGTACACCATCGCAGGCACTCCTGTCTGTGATGCAGCCTCAAGGGTGACCGCAGCCGTGGTCTCCGAGCTGATAGTCCATGCTGGTGCAAACGTCGGCGAACTGTTCGTGCAGATGGTTCTTGACTTGCAAACGTCCCCACCTCTTGACTTAGGGATCGAGACGTGGCTGCACGATCCGTTACAGCCATGCGGATAAGATGCCTGTCATCTCGACTGCTAGTGATACGAGGCCGTTGGGATCCAGTACGGCGTTCTGTATTACCCTCTTGAACCCACCGATTCCATATTCTGCTAACAGTCATTGGATCTCGACCAACGCGAGCAGCAATGTCGCGATACGGTAAACCGCAATCGCGATAGGCTACAATCCGACCTTTATCAGAGTCGGAAACGTGATAGTACTTATTTCTCCTCCTTACACGAGGCATCACAACAACGTTTCACCAGGCAACGCCGGTCAACTGGTGTTTGTGTATGAGAAATCGGTTGGCAACTTTCCTCATGTCAGCACGTTGTAGGTGTCGCCACTGGCGCCAACCTTGTGTGAATGCTCTGAAAAGCTAATCATTTGCGTATCACAGCATCTTCTTCCTGTCGGTTACATTTCGGGTCTGTTGCACGTTATCTTCGTGGTGTAGCAATTTTAATGGCCAGTAGTGTACATACCGACAGACGTTCGAGATACAACTCATATATACGTCAACTGAAGTATTCCATGCAACCGTTACTTCTATCCCTTTTTTCTTCACTTTTTACAGAAGTACTGGAACTCAAACAAGCGATATCCTGAACATTATATTCGAAATATTACTGGATGTGATATATGTCTGCCATCTGTTTTCTCTCCTGCATTCCTTTGTTTATAAACACTCCTCCTTGCTGTTTAAATCTGTCTAATAAATCATCCTTGGCAAGTTCTGACGTCATTGGTCAAAGCCGACGGGTTGTATCCCGTTCTTCAGTAGTCCCAATAGCCTTTTTAAGTTGTAGTTTTACTTTGTTATTATAGTAGGGGAAGGTGGGGGAATTACACGCATGTGGGTATCCCACGCAAGCTGATTCACGCAGTTTGAATGGCGCAAGCTGTTCCCAGTTGGTGCTACACCCAGCCGGCAGGAGTAACAACTACTACGCAGCTTACGCCAGCCTAGTGATGGGCTAAACTGCGATTTTCCGATATCAGTGATTTCTGTGAATGCTACTTTTCAGTATCTGTTATTCCTAACTGCGATTTGTCGCAGTTAAGAGTCGCAGTTAAGGAACATAGGTCGTGTATCCCTCCGCCACTGCTATTTCTGCGATTTCTGCTACTTCCGCGATTTCTGCGACTTCTGCTACTTCTGTGACTTCTGCGATTTCTGCTACTTCTGTGACTTCTGCGATTTCTGCTACTTCTGCGATTTCTGCGACTTCTGCTACTTCTGCGATTTCTGTGACTCCTGCGATTTCTGCGACTTACCACTGTATGAAAAAGTTACATCTGTCAACACAGAAAATTGCATCGCAACAAACCTGTCATTGGCAAGTATGTTTTACGTTTTTTCTTCCGTTGGCTTTAATTTTGTATTAAAGAAACAACTGCGAAAATATTAATAGTGTAATTAATATGTAAGTAGCCGTACAGTACCGTAATAGTTCGTATTTAGAAAATGAATTCTAACATATTGTTATGTTCACAGGTACCTGAACTACATTTCAGTCACCCAGTAAAGTGATAACTCAAAATATCATTGTCAATAGATCTGAAGAAATTGCCACTGCGTCTTTAGACTGTTTTCGTCAGACGAGAGGTTAGTTTCTAAGCGTTTCGATGGACTTAATTACTTCAGTGAGATCGTTCTTGCAAATGTGATATTCATTATAGCAAATATTAGCAATCTACTCTGTCAATTATATTGCTAGTAATTAATGACAGCAAAAATTGTTTAATAATCCTTGTGTTTTTGCAGACACAGTTCTGACTCTTGATTACTGGTTGCTGTACGTATCTGTCCACATCAAGGCTGTTGGGAGAGACTCGTGAAGATTCAAGACAGCTCTTAGAGGATTTGCAGTTTAAAAGTGAAATAATTGTGAAATAAGTGTGTGAATGATTAAACTGTGTTTTATTGAAGTTGTTGTGCGATCTTAAAGGAATAATAAATGTCAAATACAGTGAGTGAATAATAAAAATCTCATTTTCCACATGTTTAAGCTGTCCTATACCCATAATTTTCCGCCACTTACTTATTGGTAAACACTTGTTGGAGAGCGACATGCCCCCCCCCCCCTTTCTCCACAATCTTGGTGTGACACTGACCTGTAACATATCCCGAAGTCTACAATATGCATTTTGAGGCTGTTGATATGAAAGTATCTTCCAGTTAAATCAGGAATAGCTTAAGTGCATTACTTGAAAGTAACACAGGAAAAGCTTACTTATGTAGGTGGTAGTAGTGTCGGCAAAAAGTTCTTGTGTGTGAAGTTGCCATGTAGAACACCAGGTGTAAAACTTTTCTCCCGAGTCTTGAACTGTGTCGGAACAAAAGTGAGGCATTCATATGACTGTTTTCATTTCTCTACACTTATACAGATGTCTGAGTTCTGCTGTGTTAACAATGCAAAGTCCTGTAGGCATGTGGAGTATTAACCAAAACTGTCATATTGGAAGCAGAATCAAACACATTTGTTATGTTACTTGATATTTTCAGGAGAAAAGGGCAATGTTGCTTCTTATTAATATAATACATTCAGAGTCACAGCAGTATCTGACCAACCATAACTGATGCTGAATGTGCATGTTGTCATATAATATGAAAGGCTTATTTCAATAGTGGTACAAGTCCATTACCTCCACTTTTCTGTCTATAATGCTTCTGAAATTAGTGATCCAAACAAACATAAATAAAGGTTCATCTCTAGCAAGAAGCCATATGCTTGAATATTTCTGGTATCTCAACTGCAGATTTTTCAGCGCTCATTTAACTTTACGACTCTGTATCTCAAAATGAACAAAAATGGACTTGTACCACTATTGAAATAAGCCCTTTATATGCACACACAGCACATCGAGCTCGTGAGGCACAAGGCTCTCATAACGAAGTACGTACGTCGGTCAACAGATGACACTAGGAAAAGTATGTTAACTGCGCTTTTTAGTTGCTACTTGCGACTCTTAGTTGCGATTTGTCACAGAAATCGCAGTTTGACTAGGTAGCGAATAGCGTAGTATGAACTTTGCTCAACAGATGGGAGTGCTAACTGCGCTTTTTAGTTGCTACTTGCGACTCTTAGTTGCGATTTGTCACGGAAATCGCAGTTGGACTCAATAGTATATCGCAGAGATGGGCGTAGTACGAACTTTGACCCACAGATGGCACTGTTAACCGCGCTTTCTAGTTGCTACTTGCGACTCTTAGTTGCGACTTGTCACGGAAATCGCAGTTAGACTCGATACTGTATCGCAGAGATGGACGTAGTACGAACTTTGGCCAACAGATGGCACTGTTAACAGCGCTTTTTAGTTGCTACTTGCGACTCTTAGTTGCGACTTGTCACGGAAATCGCAGTTGGACTCCATAGCGTACCGCAGAGATGGACGTAGTATGAACTTTGGCCAACAGATGCCACTGTTAACCGCGCTTTTTATATGCTACTTGCGACTCTTAGTTGCGACTTGTCACTGAAATCGCAGAAAGCAGTGCTAAATTCGACCAATAGATGG
The DNA here is from genome assembly GCF_023898315.1 of Schistocerca nitens. Lineage (NCBI taxonomy): Eukaryota > Metazoa > Arthropoda > Insecta > Orthoptera > Acrididae > Schistocerca > Schistocerca nitens. Next base: position 15,983,713 of record NC_064619.1, read on the forward strand.
CTCACGTCTTTGAATGTGAAATACTTATTGCGACTGCTAACTGTGACTGAAATCGCAGTTAGATTCTGTAAAGTTGCTACTGTGATATTTGTGACTTCTCAGTCACTGTGATTTCTAGCAGATACGCGATTTCCTGCCCACCACTACGCCAGCCATTTTCCAGTGGCATTGTTGGAGCAGTGAAGTATTGTTTATTTTGGGCGTGTCTCATGTAATTTTGGTCAGCTGTATTTTCCAAGGCAAGTGCTACTGTAAGTTGTTTTAATGTAATTCTTGCATATCAACTACTAACCCTAGATGAAACCTTTAATTTAATTGTAGATTTGTCCCGCTATTTGAATTATGTGCCGAGTTATTCTTAGGTTAGTCATCGAACTTATGGTGGGGTAATGCCACGCAGCTGTTAAAGTGCGTAGTATTCCTCCTTGCACGTTATATTTTCAACGCTAAGATGGGTAGATATTATAAAAGAAAAACACAGAAAGCAAAATAGACCCAAGAGGAACTTTGTAAGGCTCTTGATGCCATCAAATCTAGAAGAAAAATACGAGAAGTATCAAGAGCTTTCAGGATTCATGAAGCTACTCTGTGAACGAGAATGAAGGTTAAAAATATCGAGGGTCTAAAACTTGGAAGAAACCCAACATTTTCGACAGAACAGGAAAATGAGATTAGGGATCATGTTATTACAATGGCCAAGCTGTTCTATGGCATTACATGCATCCAGCTGCGAAAGATGGCATTTGAGTATGCAGAGGCTAACAACATTGCAAACAATTTTGATAAGTCATCTAGGTTAGCTGGAAAGGATTGGGTAGCTCTATTTTCAAAGAGAAACCCAAGTATCAGCAAGAGAAAACCTGAAGCTACTAGCATTAACAGAAGACAAGCATTAAATGAAGAAGAGGTTAATGCATATTTTAAAAATTTAGAACATGTCTTTGAAAAATATAAATTTAAAGAGGGGCGAATGTTCAACGTCGACGAAACGGGCATAAATACTGTACAAAAGCCCGAGAGAATTTTGGCTCCTAAAGGTGTTAAACGAACAGGTGGGGCCACGTCTTGGGAAAGGGGGAAAAACTTGACTGTGATATGTTGTTTCAGTGCTGCTTATACCTACATCCCCCCCCCCCCCCCCCTATGTTTATCTTCCCCAGGAAGAGGATGTCAAATCTCTTAAGTAAAGGTGGACCAGTTGGTTGTTCTGTCAATGACTGTTCCAATGAGTCATTATTTTTTGAATGGATCCAACATTTTCAGAACAATGTATCAACTATTGATGACCCTGTGCTGCTGATTTTAGATAATCACAGCAGCCACATTTCACTTGATATTTCTGAACTTTGTAAAAATACACTCTATTGTCATGGTAACCATACCTCCACAGACTTCTCACAAGCTTCAACCACTAGATGTTACATTCTTTTCTTCTTTGAAATCAGCCTTCAATCGTGAATGTGACATGTATATGAAGTCACAGGTGTATCAAAAAATTACACCATATGAGTTAGCAGAACTTTTTAATAAGGCATATATTAAGGTCGCTACCATGGACAAAGGGCAGTCAGGGTTTAAGGCATGTGGGGTTTGCCTTTTCAATCCAAACAAATTTCAGCATGACGACTTACAACAATGTGAGATCTTCAGAGATGTTGTCCTTAAAGATGAAGAGGTTCCGAATGCAACAAATGGAAATGAAGTGGTTGCGTCTACAAACGAGCCACATATCCCCAAAAGGAGTCAAGAACAGATTCCTGGATCTTCAGCAGAAGATGTTCCACTTCTAGTAGGCCTAGAAGAGGTCACAACAACATCAACTAAAAGTGCATGTGTCAAGCACGTTAGTGTATTTGATATATCTCCTGTTCCAAAACAAAAACAAGTTCTTACTAAGAGGAAACAAGCCAAGGGAAAGCCTAAGGGAAAGTCAGTGATCCTAACAGCAACTCCAGAGAAGAATAAACTGCTAACAGAGTTATCAATAAAGAAACAAAAAGAAGCCATGAAATAGAAAGCTGAAGGAAACAAGAAAAGAAATCTTAAGGATAAAGCAGGTAAGTGCAGAAATCTGCAACTTCAAAAAGTCTCGAAGAAGAAACAGACATTATATAAGAAGAAGCACCACCAAGCAAGTGAAAGTAGCAGCGAGGATGACCTAAATCTGGACTTGCAGAACATTTGTGATGACGATGAAATGGATGATATTGATCCATTGGCGATTTCAGAAGATGTCTGTTTAGTTTGTGGAGAGTTTGGGAAAAATGGAGAACTATGGTACCGATGTATTTCTTGTAGCAGATGGAGTCATGAAGGATGTAATGCCTGGAACAATCCAAAAGGCTACAAGTGCGATCTTTGCTGTATGAGAAAATGAACTCTTTTCACATCAATAAAAATGTAAAAAACGAAAATTATAAGATATGTTTGTAGAATTACATTATTTCGTTCTTAAATATACTGTTTACTATTTGAAGTAACTAATAAGCAAATAAAAATAGCAAGTATTGTACATTTTTATGGTTTGTTTGTTTTACAAGTTATTACCCAGTACTTTGCGTGTCATTACCCTCAGGGGTGGGGAATACCACGCATTTGCACTTTTTTTTATTTTAATGTTCAAAATGAAGGTACTGTTTATAACTATTTACAGACGATTGGAGTATGTGGAGAAATGTCCATTGTATGGTATGTACTTATTTTTGTAGGTTTTAATGACGTAACGAATGGTTCACATCCATTTTTCCTTAGGTGCATGTATTTCCCCCACTCTCCCCTACTCCCTGAGAGTTTATCTTTCTGGCATTCTTGGCCTTAGTTTTCTATATCTGAAAGATTTCATGGGGCTCAAGTTTTGAAATCAGTGTTTTTATTGTGTTGACTTGTTAGGGCCCTTTGCACAGCATTCGGTCACACTGACCATTCAGCTGTCGAGGCGGACTTATCAACCTATAAACCCATATTTTTTGGTAAATCATCATTATAAATTGTGTTATTCAGGCAAAGATCATGAAGTATTATTTAAGCAGGGAAGAGCATTAAAATTAAAGAACAAGAATGTAATTTATGTTGTGACTCATTTTACAAATTTGGGACATCCTATTCCCAATGTGCATTTTAGGTCAAAAGTGTCCACAAACTATAAGATGTATGGATCTGGGTTTTATCAGAGAAAATGCATATTAGGTTGGCATTCAAATGAAGGAGTTACAGATTTCTAAAAATATTTATAGGCTACTCATAAAATGTTGGTGCAACCATCCATCCTGACTCACTCCTTCCAACAAAGGAATGAATTCAGCTGTGTGTTTTGGAATCCTTTCATAAGGAAATACTATCATTGGTTTTACAACTTTTCCACTAGCAGAAAAATTAGTCAAAACAGTGACGCACTCTTTCTCTTTGCCAGGAGCAATGGTAAAAAAATTTTTATAATTTTTTGGGCCTAAGACTCTTCCAGTTTTTGGGCAACATTAAACTCCTGTCTCATCAGCATTGAATATTCGGTTACCATCAAGAAGTATGTCCTGGCAGTTTTCTTCCTGAAGATATTTCTCAAGTTCGTCAAACCAGTTTCGTATAATGCCTTCAGTCAAACTCACTTTCCCTTTTGATATGATTTCTGCATTACGATGTGAAATTGCTGGTTGTATTTTAAGAAATAGTTTCATCCATTTCTCTCCTGGCCTACAATTTGTAAAGGGATTTTTCCTTCCTGTATCCATGATAAATTTGTGCACAGTGTCTTTCATCTCATCCGGATCCATTGGAAAACCAATTTTTTCTTTCCCTAATATCTAATCTTCCAACAGCTGTTCTTCATTTGGTGTTAAGATGGGGGCTGGTCCCATCTGCCTTCCTTCAATAGTCTTTCCACTAAGCTTTGTGGATAATGTTGCTTTTGGTACATTATACTGTGCTGATGCTTTATTTAAACTCAATATTCCAGAGCTTACTGCCTCTAATGCAACATCTAATTGTTTTTCTGAGTATTTAAAGCTATCATTTTCTCTTCGCTTTCTCTGCAAGGTCATTTCTTTATCAGACATCTGTAAAAAAGAAAATAGACTATCAGACTGACTTGAGGGAAGAGATCCAATTTTGGTAACCATACACAAATACATCTTCAAAGTTCTTACAGATGCTTTCTTAACTGTTACTGGGGCTTAATTTTAAGAACAGAAGCTGTTGGTATGTAACTATTTTGCATAACTATTTTGTATTCAGCTGGGTGGAATCATTTCTGGAAAAATCTCACAAGCCATGTTTATTCACTGGGAACTTGTACCAGTCCCTCCACTGAATGAACACAGGTTGTTCAGTAACTGGTCAGAGGTGTACAGGATATTTTAAACTTAACCAAGCATGTAGTTTTTCCATTAAGCGGTTCATTTAGGCCCATTTACATCTGATTTGAAGGCAGTGTTAAAAATCCCAGTGAATGAACAGATGTTCATTTATTGGCAAATCTTGATTTTAAGTGTCGAGTTGTTGAACACCCCCCTAACCTCAAAATCTAACATTTCTTCGTTATTTATACACGTTACAAATGTTATTTATTTATTACAGTATGTACATACTGTACAAAACAAGCAACAAAGTTTACCAAAATACGAATATTCACCAATAAAATGACTTGTGACGAAGCTCTTACCTTAGTACCAGACAGCAGTAAACAACAGCTACAGATGCATCAAACAATCTGCCATTTTCTACTTATGAGGTTGCTTGATGTGGAGGTCCAATCAGCTTTTAGCTAGCTCCCCATTGGTCAGTAGAAGACAACTGACTTCAACAGACAAAGTGGAGGGCTTTTTAAACCTTATTTTTTAAATTTATATCTCTGCTGTTCATTAACTGGTGCCTGTTCACTCACTGGATACGTCGTCCAAACGGTGCAAGCGCCATCGAGGCGCCCAAACCGAGACGACGGATGCGGTGTCCATCGGCACGCAAACGGAAGTGGCAGCCACGGAGCCCACCAGGTCTCCATGGAAGCTGCACAAAATCGAGACGACAACGAGCAGCCAACCTCATACTCCGAGTTCTCCCTCCCCAGAGGTAGAGGACCTCAGAGTGAGAGAAGAAAGGAAAAGAAGAGAGCGAGAGGCGGAACACGAAGCCGCCCTTGCCCACCGGGAACGACAGCGCCAACTTCAATGGCGCCTCCGTCTCGGTAAATAAAGAGAAGGACCGTGACAAGCAGTTCTGGCCGGGTTTTGCAGGTTTTCCTTGGCCGCTAAGGTAAATACCGGAACTGTCCCCAACAAACTCCTGCAAATAAATAAATTCCCAATTGGGAGATATCCACCCCTTTCCCAGCACCCCAGCAAACAAAATAATAAATTGTGCCAAAACAGCATAACTACAACCCTTGGCTGAAAAGAGCCCAAGCATGCTCTATAACAGCCCGCCCTTCTCCATCCGAGAAGGGAATGAAATGTGCTAAAAAAAAAAAAAAAAAAAAAAAAAAAAAAAAAAAAAAAAAAAAAAACCTCACTGGACTAGTAAGATAACCAGTGAATGACGAATTAAGGGCAAATTTACATTGGAAAATTCATATCTGCCACTACAGTAATTACTGGGGAATTTTTTAGCTGAAAACACGTACTACAGACTCACTCAAATAGGTACAAAAATTGGAACTAGAGAAAAGAAACAATTTTCTCATCTTTACAATGCATATAAATAAATGTTACAGAAAACCAAGTGAATGAACAGCATTGTCCAGTGAATGAACAGCTTCCCTCCAGTAAATGAACATAATTTTATAAGTATAATTTCAAGGCCAGTTATACCATAATAATAAATAATACACACAAATATATCATCAGATTTATATTTTATTTAGAAGAATCATACTGGGAATGTCAGAAATCAAAATACTCATAGGAAAAAGAGAGTAAGTGCAAACACTGTCTTTTACAATTAATATGAAAAGAAATATAAAGTAACTACAGTACATACAAACTGTAATACAGATAATTTAAATTAAAAATGAAATGCTAGGGCAGATTATATTAATAAAAATCGAGAAACCTTTCACAGCATTAGTCAACCTATGGTTATTCCAGTTTTCTGATGACAACACAAACATGAGTGAAAAGGCCTATTAGTTACTTCATTATCACACTTATCAAACTAGAAACTGTAATGTTCACAACAAAAGAAAATTATTACACTTTTTTATACTTCTTCATTTCCTCAACAATGTAAGTCTGAGATATACGTGAATATATTTCACAGATTGCCTCAGGATGTGAAATAATCTCTTTTATCTCCTCTTTCTGATACCATATCTTGTCTTCTTTCTTGGGCCATTTCCAACGTGTTGGTCCACACATTGTCATGGTGCTTACTTCAATTTCATCTTTTTTTCTGTTAGTAATAATGTCTGGAAAATATTGGCCTACATAAACTACAATTACGTAGGTTTTATTTACTTGTATTTCTTAAAGATTGCAGTCAGAAGCTGAATCATCAGAGTCCCGAAGCAGATCTCCTAAACTCTCATCTGAATAATGTAGAGAGATTGCATCTTCATCAGTTGAAGTGTCTTCTTCACTTTTCCTCACTTTCCTGACAATTTGTTTCTTTTGGAATGCACTCAGTTTTTGCGTCTGTTTCAGAGCCTTTTCCCCCCTCTTCCTTTTTAATTTTTCTTCCTTATCTTCTTTGGTTTTTCTTAATGCTTCTGAAGTAACTGCATAAGGAAGTTTAGTTGCATTTCTTTTCTTTTTCCCTTTCTTATTTTCAATTACTGGCCAATGAAGGTGGCCCTTCCAGATTTCCTCAGGGGTTCGATGACCTTCCTGAGAAGAGCTTGCTGTTGGGGATTGGGAGTTCTGATCCTGAGAACCATGAATGCCTTCTTGTGCATCCAAAATGAGTGTTTCAGACTGAAGAGATGTGGCTGAGGTGTATTCTTCTGAAACCATCTCTTGTGTTTGACTCTCCGATGAGTATCTTCTTTCTGATGTTACAGAAGTAGTTGCTTTCAATGCTCTGGCTTCAGCAGAGTTTTCAAATTTAGTTTCCAGTGGAGCTATTGAGTGAATTAATAGTTCATCTAAAGTATTGTTTTGTCTATTTTGCCTTAGGCCTACTCTGATTGAATACTTCTTCCCTTCCATATTGAAAACAAAACTGGCTCTTTCATCTTAGTGGTTCTTGATTCATCAATTAAAGCTGCTTTGAAAAGTTCAATTGTTGTTGTTGTTGTGGTCTTCAGTCCTGAGACTGGTTCGATGCAGCTCTTCATGCTACTCTATGCTGTGCAACCTTCTTCATCTCCCAGTACCTACCCCAACCTACATCCTTCTGAATTTGCTTAGTGTATTCATCTCTTGGTCTCCCTTTACGATTTTTACCCTCCACGCTGCCCTCCAATACTAAATAGGTGATCCCTTGGTGCCTCAACACATGTCCTACCAACCGATTCCTTCTTCTAGTCAAGTTGTGCAACAAACTTCTCTTCTCCCCAATCCTATTCAATACTTCCTCATTAGTTATGTGATCTACCCATTTAATCTTCAGCATTCTTCTGTAGCACCACATTTCCAAAGCTTCTATTCTCTTCTTGTCCAAACTATTTATCGTCCATGTTTCACTTCCATACATGGCTACACTCCATACAAATACTTTCAGAAATGACTTCCTGACACTTAAATCTATACTCGATGTTTCTTCAGAAACGCTTTCCTTGCCATTGCCAGTCTACATTTTATATCCTCTCTACTTCGACCATTATCTAATCTAATTCCCTCAGCATCACCCAACTTAATTCGACTACATTCCATTATCCTCGTTTTGCTTTTGTTGATGTTCATCTTATATCCTCCTTTCAAGACACTGTCCATTCCATTCAACTGCTCTTCCAAGTCCTTTGCTGTCTCTGACAGAATTACAATGTCATCGGCAAACCTCAACGTTTTTATTTCTTCTCCATGGATTTTAATATCTACTCCGAATTTTTCTTTTGTTTCCTTCACTGCTTGCTCAATATACAGATTGAATAACATCAGGGAGAGGCTACAACGCTGTCTCAGTCCCTTCCCAACCACTGCTTCCCTTTCGTCCCTCAACTCTTATAACTGCCATCTGGTTTCTGTACAAATTGTAAATAGCCTTTCGCTCCCTGTATTTTACCACTGCCACCTTCAGAATTTGAAAGAGAGTGTTCCAGTCAACATTGTCAAAAGCTTTCCCTAAGTCTACAAATGCTAGAAACGTAGGTTTGCGTTTCCTTAATCTAGATTCTAAGATAAGTTGTAGGGTCAGTATTGCCTCACGTGTTCCGATACTGCTACGGAATCCAAACTGATCTTCCCCGAGGTCAGCTTCTACTAGTTTTTCCATTCGTCTGTAAAGAATTTGTGTTAGTATTTTGCAGCCGTGACTTATTAAACTGTTAGTTCGGTAATTTTCACATCTGTCAACACCTGCTTTCTTTGGGATTGGAATTATTATATTCTTCTTGAAGTCTGAGGGTATTTCACCTGTCTCATACATCTTGCTCACCAGATGGTAGAGTTTTGTCAGGACAGGCTCTCCCAAGGCCGTCAGTAATTCTAATGGAATGTTGTCTACTCCCGGGGCCTGGTTTCAAGTGAATTTGAAGGTAATTCTGACTCCGTGCTTTATAGAAATGTAAGTGTTTCCTTCTGAAAACATAGATTTCCTTCATTCAATGTATTTTTCATTAGCTCTTGATGGCGAGTCTGCATGCCTTTGTTGAAATCTACATTTTCAACATTGAAAGGAAAGATTCCACATTTTTTAAAAGCTTTCTGTATTTTCTCTTCATCCACAACAGATTCAAAAGCTTCTTTGAAGAGAGAAGCAAAATTTGCTTTTGTAATTGACTTTGATCCACCATGCTTTTGTTTCCAGCATCTAACAGTAGTCTTCCATGATGCTTTTAGTGGCTCGAAAACACCAACATCACAAGGCTGAAGGACATTTGTTGCATTTGGTGGCAGACTAAAAGTAAGTATTCTTTCTCTGAACAGAACTTACTTAGTTCTAAGTTTAAATGAGACTTATGCCCATCTAAAAGTAACAAAACAGGAAGAGTGACCTGTTTTTGCAGCAACCATAGATAAATGCAGTTGGCAACATGGGCCTACCATGCGAAATATTGTAGTATATTGAAAAAGGTGTGTGACTCAATGTTACTTGCGACTTCTTGTTGGGAAAACTTTTTTCCTGCAAGCAGAGAAATGAAAATATGACATTATATACCAAATAAGATAAACTTAATATTTCATTTTCAAACACTGTGAAAAATTACAAGAGCATGACATCTGGGAAAATGAACTGTAAATACAACTAAAAGTTGTAGAAGTGAAAATAGACATAATGCGTCACAGATTAGCAAGAACAGGAAATTCCCACAAAGTTAACCCACTCAAAATGTTCAATAAACTGTCAATTCATGTTTAGTCTAGGGATATATTTTTTTTTTTTAAATTAAGTGTTACAGCTGGCTGTCAGATCCTTCATTCTATGACAGTAAAGAATTCTTTGAGATGCCTGAGGAGGATATTAGCATTTAAAAGTTATCTGTAGTTAACATATTACTGTTTCTGTGGTTAATCATATGTAAGTACATAGTATATACAATAAACAATACAGTAGTATATTAGATTATAGTGTAGCTTATTGCATTAACTTTTAGAAGCTATCCTGGTATAGTTTGGTACACTGCCATGCTTGAAATGTATTCTATAATGTACTGACACTTGTTTATTTTATTATTCTGTATGTACTAGTACATCGTGTATGACGAGGCCAATATCATTATAAAATGATCTATGGTGAATAAAATTCTTGATTCTTGAATATCCTCTTGCATTGACAGCATCAAGTGGATTAATTTTCTTTATAATTTCATCACATTTTACAGGCCATTTCCAATAGTGGCCAGCACCCTCCATTGCTCTGATTAAGTGAGAATTTCCAAAAACTGCACATAATTCTCCAGCATTGAATTTACTGTCATATTCCACTTTGTAGTAGTCTCCAATTTTCACACTTTCTGTAATTTCTTCAGTATGATTTGGAGACAGCAGACATGTTTGTAGTACTTCTTTCTTGTAGTGAAAGCAGTGAATACTTTTTATGTTTGGTACTGATGGTGCTGAAGAAAATATGACCCAGATTAAGTTGCACATTGATTCCTTCAACTTCATCAACAGACACCTGAAAAGCTTGCATAGTTGTGGTACTTGCAGCTACCTGAGCGAAAGTTGATAGCCATTCTGCAACTGCACCAATTCCATCTACGGCTGCTTTACCATGGGGTGTAACAAATTAGTTCCAGTAGATTTCCACATTATGAAATGACTGAAATTGAGGTACAGCAGCAGTGATATATTTATTTTTAAATTGTGAGGCAGGTCCATTTGACCAGATTGAAACTAGCTTCACATTTTCAGGTATAGTTGACTGTACCTTGTTAATGTAAGCAGTTGCAGTACTTGAGCCATTACTTTATCCAGAGCACTATATGACATGCGGTGACAAAATTGCTTTACTAGATTGCTGATCTTGCATCTTATGTTGACCATGTTTTCTAACTCTCACCCTATTTTTAGCTCTTCTTTCTTCTTTGCTTATGTTGACTCAACTGAAGAAACTTTTGTTTCTGCTTCTGCTGGCTTTTTCGAGCTTCCTCCAGATGCTTCATCTTAAATTCTTCATATTTTCCTTCACTCTTTAACTTTTCCCTCCTCCTCCTCTGTCTTTCTGTTGCTGTTAAGGGCATCCTCTTCATCTAGCTTTAAAATAATACAACTGTGACTCAGATTACGTGACTCACATTACACATTTAATTTTCTGTTTTTACAGTATTGGTTGAAATTGGGAAATTTTTAGTAGTAATATTAGTTACACATTCCCACTCGGAAGTAAATTACTGAACAAGATAAAGTTATCTCTACTATCTCTCTTGGTAAAAAAATTTAATTACATGAAAGTGACTCCTGTTACATGAAAGTTCATTCTGTTGTATTATATTATTTACCCCAACTTATAATTTACCTACTTCACTTTTATACTCTTTATGCAATAAATTAGGGTATGTAACAGTAATACAAATAATGATATGCTAATTCTTACCTTGCAATTAGTTGAAATGAAGGTCCAAAATCTCCAATAATTTACACTCTCATCACATGAAAAACATATGGCATTATAAAAATGGCGTCAAATTATGGAGGAAAAGCAATAATGGGACACAAACTGTTGCCACACAGTAAAAAGTCCAGTCTTTACAAAAACATATAAAAAGTACCAAATTTTAAACTTTTAAATATTGTAAGTTAGTCCTACTTTAAATGGAATATCCCATTTAACAAGTTTATTGATATGGTTAGTGATGGATGTTTCACCACCAATTCAGGCATACAGCTTTAAGTGTGCTGCTCTGCTGTGGCTGCCAGCAGCCACAAAAAGTCAGGTGTGTGGTTCTGTTGTCGTTGGTGGCAGCAGCATGGCAGTCAATGTGTACAGCAGGCTCTTAGGAACCGGAAGCATGAAATGTGTGCATCTATAATAGTGTTGGCTAAAAAGATACAGCTAGAATGCTAATTACTGTTTGAGGGTTACCCTTTACGTAGTTCAGCATCCAGACTTCCTTAATCTGGCATGCACAGTATCAATATATAAGAAGGGGGATCCATGCGAGGTGTCCAGCTTCAGACCAATCTCAGTGGTACCAGTACTAGCCAAAGTTACTGAGTCTGTGATGCAGTGCCAGGTACTGAATTACTTTGAGGAAAACAACTTATTCCAAAACACACAGCATAGATTCCGCAAATGGGGATCAACAGTGACAGCCACACTGGACTTATTAAAAACGATTCGACAGAGATTTGAAGAGATAGAGAGTCTGGCACCGACACTCTGTGACCACAGCAAAGCCTTTGACTGCATCTCACACACAACACTAACAGCCAAGTTAAGATGCTATGGTGTTGGAGGTGTTGTTCTATCAACACTCCAATCTTATTTGGAAAACCGAAAGTAGGTAGTATCAGTGCACAGAGCAACTTCTCTTGAACAAAAACTGGAACATGGAGTGCCCCAGGGATCAGTCTTAGGACCTCTCCTATTCCTCATATATGTCAATGATATGAGCTGTAATAGTCAAATGTTGCAGTTTGCAGATGACACTACCCTTGTTGCCAAAGGACATACAGCCGCAGAAGCTCTTGGTGCATCAAATTTGATGTTTCTTCTTCTTCACGCGATCAGGCCCAGAGGACCGCGCGCCACCACAGTTAGAGCTCTCCATCCGTCTCTGTCTTCTGCTATCTGTCTCCAGTTTTCCGTGACTCCCAGCTGCAACAGGTCTTCTCTCACTCCATCGATCCACCTCTTTCTAGGTCTTCCCACTGGTCTGCTGCCTGACGGGATCCAGTCCATTGTGATTTTGGGCCATCTTGTTGCCTCCATTCTAACAACATGTCCAGCCCATTGCAGTCTTTTGCTTCTCATCACTCCCACGATGTTAGGCTCCTTGTACAGCTCTTCTAATTCAGTGTTATGGCGTCTTCTCCATTCTCCAGTAGTCTGATCTCTGACTGGTCCAAATATTTTCCTGAGGACTTTCCTTTCAAATGTTAGCAGTCGCTTAAGGTCTTGTTTTCGAGTGCTCCAGGTTTGAGAACCATAAAGTACTACTGGCATTATTAATGTCTTATACAACCGTAGCTTTAGTAGTTGCGAGACACTTCTACATTTCAATATAGGGTCTAGAGAGTGATAGTATCTGTTTCCCGCCTGCAGTCGTGCTTTTATCTCTGCTTCAGTTGATGTTACTTCTGTAAAAAATGATCCAAGGTATTTGAACTCTTTCACATGTTTATACCTGGTGTTGTTCACAATTAAATCTTGAGAGTTCTGGATCTTTCTTCCTATGGTCATATACTCTGTCTTTTCAGAGCTAATTTGTAGACCGATCCTAGCTGCCAATAACTCCAAGGTCTGGATACTTCTCTTCAGATCTTCTTGTGTGCATGCTAATAGTGCAATGTCGTCTGCATAGGCCAGATATGTAGTGTGTTCATTACTAATTTGAATGCCCTTGATGTTTTCTTTGTTGAAATCCCGCATTACCTTCTCAATTGCCAGGTTGAAGAGGACAGGTGATAGCCCATCTCCTTGGGGTAATCCTATTACAACTTGGAAGCTTTCTGTCATTTGATTTCCTACCTTAACCTTAAGTTTTGTGTCATTTAGGCATACCTCTACCAGTTTGACCAACTTGATGTTTGAAGAAATAAAAGAATGGTTCATCATAAACAAAATGAAGATCAATGATGAAAAAACCCAACATTTGATATGCAGTCTAACCAACATTGAAGACCAAGAAAACATGGAGACCGTCAGACTACTGGGCTTCAAGATTGACAGCAAACTCTCCATGAATGATCACACTGCATATGTATGCACCAAACTTTCTCATGTGATATACTTCCTGAGGAAGCTGAAGAGGGTAATAACTGACCAGTTTCTCACAATAGTCTACCATGCACTCTTCCACAGCCACATTAGCTATGGACTGTTGTTGTGGGGACACTCCTCAGGCTGCAAAGATGTGTTGCTATTACAAAAAAAAGCCATCAGGATCATATCCTCTAACAAAAGACTGGACCACTGTAAGCCTATTTTCACCAGGCTAGGCATAATGACTGTTTTTAGCCAGTTTGTGTTTTTCTGCCTCATTTATATACAAGAAAATCAAAGGAATTTTAGCATAAGACAAGAAATACTTAATCATGACACTCGCTGTAAGAGGAACATTGAAGTGGCAAGGTGTTGCCTATCAAGCACACAAGACAGCTTTCCAACAGTTGCCATAAAAATGTACAATCAGCTGCCTCCAGAAGTGAAATCCCTGCCACCTGAATTATTTCGGAAAAAAATTGCTCAGGACTTGAAACAACATCCACTATATTCCTTGGAAGAGTTTTTCAACAGTGGTTCTAGTGAATGGACAAAATAATAAATATTGTTATGTTTTATATATAATTTTGTCTAAATTTAATCTTCTTTTTATGTTCTCAGTTAACTGCACATTGAATTTTGTGTTTTACTTAAAGTACATATTTTGCCAAAACGAAACTTTATGTGTGTGATCTACATGGTTTTGTAAACATTTTGCTTTATGGTATTTTCATTTGCTGCTATGAAGTTTTACTTTCCTGTTTAGTTATATTTCATTTTCTCTACATTCTATGTGTTTTTGTGCACTGCGTAAATATTTTCTTTTATTTGTAATATAAATTTTGTATATGGTGTTGTATAAATGTTAGTTGATAAACATTGTATTTGTGACGCAGTCTGTCCAGCCATGGCTGGTAAATGATGAAGATATAGTAATAAAGTAATAAAATATGTATCTAAAACTGAATTCATGAACAACTTTCTAGTCACTTAATCATTTGGTCTTGTAAGGCATTGAAATAAAAATACTGCAGACCCGTAATCTTCAGAAAATAGTGAGGAATATCAGATACAAACAAATACTTTTGCTCAGTAAGATTAAAGTGTAAAAATGCTGATATTTTGTTTTTACCACACTGATTACCACAAAATCACTGACAACCACAGCAGAGCTATCTGCTGTGGCCACCTGCACTTCTGTGCCAGCCAACGAGTTAATACAAAAAAGTGGGCAGTACATGACTTGGTCCCTCGTTCTCTTTGGTTGAAGCAACTAAAATTAATTTTCTGAGGTATTGTGGAACCATGTTATCAGTATGTTCCCCGGCATTATTTAAAATGTTTACATTGAAATGGTACTGACAGTGTGTAATATATTTTGCAAATAGGACAGATACTTAAAAACTGATGCTGGAATATATTTCATGAAACCCTCCAGAATAAAACCTGACAATTGTATTGACACACAAGTACACCCATCTGAATGGCACACTAGGTTACACAAGCATTAACTGTAGGAATAGATTAGGTAATTTACTCAGAAAACCTTTCATACAAATTTTATTGTGTAGCATACTACACTTAAAGGAAGGATGCAGTGCATAGGTGAGATAAACTCAGGCAGGCAAGAAGTGGTTTCGCCCCGTTATATAGAAAATGAACTGCAGCATTATACTGACATGTTTGGTGCAGTTTCCTGTGATCCAAATACATGTGAGGCACAAATTTCTGGGAGAGAAGAGATTACAGTGAACCTGTCATGTGTATGGCACACTTTTTGTTGTACTGCTGGGATGGTGAGGTCGTCTGGATTTCAAAATCAGGGGCCTAGAAATTAAACTCTTTATCAGGTTTAATATTTCAAAATGAACATGTCTCAAAAAGAAAACTGAAATAGGACTTTGCAAAAATTTTCTTGTTTCTTTCATTCACTGTGGCTGACCCTTAAAAACACAGGGTTAGTGGCTTGTATTGACACTTACAAGCATTGGCTACAGTGAACATGTTGAAGATTTTAAAGTGACAAAGTAGTTGTTGACATTCTGATGTTAATGGATGACAGTAGGAACCATAGCAATGAAATAAACCAGGGATTAAACAAATCTACATAGCTTTCAACACAGTCATTACACACACTTCTTAGTCACTGCACATTTGTGTGCTATAACTAATACAGCAACCTTTTGTTTCCCCGTTTTTGATCTGGGACACAAGTCACAGCTCACTCATTTTGCCAGATCAACTCTAGGTTTACAAGATCCTCATTTCAGAATTCTGGCAATTTGCAGTCCTACCTCCTTGTGGAAAGTTTGGGTTGATAGCTGTCTCTTCAGATATGGCCTGATCAACTGCCATTGCAGGGATGTGAAGCAAAAATGTGACACTTCAATTTTCTGTCAGTGATGAGTATATCACTAATGTATTTACCACAGAAGTATTCATGATGGTATAGAGCAGTGCAAGGCCATCTTCTGGACCACCTGCTGGTAGAGTAAATTGTGCATTTCACATCCAGTGCATCAATTTCTTGTTAGGCAGTATCACAGTACCCTTATTATCTCAGAATTGTTTGTTGCCATACTCAATGAAGCAGTATTATGCCTTAAAGACACTAAACTAACAGCCTTCTTAAGTTTTTGGATGAAAGGATATGAGTAAGTAATATCTCCAAAAACAAATAAGTTTTACATTTAACTGTGAGGAACTGCTTTGGAATCTCTCTTTTTGTTACTGTTTTTTACATGTGTGGCCTTCTTGTGTCCTTTTACCAGTTCGACAAGTACATTTGCTTTGCTAAATGAGGATATTTATAGCTTCAAACAAAGAAAAAAAAAAAAAAGAATGAAGAAAACGTGGTGACAAATTCAGTCCGCAAACTTAGTTAGTACACAGATTGGAGTTAAATCTGCAGGTATGATCCACCAATCCAAATACATTTTCAAGATTATCCACCAAAACTTTACAAACCTAAGAAATAAGCACAATGATTTGGACACCATAGCATGTGTTTATAAAACAGATGTTTCAGTTAGTACTGAGCACTGGTATACCAAAGAAGAATCTTATTATGTACCAACTAACAAAGAATATCTACTCATTGTTCAGTCGGAATATCAAGCCTTATGGTGGTGTTTCAAGCTGGCCACATGCCCCTCCATATCCGCATCCAGTGACTCCTATGGGCTGATGATGACACGGTGGCCGGTCGATACCGTTGGGCCTTCATGGCCTGTTTGGGAGGAGTTTAGTTTTAGATGGCTGGTTCAAATGGCTCTGAGCACTATGGGACTCAACATCTTAGGTCATAAGTCCCCTAGAACTTAGAACTACTTAAACCTAACTAACCTAAGCACATCACACACACCCATGCCCGAGGCAGGATTCGAACCTGCGACCGTAGCAGTTCCGCGGTTCCGGACTGCAGCGCCAGAACCGCTAGACCACCGCGGCCGGCTTTAGTTTTAGTTTAGATTATATTAGTTTGTATTAAATAATTCAGTATTTCAATGAAAGTCATCTCATTGCCAGCACTGAGATAACAACAGTAATGGATTTTAAACCCACAAGACAGATTTTGAAATTCAGTTTTGCATTGGAACTGATATTGGCATCAAAGAAAACCACTCTCTGGCAAGCAAACTGGCTTAAAATATATTTGTGATAAATATGCAGAGCAAATACTGAAACAATACCCATGTACTGCGGTCTGCTTATCATATGTCAGTGTATTCTAGTATGAAGTATGGAATTGAAATATAGGATGCTACAACACAAGCAAACTGTCATAAGCTTCTAATGTTACAAAAGAAGGCTGTAAGAATAATTTGTGGTGCAAAACCAAGAGACTCGTGCTGTGTTCTATTCCCTAAAGTTAGGATATTAACTGTTACAAATAGGTACAATGATCAGCCACAACATTATGACCACCTACCTCATACCCGGTACGTTCACCTTTAGCATGGATAACAGTGGCAATGCATCATGGCAAGGAAGCAATGAGGCACTGGTAGGTCGTTGGAGAGAGCCGGCATCATGTATACACACTCAAGACACCTAATTTCCTCAAATTCTGGGCAGATGGATGACGAGCTCTGACGCCATGTTCAATCACATCCCAGATGTGTTTGATCGAGTTCAGAATTGTCTAGTTAGGGGGCCAGCACATCAATTGGAACATGCCACTGTTTTCCTCGAACCACTCCATTACACCCCTGGAGTTGTAACAAGGCACATTATCTTGTTGAAAAATGTCTCTCTCATTGTAAAACATTATTGTCATGAAGGGGTGAACATGTGCAACCAATGTACGATACTCTTTGGCTGTCAGGTTGCTTTGCACGAGCTACACTGGATCCATGAATGCCCAAGTGAATGTTCTCCAGAGCATAATGGAGCTGCCACCAGCTTGTCTGCATCCTGCTGTACAGGTATCAAGGAGCAGTTCCCCTGGAGGACAATGGATTTACACCCTCCCATCGGCATGATGGAGGAGGTGTTAGGATTCATCAGACCGTGCAACACTCTGCCAGTGTGCCAGTGGCCAGTACCTATGGTCACATGCCCATTCAGTTGCACTTGCCAATGTTGTGGTGTCAACATTGGCATATAATGGTCATCAGCTGCGGAGGTCCATCATTAGGAGTGTTCGGTGCACTTTGTGTTCAGACACACTCTCATTTTGCCCAGCATTAGAGTCTGATGTTCACTCTGCCACAGTTTCCACTTGTCCTGTTTTACCAGTCTGCCCAGCCTATGATGTCCAACATCTGTACTAAGTGGTGGCTGCCCAACCCCATGATGTCTGGACTTGGTTTCGCCACGTCTTGAAGACACTCAGCACGGCATTACTCAAACACCCAACAGGACGTGCAGTTTTCGAAATGCTCTTGTTGAACCTCCAGTGCCTTACAATCTTCCCTTAGTCAAACTCAGACTGGTCACACATCTCCATTCTACACGTGGACAGCACACTCACCAATGACTAGCAGTCATTCTTCACCAGGTGACACTGCTATTGCCTGGATGGGTTTATACCAGTAGTAGAAAACGGATTACAATGTTCTGACTGACCAGTGTATATTTTTAAACCTATTATGTTGCCCCAAGTGCTTAACCTAAATGTAAACTCTGTCTTGAACAAACACAATACCAGAAACATAGATCAGTTTCACTTTATAAGCCACCAAACTGGACTTTATCATGCAGGATTGAGGCTTGTCAGTTTGCTACAGAGTTCAGTCACATCACTCTCCACTGCAAAATTTAAAGCCAAACTAAAAAGAATATTGATTTCCTACCCACATTAATCACTTGGAAAGTATCTCTGTTTTGCACAGTAAAAAGGCAGTTTCATATAGGGTTCATGATGTATGTTTAGTAAGCCGTGCTCACTCCCAACTATGCATTTTCGTGAACTTTGCTGTCTATCTGTGTTTGGTTTTCCGCCCTTGTTGCAGTTACTTCATGGTTCTTCTTCCTTCTACGTGTGGCAGCAGCGATGTGTATCAATATTTGCACCATGTACCATTTTTGGTTTTGGGCATATAGTTTCCAGCTAGGGGGTCTGCAGTGAGTCAGTCAGTTGCTGCAGACCAGGGAATTTATCTCCGCACGGTGCAGTCAACTGGGTCCGCTGGCAGTCCCTGTGCAGTGTCAGAGCATGTGTGGAGCTGTCTGATTGCTACGAGCTTCGTGGTTCACCGACCCAGGACGCCAAAGTTGAGTAGTGGTTTCAACTACCCAAGCTAAGTCCATTCATGTTGTGTGGTTCATTTCGGTGGTTTGCTGTTGGGGAGGTTTTCCTGTGAACAACACTGAGTGTTTCTATTGCTGAAATTTAGCCGCCATGTAGTGCAATTAACTTTATTGGCTGACTACAACTCGAATGCACCAGCAGAATTTTCTGCCTTGTGGTAGTTAGTGTTCCGGTTACCTGCCCTGGCCATTAACATAATTTCAGGCAGCATCCTTTCCTCATCTGTTGTTGCTGTCCAACATGGTGTGTAGTTTTGACAGCTAATACATATTTCATTGTGGATAACCACGTTCGTAACCTTTTGTGTTTGAGTTCTCATGCACTGATTGGTGGCAAGTGAGTCATTGCGTTGGTCGGTCCATGGCTGTCCCCTGCTTGGGTTCTGACAGATCAAGTGTAGTTGGGCTCACCACCTGTCTCACCTAAGTGAACGAGGGCAGACTGACCTCTCTGGAGGCTTCTGAGTGCCATTTTCTTTATTGTCCTTCGCACAGGTGTTTAATTGTCTGTTTATAATCTATCATAGCCAATGATTTAAATATCTTGTTTTTACTTGACTTTATGTATTTTTGAATTTTGAAAAAATCAATTGTGGGCCTTAAGCCACTTAAAACCTTATTCTTTAAATTACCCTTTAAGCAGAAACATTGCAGCCTTCTGCCTTAAAAGATTATGATAAAATATTTTAAAATTTTCAAATTTAATTGTGGCCCTCAGCTGCTTGTATTGCCCCTTGCATGTGTTTGTTCTATCTACTTTTACCTTGAAGCTTTCCAGCCTAGCTGTGATACCATATGTATTTTAATTATTTTATTTGCTATTTTAACTGCATTTTTATTTTTGTTGACTTTTAAGATTTCTTGTTTGGAGGCCCTCAGCTGTGAAATAATTGCCTTTTTGAAACTCGTAGTTCTAGAGGTTCGGCTATGTGCCATTTTGGTTTAAAGGTGTTATTAAATTATAATAAATTACAATTTTGAGTGAACCTGACCAACACCTCATTTGGCCCTTTCCACAATCCTAATCACCTGTTCTGCCCAGCAGGTTTAGCAGGCGTATCACTGGTAGCAGAGTGTGGTTACGCTTGTGCTTACCAACTTATTTGCGGTCAATTTCACTCTTGTTTCAGTTTTGTCTGTGGCATCATATTGTTTGGCTTGTATTGTATCAGGTGTTAAGATAATGACAGTCAGACAGTGTCTGGGGACTGGCCTGCTGAGAAGAGACCATCTCGTTTACGAGTTGGCAGTAAGGCGTCAACCGACAGAGGGCAGTATTGCAGAATTGGTAGCCCGTTTGCGCTCTGCCGTGCTGCAGCTGGTTGACATCGCCTCGGCAGTGATTGGTGAGACTGATGCGGCCATCTGATTTCTTGGTGAGGCCCCCAAAAGGTCTTGAGGATACTATTGGTCGTCTAGAAGGAACCCGACCTAATGACAGTCAGTTGGGTCGGGTGCAGGCACAGTTGGTGCATTTAACTAATCGGGTGGCTGATTTGAGTACGTTAGATTTGGGAGAGCATCACAAAAAATCGGCCACTGAGTTGGGAACTCTGGTGAATGTGTTGCAGTTTAAGCTTACATGCTTGGAGTTGGATGGGAGGAAGATCGAAGATAGTGACTTGCGCTGACAGGGGGAACATGGGGGCCAGGCCGGGGGTGGCATTGTTCCAGCGGCTGTTAAGTTAGATACCATGTCTGCTAAGTTGCCTAACCCTCTGGCTTATTTCTTTCAGGGTCTGACTGAATTTATTGTAGAGTGGATTGATCAAGTAGAAAATCTATTGTGGTTGTTGGTTCATCTCAAACAGCACGCAGCCGCCTTTCGCGTTCCGCACCACGTGATCTTGTCGTTGGTGTATGTGCTAGCTAGAGGCGAGTTGCAGAACATCTTCTAATGGGCCGTGGCCAAAGAGTTTACCTTGCAACAATTAAGGGGGCTTGTAATTAGTGGAAGATTAACCACCGGGGTTCAGAAACTACTTGAGTGCCGCCAAATTTGGGAAATGCATCGGGGTGATGAGCAGTTTCATCAGTATGTCGATAGAGTCCACACAGCCTCCTTGGCCTTGCTGGTTGAATTACCTGAATGTGAATTAGTTTCTATCATTCTCAAGGGAATGTGTGCGGTGGATAAGTTGCATTTTGTTTTCGTAAGCAGCCTGAGACCTGGGGAGAACTCCGTGATGTGGTTGTAGCAGCATCTGCCTTACCCCTTGAGAGCCACAGGCATAGGGAGGTTGTAAGGCATGACATTGGGGCCAATTCTGGATTACCACATCTGTGGAAGTTAGCAGAAGGGAACCCAGGTGTTGTTTCAGATGCAGCAGTACAGCTCATTTGGTACGCTCTTGTGATCAGCCTCATGCTCTTAGAGCTAGTAGATGATGCCGGGTTGGTACGTGAACCCGGGTTCGAATCTTTAGGCCTTGGTGTATTTGCGTGGTCACACCTGCAGCATCCCCTTTGCCTTATGTTTGTTCTTGGGTAGGTGGCAAGACTGTCTGCGCTCTCTTGCATTCTGGTAGTTCTGCGTCATTAATGAGTTTTGATTGGTTTTTGAAATTTGGGCATCTTACTAGACTTCGTTCGGTCCCATCCCCGGTCAGTGCAGAGATGTCAGGTGGCCAATGGCCAGGTGTTACCTTTGCAGGATTGAGTCCAGGGGAGTGTATCGGTTGCCGATTTTTACTGGTCTGTAACTTTAGCTTTGGCTAAGGAACTGCCTGTTAATCTAATATTGGGGTATGATTTCATTTATAAAACAGGGCTCATTTTGGATTATTCCAGATGCACCTTTTCCTTTAGGTTCTCTCCTGGCAACAAGTTTGGCCTTTGCAAGTGCACTAAACCTTGTGCATGGTGAATTGCCAGGACCTTCAGTGTAGAGGTGGCATCTAATGAATTTGATCTAGCCCATCTCTTGCCTAATCGGGCATCTCAGCTACGCAATTTGTTGCACAGTTTTTCTCAACTGCTTAGCGATAACATGGGTGTCACCAGTGTCCTTGAATATCATATCCATTTTTCTGATCCCTCGAAGGTTAAGATACTCAAGACTAAGATATCTCAAATGCTGGAACAAAGAGTCATCAGACCCTCTGCTTCTGCTTATGCTTCTCCAATTTTTCTTGTACCTAAGAATCAGGGGCGGGATTTTAGACCTGTCGTTGACAACCGGCGTTTGAACGCCAAGGCTGTACTCAAATCAGTACCCTTGCAGGATTTGCCTAATTCTTTTACTCAGTTTGCTGGCGCTAATTGGTTTACTGTTCTTGATTTGAATCAGGTCTATTATCAGATTCCATTGGCTGAGGAATGTAAACATGTTGCTGCCTTTTGTACTGATTGGAACTTGTTCAAGTTTAACAGAGTCCACTTTGGGTTAGCTACAAGAGTGGTGGTGCTTACTCGTTTATTGGCTAATATTCTTGGGGATTTGAAGTTAGTTTGTGTCTATAATTATATGGACAACTTGGTTATTTATAGTCGTTAGTTTGAGGATCATTTGGAGCATATCTGGCAGGTTCTTTTGAGGTTACAGCGAGCTGGTCTAACTGTTAAACCTAGTAAAATTACTTTAGCTAGGTGGGAGGTATCTTTCTTAGGGCATATTGTCTCGAGTCAGAGTATTCACATTGACCAAGATTGGACAAAAGCCCTGCGAGCATTGCCTCCTCCTGTTGATAAGCGCGAAATTGCTAAGTTTATAGGCATGGCAAATTACTTTAGATGTTTTGTGCCCAATTTTGCTCAGTTGGTGGCACCCTTAAATCAGTTACGCCATAAAGGCATGCATTTCGAATGGGGACCTGCCCAGGAGGCTGCCTTTGAGCATATTAAGACTGCGATCAGCCAACCCACGGGTTCTTGGGGTACCCGATTTTAGAAAGAGGTTTATCGTGCAGACTGATGCTTCTAATGCTGGTATTTCAGCTTTTCTCCTCCATGAATTTGAGGGGCAGAGACAACCATTAGCTTACACATCTGGGTGGTTAACAGATGCCGAGCTTAAGTACTCTGTCTATGAGTGCGAGGCCTGGGTCGTTTTGTCTGCATTAGAGAAGTATCGGTTCTACCTTGAGCATCAGATTTTCCAATTGGAAACTGATAATCAAGTGTTGAGCTGGGTACTGGTGAGGCTGCATAAGACTGGCCGTATTGCTAGGTCGGCAGCATGTATTTTGGCATTTCAGTTCAAAGTTAAACATGTTAAAGGTTCTGAAAATATCTTGGCGGATGTTCTCAGCCGGATGTTTACTGAAGACGTGTCTAGTCAGGGAAACAAGCAGGTAGACGGCAACAATCCTAATTGTATGGTGTTAGGTGAAATTCCCCTTTCGTTTCAAGACATTGCACACTATCAGGAGCAGGTCCCTGTGTGGCTGGTATCAAGCAACGTGTGTTGGCTGGAGCTCTCTCGGAAGAAAATGAGATTAAGAGGGGGATTCTTTGCAGGAAGGTGGGCAATGTTAAGCAGTCTAAGATCTGTTTGCCTGCTACCTTGTTGCTTCTAGTCTTTCATTATTTTCATGATACATTGGTGGGCAGCCATTTAGGGACTTATAAGACACTCCAAAAGATCAAGAAGCATTTAACTTGGCCCTCTATGGACCAGGAGGTTAGACAAATGGTAGCTCAATGTCGCTTGTGTAACGTAGCCAAACCCAACAATACCCTTCAACAAGGCTGGTTGAGTTCTGAACAAGAGTCCTCTTCCATGCACAAGCTCTATATTGATTATTTGGGGCCTTTGCCTCGGACTAAAAGGGGCCATCAATATGTACTCATTATGATTGATGCATATTTTAGGTTTACTTGACTCCTTCTGAGCTGTAACTTTACCACTACCACCACAATTAATCACTTGACTAATGTCTTTAGTGTTTTCGGGCCACCTAAGCAGCTGTTTAATGATAACGCTCCCCCCTTTAAGGCTTTCTGCTTTCAGAATGGAGTGAAGCATGCCCCATATTATCCCCAGAGGTCCTTTGTGGAAAGGGTTAATTGGAATCTTACGTCCGCTTTGATTATTTATCATCAGAAAACACCCAGCAAATGGGGCTCCAATCTTCCCTGGCTCATTTTTGCCATTCATGAAGCCTTGTGAGTTACACCTGCCTCCATGATATTTTCCTACCCAGTTAACTCCCCTCTTTCCACCTTGTGGGGGATTCAGAATCTTATCCCACCTGACGTTAATCTGCGGGTCATCAAGGAAAATTGGAATCAAGCCAGGCGTAATATACTCAGAGCTCATAATAAGCAAGCCGAGCATTAGAATCATAATTGGGAAACCTTTAAGGGTAGGCTGGAGGACCAAGTTTACATCTGCAATTTCCATGGGAGGCAAGTGCCTGGCAGTGACCTTAGTAAATTTACTCCATGTTTTCTGGGGCCTTGCGCTATTATGCGTATATTAGGACCAGTAAATCTGTTGGTCCAGGAGAACAGCTCAGGCAAGCAATATCGGGTTCACCTTAGTCAAGTTAAGTTCAAGTAGCTCTGGCTTTGGATTAACCCCTTCCTGGGTTAAGTTTGAGGGGGGGAGGTTGAGCCGTGCTCTCTACCAACTATACGTTTTCGTTAACTTCACTGTCTATCTGTGTTTGGATTGGATTGGATTGTTTGGGGGAGGACATCAAACAGCGAGCTCATCAGTCTCATTGGATTAGGGAAGGAAGGGGAAGGAAGTCGGTCATGCCCTTTCAAAGGAACCATCCCAGCATTTGCCTGGATGGATTTAGGGAAATCACGGAAAACCTATGTGTGTTTGGTTTCCCGCCCTTGTTGTTGTTACATCATGGTTCTTCTTCCTTCTACGTGTGGCAGCAGTGATGTGTATCAATATTTGCACCATGTACCATCTTTGGTTTTGGGCATATAGTTTCTGGCTAGGGAGTCTGCAGGTGTTGGTCGGTTGCTGCGGACCAGGGAAGTTATCTCAAAGCAGCACAGTCAATTTGGTCTGCTGGCAGTCCCTGCACAGTGTCAGAGCGTGTGTGGAGCTGTCCAATCGCTACTAGCTTCGTGGTTCATCAACCCAGGACGTCAAAGTTGAGTAGTGGTTTCAACTACCCAAGCCAAGTTCATTCATGTTGTGCGGTTCGTCTCGGTGGTCCGCTGTTGGGGAGGTTTTCCTGTGAGCAACACTGAGTGTTTCTATTGCTGAAATTTAGCCGCCAACTATATTGGTTGACTGCAACTCAAGTGCACCAGCAGAATTTTCTGCCTTGTGGTAGTTAGTGTTCCGGTTACCTGCCCTGGCCATTAACATAAATTCAGGCAGCATCCTTTCCTCATCTGTTGTTGCTGTCCAACATGGTGTGTAGTTTTGACAGCTAATACATATTTCATTGTGGATAACCACGTTCTTAACCTTTTGTGTTTGAGTTCTCATGTACTGATTGGTGGCAAGCAAGTCGTTGCGTCAGTTGGTCTGTGGCTGTCCCCTGGTTGGGTTCTGATGGATCAAGTGTAGTTGGGCTCACCACCTGTCTCACCTAAGTGAACGAGAGCAGACTGACCTCCCTGGAGGCTTCTGAGTGCCATTTTCTTTATTGTCCTTCTCACAGGTGTTTAATTGTCTGTTTATAATCTACCACAGCCAATGATTTAAAAATCTTATTTTTACTGGACTTTATGTAGTTTTGAATTTTGAAAAAAATCAATTGTGGGCCTTAAGCCACCTGAAACCTTATTCTTTAAATTACCCTTTATGCAAAACCATTGCGGCCTTCTGCCTTAAAAGATTATGGTAATATATTTTAAAATTTTCAAAATTTAATTTTGGCCCTCAGCTGCTTGTATTGCACCTTTCACATGTTTGTTCTATCTACTTTTGCCTTGAGGCTTTCCAGCCTGTCTGTGATACAATATATATTTTAATTATTTGATTTGCTATTTTAACTGCATTTTTATTTTTGTTGACTTTTAAGATTCCTTGATTGTAGGCCATCAGCCGTGAAATAATTGGCTTTTTGAAACTCGTAGTTCTAAAGGTTCGGCTATGTGCCATTTTGGTTTAAAGGTGTTATTAAATTATAATAAATTACAATTTTGAGTGAACCTGACCAACACCTTATTTGGCCCTTTCCACAATCCTAGTCACCTGTTCTGCCCTGTGGGTTTAGTTAGCGGGCGTATCATTTAGAATCATTTAATATAAATGCTTTATCATCCAGTTTTAGTCTTAAGTTTTTTCTTAAATAACTAATCTGAAATAGATCTTAGTTGAACTCAAACAATGGGAACTCCAGGTTGGAATATGAACAATATAAGGAAAAGAGAGACTGCTGCTCACCACAAAGATGACAAGATGGGTTGCAGACAGGCACAACAAAAAGACACTAAACATTACCCCAAAGCCTTCTTTAGAAAATTTCACACACACACACACACACACACATTTCACTCATTCACAGTGTGCGTGTGGTGTTTTCTTCTTTAAAAAAAAATTAAAAGAAAAGAAGGCTTTGGTTTAAAGTGTCTTTTTGTTATGCCTGACCTGTCTTTAACTCAATGTATCATATTTACAGTGACTAGTAATCTATATTTTCCTTATATTGTTGATACAGATCTTAGCTGCTAAGGTGAAATGCTCTCTTCCTCCAATTCAAGCCTCATTTATAAGTAAATTGTTTGTTGACCTGTGCGTTATTGTATCACAGTTTGTTGTAAAAAATATACATATGTGTAGCCATCTGTTATGAACTGATGAATTCAGTTAAATGATTCTTGTTTTGTATGATGTTGAATAAAATTCCTGTCATTATTATAATTGTAATCAGTGGTGGCAGAACACCAGGAATGGCGCAGGATAAAGATTGATTTCCGAGAGGCCCACGTACCAGGAAAACAGACATTTAGCCTGAGGAGGAAGGTCAGAGAGGCTATAGAAATAGCCAAGTGTCCCGGCAACATGAACAGAGAAGACGGGTATCAACTCCCAGCATCTTGGCTGCCAGTAGTGACAGCTTTCTGGCAGGACAGCGGTCGCAAAGCAACTGGTGTGCAGTAGGCCACAGCGGCGGAGGGTTCACAGAGTGCTGACGTGCCCTAGTCAGTACTAGGCAGTTAGTAAACAGTGCTAATCCTTCAGTCGCCATTTCCTTTTTGCTGATTTCCACCAATGGCAAGCAACAAAGGAAACTCCAATGGAAAACACCTATTTCCACCAATGACAACATACAATGCAAAGACCAAAAAAGAACACCTAATGCCTTTCTTCCTCAGCCTCATATCCAATGACAGCAGTGCTCTATAGTATATAAGGGGTCGACAGAAGCGTCCTATCCCACGCGTCGGCTTTGACCCGTGACGTAAGGGTGTTGTCGTGTGTGACGTCATGAAGGCGCGGAGTTTGGTTTGTGAGTGTGGCGTGTTTGTAGATGTCATCGTGTGGTGGTTTGTTGTGCTCTCTGGTGGTATGTTCAGGGTTTTCGTTTGTGTGGTGTAATGGGCTCAGTTTGATTTTGCTCATTATCCAGAATTGTTATAGTGTCGGCTGTGTTTTGTAGTGGAATTCGTTTCAGTGAGTTAACAATTTTGTGTGAAGGTTAATTTAGTGTTGTTCGTTGTACATCGTGTGGTAATTTCAGTAAAATTATTCGGTTGTTGTTTTTGTTCAGGAATGAATATGACGGATAAAATTAACAGTGAGCAGGTCAAGGGAAGTGTTCGATCCCAATGTGTGGCTCTGTATGTTGATAATGGTATCGGGAGACGTTTTTGAGCTATATAAACCAAGGGAAGTGTTTGACCCTAATTTATGGGATCGAGAGCTGCTGTTGAGCTATATAGGTCAAGGGAAGTGTCCAATTGCAGATGATATTGTGTTTAGTGGTATTTGGGGAGTTTTGTGATGTCGGTTTTTTTCATCGTTTTGTGTGGTTTTGTATGGGGGTGGGTGTCTAAATTTGTTTATATTTAGTTTGCCCCCACCCAAAAACACCCCATTTCCCGCGCTTGTCCCATTAATGTCATTAGGCTTTTTGTGGAAAGTGTGTGTGTTTGTTTCTCGATGTATTTTTGTCCTCATAATGTGTACGTACCTTTTATGGTCGTTTCAGCCATATTTGTGACGTCATGGGTCAAAGCAGATGGGCAGGATCTGATGCTTCCATATTTCCTATATAAGTAATCAAACTAGTGCCCATTTAGCAGTTACCAATACACCCTGAGGAAGGCGTCTTGCAATATCCGCCGAAACATCGGAATTGTACAGTTGACAATGTGATCACAAACCCAGAAAAATTTATTGACTATAATAGTTGTTATTATTGAAGAGAACCAGTTATCCACTGCCACATTCCTAAATGAAGAAACCATTTTGAAAAACCACTGTAAGTTGTCTGTTTTACTATGCAAGTTGCTTTTATTGCATTACTGGCCAGTTCTCGTCCTTTGCCAGTTTCAAATGTGTAATATTGGTGATGTGTATGTCACAGTCTGTAACCAGTTTCATGCTATGTGGACACACACACACATACAACAGCTCATGTATGTAAAAATATTACTAACAGCAAACTTCCTGGTCCTCATAAATTCATGTAACAGTTCAGTGTGTACTTTTATATCCTCATATAATAGCATATGTTTTCACTTACTTTCATTTTCTTTTATGAGAATGTAACACCACTTTTTTATGAGAATGTAACACCACTTCAGTCTAGGAGAGAAATCTAAGTAGTAGAATGGTGTCAGTCTCATCCTAACTAAAACAAAAATTGATGTAGTAACAAACTTCCATGCTGTAAACATGACCAGTCTGTTTGACAATTCAGAGCAGATGGACTGAAAGGTATTGATATTGCAGTGCCGTGGTATTACAAACATTCAAACTAAACAGAAAACAAAATTCCCTGCAGTCCACATGACCCAGCCATTACAGGTTAAATAGGTTAGGTCTGATGACTTGGCAGGCATTTGTCAAAACAATAAAATACAAGGAAGTTAATTGGGGCAGTGAAATAAAAGAATCAAGTGAAGGTAAAGAGAAAGTATAACTGAAATATGGATGCTCTTGAAAATCAAATACAGGAAATAAATTTTGTCTAATAATTGGAATATATTTCCAAATCACATGTATTCTAGAAACCACTGAACTTTCAGGTTAAGTCAATAAAATATTTGCCTAAATAAATACTGGCATAATATTGTACGTATATTTTCAATTAAAATGTTGTGGATGCCAGAATCTTATAAAAGTTCTTGCATCTCACCAAATACGGTGATAAATTTCAAAGTTAGAGTTTAAAGGACTGTTTTGAGAGTTCTCTGTGAAATGATCTTAACTATAGTATTAACTTGTAGGTAGTGGGGAGCGGGTGTGGTAATTACAACAATAATAATCACTCCCTTCACTTACTATGAATACGTCCGTTCTCGCAGTGTATACACAATATGTTTAGCATAGAGCGCATATTACTGAGAACTGACCTGGCAAAGATATAGTTGTTCTTGCTGTGGTAGGGCAGCGATATTATCGGGGTCGGGGGTAGAGCCAGTGGTTCTACGTCCCCACAGAGCCCCCCCCCCCCCCCCCTCCCCACAAGTGTGGAGCACGATGACTGGTGTACGTCATGGTGCATTGTCTGCTGGAGATGGTGAGGGCTGACATGTCATAGTCCGCCAGGCACATGGATGGATGTAAAGGGTGGCCGGTATGTGACGTCAGCAGTGGTGCCGATGGGGCAGTGTTGGTGTCCAATGAGGTGTTGGTGGCTGGTGATGCATCATCCGGTAAGACTGTCGGCCTGCCAGCAGCAGTGTCTGGGGTGTCAGTCATCGTTATGAAGTGCAGGTAGCCATTCAAAGAAAGAGTGGATTTTAGATCTGCTGTGTCAATTGTAGGTGGAAGAGGCGTGAAGTGCTCTAATGACCTCCAGACGGTGTTGTAGCCCAACTATCTATTATTGAATTTGGCGATAACAACGAGTAGTGAGCCCTCCAGTGTTACAAAAATGTCTTCTGGGAGGTAGTCTTGCAGATCTAGGCTGACTGTAAATTGGCTTGAGGGGCCTGGAGCTGGAGACAGTGGAGGTAAACACTGTGTGGGTCCGCTAAAGTCCACACTGGTTTTAGGCAGTTCCGTGAGAGTGTTGTCATTTTTCCAGCTTACAAGGTATCGAAAGTGTTTGGCCCTTGTTTCAACAGCTTGTACAGGCGAGTGTACACATAGTGGAGAACGGATTTGATGGTGTCAGTCCTGAGCATGATGACATGTGTACACAATTGGAGGTCCTGCTGCACGAAGATAGTCGATTTGGCATGGTGTGATCTCTGCCAGCAAGGCAACCAGATCTTTGTTGTAGGCAGCTCATATGCCCAGCAGCACTCAGGGGAGGGCCTCTGTCCACTCCTGGTCATGGCATATGAGTGTCATCTTGAGGGTGCAGTGCCACTATTCCACAAGTCTGTTGGATTGGTGATGGTAGGCCATCATGTAGAACTGGTGTCACCCACAGAGGCGGCAGAGCTTGGCAAACGGGACCGACTTGAACTGCTGGACCTGGTCAGTTGTTAGGGACTCTGGGCAGCCAAAGCATGCAGTCCATAGTATGATGAAAGCCCGGGCAATGATGTCGGCCGAGATGTCAGTCAGACATGTGGCCTCCACCCATTGAGTTGTCCTATCTATGGCTGACAACATGTATCCATTTGAATCTGGGAGTGGCACCACCAGGTCTATGTGGACATGCTGGAAACGGCCCTTCAGGATGGGGAATTTCCTAAAAGGTGGTTGGGTGTGATGTCCTGTCTTCGAATTGGATGCAGACTCTCATCCACACAGCACAGTCCTGTTTAATGTTAGTCCAAACGAAATGTTTGGTTATGAGTTTCAGTGTCGGGTGTACTCCAGGCTGAGACAAGTTGTGGAGGAGGTCGAAAACCGCCTTCCTGAAGTTCTGTGGGATGACTGGTTGTTGCCTGCCATGGGATACATCCCACCAAGCTAGTTTTATTGTGCTTGCAGTGGTGCACTGCTTGACCTGGAGGCCCATTGTGTGTCCAGACACCAGGTTTTGAAGGTTGGTGTCAGTTGCTTGTGCCTCTGCTAGGTGGTCGAAGCCATGTTTTCTGCTCCCCATATGTAGCAGACATCCGTAATATATTGTAAAATCAAGTCCACATGGTGGAATCATTGAGAAGAGGTATTGGCTGGTGGGTTTTTCATAGCAGCAGCCAGAGGGCGGTGATCTGTGTAGACAGTAAGTGGCCAGCCCTCGATGTCATCTTGGTAGTACCAAAGTGCTTTGTATATCACCAAAAGCTCATG
Source organism: Schistocerca nitens (assembly GCF_023898315.1). NCBI lineage: Eukaryota > Metazoa > Arthropoda > Insecta > Orthoptera > Acrididae > Schistocerca > Schistocerca nitens. Next base: position 16,015,199 of record NC_064619.1, read on the forward strand.
GTCGAAGGTTTACCACATTTTCTGGGAGTCGGCAAGTTTCCACAAGAAAAACTATAGGGGCTCAGTTGCTCTGGGGACTTCCTGTTGTAGCACTGCCCCTATCGCCTGGTCGTTGGCATTGGCCATTAAAACCATATGGGCGACCGGTGATGGGAGTGCTAGGGTGGTGATCTGAGCGAGCTCGGTTTTGATGATCTCACAAGCTGCTTGCATATCGGGAGTCCAACTGAGCTTACATTTGCCTGACGTGATCTTGCCGTGGAGTGACTCTCCGAGCAGCAGAAGTGTTCCTGTGGCATGGGGGAGGTGTTGTCAGTAAACATTAATTACCCCTAAAAAACGGCACAACTCTTGATAATCCATTGGGGGTAGTAGGTTACGGGTTTGGTCTATCTTTTCTAGGGTGGGGTGGATGCCCAAAGCATCTGTGAGGTGGCTTACAAATGTAATACATTTTTGCCGGAGTTGGCATTTGTCCTCATTGACCACAACACTATGCTCTGCTTGTTTGTTGAATACTGCTTGGAGGTGTTCTAATGACCCTGAGCTGTTTGTGAGGAGATGATTACATCATCCAAGTAACAACAGCATGGTAAAAACAAGCCATCATTGCCAATTCTGAGCTGGATTCTTTAGTCCAAAGGGCATAAAGAAGAATTCAAATAGGCCAAACAGTGTAATTATTGCCATCTTTGGGATGCCCTCCATTGCCATTGGGATCTGTGGATAAGCTCTTTTGACATCGATCATGCTAAAGATGGTTGCACCAGCCAGTTCGTGGGAAAAGTCCTGAAAATTGGGCATGGGGTAACTGTCAATGATGGTGTGCCTGTGCAAATGACTGTAGTCCCCGCATAGGCACCACATTTTTCATTCTCATAGTAATTGGTGAGGCCCACACACTGGTGCCCTCACGTAACAGTTCCTCAATCGCAGCCTTGGCTGGTTTTAGTTTGTGAGAGGCAAGGCAGCGTGATAGTATTAATTCTGTGTGCAATACCATCACGTATGATGTTAATCTTTCAATGGGGCTGATGTGGAGTAACACATGAGGCACATGATCCACTCATGGAGGTGATATCACTGTTTACACTTGATCCGCTCATGACAGGAACATTGCTGTTTAAATGTCTATGGGTAAGGGGTGTGGTTGTCCAGTTGAACTGTGATAGAAGCCATGCCTATCACAGGAACCACTGAATCATTTGCGGCATGTAGTTGTATACTGGATGGTGTACGTTTTCCAGGTGCCAGTTGAGGTGGCAGCATGCTAAAGTCGGCGCTCCTGTTGCCTAGGAAATATGCTCTAAGATGGTTGTCACAGAGAAAGAGCTGTGCGCCATTGGAATGTAGACACAGGATATGATGAGTGTTGTCATGTTTCATAGCGAGGTGGCTTCAAGAAGGGGAGCGACCTGAGGTGCCTGTGTCAGGCTGCTGTACTAGTTCGGGTAAGTGCAGGGTGGACGACAGCGACAGCGTTGGCACCAAAGCGTGCATGGAACCAGCAGGGGCAGTGTGGACGAGTAGGTGCAGCATCCTGGCTGGATGAGTTGTTGTGATGGTTAGGCATGGGTCGACGGTCAGGTGTGAATGCGGTGGGAGGTTGTTTACATTCCGCAACAAATGTGGCACCAGGGTTAGTCACGGTATTTCAGTTTTGATGCCTCACCACAGTGGAGTCTTGCGAGGCTGCTGTTGGCGTGGTGTGGAAGGGCTCGGCTGAGGTCAGAGCAGCTCGCCGACTGTCAGTTGGCCGCATTGAACACTTTGTGGTGGTCTCCATGGGTGCTGCCACTGTGCAGGCTGGCCCTTGCTGACTGTGGACGTAACAGGTGTTGACGTCGGTGCCGGAGCCAATGTGAGTGTTTGTCAAGGCGTGATGTGTGAGGGCAAGCATCCGGTCGGCGAGGTGTAACCACGTTTCTAGCAGTTTGTTCTCATCCATTAGGATGGCCATCTGTATGTTTTCGGGCAGCGTGAGAATCATAGTGATCAGAGAGCATGATCTGGTAAGAGGTTTGTGTTGATTCGGAGGCGTAACCTGTGTCAGAACACTGATGGAATATCATGGCCCCGCAATGTTTCAGGAATGGCTATGTGGAATTACTGTTCAGGTGAATATGACAGGTGCTATAGTATGAGCATCTTCACTGTCTCATATCTGTCACTGGATGGTGCATGCAGTAGGAGGTCACTGATAAGATCCATGTTGGTGTGGAGGTGGTTAAAAAGCACCAAAAACTTGTTGTGGTCATCTGTGATCTCAGCTGACTGCATCATGCACTCACAGAGTGCAAACCATGCTTGTGGAAAATCAACTCGTAGCAGTGGCAGATGTAACTCGATGTGTGGCTGGCTGTAATCTGCCTGGTGGCGAGGGGTCAGGACATGTATTACATTGATGTAATCATGTGAAGTACTTGGTGTGGGTACATAAACACTGTCTGGTGGCGTTGGTAGAGGCAGCAGCTGGCATTGTGACATGGTAGTCGCAGTAGGTGTATCAGTAATGTGGGCGTCGTGACCGATTATCATGGGACGTGGTGCGGGAGTCACGGTTGATGCATCAGCGCTGTGGAGGACTGCGTTGTAGTGGGGACCCGAGGAATGCGGCACAGTGGACAGGTCGTGTTTGGTGGCAATCATGGCAGATGATGCATCAGTGTACGTCACTCAATGCGGCAACTATTGTAGGTACTACTTGTGTTCCTACGGTGTGTGGGTCACAGTTGCGATCAGGCTCGCTTTATTGATATGATGTGGTCATGAGGTGTGAAAACCCTGTGCGGTTGCAGGTAGACATGGTGTACCTGCTTGTTGAGTGACGTCACATGGCAGTCATGGCCCAGAGCGGCTGTTGTCAGTGTGATGTTGTCGTGATGGCATTACGCAGGTTGCTCCGCGACCGTAACAAGTGTAATGTCACCCAGGTGACATACAGTATCTCGCAGAATGTAAAGTTCAGGCGTAGGCCATGGGAAAACATGGTCTGGCACAGGAAAGCCACTTGTAGAGCAGATTTGTCCGCAATAACCCATAAATATTGGTTTTCTGCAGTGGAAGGCAGTTATATATGGTGGCGGTTGTCTGTCAACAATTGCGTTACTCTGGAGGGTGTCTGTAATTTGATACGTTGCACATGAAATGTCAATATGCTTTGAGTCATTAGAATGAAAATAACTGCAGTGTAGTTCATTAACACTGTCACTGATCAATATATTAGTAGCACTAGTTAGGTTGGAGGTGGAGACAATGGAAGGCAGCCATTGTTCACCGTATATGGTCACTGTCGCAGTAGCACCTTTAATTAAGGGAGTGGCAGACTTCGTCTCACCAGCTTCACTGACAACATCATACTTGAATTGCAATTTAGTGTGGTTTGTCTATTTGCCAGGAGGTAACAATGCCCTGGTTCAGCGGTTGTTGAAACAATGGGAGCATTGTTGACCATTCAAGAACCACAGTTGCACTGGTTATATCGTCTGTGAATCAGCAAGAACACCAAATAGATGCACAAATAAATCATCTGTAGTGATGTCAGGCGATGAAGCACCACCATGGGGCGTATTCTTCATGGCGTGAAGTTTGTATGCGTGTGACTGGCAGTGTGCTGGCACAAGTATAACTCAGTATTTCGTGATGCAGTTGAAAAGAAAATAACAGGGTCACTGCTGTCGGAGGTGAGGAGTGGGCATGGTAATTACGACAATAAATAATCATTCACACTTTTATTCTTGCAGCATATACACAATGCATTTAGCACAGAGTGCATACTGCAGAAAACTGATCTGATAGATACAGTTGTTCTTGCTGCGGTAGGGCAGTGATATTATTGGGGGGTAGACCCAGTGGTTCTATGTCCCCACAAACTCATTCAATAGAATTTCTGAGAGTGCTTGACTAAACTCTTCTTAGTGTTCAGTGGCTTGTATGAATAATCTGCTACTTGTTTTTAAATTCACTGAAGGTAGCAAAAAAATTGTAAACTGATTCATTTGAAAAAAGGTAAAAACTGAAACAATGGCAGGACCATGAAATAGAACAAATAAAGACAGGCTTTCCAGCAGTGTCATACTGTTATTTCTGAGTTGGGAGTATTTTAATTATTTCTTTTTTAAATAAATGCACAAGGAAATAGGATGGAATGTAAAATTTTAATGGATGAATCACCAGCACTGGTGTAGATACTTGACTAAATGTTAAACAAGCAATAATAAATAAATGACAGCTAAATATTGTACCTGGAACACAGCAGCTCTTTTGAGATGCAAGATATTTAATTATACTAATAAGTTATTGCAGTTTCTAGGCCCTGTTTGGTTAAATTTTCAAGCTGAAGTCACACAAGAGGCCTGCAACAATTATATGAGTAACTGAGCATGTTGCATTTTCCTATTACTACTTTAAGTTGCTAATAACAAGAGATCAATTGTTACTGAAACTTTCTTATTAATGTGTTTCAGGCAATGCCCATCTTCAGAATATCTGTCAAAAAACATCACAGCTGCCATGCAAGCCCAAACTATGTATGACATTAAGAGCAAGTATATGGATTCATCAACAAACAAGTTTACATACCACAGAAAAACCTTACTTCAGAATATCATGTCCACTGTTATCTATTGTAACACTAGTATTCACCTGACAGTGCTATGCCATTACAAAATTAGCTATCATAATGTACCACTAGGTAGCATGATTGTTGGGGTGCTGGGATCTTGTGTCAAATTTCGATGGACAGTTGTTAACAAAATCAGCTATAAAACCATAGAATAACCATAAAGCACGTTAAAGGGTTTTTTTCCTTTATGAAAACTACAAATCATAAAAGTGCAAAAGATCACTTTCAAACAAAAATTCACCATTAATGTATGTGGTACGAAGAAGGGATGATGCAATGGTAAGGGAAGGAAAGGAGGACAAGAGGGACACAGTGCAAGGAACACAAAATATCAGCTTGACAGCCAGCAATCTCTAGCATTGGCAAACTTAAAATATGGAAGAGAGACCTACTGTAAGTCTATTAGGTGTTGCAAAACGACACAATAAGGTGAAAGACAAATTTCTTCTAAGTGCATAAACATGTTATTAAATTATCACAGCTGCATATGCATGAACATGTAATGTATTCCATATAATGTATATAATAGAGGGAAACATACCACGTGGGAAAAATATAGCTAAAAACAAAGATGATGAGACTTACCAAACAAAAGCGCTGGCAGGTTGATAGACACACAAACAAACACAAACATACACACAAAATTCAAGCTTTCACAACAAACGGTTGCTTCATCAGGAAAGAGGGAAGGAGAGGGAAAGACGAAAGGATGTGGGTTTTAAGGGAGAAGGTAAGGAGTCATTCCAATCCCTGGAGCGGAAAGACTTACCCTAGGGGGAAAAAAGGACAGGTATACACTCGCACACACACACATATCCATCCGCACATACACTGGGACAAGCAGACATTCCATATAATGTTATTTACAATTGACGAGTAAGTCAGGATAGGGAGAACCATGGGTGAATATGCACCGGAATGGGTAGGAGGATTGCGGAGGAGTATAGGGCACTCGGAAAAATTTGTCTGTATTGACTTCTAATGCCACTGCACTAACAAAGCCACAAAACAATAAAATACCTTAAAATTTACAAAAAAGCAATGAAGAACAGCAACAGTATTCTCCAGGCCTTAGAAGAGATCATGTACTCCAACATTAAACATAGGAAAATGACATGCATTTGAATACACCATGAATAACGTTAAAATTGCAGTACTTTATCTCAAATCTAATAAGAAATCATCTATCAGTTAAATAAAAATCACTCAACCTGGCTAAAAAAAAACACGTCAGTTTATTTTTATAATGATTAGTTGTGGGATGCACAAGTGAGGGGAGAGGAGCATGGGAAAAAGGTGGAGTTGATTGTGCATGATTAAATGGAAAGTGACCATGTGACCATGCATGGTCAAAGGAAAATGTAAACAGAAAATACGAGGTGTGGCTAGAAAAAAACCGGACTAGTACTGGTGAAACAATAAAACGAATGCAATAAGGCTGAAAGTCGCGTGGCCTGTCACGTGACTCTCGCTCCGCCTACTGCTCGAGTTTCATCTGCCTCCTGCACTCAGTCTGCCCGTGGCGTCTGTTTTAAGTAGTTGACGTTTTGTCTGTGCATCGGAAAATGTTGAGTGTACAGAAAGAACAGCATGTTAACATCAAATTTTGTTTCAAACTAGGAAAATCTGCAAGTGAAACGTTTGTAATGTTACAACAAGTGTGCGGCGATGATTGTTTATCGCGAACACAAGTGTTTGAGTAGTTTAAACAATTTAAAGATGGCCGCGAAGACACCAGTGATGACACTCGCACTGGCAGACCATTGTCAGCAAAAACTGATGCAAACATTGAAAAAATCGGTAAACTTGTTCGACAAGATTGCCGTTTAACAATCAGAGCAGTGTCTGAGTTAACAGGAGTTGACAAGGAAAGTGTTAGGCAGATTCTTCATGAAAGTTTCAACATGAACAAAGTGTGTTCAAAAATGGTTCCAAAGTGTCTCACAATTGAACAGAAGGAACGCCGAAGAATGATTTGTTCTGACATCCTGGAAAACATTGAAAGTGATCCCACCTTCTTACAAAATGTTATTACTTGCGATGAAGCGTGGTTTTTTACTTATGATCCCGAAACTAAACGCCAATCGATGCATTGGAAAACTCCTGGTTCTCCACGACAAAAAAAGCACGTATGTCAAAATCGAAATTCAAGGCAATGATGATTGTTTTTTTTGACATCAAAGGGATTGTGCACATTGATTGGGTACCAGAGGGACAAACAGTGAATCAGCATTACTACATTAGCGTCCTGGCTACCCTATGTGAGCGAGTACGGAGAAAACGGAACGATTTGTGGAGAAAAAAGTCATGGATCCTTCACCAAGACAATGCCCCACCTCACAGTGCGTTGTCAGTGAAGACGTTTTTGGCAAAACACAACATTCCCATCTTAGATCATCCACCCTACTCACCTGATTTGGCCCCCTGTGACTTTTTTCTTTTCCCTAAAGTCAAGTCAGCTTTGAAAGGAACTAGATTTGAGACTGTTGAAGCAGTAAAAGAAAAAGCGACGGAAGTAATGTATGGACTTACCGAAAATGATCTGCAGCATTGCTATGAACAGTGAAAAATTCGCATGGAGCGGTGTAGAGACCGAGGAGGAGAGTACATTGAAGGAGATAACATGAAATTGTAAATAATTGTAAATAAATGTTTTTTCCAGCATCAGTCCGGTTTTTTTCTAGCCGCACCTCGTAGACTTAAACTGTGCGAGGAAGGGAGGGGGGATCAGGGAGTCATATGAAACAAGGGCAGAAGGGAATAGGGAATGGTGCCTTCAGTTGATTGTGGAACCACAGAGAAAACAGACACCATTTTACTGTTCCTAGTATTGGTGATTATGAATACCAGTACTAATGGGTAAATTTATACGTCACTTTATAATGACTAGTATTGATAGTCATTAGGTGTTGGATGCAGTAATATGGTCTTTGTGAAACTGGTCTGGCCTGTGGCTTTGCAATCAGGTGAAGGCTTTCTTTCTTCTCCCCATGTTTGTATATTGTTTACTGTATTGCATAATTAATGACTTGTTTTCATGGAGTATTACTAAAATGTTGCATGTGTTTACATATTCAGCCAAGCATGAGATTGTTTAGTGTTTGCATTCTTTGCAGTATTATGTAACATGTGCATTGGCTACCTATACAAATCACCAGATGAAAGTGGGGTTGCTGTTAATTCGTATAATACACTGCTATAAAAATTGCAGCTGTGCATTAGGACATGTGGTCCACAGTCTTATCTTAATGTTATGGTATAATTTATGGTTCTGTACATATCATCTCCCCAAGCCCCCATCCTCACCCCTTTATTTCCTATTAATTCTTCCCTTGCCCATGCCTGCTCACCTTTCCATTACTCATGCAAAATATAATCCACCTCCACTCCCCACCCAAATGCACACTCTGCCTGTGTAATTAAGTCAAATCTGTCAAGGAAACAGACATGATACCATTCAACTAAGCCATGTGGTCTAACACGTAGAACAAGTTCCATTCTGTGGTGCAACAATGATTAAGATAAGTAGAGTCTGCATTGGCCAAGGAAACAGACTGGTCTTCTGGCCACCCAGGAAAATTAAAGGAAGACAACCTGTCAAAGATACTCCAGCCTCAGATTACCAGGGATGTATAATATTCCTTGCAAGTGGGGCATGAGTTACGTAGGGCAGTCTGTACAGACTGATGCTACTTGCTGTGTCGAACATTGCCATATTAAGTGCAGAAACATTAAAAACAGCAGTTTTCAAGAGAAACATTAAAAATAGCAGTTTCTGAGAACAGCCCAATGAATAAGCACAAGATTGACATCTTGGGTTGTTGGGTGTTCTGCCGGATATCAGCGTCGTACTTGCACGATATTTCGGTCACGTAGCTCGTAACCTTCATCAGGTGCGACCTGAGACTGCTCCTCGAGTGGAGCATTCTTATGCATCCAGTTTGCCACAACAAACCACCGGATCAGTGGCCCAGTTTCGCGACCACGTGGGTACAAGTGCACCCAACATATCCTCTTCACCCAGCAACATTGTGCTACGACAGTGAGACTGCCAACAGGTTTCACCAGTGTTTTATGGTCCTACCACAAAGGGTCATGGCCAGTGTGTGCAGAAAACTCTCGTTGTTGCCACTTTAAGCTCCAGGTATGGATTTTTTGTCCCATTACAAGCTCTCCCCAAATATAGTCAAGTGTTCAGTGTTACATCACCCGTCTAACACTCAGATACCATGCTCCAGCACCCATACTCCTCATTCCGTTTCCGCCGCAACATGGGATTTAGTTCAAGAGTGTTCCGTCCTCGCGGGCAAGATTGTGACCTGCGTCACTAACCTACTTTCAGAATATGACTCAGCAGTGCAGCTCCATCGGGAGAATAACGAGCTGAAACAATGCATTGCTCACACTTACAATGAGCTTGCTGAGGCCCGCACCTTGCCGTTGAAACTGCAATCTGCAGTTCCTTCACTAGATCGAACTTTATCGCCAAGCATCAGTTTGAACACTCATCAGGTTAGTTCAAAAACATTCATTGTATGTGACAATTCGCGTTCAGTGACCTCCACACTGTCCAAGCACCCACTACGCACAGTGCCTCGTGTTTCAAACACTGTCTCTAATAACAGTCGCTCGCACAGCACGACCACGCCCATTATGCAGGCAGCCGCCCCGCTTGTTGATAAACATTCCCCCTCTCCCACGTGCCAGCCAAGCAACTTGGCGGCCATCGCTGTCCCTCGCACAATGCCAGCACCTCTCTCACCCGCACCGGTTGTCCAAGGCAAAGTTAACAACACACAGTCGCTGCACACCCCACTCCGCTCCGTGCTGCGCGTGCAGCCGACCTCTACAAACAAGCACCCGCGTATAGGCATTTGACTTTCGTGCTGCCTTTTCCCACTCCCGCTAACGGCTATGCCCCTTCGCACCCCACTCGTCCCAAAACTCCATGGCAGAACATTACTCAGCCTCGTGTGCAGTTCTCACTCTTCTGTCACTGATGGAATGACACACACGATAATTACCACTGCTGGCCCTCCTATTAGACACAAAGTTAGACACCTCAACCCCATTAAGTTGTGCAAAGCCTGCCAGCAAATTAATAAACTTCTGGAGGCAGGCGTCCTACAGCCATTCACCAATTCACCTCATCACCAAACACAACTGTTCTTTTCGAATGTGTGGTGATTACAGACGTTTAAATGCTCGCACTGTCATGGACACTCACCCCGTGCCAAACATAAATTATTTTACTCATATGTTATTGGGCGCCACAATCTTCAGTGTGATTGACTGCAAACGTGCTTATCACCAGATTCCCATAGTGCCGGAAGACATTCCAAAGACTATGATCATCATGCCACTCAGTTTGTTCCAGTACAACTTCATGCCATTCGGTTTCAAGAACATGACACAAACGTGTGCAACGTTTGATTGACTCAAGCTTATGATGATTCGAGTTCTGCTTTGCATACCTGGATGACATATTCATTTTCAGCAAATTGACTGAAGACCACGAAGATCATATATCCGAGGTCTTCCAGACTTCGGCATCCAACGGTGTTGAGGTCAACAAAGAAAAATTCCAATTTCGTCAGTCTTCTGTGACATTTCTGGGTTACACCATCTCTGCAGACAGAATACTGCCTCCCAAATCCTGTGTGCAGGCTATAACGTCATTGCCACCCCTAGCTACGTACAAAGAACTCAGACGTTTCCTGGGTACTATAAATTACTACTGCCGTCATCTACCTTCTGCCGTCAGTGTGCAGGCCCCACTGATGGACTCGCTCTCCGACAAACAAACTTCAGGCGTTAAACTAGTCCGTTGGACTGAACCCATGCTAGAGGCTTTCAGGGCTCTTAAAACAGCTTTATCTCACACACTTGTACTCGCCCATCCTGATCCGTCTGCCGATTTGTTCATCACTACGGGCACCAGCGATGTTGCGGTCGGGGCAGTATTACAACAGAGCAAAGGTGACACAGTTTCACCACTTCATTTCATCTCCACAAAACTGTCTATAGCACAGAAGAAATATTCTGGTTTTGATAGAGAGCTTCTGGCAGTGTACGAGGCTGTCAAACATTTCCACATTGTCATCGAGGTCCGTCCTTTCTTCATTCTTACTGATCACAAACCACTGGCAGACTACTTCTGCAACCCGCCGGAGGATCCACCCGTCCCCGACATTTCCGCCACTTCAACCTGGTCTCTCAGTTTACTACAGACATACGCTACATCAAAGGCACAGAGAACATCCCCGCTGATTTCCTCTCGCGGATCAATGCCGTTTCAAGCATCGTCGATTTGTCCAACCTCACTGCTCTACAAGCTTCAAACAAGGACACTCAGGGTCTGCTCACAGACCCCTGTCTTCGCTCGTGTTTACCAAGGCTAAGTTCCCTGGCATTTTGGACGAAGTGAGGTGCGACTCTTTTATGGGCATTCTGCGGCCTTTGCTCACACCCCTGCTGCGCCGACAGGTTTTTGACGCCTTGCATAATCTCGCCCACCCCAGCGTCCAAGCCACCACTCGCCTCGTCACCGAGTGTTTTGTATGGAAAGATGTGAAACGGCACTGTCAAACATGGGCACACAGCTGCATTTCCTGTCAGCGAAACAAAATAGGATGTCACACCTCTTCACCACTCGGCAAGTTTGACATCCCTAAGGGACGTTTCCGTCATGTACATATCAACCTTATCGGTCCCCGGCCTCCGTCAGAGGGCCACAGGTATATCCTGTCCACAATAGACTGATTGCCTTGTTGGGTGGAAGCCGTCCCCTTACCCAACATCACAGCAAAAACTGTGGCCAAAGGATTCGTTTCTTCTTGGACCACTAGGTTCGGCTGTCCGTCCACCGTCACAACCGACCATGGTCGACAGTTCCGATCTGTGCTTTTTACGATTCTCTGTAATCTTTGCAGTACTAAAAAGATCCATACGACAGCCTACCACCCGCAAAGCAACGGGTTGGTGGAACGATGGCACTGCACGCTTAAAACTGCACTCAGGTGCCATGCCTGTCTCTGGTCCGAGACACTTCCTTGGGTGTTGCTGGGCCTACATTCTATATTTAAACCAGATTTACATGGGATGATTTCCAAATTCATTTCGGTGAAAACCCGGTTTTATCTGGGGAACTAATTCTCCCCCAAGATCCCGGAGATTCCCCCTCCTTCCCAGACTTTATTGGAAGGGTGCATGCACACTTTAGAAACACCTGGCTACACCTGTCAGCCATTCCCCACCTGACACTTATGTGCCGACCGCACTCAGCTCTTTCTCACACGTCACGCTCAGGCATGATTCTGTCAGACAACCCTTACAACCTCCTTATCTCAGCCCCTTCGAAGTACTCTGGAGGGGCGAGATGACGTTCGACATGATGATAAAAGATTGCCCGCAAACCGTTTCTCTACACAGGCTCAAGCCTGCCTTCGTAGACTCCCACACCTCTCTGCCATTCCAGTCGGACTGCCCGAGCACATGTTCTCTTGACGAACCCGCTAACAAGTCTGTTCAACCTACGGTTGGGTTTTCTCGATCCAACAGTTCACCACTGCAGTTCGTGGGTTCCTCAGAAATGTCATCATCATCCCTATTCACAGGTTTTGAAGACGTTTCTGGTACTAGACACCTTGACACACCGTCCTTCATTTTGCACTGCAACATAACACCTGACTGCATCGACGACGTGTCGATTATGGTTTTAGATAATTGTGTGCTTGTACTGCTCACCAACAGCACAGACCCGACCCCCACCGAGGAACTCAATGTCAAGATAGGGCACAGCTTGTCCCTCCCACAAGAGTATGACCCGTCATGTATTTGAGCTTTCATTTCTTCGGGCGGCTCAGTAAGCATATGGGGAAGGCACACTCTCACACCGCCTCCTCTTCCATGCCGCTACTCCCGAGTTGGCCAACACATCATTCTCCCCGCTGATTTTCGGATTACGAGTTGGACCGGCAGCCACCCACTGCACCTTCGCACACCGAGCCGACGGAGATGGAGCTTCCGGTCGTGCACCTGCCGTCTCGCACCACTCACGCCAACGCTAACACTCACACAACCCCCCCTTCAGGGCTCATAGGCCGTACTGTGGTGATGGGGGAGGGGGGGGGGGGGGGGCGGCAGTGTGGCGTTGATAGGTCACATCAACCACACAAATTACAATCTTTGGAACATTAACTACACTGATGAGCCGCCATGTTTAATTCAGTCTGCCTTTGTACTTCATGTAGTGTTCATGTGTATCAGTCTTTATGGTAAAACCTATGTGTATATAGAAAACTTGGGAACTGTTTACTACATATATTATGATCTGTATCCAGAATCCCATGTACTCTAGCAGTACTTAAGCATGGGTAGCACTAGTGCTCTATGCACAGAGTCCTTTAGAGATAACCATACTTTTCTTAAACTCTCCCAAAGAACCAAAGGCGACCATTAACGCCTTTTGTACTACAACTCTTACATGCCTGTTGCATTTTATATTGCTTTGCTACATTATACCTAGATATTTAAACAATGTAATTGTAGTGCTGTATTTAGAACATTATACAACTGTTTTTCTTATTCATCTGCATTACATTTTTTTTTTCACTTTAGATCTAGCTGCCATTCATTACACCAATTACAAACTTTGTCTAAGTCATCCTGTATCCTCCTGAGGTCACTCAACAAAGACATCTTCCCATACACCACAGCATCGTCAAGAAACAGCTGCCGATTCCCACTCACCATGTTTGCCAAATCATTTATATATACAGAGAATAATACCAGTCCTATCACACTTCCCTGAGGCACTCCTGATGATACCCCTGTCTCTGATGAATACTTGCCATCATGGACAATTTACTTGGTTCTATTACTTAAGAAGTCTTCAAATCACACACATATCTGCATACCTATTCTGTATGGATTTCACCATCCAATATGAGTGATGGTGCTGCTAGCTGTGCTGGACAGCAATACAACTGTAGACTACGGATGCAGAGAACATCACCTTAGCATACGCCATCTCCATGATGTCATCAAGATGTAATTTAGCCAATCAGATGGTGTCCACTGGGCATACAAGCGTGAGTCTCAACAGTTTTATGACAGTCAGACTTAGTCCCTGCTGATGGAGTTATGAAAAGTTTGGGATTTTATACAGATTTGACATGGCAAGTTAGCAGAACTTTTTATTCATGTGAATAAAATTATTGTGTATAACTGATAGCTTGTGGAACTCAGAGAATGTGAAATAAAGGTTGTGGTAACAGACAGATCAGTGGCATTGCCTAATATTTTGTGTGCACCATATTTAAGTGCTCTTTCCCATATTTAATGCATTTTTCATAATAAAAACGAAAACTACTGGGTTATACACAAAAACATATAATAGACAGCGAACAAGCATCCGATGTGTGTTTTGATGCATATTACATACATATATCGTACACAAACTGCAGAAATATCAGGGACATTCCATTATGTAACTTTTACTCATATTCGATGTGTTTTTCTGCATTTGATACTGCTGGTATGGATGCAAAGACAAATTTGTAGTTAAGTATTGCAAGCGTCTGAGTGGTAATTACATTAATAAAATGCACTTAATATATTAAAAAAACATTTAAAGACATTGTGCAGAAGGTGCAATATTATGTGTTATGCTATAAATCACTCTGTCATCCAACTAATAATTCGCAATCAATTGGTTCCAATTGATCACATACACTTTAATCTGTAACTCTGATTACACTATGGATTAGTACGTCACTATAAATGAGATTATTTGCATTTGAACATTTAATTCTCTTAACAGAAGCTTGATTCAAGCAATCTATATTGACTTAACGTTCCAAAATGACAGCTTTTGGCGGGTCTGTATAAAGGCTTTGGTCAGCAAGTGACTGACGTCACTTATATCAATAGAGCTGCTTAAAGTTCTAGTCACCAGGCAATGGTGTCATGCTTTCGTCCTCTTTGATGACATCATGAAGCAATTCCTCAGGGCCCGTGAGGCGCACATATAACCTACAGTCCCATCTCAACCTTATCTTTAGTTTGTCATTTTTGCCTACTGAATGACGGTTTTCCTTTGTGAATATCATGACTAAGATTAGCAACATTACTGCCACTACTACACTCCTGGAAATTGAAATAAGAACACCGTGAATTCATTGTCCCAGGAAGGGGAAACTTTATTGACACATTCCTGGGGTCAGATACATCACATGATCACACTGACAGAACCACAGGCACATAGACACAGGCAACAGAGCATGCACAATGTCGCCACTAGTACAGTGTATATCCACCTTTCGCAGCAATGCAGGCTGCTATTCTCCCATGGAGACGATCGTAGAGATGCTGGATGTAGTCCTGTGGAACGGCTTGCCATGCCATTTCCACCTGGCGCCTCAGTTGGACCAGCGTTCGTGCTGGACGTGCAGACCGCGTGAGACGACGCTTCATCCAGTCCCAAACATGCTCAATGGGGGACAGATCCGGAGATCTTGCTGGCCAGGGTAGTTGACTTACACCTTCTAGAGCACGTTGGGTGGCACGGGATACATGCGGACATGCATTGCCCTGTTGGAACAGCAAGTTCCCTTGCCGGTCTAGGAATGGTAGAACGATGTGTTCGGTGATGGTTTGGATGTACCGTGCACTATTCAGTGTCCCCTCGACGATCACCAGTGGTGTACGGCCAGTGTAGGAGATCGCTCCCCACACCATGATGCCGGGTGTTGGCCCTGTGTGCCTCGGTCGTATGCAGTCCTGATTGTGGCGCTCACCTGCACGGCGCCAAACATGCATACGACCATCATTGGCACCAAGGCAGAAGCGACTCTCATCGCTGAAGACGACACGTCTCCATTCGTCCCTCCATTCACGCCTGTCGCGACACCACTGGAGGCGGGCTGCACGATGTTGGGGCGTGAGCGGAAGACGGCCTAACGGTGTGCGGGACCGTAGCCCAGCTTCATGGAGACAGTTGCGAATGGTCCTCGCCGATACCCCAGGAGCAACAGTGTCCCTAATTTGCTGGGAAGTGGCGGTGCGGTCCCCTACGGCACTGTGTAGGATCCTACGGTCTTGGCGTGCATCCGTGCGTCGCTGCGGTCCAGTCCCAGGTCGACGGGCACGTGCACCTTCCGCCGACCACTGGCGACAACATCGATGTACTGTGGAGACCTCACGCCCCACGTGTTGAGCAATTCGGCGGTACGTCCACCCGGCCTCCCGCATGCCCACTATACGCCCTCGCTCAAAGTCCGTCAACTGCACATACGGTTCACGTCCACGCTGTCGCGGCATGCTACCAGTGTTAAAGACTGCGATGGAGCTCCGTATGCCACGGCAAACTGGCTGACACTGACGGCGGCGGTGCACAAATGCTGCGCAGCTAGCGCCATTCGACGGCCAACACCGCGGGTCCTGGTGTGTCCGCTGTGCCGTGCGTGTGATCATTGCTTGTACAGCCCTCTCGCAGTGTCCGGAGCAAGTATGGTGGGTTTGACACACCGGTGTCAATGTGTTCTTTTTTCCATTTCCAGGAGTGTATTTCTACTATTACTACTCCTACACCTGCTACTATAATTTAAAATACCACTGTGCCATTTTTACAGTCAGAGAGTTGCCATCTCTTCTTGCTTAGACAGCTTGCATGTGCAATGTAGTTAGCAAGTCAGAACCATGTATTCATACCTCGATATTTACTTCCTAAATACAGTTCACAATACAACTACACAATGACAACAGCTATCAGCCATGATTTTTCATTGTTGCCAACATACTTCTGGAAGACATTCACATGAAGTATAGCAGAATTAAGCTGCTTGATGGTTTACATTAACTTAATTTATAATAGTTTTAAGTCAAATGAGTTTTTGCTTTGTATAATAAATTAAATGCTGAAGCAATCATATTTCATTCCTTTATTCTTTCTTCAACTCATTCTGCCATTTTAACAAAATAAAATAAATGCAATTTTTACAAAATTTAAAATGACTGCAAACTGATTTGTAAAATGTCTCATCTTAAAGAAATTTTGTGGTGATTCCAAAACTGGTGTTAGATTTTGCATGTCTGTAATATTTTTGAAGTTATAAATAATTTAATATTATGATTAATATTTTAATAATATTAATTCAGCTGACACATTTGGGTTACTGTTGTATGTGTAGAACATGGTCTTTTGTCCGCTAGTGGCAGTTGAACGAACATTACTTTTGAAAATATGTGTTTAACTGAATTTGAATAGTGCATCACAGCTCCTTTTGTCACTAAACACAGACACAAATTCCAGTCATGGACTAGGCCTGTTCCAACTGCTACCTATGAGGTAATATGAAGAACGATCTATGATAGTGGGGCACGTTGTGACATAGCAAGATGGAATCATGTTTCTGCATTTTTTAAAAGGATAGACTGCTATTCATCATATAGAGGAGGTCATGAGTCAGAGACGGGGACAATGAAAAGACAACTAAACACGGGAGCTTTTGATCAAAAAGTCTTCTAAAGTAGGCAACACATACACATTCTGAAGTAGACAACACATACACATTCATGCAAGCACAATTCACACACACACATGACCATTATCTCTGGCTATTGAGGCCAGACTGCAAGTAACTGAACATGATAGGAGAAGCAGTCCGAGTGGTGGGGGGTGAGGAGTTGGTTGGGGGTGGGAGGGAGGGAGAGGGAAATAAGGTAGGATTGGGAGTCAGTAAAGTGTTGTTTGCAGGAGCATGAAGGAACATGGTAGGAACAGGGTAAAGGAGCTAGGTGCAGTCAGGATGTTAGATGGGGAGGGGGCAGTGGGGGGGGGGGGGGGGCAGAAAATGGGAGAAGTAGAGGAAAAGACGGTGGGTGCATTTGTGGAATAGAAGGCTGTGCAGTGCTGAAGTGAGAGCAGGGGAGGGCAAGGACTAACGAAAATGGAGGCCAGGGGGGTTACGAGAACTTTTGTTAGTTCCTGTCCTTCACTCACTTATCCCCTTTCCTGCTACCACTCAAGCACTACATAGCCTTCTATTCCACAAATGCAGCCACAGTCTTTCTCTCTACTCCTCTACTTCTCTCCTTTCAGCAGCCCCCCCCCCCCAACCCTCACTCCTCCTCCCCCTGTCCTGTGCGCGTCTAACATCCCCACTTGCACCTAGCAATTGTACCCTGTCCCTACTACATCCATTCATTTAACACATTCATGTATTCCACATCCACTGGCAATGTGCACATTTCGTAGTTTTGACCGGTTGCACATCAAATATTTATCTTAAATATGATAAAACAAAAAAATGAAACTGTTTAGCTAAGTAAGTCTCTTGACGTGTCTAAAATAAAAAGTGTAACATTCATGATACAGGTGAGGTTAATGAGACAGATGTCAAAATAATCAATCTACAATATTATGAATCTGATATGTTGCTTTTCCCCAGGAAAAGGACTCTGAAAACAACTGCTAAGTCTTGAGGTAGCTTAGGAAACAGTGCTATTTACAATACTAGTATTAATAATTATTTTTGCCTAGAAGCATATGGTCCACCAACTACACAAACAAGAAAAGTGTCCTAATTAATTTTATGAAAAGCCTTACTGGATGGTTTGTGCGTAGAGTTGGCATATCGGTACCTTGCATCATATAACAAGAAAAAGGCAGCAAGAACCAAGAATTGAATAAAAATATTTGTGTGCAGTTTTGCAACTTTATGTCCTCAGTTGTCATCTGTTTGAGGATTTGCTTACCTCTGAATGCAGGCCATATTGCCACGTCATTATTCCAAAGTGTGGTGGTTCAATATTAAGAGCTTTTTAAGAGATTTCTTTGGATTTATATCAGTAATAAGTACATCCAGGCAAGGTAGTAATGAAACATACTGAAAGATGAAACTTCCTGGCAGATTAAAACTGTGTGCCCGACCGAGACTCGAACTCGGGACCTTTGCCTTTCGCGGGCAAGTGCTCTACCATCTGAGCTACCGAAGCACGACTCACGCCCAGTACTCACAGCTTTACTTCTGCCAGTACCTCGTCTCCTACCTTCCAAACTTTACAGAAGCTCTCCTGCGAACCTTGGAGAACTAGCACTCCTGAAAGAAAGGATATTGCGGAGACATGGCTTAGCCACAGCCCATTTTTGTAATTGTTATTTCAGCTTGGAAAGTTCCAGTGTTTATTTGTTTGTGAAATCATTTTTGATATCAGTCATGAGAACCACTTAATCATAAATCACACAACGGAAATATAATATGAGGCAGAGAGATAGATTTAACATCACTTATTTTGTAAATAAGACTTAAAATAAGCCTCATCAACTAGTGTTTCTGAACAGTAAGTAGGTTTCTGGATTAATATCCACATCAGTCTCCAGATTTTATTTTTGTCTTTGTAGTACACAAAATCATAATTAAGAGGCTCTCTTCCAAATTGCATTATCTGCAGCAGGGATGTTGTAAATCCTTGCTACAGATGTTTTTGGTATTGTAAATGGCATACACTTGTAATGCACATAGCAAAAATTGAACATTGTCACAAAATGTAGAATGATTTCTATTTTATCTACTTCTTGATAACTGAGATAGGAGTAAGAAACTAGTCATAACATCTTTTTTCAGAATAATGGAAAGAACTACCTTTCACATCAGTTTACTGTCGTAACTCTTGTTATGAGTGCCTGTCTGTGGTACCATAGGAGAATGTTGGACCATAAAGAGCAAAAAGAGACCATCATGAAAATCTGTAAAGTGATGGCAGTTCCTCTGTTATCCTACAGAAACAAAAGCTGGGTCAAAGAAACAACAGAGATGAGGTTCCCAAGGAAAACAAAGGGCTGCACAAGAAGAGACATGATTAGAAACGAAGATTTTAGAACACAATTAAATATTTTCAACACGAATGAAAAAATTCAAAAATATTGTGAAGTTTGGAGGCAACACCTCAAGAAAATGCCAAGAAAATTGGAAAAAGAGACATCGGAAGACCTCAAAGAAGATGGGAATGGTTTTATTTGTTTATGAGTCTGGAACAGGTGATGAACTAATCCTTGAAAGGAAAATGATGATGATGATGACAGTGAACTGTTGTTATAAATACAGGACTCTTCCTTTGAAATTTGACATTTCACATGATACAAGATAATTATATTTGGATATGTTGTTACAAATTAAGAGTGGTCTTTCAAAAATTGAACAAAGATACTTAAAGTAGCCAAAGTGATCAATAAATTACTGACCAAAACTAAAGGCAATTTTAGTCACTGACTTCAAATATCTCTCCATCTAAGAAAGTGTAAGAAAAAACAAGCAGTCTTTCATGATTGTGGAAGTGTGAAATTCAGCATCAACCCACATATAAGTGAATAATAATTTATTATTTTACTCCAATCCATTTTTTTTGTAGAAGAATAAGTTTTTCTTATTTTAATCCTGTTCACATAAATATTGAACAAAGATTTTACAGTAAAAAATAATGCATACTTTTTTATTCTAAATCACAGAAATATCATCTGGAAGGCAGTTAGGTTTGGTACATTTGTTGTAGTGTTGTTATGATACCTGAAATGTACTGGTGTTACTACCTAGGACCAGCAATGAAATTTTATTTACAGAGTAGTATTCAATGTTGTTATAGCTTTTTTCACTGTTCTTGACAAATAATTAACCATTAAAGCAATGGCTTTTAATGAATAAATAATTCTCAGATCTGTCAACTATATTTAACATCGGTATCTGCAAAAGTAACTATACTCTTTCTTTTCTGAGAAGGTCTCCTATTTATTCCTATATCCTCTGAAAAACCATCAAATCCTGCATTCACATGACCATCATTAGTAATTTCTGTGTGTGCTGGTGATGTCAAATGAGGATAGGTTGTCGACATCTTGTTCTTTCCAGCCAGTGCCTTAGAATTTCGCCTTTCTATAGTTGTCCTTCTGTGCATGTTCATTAAGTGTGACGCTGTTGTCTTCCTGAGACTATAACGGTGACTGAAATGGTCAATACCTGTCAAAGGAACAGAAATAATACAAATTTAATTCAACTGTAATTATCAATTAGCTAAACATATTTAACTGTGTAAGTTCATTGCAGTGTAAATTTGCAAAGTGTGACTGTAAGTTATTTACCATGCTCTCCATCATTCATAAATTGTTGTATGCTGAGTTTGAAATTATTAGCTAAATTTACACTCTTAGGTGCTTGTGGAGAAGGTATCAAACACGTCAATTTTCTCTGTGATGGTTTCCTTTTATCTTGTTCTTCATCAGCTTCAGGTGGCATCTGTTGCATATGCGAAACTACAGCTATGATCTCTTTCCTAAGGGCTGCTTCATCTTCTTGATCATTAGCCTGTAAACAAATTCACAAACATGTTCTTATTACAGATATGATGAGAAGTAATTATGAATTAATTTTGGCATGGTTTCTGTTGTGTGCTAGACAGTAACAAGTATAAGGCAAGCTGGTTTGGTACAGGAGTCTCTGCCAAATTGGATAGAGCAATTATAGAGAAGAACAGGTACATTGAGGTAGGAAAAATGCTATAAGAAATAACACCAACTAACTGAAACAGTAGTAGCTAATATAGCATGGATGATACATGAATGAAATAATTTAAACCATGGTGCAGATGGAAACCCAGAACTAAGCAAAGAAAGGAAAGCAGAAAGGTGGAAGGAGTATATAGAGGGTCTATACAACGGCGATGTACTTGACGACAATATTATGGAAATGGAAGAGGATGTAGATGAAGATGAAATGGGAGATACAATACTGCGTGAAGAGTTTGACAGAGCACTGAAAGACCTGAGTCGAAACAAGGCCCCGGGAGTATATAAGATTCCATTAGAACTACTGACAGCATTGGGAGAGCCAGTCCTGATAAAACGCTACCATCTGGTGAGCAAAATGTATTATGAGACAGGCAATATATCCTCAGACTTCAAGAAGAATATAATAATTCCAATCCCAAAGAAAGCAGGTGTTGACAGATGTGAAAATTACCGAACTATCAGTTTAATAAGTCACAGCTGCAAAATACTAATGCGAATTCCTTACAGATGAATGGAAAAACTGGTAGAAGCCGACCTTGAGGAAGATCAGTTTGGATTCCGTAGAAATATTGGAACACGTGAGGCAATACTGACCTTACGACTTATCTTAGAAGAAAGATTAAGGAAAGGCAAACCTACGTTTTTAGCATTTGCAGACTTAGAGAAATCTTTTGACAATGTTTACTGGAATACTCTCTTTCAAATTCTAAAGGTGGCAGGGGTAAAATACAGGGAGCAAAAGGCTATTTACAATTTGTACAGAAACCAGATGGCAGTAATAAGAGTCGAGGGGCATGAAAGGGAAGCAGTGGTTGGGAAGGGAGTGAGACAGGGTTGTAGCCTCTCCCTGACGTTATTCAATCTGTATATTGAGCAAGCAGTAAAGGAAACAAAAGAAAAATTTGGAGTAGGTATTAAAATCCATGGAGAAGAAATAAAAACTTCGGGTTCACCGATGACATTGTAATTCTATCAGAGACAGCAAAGGACCTGGAAGAGCAGTTCAACGGAATGGACAGTGTCTTGAAAGGAGGATATAAGATGAACATCAACAAAAGCAAAACCAGGATAATGGAATGTAGTCGAATTAAGTCGGGTGATGCTGAGGGAATTAGATTAGGAAATGAGATACTTAAAGTAGTAAAGGAGTTTCACTATTTGGGGAGCAAAATAACTGATGATGGTCGAAGTAGAGAAGATATAAAATGTCGACTGTGTAAGGGGTCCGCAGGCCCTTACTACTAAGTTTGCGCTCACACAGGTCGACAGGGCAACTATCGAGTAGTGTGTGTGCAGGTCGCGAGAGCTAGAGGGGGTTCACCGGAGTGCCGAGTGCTGCTTGGGTAGATTCCCGCGAGGCGGGAAGAACTGGGCGGAGAGAGTGTGTGTGTGGAGAGTGCGGAGTCAGGGTGTGGTAGGTTCCCGCGAGGCGGGCAGAGCTGTGCAGAAGCCAGCAGTTGAAATTAATGCAAATTACCGGCAAAGGGAGTGGCCAGCGCCGTGGTTTAACCCCTTTGTGTTAGGATTATACGGGAAAGTAAGAAAGTTTAGTTACAGAGTGATTTCAGTGATATTAAGTGCCGCTATTGAACTTCCGCGTCTACCGCGCCGGCATGACTTGGATTACAGTGATTGGATGTTGCATGTGACGATTAAGAATAATTAAAGAAACCTGTGCTGAGATTAGCCGTCATTAACAGTGTATTGACGAAGGCAGTGGCTGTCTCCTTATTTTTGTGCTTTTGCTAAGAATATAGGTCTTGTTTGTGAAACTGTGTTTGTTGTCCTTCTTACCACCAAACAGTACGTTATTACAGTATTTGTGAAGGACGATATGGAATGTAACATCTCCTGAGCAGTCCAATCCGATTGCCAGCCCCATTAGGTACACGGTCACATTAATTAATTATCTAATTTGGGCTGCTATTCAGATCCCGAACGAACCGGGCGCAAGAGAAATAATAAGGGAGTGTTACACCCTTGGCTTACCGTGAAAGGACAAGTGCAATTTTCGGACGAATCGTAATGAACAATAAATAAACTTACCGTGTTTAACGCGAGAAAATTAATTTTAAATGTGGAATCGGGACAGTGCATGAACGTTAAAATCGCAACAAGGAACAGTGCATTTTTGAACAATACGAAGTAATAATATCTTACGGTTGTGACTAAACTGTTTTTCTTGACATATTAAATAGCCAAAAACTGTGTGGTAAAGTGCAAATGCGTAAATCCGCGCGAAAAACCGGGAAAAGTGATCATTAAAGAAAGACACGTGTGAACAATAAAATAGCGAGACGAGCCAAGATTTCGTCACAAAAGTTGTTAGAAGGGTATTTAATGATAACATGTTGACTGAAATTGCCTTTTGAACAGTGAAAATCGGATGGTTTCGTGTGGACCCATAAACTGTTAAGCTGACGATATGTATTGTGGCGACGCAATTAGTGAGTGACGTCACGCAGACCCGTGTAGCAGTTGCACCAAAGAGCTTCGATCCGCGAGGTGATTTCACACGACACCACGGCGAGCGACGCGACTTCGAGACAACGAGCAGTCCCGGCATCTAGCGGCCGAACTACAAACTACGCCCACCTACAGCGCCACGGAGCGGCCGACGGGGAACTACGTCGCCTTGCAGCTGATCTTCAACTTGACGCGAGCTCCAGCGGCGGCACAGCCACGCCCATCTCAAACGTCAAAACATCGCGGCTCGTGATAACGTCGGTTGGTGAGTGAAGACGACGGGTTAACATAACAGTAAATTGCAGTGTGCAGTCTTCGCGATAAATAAACAATTTTTAACTGGTATTTACATTAGAAAAAGTGCTCAATTGCAGTAATTTCCGAAAAGTTGCGAAACATACTCTGAAATATAGCATGCTTATTTATGCACACTGCACTGTATAAATGGTAATTGTTTTGGTAATTTTGCATTTATAGATTTTATGAGTGTTGTGATTATCTTGTTTTAAAACATTTTTACATAAATTGTGTATGTGAAAATTGTTATTGGAAATTTTGGTTTTGAGAGCTGTTATGTTCAGTACTCATGCATGTTGTATCATTTTGGGAATTAACTGAAAGGATTGCAGGTACTGTTTGATTAGTTTCATGATAATTAGGAGTGTTTTGGGTTACTAGAGGTTATTCTGTATTACTTGTCTGGGCATTAAATATAAACCAAACATGTCTTCTGAAGCTAAGCAGGTCTGTGAGGCAGTAGTCGAAAGGAAAGGGGTAGGACAGGGAGACAGAGATGATTCAGGAATTAGTGATTGTGGATTGTCATTAGGAAGCCCATCAGCACATTCAACTAGTTATCCTGAGACACCGGGACAAACGATGAGAGCTAGGCCAGTTTCAGAGGATGCAGATATGCGATCGATGTTGGCAGCCTTGCTAAAAGAAAGTAGAGAGAGGGAAGAAAGGTTAGAGAAGCGTATACAAGAAAATAACGCATCATTAGAGAAAGGTCTCAGAAAATCACTAAAGGAAGATTTACAAGCATTGTTAGAGAAGAATTCACAAGAAACTAAAGCATCGTTAGAGAAGAATTCACAAGAAACTAAAGCATCGTTAGAGAAGAATTCACAAGAAACAAGAGAATCACTAAAGGAAGATTTACAAGAGATCAAAACGTCACAAATGAAGATGGAATGTAATTTGAAGAAGGAAATGCAGGAGTTACAAGAACGACTGAAGATGGACATCAACGAGAAAGAGAAGAAGCTACAGATGAGCATAGACCAAATCCAGGGAGATGTGGAGAAGGTGGAAGGAAAATTAACAAAAAAGATAGAAGACGATATTGAAGGAACGAAAGCCGAATTGGGAGAAAGAATCAATGAAGTGGAAACAAATTGCAATCATCGAATTGCCAAGGTGACGCAGATGCAGAAACAATGCAATGAGGCGGTTAAGGGGATAGGAGATAGGCAGAACCAACTAGCTGTCAATCTGAGAAATGCTATAGCCGTGCAACGAGAGGAGGATAACAAGAGGGTTGAAATGGAGGTCAAGCAGTTACAACAGGGAGTGCAGCAATTGGAGAGCAAGACAGAAGAAATTGATAAACGAATTAGCAATGCCACCTTAGCCATTGGGGGAGGTAAGGTCGTTACATTAATGAGCAGTGATAATCGGTGCATCCAAAGTAATACAGGGCAGAAATTTAGACCGAAAGGAGGATTGCACCCAATGATATTTATGAAATGGCTAAAAGGAGTTTTCCCAGTACATCTTAAGGACTCAGACAAGATTCAATTTGCGATAGATAGAATGGAAGGTGAGGCCTTCACTTGGGGAGTCCGAAAAAAGGAAGGGGTTACTAGTTATGACCAGTTTGAAGAGGAATTCTTGAAGAAATACTGGTCCAAAAGCCATCAATGTGCAGCAATTGAGGACCTACTCCATCGCAAGTCACTTAATACATGGAGAGGAACGTTGCGAGAGTTTGCTGAACATTTGTGGGAATTGAATGAGACCTTGGAACAACCCCTGAGTGATGACGTAATGATATCTGCGATAAAAAGAAGATTGAATCAGAAAATGCAAGAAACTGTATCCGGGAGCCTAATTGAAGATAGGGAGGCCTTGATGAAAATACTAGAACAGTTGGAATCTGTTCGATCACAGGGACACAATCAACCTAATGATCAAAACCGAGGGGGAATTAATGACCCAAGGAATCATTTTGGTAATTCGTCTAATTATAGAGGAAGAGGTAGTGGTCATGGATACAGGAACCATGGTGATGAACGTCAATGGAGAAATGATTGGAGAAGGAGTGAAGAACCAAGAGATCATGAGAGAAGATGGGATAGGCGAATGAATGACACGGTGCATATAGAAGAGGAGGAGAGACCGGAAAACTGAATGACACTCCAGATGAGGTCCGATCGGGAGTGAGAACTACGAGGACCAGAATAAACCTACTAAGACACGACGATGGTGGAGACCTCAGAGAAGATCTACTGGAGGAAAGAAGTGGGATTCCCAAAGAACCCAGGCTACGCATGATAGGGATAAAGTTATGTGGACTGAATATCGAGGCATTAGTCGATACAGGAAGTGAAGCATGTGCAATATCCAAAAGGTTACATGAACAGATACTAAAAGCAAATGTTAGCTTACCTAGTTTCCCAGTGAGTGGAGTGAGAATTGTGAACGCATTGGGTGCAAAGAGTAAACCTATTAAAGAACAAGTGTTAATTACATTCGAAATAGAGGGAGAAGAATACGAAGCAACGTTTTTGGTGGTGGCAGGATTGAACACATCAATTATTTTAGGGATAGATTGGTTGAATGAAGTTGATGCAGTAGTGAGTTTTGATGAAGGTACTATTAAGGTCAAGGGAAGAAAGGGAGAAGAGAAGAAGTTAAAGTTTGCTGAGGGGAATGCGATCGAAGAAGAGGAAGAATTCAGAAGAATAAATTTGTGTCACGAAGAGGAACCCACCACGGGATACGGGGAAGAGGAACTAGGAAAAGAAGTGTTGATATACCTTGAGGGACTAGCACGAGAGGATAGAAATAAAGAGGACAAGATCAGAAAAAAATTGGAGGAGATGACGCACCTAGATGATAGGACTAAGAAGAAATTAGCCACAGTATTATACAGGCGTTGTAAAGTATTTTCTCAACGGCCAGGTATCATGCAAGGAGTGGAGTGTAAGTTAAAAATAAAGAACCATAAACCGTTCAACATAAAACAGTATCCCATTCCCCAGGCGAAATGAAGAGCAGTAGATGAAGAAATACAGAGGATGATGGATCTTGGGGTTATAGAACGGGCTAATAGTCAATACAACAACCCCCTATTTGTTGTTGATAAGAAGGATGGAAAGGTGAGGATAGTTTTGGATGCCCGAATGGTGAACAAAATCATCGAACCAGAGAGGGACAAACCAGAAACTATAGAAGAACTGATTCAAAAATTCCGGGGAGCAAAGGTGCTTAGTAGTATCGATTTGACTGCTGGGTACTGGCAGATACCATTGGCCACAGAGTCTCGCCAGTATACAGCATTTACTTATGGAGGAAGGTGCTATCAATTTAGAGTGTTGCCGTTTGGACTTAATGTGTCAGTGTCTGAGTTTATAAGAGCGATGGATAAAATACTAGGCGAGGAGTTACTTAAGAAGGTCACCGTCTACGTGGATGACCTCTAGATAGCAAGCGAATCATGGGAAGAACATTTGGATAGACTGAATGCAATCTTAGCAGCTTTTGAAACCGCAGGGGTAACTGTAAATCTGGACAAGTCAGAATTTGGCAAATCAAAGATAAAATTTCTGGGCCATATAATATCCGAGGAAGGTATCTATCCTGATCCTAGTAAAATGGAGGCTATTAAAAATTTTCCGACTCCTCATAGTAAGAAACAGTTGCGAGCATTCTTTGGGGTTTGTGAGTTTTATAGGAAATTTATCAAAGGATCTGTACTTAATGCCCCGAGTATGAGGGAATTGACTAAGGCGAGGATGCCGTGGCATTGGAATGCAGAGTGCCAAACCGAGTTTGAGAATATCAAGGAAGCACTATACAGTGCGGATATATTGTACCACCCGGATTTTTCCAAGGATTTTTATTTAGGAGCAGACAGCTCTGACTATGGACTAGGAATACATTTGTACCAAATAGAGAAGAGCGGAAATGGTGAGAAAATAAGAACAATAGCATTCGGTAGCAGAAGTTTAAATGCTTGGGAGAGGAAATACTCGATTACTGAAAGGGAAGCATTGGCAATTGTGTGGGGGTTTAAGCGTTTCCGGTATTATTTGGCCGGGAGGCATGTGAAAGTCGTGACTGACCATAAGGCCCTGACATTTCTGACTACAAGCAAATTGAGGCATAGCCGACTAACCCGATGGGCCCTAGCATTACAAGACTATGACTTCGAGATACTTTATGAACCAGGAGCAACACATATAATACCTGATGCCTTGTCAAGATTACCAGCTGACTCAAGAGGAATGTTGGTGGACAGGCCGGAAGGAGAAGGAGTTAGAATAAATCTGATGAGGGGAGTACAGTATGAAGAATTCATAAGGAAGTTCCTAAGGAATGTGCGTAGGGAACAGAACGAGGACGAGAAATTAAAGACAATTAAAAACAAATACAGGTGTGCAGGAGAAGAAAGAATTCGCACATTTTATTATATTCACAATGGGATGCTTTATAAAAGAAACAAGGAGAGTGAGGAGAACTGGAAACTCTGTGTACCTGAGCATGTGGTAGAAAAATTAATTTGGTATACGCACTATAGTAATGCACATTATGGACCGAAGAAATGTCTGGAAAAATTGAAGTTGGATTGTGCTTTCAACAACATGGGAAGGCGTATACATAAAATACTGAGTACATGTGACACATGTCAGAAATCTAAGACGACAACAGTACAGCACAAAGGATATATGCATCCAATTGTACCAACAGCAATTAAGGACATAGTTGCAGTGGATCTATTTGGGCCACCTCCTGCCTCACGAGGGAATTACACACAAATCTTAGTAGCGGAAGAACTGGTTTCCAAGTACATAAAATTTTACCCGTTGAAGAAAGCTACTAGTAGAGCCATCATTAACCAATTTGAGAAAGACTATTTTCAAAAGGTGTGTATTCCTAAGCGAATTTTGAGTGATAATGGATCACAGTTCAGGTCAAAGGAATGGACAGAGATGTTAAGTGAGCACGGAATAGAGCAAATTGCCATTTCTAGGTATAGGCCAGCTTCTAACCCAGCGGAACGAACAATGAAGGAATTGAACCGTTTATGCCGAACCTACTGTCATAGGAAGCATGGTTCATGGAAAGAATATCTGGAAGAATTTGAGCGGGTTAGGAATCACCTCCCACATGATTCTACAGGGTTTGCACCATGTGAAGTATTGCTCAATCAGGAACCCGATAGTATTTTTCGTGAGTTGGTAGTCTACCCACCAGGAAGTTCATTGACCTGGGAAAGGAAGTTGGAGCTGGTGGAATTAAGTATGAAGGAGAAGGCTCGGAAAAGACAGGAAAGACACGACAAGCTAGTGAAACCGATAACTTACCGAGTGGGAGACATGGTATTAGTAAAGGTTCATGCTAGATCAAAGAAAATAAACGCTGAAATACATAAGTTTAACCACGTTTATAAAGGACCATACAGAATTATAAAAATTGGTCATCCTAACACTGTGGAGTTGGAATATGCACGGACAAAGAGAGTGCATGGAAAAGAGCATGTGGAAAACATAAAAAGATACTACTCACACGAGAGCAGAAATAACCCAGATGAGGAAGAGGAACTCGATTAGGGCAAATGTATGAACTGAGAGTGTCTAAGCTCCTTGAAGTAGTGGCGTAGGACAGGGTTAGAACATTTAGCTGTAAAATGGACTTTTGAAAGAGGGAAGTGTTTATTTACATTGTGTTTTATGATGTATTTTAATTAGAATTGCATATGTCATGTGTTTAAGTAAAAATTTTTGAGTGTATATGTTGTATGTTTTGTCAAATTGATATTGGACTATAGAGGGCGATTGCGGTTGATGTAAAAGTTGTAATTTGGACAATGCCATTTATGTAATGTAATGACCTTTTGTAAAAATTATTGTGGAGGCAGCCCACTACCGGAGTCCAGGATTATTTTGACAAATTGTAAATTCATTAATTATTTGTATTGCATGTTTTGTTCAATGTAACTATGTTTTTAAATCCCTTGCCGATTCTTTTTCACCTGCGGTTCAAAAGAAGTTTTTGAGGGCGGGGATGTAAGGGGTCCGCAGGCCCTTACTACTAAGTTTGCGCTCACACAGGTCGACAGGGCAACTATCGAGTAGTGTGTGTGCAGGTCGCGAGAGCTAGAGGGGGTTCACCGGAGTGCCGAGTGCTGCTTGGGTAGATTCCCGCGAGGCGGGAAGAACTGGGCGGAGAGAGTGTGTGTGTGGAGAGTGCGGAGTCAGGGTGTGGTAGGTTCCCGCGAGGCGGGCAGAGCTGTGCAGAAGCCAGCAGTTGAAATTAATGCAAATTACCGGCAAAGGGAGTGGCCAGCGCCGTGGTTTAACCCCTTTGTGTTAGGATTATACGGGAAAGTAAGAAAGTTTAGTTACAGAGTGATTTCAGTGATATTAAGTGCCGCTATTGAACTTCCGCGTCTACCGCGCCGGCATGACTTGGATTACAGTGATTGGATGTTGCATGTGACGATTAAGAATAATTAAAGAAACCTGTGCTGAGATTAGCCGTCATTAACAGTGTATTGACGAAGGCAGTGGCTGTCTCCTTATTTTTGTGCTTTTGCTAAGAATATAGGTCTTGTTTGTGAAACTGTGTTTGTTGTCCTTCTTACCACCAAACAGTACGTTATTACAGTATTTGTGAAGGACGATATGGAATGTAACATCTCCTGAGCAGTCCAATCCGATTGCCAGCCCCATTAGGTACACGGTCACATTAATTAATTATCTAATTTGGGCTGCTATTCAGATCCCGAACGAACCGGGCGCAAGAGAAATAATAAGGGAGTGTTACAACTGGCAATGGCAGGGAAAGCGTTTCTGAAGACAAGAAATTTGTTAACATCGAGTATAGATTTAAGTGTCAGGAAGTCGTTTCTGAAAGTATTTGTATGGAGTGTAGCCATGTATGGAAGTGAATCACAGATGATAAATAGTTTGTTCAAAAAGAGAATAGAAGCTTTCGAAATGTGGTGTTACAGACAAATGCTGAAGAATAGATGGGTAGAGCACATAACTAATGAGGAAGTATTGAATAGGATTAGGGAGAAGAGAAGTTTGTGGCACAACGTGACTAGAAGAAGGGATCGGTTGGTAGGACATGTTCTGAGGCATCAAGGGATCACTAATTTAGTATTGGAGGGCAGTGTGGATGGTAAAAATCGTACAGGGAGACCAAGAGATGAATACACTAAGCATATTCAGCAGGATGTAGGTTGCAGTAGGTACTGGGAGATGAAGCAGCTTGCACAGCATAGAGTAGCATGGAGAGCTGCATCACACCAGTCCCAGGACTGAAGAACACAACAACAACATGACTATGTCTGCTAAGCTACTATACATATCAAGAAAAACATTAGCAATTACCTAACGAACAGTAACAGTCATGATCATAAAACAAGAACCAGAACCAATGGTCTTCAGTCCTGAGACTGGTTTGATGCAGCTCTCCATGCTAGTCTATCCTGTGAAAGCTTCTTCATCTCCCAGTACCTACTGCAACCTACATCCTTCTGAATCTGCTTAATGTATTCATCTCTTGGTCTCCCTCTATGATTTTTACCCTCCACGCTGCCCTCCAATACTAAATTGGTGATCCCTTGATGCCTCAGAATATGCCCTACCAACCGATCCCTTCTTCTAGTAAAGTTGTGCCACAAATGTCTCTTCTCTCCAATTCTATTCAATACCTCCTCATTAGTTATGTGATCTACCCATCTAATCTTCAGCATTCTTCTGTAGCACCACATTTCGAAAGCTTCTATTCTCTTCTTGTCTAAACTATTTATTGTCCACTTTTCACTTCCATACATGGCCACACTCCCTACAAATACTTTCAGAAACGACTTCCTGACATTTAAATCTATACTCAATGTTAACAAATTTCTCTTCTTCAGAAACGCTTTCCTTGCCATTGCCAGTCTTCTAAGATAAATCGTAAGGTCAGTATTGCCTCATGTGTTCCAATATTTCTACAGAATCCAAACTGATCTTCCCCGAGGTCGGCTTCTACCAGTTTTTCCATTCATCTGTAAAGAATTCGCATTAGTATTTTGCAGCTGTGACTTATTAAACTGACAGTTCGGTAATTTTCACATCTGTCAACACCTGCTTTCTTTGGGATTGGAATTATTATATTCTTCTTGAAGTCTGAGGGTATTTCGCCTGTCTCATACATCGTGCTCTCCAGATGGTAGAGTTTTGTCAGGACTGGCTTTCCCAAGGCCATCAGTAGTTCTAATGGAATGTTGTCTACTCCCGGGGCCTTGTTTCGACTCAGGTCTTTCAGTGCTCTGTCAAACTCTTCACGCAGTATTGTATCTCCCATTTCATCTTCATCTACATCCTCTTCCATTTCCATAATATTGTCTTCAAGTACATCGCCCTTGTATAGACCCTCTATATACTCCTTCCACCTTTCTGCTTTCCCTTCTTTGCTTAGAACTGGGTTTCCATCTGAGCTCTTGATATTCATACAGGTGGTTCTCTTTTCTCCAAAGGTCTCTTTAATTTTCCTGTAGGCAGTATCTATCGTACCCCTAGTGAGATAAGCCTCCACATCCTTACATTTGTCCTCTAGCCATCCCTGCTTAGCCATTTTGCACTTCCTGTCGATCTCATTTTTGAGACGTTTGTATTCCTTTTTGGCTGCTTCATTTACTGCATTCTTGTATTTTCTCCTTTTGTCAATTAAGTTCAATATTTCATCTGTTTCCCAAGGAGTTCTACTAGCCCCCGTCTTTTTACCTACTTGATCCTCTGCTGCCTTCACTACTTCATCCCTCAGAGCTACCCATTCTTCTTCTACTGTACTTCTTTCCCACATTCCTGTCAATTGTTCCCTTATGCTCTCCCTGAAACTCTGTACAACCTCTGGTTCTTTCAGTTTATCCAGGTCCCATCTCCTTAAATTCCCACCTTTTTGCAGTTTCTTCAGTTTTAATCTACAGTTCATAACCAATAGATTGTGGTCAGAGTCCACATCTGCCCCTGAAAACGTCTTACAATTTAAAATCTGGTTCCTAAGTCTATGTCTTTCCATTATATAATCTATCTGATACCTTCTAGTATCTCCAGGATTCTTCCATGTATGCAACCTTCTTTCATGATTCTTGAACCAAGTGTTAGCTATGATTAAGTTATGCTCTGTGCAAAACTCTACCAGGCGGCTTCCTCTTTCATTTCTTAGCCCCAATCCATATTCACCTACTATGTTTCCTTCTCTCCCTTTTCCTACTCTCGAATTCCAGTCACCCATGACTATTAAATTTTCGTCTTCCTTCACTACCTGAATAATTTCTTTTATTTCATCATACATTTCTTCGATTTCTTCATCATCTGCAGAGCTAGTTGGCATATAAACTTGTACTACTGTAGTAGGTGTGGGCTTCGTGTCTATCTTGGCCACAATAATGCGTTCACTATGCTGTTTGTAGTAGCTTACCCGCACTCCTATTTTTTTATTCATTATTAAACCTACTCCTGCTTTACCCCTATTTGATTTTGTGTTTATAACCTTGGAGTCACCTGACCAGAAGTCTTGTTCCTCCTGCCACCGAACTTCACTAATTCCCACTATATCTAACTTTAACCTATCCATTTCCCTTTTTAAATTTTCTAATCTACCTGCCGGATTAAGGGATCTGACATTCCACGCTCCGATCCGTAGAACACCAGTTTTCTTTTTCCTGATAACGACATCCTCTTGAGTAGTCCCCGCCCAGAGATCCGAATGGGGGACTATTTTACCACCGGAATATTTTACCCAAGAGGACGCCATCATCATTTATCCATACAGTAAAGCTGCACGCCCTCGGGAAAAATTATGGCCGTAGTTTCCCCTTGCTTTCAGCCGTTCGCAGTACCAGCACAGCAAGGCCGTTTTGGTTAATGTTGCAAGGCCT
This sequence comes from Schistocerca nitens, assembly GCF_023898315.1. Lineage (NCBI taxonomy): Eukaryota > Metazoa > Arthropoda > Insecta > Orthoptera > Acrididae > Schistocerca > Schistocerca nitens. The sequence goes on from NC_064619.1 coordinate 16,049,012, forward strand.
GGTCAGTCAATCATCCAGACTGTTGCCCCTGCAACTACTGAAAAGGCTGCTGCCCCTCTTCAGAAACCACACGGTTGTCTGGCCTCTCAACAGATACCCCTCCGTTGTGGTTGCACCTACGGTATGGCCATCTGTATCGCTGAGGCACGCAAGCCTCCCCACCAACGGCAAGGTCCATGGTTCATGGGAAAGGCCACCCTCCATAAACAGCAGAATTAACTGTCTTCGCTACTACTATGGTGGCCTCTTAAAATAAGGAATTAGCCTACGGATGGTAGACCAATCAGCATTCAGAAATTGAGGAATTTGCTTATGCTACCAGAGGTTATGTTTAATTAAGGAATTCTAGTAGTGGAACATGTTGGAAGATAAGCTGTCTCTATCCTCTTGGCACCAAGTGTGTGCTTCTGTGTACTTAAATAAAGAGATGCTAGTAAATATTTATTCAGCACAACATATAAAGGTAAATTACAGCATGTAACTGTCAAACTGCCAAAAACATCATTTGTTTCAAGGCCAGAGACAAAATCAATAATCAACAAATCTACAAGGCTCATAAAATGTAACAGACATCTTTATTGCCCAAATCACTTTACCCCCCCCCCCCCCCCCCCCCAAAGTCTGAACATTATTTGACACTGAAGCGTATGCAATGGCCTAGAACAAGTGGTGCCTGAAGATTTAACCAGAGGCTCAGTCTGTAATGGCAGAAGGCTGGGTGCATCTGGTGACTTAGTGCATGGAATTGCACATAGGTAGTATTGCAGCCTTAGCTGCTGTCTCTGAACCAGCTAAAATCTGGCACAGATGAAGTCTGGCTTAAATCTGTTTATGGATATCATGACAGAAGAGCCATTGATCTCAACAACAAATTTTCAATCATGGTGGGCAGCTACTGTGTATGGTCCACTGTATGGTAGTTGGAGAGAGTTCTGAATGGAATTTTGTCAGACGAAAACCTGTTTGCAGGAATGCAAATTGTAGAAAAAGAATGGTCATCCTTTTGAACAGCAGGGCAGAGATTATGAATCTGCAAGTACAGATGTTGTGCTAAATCTGATGCTTCAGTGCTATTTTTCATTGTGTGAATGAAGAATTTGCCAGGCAGTTGCAGAGTTTGTCTATATACTAAGCTGTTTCAGTGTTGAAATCTTGTTTCTGCTGGAAGAGTATTGCAATTGTGACACACAGATGGAGCACTGGATTTGTAGGGCTGCGAATTTATGAGATAACTAAGCAGTTTGGATTTGCAGCACCTACAGTTGGGTCACTGTCCTGGCAGAGATAACTGTAACGCCTTTCTCAGGTAGTGGCAATGACCCGTATGACAAAATTTGATGGTAGAAGAGGGTAATCTGTGATTTACCAAAATACACTTGGTAGTATTTAACACCACACCATGCTGTTCTAAGCGTGAGAAAATTTCCACTAAGTGTTGCTAGTGCTGTTCTACAGTGGCTTCAAAGATGAGAAAGATGTGATCATTTGATCATCAATTTGAGCAAAAGCGTCAATCACTAGTGCAAACTGTGAATATTTTCTGTACATGCACAGCCAAGCATGGCATCCATATATTCCATAACACATTATCATTCACTGCATTGCCTGTCAGTGTGTGAAGATTCAAATTATTTGGTATGGTGTGCAGTCATCAAGTTCTTCAGCACAGAAAAATATTTGTGTCACTCTGCTTATGACTATTACAAACATGTTGCAATCATTTCTTTGATAGAGGTGTATTTATCAATACTTGTGAGGAGCAGAAGGGGGGTAAACAAGGATGTTTTGTATTTCCATAGCCATTTGCTTCCACCACATAATTTCATTTAGTTTCATCTGCAATAATATGGGCCAAGACAAATTGTCACCCAAGCTGGGCAAACCACTGTACTGGATTGCCCAACCATTGATAAGTCAGCGCTTGCAGAATTCTGTTTGTTTGCCTTGGGAGGCATTGATTAAGCAAAATGATTGTCATGAGTAGTTCTGCAGTTCACATAAAAACTTAAATAAAAACTGTTTCATCATTCCAGTGTGAGATTCAGTTGTTCCTCCATCAAACCGTTGTATACTGAGTAAGAGGAAAGCAGCAGTTCCATCCCATCTCAATGATTTTTTGCTGCAGGGATACAGGAAAACCACAGTAAGATAAGTACAAGTGTAACATTCTTACATATTAATGTGCAGTTTCTTAAGAACAGACTTAATGAACTTCAGTACTGGCTGGAAAACTTCAACTGCACTGTGATTTCAATAAATGAACACTGGCTTAGCAATGACGAACTAAAATTAAGTGTACCATTTAGGTATGAATTGGCAACCAGCTATTGTAGAACAAGTATTAAACATGGTAGTGTATCTGTAATGTTAAAAATAGTGTGACCCTAATCTATGAAGTTATGGATGTAAGTGGACTGTGCATAAAATCAAAGTTTGAAGCTGCAGCCATAATGTTGCCAAACCAGGAAATTATAACAACTTCAGTATACCGCCCCCCAAAACACAATGAAGACCTGTTTGTGGAGCTTCTGAAGAAACTGATTCTCTTGCTACTCAAATACAAAAACTACAGAATACTAATATTTGGTGATATCAATACAGACATTAGGTTTAAGAATAGAAAGGTTGACCACTTGCTAAATACATTAAGATCCCTTAACTTCAGTTGCATAAATGACAAACCCACAAGACAGGAAGCATGTATAGATAACATAATTTGTAATTTTCATCTAAACAAAACAGAATTCAACACAATCAAGCTAGGCATTTCAGATTATGAGGGACTATGGCCAGACAAATTCTTAACAGTAAAGCAACTGAAACTTCCACAGACAGTAGAAAAATTATAAGACCAATTAACGAATCAAAGCTAAACAAGTTGATAAGTAAATTGACTTCAATAAAATGGGATAAAATAATACCCACTGCAGGTGCAAGTGAATCTACCAACAAATTTCTAGAACTATTAACTGAAAATTTTGAAGCATGTTGTCCTAAACACAGCAAAAAAATATAAAAGCAAAATTGCTACACCAAACCACAAAATCTAAAAAGCTGGAACACATCTAAGTAGAAGAAGAATCATAATGCTACTCTATAATAATAGGTCCAAGCACAATAATGCTGACATGGAAATGTACATGAAAGTGAAAAAGATTTACAGGTGAAATCAAGGCAGCTAAGTGCAATGAAAAAGATACATATATACTGAACTCAGTAAATAAACGCAAAGCTGCATAGGAAATTGTTAAAACAAACTAACTGTGATGATAAAGTATACCAGACACCAATTCCACCTGATATTCTAAATGCACATTTCATCAGTCCTCAATCAGATAACAACATAATGGAGAATGTGAGTAAGGCAGAGGCACTGCTGCCAGAAATGAACAGTAAACAGACAGACGGCTTTCACTGGACTTGTGTAACTGAGAAAATGCTCAATGAATCAGTAGCTAAGCTCAGTAATTCTAGCGCAGAGGATTACTATGGTCTCTCAAATTATGTTAGTAAATATATCAGAAATCAAATTGTAGCACCACTGACTAAATTAATCAACAAAATTTTAAATGAAGGTAATTATCCAGAACGTTTAAAAATATCTGCAGTTAGACCAGTACATAAGAAAGGAGATATAGCAACACCAGATAACTATTGACCAATATCACTTATACCCGTAATATCAAAAACAATAGAATACTGCATGCATAAACAGATGAGTCAATGTTTTGAACATAATGATATTCTCACCTCCTCACAGGATGATTTCAGATCCAGCCTTTCTACAGTCAAAGCAGTTGAGAGTATGGTAGCAAAAATATACAATTGTTTTGAAAATAAAGATATTATCTGAACAACGCTGTTGGACCTCAGGAAAGCTTTTGATATGGTCTCCCACAATATTCTGATAAAAAAACTACTACTACGGAGTGAGAGAGAATGTTCTATGCCTAATGCAGTCATACATGGACAACAGAAAACAGTTATTTAAGGTAAATAATCAAATGTCAAAATGTCTCCCTGGATCTGTGCTTGGACCTTTCCTTTTCATTATTTATATAAATGATTTACCTGCAGTTGTATCATGTAATTCAGTGCTATATGCTGATGAGACAACACTCATCATATGTGATACCAATATTGAAAGTGTGCAACACAGCATGGCAGTGGCAATGGAGAGGTGCACTACTTGGTTCGAGGCAAATGTACTGCAGAAGAATGATAGTATAACTGAAGCTACTGTATTCAATCTGAATGCTCCCAGTCATGATAACAAAACAGTAAAATTATTAGGATTTCATATAGATCAAAAGCTCAGCTGGGATACCCACACAGGGAAGATATGTGGCAAATTGGCACGAGCCATATATCTGCTGTACAAGCTGAGGAGCAGTGTCAGTAAAGAGCTTCTGTTATATGCATATTTTGCTTCTTCCATTTGCACCTGAGTTATGGAATACTATTATGGAGAAATTCTGTAGGCTCAAAATTAGTGTTTAAATGGCAAAAGAAAGCCATAAGGTGCACAGCAGAACTTAGCCCATATGAATCATGTTGAGATAATTTTAAGAAACTAAATATAATGACAGTTCCTGGCCTGTATATTTACAATTGCCTAGTCTTCGTTAAAGAGAATCTGAGTAAATTTGACTTAAGGAGAACAGTGCATGACCATAACGTAAGAAGTGGACATGCAATTAATATGCCATATGGTAGGCTTGCAAAGACACATAACAGCTACAAATATCTTGGTTCTGTCTACTTCAACAAATTATGTGAAAATGCCTACACAGTGCCAGTGAATAAATTTAAAACTAGTCTTTCGAGATGGATCAAAAGTTAAGTAATTTACTCTGCTCAATAGTTCCTTGAATATGTGACAAATGACCCACTTTCCTTATGAGAATGAACTATAAAGTAACTGCAAACTACACATATGCCACACTGTGCAACTATTTTATTTTTGTTTCATGTATTTATTGTTGATTATCTGTTTGGTTATTTATTTGTCATTTACTGAACTATGTAGTTCATTTATCTTGTAATTGATTTATTGGGAAACTTCTTGTTGTTATTGACATTTGCACAAATATGTGTCGTATCCATCTTGGATTATTATATTGTAGTTAATAACATTTGTCATCAGAATGAGATTCTCACTCTGCAGTGGAGTGTGCGCTGATATGAAACTTCCTGGCAGATTAAAACTGTGTGCCCGACCGAGACTCGAACTCGGGACCTTTGCCTTTTGCGAAAGGCAAAGGTCCCGAGTTCGAGTCTCGGTCGGGCACACGGTTTTAATCTGCCAGGAAGTTTAACATTTGTCATGTTGAAGTTCATATTATTATTATTGTTAACACTGATCACACCAATTGCATGTAAACATGCTCAATAGTGGAATAAAACATTTGCATTTGCATCTGCATTTGCATTTGCATTCTGATGCAAGATTCGGGAACTCGCTATGACCAAATGTTGTGTGAATACACTATTTACTTAATACAACACACAATGGCTAATTAAATTGTATAACCATTAAACTGTCAAGAACATCTATATATCAGTCATTTGTTTAAAGTCCAGAAAGAATACCAATAATCAAACGCTCTACACAACACATAAAATATAACAGATGATTTATTGTCTGAAGATCCACAGCAAGGGTTCAGAGCTGGAAAGTCAATCTAGTCAGAAATTTTTAACTTTTTAAATCAAGTGGATGGTTAAAGCAAACACATATCTAGTATATTTCTTGATCTCAGTAAAAACTTGATATTACTGATGATGGTGTTGGTGCAACCAAGGCAGTAACCATCCGAATCAATTATGTTTGTTTGTTTGAGCAAATCAGCCAAACCAGTGCACAAAATATAAACACTTGTGTACCATGTACATTAAACATTTACTAATGAATGCAGAACACAGAAGATATTCCGCAAGAACCTGAGACTAGTTAAGCTCTAGAGTAGTGCTGGTTGATATCTGTCTCTATTTGCATGGAAGTTCTCATACTGGCACTTTCATGAAAAGCTGCTAAAAACAAAGAGAACAGAACAAGAGCTGATGGCGAACAAGGTGGTGGTGGTGGTTAGTGTTTAACGTCCCGTCGACAACAAGGTGCCGGCCGCGGTGGTCTAGGGGTTCTGGCGCTGCAGTCCGGAACCGCGGGACTGCTACGGTCGCAGGTTCGAATCCTGCCTCGGGCATGGGTGTGTGTGATGTCCTTAGGTTAGTTAGGTTTAAGTAGTTCTAAGTTCTAGGGGACTTATGACCTAAGCTGTTGAGTCCCATAGTGCTCAGAGCCATTTGAACCATTTGACAACGAGGTCATTAGAGACGGAGCGCAAGCTCGGGTTAGGGAAGGATTGGGAAGGAAATCGGCCATGCCCTTTCAAAGGAACCATCCCGGCATTTGCCTGAAACAATTTAGGGAAATCACGGAAAACCTAAATCAGGATGGCCAGAGACGGGATTGAACCGTCATCCTCCCGAATGCGAGTCCAGTGTGCTAACCACTGCGCCACCTTGCTCGGTGGCGAACAAGGGGATCTTTGGCAGCTGGTGTGCAAACTCTTTGACAGCTGTGAAATATGAACACATTAGTAGATGATCTTGACTGTTACATCAGCCCCCTAGGGAGTAGCAGAGCATCATCTAAAAATCTTGCAGGAAAGAGTACCCAACATCAAGGGTGTGTTCTTCATTAAGATAGCAATTCTTTTTTGGTGACCTGTGTATGTAAGTTTTAGTGAAGGTTTGACACTGTCCATATGTAACATGATGTGTGAGCAATAGGTGCACATAGCTAGATGTTGTTAATGTGTAGATGCTTGAGGAGGTTGTAAGCATGTGACATGTTCCCTCAGGTGACAAATGAAGTGTGACTGGTCGTGATCAGGTAGCTGTATAGAACTAGGATCAATGAATTCACCAGGCAATTGATGTGCATCGTGGTACGTAGTTCCACTGATGATGAATTCAAGTCATGTTTTAAGTGATTCAAAGATGAAGTAAGATCACAGATAAGGCAGTGGTCCAACTTGTGTTGTGACACATCAATGTAGGCTTTAAAGAACAATGCCAATGTTGAATCATGCCATTTCTTGCAGGATGGTAACTGATTGTCCTGCAATGGAGAGTGCCACATAACTTACTGAGTTGACTAAATAGCTCTGACTCAAATTGTCGGCCACAGTTCATAATGGTGTGCAGCGTGAAACCCTATTTGACACAAAGGCAAAAGCTAGCATTGCTGCCAACATATTATTGACCAATATAGCTTCTATACAATGGATGAAATGAATCAGTTGCAGTCAACAGATATCATTGACCACTGGACAGTGAGAGTGGACCTACTATGTCTATGTGCACATGTATGAAGCATGTTGTCACGTCTGGATGGAAAATCTGCAACTGGTGCACGCATATGATGGGATATCTCATTGCACTGATACTCAAGGCAAACACAAGCCCACTTGTGACAATCATCATATCAGGCCAGACAAAACCTCTTGGAGCCAGGCAAGTTGTTGGTCTAATGCCAGGGTGGCATAGGTTAAGGAGGCTATCAAAAGCTCATAAGCAGAACTCAGCTGGCAGCAGAGGATGAGATCCTCCACTGGAAATGTCACAATAAAACTTCATATCTCAATCATAAAAATCAACAAGTTGTAACTGATGGGTGAATGATGCATCATTCAGTAGTTTTTGGGGTTCCTGATCACATTCTTGTGTTTTTGCAAGTTGGATTAAATCAGTAACATTTGTTGTCACCAACTTTGTTAATATCTGAAATGTGGGGAATGTCAGTGCTAAATTGGACAACGAATTCCAGAAGTTTGTACTCTCGTGGTGAACACTTGTTTTTGTCTTGCACAATTGACTTGCTGCTGCAACACCGCACAGATGTCTGGCTAGCATCAACAACCAACACCAGATGTGCATCCAATGCAGGATGTGTTAGGAGTCTAGCATTTGCTGTGCTTCAGTTCAAGGCCACAAAAGCAGAGCTCATCACATTGGTCCAGTGGATTGGCGCATTTCCCTTTGTCTTGGGCCAGTGAGGGCTGCAGCAGCAGTTCTCGCAATTTGGCTGTGCAGGGCAGGTGATGCCAGTAAAAACTCAGCATTCACAAGCAACAGCATGGTTCTTTGATGGTTTCTGGCTGTGAGACCTTCATGAGATGGCTTCTATTTCCCCATGCTGCAACTATGGCCCTGCTGATAAATTAGACAACCTATGGAGATAACCTCTGGTTTACTCAAGACACACTTTGTAGTGTTTAATATTACACTATGATGTTCTAAGCACTTGAAAACTTCTGCCAAGTTTTGCTGGTGCTGTTCTGCAGTGACTGAAAAGATGAGGTCTTGTAGGTAAGCAAAACAGAATGACAATTCTTGCAGCATGGAGTCAATGAACCTTTGCCAAGACTGAGCAGTGTTGTGCAAACCAGTATCATATAGAGACTCTCAGACAAGCCAAATGGAGTGATTGTCACTATTTTTGGAATGTCTTCATCCACCATGGAACTTCATGTAAAGGCCTTTGTGCAGTTTAGTATACTAAAGACAGAGGCACGATGGAGAACATAGTTGTAGTCTCTTAAGAAGTGTACTGGATATCTGTCCTGAATTGTCCTTAGATCAAGCATACGATAATCACCACACAGGCACCATGCACCACTCTTCTTGAGTACCAGATGGAGAAGTAGTGACTATGGTCTGCTAGAAGTGTGAATAATCTATTCCCTGAGCATCAAGTCAAATTTTGCCCTTGCAATAGTGAGATGATTAGGAGCTTGAGATGGCATAAAACTGGTGGGCCATAAGTGATTTTGAAGTAATGCATAGTACTGTGACAGACCCACCTCAGGGTGCCTGGTGATCGTATTATGGCTGGAAACTGGTCAAGTGACCCAGCATATTTTCTTCCTGCTGCCTGCATGAGCTTGATGCTGTGTATTGCTGCTCCACCTGAGAATTCAACAGCTAAAGTCCAGCAATACTACTGACAAGCCTCATATCTACCACAATAGGCAGAAGGCGGTAATATACCAGGAAGTTGGCTCCAATAATCAGCCCCACGATATCAGCACGACGGTACAACCCATCAACAAGTGTGCGACAAGCTGAAATTCCTGCAACTACTCACTGCATCTGAAGAGTGCACAACTGTAACTAAGGCCTGGACAGCCATAACTGCTGATGGTGCGACCTGTAGCAGCATCAATTGGAGCAGCCTTCTTAGTGTGTGGCCAGTGACTTGAAAACATCGTTTCAGAGATGTGGGCCAAACAGAGACAGCTTGTCAGAGCAGCAATGATGTTCATGTCTTCAGTGGTGCTGGGAGCTGCCTGAATTTGTCTCTTGTGTCAGCACCATTTTAAGAAGAAGCACTAAGAGTGCCTGTAAGTTTGGCTATGACTGGCTGATGAAGACTTGTGGCCTGCTGGGAGACGGGCAGTGACTGTCAAATTAAAACCAATGTGCAGTGGTCACTTGAGCAAGTGGGCCAGTGTAAGCTGCGAGTAGTTGTATCTCAAGATTATCTATATTTTGTTTATGTGTGGCAGCCATTGCCATCACCTCATTCCTTGACAGTTACAGTAATTGCATCTGAACCTGGAACAATATTTGTAATGGGATTAAAAATTTGGTCTGTTTCATTCTCACTCAAGTTATGCTACCAATACCGGATGCAACTGGTGCCTTGAATTAACTGGTTGTGACTGAAGCCAGAGTTTGATCAGTAGTTGTGTTTCAAAAAGTTGGTACTTTCCTTGGTAACTTAATTTTTATGTCAACAATTTTGGGCAGGACATTTAGTGCCAGTTTGAGGTTGATTGAAGCTGGTGGTTGACCAGCATTGTGCTTTGAATTAAATCTGCTAATGTTCAGTTTTCAAATAACTGAAATTTTACGTCATAAATTTGAGGAGGCACCTTCAATACCAGTTTGATGTTAATTGAAGCAGAAGCTTGCCAAGCATTGTTCTGAATTTAACCTTCTAATGTTCCTGCTTTTTAAGTAAATTAAATTTTGTGTAAGAAGTTTTGGGTGGGCAGCTCCATTGCCGGTTTGAAGTTAAGTAGGAGCTTGACCAGCATTGTGTTTTGAATTAAATCTGCTAATATTAAATAATCAAAAATTTTCATAAGAAATTCAGGTGGGCACCTTCAGTAGTGGTCTGGTGTTAACTGAAGCTGGAGCTTGACCAGCATTGTGCTTGAATTATATCTGCTAACGTTCTCTGAGCTCTTTGTAAGAATTTTGGGTGGACACCTTCAGCGACATTTCATGTTAAGTGAGGCAGGAGCTTGACCAATAACTGTTTTAGGCTGACTTGTATTTGTGCCTTGAAATGTTCTTATTAATAGTGTTGCTACTACTTGAGAAAAAAGGGTGGATATACGAGGTGTGATTGGAATGTTTTAACAATGGGCTTGTAATTGTACAACAGCGGTACTTACATGCTACTATGATGCATCCCCTTCAAAATAGTATCCCCTTCTGACTGGACACACCAACTCCAATGGTGTTTCCACTTTTGGAAACATTCCTGGAAATTTTTTTCCTAAAGTGTGTAAGGACGCTCTCCAGATTTGCCTGGATATCTTCAGTCAAGTCAAATTGCTTCCCTTTCAGTGAAAAGTTGTTTAGGAAACAGGTAGAAGTCTGCAGGGGCCAAATCAGGGGAATATGGCTGTTGTGGAAGAACAGAAATTTTGAATTTGCTCAAAAATTCAGCGATGGAGAAGGCACGATGAGCCGGAGCATTGTCATGGTGCAGCACCCAACTCCTGTCTTTCCACAATGCAGGCGTTCTGTTCCACACCTTTCCGCGCAAATGCTCAAGGTACATTTGCAGTATTCCTGGTTAATTGTCTATCCTCCAGGGGTAAATTCATGATGCACAATACTAGTAGAATCGAAAAAAGTCACCAACATTGTCTTCACCTTCGACCAACTTCGCAGTGCTTTTTTTGGTCGTGGTGAACTGCAACTTGGTTTCAGGATCTTATCCATATACCCACAATTTGTCACCTGTAATTACCCTATTTAACAAATCTGGGTCATTTTAGTATAATCAGTTCTTGGCACACTTCAAGTCGGTATTATCTCTGGTCACTTGACAACACATTTGAAATGAATTTTGTGGAGACTCAACACACGTTCAGTTCTTCAGTTAAAATTGACTGAACTACATAGAAACTTAAATTATGTTCATCAGCCATCTCCCTAATTGTAAGTCTACGATCAGAGCGCTTTAAGTCACAAACTTTCACAACATTTTCATTTATTTTTGAAGTGGAAGGACAGCTGGACCGTGGTCCATCTTCAAATGATTCACCGCCATTTTTAAATCTGTTGAACCAGACAAAAACATTTGACTGGCTCGTACAATTATCTCCAAAAACTGTTTTTAATAGTTTGTAAGTCTCAGAAGCTCATTTCCTGGTTTTAAAACTAAATTTCACACAAACTCGTTCTCCATTTTTACATTCATTTTCACGCAGACAGAATCCAGCAACAAGCCCTAACAGACCCACACTTAACCAGCTGCCACAATGAACTGAATAAAGGAAATACGGTTTCCTGTCAGAGAGCATTCAAGGACAAGGCAATAACTCACTCTCCGCCCTCTGTGTACCTGCCTGCCAAATCAGTAAGCAGTAGCAGATCCATTCTTAAAACTTTCCAATCACACCTCGTATTGTGCGTATTTGTGAGTGGGACTGGACCTCACCTCTGGGAGGGGATTTTTTTTTTCTTTCAGTAGGCTTTTGGAAAATAAAGAGATGTTTTTGAAAATGTGTGCACATCTCTCAACCCAGCACCACTGCTCCCGAAGGACCAGTTCCACTACAGTCAGCAAACATAAAATTCCAAATAAGGTTATTATTCAAATAAAGGCAATTATTCAGGTGAGTATGAGGGTAAATGTGCAAATCCAAATTAGTGTCTAAAAGAAGTTTTTCTCCATTTTTCTGATCACTAACATAAAGATACTGAGATACTGTATAGTAATCAGATGGGGCTACATCTGACTGCCACTGCTAATTGGGCAAGCACATGGTGAGATGCACTTGTGTGCCTGGTCTCCAAACTTTCAATGATACCAGCATACCACAGGAGATTGCTCTGCACCACTGAGCACAGATACCAGCATACCACAGGAGATTGCTCTGCACCACTGAGCACAGATACCAGCATACCACAGGAGATTGCTCTGCACCACTGAGCACAGATACCAGCATACCACAGGAGATTGCTCTGCACCACTGAGCACAGATACCAGCATACCACAGGAGATTGCTCTGCACCACTGAGCACAGATACCAGCATACCACAGGAGATTGCTCTGCACCACTGAGCACAGATACCAGCATACCACAGGAGATTGCTCTGCACCACTGAGCACAGATACCAGCATACCACAGGAGATTGCTCTGCACCACTGAGCACAGATACCAGCATACCATAGGAGATTGCTCTGCACCACTGAGCACAGATACCAGCATACCACAGGAGATTGCTCTGCACCACTGAGCACAGATGAGTTTGTCACGAGATAATTACACAGACTTCTAAGATAACGTCATCTGTCATTCTCGGAGTTGCGATGAGACAGCAGTTCACTTGTCTGTCTAGCCAGAGCACTGACCCTGCCTGACAGGCAGTCATAACTTGCAGCCATCACTACTGATGATGAAGCACTGTTGCATGGCACCACTACAACATTGATTGATGGCAACATTATAGCATCTTGAATTCTGCCAGCCAGATCTGCAACAGTATCTAATGAAATTTCTACCTGAGATGCAACTATAGTTTAAAACTGGGCCAGAAGACAGCTACTACAAAGCGTACATAACGAGATGTCATTTACAGTTCCTGCATCAACTTAACTGCATAGGTGTCTCAGGTATTATGAATTTCGTGTCTCCTCTGCTTCCCTGTGTTAGAACTTGATGCACATGCCTTCTTGTGATGAACTGATTCTGTCTTGAGGGTGTCATAAGACTCTAGTGCAGGAGGAGCTGTAATTATGTCTACAGCCATGTAATGGTGGTCAAGCTGGCTGAACACTAGAGCAAATTTGGTTTTATCAGTAGTTATTCCTGCATAATGGAAACTTGCTTCTAGCTGTGCAAACCAGACTGCTGGATTGTGAGGCAAGAATGATGGCAACCTTACGGCAAGTCGTTATACTGACAGACCTTCTGCGCCCACTGAGGTGTGAATGTTCATAGCCTGAGGAAAATTCTTTTGTCACTCCTGAGAGTTTTTACTCATTCTTCTGGTCTCTGCAAGCTGATTACATCAGGGTCATCAATGTCACACAGCAAAGCCAATAACCATCTGAACAAATTATGTTTGCATGTTTGAGTAAATCAGATATACAGTACATCTACATCTACATGGTTACTCTGCAATTCTCACTTAAGTGCCTGGCAGAGGGTTCATCAAACCGTTCATACTACTTCTCTACCACTCCCTCTCGCATGGTGCATGGGAAAAAGGAACACCTAAATCTTTTTGTACGGGCGCTGATTTGTCTTATTTTATTATGATGATCATTTCTCCCTACGTAGGTGGGTGTCAACAAAATATTTTCGCATTCGGAAGAGAAAGGTGGTGATTGATATTTCATAAATAGATCTCGTCACAAAGAAAACCACCTTTTTTCAGTGACTGCCACCCCAACTCGCATATCATATCAGTGACACTCTCACCCCTATTGCGTGATAACACAAAATGAGCTGCCCTTCTTTGCACTTTTTCGATGTCCTCTATCAATCCTACATGGTAAGGATCCCACACTGCACAGCAATGTTCCATCAGAGGATGGACAGGTGTAATGTAGGCTGCCTCTTTAGTGGGTTTGTCGCATCTTCTAAGTGTTCTGCCAACAAAGCGCTATCTTTATTTCGCCTTCCCCACAATATTATCTATGTGGTTTTTCCAATTTAAGTTGCTCATAATTGTAATTCCTAGGTATTTAGTCAAATTGACAGCTGTTAGATTTCTGCGATTTATTGTATACCCAAAATTTATTGAATTTCTTTTAGTACCCATGTGGATGACCTCACACTTTTCTTTGTTTCGTGCCAGTTGCCACATTTTGCACCATACAGAAATACTCTCTACATCATTTTGTAATTGGAATTGATTGTCTGATGATTTTACTAGATGGTAAATTACAGTGTCATCTGCAAACAATCTAAGGGGGTTGCTCAGATTATCACCTAGATCATTTATGTAAATCAGGAACAGCAGAGGGCCTATGACACTATGCGGAACGCCAGATATCACTTCTGTTCTACTTGATGATTTACCATCTATCACTACGAACTGTCACTTCTCTGAGAGGAAATCACAAATGCAGTCACACAACTGAGATGATACTCCATATGCAAGCAATTTGATTAATAGTCACTTGTGAGCAACGGTATCAAAAGCCTTCTGGAAATCTGAGAATGTGGAATCGATCTGAGATCCCTTGTCAACAGCACTCATTACTTCATGGGAATAAAGAGCTAGCTGTGTTGCACAAGAGTATACAAAATATAAATACTCATGTACCACGAACATTAAACATTTATTAACAAATACTGAACACAGAAGGAGATATACCATAAGAACTTGAGACTAGTTAAGCACTAAAATAGTGCTGGTCAAGATTGGTCTCTTTGCATAAGGAAGTTCTCACACTCAACTTTCATGGAAAGTCGCAAGGACAAAGACCACAAATCAACTGCCGATGCCAAACAAGTGCCGCTCTGACACTGCTGCGCTAACTCTTTGACAGTTGTAAAATGTGAACATAATAGTCCACAATCTTGACTGCAAATTTTTACATTGTTGTTGTTGTGGTCTTCAGCCATGGTTGGTAGGACACATTCTGAGACAACAATCAATAAACAATTTTTACATTAAAGTGCAAAAATGCAAGCATGGAGTCTCTCAAGTATGAGTTCTGGGACATTTCCCACTTCTGCTCCATGTAAATGACCATGGCAATATACAGTCACTAATGACGCACAGGATTATTTTGGGAGGAAAAGGAGGGGGGGGGGGAGCACTGGGAGTCCACATTTCACACAAAACATTTAGAATGTTGAAAAAGATTATCAGAGTGATAATATGAAGAATCCTATAAACCATTATTTAAAAATCTAAAAATGCTTCCTCTGTCTTGTTTATGTGCATATGATTTAGTAGTCTTTACAAAAGGAAGCATCCTTAGAAGAAAGTTCTTCAAACACAACTATGACATTCATTCACATGAAACTAGATGGAAGTTTACCTTAGATGTGAATGTAGAAAGTGAAGAAAGGTATATCTTACTGGATCTATATTATACAGCTATGTGGATTCTGCTTAGCACGCCTAGCCTAATGACATCAAATATATTCATAACTTGAAATGGCTTACTTGACCTCTACTTCACTCTGTTTCCAAATTTTTGGAGCATCATATTAAGTGAATCTAATTTACCAAATACTGTCCAATATATCTTTTACAGTAATAGAGTTGAACTTGTAATCTCTCTCATTAACTACCACTGCATAAGTATAAATTAATAATATTAATTATAACATCATTAATCATGACATCACAAGCACAGTACAATGGAATCTCAGTAGTTTGATTGTAAGGGCAGAAGATTGGCTTCATAAAGTTATGTTTGATCAGCACTTGCTGATCTGTCTAAATTTAATTTGCAGTTGGCTTGTTGGCACTTTGGGCACATTGTACACTGCTGCAGAGAGAAAGGGCAAGTTTTCAATTACTACTATGCCTCCACAAGCCAAGCATCATGACGGTTCTATTCATGCCAGTCAACAGCAGATGATTATAATTGACCTCTGGGACCAAGCCCATCACTGTACCTTGGTCATTCCCATTGCAGCAGTAAAGAGGGATCAGTGATTGCCTTGCCACCAAATTCTGGAAAACTAAGCATGGCGACTATCTATGAGGTGAGGGTAGTGCAGATGAAAATTTTCCACAAAAACAATTTCTAAAATGTCAGGAAATCATTACCAACCAACCTGTCCAGGGATAGTCAATTCCAGGGATTTTTTTCCCTGTAATGTCGAATGCTTATCATTGCCTGCTAAAGAAGGCTATGTTGTGCGATACAAAAGAAATTTTCCTGGATATCACAAATGGGAAGTATATCCAGCCAACAGGAATATTGGCATCTGTATCTGACTAAGGGAGGTCTTTTCTAATTTTATTTTCTGTTTCCCAGTACATTTATTGCCTCCTTCACTTGCCTGTAATAAGGCACCAATTTTTAAATTTTCAAAATTAACTTAGTATGTGTATACATGATTTTCTGTAATCCCATGTGTCATAATGGGGGGGGGGGGGGGGTCATCTTGCATTCAGAGTTGCCTCAGATTTGGAGATATTTGGTAAACTGAAATGTAGCTCAAAACTGAGAAAAGCTGCTTGTACGGATTTGTGATTACGTACTGAAATACACTGACAGTAAGACGAGCACAAATTAGTGATTGTGTTTTAAACAGTACAAGAGCTAAATCACTTCAGCAGAAGTATATACTTATCCCTACTAACTGAAATTTTTCATTTTAAAATTATGGGAAAAAATTGTTGGTAAGTACTGATCATCAGTTGGTGAAATTCTTAGTACCAGTAGATATATTAAAGTACAAGCTGTTACCTGTGATCGCACTTATCTATAGTGTTGTTATGAAGAATGATGGTGATTAAGTAAGCTACTGTATGCACAATAATATCAGCTGCCCTGATGTGTCTGCCCCTTTGGATCAGCATAGATCGTGATGTGCTTGCTGCTCTCCCCCCTCCTGAGCTGTCCCAATGCACAACAACTGATATAATTTTGCACGTACATTCAGCAGTGTATATAAACACTGTCTGAAATATATATCATGAATACAGTTAATAGTAAAGAAGTAACAAATTAAAACATTAGGCGTTTATACCACATGAATAGCAAAGATGTAGTCAGTGATAAACTATCTTCTCTCCTTTCATCATTTTGTGGGGAATATAAATGAGAAAAATCTCTGTAAAGGTCTGAAATAATGTGTAAAGTTTGTTGCAAGTCATTAAGTGCTTTCATTCTCAAATGCTGGATAGAGCACATCATAGCTCTACATTACATAATGTATACATTATGCAGCAAATAATGTAGAAGTACGGATTAAACACATTTAAGATTGTAAATGCATCATATTTATTACTTTGAATCATATCACTTAGCACATATTAACCAAGAAAATAATTTTCACAAATATGGTAAAGTTCAAAACTCAGAGGGTAAATAGCTATTCCAAAGAGTAAATATTTTCCCTAATTTGCATAATGTTCTTCAGACCGGTAAGAACCTTGTACTATACACTTTCTAAAGTAGCCTATATTCTTCCCAAGGGTTAAGCTGTCTCCTTACCTAATTTCATCGATATCAGTTCAGCTGGTTAGTAATAACAAATTTACATGTCATGTGTGATGTGACAGTTTTTCATGCGTCTTAGGTTTATGATGGCATACATCCTTATCTCTGTGTCACGCAATGATATAATTTTGCAAATACATTCAGTAGCATGCATGAACACAGTCTGAAAAATGTGCCATGAATGCAGTTAGCAGAAAAGCAGTGATAAATTAAAATAGCGTGCCTGATACAAAAATAATCCACGAAAATGTAGTAAGCGATAATTTTTTTTTCCTTCCTGGGGGGTGGGGGCTCAGTGAGAAAAAGTTTTGTAAAGGTTTGAAATTATGTATGAAGTTTGCTGCAAATCACTAAGCACTTTGTTCCCAAATACTGTATGAATAAAATTTGGGTATTTGTGTGTCATGGGCTACACTTCTTTTTCACCATCACCCTTACCCCTTTGATAGGTAGGTGCTTTGTGCCACCACAGCGATTCTTCCCAGACAGTAAGTGATATGTCTACCAAGTTCAGTCAAAACTGATCCAGTGGTTCTGGAGATCTGTGGAACACATATGCGTACATATATTTTTATAATATATATACATATCTTTTCTACTGTGATCCAATTTTGATGAAATATAGCCTATATAAGACTCCTAACCACGCTGAAGTTACCAGTGAAAACCCCACAAAAATCCATCTAGTAATTTTGGAGATCAGCGTGTTCAGGCAGACAGACAATAAAGTTTTAGTAAAACTAAATCATAATATCTGTTCTTGTCATGACCCAATTTTGTTAAACTACAGCTTACACAGTCTCCCAAACTACCCTCAAGTTACCAGTGAAAACACCGTGAAATTTGTGTAGTAGTTTTGGAGATTAACTGAACAGACATAACAGTTTTACAGATTTATTGTTGTTATAGAAGATATAGATAAGAAACTGTCCTAGCTTTTGGAACTACTTTCCTTCTTTGGGGAAGAAAAAGGGATGGGTTGATTAAGGTTTAAAACGTCAGGTCAATGACACCTCACAATGAAAAGAACCTAGTTTTAAATTCCCACACAAGTGCTATTGTGTACAGTGACAGAGTTTTAAAATTGACATCACCAAAGCATTGAATTTCAGTGTCTGTAATTAAATAAATCTTATGATAGTAGTATAACAGTGGGACAATTACCAAACAACATTAGGCTAATCACAGAATATCATATTTTCAAACATTATGCTGTAATATGGAGTTAATAATCAAGCCGAAGTGGGTCTATTTAAAAGCTATTAGATTCTGTAAATAAAAACTACTTTCTTGGATCTGTCCATATATGTTCTTGGTATTAAACAATGGAAAATACAGGATGGACTGTAAAAATATTATGTAAAGGATAATTTCTACTCACCATTAGTGGAATTCTGAGTCATAGATAGGCACAACAAAAAGACTGTCACAAAATAAACTTTCGGCCAACAAGCCCTTTGTCAAAAATAGACCACCCACCCACCCACCCACCCACACACACACACACACACACACACACACACACACACGTATGTGACCACAGTTAGTGGGAATTGAAGCAACACATGTTACTGGTATAATTTATGCTCTTTGGAGCAAGGTGAAAAAAGATTTTTATTGAATTTACTGTTATAATTTCTATATGTAGCACTGAAAAAGCCTATTTTATTGGAAATTACTACTGGTGACTGAAGAATAAAAACAATTTCTTACAACTGTTCTATAATCCAACAGAGTTATTTAAACGTAGTATACATACCTTTCCGCAGGAAAATAAATTTACATTTGTTGATGCCAAAACATGAGACAGAGTTCCAAGTCGATGAAACATCATTCCAAAGAACTGAATTATTAGCACAGTTCCAAAGAAAAGTGCAAAAGCGAGACCAATTGGTTCTAGTTCCAGGTATTCCTTTGTGACTCTAGCCTTGAAAACAGATAACAAGTAAGTTAACTCAAGTGACTTAGAAGCAAATAAATCATTTCAATAGCATCTGAAATTACGATATCAGCACATGCATCTAACTTAGTAGTCATTTAGTTGCTACAACTATAAGGATAACTATAAAGTAACAGCAAAATCAGTTAAATGTATACAGTGTTATTTTTGTCATAAACTTTTTCTGAAGACATGGAAATACTAACTTTTTTAAATATAAATGAATATGATTACATTTTACACTGCAAAAAAAATTAATAACTTGTTTGGCAATTGATACAGTACTATTACTGAAATTTCAGAGAAAGATGTAGCAGAAACATAACACAGTATGATCTTCTGCAACAGAAAGGACAACTGCAACAGTCACAATGTGTTATAAAGACTTTTTTCTGATACTGTAAAGTAACTTCTAATGTGAATTTCTATAACAAAAACTCATCTGCAACAAAGTACAGTACAGTTAACATACAAGAGTTTTCCAATTCCAACTGGAATTGACATTCACAAAGATGAAAGGTTAACTGTTGTAGTTTTAGAACCTGGGGTGCAGAAAGCCCACTTGGCATTGTAGAGTATGACAGACTATTATGGAAAAAAAAAAAAAAAAAAAAAAAACAGAAAAAAACATTTTGCATGTTGGGAAGAATTGAAGTGTATGCTCTCCTCTTCCCTCCCACAGAGTGTCTTTTTCCTTTTCTTTTTCTTTTTCCCTGGTCCCAAAAAACTGGACATATTAATGGAGTATTTACATCAACAACTAGAATGTCCCTTATTTTGTCTTTCAACATGACATTGTCCTCTAAATTTGCATCAGAACTTTCATGAACATCTCAATGCCAGGCTTCCATGACACTGGATCAGTCACTCTTAAAATGTTAATTTGTCAATGTTGCTCTGGCTTCCCTGATAGCATGACTTAACACCCAGTAATTTATTTTTGTGTGGATGTGCCTGAATAGTATTTACATTTCCAACTTGTCTTATTTGAAGAACTACATCTCCTATGAAGTAGAGAAAACGTTTTTCTGGTCTTAAGTTCAACAACTAGATTCAGCTCATCACAGTAGTCTATATTGTACACATATCTCCAAAACTATTGCAACATACACCTACTTGAGCCAGTTTACTGCAGTCAAGCCTTGGCCTCCCTCTATGATTTTAACCCACACACTTCTCTCTCTTTCCGAGCACACTATTCCTTGATGTTTCAGCATGCATCATATCAACTGATCACATTTTCAAGTCAAGCTCTGCCTTAAATTTCTGTTTCCCTGATGTGATTCAAGACTCCATTCCACTCAGCTGATCTTCCATGTCTTTTGTCATCTCCAGCAAAATTACGTTATCGGCAAACCTTCACATTTTCATTTCTTCCCCCTGAATTTTAATACATTTCTCAAATTTCTCCTTGGTTCCCTTCACTGCTTGCTCAAAGACAGATTTAATACCAAGTGGGGGGTGGGGGGATTACTCTAGAACTCTGTGTCACTTTCTTCACAAGTACAACCTCCTTTTCATGTCTTTCAACTCTTAAAACTGCAGTTAATTATCTGACTCCTCTGCCTAAAAGCTGTGCTACAGTGATCCCATAGCAGAAGTCACCGAATCCCCACTGAAATCCTTAACCCTCTCCCAGATCTTTCCCTTAATCCATGTCCGTCCTCAATCCAAAACCCCTGCACACCTGCCTTCCACATACATCCCAACAATCCTGGATGACTCGTTGTAGCTGGTTACTGTGCTCCCATTGTGTCGGTCAATACCTCCAACCAATTACCCGTAGCCTAGCCTCTCGTAATAAAGATAGGAACCATTTCCTTCTCTGACCCATTTACCACCTGGATACCTACCCGGCACTGCTTATGCCATCTCCCTGTATGTCAAAATCCCTCATGCCCCTGGCCTTGCTGCTGTTAAGTACTACCTCTCCCAATATGCTTTCCACTAAAACTCACTACCTCCTTAAACATCTAACTAATTATATCCCCACACATAACTACTATTTCTTTGGGGGAAACAAATATGTGGCACAACTATATATGCCTCAAAGACACCTTCCTATGACAATCTGTTCATATGTCATCTAGATGAAACCTTCCTAGTCTCTCAAAAACCCCACATCCCTTGTCTGGTTCAGGTTCATTGACAATATCTTCATGATCTAGACCAAGGGTCATGACATATTATCCTCATTCCTCCATAACCTTAACTTCTCCTCTTCCATTTGCTTCACCTCCCCTTCCTCGGCCCAACATTCCACTTTTTGGGACATTGACTTCTGCCCCCCTGATGGCTCCCCCCATATCAAACCTACTAATCATCAACAGTACCTGCATTCTGATGGCTGTCATCCCCTCCACATCCTGGCCTTACGTGGACAGCATATCTGCAATGATGAGACTACTCTTGCCCTAACCCTTCTAACACCACCAAGAACCACCTGCAAAGGAGCACCCCCTCCTGGCCAAATATCATCCCCAGCTGGAGGAACTGAACTAAGTTCTTTCTCAGAGCTTTGCTACCTATCATCATGCCCTTAAATGACAGACATTCTACCCATAATCCTTCTCCCAAGGGTCATATCCTCGTGTACCTGCCCGATTAACCCACCTAGCATACCTACTTTATTCCGTCACAGGCTTATCCTGTGCTACAATCGCTGGCCACAGTCATACTGTGGCCAGGAGCCAGAGTTGACAACCACATGGCAGAACACTCTGCTGGAGCACAACTTGATTAGTTTTAATGGTTGCTTTACAACTTGTGCCATCTGGAGCTTATCCTCCTGCTCCATCCAACACCAGCTGTTCTGAACTACATAGATGGGAGTTATCCTTGCAACATTCTTATTTTCTGTAATCTTCCTAATTTCAATCTCAACTAATCTCCTGCACCCACACCCTCTTACGACAGTCTGCCCTTCATCTATTCTTTCACGCCTTCCCAATTCAGTCTCGCAAGTCCTGGTCATTATGAAGCTGCACAAACTCAACAGTTCCGGTGTCCAAGTGTCGCATTCCTATTCTATGCATCGGCTAACTCTCCCTCCCATATTCCTACCTTGTATTATTGCTGCCTCTCTCCAAACCATTAGCCATCCTTTCCCAAAACCCCCATTCATTCCATGCTTCTTTTCATCCCTCATGCCCAACACTCAACACAGCCCCTCACCCTTGTCTGCTTGCCTCTGGGACTGTGCACTCAGTCCTCACAGTGTTGCTATACAGGTGTGTGTGTGTGTGTGTGTGTGTGTGTGTGTGTGTGTGTGAGGGGGGTGGGGGGTGGGGGGGAGAGGGGTTTGCGCATATGCCCTAGCTCAAATAGGGGTGCATCCAAAAACTAGTGAAATTTTCATGCTTTTCTGTGGTCCTATCATGACTCGACACTCCTACTGTTTTGTGAGTTGTTACCTTCACTCCTAAATTACTTAAACTTCATAATGTCTTTCTCCTGGTTTGTTTCCTTTATATTTAAATACAGTCTGGGGAATGCCACATCCAAGCATATTTTCAATAGGTAAAAACAACTATCCAACAGTGGGGTGTATAAAATTACTTGTGCTAACTGTGATAAGATTTACATGGGCCAGTCAGGCAGAATTCTGAGTCCACATCTACTCTACATATAGTGCTACCAGCCACCACCCACAGTACCAAGTCTTCCACTTTGCAAATGTAGGCCAAAAACTTAATCTTTTGGAAGAGAAAGAAATCAGTAAACATCTGGCTCAAAATCCTGTTTTACAATTAAATAAACGAACTCATCTCGGTACTTCACTTCTCCTAAACTTCTCTTAAGCCCCATGTTTACTTCTCCTAAGCCCCACATTTCTTCAGTTCTTCCTACAATATCTTTTCCATTTCATTCCCCACTATTTCCTGTATTTATTTTATTGGGATTGTCTCTGTTCTCAATATATTCTATTATATTTTATATGTACATACTCCCTTTGGTAAAAGAAATTCTTCATACCACTGATATATAACTTAGTTTATGCATTTCCTGTTATAACTAACAGTTCTATCTTTCACTCAGTTTGTTCATCCCCTTCCATATGTAACACCTCTTTCTTCGATACTGTATTCTTGCATTAATTTCATTTTATTGTGATTGTCAATTTAATTTACAGTCTTCTTGAAGAAATAATAAACAGCCAATCAGTTGCAAAATGGAAGGTTTATTTAAACCCCTTGACCATGGTTTCAACATTTATAAAAATGTCTCCATCAGAAGAAAACAGTAACACCACGGCAGGTTAACAATGAAAATCTGTTAAGTTATTAAAAAGAAGTAACAGATAAGATAGGTAAAATAAAAACAAACTAAAAACATATTTTTAGCATCACCATTTCTAGTCCAAAACTGAGATGATTACTGTTCATAATGGGAGGGATCCTCTGTGTAAACAGGCTATTGCATAACAGATGTAAAACAATGCATAGTACTACAGACAGAGGGATGCTGAATGAAATGCATTTAACTGTTGAGAGAGCAATGTGTGAGGTCTTCAACGACTACCATAGCTGAATATTGTCCAATGATCTTTCACAAAACCCACAGAAATTCTGGTCATATGTAAAGTCTATTAATAGCACCAAAGTCAGCATCCAGATGAGACAGGATTTGAACTGAGCATAACAAAGCAAATGCTAAATTCTATTTTCAACTGTTCATTTACAAAGGAAACCCCATGAAAACCACCTCAATTTAATCATTGTACCACTTAAAAGACAAGTGAAATAAGTGTCAGTGTCAGTGGTGTTGAGAAACAGCTGAAATAGTTAAAATTGAACAAACCTTTAGAGCCTAATGGAAGCCCTATCAGATTCTATAAGGAATTTGAGGTTGAATTATACCATCTCCTAACTATAATCTATTGCAGATCCCTTGAAAAACAATTATGTTCAGCAATTGGAAGAAAGCATGGGTCAGACCCAGTTACAAGAAGAGTGGTAGAAATGATCCACAAACCCACCACCCAATGTCCTTGATATCAATTTCCTGTAGAATCTTAGAACATGTTTTGAGCTAAACATAATGAGGTATCTCAAACAGAATGATGTCCATGCCAACCAGCATGGATTCCAAACACACAATCATGTTGAAATCAACTCACACTTAAGTCACATGACATACTAAAAGCTTTGAGTCAAGGAAGGAAGGTAGGTAGACACAGTATTTCTTGATTTCTAAAAACCATTTGACTGAGCACCCCATCTAGGCTTATTGTCTAAAGTATGATCATATGGTATATTAAGCAAAATTTGTCACTGATCGAGGATTTTTTCATAGGGAGGATGCAGATGCAGTATATTACATCAGAGGGTGAGTCATTATCAGATGTAGAAGTAACTTCAGGTGTGGCTCAGGAGTGTGTGTTGGGACCCTTGCTGTTCATGTTGTATATTAATGACCTTGTGGACAATATTAATAGTGACCTCAGACTTTTTACAGATGATGAAGTTATCTGTAATTAAGTACTGCTTCATGAAGTTATCTATAATGAAATACTGTCTAAAAGAAGGTACATAAATATTCGGTCAGTTCTTCATAAGATATGAAAGTAGTGCAAAGACTGGCAACTTGCTTTACATATTCATAAATGTAAAATTAGGCTGTTCACAAAATTAAAACAAAAAACAGAAAAAATGAAAAACATAGTATCCTATGACTATGACATCAATGGGTCACAGCTGGAATTACCTGAGTGAACCATTCTAGAATACTGCTCAATTGTGTGGGACACATACCAAACAGGACATACCAAGCAGGGGATATTGAATGTATACAGAGAAGGACAGCATGAACAGTCACAGTTTTGTTTCATCTTGGGGAAAGTGTCACAGATGTTCTGAAGAAATTGAACTGACAGACTCTTCAAGATAGATGTAAACTATCCCAAGAAAGCCTGTTCGTAACGTTTCAAGACCTGGCTTTAAATGATGAATCTAGGAATATGCTACAACCCCCTATGAATCATTCACATGGGGATCATGAGGATAAGATTAGATTAATTACAGAATACACAGAGGCACTTAAACAATCATTCTTCCCACAATTCATATGTGAATGGAACAGGAAGAAACCCTAATAACTGCTGCAGAGCGGCATACCCTTTGCCATGCACTTCATAATTATTTGTAGAGTGTAGATGTAGACAGAGTTTGACATTTTGAATACTATAGCATTATGATTTACACAGAAAAAATTAAGACTTACCACTATGGCATCAAAGAAAGTTTCAGATAGCAGCCTATATTCAAGAACAAAATGTTATTCAAAACATAAGACAACATCAATAAGTAACTAAACAAGACAGTCAGATTTGAGCTGGTCACACTGTTTACATTCTGTACATATTACTGATTGGCAGCCCATTTCCTTCCTATAACATAGCAGTTAGTTTGCTATTGTCTAATGATTAAATGATACATGAACCTACAGAAGAGGTATCATGGTACAGATTCAATAGAATTGGACCAAAGTAATTGTTACTGATGTTTGCAGTGAATGCTGATATATTAAATGGGTATCACAGATGATGAGTATATGTTTTTACCTATATATGTAGTCTGCTTGGATACCTAAGAAGAAACAGTGAACTAATGATGTACATTAGACGTAGGACTTTAATTTCCTCACAGTCTACAACATCATGTTAGACTTACGGACAGATGTAATTGTTAGCCATGAAAGCAATTTTACTTTATGTATTTGTCCATAAATTACTTCAGTTTCCAGAGTATTTTCATAATCGGAAACTTAAGTGTCCAAAAATAGAAATAAAAATCTATTTTCTTTATTTATTTTGTCTCATACGTGACAGTTCTGAGTGCCACAGGGAGTTGTCACTGCTCACCCCAGAAAAATTCAGCAGGGGATGCACAAGGCTCAGTGAGTAACCCAACCTTAGACAGCAGCCTGAATAGAAGGCACTCAGTAAATAGGACTGTATTAGAAGACTGCAATCAGAGACTCAATATAGCATCCAACTACCAAATGGTCTATATGTTGTGATGAAGCACGCTGGGATCTTTTTACTTCCCCTCTTGTTTTGCCATCTGCCTCCCTAAATTCATTTTATTTTCATTTTTGCCTTATTACCATTAACATGCATGAGTAAAATCTGTGTTTTTCCTAAAAGAGAAAGGTTGGCCCTCAGTCTAATTTTGTGTAAAGTTTTATGTGTGTAATTAATTTCCTAATTGATTTTGACCTTTCCTAGTTAATACCTTTGTTATAGCATGAAATCAGTACCGGTAATGTTTTGTGGCTTAGAATCTATTGTTGACATATAAACAAATATAAATACTGTAATAGTTTTAAACATTTGGAAGAAGAACTACTAGGATTCTTAAAGTATTTATTTGGCTCTATTAAAAAACATGTTAGTAAAGCCAGCCCTTATTTAATTCCAAAATAATTACCAGATTTGTTAAAAGCATTGTTTGTGTAACTATATCTGTTAATTTCATTATTTAAACAAATAAACTGGCATAACCTTGGTGGTAAAAGAAACTGTTAAAAAGAATGAATTTTTTGATGTATTCAGTTAATTGAAGAGTTATGTTTTAACTGTAGTTTCTGTAAATTAAACATCAAACAATGTATAATTTCAGTACCTGTTATTGTGAGAATATATGAAGGACGAATTTTTGGTCTCCACACAGTCAGTCCAGGGTCGATTTTCAGAGGGAAATTATGTACTGTTTCAAGTAACAACAATTCATCAACTTAACAGAGGAATTAGGTCAGCTACATCAATCACAGCAGTCAGTGTTGAGCTTCCAGCCCCCCCCCCCCCCCCCCTGTTTCAGCCAGTATAACAATGCAGTACGTCAACACCAAGGACTATCAATGAAGATATAAAGCAGGCAAATGCCACAAGGTGAATGAGCCTACTAATTTGAAATTACAGGTACTCTTTGGAATAACCCTTTAAGATTTCCTATCATAATTGCATAATGATATTAACAAAGAATAAAAAAGATAATGGGACAACCTGTGTTAGTTTCATACCTCATTATCTTCCTCAACAAATGTGATGTTTGCTTTTGCACCAAGAGGCCACTGAATATATATGGTTTCTTTGTTTTGTTGCAGCAAAAACACCACAAGTACAAAGAGTGCATTCATCATGAAAAATGCAAAAACAGATGTATCTCGTAGAGCTTTCAGGTCCTTTGTGATGCGTGCCTGTGCAAACAGAACAAACATTAAACTGATATTGCTACTAATACTGAGTTATAAATAATGATTTTTGTAGTATTATTTAGACATACAAATCAAATGTATAGGAATTATGTACCTGTAGAAGATCTTGACAGATAAATTGAGGCATGGATATTAATCTTACCACTACAGTAAAAAAGGGGTTTCTTAATGGAGTATGTGTCCAGAGCTTCTACATATTTTTTAAAAGATGCCATGTTTGCTTTTAGCTGTAAGTTTTTTGATTTCACTATTGCAGTTTTGATGTTTGCACTGGTTTGAAGCATAAGATTTGATGTAGTATTATGTGATAAAAATAGTCGACATTCGGGTTCGATTAATAGAAGATTAATAGAATAAACAGTAGGGTGAAAGACTGCAACACTATCTTACAAACTTTTTAACTTGAGCTCACCAATACCACATAAATTATTACTTGGTATCATAATATAATGTCCTATTGTCCCGTTTTTTTTTTTTTTTTCAGTGTTTTGCATATGTTCCTTTCCAATTCCGGCATACCTTGTGCCCCTTTTTTCTTTTTCTTGTTGCTTGTGTTCCTTTGTTCACTGATTCTGCACATCTTCTTACTTATTGTATGTTTTGTGTATTACTCATCTTTCCCTGTACATTACTCCTATTTTCTCAGAATTTTGAATGTCTTGCAGAATTTTACATTGTCAAATCCTTTTTCTAGGTAGACAAATCCAATGAAACTGTTTTGATTTTTCTTAAGCTTTGCTTCCATTGTCAGACACAACATCAAAATGCCCCTCTGGTATTTCTACCTTTCCAAAGGTCAAATCTATCATCATCTAATAAATCCTCCAGTTTCTTTTCCATTCTTCTGTATATTATTCTGCCCAAGGAACTTTGACGCATGAGCTGTTAGCTGATAGTGTGACAGTTCTCACACTTATCTATCTGTCCTTCCAGTCTTCAGGATTGTGAGGATGATGTTTTTCATACTGTCTGATAGTATGTCTCCAGTCTCTTTCATTTTACAATCCAAATTGAATAGTCACTGGATTGCCACTTTCTACAATAATTTTTGGAACTCTGAAATAATGTTATCTATCCTTTCTGCCTTGTTTGATTGCAAGTCTTCCAAAGCTTTAATACACAATCTTCTGTGCCTTCCATACTGAGTCCCATTCATTCTTCTATTTCTTGAAAAATTAGAATGGTATAAAATACAACCATCTGGAACTTTATATTGAGAAGTCAAAAATATATAAGAGCTTAAAAAAATGAACAAAATGTGCTGATGACAGCTAAATGTGACCTAGAAAATTACAAGGAAAGTCACAATTAAAATGTTGCTTATAATATGGTATAATATTGAAAATAACAGAAATTACTGGTTGGAGCAATATCTAAAATAAGGGAAAGGTGACCATTCACCTATAGTGGGTTGATGCATAGAGTACAGAAACAAATAACAGAAAACAGCATTCACACTAGCTTTTGAGCACCTGCTCTTTTTCAAGCAATAGCACACATATCCACACACACACACACACACACACACACACACACACACACACAACAACACAGACACCCAAACACAGGGTTCTGTGGCCATGGCAAGCATAGAGAGAAGGGACAAATGAAGAGAAAAAGGGAAGGGGGATAAAGAGAGAAAGGTGAAGATGAAGAGGGAGTAAAAGAGGAGAGAGAGAAGGGACAAAGGTTGAAATGGATGCAGAGCGAGAGTGCCCGCATGGGGAGGGGGGGGGGGGGGAGAAGGGATTGGAGAAGTAGTGGTGTGGACAGAAGAGGGCAGGGAAAAGGCAAAGTGAGTCAGTGGGAACAATTTTGTGGAGATTTAGGCCTTGGGAACTGCGACAGTGCAGGATGTGTTGGAGAGATAGTTCCCACCTGCGTAGTTCAGAGAAACTTGTGTTGGAAGGTAGTATCCAAATGGTCAGACCTGCCTTTTATTGGGTAGGAAATGCCTGTGGCAACTGCAGGGGAGATGGTGGGTGGGAGTATGGTACAGGTCTTGAAACTGGGTCTACCACAAAGGAATGACCTGTGTGGTGAAGGATTGGGAGTAGGAGTGGAGTAGGGATGGTCAAGGATATACTGTAGGTTGGATGGGCTGTGGACACTACTTTGGGGAACATGAGTAGGATTTTTGGAAACATTTCTCATCTCTGAGCACAATGAGAGGTGGGTTTGAAATGGATGCCTTTCAAGGCCGGGGTGATATGGATGATCAGTTCTGTGGCTGGTTAACAGGTCTGCTGGTGTTATAGAGGAGCAAATAACAAATGAGATTCATTTGTGGATACACTGGATAGGACACTGTATGTCAATAAATGTTTTCTTAAGGCTATTGGTATATGTTAACAATTCCAGTTTTCCACTGCAGATGCGGTGTCCATGGATGGCAAGGCTGTGATGAAGAGACATTGAATGGGTGACAGCTGTCAAAATGGAAGTACTGTTGGCAGTTGGTGTGGCTGATATGAGCATATGTATGAGTACTTATGGAGCCATCTGAGGACTGAGAATTGTGGAAAAACTTTTTGGGATGTGGAACTCAGAATAAGTCACCTTCCACAACACACACTGCTTCTGAACACCACCTGTAACAATGTTGTCAACCTTTCTGCCAACGCTCTGACCCATGAAGAAATCTCAGTACTTCCTGAAGGACTCACATTTATCCCAAAACCTAGGTTCAACCATGGTGGACTTGTAAAGAACCTCCTTCCCTTTACCTTTTCTCTCCAGTGGAAACATTTCTTTACCCCACACCCCACTGACAACATCCAACCAAAACCCTGCACAGAACTTTCTTTAAAACAAGTGCCCTGCAGGTCTCTACTGGTTGTCCCATTATGGCTGTGAATAATGCTCCCACAGAATGAACATCTGCCTTTGTTGATCAGCACCTCTGTAACCTCCCATCATACATTCATGACACCACTGACTTCCTTCACCGTCTCTCCACAGTTCCTGTCCCATTAACACTATATAAACTCCATGTCAGTCACTGTGGATGCTACGTCCTTACGCAACAACAACTCTCTGGGTGCAGGATTAGGAGTAGGGTTGGAATAGGGACGGTCGAGTATATTCTTTAGATTGGGAGTGAGGAGGGGGGGTTGGGGGGGGGGGGGGAGCAGAACACTACTTCAGGGAACATGGGAAGGATTTTGGGTAGGGTATTCCTCATCCCAGGGCATGGCAAGAGGTAGTCAAAGCCCTTGTGGAGGGCGTAGTTGAGTTTTTTGTGGTCAGGAAGACACTGGGTGATCAGAGGACTGCTGGTGGTTGGTTAACAGATTTACTGGTGTTAGAGGAGCAGATGGCACATGACTTGTTTATGGATGAGCCATCCTAACACCAAACTTATCATCTGTTTACTAATCTTCTAGCCTACCACATCCTGATCCACATTACTTCACTTTTGAAGGCCAAATCCATAAACAAATGATGTACTGCCATGCCTCCATCCTATGCTAGCTTATTTATGGGCCATTTTGAGGAATCCTTCCTATTCCACTCAACACTTAAAATCTCTTGTCTGGTACAGATTCAATGATGACATTTTCATGGTCAATACTCATGGCAAGAACAATCTCTGCTCTTTCCTCCACAGCCTCTGCACCTACTCCCAAATTTGTTTCATCTGGTCCTTCTCAACTACTTCCTCGATGTTGATCTCCAGCTCTCAGATGGTTCCATAAGTATGTCTGTCCATATCTTGTGCACAAACCATCAACAGTACCTCCACATTGACGACTGTTACCCATTTCCCCTCAAAAGTGTCTTCCTCACCATGTGTAAATACCACTTCTGCAGCGGAAAGGAGGAGTTGTCAAAATATACTGATAACCTTACCAGAACCTTTATTGAGAGACATTATCCTATTCAGCTCATCTGGAAACAAGGCTCACATGTCATCTACTCCTCTGACAGAAGTAAATCTGCTAACTAATAATTGCACAGCATTCCTCTGATCATCTAGTACTACCCTGGCCTTGATAAACTCGAACACATCCTCTACCAGGGCTTTGACTACCTCTTGTTGTGTCACGAGATGAGGAATATCCTATCCAAAATCTAATCCATGTTCCCCAAAGTAGTGTTCCACTGCCCACCCAGCCCAAAGAATATCCTTGACCAACCCTATTCAGACCTACTCCTAATTGTGCACCCCTTGGGTCATTCCCTTGTGGTCAGCTCAGGTGCAAGATCTGTCATATACACCCACTCATGACCTCCTACTGCAGTCCAGTCACAGGCATTTCCTATCAAATAAAAGGCGGAACCATGTGTGTAAGCAACTATGTTATACAATGAGGTGACAAAAGTCCCAGGATATCTCTTAACATTGTGCGTGACCTCCTTTTGCCTGGTGTAGTGCACCAATTTGATGTGGCATGGACTCAGCAATTTGTTGGAAGTCCCCTGTAGAAATATTCAACCATGCTGCCTCTCTGGCTGTCCATAATTGTGAAAATGTTGGCAGTGCAGGATTTTGTACATGAACTGACCTCTCAATTATGTCCCATAGATGTTTGATGAGATTCATGTTGGGCAACCTGGGTGGCCAAGTCATTTACTCAAATTGTTCAGAATGTTCTTCAAACCAATCATGGTCTGGTTACATGACACACTGTCATTCATAAAAATTTATCAATGTTTGGGAACATGAAGTCCATGAATGGCTACAAATGGTCTCCAAGTACACAAACATATCCCTTTCCAATCAGTGATCAGTTCAACTGGGTCAGAGGACCCAGTCCATTCCATGTAAACATAGCCCATGCCATGATGGAGCCCCTACCAGCTTTCATGGTGCCCTGTTGACAATCTGGGTCCATGGCTTTGTGGGGTCTGCACCACAATCTAACCCTACTATCAGTTCTTACCAACTGAAATTGGGACTCATTTGACCAGGCCACCGTTTTCCACTCGTCTAGGGGTCCAACCGATATGGTCATAATCCGAGGAGAGGCGATGCAGATGATGTTATGCTTTTATAAAAGGCACTTGCTTTGGTCATCTGGTACCACAGCCCATTAATGCCATATTTTGACACACTGTCCTAACAGATACATTTGTCATGCATCTTACACTGATTTCTGTGGTTATTTTAAACAGTGTTGCTTGTCTGTTAGCACTGACAACTCTATGCAAACGCTGCTGCTTCTGATCATTAAGTGAAGGCTGTTGGCCACTATGTTGTCTGTGGTGAGAGGTAATGCCTGAAATTTGGTATTCTTGGCATACTCTTCACACTGTGGATCTCGGAATATTGAATTCCCTACTGATTTCTGAAATGGAATATCCTATGCATCTCAACTACCGCTCATTTTGCATTCAAGTCCATTAATTCCTATTCTGCAGCCATAATCACATTGCAAACCTTTTCATATGACTTGCCTGAGTTGAATGACAGCTCTGCCAATGCACTGTCCTTTTACATCTTGTGTATGCAATACTACCACCATCTGTATATGTGCATACCGCTATCCCGTGACATTTGTCACCTCATTGTATATAAGCTACACTGCACTTACTGTGGGCATGACAAGTAACCATCCATCTACTTGCATGAAGAGCCACTGCAAAACTGTGGAAAATGGCAAACTTGACCATCCAGTTTGTGACCATGCTACATACCATAACAAAAATTACTTCAGCAGCTGCTTCATTAAACAGGCCATTTGGATACTCCCTTCCAGCACAAGTTTCTCTGGGCCACACAGGTGGAAATTGTCTCTCCAACACATCCTGCACTATTGCAATCCTCCCGATTTGAAGTTCTGCTAACCTGTTCCTACTGTGTCACTTTGCCTTCTCCCTACTCTCTTCTGTACACACCACCACTCCTCTCAATCCCATCCAGATCATGCAC
Organism: Schistocerca nitens; assembly: GCF_023898315.1. Lineage (NCBI taxonomy): Eukaryota > Metazoa > Arthropoda > Insecta > Orthoptera > Acrididae > Schistocerca > Schistocerca nitens. The sequence goes on from NC_064619.1 coordinate 16,082,498, forward strand.
AATCTTCTCCCAATACCTTTCCTCTCCGCCACCTCCCCATTTTCAATGCCTCTCCCATATTTCTCCCTCTCTTTCTCCTTCTTCATCTTCACTTTCACGTTTCTCTTCTTTCCTGCCCTCCCCTTCCTTCCCTCTTCCTCTCCCTACAACTTTTTTAGTTGTAACCTCTACTCTTTTCATCTTGTAGTGTGGCCGTGAAGTCATCTTTCCAAGCACCTGCTCATTTGTCACCAATCCCTCCTTGCATCCTCCCCTACCACCAGCCCATGCCCATCAGTTCAGATAACCGCTTTCAATAATCAAGTATCAATAAATAGTCTTGCTGGACTATGGGAGACTGCATTTGGGTGTCTGTGTAGTTGTGTGTTGTTACTAGGAAAAGTGCTAATGCATGAAGCCTAGCTTGTGGATTCTGTTTTTTGTTACTTGTTTTTGTGCTCCACACATCACCCCACTATAAAGGAGTGCTTTCCTTCCCTTTATTTTATGTAATGCATAATATTAACTATGCCATATTAATTCAAATTCAATGTCGATGCATCAGTTCAGATTATTCTGCTAGGTATCATATTGTGGAAACAGTGAACAGTAGCTTACTACACAAACAGTGACTGGAACACAGTTAACTGAACTTATAAATGAATGTTCTTCTTTAGCAAAACAAACAAACACACATACACACAAACTGTGTTAGCCCAGAACTGTGGTTTAACTTGAGTGATTTTCTTACTATCATGAGTGAAGCAAAACAGATGAGTTACGTAGAGGTGTGGGAGGGTCTTTTTCATTGTTTACTTCACTCACTCCTAAGACAATATCTATCTTCCATTTGACAACAGTATCAGGACAATGTAGCATTGTATGTAAATATCTTTTATATGCTCTGAAGAAGAGTGCAAGTTCATGAATTCAGCTTCTATGGTCAGGTTCTGATTTTCATGCCATTATAAGTCCCAGGGACTGAACTGTACTTAAAGGTTTACAGATGAAGACTGAGCTCTTTTTGAATGTCAGTTCATGATAATTAGTATGTTCTAAACTTACTTTTTCTTCTTTGTTTTCTTCGCGGTCTTCAAAAAGAGGATATAAATAAGCTGCTATTAAATCCGTCCAGAATACCTTCTCAGTTTTTGAGAGATAATCGATTTCACCTTTCTTCAGTTTTCGATCCTCTATCCAAAATGGATTTACATCATCAATACGATCTTCTTTGGGTTCTGAAAAATATTCAAATTAATCTAGTCTGTCAAAACCATAAGAGTTAGGAATATTATCTTACTCTGCACATGTACTTGCCTGATGTCACACTCTCATTATCATCATCATCAGAGTTTTTCTTACTTTCTTGATCAAATTCTGGGAGTTCTGGATGTGGCATCAGTGGATTTTCTCGCATATTTTGGCGCACTCTTAGTCTTCCATTAAGATGGGAGCTAGGGTCAAGGATCCTAAATAAATAAAAAAAAAAGATAAAATTTAGAAGCACCAAGAACTACATACACTTGAAGTCATTGTTCTTAACATGGATGAGTAACTCCAGTAGAAAGACAACACTGATAAGCTAATCACAAAAAATTATAATTCTGTACTGCAGACAAAAATTTTATTCTGTTTCAATAATTTCCCTATTTTATCTTAAAAAATTATTTTCTGAAGTAATGTATGAGGGTTGACTGAAAAGTAATGCCTCCAACTTTGTAACTCTTCAACAGTTGGCAACATTGGTATGTGGCAGGTAATGGCTTGTTCCATAGCCTCTTCTCTACAGCTCCAGTTGGTAGGAAGCCTTAGCACTGAACGGTTGTGTTGCTGCAGTATGGAACCCTGTGCAGATGGTCAGTCAATGTGATTTAAGCAACGTGCAGTCATTGAATTCTTGATAGCAGAAGGTGTCACCCAAAAGGAGATTCATCACAGAATTAAATGAAGTTTATGGTGATTGTGTTGATGTGAGTACTGTGCATCATTGGGCGAGTAAGTTTAACGGTGTTGAGGCAGGAACATCTGACCTGCATCACAAACAAAGAGATGGATGTCCTGTGACAGCAACCACCAAGTTTCACAAGCAAAATGTTGACAGATTGATTCAGGATGATCGTTGTATCACTCAGAGAGAAATTGCAAGCACAATCGGCATTTCACAAGGACATATGGGTCACATTATTGCTTTGCTTGGCTATCGGAAGACCTGTGCATGATGAGTACCCTGGATGCTGACTCCTGAAATGAAAGCGCGCAGACTCGAAATTTGCCAGGAACTACTCTCACGTTAGGAGAATGAAGATGACACCTTTCTCCATTCAATTGTGACAGGAGACGAAATGTGGGTGTACCATTATGACCCGGAGATGAAACATCAGTCTATGGAATATTGACACAAAGAAAAAGAAATTCAAGAAGCAACCCTCACCTGGAAAAATCATGGCATCAGTGTTCTGGGATGCAGATGGTGTTATCCATGTTGATTTCCTTGACCGTGGAACAACAATAAATTCAGAGCATTACATCACAATGCTGCAAACTCTGAAATGATGGCTAACAATGGTCCAAAAGGAAAAGGGAAATGCTTTCCTGCAGTATGACAATGCCCAAACTGCACACTTCATGCGCCACCACAGCAGGACTTCAGAGACTGAATCTCACCACCGTATGGCATCCTCCATGCAGTAGAGACTTAGCACCGTCTGACTTCCATCTGTTCCCGATAATGAAAGACGATCTGCAAGGACATCATCATGCTTCTGATGAAGACGTTGAGAGAACTGTGAGACTGTGGTTGTGGAAACAGATCTTTCCTTCATGATGGCTTCAGGAAACTTGTTCATCTTTGGCAGAAATGTATCCAGTTGGCTGGTGATTATGTGGAAAAGCGAATATTGATAATTAAAGATCACATTCTGAGGATTATTTCCATGTTTGATTTATTAAAATATTGCCATCCAAACTCAGTTAATGAAGGTGGAGGCATTATTTTTCATTCAACCCTCATACCAGCGTTCAGAAAGTCATTATCCTATAAAAACAAGTACTAACAACGTTATAGAAAGTTGATAAGAAATACTAATCAAGACCTTCCAAATTACTTTGGCATTCTTCCAAATATGTAGGAAGCCTATAATGACATTCGTAGTTTATAATAGAAGTATAACCTTAGAAGTCATTAATATGAGAATACAGAGCTAAAGTGAATAAAAGCATGAGAAATATATATTCTGCTTGAACAACAGCAGACTTATAAAAATGTCCCTTTATAACAATATTATGAAAAGAATAGTTGTTACTCACCATATAGCGGAGGTGCTGAGTTGCAGATAGGCGCAACATAAAAGCTGTCAGAAAGAGAGCTTTTGGCCAACAAGGCCTTCCCAAAAATAGACAAAACACACACACACACACACACATACACACACACACACACACACACACACAAACTCATGCAAATTCAACTCACATACACATGAACACAGCCTCTGGCAGCTTTTGATGAAGGCTTTGTTGGCCATAAGCTAACTTATTGTTATGCCCATCTGTGACTCAGCATCTCCGCTATATGATGAGTAGCAACTATCCTTTTCATAATACTGTTACATTCCATTGTTTAACTGTTCTTGTTATAAGTTTGAAAACTGAAAGTCAAATAGAAATTGTAGAGATTTAAGCTGAATAGAGTGACAAAGCAAAGTGAGCTAAATACAAGTATCTTCCAACAGGAAAACAAGGACTGGAGGCTACCAAAGTGTAGCCAAGCTTGTCAACCAAGTACCCTACTCAGAGTGAAACATCAGAAGTGGCTGCACTCAATATGAATCTTTGCTTGTTATGTTACCATAAGATATTTTTTGTATTGTTTTGTAATATCCTTATAGTCGATTAGTTTCAAAAGTGTCTTTGGCTTCATACACCTTCAGTGCTTAGTATTGCTGTCAGTCTTTTAAGCTCTAATGGAGAGAGAAAGAGTTGTGTTGTGAACACACCAAGGACTGTCAGAAACAAATATTGTGAGAAAATTTGCGTTAAAATTGCTATTTGTGGTGTGAATTTATGTTGATGAAAGGTGCACAATACAGAACTTGCATTGAAATTTTAGCTTGTGTTTGTTTACTCAATGTTGTATTGCTTGCAGAACAATTGATGAACTCGGGCAACATTGCAAAAGGAGAGTGAGCTTATTTCAGTTATAACCAGCTAATAGACATTTGGTGTTCACTGATCAAAACGAAACAGTTTGTTTTAGTAAGCTACTAAAATGGAGGAAATATGGCCCATTTAAGTGAGAATGGTGATGTGACAGACTGACATCATGAGAATATCGCAACATGCTTGCAGCCAACAGTACATAAGTTTGGAATGCACATGCATGGGTATAGTGTGAAGTAACTATTGCAAGTGCAGTTCCACCATCTTTCAATTTTTCCAGCAGTCTGACTTTGCTTAGTGCACATCCTTGGGGATGGAGTGTTCTGATTGTGTTTGCAGCATTAAACCTATCTTGGGATTCAGCATTAAACCTATCTTTGGATTCTACCCAGCATTCAATGCAGGCTGACTCACACTTGCACAGAAAGTATTTTTTTCACCGACTGCTTCCATTAAGCACAGCTGTTTCAATGAGCAGAGTGGCATATTGGCAGTAAACAAACAACAGCTGAGGAGCTGTGCACCGAAGTGATGAGTAACTGTTCATGACAAGTGGTATTGATCAATATGAAGGTGAAAGGTGGCAATGTTCATATGGATAGAATAGACCTAGGGAAGAAGGTTATTAGACAAGAATCAGTAGTAGAAGGCAACTGTAACAATGACAGCATTGTGCATCATGAAGCTGATAGTGTTTAAGGATGTGTGCTGGTGTCTAATGGTGATCAAATGGTGTAATGCTGTGAGATTACAAACTTAATGTTGGGGAAGTACAAGTGGTTTCCAACTGGGATATATTGTTACAGATAATATTTGGAAGCAAACTTGGTTACATATGAAGTAAGTTCAGTCAAAACTGGTGTGGATTCAGTTCAGTCTGACATGATATCTGTTAAGTTGGAGCTGAATTCCATCAGAGATAAGGTCAAGAAGGATACTGAGCCTATCAGAACCAAATGTATCAATAGAAGTAGTAACAAAAACAATAATTTATTGACAAAATTATTTATCGGATGTATAAAATCTCTACTCACCAAGTGGCAGCAGAACACACACATGAAAGACTATTGTAACTGGCAAGCTTTCAGAACCCATGGTTCCTTCTTCAGGCAGAAGGGTTGAAGGGGAAGGAAGAAGGATGAAGGAAAAGGACTGGAGAGGTCTAGGAAAAGGGGTAGATTTCGGGAAAGGCACCCAGAACTGCGAGTCTGGGGAGACTTACCGTATTGGATGAGAAGGAAAGACTCAAGCTTGCTGATTACAACAGTCTTTTATGTGTGTGTTCAGCCACTGCTTGGTGAGTAGATTTTTATCCATCCAGTTAAATAATATAAATATTGAATTGGAAGCCAAAGTAACCAAGCAGATAGAGGGCATCACTAATTACTGTCATAATACAACTTAACAGTTAGCAAAGCAATGTGAAGATGTGGGAATCTTTGTAGAACAACAAATTAAATTCACACAAAGTCATTGTTATAAGAAGCATGAATCATTTAAGGTAGATGTAAGCAAATTGTCCCAGGAGATGAGACTAAGTGCATGAATATTTAAAAAATATGTTACATAAGTCTGTAGCAAGGAAACTAGTAGAATTACAACTGTGCATGAATAAAGATTGCTTGTGAGCACTAAAAAAAATGTAGATTTGATCCTGTTAAAAATGAGAATCCTGTAAAGTTTTTGAAAGATTTTTGTAAAGTATTATTCAGGTATTGGTCACGCACAGAAAAACTATCATTGATAAAAAGTCGGCTGGATAGTGATTCATGTAGGTGGGCAGCTAAAGTGGCAGTGTTTTGTCAGTCAGTGTCGGAACTTCACTCCAAGTTCTTGACTGAATTTTGGTCTAAGGGTAAAAAACAATCTATATCGAGGGATTTCTAGGGAAGAGACCGTTAAAACCCTCAGAGGGGTAACTGAAGGCTTGTTTGCTAACAGTGGATTAATAAGATTAAGTATCTTGACAAAAACTGGATGCTAAAACAGTTTACTGACTCTTTAGAATAAGCTGCCTATCCAGGTGAGATAAATGGTGGTTGAAGCATCTAGGAACAATGATAAGGGATTTATTGATCTACTGGGAAGAATTCATAGAGTTTACCATGTGAAAAGCCAAGAAATTGTGGTTGATTTAATAGGCCAGATGATAGAAGGCAATACGATTTAAACTGAATTGGAGTGAAAAATAGACAGGGGATACCAAACAGGCCCCCCCAAGAGCCATGGACCTTGCCATTGGTGGGAAGGCTTGCGTGCCTCAGCGATACAGATAGCCGTACTATAGGTGCAACCACAACGGAGGGGTATCTGTTGAGAGGCCAGACAAACGTCTGGTTCCTGAAGAGGGGCAGCAGCCTTTTCAGTAGTTGCAGGAGCAACAGTCTGGAGGATTGACTGATCTGCCCTTGTAACACTAATCAAAACGGCCTTGCTGTGCTGGTACTGCGAAGGGCTGAAAGCAAGGGGAAACTACGGCCGTAATTTTTCCAGAGGGCATGCAGCTTTACTGTATGGTTAAATGATGATGCCGTCCTCTTGGGTAAAATATTCCGGAGGTAAATAGTCCCCTAGTCGGATCTCCGGGCGGGGACTACTCAGGAGGACGTCGTTATCAGGAGAAAGAAAACTGGCGTTCTACGGATCGGAGCGTGGAATGTCAGATCCCTTAATCGAGCAGGTAGGTTAGAAAATTTAAAAAGGGAAATGAATAGGTTAAAGTGAAGTTCACTGGCAGGAGGAACAAGACTTTTGGTCAGGCGAGTACAAGGTTATAAATACAAAATCAAATAGGGGTAATGCAGGAGTCTGTTTAATAATGAATAAAAAAATAGGAGTGCGCGTAAGCTACTACAAACAGCATAGTGAATGCATTATTGTGGCCAAGATAGACACGAAGCCCACACCTACTACAGTAGTACAAGTTTATATGCCAACTAGCTCTGCAGATGACGAAGAAATTGAAGAAATGTATGATGAAATAAAAGAAATTATTCAGATAGTGAAGGGAGACGAAAATTTAATAGTCATGGGTAACTGGAATTTGGTAGTAGGAAAAGGGAGAGAAGGAAACGTAATAGGTGAATATGGATTGGGGCTAAGAAATGAAAGATGAAGCCGCCTGGTAGAATTTTGCACAGAGCACAACTTAATCATAGCTAACACTTGGTTCAAGAATCATAAAAGAAGCTTGAATACATGGAAGAAGCCTGGAGATACTGACAGGTTTCAGATATAATGGTAAGACAGAGATTTAGGAACCAGGTTTTAAATTGTAAGACATTTCCAGGGGCAGATGTGGATTCTGACCACAATCTATTGGTTATGAACTGTAGATTAAAACTGAAGAAACTGCAAAAAGGTGGGAATTTAAGGAGATGGGACCTGGATAAACTGAAACAACCAGAGGTTGTACATAGTTTCAGGGAGAGCATAAGGGAACAATTGACAGGAATGGGGGAAAGAAATACAGTAGAAGAAGAATGGGTAGCTTTGAGAGATGAAGTAGTGAAGGCAGCAGAGGATCTACTAGGTAAAAAGAAGAGGGGTAGTAGAAATCCTTGGGTAACAGAAGAACTATTGAATTTAATTGATGAAAGGAGAAAATATAAAAATGCAGTAAATGAAGCAGGCAAAAAGGAATACAAACGTCTCAAAAACGAGATCGACAGGAAGTGCAAAATGGCTAAGCAGGGATGGCTAGAGGACAAATGTAAGGATGTAGAGGCTTATCTCACTAGGGGTAAGATAGATACTGCCTAAAGGAAAATTAAAGATACCTTTTGAGAAAAGAGAACCACTTGTATGAATATCAAGAGCTTAGATGGAAGCCCAGTTCTAAGCAAAGAAGGGAAAGCAGAAAGGTGGAAGGAGTATATAGAGAGTCTATACAAGGGCAATGTACTTGAGGACAATATTATGGAAATGGAAGAGGAGGTAGATGAAGATGAAATGGGAGATATGATACTGCGTGAAGAGTTTGATAGAGCACTGAAAGACCTGAGTCGAAACAAGGCCCCGGGAGTAGACAACATTCCAATAGAACTACTGACAGCCTTGGGAGAGCCAGTCCTGACAAAACTCTACCATCTGGTGAGCAAGATGTACGAGACAGGCGAAATACCCTCAGACTTCAAGAAGAATATAATAATTCCAATCCCATAGAAAGCAGGTGCTGACAGATGTGAATATTACCGAACTATCAGTTTAATAAGTCACGGATGCAAAATACTAACACGAATTCTTTACAGACGAATGGAAAAACTGGTAGAAGCCGACCTCAGCTAAGATCAGTTTGGATTCCGCAGAAATATTGGAATACGTGAGGCAATACTGACCCTACGACTTATCTTAGAAAATAGATTAAGGAAAGGCAAACCTACATTTCTAGCATTTGTAGACTTAGATAGAGCTTTTGACAATGTTGACTGGAATACTCTCTTTCAAATTCTGAAGGTGGCAGGGGTAAAATACAGGGAGGGAAAAGCTATTTACAATTTGTACAGAAACCAAATGGCAGTTATAAGAGTCGAGGGGCATGAAAGGGAAGCAGTGGTTGGGAAGGGAGTGAGACAGGGTTGTAGCCTATCCCCGATGTTATTCAATCTGTATATTGAGCAAGCACTGAAGGAAACAAAAGAAAAATTCGGAGTAGGTATTAAAATCCATGGAGAAGAAATAAAAACTTTGAGGTTCCCCGATGACATTGTAATTCTGTCAGAGACAGCAAAGGACTTGGAAGAGCAGTTGAATGGAATGGACAGTGTCATGAAAGGAGGATATAAGATGAACATCAACAAAAGCAAAATGAGGATAATGGAATGTAGTCAAATTAAGTCGGGTGATGCTCAGGTAATTAGATTAGGAAATGAGACACTTAAAGTAGTAAAGGAGTTTTGCTATTTGGAGAGCAAAATAAGTGATGATGGTCAAAGTAGAGAGGATATCAAATGTAGACTGGCAATGGCAAGGAAAGCGTTTCTGAAGAAGAGAAATTTGTTAACATCGAGTATAGATTTAAGTGTCAGGAAGTCGTTTCTGAAAGTATTTGTATGGAGCGTAGCCATGTATGGAAGTGAAACATGAATGATAAATAGTTTGGACAAGAAGAGAATAGAAGCTTTCAAAATGTGGTGCTACAGAAGAATGCTGAAGATTAGATGGGTAGATCATATAACAAATGAGGTATTGAATAGGATTGGGGAGAAGAGAAGTTTGTGGCACTACTTGACTAGAAGAAGGGATCGGTTGGTAGGACATGTTCTAAGGTATCGAGGGATCACCAATTTAGTATTGGAGGGCAGTGTGGAGGGTAAAAATCGTAGAGGGAGACCAGGAGATGAATACACTAAACAGATTCGGAAGGATGTAGGCTGCAGTAGGTACTGGGACATGAAGAAGCTTGCACAGGATAGAGTATCATGGAGAGCTGCATCAAACCAGTCTCAGGACTGAAGACCACAACAACAACAACACCAAACAGGTAGGATAAGAGACCTGGCAGGTGATGGATAAATAATATGGACTGGATTGTTGCATCCCAGACAGAAGTGAGAAACCTTGAAAGAGCAGGACCAGGAAATAGACATTAACTCCTGCTGTGCAAGAGTGGAGTGAGAGCCACAAGGAAATGGGAATTGGAAGTACCCTATGGGGAGTAGGATACTGAATAGGAAGTAGAGATAAAGCAGAGAGTCCTTTTAGTTGCAAAAACGGAGGAAGTGTCAGGGTAATTGGAAAATAGGTATAACCTGATAGCCAAGATGTAGTTTTAGATTAAGGGAAAGATACTTTCTTTAGGACCAAAGGATGGAATCTGGATCTCTGGAGAGACAGATGGATGAAATAGAACAGTTTGCTGAACACAGCATGGAGAGTGTGTACCAGCAGGGGGTTCAAGATTGCTTTAGTAATGTAAAGCAAAATAACAGATGCAAAGACATTAATTTGCTAAATTGTGGTCCAATGAGGATAGAGTGGAAGAATATTTGAGACAAGAGTACGAGAAGGAAGAGGAGAGGATATCTGAAAGGGAAGATAGAATGGGAGGTGAGGGTGAACAGAAAGAGTAAAATATTATGTAGGAATATGTTTTTGATGATGACAAACTGTTAGTTAGTAAACCTGAACCTGTTTGTCATGATTCAGTCATGGATAAAGCAGTAGTGGCAGAAGAATTATGATAATGTTGCAGTGTGAATCTATTGGGCAGATTTGGACATCTGCAGACTATATGTAAAATTGGAGGAGAAAATAAGACAGAGGTAAGCAACTATAGTAAGAGACAGCAGAATAGCACCGAGTTATTAGATGAAGAGAAGTCCTTGGAAGATGGATCAAAAAAGAACCAACTAGTCATTCAAGCTGAAATGGGTGGTGTTCCCATGAAGGCTTTACTAAATAGTGGAAGTGAGGTGTGCTGGATATCACAGGTATAGTATGAGTCAATGGCTAAACAGACAGAAGTGGTAACCATGCTGGTAACGGGGCTGAAGACTGTTAGAGTGACAGGCAATTGATTAATGTAATTAAGTGAGAAGTTGTAATGCTCATTTCAGTACTGGGACAAGGAACAGAATTTCAGTTCCTAGTAATTCCTGGGTTAACAGTAGAGATGGGGGATCCGCTCTTGAACTAATTCATAGAGTTGAATCTTTCAAAGGAGTGAACAATCAGTGATTCAGAAAAAAAGAACGGTAGCTCCAAACGTTTCCCACGGCAGAGAGAGAGAGAGAGAGAGAGAGAGAGAGAGAGAGAGACGGAGCATATCAGCAGCGCCTCTGCTGGTCAGAGCACAGTGCACGTCACACAACACAGCCAGCGCCGGCCTCTGCCCTGCTTCTACCTTGGCTGCCTGCATTGTGCAGTGCCCCATTGGATTTTGTGTTTCACATATGCCGTGCCATCTCTGTGCGTCGTCTGCCGTGTGCAGTGTCTGGCGCAGCTTAACTTCGCATCGCACTCTGTCGGCGATCGTTTCAGTCGCACGTCCTGCCCTCTGGGCAGTTGATGCGAGCAACAGGACAGAGAGCCACCTAGCGGATAACATAGGAACTACTTGCAAAAACCTGCTCGCAAGGGAATGGACGATTTGTCTCTGAGCGGGTGAGTCCACCGCTCCCCCCACACTCGGAACTCGCCCGCTCAACGCTCACCCCACCGTCTCGACTCTAGCCAGAGCGTTGAGCAAAGCAACTCAGGTGTCACTCTGGTCTCTGCGCTCTTAGCTCATGCAGTAATACAGCTCGCGGCTCGACCTGCTCGACTCAGCGCCTCTGCATCGGAGTTCGTCCCCACTGGATATTGTTCTTCGTAGTAATACCGCTATGTATATTACATTATTATGTTATGTATACATCAATCGTTTTTATTTTATTTTTATTTGTTTAAACTGGTTAGATTAGGTTCCTGATGACTCCTCTTACCATAGGATTTTTATTATGGGCACTCGAATTTACGCTTTAATTACGAGCGAACCGATAAACATATCGCAAAATGTGATACACCAATATTTTCCTTGTTTTATTCTGCGTAAGGCTATATGCAGCACTTTCGTTTTACAGTCAAATTTATATTTTTTTTTTCTTATTCTGGTACGGATTTTGCGATTTTAGGCGTCTTCGGAAGGAAACGTTCACTTTAAAAATATATGGCTTGCGATGTATTTGTATGAGGTTAATGAAATTTTAATACATTATAGCCAAATATATTGTTAATGTAAATCTCAAGTTACAACATTTTCCGATCACCCAAAAAACCACGATAGTGCAAAATAAATCAATAATCAAAAACTTTGTCATATCGTGGAAATTTCAATAAACAATACAAAATTCTTACTCATTATCTGTGTTACTTCAAAATAGGATCAAATAAGATCAAAATACAGGTATAGTACTGGAATAAACCAAGTTTAAAGGGCAATGTGCCATTTATTTTCTATTGTAAATGAGTGGTGAGTCATGAAAAAGAGCTAATTCATTTCAGGGAGTGAACAGTTCTGATCCAATCTCTGAAAAGAACAGTTTTGCCCATCTCTAGTTAACAGTAGAACTGTGTTTAGCTGTAGATAAGGACTGATGACCTCTGCAGTTTGGTCCCATAAGACCTTACCACAAATTTCCAAATTTTGCTGTAGAACTGCTCAACAAACTGAAACAGAAGAATGACTTTATGAAAGGGGTGTTTTGCTGTGATTTAGGTGGGAATGTTCAGAGGTTCCATTAGTTGAAGAGTAGATAAAATAGGTGGAATTACCTTTTGAGGTGTATCTATTTGGAAATGGGGTGTCATAAAGATGCTGCATGAATATGACCTGGAGCAATGGCAGTGACCAGTGAAAGGTGTACAATAACTGACAAACTGTGTGAAGACATAAGACAGATTCTGTGTAGATATGAAACGGCTTTTTTTGATAGACCAGGATTGGTGAATGGGTCTGAATGAAATTTAAAATGTGAAAGAGCATATTCTTTTTTCTTATAAAGCTGTATTCCATATCTATTTAGAAACAGTAGGTGGTACATAAAGAAATCCGAAGAATGACAGACTGAGGGAGATCACTGAATGGTGCCTGAACATGTATAGCAAATCTTTGCAAGTTGTGAGAAAAAAGGATGGGAATGTGCAAATAGTCATTGACGCACACCGTTTGAAAGAAATTGTAGTATGGCAGAATTACAGACCAGACAACATGGAGGAAATGTTACAAAAGATCTACAGGACCAAGTTCTTAACATCATTAGACACTACTTGTGGGTACTGGAATATAAAGCTTGTACAAGAGTTAATAAAGTACACTGCTTTCCCCCAGGAAGGAATATGTTGTCAATTATGGGTGGCCTCTTCAGATTACAATGGATGAGATGTTGGGTAGGGCAGAATTAATGCTTTTGTCAATGATATTTTGATTATGAACCCAAATTGGGAAAAGCATTGTAATTTATAGAACAATGTACAGACAGCTTTGGACATGGGGAAGACTAAAGTTAGCAAAATCAGAATTTGCCAAGACAGAAGTAAACTTTGTGGGACATGTTATTAATGGACTAGGGATAGCACCAGATCCTGAGAAGCTGAAGGCTATAGAAGAATCTGCAGCACTCACAAACTGAAAGCAATTGAAAGCAGTGTTGGTTTTCACTGCAGATGTGTAACTGAGTGTAGTAAACCTGTGCATTACTACACCTTCACTGTGACTACTGAGTTGGACATCACACAGCGTCAGTAGTATGCCTTTCACTGTTCCAGATCCTCACATAAGTTTGCCAACCATGGTCTCGTTCCTCAATCACCTGCCACTGACAGCCAGCAGACTCTGGTGGGCAAGTGCTCTACATATTTCCATGTACGGCTCTGGCTGGTGTCCATACCTGTCACCAAACAGTCTGTACCTCCTTTACCTGTCATCAAACATCCTGTGCCTGTCCTGTACCTGTCACTATACTGTATTGTATGGCTTATGTTTATGCTGTGACACTGCAGCCTAATAAATGTGGATTTCTTCTAACCATGTCTTTTATTGTGCTCAGAGTTGGAATGCAAGTGATGACAAGTAGAACTTCCGTGCACTCAACTTCAAAACTTTCATGTGCACAACTTCAGTGACTGGTTCTTTTCTTTTTTTTTCTCTCTCTTTTTTCTGGCCTTCTTAGACCACCTCATAGCTGTGTTGATAGTACAGGCTCCTTTGTCTCTTGCTGTACTACCACGGGTTTCCAATGTCTGATGACTCTGCCCCATCATTGTTAGTGGACAACATCAGTGCATAGTAGTAGTCTAATCAAGCAAAGAGGAAGTTCCAACAGGTCGCACCAGGAATCCTAGCCACAACAGATGACCCCCATTGGCAACAACAACAAGGGCACCGTGTAGCACTTCCATCTGGCCCCTCCTGCTTTGTGAAACATGAGAGAGCTGCATGTGGACAATGGAGCAGCTGTTTTACTCCTCAGCTCTCAAATGCAGGCATGGCAGGGCACTCCACCACTGGCCCCTGTCAAATGCCATCTGGTAAGCTACAATAATAACATATTCTTGTTCTTGGTCAATTTACTGCTGCCAAAGCTTCCAAATCTGTAGTCTGTCCTCATACTTATTAGGTCATTAATTATCGTCATACTGAGACATCGTTTGAGTTTGATGCTATCGTTGCTTTTAAATTTTCTGCTATTGTAACACACCCTTTGTCTTTTTGGCCTATGTTGTGGCACCCAAATACAGATGCATTGTTCTGGCTGCCCATGGGGCCTGATCCATTGTTTCCTCAGGAATAATCATGTTTCCACTTGCCCAGAAGCACAGCAGACTATCGATAGTTTACCAATCACCAATTCCAGGATGACATCCCCAGCTGTTACAGACCCAGCACAAAAACATTAATTGTGAGGTGGAATACTGGTTTTCGGCCTGCTGCAAGTGTTCAAATAAACATGTGGCACCACACACCTTTTGTTTCTATCCCCTTGGTCAGTACCCATGCTGCCTTGGGAAAGAACTCAAGCAAACTTTGCTGAATCTTTTTTAGTCACGTTTTGGTTGCTGGTTGCTGATAACTTTACTGTTTTTCCTCATGTTGTTTGTTGCCTATCTGTCATAGCAGACAGAACTGTCATGGCACTGTTAACCATTTTTTCTGTAGAAGGCCTATCTAATTTAGTGATTCCAGACAATAGTCCTCAATTGTTGGTACACTCTTTTCAAGATTTTTGCTCGTGCCATGGCATCCAATGGCATCAAAGTTCACTCTGGGCAACACGTCGCCCAGGATGTGCCTTCCCTACCCTCCCACCAGTGGACCATGCCACGTGGATGACACAATTTGACCTGCACTGCCTTTCTCTTGTGGGAAGGAATGCCAGGCTTCCTCAGTGTGCCTTCTGCACTAATGCGGTTGCCTCCAGGTGCCTCCTGCACCAATTCGGGTGGCTTGTACACTGATGTGAGCACCTTCTGCATTGACACGGGCACCTCCTGCACTCGTGCTGGTGCCTTTGGGCACCTTCTGTACAGATGCGGGCACCTCCTACATTGTTGTAGGTGTCTGTGCACCAATGCAGGTGCATCCCAGATTGATGCAGGTGCCTCCTGCACCAAATAAGTCCATCCCACATCGTCAGACGTGCCTCCTGCTCCAATATAGGTGTACCACACAGTTTGAGTAGCACACTATTTGGCTGCTCCAGGCCCCCACCACAGGTCACCAATCATGCTCCAGTGCCTCAATCACCTGCAGCCAATGACCCCTGGCAGGCAAATGCTCTACATATTTCTGTGTACCAACACCAGCTGGCAGTCTGTACATGTCACCAAACAATCTGTGCATGTCTTTACCTATCACCAAACAGTTCCGCACCAGTCCTGTACTTGTCACTATTCTGTATTTTGCTACTTATGTTTACGCTATAACACTGTAACATAATAAAATGAGGATTTCTTGTAACCATGTCTTTTATTATGTTTGGAGCTACTTGTTCAATGATCTGAGTCTAATGCAGCTGCTAAAGAGGAATGTCATTGAAGCATGAACTGAGTGATGTGAAGAAATGTTTACAAGTCTGAAGGAGGAACTGCTCTGGGGCAGAATACTGTACTATGCAGATTTTTGTATCACATTTTGTATCACTTTGGATGGATGTGGATGTGGGCTGGGGGTGGAAGCATTTCAGAACTTACGCATATTGCAGGGGAAGACAATTGCATTTGGCAGTCAAACATTGTCAGCACCTTGCTGTGGTGTGGGAGTTCCAACAATATGAGGGTGGTTTGAAAAGTTCTTCAAATCACCATGGGAAGTCAGCGGTAGCACAACAAGTTGTTCATATGATATCCATTGGGCTGCTACTTGTAAACACATGCCATATCAATGCTCTTGGAAGAGAGCTGTGGCAGTGATGTGGCTCTGTTGTTGTTCCTGCATAGTGATTTGCGAAGACGGAAAAAACTGATATTCGAGCAGTGATTTGGTACTTTGTAAAGAAAGGTATGAAAGAAAAGGACATTCAAGCCAATTTCCAGAATACACGGGGGGACACTGCTCCTTCATATTTAACTGTTGTGGACTAATGAATTTAAATTTGGTCAAGATGTGTCACTACTCCAGAAATCATTGCAAAAGTGCACAAAATGGTCATGGAGGATCGCCGATTGAAAGCACGTGAAATTGATCACGCTTGCTAGATGTCATCTGAAAGGGTATATCACATTTTAAATGAAGAATTAGAAATGAAAAAATTATCTGCAAGGCAGGTGCCGCAACTCTTGATGCTGGATCAAAAACGCATGAGAATGGACATATCGGGCCAATGTTTGGCCCATTTTAGCAGAAGCAAACGAGATTTTTTGCGCCAGTTTGTGACCACTACTATACCCCAAAGGCAAAACAACAATGAAAGCAGTAGAAACATGCTGACTCTCTGCCACCAAAGAAAGCAAAGACAATTCCTTCGGTGGGAAAGTTCATGACATCAGTGTTCTGGGATGCAAAGAGGATTCTGTTTGTAGATGATCTCCCCACTGGGTAAATAATTACTAAAGAATACTATGCTAACCTCCTGTACAAATTGCAACAAAAGATATGTGAAACAAGGCCAGGTTTAGCATGGAAGAAAGTCATCTTCTGTCAGGACAATGCGTGCTCACACACGTGCCGGCACCATGGCAAAATTACGTGAACTAAGGTATGATTTGTTGCCACACCCACCTGATTCACCTGATATGACTCTGTCAGACTTCCATCTCTTCCCAAAACTGAAAATTGTTCTTGGTGGACAAAGATTTACTTCAAACGAAGAACTGATAGCCGGAATTGACAACTATTTTGCAGGCCTGGAAGAAACTTGTTTTCGAGATGGGATCAAGGTATTGGAACACTGTTGGACCAAGTGCATTAATCTGCAGGGAGACTACATTGAAAAATATAAAAAAAGTTTCACTGATGTAAGTACTTTTTTCTATTCTATTCCGAGAACTTCTCAAACTGCCCTTGTAAATTTGAGCAGTACTTACCGGGAAATAAAACTATTGCACTCATTGACATGGGGCACTGAGGTTTCTTAGAACTTGTAGGTTGTGACACAGTAGGCTCATTAGATGGGTGCTGTATTGATAGCAATTTGAAATAGAGATACAATATATAAGAAGCAAAATATTGTAGCGGATGCTTTGTCTCAGATGCCAGGGTGAATGGGGGCTGTCAAGAGTGAGATAAAAATACAATACTTTGAAAAGGCTAAAGATGAGGGCATGATTAGGAAGGCATGCAAGAGTATTAGGTGTGAGCAAATCACAGATCAGTAATAAGTTGGTCAAGCATTAGTGGAGCTCAAATGATTATCCAAAGATCAAAGTCTGTCATAAAGTACACAAGGTTGTTCTTTTTAAGAGAAAGGACAGTCAAGTGGGAAACAGGGATCTACAATTTTGGACCAGCTTTTCGAGTAATTAATTAACCTAGCGCATGAAAGTTATGGACATTTTGGCCCACACAAGTATATTGCTAAGCTTCAAGAAAGTGTCCTATTTAACAGTTTGTGGAGGAGAGTAAGAAAGAGGTAAGCCATGTGCAATAAGTGCCAGCAAGAAAGTGAGGGCAGCTACCATGGAATTTGAGACAAAGGGTACTGGCTACGAGACCTAAAGAACTAATAGCAGTAGATTTGTTTGGTACTTTGTTGGTTTCAAGATGAACATGTAGTTAATACTTTTGCTATCCTAGAAAATTTTTCTATATTTGTCAAACTTTATCTGATCAAGAGAGAAAATGCAAGGCTTCTCGTTGATAAACTGGAAAAGGATTATGTACCCAGTTGGGTAATCCAGAGGCCATACTGTTGGACAATGGACCCCTATTTGGTCTAAATATATGGAAAGGAATAATAAAGCACATTAAAATTTTGGTTTATTTACCACAAGGGCACACAAGCAACAGAGTTATGAAGGAACTGAATAGGTTGTGCAAGACTTACTGCCATACAAACATACTTCATGGACCATACATGTACCCAAATTTGACACAATTATAGATAATATATGGCAATGAACAGATTGTGTTTTCTCCACGTGAGTTGGACCTAGTAATCTTATTAAAGAAGCAGTGTTCCAGTTATTCAAGAGGTAATTGCTCAAGAAAAGGAGAAAAGTGTGAAAATCAAACGAAGAAAAAGAAAGAGATAGCACAATAGTTTATTTGAAATTTCATCGCTAGCTTTGGTTAAGGCACTGAAATGGCCAAGGAAAATAGATTCTGAAAAAGAGGAATTTTGGCTTGTGTACCACGATCCATTTGAAGGGATACAGGCACCTCAAGGAAACACATATTTGCCGGAATATCTCGAAATCCAAGAGGGAATTTGGATTGAGAAACATTACAGATATGAAACCATATATATAGGGATGAAGTAGGTGATGCCGACTGCTGGACGTAACAACTTTGATACAGTAAAAAAAGAGGGAGAATGGGATGGAACGGGGGAAGCATTAATGTGTATGTCAGTGCAGGAATGGATGTAGACAAGATAAAAGAAGTACACATTTGATGGCAATGGATTCAGCAGAGACAGCAGGTAATATTACGATAAACTGTCACAATTCACTTAACAAATATTTCCAATGGTAAGGGGGTTTCTTTGGAGTGAAAGTTAGCAAAACTTGCAAGAATATATTGTTTTGAAAAGATGATGAATTGCAATAATAAATTTTCTGCACATACTTTCTACCTATATGATAATGTAAATGTACCAATAAGTTAAATACATCTTGACAACTTGGATTAAATGTGTACCAATGTGATGGAAAGGAATGAGACTCCTTAGAATATTTAAGTTACTTAATTTAATATTATTTATTAGGAATGTGTCATGACCCAGGACATATTATAATGTCATGACATATTATAATTGATAATTTCAGTAACTGCAGTTTCATTAACTTAGGAGTTATAAGTTTGTATCAATTGACAAATTACTGATGGGCTGATTTATGATGTGTCTAACTGGAGAATTTTGGTGAGTGTTGGTTTAGCACAGCAGAAAGGACTGCTCACTAAATGATAAACTACATATCTTTATATGTTTCACATTATAAATTTGTGTATACTTAAAAAATCTTTCAAGCAGGATAAATATGAGTAGCATTTGCCTAACTGACTCAATGATTTTTTTAAGTAAATTATAAGAAATTTTTGTAACCTGTCATGAAAATCATTAATAGTTACTCATTTATTTTGCTATATTTTCTAAAGTGAGGAATGTTGATATAGTGCATAAATTATTTTGGATGGGGATGTGATGGGTCTAAGCAGTTTCATTGGCAAGCTTCACTTAAGTCTACTTTACATGACGACATTGGGTTGCGCCACTCGTTGCGTGGAATGAGTTGCTCACAAGTGGTTTCATATATGACTGTAGATACGGCAACACCAGTATACACTTCAGTTTCATCGTTTTGTAGGTCCCTGAGTCATGTCTGAAATGGAAGTTTTGGCACCTGCCTATCACACAAGTTGTGATGGACTTAAAGCTTGTTGCATGGAATCACTGCATAAGGAAAAAATAAGAAACGTGTTTCGATTCGTCACGGGATGAAGAAAAGACGTCAGCTCGGTTGCTCAGCATCCTTGCTGAAATAATTTATAACTGAAGATCCAAGAAGTTCTTTTAATTATCTTAGAATGTAACTGCAACTGTTCAAGTTTTTTCTAAATAGAGTTAATTATGCAATAAGGAATAAAGGTACTGTAATGCATGAAGCAATATCGCCATAACTGACATTACATATCATATTACGTGCATTACAATCGAGAACACTAGGCATGCTATAAGATATGGTTTTAGTTGGTGATGTAGCTATTTCATTAACACCAATTGTTATTAATATTAACAGTAATAATTATTAACATTTGCAACAACAATTATTTGAAGCAGGCCACATTAAGAAGAGAATGGTTTGCAAACTACTCTCTTGAAGATAAATCTGTACAGTGGCTATATCTAAAAATTCTAACATATGTGAATGGGGAGCACTGCAGTAACATTTTAAATAGATGAATATTGAATAAAGAATGCAGCTTCTTGAATTGGTATAGCCTTCCCTCCTGTCAAAAATTTTCCTTAACAAAAGAGTTGGCCAATGTGGCCATCTTGTAGACGAGAGCATTGCCACAGGTAGAATTACACATGGTTGTATTTTTCTTAATTCAGTTGTATGTGTGCTGCTAACTCAATAAATTTTGTCCTGCACCTCAGATATTGTCAAAGCATCTATGTTATGATAGCGCATGATGGTCTCAGCGGCAGCAATATGTTGCTTATTTTTGTAATCGGCATCACTGAAATCCCACAAACACTTATGCGAAGCATAGATATCCCAAAAGTGAACATTATTCTCCATTCCCCACTTCATATTTCAGTTTGGCTATACTCTACAAACACACATAACCTCAAAACTCATGCAGCTAGTGTCGCCAAAGTTGGAACATGCTGAAACTGTCTAGTTTCACCAACGAGTTGTGCAAACTTGTGGCGCGCGTCCACAGTGGCCGGTAGCACAGTTGCCTACAATGTAGTGTCGTTGTGTAAACTAGGCTTAACACTGATCAGCCAGAACATTATGACCATCTACCGGTATGTACAGCTTTGGCATGGATAACAGCAGTGAGAAGCTGTGGCATGGAATCAATGACGCCATGGTAAATTGCTGGAGGGAAATGGCACCACATCTCCACACACAAGTCACCTAATTCCGAAAAAATTCTGGGGATTGGGTCGATGAGCTCTGACACACGTTCAATCACACCCCAGACATGTTCAATCGGATTCAGATCTGGTGAGTTTGGGTGCTATTACATCAATTGGAACTCGCCACTGTGTTCCTCGAACTACTCCATCATGCTCCGTGCCTTGTGACATGGCACATTATCTTTCTGAAAAATGCCACTGCCATCAGGGTACATGATTGTCATGAAGAGGCGTACTCGCTCTGCAACCAGTGTAAGATACTCCTGGGGTGTCACGGTGCCTTGCATAAGCTCCACTGGACTCATGGATGCCCACTTGAATGTTCGTTGCAGCAGGTTTGGAGAACGAGAGCCATAACCAGACATTTCTTGAACAATACTGCTAGTATATACAAACACACACACACACAATTTAATGTTACACACTAACATTCAATGAACTGGATCTTCTTGACCACACAGATAGAACGACA
Source organism: Schistocerca nitens (assembly GCF_023898315.1). NCBI lineage: Eukaryota > Metazoa > Arthropoda > Insecta > Orthoptera > Acrididae > Schistocerca > Schistocerca nitens. Next base: position 16,103,837 of record NC_064619.1, read on the forward strand.
CCACTACACTTCTTCAAGGAAACTAATACACTGATCAGCCAGAATGTTATGACCACTGACCTGCTATCAATATAAATGCATCCAGGTGACAGCAACAGCGATCTATTGGTCATGTCTCTGAGCCAGTACAAATACACACCCGCAAGAACCCACATCATCAAGCACTTAACATGTCCTCCTGCAGAACCCATCCACTCTATTACCATGAAGTGTCTTTTGTGGACTGTACGCCTTCTCAACTTTGGCACCACTTATGAGCTCAGGTCAGAATGAATGAACTTCCTGACCTCATACTTGGGTCGTTGTGGCTTGTAAAATTGCCATCAGATCTCCAACAACATCTGTTGGCTCACAAAAACCACACCCTGAAAGAAAAGCTGCACCTGGTGGACCAGGCATACAGCATCATCAAACAGCACCAGCTCACATCCACCAGTTTTTTTTTTTTTTTTTTTGGGTACGCCTGAAGTTGGTAGCACTGTGCCATCCCTGACTCTTGCATTTCATTGGCCAGCCAGCAGAGGTTGGACGTGCAGCATGAAACAGCAATTGACAGTGCCACCTGGCGGTCAGACCACCTAACCTGCTGCCACTTCTCACCCAGTTGCCCCACCCGCCCCAACACCGCAACCTGACAGATATTGTTCTATCACTTTATTCAGCTCAGATAATGAGATTTTTATGCGCCTCTTCACGATGCATCTCAGACAAGTTCTGTACCAAGTCCTGTCATCTGTGCAGACATTCTTGGGTGGAGATACTAATATACAATCAACAGTATGTGACTGTAGAGGTGTCATCACATTTCAACAGCCTGTCGACTGCTGGGAGCCATCATTTCTGTTGACTCTGACCAGGCATTAAATCGTGTGACAACATCTCCCTCACAAAGGTGATGGAACGGATAGCTTTCCCACCAACCTCTGCCCCCAGAACCACATGGCTACTTTGTGATGCTTCTTCGAGGGTGACAGTAAATGGACTGTTGACAGCTGTAATATCAATTGCGCTGTCAGTCCAACAGGGTTGTCCCTTTTCAAAGATCAAGCATGCCATCCCACTAGAACCACTTCTCTGCAGCCTCTAACATCAGTTATTAGGATCACTCTGCAGGGACACACATTCAAATGTCGCACCTACGCAGACGGCCTCATCTTCATCATACACACCTGTGAGGAGGTTCAAGGGGCAACACCTGGATCAAGCTATATGGGAGCAGAAGGGGCAGCCGTGTGAATGTCACCAAATCGTGTGGGATGACAACCGGAAGGGGGCTCCTGGCTGAAAGTCTGGTGCCATTCAGGACAACACCACAGGATGCCCATCAGCATGCCATAAAGCTCGATGCCTTAGCACCACAAAACTGCAGCATGCAAAACCGCAGTACAAGAATTGCTAGACTCCAGTATTGTCAGCCCGTCCAACAGTAATTGGTGCTCACCGATCCACTTAGTTCCTAAGAAGGATGGCTCATTTCATTTGTGTGTTGATTGCCAACAACTGAATGCCCAGACCATCTTAGATAACTATCTGATACCATACATACAGGATTTCGCCCAACAGCTCCATTGTGTGCAGGTTTTCAGTGTGAAACTCTGTCGGAAAGTGTACCACCAGATCCCAATGCATAAGAACAACACCCCCAAGACTGCAATAATCACCCCTTTCAAACTCTATGAGTACTGCCACATACCATATGGCCTAAAAATGCCACACAGGCCTGGCAACATTTTATTGATTCTGTACTATTCTCGCTGCTGTACTGTTACACATATCTAGACAATATTCTTATTTCATCAACTACCTCCAAGAAGCATGAACAATATCTGTCACAAGTCCTTAATTTACTTGCCGAGAATAGCGTTGAGATCAACGATGATAAATAGCAGCTGCGAGCTGCTAGTGTGACATTCCCAGGCTATACTGTCTCTTTTTTTATTTTTTATTTTATTTGGTATGCGTATTCCATAGATCCGTACATGCGAGTGATTCGCCTGGATGTGGAATGTGTCAATACAATTGTACAAATACAATTAATGCTACAGAATAGTAATATAATACAATGATATAGATATTATAAGTATCTCATTTACAAACTGTCATTAAACTAGTATAGCAATTCTCAATATAACATTATAACATTAACATTATGACATTAACATAATATTGTATCATCCATCTAATAACTAAGAGACTAAATACATCTATTATTAAGGGAGGGCATTACTTCTGGAAAATAATTCATCTAACGAGTACAGTGGATGGTCGAGCAGGTATTTTTTTAACATACCTTTGAACAGCGTTTCATTTTCTATTGTGCATTTAATATAATTAGGCAATGCATTAAAAGTCTTTATAGCAGCATACTTTACTCCCTTCTGTACAAGTGTTAAATTTTTTAGTTCAACATGTAGATCATCTTTACCTCTAGTATTGTAGTTATGATATGAACAATTGGTTTCATACTGAGCATAGTCTTTATTAACTACATTCATCAGAGAGTATATGTACTGACATGTTGTGGTCAGAATACCTAACTGTGGAAAAAGTTTTCTACATGAGGTTCGTGGAGGAACCCCACACATGATTCTGACTGCTCTCTTCTGAGCAGTGAAGATTTTTTTTGAGGCTGGTGAATTACCCCAGAATATTATTCCGTAACTCATTAATGAGTGGAAGTACCCAAAGTAAGATGATTTTAAAATGTTGATGTCCCCAAAATGAGTAATTATTCTTAGAGCAAAAGTTGCTGATGAAAGCCTTTTTAGAGTAAGGGACACATGCTGTTCCCAGTTGAGCCTACTGTCAATGTGAACCCCCAGGAATTTAGTGGATTGCACCTGTTCTAGTTCCTGGTTGTCATGGGCAATTACTATATTTTCTAGAGTTTTATTTTTTGTGTGGAACTGTATAAAATTAGTTTTTTTAATATTAACTGAAAGAGAATTAATTGAGAACCAAGCTGTAACTTCTCTGAGTATATCATTAACATCAGTCTCCAGATCAGCAGTAGACTTACCATCTACGACAATGCTTGTATCATCAGCAAACATTGTGAATTCACAACTTTTACTAATGGACAGAGGTAAATCATTAACATATATTAAAAACAGCAAGGGTCCAAGGACAGATCCCTGGGGAACTCCATGCTGAATTTTGCCCCATTCAGAATCCACTAGATTAGGAGATCCTTTGTTGCAGCCATTTAGAACCACCTTTTGTTTCCTGTCTTCAAGATATGATTTTAGCCAGTTACCTATAGGCCCTTTGATTCCATAATGATAGGCCTTCTCCAAGAGTATCTTGTGGTTTACACAATCAAAGGCCTTGGAAATGTCACAGAAGACACCAACTGGTGACTTCTTACTATTAATAGACTCCAAGACATCATTTGTGAGTGAATATATGGCACGCTCTGTGGAAACGCCTTTTTGAAAACCAAACTGTCTATGGTTAATAATATTAAGTTTATCTAGATGTGCCACAATCCTGTTATACACTGCCTTTTCAAGAACCTTTGAAAATGTTGTTAAGAGAGAGACAGGACGATAATTTTTTACATCTGTAGCATCGCCAGACTTGAAAAGAGGTCTCACAATGGCATATTTCATTCTCTCTGGAACAACTCCCTCATAAAGAGACGTGTTGCAAATGTGAGCAAGTACTACACTTACATCATTACTGCAGGCTTTCAACAGTTTATTAGAGATGTTATCTATACCTGAAGATCCTTTACTTTTCAATGAGTGAATTATTTTTTTAATTTCATTAACAGTTATGGGTGTTACATTTATATCATTAAAACATTGTGGGAGGTTAAGTTTCAGAATATCTAAAGCTTCCCCAAGGGCACCATTGCAACCTATTTGAGAGGTGACACTTAGAAAGTGGTTGTTAAATGTGTCTGCCATCTGTTTACTATCAGTTATTTCCAAATCATTAATTTTTAGGACAGCTGTTTTTTCATTGTCAGATGGTGCAGTACCTGTTTCCCTCTTTATTACATTCCAAATCGTTCTGATTTTATTGTTTGAACAGTTAATTTCAGATTGCATGCACATACTTTTAGATTTTTTAATGACTTTATTTAAGATTTTGCAGTATGTCCTATAATATTTCATCTGCAGGGGATTATTGGATTGTCTAGATATTATATAAAGTTCCCTTTTTCTCTGGCATGATATTTTTATGCCCTTGGTGAGCCATGGTTGTTTGCTTGATTGCCTGTTCTGTAGTCTACAGACCTTTTTTGGAAAGACATGTTCAAATATACCTGATAATTCATCAGTAAATAAATTATATTTTGTATTGACATCATTTGCAAGATAAACATACCTCCAGTCAGTCTCCCAAATGCATAATTTGAATTTTTGGATATTTTCCTCATTCATGTTTCTAATGGTTTTCCACTGTGCACTAGCTTTGTTCTGATTTGTATTAAAGTTGTCAATTGTGAGTATTTGCCCATCATGATCAGAGAGACCATTTATGACTTTTTCAACTTTGATGTGATTAGTTTTACTCATATCTACAAAGATATTGTCTATTAGAGTGCTGGAAGTGGCAGTAGTTCTTGTGGGAAAACTGACAGTGGAGACAAGGTTGTAGGTATGCATTAAATTTGCAAACTCTGTCTTAGAAGATGAGCTTTCTAGGAAATCTATATTAAAATCTCCAGTCACTATAATGTCCCTATTTTTTCTTGTTAGATACAATAGCACAGAATCTAATTGTTTCATGAATACTTTAAAATTACCAGATGGAGCCCTGTATACTGCTACGATTGCCAGTTTCTTGTTAGCTTCTACTATTTCTGTGACACATGCCTCAAAGTCTTTCTCTACACAATATTTCTCTACATCTATTGTATTAAAAGACAGGCTGTTTTTCACATAAATAACTGCCCCACCTTTGCACATATGCTTTCTACAAAATGAGGTAGCTAAAACATAGTTTGGTATATTGAGCATTTCGATGCCAAAAGTGATATGGTGTTCTGTCAGACAGAGAATATGAGCACAATTTGCGCCTGTTGGTTCATCAATATTTACAATAAATTGGTCTAACTTACAGAGCAGGCTTTGAATATTTTGGTGAAAAATTTTGAGCTTATTTTTAACTACATGATTGGTTGTGGTGCTGCCATTGTTGGGACTGAGTTTTATTTCTTTTGACATACCAATATTACAGGAACAGTTTTCTGCAGGGAGGAGGGAGCTGTTGTGCTGGTAACACCCACATTTGTTGTTATTAACTACATTACTTACATTCTGATTGGAACCTTCCCCCTTCTGCCCCAGTACCATAAAAAATCCCCATTTGCAGCTGAGGACTTTCTTGATCTCAGGCACATCCTATGTGGAGCAGCTGCAGACACTAGTGTGCTCCTTTCTGCCATAGAGGGCGGATCTCCTGTTGGCGAGGTTTCTACACTGTCAGCTTGTACACTTGATCCTGTGGGGGTTGGTGTTGCTGTTGTAGTTGTGTAGTATGTAGCTGCATCTGCTGAAGCTGCTTTGGAAACTTCTGCCCTAGTTGAATCATTTATCTCAGCTGTTTTTGAAGAAAGTGGAGATTCTAGTGCTGGACCTGTTGTCAGTGATTCAGTTTCATTTTCTTGTTGGAAATTTTCAGTTGCTGTGTTTGGTGGTGGAAGTGGTATGGTCGTGCTATTCTTGTCCTTAACTGCCTTCACTGCATTAAGGATTTCTCGACTAATGAATGATTTTCTCTGCAGGAGAGATTCACCCCATGTTGGAATGAGTCGCCTTTTTCTGTGACCTTCCTCTGCTTGAGACTTACTGTGACCTATGCTGTTTCCTAGGCATGATAAACTATTTTTGATGACACATCCTGCACGCTTTATCCCTGCAAGCACTCTTGACTGATACACTTGCAGGCAAGAACACTTCCGGACTTCGCAAGGTTCTGTGGTGTGATGACATGCAACGCACGTTTATCAAGTTAAAAACTGCACTAGCGAATGCTGTCACTCCATGCACTCGTTCTCCAAAGCTCCAATATCGATCATGGCAGACACGAGTGATGCAACCACCGGCACTGTGCTCCTTCATCACATCGAGGGTTCTGCGCAACCACTTTGTTTCTTCTCATGAAAGTTGTCTTCCTCACAGTGTAAACAGGTCACTTTCAAATGAGAATGTTTTTTCGTTTATGAAGCAGTTCATCGAGGGTAGATCAGTGACTATATATACGGACCACAAGCTGCTGGCCGATGCAGTGTCTAACCCAACAGATGACCTTCCTCCTTTATGCTTCTGACACATGGACTTAATATGTCAATTCACCACCAATGGGGTGGACAACATTGTCGCCGACAACATGTTATGAATTGGTATGATCTTGTTCTCTTTGGACTTTGATGAACTAGTGACCCCGCAAAAGACAGATGATGACATACAGCAGTTACTACACAGTGAGTCTACCTTGCTCTCAATTGAGCCTCACCAAATTCCAGGTTCTTCCCTACTTGTCCTCTGTGACATTTCCACAGGCACAGCCCACCCCAAGGTCCTGGCTGTCTTGTGCCATAAGATATTTGCTGCTGTCCATGACCTCACACATCCTAGTATTTGGGCCACCACGTGCTGAATAATGAAGTGTTTTGTTATTAGGCACATGGTGCCTAATAACGGAGTCTTTTGTGCAGACAGGGGCTGGCCAGACTGCAAAAACTGGTCCCGTTCATGTGTACCCTGCCAACACTCCAAGGCTGACTGCCATGCATACCCACTCTTGGGCTCGTTTGACATTCCTTCCCATTCAAAGGATTTTTGCTACATCCTGTCCATCATTGACCATGTTAGTTGGTGGGGCGAGACCATTCTGATCAAGGATATAACAGCCGACGCTGTTGCATGAGCCATTATAGCCTCCTGGACCAAGTGGTTCAGCTGCCTGTCTTCAGTCACAATGGACCAGAGATGACAATGGGGTACGAAGTGTAGACAACCTCCTAGATGGTGTACCCCGGGCAACACTGTAACATGGCACAGCGGCGAAAAGTCTACACATCCACGGCGGCCGGACGCGACAATGCCTCCCGGCCCACACAGAGGCAAATAGAGCAGAGTCTTAGCATGAAGAAGCTGAACGTATGCCAGTTCAACATAGAAGGCTACACGAGGACCAAGGGAGAAATCCTCGAAAAGATCTTAACGAGTAAGTGTCGTACTCCTACAAGAGACCCACCTCACAGATGAAACCATCAATCGACTCAAAATACCAGGATTTACAGCTGTGAGCTACACTGGACACGACAAACATGGCATAGCCACCCTAGCGAAGAACGAACTCCTAATGAATTTGGACACCAAAGTGGCACCAGCAGAGCATGCGATAGGCATAAAACTGGGAGAGATGACACTGTATAACGTCTACAAACGTCCATCACAGAAATGGCCCACAGGTATCCTACCCGAGGCTGACCACCCAGCAGTTTACGCTGGCGATTTTAACTCTCAGCACACCAGGTGGGGATACCCGAGATCCGCAGCTGTAGGGACTGGACTAAGTGACTGGGCAGACAACCGGGACCTACACCTCCTTTTCGACCCCAAGGACACAGCGACCTTCAAATCAAAGGCGTGGGGCACAACGTCAACACCTGACCTGACCTTCGTCACACGTGGAGCAACAGGTACACCCGTGCGAGCTATAAGAAGGGTCCTCGAGGCGTTCCCCCGAAGCCAGCACAATCCAGTAATGGTGGAGATCGGACTATCAATCCCAGTCATAAAAAGCCTCCCAATCCCCCGGTGGAACCTGAGGAAAGCTGACTGGAATAAATACCGATCCTATGTTGAGAAAACGATAAACCGGATACCACCAAAACCTGAGAACTACAAAAGATTCGTAAACTTAGTACAAAAAGCGGCCCTAAATGCAATTCCACGAGGATCGAGAAAGGAATACACCCCCTGCTGGACGAAAGAGTGTGAAACACTACTGGAGGAATATGAGAAGACCGGGGACGAGGAGACTGCAGACCAACTGGTCAACGCCATGAATGAGGATCGTAGGAGTAGATGGAGGGAGGCGATGGAGAATCTAGATTTTACCCACTCCAGCAGAAAGAGCTGGGGCCTGCTGAGGAAATTAGGCGGTGCCACAGCGCCTAACAGGCCGACTCTTGGAACCAGCGCATCTGAGATTGCAGCTGTCCTGAAACAGACCTCCAAAATCCAGCTAAAAACAGCCGAAAAGAGAGAAATTTCCCAAGAGCTAAGCAGTTTATTGCTTAATAACCCAACCAACATGGGCATTGTAAAAGAAGTGGAGACAGAAGAGATATCCCAGGCCTTGAAGCTAATGAAGACAGGAAAAGCAGCCGGACCTGACAACATCCTACCAGAATTCTTAAAGGAATTGGGAACTTTAGGAAGAAGGTGGCTGGCCAAACTTTGTACGGAATGCATAAGCACGGGGGTTGTGCCTAAGGAATGGAAAGAAGCAAAAGTCATCGCAGTGCTGAAACCCGGAAAGACTGGAGATAATCCTAGGAATTACAGACCAATATCCCTGCTATGTACCTCCTATAAATTATTCGAGAGAATATTGCTGACTAGATTAACTCCATACATCGAAGCCAACCTCCCAACATACCAAGCGGGTTTCCGAGCAGGTAGAAACTGCTGCGATCAAGTGCTGTCCCTCACAACCTATATTGAGAAAGGCTTCCAGAACAAGATGAAAACTGGCCTGGTCCTCATAGACCTCACATCAGCTTACGACACAGTATGGATTGAAGGGTTACTGCTTAAGCTAACTAGAATCATAAATTGCAAGCAGACTTATAAACTACTCAAGAACATACTAACGAACAGGAAAATCAAGGTCTCAGTCCATGGCACGAACAGTAAGAGCATGGTTCTGAATAATGGTCTGCCACAGGGTTCAGCACTAGCACCCGCCCTCTTCAATCTATACATAGCTGACTTGCCAGAAACTAAATCACGCAAATTTGCATATGCAGATGACCTGGCCATCGCATATCAGAGTAAAAACTACAACGATCTCGACGAAACACTGAATGCAGACCTTGAAGTCCTGAACACCTATTACTCCAAGTGGCACCTACTTCCCAACCCCAACAAAACAACCAGCACTATAATGCACCTCAACAACAGAGAGACACACAGAAAATTACAGATCTTTTCGAATGGCCAAAGCATAAGACATGAGAATAAGCCTAAATATTTGGGAGTGAAACTAGACCGGACCCTAACGTACAGCTCACACCTCGAAGACACAAAGCAAAAACTAAAATCCCGCAATGCTATCCTTTCAAAACTGGCTGGAACAACATGGGGATGTGGAGCGAGCACTTTGAGAACTTCAGCACTAGCCCTTGTCTACAGTGTAGCTGAATACTGTTCACCAGTCTGGAGGAGAAGTGCACACGTATCTAAAGTGGATGTCCAGCTGAGGGAGACAATGCGAATAATCTCGGGAACACTCAGGGCCACCCCCTGTGCATGGCTTCCTGTACTAGCGAACATAGAGCCTCCAGAAATCAGGCGATCACAGCTAGCCCTAAGAACCTACAGGAAAATTATAGACAACCCGGACCTCCCTATCCACCAAGATCTGACACCGACAAACAGGCTTAAATCCAGATCACCCTTTTGGAAAATCGGTGAAGAACTACAAGCCTTTGAGCCGAGAACGGCCTGGAACGGAGTATGGTCGGCAAGTGAATTTAAGAACAAAAATTTAGTACACGATCTGAACAAGAAGATTGATGGCTTCAACCTACCAAGAAGAGTGTGGACAGCTCTAAACCGGGTCAGAACGAGTGTTGGGAGATGTAAACACCTGATGAACAAGTGGGGCCTGGCAGACAGCGCTGTATGTGAGTGCGGAGAAATACAGACAATGGACCATCTACTCGTGTGCAAAGTGTATGGCTATGGTGGTGAACTCATGGACATACATAGACTCAGTGACTCAGCCATAGAGTGGCTCAAAAACATATCTAATATAGTGTAGAATTATATTGTTTTCTTTTTTAGTATATAGTGATAAGAATATTGTAAATTATGCCTCTGTGATGCCGAACGAGTAAATAAATAAAGAGATGACAATTTGAGGCTGTTCTTTTTTCCTAGCTGTATGACCGATGTAGTGCAAAAAAATTATGCACAACAGGCTATCACCTGCAGAGCAACGGGCTGGCTGAGCACTGGCACTGTACTTTAAAAGGCGCAATGATGTGCCATGACACGTCTTGGTCAGACACTCTCCCCTGGGTCCTCCTTGGCATCCGTATGGCCTACAAAGAGGATTTAGAAATCTCCCTAGCAGATTTATTGTACAGGGTACGTCTCGTCCTTCAGGCGTAATTCATCAAGGACTCTAACATGCATGTGCAGTCCGAACTTCTGACTCTAGTAGAACACGTCTGACACTTTGCTGTGTAGATAAGCCCTGCACCACCAAGGGCACACACGGGCTCTCACATTTTACTGCACAAAGACCTACACATTTGTGACTATGTATTGTTGCGTGATGACACAATGCAACCTGCACTTCCGCCTCCCCCCCCCCCCCCCCCCCCCGACCCTCTCCCAGTACTTGAGCCCACATACAGTGTTGCGCCACTCACTGCAGAGCTTTGGCATTCTGCTCCATCGTAAAAGAGAAACAGTGTCCGTCTTGCATCTCGAACCAGCTTAGTGGCTCAACAAAGATGCAGATTTGGAGGACAACTCCACCCCACCCCATATTTCATGTGACCCCTCACCCCCAATGCTCCTAATGGGCCGAGCTCTCCTTCCAGCTCCAGTACTGCATGTGACAATTGCACCCAGCTCAGAGGTTGCATATGAAGGATTACCCTCACCTTGCCCCTACCACAGTGATTCCACTGAGCAGCCAATGCCATCTGATGACACCTACATTGTCATCTTCCACGTTGACGTGTCATCCTTTCCCATCAAGGATCTCTCTTTGCAGCTACGGGTCGACACACTGTCCATCCTGCATGCTCCTCCACCCAAACTGGACGATTCGATTGCCCACATCTATGTCTACATCTACATCTACATCTACGTTATTACTCTGCTATTCACAATAAAGTACCTGGCAGAGGATTCAATGAACCATCTTCAAGCTGTCTCTCTACCGTTCCACTCTCGAATGGTGCGCAGCAAAAACAAGCACTTAAATTTTTCTGAGCAAGCCCTGATTTCTCTTATTTCATCATGATGATCATTTCTCCCTATGTAGGTGGATGCCAACAGAATGTTTTGCAATCAGGGGAGAAAACTGGTGATTGAAATTTCATGTGAAGATCCCATCCCAACAAAAAACACCTTTGTTTTAATGATTGGCACTCCGATTCACATATCATGTCCGTGGCATTATCTCTTCTATTTGATGATAATACAAAACGTGCTGCCCTTCTTTGAACTTTTTCGATGTCAGCTGTCAGTCCCAACCATTGTGGATCCCACACCGCACAGCAATACTCCAGAATAGAGCAGACAAGCATGGTGTAAGCAGTCTCTTTAGTAGTCCTGTTGCACCTTCTAAGTGTTCCGCCAATGAATCACAGTCTATGGTTTGCTCTACCCACAACATTATCTATGTGATCATTCCAATTTAGGTTATTTGTAATTGTAATCCCTAAGTATGTAGTTGAATTTACAGCCTTAAGATTTGAGTGACTTACCATATAATCGAAATTTAGCAGATTTCTTCTAGTACCCATGTGAATAGCTTCACACATCATGCTCCTCTGAGCGTTTGTGATCCCTCCAGACAAGAGGAGACAGCCAACACTGCCTCAATTGACAACAATGGCCCCCTCACTATTTGCATGCCACTCATGGCGCTCCATGCCCCCACATCGTTGGGCTGCCTGATCCCAGTTTCCTGGTTCAGCACTTGCTCTGCCCACCAACGTGGCAACACGATTTCATCATGAACGGTATCTACAATCACAGACCAAGTGCCACACCAACCTACAACACCACCTCTCTCCGTGCTCCCCACTAGGGAGGAGTGGGGTTCGTGGCGGTCTTCGAGCACCAGAATCAATTGTTGACACAACATGCTATCTTTGAACTACCAAAATCTTTGACTTTTTTCAAACGTGTGCCACCATTGCAGTTTGTTCACTCTTATTCCATCACTTGGCATGTAATAGTGTGTTTTGTTCAGTGTTCTTAATAATTCAGTTCAATTTTTAGTATCACATAACATGCCTTATACAATCAAAGAATATAGAGTTTACATACAAAGTGGTGTTCAGGTTCTTAAAATGACAATTGTATGACCTGTTCCTCATATTGCCATAAGACGTGTTTCTTCTATTGTTTTCTAATATCCTTGTAGTCAAAAAGTTTTAAATATGTCTTTGGTTCCAGATGCCTTCAGCATTTAAGTACTGTCAGTCTTTCATTTCTGGCAAAGAGAGAAAGATTTGTGATGTGAACACGGTATGGGCTGTCAGAAACAAATATTGTCAGAAACTTTGTGGTGCAACTGCTATTTTTGGTGTGAATTTGTGCTGATGAGAGCTGAACAATAAAGAACTGTCATTGTAATTGATGTCATGTTACTAGCAGACTGATTGATGAACTGAGATAATATTGCAAAAGGGGAGTAAGCTAGTTTCAATTACAACTGGCTAATTCATAAGAGAAAAATTAAATCTTCACATTTTTGCATATATGCAATGAATCATTTTATGTTGACTAAAGTATTATTATTATTATTATTATTATTACTATTGTCATTATTATTATTAACTGTATTTAAATGCACAACTGGAACAAGTAACAAGAGGCCAAGATGTTAATGGAAAATGACCAGCTCATAAATGAACAAACAAGACTGGTCAAACTGAAATTTGCAGGAACCACAAACTTATAACAAAATCAAATAAAAAAAACTTGGAAACATCATGCATTCAGAAAATGTGAATGGCAGCTAGATCATGTCTCCCTGTATAAATTGTACCATCATGAAATCTACAAGTTTGAAGTCTCAAAGATAACATACATGCGGTTTGACTAATACACTGTAAAGATCAAAATAAAATTAACTCCTAGGGTAAAGAATGAACTTCCAAATAAAAATTGGAGAAAATTCTTCCAAACCAAATTAATAAAACATATCCTACACGAAATCTGGAAAGAGTCTATCAACATCAAATCACTACAAGAGTTGATCATCAAATTATAGTTGACAGCAGAAGAATTAGCTCCAATCTCAGGGAGAAACATGATTGGTGGAACGAATGCAACCAGGTGGTACAGACAAGACACCACGCTTGCATGAACTAACCATCAAGTCCAAAATTCAAGAAAAAATTAATTTAGAGCTAATAAAACACAGGAAGTCCAACTCATAAAATCATTAGATGAACAAAGCAAACATCCTTAAAAAAGCTAGAAATAATAGATGTAACCTTTTTTTTAAAAAAAGCAATTGCCACATTATTAAAAAAACTTTTGGCAAATATCTTAAAAATATGAATCCCCCTAAAAAAATTAAAGCTGAGAGGTAAACCAGGAAAGTTACCACATAGTAAGAAAACAAGAGATCCTTACAGAGACATTCAACAAATTTTTAAATTGTGATGACCCAACAGAAATATGGACAAATATGGACAAATTCATTTTAACCACCCATGGTCTAATAGATACTCAACAGCAATGAGATAAAACTCACAATCAGAAAACTAAAATATTACAAGGCTCTTGGCAAAGACCTAATCTGTGCAGAAATCTGGAAAAACAAGGAAAACGTGCAGTCATATATCGCCACCAAAGCTGGTCAAAATATGGGTTGTAAAGAAAATTACAGAGCATTGGACCACAGAAATAATCTCCCCATTACATAAAAAAGGTGATAAAACCAACATAGATAATTACAGGGACTTCCAGACTTTACAAACAATATTTTCTCCTGTACAATTTACAACAAGATCAACAACACTCTGGAAGCACAACTTGGAGAATACTAGGAAGATTTCATCCACACAGCAGCTGCCCAGGCCAAATTTTCAGTCTGAAACTAGTAGTAGAATGTTACAAATACAGAAATAAACTATGTCCAAACGTGCCTCGTACGACACAGTGGTACAGACTGACTGCCATTTCATTCTCAGCCTATCACTGGATGAAGATATGGAAGGTCACATGGATGGCACACCACTCTCCTTGCTGTTGTCTGCCAACAGAGATTAGCAGACAGGATGGCCACCTATTCAAGCGCCAGCCAAGCTCAACAGTCCTTAACTTCAGTGATCTGATGGGAACCAATGTTTCCACTGTGGCAAGGCCATTGGCCATACAGAACTAAACAACTCCTTATTTCATTCACATACTTCAAAAAAGCATGTGATAATATTCACAGATTCACAATTTTAAAAATCCTCAAAACATACAGTTTCATCTCAAATTAACAAAAACCGTAAAACTAGCTTTAAACAAGACAAATTCCAAGGTAAAGTTAGGGATACAATTTCAAAGGTTTTCACAATAAAAAGTCTTAGACAAGGCAATGGATTGTTGCCACCGCTTTTCAATGCTGCCATCAACTACATCATGAGGTTTTGACACAAAGAAAATCTGCCTAAAATCAAAATTGGAGCAAAACCCTAAATGAGAACAAACTGTCTGCAGCTTGCTGATCATTTAGCTCTCTTAACTCACGACATAAAGTAGATCATACCCAGATCTCCAGTCTCACAAAATCAACTTAAAAACAGATTAACAAGTATCCTTTCAGAAAACTGAGATCATGCCCATGAAATTCCTGTGTATAAGAAAAAGCCTTCATAATCAATTAAAAAATTTATATAGTTCTACTGTTTAAACACCATAGCCGAATTATGAAGTGTAACTTAAGTGAGAAACAAATGGGGATAAATAGAACCAACAAAATGATAAAGGCTCACTTTCTAATTGGTCAACATATAATAAGAAATGCTTCTCAATAGACACTAAGTTCCAACAATACAAAACCATAACTCTTCTGGGAGCCACTTATGCTTGGGAAACCTTGTTCCACATTAAAAATGAAAGAGGAACTGCTCAGCCCTTCAAAACTAAAAGAAGAATCATCAGGACTTACACAAATAAAAATAGAAGCTCAAAGGAGTCTCCCCACTGAATCTGTCTATCAGGAGACTGACCCAGTCACCAGCATAATGAATAAGAAAAGAGTCTTATTTCTTTCACTTATAGTGAATAAAAAGAAACAGGATTTTACAACAACTTGTGATGAGGAATCTTAGAAAGAAGACAGGAGGGCAATGGATCCAAACATTCAGCAAGATCTTAAAGCAGTTAAACTCCAGAAAACAGATACAGAGGAAAATGATAAAATTAGTATTCTTCTTAAGAAAAAAACATTTTCAGCAGAAATGATGCATAGAAGGTCTACAGAGATTTCAGACGAGTTGCAAAAATTACAATCAGAAAGAATGTAATGGTACTGGGCAGATCACCAGAACTGAACAATACAACCTTCAAAGAAGAACTGGATGTGGAACAACTCAGGATCCAATGTGTCCAGTAAAGTTAATAATAATAACTAAATTTCCACTGGATGACATTGTGCAAATTTAATGTCATCCAGTGTCAAACCTGTGAAGTTTATTTCACCATATCTGCTGGGAAAGCTTGAAGAGTCACAATAATTAACATGATTGATCAGACAATTTGGAAAAAAATTATTCACCACCGTGTAATGTTTTGAGTGGAGTTCCATATTCTGATTTAAGAAATTCCAAACTAATTTTAGTGTTAGAGTGAATGGTGTTTTAATTAAATAAATCTGCATTCTTAAACCACATACTAAATAATTATTTTCCTTGAATGGACACGTAAGTGTGAATTATGAATTTTTTAAGCAATGATATTATTATGAATCTATTGGGAAAAAAGTAATAGTAAAAGCCCTTGATTAACATAAATTAAACAGACAACCATTATTGACAGTTAATAGTTAGTGCTGCATAAGTACACTGTTTCATGATATTATCACATTCCTTGACTTTTCTAATGTTCATAAAACAGGTCTCACCGTTCAAGGGTCTCCAGTCTCTTTCCAATCGCTTCTAAACTTCCAGAAATCATTAGTAGACGTTCTGCTTCTTCAGAAGGTTTTGGATATGTGCAGCACATGCATTTAAATAAATTAGCCAGAGAAAATTCAATGGAGCCTTTGTTGCTCTTTGTTTTGTCAGTGAACTTTGTCAGGAAGCTAAACATGCCCGTCTTCTTATCTTTTTTCTTTGTTTCTATGGCCACTGCTTGTTCCTACACAAAGATTTCAAAGGTATCACAAGACATAATAGTTATGATTATCAATTTTGAAAAAAATGTTTAAGTTGCTAAAGATTCAATATCTGAGTGTACCACACTCATATTCAATACATGTCTTTAGTCATTAATGAATAAAAATCAAATAATATTGAATATTGTCATAACACATTGTTTCAAATTTGAGTGCACTGAATTTGGACCACATGCAGACAAAAAACTGTACTGAGGGACATGTTATTACTACCTTCTCAATAAAATGAAGATACAGGTGCCAATCCATCACAAAGAACAACACAAAATCTCTGGGACACTCAACAAAGAATTTTTTGTCTTGCAACAGTTTTGTTTCATAATCATTTTAAAAGAATATAGAACTGATTCTTCAGTTTCTCCTGGTGTATTCATTGATCAAACAGCCCATCAGAGTACTGCCAGTCCTTAATGTCAAACAGGCACAATATTACAGCGATCAAATATGTCCCCATTGTCAAGTGCATAGACAAACTGAGCTTCTCAGAGCATGCAGCTGTCTTAATTTCCTCACCCACCGCCCCACCCCCTGTAAGATGTTCCCTCCAAGGTCTGCCCATGAGGGTGCATGTTGGCAGCCAAGAATATGCTTGTATTGGCATATGTGGTAATGTCAATGTAGTTGCTCAGTCCGCCTAGTCGCCAGATTATCATGTTTGGTGAGAATCTTCTTGCTAGACTCATTGCTGGTTCCCAAGTTTTGCTGAGATTGTTGCTGCAGTTCCACTTGAAAAGATCATCTCTGGTGCAAATTTTGATGTCTTCTCTAATGACACTGTCCCAATATTTGGAAATCTCCACTAAAATCCAGGCACAATCATATTACATCACATGATTCTCTGATAAACACTGCTCTGTGACCACCGATCTGTTAGTTTAAGTTAGTGGAGTGTGCCACTGGTATACTTGGAATTTATCTTCGACAGTGTGCATTGTTTGTCCAATATATATCTTACCACATTTGCATGGAATCTGATGTACTCCATCCTTTTGCAAACTGAGGTCATCTTTGACACTCACCAGTAATGCCTGTGTCTTTTTGTGGGGGCAAAAGATAGTTCTTATGCGGTGCTTCTTCAGAAAGTGCCCTCCTTTGTTGAAAGCACACCAGTTTGCAGTATAAAAACTGTGGCTACCTCTTCCTTCATGATTTCTTCCATCTCTAGCAGTTGTACTTTAGTGGCGGGGCAAAGAATATGCTAAATGTGCCATTCATTCTGAGTATCTGTTTTTTTCAGAACACAGTTCTGTGGTGTTCCAGTTCCTGGGGCAGATTCTCTGCATCTAAAATGATGTCTGACCTGTAAACTAGTGTTTTTAGTACCCTATTGCTCTGTGGAGGGTAGTGGCAGCTATCTGCATGCAAATACAGGTCAGTGTGCATCTTATTCTTCAGTCTC
The DNA here is from genome assembly GCF_023898315.1 of Schistocerca nitens. NCBI lineage: Eukaryota > Metazoa > Arthropoda > Insecta > Orthoptera > Acrididae > Schistocerca > Schistocerca nitens. Next base: position 16,121,571 of record NC_064619.1, read on the forward strand.
CATAGCAAATTTGATGTTGGGAAATCAAGCAGTTTGTCCTTCCATGGGGCCAGATGGTGAACACGTCATCCACACAATAGAAAAAGCAGGTGGGTTTCCATTTGGATGCCTTCACGGCCTCTTTTTCAAAGTGATTCATATACTAATTCATAATCCCTGGTGAGAGTTGGCTGCCCTTTGCGACTCCCTCCATTCACTCATAGTTTTCTCCATTAAACAGAAAATACTTGCAGGTTAGGACATGCCTGAAAATGTCAGTCATTTTCTTGCCAACTTTATGGCGAGAGGAACCCCAAGAATAATGAAACAATGTCAAAGCTCACTACGATATCAGTTTCTTGATGATCCTCTCTGGTACTTCCAATTCCTTGAGAGGTGTCCTGGTCTTGTCCTCCACTTACTTGGTGGGATCAGCACTGATCTCCCTGTAGGAGTCATCATTTAACAAGTTCTGCATCTGTGTAGTCCTTGTGGGAGAAAACAACAGTATCATTGCCTTTGTCAGCAGGAAGACTGTCATTCCTTGACATTATGGCCAGGAGGAGAGCTGATGGCACTCTGGGCCATGGTATGTATTGAAATAAAACACAAACTAATCTGTATTTGCATGCAGATAGTTGCTACCACTCTGTGCCAAGGAATAGGGTATTGAAAACACTAGTACACAGAGTGCACACCATCTCATATGCAAGGTGTCTGCCTCAGGAATTTGAACACCACAGAACCGTGTGCTGAAAAAAGTAATACTAAAATGGCAGATCAGGTGCACTCTTTACCACATCCCTAAACAGAAGAAATCATAGAGGAAGAGATAGTTACAGCCTTTATACTGCACACTGACATGCTATCTGGAAAAATTAGGCACTTACTGAAAAAGCACTGGATAAGAACTGTCTTTTGCCCAACCAATAAAACACAGGCATTACTAGGGTGTGTCAAAGATGACCACAGTTTGCAGAAGGCTGGGGTATATCAAATTCCATGACAATGTGGCGAGACATATACTGGACAAGCAGTGCACATCGTCAAAGATCAATGCCGAGAACACCAACAGCACACTCCACTAATGTAATCTAACAAGTTGGCTGCCACAGAGCACTGCCTGCCAGGGAATCATGCTGTGAAATATGAACTTATCTGGAATTTAGTGCAGACTTCCGGATACTGTGACAGTCCCATTAAAGAAGCCATTGAAATTCGAACCAAACACAATCTTATCAATGGCGACTGTGGTTATAATCCCAGTAAGGCTTGGGAACTAGCACTTGAGTCTAATTAAGAAGATGCTCACCAAACATAATGATCTGGTGACCAGGGCAACCAAGCTACTACATCAACACTACCACAGACACCGACATAAGTGTCTCTGTGACTCCCGATGCACGTCCTCATGGGCAGATCATAGAGGGAACAGTTTGCTGTGGGAGGAGATACATGTCATCTGTGTGCCCTAAGGAGCTCAGTTCATCAATGCACCTATTAATGGTGAAATGTCTGACTGCCAAAATATTGTGCCCATTTGACACTATGGCTCGGCAGTACATCTGTGGACTGTTCGATTACACAGAATTGGTTTTCATTTGGTGTTGTAAACAAATATGAATATTAAAAACAGAGAGGTGGTAATGAAAATAATAAATTTCCATGAGTAATGCCACTTGAGGTGTATAAAGTCTTTTGAGGTATGAAGAAAGGAAGAACTCCTGTGAGTGTTGGTCAAGGCTGGTGCAGTACAATGCAATTAGGAAAATATTTTATAATATTTTTGGGCAAGGAACAGTTCCCCAAAACTTGGACAAAGCTGTAATATTTCTATTTCACAATAAAAGGGTCAGATAAGACAGAAAAAGCTATTGATCCTTCATCTTCCTTTTTATAGTTCACAAGATATTCACTAAAATTATCACTGAACCCAAATCACTAAATTTATCATGAAGTACAAAGAATAAACTTAGACTTTAATAAAACAAAGGAGTCAACTGACTTTAAACATAAATTTCAGTGCCTCGCTGTGTAAGTTGTAGGCTACAAGGTGTGCAACTTTGCTTCCACCATTTTTTCCCCAACATTTGAGGCTTTAATTAAACAAATTGGTTACACATGTATCATTCAAAGTATTTTCCATCACTGGTCACTACTTTCTCCCATCTTTTGGGGTAGTGTATGAATCCTGCGTCAAAAAAATTGTTCATCTTTTGAAGCGATCCATAAATCGATCCACGAATCAATCCGATTTGTGACTTCTTCATGAGATCGGAAGTGTTGGTCAGCCAGGCCATGCACACTGATCTGAACAGGTGATAGGTAGACAGAGGGTGCAATGTCTGGATAATAATGCAGGTGGGGTAGGACTTCCCATTTTAATGTTCCCAAGTACGTTTTGACCTCTTATGCAACGTGGGGTCAAACATTTTCACGCTGCTAAATCACTTTATCGTGTCTCTTGCTGTATTGCGGCACATTTGTCTTTTAATGCTCTGCTCAAACACATTAATTGCATTCGATAATGAGCACCTGAGATTGTTTCACTGGGTTTTAACACTTCATAGTACACAATGCCGAGCTGGTCCTATCAAATGCATGATCTTGGAGTCGTGAATATTCGGTTTGGCCGTCGACGTGGAAGCATGGTCATGATATCCCCATGATTTTTTGCTTTTAGGGTTATCGTAATGAACCCATTTTTTGTCCCTGGTCACAGTGTGATGCAGAAATCCCTTCTGTTTGCGCCACTGAAGCAACTGTCCACAAACACACAAACGCTGTTCAACGTCTCTTGGTTTCAGCTTACACAGGACCCAAGTTCCTTCTTTCTGAATCATTCCCATAGCCTTGAGACGTTTTGATATGACTTGCTGTGTCACTCCCACCAATCGTGCCAATTCTTCTTGAGTCTGATGCGAGTCTTCACTCAGCAATGTCTCCAATTCTGCATCTTCAAAAAATTCTCTCTTTCACCACTAAGCCGGTCTACGACGTTAAAATCACTGTTCTTGAAGTGTTGAAGCCACTCACAACATGTTCTTTCACTAATAGCATCCTTACCATACGTACTTGAGATCATTTGATGAGACTCAGCCGCTGTCGCTGTTTTCTTCATACTGAAACAAAACAGTAACACCTCCCACAAATGATGAGAATTTGGCTCGTAAACTGACATTTTTAATCAAGAACAACTTTATGATGCAGACACAAATCAACTAATGTTTGAATGAGGTTATGTTGACTGAGGTACAAGCTAACTGCCTGACATCTGCGATCTGTTTCTTTTGATCACTACTTACCGTTGCCGTCACCTGTCGGCAAACGACGGAAGCAAAGTTGTACACCTTTTCTATATCTGATAGTCTAGTGTTCAATCCCCAGTCACTCCAATGAATTTTTCTGTCACTTCTGGCAATGACTTGGTAATGTGAAAAGCAACAATCCATACTGCAGTTTGCAGTTCATACTAAACTGTGGGTCCCCCTAAGGTTGACAGGGGAAATCAAGTTAATGAAAGGCAATGGCATATCAACTGTAATAGGACCATGCTTAATAAAGCACTACAGTGTTCAGACTAATAATTGGCTTGATAACAGATTTACTTTATAGCAAAACGAGCAGGTGCTAGTCATAAGCAAAACTCTGGCGTGGAGAAATGCTTACAAATACATATCACATTTGTTAATGGCTGGCACAGGGGGGTACTACACAGGTGCCAATGGCTGTAACATGGATTTGTTTGTATACCTTCCCTTCAAAGGAGAAATAGTTGTGAGTTAGGATAAAGCTAGTACCGTGTATGAGGAATGAGATAGTGGGCTCGGACTCTGAAGGACATAGCAAGAGGTAGTGTTCAACAGTAGCAATACAATGGGCCAGAGAGTTGTTGGTGATAGGGAACTGGCATCAACAGTGATGAGTAGGGGTACAGGAGGTAAAGGGTAGAGCCATGGGCACCTGCACAGAACCCTCCTCTGCTAGCTTGTCCAGGTAACATTCCTTGCATCCCAAAGTCTCAAACGTCTGGTCTGGTTCAGGTTTAACAGTTTCCGCCCCTCTGTCCTACATGCCCTGTCAATACACGTCCCCTCACCCTCTTTGTGCAATGCTCTTTGCCAATGCACCCACTGGCCTTTTTTCCTTTTTCTGCCCCTCTCCTTTTTCTCCCCTCCCTCCCCCCTGTAGGCTCTGCATGCAGTGCTGACTGCTCTCCCCACTCATGTACCCTGTGGTCCCTCCCTCCCCCACCGCAGCTCCCACACCCGCACTCCACTCTGGATTGCTGCTTGTGTTCAGTGTGATACAATTGCATTCTGGCTAGAGAAGCTGGAGATGCAGTTGTGTGTATGTGAGGTGCATTTGCTTGTGTGCATTTTCTTTCCTGAAGAAGCCTCTGGCCGAAATCTAAACGTATAACAGTTTTTTCCATTGTGTCTGTCTGAAACTCAATGTGTCATCTTAATGGTGAGTAGCAAACCTATCCTTTTCATAATATTTTTGATACTCCTACTTGGACTTTCCATTGTTTGAAATCCAAAATTGACGGAGGAGTCAAACCCCACAACTGCCGGCCGGTGTGGCCGTGCGGTCTAGGCGCTTCAGTCTGGAACCGCGTTACCGCACCGGTCGCAGGTTCGAATCCTGCCTCGGGCATGGATGTGTGTGATGTCCTTAGGTTAGTTATGTTTAAGTAGTTCTAAGTTCTAGGGGACTGATGACCACAGATGTTAAGTCCCATAGTGCTCAGAGCCATTTGAACCATTTTTTTCAAACCCCACAACTGTATCACCAAAACAGTCCTAGTGGAAGTTTTCAAATTTTTAAGATGTGGAAATGAAGAAAGACTATGTATTAATGGGAAATATTTGAATCACCATCATTGTGGTGATTACAATATTATTTTGCTTCAGAGAAGAAAACCTTCAACAACAAATAAAAGAACTTAATACAACGTGCTTGAATGTAGGTCTGTAATTTAATTATATTAAGAATGGAATAATGTGCAATGAACACAGTAAAACAAAAATTTTACAAGTTAATAATGAATTTATGCAACCAAGGAGTGATTGTATTTATAGCAGTTGTGGACAACAACTGGTTGGTAAACTAAAGAAACAAATGAATAAAAATTACTCTTTGCACAATAAGTATGGCTTTAAAAATAAGACTATGAAGTGTTTGAAAAGGAAAGTTTACAATCAATACATATTACTTGTTTTGACTTGTGGCACACAGACATGGACATATTCAAAAACTAAGTGCTGCTCAGCAGGCAATGGACAGACACACACTGATAATTACTGGGGGAGAGAGGAAAACAAATGAATGGATCAGGAAACAGACTTGAATGGGAGACTTACTTGTCGTAGTAATGACAATGACATGGAGGTGGACATGACATGGTGCCAGGTGAATGGATGGTAAATGGCCATCTAGAGATGAGGAAAGGCTGAGAGAATGACCTAGTGAAAGACAGGAAGAAAATATTTTCAAATAACATGGATATGGATAGCTGAAGACCACCTTAACACATGGAAAGTCAAGAGAAACAATTTATCTACAAATGGACATCAAATAGCAGATGATAATGATGAAGACAGAAATCAGATGCATATTATTCTTAAAAAATTAATTAAAAAACAGTGTTAGTAGTTACTGGCAGCTAATATATGTAAAAATGGTCAACCAGAGTAATTTTTGTAATGTATTTCTGACTCATTCCTCATGAAGTCTCTACTTCACATTCTTATTTAAGAAAATTAAAAAGTATATATACATATATGTAAAACTATTCATGACCTACTGAACGTGGGAAGGACCTGCTCTATTTTACCCAATCTCGTCACTGGAATAATTCCTTCACTTCCCATCTTAACAACCATTGTCAGGCCAATGCGCACATCAAAAACTGACTTAACCAATTCCAGTCTCCCTCCAGTCCTGATTCTTCACCCTTTTACTCTCCTGGCAACCTTCCAGGTACTCCTCATCACCAAACTGGTTTCACCTTCCTTACTTGAATCCCAACACAGTGGACCCAGTAATATCCCTGTGGAATGCACATTGATTAATGTATTATTCTGTAGACAAATAATCCCATCATCTGGTTATTGACATGGGTCACTGACTTTGCATTTTTCAAACTATTAAGCTGCAAAATTAAAGATATTTTTCACACTGCTTACAAACCTTACCACTATGATTCCACCCCAAAAGTCCAATACAACCTCCAGCAGCTTCAAAACACCTTTTGTCCACTCCAAAACCTGTCATCTGAATCCATGTCTCTCCACACATTGTCAGTCACCCACACACACATGCTTTACCTAACCCCCAAGCTCAACTAAAGGAACTCCACTGTTTTCCCTACTGGTTATTCCATTGTGGTTGGCTACACACTCCTGAGAAAGATTCTTTACCTTTTTTGCCTAGCACCTCCAACTGATTTATCAACAGTCCCCTTCCTTGAGTCAAAATAATAAACACTTATTCCACTAACTCAGCACAATTTCTGGCCCTTTACCACAAGCATCCTTGCTTGTCAATGGGGAAGTTACATTCCTGTACACCATGATGATCCAGCACCCTTATAACCTTGCTGTGATAGTACACTACCTTCCCAGTGTCCTCCTGATACAAAACCCATCACCTCCTTCCTAATCCTTTGAGGCAATCATGTTCTTATCCACATAACTATTTCTTCTTTGAAAGTCAAATCTATAAACAAATCCCTTCTACTCCCATAGGCACCTCCATAATTGCCATCCTGTGCTAGTCCATTTATGGAGCACTTGGAGGACTCCTTGTACCCTCTCAGTATCTAAAATCCCTTGTTTGGTTTAGATTCATTGAAGATGTCTTGGTCTGGACCCATGGCATGGCCAATATCAGCTATTTCCTCCAGGACCTCAACATCTGTTGTCAAATCTACTTCACATGATCCTTGCCAAATCAACAACCTATCTTCCAAGACATTGATGCCAACCTCTCAGGTTGCTCCTGTCACCCATAACACAGCAAAGAGTCTCTTTCTTAAAGCACTTACAATCGTAAGCAATACATTTACAGTGAGAAGTAAGAGTTACCCAAATACTGCATGCCAATAACCTTTATGATCATTTACAGATAGGCTATCTTGCCCAGGTAATCCAGAAACATTTTCTCATGCTGTCTCTTCCTGTGACACCAAAACACCTGTCATCACTATAAACTAGTCGTTGACTAGTACTCTACTTAGCACTTAATATCATCAAACACTGAAAAAGTCAACTACATCCTTCACCAGACCTAGAACTACCTAGCATCACGATTTAAAACAAAGAAGTTTCCCACTCAGAATTCTATCATCCTTACCAAAAGTGATACTCTAACTCTCATCCAATCTGAACAGTATTCTAGTCCATCCTTATTCCAAACCTCCTTCAAATACTGCATTCCAAGGGTCATTCTTATGTGGATGACTATTACCCAATCACTTCACAATTGCCATTTTGGGTGGGAGCGCTGTGAGATATTTCTGTACTCTGCTATTCATTGTACTGAAGGACGTGTCTGTCAGCGGTCTAGTCGTGCATTACCAATGCCCTCACACATATTGCCAATAATACGTTTGAAAAACCACTTGTGTGAAATGAGGCATCAGCTTTATTGAATCAACTCAGCAGACTAGAAACAGTATTCATGATGACAGTTTGGAAGGACATATGCCAGAGATTTAATAGTGTAAATCTGAAATTGCAAAGTGTAAACATTGATACTAAAATAGTGCACTTGTAGAGTTTATTGCATCTATTCATGGTATGTTCAACTATTATGAAAATAAATCCATGGAGATTGTGACTGACATAGACTATGAATGCACCTATAAAAGATCACGAAAATGCAAACTACACGATGACAAAGAAGTGGACTCTGAAGAAGTTTTTCTGACTGGAAGGGAAAAGTTTGGAGTAGAAACATTTCTCCCAGTGATAATTAATTGAAATGCTCAGCTGCCAACAGGTGTTGTTGATATACTTCCATGTGGACAGCTGAAAATGTGTGCCCCGACCGGGACTCGAACTCAGGATCTCCTGCTTACATGGAAGACGCTCTGTCCATCCCCCCCCCCCCCCCCCTCCTCGTTGCATTGGGTTTGGTCATTGTGGACATACATCACATCGGTTTAAGTTCGTTTCTTGATCCTTCCACTCAGTTTTTTATCACAGAGGCCAACCAGCTCTCTGACCAAACACGTTGAGCTACCGTGCCGGTGCCCATCTGAGCTATCGAGGACACAGAGGAATGGCGCGACTGCAGGGACTTATCCCTCGCATGCTTCCCGTGAGACCCACATTCTCAACTGTCCACAATCTACATACGTAATGTTCCTAATAGATATAGATAGAAGCTGCACAGTCATCAATGGTATCTGTTCTTTCGGGAACAGTTACTATCTTCATATATTGCTCCCAGTATTTGACAACTTGTATGCCATATTAGTGAAGAGGAAGGAAAGATATAGAACACTGTTGGACTCCTTCACAGTTTTCAGTGACCTTAAGAACAGTTCCCCTGTTATTGCTGAATGTGCAGCAAAACTTCAAGCGTCATACAGATTTTAGCCGAGTGGTCTAAGGCGCTGCAGTCATGGACTGTCCGGCTGGTCCCGGTGGAGGTTTGAGTCCTCCCTTGTGCATGGGTGTGTGTGTTTGTCCTTAGGATAATTTAGGTTAAGTAGTGTGTAAGGTTAGGGACTGATGACCTTAGCGGTTAAGTTCCATAAGATTTCACAGACATTGTTATGATACTTATTTAGAGCCGTCCTTCCCTAGTGAATCTGTACATTTTGCAGAACTTTTGAAATCTTCTGAGATTAGTGATAAACCAGTCAAAGTGAGTAAATTTTTATGGAAAGAGAGTTTACAGTCCGTGTTCCGAATGTTGACATTGCATAATTCTATGTATGGCACTGACAAATTTTTCAGCAGAACACTTGTGTTCGGCGCTTAAAAGACTTAAATCGTACCTACGTTCTACGTTGTCTGAGGAGAGATTGAACGCCTTGTCTATTCTTCACGCCGAAGCCTACCTCCTAACTGATAACCGTCTGAACTATGAAGATATGATCAACGAGTTTTCTGATGTCAAAGCCAGATGCAAACTTTGCTGACTGGTGAGTTTGTTTATTTATTAATATTAATTTTGAAATTTTAAGATTACAATGTGATTTTTATTATAACTCAGAGCACATTCATTGGATTTACAAACGACTTTTTACCTGTTTATTTCACAATTTCTGATGGCAGAATGTGGAACTAAAACTCATTTACATGCAGGTGTGACTGAAGGCACCCGACAATACTAAACAATACCTGAATGACCCAGGCCACTCGGCGCTGTACAGACTCATACTGATACTATAGTATATTACAACTGATGTATATTGTTGGCATCTCCTGAAATGTGTATAGTTATTGCAGAAATATATGTTATCGGAGTGTACACTCAGATGAAAAAGTGTTTATAAATAATGTACACTCCTGGAAATGGAAAAAAGAACACATTGACACCGGTGTGTCACACCCACCATACTTGCTCCGGACACTGCGAGAGGGCTGTACAAGCAATGATCACACGCACGGCACAGCGGACACACCAGGAACCGCGGTGTTGGCCGTCGAATGGCGCTAGCTGCGCAGCATTTGTGCACCGCCACCATCAGTGTCAGCCAGTTTGCCGTGGCATATGGAGCTCCATCGCAGTCTTTAACACTGGTAGCATGCCGCAAAAGCGTGGACGTGAACGGTATGTGCAGTTGACGGACTTTGAGCGAGGGCGTATAGTGGGCATGCGGGAGGCCGGGTGGACGTACCGCCGAATTGCTCAACACGTGGGGCGTGAGGTCTCCACAGTACATCGATGTTGTCACCAGTGGTCGGCGGAAGGTGCACGTGCCCGTCGACCTGGGACCGGACCGCAGCGACACACGGATGCACGTCAAGACCATAGGATCCTACGCACTGCCGTAGGGGACCGCACCGCCACTTCCCAGCAAATTAGGGACACTGTTGCTCCTGGGGTATCGGCGAGGACCATTCGCAACCGTCTCCATGAAGCTGGGCTACGGTCCCGCACACCGTTAGGCCGTCTTCCGCTCACGCCCCAACATCGTGCAGCCCGCCTCCAGTGGTGTCGCGACAGGCGTGAATGGAGGGACGAATGGAGATGTGTCGTCTTCAGCGATGAGAGTTGCTTCTGCCTTGGTGCCAATGATGGTCGTATGCGTGTTTGGCGCCGTGCAGGTGAGCGCCACAATCAGGACTGCATACGACCGAGGCACACAGGGCCAACACCCGGCATCATGGTGTGGGGAGCGATCTCCTACACTGGCCGTACACCACTGGTGATCGTCGAGGGGACACTGAATAGTGCACGGTACATCCAAACCGTCATCGAACCCATCGTTCTACCATTCCTAGACCGGCAAGGGAACTTGCTGTTCCAACAGGACAATGCACGTCCGCATGTATCCCGTGCCACCCAACGTGCTCTAGAAGGTGTAAGTCAACTACCCTGGCCAGCAAGATCTCCGGATCTGTCCCCCATTGAGCATGTTTGGGACTGGATGAAGCGTCGTCTCACGCGGTCTGCACATCCAGCACAAACACTGGTCCAACTGAGGTGCCAGGTGGAAATGGCATGGCAAGCCGTTCCACAGGACTACATCCAGCATCTCTACGATCGTCTCCATGGGAGAATAGCAGCCTGCATTGCTGCGAAAGGTGGATATACACTGTACTAGTGCCGACATTGTGCATGCTCTGTTGCCTGTGTCTATGTGCCTGTGGTTCTGTCAGTGTGATCATGTGATGTATCTGACCCCAGGAATGTGTCAATAAAGTTTCCCCTTCCTGGGACAATGAATTCACGGTGTTCTTATTTCAATTTCCAGGAGTGTAGTTTGGTTCAGTCAATAAATACGTAAAAGCTTTGCTAATACTGTTAGAAAGAGCTATGGAGAGAGCAGTAGCTGCAGTACAAAACTTTTCAGCTCTTACATGGATTAAAGGTATTGTGTACACTTATTATGCAGCATCTAGCTACACAGACCCTAATGCTTTACACGTTAACTACGAGTATTAGATTATAAAACTAATTTGATTTTTCCCCACTAGTCTGTGTAAAATTATGTAATAGCAAATCCAGTTTTGTGTTTGTTCGTCTGTACTTAGTTATTAGTTCGTGCACTGAAATCTCTATTTCATTTTCATTTCTTACACTTTCCTATAGATTCACGTATTAATACCGAATGTGTCTCTCTCTCTTTTTTTTTTATCTGCTACACATTCAAGTTATTAGATTGTAAAACAAGAGTTTAATTTTAATTTTGAACGCATATCTGTAAAAGTACATATTAATTTCTAATGTATGACACATTCACTTCAGTTGTTAGATCGTAACACAACTTTATTTTCATTTTCAATGGTTTCATGTAAAAGAACATATTAAAAGTGAATGTATAACAAAGATCCATTGTCTCCTACACACTCTGCTGAATTTTTATGCCATAAAAGAAAAGTTATTTTCCTGTTGTCTTTCAACAAAAGAATGTGTTAACACAGTGCAGTTTTAAGTTTGTTTTATCCGCTGCCGTACACCAAGTAAAGTTCAGGAACAATATTACATTTTGATTGAGCGCGACTAGACCACTGACAGACACAGCCTTCAGTACAATAAATAGCAGAGTACGGAAATAGCTCACAGCACTCCCACCCAAAATGGCAATTGTGAAGCGATTGGGTAATAGTTATTATTTAAATCATGTTTTTTTTTTTGGGGGGGGGGGGGCATATAATATGATCTGCCTAGGGGCACAACATTTTTAAACCCGCCACTGGGTTTAGTGAATAATAATAATAACTTAGCTGAATTATTCCAATCATTCCTAGTTGCTCGGATCCGGTCAGGGCTCATTCAACTTCGTTCAATCCAAATTGTAATGGAAATGTTGATGAAAGAAAAAATTTCATATGGACACCTGTGTTCCAGGCTCTTTTTATCGTAAGATAATCATAAAATTACATCCTATTTGAATGAGTGAAATAGGCATTCACTTATATTGGCATGGCAATAACAATTGAAGCTTTTTAGTTAACAGGGACAAACATTAGAAACACTACACATTTTCCTCAAACATTAAAATTATATTTTATTTACAAGATTAATATCAAAAACAGTATTACCTGCTGAGTTTGTACTTTTGGTGATTCCCTTGTTCCCCAAGAAATATTATTGAGATTGAAAACAGAGTAAATGATGAGAAGTAGATACATGCTTGGTATAGTGATATAATACACCACAATAGGTGGTAAGCAGTACATTTCTTTTGGATGAAATATAGCTGCAATTAAAAATTCAGCTGCACAGAGAACTAAGAAAAGTGATGAAGGTGCGAGAATTCCATCCTCTTGTATCTGTAGTATCAGACCAACTAGTACTGCCATCATAACCAACGAATAACCCACTGTGATAATCATGGCAACAGTCAGCTGGAATCAGACAAAATCTTCAGTTAATATCAGAAAGAATATTACATAAGTATTGTTAATAATGCATATTAATTAACTGTGGAATAGATGTTTTACATTTTTTTCCAAACCAGCAGAAAATGCCACATCACTCTGTCTACATTATAACAACAGAAGATATATGATATCAGGATCTGACATCACAGACTTCTTTTAGACTTTCATCGTACTATATATGGTCTCCAAAGTGTTGAGCTTCCTTGTTGGACCAAACACTTCTCTTGGGTGAGATATTTCCTTATGCGGTCTCCACCGGCATTTAGTATATCACTGTGCAATGTTTTCCTCATGGCTTTAAATCAAAGATTATTAACTTGTCTGCAAAACCACTTTATTTAAATAGTTATGTACAATAATATCATTTTTTTTGTAAATTGTGGTCACATGCCAGATGTGAAAAAGTATCGAATTCTGCAACTCTTTAGTACATAGGAAGGGGACTACTCAGTCTATACAAAGTGATAGTAAGCGTATGATGGAAAAACAAGAGGATTTTTATATGTTTTGTAAACAATATATCATGGTTACCTCGAGGTCTGAAGCCTCAGTCACCATTTTCATGTTCCATAGATCACATGAAGAAGGAGAACCTTCAGGGATGTGAAACAAGTGAAGGTATATATACCAACAGTTAAGAAATTCATAGGAAATTATCTGTACACTACATTAAAAATGAACTATCACTGTACTGCATAATACCATTTGTACTTATTCCAGCTAAACTAACCTAGTAAATTAGAAACAAAGTTGCTACTCTGTGAAAAGTCACTGATTCCATGTTTCTATTAAACAGTGCAGTTTAATATTTTTTTTTTTTAGTACATTAATAGTTTTAAGGGAAAATAGTTACCTGCATCTAATAATGCCTGTTTACAGTACACTAGTACTGTACCACTACACTACTACTTGCCATGTAACTTTACAATGGGCACTGCTGTTTACCAGGTAGTTAATAGGAATTTTAATTTTCATTCCTAGATGCCAGATAAGCAGGAAATTCGTAGAAAGACTAGCAAATAAAGTGTGCTTTTAATTTTGTTTTGTGCTGGTCATCAATTCCAATTTCCAATTGCTTTTAATTTTCTTCTGTACTTGTCGTCATGTCATTCCTAAGAGGCAGAATTTCAAATCACTCGCAATCGGGGAATTGCTCTTCAGAGAGGCCCACAGGCTATTGTGCCCCAAATTCTTGAAGAAGTTGGGAAGGTTGAATACCTTTCAACAAGGGTCATCACTTCCAATTTCTTGTTTCATGTTAGATGGGAAGGTTGAATACCTTTCCACAAGAGTATATAACTTCACTCTTAACCCTACACATGGAGGCAAAATCTGCACAAAAATTATTTGCGTGTTCAATATTGCGATACTAAAAGTCACAGTTCACCTCAAATAGCTGTTTATTAGGAGTTACAACAATATTAAATAGTGAAAGTATTGGGATCTGAATTTAAGAATTCCAATATGCTCAAAGAGACGTGCGCAACACGGGAAGTCAATGTAGAGGGTGGTTATAAATAAATTTTTACAATTTGAGTCAGTGTAGATAGAAAGCTATTTACCATATGTGTACCCACCTTCATAGGAATGATGTTCGGACTGTGTACTATAGGATTTGCATTGTTGGTAGTATTAGTGCCATGAGTTGCCATCATGTGCCAATACTGGTACAGCAACATAGGGATGAAAAACAAGCATCAGTGTGCATTACTGATGCAGACAGTCAACATGAGTCTGCAGAAGGTGAGCTGTTTTATCAAAACAGAAATAGTGCTGCTGCTCTTTGCAAGTATTGATGAATTGAAGGAATACAGAGAGGTCTTCTTCCCACATCGGGGTTGAAGAACATGAGTCAGAAGTTCAAATTAACTGGCAATCTGGTAATTGCTCCTGGGAGAGGCAGAAGGACTATTGCGCCACAGATTATTGAAGAAGTTACTGTTGCTGAGAATGCTGCTGCAATGTTTGATCTTTAACCAGTGCATGAGCTGTGTCACAACAGCTGAACATTCCACTATTCACCATTTGAAAAGCGCTATAAACACTGTGATATGGTATCCATAAAAAACTTCCAGGCTGACATGAATCGAGATGATTGTCACATTGAGCTACATCTGTAACTTGGAATGTAAGCGTGCTACGCAATTAGCAAATGTTACCTCTCACATGGAAACTAAAATGTTTTTATTTCAAAGGTTTATTCATAATTTCTTTTCTGCATGTCTTTAAAAATGTTTGTACAAAGTTTTGCTATCATACAGTCATCTGTTTTTCATGAAGGCCCTCTCAAGTGGTGAAAGTATATTTATAACCACCCTGTACTTGACACAGTATTCTTACAGCTCACTTCTTCTACTGAGGGTGTACTTCAGATGATTTGCCCCATTGTGCATAAGACAATAAGAAGTAACTGTCTGCAAAATGATCCAGCACTATTGTTGTTTGGTGAACACAATAAGATATATCTCTAAGACCAAATCATGGCAACCTGAACTTCTTGATTAGTTTATCTATTTGTTGACTTCTTTCTGACCTGTTATCCAGCTGGAATCCAACAAAGTTTCCACAGTGTTTCTTTTCGTGTATGATAATTAATGCCCACTTCTGATGCTAGCAGCATCTTTGCCTGCTTAATATTGCATAATATGAAATTAACTCGAAATCTGTTTGCCAAAGTTCAATAGTAGACCCATCAAAAGCAGATTCATTAGGTTTATTTATACAGGCATTGCCTACTCCACCAGCAGATGTAAGGTTTGCCAACTCAACTGTTAAACAGATTGCAGTAATCATTAGGTCATTGAAAAGCAGTACCCTTTTGGCTACAATGGAATCTCAGCCAAGGTACCAGAACCCTGTGCTAACTTGATCACCATCTCCCCCATCTTTCTTCTGCTGGCATCATTCCCTTTAGTTACCTTTGTAGTCACACACAATGAATCAATTTACATTTCCTGAAAGAGTAAAATATGTAATACTAATATTTATGTCCTGCTTTGTCTTTTATTAAATTGTAAGGGACATTAATAAATGTAAACAGAATTTTATAGTTGACAATGTAGCCTCAAACCCAGAGACATTAATAAATGGTTGTTTGCCAATTCTCTGTTATTAAACTGTGGAAAACTTGCTACATGCAGTTAAGAACTTGTAAGAGGTTTCCCACCAGTACAAGCCTAAAATACAATGGCAAACAAATAGAAGAACTAGCCAGTGTTAAATTCTGCAGATTACAGCTTGATAATAAATTGAACTGTGAGGAACATACCACAGAACTGCTAAAGCACCTAAACAGACCTCCATTTGCAATGTGAATGTTGTCAGGCATAAGTGATTTAAAAGTAAAAGAGCTCCCATATTATTCTTCCTTTAAGTCCTGAATGTCATATGGGATTATTTTTTGGGGTAACTCATCAAGTCAAGTTAAAGTATTCCACATCTAAAAACGTGTTATTAGAATTATTTGTGATATAAATTCTAGAACATCCTACAGAGGCTTGTTTAAGCAGCTAAGGATACTAACTATTGCTTCCCAATACATTTATTCCTTAATGAAATTTGTCATTAAGAATACATCACTTTTTCAAATCAACAGCTCAGTTCATGGAATGAATTCTAGAAATAAGAATAATCTTCACCAAGATTTAAAGTCATTTACTTTGGTCCAACAGCCATAAAAAGTTTAACCACTAATAAAGTTCAGTTTAAGGGAAGTCTAAAGGATTCATTGGTGGCTAACATCTACTACACTGATGAATTTCAAAATTTAACCAACTGATGTGTATATGTCACTAATAATATCAAATAATGTATTAGTATAATCTAACTTCTGTACAAATGCAGTAATGCGATCATTGCAAATAAGTGTTGTAAAATGATATTTCTATTTGATGATGCATGGCTACATATAGCCTAAGAATTATTAAATGCACATCAGTGTGCTGATTATTTACATGTTTTATGTCAAATTACTTATTAACTTTTAAATGAAAATACGTTTAAGATTTATTTTACTTATTCCACATCCATGAAGATCATTTCACATGGTGTTTGTGGAAGGTACATTAACATATTTGCTTTTCTATGTAAATATTTATTGTGTGTTATTGTTTGTTCTACATCCTGGAAGATATCCCCACTATGGATCTACTGGAATAAAACATACATATAATCTTTACTCTAAAGGTGGAGATAAGTAAGCAACCTCTAAACACAGACCCATATCCTAGATGATTAAAATGAAATTCATTGTTAGAGGAAAATGGGGGACTCGTAAGGTCTGCAGCAGATACAAGTCAATTAATTAGTTAGTTACATGTTCCATACAACTGTTTGAGTGATTCTTTTATCAGAATGATATGGTATGAGAATTTACATGATATATGTACATGATTAGTGCTAACATTAATGAACAAATTTTTTTAATCCAAAGTTCACAGATAAAAAACAATGTATCCTTCCCAGAAATATCCCAGAGAACAGGGGAACAGACTTACAACCGGTTCACGAAAACCAGTTTAACTCTTATAATTTTACATAAACTCATATATGCAATCAACATAAAAATATCTCACTGTAGCCTAGTCAATGAAGACCAAACAAGTAGAACAGGACAAACAAATTCATGTAGTCAAACATTTTTGGACAGTGACTGGACAGAGTGCCAAGAACAACATAGGCCTACTAAAAATCCCGACTGGTGGAGTGTAGAGATGATTTCTGGCAGAAATGTTTCCAAACACAAAATTAAATGACATTACATTTCTTATAAAAGAGGTCCTTTGCAGAAAAAAAATCAGCCACAAATAACACAAAAGAAATTGTATTTCTTTCCCAGTTTCAGGCATCTAGTTCCCTTCTTCAGACGATAAGAATTAACCCATTCTTAGTGAGCGTAAGAAATAAGCAGGTGTATGCAGCATAGTACTGTAGTCATGTGGATCATAGTACATGTACAAATATGGTATAAGAACACTAAATAAAAAGTACTGTGGCCATTATGACTACAATATCATGCTGCATACTCGAGTGTATTTTTGATGCTCAATAATAATGTGATAATTCTAATCTTCTGAAAAAGAGTGTGTGAAACAAGTAAAAACAAAAATTTCTTTTGTGTAGCTGGTTGCTTATTTTTTTCAACAAATATACCTACAGTTGCTAAAGATGAATAAAGTACTAATTAAAGTCCTGTAACAGTGTTACATTTCGAAAACAGTGGCCAAAAGCAAACTGCAAACTTTTAGCAATTTTGCTACTGATAGAAAGCTGTTTGGCTTACAGATAACGAATTATACACTAATCTGAAGCTCACTGAAGATTCCTTGTAACTAAGGTGAACCACATCTGGGTGCACAAATTAAAGAAAAAAAAAATAATGTGCTGCATGCAAAAGGCATTTTTCTTTTGCACTGCTGCAATTTATGATACTTGCAACTGCTTTGTGTTAGACTCTTTATGTGTTTGAGGATAGTCTCATGTACTACAGGGGAAATGTAGTCCACATATTGCGCCAGTAGATTTTATGCCCATTCAAATGGTTCAAATGGCTCTGAGCACTATGGGACTTAACATCTATGGTCATCAGTCCCCTAGAACTTAGAACTACTTAAACCTAACTAACCTAAGGACATCCCACAACACCCAGCCATCACGAGGCAGAGAAAATCCCTGACCCCGCCGGGAATCGAACCCGGGAACCCGGGCGTGGGAAGCGAGAACGCTACCGCACAACCACGAGATGCGTATACCCATTAATTAATGCATTGTCATTAGATGATAGCTTTTTGTGTAATGGCATATTAGTAACAGATGTTGGAGGACTGCTTGAATCCAGGCCTTGTCAGTAGTGACACTAAAGTGGAATAAGTTTGTACTTGCATAATTTTACAGTTTCTCCTTTAAAATAATTAGAATTAGTAATTTTTCATAGTGATATTATCACTTTTGTTAGTATTTAAGTAATTAGCATTTTTTGTGTGATTTACCGTTCGCTGATGTTTGGGAGATGGTGTTCAAGTTTAATTGACCTGTTACTAAGATCCACCCAACATTTTTGAGACTGATCAATTTCTAGTATCTCTGCCATTTTTATTGGGTTTATAGTATGAGTTTTTACAAAGTGACCACAATGGGCCCCAGTCCCTTTGTGCAAACACTACTGGAGTATTAATTGACAATTGATAACTGAATATGGTATCTTAAAGAAACAATTCACATGGTTTTACCTGTTAATGAGGTATTTTTATTTGAACTTAAAAAAAAATAGTTATGTTTGGAAAATTTGTTGCATTCATGAATTGACATTTGTGGTCTTATTAAATTTGAATTGGATTCATTCTGTACCTATTCAGATGAGATGTGTGTAATTTACATTTCCTTGCATAGATACATAAGAATAAAGAAATATGTCTTCCACTTGGGTTTTGGTAATTCACAGTAGTATAATATGACATAATCTCAAAGGGAACCAGTAGTATCTTTAAATTGTTGTATGAGTTTTTATGGAACATTCAATGACTAGTTTTGTGTTGGACATTTAGTATTTTTTGCCATTTACTTAACTGTAATTTTAAGAAACTTGACTATGTGTAAGTCCCCTTCAACATACAATAAATGGGAAACAAAAGACAATGTAACAGATCCCTCTTTAAACCCCCACAAGTGTCACTCCAACACTAACATGGGTCTTACAGATAGGGAAAGGATAGCACAGGGCCCTTGCCAGCTTGGATTATTGGGTGTAATTCATGGATAATTTATTGAGAATTTAAAATTTTCCTTCGTACATGTAGTTGCAGCTGAGCTACATGCTTCAAATCTAGCATGAGTTCTTACAGTGCCTGCATGACCAACAGATCCATCCCTTCAGAAAAGAACCAGTTCTTATTGGTAAAAGCCACTGACAGGATAAGCTTTCAGCCATCTGCTGAATACACTAAAAGTGCCTCCCCCATCAACTAACCAATTGGAAGACATGAGAAAGGGGGCACATGGTTGCTGCTGGCTGTGTCCTGGGGAGCAGAGGAGAGTGAAGTCACTCTCTTGAGTTCCAGCCATTGTACCAGGCAAATGGTTTCTAGCTTTCAGGTAGAGCAGGCAGCCTCGTGCCATCCGCCTCCATCTCTGTTCTCTCCAATCAGTCACTTGCTATTGTATACATGTGAACTACTTTCCTCCTTCCTTCCTATTTCCATATTTTGCTATCACTCTAACTGTCAGATGCCCCTACAGACCAGCCTGGACAAGCTCTTCTGTATTCTGTAATTTCAGAATATACATCAAATAGATACTCTGCAAGCCACCGTACAGTGCATGGTAGAGGGTATCCTGTACCACTACTAGTCATTTCCTTTCCTGTTCCACTCGCAAATAGAACAAGGGAAAAAAGACTGTCTATATACCTCCAGATGAGCCCTAATTTCTCGTATCTTATCTTCGTGGGCCTTATGTGCAATGTATGTTGGCAGCAGTAGAATCGCTTGGCAGTCAGCTACAAATGGTAGTTCTCTAAATTTTCTCAACAGTGTTTCTCATAAAGAACATCACCTTCCCTGCAGGGATTCCCATCTGAGTTCCTGAAGCATCTCCGTAACATGTGTTGTTCAAACCTACCAGAAACAAATCTGGCAGTCCACCTCTGAATTGCTTCACTGTTTTCCTTCAATCTAACCTGGTATGGATCCCAAACACTCAACAGTACTCAACTGGTATAGGAACTAGGCCTAAGCACAATGAGAAACTCAGACAGGAGGGTACTGCAAATGTTAGAATAAGGAAAGGTTCTCATAGAAGTATAATTAAAAAGAATGTAAGTATATTTCATCAAAATATTGTGAGTTTAAAGAATAAAATAGATGAGCTTCTGGTTTGTTTAGAAGATTTAGAAGCTGAGGATGAAATAGATATACTATGCCTGACTGAGCATCACATTGTTACTGATATGGATAAGGTAAATGTAAGTGGATATAAGCTCTCTGCACATGTAATGAGAGAAAATATGGAGAAAGGAGGAGTTGCCATATATGTCAAAAGTTATCATTGTGCAAAAAGTATAGAAACAAAAAAGTTTTGTGTAGAGAAACATATAGAAGCATGTGCCTGTGAGCTTAAATTAAATAAAGGCACATTTATAATTGTAACTGTATATAGGTCCCCATCAGGAAATTTTCATCTATTTCTGAAAAATTTGGACTCCTTGTTGTGCTATCTGTCAGACAGGGGGAAGCAAATTATTATTTGTGGGGACTTCAATGTAGATTCTCTGAAAGAGGGTAATAGGAAAAATGACCTTGAAGTATTACTCGGTTCTTTCAATTTGACACCCGTTATTGATTTTCCTACTCGGGTGGTAAAGGATAGCAGCTCATTGGTAGATAACTTCTTTATAGACCAAGATAAGTTTAACCAGATAAATGCTCAGCCTGTTGAGAATGGTCTTTCTGATCATGGTGCACAGCTAGTTACAATATATGACATAGCTCCATTCAGCAATACTAAACAGTCCTCCAAAGTAGTACATTCAGTCAACGATTTAACAATTGCAAATTTCAGAGAAATCCTACAGCAGTTACAATGGGATGAGGTGTACCGTGAACCTGATGCCAATTTAAAATATAATTTATTTCATGACATTTTTGTAAATGCATTTGAAAACTGCTTCCCCAAAAAAATAGTTAAATATACTCATAAGAAACCTTGTAACAAACCATGGCTTACTAAGGGTATAAAAATATCTTGTAACCGGAAAAGGGAAATGTATCTGACAGCAAGAAAGAGTAGTGACCCAGAAACTATCAAACATTACAAAAACTACTGTGTTATATTAAGAAAAGTCAGTTTGGTTTCCAGAAAGGTTTTTCAACAGAAAATGCCATATATGCTTTCACCAATCAAATTTTGAATGATCTGAATAACCGAACACCACCCATTGGGATTTTTTGTGATCTCTCAAAGGCTTTTGATTGTGTAAATCATGAAATTCTGCTAGACAAGCTCAAGTATTGTGGCATGAGTGGGACAGTGCACAAATGGTTTAATTTGTACCTAACTGGAAGAGTGCAGAAAGTTGAAATAAGCAGTTCTCATAATATGCAAAGATCAGCACATTCCTCAAACTGGGGAACTATCAGGAATGGGGTTCCACAAGGGTCAGTCTTGGGTCCTTTGTTGTTCTTAATATATATTAATGACTTGCCATTCTATATTCATGAAGAGGCAAAGTTAGCTCTCTTTGCTGATGATACAAGTATAGTAATCACACCTGACAAACAAGAATTAACTGATGAAATTGTCAATACTGTCTTTCAGAAAATTACTAAGTGGTTCCTTGAAAACGGACTCTCACTGAATTTTGATAAGACACAGTACATACAGGTCCGTACAGTGAATGGTATGACACCATTAATAAATATAGACCTTAATCAGAAGCATATAGCTAAGGTAGAATATTCCAAATTTTTAGGTGTGTCCATTGATGAGAGATTAAACTGGAAGAAAGACATTGATGATCTGCTGAAACGTTTGGGTTCAGCTACTTATGCAATAAGGGTCATTGCAAATTATGGTGATAAACATCTTAGTAAATTAACTTACTACGCCTATTTTCACTCATTGCTTTCATATGGCATCATATTTTGGGGTAATTCATCACTGAGGAATAAAGTATTTATTGCACAAAAGTGTGTAATCAGAATAATAGCTGGAGTCCACCCAAGATCATCCTGCAGACATTTATTTAAGAATCTAGGGATATTCACAGTAGCTTCTCAGTATATATACTCTCTTATGAAATTTGCTATTAACAACCAAACCCAGTTCAAAAGTAATAGCAGTGTGCATAACTACAATACTAGACGAAAGGATGATCTTCACTATTCAAGATTAAATCTAACTTTGGCACATAAAGGGGTGAATTATACTGCCACTAAAGTCTTTGGTCACTTACCAAATAGTATCAAAAGTCTGAAAGATAACCAACAAGTATTTAAGAAGAAATTAAAAGAATATCTGAATGACAACTCCTTCTACTCCACAGAGGAATTTTTAAATATAAATTAAGAAAAAAAAATTATAAAAAAATAAAAAATAAAAAAAAACGCACAAAAAAGTTGTTATATTAACTTAAGTATGTTGTTAAATTAACTTAATTATGTCATGTATTGGAAAATTTGACTCGTTCCACATCATTACGAAATATCGTATTCATGATCCTTGGAACTAGTATTAATCTAATCTAATCTAATCTAATAATAGGTCACACCAGTGTCCTATATGTGGTCTCATTTATAGGTGAACCACTCTTTCCTAAAATTCTCCCAATAAACTGAAGTCAACCATTCACCTTCCCTGCCACAGTTCTCGTAAGCTTGTTCCATCTCGCACCGCTTTGCAGTGTTATGCCCAGATACTTAAATGGCTTGACTGTGTCAAGCAGGACACTATTAGTACTGTATCTGAACATCACAGGTTTGTTCTTCCTACTCAACCACATTAACTTACATTTTTCCACATTTAGTGTTAGCTGCCATTCATCACACTGTCTGCCAAATCATTTGTGTACCTAGAGAACATCAGCGGTCCTATCACACTACCCTGGGGTACTCCTGACAATACCTTTGTCTCCAATGAACAATCGTCATTGAAGACAACATACTGGGTTACATTACTGAAGAAGTCTTCAAGCCACTCACATTTGTGAACTTATTCCATGTTCTCGTACCTTCATTAACAGCCTGCAACAAGGCTCCGTGTCAAATGCTTTCCAGAAAACTAGAAATATGCAATCTGCCTGAAGCCCTTCATCCATAGTTTGCAGTATATCATGAGTTTCCTTTAATTAATTCTTTCATTTAAAACTGTTTACCTTCTGGTGCTCACAATTCATCCCTCTCCTGTCCTTGACACAGGTTGCCTTCACATCAGGTGCAGTTTGTACACATGTAGTTTAACGCACGAATAAAGAAAACTTTTCAATAATTAATAGTTGATAGATGGACATTCTCCATTCACCTACGCAATTACAGTTCTTTAGAGGCAAATAAACTGTACTGATCTAAAACATTGCACAAACTGATGAGGCCTCTGTTGTTGAAAAATATATCCAAAAGTGATGTACATCTTTAACAGACATATAGCATACAGAATAAAACAATTTTAAAATGCTATAATCAGGACAAGGAAGTGTTTCCTTGGCAATCTAAGGCCACTGATAATCTGATATTTTTTTCTTTATTAGGACTTTCCAGGCTTAAATAAATCTTGACCTGGACTGGGCTCTTCTTGTGCAAACATACATGTATGGCTGCTTATTACCACTGACAGAAACACAACATCAGAAAGAAAATTTGCTAGATGCTCAGCATCAAGTTACTGAGCACCCAACTCAAAAAACTACCAGAAAATTTATTAAATATATACAGATAATATTGTCACAAATGCAACATTTAATGTAAAGCATTACCCTATCCTTTTGGATAAAATGTTAAGAAAAAGATTATGCATGCCTACCTGTATATCTGATTTGCATGTGTAACATACTAGCATGAATAACAAAATGGGAGTAACATTATAAAGAAAACTTGTCCAGTTGTCTATACGGAAGGCTGTCACACATGCTCCTGTTAACATCAGGAATATAGTTCCAGGTCCAAGTACCGTTCCACCCATTAAGAGGATCTGTAAATAAATGCATCCAGTAGATACAAATTGCTTTTCATCCTTAGCTATGTGTTCTCCAAAGATTTGTGTAATGAATTGTGCTTCACAAAAATAAAAAACTGTAGATAATTCTTTGATATTACCTGGTACATGATGTATGGTAGAGAGATGTTATCATTAGCTTTAATTGTTCTTTTACTGTCCATTAGAAGATCCAGAATATTAGCTGTAGTTGAAGGTATCCATCGCCTACGTTGGTTGAAGAATTCATTAAAACCCTCAGGGCAATGTGTATATGAATCACTGGCTGCTGCATATTCTACTCTATAGCCCCTTTGCAGAAGTAATGTACAAAGCCATCTGTCTTCACCTGTGAATTCAATAAATTAGTGGTGGTTCTTTGTTCCACTGTTACAGTATACTTATTTCAGTGTAACTTACCTTGATCAAACTGTACGTAATGTCGAGCTTCACACGAACGAAAGGCATACTTGTTCATCACAGAATCATCCATAAGAGCTCTTGCTCTAAATAATGAAAATGCCCCAGGGCTACAAAGCACACAACCTATTATGTGCTCAGTAGCTTTCTGTAACCAATGTCCAATCGCATATTCAAAGACCTGATACCACTGCATTGGACCTAAAGTGATAATAATAATAATAATAACAATAATGATGATTATATATAATGATAATAATGGAAATGAAATGAGCGTTTGGCATCATTGGTCGCAAGGCCCCTTGCGGGGCAGGTCTAGCCGCCTTGGTGC
The DNA here is from genome assembly GCF_023898315.1 of Schistocerca nitens. NCBI lineage: Eukaryota > Metazoa > Arthropoda > Insecta > Orthoptera > Acrididae > Schistocerca > Schistocerca nitens. The sequence continues at coordinate 16,146,552 of NC_064619.1, forward strand.
AGGTCTTATTACATTCGACACCACATTGGGCAACCTGCGTGCCAGATGGGGATGAAATGATGATGAAGACAACACAGCACCCAGTCCCTGAGTGGAGAAAATACCCGATCCAGCTGGAAGTCGAACCCAGGCCCGTAGGAAGGCAGTCTGTCACGCTGACCACTCAGCTACCAAGGCAGACAATGATAATAATAAATTCTAATAAGAATACAAATATCATAGAAGACATATGGGAGACCAAAGCAATACCAGAAGGCTGGAAGTGCACTGTTAAACACCCTCTACGTAAGAAAAGGGATAGGACCAATGTTAGCAATTACAGAGGGATATCTTTACTGCCTGTCACTTACAAAACTCTATCACAGCTCCTGCTAGGAACTGTAGTGAAATTGGTCAGCATACCAATTTTTGTCACATATTGAAGAATACAATACACAGATAGATTTACAACACTATCAAAGAGAATACAAATTGTAATTATAAATCTAGTGTAATTTTGGCAACATAAATAGAATAATCTCACATACTTATAAACAGAAGACATGACTTTAACATAAATTTAATGTCCTTCAGATATGTAATTATTTTTTATATTTTCAATGTACTTTAAAATTGTAATTGCAATTGAGGCAATTTACATTAAAAATTATTGTTGCTTCTGTAATTGTTATGAAAAATAATGTAAAAGACTTTTTGGTGTGAACAATAAATCATATGAAAGTTTATCTGGGTTTAAAAGAATCGATATGTAATTACAGCATATTTGATGACTATGTGAGTTGTTGTATCGGTCACTTCACTATGAAGTGCTGAGTTGACAAGTTGTTGGGATACGGACCAAAGAACTAGTCAGTTTGTACTTGTTGAAACTTGGAAAAATTGTGTTACCTCCAAAAAGTATAAATCCTAATGTTTATTAAAAATTGATATGAAGACAAAGTTGCCTGCAATATCTATATTATTACTTCATACAGTCTGTCCCTGGTAGCTGAGTGGTCAGTGCAACAGAATGTCAATCCTAAGGGCCCGGGTTCGATTCCCGGCTGGGTTGGGAATTTTCTCCGCTCAGGAACTGGATATTGTGTTGTCCTAACCATCATCATTTCATCCCCATTGACGTGCAAGTCACTGAAGTGGTGTCAAATCAAAAGACTTGCACCCGGTGAATGGTCTATTTGATGGGAGGCCCTAGTCACACAACATTTATTTACTTCGTACACACTGGGTCATCATAATTAAACTTTTGCTTCTTGAGTCAGTTTGGATGGAAAACTATTTATTGTATGTATATCCAACTTTATGGCAATGATGTTCAGACTCTGGGCTGCTGGTTTTGCATTGTAAGCAGTGTTAGTGTCATGACTTGCCATTAGGTGTTGGTAATGGTACAGCGATGCATGGCTGAAATACAAGCATCAGTGAGCATTACTGTTGCAGACAGTCAACATGGGTCTGGACAAAGTGAACTGTTTTATCAAAATAATAGCAACAGCGCTGCTGCATTTCACAAAGTGTCAACACTTTAAAGTAACATGAAAAGGTCCTCTTCCCATACCGAAGTTGAAGAACATGATTCGTAAGTTCAAATTAACTGGCGATTTGGGATTTGTTCCTGTGTCACAAATTGTTGAAGAAGTTACTGTTGCTGAGGATGCTAAGAAGACTGGCCATGATGTGTGATCTTCAAGCACTTCACAAGCTGTCATGACAGTTAAACAAGCATGCATGATTCACCATTCAAACAGTGCTGTGAACAACTGTGAAATGATATATCTCTAGTGCAGTTGCAGGCTGTTGTGGATGCAGATGGTCATAACGTTAAGCAGCATTTGTAACCTGCGATATAAACATGGTCTGCAGTTAACAAATGTTACCCATCATGTGGGAATTAAAATGTGTTTCTTTAAATGGTTTGTTCATTACTTCTCATCCACGAGTCCTTACAAATGTTCCACAAAGTCTCATTATCCTACACTCACTATTTTTTTTTTGGGCCTCTCAAGTAGTGGAAGTTTAATTATAACCACATTTTATTTCAAAATTAAAACCCAACTTCCTCTTGCAAGGAGAAGAAGTATACCACTAGACAGAGAGCCAAAAAAATTTATCCATCTACAGATGAGTGCTACATGTTAAGTACAAACTATCCACTTTATTATTTTACCAACATTTGCACAATCCAAAGTGCTTGTTTTACATGAACATAAGCAAAGTAAAATTTTGCAAAGTTTGGAAAATGTAAACACTATGAATATTGAAGTCAACATAGCAAGGAAGTAGGTTAGAACAGAACGCAGTTCCAACTGGAAAACAGTGTAAGACAATACCAAGCAGGCTTCAGACTGGGAAGATCCTGTACTGATGAGATGCTCAGTATAAAGGCAATCCCGAGACACCAGACAATGAAAATCAGAGAGACCCTACGCGCCTTTGTTGTTTTTTTCTTTTCTTTTCTTTTTTTTTTTTATTTCAAAAAAGTATATAACCCTATAGATAGGCCACCACTGATACAAGTAATGGAAGGAAGTGGCCTCAATGAGAAGACAGTGAAAGTTATCAGACACTGACAAACACCAAATCAATATTAAATTCATTAGAGAGTTATCTCAGCCCCAAAAGATTAGAACAGAAGTGGGACAAGACGATGGTGTTTCACCACTATTGTTCAATATGCTGTTATACAAAGTCATCAGGGAATGGTAAAAAGAAATGAAGTACATGGACTTTATAAACCAGTCAAGCTTGGAAGGAAAACCAAAGGACTAGATATTGGCTGTCTGGCATTTGCTAATGATCTGGCAATACTCACAGATAACACAGAAATAGCACTAAAGCAAACTGAGATCATCAGAGAGAAGGCTGAAAGATCAGACTACATATCTCCTCTGAGAAAATACCAAAAATATTAACCAAAAAAAGATCATGACAAAAGCTGGTGCTATCAAGAGAATTCAAACATTGAAGTATCCTGGAGTAACAATGCAGGCAAATTGAATAGAGAAAGAAATTCACAGACAGAGAACTCACAAGATGTTAAAAGCATTCTGGAAGACTGAAAACATCTGCAATCTGTAACAATTGAGAGTTCCAGTTTACAGCTGTGATAATAGTGATGAATCAGAGCTAGATAAAATCTATTACATAAAGCAAATAATTTATGATATGCTGCAAGTCTGTTACAATGAGTCTTGAAATCAACAATATTTTGGACATAAATAATGAAAATAAAGTGCTAAGGTTCTACACAGTGTGACAGCACAAGTGAAAAGCACACTACAAGAGAGTTTACATGTCAGGCTGGCCACTTTCTACATATATGTACTCTGATGAAGTATTATGTAGACAATTCTTGTTGCCAGAATTAGCCAATAGCAAAGATTCTGATGTATAACAAGTATGCAATTTTCTGTAATGACAGTGTCTAAATGCAAACTGAAAAAAAAAAAAATTGATGTGGTCTGAAAAACATGCAGATGTAATTCAACACATTCACTTCATCATCCAACCACCTGAACAGAACATTATCAAATACCTACAATCAGGAAGAGAACCTGGTATAGATTTCTTCCCTCATCATCACAGACTTTTGCTATGCCAGATCAGTTGTACAGTGTTCATCTGTTAGCAACGCACTACTTATATAGGGTGATCCATTTGAGATGTCAGAAAAATAAAACATTATATGCAACAAACTATGCAACTTTATTATTTGTACATACATATGTAGGAGGGCCTGGAATTTGTGTTCTTAAGTTTTTGGCACAGCACTTTAGAACTCAACATGTCTGCCAATGCGAATGCTCCACACATCATATCTCAGATACATGTTGCACCACATGGTGTGCAGCATTTCTGGAGTGATTTGGTGAAAGGCTGCTGAAATCTGCTTCCATATGTCAGCCAGATTCTGTGGTCTTTGTTCATACACCGTTGACTTGACACAGCTCACAAAAAAAAAATCTGTAGGTGTTAGGTCAGGGTATTCGAAGGCCATGGGATAGGTCCACCACAGCAGCACCAGTGATCACTGAATATCTGGTTTTATTGTTCCCACTCTACCAGAGCCCAATGCATTGCAATTCCAACCTGGTGATAGATAATGGTGTCCAATACCCCACCTTGCTGTTATAGAGGAACCACACTGCTCAATCATTTCAAGGTAACTGCAAGCACAAATGATCTTCTCCACAAAAAAGAATGGATTGATGACTTTCTCATGGGTCATTCTGCAACACGCTTTCACTTTTCAGGTGGCTATTTCGAGTTTGTATGAAACATGTGTATTCTCAGTTCCCCAAATTCTGCAGTTCAGCGTGTTGACTCAGCCACTCACATGAAATGTGGCTTCGTTTGTAGACGTCTGAGACATGTGTATTCTCAGTTCCCCAAATGATGCAGTTAAGCATGTTGATTTGGTGACTCACATGAAATGTGGCTTCATCTGTGAACAGCCATTGACTCAGCCAATGACTATCCGCTTCCTACCACCCACACATCATTGTAACAAATTGCAGTCGAGTTCCATAATTCAGCCGTGCTAGTGCTTGTGTGTACTGAATATGGTACAGATACATGTTAAGGTACTGTCTAACAGTCCTCTGACATGTGTTTGATGTATTCAGCTCTGCTGATATGCAGGAGAGTGACTTTCGAGGGCTTTGAGTCATGGTTAGTTGAATATCTTCCTCCTTGTTTCCATCAACCGCCTTCTGCTTGTATGAGGCATCTATAATCTATTTCCCATGAACATATTGTGCTATTTATCAATGTCTTGGTGTGACGGGTCATGTGTGATGGGTCATACCCTACATTGTACGAATGTTTGAAAACTCGCTGTGTCTCTACAACACTCAAGGCTTCACATACTATATGACATATTGTAATGACCATTTTCATTAAATAATCAAGACACACTGAGTGTGCTAATTTGTGTCGACTCAAGCTGTTGGTGGGCCTCCCAGAGCATGGTCAGTTATTGTTGGCTCTGACCATTTTCAAGTACATTACAGAAAAATGCTCAGATGTACATATACGAGGGCGGTTCAGAAAGTAACCTCCGATTGGTCACAGTGCGGGTTGTGGGGGGAGTAGCGACGCCATCTGTGCATTCACGCACTCAACAGGTCAGTCAGCATCAAGCTGTGGTCGAGTGAACGTCGTACCTGCGCTAGTTTAGTTTTTGTGGCAGTTTGAAATGTCTGCTGCAATAGAAAACCCCGCCAAATGTGAAGTGCGTGCTGTCATAAGGTTTTTTACAGCCAAAGGATATTCTGCAGCAGCTATTCAACGTGAGGTTTGTGCCGTGTACGGACCAAGAGTTATGAGTGAAGGAGTTGTCCGTGAATGGGTACGTTTATTTAAAAGTGGACAAGAAAACGCTCATGATGAAGAGAGGAGTGGTAGACCATCATTGGTGACTGACGAACTCGTTCAGACAGTTGATGCAAAAGTTCGTGAAAATTGACGTTTCTCAATGTCGGAGTTGTCTACTGGTTTTCCAGAGATTTCTAAGACTCTCTTGTACGAGATAGTGACAGCAAGATTGGGTTACCGTAAGTTCTGTGCATGATGGGTGCCCAAAATTCTTACCGACCACCACAAAACTCAAAGAATGGCCTCTGCATTAGACTTTCTGTCACGTTATGAGGACGAAGGAGAACCATTGTTAAACAGAATCGTGACCGGTGACGAAACCTGGATTAAGTACGTGAACCCTGAGACAAATGAACAATCAAAGATGTGGGCACATTGAAATTCGCCTACCAAACCAAGAAAAGCCTCGCAAGATTTTTCTGCCAGAAAACTGATGGCAACGGTGTTTTGGGATGCCAAAGGGGTGTTGTTGGTTGAATTCATGGAACGTGGTATGACCATTAATCAAGACGTGTACTGTGAAACAATAAAAATGTTACGACGGACTATACAGAACAAACGCCGTGGTATGCTGACTTCCGGTATCGTTTTTTTGCACGATAATGCCCGTCCTCACTCTGCTCGCAGACCAACGGCCCTTCTTGAGTCCTTCAAGTGGGTCGTTATCAACCATCCACCTTACAGCCCAGACCTGGTGCCAAGTGATTATCACCTCTTCATGCATTTGAAGAAATGGCTCGGGTCACAGCGGTTTGATGACGACGAAGAGCTCAAAGATGCGGTCACAGGCTGGCTCCAGGCACAAGCGGGTGATTTTTATGCAGAAGGAATTTCAAAGCTTGTGAAGAGATACGATAAGTGCCTCAATCGCTATGGAGACTATGTAGAAAAATAGTGCAAAGATGTAGTTGTAAGATGTATATATTAAAATATTTTTATTTAACTTGGTGTATTTTTTTAAATCAACCGGAGGTTACTTTCTGAACGGCCCTCGTATTAATGTAATAAAAATAATATTAGACTTTTCTGACATCTCAAATGGATCACCCTGAACGTATCCATAACATGAATAATTACAGCTGTATGCAACAGAAAGACTGTTGCAAAACTATTCTAAACATGTTCCATGAGTAGTTTCCATTACTTTCATGACGACTTTTAGTTACAGTGGTGCTTTGTTTTATAGGCAACAGGCAACAATATCTTCACTTCTAGAGCAGCCACCCCTTCCACCTTAAACAATCCCTCCCCTACAGATGAGGTATCCATGATTAACATGTCTGCTCTAACACCAAATCCCTGAATACCTGTACAAGTACCTTCTTTCACAGTTTTCTCTCATACAATTACCCCACTGACCTTGACCACATACAAATCTTCCACATAGTCTCCTCTTCTGTCCCTTCAATCAACATAGCTCCCTTCGAAAAATGCCAAAGGCACACCTCTAGTCACTCAGAATCACACAGGACTTGAATACGTCAATCATATAATTTCACAATGACAAGTCCTGAAAAGAGACTATCTCTCCGCGATAACATCCGATTATATCACCCACTGTCTAAGTCCATCACCATCTCAATCTTCAGAACATACACATCAAACCGTAAGACTTTCCCAAGCCAACATTCCAACCTGAAGGTCTGCAACAGTTCCCACTACAAAGCATTTTAAAACATCAGCCTACAACTGAAAAGACATACAATACTAAAGGCAGGGCAATATGTAAGAATTCCAGTATTGTTTACGAGGTAACATGTGTTAACTAGACAGCTCTCTGTACAGAGAAGACCACCACCACCAAAGAATGGTCTGCTTAGGCTACATACAGTACCCAGCTGCTAAACATGTTCTACAGCCATACCCTACAAACCACTGTGATACACATGACAAGGAGTACGTTACATTGTACCTCTTATTATGGCTTCTCCACATCCCTTTCAGCTATGGAGTGTGAAAAGAATGATTGCTCAAACCCCTCTGTGCATGTTGTAAATAATCCAATCTTGTTCTTGCAATACCTAAATGAACGTTATGGAGAGAGTTGTACTACATTCCCAAATTCATCACTTACAGCTGGTTCCTGAAATATTGTTAAGTAGACTTTCTCAGACTGTTTTGTGCCTTTCTTCATTACAGCATGCTTTGCTCCTATCTTCAAGCATCTACCAGTTCAGTGTCTTTTGCATCCTGTGAGACTTGCTCTTCTTTATATATGTTCAATATTTCTTGTTACTCCAATCTGGTATGTCTGCCACACACTTCAGAAATAACCAACGATGGTTTGCAAGAGTGTTTTGTAATGAATCTCTTTTGTAGACTTGTTGCAATTCCCTAGTATTCCACCAATGAATCGAAGTCTATCACCGACTTTACCTACAACTTAATCTGTGTGGTCAGTGCATTTCATATCCCTACAAATTGTTACACACAGTTATTTGTTTGAGTTGACTGATTCACATTGTAACTTGCTGATATTGTAGTCGTAAGATATCATGTACTTATTTTAAGTCCCCAATTTCACATTTCTGAACATCTCACGCAAGTTGCAAATCTTTATCCCACTTTTAAATCTTATTACACCTGACTGAATATTTTTGTAGCTTTTTTCACACAGTATTTCATTACAGATAATTGCATCATATGCAAAAATTTAAGTTCCTATGAAATGTAGCAAGGTGGAAGGGTCTCCACATGCTACAATTCTACTCTTTAAGTACATAATTTTTTCCCTTTTGTCCATTATGTATGTACTACATATGCTACAGTTATATTAAATTAACAATTTCCCATTGAAGCTGAAGTTCTGCATGTCTTGCAGTTGTCCTAGTTGCAAAAGATGGTTACTCAGGCTTTTGACTGGTGATCACATTAAAGTGACTGGACAGTGTAATTTTACTCTCTCTGTCTTTTTTCCTTGTTACTTTCTCCTTTTCCTAATCCTTATTACACCAATTTTTTAACTTTACATTTTCTCTCCATATTTTCTTCTCACTCTATCCTATAAACTCTGAACTGAAGCTGGCACAGAATCTTACCTGTGCACAATCTTTGACCTGCTACTCTCTCCGGTGTGTTTTACTCCATCTTTTCCTCTCTCCATTCACCCCTCTTAATTTAGTCTGAGTACTGCCCTAAATCTCTTACGATAAGAAGCACACAGCCTATTCCCTTCCCTATCTTTCCCAAATCTGAGCTCATGATTCATCTACAATGATCTCATCACTGGCATAAAGCCAAACAGCAACAACCCTTCATTTCATCTTTTTCAGTTTAGGGTTGAGTGAATTGTTACCCTTTCCCTTTTTAAACATCCAAAACAATTCTTCCTTGCCTCTTTGAAGAAGGAACCTATTATTCCAAAAGGTATGTGTACTGTTTCCATATTTAAGTACTTCTATCAGCAATAATGGGCATTGTACCTCCTAAATGGAAATACTGATCAGATTTTTTGTCTTTTAGTCAGTTTAATACTTTTTTAATTTAATTTTACTTCTTACACAAATATTAGATGTTCATATCTAAACTGTATTTCTGACAAATGAACTTATGAACCAATCATGCATTTTTTTGTGCATTTGTTTCATGCATCTTACCCGAACCGATGGGATGAATACGTCCACAGGCGGCACCTAAATTTGGGTCCTTTTTCATTAGATCAACCAATAAGAGCACAGCTTCAGGCTGAAAGTCAATATCCCCATCCATAGCTAGAAGATAGGTGTTTCTGGCAATAGCTTCCTTTTCATGAACTGATATTGGTTTTTCCATCAGTCTATGTCCAAGCAAGTAATACATATACATTACCTGAAAATTAATTTTGTGATTAAAAAAATTTATGAAAATTGTCTTCTTCTTCTTTACTTTATACGTTAATCTTGTTCTGTCTGCACAAATTGTCTACAATCTCATCTTAAATCTTCCTACATTTAATCTAGCAGCCAGTTTACCAAATAACTCTGCATTGAAAAGTGATGTGTTTCCACATTCTGTACATGTTTGTGCTGCGTGTTACTGTATTTACTAATTCTACATTTAACTGGCAGTTCTACTTCCAGCTTCTGTCACAATATTTTATTTCACAAGTTGTCTACTTTTATGTAACCTCTTGTTCTTCTGAGAGATTTCATTTCTGCAGTTTGTATTTTATCCACAATTCTTTTTGTAAGTACACAGTATTCAATATTGTGAAGAAGTGCTGAAAGAATTATAGATTTATAAAATTATGCACTTGTTTCTCTAAAATTTAGCTAATCTGACAGCCCAAATAGCTGTACCACAATGTTCATCTGTCTTGACATTGTTATTAACAGATTTACCCCACTAAGAGAAATATGTTTTGCATATTAAGACAACTATCACAAATTCATTCAATTAAAACCAGTAAACTTTCACTCTGTACTAAACCAATGGGTGATTAATATTATAGCCAACATTTCTCCTGCAAATACTGATGATTTATATATGTACTGAAGTCCATAAATCTTATATTGTGGTTACACAAATATATGGGGCTGGAAACAACAATATGTTACATAAACAATAAAAGAATCACATAGTGACCCTTCCAACAGCTACAAAGAAATGTTTAGTCTTCTTCTACCTGAAATGTTTCTGCTTATTCAGGTCGTTTACTCTCCCAATCTTAGGAGCTCTGTTTCCCATTTTTACCCTAAGCCTGTTTTTTAAAACGTGTATTTTCTGGCAACTTATTGTATGTAAACATTCCCCTGTGCCCAATGTTGCCAAGCCCTTTAATAGTTGCTGCAACTATGTGGAGATCACTTGCATTGCAAGTGTCATAATTTGTTTTTAGGAAATAAGAGAACACTGCCACCTATTAAAATAACAGACAGAAGGACTGTGCAATATTAATCAGCAGATGGAGGAAGGAACTAACAGTTCTGAATGCCAGGTAACAATTTTTTTCTACTTTTAAATGCATGTATTCGTCTATCAACAGTATTTGGAACCACACTTTCTGTAGATATGTCTGTTTCATTGTAAAATATATATCAACAGAAACAGAAGAAATTCATTTCCAACCAGAATGTGTGATTAGACCAATATTACTCAAATTAGATATTGATGAATGAGTGAATGAAATGTAACATCAAACTTTTGTTATATGACCTTATCTGCAATGATGCACTGTATTTTATTTTTTCATTTTATTTTTTATTTTTTTTAATGTGGAGAAAGGCAGAGCTGTGTTCTTGAGTACATATAAAAACTTATTAGCCTTTGGTAATAGGGTCAATAATTTAAGAAGTAAGTCATACAATAAATAGTACATCTGGAAGTCAAATGAAACAACACATACTGTTAACTGCCACTGTTTATTTATCTCCATGACATATTTTAGAGGTTTAAACCTTCATCAGGTGGATTTACATTTGTTAGTATGACATATGTGCGTGTTGTGGTACAATTTTTGGAGCAACTTGTGGCTCTGTCTCCAGTGGTCACAGCTTCCTTTCACTGCCATAACATATCACATGAATATTGCCATATTTTGTAAAGTATAGTTTCCAGATGCCACCTTTGTTTACAAAATATGACAGCATACATGTGATATGTTACAACAGTGAAAGGAAGTTGTGGTCACTGGATACAGTGCCACAACTTCGAGACATTTCTGCCTGCTTTATTTATTTCGTTTGTTGTTCTCGGTGTTGACATACTGCGTTGCTACACTGGCTGAAAAATGGGGCTTCTAATTTTGACACTGTCTACTGTAAATAATGTAGCCGATAGATGCACGGTTGCGTTTCACTGTCTTTTACTTTCACTTTTCACAACCCCCCATATACACATTTAATATGGCCAGTGCACTACCGTTTAACTTTCCATAACCCTCATTAACAGGTTGCACGTGAATGCCCACATACTGCTACAATAGTTTACTATTGAACATCTACGAGCAGTAAAAACATAAAAGTTCACAGTTCTTGAAGAATAATCAGGTACATATGCTGCAGACACTGTCATTGTTTTTACGGTCTAATTGTGCAATACTTATTTTGCAGTTAAGTTGAAACATTGTTAAAGTTCTAATCAACACAGGTTTCTCATCTGAAATTCAGCTGTGGGCTGACTGTCTCGGGACCCAAAATTGGGCTCTTATATATCATCACAATAATAGGTACTGAAACTACACATTGTTCAAAGTTAAACTTACAGAAATTACAATTAAAACTTAACTCATTAAATTAACTGAATACATTGAAAAATTGGTTCTGTTTAACAATTTCTTCTACTACAACTGTTAAGCTGACTTATTGATTTAAATCATGAAATTAACATATATAGTTATGCAAACAATACTTTTGACAAAACTGTTAGTTACTTTCGAATTAATTAAGGGCTGGCATTACTGACTTGTTTTCGAATAGAGTCAAATAGATACTATACGATTACTAGTATTTCATCTTCCAAATGTTTGTAATTAGTATAGAATTTATATTTGTTTATATGTCAACAATAGAATTTAAGTTACAAAACAATTACTGATTTCATCCTATAATGAATGATACTAACTAGGAATAGTTGAAATAAATTAGAAAATCAATTAGATAGATAAAACTAAGAACAAAATTAGATCTGGTGTTATATTCTTTAAAACTAAGGGTCAATCTTTCACCATTATGGAAATGCAGATTAAAACTTATGTATGTTAATGGTAATTAGTTCAAATTTTAAAAAAACGAATTTAGATGGCAAAACAATAGGGGAATTAAAATTATCCCAGCTTGCTTCATCACAAGTTCCTCTAACAATCATAATACAACAACATACGTCATACTATCAAACGCAAATCCACCCGATGATGGAGGTTTAAGCATTTGAAATGCATCATGGAGATAAATACACAGTGACTGGTAACAGCAAACTTGTTGTTTCATTTGATGTCAATAACAGTCACAGTAAAGTCTAAACTAAAATGTCCACATTTAAAGTTATATCTGGAAATAACAAAATAGGGTGTGAAATGGAAGGAACACACAGGTTAAGAAGGAGTTTCTAGATGAAAAAACGTGTGATTAACACTTACAACTCATTATATATGTTAAATTCAGAATACACACCTGACTCCAACGTTTCCTGGTTCTAATTTTGTCACCATCTTTAAGGTGGCAATATATTTTTGTCTTGCCTGGAAGGGTCCACACAAGACGGCCACCGTAAGGTGTTGGGTACTTTACAGGAGGCCTAAGTCTGATAGTTGTGCCATGAACAAGTGTGGCAGCCTCATCAATTACTGACACTAGCAGCTTTACATAGCTATTGACAACACGATCTCCATCAGTTGTTTCAAAAGCATCATCAAATAATATGTGTGCTGTAAAGAGAGGAAACATGTCAGCAGTTACATCACATCTTTAATCAACACAATGATTATATAATTGCAAAAACAGTTTTCCTTACAGCTGTAATCTAGATTGTTATGTTCAGTTCAGGCAACTGTAGCCACTCTGCCATAGTGTGGCTACAGTTGCCTGAGGCTGCAGTCGTGTGTTGATACATTGCTACATAAATTAAAATGTGAGAAACTGTACAAGAAAGTGGTTATATGTGCTGACTTCAACATAGATGTAAGGACTGATGACAAATTTTCTTCACACTTAAAGAACCTGGTAGCCACAAATGGGTTAAATCTCAATTTCGATCAGTATACAAGAATTGCAGCAAGCTCTGCAACATGTATTGACAATATTGTAAGTAGTTATAATTATTATGTAAAAGAAAAGTTTCTTCTAGATTTAGGAGTATCAGACCATAAAGCACTATTTGTATCACTACCAAAGCAAAATTCAGTCTGCACAACAAAAAGATGTAGGAATTTCAGTCAAGAAAATGTGGAAGTATTTTGCAAAAAACTAAGCCAAACCAAGTGGACAGTCAGCAAACACACTTCCACAAGTGACAATTACAATAACTTTTTAACTGAATTCTTGGGTATATTCAATGAATGCTTCCCTTTTGTAACTGTGAGGACCAGGTCCCAAAAAAGTAGATCCTGGGTAACAAAAGGAATTAGAGTGTCTAGTGCTACTAAGAGGAAACTGCATATGGAGGCAAAAGTAAATCAAAGCCCTCAATTTCTTAAGTATGTAAGCACATACAAAAAAACATTTGACAAAATAGTTTAACTAGCAAAACGTACTGCAAATAACGACTTCATTTCAAATGCAAAAAACAAATCAAAAGCTGTTTGGTCTATTATAAGAAGTGAAGTCGGCAGTGAGGCAGAGAGAAAATGCCCTTCTAAAATAGTGATAAATGGTAGAGCTGTTACAGAACCCAGTGCCATTTGTGAATCATTCAATGACTTTTTCATAAACTGTAACAAATTTGGTGACTGTTCACCACCAAATACAAAGCCCAATATGACAGACAGAAATTGCACATGTTTTAAGTTTTCTCATGTTTCCATCTCAGATGTCATCAAAATCATAATGTCCCTAAAAAATTCAAAATCTGCGGGGTGGGATGAGGTCCCCACTGAAATAATAAAAATAGTCCGTCACAGTATTGCATATCCACTCTCTTTCATAATCAACCAATCATTTGATGAGGGATGTTTCCCAGATCGATTAAAATATGCAGAAGTTCGGCCCATACATAAAAAAGGTAAACAAGATGAATTGGGCAACTATAGGCCAATTTCACTGTTACCAATTTTCTCAAAAATATTTGAAAGAGCTGCATGTGATCAGATTGAAAATCACAATTCATCTAACAGCATTATCTTAGGCAATCAATATGGTTTCAGAAAAGGCCGCAGCACAATCCATGCAATAAATGAATTAGTCACAAAAGTCAGCAGATGTCTTGATGATAGAATGTGTGTGTCAGGCATCTTTTGTGACCTGTCCAAAGCCTTCGACACAGTAAATCATGACCTGCTTCTCCAAAAATTGGCACGCTATGGTTTTCAAGGCAAATCTCTTAGCTGGATGTCATCATACTTGGCAAACAGAAAACAAAGAGTACTTATTAACATCAACGGCAAGAAATTTCTCTCTGGCTGGAAAAACACTCAATTAGGTGTTCCACAAGGCTCAATATTAGGGCCACTGCTTTTTCTATATTATATTAATGATATGCCATGTCAGGTCCAGTCTGATACTATCCTCTATGCAGATGACTCAACAGCTGTAGTCTGTTGTAAAAATGAGGTAGACCTAATTCGTCATATTGAACAAACACTTGGGGAAGTGGAGGCATGGGTCAAAAACAATAACTTGACATTAAATTTTACAAAAACAGAAATTGTTCATTTTACCACAAAACAATCTGCACAGTCTATAAGTGAAATAAGGTATATGGACAAAAAATTAGAGACTGCAGACTGTGTCAAATTCCTTGGCGTGTTAGTCAATAAAAACCTGTTATGGAGTCGCCATGTGGACAACATACTGGGTCGACTGAATAGCCTTGTATATATTATGAATATCTTGTATAGTATTACTGATTTAGCTGTAAGAAAAACTGTATATAATGCATATTTTGTTTCAGTCATTAGGTATAGTATAATTTTCTGGGGGTCTGAAAAAACAAATTTACTTAGAGCTTTTAGACTACAAAAAAGAATCATCCGAGCAATGGTGGGAGCAAAACCAAAGCAACACTGCAAACCTTTATTTGTAAAACTGGATCTAATGAGCATTCCAAGCATATACATCTATGAAACTCTCACTTTCACGAAAAGAAACCCACAACTTTTTGAGGGCAACTTCTTCTTGCATCAATATGATACTAGACATAGAATGAGCTACATGTTACCTACCCACCATTTAAAATCATACGAAAAAACCCCATACTATATGGGCATGAAATTTGTAAATAAAATATGGAAAGATATGGATGACCCAAATGTAAAAGGTACCAAAAGAGACCTGGAAAAATATCTGAAAGATAAATGTTACTATAGTGTAGAAGATTTCATGAATGGTAACAATGCATTATAATTGTAATTAAAATA
The DNA here is from genome assembly GCF_023898315.1 of Schistocerca nitens. Taxonomy (NCBI): domain Eukaryota; kingdom Metazoa; phylum Arthropoda; class Insecta; order Orthoptera; family Acrididae; genus Schistocerca; species Schistocerca nitens. The sequence goes on from NC_064619.1 coordinate 16,161,913, forward strand.
CCTCTTTGAAGATGTTACACTATGTATATTATTAGTTTATTGTCTATTTTTAGTATTGTTATATATAGTGTAAAACTGACAAGTCACCTATGTCACAATCTTTGATTGTATAAGGCATGTTATGTGATAATAAAAATTGAATTGAATTGAAAAAAATTGAGTTGCGTTTGCATGAGTGTGTGTCTGTGTGTATGTATGTGTGTGTGTGTGTGTGTGTGTCTGTCTGTCATCTGTTTTTGACAACGGCCTTATGGGCTGAAAGCTTTATTTGTGACAGTCTTTCTGTTGTGCCTACCTGCAACTCAATGTGTCATCTTTATGACGAGTAGCAATCTATCCTTTTCATTATATTGTTAAAAAGGATATAGTCACTCTGTCTGATCGGATAAATTATTTAGTAGTACTTATGGAAGCAGGTATGAAAAATTTATAATAAGTAGATTATACAAATCAAAAGTTTCATTATAATGTCCTTTCACGTCAGTAGGATTCATAAAATCTTATGATGTAATGAACAACGCAGATATACAACCTGTCTTTTATTGTCATCTGTGGGCAGAGATGCTGAACAATCACAGCAAAAAGTTTCCTTTGGCACAGGAGAAGGACATAGACTTCCCAACAGATGGGGATGCATGAATGCACCTCCATGCTGTTTTATGAAACTATGAATAGGAAGGGACTTTTAAGTCCCATCAGGCTGGAAAGCGTTGAGAGAAACAATATGTGGCTGTTAGTTGAACATCCTATAAATACCAAAGTATTGCTGAATCACTGGGTACTATATTGCAAAGTTTCACCCGATGGAGGTACTTGCTTCAAAGCCCAGTTGATCGATAGAGGGCACGTTCAGAAACCAGGACTCAGTTATGAAGATGCATTTAGTCCTGTTGTACATTATGACACCAGTCGATCTTAGCTACAGGTAGCTGCATAAAAAATGAAAAATAAAAAAAAATCTGGTAAAAGAAATTGATATGACAACAGCTTTTTTGAATGGTGTACCTGAAGTATATATAGAACAATCAGAATGTTTCAATGATAATACAGATCATGTGCATGTCTTTTTGTCTATTTTAATTTAAACACAATGACAATACAATTTTATCATATAATGACATGGTTGGAGACCATGGCTGTTATTTGAAGACAAATGTTTATGGTGTTGAGACAGCAACCAGCCACAAATTTATTTTAAGTTCTTTTATTCAAAAGGTACTGTTACTAGTTTCAAATAATTACAATTCATCATCAGATGGCTTTCATGCTTTCATTAGAACATGTGGTGCGTTTTTTTTACGCACCACATGTTCTAATGAAAGCATGAAAGCCATCTGGTGATGAATTGTAATGATTCGAAACTGGTACAGTACCTTTTTAATAAAGGAATTTAAAATAAATTTGTGTTTGGTTGCTGCCTCAACAATGACAATAGGCTTTGGGTTATAATTTGTGATGTAGATGACCTAATTCTTGGCAGACAAAAGAAGAAACCACAGCTTTTCAGAATTCTTTACAATGTGAATCATGTAGATATACAGCAGGTAAACATGACAGTATTCTTGGCATAACAATACAACAAAATGGAGATGGAGCAGTTATGACAAGTTAAGAAAAATACACAAAACAAATATTGGAAAGATTTCAAATGTCCGAATCCTGCTTATCTCAACTCCTATTGGACATGAACAGAATGATTTAAATGAAGCAGTTTCACCCTCTGTCCACTGTCACAAGGCAAATGGATGTTTTATTTATCTTCTAATATCACCTCATCCATTACATTTATGGTGAATAACACTGTTCAAGCTGTGGAAAAACCAACTGCTGAGAGCTGGAATCAAGTTAAATGCATATTATGGTATTTGGAAGACACATTAAATTATCCTTTGATTTATGATAGGGTCCATTTTGATAGCTGAGTGGTTAGTGCAGCAGTCTGTCATGCCAAGGGGCCTGGGTTCGATTCCTGGCTGGGTCGGAGATTTTCTCTGCTCAGGGACTGGGTGTTGTGTCATACTAATTATCATTTCATCAGGAAACCACCACTGGAATCACTTCCCTACACACTCATGCATTGGACCTCTCTGACGAGGCAAGGCAGACTGCAAAGTACATAGTAGTATTATGATAGGGAAGAAGCTTTGGCGGTTTATAATGATGCTGATTTTGTTAGTGACAAGCAGGCAAGATGTTCAACAACCAGCATTAAGACAAAGTACTCTTATGAGTCAGTATCAGGGAATAGTCAGTCACAGAAGGTAGTGGCTTTGTCTAAGACAGAAGCATAAATTATTTCCACAAGTGAAGGAGCCAAAGAATTAATTTTGTTGCATCACACAGCAATTTAATTAGCTGAAATGCCTGAGCAGCACTTAATGCTTATAATGCTACTGCATTAAAACTAGCAAAAAATTCTGAATACGATCAACAGTCAAAAAATATATACAGATTTGGCACTTTTATGTTCATGACAGATTTCTGAATGTTGAAATTTTGTTGGAACATATTGATGGGAATAACCAGCTGGGCAATCTTTTGATGAAGCCAGTTGAATGAGTTCAATTTAATTTATATGCAGAAAGTCAAACAGTAATTCTAAATTTATATATTTGATTGATTTTTTGGGATTCACTGTGAACTGCTGTTCCATTGTATTTTGAAACATCCTTGATTTATGTATAACATCTTTGTAATTAATTTTGGTACTGAATAGTTCTGATCCGGTGAATAAAGTATTCGTGAATGAAAATGTGTTAGTCAAACTTAATATTTTTTAAAACTGATTACTTATGATATTTAATGAAGGCAGTGAGTAATAAATTAACTCTTTGACTACTTTGGACAAGTTAATTCACTCTGTTCCACTGCTCCGCTGGTGCTACTGTCATGTTCAGGCACAACCTTTCGGTTTAGCTACAGTGCTATTGACACGTTTAAGCATCCAAAGCAGTTCTTCATTGCTTTGGATGTGTTAATGCATTCTGAGTCACAGGCACCTGTGTACTACAAATGTGTATACAATTTCTGCACCATTCCTCTAGTAGTTGCTCAGAGGTCCAGTTCAATGTTTGAGTGTGCATCTACATTTGCTGCTGTGGTCCCTTGTTGGAGAATTCAATTTTGCTTTGGATATTGTCATCAGGTTTAACTTTGTGTTCTTCTTTTATACAAGACAACTGTCATGTTGCCATGGTTGCACAGACTGAGAGATCATGCAGGTACATACTAGGACTGACAATGAGTGTGAATTTAACAGAATTGTGAAGTAAAAGTCCTCAGCCCTTTACAGCACACCAGTTCGATGGCTGTGCAAGAGGAGTAGTCAGTAGCTATTCAGAATCCAAAGGCTCAGAAAGTGATAGTTAAACACTTTAGAAACAAGCACATCTTAATGACACTTTTTATTACAAACAATCCAATTTCCAGACATTAAAGCACATGTTTGATGACTGGGCTTCAGGACGCAAAAATCAGTTGGTTAAAGTGTCAAGCATACTGTCATTTTTTCTTATACTTCAGTCAGAAGACCTGTGGCAGTTCATAGCTGACACTACGAATCAATTTTATGTCTACACCAGGGCAAATCCATGCATTTTTGACAGTCAAAATGGAAAGACAATGGATTTCAGAATTTTTTTCCATAGACCCAAAAATGAGAGATTTTCATGGGTCTGGAACAAGCCAGAGAGTACACCATAAAAAACATAAAACATTTCAATATAACACTCACTACCCTGATCATTTGTGAGGAGATTGCCATAGTAGGTGAATACATTACAGTAAACTGGAACAGCTAATATTTACAGAATTAATACACTGCCAGAATGAAAAATAGTTATGCACTTTTAAAAACTTTTTTATACATAAAATACCTAATCTTGACTATTGTTACCAAGTTCTGTCAAAACTGAAATCTAACAGACATTTTTACTTAAGCTGGTCTAACAGTCCCTATTGAGATATTCACCTACAGAGCAAAAGGAGTTGTCTATTAAAATAGTATTTCAGTGTCGTTTTAAACTGCTTTATCTGAAACCACAAGTTTTTAATGGTTGCTGGCAATTTGTTGAAAATGTGTGTTCCCGAATGTTTGACCCCTTTTCGGACCAAGATAAGGTTTTTAAGTCTTTTTTTAGATTGTTCTTATTTCTAGCATTGATACTATGTATTGAGCTATTGGTCAAAATAGAGATATATTACTTGCAAAAAATTTCATTAAGGAATACATACATTGAGAAACAGTGGTTAGTATACAGAGTTCCTTGAACCAGTTTCTACACAATGTTCTTGAATGTACACCACAAATGAGTCTCATTGCCCACTTTTGGATGATAAAAGCTCAGCTTTTGCTCAGTTTGATCTGCAAGCCTTCATATGTTATACACAATCTGCAAAGAAATCTCTTACAGGTGCTGAACTTAACATAGTGGGTCTTTTCAAAGTTTAATGAGAATGAATTAGTTTTAAACCATTTACTGATATCAGTGAAAATTTGATTAGCAGCCATTTCTAAATCTATACTTGACTTGCTACTTATTGCAATGTTTGTATCATCTGCAAACAAAACAAACTTAGCATCTGGCAATGTAATAGCGAGAGGTCATTAATGCACACAACAAGAAGCAACTGACCCAAGATGGAACCTTAAGGAACACCACATGTAATTAATTTCCAGTCACATGAAGACAGACTGCTTACTGGACAGGTGTTTCACAACACTTTGTGTTTCCTGTTACATAAGACACGAACCATTTCGTAGCGCTGCCGGTGACACCATAATATTCTGATTTACTTAAAAGAATGCAGCGGTTCATACAGTCAAAGGCTTTTGAGAGGTCACAGAAAGTGCCAGTAGCCTCTAATTTATAATCTAATGAATTAAGAAAATTCTCACTGTGCATGTAGATAGCTCTCTCTATATCGGAACCCTTGAGGAATGCCAACTGTGATTTGGACAATATATTATTTGCAGCCAGAGGAGATGCTTTAATACAAACTTTTCAAATATTTTTTTTAAAAGCTGTCAAAAATGAAATTGGTCAATAGTTTGATGGTATCTCTTTACCCCTTCTTGTAAAGAGGGTTAACTACAGCATATTTTAGCCAGTCTGGAAATATTCCATTGATAAGAAATTGATTACACAAATAACTTCAGATAGAACTCAACTCACTTGAGCACTCTTTGATTAACTTCATTGATATGTTATCATAACCAACAGAATACTTAGATTTTAAGGATTTTTTGATAGATGCTACTTCTTTGGGAGACTTGAGTGTCATTTTCATTCTACTGAAGTTATTTGTAAATTCTGGTCGCAGCAGTCCTAGATCTACGGAGCAGGGGTTTCAAACTGGGGTATCTGCTTGAGGCGGCAATTTCAAGGGGCACCAAATTCATATTCTTGAAGCAAAAACCTGATTTCACAAAGTGGCTAGCATACAGCGTAAGTTTGTCTATCAATTATTCATATGATTTTTAAAGCACCCCTGTTTGTTTTTGAACATATTCTAAGTTTATTTCTGAATGAATCATAAGTTGATTTTTGAATGCATGCATAGCGTACATGATGTCTCTGCTAGGAGAATCCCTGTCACATCTAGAAATAAAAAGCTTTCCTGCAGACAAAAGAGGACGAGGCTATAGAAGCTGAGCCAAATAAACCCAAATGGGCGAATGGCAATTATTGTTCGTTTATGTGTTTGACTGGGTGTGCAAATGATCAACATTGTTATAATTATCAGCAAAATCCATAGATTCAGACTACCAGAGCAGAATTAAATGGTTAACATGAATAACAGGTAAGAAAGATTAGATATTATGTTCTCGGTGTATCCAAGAAAATGAAATTTTGACAGAAAATTTTTGCCAGATCACTACACTACTAAGAGCCAGTTGTACAGTCCCCAGTTAGCAGCCACTTATATTCTATTCTTGAAACAGTGTGGAAAACGCATTGAACTAACATGTAATAATGCCTAACCGGACATTAAACGTGGGATAACTGAAATACTTATTCTGGCAGGCTTAATGAACCTAACCAGAGAAAAAGTTTCGACAATGGCAGGAATAGTTACAGAATTAGTGATGACACAGTTGTTTGTTAGAATGAGGAAGGAGAAGAAATGATGTCTTCACACAAATGATATGGAAGAATATGATGATTCCAATTTCATACAAAAATTTTGTACTATTGCTTTTCGATCTGAAGCTTGAGGAACTGGATATCATATGAATGAAATTGAAACTATTTCCTAACATAAAACTTTTTGCTTGTAGTAGGCTTGATATGCATTTGACAATGGTACTTCATGAATTACTTTCTGTTGTGTTATTTATGTAAATGAGGTACGTAAAAATGACCATTTGCCTCAAAACAGTCTCGCTTATTTGCCATGTGTTACAATTGTTGCAATATTAGAAAGGCATATTTCATTTTACCTAGCAGACAGCGACAAAATAGATGTAATCAAATCAAGAAATCACACCAATCTTGGGTACTATATGTGTTAACAACTTTTTCAGTAGGCTATTAGACAATGACATTTTGATTTTTTGTGTAGCAATACGTTTGATGAAGTTTGATGAGGTAATAGATCCTTTCACACAAAGGAAAAGCATGCCATTTAAAGCTGTAGCAAATCAGAGAGAAAAATATGGTGCAACCTAAGGATTAAAGAAATGGATACTGTCTTGCTTGTCTCTTGTCTTTACTGGTTTTACGTTTTCCTATATCGAATTTTATGTCACACAGAAGAGAAAGTTATTAGCTAAAAGGCAATAAAGAGTACAAATTTTCTGAAGGGTCCTTATTCTCCTAGTCATAAATAATCCCACCCAGTATTAATTGTGAGGGTGTCTTTTTATTAAAAAAAAATGCTGTTAGGGTGTCAAACCAACCAATTGGGATCAGGAAAGGTACCACAGGACATTTTAATTTCCACTGTCCTAAATATAGGTTTGATGGCTTCCGTTACAAAGTATACACATTTGAATTCCACAGAGTGAAATACATTTAAGTGCGGTAGATGAATGCTTTGTGAAGACATGTGACACTGCACTTTTGCAAACTTAAGACCAAATAAAAAGTCTTACATTTCCTCGAACATATATGTTTTATACATCAAACTCTTCAGAAAGATGTGTGCTACAAAATGACATTTTTTTTTTTTGAAAAATGGATTCTTTTAAACTTTTGACATCCTGCCTCAAATGCACAAGGGCGGGGGGGAGAGGGGGGGGGGAATCTTAGATCCGGGACTGGGTCTCAAATACTCCATCGCACTGTTTACTGAACCTGATAACCACAAGCTGTTGGTAACAGAAACGAAGTACTTGTTTAAGAGGTTTGCAACACTACACATACTTGTTGTATGTGGCAATTGGTACTCCAGCTCATAACTGCTTCTATGGCTTCACAATCACATGACAACTGCATGTGGTAATTTTCATAAGAATAGACATGATAAGTCAAAAACTGCAGAGAAAATTGAGATGAGCAGCAACTGAGTTTAAGTCAACTGACAAGATGCTTGCTATCAAGTGGTGCGCTAGTGGAGAAATGTGGATGTTGACCACATGTAACACAACTCAATTGGTTGAACCAGAGAAGACTGACAGAAATATTGGTGAAAAGTGAAAAAAACCCATTGTATTGTGGAATTACAATTCAAGTAAGGGTGTAGTTAACAATTACATCACTCAGTAAGACCAGTGTGTAAAAATTTTTTCTCACACTCTGGAATTATCCTTAAATGATAATTCTCTCCACAATTCAGTTATAAGGCAAATATGGCATTTGCAGAGTTTCATGTCTGTCGTTAGGGAAATTGTAGAAAAACATGCAACAGCACAGAAAAAAGTTGGCGAGGAAGGTGCTCCAGCAATGAGAATCCTCTATGATTTACAGGGAGGCATTTTCTGAATGTTATTGTGAGTGAACATTCACAGAAAGTTGTCAATATCAATTAAATTCGCCAGCAGCCATGTAACTGAGATGTTATTTTATTTTATCTTGACCACCAGTCTTGGCATTCAACTGTGTCATCTTCAGGCCCCTGCATAATAAAAGAGTACACATTTAGTGTAATCAGGGTGTGCAAAGCAATCTTGCAGAAAGTGACAAGTGATCATAAAAGCAATTAAAGCTACAAAATGAACGTAGTGGCATTAAACTAAATCTCTGTGTACATCCATCACAATAGAATAAAATGTGTACATTTTTGTTAGTCATAAAACAATTTAACACCATGGAATTACAAGAGAACATGCAAAAATGGGCAATCAGGAGCTCTGCTGAACACAGCAGAATCTCAATTTAGACAAGTGCCATGTGCTGCGAATACATAGAAAGAAAGATCCCTTATCGTTTAGCTACAATATAGCAGGTCAGCAACTGGAAGCAGTTAATTCCACAAATTATCTGGGAGTATGCATTAGGAGTGATTTAAAATGGAATGATCATATAAAGTTGATCGTCGGTAAGCAGATGCCAGACTGAGATTCATTGGAAGAATCCTAAGGAAATGCAATCCAAAAACAAAGGAAGTAGGTTACAGTACGCTTGTTCGCCCACTGCTTGAATACTGCTCAGCAGTGTGGGATCCGTACCAGATAGGGTTGATGGAAGAGATAGAGAAGATCCAACAGAGAGCAGCGCGCTTTGTTACAGGATCATTTAGTAATTGCAAAAGCATTACGGAGATGGTAGATAAACTCCAGTGGAAGACTCTGCAGGAGAGACGCTCAGTAGCTCGGTACGGGCTTTTGTTGAACTTTCGAGAATATACCTTCACCGAGGAGTCAAGCAGTATATTGCTCCCTCCTATGCATATCTCATGAAGAGACCATGAGGATAAAATCAGAGAGATCAGAGCCCACACAGAGGCATACTGACAATCTTTCTTTCCACGAACAATACGAGATTGGAATAGAAGGAAGAACCGATAGAGGTACTCAAGGTACCCTCCACCAAACACCGTCAGGTGGCTTGCGGAGTATGGATGTAGATGTAGATAGCTTTTTCTTTGGTTATATAAGTAACAACAGAGATATTCACAGAAAAGTATGCTAATACACAGAAACGTGGTTTGCTGGAAAAGAAAGTGTGCCAAGACTCCAGATACATATAAGTTGTAACATACCATAATGTGTTGTCCTGTTTCAAGACTCATTATAGAAATAAGTGTTAATAACCTTCAAGTATTACACCTGAGAGTCAAAACAAATTGTCATTTTTGAATAATTTTTTTACAAAAGGAAATGCAAAAAATATATAAAAAAGAAGACAGTATAAAAATCTCTTCCTAAGTTCCTGGTCCAAAGCCCAGATAGTCACCATCTTTCAGCCACCTATCTCCATCCCTGTTTCCACTCCAGCACTACATGGCCCTCTATTCCACCAATGCATCCACACCCTTTTTATTTCTTTCCTTTTCTGCTGCCTCCATTAACCTCCGTCTTCTTTCCATCTGCATCTAGCTGCCCTACCCTCTCCCACCATGTCCCTGTATGCCTCCACAAGAAGCACTTCACTGTTCCCCACCTACAACCTGCTGTCCCTCCCCCTTCTCATCCCCACCTCCTCCTTACCCCAACATCCAGATTGCTTCTCCCATCACGCATTGTTGTTTGCAACCAGAGACAGTGGTTATGTGCAGAAAGTGACACGTTGTGAATGTATGAGTGTGTTGTCCGTTTCAGAAGGCCTTTTGGCCAATTTAGCAGTCTTTTTGTTGTGCCTGTCTGTGACTCAACTTCTCCACTATATGATGAGTAGCAATCTATCCTTTTCAATGTACTGTCATTATTCCATCCTGGATTTACCACTGTTTGATTTTTGCCTAATGGCTTTTCTTCCAACCCGTACCCCAGTGCAATATTCCTTTGTTATTATTTTCTATCACATTACTCTACTCACTGTCTGTCCTTTTCTTTCCTTCTTTCCTGTATTTTATACATTGCCTTCCAAACCACACCACACACTTTGAATTACGAACCACACTGTATCAATCATCTTGTTCATGCACAGCCCAGGTCTCTGTGACCACACTGATTGTTGGTGCTGCATCTCATATTCCACATCACCCTACCAATATAATTAATTCTAGGCCTTCACATTGATCACTCTTCCTTGTCATTCTCACGTATTTTTGCATTTTATTTTCTGTTCTTTCCTTTGCTATGCAAACTTGTACCTCATGCTACCAATCCCCTCCCCACCACCCATTCTTTCTCATGTCTTATTCCAATACACACATACAAACCTCACCTTATCTACTCACATCCGGTGTGGCCTTTCTTCATACATTTCCGCCCACTGACCTGGAACCCACATTACACTGAGATGACAAAATTATGGGATATCTCCTGATATCATGTCAGACCTCCTACTGTGCAGAATAGTGCAACAATTTGACATGGCATGAACTCAGCAAGTTGTTGGAAGTCCCGTGCAGAAATATTGAGCCATGCTGCCTCTATAGCTGTCCAAAATTGTGAAAGTGCTGCTGGTGCAGGAGTTTGTGGACGAACTGACCTCTCGATTATGTCCCATAAATGTTTGATAGGATTCATGTAAGGTTATCTGGATGGCCACATTCACTTGAGTTGTCCAGAACATTCTTCAAACCAGATGTGAATAATTGTGGTCTGGTGACATGGCACATCGTCATCCAAAAAAATTCCATCATTGTTTGGGGAACATGAAATCCAAGAATGGCTGCAAATGGTTTCCAATGCCTAAAATTTGTTATTCTCGGAACACTCTTGACGCTATGCACCTCAGAATACTGAATTCCCTAACTATTTCCAAAATGGAATGCGCCACACTTGTAGCTCCAACTACCATTCCGCATTCAAAGTCGCTAAATTCATGTTGTGTGGACATGATCACGTTGGCAATCTATTCATATGAATAATCTGAGTACAAATTACAGTTTCATCAGTGCACTGTCCTTTGATACCTCATGTATGAGATACTACCACCATATGTATATATGCATATCGCTATTGCATGACTTTTGTCACCTCTGTGTAAGGTATCTATATATTACCAAAGTAACACAAATATCAGATTGCAATGTGTATACGTGAACAAGGAAAAACAGTTAAAAATACACTTTCTTCCAGCTGACAGTATATTTTCCCTTATCAATCCTTTGAATGGTTATGGTTTTATACACTGGCATACAATTTCCCGGCTCTTTAGAAAATGAAACTCAGGGAAAAAGACATTTATTTATTTGTTTTATTATCCATTTTTAGGCATTAAAAAATGCAATTGATGTCATCATTTGTGTACATATACAGTTTACACAACTAACAGAAATGGTGTAATATATTGTAGATCATTATTGTCTAATAAGATACAAAAATTTGTCCTTGATGCTGCACAAGGTATTTGCATTATATTTACATGTATAAGTTTAATCTAAGTGAAACTATATTAGTACCAGTACTTTAAATCTTCTTTAGTGCACATTATAAACTCTTCTATTGTATAAAAAGCTTTCTCTCCAAGCCATTTCTTTGTGACACTTTTAAACTTATTCAGTGACACATTATGTGCCTCTATTGGCAACATGTTAAATAGTTTTACTCCCATGTACCTGTAACTATCTTGAGTTTTCTTTAGTCTAGCAACTGGGATGTCAATTTGCTGTTTTATACATGTGTCATGGTGATGGATAGATTGTCGTAGTTTGTGACTGTGTTGGTTTTCTTTTGTGTGTATCAGACAACTTAGTATAAAGAGGCCTGCAACTGTTAGTATTTTTAGATTTTTGAAATATGGTCTACAAGCCTCATTATTTCTGACTCCATGGATGCATCTGACTGTCTTCTTGTTTTGCTCCGGGTGAGTTTCCCCACAACAAAGTGGCATATGTTAAATGGGGGTGGAAAAAGGCATAGTATGCATTGAGTAATAACTTACCACTAACACATGACCTTAGTTTACCTAACAAATATGTCACACGTGCTAACTTAGTACATTTTTGGAAATATCTTTGATGTGCAGCAACATGTACGCTACGTATTTTTGTATTACAAAAGCATACATTGGAATTCCACCAAACACCACTTGTTACTTTCCGAATCATTGAAATCGAGATTTAGATGCACTTTTGTAAACCGTTCATAGCTTATGTTACGTGATATCGCCAGCCAATGACAGTGGATATTCAGAGAGTAGGAGACGTGATGTAGTCAGCCAACAGCAACATCACTGTTAAGTAGCAAGAACACACAAACAGGGAAAGTTAATAGTTTAAATTAATATACATAGTAACTTCCTGGCAGAATAAAACTGTGTGCTGGACCGAGACTCGAACTCAGGACCTTTGCCTTTCGCGGGCAAGTGCTCTACCAATATGGTTCACGAAATTCCAATGCTCTTGCAGTATCATAGTTGGTAGAGCACTTGCCCGCAAAAGGCAAAGGTCCCGAGGTCGAGTCTCGGTCCGGCACACAGTTTTAATCTGCCAGGAAGTATCAGTGCACACTCCACTGCAGAGTGAAAATCTCATTCTGGAAACACCCCCCAGGCTGTGGCTAAGCCATGTTTCCGCAATATCCTTTCTTTCAGGAGTGCTAGTTCTGCAGGGTTCGCAGGAGAGCTTCTGTAAAGTTTGGAAGGTAGGAGACGAGATTCTGGCAGAAGTAAAGCTGTGAGGACAGGGCGTGAGTCGTTCTTGGGTAGCTCTGTTGGTAGAGCACTTGCCCGCGAATGGCAAAGGTCCCGAGTTCGAGTCTCGGTCCAGCACACAGTTTTAATCTGCCAGGAAGTTTCATATCAGCGCACACTCCGCTGCAGAGTGAAAATCTCAGTCCGGAATATACATAGTGTTGCATATGTTTCACATACAATATTGGTCTCAAGCTGCAAGAGAAGCAAAGCTTTCACATATATTGTTGATCTTCTTTGCGCGTGTTACACTTTAAGATATATCACACAAATGTGCCAGTAAAATTTTTAATAATGACATAAATGTCTGATCTTCAGGGTTCTAAATTCTTCTAAATGTCTCGTCAACAAAGAATTGATTTTTAAATGAGAGTCAAACACTCTGTGATTTAATAAATTCATGGTACATTCTTGCACATAGTTCAACCTTACATAAAAGGATATTTACTTTGAAAGTAACGCTTTTCAAACTACTATTCGCAATATTTTCCCTCAACCTGTTAGAAATAGATTCGTTTCAGCAGTTGCCAGAGAGCACAGATAACAGGTGACACCGCGCTTGGGTAGCTATCATGACGTAGGAAGCCTATATATACGTACATGTAAAACATTGAAAGATCATACATTATGTCATAAAAGAAACAAGACATCAGAGGATACTGCAAGAGCATCGGAATGTTGTGAACCATATTAAAATGTGCACATTTAAAGTGCATACTTAAAGGGCACATTTGTATGTTCAGATTCGAATGACGTAGACCTCAACCTGATATTAAGCTTTTCAGTGTGGTTTTCGGGATGTAAATTTTCTAGGAGCACCAGTACTGTATTATATCATGTTTGGTTCTTTATTATGGCATAATGCTATACATGCTAGAAAATGAAAACGCGCACTTGAAATGCAGCGAACAGTTGAAACTAGCCAGTACTGTGGAATTAAACATTTCGTTTCAAATACATTGTCTGCCTCTGCGGAAAACATTAACAAAAGTCAAATTTCTTTAGCAAACAGTCAAAAATAACTTCATTGTTCCGCAAGGTGAGATTAATGCTTGACTGTCAGAAAGGTAGAAATAAAATAAAATCCGAAACTAATGACATATTTCAGTCTTCCGTAATTATGTGAATGTGTTTTAATTCACTTGATAGCTCCTGGCCACAGATATCCATTTTGTTTTCATTTGACGTGAGAGTAAACGAAGGGGAAACAGCAAAATCACTAAATGTAAACACGGGTCACGTGGAGACTACCCACTATAACTCTGCGCATCAGCCCCAGATCTACGACATTTGCAAACCGGGTCAATACAAAAAAAAAAATCGAATTTTCAAAATATGTTCATCTTGTAGTGCACATCTTTCTGAAAAGTCTGAAACATAAAACATGTATTCGAGGAAATGTAAGACATATTATTTGGTCTTAAGTATGCCAAAGTGCAGTGCCACGCCTCTTCATAAAGCATTTTTCTACCTCATGTCCAAACTATATTCAGGAGAGTGGAAATTGAAATGTCCTGTGGTGCGTCTCCTGCTCCCAGTTGGCCGGTTTGACAGCCTGCCCCTCTTTAAAAAAATCTCGCAAATAATAGCGGATGGGATTATTTGTAATCGAGAGAACAAGAACTCTTCAGAAAATCTGAACTCTTTATTGCCTATTAGTTAATAACTTGCTGTTTTGTGTGACATAAAATTAAATATAGGATATATAAAACCAATACTGACAAGAGGTACGCAAGAAATTACACATTTCTTCAAACCTTAGCTTCTAGCATTTTTTTCTCTCTAATCTTGCTACAGCTTTACATGGAGTGCTTTCCTTTCTGCGAAAGAATCTATTACCTCATCAAAGTTCGTCAAACATTTTGCTACATGAAGAATCGAAATGTCGTTATCTAATACTGAAAAAGATGTTAATACAAATAATACCCAAGACGGGTGTACTTTCTCGATCTGATTGCGTCTATTTTGTCACTGTCTGCTAGATAAACCAAAATAGGCCTTTCTAATATGGCAGCAATTTTGTAACACACTAAATAAACGAGACTGTTTTAGCACAAATGGCCATTTTTATAACATGAGAGAATAGGCCTACTACAAGCAAAAAGCTTTATGTCAGGAAATGGTTTCACAAATCATTCATACGCACCAGATTCTCAAGCATGAGATCGAAAACTAGTATTACGAAATTTTTATATAAATTTGGAATCGTCTTATTCTTCCATAATTTGTGTGATGTCCCCGTTTCTTCTCCTTCCTCTTTCTAACAAACAATCTTGTCATCACCAATTCTGTAGCTATTGCTTCCACTGTCAAAATCTGTTCGCCGATAAACTTCACTAACCCTGTCAGAATCACAGGTTTAGTTATCCCGCGATTATTCCCGCTATTATTTTCCGGTTAGGCGTTGTTACATGTTCGAATAACATGTTTTCCGCGTTACTTCCAGAATAGAACTTTTGTCTGCAGAAAGTTTATTTCTAGATGCGATGAGGATTCTCCTGACAGTGACTTCACGTACACTACGCATGCATTCAAAAGTCAACTTCTGATTCATTCAGAAATCAACTTAAAATGTGTTCAAAAATGCTCAAAAACCAACAGTGAAGCGTTTCAAAATCATATGAATAATCGATAGACAAACGTGCGCTGGATGCTAGGTGTTTTGTGAAACAAGTTTTTTTCCTCAAGAATATGAATTTGGCGCCCCCTTTTCCCAGTAGCATCTAGCTGCTTGTTGCGACTGCTTGCACAGACAACAGCCACATTCCTGTTGCCAGAAGAGGGAGAATCTATGTAAACAGTTGCGACTTCATGTTCATTGGAGGCAATTTGTTGTTACGAAGCACTGCATAGTCTTCCTAAAGCCTTAGACACATTTTCAATTGGCAGGCGCTTGCATGAGCACTGTGTATCGTTGTTGTATATGGCGCATTTCCTTTTCAATTTAAGTTATTTTCGTTTTTTTTTTTTCTCTCGTTTATGCGTTGTTGTTGAATTATTATTCTGCAATAGCGGGATACAATAACATCCTTTGTTAGAGTATCGGTTCGTACCAGTCAAAATTACAAAAATTTAACTGAAAAGTAAAACAATGAAAAATCCCCGGAATTCTAAAAATATCCCTGGTTTTTCCCGGTTTTCTCCCTAACTGAAAGGTTACTTTGTGTAAAATAAAAGTAAGGTAACAATATCTTAAGAGCCTGTAAATTTCTTCACTTAAAATTGTAATAAAACATGCAGTTGTGTCAGTTTTTGTTTTGGCATTAACAATGTCCAGTTGCACCCAGTAATAATGTGAATTTCATAGCAGCAAGTAGTTGGGAGAACCTCGTAGTGTCTTAATCAGAATGTTGAAAATATAGGACATTTTCTATTTTCCTACTAGTCTTGGAAATTGTATTGTGAATTATGTGAAAAAAACAAGCTTGTAGAAATGGAATTTGGAAATGAAATCTTATAATTATTTACATTAACCCAGCCTAATCATGTATTAGGAACCAAGAACGAAAGCTGTGGAATTCAAATTACTATGTAATGCTCAAGTAAAACAATGACCAGACCACAGTAAGAATACAAATAAGTTGTAGTTTATTGTTGCACTTACTCTCATTCATTCTGTACTAAAGCGTAAAAGAATCTGTTTCCATTTGGATGCATTGGACAAAGGAGTTTTCGTTTTATTGTTAATAGAGAGTAGGGAATTTACAATAAATAGATTTAAATTAGTTTTGCACTTTTGTCTTCTCCTTAACACTAATAAATTAAACATGTTGTTGACCATGCCATTTAACTGAATCACTGATAACAATTCACAGGCCTTACTTACTTTCAAATTCATAGTAGTCAGGATCGTTAATACCAAAGTATTTCCTTGCCAGTCTCCGAGCTGATTGATCTATATCCATACGAAAAACAGATTTCAACATCTCAAGCATTTCATCTCTTGTTTCATGCCACATGGTAGCACAAGCATAAATTCGAGTAACCTCTTCAGAAGGCCCAAGCATCTCTTTCTCTGTGATACGTGCATCATCAAGTTCATCATCAGCAAAGATATCGGGCTGCAATTTTTTAGGTGCTTTTAGTACAAAGTACAGAATGTTATGAAAATAAAATGCAAGCAGTCTTCTTTTAGCTATGCATGTAAATTCAGCGTTACCTCAATCACTTCCATATTTGTATCATCTCGCCTTCTGTTTAATGCCAAAGATTGATCAACGAGCAGTGAGTTATACATAGGAGTCACAAATAACCTGTCTGTTGGTGAAAGACGTTTGCATTGGGGTGACCACAGGTGAATCGTAATCCAAGTTTGAGAAAACAGCCACAATAACCAAATCCATGCATGCTGGAAGAAAAAGAAGAAGGAAAAAACTATATCTACATGATCTTCTGAATATGCAATTTACTGTATTCTTTACATACACATGAAAGAGGTATGCACAATTAAATCAAAAAATACACATTTAACTTTCTGTAAATCAAATCATAACAGTATTCAGAGAATTTAATACTTGAATGATCCTTATTAGAGAGAAATAACTATTGTAATCTCAATCTGCAGGAGCCTCCACGTCCAAATAACTAATTTTTATTCTAGTATTCCCCCCCTATGAACCATGGACCTTGCCGTTGGTGGGGAGGCTTGCGTGCCTCAACGATACAGATAGCCGTACCGTAGGTGCAACCACAACGGAGGGGTATCTGTTGAGAGGCCAGACAAACGTGTGGCTCCTGAAGAGGGGCAGCAGCCTTTTCAGTAGTTGCAGGGGCAACAGTCAGGTTGATTGACTGATCTATCCTTGTAACGCTAACCAAAACGGCCTTGCTGTTGTTGTACTGCGAACGGCTGAAAGTAGGGGAAACTACAGCCGTAATTTTTCCCAAGGGCATGCAGCTTTACTGTATGATTAAATGATGATGGCATCCTCTTGGGTAAAATATTCTGGAGGTTAAATAGTCCCCCATTCTGATCTCCGGGCGGGGACTACTCAAGAGGACGTCGTTATCAGGAGAAAGAAAACTGACGTCCTACAGATCGGAGCGTGGAATGTCAGATCCCTTAATTGGGCAGATAGGTTAGAAAATTTAGAAAAAGGGAAATGAATAGGTTAAAGTTAGATATAGTCAGAATTAGTGAAGTTCGGTGGCAGGAGGAACAAGACTTTTGGTCAGGTGAATACAGGGTTATAAATACAAAATCAAATAGGGGTAATGCAGGAGTAGGTTTAATAATGAATAAAAAATAGGAGTGTGGGTAAGCTACTACTTACAGCATATTGAACGCATTATTGTGGCCAAGATAGACACGAAACCCACGCCTACTACAGTAGTACAAGTTTATATACCAACTAGCTCTGCAGATGACGAAGAAATTGATGAAATGTATGATGAGATAAAAGAAATTATTCAGGTAGTGAAGGGAGATGAAAATTTAATAGTCATGGGTGACTGGAATTCAACAGTAGGAAAAGGAAGAGAAGGAAATGTAGTAGGTGAATATGGATTAGGACTAAGAAATGAAAGAGGAAGCCGCCTGGTAGAATTTTACACAGAGCATAACTTAATCATAGCTAACACTTGGTTCAAGAATCATGAAAGAAGGTTGTATACATGGAAGAAGCCTGGAGACACTGACAGGTTTCAGATAGATTATATAATGGTAAGACAGAGATTTAGGAACCAGGTTTTAAATTGTAAGACATTTCCAGGGGCAGATGTGGACTCTGACCACAATCTATTGGTCATGAACTGTAGATTAAAACTGAAGAAACTGCAAAAAGGTGGGAATTTAAGGAGATGGGACCTGGATAAACTGAAAGAACCAGAGGTTGTAGAGAGTTTCAGGGAGAGCGTAAGGGAACAATTGACAGGAATGGGGGAAAGAAACACAGTAGAAGAAGAATGGGTAGCTTTGAGGGATGAAATAGTGAAGGTAGCAGAGGATCAAGTAGGTAAAAAGACGAGGGCTAGTAGAAATCCTTGGATAACAGAAGAGATACTAAATTTAATTGATGAAAGGAGAAAATACAAAAATGCAGTAAGTGAAGCAGGCAAAAAGGAATACAAACGTCTCAAAAATGAGATCGACAGGAAATGCAAAATGGCTAAGCAGGGATGGCTAGAGGACAAATGTAAGGATGTAGAGGCTTATCTCAAGAAGAGTAGGATAGATACTGCCTACAGGAAAATTAAAGAGACCTTTGGAGAAAGAGAACCACTTGTATGAATATCAAGAGCTCAGATGGAAACCCAGTTCTAAGCAAAGAAGGAAAAGCAGAAAGGTGGAAGGAGTATATAGAGGGTCTATACAAGGGCGATGTACTTGAGGACAATATAATGGACATGGAAGAGTTTGTAGATAAAGATGAAATGAGAGATATGATACTGCGTGAAGAGTTTGACAGAGCACTGAAAGACCTGAGTCGAAACAAGGCCCCGGGAATAGACAACATTCCATTAGAACTACTGACAGCCTTGGGAGAGCCACACCTGACAAAACTCTACCATCTGGTGAGCAAGATGTATGAGACACGTGAAATTCCCTCAGACTTCAAGAAGAATATAATAATTCCAATCCCAAAGAAAGCAGGTGTTGAGAGATGTGAAAATTACCTAACAATCAGTTTAATAAGTCACAGCTGCAAAATACTAACGCGAATTCTTTACAGACGAATGGAAAAACTGGTAGAAGCCGGTCTCAGGGAAGATCAGTTTGGATTCCGCAGAAATGTTGGAACACGTGAGGCAATACTGACCCTACGACTTATCTTAAAAGAAAGATTAAGGAAAGGCAAACCTACGTTTCTAGCATTTGTAGACTTAGAGAAAGCTTTTGACAATGTTGACTGGAATACTCTCTTTCAAATTCTGAAGGTGGCAGGGGTAAAATACAGGGAGCGAAAGGCTATTTACAATTTGTATAGAAAGCAGATGGCAGTTATAAGAAGCGAGGGACATGAAAGGGAAGCAGTAATTGGGAAGGGAGTGAGACAGGGTTGTAGCCTCTCCCCGATGCTATTCAATCTGTATATTGAGCAAGCAATAAAGGAGTAGGCATTAAAATCGATGGAGAAGAAATAAAAACTTTGAGGTTCCCCGATGACATTGTAATTCTGTCAGAGGCAGCAAAGGACTTGGAAGGGCAGTTGAATGGAATGGACAGTGTCTTGAAAGGAGGATATAAGATGAACATCAACAAAAGCAAAACGAGGATAATGGAATGTAGTCGAATTAAGTCGGGTGATGCTGAGGGAATTAGATTAGGGAATGAGACACGTAAAGTAGTGAAGGTGTTTTGCTATTTGGGGAGCAAAATAACTGATGATGGTCGAAGTAGAGAGGATATCAAATGTAGACTGGCAATGGCAAGAAAAGCGTTTCTGAAGAAGAGAAATTTGTTAACATCGAGTATTGATTTAAGTGTCAGGAAGTCGTTTCTGAAAGTATTTGTATGGAGTGTAGCCATGTATGGAAGTGAAACATGGACGATAAATAGTTTAGACAAGAAGAGAATAGAAGCTTTCGAAATGTGGTGCTACAGAAGAATGCTGAAGATTAGATGGGTAGATCATATACCTAATGAGGAGGTACTGAATAGGATTGGGGAGAAGAGAAGTTTGTGGCACAACTTGACTAGAAGAAGGGATAGGTTGGTAGGACACATTCTGAGGCATCAAGGGATCACCAATTTAGTACTGGAGGGCAGCGTGGAGGGTAAAAATTGTAGAGGGAGACCAAGAGATGAAAACACTAAGCAGATTCAGAAGGATGTAGGCTGCAGTAAGTACTGGGAAATGAAGAAGCTTACACAGGATAGAGTAGCATGGAGAGCTGCATCAAACCAGTCTCAGGACTGAAGACCACAACAACAACAACAACAACAACATTCTAGTATTTGCATATTTATCACAGTAATCACGATAATTTTTTCAAGTCTCTGTGACATTTATGGTTATAATACAGTACATGAACGCAATTTTCATACAGGGTCTATGACACTGAAACAGTATGTGAAGGATATATTCTCTGAACTCAAAACTTTAAATACTACCTACAATATAAAATAGGACATAGAAATGTACATAGACACTTCAAAATAACTTTGGTGTTCTTCATTGACCGTGCATGTTATAAACTAATTCAAGCTTTTCGGATATTAACTAGATCTTAATGTCAATTATATGAAAATAAATTACCAACCATTGATTTAAAAATAATTTCAATTACCCACTCAACTTAGGCTACAAAATATCCTGGTCTTTCATTATGCTATGCCTACTTCAAATCTCCTTCCACTTGGGTCATATCTGCAGGCAAGTCTCAGATGCATGACCTGTCATGCTCACCCAACCACCACATCATATTTCAGTCCCAGATACATATGTCATTGAAAGCAGGGCCATGTGTGAAAACAAATCTGCACAATCTTTTATGTGAGTGTAACCACCAGTATATTTCCAGTGAGAATGAATGGCCATCAACAAACTGGAGAAGAACAGAACTCACCAACCAGTGGCAAAACATGTCCCTAAACACAACACACTCAACTTCAGTGCCAGCTTTACAATTCATGACATCTGGATCCCTCTTATTCATAGGAACAGTTTCCCTGAGTTATGTGTATGAGAACTGTCGCTACAACCCATCCTTCTGTCCTGCAGTTGTCCTGACCACAGTCTACATGCTATTCCCAGACCCACATCTCCCTTCATATCACAATAGGACCCAAACTCATCCTGCATCCACAACCACAGTCTCCCCCTTCTCTGTTCTCTCTCTCCCTCCTATTTCCACTTCTCCATGTCATCACATGCTGTCTTCAACTCCCCCTGCCTCTGGCCAAAAGGAGCTCACCTCTGTTGGTCCCACATTCCTGCCCTATGCACCTGTTACTCTTCCCTCCTGGATTCATATCCCAAACACCTACTGCCTCTCTCTCCCAGTTAACAGCACCCTTTTCCAACACTCCCTTTCCCCACCTTCCCACCTTCTTTTTCCTCTCACCCACTCCACCAGACACAGGCCTTCACCCCAATCAGACTGCATTGCTGGCACAATTTAGCACTCAGAAGTGTGTGTGTGACTTTATGTCTCAAAAAGAATTCGTACAAAAGCTAGCAAAGTTCTTGGTCTTGTTTATGTGCCTTTTAATGAGTCAGTGCCCTTACAATTAGGTGAGTTGTTACCATTATTCATTAAATTAAATACATTCTACCAGAACTTTTTCATTACCACATTGCCACAATCTGTGCTGCATGCTGTGTGGCATAGTGGTTAACATCACTGGCTGGTGCGATATACTACGGAATGTCCCTTGCAAGAACTACTGCCAGAGACACTAAATTTTACCGGGATGAGGTATGAGAAAGATCTTCCCTTCGTTCTTAAATGGGTGCTAATTCTTCTCCAGTCCTCACGTTGTATGATGAGAGTGCCAAGACAGAACTTCATATAAATGCTAGCAATTATGGGATAGATGTAGTTCTAGTGCAAATCGAGGAAGGTGCTATAAAGGTGATATCTTATGCTTCCAGAGTATTTTCCAAGATGAACCACTCTACAACCTAGGAATGTGTCTTGCAGCTATTTGGGCTATTAACAAGTTCCAGTCAGATTTAATTGGCAAACCATTCACTGTTGTGATGGACCACCATTCTCCATCCTGGTTGTATAGCCTGAAGAATCCATCAGGTCGAATGGTGAGATGGGCACTGAACCTTCAGGATTACAATTTCAAAGTGGTATACAAAAGCAGATGCAAACACAAGGACGTCAACTGCATTTCAAGGAATGCAGAACACAGCAGAATGGACAAAATCTCAGTATTGCTGTATTATATGACACTGCTGTTGAACAGACAGAAGATCCGGAACTGCTGAAAACAATAGCCTTCAACAAGAAGGAAAACTGAGTGAGGTGGTGCAGTGGTTACCACATTGGACTCACATTTGGGAGGATGACGGTTCAAACCCAGGTCAGGCCATCCTGATTCAGGTATTCTGTAATTTCCCTAAATTGCTTTAGTGCACTTCATTACAGGATCATTTAGTAATCGCGAAAGCATTATGGAGATGATAGATAAACTCCAGTGGAAGACTCTACAGGAGAGACGCTCAGTAGCTCGGTACGAGCTTTTGTTGAAGTTTCGAGAACATACCTTCACCGAGGAGTCAATCAGTATATTGCTCCCTACTACGTATATCTCGCGAAGAGACCATGAGGATAAAATCAGAGAGATTAGAAACCACACAGAGGCATACCGACAATCCTTCTTTCCACGAACAATACGAGACTGGAATAGAAGGGAGAGCTGATAGAGGTACTCAAAGTACCCTCCGCCAAACACCGTCAGGTGGCTTGCGGAGTATGGATGTAGATGTAGAGATGTTTCCTTTGACAGGGCACAACTAACTTCCTTCCTCATCCTTCCCTAATCCGATGGGACCTATGATCTGTTTGGCCCCCCTCTCCCAAATCAACCAACAAAGCAAGAAAAAAGAGATCAAAGGATAATTCCAATTAATAAACATAGTAGGGTACAAGAGAAACTATCATCTAATGGGATGGAAATGGTTGTTCAAAATCCTGGCTCATCTACAGCCAGTTTTCTTGAAGTATTTCCATTCTGCATTCATACATTATTTCCATGATGCTTCAACATCTGGTGACTTCAGATTTGGTAGACTCTAGACAGAATCAGACACACATATTGATGGCCAGGTCTCTACATTTCTATTAGACACTAACAAAAGGGATAGATGTAAGCAAAACTTTGGACTGGCATGATGAGTTTTAGTACCATAGCTCTGATTACTAAATCTAAGACTTAGCACATACAGATGTTATCAGTCCACTTTTTTTTTTAGTTGTATTAATATGAGTGTTGTGTATGCATGTGTACAGCTAGGAGATGATGAATTTATTTTTGTGGTATAAAAATTGGATCATGGCATTACACTGTAGTAATTACTGCTACAGATGTCAAATGTAGTCTTTTTAACTTCCTGGTTCCACTCGGTTTACATTAAATGTTTGTGATGAAGAACATACACATAGTGAACTCTGAAGTTGTGTTAAAACTTCAATCACTAAAGCTTCTTACCTACTACTCACCTACTGCTGAATTAAAAGCTGTTACATAATACTTTTTTTACCTTCTGTAAACCCACTAGTAATCAGTTACCTTCTATTAATTCAAAAATTTGTGTTCACTGGATGTCTCAAAATTTAATTATTATTTTTTATTAAGGGAATAAGATTCTTCAGAACTCCATGCCCTACGTTATAGAATGGTACTTGCATTAAGTACATGCTTGGATGAAAAGAATCTTGTATTCTCTCATGAGCAAACATAAATACACATATTTATTTTGGAGATCATCTATTAGGTCAATGCATTTTTTCCAGTGGTTTTCCAATGAGAAGATTCCATTCTTGAACTGCAATTCACGAAGTACTTGAAACTACTCATTTATGGTTGTCTTAACTTATTTATTGGGCTCAAAACATTTTACAGACAAAAATTTGGTTTGGGCATGGACTATGTGCAAATGTCATGAATATGGTGACTTCCCAATCATCTATACTGTAAATGCCTGAGTTTTTAGATTTACAGAGCGTTCTGATTAAAGGTTATTCTTTTTCTTTTGTGCTCCAGTCCTCACTTCATATAAGCTTTTGGTTGACAGGATTTAAGTGGTATCTTCCAGTTACTGTTTTAATCTTTGCAAGGTAATCAATAACAATAATCCACATTACAGTAAAAAAATCCCTATGTAGATTGGAGGACATTGTTCAACAGTCATTGACAATTTGTTTTTAGCCCCGAAACCTACAGTGGTTTAAAGCAATATGCAATGGTCTATCCTAGCATGACAGTGATGTGAAACTACTGTATCACAGAATCATAAACAATGAGTTAGTCACAATGCTTACAGAACTTATGGGAAATGTGTAGACAAGAAATTTATAAAGTAGGCAGTGTAGATGGAAAATTCAACCCTTCCTTAAACATATTCCTACAGTACTTCAAGTCCTGTTTTCTTTTACAGGAAATAAAGGTAACATCAAAAAGAAGCAAGGATAATTGATGGACAACTCCTTGGATGAAAGTAACTTTTCTTAGAAAGAGAGAGCTGTACTTAATTCAGCTGACAGGCTGTATTCAAGGTCACCAGTATTGCAAAATCCTCCAGTCTGTTACTACAAATGTGCAATTCATGCACTATGCTCAAAGTGGAATTCACATACTACGTTAAAAAGAAAATTAAAAGAATAAAGCAAAAATGATTCTGAAGATTATCAAACAAGAAACAAACATAAATAGTCTTCCAATTGAAGTTGTGCCTCCAGGAAATGGCAAGGTGGCACTTTCAAATCACTGGCTGCCAAATACAATGATTACTTAGACATAATGGCAGAAAAGTTACACATACTCATAAACAACCAAATACAGATGCCCTCGATTTATGAAAACTATAGACATTTTGCCTTAGGGAAAACTTATTTTTTAATTATCTATTTCAGCCTCAGGTCATTATTGGCTTTGGCTTATTACCAATTCATCATCAGATGATCTGTTTAAAAAGAAAGATAAAGGAGGGTAGTAATTTTAGTAATTAAAAAAATAAAGAAGGATAGTAAGATTCTGGGTAAGTAAATTACAAATAAACTAACTCCTATACAACAATGTAAAATGTAGGATGGAATGTAACAATATTATGAAAAGGATAGTTGCTTCTCACCATATGTGGAGATGCTGAGTTTCAGACAGGCACAAGAAAAAGACTGTCAGAGAGTGAGCTTTTGGCCAATAAGGCCTTTGTCAGAGATAGACAAAACACACACACACACACACAACTCACATGCACATGAACGCAATCTCCGACTGCTGATGCCACACTGCCCTGCATCTCTGCTATATGGTGAGTGTGACCTCAGCAGCCAAACACACACACACACACACACACACACACACACACACACACACACACACACATGACCGCAATCTCTGACTCCCTACTCCTGGGCCACATTGCCCTGCATCTCCGTTATATGGAGAGTGTGACCTCAGCAGTCATGTGTGTGTGAGTTGCATTTGCTTGAATATATGTATGTATGACACAGACATGTGTCTGACAAAGGCCTTGTTGGCTGAAAGCTTGTTCTCCGACAGTCTTTTTGTTGTGCCTATCTCTACTCAGCATCTCCACTATATTGTGAGTAGCAAGTATCCTTCTCATAACTCCTATACACATTCACATTAGAGACAGATCAGAAGCTTCTTGTTGTGATAATGAGCACAAAAGATTTGGGTGATACTACACCAAAACTCATTCAAAAGAATTCACCAAATATGATACTTCTACAAATTCATATCATTCCAAGAAAGGAGCTAGAAGCAGCAGACATCTTATCATGAAAACCACTGTAATGCACTGAAGAAACTGATGAACATTTGAAATGAGAAGTTATGGCTCATGTAAATTTGGTAACCACTAATATTTTCTGCAATGAACTAGAGACTTTAAGAGATTGCTCAAGGCCAGCAACTAAATCCAAACACCAAGCATTTACAAGATTACAGAACTAAATGTGTGCTGGATAAAATAATTCATTTGGATAGATAAAAAAACCTACTCACCTAGTGGCAGCAGAACACCCACATAAAAGAGGGTTGTAATTAGGCATGCTTTCGGAGCCAGTGGCTCCTTCTTCAGGCAGAACAGTTGAAGGGGGAAGGAATGGGAGGTGAAGGAAAAGGACTGGAGAGGTCTAGGAAAAGGGGTAGATTTTCTGAAAAGCACTCAGAACTGTGGGTCAGGGGAGACTTAACGCACGGGATGAGAAGGAAAGACTGCTTGTTGGAGACTGCATTAGACAAGATCGGAAAGCCTGAGAGCTTAAAGGTGGAAGACAGGGTAATATGCAGGTTTTCAAATCTTGTCTGAAGCAATCCCCAGCAATCAGTCATTCCTTCTCATCCTATGCAGTAAGTCTCCCCTGACCTGCAGTTCTGGGTGACTTTCCCTGAAATCTAACCCTTTTCCTAGACCTCTCCAGTCCTTTTCCTTCACTCTTCTTCCTTCCCCTTCAACCCTTCTGCCTGAGGAAGGAGCTACTGGCTCCAAAAGCTTGCCTAATTACAACCCTCTTTTATGTAGGTGATCTGCCACTGCTTGGTGAGCAGATTTTTTACCTAGGCATTCCCTACTTTCTAAAAAGCCCTCGTAATTTACCGAGGGCTATTTAGAAAGTAGGGAACATTTTGGCATTTAAAAAAAAAAAAAAAAGAAAGAAAGAAAAAAAAACTAAGTACAAGAAATACATTTTATTACATACATCTGAAAGAGCGACTGACATACTACTTTTCCACATTGTCACCAAACACATTGAGGACAAGCTTGGAAAGACCTTTGTCATAAAATTCTGCAAAAGCCAGTGAGTCACACCTGCCTGGATTTCTACATCGTCATCAAAGTGCTGCATTGCAAGCCAGTTCTTCATCTTGAGAAACAAGTGGAAGTTGCTTGGTGCAAGATCGGGGCTGTAGGGCAGATGAGGGAAAATTTCCCATTTGAATGTATTAAGGAGTTCCATAGTGTGGTTTGCCATGTGAGGTCTGCCATTGCTGTGCAAAAACAAAATTTTTGATATCAGCTTTCCTCAGTGTTTGTTTTGAACTGCTCTTCTAAGGCTCTGCAAAGTTTGACAGTACCGGGCAGAGTTTATGGTTGCTCCACATTCAAGAACATCTATAAGAAGCACACCTTGTCTATCACAAAACACTGTCGCTACCAACTTCCTTATTGACAAGGTTTGCAAACATTTTCTTGGTTTTTGGGGCACCTTGTGTGCCCCCACTCCGTGGACTGTAATTTTGTCTCACAATTGACATGTTTCACCAAAATCTTGTCACCGGCTACGATTCGATCCAGTACTGAATCACCATCTTTGTGGTAGGCCTCCAGAAATGTCAACATTGCCCCCATTTGCTGTTCTTTACGGTGCCCTGTAAGCACTTTGGGCACCCATTGTGCACAAAATTTGTGGTAGCTTTTGAGTGACAATTTCAAACAAAAAAATCCATGAAACCTGTGGAAAAGAAAGCAAAAGCTCTGTTATTGTGAAGCGACGGTTTCCATGAGTCATTTCATCAACTTTAGCGACAAGGTCGTCAGTCACAATGCTTGGGCGTCCACTTTTCTGTTCATCATGAACGCTGGTTCGGCCATTTTTAAACCGAATGCACCGTTTAAAGATGGAACATTCACTCATTACGCTGTTTCCGTACATTTCACACAGTTCACGATAAATTTCTATAGGTTTTAGATTTTTGCCAACAAAAACCATAACACAGACGACACCTCACAACTGGTGAGGTTTTCAATTGCAACACACATTCCAAATCCGAATAAAAAAAAAAAAAACAGGCACACAGAGACATTCCCGCTGTCACAAATGAATGCCGACTGAGCTGCCAAGCATGCACATACCAAAATATACGCAATCAGTGCGCGCCTAGTGGCATGAGATGGAAACGTTCCCTACTTTCTGAATATGCCTCGTATCTTGTCAAAAATTGATTGTTTTTGTTGTTATGTATGCTGGATAAGTATCAGTTATACAGGAATACTGGCAATGTCAGTCTGAAACTTCAATACAGATAGGTTTACTGACAAAACAATGATTGATTTGTATTTAGTACAGAGCATTATGAAATAATATCTTAATAAGAACCCATGAAAGACACCAAGGAATTAAAAAATGCAGAGCAACAATATGAATAAATATGGTGGCCAAGAATTTTCTCTGACACTGGAGAATTAGTAAGACAATGTCCACAGTGCACTACGGAAACAAAGAATTCACATTACACTACGGAAACAAAGAATTCACATTAGGCTCAAACATCACAATCTCCAAAATGATCATGCAGCGAGTTGGAGCTTATTTATTCAAATTGTCTGGCAAATCGTATTGTTTGCAACTGACAGGTATTCTTGTATCCAAAAATTGTGTTTTGTATTCTTTACATGAGTCAGATGTTATAAAATGTCTAAAGTCTATATTTTCCTATCATGCTACACTGGAGAAAGTTGTGAGTGACGACAGGACACATTTTGGAAAGTTACTCGCATACAAATTTGCCCTGTCTGCAATAGAATGGTCTGTAAAGCATACAAAGCAATGGATTTCTTGAAGATAAGAGACTAATGGAGACTAATGAAGAGAGATGAGTACTACATGACTTCACAAAGTGTTGCTTCCAGTGAGCTTCCATC
This sequence comes from Schistocerca nitens, assembly GCF_023898315.1. Taxonomy (NCBI): domain Eukaryota; kingdom Metazoa; phylum Arthropoda; class Insecta; order Orthoptera; family Acrididae; genus Schistocerca; species Schistocerca nitens. The sequence goes on from NC_064619.1 coordinate 16,190,885, forward strand.
AGCATAAATTACAATGGGAAGATGCACAAACAAGGTGTTACCAATGATACCAAATCATTTACAGCCAGACATGGCAAAGATAAGATTGCTCAAAAATGGGAAGAAGAAACTCAAATGAGTGAACAATACTATTATGCAAAAATTACTGGGCACTGTATCTTCCTAAATTAAGAAGATCATGAATTTCCATAGATATAGCCTTGAAAAGGAGAGATGCAGTTTACCTTACTCTTTCATTATTAAAAGCAATAAAAAGAAACCATTTCTATTTTTTGCAAGAAACTGAAAAGGATGGAGACTATGATGTTGGCTTCCAAACTGATTCAAAGGAGGAGAGATTGACATCACTGACTAGGGACCGTATGAAGCCCCAGGCTAGATTAAGCAACCAATAGTTGAACAAGCTAAGTAAATGATAGATCGCGTCAAGGGAATGACATACAAAAACAATATGATGACTGAGCAAGCATACAAAAGTCTTGCACAAACTATGTTGAATTATACTTCTCTGACTGTAAATGTCATTGTAACTTGAAAGAGTATATGTGTCACGAGTGTGTTTATTCTTTGAGTTGATTTGTGGAAGAACTTTGGAAATAGGGTTGAAATGTAAACTAAAGTAAGTTCTGACAATATTATGAAAAGGATAGACTCTACTCACCACATTAGTGGAGATGCTGAGTGACAGATAGGCATGAATGCCAAACAAGTAAGCTTTTGGCCAGAAAGCCCTTCATCGGAATCAGACAACGCACACACACACACTCACATAAACACAATTTGCATTTGTGTGAATGTGTGTGAGGATGTGGTCTATTTCCAATGAAGTCATTTTTGGCAAAGACTTACTTGTTTAACAGTCTTTTTGTTGTGTCCATCTGCAACTCTGCTATATGGTGAGTAGCAATCTGTTCTTGTCATATTATTGTAATTATTCTATCTTGGATTTTCCATTGTCTAAAATAAATTCTCAAGTTTATATAATTCATTCTAATTCAGACAATTTGAACATTGGATTGAAAAGCAGTTATGGTGTCAGCAGTTTTGCGTGAGGTGTAGACCTTGGTAAAAGTGTGATCAGATGGCCAATCACGAGTCAGACGGAAACAGTCAATGAGAATTATAGCCAGTGAGAATGTTGTTCTGTATTTCTTTCATTTACATGAAGTTAGCTACCACCAACACTATAAGTGGACTTTTACCACTGTCATGTATCATTTATTCCATTTCTTAAATGAAGTTAAATGATAGTTTGTTTGCCTTGTAGGAATTTAACTGTGTATAATTAGCATTGTGATATTGGGCTTCATACTAGTGATTTTTTTTTATGGTTGTATACTCCTTTACTTATTTGGGTGTCATAATACTCTAATATGAACATCAACAAAAGCAAAACAAGGCTAATGGAATGTAGTCAAATTAAATCGGGTGATGCTGAGAGAATTAGATTAGGAAATGAGACACTTAAAGTAGTAAAGGAGTTTTGCTATTTACGGAGTAAAATAACTGATGATGGTCGAAGTAGAGAGGATATAAAATGTAGACTGGCAATGGCAAGGAAATCGTTTCTGAAGAAGAGAAATTTCTTAACATCGAGTATAGATTTAAGTGTCAGGAAGTCGTTTCTGAAAGTATTTGTATGGAGTGTAGCCATGTATGGAAGTGAAACATGGACGGTAAATAGTTTGGACAAGAAGAGAATCGAAGCTTTCGAAATGTGGTGCTACAGAAGAATGCTGAAGATAAGGTGGGTAGATCACGTAACTAATGAGGAGGTACTGAATAGGATTGGGGAGAAGAGAAGTTTGTGGCACAACTTGACTAGAAGAAGGGATCGGTTGGTAGGACATGTTTTGAGACATCAAGGGATCACAAATTTAGCATTGGAGGGCAGCGTGGAGGGTAAAAATCGTAGAGGGAGACCAAGAGATGAATACACTAAGCAGATTCAGAAGGATGTAGGTTGCAGTAGGTACTGGGAGATGAAGAAGCTTGCACAGGATAGAGTAGCATGGAGAGCTGCATCAAACCAGTCTCTGGACTGAAGACCACAACAACAACAACAATAGTCTAATGCTAATGATAATTGCTGAACATTTTTTTTTTTGGGGGGGGGGGGCTGAAGATGGTAGCTCAATAGCTTTGTTTCAGTTGTTTTGTTATGGATTTTAAGGATGATTAGTTACTTATGTGCTTTTTGGAGAGGTCTTTATTTGTGGGAATATTTTAGGAGTTTTTGTGATTGATTGTAACTCATATGGAGCAGATTTAATTTGCATGTTGAAAAACTGGATTGGTGTTTCAAACAGGACTGCTTGGAACAAAAATAACTTATAAAAAATGTCCTGAGGAAACGGTACTTGTTCTGTGAAAGGATTGTACAGACGGACTCCAACGGTGCTGCAGGAAAGAGGGGTCCCACTTGTGTCATCTGAGCATTCGAGAAAGGAGTTGGTTTGCTGGCAGTAGACTCTCTATTGGAGATCTGAAGATGACACGTCTGTGGGTCAACAAATGCTCTGATATTTTTATCTCGATTTGTTGAGGGCAGGAGCCTCCACTGAGGAGTTCGTGTGTTGCACTGTCGAAAGTGGTGATCTCCTGGGTTGCATAGAGAAAGTAGTTGAGACTGATGAATCGAAATATGGGAAGCACAGTTGCTGTATGGGGTAGCATGTAGTTGGTAGGTGGGTCTTCGGTGGTTTAGAAAAAGGGAGTAACAAGTCTGTTTGGGGATTACTTCAGTTTGTACAACTGCCTCGAAGATGGTTTTGTTAATTTATCTGTAAATCATAGATCATAGTATACATTTCAAAGACCCAGAAACAGGTGCCAGCATGAACAGTATTGGGGGCAACCGGTCTGCCATGAAATGTCCCAATAAATGTAAGGTCACTTCTGATACCTATTTATTTGAATACATATGGAGGAGGTGGAGCTTTTACAAAAAATTTATGTTCTTTGTTCCATTCCCTTTTTTCTCATATTTTATTTGATTTGCAGAACTATTATGTTATGTCTACCACTGTATAATGAGAGTTGCTTGCTTTTGGGTAATGTTGTGGCTTCAAAAATATTCAGTTCCCATCTACGGTTAGACAGGAATCTAATTTATCAGCTTAAATTGCCAAAAGTGACATGAGCAGCAATCATATTTCCACTCTTGGCTGTCAAAAGTAAGTTGCTGTTTTCTATTAATAAGGAGTTCTGATGGGAAGAGCATATAAGAGATACAGAAAGAGGGATAAGGGCGGCAGAGGGGGGGGGGGGGGAAGAAAGAAAGATGGACAAGAAATGGGAAATGGGGGGAAGAGAGAAGGAGAGAGGGATGGAAAGAGATGATAGGAGAAGAAAGAGAGAGATAGATGGAGGGAGAGAGAGAGAAAATGCCCACATGGGGGGAGGAAGACTGGTGGGAGAGAAAGTACATCTACAAAATATCCTTTTCCATCCCTACTCCAGTCTTGCTCCCAATCCTGCACACCATGGGCCATTCTCTCACAGATGACCCAGTTGCAAGACTCGTCTCATATGCTCGCCCAGTACCTCCTACTGCAGTTCAGTCACAGGCATTTCCTACCCTATAAAGGACAGGGCCACATGTGAAAGCAGCCATGTTATAAATCAGCTATGTTGGTATTAATGTCGAGCATTCTATTGAGCAGACAGGTAACCAAATGTCTGTTCACATGAATGGCCATCACGAAACTATGATGTACTATTAACTTATTAATAAAATTAACAATAATGTAAATTTTTAATGATAATATACTTACCTGTGTCCCCAAGAAGTCACCAACTGTGTAAGAGCTTGGTGCATCAAAGAAAAGGTAATGTGGTATAATGTTCTGGTAAGTGCAAGGATCTGTGTTCTTTAACCCACACATTACAATTAGTAATGAAATAGACAGTGGAACTGTCATATTCACAGGGAATGCAAAACCAATTGGCTGGATCATTATTTTGCATGCAAATTTTCCTGAAACAAGAGATTATCTTGTTATTGACAAAACTCTTCTAGCCAAAGCTCTTCTTTAATACACCACAAAACCATAAAAAAATTGATAGTGTGCCAGAAAATGTCATATTTGTTATTATACAAGTAATCTCCATGATTCTAAACTACTATAAAAATATTAATAAACAACTCAGACAAAAACATGCTAAATTTGAACTCTTGAAATGTGTTAAAATGTCAAAAAATGAGGACAAATTTATTTCTGTTTTATATGTTAGAAATTCAGTGATTTAGACCAATATCTTTGTTTTTTCCTGTTGTATGTATCCATTTTTTTAATAATGTCTTTTGTCTAACTGTATATCAAGTAAAATCCATCACATGTAATGTATTATTTGTTAACACAGAAATAATCAGTCCCACCAAAAGTCTTGCTTGATTAGCATTTCCACAACAACTTTATTGTACTCTGTACATTGTTTCCTTTGACATTTTGCTTTTAATATTTTGAAATATTGCTATCAGGGGTAACAAGCTACTCTTCACAACCTTCCTCAAATAATACTAGGCTGTTTTTTTGTTTTCAAAGAATACCACAGTTAACTTTACAATCAAGCTAAAACATCATCTTCTAGGTAACCTTTGTATTCAACATGAGTTTTTACTTTTCAGATTGTAAGATATGAAGTACAGAAGTATAATCTATTCCCTGCTCTTATTAAGCAGGGAGGTTTCTTACTATTGAACAAGGGCTGTTCATTGTTGATCAAGACAATATTGCATGTAGCACAATATGAGACGTAGATTGTGTGATAATGCTGGCACATTAAATTATACTTGCTCACAGTTTACCAGGTTTAGCTTTTTCCACTGGCGTTTGTGAGATGAAAGTACAAAATGAAACAAAAAAGATGGAAGAAAGAAGCACAAAAGAATAGAGCTGTTCTAGAAATTTTTGTTCATATCAATGAAAACCTTAAAGTGCATTTTAAGCAAACTTAAACAGAAAATAATATAAAAAGAATACCTGGAAGTACCAATATGGAGGAGGTTATTCATATGTGGTAGAAGTTGAAAACAGAAGCAGATTAAATTATCCATACACTAAATAGGTAAAAAATTATTCTTGTTTACAACAGCAACATTTAAATCACAGATAAAACATCAGAACTCCTAATAATTAAAGCAAATGAAACCCCAAATGATATTTGCAATTACTCATCATGTAATAAACTTTCACTGAAAATAAACAAAACAATATGAATCTCTACTTAGAGAAGGAAATGCATTTTGTAAAATTAAATGCAAATGAAAATTTCATGGATAATGTAATAGACACAGATTTTTTACAAACTAATTTTCACTGTCACTTGATATGGAATGAACACACAGGTACACTAGCAAAGTGTAATCAGCAGTCTACACCCTTAGAGAGCTGTCATCACAATGTTCCAGGCAACATCTTGTTCTCACACACTATTCTTATATGCATGCCATCATTAGTTGTGGAATCATTTTGTGAGGTGTCCCATTTGCAAAACATGGACACAGTATTCAAACTATAGAAAAAGGCCACTGGAATAATAACTGAAAATAGTAACAAAGCTCTCTGTAAAAGGTTTTTAAACAAATGGGGATTATAACTGCACTATGTGACTATGTCTGCTAAGCTACACTCCTGGAAATGGAAAAAAGAACACATTGACACCGGTGTGTCAGACCCACCATACTTGCTCCGGACATTGCGAGAGGGCTGTACAAGCAATGATCACACGCACGGCACAGCGGACACACCAGGAACCGCGGTGTTGGCCGTCGAATGGCGCTAGCTGCGCAGCATTTGTGCACCGCCGCCGTCAGTGTCAGCCAGTTTGCCGTGGCATACGGAGCTCCATCACAGTCTTTAACACTGGTAGCATGCCGCGACAGCGTGGACGTGAACCGTATGTGCAGTTGACGGACTTTGAGCAAGGGCGTATAGTGGGCATGCGGGAGGCCGGGTGGACGTACCGCCGAATTGCTCAACACGTGGGGCGTGAGGTCTCCACACTACATCGATGTTGTCGCCAGTGGTCGGCGGAAGGTGCACGTGCCCGTCGACCTGGGACCGGACCGCAGCGACGCACGGATGCACGCCAAGACCGTAGGATCCTACGCAGTGCCGTAGGGGACCGCACCGCCACTTCCCAGCAAATTAGGGACACTGTTGCTCCTGGGGTATCGGCGAGGACCATTCTCCATGAAGCTGGGCTACGGTCTCGCACACCGTTAGGCCGTCTTCCGCTCACGCCCCAACATCGTGCAGCCTGCCTCCAGTGGTGTCGCGACAGGCGTGAATGGAGGGACGAATGGAGACGTGTCGTCTTCAGCGATGAGAGTCGCTTCTGCCTTGGTGCCAATGATGGTCGTATGCGTGTTTGGTGCCGTGCAAGTGAGCGCCACAATCAGGACTGCATACGACCGAGGCACACAGGGCCAACACCCGGCATCATGGTGTGGGGAGCGATCTCCTACACTGGCCGTACACCACTGGTGATCGTCGAGGGGACACTGAATAGTGCACGGTACATCCAAACCATCATCGAACCCATCGTTCTACCATTCCTAGACCGGCAAGGGAACTTGCTGTTCCAACAGGACAATGCACGTCCGCATGTATCCCGTGCCACCCAACGTGCTCTAGAAGGTGTAAGTCAACTACCCTGGCCAGCAAGATCTCCGGATCTGTCCCCCATTGAGCATGTTTGGGACTGGATGAAGCGTCGTCTCACGCGGTCTGCACGTCCAGCACGAACGCTGGTCCAACTGAGGCGCCAGGTGGAAATGGCATGGCAAGCCGTTCCACAGGACTACATCCAGGATCTCTACGATCGTCTCCATGGGAGAATAGCAGCCTGCATTGCTGCGATAGGTGGATATACACTGTACTAGTGCCGACATTGTGCATGCTCTGTTGCCTGTGTCTATGTGCCTGTGGTTCTGTCAGTGTGATCATGTGATGTATCTGACCCCAGGAATGTGTCAATAAAGTTTCCCCTTCCTGGGACAATGAATTCACGGTGTTCTTATTTCAATTTCCAGGAGTGTATTATACAAGTCAAGAAAAACATTAGCAATTACCTAATGAACAGCAAAATTCGTGATCATGGAACAAGAGCCAGACAAAACATTTATCAAGACTAACAAAAAACACAAATGAACGTTTTCCATATAGAAAAGCAGTTGCACAATAAATTGCCAAGAAGATTAAAGACTCAACTAAAATCCAAATATTTAAAAATCAGTTAAGGCATACCTTTTAAATAATTCATATCACAAGCTCAAGGATTATTTAGGTAACACAAAGTGGAGAACAGCAAAAAATAATTAATATTAATACTGTCACCCTAGTGTAAACTGTCAAAGTTTAGTACTAGGAATACCAATTTATTTTCCATAATGCCCATTACAGGGTGGGCACATTATGCCCATTTCAAAAAAATAAATAAACAGTCATTGATTATTATTCATGTATATTAACAGCACACTTTCAGAAGAGGTAGTGATGTGTAAGAAGGGTTCAGAACTTGAAAATATCTTTTAGCACACTCTTAGCAATACCAACACACTACCAATAATATTTATTGTTTGATCAAAAGCTGTATAACTAGAAAATGACAAAATAATAAGTACTATTTTATGGAGGGAAGTTTCAACAAGCACAAGGATTCACAAAGATTGCCAAGAATTTTCCAGAAAGTGAAATTTTCTAACTGGAATAATTATTAAACTAATGTGTTATTTTAGTGAAAGTATACTGTCTTTGAAAGGATGAAAAAACAAGCCAACAAGTTGCATAACTCAGGTTTATTAGAACCGTTGCCCTATGTTTTGATAAATATAAAGTCATCTCCTTCAGAAGGATATTGTGATGCTTGTTAGATATTGTGTTGAAAAAGTACCAGTACATTAGTATAAAACTGTGTGGCTCTTGTCAAGCAAAAATTCACTATGACAGGGCCCAAATAGATTTATTCTAATGTACCTTTTCAACACAAAATGTAACAATCATCGAAATTTCCTTCTGAAGAAGATAATTTTATAATTATCAAAATCAGGTCAAGGGTTCTCATAAACCCATGTTAAGCACCGCTTCGCTGATTTTTTCATCCTTTCCAAGACCATCGGTTTACTGTTGCTGTTTACAGCCACGTTCTAGATTTTAAAAGTATACATTCTTGGATACAATAAAATTGGCCCACAAAGTCATAAAAGTGGATTTTGAGGAGAAATATATTTTAAGACTGCAACACTCTAGAACACAAAAATTCTGAATATGAATAACTACTGTAATATCAAGTTTCTGGAGAAAGTAAAGTGTTTGTTCAAAAGAAAAAAAATGAGAGCTTTCAAATCAGTTATACCATTTTTAGGGGAGTTGAATTTTGATGTGCACATTGTTTACTGGTATCGTAAATTACAAAAATTCCTTGAGATACAATTTATTCTCTATGAACTATATAGGCTATTTCCACAAGCAACTAGTAGACTATATTGTAAATAAAAAAGTCCAGCAAAGTGCAGCCCAAATAAGAAATTAAGAATGAACTCGCAAATTTTAATTGTGGTTCGACGTCAGCTATAGAATATTTCTGAACTAGTGAAAATTTGTGCAAGACTGGGAGTTGAAACCGTATTTCTCATTTATGGTGAGTGGTGGCTTTAACCACTTTGGCTATCCAAGAACACCTCCAAGAGTGGCCTAAATCTCCATCTGTCCTATTCGTGAAGCCTGGGCTCCATCATGTGAACTAACAAAACTAGCAAAATTAAGTGAAGTAACTAGTTTGACTAAGGACAATTTTGTTGTATTGCTGGGGCATCTAATGATGTTTATAGAAAAGAGACTTACAAGGCTAGCACAGAACTGAGAAAAGTCTAAATAATTTAACTCATACAAATGTACTTGTTGTGAATGTCCTGCAACATCATGATTTATCAAGTTGGTCATGTGTGTTCTGCGAGATTAGTATCACAAACAAGAGTTTCATGGAAATATGTGCCCATGTCCAGAATACCGATGTTGTAGACATAAGCATTTTGGAACCAAGATTCTATATGGCTCATGGCCCTCATTTAAATGCATCAGGAAAGGAGTTACTTGCTGGTAAAATATTTCCTCGTATTTCGTGGAAAAAATGAAGAAACTAGGATTTTGGTGAGCAGCAAACAGTAAAACCATCAACGAGTTGAAAATTATGTAGTAGTTTAAACCAGGTGGCTAGAAAGTAACAATCAAATAGTAAAACAGACACAAATTTTGAAATGGTTCGAGCACCCAAGGTAAGTAGTATCTCTACAAACAAGTCTAATCTGCCTATATTTCATCAAAACATTAAGGGGCTTAGCAGCAGAGTAGATCAGCTATCAGTTAATATAAATGACAGAAATTGTATAAAAAATGCTCAAATATTGTGCTTTACAGAACATCATATCACAAGTGGCATTAACTTATTACATTTAGATTCTGACTACAACACTGCAAGCTCCTACCCTAGGGACAACAAGGAAAGAGGTGGTGTTGCTATTTTGATAAGGTCACATTTAGATCTATAGATGTAAGGAAATACTGTTTAGAGCAACTATTTGAAGCATGTGCAATAGAAATTACAGCAGATAGCTCCCCAATAATAGTAGTGGCAATTTACAGGATACCTGGATCTAACTTTAGGGTCTTTTTGGTTAAAATAGAATTATTGTTGTTGTTTTATTTTCTAAAATTAATGGAATTATCATTCTGGGGGATTTTAATGTAAACTTTTTAACTGAAAACAACAACAGAGTAAAGCTCCAACATCTTAAGCATTGCCAGCCACGGTGGTCTCGCGGTTCTAGGCGCTCAGTCCGGAACCGCGCGACTGCTATGGTCGCAGGTTCGAATCCTGCCTCAGGCATGGATGTGCGTGATGTCCTTAGGTTAGTTAGGTTTAAGTAGTTCTAAGTTCTAGGGGACTGATGACCACAGATGTTAAGTCCCATAGTGCTCAGAGCCATTTGAACCATTTTTTTTCTTATGCATTCATATAATCTCATTCCAGTAACTGACTTTTCCACTAGGATCACATCTGAGAGTCAGACTCTGATAGATAATATATTTATAGATTTAAGTAGGTACAATGGTTTCACTATCACCCCTGTCTTGAATAGATTGTCTGACCATGATGGACAACTCTGCATGACTGTAAACCCCTCAAGAAATTAATCCTCACCTGGAAGTCTATTGGATCAATGACTAGTGATGCACTGGAAGTTTTTAAACACAATGACTAGTGATGCACTGGAAGTTTTTAAACACAACAGATAGACTGGAGCCCAGTATACAAGGTGGATGAAGTTAATGCTAAATTTAATATATTCATAAATGAGTTCTCAGCTGTCTTTGAAGAGGTATTCCCAAAAAAGTTTGTTGGAAGAAATACTGGTACACCATTGAACAAAGCCTGAATCACAAAGGAAATTAAACAATCATGTTAAACAAAGAGGGAACTTTACATTGCACTTAGAAAGTCTAAGGACACAATGAAAACTGTCCATTGTAAAATGTACAGTAAGATACTAAAGAAGATAATATAAAAATCAAAAGCATTTTATTATGAGCAAGAAATTGATAACTCCCATAACAAAATGAGGACTATTTGGAATATTGTTAGAAGGGAGACAGGGAAAACCACAAGAACTTTTTAAGAACAAGCACTTCTTGTCAGTTTCAGAACAAATACGCTGTGAGGGCTATGTTAATGAAGTTCTGAGTCATATGCAAAAGACTATACCCAAACATACAGGTAAAATTCATATCAGACATGTCACAGCATCTGAAATTAGAAGAACGATCATCTCTCTCAAGAATACACATTCCACTGGTGTAGATAATATCTCTAGCAATTTACTAAATCAGAGCTGTGCTTCTATTAGTGATGTACTCAGCCACATTTTAATGCATCCCTATAACAAGAAACTGTGCCTGACAGAGACTCAAATGTACTGTTGTAAAACCCAATTTCAAGAAAGGTGACAAAACTGGAAGTCACAAATTACAGACCAGTTTCCCTTCTAACTGCTTTTTAAAAGATTCTGAAAAGCTTATGTATACGAGAATTTCCAAACATCTATAACAGCATTCAAATGAAACCCAGTCACTAGTGTAAAGTAATGGTAACAATTTTATTAACGCAAAAATTTAGTTATCTACAGTATACATACTCAAAAATAGTTGCCAAAACTGTCACCACATTTATCCCATTGCTACATTAGCCGGTCGATTCCATCCTTGAAGAAGCTAGTAGGCTGCTGTCGGATCCAGGCCTGGACCCAGTCACACGCTTCAGCGGTGCCCATGTTAATACCCAGTAACCTATGGATCCCGTCCACGATGATTCTACAGTTGTCCAAAACTAAAGCATTCACTTCCAGTGTGATGACACAATGAGCCTGTCCAGGACGAGCATCATCTTCTAGTGACTCGGGCCCCTCAAGGAATCGTTTGCACCATTCCACAACACTTGAATGACTCAGACTGTACTCACTGTACACAGCCTTCATCTGTTGATACATTTCATGGCCTCCAACTACCTCCACCACCAAAAATCGAATCAATCCTCATTGTTCCTGCTTACTTGCCTGCACGTTCAGTAGTGGATGATAACATGTGTGACCACCTTCTCTTCAGCTTGAAACCACACTGGCACTATGCGACATCAAACAGTGCACACGCGTCAGTCTCTCTACCAATAGATGGCACCACCATACCCGCAGTTACATGGTGCCACCTTACATGTAAGGAAAAGGTGGATGCACTGACCAGGTTTCATTTGAATGAACCTCATAGATAAATACAACATTCTCAGGAAAAGTCAGTTTGGTTTCCTAAAGGGTCTGTCAGTCGAACAAGCAATGTATTCTTTCACGAGTAAAGTTCTGGATTCAATTAATGACAAAGTGGTAACAATACGGTTATTTTGTGACTTGTCAAAAGCCTTTGACACTGTGAAGAACCAAATACTATCACAGAAAGCAGACCTATTATGAATAAGTGCTGTAGTAAATAAGTGGTTAGAATCATACCTCAAAGATAGAAAGTAGAAGGTAGTAGTAGATAGTACTGATGAGATCCATAGTGGTTTGTTTTCATCTGATTGGAGTACCATTAAATGTGGAATGCCCCAAGGATCTGTTCTTAGTCCTTTGCAGTTCCTCATATTTATAAATGATCTACCTCAATGTACAAAGCTACAGTGCCTTTTTACTATTTTTACAGGTGACACCAACATTATGATTGATGGTCATACATGTGAAGATCTTCAAGGATCTATTAAGAATATTCTTACTGATTTGGTGAAAAGATTTAGCATCAATGGACTCTCTATGAAATTCAATAAGACTAAATATATTCACTGCAATTGCTAAAACAGAGGATGAGTTAACTCTGAAGTGTGGCACAGAGTCAATAGAAAGAGTTGAAACAACTAAGTTCTTAGACGCTGTAATTGACTCTCATCATAAAATAAATCTCCAGAAGAGACTCAGCTCATCAGTTTTTGCCCTACACTTTCTCTCCAAGAGTGGAAATACAGACACAATGTAAGTAACATTCTATGGATATTTCCATTCTCTTATAACATATTGTATTATATTTTGGTGAAACCAGACACTAGCAAAGAAAATACTCTTGGTTCAAAAACGTGTTGTAAGAATAATGACTGGTGTATGCTCTACATGCAGTTGTAAAGAAATGTACTGGAAACTAAAAGTTCTTACTGTTACTTCCCAATACATATTTTCTCTTGTGTGTTTCATCTGCAAAAATACTGTGCTTTATAAAATAAATAGTGAATACCACAGATATGATACTAAGAGAATGTGTGATTTCTACAATGATTGTAAAAACCTGACTATGGTACAAAAAGGTGTGCTCTTCTCTGGTGTAAAAGTTTTTAATGCTCTCCCTCCACATATTAAAAACAAATTTGATAACTACTCCTCTTTTAGGGAGCGTCTGAAGCAATTTCTACTGGAATGGTCATTTTACAGTTTGGAAGAGTTTTTGAGCCACAATTAAAAAACCTAATAGATCTGTACAGCAGAAATTTTGAGTTGATATCCCATAATGTAAGTTTGAGCAATGATGTGGGTACTGTACTCATGTAATATTCATAGTTATTTTCACTGGTTTTGTATTTGTTTTTCACTTTCTGTGTCTAGTGTTTGCTGTAATCACACATTCTTACCACTTGTGTGTAATTCAAACATGGAGTATTACTTTTGTATGATTGATTGCTTTAATACGACCTATGTATTGGTATGGAATTTAATACTGTAGAGCAGTGTGAGACACAGCATTTATGATAAACAGCTATATTCAAATAAGAATGAACTACCAAATTATGATTCTGGTTATGCATCATCTGTAAAATATTTCAGAGCAAATGAAAATTTGTGCCAGGCCAGCGATCACCTCAACCACTTTGGCTATCCGAGCATTACTACAGGAGTGACCCAAATCTTGATTGTATGTACCTAGTCAGACCACAGTATTCAATATCTTAGTTGCTGTCAATGCTGTGCTATATTTTATAGAGATTAATTGGTTAGTTTCATGTTGTAATGCTCATTTTGCATCATAGAGTGTAATGATGTGGAATGAGTCATTCTAACTTCATATTGCAAATTAATTTCTATATATGGTTACATTCTGAAGATTTCTAAGTCCTTTTTTTCTTCAAAAAGAAAAATGATGTGCAGATGTTGTGAATTAGTAAGTCCTAACCCCCATCTTTTATACATATAGTAATAGAAATTCTTCTAGGAATAGAAGGAGTTGTCAATGAGAAACTTTCTCAGTGCATTTTCAAATGTTACTTTGTTGTCTTTGCTGTTTAATCATTATGCTAGTGTTGTAGTTAGGTTCCAAAATGATGAATGGTGTTGCAAATTTATATGTACTACTCTCTGGGCATTTACTATACTACTTACCAAATATATAACAGATATATGCTGCGCATATCTGTATGATAAGTACAAAGACTGAAGCATAATAGTATGCGTCCATTTGAAACTTCTCAGGAGTTGTAAGAGCCTCATCTAACACACTTGTACCAGCATCAGAACTTATTACCTGAAAGAGGATTATTCAACAAATAACCATAAACTGAAATTTCTTTAGTGTAAGACAAACTATAATGATTTCAGAAAGTTTAGTCTGCTCATAAATAATATTTTTCACTTAGCTATAAAATACTCACTTCAATCACTGTTATTTTATGTGGTCCAAAAGCTGTAGGAAGCAGACTGAAGAAATTATTTACATTTTCATTCTGCAGAGCAAGGATTACCAGTATAGACACAAAGAAGCACAGTATTTTCCAGCATGATATAAACAGATAATTGTAATAACGTGTTGCTGATAGTCTCTTCATTATTTGATGCAATGGCTTCACAAAACCTGAAAAACATTAAGAATTAACTCTGATTAAGGCTCGAATTCAATTTTTGCAAAATGCAGGAAATATGAGAGATTCATATACAATATTTTTTATCAGTATGATTATGTACTTTAGCTGATAAGACTGTGAGACATAGTGTGCACAAAAATGATCAGTAGCTCATAAGAACTGCATTGGCACTTCCTGTAATTGACTGACAGTAAAATACATTAAACTGGTAACAATATTATCTTACAAACCCTGAGGTCTCATTATTCACCAAAAGCCCAGTACAGATGGATATTCAAAAGAAAAGTCCAAGACAAATATAAGAAAGAGTTAACAAGAGGAAAGAATAAAAAATAATTATAACAACAGAAACTGCAAAAAAATTTCGAAGGTACAATAAGAGTGACTGACTGGCTGGCCTTTATTTATCTTCAGGAGTCAAAATCTCAAGTACTGCCAAGAGAAACACTTACAGCAGAAAATACTAATCCCTAATTTTGAAACCTACATTTTTTCTTTGAGGAGGGAAAGGAATTGGTTCGGGAAGACCAGAAAAGAGGGGTGGGGGCTGGTCCCTCAGAGTCTTGTTTTCAAAAGGCATCAAGGAAAATGTATCATAGTCAGTAGGAGGTCAAAGACAGTACACAGATAAGAACTGTGCCAGCTTCAATTGGCAGAGACAGAAAGGGATGAGTGAAAAGTAAATATGGATTAAAAAGGCAGGGAAATGCAAAGTATAATAAACAATGCAATTAAGAAATAGAAAGGATGGGAAATTTAGAGGGGGGGGGGGGTTGGCTCACAGAAAAATAGTAATGAAAAAATTAAAGTAAATATGTAATTAAGTAAATAATGAAATGCTACAATTGGGGTTTGTTTATAGAAGTTGAGTCCAGGAGAGTTACAGGAGGAGAATATATGTTGGAGAGCAAGTTCACATGTCCCAAGTACAAGGAAACCAATACTAAGCAAGGATTGCAGGGTAAGTATACAAATTTGGATTTGAGGGATGATTGATTGATTGATTGATTGATTTATTTATTTATTCATCCATAGAACAATATACATTGCATGGATATCATCAAATGATTGTAAAATACTTCTTATAAAATAAACATGTCTCTTTACAGTATATAAAGCTCCTATACTTAGTTCTACTTTTCTAATCATGTCAAGTTAAATTTGTTATGCAGTACAATGTTCATGAACATTAATCTATAGTTATTTTAAATATTCCTCTGCAGTGTAATGGCTATTATCTAGTAAATATTTTTTTAGCCTTTGACTAAAGGTATGGGGATCATTTACATCTTTTATTTCTAGTTGTAATCTGTTGTACAATTTAATACCATGATATAAAACACTATTTTGAGTTTTTGACTTGTTTATTCTGTTTAGATGTAAACAGTGTCTGGATTTGGTTCCATGGTCGTGAATTGTGCTGTTTGTGGTATACAGATTAATGTTTTTCCTTATATACATTATGTTTTGATAAATATATTCACATGGAACTGTCATAATTTCTAACTTTTTGAACAACTCTTCACAGTGTGCCCTGTTACTGCTATTTGTTACTATTCAAACAGCTCTTTTCTGTATCTTGAAAATAGTTTGTATGTTTCCAGCACTTAACCCCCAAAACATTATCCCATAACTGAGGACTGAATGCATGTACCCAAAGTAGGCTACTTTGAGAGACGAAATATTGCACACTGGTGCAAGGATTCGCAGGGCGTAACATGCTGAAGATAGCCTCTTTGCTAAAATTCTCACATGCCCTATCCATTTTAGCAGACAGTCCACATTCATCGCCAAGAATTTGCTGCCTGTTACACAATCAAGTACCTCATTGTTTACTTTCAGTGTAATGTCAATGGGTTTTTTATTTAGTTGGAAGTTTATACAGTTTGACTTTTTGACATTTAGAGTTACTTTATTCTTTAGTGACCAGTTGTGGATGTCTCTGAGAGCTTCATTGGATTTTTCTATTAACAGTGTTGAGCTTTTGTCTGTAATCACTACAGTGCTGTCATCAGCAAATAGTATTTTTTCCCCATGCCTGATGCTCTGTGGGAAATCATTTATATATACAAGGAAGAGGATTGGGCCCAGTACACTTCCCTCGGGGACTCCTGTATTAACATATATTGGATTGTATAAGTGTTTTACTACCAATCTTTTGCAAATATGTGAGATTTCAACTTTTTGCACTCTGTTTTCCAGGTATGATTTAAACAATTGCTTTGCTGTGCCCCTTATTTCTAATAGTTCTAATTTGTGTAATAAAATTCTGTGGTCAGCTGTGTCAAAAGCCTTTGACAAATCCAACAAAATGCTTATTGCATTCTCACCCTTGTCTAATGCTTCTAGTACGACTTTGGTAAACTGTGCTATGGTAGTCTGTGTACTTCTTGTGGGCCTGAAACAAAGTTGATAATTGCAGAGAAGATTAAATTTTTCTACGTAGTTCATTAGCCTATTTTTCAGTATGGTTTCTATTATTTTGGAAATACAAGATAACAAGGAAATTGGTCTGTGGTTTTCTACATTTTTGCATCACCATTTTTTTGTAGTGGTATTACTTTTGCTTGCTCAGTTATCAAGGAAAGCAGCCAGATCTGAAAGATTTATTAATTATTATTGTTAATGGGGTTTTTATGTTGCGTATACATTTCTTTAGCACACTGACTGGGATCTCATCCAACCCTGTGGATTTTTTATTCTTTAGATGATGTATCTTCTGTGCCACCTCTTGCTCCGTTGTTGTAAAGGGCACCATTGATTGTGGTGGCTGGTCCTGTTGGTGTAGAACATATGTGTCTGGAATTTTCTCTTGCAATTTCTTAGCAATCCCACCAAAGTATTCATTCACAAAGTTTGCTAGTTCCTTTGGGTTGCTGGTAGTGGAGAGGGATGTGCTGTGGTAACGTATCTAAAATATTTGCACCTGAGTCTTCCCATTGATTTATCTTTACTCTTCACTTTGCCTGTGTCATCTCTGGTCTGAAGCTGACATATTGCTTATGAACATACTATCTCTGACCTTTTAGTCTCTCTCTGATACCTGTCCTTCATCTTTGTTTATCTTTGTCCTTACTGCAGGTGGGCACTATCATCCTGCAGCTGAGTGACCTACCTTACCTTTTTAACTTTCCTTCTCTCCCCCCCCCCCCCCCCCAAGGAAGGAGTTAATAATGCCAAAAGTGAGGATGTTGTCATCATTTTTACTTTTATGTGTACCTGTCTGCAGCACTAAACTTTTTGCTTCCTGAAGGTAGGTGATGTCCATCAATTTGGGCACATGCTCAATTTCAATGGCTGCTTCACAGCCCATACCATCAATATCCTTCCCCCAAACAGCAGCTTTTTAGAGCTGCATAGATAGCAGTTGTCCTTGCTACACATCCTTTCTTACCGTAATCCTCCTCAATCTCCACTAGACTCCTGCCCCACACACATCTCCACCCCCCCCCCCTCCCCTCAGGACCCCAACTTTACTCAGCCTGCACCCAGACCCTCCCATTCACAGACTCCCCTTCCTCTGTTCTATCACCCACTCCTAATTCACAATATGAGAGCACAGATATTGATACCACTACTACGTATCAAATTTACCCCCACTTATCTCTCTGGTCTGAGGATCACAGTTGATGCATGGATGTCCTGTTAGCTAGCAGTGGGGTAAGCTTTTTGACACTTGCTGAAAAGTTAAGCAAGTGATCAGTCGGCAGGTGAGATCTTGGAATGAATGTGTGCAAGTTGGGGTACAACCTCGTTGACACAAAGGTTATTGTGAATCATTTATTCTAAGTAATATTGTGCTGTCCAAATAAGTATTTCTTTTTTTCTAACAGTGATCAAACTGACTTTAAAAGAGCAATGGCTAACTAGCACAACAATGTGAATGGCATGTGTGTTCCTGTAGCTACGTGATGTTTTAGATTGACATAGGGAGTGTTTTTATGGACTGAATATACAGTAAACTCAGTATTACCTATAAAATGTTTATTTCCAAGAGCCTTATTCATTATAGAATGTTTATTGAGAAAGTTATACTGAAGAGAGGAAGTCGAAGTGAGAGGACACCTATCATACACACATGGTGAAAAATGCTATTACAGTAATACGTGTACTGTGGGAGTAGCTTTGTCTGGCAATGCTGTGGGAAGACAATCCAGTGCTGATTACAAACAACAGTAATCCACAGATCACGCAAAAGGACATAAAATAGGGGCTCCCTTGTGACATGAGTGTTTCAGTCTTCAGATGGGACAGCTACAAAGAAGTGGAAGAAGAGTCCATTTACAGCTGCAGGGTGTATACGACCCAGGACAACTGGGAGATCCAGTAAAAACCCGGGAATTTTTTCATCTGGGAGAAATCTGGGAAAAGCCCGGGAATTTTTTAGAATTCCAGGAATTTTTCATTGTTTTAGTTTTCAGTTACATTTTTGTGATTTTGACTGGTAAGAACCAATACTCTAACAAAGGATATTACTGTATCTTGCTTCTGCAGAATAATACTGCAGCAACAAAACATGAACAACAGGAAAAAAAAAAAAACGAAAATAAAACTTAAGTTGCAAAGGAAATATGCCATATACAACAATAAAACACAGTGCTTCTACAAGTGTCTGCCAACAGCAAAGTGTGTCAGAGGCTTTAGGAAGACTATGCAAGGCTTCCTAACAACAAATTACCTCTGATGAGCGTGATGTGACAGCTTTTTACATTAGATTCATTTGAGCAGTTGCGGGCGGGCTCTTGTGCATGCGCAGTTGAGTCGCGTATGAGTAGTACCTTCTCCCGCTCCTGGCTGTAGATGTGTGGCTGGGCGCCACTATCTAGTATTGCCCCGGTTCGGGAATATCCGAGATCCAGGGATGATCCACAGAGCAGTCTGAGTTGCAATGGGGAGGTGGGTAGTCTCCACGTAACCCGTGTTTACGTTTAGTGATTTTGCTGTTTCCTCTTCATTTATAGCTCTCACATTAAATGAAAACAATACAGATTTCTGGGGCTGGGAGCTATCAAATGAATTAAAATATGTTCGCATAACTATGGAAGGCTAAAATATGTTATTAGTTTCAGGTTTTATTTTCACCTTTATGACAGTCAATGACTAATTGCCTTGCAGAACAATGAAGTTATTTTTGTCAGTTTGCTAAAAAGATTTGGCTTTTATTAATCTTTTGCACTGAGGCAATTTATTTGAAATGAAGTGTTTAATTTCACACTGTTGGCTAATTTCAACTGTTCGCTGCATTTCAAGTGCACGTTTTCCATATTCTAGCTCTTATGGCATTATGCCATAATAAAGAACCAAACATGAGATAATACGGTACTGGTACTCAAGAAAATGTACATCCAGTTCTGGATACATGAATGTGCACTTTAAGCCGAATTATGCATTTTAGTATGGTTTACGGAATTCCGATTCTCTTGAAGTATCCTCTGATGTCTTGTTTCTTTTATGACACAATGCAATATCTTTTAATATTTTATACATACGAACATGCGGGCTTCCTGCATCATCGTAGCTGCGCAAGCACAGTGACACCTGTTACCTGGCACACTCTGGCAACTGCTGAAATGAACCAATTTCTAACAGGTCATGGGAAAATATTGCTAATGGTGGTTTGAAAAGTATTACTTTCAAAGTAAATTTCCTTTTACGCAAGATGAACTATGTGTGAGATGGACAATGAATTTCTTAAATCACAGAGCGTTTGACTCTCGTTTAAAAATCAACTCTTTGAGGATGACCATCTAGAAGAATTTTGAGCCCAGAAGATCAGACATATACGTCATTAAAAATTTTACTGGCACATTTGTGTGGTGTATCTTAAAATGTATCATGCGCAAAAAATATCAACATTACATGTTTATTAATCTTAGAGACCAATATTATATGTGAAAGCTTTGTTTTTCTTGTAGCAACACTATGTATATTAATTTAAACCATTAACTGTTCTTATTTGTGTGTTCGTGCTGCTTACGAGTGGTCTCGCTATTGGCTGACTACATCACGTGTTGTATGCTGTCATCAGCTGGTGAGATCACGTGACGTGAGCTATGACTGGCTTACAAAAGCGCGTCGCAATCTCAATTTCTAGGCTTCAGAAAGTAACATGTTGTGCTTGGTGAAATTCAAATTTATACCGTCGTAACACGAAAATATGCAACGTACATGTTGCTGCGCATCAAAGATCTTTCCAAAACATGTTTTTTTTTCCCCCTGAGTTTCGTTTTCTAAAGTGTTGGGAAATTCTACGTCAGTGTACAAAACCATATACATTCAAAGAATTGATAAGTTTTACAGTGCCGAGGAAAAATATACTGTCACTTAACACAAAAAAGTGTATTTTCACCTAGGAGAAAGTCTATTTTCAACCAGGAAAAATGCGGGAATTTTTTTTCCCTGTCCATGTATACACCCTGAACTGGTTCCTTAAACAGGATGAAAGTGTATCAATTCCTGGATGCAGATACTATAAAGAAAAGGAAAATGAGCCTTGCGAAGAATTTGAACTAAAAGCTGTGAAGGTAACAAGGGAACAGAGAAGATTGAAGAAGAAGGATGACCACGTGATGACTAAACTTCAAATGTGCCGATGGAACATCAGAGCACACAGCAGCCACTGGCAGCAGAAAGTGATAAATGCGAGTATCAAATGTGCTGTCGATGTGTAATTAGAAATGCTGCAGTAAGCAATAGTAGTGCTATAATTGCATGTGATGAAACTTCGTGTGGGAAAACTGTAACAGTTTCATGCATTGGGTAATATTTTCTGGATCAGTGTTTGTCAATGTAGAAATTTTAAATGGAGCCATCAGTACCAACAAATTGTCAAACAGAAAATGTAAGTAATGTGGAATTTATGCAAACAAACAGTAATAAGGACCATAGTGCAGAAACTCAAGCACTCCCCAAATGATAAGATGAGAAAACATAGAGGCAGGAAGGTCAAATATGCAGAACTACCAAAGACATGATTAGGAAGGAGCCCAAATTTAATAGATAGTGTAGCAGAACTTACAGAAAAGAACATAAATGAACTGGAAGAAAAAACTAACAAATTTAATAGATAGTATAGCAGAACTTAACAGAAAAAACATGAATGAATTGGAAGAAAAAACTAACAAGTGGAAAGCAACTCAAAGAAACTCGAAGAAAACATTGACAGACAAGAAAATAACTCTCATAAAATTGAGGAAGAAATTGACAAGAATGAGAGTAATATAAAGAAAATTGAAATAACAATAAAAGTCTCCAATGGAAAATTGAGAACAGATTTGAAATTCGAATTTCAAACAGTAAGACAATGTAGCAAAACAATGGTTAAGTTATGCGAAACTATTTATGATGTGATAAACAGGAGGAGGTTCAAAATAGGAACAGAGGAGGAATACAAAGATTCAAAATGATAGTGAAAATTATAAAGAAAAAACACAGATACATCACAAATAATGAGAGTGTCAGCAAGTAGTGCAGAAGCTGTAGTTGAGAAAACACTAATTGAAGAACTCATGGAGAAGTAGGAAAAAGTAGATTGTTTTTCAAAGAAGGAAGATGATAATTATGATGATGAGGGGAAGGAAGAATATGATAAGGAAATAGAAGAAAACATTGGCAACTTAATAAAGACCCACAAAAAATATCACGAGAGGTCAACTCAGTAAGTTCAAAAGTTGGCATCTCCAAATGCCTGCTCTTTAATTGCGTACACTTACTACACAGAGTTACAACAGCTACAAAAATGCAGAATGAAGAAAATGGTGTATGGGGTCCTGGAAAATAAAAGTAAAAAGTGGACTGTTTGGTTGGCATCACATGACACAAATGCAAACAGTCTTGTTTAAAAATGATGACTAGAAGAAGAAAGTGACAGAGACACTAGATAGTGAGTGACAGCAGTGAGGAAGCCTTATTTTCATTGTTTGATTGACTGTCTTTATTTTACAAGCAGTGGGCTAGTGTGCAGTGCTTTTATGTGTATTTTGGATAACATTTTCTTATTACCATGTTTAATATGGAGAAAATACTTGAAGAGTATCATGTCAGGATGCAGAGAGTTATAATTTACATAAAAGTGCAGCAAAACACATCAGGATAGCATGCATCAGAGGCCATGCATTGTATTAAACTGGACAGATAACATGCAAGGCATGTTTTTTTCCCCACGTAAAGAGCTAGAGAACAGAGTGAGTGAGTCATATTGAGATGGTGCGGCACTGCAGCAGCATAGGCAGCAACTGGCATTGCACAGAGTGGCTGTAAGCACTAGGTGACGTGAGGAACTTCAGACTTGGTGTCAGTGATAACCACTTGATCAGCTGAGCACAACACTTGGCAGGAGAAGTGGCACCACACGGAGGCATTATGTGAAATGTCGGCTAGCTGCTTGTCACACTGTTCAAGTGAGACTATGCAAGGAACCCATTGCGTATGATATTACATCCCTGTGTGTTTAATATCTTCTTATTTCAGACATTTGCATTTAGTATGTATAGTGCAGTAATTTCAAACAATGGTAAACCCAAGATGGAATGTAACAGTATTATGGAAAGGATAGTTGCTACTCACCTTATAGCAGATATTCTTAGTCGCAGACAGGCACAATGAAAAGACTGCCGGAAAGTGAGGTTTTGGCCGACAAGGCCGTCATCGAAAATAGACAACATACACATACATGCAGAATCATGCAAACATAACTCACACACATATGACCACAGTCTCTGGCAGCAGAAGTCACACTGCGAACAGCAGAGCATGATGGGTGAGGCAGTCGGGTGGTAAGGATAAGGAGGAGACTGGGGTGAGGAGGGGGAGAATTCTCAGTAGGGATGGGGGATGGAAAAGTGCAGCTTGTGAGAACTTACAAGGATAACTGGAGAGAGGGCAGGGCAGCTAGGTGCAGTCGATAGATTAGACAGAGATTGGGGTGGAAGTGAGGGCAGTAAAAAGACTGAGGGTGCATTGGTTGAATAGAGTCCTATGTAGTGCAGGAATGGGAACAGGGAAGAGGCTAGGTGGGTAAGGACAATGATAAACAATGGTTGAGGCAAGGAGGATTACGGAAATGTAGATTATATTGCAGGGAAAGTTCCCACTTGTGCGATTCAGAAAATCTGGTGTTGGTGAGAAGGATCCAGATGGCACAGACTGTGAAGAGTCACTGAAATGTAGAGTGTCATGTTGGGCTGTGTGCTCAGCAACAGGATGGTCCAGCTGTTTCTTGGCCACAGTTTGTCAGTGGTCATCAAATGGACAGAAAGCTTGTTGGTTGTCATGCCCACGATGAATGCAGCACTGTCGTTACAGTCAGCTTGTAGATCACATGACCGGTTTCACAGGTAGCCCTGCTTTTGATGGGATAGGTGGTGTTTGTGACCAGACTGGAGTAAGTGGTGGTGGGAGGAGGTATGGGACCAGTGTTGCATCTAAATCTAGTACACAGATATGAGCCATGAGGCAAGGGGGTGGGAGCAGGGGTTGTGTAAGGATGGACAAGGATAGTGTGCTGGTTCAGTGGTTGGCAGAATACCACTGTGGGAGGGTTGAGAAGGATAGTGGGTAGGATATTTCTCATTTCAAGACACGATGAGAGGTGTCAAAACCCAGGCAGAGAATGTAATACAGTTGCTCCGCTCCTGGGTGGTACTGATTCAAGAGGGGAATAGTCCTCTGTGGCTGGATTATGGGACTTTGGGAGGTGGTGGGTGACTAGAAAGATAAGGTACAGGAGATTTGTTTTCATCCAAGGTGGGAGGGTAATTACAGTATGCAAAGGCCTCAGAGAGACCCTCGGTATATTTCAAGAGGGGCTGCTCGTCACTAAAGATGTGATGACCATGGATGGCTAGTCTGTATAGAAGGGACTTCTTGGTACGGATTGGGTGGCAGCTATTGAAGTGGAGATATCACTGGTGTTTGTTAGGTTTGATAAGGCCAGAGGTACTGATGTAGCCATCTTTGAGCTGGAATTCAACATCCAGGAAGGTGGCTTTTCAAGTTGATTAGGCTCATGTGAAGTGAATGGGGGATAATGTGTTGAGTTTCTGAAGGAATGTAGATAGAGTGCCCCCAACTTCGATCCTTTGACCTTTCTGCTGGAAGAAGGAGCCACTGGCTCCAAAAGTTTTCATAAGTAAAACCATTCTTTATGTGTGTATTCCCCTGATGCTGCTTGGTGAGTAGGTTTTTTTGTCTATCCAATTACATTATATTGTCAAAATGTGTGTTTCAGAGAGAGAGAGAGAGAGAGAAAAGAGAGAGCAAGTGCATGCATGTGCATGTGTCCGTACTCAAGCTCAGTCAAGGATTTATGCAAAAGCCAGTGAAGTGTAAGCTTGTCGAATACTTAGTGGCTTTATTATTCGGTGAGTTGTTACTTTTTATTCCTCTACACATAGCCGGCCAGTGTGGCCGAGTGGTTCTAGGCGCTTCAGTCTGGAACCGCACGACGGTCGCGGCTTTGAATCCTGCCTCGGGCATGGATGTGTGTGATGTCCTTAGGTTAGTTATGTTTAAGTAGTTCCAAGTTTAGGGGACTGATGACCTTTGATGTTAAGTCCCATAGTGCTCAGAGCCATTTGAACCAATCCTCTACACATACATAAAGTAGTTCCTGTAAATGCTGATGCAAGCAGAGTAGCACTATTCGCAATTTGTGGTTAGTATACTTTAATAGAAGTTGTCCATAGTGTCTGCCTCTGCCTGTTAATGTTTAACTTGACTACTTTCACATTCCTGTAGGCTCTTCATCTTCATGAGGTTTGTGAAACATGATATGTGACTGACTGACTTAATGAATAAATGATTGGTCTTGCTTTTTGTGCTCTTGAAACGGATTGCTAACAATGATGGTCATAATTCCACCCAGAGTAAAATCTGTGCATCAGTATTCGGTTGCTTATTTTTATTCCTTTTATTTTTTGATACTGTTAAAGATATTCAATGTGTTAAAGGATACAAAAGAACAATCTAACACATGTAACAGTGCCAACACAAGCTGAGTTGGTGGAAGTGCACAGTAACAATGCACCACCATATGAAAGTGGTTAGGTGGTGCATATACACTCCTGGAAATGGAAAAAAGAACACATTGACACCGGTGTGTCAGACCCACCATACTTGCTCCGGACACTGCGAGAGGGCTGTACAAGCAATGATCACACGCACGGCACAGCGGACACACCACGAACCGCGGTGTTGGCCGTCGAATGGCGCTAGCTGCGCAGCATTTGTGCACCGCCGCCGTCTGTGTCAGCCAGTTTGCCATGGCATACGGAGCTCCATCGCAGTCTTTAACACTGGTAGCATGCCGCGACAGCGTGGACGTGAACCGTATGTGCAGTTGACGGACTTAGAGCGAGGGCGTATAGTGGGCATGCGGGAGGCCGGGTGGACGTACCGCCGAATTGCTCAACACGTGGGGCGTGAGGTCTCCACAGTACATCGATGTTGTCGCCAGTGGTCGGCGGAAGGTGCAGGTGCCCGTCGACCTGGGACCGGACCGCAGCGACGCACGGATGCACGCCAAGACCGTAGGATCCTACGCAGTGCCGTAGGGGACCGCACCGCCACTTCCCAGCAAATTAGGGACACTGTTGCTCCTGGGGTATCGGCGAGGACCATTCACAACCGTCTCCATGAAGCTGGGCTACGGTCCCGCACACCGTTAGGCCGTCTTCCGCTCACGCCCCATCATCGTGCAGCCCGCCTCCAGTGGTGTCGCGACAGGCGTGAATGGAGGGACGAATGGAGACGTGTCGTCTTCAGCGATGAGAGTCGCTTCTGCCTTGGTGCCAATGATGGTCGTATGCGTGTTTGGCGCCGTGCAGGTGAGCGCCACAATCAGGACTGCATACGACCGAGGCACACAGGGCCAACACCCGGCATCATGGTGTGGGGAGCGATCTCCTACACTGGCCGTACACCACTGGTGATCGTCGAGGGGACACTGAATAGTGCACGGTACATCCAAACCGTCATCGAACCCATCGTTCTACCATTCCTAGACCGGCAAGGGAACTTGCTGTTCCAACAGTACAATGCACGTCCGCATGTATCCCGTGCCACCCAACGTGCTCTAGAAGGTGTAAGTCAACTACCCTGGCCAGCAAGATCTCCGGATCTGTCCCCCATTGAGCATGTTTGGGACTGGATGAAGCGTCGTCCCACGCGGTCTGCACGTCCTGCACGAACGCTGGTCCAACTGAGGCGCCAGGTGGAAATGGCATGGCAAGCCGTTCCACAGGACTACATCCAGCATCTCTATGATCGTCTCCATGGGAGAATAGCAGCCTGCATTGCTGCGAAAGGTGGATATACACTGTACTAGTGCCGACATTGTGCATGCTCTGTTGCCTGTGTCTATGTGCCTGTGGTTCTGTCAGTGTGATCATGTGATGTATCTGACCCCAGGAATGTGTCAATAAAGTTTCCCCTTCCTGGGACAATGAATTCACGGTGTTCTTATTTCAATTTCCAGGAGTGTATTTCCATTGTGATCAGATGAGTTTGAATGTCAAAGAACAAAGTGACAGATCATCTCACTGTGAAGAGTTGGTAATGAAAAGAGAACCACAAACACTGGTGCTTGAAGACTAGCATATCACATATGAAGTGATAGTGAAAAAAGCGAAAGTCAGTCATGGATCAATTTTTGACATCTTGTACGTTTTGAATGTGATGAAGGTCATCACCTCCTGAGTTCTGCAGCTGCTCACACCTGTTCAAAAAGCCTGCCAAACTGAGCCAGTAGTGGAAATGTTTCACTTGTTTCAGGCTACTTAATCACCATGAGTGAGTGCTGCGTATATCACTTTGGCCCTAAGACAAAGAAACAAACTAAGGAGAGCAAACTTATGTATTTACCACCACAAAAAAGCAAGTGGTGCTGAGTGTTTTTTGGGTCTGTTGTGGTGAGATTCTAACAGGTATGCTTGCTCAGGGTAAACCATCACATTAGCACACTTGAAAATCTCCTTACAAGGTGACAGTAGACTATCAAGATGGCAACGTCATAGGAAGTGGGCCAAGGGCATGCCTCTTCTCCGTGACAACACCCCAGTTTATTCTGCACAGGAACAGTCACAAATGCTGCTTATTTGCACTATCAAATTTTGTCTTCAACTCCCTCATCATACTCTCCTAACATAGCAACAATTTTCTTCTTTCTCTTTCTTCAATAAATAAACCCTTGTTTGGCAGGCATTTCCAGTTAAAGTGATTCCTGAATAGCCAAAATGCAGAGTTCTACAACCAAGGTCTCCACCAAGTCATACATTGTTGGGAAAATGTGTCACACTGAAGGGTTAATATGTAATTTTTATGATTACAGCTTGAATTTTTTTGGTGGTAGTAAAAATTTAATGACAAGTCCTTGTACATGCATCCTGGAGAGTTCTTTACCATTATATTAGTCATGAAAATCTTAAAATGTAAATTATATTCAGAATCAATTTTCACTCTTCGGTAGTGTGTCCACTGATTTGAAACTTTGTGGCAGTGTAAAACTGTGTGTGCTGGACTGAGACTCAAACCTGGGACCCAGACTTGCGTCCTGGTCCAGTACCCAGTTTTAATCTGCCAGGAAGTTTCAGTACTTTAGACGCTTGTAACAGTGTCCATTACCAATTCCAGGTAAAGTACAAGGGGTGTGGTTAAATGTACTGGACAATGACTTATGATCCCAGTAAGATTTATATTTTCATTACTACAAAGATTGGGGATCGTTGTAGCTGACGTGGTTGACATAAAGCCTTTGATTAGTCATTTCATCAGTAATCATTACAGTTTATAAATTCCTTTTAATTTTTTTTAGTAATGTATGTCTGCTAAAAACAAAGGTAAGGCCAGTACCTAGGATGATGATATATTTGAGATATCTCATCATCAATTTTTAGTGTTGAGGGATTTAGTTCAGTTGTTTGTATTAAATGCTGCTGTAACATAACATCATAGTTTTATAGGAAAAAATTCATTACCTACACAACCAAAGGTAAATGCCATTTCCTGTTAATACAACTCTCTGTAGAGTGGCCACTATCAAAAACCGGTTGAGTGATCATTACAAAAGTATTGTCTGGGAATGGTGGCTGGCTTCTATCACATCCTACATCATCCAAAATGTTCAAAGAGATTAACCTTGTCTGTTCAAATGGAAAGTTAATAAATTTGTACTGTCAGAAACCTGGTCGGAGTTTTATAATGTTTGCTGAACCAGTTTATTAAAAATGCAAGCATTAGGATAACAGGTCGTTTCTTTCAGTCTTAATAATATTGCAAGTTATTGCAAAAAATTCTGTATCCTCTCAAGTGAAAGTAATGAACAGTGTGATATCAGTACTTTAACTTACCTAGAGGAGCTTTTTCTGTTGCAGAAATATAATTTTCCCACCATCCACATGAAATAAAGATAGTTGTGACTGGAATCAACCACAACTGAAGTTTTTCACTTCCTTCTAACATTGGCCATACTACAAATCCTGTAGCCTGAATGGCTGTAGCAGCAACATCAGCAACTAATTTAATAGGACGTCCTGGCTCATTCATATTTCTTGAGGCAATAGCTGTGAAGTTGCAAATTATGTATTATGACCGCAGTTCAAATTGTATGATATATTTAATAACATGAAGTTAATGTATAAATAGAAACAATTGAAAGCCCAGTATTGAAAAACAACAATATGAAAATAATAGATTGCTACTCACTATATAGAGGAGATGCTGAATTGCCAACAAGCAAAACCAAAGAGACTGCTAAAATATTAAAGCTTTCAGACAAAGCTAGCTAGCGTCCTGAGACAGTTGCAGTGTGTGAGTTGTGGCTGTGTCAATATGTGTTTGTTTTCTACTGCAGAAGGACTTTTTCCAAAAAGCTTTAATATTTTAGCAGTCTTCATCACTGTGCCTTCCTGTGACTCATTGTGTCTTCTATATCATGAGTAGCAGAGTTATGCTTGTGTGAATGTGTGTTGTGTCTTTTCTACGGCAGAAGAGGGACTTTGTTCAAAAGCTTTAATATTTTAGTAGTCTTTTTCATTGTGTCTTTGAGTCAATGCATCCTCTATATGGTAAGCAGTAATATTTTCCAAATTGTTGTTAATGTATACATACAGCTATTTAGAAATATTACTTAAGAAATAGGCATTTCAGTCAGATTTCACAATCCTAAAATTCATAAGACTCAGTTTAAAATACTGAAAATTTTAGTTAGTCTATAATTCTTTTCCCAAATGTACAATGCCTACAGCTTTTAGATGTTGATAATTTACAATAAATTTTTCTATTCTTATTACTTAAATGAAATACTCTTTCGAAGCATTGCCAGAAGGTACAGAAGGTATGGAATAGCAAAAACACGGCACTGTGATTCAGATTTTCAAATTACCCACCTGAACTTCCACATAAAATCTATGAACATAATTAGTTTTTTTAATGTGAAATATTTTGCACTGCATATCCCATCCCATCCCTACAAAATGCACCATCACATAAAATGCAATTCATCTCTGGTAGTATTACATACAAAATAAAATAACTGTCTTATATCCTCCCATATACATGAACATTAGCAGTCCCATAAAATGTCAAAACATATTTTCATAGGTAACTGAAATGTTATCAGTTTAATGACAACATGAAAAAATATAAATTAGTGAAGCTATAACATCCTATGAGTTAGTAACCATTTCCAACTCACAGCAATAAATAATTATTTCATTCCTTTAACAAATGCTAGCCTCCTCTGACAGTGCATAAACAGCTATTCTGATCACTTCTTGGATTTAAAAAAGTGTATATGTCAATGTGTTCAACAAGAAACTTACCAAGCACACCAGGAATAAAGCAAAAGCAGTTTGTCAACATGACACCCTTCAGCACATCAAGATTGGGCAGAATTACAAAGAAAAGAAGTGCCATGCCTATTGTGTGAAACGTCTCCATAAAGAAGGCAATAAGGAACTCTGGTAGGGATGGTTTTGCTACAGTTTTAAAGAAGCACATTCGTGATGCACGGATGAATGTGCCTAGTTCTGGGACAGCATATGCAATCAGTATACACCACATCCATGCCACTCTTTCTTCTTCAGGTAATTCTGCAGCAAATTGTTTTTCACCACCTGCAAAATTATATTCCCCTGTAATTTTTGTTTTCTGAAAATAATTCTTACATTTTAAAAAATAATTTTCAAGTAAGTTATATTTTTGATTACTGCACATTTTAATGAAAAACACATCTCTCAGTCTGTCTTTCATTTTGAGGAAGAAGTCATAATGCTAAACTTTCAATACAGTGCACATATTTAAAGATTGTTTGTTTAGTACCTGCACTGGCGTGACAATGCTGCTACACTACACTGGTCGGTTCAGGCACTTCACAGGCTGGTAATGACCAGGGGAGAGGAGGCAGAAGAGTAGGACGAGGAGGAGGAGGAGGAGGGCAGATCAAAATCCATGGGCTCCACATTAGCAGGTGGAAATGCAAGTCTCACTGAGGCCCCCAGGCTGCAGGCAATGAGAGGACAGTGGAGGACACAGCACTGGGGAAGCACACAATTGCATGTGGTAGCCTGTTCCCATAACAACATCATGACCAACCTTATCACCTGATAGATCATAAGATTGGTGGTGATGTCCAAACAGAGTGAGGGACAACTGATTTGCATCACAGGTCAGCTGATCCCTACTCACATCCACCACAAACAACTGCCGACTTCTGTGGCTCACCATGAAACCCGGATACTCAACCCTGCTGCCAGGACTGGGCCTAATTGGCATTGTGGGAAGAGGCAGACTCTGTTGGTCCTGAATATATGCACAAAGTTCTCCATCTCCAAGTTAGAAGCCTGATGAAATGGGGCAGTAGTCAGATGGCAGATACCATTACAAATGCAAGTCTTCAAGCAACTGCAACACAAATTGCCTACTGTTATTGGAGACTGCAGTCCTGGAGAATCTCTCAATGGCAAAAATAACCGACAATGCACAAACAATGGCAGTCTACAATGTGGAGGACAGTTTGGCCCACTGCTGATTGAACTCTGGATTGGACCCCACCAGAAGCCGTGAGAACGCATCAACAGTGGCATGGTTGGCACAGGAGTGATAATGAATTTCGTTGCAATAGGCACTGAGAAAGAGGGTCCATCTCTGCAATTGGTGGGCAGTACTATGTGGCAGCTTGGAATGAGGGCCAAGGAAGGAAACCAGTGGCTTTTGTTTGTTGGTGAATAGGAACCTTGCCCCATACATGAAAATGTGAAACTTTTTAACTCCCTTTGAATAATTATGCTGTGTGGTCTAAGGTGTCTTCGATGAGTAGGTGATAGGCCGGTCAGTACCATTCAGGCTGTCATGGGACAAGACTAAACCAATTCCGTACTGGGGTGCATCACATGCCAGGGTTAAAGTTTACCCAGCCAGACAGGGAGCAGAGCACAAACATTACTTGAGGGAATGAAAAGCCCACCGACAGTCCACAGACCAGATAAACTTAATGCCCTTCTGGCGAAGCCAGTTAAGAGGCTGGAAGATGTGTGCATCTCGGGAGATGAACTGGAAATAATACAAAATCTTACCCAAAAAAGACCTGAGCCCCTGCAGGTTCTTGAGCACCAACAGGTTGATGAAAGCTTTGATGTTGTTGTCTGTCATGACAAGGCCATCTTTGCTAAGCACATGTCCCAAAAGGATGCACCTGTGAGGAGGAAAAAACTGCACTTTTCCAGCTTGCAAGTAAAACAATTCTCCAGGAAGCATTGGAAAACTGACTGAAAGTGTAATAAATGCTCCTCTCTGATAGGGTCCTTACCCAGATGTCATCCAGGTAACTGATGCAACAGGGAGTGTCCTGAATCAACTGCTGATAAATTCCTGAAGAGACTGTGTCCAATGGCAACTGTAGGTAGGCCTCGTGCAGGTCAGTCCAGGAAAAATACTGGCCCCCTGACAATTTAACCAATAATTCCACCAGCCACAGAACTGAATACAAATCCATGACGGGTTGCGTGTTGACCATTTGTTTAAAATTGCTTCAAAAGGTGCACAGCACTGTCAGGATTTTGTATCACCACAAAAGGGGTGGCCCACTCATTCAACAGAGTAGGAGAAACAACTCCTTGATAACGCCTATGGTAGAACTCAGACTTTTACCTTTTCGCCCATGGCAAAGGGAATGGCATGGGGGCAACAAAAGTTAGTTACCACTGATGCCTTGAAATTTTCAGCCTAGCTCAAAGTATTTTCAAATATTTCACCGTATAACTGAGTCAGAAGTCCAAATCATGAAAAGCTACAAAATGAGACACTAAATGCACTTCATCAACAATCTGGAAGTCAAAAACTTAGATTTTCTTAATGCTGGCTAACACAAGAATGGTGTTGCAGGTTGTATTCATGACACTCTTATGCTACAGGTTACAAATATTTGTGAATAAGTACTGAGAAGTTTTGTATTGCAGTATAGTTGAAGTAGAACTAGAGACATGATCTTTCATAATCACAGTAGTTCACAAGGTGTCCATAAAGAATGCCCCAAAGTTGAGGAGGGCTAGGTGAAAAGAATGGGAGTGAAGGAAATAAAGCCTTGAAGAAATTAGGATACGGCGTCTTGATCCTCAGTTAAGATCATGAAGATATTATCAAAGAACCTGAACCAGACAAGAGGTTTGGGAAACTAGGGAGGTTTACTCCACAAGGCCCACTAACAGTTTGGTATAGGAAGGTGCCATGCATGTGCTCACAACAGGGATGTACTTGCTTATATACCTTCCCATCAAAGGAGAAGTGAGGATGTAATTGGTAGGATGTATAAGGAATGAGGTGGAGTGTGGAGTTGGAAGGACATTGGGAGAGATAGTGTTCAATAGCAGCAAGGCCATGGGCACGGGAAATGCTGGTGTATAGGAAGGTGCCATCAACAGTGATGAGTAGGAATCCAAGTGGTCATGGGGTGGGGATGGTCAAGAGTCAGTGAAAAATGTGGTTAACATCTTTAATGTGAGAAATTAGGCTACAGGCAACTGGTTGTAATGTTGGTTGAGAAGAGCGGAGATTCTTTCAGTGGGGCCATGGTAACCAGCTGCTATGGGGCATCCCGGATTGTTGGGTTTATAGATTTTAAGAAGCATGTAGGTTGGTGTCAGGTGTAGGGCTGAAGGCAAAGCTTTTGTATAGGACTGAAACTTCTGTAATATCTAGGATTTTTGTGGACAGACCCACCACAGGCTTATCCCACCCCATTAGAGGCAGAGCCACACGTGAAAGCAGCCACACCATATATTAGCTCTGCTGCAATTTTTGCACAGTATTTTAGTGGGCATGACTGCCAAACAGTTGTACACAAGAATGTATGGCCACCGCCAAACTGGCCAAAATCACTGTTTACCACCCAGTGGTGAAACACGTTGCTGAGTACAACATGTTTGATTTCAATGGCTGCTTTACAACTCAAGCCATCTGGATCCTTCCCCGCAATACCAGATTTTCTGAATTATGTAGATAGCAATTATCCTTGCAACGCATACTTTGTTCCTGCATTCCTCCTGACCTCAGTCTCCAGTAACCTCCTGCACCCACTTCCCCTCCCAGTGGTCTCACCTTCCTCTATTCTGTCAACCCCACCCAAGCCACACCCCTACACTATCATGTGCTGCATGAACACACTAGCTCTAGTGTCTCCATAAATCACTTTACTATCTTGAGCACTTGCTGCTTCTCCCTCCTGCATTCCTATGTTGCACACATGTTACCTCCCTCTGAGCTGTCAGCCATCCATTCCCAACCCTTAATCCTGTGCCTCGCCTCTTTTCTCCCCTCACCCAACCCACCCGACACAACCTTGTCACACACATATTAAAGCTGTAAGAGTCACAAGCAAAGAAGTTATCATAAATGCTTTACACTACAAAGAACCAGAAGAGGAAGAAACATGGTTGATGAAAGCGTCGACTGAAAGTGTTGACTCATTCTCTGCAAATTTTAAAGTCAAGTTCACTCTAAAAAGCAATAAAGTCAGATTTAGTATTAATGAGGAGCAGGAATGGATAGTAAATGGAAAGATAAGAGATACGAGTAAGAAAGATATCTGTGGCAAAGGACTAGCATAAATCATTCAGTTAAATTACAAATAATATTATAAAGTCTTACACTTTGTTATGAAGAAGACTGAAGTCATTCAATGTAAACAGAAATTTATAAAATAGAAGAATACAATTAGAAGTAATATGGTACAAGTGTTATTCAGAATGTAAGTTCGAGTGGATGGTAAACATAAAACATCAAGAAGTGAAACTTCTTCTTCTCTATATTGATAGACAGTGGTGGCTCCTGTGTAAGAGCACGAGTGCATGTGAACACCCTAACTTTCGACATCTTGCAGATTTATTGGTTATTTTTCTTTGAAAGTTGTTCAATGTAACACAGATGCGGCAATCTGAAGGATACGGCACTTCAATCCACCGCGCTACTGCTTCTCCAGACATGTTCCACATCCACGAGGATCTCCTCAGCACGGATCTATGGAACGAAAACTAATCTAATCTAATTTAATCTAATCTAATCCATAACACTTGGCAATAGGGTCGTGACCATACCTTCAGTTGATAGGGTCATGAGCACACCTTCAGTTGTGCACGTTCTAAGGAGCTTTTGTCCATGCCCAACTCACATGACGTAAGTCTTATCAGCCAAATACATATGAATTAGATAAACAAGGTGCACAGTTTGTGATGTGCACAGCTAGGTCTTACCACTCAACAAGTTTACATCAGTGCCACGAAGTGGTAGCACACTGCAGCAGACTTTTATCCTCCTTCATTTGGCATAAATTCTGCTAGATCATAGCACACTCCTCAGATATGCTAATTCACACTATATACTGTAGTAAAATTAGATTGGACGTATGTTAAAGACATGATGACAGTAAACCTATTCTGCAGGATTCTGAATGAGAGACAATATATTGAGTTTTGTGTTTTATCATACAGTAATACATTTGAGGTACAGAGAATCATAAAGGCCTAAAGCACACCAGTGTCGATTATGAGGCTGTGGCATTTATTCATGCTTCTGAAATCAGATCACAGTAGTGTCTTTTGAGTTATGTACAGTAGATGTTTAACATCATCACCTAGTCACTGCCTCTTGCTCAGGAGAGGCCCATGAAGAAAGTCCACAAAGAAAACAATAAATACTAAGAACTTTTATCAGAATAGACTGAATGTTTGATTGTAATGGCTACTGAATTTTTCGTGGTGTGATGCGCAATACCCACATCATCATCTCTAGGGGCAATATCAGTGGAAGAATGTCAACACTGTGACCAAACCTTTGATTTTGTGCTCATCTGTCAGCTGCCTTGGCATCTATTTGTGCACATTTTGTAAAAAGCAAGCCGCTAGGCGAAAATTTTATGCAGCAGTGAGATAATGTAGGTATTATCATATGAGGGAAAACTACATGTGATCAAATGGGGCCTCTGATATGCTTGTCATTGCTTCTTACAAACAAATGAAACAGGAACCTACTGTCCGATCATGTACATCAGTTTGTCTGCATGCACTACCATGCAGGGTCCAGTATCTTCAGCTGAGCAAGCAGAACACCATCACTCCCAAGTTGTGCCAGGTTACTGGGTAAAACTCTCAGTAGCCATGAGGATGCTTGTGTGGCCCCACAGTTCACCTAATGCCAAGTACATTGAACAAATTTAGGGTGCAGTTAAGTGATTTGTGCAAACCTTGAACCATTTTCTATGAGTTGTTTGACCATGGTCTGAAATGGTCCCGCAACACAGAATCCTAAAAAAGGTTATGAACTCCAGTTCAAAGGAGAAAAAGTTAACAGTGCCAAGCAAATAGTTTAATAAGAAAATTATTAAATACAAATTTTGTGTGACTGCTTAACTAAAGTCTACAGGTCCTTAAATCCAAGCTAAATGTCCAGAATTTTATTAAACTCAACACATGAAAACTCTAAACATTTGAAAGCAGACTCTTAGTAAATGGAATGAATAAATTCCTAATTTTAATAATGATTAATCCATTATTTTAACAAGCCTTCCAAAATTCCTTAACAAAAAGGGCTGTTATGGTTTTTTTACTAATGTGACAGGGAGCCTTCTGCTACATATATATAAAATATTAATTTTTTGTGACTGTTCTAGAAGATGTCCTCAGCTATAATAAAACAACATTATTTTTATTTTTAACAGCAAATAAATATTTCTTAGTTGCATAAAAATTTCCCTTTAAGCAATTTATCAGGTAAGAGACAATTAAATATTGCAATGTGCCTTACCAAGTCCTTTGTTGCAGTAGACTGTTTGCTTTCCTTTTCTGAGTTGTGATGTCATGAATAGCACAGTTCCTTTAACTAAGACTGCTGAACCAAGCACTACCACCGTAGTGAAAATAGTAGCTAATACTTTCACTAACTTAGTAAGAGTCACTAGGGCACGTTTGTCACTAACAGAACCACTGCTCTCTCGTATAGGAGGATCCCGGAAGACATCCCATGGTTTTCTCTCCTGCTGTGTCCTCTGGCTGCAACACAAAAGATTATTATTATTAAATCAATATTATAACTTAGTTTGGAGATTCTAATTATGAGTTAGGTATTTTCAAGTTACATAGCTTACAAATTTTGTCTATGAGTCACTCCTCTTGCCAATTACCATCTGTTAAAAGTGAACTTATGATAAATAATTTATTACATGAGCTAAGAAAATTGTATTCTAAAAAAGGGTAGCAGGCTGAGGTAAGAATGAGGCAGAGCTGTTCAATGTCAACAACTAACATTTCAAACAATGGGAAGTACAGGTTGAAATATCGACAATTAGGGAAAGGATAGATTGCTACTCACGATAAATAAGACATACTGAGTTGCAGACAGGTACAATGAAAAGACTGTTACATCTTAAGCTTTTGGCAAAAGTCTTCATCAGAAACGAAAAATCCAGTGCATTCACACAAACAGGTACATCTTATATACACAACCACTATTTCTGACTGCTCAGGCCAGTCCACTGGGCCAGTCTGGGCTAAGCAGCCAGAGATGGTGACCATGTACTTGTGAGGTGTCTTGCTTGTGTGAATGTGCACATTTTCTTTTGTTTCTTAATATATAACAGTTTTTTCATTATGTCTGTCTGCAACTCAATGTGTCAACTAACATTTCAGATACACAAAAGGGTTACCGGATTGGATGAATCACTGTATTGGATACTTTTATAATTTATACAAAATGCAGTGAGATTTAAAATAGATGCTTTAAATTCCATGTAATATATGACTTGTTTTACAACACTGTAAATGTAAAATAGAATTTCAAATGACATGGAAACTAGACCTTACACAATTTATATTTGCATAAATGACAAGTGTCATGAGAGTTACTACCACTTTCTCATAAATAGGCCAATTCCTCATTTACAGCATTTTCTAAAGTATATTCTTCAAACAAACTTTGATAATCTAAAGTAAATCCATACCATTTCTCTAAAATTTAGCAGTGGAGTTGTTAATCCATCATTTCAAGATTTCAATCTTTTGTTCACATTAGGACATAAAAAAGAAAAACAAAGCATTTGAGTAAGTGTCTTAAACTGAAGGCAGTGTGCTGCCGTATTCATGTCATTTTCAATTCTAGTCTTGTGAAGATACGGTAAGCATAAAACTTTTTTTACAGTATCATATTTTTACAACAGACCTGTTTGAAAATGAGCGCAATGACTGGTTTGTAAATGTTAGCTGTTTGGGATTCACGTTCTAAACAATTTTTCACTATTTTGAGTGACTTCTTTTTATTTGATCAGCAAAGTCCCATCAGTTCAAATTTGTTTGTGGCTGCAACTGTTTCAGATAGACCCAGTGCGTATTTTGCTTACTGTCTGTATGAATTGCTGTTCCATTGCTTAATCATGTTTGTTCATGTTTGTCTTCCAACAGGTGTGAACAACAAACATTTATTGTTTTACAATTTGCAAACCATTCAAGTATACACAATATGTCCACAAAACTGTAATGAGTACCCCACTCTAATACAGAACACACTATCAGCCAAACAGTACAATGAACTGAGATCTTCAGACTGAACTCTGGCGGCAGATACGTTGGCTACACATTTTGTTTTCTTAAAGAAAACATACATGTGTTACCTTGCTCTCTACAGTGTACTATTAGCTCCTTCTCTTCCGGCAGATTCCAAAACCATAACCTTTGTACTAAGGAAATACTTTTATGCAATAGCAGGCACAGAACCAATCCCTTTATTTTCAATTTCCTATTTTTGAGAGAACTGATAACTGTACTCTAGCAATGTGTCCTTGTAAGAATATATTACCCCTATAATACCTCTGGAGAAAAGAGAACCACTTGTATGAATATCAAGAGCTGAGATGGAAACCCAGTTCTAAGCAAAGAAGGGAAAGCAGAAAGATGGAAGGAGTATATAGAGGGTCTATACAAGGGCGATGTACTTGAGGACAATATTATGGAAATGGAGGAGGATGTAGATGAAGATGAATTGGGAGATACGATACTGCGTGAAGAGTTTGACAGAGCACTGAAAGACCTGAGTAGAAACAAGGCCCCGGGAGTAGACAACATTCCATTAGAACTACTGACAGCCTTGCGAGAGCCAGTCCTGACAAAACTCTACCATCTGGTGAGCAAGATGTATGAGACAGGCGAAATACCCTCAGACTTCAAGAAGAATATAATATTTCCAATCCCAAAGAAAGCAGGTGTTGACAGATGTGAAAATTACTGAACAATCAGTTTAATAAGTCACAGATGCAAAATACTAACGCAAATTCTTTACAGACGAACGGAAAAACTGGTAGAAGCCGACCTCGGGGAAGATCAGTTTGGATTCCGT
Source organism: Schistocerca nitens (assembly GCF_023898315.1). Classification (NCBI taxonomy): domain Eukaryota; kingdom Metazoa; phylum Arthropoda; class Insecta; order Orthoptera; family Acrididae; genus Schistocerca; species Schistocerca nitens. The sequence goes on from NC_064619.1 coordinate 16,230,200, forward strand.
AGAAATATTGGAACACGTGAGGCAATACTGACCCTACGACTTACCTTACAAGCTAGATTAAGGAATGGCAAACCTACGTTTCTAGCCTTTGTAGACTTAGAGAAAGCTTTTGATAGTGTTGACTGGAATACTCTCTTTCAAATTCTGAAGGTGGCAGGGGTAAAATACAGGGAGCGAAAGGCTATTTACAATTTGTACAGAAACCAGATGGCAGTTATAAGAGTCGAGGGGCATGAAAGGGAAGCAGTGGTTGGGAAGGGAGTGAGACAGGGTTGTAGCCTATCCCCAATGTTATTCAATCTGTATATTGAGCAGGCAGTGAAGGAAATAAAGGAAAAATTTGGAGTAGGTATTAAAATCCATGGAGAAGAAATAAAAACCTTGAGGTTCACCGATGACATTGTAATTCTGTCAGAGACAGCAAAGGACTTGGAAGAGCAGTTGAACGGAATGGACAGTGTCTTGAAAGGAGGGTATAAGATGAACATCAACAAAAGCAAAACGAGGATAATGGAATGTAGTCGAATTAAGTCAGGTGATACTGAGGGATTTAGATTAGGAAATGAGACACTTAAAGTAGTAAAGGAGTTTTGCTATTTGGGGAGTAAAATAACTGATGATGGTCGAAGTAGAGGGGGATATCAAATGTAGACTGGTAATGGCAAGGAAAGTGTTTCTGAAGAAGAGAAATTTGTTGACATCGAGTATAGATTTAAGTGTCAGGAAGTCATTTCTGAAAGTATTTGTATGGAGTGTAGCCATGTATGGAAGTGAAACATGGACGATAAATAGTTTGGACAAGGAGAGAATAGAAGCTTTTGAAATGTGGTGCTACAGAAGAATACTGAAGATTAGATGGGTAGATCACATAACTAATGAGGAGGTATTGAATAGGATTGGGAAGAAGAGAAGTTTGTGACACAACTTGACTAGAAGAAGGGATTGGTTGGTAGGACATATTCTGAGGCATCAAGGGATCACCAATTTAGTATTGGAGGACAGCGTGGAGGGTAAAAATCGTAGAGGGAGACCAAGAGATGAATACACTAAACAGATTCAGAAGGATGTAGGTTGCAGTAGGTACTGGGAGATGAAGAAGCTTGCACAGGATAGAGTAGCATGGAGAGCTGCATCAAATCAGTCTCAGGACAGAAGACCACAACAACAACAACAATACCATACCCCATCATATGCTGGACTAAAAACTGTGCTATCAGTATAATATGACTGTTAAGCTATTGTCAACAGAGAGTTATAAAATGTAACTCAGACAACCAAAGTTCCTGTTCCTTCCATCTTATATTTCTTCATTTTCTGATGCTGTGTATTGAGCAAAATAATGAGTAGACAGTATTACTGAGATCTTTGTACAACAAAGATACGTTGATGACACCTTCCTGATATGGCCTTATGGTGAAGATACATTACAGCATTTCATCGATCATATGAATGGTGTCCATCCCAACATTAAATTTACTGTCAAGATGGAGAAGCATGGCAAACTACCATTCTTGGATGTTTTGGTTGAGCAGAAGGCAGGAGGCCAGCTTGGTCATTCAGTGTACTGGAAACCAACACACACTGATTGGTACTTGAACGCCAATAGTTTCCACCACCCTGTACACAAGAAAGCTGTGCTGAACACATTGGTTCATAGAGCCAAGATTATCTCTGACGACGACCACCTACAGTCTGAACTGCAGAACTTAAAATGTGTTTTTGGGGAAAATGCATACAGCAAAAAGAGACATCGCAAACACTTTCATGGGCCGCCGACGAAAGACACCTGGTGAATCAGTAGAAGAGGTCAAACGGACTGTATTCCTGCCATACTGTGGAGCAACTAGCAGTAAGTTAAGACGTCTGCTGCAGAAACATGGTCTAAGACCAGTGTTCCGCCCTGCCCCCAAGATACGAGATATGTTGCACCCTGTTAAAGACGACATTGCTCTTCGAGTGTCCGGTGTGTATGGTATACGCTGTGAATGTGGCAGCATGTATATTGGACAAACAATTCGCACGGTTGCGGAGCATTGTACTGAGCACAAGCGCCATATAAAACAAAGGGAGCTTGACAAGTCGGCCATAGTGGAGCATTGCCTAGAAAATGGACAAAAATACAGTTCAAAAATACAAAAGTGTTGGCTCATGCGTCTACATATTGGGACTCAGTCATAAAGGAAGCAGCCGAGATTCGTTTAAACAACAATTTCAACAGAGACCAGGGATACACACTCAGCAGGGCATGGTGACGGGCATTGGACATCGAAAGAAAGCAGAGACAGATGCACAATGCAGTTTCAAACATGGCGCCTGCCCCTGGCGCCACTTGACGTCACCAGTGCTGCCACGGGCAATAGCTCCGCTAGCTGCTCGGGTTGACTTACGCGCGCGTACCACATTGGATCGATCTGATTGGCTGCTGATGATGTCACCATGCCTGTATAAGCGAGAAACCGTAGCAACCCCGGCAGTCAGTGAACTCCTGATGATGATGGCGGAGATGGCCATTGAAAGCTCGAGGATTTTTATTCGAATTGACGCCACTGGAAAACCGAGAATGTTTTATTCATGTGCCCAAATATTTTAAAACATTAATCAGACTGTGCTTCGTGTAGGTTCAATATTCAGACTATAGTTTTCAATGTGGAAATCCCAATAATGCATTTACTTTCGCTAGAAACCATGTTAATTAAAAGTAACTGATAACTGAATTATGACTACAGTGTATAATACTAGACATGAACTGAGCTAATAGTTAGATTTAGAAATATTGACATTACTCATTAGAATGGACAGCATCCAGTCTTTACAGTGCCATATTTCAATTTTCCTCATGCTCATTAACTTAGCAGTTGGTTAATATTAAAGTCTGTACACATCCAACATTGTCACTACAAATTTAATCATTGTACTTGTTGAATACCACCTTCTACTTCTACACTCATGTATCCCTAATTTTCCTGGATCGAATGACACTTGTCACTACTTGATCAAGTCATTTATTAAGAATCTGCATAAATTATCATGAATGACTCTAAATCTAAATTTGGCTGACACACTTGTAATTATTGAATTCACAGCATAGACATACCAAATAGTTCTGTCATTTTTTTTACTATATTAACCAACCTTTCTTATGTAACCCGAATAATTGTGAAAACATAACCCAGTCCAATCAGTGAAACATAGCAGTTTTTAAATCACTATGTAGTTTCCAAATCACTACAATGTTCATATGCCAGGCCAAGGCCAACTCCACCCAAAATTGGCAGTTGGTGCACCACTTGTAACATGCTAACGTCTCTGTGTCACTCACACTAGTAAAAGGTCTGGAATTGGAAAACTTGGTGGCAACATCATGTAGCAAGTTCGTACAGTAAAGTATGCACCTAGATGGAACTCTAGGAAATTTTTTTCTGCAAGTCCACGTTACACCTCCGTAGCAGATGGTTCACAAGGTAGAGGTGCGGTCCAGCAGTTGCAAGAAGTGTTGGTAAGTGAGTTCCAGGTCACCTACATTGTGAAGCCTAGTACAGGGTCGGTACAGGTGACTGACAGCATAGGGGAGTTATGTAGGAATGTTACAAAAGAGTATCAGGTAGTGATTGTGGGTGATGCAGGGAATAGTCATTGCAGGGGTGGAGAATATAGTATAGGTGGTGACCTGGTAAAGATAGCTACTCAAACTGGTGTCACTAATGTGCACTTCGTGCAACTGTTTCAGCGTGATGATCGGCTTTGTCTTAATGCTGCTGTTAGCCGTGTTAACATGGGGCTGGAGAAGACACAGATGGTGGAGGGCATGGCTCACATTGCAGTGGTGCCAGTTGAGTCCATCAATAGATCAAGTTTCACTAGGCATGGCCTGCTCCTCAATAGGTAAGGGAAGGGGAGGCTGGCAAAGCTTATAGCTGACAGAGTAGTGGGTGGTGGTGGGATCCCTCATGGAAAAAATCCTGTAGTAGTTGGTGTTAGAGCTGCACCTTTTTTAGACTGAAATCAACTGATAGGTATACCTGCTTAAAGGAAGGGTTGGGTTGGGTTGTTTGGGGGAGGAGACAAAACAGTGAGGTCATTGGTCTCATCAGATTAGGGAAGGATGGGGAAGGAAGTCAGCTCTGCCCTTTCAAAGGAACCATTGCAGCGTTTGCCTGGAGCAATTTAGGGAAGTCACGGAAAACCTAAATCAGGATGTCCGGATGCGTGATTGAACTGTCGTCCTCCCGAGTGCGAGTCCAGTGTGCTAACCACTGCACCACCTCGCTCGGTCTTAAAGGAAGTCCCTCTAACAAAGGAATCACCTTCAGAGGAGGTCAGGTATCCAAGTAAAGAAGGAATTAGCATATTTCACCAAAATATAAGAGGTTTTAGAGATAAAATTAGTGAATTCCTTATAGATGTTGAATCTGACATTATTGGTGTTTAGGAGCACCACTTAAATAATTTTAAAATTCAGAAGCTTCCTTTACCAGGATATAGATTAGCTGGTTGTTTTTCAAGGAGTTCTTTGGGGAGTGGGGGAGTGGCTATGTACATAAAAAATAGTATTCCATTTGAGTCCGTAGACACATCACAGCACTGCACTGAGCAGGTATTTGAATGTTGTGCAAGGGCAGTTGAAGTTAGTGAAATTAAACTCCTAGTTGTTGTTGGTTATTGATCTCAAACTCTGACTTCATAGCATTTTTGCTAAAGCTAGAGAGGCTTTTTGGTTCACTTTATAGGAAGTACCAAAAATTAGTTATATGTAGTGACTTCAATATTAATTTTTTATGGGATTGCGCAAGAAAAAGGATGTTGGAAGATCTCCTAAACTAATATGATCTGATGCAGACTGTGTTTTTTCCAACCAGGGTGCATGGGAACAGTAGAACAGCCACAAACAGTATTTTTATTCATTCTTCATTACCAGATGGGCATTCTGTTAGTAAAAGGGTGAATGGCCTTTCAGACCATGGAGCATAAATTTTAAGACTAAAAAACTTTTACACTGAAACAAATGTTATTATATAATTACAAACTATGTAGAAGTTAATCCAATGGAAATAGAGAGTGTTTTAAACATTGTTAAGGAACAAGAGTGGCAGGATGTTTATAGTGCCAATAACACAGATGCTAAATATAATGCTTTCCTTAACACATTTATAATGCTCCATTAGAACGTTCTACACAGGGTACTAGCAGTAAAAGGTAGCCTGGGTGGCTGACTTGTGAGATAAGGATATCATGCAGAACAAAGTGTGAATTACATCAAAATGTTAGAAGTAGTCACATTCAAGCTACAGCATCCCACTACAAACAGTACTCTAAGGAACTTAAAAGTGTTATTAGGAAGTCAAAGAGTATGTGGTATGCAAATAGAATAGCTAATTCACAGGAAAAAATTAAAACCTTATGGCCAGTTGTGAAGTACATGTTTGGTCAGCAGCACAAGGTCGACAATATAAAGTCTGTTCGTAGTAAAAATATTTCTGTTACTGATAAGTCAGATATATGTGCAGTATTTAGTGATCATTTTCTGAGCATTGCTTGTGAATTAAATAAAAACTTAGTTTCTACAGGGAATCATATAACTCTCTTGGAAAATGACTTTCCGAGATTGATGTCTGAAATACTCCTCTGTGATACTGACAAGGGGGATATTGAGTCAATAATTAAATCACTGAAGTCTAAGCACTCTCATGGATATGATGAAGTGCCTAGCAGAATATTAAAGCACTGTGCTGCGCATGTTAGCCCTGTACTTAGCCATATTTGTGATTTTTCCTTTAATAATGGTCAGTTTCCTGAACGATTAATGTACTCAGAAGTAAAAACTCTTTAAAAAAAGGGAGAAAGGAATAATGCAGACAATTTTATACCTATTTCTATGCCACCAGTGTTTGCTAAAGTTATTAAAAAGGCGGTGTATGCAAGGATATTTTCTCTGTGAGGTACTGGATGGATTAAAAAAAGGTTTTGAACGCTAGACATATTTTTTGATTTAACTAAAGCGTTTGTGTTGATTACAAAATATTGCTCCAGAAGTTGGACAGTTATGGAATATGGGAAGTAGCTCACAATTGGTTCAGCTGTTACTTTAACAACAAACAGCAAAATGTCGTTATTCACAGTGTTGAGAATGGCTTTGATGTGGAATCTGAGTGGGGCACAGTCAAATGGAGAGTGCCCCAGGGATCAGTGCTGGGGCCACTCCTGTTCATTATTTATATAAATGATATGCCCTCTAGTATTACAGGTAATTATAAAATATTCCTGCTTGCTGATGACACTTGGTTGCTAGAAAGGATGTTGTGTGCAACATTGGCTCTGTTTCAAATAGTGTGGTTCATGATATAAGTTCATGGCTTGTCGAAAATAAACTAAAGCTAAATCACAGAAAGACTCAGTTTTTACATTTTCTAACACACAATTCAACAAAACCCGACAATTTAATTTCACAGAATGGCCATATGATTACTGAAACTGAACAGTTCAAATTTCTAGGTGTTCAGATAGATAGTAAACTGTCATGGAAAGCCCATGTTCAGGATTTCAAAGACTGAATGCTACCATTTTTACTATTTGAACAGTATCTGAAGTAGGTGATCATTAGACATGAAAAGTAGTCTACTTTGCTTATTTTCATTCACTTATGCCACATGGTATTATATTTTGGGGTAATTCTTCCCATTCACAAAGGGTATTTTTGGCTCAGAAATGGGCAATAAGTGATGTAAGTACACAAACCTCTTGTCGACTCCTGTCCACTAGTCAAGGTATTCTGACATTGGCCTTTCAATATACATATTCTTTACTGTCATTTCTTGTTGATGATGTCAGCTTATTCCCAAGAACTAGCAGCTTTCCCTCAGTTAACACTGGACAGAAATCCAATCTGCATTTGGATCACATTTTCTTGACTCTTATGCAGAAAGGTGTGCAGTATACTGCAGCATCCATTTTCAACAAGCCACCACAAGAATTAAAAAATCTTAGCAGTAATCCAAGCACTTTCAAATCAAAACTGAAGAGTTTCCTCATGGGTCACTCCTATTCTGTCAAGGATTTCCTTGAAAACTTTAGCTGATTCCTATGTCATGTTGTTGACTGTGTTTGCTTAAATTTATGGCTTGTATTTTTTTGGGTTCATAAACATCTTATTGTTTTGTTATTACCCTTATGTTGTAATTTCATGTACTGACACATTCTAAGACTTTGGAGATTTGCTCGTCAATTTGGTCCTAGTGAATTAGATGTCTAAAATAAAATAAATAAAAAATGTCTGTCGCCAGTATTTGCAAGCTGGTCTCTGGGTGACTTACTTAACATCCTGAACTCAACTAGTGATTGGTATTAACTTTTATGAGCACTTCCTATGAGTCAATGTGACAATAATTTGGGATCCAATTGTGTACTGTGTAGTATGAACCATCATTTGCACTGAGGTGACAAAAGTCATGAAATAGTGATAAGCACATGTACAGTTGGTGGTAGTATTGTATACACAAGGTATAAAAGGACAGCACATTGGTGGAACTGTCATTTATACTCAGGTGATTCATATCAAAAGGTTTCTGACATGTTTAGGGCTGCACAATGGGAATTAACAGACTTCGAATGCAGAATGGCAGTTGGAGCTAGACACATGGGGCATTCCACTTCAGAAATCATTACAGAATTCAATTGTCTGTGGTCCGTAGTCACAAGAGTGTGCAGAGAATATAAATTTCAGGTATTACCTCTCACCACAAACAATGCAGTGGCCAATTGCCTACACTTAACAACCAACAGCAGCAGCATTTGCATAGAGTTGTAAATGCTAACAGACAAGCACCACTGTATGAAATAACCACAGAAATCAATGTAGAGATACAACGAATGTTTCCATTATGACAGTGCAACAAAATCTGGCATTGTCGGGCTATGTCAGCAGGTGACCAACACGAGTGCCTTTGTTAACAGCACGACATCACCTGCAGTTGCTTTCCTGGGCTTGTGACCATACCAGCTGGACCGTAGACAACTGGAGAAACTGTGGCCTGGTCAGATGAGCCACGATTTCTGTTGGTATAAGCTCACAGCAAGGCTCACGTGTGATACAGACTTCATGAAGCACTGGACCCAAGTTGTCAACAAGGCACTGTGAAAGCTGGTGGTGACTCCATAATGGTGTCTGTTGTACTTATATAGAACAGACAGGGTTCTCTAGTCCAACTAAACTGATCATTGACTGGAAATGGTTATGTTCAGCTACTTGGAGACCATTTGCAGCCATTCTTGGACTTCATGTTCCCCAACAATGATGGAAAAAAATGAAATGATCTTATGGCATTGTTGACCAGGATGTCCCAGTCAGGTTCGGCTGCCAAGTGCAAGCCTTATTTCAGTCGGCACCACATTTGACTTCTTGCAGCCAGTGATAACAATTAAATGATGGTGAGGACAATACAACGCCCAGTCCCCGAGCAGAGAAAATCTCCAACCTGGCCGGGTATCGAACCCGGACCCAGTGCATGGGAGGCAAGCGTGTTACCACCCAGATAAGCAGGCGGACAACAGCAATGGAATTTTTATGGATGACAATGCACCATGTCACCAGGACAGAATTGTTCACGACTGGTTTGAAGAACTTTCTGGACAGTTTTAGCAAATGATTTGGCCACCCAGATTGCCTGACATGAATCCCATCGAACATTTATGGGACGTAATCAGGAAGTCAGTTTACACGCAAAGTCCTGCACGGCAACACTTTTGCAATTATGGATGGTATAGAGGCAACATGGCTCAGTATTTCTGCAGGAGACTTCCAACGACTTGCTGAGTCCATGACACATCAAGCTGCTGCACTACGGTGGGCAAAAGGAGGTCCATGACGACACCAGGTGGTATCCTATAACTTTTCTCACCTTAGTGTATTTGTGTCAACTATTGTGTAGTCATTGCCTACATAATCTGAAGCCACTGTAATAACTGTTCTGATTGTGTCATAACCTGTTTATCAATGTGTCCTGTGAATATTTTGTTGGTACCAATCTGAAGAGTGAAGGGGCCTGCCTGTGAAAATTTTTTGTGAGAACTGGAACAGGTACTCGTACTGCCTATAATGACAATAAATGTGGGAAAAGCCACATTAATTAAAAGTTGTTTGGTGTAAATTATTGGAATAATTTCCCCAACACCAGTTTTATAGTAATTGAATGAACTTTCCTCTACGAGACACTGAGTGCAGAGTAAGAGTTTGAAGGTAGGTAAGCTCACACTTGGGAGAGCCAGCCTTGACAAAATTATCCCATCTGGTGTGCAAGATACATGAGACAGACCAAACGCCCTCAGGCATCAAGAACAATGTAATAATTTCTATTCCCAGGAAGGAAAGTGCTGACGGGGGTTAAGGTGACCAAAACATGAGTTTAATAAGTGATGGTTGCAAAATATTGACACAAATTACTAACAGAAGAATCAAGAAACTTGTAGAGGCTGACCTTGGGGAAGTCAGTTTGAGTTCCAAAGAAATGTGGGAACATGTGAAGCAATATTGAACCTGCAACTTATATTAGAACAAAGCTAGAAGGTAGGCAAACCTGCATTTGTAGTGCTAGAAAAAGCTTTGACAATGTGGGCCATGCTACAGTTTTTGAAACTTTGAATGTAGCACAGATGAAATACAGGGACTGAAAGATTATTTACAAGTTGTATAGAAATCAGACTGCAGTTATAAGAGTTAAAGGACACAAAAGGAAACCCACAGCTGAGAAGGGACTGAGACAGGGTTGTAGCGTGTCCCTGATGTTATTCAATTTGTACACTGAAAAAATTGTGAAGATAAACAAGGAGAAATTGGTAAAGGAATTAAAGATCAGGGAGACGAAACAGAAACTTGCATTTTGTCAATGAAACTGTAATTCTATCAGTGATGGTAATTCTGTCAGTCATGACTAAAGGTTTGGAAGAGCTTTTTAATGGAATGGGGAGTATCTTGAAAAGATATTATAAGCTGGACATCAATAAAAGTAAACCAAAGGAAATGGAATGTAGTCAAATCAGGCAATGCTGAGGGAATCACATTAGAAAATGGGACACTAAAAGTAGCAGATGCGTATTGCAATTTGGACTGTAAAATAACTGATGATGTCTGAAATAGGGAAGATAAAAATACAGATTGGTAATAGCAAGAAAAACATTTATGAGAAAGAGGAAATTGTTAACATCTAATAAAAATTAATATGGTGTTAAGTCTTTTCTGAAGTTATAGCCTTTTATGGAAGTGCAATTTGGACAATAGGTAATTCAGTCACCAAGAAAATGGAAGCTTTTGAAATGTGGTGCCACAGAGGAAAACTGAAGATTAGATGGGTATATTAAGTAAAAAATGAAGAGGTACTGAGTCTAACTGCGGAAAAAAGAAATTTGTGGCACAACTTGACTAAAGGAAGAGATTGGTCTTAGGACACATTTTGAGGCCTTAAGGAATTGTCAGTCTGGTAACTGAAGAAAGTGTGGAGGATAAACATGGTAGAGGGAGAACACAGTAAGCAAGTTCAAATGGATGCAGAGTTGACATGGCTTTTAGAATATAGACTAGGATGGAGAACTGCACAAAGTGCAGTATTGTTATATCATGGGCACACAATTAACAAAAAACCAGATGACACAGTTGATAGAAAGGTTAATGGTACTGTCGTGTGAAGAGTTTAATGGTATTCAGACTGCACCTCAAAAACGAGGTGCGTCTTCTTCACAACTACTTTAAGACAGCTGACACATGAAGACAGTAGGACAGAAGATACAAACCTAAAATGGGTATCAATTTACTTTGTTGCAATTTTTCACTTACAGTATAGTATAATATACAGTATATAGTATAAAATCACCTGTGTGGTGCTTGTAGGTTAATTATATCATGCCAAATACTTATAATCAGATAATGGATTGAGCTTCTAGGAGTGAAGATGATATGTGGAATATGGTCAACACTATAATGAATAAAACTCTTTCTTTTGGGGCAGCGAGCAAGCAGTTCAATACATTGGATAAAACTCTAAGAACTAGAATTAAAAAAAAAAAAATATATATTCCACTAAAAGAAATCTTGGACCTCCATCATAATCTGGACCTGATGCAAAAGAAAGGTAGTAAAACATATTCTAGCTCCAGACTGTACGACTTGCTCCATCAAGAAGGGATGATGGGGAGATAAGTCAGACTTGGTAGGGAAAGCATGGCTAAGTTCTTTTTTAAAGACAAATCTGAGCTCTGTGTAAGGAAAAGTGAAAGTTGTTCTCAACCATGAACAGAAGGCATGAACAGCAAAAATTATACGATTACTATCAAATGTTGACCAACTTGCCAACAGAAAATAATCTAAATTCATATGCACTGCAGCAGGATGAGGCAGTAACTATTCTGGCTGGCTGTAATGCATATGACCACATTGCACCCCCCCCCCCCACCACCACCCCCTGTGCCTCCCCTCCCCCTGCCTGAATAGTGAAGAGTGTTTACAGCAAACCAGGATTTCAAATGGGAGCACCTGCAGGAACAGTTATCAAAATGAGGCCTGAGTCAGCCTACATTAAGGCAGATTTGTTCCTGAATTGGTTGCTAAACCATTTCAGTCCCAGAAAGCCTTCAGGGAAAAATATTGGGGGGAATGGCCATGCTTCAGATATGAACAATGCCAATTTTTTAAAAAAGTAGCCAGAGATAATGACATACGTATAACCTGCCTACTGGGTTGCTAAACCATTTCAATCCCAGAAAGCCTTCAGGGAAAAATCTTGGGGGAAATGGCCGTGCTTCAGATATGAACAATGCCAATTTTTTTGAAAGCAGTCACAGATAATGACATACGTATCACCTGCCTGCTGGGTCATACAACACATTATGGAGGTCATACCACACATTATTTTCAGCCACTGTTTCTTGTTGCTTTAAAACCACTGAATACATCAAGTTACCTTCCATTAAGAACATGGATGCTCTCAAGGACTGTGATATGACTTTCAAATGATAGAGCACAGCAATTGGTCATCCTTTTCTTGCATGTTTTATTCAGTAAATCTAGATTTTGGCTAGAGCCTAGCCCTTATCAATGCACTATTTTATACTATCAATGCATGTTCTACTGGGTCATACACAATTAGTAGTCTTGAAAGAACTAAGACAGAAGCCCAAACAACAGGGACTGATGCACTGGAACATGTATTGATACTATTAAGTGGTACACTGATAATGGCTAGGCACTTGCCGGAATCTAGATGTGCCGAATAAAACCTGCAAGAAAAAGATGACCTATCACTGTGCTCTATCATTTGAAACACCGAAGACATATTGGAAAGACACTTGACAGAGGCTCATGTGGGTGACCAATGGCATAAAGAACATTTTCAGATCTCAGTTTTGGGAGTTATTGAATTCAGCATGCTAATGTTAAGAATGGAGTTTCAGCATTTAGGGCTATAGGTATCCATCAACTCAATATGGATGCTATTTCAGATTGGACTTATCTTTTATCTTATGACCAGACTCATATCTACATCTAAACTCTGTAAACCACTGTGAGGTGTGTGGCAGAGGGTATGTCCCACTGTACCAGTCATTAGGGTTTCTTCCTGTTCCATTCATGTATAGAGTGTGGGAAGAATGATTGTTTGAATGGCTCTATGCATGCAGTAATTATTCTAATCTTATTCTCACAATCCCTATGTGAGCTATATGTAGGGGATTAAAGTATATTGCTAGAGTAATCATTGAAAGCCGGTACCTGAAGCTTTGTTACTGGACTTCAAGAGTCCTCCAGTTCAGTTTCTTCAGTATCTCTGTGACACTTTCCCATGGATTAAACAAATCTGTGACCATTCTGCTGCTCTTCTCTGTATATGTTCAATATCCCTTGTCAGTTCTATCTGATATGGTTCCCACACATGTGAGCAGTATTCTAGAACTGTCGCACTAGTGTTTTGTAAGCAATTTCCTTTATAGATTGAATGCACTTCCCCAGTATTCTACCAATAAATGAAGTCTTTCGTCTACTTTATCCACAAGTGAACCTATTTGATCATCCCATTTCATACCCCTTCAAAGTAATACACCCAGGTATTTGTATGAGTTGGCCAATTCCAGCAGTGACTCATTGATAGTACAGTCATAAGATATTACTTTTTGTTTTGTGAAGGGCAAAATTTTACATTTCTGTATATTTAAAGCAAACTCCCAATCTCTGCACAACTTTTAAATCTTATCAAGATCTAACTGAATATTTATGCAGCTTATTTTGGACAGTATTTCATTATGGATAAGAGCAAAAAGCCTGACTTTAAGATTAATATTGTCTGCAAGTTCATTAATATACAACATGAACAGCAAGGATCCCAATGCACATCCCTGGGGCACACCCAAAGTTACTTCTACATCTGACAATGATCTCTAACCAAGTTAACACATTACGTTGTCCCTACCAAAAAGTCCTTAATCTAGTCACAAATTTCACTTGATACTCCATATTATCGCACTTTTGACAACAACTGTAGGTGTGGTTATGAGTCAAATGCTTTTTGGAAATCAAGAAATACAGCATCTACGTGACTGCCTTGATAGAAAGCTTCCAGTATGCCTTGTGAGAAAAGTGCAAGTTGGGTTTCACATGACCAATGTTTTCGAAATCCATCCTGTTTGGCATTGAGCATGTCATTCTGATCACAATCCCTCATTATGTTTGAGCTCAGAATATGTTCTAATATTCTACAACTAGATGTCAAGGATATTGGACAGTAGTTTTGTGGATCACTTCTATTAACCTTCTTGTAGACTGGTGTAGCATGTGCATTTTTCCAAGGAGTGGGTACAGTTTTTTGTTCAAGGGATCTATGATAGTTTATAGTTAGAAGAGGGGCTAACTCAGCCGCAAATTCAGTACAGAATCTGACAGGAATTCCATCAGCCCCTGGAGCTTTGTTCAGTTTTAATAGTTTCATCTGTTTCTCAACACCACTGACACTAATACTTATTTCATTCATCTTTTCAGAGGTTTTCCTTTATAAAGGTACATCTGTAAACAGAGTTCAGCATTTCAGCTTCTGCTTCGCTACCCTCAGTTTCAGTTCCTGACCCAATTCACCAGGGAATAGATGCTAACTGTGATGCCACTAACATCCTTTACATACAACCAGAATTTATTGGAGCTCTGTGAAATATCACTTGAGAATATTCTGCTACAGTAGCCACCGAAGGCCTCATGCATTGCTTTCTTGACAGCCAAACGCATTTGATTCGGCGTCTCTCCATCTGTAGCCTTACTCTTTGTTTTACATCTATTATGCACGTAATCTCTCTCTTTCTTTACAGTCACTGTATATAATGGAAGTTCCCACCCACCACAAACTGTTCTACTGGGCACCTGTCTATCCACTATGTCAACCATTCTATTAAACTTGACCCAGAGTTTGTCTACATGCCCCTGCCCTGTAGCAAAAGTTTTGAGTTCCTCATTGGGATATGCCACTACTGATTTTTTTATCTAGATTGTTGAACATATATATCTTTCTGCTTGTTTCCATTGCCCTTTGTACTTTGGTAAACATTGATGTCACAACTATGCCATGATCACTGATACCAGGTTTGATGTGGACATCCTCAAAGAGGTCAGGTCTCTTTGTTGTCATTAGATCGAATATATTTCCATCATTAGTCGAGTTCCTGTCTGTTCTAGATAGTTTTTAGAGAAGACATGTAGAAAGTTTCACAGGATGTCTTATCATGCTAACCAGTAACTATGATTTGGGAATTTACATACAAGTGAACTGAGGTAGTCTTTAAAGTTTTTGGTTACATCAGGAGATGAGTCTGGTGGGCGATAGAAGGATCCAATTATCATTTTATGCCCAACCCTGATACTGTGTCTTGCCCAAACAATCTCACATGCAACTTCAGTTTCTACCTCTGTGGATTTGAGTTTCTTGTCTGCGACAAATACACCACCTCCATTTGCTATCTGCCTATTCTTTTAAAATTTTCCCCAAAAATCTCATTGCTATTTCAGGTTTCAACCAGCTTTCTTTACTTAGTATTATGTGAGCTTCACTGCTTTAAATGAGTGCTTCAAATTTGGCAGTTTGTTGCGAATTTTTGGCTGTTTACCTTTAGGAATTTAATACTCTCACCTGTGGGAGGCATTTCTTTTGATCCTACTCCGATACTTCTGGGTTCCCTACAACTGTTATTATCTGGACTGGATGGAGTGTTGCCTTGTTTGCACACCACACACAGTCAGCTACCAGAGTAGCAGCGTATGATGTGTAGTGCACACCTGACCAATTCAGGGGGACACTACCAGTTCTCACCCTATGAAGCCAGTCCAGGAAGCCGGCGCTTAGCTTGCCACAGAAGTTTCTGTCTCTGGTTCAGTCCTTCCACTCTAATCAGAATCAAAGATCCATGATCAGTTCTGGGGACAATGCTGCAAATTGTGAGCTTCGCTGAAACTCCACGCACAAGGCTCGTCTTCCCAGCCTTCTCTTCCAGCTGCTGGAATAACTCAAGAATGACTTTGGAGCCCAGACAACAGGCATCATTTGCTCCAACGTGCACCACAATCTGCAGTTGGTTGCACCCTGCTGGAATAACCCTTTCAGCAAGTTGAATAAGGCCCCTAGGCTTATACACTGAGTGTGCCTATTCCTGCCCTTGCTGCCATTTCTCTAAGGGGTACTATCTATTACCGTACGTTTGAACTGACGACAATTGATTATAATGATGATTATTCCCCAAGCATACCTTCCTCATCTCATTTTTTTCTGTTTCCACTCCTCCCCCATCAGGTACGAGCACTGCAATCACTTCCTTCAATAACTTTTTCTAGTGTGGACACCTCATCTTATTTTCTTTATCCCATTTACCCTCAGCAAGGTGCAAGCACATCAAGTTCTGTCAATGAGTCAATAGTATATGAAACCTCATTTCTAATCTCTGCATCTAATACCAACCAGAGTGTGAAGTTAATACAATCCAAGGCTCTGAGGGGTACCTGCCTATTAACATTATCTATGATCCCAGCGGCTTTTCTTCTGCTGCAGCGAATATGCTTTGCAGCTTGTTAATAAGGACACACTGCCTGGATGAGTTTCGGTAAATGATTCAATAACCCAAAGTGGTAAATAATGCTCTGCAATCAAATTAGCAAGGTAAATTTCAGTGGCCTTAACTGTGTCACACGTGATCTTCAGCTGCCACGAACTGATGAGGTATCGGTACGTTTAGGCTGCCTTAGCTGGGCACCGCAATTAATTGTATGCTTCTTACCACTCGCGTACTTTACTATGTCACTTTTACCAGAAGTAAGTTTTACATCACAACCATTGCAGTCGGCATTAAAAGGGCCTTTCTTGCTGCTTCTGAGGCAACCACTAAACGCTCTTTCTTTTTCCATTGGGGAATATATTTCGTAATCAGGTATTCAGGTTTATACCGATCTGTTCGGTATTTCAGCCCCGTATCGATACCGAAGGATGAGTGGCTTGGCATTTTTATAATTCTATTAGTATCAGTAAATTATCATAAGGATAATGACGGTTCCATGCAGCAATACCTATGTGGAACGAGTCTGAATCACTTACGGTCTGGCGCTAGAAACAAACTGATTGGCGATATTATGAAATCAGAATTATGAATTCGTTGTGATTTTAATATTAAAACATGCAACTACTTTTATCAAAGGTAACAAAAATATGTTGACAGCTGTCACAAGCAATAATAAATATTATTTTTAATGTTTATTAAGCGTTTTATTGTGTTCGCAATCTACCTTGAGTCAGCAGATGAATTCGTTAGGCAACGTTCGGTATTTTGTCAATTTAATCTGGCAACCCTACTTCAAACCAATATCTACACAAACACGACTGCACTATTTTCCACAATCTTATGGTGTCACCTGGTGACAGTCATGGACTGCCCAGTGTCTTACAGGCAGTTTGCTGCTCCTTTGATGCATCAGGAGATTTTTGAATACATCAGCTGAGCATTCATCATTTTTCATGACTTTGCCGACCT
Organism: Schistocerca nitens; assembly: GCF_023898315.1. NCBI lineage: Eukaryota > Metazoa > Arthropoda > Insecta > Orthoptera > Acrididae > Schistocerca > Schistocerca nitens. The sequence goes on from NC_064619.1 coordinate 16,247,228, forward strand.
TGCGTCCAAACAATACTGTAATAGTACAGCGATAGTGTCAACATACTTTTTTTATTGTCTCGAACTGATGTGTTCTGTATGGCACCATATACTATTGGCGAAGAAAAATCAGCCCGCTGCCTAACTACGTTACTTTTTTTGTGTCTGTCTTTTCTTCGTTTGACTTCCCATCACATAGTAAGTGTGTCATCGTACTCGTTTTCCAAACAGTGACATACACTTAACAGAAAATGAAGCAGTAAATATTTCCTTGGCAAATTGTTGAACATTTGTGTGAGCAAACAATAATGACGAGAGTGCGGGAGATTACCCAGCGGCACGATATACCACTGTGAGGTAAATATACAGGCTGCAGACGTTTGCGATTCGATAAACACTTCTATCGATCCTGTGGGATTTTCTGACGTCACACAGCTCTTGTGTTAAGGGCGGGACAGACTTCACACGTTTGATTAGACGCTACATTCGTTGATCATTATCTGTAAATTGCTTGTCTTGTCATGTTAAACAGACGTGCGTCACTTCTTAGAGGATTTCTTCTTATCATCGGCTGATCACTGATAAACGGAGTTCGCCGGCCGGTGTGGCCGTGCGGTTCTAAGCGCGTCAGTTTGGAACCGCGTGACCGCTACGGTCGCAGGTTCGAATCCTGCCTCGGGCATGGATGTGTGTGATGTCCTTAGGTTAGTTAGGTTTAAGTAGTTCTAAGTTCTAGGGGACTGATGACCTCAGTAGTTAAGTCCCATAGTGCTCAGAGCCATTTGATAAACGGAGTTTGGCTCATGCTGTTTTAAAATAGTGTTTGTGATTTACAGGGAACATACAAGACATGGAAATTAATGTTATGCAACGCACATAAATCTTAAATTCAGCGATTGACTTCCATTTGTTCTTTCATTATTGCCATTCTGACCGAAGGTTCAAATGGCTCTGAGCACTATGGGACTTAACATCTGTGGTCATCAGTCCGCTAGAACTTAGAACTACTTAAACCTAACTAACCCAAGGACATCACACACATCCATGCCCGAGGCAGGATTCGAACCTGCGACCGTAGCAGTCGCGCGGTTCCGGACTGAGCGCCTAGAACCGCGAGACCACCGCGGCCGGCTCTGACGGAAGGGGAAAGTGTCCTAACAGTATTGTTTTTGTTATCTCAGGTTAGTGATGATGGGCGTTAACCACATTGCGACGTGCGTCATCTTAAGTACGGTACGTAGTTCGCTCAGGAATCTGACGACTGCTTGTGAAAATTCGTAGAAACTCTTTATGAGGCGATGTTTAACTTTGGTGTATTGCTGTTTACGTTTCCTTTGTCAGTATGAAAAGATTCAATTCAATTTATTAGCGTCCTTGTAGTACATCATTAAAATAACATAGGACTTGTCAATAAACATAACAATTTAAAATAAGTGTACATGAAAATGTATAATTGAATTTACTTGTCACTTAGACATTACAATTTTAATAGAACTATAAGAACATTAACATAAAAATATACAAGTAGGATAACAACATACAAAAACAAAAGCTAGTGATTCTCACATCAAGGATTATTTATTTCCATTCTTACATTAACACTGTTTCACACTCATAGAAACAGCAAGTATTTAAATGTGAGCAATTACACATATTTATAATGTCAGGGAAATATTAACTGCGCTTTTATTGTCAATGATTCATAAACTCTGCAATACTGTAAAAACTATTGCTCAATAACATGTTTTTTAATTCTCTTTTAAATATGTGCAGTTTTGGTATTATTTTTAGTTCTTTGGGGAGAGCACTGTAGAGGATTTTGGGTTGGTATAGTACACTTCTGTGATAAATAGCTGTTTTATGAATTTCTCTATGGAAAGATGTATCGTCCAATTGAAATTAGTTTGTATTGTTAACTGCCTCTGCTTTTCCATGTCCACTACGCGTAGCATTATGCCTGCCACATCTCGGCGAGCCGTTGCAGCAGGATATTCGTATGAAGTTCAGTTAAAACTAATCAATCCCCCATCTTTAAATAATGGAGCTTCTAACTTATGATTGCTTTACAAATGAGTTACTGTGATGGTTCAAAAATGGTTCAAATGGCTCTGAGCACTATGGGACTCAACATCTGTGGTCATAAGTCCCCTAGAACTTAGAACTACTTAAACCTAACTAACCTAAGGACATCACACACATCCATGCCCGAGGCAGGATTCGAACCTGCGACCGTAGCAGTCGCGCGGTTCCTGACTGAGCGCCTAGAACCGCTAGACCACCGCGGCCGGCTACTGTGATGGATATTTGACGTTAAGCACGTAACAGAGGAAACAAAATTTAGAAAAGACCTGAAATTATGTTTAAAATTTGCTCCATTATAAGAAAAACTAGTTTCTCGCGCATCCGTTTATGACGTCATATCTGTTGAAATGTGTGTCGTACAGTGATATATTGTTGCAAGTACTTTCGGTGGTATGTGTGGATACAGTCTGCAAAACCTGTTGCGGTTAGATTTAGTAGTAAAGAAGTGATAAATTAAAAATGTCTTTCCTGATGTTGCCATTTTACTGCAGAACAGCGAAAATGTTGTGAGAGAGAAACTTTTCCTTTCATTATTTTTCGGGAGTCAGCAACAAAAATGTCAGAAAAGATTTGGAATTAGGTGTAAAGTATGTTGCAAGGCACGAAGTGCTCTCACTTTCAAATAATGGGTGACTAAAGCTTGTGCATTTACGAGCTGTGATTTACGCTGCCACAAGAGAAACCATTTTTGTCTACAATACTTGTCTTACTGTGTTATACCTGTGCATAAGATTTAATGAATAAATTATAACGGCATTTTAAATTCTGTCATAATGTGAAATATTGAAAATCATTTTTTTTTTCCCCTTGGAAGTCTTAGATAGTCAACCTGTAACTGGAATCATGAACCCTGAATCAGTAGCCGGGTTATCCGTTTAGGAGTACACATCGACGAACAAAAATCGCAACACCAAAAATAATTAATGTACAGTAATGAAATTCCGGGAATACCATTATCTAGGTAATATGTTTTAGGTGATTAAAATTGCAAGATCACCGATTAATGTAAGAAGCGCGAGATAAGCCACTGCAAATGTGAAATGCTGGTACATTTTAATAACCGGCGTAACCGCCAGAATGTTGAATAAAAGCATGCAAACGTGCATGCATTGTATTGTAAAGGTGCCGGGTATCAGTTTGTTGGATGGAGTTCTGTTGCACTTTGTCATTCAATACAGGGACGGTTAATGCTGTTTGTGGATGACACAGGAGTTGTCGTCCCATATATGCTCTATTGGAACAGATTTGGTAATCTAGCGGGGCAAGGCAACATGTCGCCACTGTAGAGCGTGCTGCGTTACAACAGTGGTATGTGGGCGAGCGTTATCTTGTTGGAAAACATCCCCTGGAATGCTGTTCGTAAATGGCAGCACAACAGGTCGTATCATCAGGCTGACGAACAAATTTGCAGTCAGGGTGCGCGGGATAATCACAGGAGTGCGTTTGCTGTCATACGAAATCACACCTCACACCATAACTTCAGGTGTAGGTCCAGCGTGTCTTATGCCCAGATAGGTCGGCTGCAGGCCCTCAACTGCCTCCTAACCAACATAATGCCACCACTGACACCGAGACAGAACCAGCTTTCATCAGAAAACAACGGATCTTCACCCTGCCCTCCAGTGAGCTCTCGCTGACACACTGAAGTCGCAAATGGCGCGAGTATTCCCAACTGTCCGATTTTAGACTGGACAGTCTGGTTTTTAAATAAAAACTGGTGTAAGGTCGAACATCACGACCGGACATCAAGAGTCTGGTTTTCGGGCCCCTTAAATTAGGCTAAATTCATGTTAACTAATTTAATTTTTTTAAATTTTTTACAGAAGCGAAATAATGAAAATGGAGGTAGTTAAACTTTTTAATTCGATTATTCTTTGGTTTCAATATTTTGTATCTTACAATTTGGGAGCATTGTGGATTTGTCGCAACAAATTCCAATGTACAGGGTTATTACAAATGATTGAAGCGATTTCACAGCTCTACAATAACTTTATTATTTGAGATATTTTCACAATGCTTTGCACACACATACAAAAACTCAAAAAGTTTTTTTAGGCATTCACAAATGTTCGATATGTGCCCCTTTAGTGATTCGGCAGACATCAAGCCGATAATCAAGTTCCTCCCACACTCGGCGCAGCATGTCCTCATCAATGAGTTCGAAAGCATCGTTGATGCGAGCTTGCAGTTCTGGCACGTTTCTTGGTAGAGGAGGTTTAAACACTGAATCTTTCACATAACCCCACAGAAAGAAATCGCATGGGGTTAAGTCGGGAGAGCGTGGAGGCCATGACATGAATTGCTGATCATGATCTCCACCACGACCGATCCATCGGTTTTCCAATCTCCTGTTTAAGAAATGCCGAACATCATGATGGAAGTGCGGTGGAGCACCATCCTGTGGTACGTTTAGCTCCCTGCTTGCTTTATTCGTCGACTTCCGCGGGCTATGCGTGAAACTTGCCCGCATGCGTTCAACCGTTTCTTCGCTCACTGCAGGCCGACCGGTTGATTTCCCCTTACAGAGGCATCCAGAAGCTTTAAACTGCACATACCATCGCCAAATGGAGTTAGCAGTTGGTGGATCGTTGTTGAACTTCGTCCTGAAGTGTCGTTGCACTGTTATGACTGACCGATGTGAGTACATTTCAAGCACGACACACGCTTTCTCGGCTCCTTTCGCCATTTTGTCTCACTGCGCTCTCGAGCGCTCTGGCGGCAGAAACCTGAAGTGCAGCTTCAGCCGAACAAAACTTTATGAGTTTTTCTACGTGTCTGTAGTGTGTCGTGACCGTATGTCAATGAATGGAGCTACAATGAATTTATGAAATCGCTTCAATCATTTGTAATAGCCCTGTATTTTAATATGAGTTAGCGCGTTCATTTGTTCGACAACCTTGTCAAAGAGGCTTTGTATTTTTATTAGAACGCGGTGGCCATTGTCGTCAAGTCATTTGTAGACCGCTCCAATGAGAACAAACTACGAAAGGCAGGCGAATAACAGCTTGTATTGTCTTATGACAGCTGCTTGTCACATCCACGTGGACAAAAGCAAAGTTACAATATCAGTTTGTGTCTATTTGTTCTTCTTCACGGTTATATTGTATAGCAGCAAAAAGCAACAAACAAAACAAGCTGTGACAATGTCACATTTTCATTTTGCTATCGGTACTTGCAGTGAAGACCTACTAATTTTAAAAGGAATACTGCTGTCGATCAAATGAACGCCCTAAGTATGTTGCGCGCGGATGATTGATATAGTGAAGTATTTTGTCGTGGCTGTATTCAGTGAACCGCACACGGAATGCGTTTAGTTTGAAATTGAAGTGATTAAGAGCGGCATTGTAGTGACTGACTATTACGTGTATGTCTACAACATGGTATTATTGTGAGCTTCTGAAATACAACAGGCTAAAAAACAGCGCCGTGAGTGTCATTTCAATGACAAATGGCTACAAAAAACAGACTTCTCGCGGTGGCTTTCGGAAAAGGATGAATATAACGCTTTCGGAAAAGAATGAATATAATGGATGTTGTAAAACATGCCGTGTAAGTTTTACAGTGAAATACGGCTCAGTGAAGGCGATAAAGCATCATACCGGCACCAAGACTCATCTTGGTATATTGATAAGGTGTGGGATATGTTAAGAAACTCCATTGTTCAAAGATATTTCGTGCCAGCGGGAACTAATCAGGAAGGGGAAGTGTCAGAACGGAACTAATATTAACATACCATGGAGTGAAACATCAGCTCAGTTACCTTTCACAAGACCATGCAAATGCTCTCTTATCTCACTTTTTGTTTCAAGATTCAAAATATTGTCCAAAATTCACTTGGACGGACTAAAGGTAAAGCTATAGTAGAGAAGGTATTGGCTCCACATTCTCTGCATCAAATTCTGAAAAAAGTTGGTAGAACTCCATTCTCGTTGCATGTGATGCTTCAAATAATGGAAATATGAAATTATTTCCAGTTGCCATCCTGTACTTCGACCAAGAAATGGGAACGATTTTAGCTGTTATAGATTTTTACGAAGACGCTGATGAAACATCAGCTTGTGCAGTCAAGAAGCTTAATGAGAGCATCACTGAGACTTGTGTTTCAGGACCGCAACTATACTCCCTTCATCGTAAGAATAAACCTGATATAAACAACACAAATGCGATGATTGGTCAGAAGCCGTTGCACACGCACACTGGTGTTGTTGCGCTCTTGGAAGGAGGTCCTATTTGTATATTAGATATATTATTACAGACTTTCGTTAAATGAAACTTTAAGATATTCAAATGTATTAGTAGCCACCAACGTTTTCCTTAATCACACTTTAGTTATGTAGCTTTTATTTAAAAAATCATGTATAGTGATAGTCTCTGCACTGTTGTGTTCTGATTGTCTCGCTGTTAATATGCAGTATGAAAATAGCTGAGGCTGTTTGCTGTTCCGTAGTGAAGTTGACACACAAGTACACATTCGTGTAAGAGGAATCTAGACGGCACGGTAACTCAGCGTGTTAGATCAGAGAATTGGCTGCTCTCCGTAAAAAAAATCTGACTTAGGGATCAACAACGAAATAATCGGATCTCATGTGACTTCCGCTACGACCAAATACCCCGAAAAATAATGAACAAACTGCAAAAAAAAAAAAAAATCGGTAGTGTAGTTGCTTGGTAATTCAACTCAGGAAGTATTCGCTGGTTCAAATCTCGCACAACTCAAGTTTTTTTTCTTTCAATTATAAAATTCATCATCATTTTTTATGAATAATGCACGTCTTCTTGTCTCTAATTACATATTGCACGCGAAATTACTGGTTTCATTCCAAATATACTGGATGATAAAAAAGTTAGTATAAATTTGAAAACTTAATAAACCACGGAATAATGTAGATAGAGAGGTAAAAATTGACACACATGCTTGGAATGACATGGGGTTTTATTAGAACAAAAAAAAAGTCAGTGACTGAGCATGACAATCGTGTATAATAGGAGCTGTAATGAGAGAGAGAATCAGATGCGCTAGCAGTCGCAGCATGTTGACGTTACCTGAAAAGGCGCTTTTAGTGAAGCTGTAGTATCGTAGTGGGGAATGTGCTAGTTCAGCGTTACGGTCCTATCGCCATAGGAAGGGGATTCGAACGAGTAAAGGTCCGCTGACAAATGCAGCTGTGGCGAGAATGATTTCGAAGTTCGAAGCCACGGGCTGTTTAGACGATAGGCCCCGTAGTGGCCTACCGAGCACAAGGCGCAATGCTGCTGAGACAGTTCAGGAAGAAATGGAGACTGTAGCGGGTTCGCCTATGCACGGGGAAGTCAGCGCTCGTGTAGTCGCACGTCGCACGGGCATTCCATACACTACTGTTTGGTTGGCACTGAGGCGTACCCTCCGATGTTATCCGTACAAAACCCATCGGCATCATGGACTGTTACCTGGCGATTTAGTGAAGCGGAGGGCATTTGCGGTGCGGGCGTTTCAAAAGATGGCGGAAGATGACGATTGGTTGAGTAACGTGCTGTGGACCGACGAAGCTCATTTCACGCTCCGAGGGTATGTCAACGCCAACTGCAGAATTTGGGCTACCGAAAATCCTAGAACTGTCGTGGAAACTCCAATGCACGACGAGAAAGTCACGGTATGGGTTGGATTTACCATGTCTACCTTTATCGGGGCTTTTTTCTTCGAGCAAATGCGTGATTCTGGTTTTGTAACTGCTACCGTGACGGGTGAGAGGTACGCCGATATGTTACAGAATTGCATCATCCCCAGCCTGGCTGATAACACCCTTGTGGAACGTACGGTGTTTATGCAGGATGGCACTCCACCCCATATTTCTAGACGCGTGAAAGATCTCTTGCGCGCGTCGTTTGGTGATGATCGTGTGCTCAGCCGCCACTTTCGTCGTGCTTGGCCTCCCACATCCCCAGACCTCAGTCCGTGCGATTATTGACTTTGGGGCTACCTGAAGTCGCAAGTGTATCGTGATCGACCGACATCTCCAGGGATGCTGAAAGACAACATCCGACGCCAATGCCTCACCATAACTCCGGACATGCTTTACAGTGCTGTTCACAACATTATTCCTCGAGTACAGCTATTGTTGAGGAATGATGGTGGACATATTTAGCATTTCCTGTAAAGAACATCATCTTTGCTTTGTCTTAGTTTGTTATGCTAATTATTGCTATTCTGATCAGATGAAGCGCCATCTGTCGGACATTTTTTGAACTTTTGTATTTTTTTGGTTCTAATAAAACCCCATGTCATTCCAAGCATGTGTGTCAATCTGTACCTCTCTATCTACATTACTCCGTGATTTATTCAGTTTTCAAATTTATACTGACTTTTTGATCACCCCAGTAAATTCTCAATTACCAGTATTTTATGAAAGACTGTTAATAAAGGTTGCTTAAATTAAGAAAACATAACAATTTAATTTTTAAGGCAAAAATGAAAAACTAAATACTCTATATTTAGACTATGTCCATTGTTTTATGCCCGCATCTCGTGGTCGTGCGGTAGCGTTCTCGCTTCCCACGCCCGGGTTCCCGGGTTCGATTCCCGGCGGGGTCAGGGATTTTCTCTGCCTCGTGATGGCTGGGTGTTGTGTGCTGTCCTTAGGTTAGTTAGGTTTAAGTAGTTCGAAGTTCTAGGGGACTTATGACCACAGCAGTTGAGTCCCATAGTGCTCAGAGCCATTTGAACCATTGTTTTATACCACAGATGCAGATACGTGCCGTAGAAACATGAAAAACAATCTTCATCGAGCACACCATACAAATGCTGCATTTTTACATTTGCCACTGTACCATTACAATATGAGCCCAACAGAATTGATCTGGAGCCAAGTTAGGGTATTTGACCCAAGAACTAACAAGACTGTTAAGCTGCCAGACGTACTGGAACTAACGCACGCAGCTTTTTCACGTGCCACTCAGTGCCGAACATAGGTGGGATATAGAAAGGCACGTCATAAAACAGGAGGGGAAATGCGGCGCGTGGGTGGCTTCGTTGGTTCTGTTGTTGATCGACTCGTTATCAACTTGGCAGATGACAGTTCCAGTACTGGAATGTCTGACAGACAGCAAATTTAAATTTGATAAAACTGAGAAAGTTTCTCCTTGACAATTCCTTCTATTCCGTAGAAGAATTTCTATTACTGTAATTTGTAAAAGGTGGTGGGTAGGAATTCCTAACTCACATTTGTACATCTCTTTTTCTTTTTGTTACAAATGCTCAGAATGTAACTGTATGTACAAATTAATTTACGATGTGAACGTAAAATGACTCGTTCCACATCATTACAATCTACCGTGCAAAATGATCCATGGGACATGTAACTAACTAACTTTCAGATGTAGAAGCACGCGTACCAACTTCAGTTTTGTCGCGCAGATTCTTGGTTTTTCGAATTTTTTTTCTGTTAGTGTAGATAGATGCATGATGAAAGTAGTCGAAAGGGGGCCGTAGGGGAGACACATTAGAGATCTGTACCATTAGCGAATTAAAAAAAAAAATGGCTCTGAACACTATGGGACTTAACATCTGAGGTCATCAGTCCCCTAGAACTTAGAACTACCTAAACCTAACTAACCTAAGGACATCACACACATCCATGCCCGAGGCAGGATTCGAACCTGCGACCGTAGCGGTCGCGTGGTTCGAGACTGAAGCGCCTAGAACCGCTCGGCGACAATATTTTTAACGGAATTTTTAGGAGATAGAGACAATAACTTAATACTTATGAGTTAAATACCGACAAAATTTAAAAATGTCCATATTCCGAAGTTTATATAAAACGCAATGCGAGACAGAGCCTCGGTAAATACTCCCTCTGAGTGAGGTATTTAGGTAATCAACGAAAATGTGTGTGTCACTGAGTTCAGCATTTTTCTAAATATTGTGTGATTAATGTGAAACTGGGTACCAGACGGAAAATTTCATCTATACCTAAAATATTAATGTAACTATGGCTATAATTAAAATTAAGAGCAGATTTTTGAAATGCTTTTAGAGACAGTGGTAGAGCTCTGTACTATACACAAATTTCAGATTTCATTTGCACGAGTTTTGTAGCGATGGAGAATTTTAAAGTGTTTTTCTATGGCCGCGAGGAGCCGGGGGCTCCGTCGGCTGCCTGTAGATGTAGACGGTAGTAAACCCACAACTCACCTTGGCCCTTTTGTAGGGGATACTGGGACCATGAAGAATGCAACAGGAGGATAAGTATGGAGGAAGCAAACCAAACCTTTTTCTCGCAGAACAGCCAGCACACTGGAATCAACACTGCATTTACAGTGTTTACTACAATGTTATGGCGTGGAGTATTGTTTAATAGCTATGGCCGGTATTACACTAAATTTCTTCGTCAAATATCTTTCTCCAATATCTTTGTCAAAGATATTTGATGGTGTAATAGGGAACTTTGTCAAATGTCGTCCAATATTTGATCAAATCTAGGGCCTCGCTGTAGATTTGATCAAAGAAGTCGCTTGTCTTCTGTTCACTGCAATGTGACATGTTACCACGTAGAGCGCTAGCATCGCTGCATTCTGTCGTCCGTAGTGTTTTTATAAGCATTGCGGGTAAATACAATTGGTGTGTGCCGACAACTACAAAATTAATAGAGATGTATGAAGCTGATGAGGCGCTTTACAACGTGAGGCACGCTGAATACAACAATAGATTACGAAGATTGGAGACCTGACCTGACCTGACCTAACCTAACCTAACTCTCTCCTGTAGTAAGGAATCAGAGTGTTCTGCAGATGTAGCAGTTCTTAAGTGAATATTGTGCTTTGTGATATGAGGATACACTTCATTGAGCACATACAGAAATGTATGCTCATTTATTCTTCAGTAATTGCTGTACGACTTGACATCCTTCACTATAAGCTCACGTAACAAGTTTTGTTGAATGCTTTTATCGCGTCGTCGTAAAACCCACGCCTTCACCCAGGTATGTTTCCTTTTTTTTTTCCCCACTTCTCTTCCGCATATGCACACAGTGCAATTGTGGTACATGCAACTGCTGCGGTTAATAACAAGTTGTTGTTGTCGGCCATCTTCAACTTTGACGAAAAATTGGATGACAGTGTAATACCCCTTCTAGCACTACGTCAAAGATCTTTGTCAAATATATTTAAGGGAATATTTGATCACATCTTTGATCAAACCTTTGACAAAGAAATTTGATAGTGAAATACCGGTCTAAGGCTTGTTACGGGTGGAAACCCCCGTACAGGCCGGAAGTCATCCCACCCATTGTTTCGCTCCTAGAAAAGGACGAAGTCATTTTGTCCGTATAGTACAAGGGGCGTCCAATAAATAAGGCAACACTTTTTTTCCTCGAGGCGTGTCGGTTTAATGCATGATTCCGATACACCATATTATTCCCCACTCTGTTGGTTCCAAAACCTTATTTTTCGACATAATCTCCATTTAACGCGACAGCATTACGCCACTTTACTGGGATGGCTTGTATGTGGCATGGTACCACTCTACTGGTCGACGCCGAAGCATCTTGCTGTATCAACGACCACCGCAGCTTCCACATACTGCTACTTTATTGGGCGCATCCTTTATTGGAGTGAATCTTTTACTGGGCCAAACAGATTGAACTTGAAAGGTACGAGATCCAGGGTGAAGGACGAGGAAGCCGGCAGTCGCACACCTTTGAGTGCCCCAGCTAGTGGACGAGTGTGTCAGCACTATCAGTACAGACGCCAAGTTGTGCAGCAACGTGTTTGGCTGTCACCACTTTGCATGAGTCACAGCTGTGTGTGGTCGGACAGCACGCGAGAGATCTGACTGATTTACGCAACCTTGTTGCCATGATTACAGACCCCTCGCCCAAAGACTCAGTGTGCTTTTATTTCACTGCCAGACCTCCATAGACATTCTGCAAGAGCCTATGAATATTTTCGATGCTCTGGTTTCCAACAAAAGAAACTCAATGACTGCTCTCTGCTGGGAACACACCTACGTTAGAGACGCCATTTCGAAGGCTGCGTATACCGCCGCCATCTTTCGGAAATTCACGCAAAAATGACCGAGAAAAAAAAAGTGTTGCATTACTTATTGAACGCTCCTCTTACGTTTCCTGACAACGTCGCAACTGTCGAACTTAAAAGTCAGGTTGCAACTACACTACTGGCCATTAAAATTGCTACACCACGAAGATGACGTGATACAGATGCGAAATTTAACCGACAGGAAGAAGATGCTGTGATACGCAAATGATTGGCTTTTCAGAGTGTTCACAGAAGGTTAGCGCCGGTGGCGACACCTACAACATGCTGACATGAGGAAAGTTTCCAACCGATTTCTCATACACAAACAGCAGTTGACCTGCGTTGCCTGGTGAAACGTTGTTGTGATGCCTCGTGTAAGGAGGAGAAATGCGTACCATCACGTTTCCGACTTTGATAAAGGTCGGATTGTAGCCTATCGGCATTGCGGTTTATCGTATCGCGACACTGCTGCTCGCGTTGGTCGAGATCCAATGACTGTTAGCAGAATATGGAATCGGTGGGTTCAGGAGGGTAATACGGAACGCCGTGCTGGATCCCAACGGCCTCGTATCACTAGCAGTAGAGATGACAGGCATCTTATTCGCATGGCTGCAACGGACCATGCAGCCACGTCTCGATCCACGAGTCAACAGATGGGGACGCTTGCAGGACAACAACGATCTGCACGAACAGTTCGACGACGTTTGCAGCAGCATGGACTATCAGCTCGGAGGCCTTGGCTGCGGTTACTCTTGACGCTGCATCACAGACAGGAGCGCCTGCGATGGTGTACTCAGCGACGAACCTGGATGCACGAATGGCAAAACGTCATTTTTCGGATGAATCCAGGTTCTGTTTTCTGCATCATGATTGTGGCATCCGTGTTTGGCGACATCGCTGTGAACGCACATTGGAAGCATGTATTCGTCGTCGCCATACTGGCGTATCACCCGGCGTGATGGTATGGGGTGCCATTGGTTATATCACCTCTTGTTCGCATTGACTGCACTTTGAACAGTGGACGTTACATTTCAGATGTGTTACGACCCGTGGCTCTACCCTTCATTCGATCCATGCGAAACCATACATTTCAGCAGGATAATGCACGACCGCATGTTGCAGTTCCTGTACGGGCCTTGCTGGATACAGAAAATGTTCGACTGCTGCCCTGGCTAGCACATTCTCCAGATCTCTCACCAATTTAAAACGTATGGTCAATGGTGGCCGAGCAACTGGCTCGTCACAATACGCCAGTCACTACTCTTGATGAACTGTGGTATCGTGTTGAAGCTGCATGGGAAACTGTACCTGTATACGCCATCCAAGCTCTGTTTGACTGAATGCCCAGGCATATCAAGGCCGTTATTACGGCCAGAGGTGGTTGTTCTGGGTACTGATTTCTCAGGATCTATGCACCCAAACTGAGTGAAAATGTAATCACATGTCAGTTCTAGTATAATATATTTGTCCAATGAATACCCTTTTATCATCTGCATTTCTTCATGGTGTAGCAATTTTAATGGCCAGTAGTGTAGTTTAAATCAGACTGTAGAAAGTTCAATCGAGCTAGTGAGAGGACAAAGCTTGTTAATGGGTGTTCAACGTAACCACTTTAGAAGAGAGATGACGCTCCTATGTCAACGACGATTGAAACTGTTCGAGCTGATACACGACTGGTACGTCATCCAGTCTTGCACTGGCCAGCGGTGACACAGTCCACCAGAAGATTGGCAAGGCGCTCATGAGTATCAGTGCATTTAATGGTGGCCTAGCGCACCCTACACACCATCCCTGACGTCGTGCAGGCTATGGGCATCTAATGCACAGTGCCAAGGGAACCGCGTTTCAGAAAAGTGGCACCCATCGTCATTCACAAGTGGCACGGACAATTTGTTGATGACGGGAATCACCCTCAACTGCTCGTATCTCGCATTGTAACGGCGGGTAGTAAGGCCAGAAAGCGGGAAGTTACTAGTCACATCAGTGCTGGGCAATAATAACTGTTGAGGCCGCGCGGGATTAGCCGAGCGGTCTAAGACGCTGCGGTCATGGACTGTGCGGCTAGTCCCGGCGGAGGTTCGAGTCCTCCCTCGGGCATGGGTGTGTGTGTGTTTGTCCTCAGGATAATTTAGGTTAAGTAGTGTGTAAGCTAAGGGACTGATGACCTTAACAGTTAAGTCCCATAAGATTTCACACACATTTGAACATGTTTGAACTGTTGAGGAGTGTAACTATGCAGATTCACTTCCTCGCTATAGTGCACAAAAGTTGTCGTCCTCACACACTGACGAGCGAAGACATTATGTCCACCGGCTTAGCAGCTTGCTGGGACCATCTTTGGAACGCAATACAGCAGCGGTTCCCCGTGGCTTGGAACCGACATGCCCTTGGTGGGTATCTGAAGGAATGTGACACCAGATGTCTACGCACCGATAATGCAGTCCCCGTAAATTATGGACAATAGTTGATGGGCGTGGAGCTGGCGCCCAGTAGCGTCCCAGATACAATCTAAGATAAAAAAAAGACACGCCACGAAGGAATTATCCGAATGGGACAGAAATCGGTAGATGTGACGTACATTTACAGGGAACCAAATTATTGCAAGTTCAGAAAAACTAGATGATTTATTCGAGAGAAAGAGCTTCACAAACTGAACGAGTCAGCAGCGCGTTGATCCACCTCTGGGTCTTATGCAAGCATTTATTCGGCTTGACACTGATTGACAGAGTTATTGGATATCCTCCTCAGCGATATAGAGCCAAATTCTGTCCAATGGGCGCGTTAGATTGTCAAAATTCCGAAATGGTTGGAAAGGCCTGCTCATAATGCTGCGAACGTTCTCAGTTGGGGAGAGATCCGGAGACATTGTTGGCCAAGGTAGGATTTGGCAAGCACGAAGACATGTAGAAGAAACTCTCGTCGTGTGCAGGCGGGCATTATCGTGCTGAAATGCAAGCCGAGGATGGCTTGCCATGAAGGAGAACAAAGCGAGGTTGGGACGGTAATATCATCGACGTACGGCTGTGCTGTAGGGGTGCCGCGGATGGCAACCAAAGGGATCCTGGTGTGAAGTGAGAAGACACCCCAGACCATCGCTCCGGGCTGTTGTGCCATACAGCGAACGACAGTCAGGTTGGTATCCCACTACTGTCCGAGGTGTCTCCAGACACGTCTTCTGCCTGGAGTCTCACTGACTGGAGCAGGATTGTCTTTAGTGGTGCGTTCCGCTTCGAACTGAGCCCTAATGACCAGCAAAGACGTGTCTGTTGACGACCGGGACGGCGGTTGGTTACCAAACTGTCACCCGCCAGACGGCTCGACAACCAGGAGTGGACGTCCGGGGTACCATTTCTTTTCATGGTACATTTGGTTGTCATCCGTAGCACCGTTAGAGCTCAGCGGTACGTCGACGATATTCTACGCCCCGTTTTGTTGCCTTTCATGGTAAGATGCTCTGGACTTACATTTCAACAAGATAATGCCCGCCCACACACGGCGAGACTTTTTACTGCTTGCCTTCGCGCTTTCCAAATCCTACCTTGGCCAGCACGGTCGCCGGATCTCTCCCCAATTGAGAACGTTTGGAGCATTATGGGCAGGGCCTTCCAAACTGCTCGGGATTATGACGATCTAAAGCGCCAGTTGAACAGAATTTGTCAAAATATCCATTAGGGGCACATCCAATATCTCTGTGCATCAATACCAAGCCGAATAACTGCTTGAATGAGGGCCAAAGGTGGACCGACACCTTATTGGTTGGGTTGGGTTGTTTTGGGGAAGGAGACCAGACAGCGAGGTCATCGGTCTCATCGGATTAGGGAAGGAAGTCGGCCGTGCCCTTTCAGAGGAACCATCCCGGCATGTGCCCGGAGTGATTTAGGGAAATCATGGAAAACCTAAATCAGGATGGCCGGACGCGGGATTGAACCGTCGCCCTCCCGAATGCGAGTCCAGTGTCTAACCACTGCGCCACCTCGCTCGGTTGACACCTTATTGACTTGCTCAATGTGTGAAGTTCGTTCTCTTGAATAAATCATCCAATTTTTCTGAAATTGTAATCATTTCCGCACATGTACATCACATCTGACGATTTCTGTCCTTATCGGATAATTCTGTCGTGGTACGTCGTTTATTTCTTTTTGTCTTGGAGCGTATATTCCATCGGGTTCAGATCAGAGAATACTGGTGGTCAAAATTCTGGCCTTGCAACACGGACAATTATCCTAGTGGAAGATGCCATCGCTGTCCACATTAAGTATGAGGGGATGCAGGTGGTTCGTAATGCTATTCACGTAGTCCACACAGCTTTGATTACTATCACAGGTCCCGTGGAAGGTAAGGTGGGTATCCTCCATGGAATAAAACGGCCCCACCGGCATGCGTCCATGGTGCGGTGCATGTACCCTGACACGAACACCGAGCTGACTGACAAGAAACGTGATTCATCCTATCACGAGACACGTCTTCATTGATAGACGGTGTCACTGGGTCAGCTTGGCAACTGCTGCAGGGTCGCATGTTCAGAAACGAGTATGCCACGGATTAGCGCCTATCTTGCTTCACAACGCAAGAAAGCTTCCGACCTGCATGTTCCGTGATTAGGAATGGACGACTGGTACCTTATCTCCTAGTCGTGATTTCCCCGACCTTCAACCACTTTCCGTAGATATTGACGACGGAAGCACGCAAACAGCCCACCTGCTTCGCAGTTTCCGAGATCCTCGTTCCAGGGACAAGACCATGACGATCTGCCCTTTTTTAAAAGCCGCTTCTGTCAGCGGATTTCCCAATTTGCGCTCCGTATGTCTCTAGAATGATTCCCCAATTCGTATTTCCTACGCTTACTGAGTTTCCTCACCGCGTTACATGGCCCCAAAGCGGCATCTAATCTTGCGTCGGGCAGTGGACAATATTTTGATTCGTCGGTGATATGGTCCCCCAAACTTCCCGGGCCTCAGGGATGGGCATGGGCGTCGAAACAACGCGACGTGTCTTGCGAAGCAGGGGAAAACATCTCCTGCACTGATGAGTCGCGGTACATGTTGCACATGTCACTGACAGGGAATGAATACTTACTAACAAGGGAACCTCCCCATCGCACCCCCCTCAGATTTAGTTATAAATTGACACAGTGGATAGGCCTTGAAAAACTGAACACAGATCAATCGAGAAAACAGGAAGAAGTTGTGTGGAACTACGAAAAAATAAGTAAAATATACAAACTGAGTAGTCCATGCGCAACATAGGTAACATCAAGGACAATATGAGCTGAAGAGCGCTGTGGTCCCGTGGTTAGAGTAAACAGCTGCAGGACGAGAGGTCCTTGGTTCGAGTCTTCCCTCGAGTGAAAACTTTACATTCTTTATTTTCGCAAAGTTACGATCTGCCCGTTCATTCATTGACGTCTTTGTTCACTGTAATAAGTTTAGTGTCCGTGTTTTGCGACCGCAGCGCAAAACCGTGCGATTAGTAGACGAAAGGACGTGCCTCTCCAATAGGAAACGAAAAAATTTGATCGCAGGGTCATAGATCAACCGATTCCTCCATAGGAAAACACGTCTGATATATTCTATACGACACTGGTGATGGCACGTGCGTCACATGACAGAAATATGTTGTCGACCCATCTAACTTGCACGCCTGGCGAATGGGTAAAAAGATTCTTCTACCTTGTCCGATTTAGGTTTTCTTGTGGATGTGATAATCACTCCCAAAAAAGTGATGAAAACATAAGAGTTTGTCACATAAACTGCAACAAATGAATGCAACAGTTTCACAGTCGCACAGTTTTCCCTGTTCTCTGTCAAAACATATGTTTTTTTACGTTTTCAAATGTTTCCGTGTGTAGACCGTCAAATCCTGCATATGTCCAAGCAAATCTGAACATGTCCCGGAATTTTGGAGAGCGAAGTTGATTATGTGTGAGTGCCTGAACTTTGATAATTGTCTGAAAAGAAAAAATTAAACTCTTCACTCGAGAGAAGACTTGAACCAAGGACCTCTCGTTCCGCAGCTGCTCACGCTAACGACGGGACCACGGCGCTCGTAAGCTCACATTCTCGTCGATGTTGCCTACTTTTCGCATGGACTACTCAGTTTGTATATTTTGCTTATTTTTTTTCATAGTTCCACACAACTTCTTCCTGTTTTCTCGATTGATCAGTGTTCAGTTTTTCAAGGCCTATCCCTGTGCCAACTTATAACTAAATCTGAGGGGGGTGCGATGGGGAGGTTCCCTTTAAGAAACCTGATAAGATCCTTGATTAAGACATGGGAGTTCGAGATGGCCAAGCGTTTAGAAAAATGAGCGTTTTTGGCGACTGTCAGGCGAGGTATGATCCATTTATGTTGACTTAGTTTCAAGGCAGCGGTTGTAGCAGCGGAAGAAGTACAGAATGGTAATGTCCTGGTCGTGAGGTCAAATCTCTATGCAGAAGCCTTTTTTTAATTTTATGCTACTTATAGCGCAAATTTATTAATATTTTCATAAAAGGCTCGAAAGAAAATACAGAAAACAATTTTAGATTGCAAATTAATTTTAAAAAAATGATTGTACTTACGGCGCCCACGTGGTCTCTGCAAATAACTTTCGAAGAACGGACTGTAATTAAGAGGTACAAGTTAAAATGCTGAGTCTATAAACGTGTGCAAGACGCCGACAAAATTACTGCTTCCCTTGTTTTTATGTTGAATATCGGCTCGAACTTGTAAATCATCAACTTTAAAATAATAATAGTACTTTATTTTATATACCAACTTCTCGTGTACGCCTTACAATCCCTTCGCGGTAATTTATTTGTAATCCAAAAATTTTCCATGGCCTTTTCTTTTCAAGCCTTTTAACGAAACTGTTAATAAATACAATATATTCAGCATTATTTCGGTTTATTTGCAGCGTCAGTAACGTAGAAAATTCCACTTTCTATTTTTTTAACGGTTGGCTGTTTCTGTCACTTTTACGTCTGGCCTAGCCACGCATGTATCAGAAATTTCGGCGAAATCGGTGATGACGACTAGAGCAGTCTCCTTGCTAGACACGAAGATCTAGGGTTTATCACTCAGCCTTTTTGCAGTTTTGTCATAAACCTATTTAAATTGGAACCTCATGAATAATGGCCATCTACTGTGGGTAACGGCAACAAAACACAGTGCATACATTTTCTGATTTGGAATTCTTGCAGAAGGGTAATTTCACTGCCCAGGTTGACCATCACGATCAGTGAACGCGAACATTTTAAATTCTTACGACTCACGTCAGTACAGATAAAAAGCTTCCTTGCAGCTATGGCATTCGGGAGCTTGTGCAGAAATGAAACGCTTTTGTCTGTGCTGTAAGAATAAGCTTCAACTATTTCTGCTAGGACAACGTGAAAATTTGTTTACTTTGCATACTGTTATATTCTATGATTATTTTGGGGCAAATCCGTGCATCCATTAAGATCATTCTTAGACCAGGAAAGTGTGGGTGATGAGTTGCAGTGTTCGATGGACACTGAATACACTGGCTCAATAACCTTTAAATTAGGTGACTGCAGAGGCCAAGGAACACGTTATTTTTCCATATTAGTCTGACAGTAACTGACATTTCGAGCATTAAGAGTTGGAGCGCTATCATTTTGGCAGAAGTTGCACCATGCGGGGAACAATACATTTGCCAACGAATAAATAGGATCATCAAAAATGTTTTCGCAGACTATACTGATTTACGAATAAAGCCTTACTCTGGATCGCGAAATGTGTTTTTATTTGTTATTGCGACGTTTCGGCCACTACAGTCATCAGAAAAAAACCTTAGTAATCCTTAAAAAATGCCGGCCGGAGTGGCCGTGCGGTTCTAGGCGCTACAGTTTGGAACCGAGCGACGGCTACGGTCGCAGGTTCGAATCCTGCCTCGGGCATGGATGTATGTGATGTCCTTAGGTTAGTTAGGTTTAATTAGTTCTAAGTTCTAGGCGACTGATGCCCTCAGAAGTTAAGTCGCATAGTGCTCAGAGCCATTTGAGCCTTAAAAATTAGTGTGAGTTACAATAAAATCTATTTTACTGTAACTGTCACTGAACTTTTAATTTTTTTTATCTGACAGTTACAGTTATCTTTCTCAGATTCACTCTGTGTTATCAAAATCCCTGAATATGTAGGTCTACTCTTCACCAAAAATACAGTTCACTATAATGTTCTGATGAAACAAGTTATTTCACTTTAGAATAAATATGAAATACAAAACGCATAATTCTCTTATATGGCCTCAATTAACTTTTTGAGAATCGCATTCATCCAATGAAAAAAATTGAAAACTTGGTAATAACAGTAACTCTGATTTTCTTAATTAAAACTTGTTCCCCAAATTATGCATTATTTGCAACTTAACAACTGCTATTCTCTCTACTCTCAAAT
This sequence comes from Schistocerca nitens, assembly GCF_023898315.1. Lineage (NCBI taxonomy): Eukaryota > Metazoa > Arthropoda > Insecta > Orthoptera > Acrididae > Schistocerca > Schistocerca nitens. The sequence continues at coordinate 16,267,691 of NC_064619.1, forward strand.
TAATATTTGTTCTTATTGCCTGCTCTTTATTATTTATTACGTTTGTATACTTGCAACTGTAAAATATTAGAAATATTTTACATTCTTTTAAAATCAACTGAAACCTCCTTAAAAAGTTTTTGGTAGCCGCATTGGCTGGTAGTAATTCCTTTACCACAGGATCATACATAATTGATTTCGCGATGATTTAATCGCACTCTCAGGTATATACATCTGTGAAAATATTTAATATGAATTGTAAGGTATAATTATTGTAAAAATAAGGCAATTACCCAGAATGACAGGGGAACAAATTCATAACTAATTGAACATTGGTTCGTTAAAAATACATGTCTCCCAACGTTCGGATGGCGTTCGAATTGCCAGAACCGCCTAATTTCATCGGTTACAAGATGAAACATCAAAAATTTCGTTGGGTAATATGCGCAGGCACTGTAGATGAGCAATGGGAGCTGCGAGTATGGACCAAAAGAAAAGGAATTAAAATAAGACCTCGGAAAGAAACTATTCGGAATGAACCCATGTTTGGATAGAAAATATGAACGCTCACCAGTGATGAAAATTACCCTCAAAAGCCACATGACGGGGAGATGACTATGCTTCACGTGGGAAGGCAATTAACCAGCAGAATATGACTAATTTAACATTGCTTCGTTAAAACCCAGTCACGAAACAGGTTGTGTATGATCCTGTAATAAAAGAGCTACTAACAGCTAAAGCAACTACCAAAAATTTGTTTGAAGATTTTAATAGTTAAAAAAATTGTAAAATATTTCTATCGTGTATCTAAGCTGTGGGTGCCCAAATCGTTAAATCATATCTTGTAAATTATTAGTTCATCGTTCATTGTACAGCATTCTTCGTAAGCTCGTCTGGTGTTTCAGGAGATGAGTGTACGAAAACAACAACTGATTCATAAAATAGGCACATATCAGTGGATAGATCATTTCTCCAAGTCAAATCACAAATACTTAATATGGGCATCATTTATTATGTGGCAAACTTCAGTAAATGTGTGAAGCTCCTTGCAACGGTCGACGAAATGTGTATGGGAAGGTGCGACCACAGCCTGCTTTGGAAGCCGATTCGTTGGGCTGCCTATGGCTCTGAGCACTATGGGACTGAACATCTGTGGTCATCAGTCCCCTAGAACTTAGAACTACTTAAACATAACTAACCTAAGGACATCACACACATCCATGCCCGAGGCAGGATTCGAACCTGCGACCGTAGCAGTCGCGCAGTTCCGGACTGAGCGCCTAGAACCGCTAGACCACCGCGGGCGGCGGGCTGCCTATCTACAGGCGCGAAGTAATTCGGTAACTGCAGAACCCCATAATGGAACTGGATGGTACCGTAAGTACAAGTACAAGATGACATCCAGCGAGCAGTTTTTAGAAATCTGAGGGAGGTTGGGTGGGGTGGGGGTGGGGGTGGGGGGGATAACCTGGTTGCGCATGCACATTTATTTCGACCACGCTAATATACCTCTTGTTAATTCACTTCACTATTCGGTAACGAACGCATCTCTGAATCGAACGATGACGACGCGACGTCGTATAAATGCGGTGACAAAGGGGCACCATCTTCATAACGAATGGAGAATTTGTAATAGACTGAAGAGCCAAAGAAACTGGCACACTTCCCTAATATCGTGTAGGGCGCGCGCGAGCACGCAAAAGTGCCACAACACGACGTGACACGGACTCGACTAATGTCTGAAGTAGTGCTGGAGGGAACTGACACCATGAATCCTGCAGGGCTACCCGTAAGAGTACGACGGGGTGGAGATCTCTTCTAAACACCACGTCGCAAGGCATCCCAGATATGCTCAATAATGTTCAAGTCTGGGAAGTTTGGTGGCCAGTGAAAGTGTTTAAACTCTGAAGAGTGTTTCCGGAGCCACTCTGAAGCAATTCTAGACGTGTGGGGTGTCGCAATCGCCAGATGGAATTGACCAAGTCCGTCAGAATGCACATTGGACGTGAATGGATTCGGGTGATCAGTCTGGATGCTTACGTACGTATCACCAGTCAGAGTCGTATCTAGAGGTATCAGGGTTCCCATATCACTAAAACTGCATATGCCCCACACCATTATAGAGCCTCGACCAGGTTGAACAGTCCCCTGCTGACATGCGGGGCCAATGGATTCATGAGGTTGTCTTCACACCCGCACACGTCCATCCGCTCGATACAATTTGAATCGAGACTCGTCCCACCAGGCAACATGTTTCCAGTCATCAACAGTCCAATGTCGTTGTTGACGGGCCCTGGCGAAGCGTAAAGCTTTGTGTCATGCAGTTATCAAGGGTACACGAGTGGGTCTTCGGCTCCGAAAGCCCATATCGATGATGTTTCGTTAAATGGTTCGCACGCTGACACTTGTTAATGACTGAGCATTGAAATCTGCAGCAATTTGCGGAAGAGCTGCACTTCTGTCACGTTGAACGATTCTCTTCAGTCGTCGTCTGTCCCGTTCTTGCAAGGATCTTTTTCCGGCGGCAGGAATGTCGGAGATTTGATGTTTTACCGAATTCCTGATATTCGCGGTACATTCTTGAAATAGTCGTAAGGGAAAATCCCCACTTCATCGCTACCTCGGAAATGCTACGTTCCATCGCTCGTGGGCCGACTATACACCACGTTCAAACTCACTTAAATCTTGATAACCTGCCGTTGTAATTGCAGTAACCGATCTTACAACTGCGCCAAACACTTGTTGCCTTATATAAGCGCTGCCGCCCGCAGTGCCGTATTCTGCCTCTTTACGTACAGGGTGTGGTAGATAAGTAATGGGACTGGCCGCCGCGCGGCGCCCCAGTCGCTCGCAGGGCGGTCTCCACCTGTACGTCACGTGGTGGGGGATCTGAGCTAACAATAGAACCGGTTCGCAGTCGCGTCGGAGCTCTGGTGCAGTGAGGGTCGAGCTTCGCGTATTACGTTGTTTGTGTGCCCGTGACACTTGTGAAAACGCTGAAGATGGATCGCTCGATAGAACAGCGGTATGCAATCAAATTTTGCTTTCGCTTGGGCAAAACTGCTTCGGAAACTTTTGCTATGATTACGGAGGCCTACAAAGAAGACTCCCTATCGAGAGCTCAAGTGTTCCGGTGGTTTAATGAATTAAAAAACGGGAGGGAATCCGTTGAAGACATGGAACGATCTGGACGCCCTTCAACGAGTCGTGTGGATGAAACGATGGCCAAAGTGAAAGAACTCCTGGACTCCGACCGTCGTTTAAGTCTCAAAATGATCGCCGATGAGGTCTCCGTGAATAAATTTACGGTTCACCAAATTGTTACGCAAGATTTGATGATGAGGAAAGTTTGCGCAAAATTGGTTCCCCGAGTGCTCACCGCCGAACAAAAGCAACAACGAGTGGACGTTTGCTGTGAGATGTTTAATGATTTGGAAAATAATCCACACTTTTTAGACAACGTAGTAACAGGCGACGAATCGTGGACATTCCAGTACGACCCGGAGACGAAAGCCCAGAGCTCGGAGTGGCACACACTGGCATCCCTGCGGCCGAAGAAAGCAAGAATGTCAAAGTCCCGCATCGAGACAATGCTGATTGTGTTTTTCGACAAGCGGGGGTTAATTCACAAAGAGTTTGTCCCTCAGGGGAAGACTGTCAATGCCGAATTCTACAAAGAAGTCCTTCAGCGATTGCACAGAGCCGTCAAACGGAAGCGACAGGACCTTGCTCAACGCTGGCGTCTCCACCACGACAACGCTCCGGCGCACACAGCGTTCCTCGTGACCTCCTACTTGACCCGAATTGGAGTTGAAGTTTTGCCACAGCCACCATACAGCCCTGAGTCCTCCTGATTTCTTCCTATTTCCGAAGGTCAAAAGATGCCTGAAGGGTCATCGTTTCGACGATATTCCGAACATCCAACGTGCTGTCACGAAGGCACTAACTGGGATAATTCAAACGGACTACAGTGGGGCCTATGAAGCTTGGAAAACGCGCTGGCAACGTTGTGTCGACGCCCAAGGCGAGTACTTTGAAGAATATTAACGTTTTGTACAAATTGGATCAATAAATTTGTTTTTCTAGACTGAGTCTCATTACTTATCTACCACACCCTGTATCTCTGTATTTGAATACGCATGTCTATACCAGTTTTTTTGGCGCTTCAGTGTATGATAGTCTACAAGTACAGTGCGTAGCCGCGAAATTAACGCTTCATTGTCAATTTCGAATTGATTCGACACATAAATAAACCCCTGTGTTCAATACTCATGCCGGGTGTGTTATTTATGTTAACCGTAACAGGACGACTCCCTTCAAAACGATTAAGTATATACGAGTACAGTTCTTCAAAAATCATATGGGGTGTCAAGTAAAATCTGTGGCTGGACTGACGAATTTTTGGTAGGGAGGACACAGTATGTTGTCTTGGATGGAGATCCATCGTCAGATGTGGAAGTAACTCCGGGTGTGCCCCAGGGAAGTGTGCTTGTGCCCTTACTGTTCATCTTGTATATTAATGAACTTGCAGACAATATTAAAAGTAAAATCGGTTTTTTTTTCAGATGATGCAGGTATCTGTAATGAACTACCATCTGAAAGAAGCTTCGTAAACGTTCAGTCAGATCTTGATAAGATTTCAAAGTGGTGTAAAGATTGACATCTTGCTCTAAATGTTCAGAAATGCCAAATTTTGTCCTTCACAAAACGAAAAAACATAGTAACCTATGACTGTAATACGAATTTGTCGCAGCTGGAATCGGCCAACTCAAGCAAATTCCTGGGTGTATCATTTTGTAGAAATATGAAATGGGAAGATCACATAGGTCCAGTCGTGGATAAAGCTGCTGGTAGAATACTGCGGTAGTGCAATCAATCTCCAAGTGAGATTGCTAAAAATCACTCATGCGAACGGTTCTATAATATTGCTCAAATGTATGGACCGTTAACAGATAGGACTAGCAGGGTTATTGAACCCCAGATCACGTAAGAAACAGATTGCCCAATCGCTTGGTCTAGCAGGCAACCCTTGTCAGGGAACAGCCACCAGGCGGCAACAGCGTCACACTCTTACTTGTGGCACCAACCACTAGATGGCACTCCGTTCTGTGAAATATGTGGCAACAACGTCCGAATGCATGCAGCTTTCCATTTGCCGTCTGTGAAGTACAGCTGTTTCTGACATACCGGTGGTAGTGGATCGAGTCGTCATGCCGAGGACCTGCGAGTATATGAACTGTGGAAGGAGTAAACCGACAAACCCTGAACTAAAAATGTTCAGATTTCCCGTCAAAGATAAAGAAAGGTTACGGGAGTCGATTTTAAATTCAGGTAAATCAATAAATTAGTTACGAGTAAGAATTAATAAAGAGCCCTAAGCATTCGATCCTATCTAAATTTTGTCGATCTTATATTCTGATATAACGTTGCAGCCCTTCCTGTACAAGAATCATATCATACAATTTTTAAATGAAATCTTTGCTGCGATTTGGACTTTTTTAAACTGTTTATTCACTTCACTATTGTAATTTTGGCTGTAGAGCCATTTTTGTGTGCAATATGAAAACTGAAACCAATATAAGATATGGATAACAAAATGCAAAGCATAGTGTGGTAACATTTGGTAAACAATTTAAGAAGCATTACCTTACAAGACCTTTCCCTTTGTACTTGAAAATGGCTCTAGAGCTGAAATCGCTACAGTGAAATAAACGAATAATAGCCGTCATTTAACTGCTAGGTCATCGGTCCCTCTAAATCCTGGTATATACTAGAGCGAACGAAGTGAACGACTGTAAAACCTCGTTTACACTGCAGCAAACGAGTATTCATAGATAATTCGCAAATGTTCACTGCCATTCGTTTATACTTGTGAACAAGCGTTTATACTGGAATGAAGGGAGGAGAATAGAAGAGACCGAGCATAACATGCAAACTATAGACGCTGTAATAACTGTGTTGCAGATAAAAGCGTACGTCTGTTGCGAATATTTGCGGGTTATCTTTAAACTGTGCAAAGTAAATTTTTAACATAATTATGGTTTGCCGTCTGTGGCTCTTCAAAGTTGACACCGCCAAAATATGCTCCAAAAACACGCTTTCACTTGTATATTACCTCGTTTGCAGCCCCCTTTCAACAACAATCCAAAATTCATCGTTTTGTGCCACTCTTATATCATTTACGATCAGTTACATGCAAAGTAAAAGAACTTAAATTTGAAATGACTGTCACTGAAATATGTCCAGCATTAATTCGCGTCATAACGGAGTGCGGATTTTGAAAACTTTCTAGTGTTGACCTGCACGTGGAGATCTTTTTTACCACCATAATCCGTATCAGAAGAGCTGTATAGCAAAGAGGAAATAGACGGCATGGAAGGCGAGTGTAACACCTATGTGACTGCAATACAGTCTGCATTTAAACAGTAACTCGCGAGAAATGTTTGTGTGTTACTTTTCATTTATTTCATTTCGCATATGATTGTGAGAAATAAACTTGGTTTGTAGAATTACAGGAGCTAATCTACATTCTTAGATTGAAAACTCGGGAAAAATCACAGCCGATCATGAGCTACAGTCATCAGTGTGACGAATGCATTTTGCGCAGCGCTCTAGCCGAACGCATATCAGCGTCATTAACGTCACCGAAGATACAGCGTTGCCAATTACGCGACATGGACAGGTCAGTTAGCATTGTAGCGTCGCCTGCGACATCTGTTGACCGACGGGAAAACTATTTTTTCGGTTGCCTGTTCTGCCGTAAGGACGGTCAATCTGTTTCTTACGTGATCTGGGATTGAACGTATACTGAGAAGTGTAGCACGAATGGTCACAGGTTTGTTTAACCTGTGGGAGAGTGTCACAGAGACGCTGAAGGAACTGAACTGGAAGACTCTTGATGATAGATGTAAACTATCTCGAGAAAGCCTATTAACAGAGTTTCAAGAACTGGCTTTAAATGATTACTCTAGGAATATATTACAACCCCCTATGTATTGCTAGCATTGGGATCGAGTGGATAAAATTAGAATAATTACGGCACGCTCAGGGACATTCAAACAATCATTCTTCCAAAGCCCCATACGTGAATGGAACAGAAAGAAACCCTAATAACTGGTACAACGGTACGTACCTTCTGCCGTGTACCTCACTGTGTACATGCCGACCGATTTGGGCAATTGCAGCAGGACAATGCAACACCCCAGACATCCAGAATTGCTACAGAGTGGCTCCAGGAACACTCTTCTGAGTTTGAACACTTCCGCTGGCTGCCAAAATCCCCAGACATGACCATTATTGAACATACCTGGGCTGCCTTGCAACGTGCTGTTCAGAAGAGACCTCCACCCACTCCTACTCTTACGGCTTTATGGACAGCCTTGCAGGACTCACGCTGTTAATTCCCTCCAGCCCTACTTCAGACATTAGTCAAGGCCATGCCACGTCGTGCAGAGGCACTTCTGCGTCCTCGCGGGGTCCTACATTATATTAGGCAGGAGTACCAGTGTTTTTGGCTCTTCAGTGTATAAACGTCGTGAAAGGGAAGCTATATTTGAGGAACAGTTCTTTGTGCGTCTGATACAAGGACGCTCGGGAAGACAGAAAGGAAATTACGCTGGCGAAGATCAGATGCTTTTGTTGAGTAAAGAGTGAAGAAGACCTGCAACGAAGCAACGAAAAAAAAATCCTAGTAAAGAACGAAATAAATCGAAGAGAAAGAATGGTGAGACGCATATTACGACACAAGTCGTAATGAAAACGGCAGTTGAAGGGACGGTGGAAGGAAAAAGCCGCAGAGGGAGATCTACAAATGAGTGAATAGGACCATCATTATTTTCTTTATACGTAAGTGATCTGGCGGACGGGGTAGGCAGCAATCTGCGGTTGTTTGTTGATGATGCTGTGGTGTACGGTAAGTTGAGTGACTGTAGGAGGATACAGGATCACGTAGACAAACTTTCCAGTTGGTGTGATGAATGGCAGCTAGCTCTAACTGTAGACAAATGTAAGTAGACAAATATAAGTTAATTCGCATGAGTAGGAGAAACAAACCCGTAGTGTTCGAATGCAGTATTAGTAGGAGTGTCCTGTTTGACACAATCACGTCTTTTAAATATCTGGGCATAGCGTTGCAAAGCGATATGGAGTGGAATGACCGTGTGAGGACTGTGGTAGGTGAGGCGAATAGTCGACTTCGGTTTACTGGGGGAACTTTAGGAAAGTGTGGTTCATCTGTGAAGGAGACCGCATATAGGACGTTGTTGCGATCTATTCTTGAGTACTACTCGAGTATTTGGGATCCGTACCAGGTCGGATTAAAGGAAGACATCGAAGCAATTCAAAGACGGGCGCCAGATTTGTTACCGGTAGGTTCGAAGAATATGCAGTTGTTACACAGATCCTTTGGTAACACAAGTGGGAATCCCTGGACGGAAGGCTTCTTTCTCTCCGAAAAACGGTATTTAGAAAAATTTAGAGAACCAGCGTCTGAAGCTGACTGCAGAAGGATTCTACTGCCACCAACAAACATTTGCGTAAGAACCCCGAAGATATAATACGAGAAATTGGGCTCATGTAGAGGGATATAGACAGTCGTTTCTCCCTCGCTCTGTTTGCGATTGGAACAGGAAAGGAAATGACTAGTCGTGGGACAGCATACCCTCAGCCACACACCGTATGATGGCTTGCGAGGTATGGATGTAGATCTAGAATGTCGATGATGCCATACGCAGCAGTTCGCTGAAATGGATGTGGGTGGCAAGCGACAGGAATGGAGAACTACATCAAACCAAGGTTACAGTTCATGGCTGACGCTGAAACAATGACATGTGATAGGTGATTCGGGACGTCAGCCTCGTTGGTGAATTCTGCAACACTGTGATGCAGTATCATTCTGCTCATACACTAGGTGAACGTCGATACTTTGAATAAGTTCGTCTTTTATTTGTATTGAGTTCCTAGCTGTGTACTAGTGATGAAATGTGTTTATAATGATGAAGATCGTTAGTTTTATTGAATCATAGCAATATTCAGCGATATATATACCTAAGGCTTACCCAGACTAATGAACGAGATGATCGGTGGTTTTTCAGTGGCTACAAACGGTCAGTTCAGAAATGAGTTTGCTCGCAATGAAAGCGACCACTAGAAGTGACTGCTTTAACCCACAGTGGAGAAATCGGTCGTGGATGAGCACGCGCTGTGAGAGACAAGCCACGTAATAAAATTCGCCGGGACCTAGGTTCTCGCTGTGGAGAAGAGGTATCACGCCCAGGGACGCCACTGAAATTCAGAAACGTGACAATAGCTGCAGCGAACGACCGTTGCAGGGAGCAAGGCGAGAACCACAGCCGTGTACCGCAAGTCTCTAGAGGAACGGAAGGTTCCAAATGATTGGAAAAAGAGCACAGGTAGTTCCAGTTTTCAAGAAGGGTCGTCGAGCAGATGCGCAAAACTATAGGCCTATATATCTGACATCGATCTGTTGTAGAATTTTAGAACATGTTTTTTGCTCGCGTATCATGTCATTTCTGGAAACCCAGAATCTACTCTGCAGGAATCAACATGGATTCCGGAAACAGCGATCGTGTGAGACCCAACTCGATTTATTTGTTCATGAGACCCAGAAAATATTAGATACAGGCTCCAAGGTAGATGCCATTTTCCTTGACTTCCGGAAGGCGTTCGATACAGTTCCACTCTGTCGCCTGATAAATAAAGTAAGAGCCTAAGGAATATCAGATCAGCTGTGTGGCTGTATTGAAGAGTTTTTAGCAAACAGAACACAGCATGTTGTTCTCAATGGAGAGACGTCTACAGACGTTAAAGTAATCTCTGGCGTGCCTCAGGGGAGTGTTATGGGACCATTGCTTTTCACGATATATGTAAATGACCTGGTAGACAGTGTCGGAAGTTCCATGCGGCTTTTCGCGGATGATGCTGCAACATTAGAAAATTGCAGCGAAATGCAGGAAGATCTGCAGCGGATAGGCACTTGGTGCAGGTAGTGGCAACTGACCCTTAACATAGACAAATGTAATGTATTGCTAATATATAGAAAGAAGGACCCTTTATTGTATGATTATATGATAGCGGAACAAACACTAGTAGCAGTTACTTCTGTAAAATATCTGGGAGTATGCGTACGGAACGATTTGAAGTGGAATGATCATATAAAATTAATTGTTGGTAAGGCGGGTGCCAGGTTGAGATTCATTGGGAGAGTCCTCAAAAAATGTAGTCCATCAACAAAGGAGGTGGCTTACAGAACACTCGTTCGACCTACACTTGAATATTACTCAGCAGTGTGAGATCCGTACCAGGTCGAGTTGACAGAGGAGATAGAGAAGATCCAAAGAAGAGCGGCGCGTTTCGTCACAGGGTTATTTGGTAAGCGTGATAGCGTTACGGAGATGTTTAGGAAACCCAAGTGGCAGACTCTGCAAGAGAGTCGCTCTGCATCGCGGTGTAGCTTGCTGTCCAGGTTTCGAGAGGGTGCGTTTCTGGATGAGGTATCGAATATATTGCTTCCCCCTACTTATACCTCCCGAGGAGATCACGAATGTAAAATTAGAGAGATTCGAGCGCGCACGGAGGCTTTCCGGCAGTCGTTCTTCCCGCGAACCATACGCGACTGGAACAGGAAAGGGAGGTAATGACAGTGGCACGTAAAGTGCCCTCCGCCACACACCGTTGGGTGGCTTGCGGAGTATAAATGTAGATGCAGATGTAGAATGACCAGGGAAAGATCCGCAGGCATTGGCGTGACAGCTACATACAAATTATGTCCGCGGGTTCGACTCCAGTCCGTCACCAGCAAAGGAGGTTGGATCCTCAACAGCACCTGCCACCAGTGCTGGCGAAATGTCAGAAAAATCATTAAACGGACATCGACCAGGAGTCCAAGACAAAAGCCAACAATCAATAGGTTGAGTGGAGATGTTTCACGAATTATTGTACCTTACGGCAAGTTTCTTCGAAAGAGAGTATACGGTAATTGGTCTCAAGCTACAATTGTCTCTTCAACGTAGACACTGAAGCCAAGTTGGCACAATAAGAAATATTACTACTGACAGGATATTCCAGGGAGTCTTGCTGGTACTCGGAGTCCAACGGCCACAATATTTCAGCGAGCAACGCTGACGCTATTATTGGGTGCGCTGTTCTGTCAACAAATACAAGGGGAGAACCTAAATAATTGTTTGTGCGCGTGTATTTTTTCAGTTTCTATCTTAACTTACTTTTTAGATGATTGTAACGTGAAAGTGCGCGATATTTTAGCTCAGCTGGTTAAAACATTTTTCTACATTTAGCACACTTCGCTTTGCTACAATGCTTTTCACGTGTGAAAAACGACTTCACACCTGAAGGACATAGGCACTAGACTATTCCGTATCCTGCATGTCACCATGTGGTGTGTAAGCAACGGTATGTACCACATAGTGTGCCAGAATCAATTCTGGTCCCCCTCCGCAATCCAGTCCCCAACCAGTTCCTTTGCCCAATACTTGTCTCCGCAGCAAAGTATTTGAACAGCGAAAGTGAGCATCTGGTAGCAAAAGATTCGTGATCCACGTACTGTGGATGTGTCCTAGGTAAATCTTTCCCATTTGATCAGAATTATTTTCTCCTTTAGTATGGGACCGGAATAAACTAAGAGAAAAAAATGAGGCACTGGTCTTACATTTCTTGCGGAAGGGGACTTCGGCGTCTGTAGTGGATACGGCAAACGATTATGACCTGTCGTATTACTTACCCCACATCTTCATCCCCATCGTAGCTGGAGTCATCTTCGGTGGATTCTATGGGATTCACACCATTCATCCCTGACCTGGGCCTTTGTCACTTTGTTTCGCCTGCTGAAATTAGAAACAATTATTATTATTGTTATTAATATTATATATTTTAAAATATGTTATGATAGTTAAAATGTGCGCATATGGAACACACGTACTGTAACCTCTCTTGAAGATTTGAATCGGAATCTAAGGGAGAAAAGAACGAAGAATTGAACGATGATACATCTGACATTACGGATTTCGGATCCTATCCTAAAGATGTAGCCTACTTGCTTTGTGTTTTCCTTAAATAAATGCAGACGAATATCAATAGATTTAACTTGTGACGCGACGGAATTGTTCGCCTATTCCTGTGATAAACTGAATGAAACTAATTATTAAGAAAATTACGAGGCGTGTTTTTTTAAGTAAGTACCGTTTTGAAATTTAAAAAAAAGACGTGCTAAGATGGCTCAATAATTTTATTTTTACATGAAAGCCTGTACCTTAATCTAGGCACTGACTTACAGTCTGATTCTTCCTTGTTTACGTTTACGATGTGTTACTAGTGTTTAAGATGCCTCCGATAATCGTGAGTCCCGCCGACTGTGAAGTACGGGCTGTTATAAGATTTTTTAGTGCTAAAGGCCTAAAAGCGATCGATATTCATCATGAGATCTGTGCAGTTTATGGATAAAACATTATGAGCGATGGAATGGTAAGAAAGTTGGTGAGAGCATTTAAAGATGGCCGCACAAATGTGCATGATGAAGAACGGAGTGGGCGGCCTTCGGTCGTTAATGAAAGTTTGGTGCAGGAAGTGGACAATGAGGTGAGAGAAAACAGACGCTTTACGATTTCTTCCTTGCGGGATGACTTCTATTTCGTAGTGTTTTGTATGGCATTGTGACCGAGCACTTGAATTACCGAAAATTGTGTGCACCTTGGGCACCGAAAATGTTGACGGATGTGCACAAAACCAAACGTTTAGACAGTGCATTGACTTTCCTTGAGCGGTACCACAACGACGGTGATGATTTCTTAAGCCATATTGTTACGGGCGATGAAACGTGGGTGGCCTACATCACACCAGAATCAAAGCAAGAGTCCATGGAAGTTGAGCAAGGGCATCGTTTTGCTGCAAGACAATGCCCGTCCGCATGTGGCGAATCAGACCAAAGATCTCATCACATATTTTCGATGGGAAACTCGAAATCATCCTCCGTACAGCCCCGATCTTGCGCCCAGTGACTAACATGTGTTCCCGCACATGAAGAAACACCTGGGCGGTCAGCGTCTTCAAGACGATGACAAAGTCAAAACAGTGGTGATGCAGTGGTTAACAAGTCAGGCGGCAGACTTCTATTAGGAGGGTATTCAAAAACTGGTACAACGTTATGACACGTGCCTCAATATTGATGGAAATTATGTAGAAAAGTAGATTAAGGAACAGGCTTTCATGTAAAAATAAAATTGTTGAGATATATTAGCACGTCTTTTTCTAATTTCGTAACAGTACTTACTTAAAAAACAAGCCTCGTACATTTCAACTGAAATATTGACACACTTCATCCAAAGAAAAGATGAAGTTTAACATCTCATTTACGTCGATGGCCTCAAAGATAGCCCTTTTGTTGAATTGTAGAAGGATCGGTGAAAGAAACGACTGTGGCTCGTACATTTGAAATGACTTAAGAGACTCACAGAAAGCCAAAACCGGTTTTTTCTTCGGAATATGAGTCCAGGAACACGTGAGGCAATACTGACCCTACGACTTATCTTAGAAAATAGATTAAGGAAAGGCAAAGCTACGTTTCTAGCATTTGTAGACTTAGAGAAAGCTTTTGACAATGTTGACTGGAATATTCTCTTTCAAATTCTAAACGTGGCAGGGGTAAAATACAGGGAGCGAAAAGCTATTTACAATTCGTACAGAAACCAGATGGCAGTTATAAGAGTCGAGGGGCATGAAAGGGAAGCAGCGGTTGGGAAGGGAGTGAGACAGGGTTGTAGCCTCTCCCCGATGTTATTCAATCTGTATATTGAGCAAGCAGTAAAGGAAATAAAAGAAAAATTCGGAGTAAGTATTAAAATCCAGGAAGAAGAAATAAAAACTTTGAGGTTCGGCGATGACATTGTAATTCTGTCAGAGGCAGCAAAGGACATGGAAGAGCAGTTGAACGGAATGGACAGTGTCTTGAAAGGAGGAGATAAGATGACTATGAACAAAAGCAAAACGAGGATAATGGATAGTCGAATTAAGTCGGGAGATGCTGAAGGCATTAGATTAGGAAATGAGACAGTTCAAGTAGTAAAGGAGTTTTGCTATTTGGGGAGCAAAATAACTGATGATGGTCGAAGTAGAGAGGATATAAAATGTAGACTGGCAATGGGAAGGAAAGCGTTTCTGAAAAAGAGAAATTTGTTAACATCGAGTATAGATTTAAGTGTCAGGAAGTCGTTTCTGAAAGTATTTGTATGGAGTGTAGCCATGTATGGAAGTGAAACATGGACGATAAAGTGCTTGGACAAGAAGAGAATAGAAGCTTTTGAAATGTGGTGCTACAGAAGAATGCTGAAGATTAGATGGGTAGATCACATAAGTAATGACGAGGTATTGAATAGAATTGGAGAGAAGAGGAGCTTGTGGCACAACTTGACAAGAAGAAGGGACCGGTTGGTAGGACATGTTCTGAGGCATGAAGGGATCACAAGTTTAACATTGGAGGGCAGCGTGGAGGGTAAAAATCGTAGAGGGAGAGCAAGAGATGAATACACTAAGCAGATTCAAAAGGATGTAGGTTGCATTATGTACTGGGAGATGAAGAAGCTTGCACAGGATAGAGTTGCATGGAGAGCTCCATCAAACCAGTTTCAGGACGGAAGACCACAACAACAACAACAATGAGTCCAGTGTCTTAAGAGGTATGAACTTTGGTCAGAGTATTGTCGGTAATACACGGTCCAGTCATTTTAATATGATCACGACCTATGTTCGACGTCAGCGTGCAGTAACCACTCACAGACGGCAAGTGGCAGCACTAACAGTGGAGGGAATATAAAGCGTGTCAGTGGGACGCGGAAAACTGTACAGTCGTTGTCGTAATCCTGAAATGGAGTGATTTAGCTAACGTCAAAAAGGGGATGATGATTGGCTTTTGGGACAAGGGTGGAAGCATTTCCTAAGAGGCTAGGTTTGTTAACTGTTCGCGTGCTGCTGTAGTTAAAGTATACTGTGCACGGCAAAATGGCGCTATCCAAAATTGGCGTCGAAGCAGTAGTGATACAGCATGGGCTATAGATGGCACGGGTGAGCGACAGCTGCGGGGATGTGTGCGGACTGACAGGCGTGCAACTGCTGGGCAACTGGCCGTGCACATCAACCAATGGGCTACCAGCGGTACGTCCTCAATGACGTTACTGCGTATGGGCCTCGATAGCAGGTGCCTGGTTCATACATCAATCCCGAATGCAGTTCATCGGTGACGAGAGCAGGAATCTGCACGTCAGTGGCGCAACTGGAAGTCCACTGATTGGCGACAGGTGGCCATTCCAGATGAATCACGTTTGATGCTCTGTCTGACGTCAAACGTCTGAAAGGAACACCCTACAAGTGTCGTACACAACGGGCCATTAAAATTGCTACACCAGGAAGAAATGCAGATGATAAACGGGTATTCATTGGACAAATATGTTATACTAGAACTGACATGTGATTACATTTTCACGCAATTTGGGCGGATAGATCCTGAGAAATCAGTACCCAGAACAACCACCTCTGGCCGTAATAACGGCCTTGATACGCCTGGGCATTGAGTCAAACAGTGCTTGGATGGCGTGTACAGGTACAGCCGCCCATGCAGCTTCAACACGAAACCACAGTTCCTCAAGAGTAATGACTGACATATTGTGACGAGCCAGTTGCTCGGCCACCATTGACAAGACGTTTTCAATTGGTGAGAGATCTGGAGAATGTGCTGGCCAGGGCAGCAGTCGAACATTTTCTGTATCCAGAAAGGCCCGTACAGGACCTGCAACATGCGGTCGTGCATTATCCTGCTAAAATGTAGGGTTTCGCAGGGATCGAATGAAGGGTAGAGCCACGGGTCGTAACCCATCTGAAATGTAACGTCCACTGTTCAAAGTAACGTCAATGCGTGCAAGAGGTGACCGAGACGTGTAACCAATGGCACCCCATACCAACACGCCTGGTGATACGCCATTATGGCGATGACCAATACACGATTGCAATGTGCGTTCACTGCGCTGTCGCCAAACACAGATGCGACCATCATGATGCTGTAAACAGAACCTAGAGTCATCCGAAAAAATGACGTTTGCCATTCGTGCACCCAGGTTCGTCGTTGAGTACACCATCGCAGGCGCTCCTGTCTGTGATGCAGCGTCAAGGGTAACCGCAGCCATGGTGTCCGAATTGATATTCCATGCTGCTGCAAACGTCGTCGAAGAGTTCGTGCAGGTGGTTGTTGTCCTGCAGACGTCCCCATCTGTTGACTCAGGGATCGAGACGTGGCTGCACGATCCGTTACAGCCAAGCGGATAAGATACCTGTCATCTCGACTGCTAGTGATACGAGACCGTTGTCATCCAGCACGGCGTTCCGTATTACCCCCCTGACCCACCGATTCCATATTCTGCTAACAGTCATTGGTTCTAGACCAACGCGAGCAGCAATGTCGCGATACGATAAACCGCAATCGCGATAGGCTACAATTCGACCTTTATCAAAGTCGGAAACGTGATGGTACGCATTTCTCCTCCTTACACGAGGCATCACATTAACGTTTCACCAGGCAACGTCTGTCAACTGCTGTTTGTGTATGAGAAATCGGTTGGAAACTTTCCTCATGTCAGCACGTTGTAGGTGTCGCCACTGGCGCCAACCTTGTGTGAATGCTCTGAAAAGCTAATCATTTGCATATCACAGCATCTTCTTCCTGTCGATTAAATTTCGCATCTGCAGCACGTCATCTTCGTGGTGTAGCAATTTTAATGGCCAGTAGTATGGGAAGGGTACAGACCGGAGGAGAGAGCATTATGGTCTGGGGAATGTTTTCGTGGCATTCTCTGGATGATCTCGTCCTTCTGGAAGGCACAATGCATAACTCAAGTACTAATCTGCCCTTGGGGACCACATCCAACCCTACTTTCAGTTGGTTTTTCCTCGGAACTGTGGCACCTACCAGAAGGACAACGCAACGTGTCACTCAGCTCGCGGTGTACGTGCGAGGTTCGAAGAGCGTCGAGATGAGTTTTTCGTCCTCCACTCGAGAAACTGTGGCACCATCTCGACTGGGTTGTTCGCTCATTGATCCTCAACCGTGAAACCCAGAGCAGCTGGTCACGGCTCCGTGGTCTGTATGAGTCCACATCCCTTTCCCAACCTCACTGACATTCTACCTGCACGTCGCGCAGCGATCCACTCTACAAAAGGCGGTTATACAGACTTTTGACAGCTGGACGCATCAAAGTGACTGGACAGTGTAGCTACATGTGTAAAGCGTATTCTAGAATAATCTTGAATTTTATGTACACTACTGGCCATTAAAATGGCTACACCACGAAGATGACGTTCTACAGACGCGAAATTTAACCGACAGGAAGAGGATGCTGTGATATGCAAATGATTAGCTTTTCAGAGCATTCACACAAGGTTGGCGCCGGTGGCGACACCAACAACGTGCTGACATGAAAAGGTTTTCAACCGATTTTCCATAAACAACAGTTGATCGGTGTCGTCTGGTGAAACGTTGTCGTGATGCCTCGTGTAAGGAGGAGAAATGCGTACTATGACGTTTCCGACTTTGATAAAGGTCGGATTGTAGCCTATCGCGATTGCGGTCTATCGTATCGCACATTGCTGCTCGCGTTGGTCGAGATCCGATGACTGTTAGCAGAATATGGAATCGGTGGGTTCAGGAGGGTAATACGGAACGCCGTGCTGGATCGCAACGGCCTCGTATCAGTCGAGATGACAGGCATCTAATCCGCATGGCTGTAATGGATCGTGCAGCCACGTCTCGATCCCTGAGTCAACAGATGGGGACGTTTGCAAGACAACAACCATCTGCACGAACAGTTCGACGACGTTTGCAGCAGCATGGACTATCAGCTCTGAGACCGTGGCTGCGGTTATCCTTGACACTGCGTCACAGACAGGAGCGCCTGCGATGGAGTACTCAACGACGAACCTTGGTGCACGAATGGCAAAACGTCATTTTTTCGGATGAATCCGGGTTCTGTTTACAGCATCATGATGGTCGCATCCGTGTTTGGCGACATCGCGGTGAACGCGTGTATTCGTCATCGCCATACTGGCGTATCACCAGGCCCGATAGTGTGGGCTGCCGTTAGTTACGCGTCTCTGTCACCTCTTGTTCGCGACGGCACTTTGAACAGTGGTCGCTACATTTCAGATGTGTTACGACCCGTAGCTCTACCCTTCATTCGATCCCTGCGAAACCCTACATTTCATCAGGATAATGCACGACCGCATGTTGCAGGTCCTGTACGGGCCTTTCTGGATACAGAAAATGTTCGACTGCTGCCCCGGCCAGTACATTCTCCAGGTCTCTTACCAATTGAAAACGTCTGGTCAATGGTGGCCGAGCAACTGACTCGTCCCAATACGCCAGTCAGTGCTCTTGATGAACTGTGGTATGGTGTTGAAGCTGCATGGGCAGCTGTACCTGTACACGCCATCCAAGCTCTGTTTGACACAATGCCCAGGCATATCAATGCCCAGGCACTTCTCAGGATCTATACACCCAAATTGCGTGAAAATGTAATCACATGTCAGTTCTAGTATAATATATTTGTCCAATGAATACTCGTTTATCATCTGCATTTCTTCTTGGTGTAGCAGTTTTAATGGCCAGTAGTGTATATTCCACATTTTCACCCCTAAAGATGCATGTTTAATGTTGGCTGCTCAAATAATCTGCAGTCTGTTGCTCGTGACAATCACCTAGCAGAAATACGAGGGCGTGCCGAAAAGTAGTGCCTCCGTATTTTATATGTCAACACTCTTATAGCTGAATAAAATCTTTTCTGTTTTCAAGCTGCGTCAATTCGAATAGAATTCTCGAGCTTTCGATGGCTGTCTGCGCCGTCGTCGTCGGGAGTAAAACCACTTACTCCTGACGACGATTGCGGAAACAGCCATCGAAAGCTCGAGAATTCTATTCGAATTGACGCAGCTTGAAAACAGAGAAGATTTTATTCAGACGGTTCCGGTGCGAAAGACTTCGAGGACACACATTCTTAAAGCTTTTTGAATATAAAAAACTTTATCAACATTCTGTTCTTCAAGTCTACTTCTTTGCAGCCCTCTGCCGCAACAGTAGAGCTGTAGCGTGCAACATGGTGGTATGTAACGTGACTATCTCGGTATGTCAGAAGCACCGGCCTGTTATCAATTTTCGAAATCGAAGAGTCCGACCACACACGAACCACTCTCTCATTCAGCGCGAACACTGCGACATCTGCAACAATCCGACTCCTCGGGTTCTGTCGTCGATCAGCCTTATCGTTTCCCCGACTTGGCCCCATCTGATTTTCATGTGTTTCGTAAGCTTAAAGAACTATTTCGAAGACTTCGCTTTGATAGTGATGAACCGGTGCAAGCAGAGGTGAGGCTGTGGCAATGACAGTATCAACGAACTGGTCTCTTGTGAGGAAAAATGTTCGTCGCCAGGATGACTATGTTGAGAAATAAATATGTATACACGAAAAATAAACGTGTAGAACATTAACAGAGTTTGCTTTATTTAAAAAGCTTTAAGACTTTTCATATAAAAAATTCGGAGGCATTACATTTCCACACGCCCCCTAATGTTCCTACGTTTCTTTCACGAAGAAAACATAACGATTCCGGACAAAGCACAGAATCCTAACATGAATCTTACTGAACATTTATAGGATATTCTCGAACACATACTTCACGATACTACAGAAATATCCACAACGGTACCTTTTTCGTAAATTTTCTGGGTGAAGATAGGCTTATCGCATTTCGCCAAACTATTGCTTACTATTACTGGAAACATGCTAGCGATAAATGATTTTGATATCGCCAATGGACAGTGTAACCCCGTCCTACACGATGATACATGGTTCAAATGGCTCTGAGCACTATGGGACTTAACATCTGAGGTCATCAGCCCCCTAGAACTTAGAACTACTTAAACCTAACTAACCTAAGGACATCACACACATCCATGCCCGAGGCAGGATTCGAACCTGCGACCGTAGCAGTCCCGCGGTTCCGGACTGAGCGCCTAGAACCCCACGGCCACCGCGGCCGGCCGATGATACATGAGACGGGAACATGATGATATATTAATTGCATTTACTGATCACAATCCAGATGCTCTTCGCTACATGGTGCGTAATACAAATCACGAGTCGGCTGTCAACAAACAGTTGGGCGTGTCTACAGCGCTTTTAACGACCTTTTATCATAGATTGCCTCGTAAGTTATTGCTGAAATCGATATTATCTACAGCCTCTCTTCTGGAAAAGACTGAACAACACGATACAGTTTTTTAAGATAATAGACTCGTATTCACAAAGAGCAACGCTTAAATTAGCGTTCGGCCACGTCAACCGATATTTTATTTTATATTCCCTGGTCACGTTAGGTGGGCTGAATGCTTGGAATGTTCTTTAAATAGATCACTGTCGGTTTCTTCAACCGTTCTTTTCCAACTTAGCTATCGTTGCTACCCTAATGGCCTGGACGCTGACGTTATATTAGTCTCTTATGCCGTCTTCCCGCATTCATTCCTTCTGCGGGCTTTGTGCAGGCCATTTTCTTTTGTAATGATCTCTGTTTCAGTGGGAGAGAGATTATAGAGACGCACAGATCTGCCACAAACAACAGATAAGATATGATAGAAAATAATAGAACAGTAATGTTCAACCTTGTAATTCTTCAGTTACTACAGGCATAGCGTTTCTGAGTTCTGAATTTTTTGTTCTTCAAGTTTTACAATACAATGAAAGAACACGTACAAAAAGCAGAGACAAAGTGCTTGGAGAAGACTGTCGAAGTTGTAAAAGTCTAAGAAATTTTTTACCGTCCACGAAAAAGAATTGCGATTACATTTTAAATAATAACTTTCTCTTGGGCACCTTGTTTCTACTTACCGTAAATTATTTCACTGCCTTGTTAAGCAAGAACAAAATAGATGAATTAGTCAGAAAACATACACTTTGCCTAAGTTGACTGCAAAATTCCAAGAATGAATGTTGCTTGATCGTGGGGAAATTAATTCCGTCGATGTAAGCAAAGTTTATTTGAAACTATTACAGAAAGAATGCCATTAAAGATAGCATTACGTCGTGGGCACAGCTGTCGAATACGAAGTCAGACTGGAATTGCTTCCGTATTTCGCATAAATGTGACTTTAAGAATCGTTTTCCCTATTAAAATCCGAGAGATGTGTTAAAATTTTTCTGTCTTATAGTGTCGCGTCTGTTGATCAACATACAACGTTGTATGTCAGGTTTTTCCTTCATTGTATTTTATACATTTCATGTTTTCGGCTGACGCTTTTTTACATTTCTAAATTAACCACAGGCAGAAAAGAAAAATATTCAGAAGTGGGATTTCATGAAACCCATGCTCGGTTCTCGATTCTAGCAGGCGAATTTCCCACTTCCTCTTGGTTTAGCTCATAGAATGAAACTATCCTCATCATAAGTTCAAAATGGTTCAAATGGCTCTGAGCACTATGGGACTTAACATCTGAGGTCATCAGTCCGCTAGAACTTAAGAACTGCTTAAACCTAACTAACCTAAGGACATCAAACACGTCCATGCCCGAGGCAGCATTCGAACCTGCGACCGTAGCAGTCGCGCGGTTCCGGAAGGAAGCGCCTAGAACCGCTCGGCCACCTCATAAGTGGTAAATTCTTTATATGTGAAGCGGGAACGACAAATATGAAATACAATTAAATGACTAAGAAATTATTCGTAATACTTTTTCTTTAACTGCGTATCAGAGTGTGGTCACGGAGACCGAGTGAGATGACGGCGTGGTTAATATCTCCCTCCGACTTTACGACCTAGGATTTGGGTGCTTTCCCTGAATCATTTTTGGTGAATACCGTGGTTATTTCTTTTTCACGGCTACAGCCGATTTCCCGACTCATTCTCATGTACAACGGCGCTAGTGCCCGGTCCCTAGCGACCTCAATGTCAACGGTATGTTAACTGTCACTTCCCTTCCTTAATTTATTCACTCACGGAGCACTTCTAGTAGGTCGGGAGAACTGTAGATCTTGATTATACATTCCTGTGGTCAAAGGACGTCGAACACCGACGTGTATGTAACAGACGTTTCCGGCTGTCACTTAGTAATTCTGCCACATTAACCTGACGGAGAACGAACCCATTAGATGAACGCGTCTACCAATCCACACAATCACACCAGCGTTGCACCGCAGTGCGGCTCGTCGCATGCAGTCAGTAAACTTACCTGTCCGATCGCCGACCGCTTTCAGCCACAAGTGACGTCCAATCGTGCTGTGCGGACTGTTTGCCAGCCGTAGGCGATTTATTATCTTATCGATGTTCATTGGCCCGATAAAAGACAGCCGCGGAGGTATGCAAGATTGCCTTCCAATGTACTGGGAAACCCTTTCACCCTGCACAATGAGGGGCACATAAAGGTGACGTGCAGTCCACAAATGCATCCTCCCCACATCTGTACGAAATATAGGTTCCAGAAGAACCACGTCTTGTGACTGGAGTGACAGGAAGGTGCAGAGATGTATGTGGAACCAAACTACCACTAAATCAAGAGAATACATAGCACCCTGACGATAAAAATCTGTAGGAGCTGCCGTAACGTTGGAATATATTACCCCACGGCATAATCAAACAATCCGAAGAATTTTATTCGAACTGAATTCATAACTACATCCTAGTTGCTGATAAGAGTGTGAGCATTCAGCTTTCGTAGAAACTTTGCTGGTGCCATATACGGACCAAGTGAACCTATAAGTGTAGTAGAGACAAAAATCGCTTTATTGGTATTGGGTAAGTGGTCACTGTAATATGCGCTGATTTCCACGAATGAAGGAATAGTATAAAGAAAGATTAGAGTTGCGCTCTACCAAAACTACGGTTCGGTAGCTTTGGTACACTACATAAATGACGTGATAAATGGTAGGACTACCGACAGTATTGGTTGAGTTGGTAGAGTGCAGATGGTTCAAATGGCTCTGAGCACTATGGGACTTAACATCTGAGGTCATCAGATGGGAAAATGGAACCCGACGACTACCTCTTTGTTTTTGTTTCTCTGGTTGTTTATTTTGCACATAATTAGAGAACCGAACTTCATTCAGTGTTAGTTCATTGTGTATTTTATATCCTTACAGAGTATAAATTGTATTTTGTAAGTAACAACAATTATTATTATAACTTCAAAGCTTTTAGGTAAGTACAGCTTACATGCACAAACACACACACACACACACACACACACACACACACACACACACACATATATATATATATATATATATATATATATATATATATATATATATATATATTGTTGTAATTTTGTACTCAGTAGAAGGTTCTTCATCATGATC
Source organism: Schistocerca nitens (assembly GCF_023898315.1). NCBI lineage: Eukaryota > Metazoa > Arthropoda > Insecta > Orthoptera > Acrididae > Schistocerca > Schistocerca nitens. The sequence goes on from NC_064619.1 coordinate 16,291,078, forward strand.
AAAGGCAAGAATTTCCAGTTATTATCGATAAATGCGAAAGTTGTGTATCAATAACAAAAACCTGACTTAAAATTGTGTATGCATAACAGAAACACACTTTACACAAGTTCGACAAAGTATTGAAGCGGTGTATATATATATACTATGTGATCAAAAGTATCCGGACACCCCAAAAGTGCATTGTGCTGCCGCCTACTGCCATGAATTCCATATCAGCGACCTCAGTAGTCATTAAACACCGTAAGAGAGCAAAATGGGCGCTCCGCGGAACTCACGGATCTCGAACGTGGTCAGGTGATTGGGTGTCACTTGTGTCATACGTCTGTACACGAGATTTCCACACTCCTAAACATCCCTAGGGGCACTGTTTCTGATGTGATAGTGGAAACGTGAAGGGACACGTACAGCACAAAAGCGTACAGGCCGACCTTGTCTGTTGATTGACAGAAAGCTCCGACAGTTGAAGAGGGTCGTAATGAGTAATAGGCAGACGTCTATCCAGACCATCATACAGGCATTCCAAACTGCATCAGGATGCACTGCAAGTACTGTGACTGTGAGAAAACTTGGATTTCATGGTCGAGAGGCTGCGCAGAAGCCACACATCATGCCGGTAAATGCCAAACGACGCCTCGCTTGGTGTAAGGAGCGTAAACATTGGACAATTGGACAGTGGAAAAACGCCGTGTGGAGTGACGAATTACGGTACACGAAGTGGTGATCCGATGGCAGGGTGTGGGTATGGCGAATGCCCGGTGAACGTCATTTGCCTGCGTGTGTAGTGCCAACAGTAAAATTTGGAAGCGGTGGTGTTATGGTGTGGTCGTGTTTTTCAAGGAGGGGGCTTGCACCCCTTGTTGTTTTGTGTAGCACTATCATAGCACAGGCATACATTGATGTTTTAAGCACCTTCTTCCTTCCCACTGTTAAAGAACAATTCGGGGAAGGCCATTGCATCTTTCAACACGATCGAGCACCTGTTCATAATGCACGGCCTGTGGCGGAGTGGTTACACGACAGTAACATCCCTGTTGTGGACTGGCCTACAAAGAGTCCTGACCTGAATCCTATAGAACATCTTTTGGGATGTTTTGGAACGCCGACTTATTTTAGGTCTCACCGACCAACATCGATACCTTTCCTCAGTGCAGCACTCCGTGAGGAATGAACTGCCATTTCCCAAGAAACCTTCCACCACCCGACAACGTATGCCTGCGAGAGTGGAAGCTGTCATCAAGGCTAAGGGTGGCCAAGCACAATATTGAATTCCAGCATTACAGATGTAGGGCGTCACGAACTTGTAAGTAATTTTCCGTCAAGTGTCCGGATACTTTTGAACACATAGTATATATATATATATATATATATATATATATATATATACTCCTGGAAATGGAAAAAAAGAACATATTGACACCGGTGTGTCAGACCCACCATACTTGCTCCGGACACTGCGAGAGGGCTGTACAAGCAATGATCACACGCACGGCACAGCGGACACACCAGGAACCGCGGTGTTGGCCGTCGAATGGCGCTAGCTGCGCAGCATTTGTGCACCGCCGCCGTCAGTGTCAGCCAGTTTGCCGTGGCATACGGAACTCCATCGCAGTCTTTAACACTGGTAGCATGCCGCGACAGCGTGGACGTGAACCGTATGTGCAGTTGACGGACTTTGAGCGAGGGCGTATTGTGGGCATGCGGGAGGCCGGGTGGACGTACCGCCGAAATGCTCAACACGTGGGGCGTGAGGTCTCCACAGTACATCGATGTTGTCGCCAGTGGTCGGCGGAAGGTGCACGTGCCCGTCGACCTGGGACCGGACCGCAGCGACGCACGGATGCACGCCAAGACCGTAGGATCCTACGCAGTGCCGTAGGGGACCGTACCGCCACTTCCCAGCAAATTAGGGACACTGTTGCTCCTGGGGTATCGGCGAGGACCATTCGCAACCGTCTCCATGAAGCTGGGCTACGGTCCCGCACACCGTTAGGCCGTCTTCCGCTCACGCCCCAACATCGTGCAGCCCGCCTCCAGTGGTGTCGCGACAGGCGTGAATGGAGGGACGAATGGAGACGTGTCGTCTTCAGCGATGAGAGTCGCTTCTGCCTTGGTGCCAATGATGGTCGTATGCGTGTTTGGCGCCGTGCAGGTGAGCGCCACAATCAGGACTGCATACGACCGAGGCACACAGGGCCAACACCCGGCATCATGGTGTGGGGAGCGATCTCCTACACTGGCCGTACACCACTGGTGATCGTCGAGGGGACACTGAATAGTGCACGGTACATCCAAACCGTCATCGAACCCATCGTTCTACCATTCCTAGACCGGCAAGGGAACTTGCTGTTCCAACAGGACAATGCACGTCCGCATGTATCCCGTGGCACCCAACGTGCTCTAGAAGGTGTAAGTCAACTACCCTGTACTAGTGCCGACATTGTGCATGCTCTGTTGCCTGTGTCTATGTGCCTGTGGTTCTGTCAGTGTGATCATGTGATGTATCTGACCCCAGGAATGTGTCAATAAAGTTTCCCCTTCCTGGGACAATGAATTCACGGTGTTCTTATTTCAATGTCCAGGAGTGTATATATATATGCGGTTTTTTGAAATTTAACTTTTTGTTGTGGAAATTACTTTTTCTTGCGCTATGTAATAAATCTGATTTGTTTTCTTTATTTTTACTACTATATCCCTGTGTATCCCAAACAATAAAACACCTTATTTGGAATAATGAAGTTTCAGAAAGAGCAAAACTCCTTATGTATAAGAATTATTACATCCCTATTGTCACCTATGGTGGAGAAACATAGACAATGACAGAAAGGGACTGGAGCAGACTGCAAGCAGGGGAAATGAAATATCTCAGGGCAGTTAAGGGAAAAGCAAGAATGGACAGAGTAAGGAATGTAGAGATTAGAAAGGACCTCAAACAAGAAAGTATGAGAAAAGAAATTGAAAGAAAGAGATTAAGATGGTATGGGCATGTTAAGAGGATGCATGGGCAGAGATTCCCAAAAATTATGGAAGAACTAAAGATGGATGGGAAAAGACGTAGAGGGCGCCCAAGAACACGGTGGAAAATAGGAGTGAGAATAACTGTGGAAAGGAGAGGAAGAAAAATGGTGGGAGGACCGAGCCAAATGGAGAGGACTCGTCAGCACCCAGACCCGGCAGTAGCTGGAGCGGAATCCGGATATAGATAGATAGATAGATCCCTGTGTATAACGCTAAAAATCAACAATTTTCAAATAAAACCTGAATAAAATATGACAATATCAGTTTTGCTATAAATATTATTTATTCTTAAGAAACAGACGCGAGGATAACTATGTAGAACGGAAATGTTCCGTAGGTTACCCGGCTCTTTGTATATCCTCACTCAGTTTCTAGATGGTTCACCGCTTCCAGTTTTTAGGGTAATGTAGTAAAACACTGAGCGAACACATAACGAAAGCGATCGTAATGAGTTAACGTCCTATAGGTATGCAACACATTCAATGTCTAGGTAACGCAGGTATGGCCTTAACTGACCAAAGCTTCTAGGAAAACTGTCGTAGTCTACGCTTACTTATTGTAGTATGCAGTAGCCTATAGTAGCTCTACAACTAAGAAAAATAGTTCAAGAAGTGAGATATCCAGTCCGATAAAAATAATATTTCTTTGGTGTGGTCTTCTGCAGCTACAAATTGTATAAAACACATTGTAATGATAGCCCACTAGAGCTGTTTTTTTGTATCGCTTTTATTTATTTCTGCCTGTTTCAAGCATGGCATGATGGATCGTGTTGGTTACATTTTTCAATAGTCATTTACATGCTGGACTAGTTGGCGACGCCATCTCGTCATGGCAGTTGTTTACCGGAGCACCACTGCTCTACACACAAGTGTGTAACTGTATGACTCGTTCTGGTATTTCTTTGTAAGTGCTGATGCAACGTCGACAATTTTGCATATAACTGTTCTGTGGCATTTCAAATTGTAATACGTTCTTTTTCTTTTCAAGGGCATATAGAATGTCCTATGCTTACAACGTTAAATTGAACCAAAAGTTAGGAACATTTTCCCATGAATTATTGGGACCATAATCTGGATTTTTCCACAGAACGCAGACATTCGTTCGGCTTCGGCTTTTCTTCTGAATAAATCATTTTGGAAAAAGAAAGATATTTCATTTTTTCTAAATGTGTGGCAGTAATGGCTGCGAATCCTCATCGACGTTGATAACACAACACCCAGTCCACAAGCGGAGAAAATCTCCGACTCGGCCAGTAACCGAACTCGGGCCCGCTGCATAGCAGTCAGATGCATTTACAACTCAGCCAACGGGGCGGGTAGTACAGATATATTAGAAGGCCTTAAAGAACAACCTCTGAAAATTTCATCTTTCTACTGTAAATAGACTCTGACGAAACCAAAGTACCTAATATACAAACAATTAAAATTAAAGGAAATGAGCTTCCAATGCACACCTGCTTCATAACTAGTGTCATCAGAATTGTCCAATAGCTTCTTCTTGATGGCTCTCCTCTGCTGTCTAGCCATCCTTAAGTAGATTTTCTCTGAAGTGTCTGAAAACCTGAACCTTGTCTAAACAAAGCAAAACTGCTGCAGTTCATAATTCTACACAGAGCCCCATCTTCTGCAAAACTTTTCACTTTGTTATATTGCAATTACTGAATGATGAAACAGCATTATAAACATCTAAGCGAAGTGTGTTTATACCTACAAATACATTTTTAGGTAATCTGTTCCATATCACATGGTTCCCACGCTCATTTGCAATTTGAGTCCGACCATGAAGACATTTTTGTAGTAGACTAATATCTGCGAGGTGTCGGATTATTGGTTTTATTTCGTCCATTATGGCAGATTTCAAATGATGAGGTGATTGTATTGTTGGTTAGTTACCTTGCCTGGGTTGTACTTGAACCAACTGTTATCTCCTTTTTGATATAGCCTATGTCGGGAATTGGTTGAAGCTGTGTGAAAAGAAAAGCACATAGTACAGACTGCTCTTCTCATTAATTCTGCATATGCTGTATTCTGTCTAATTGCTAGAGTATTGCACTTCCGAATATGGTCTGTAGCAGTAACTGTCAGTTTGTTTTTCCCATGTACTCGCGATTTCTTGGCTTTCCTGCTAGCCATGAGCCGTCGAAGACTTGATCCCACCCTCTTCTGAACGTGGCCAACACCCTCTTGTTTGCAAATGTTCACATTGTTCTCATATGTCATCAGTTCCTCTATTTCTTTGAATGCCTTTGAGTCACCATCTCCAAGACAACTTGTGTATCTAACGTTGTACCATTTTACTGAGCGCTGATAAGTACTTCTTCTCCAGTAACTTCCATACGACCACTTGAACCGTAATAATTTGCTGTGCACTATTTGTCATGTTTATTTTTCATTTTATCCTCGCATCTGCAATGCTTGGAGAGTATTGCCACAACAATTATCTTGCCTGTGTCAACACCATTCAGATTTGTACACCTCTTCTGCCAGCTCCCATCAAAAGTTATGGACTAGTCCTCGCTATTACACACATCAAAAAAATTTTTGCATCACCTCGGTTCCGAGAGTTCTGGATTATGTACAGAAATTTGGAATAGAGGTCAGCATGAACATCATTTCCGCTCTTTTCATTGCTCATTAAAACCACACATAGCTTGTTGTACCACCCTACAGCGAGACCTTCAGAGGTGGTAGTCGAGTTTGCTGTACACAACGGTACCTCTAATACCCAGTAGTACGTCGTCTTGCATTGATGCATGCCTGTGTTCGTTGTGGCATACTAATCCACAAGTTCATCAAGGCACTGTTGGTCCAGATTGTCCCACTCCTCAACGGCGATTCGGCGTAGATCCCTCAGAGTGGTTGGTGGGTCACGTCGTCCATAAATAGCCCTTTCCAATCTATCCCAGGCATGTTCGATAGTGTTCATGTCTGGAGAACATGCTGGCCACTCTAGTCGAACGATGTCGTTATCCTGACGGAAGTCATTCACAAGATGTGCACGATGGGGGCGCGAATTGTCGTCCATGAAGACGAATACTTCACCAATATGCTGCCGATATGGTTGCACTATCGGTCGGAGGATGGCATTCACGTATCGTACAGCCGTTACCGCGCCTTCCATAACCACCAGCGGCGTACGTCGGCCCCACATAATGCCACCCCAAAACAACAGGGAACCTCCAACTTGCTGCACTTGCTGGACAGTGTGTCTAAGGCGTTCAGCCTGACCGGGTTGCCTCCAAACATGTCTCTGACAATTGTCTGGTTGAAGGCATATGCGACATTCATCGGCGAAGAGAACGTGATGCCAATCCGAAGAGAACGTGATGCCAATCCTGAGCAGTCCATTCGGCATGTTGTTGGGCCCATCTGCACCGCGCTGCATGGTGTCATGGTTGCAGAGATGAACCTCTCCATGGGCGTCGGGAGTGAAGTTGCGCATCATGCAGCCTATTGCGCACAGTTTGAGTCGTAACAGGACGTCCTGTGGCTGCACGAAAAGCGTTATTCAACATGGTGGCGTTGCTATCAGGATTCTCCGAGGAATAATCCGTAGGTAGCGGTCATCCACTGCGGTAGTAGCCCTTGGGCGGCTTGAGCGAGGCATGTCATCGACAGTTCCTGTATCTGTATCTCTTCCATGTCCGAACAACATCCCTTTGGTTCACAACGAGACGCCTGGACACTTCACTTGTTGCGAGCCCTTCCCGGTACAAAGTAACAATGCGGACGCGATCGAACCGCAGTATTGACCATCTAGGCATGGTTGAGCTACAGACAACACGAGCCGTGTACCCCCTTCCCTGTGAAATAACTGGAACTGATCGGCTGTCGGACCCCTCCATCTAATAGGCGTTCCTCATGCATGGTTGTTTACATCTTTGGGGGGGGGGGGGGGGGTTTAGTGACATGCCTGGGTCTGTGTCTGTGATGTAATATCCACAGTCAACGTCCATCTTCAGGAGTTCTGGGAACCGGGGTGATGCAAAACTTTTTTTGATGTGTGTATTATCAACAACTAATTCCTCAACAGCATCTTTCATATTCGTCTGTGCTACATCTTCAATAGCAGAGCCTATTGCAATGATATGTTTGTCAAATTTTGACGTGGAGCAGGGAGGTTCATCACACCACATAAAATGCCACCTGCATCTCTGTCCTTACGTATAGACCGTAATCCATCAAGCAGTCTAATGTTTATATCATATACGTAGTTTACCCGTATCTGCAGTAATATGTGAGGAATTGAAAAAATAACACTGTGTTTGCAATACCGGTAATTGCACATCAACTCTAATTCACAAGCAAGTGCTACATGTATGTTTTCAGAGAAACACTGCATTTTCCACATTTTTTGCAAGACGTCTGATAATAAGGACACAATAATTATCTCTTATTTTGTAGTCCCAGAGTTTAGTTTCTTGTGTTGTTCTTCAATTCCAGCTAGTCTTCTTTTTGGAGAACTTTCAGGTGTGGTGACTCAATGCTTCACTACTAGTGTAGAGGTTCGACGCTAGTGGGACATCCAATACTGACTTATACGATGCATCAGACGTATTCTGAGTATCCTTTACTTTCTTGCGTCAATGTACACGCTTTTTAAGTGTTTTCAGACTAGGTCTTGGAATGCTGCAGGAAAAAAAACTCAATGGATTCACCAAATCCACAACAAGCACATGGATTTACTCACAAAGTAACAATACAAATGGCGCAAAATCGGTTATCAACTGTCTTGCTGTGTAGCGAACAGAGAAGATAACTGCCTTGTGCTCAATGATATCTCTGGCATGGCAGGATTATATCAGGCACATTTTGTGTCTCTTAAACACGGTGCGGACCATCGTGCGCAGCAATTACAAAGAAAAATTTAAAATACTTCTATGCATGTCATCTCAATGTTTTATACACAGCTTTAAATGGGAGACTAAATATTTCGAAAATGCATTGACCCAAAAATCTATTTTCTCATCGAAAAACTCATTCCATATACCCTTAAAGCAGCTGGCTTCTGATGATGTGTCGAATCACATTAATAAATTATATTGCGACCAAGACACTTTCCACAATTCATTAAGTGCTAATATACAATTAGTGTTCTGCCTTTCTGTTGTGTGTTTGTAGCTCTCCTCCTGTCCCTTATTCTGTAATATCGTATAGCTGAAACACATTCGTAGGTTCAGTCGCCGATGCTGCCACGGTCCAGGCGGCAGAAGATCTTCAGGTAAGCTAATTCGTATCTGGAGGTAGAGAAGCGGTAACAGACAGGGCAGCTGGTTCAATTAATTCGTTGTTCAACGTGTTATTTATTTTAAGACACGCGACTGAGTCTGCCCACGCGTCGCTTAGCATCCATTTATATTTTACATAACCACACCGCATCGCCACAGAGTCTCGTCTCTTGTGTAGGGAAACGTCGCGAACTGATGCAAAAAGAAATTCGAGAATTTATTGCGATATCGCAGATGTTCGCTACTGGAGTATCGCATGAATTTGGCTACCGATGCAATGACTTATTTGCTGTTGAAGGTATATGTCGACAAAAAGTATACTGCGGAGACGTGCACTACCACCTTGCATGACCAGATTGTTCCCCTCCGTCTCAGAATAAGGATGTACGTCAGCAGCGGCATCTTATCTCCACAGGAGTGTCAGAGATCCGCACGGAACGACGTGGAAATAATGTGTCCACCTGAAGATATATCGTCACACGCACGCACAGGCAGTGCCGCTTCTGACGGCATTGATTTTACAGTTATTTGAAAAATGATAACGGGTTCCGGCTTGTCACCAAATCCAAACATGTCAACTAATGGCAGTCAAACAGATTCGAAGACATGAAGCGAAAGGTCTCCAACTGACGCGCACTTTGGTGTACATGATGCCGTACCTACTACATATGTTGCCTTCTGCGACGAGCGGTAAGGGTTGGACATGTTGGTATTTGGCTGCTCCCCTCGTATACACACAACCTTAACAAAGTCTTCTCCGCACTGTACGAAGCATTCTCCACGAATGAGTAGGCCGTAGGTGGTCTGGGGTAGCAATACTGTGTTACGTGATGTAGTGTATCAGCTAGGTCGCTCGAGAGTGTCAATGTTCTAACAACTAATGTAAGAAATATACAGCGTGATTATAATTAAAGTTAAACTTTCAAAACGCTGTAGAAACAACACCAATGGTCAGAATGACGTCAGATTGCGACGGAATATTATCGGAGAAGGGGGGAAACGTATGGCAGAAGAAAAAAAAATAGTATGAAAATTGATCAATAGATGGCGCTATATGTGTCAGAATACGTAAATGAAAAGACGTGTCATGCGCATGACCCATTGAAGTTGGTATAAACAGGCCGGGTACACGGCTTTTTCCTCCTTTCGGTCTGCCACATTCGCCATGACTGTCTCAATGCAGGATCGTGCTCTGCTTGTAAAACTGTATTACAAGAATGATGACTGTGCACACGTCGCTCTGCAGAATTTCCGGACACTGAAGGGTTTGAAAAAAGGCATTGGTCCGATGACTGCCGTGGGTCTGGAGAAAATGATTCGGAAATTTCGAAGAGACAGGTTCTTTTGGTGTGTTACCTGGTAGAGGGAGGAAGCGAATGATTCGACATCAGTCGAAGCAGTGGCCACAGAAATGCAGGAGGAGGCGAGTGGTGGTGTGCAAACGTGTAGTGCATGGAGAATTGCCCGAACATTGGACATACCCGTGAGCACGGTGCGAAAAATCCGACGAAACATGCTTCTTTGCTATCCACTCAAACTTATCCATGTGCACGAGTTGCTTCCTGTTGACCTGCCAGCAAGAGAGACCTTTGCTTTAGAATTTCTTGCCCGCATGGAAATGGACAATGATTCATTGTGGACGATTTTGTGGACAGACGCCCACTTCCACCTGACAGGATATGTCAATACACACAATTGTCGAATATGGGCAACGGAAAATCCACAAGCAAATCAACCAGTGCCACTTCATCCTGAAAAGGTCACAGTGCGGTGCGGGTTTACGGCATTATTTATCATAGGGCCATCTTTTTTCGAAGAGACAGGTGCTTCCGGTCTTGTTACCTGTACCGTCACTGGTAAGCGCTATGAGTGTCTTCTGCGCAACCACTTCATTCCGGCTCTCCAACAGTGTGGATATGTGGATGGGATCACTTTTATGCAATATGGCGCACCTCCGCACATTGCAAATCCAGTTAAGCAGCTGCTGACGCACCATTTCGGAAATGCTAGAAGTGTCAGCCACCATTTCCCTACAGCCTGGCAGTCTCGGTCGGCTGATCTTAACCCGTGTGACTTCTGGCTGTGTGGCTGTCTGAAAGATGTTGTGGTCAGTCAAACGTAGCTGCATTGAAGGCACGCACTGCGCGACACATTCTGAACGTGATCAGTTGTGGAACATGCTGTTTCTCCTTTTCAACTTGTTGCAGAAAACGGTGGACAGCATATTGAACATGTTTTGCGCCAGTCACACGGAAATTAATAATCCAATTTGATTTTGATTTATGCTTTCCATGCGGTTTTTGGCCTCAGGGCAATAAAAAACCGATGTGATTGATGCCTTTTATGCGGTTTTTGGCCTCAGGACAATTAAAAATCGATTTTTCCCATCCGATGTTATATGACCTTGTCGTGGTGGATGGGCTTACGTAACTAACAGTATCACACCTGTGCACCAATGCACACTGAGTGGTACAGTTTGTTTAACGTCAAACGTACACCTTAGGCATTGTTGTATGATTCATTTGTCATTTGTAGTGGACCACTATTAAATTATGATGCTTACAGCGCCATCTAATGATAGATTTTGTGTCTATTTTTCTTCTGCCATACGTTTTCCCCTTCTCTGATAATATTCAGTTGCAATTTGACGTCATGCTGACCTGTGGTGTTATTTCTACAGAGGTTTGAAAGTTTAACTTTAATTATATGTATATTGAAATACAAACCTTTCTTGTGTTTCAGCTTTGTTCAGCTGTAATTGATTTGTGCAGTTTGCAAAGTAAACGAATACCTATAACATAAATGCGTGCGACTGTATATTGTGAAAGTGGACAGAAATATTGTTACTTTTGTCATTCGTTAATTGTGGCGAATGTTACAGTTTGTGCTGTAACACCAAGTTATTAATTCAAAATTTTGTGATTATTGTAACTCTAGGAGCCGATATGATCGCAAATTTCGTCAAATCAGCTTTATGACAATATTAAATTGTAAAGTTTGACCCATCTCAAGAATGACAAATTAATTAACAAAAAGCTGTTGTAAAATTTCAATAATTTCCATTACATCAAGTCGTTCGCTTGAATTAATTTTTTGGTTTTGGTGCTAAAATTTTTAAGGCATGCAGCACAAGTAAGGAAGTCGTCATAGCGTAAAGCAGCAAAGTGAAATTCTTCGCAGATACAAGACATTGTATATTACGAGGCACGGAAAGGTCTTGTTAAGTTTTTGATATTTTATATGAAGGACATGTAAAACTTATTAGTTGAAGTTTTGTCTGAAATACATGTGAAAAAATGGCATATATAAGAGATCAAGAAATTTGCGTTTCGATTTATACGGCAAGAATACCTACCTCAGACATTAATGTTTGCATAAAATTACGCAGGACTCAGGACCTCAGTTTAATAAGTTTAACATCAACTTCAAAAATTCTGCACTGACAAGATAATTACTTCTATTTACGGTTTGTGCTAGATTTCTTTCCTATTACTCCACCCGAACAGTCCTCGGAAGGCTTAACGGTACCGACCGAGCGCCATGTCATTCTCGGCCGATAAGCGTCACTGGATGCGGACACGGAGGGGCATATGGTCAGCACAACACTCCCCTGGCCGTTGTCAGTTCTCGTGACCGGAGCCGCTACTTCTCGGGCAAGTAGCTCCTCAGTTGGGCTCACAAGGGCTGGGTGCACCCCACCTGCCAACAGCGTTCAGCAGACTCGGACAGTCACCCATCCAAGTGCTAGCCAAGCCCGACAGCGCTTAACTCCGGTAATCTGACGGGAACTGGTGTTACCACCGCGGCAAGCCCGTTGATTCTTTCCATAAAAGGCAATTCACATAGCACTTGCGCGACTCTTAGCGTATGCATTTCTTAAAAAGTAGAGAAAGCAAGTTACTGCTATTCCTTATACTGCATAACAGCAAATGCAAGCCAAGATTACTACATAATATAGTCATCGGCTGAAGAAGTAGCCATTGCACGTTATTGAATAAATCTTCTAGAAGTTTCGGCTGTCTACAAACAACAGGAGGACGAAAAATTTACCATATTGTCACCTCTGTATGAATTGCACGAGCCTCCAAAGTCTAATCTGTCAAAGGCTCTGCGTAGTTCGACTAGTGTATAGTGCTTCGATACCATTCATTTGACTTGGTTATTGCCGTATCCATGCTGACTCGCTGTCTTCTGTCTTTCAGACAGCAGCAGCTGCCGAAGTACTCTCGAGCGTCCACCAGCCTGCAGTACGCAAATGATGCGTGTGAGACTTTGCGCGAACTCTAGCCTCTAGGCTCCCATTCTTCTATGAAGATGGACTGATGCTCGGACACACTGAATGGCCAATGTTGGTGTCGTTGCTCTTGCTTGTCTTCACTGGTGTCCATCTGTAACACACATAAAACAACCTAATATTAGTATGCTCGAGATAATGGTTTCAGCCCACCAACAGGTGTAGCCACGCAGTGAGTTATCCCTTTGACATCCACTGGCTGCAGTTGTGAAAAATAACTTTTACTGTGTCTTAGCTGCAACAGAAATATTTTCCCTCTGGCACCCATTTCTGAACGTTCACTAATTCTATACGAGGTGCGGCTAGAAAAAAACCGGACTGATGCTGGAAAAAACATTTATTTACAATTTCATGTTATCTCCTTCAATGTACTCTCCTCCTCGGTCTCTACACTGCTCCATACGAATTTTCCACTGTTCATAGCAATGCTGCAGATCATTTTCGGTAAGTCCATACATTACTTCCGTCGCTTTTTCTTTTACTGCTTCAACAGTCTCAAATCTAGTTCCTTTCAAAGCTGACTTGACTTTAGGGAAAAGAAAAAAGTCACAGGGGGCCAAATCAGGTGAGTAGGGTGGATGATCTAAGATGGGAATGTTGTGTTTTGCCAAAAACGTCTTCACTGACAACGCACTGTGAGCTGGGGCATTGTCTTGGTGAAGGATCCATGACTTTTTTCTCCACAAATCGTTCCGTTTTCTCCGTACTCGCTCACGTAGGGTAGCCAGGAAAAACAATCATCATTGCCTTGAATTTCGATTTTGACATTCGTGCTTTTCTTTGTCGTGGAGAACCAGGAGTTTTCCAATGCATCGATTGGCGTTTAGTTTCGGGATCGTAAGTAAAAAACCACGATTTATCGCAAGTAATAACATTTTGTAAGAAGGTGGGATCGCTTTCAATGTTTCCTAGGATGTCAGAACAAATCATTCTTCGGCGTTCCTTCTGTTCAATTGTGAGACACTTTGGAACCATTTTTGAACACACTTTGTTCATGTTGAAACTTTCATGAAGAATCTGCCTAACACTTTCCTTGGCAACTCCTGTTAACTCAGACACTGCTCTGATTGTTAAACGGCGATCTTGTCGAACAACTTTACCGATTTTTTCAATGTTTGCATCAGTTTTTGCTGACAATGGTCTGCCAGTGCGAGTGTCATCACTGGTGTCTTCGCGGCCATCTTTAAATCGTTTAAACCACTCAAACACTTGTGTTCGCGATAAACAATCATCGCCGTACACTTGTTGTAACATTACAAACGTTTCACTTGCAGATTTTCCTAGTTTGAAACAAAATTTGATGTTAACACGCTGTTCTTTCTGTACACTCAACATTTTCCGACGCACAGACAAAACGTCAACTACTTAAAACAGACGCCACGGGCAGACTGAGTGCAGGAGGCAGATGAAACTCGAGCAGTAGGCGGAGCGAGAGTCACGTGACAGGCCACGCGACTTTCAGCCTTATTGCATTCGTTTTATTGTTTCACCAGTACTAGTCCGGTTTTTTTCTAGCCACACCTCGTATTGCCACTTAATGAATTGTGGAAAGTGTCTTGGTCACAATGTAATTTATTGATGTGCGTCGATACATCATCAGAACACAGCTGCGTTAAGGGTATATCGAATGAGTTTTTTGATGAGAAAATAGATATTGGGAAAATGGATTTTCGAAATATTTAGTCTCTCATTAATGGCTGTGTATAAAATTGCGCAAGTGCTGCCAGCCGTTGGGCATCACTATGAGAATATCAGCAAGTCAATGTAGCAGTGCGCAGCAGCTCATGACCGTCAGAATACACGGTTGTGGTTGGTTGCTATATTCCACTGTATAATTGAATAGTCCTATTGTTACTTTGCATGATAATTACTGAACGATCATTTTATTTTTACAATAGAGAATACTTCACAATTAGTTATTTTAGTCCATAAAAAGAAGCCAAGTGTACAAAGTATATTTTGAAAACGGGTGCATAATTTTGTAAAAATCTTGCATCTAAAATAATTAAAAAGTCACCTAAGAGCATTACTACATAAAGCAAAATTTTTACTACCTCTAGAAAAGAATTCAGCTTTGAAAGGGTTACGGTGCGGTACCCTGGCGCTTGGTGTGTCGGGCTATAATGCTACGTACAGGATGTATCAAAAAGAATCATCCGATATAAAAGAAATCATAACTATTATGTTATTTGAGATATGTACGCGAAGAACGTACTGTTGGAAAGAGCAAACTCTCGAGTTTTACTCTCCAAAATTTAATGTGTTTTGTGCAGTTTCACGGAGAATGGCGTATGGTCCGCTTTTCATTGCCGAGAGCACTGTTACAGGAAGTACATATCTCGATATCCTTCAGAACTTTCTTTTCCCACAGCTGATTCAAACGACTTCATTTACCAACAGGGACGGGCGCCACTAAACTGGTATCTGGAAGTGCGGGAATTTTTAAATCAAAGGATTACTGAACGATGGATAGCTCGCACTGGACCACATACTCAGCCTTACATAACTGGCCTCCAACGTCACCCGACCTGACTCTATATGATTATTTCTTATGGGAGTTTATCAAAGACTGTTTATGTGCCTCCGTTACCAACAACAATGACTTAACTGAGACATCGCATAACAGCAGCTGCAGAAGCTCTTAACTCTAGACACGCTCCCTGCAGTGTGGCAGTGTGGCAGTGTGGGCCCACAGTTTCTAACATAACCACACGGTATTGTACTTGTTTATTTTCCTAATAACCTCGATAAGCATAGTGATTCTCTTTACGAGAGTATTTTTTGTAAGCTTATGCATTGAAGAAGAGAAATTTGTTATCATCAAGTACATACACTACTGGCATTAAAACTGCTACACCAAGAAGAAATGCAGATGATAAACGGGTATTCATTGGATAAATATATTATACTAGAACTGACATGTGATTACATTTTCAAGCAATTTGGGTGCAGAGATCCTGAGAAATCAGTACCCAGAACAACCACCTCTGGCCGTAATAACGGCCTTGATACGCCTGGGCATTGAGTCAAACAGATCTTGGATGGCGTGTACAGGTGCAGCTGCCCATGCAGCTTCAAGACGATGCCACAGTTCATCAAGAGTAGTGACTGGCGTATTGTGACGAGACAGTTGCTCGGCCACCATTGACCAGACGTTTTCAATTGGTGAGAGATCTGGAGAATGTGCTGGCCAGTGCAGCAGTCGAACATTTTCTGTATCCAGCAAGGCCCGTACAGGACCTGCAACATGAGGTCGTGCATTATCCTGCTGAAATGTAGGGTTTCGCAGGGATCGAATGAAGGGTAGAGCCACGGGTCGTAACACATCTGAAATGTAACGTCCACTGTTCAAAGTGCCTCCAATGCGAACAAGAGGTGACCGAGACGTGTAACCAATGGCACCCCATACCATCACACCGTGGGCTACAATCCGACCTTTATCAAAGTCGGAAAGCTGATGGTTCGCATTTCTCCTCCTTACACGAGGCATCACAACAACTTTTCACCAGGCAACGCCTGTCAACTGCTGTTTGTGACTGAGAAATCGGTCGGAAACGTTCCTCATGTCAGCACGTTGTAGGTATCGCCACCGGCGCCAACCTTGTGTGAATGCTCTGAAAAGCTAATCATTTGCATATCACAGCATCTTCTTCCTGTCGGTTACATTTCGCGTCTGTAGCACGTCATCTTCGTGGTGTAGCAATTTTAATGGCCAGTAGTGTATATTGAAATGCAAAAATGTATTGTGATTCAGCTTTGTTCAGCTGTATTTGATTTGTGCAGTTTGCAAAGTAAACGAATACCTATAACATAAATGCGTACGAGTGTATATTTTAAAAGTGGACAGAAATATTGTAACTTTCGTCATTCATTAATGGTGGTGAATTTTACAGTTTGTGCTGTAACATCAAGTAATTAAATTCAAAATTTTGTGATTATTGTAGTGTAAGACGCTTATTGTAACTCTAGAAGCCGATATGATCGTAAATTTCGTCAAATCAGGTTTATGAAAATATTAAATTGTAACGTTTGACCCATATTAAGAATGACAAATTAATTAACAAATAGCTATTGTAACATTTCAATAATTTCCATTAAATCAAGTCATTCGCTAGAATTAATTTTTTGGTTTTGGTGCCAAAATTTTTAAGGCATGCAGCACAAGTAAGGAAGTCGTCATAGCGTAAAGCAGCAAAGTGAAATCTTCGCAGATACAACACAATGTATATTACGAGGCACGAAAGGTCTTGTTAAGATGAAATTAAAGGCTTTTTGAGTTTCCCGTCCATAAAAAAAAACAAAATTCATTATATATGTTTATTAGTTTCAGAACTGTACATGTGCCAAATACGCCTTCAGTGCTCGTAGAAGTCACCTGCTGTTCGCCTTCACAATCTCTCGAGAAAAAGTACTCTGGCTATCTGGATGAATTACCCCATCGAGAAATACAAACTGAGCAATTTCGAGAGGTTGATTTTGCACACCTTGTTGCTGGTCGATGTGCGTATCGGCCACTTTACTTCAGATTGATGCTGCATATTCGAGGAGGTATCGCACCAGCGTTTTATGCAAGACAACTCCAAGGTAATGTGCGAGAACTGACGACGTTGGCCTTGGTAAAGGGCCGAGCTAGGGCAGTTTACCGATTGCTTGGGCCCACAGTTTCCAACATAACCACTCGGTATTCTATTTGTTTATTTTCCTAATATTATCGATAAGCGTAGTGATTCTCTTTACGACAGTGTTTTTTGTAAGCTTATACACGGAAGAAGAGAAATTTCTTATCATCAAGTACAAATTTAAGTGCCAGAAAATCCTTTCTGAAAGTATTTGTACGGAGTGTACCCATGTATGGAAGTGAAATACGGACGACAAATAGTTTAGACAAGAAGAAAATAGAAGCTTTTGAAATCTGGTGCTACACACGAATGCTGAAGATTAGATGGGTCGATCACTAATGAGGAGGTTCGGAATAGAATTGGGGAGAATCGAAATTTGTACCACTAAAAGAAGGGATCGGCTGGTAGGACACATTCTGGGGCGTCAAGGGATTACCAATTTAATGCTGGAGGAAAGGGTGGAGGGTAAAAATCGTAGAGGGAGACCAAGGGAAGAATACATTAAGCAGATTAAGAGGGATGTAGGTTGCAGTAGTTACTCGGAGAAGAAGAGGCTTGCACAGGATGGAGTAGCATGGAGAGTTGTATCAAACCAGACTATGGACTGAAGACCACAACAAAAACAACAACAACATACACTACCCGTCAAAGGTATCCGGAACAAGACTGAGGAATTTGAACATTTCTCGGGTATCCGACCGGGTAGCGTCGTAATTTCTCCACATCTTCAGGTGGTGAAGATGTCAGCGTGTACGACTGCCGAAATATTGTGGAGAAATTACGACGCTACCCGGTCGGATACCCGAGAACTGTTCAAATTGGAAATGCGCCGGGAAAACTTCAGATCGCATATCAAGTCGGAGGAATATTGTGTTGTCAATAAAAGACCAAACACAGCAGAATCGGCCGGTCAGGGGTCAGTGACCTCGAAGTGGGGTACTCATTGGGTGTCATCGAAATAACGAATGAATTAGATGCATTCCAAAGCTGCACAGCTGGATGTTTGCTGATGTGACTGTGAAGTGGAAATGTGAAGGAACAACCGTAGCTAAACCAAGACCAGACAGATCTCATGTACCGACGGACGGGGGTTGTCGAGTATTGCGCAGAGTGACTTTAAAAAATTGGACCGGAGCGAGCAGAACTCGGGCTCTGAGTGTTCCACACAAAATCAATTATGTGTACTGAAAGTTCATCCATCCTGGGAATCGAGAATCTCCACCGTTATTGCCTCTTATCGACATTGATACTGGCGAGATATGGTCCCGCGAATTCGAAGACTTTCGAGAATGTTGTAGTTTTAAGTCTGAAGTCGGATAACAAATGAAAAAGAATTTTTCAAAATCAAAGGTCTTCTGATTTTTTTCCTTTACCTGTACATTGAAACCTTGTTTCTTCAAATTTCATGTTCAAGGTCAGCGGGACGAACCCAATAAGTTTTAATGAGTGAGTTTGCGACTATCAAAATATGTTATGTAAATGGCTAAAACTTTTGATTGCTTTCGATAGAAGGTTGAGTGTTTTACCTGCAAGGGCTCACAGACTTTAGTATGTAACATAATTTTCAACTTGATAGGTCCACCTTTCATGAGAAAAAAAGGTCTTAAGAGATGCACGGGGAGGCAGAGTCGGATAACAAACGACAAAAATGTTTTTTTCGAGTGAGATAATTACAGACTAATACTTTTCGGAGTTTTTCCCTTAAAGCATTGCTTCTTTCTAAATTTCATGATTCTAGGTCAACGGGAAGTACCCTATAGGTTTTGATGAGTGAGTTTGCGAGTGTCAAAATATGTGACATAAATGGCCATGTCTTTTGAGTAGACTGACTGAAAAGGTAACATTTATTACACCGCAAAGTGATCTTAGACCTTAGTATGTGACAAATTTCAACTCTATACGTCTTGCTGTTTCTGAGAAAGAAGGATCTTATCAATCGGGCCGACGGACAACAAAGTGATCCTATGTGAGACCCCCCGGCATATACAGTGTCAGGTAAGTTAAGGGAATGCAGCAGTGTGACATCGCCGATAACAGCCGTTATTTCGATAGGAATACACCCTTCCATTTGCAAGGTATAACTGGACATTTATACCTGTGCTCTCGTCTAAATATCGACAGTTGTCGATGACGTGACCCGGCAGCATTCCCATTAATTATTTAAATATGATCCTACAATGGTTCCGTTTTTACCGATTATGGTTGTTGTTGTTGTTGTTGTTGTTGTTGTGGTCTTCAGTCCTGAGACTAGTTTGATGGTACGGAACCCTAAAAATGGCATGAAATCAGCGGAAGTAATCAATCGATAGTTCCAAAGTTCTACTAGCAGTCTAGCTAGGACAATAACTCTGCGTAGGGAGTTAAAAAAATGGTCGAGCAGCTCCTCATAAGCCACACGTTTCTGTAGGCAATGCTAAGCAACGCCTGAGGTAGTGTAAAGAGCGATGCCACTCGACAGTGGTTGACCGGAAACCAAAGATTTCGAATATGAGTCACGCTATACCCTGTGGGAACCCGTTGGAAGGGTTTGTGTTTGGCGAATGCCTGGAAACTGTTAATCCCATCATGTACTGTGCCAACAGTGAAGGTTGGAGGAGCTTGTGTTATGGAATGGCGGCGTGTTTCCTGGTTAGGGAGTGGTCTTCCTATTGTGATTAAGAGATCGCTAATTGAGGAAGGATATGAACACATTTTACAGCGTTGTGTACCGCCTACAGTAAAAACAAAAAAATGTAAATTTGTAGTAAGATCGTGTGGGACCAAACTGCTTAGGTCATCGGTCCCTAAGCTTACACACTACTTAATGTAACTTAGGCTAACTTACGCTATGGGCAACACACACACACCCATGCCCGAGGGCGGACTCGAACCTCCGACGGGGGAGCCGCGCGGACCATGACAAGACACCCTAGACCGCGCAGTTACCCCGTGCGGCCCGCCTACAGTAAAGAAATAGTTCGGAGACGATAGTTGTTTGTATCAGCATGATGATACGCTCTCTCACACAGCAGTGTCTGTGAAGCAGTGGTTTGTGTGCCAACAGCCTTGCCGCAGTGGTAACACCGCATCTCGTCAGATCACCGACGTTAAGCGCTGCCGGGCTGAGCTAGCACTTGGGTGGGTGACCATCCGGTCGGCCGAGCGCAGTTGGCAAGCGGGGTGCAATCAGCCCTTGCGAGGCAAAACTGAGGAGTAGCGGCTGGGGTCTCATAAACCGACATACGGCCGGAAGAGTGGTGTGCTGGCTACGTGCCCCTCCATATGCGCATCCAGTGACGCCTGTGGGCTGAGGATCACACGGGGGCAGGTTTGTACCGCTGGGCCTTCATGGCCTGTTCCGGCGGAGTTAAGTTTTTTTTTTCTTTTTTTCTTTTTTTTTTTTTTTTTTTTTTTTTTTTTTTTTTTTTTTTTTAGGGCAACGTACCTGAAATGGACTGGATTGCCAGAGTCTTGATCTGAACTCAGTGGAACACCTCTGGGGAAACGTCGACTTTTCTCCAGGCCGCAGCGTTCAACATCTCTCTACGGTTTCGTCTGGAAGAATAGGCTGGCATTCCTCCACTGATATTCAGACAACTTATTGAAAGTGCCCCCATCAGGTTTCGAGCCGTTATAAAGGCGAAGGATGAACGAACACATCTCATACTCTTCTTTTTGCCTTTTACTGGCCCTTATCCTGTATCTCCACAGGGTCAGCTTGTTGATTACTAGATTTGGCAATGTTACTGATAGAAGACTGCTGGATAATCTTCCTATTGACGTTCTCCCCTCCCTTCCACGCCCCCATCCCCCTCCACCCTCCATCTCGGCACGAAATTTGTGCACCATATTTGTGTGCATCTAGTGTTCTCGCATGTGAAAGAGGTGAACGTCTTCTAAACGCGAATCGTCTAACTTGGGAGGTGATTACCAGTCCAGCATTCAGTTAGTCGCATGTGGGAAACCACCTAAAAACCATCGGCACACCGGCCCTCATCCCCAGTCCGCTTAGTGGACTCTAGAGATGGGGAAACTGAAACACGTAACTGTTTCGAAACAAATGAAGCAGTACAATGTAATGTTCCGATACGCTGTTTTGAAACAGTGAAACAGTTTGTGTTTTGTAATCTAATAAACCTACACATTTTATCATCTTGAATGTCTACTGTATAAGTATGTCCATATAAACACAAATGAGGTGCGAGAGCGCTAATCATGTCGCAGAAAGTATGAAACTATCCCTTAGGCGTCTTGGCAGTTTCGTATTTCCTGCAGCAAATGCCCTGCTTTCGTGTCGTGTGACTTTCATACTTTTCAACTGGCTGAGGACAGCCATAGGTGAAGACAGAAGAACCACCACGAACGGAACTGGAGGTGGGAGCAAACTGCAGAAACAACGGATATTCTACTGGGATTCCCACATTCCGTTAGTATGGGTAATATACCCATCCTGCTAATTTCCATGTACACAAAGGGAATCATTGTGGATAATAGGCACAGTGACTATAGACTCACAAATAACGCCAAATAATTCGAATAAATAACAAAATATAACAGAAAAAAATTTTGTCTTTCAAGGTGTTTCGAATCGTTACTATAAATTCACCATGCTTCCCAGCCCTTCTCGTTCACCATTACGCTATCAGTGATATGTCAAACAGATTTCTTGCAATGATACCTACATCAAATTTATGTATATGTCTAATAACTGTCACTCTACGCCTTTTTTATTCAACATGTTGTAGGCTTATTTGCGTTT
This sequence comes from Schistocerca nitens, assembly GCF_023898315.1. Classification (NCBI taxonomy): domain Eukaryota; kingdom Metazoa; phylum Arthropoda; class Insecta; order Orthoptera; family Acrididae; genus Schistocerca; species Schistocerca nitens. The sequence continues at coordinate 16,312,971 of NC_064619.1, forward strand.
CTTAAAATGATTACTGTACATGAACACAGAAGCGTATGTTATAAAAAAAACTGTAATTTAACTTAATGATTTTCACATATTTATTATTTTGAATGTGAATAGTATGCGTTGTTTTATTGATTGGTTAGTGTTTATAAAGCAGATGTTACGCCATTTCGGAATAGGACAGTCAGCTAGAAACGAAGCTTTATTTTCGGATATCTTAAGCTTCATGCTATTGCTTGTCAAAAAGATTTCGACACTCTTGAAAGACTTTCATGAAGTGGTATGTTGTGTTTCAGTACCTGTGGCGAGCCCGAATCTCGTCCGACACAAAGCAGAATGAAATATCCCTGTTTCGATACAATTAGTCCGTTCCAAGCACAGGTGGACTGAAACAGCCTTATTTTGGAACAACGATACAGTTTCTGCGTGTGGCGCGAGATCGAATCTGGTCCGGTTATCCGAGACAGGGGCAGAATGAAACACCACTTTTTCGAAACAGTGAACCACAGCCGTTCTAATAAACTGAAACAGTTCCACCTATCGATACACTGTATTGAAACATAGAAACAGTGGCCAAGTCTAGTGAACTTGATCCGAGGCTGGCGAGCCTTCCCGAATCCCGGCCCAGTATTCAGCCAGTCGGATGTGGGAAACCACCTAAAAACCATCGGCACCCAGCCCTCATCGAGAATCCGCCTGGTGGACTCGATTCGGGGCTGGCGAGCCTTCCCGAATACCGGCCCAGTATTCAGCCAGTCAGATGTGGGAAACCACCTAAAAACCATCGGCACCCAGCCCTCATCGAGAATCCAACTGGTGGACTCGATTCGAGGCTGGCGAGCCTTCCCGAATCCCGGCCCAGTATTCAGCCAGTCAGACGTGGGAAACCACCTAAAAACCATCGGCACCCAGCCCTCATCGAGAATCCGCCTGGTGGACTCGATTCGGGGCTGGCGAGCCTTCCCGAATCCCGACCCAGTATTCAGCCAGTCGGATGTGGGAAGCCACCTAAAAACCATCAGCACCCAGCCCTCATCGAGAATCCGCCTGGTGGACTCGATTTGGGTCTGGCGAGCCTTCCCAAATCCCGGCCCAGTATTCAGCCAGTCGGATGTGGGAAACCACCTAAAAACCATCGGCACCCAGCCCTCATCGAGAATCTGCCTGATGGACTCGATTCGGGGCTGGCGAGCATTCCCGATTCCCGGCCCAGTATTCAGCCAGTCGGACGTGGGAAACCACCTAAAAACCATCGGCACCCAGCCCTCATCGAGAATCCGCCTGGTGGACTCGATTCGGGGCTGGCGAGCCTTCCCGAATCCCGACCCAGTATTCAGCCAGTCGGATGTGGGAAGCCACCTAAAAACCATTGGCACCCAGCCCTCATCGAGAATCCGCCTGGTGGACTCGATTCGGGGCTAGCAAGCCTGCCCGAATCCCGGCCCAGTTTTCAGCCAGTCGGATGTGGGAAACCACCTAAAAACCATCGGCACCCAACCCTCATCGAGAATCCGCCTGGTGGAGTCGATTCGGGGCTGGCAAGCCTTCCCGAGTCCCGGACGCGTGCTGCCCTTCGGATGGTCTCCAGCACACTCTACGTTAATGCCCACTAATAGTTGTCCCGATGCCCCTCATCATATAGCATAAATCAACAGATTACAGGACAACACAGGAATCGCCTTTGACAATGTATAGGTGGCCATGTAACTGCAATGCGTGTTGTGTTTACTCTCTGAATGACACTATTAAGATATGACTGTAATTCTGTCTCACTGCAGCAGTGTGTGAAACGTAGTAGTACATTTCTCATGAACAACGTTAGCTCATCCAGTAGTCATTCAACAGTATAGTCTTCCATCAGCAGAATGAAGACACTGAACTTACAACCTAGGAGGTTCTTGCAGTGGAGTTGATTCTACACGCATGGAGAAATGGGCTTTTTCAAACTCTTATAGTATGTAAGGATTGCGCAAGAGTGTAGCAGAATGTTTAATCAGAGGATTAATAATGCTGCTGAATTTTTAAGTTTGTTTTCTTATTTTACACCTTACAGAAAACACAGAGTATCGGGGTTGTTATTCCATTGATCTTATTCTTCGATAGGCACACTAAATTTGTTTTTATAATGTAGAGCAAATGTGATTTTATTGTTATATTTATCCTCAAGCAATACACACCGGAACAGATTTAAAAATCAGCTATTTGTTAAAAAATACAACAATTGATTTAACAACCTCTAACTCAGTAAAGCCAACGAAACAGATAATATTAACGAAGATTTTAATCAGGAGATGTTTATAAAACAGATACTGGTTGTTACATATGGTTCCGTAGTCGCTCACAGAGATTAAAAAGCTTTTCGAATCAAAGGCGTCACTTACTTTGACAGGTAAGGTTGTGATGAATGTTTGACTTCCACTGAATATCGAACAACCATCACCACGTTAGCAGCCTGCCCCACTTACCACTACAACAGTTTGGTGAGAGGGAGGTCATATGACGTGGTAACCACTATCTAGTAAAGTGTAAGCAGGATTATTAAAACTAGAACTTCACAGGTTACAGCGGTACGTATATTTCAAAATATTCTAGAGAAGTTTAGTGTTCATATAGTGGACACTGGAACGCCAAAGGAACTGGTACAGGCATGCGTATTCAAATACAGAGATATGTAAACAGGCAGAATACGGCGCTGCGGTCGGCAACGCCTCTATAAGACAACTAGTGTCTGACGCAGTTGTTAGATCGGTTATTCCTGCTACAGTGGCAGGTTATCAAGATTTAAGTGAGTTTGAAGGGTTGTTATAGTCGGCGCACCAGCGATGGGACATAGCGTCTCCGAGGTAGCGTATACCGTGGATATCAGGAATCCGGTAAAACATCCAATCTCCGACATCGCTGCGGCGGGAAAACGTCCTGCAAGAATGGGACCAATAATAACTGAAGAGAATCGTTCAACGTGACAGAAGTGCAACTCTTCCGTAAATTGCTGCCGATTTCGATGCTGGGCCATTAACAAGTGTCAGCGTGCGAGCCTGCGAATCATTCAACGAAACATCATTAATATGGGCTTTCGGAGCTGAAGGCCCATTTTTGTACCCTTGACGACTGAACGACACAAAGCTTTACACCCCGCCTGGGCTCATCAGCACCGACATTGGACTGTTGATGACAGGAAACATGGTGCCTGGTCGGTCGATTGTCGTTTCAAATTGTATCAAGCGAATGGGCGTGTACGGGTATGGAGACAACCTCATGAATCCATGGACCCTGCATGTCAACAGGGGACTGTTCAAGCTGGTAGAGGCTCTTTAATGGTGTGAGGGGTGTGAAATTGGAGTGATGTGGGACCCCTGATGCGTCTCTGACATGTGACACGTATGTAAGCATCCTGTTTGATCACCTAAGCACCCTATCTGATGACTTGCATCCATTCATGTCCATTGTGCATTCCAACGGACTTGGGCAATTCAAGCAGCACAATGCGACACCCCACACGTCCAGAATTGCTACAGAGTGGCTCCAGGAACACTCTTCTGAGTTTAAATACTTCCTATGAGCACCAAACTCCCCAGACATGAACATTATTGAGCATATCTAGGATGCCTTGCAACGTGCTGTTCAGAAGAGATCTCCACCCCCTTCGTACTCTTAAGGATTTATGGACAGCCCCGCAGGATTCATCGTGTTATTTTCCTCTAGCACTACTGCAGACATGAGTCGAGTTCATGTTGCGGCACTTCTGCATGCTCGCGGGAGCCCTACTCGACTTTAGGCAGGTGTACCAGTTTCTTTGGCTCTTGTGTACAATAACTTGAACGCAGACTGTCTTCTATCGACCTATTTTTACAGCTACCCTAGAATGTACAAAGCCGACCAAATGGTGCAGGATGTGAGACATCGACCTGTGCCAGGCCATGCTCTCGCATTTTTATTCTTATTCCCATTTAATAATGATTTGCATACATCTTGCCTATCACCTTCATTCTCTCTTTTGATTCCGACGCTATTTCCTTTCCTTGATCAAATTGTTCATCTAATCTCTTAAATTCTGGGGAAAACTGTAACCAAATATCACTCATGTATCGCCTTTGAAACGATGAATTATTTGTTTGAGATCATGCTGGTATGGTTATTCCCTTCTTCTTATGTTCATAGAGAGGTTGTGTACTCAGTACACGTTCTCTCATTCTTAAATATTTTGAATGAAATCACGGTTGAATTAATTTGGTAGCTCTGACTAAAATTAACTGGACATTAATTCAGCCAGTATTGTCCAGCAATGAGCTGGTGGCGACTCAACATGTATTTCTGAATAATTTTCTCCTTGATTTGTGTTATAAAGTCATAGTCTAAAAAATATGTTTTCCATGTGTTATTCTGGAACTAATAAATGTATTTTATTAGCAGATCAAACTCTATGATTCAGATATTTATCCCACCGTTATAATTAAGTTTCAGACGCCTCCCAGTCATAAACACTTCACTCTGAGGAAATGAGGAATTAAATTAACTTTCCCTGCAAGCGCCTCAATAATATGAAAATAATCCGTCTCAGTGTTTCATGGGATATGCTACAGCATTATGATCTGCGACGGTAGTACTGGCAACTGAATTTATTTGCGTATTCACAGTCGTTCGTAACAAGTTGCCGGTTGTATTTCCGAATTCGCCCGACTTCTGCCAAGGTTTTAGGTTTTATTGAATAAATAATTTTTTGAACCAGTCCTATAGAGATGAAACACACCGAGCAAAATTATTAATTATAATTATAAGGGATCCTGCGTGGCAGGAAAGGATTTTCGCATGCTGCTTGTAAGTCACGGTGGTAGAGGTTTTTGTTACCATTACGTGTTGGCACGGCGGGAGTAGGGGGGAACGTAAGCTATCAGTGGCAGTATTGATGTACTGGCCGGAAATGGAAAAAAGTAAGGTTATGGAATATGTCGTGTTTGCACGGGACCGATGTCAGAGAGATTCGATTCCATACCGATGTCTGTGGTTGTCGCCCCTTCAGATACTATAGTGTGAAATCTGGTACATTTGTGGCGGGTGTTATCTCGGCCTAGTGTGGTATTCGACGGCAGCCGTTGCCGACTCGCATGCGTTGTACGCCACAGTGCAACCATACGTGGCGTGTCACCGGAGGTAAAAAAAAAGCCTTTTTTTTAAGTCTGTGTCCCAGTCCGCTTTTCACAAAGTGAAGTGCGATGTCACTTATGTTTTTAAATTTAAGTCATATGCACTTTACTGAAAGAAAATCTGCAGCTGCTTTTAGTTCCATTACCATTACCATTCTTTAACCTTCATGTTGATCAACTAGGATCACGTAACGACTTAAGCTGCTATTCTTTTTTTTGGTGTTGTTTCCTGTTTTCCAGTAATCCATCATCTCTCTGTGTTTTATCCCTTCTTCTGTCCACTTTGCTCTCAATTTCTGATTTCTTCTGCTTTCAACGCCTTCTAAATTTGGTGCTTCATCCATAAAAAGATTTCTCTTATCCCCTTTTCTTTACTGTTATTTCTTTCCTGGTCTTTTTTATGTGTATAATCCATGCTATTATCAATTTCTTTTACCAGAAATACAGGCTGATTTGTTTCGCTTGTTTGTTCTCATTCATTCTACAGAGGAAACAAAAGAAGATTAATCTTCGCTTTACCATTAGTTCCGATATTTTTTCGTTACCTTCGTAGATGTCCCTTCTCCTTCTCATTTTCCAAACATTTATAGTTTATATTACGCACGCTATTTTTCCAATAATCCGTCTTTCTCGTACTCCTATTCCGTCCAGCTTACAGTTCATTGTCAAGCACTCATATGCATAAAAACATTTTGGTCCTGCCAATGTATTTTAATTTTACGTTTGTTTGCGTGGACATCTTCCGCAGCAGTTGTTAACATCTGTTACTACAGGTTATCCGTCTTGAGCTGACTGCAATCTAGCTAAAAAGAAGTACACCAGACGTGTTTCGCTTTTATTTACAAAGTACCTTCCACGGTTATTCTGTAAGTTGGGTACATATGTTTGTACATTTTCTGACTGTTTTAGGTTAAAAACAGCGTTTTCTTTATACGTTGGTCTGCAACCTACTTAGGTAATCTGCTCCTTCTCTCCTTGCTAACAGTGGTTGGTGCCGACAGGCTTCATTTCACATCTGCACTTGGCAGTTTTTGGCATTCTGCAGTATTTCCTGCGCGCTGCACTATTTACGATTGCCTTTCTTAAGCTGTTTCTCATTCTGCACTGTCACAGTGTTTATGCCCGTTCATTTGTTTTCGTTCACGTTTTGAGTGTTGCCAACCTATGAAACGACTTTTCTTTGTGTGTGTGTGTGTGTGTGTGTGTGTGTGTGTGCGTGTGTGTGTGAGCGAGTGAGAGAGAGAGAGAGAGAGAGAGAGTTAGTGAAATTGTCTTGTACGTAGGTCGAGACGTGAGGGGAGTTGGGATGGGTTGATATTTTTTTTTCAAGAGGGGGTGGGGGGGGGGAGACAGGGGTGGGCCTAGTCAGTGATTATAGGACAGAAACTGGGAGGAAATGGTAGTGGTAAATGGGGCCTCTGGTTACATGCGTACTTTTAATGTTACATGAAGTGGTCAATCAGTTTTAAGAGTGTGTGGTTCGCCAAGTTGATCTGATCATTTATGAGTTGTTTCTTTTGTGTTATGATTTTTTGGATGTGGTAGTTTTCTTGTAAGGTGAGGACGTGTTTTTTTGTTGTTGTTTATCCTTATGATTTCCATGTATGTGTCTCTGGTTGTAATTTTATGTTGTTGTTGGTGTAAGTGTTCTGCAAAAGTTGAAAGATTTGTCCTATACTTCCATACTCTTACATGTTCTTTGTATCTGGCGTCAAATGTCCCCCTGGTATGACCTATGTATCTTCCATCACATGTATTGCATTTCAGTTGGTATACTCCTGATTTATGATACAGATCAGTTTTTCCTATTGAAACTTCCTGGCAGATTAAAACTGTGTGCCCGACCGAGACTCGAACTCGGGACCTTTGCCTTTCGCGGGCAAGTGCTCTACCAACTGAGCTACCGAAGCACGACTCACGCCCGGTACTCACAGCTTTACTTCTGCCAGTACCTCGTCTCCTACCTTCCAAACTTTACAGAAGCTCTCCTGCGAACCTTGCAGAACTAGCACTCCTGAAAGAAAGGATACTGCGGAGACATGGCTTAGCCACAGCCTGGGGGATGTTTCCAGAATGAGATTTTCACTCTGCAGCGGAGTGTGCGCTGATATGAAACTTCCTGGCACATTAAAACTGTGTGCCCGACCGAGACTCGAACTCGGGACCTTTGCCTTTCGCGGGCAAGTGCTCTACCAACTGAGCTACCGAAGCACGACTCACGCCCGGTACTCACAGCTTTACTTCTGCCAGTACCTCGTCTCCTACCTTCCAAACTTTACAGAAGCTCTCCTGCGAACCTTGCGGAACTAGCACTCCTGAAAGAAAGGATATTGCGGAGACATGGCTTAGCCACAGCCTGGGGGATGTTTCCAGAATGAGATTTTCACTCTGCAGCGGAGTGTGCGCTGATATGAAACTTCCTGGCACATTAAAACTGTGTGCCCGACCGAGACTCGAACTCGGGACCTTTGCCTTTCGCGGGCAAGTGCTCTACCAACTGAGCTACCGAAGCACGACTCACGCCCGGTCCTCACAGCTTTACTTCTGCCAGTACCTCGTCTCCTACCTTCCAAACTTTACAGAAGCTCTCCTGCGAACCTTGCGGAACTAGCACTCCTGAAAGAAAGGATATTGCGGAGACATGGCTTAGCCACAGCCTGGGGGATGTTTCCAGAATGAGATTTTCACTCTGCAGCGGAGTGTGCGCTGATATGAAACTTCCTGGCACATTAAAACTGTGTGCCCGACCGAGACTCGAACTCGGGACCTTTGCCTTTCGCGGGCAAGTGCTCTACCAACTGAGCTACCGAAGCACGACTCACGCCCGGTACTCACAGCTTTACTTCTGCCAGTACCTCGTCTCCTACCTTCCAAACTTTACAGAAGCTCTCCTGCGAACCTTGCAGAACTAGCACTCCTGAAAGAAAGGATACTGCGGAGACATGGCTTAGCCACAGCCTGGGGGATGTTTCCAGAATGAGATTTTCACTCTGCAGCGGAGTGTGCGCTGATATGAAACTTCCTGGCACATTAAAACTGTGTGCCCGACCGAGACTCGAACTCGGGACCTTTGCCTTTCGCGGGCAAGTGCTCTACCAACTGAGCTACCGAAGCACGACTCACGCCCGGTACTCACAGCTTTACTTCTGCCAGTACCTCGTCTCCTACCTTCCAAACTTTACAGAAGCTCTCCTGCGAACCTTGCGGAACTAGCACTCCTGAAAGAAAGGATATTGCGGAGACATGGCTTAGCCACAGCCTGGGGGATGTTTCCAGAATGAGATTTTCACTCTGCAGCGGAGTGTGCGCTGATATGAAACTTCCTGGCACATTAAAACTGTGTGCCCGACCGAGACTCGAACTCGGGACCTTTGCCTTTCGCGGGCAAGTGCTCTACCAACTGAGCTACCGAAGCACGACTCACGCCCGGTCCTCACAGCTTTACTTCTGCCAGTACCTCGTCTCCTACCTTCCAAACTTTACAGAAGCTCTCCTGCGAACCTTGCGGAACTAGCACTCCTGAAAGAAAGGATATTGCGGAGACATGGCTTAGCCACAGCCTGGGGGATGTTTCCAGAATGAGATTTTCACTCTGCAGCGGAGTGTGCGCTGATATGAAACTTCCTGGCACATTAAAACTGTGTGCCCGACCGAGACGCGAACTCGGGACCTTTGCCTTTCGCGGGCAAGTGCTCTACCAACTGAGCTACCGAAGCACGACTCACGCCCGGTACTCACAGCTTTACTTCTGCCAGTACCTCGTCTCCTACCTTCCAAACTTTACAGAAGCTCTCCTGCGAACCTTGCAGAACTAGCACTCCTGAAAGAAAGGATACTGCGGAGACATGGCTTAGCCACAGCCTGGGGGATGTTTCCAGAATGAGATTTTCACTCTGCAGCGGAGTGTGCGCTGATATGAAACTTCCTGGCACATTAAAACTGTGTGCCCGACCGAGACTCGAACTCGGGACCTTTGCCTTTCGCGGGCAAGTGCTCTACCAACTGAGCTACCGAAGCACGACTCACGCCCGGTACTCACAGCTTTACTTCTGCCAGTACCTCGTCTGCTACCTTCCAAACTTTACAGAAGCTCTCCTGCGAACCTTGCGGAACTAGCACTCCTGAAAGAAAGGATATTGCGGAGACATGGCTTAGCCACAGCCTGGGGGATGTTTCCAGAATGAGATTTTCACTCTGCAGCGGAGTGTGCGCTGATATGAAACTTCCTGGCACATTAAAACTGTGTGCCCGACCGAGACTCGAACTCGGGACCTTTGCCTTTCGCGGGCAAGTGCTCTACCAACTGAGCTACCGAAGCACGACTCACGCCCGGTCCTCACAGCTTTACTTCTGCCAGTACCTCGTCTCCTACCTTCCAAACTTTACAGAAGCTCTCCTGCGAACCTTGCGGAACTAGCACTCCTGAAAGAAAGGATATTGCGGAGACATGGCTTAGCCACAGCCTGGGGGATGTTTCCAGAATGAGATTTTCACTCTGCAGCGGAGTGTGCGCTGATATGAAACTTCCTGGCACATTAAAACTGTGTGCCCGACCGAGACTCGAACTCGGGACCTTTGCCTTTCGCGGGCAAGTGCTCTACCAACTGAGCTACCGAAGCACGACTCACGCCCGGTACTCACAGCTTTACTTCTGCCAGTACCTCGTCTCCTACCTTCCAAACTTTACAGAAGCTCTCCTGCGAACCTTGCGGAACTAGCACTCCTGAAAGAAAGGATATTGCGGAGACATGGCTTAGCCACAGCCTGGGGGATGTTTCCAGAATGAGATTTTCACTCTGCAGCGGAGTGTGCGCTGATATGAAACTTCCTGGCACATTAAAACTGTGTGCCCGACCGAGACTCGAACTCGGGACCTTTGCCTTTCGCGGGCAAGTGCTCTACCAACTGAGCTACCGAAGCACGACTCACGCCCGGTACTCACAGCTTTACTTCTGCCAGTACCTCGTCTCCTACCTTCCAAACTTTACAGAAGCTCTCCTGCGAACCTTGCGGAACTAGCACTCCTGAAAGAAAGGATATTGCGGAGACATGGCTTAGCCACAGCCTGGGGGATGTTTCCAGAATGAGATTTTCACTCTGCAGCGGAGTGTGCGCTGATATGAAACTTCCTGGCACATTAAAACTGTGTGCCCGACCGAGACTCGAACTCGGGACCTTTGCCTTTCGCGGGCAAGTGCTCTACCAACTGAGCTACCGAAGCACGACTCACGCCCGGTACTCACAGCTTTACTTCTGCCAGTACCTCGTCTCCTACCTTCCAAACTTTACAGAAGCTCTCCTGCGAACCTTGCAGAACTAGCACTCCTGAAAGAAAGGATATTGCGGAGACATGGCTTAGCCACAGCCTGGGGGATGTTTCCAGAATGAGAATCCCCCAGGCTGTGGCTAAGCCATGTCTCCGAAATATCCTTTCTTTCAGGAGTGCTAGTTCTGCAAGGTTCGCAGGAGAGCTTCTGTAAAGTTTGGAAGGTAGGAGACGAGGTACTGGCAGAAGTAAAGCTGTGAGTACCGGGCGCGAGTCGTGCTTCGGTAGCTCAGTTGGTAGAGCACTTGCCCGCGAAAGGCAAAGGTCCCGAGTTCGAGTCTCGGTCGGGCACACAGTTTTAATCTGCCAGGAAGTTTCATATCAGCGCACACTCCGCTGCAGAGTGAAAATCTCATTCTGGAGTTTTTCCTATTGTTTGTGGGAAATATTTCTGAATTGAGTTGTTGGTTTGGTATGCTATTTTTATAACTTGTTTTTTGTAATTAGTACAGCGCAAGAAATACTGCAGAATACAAAAAACTGCCAAGTGCAGATGTGAAATGGAGCCTGTCGACACCAACCACTGCTAGCAAGGAGGGAAGGAGCAGATTATGTAAAGAAATACCGTAAGTGGCTTGCAGACCAATTTTATAAAGAAAACGTTGTTTTTAACCTAAAACAATTAAAATATGTGCAAACGTATGTATCCAGTTTACAGGATAACGACGGAAGATGCTTTGTAAATAAAAGCGAGACGCATCTTGTGTGACTCTTTTTAATTAGATTGCAGTCAGCTCAATACGGATAACCTATAGTAACAGATATTTTAATTTTTTTTATAGATATGCATTTCTTATTGACATACTTTTCTGCCAAACCATATGCTCTCCGTTTTATCAATTCTTACATTTTTTGCAAATTTTCCTAGTCCATTCTGGTGTATGGTTTCTTTAAGTTATCTAAACTTACTAACATCCTCTGTTTTATCTATTTGTGTTTCTATGGATTTTGGTCCTCTTTCTATATTTGTCACGAATTATTTTTTTCATCTAAATCTGGGACAGGTTCTGTTCCTATTTCATCCAATAGATTTTTCTGAGTAACTCCTACTGTCAGATTTTCTGAAAGCGTTGCGAAAACTTCTGCAGAAGCTAGACAGATTACTTCAATTCCATTTGAGTTTCGTCCCAGAATTAGTGGTTCAATTTTGTGACTTTTTAGGCTCGAACTCTAGATTTTACAATTCTTTTCTTAAACGGAGCTAAACAGTAAAGTTGTTAGATAAGGGGATGACTTAACACCAATTTTTATTTCAAATCGCTGAGATATTTCTTCTATTAATTTCACTTTAGGCATCGTACTTCCTAGAGCCCCACGAATTAAGTCTGCTAATTTTGCTTTAACTGCTATTATTATTATTATTACTATCAGTAGTAGTAGCAGTACCAACAATAGTATTTTTAACATTAGTGAAATTAAAAGAGGGCCTCAGGGACTGAAACTTGGCCGGATAAATAAATTAAGAAATAAGTATTATGTGATTTTATATTTTCCAAAGTAACCGGCTTTGATCCACACAATTTGAGAGCTACATAGATGTATATTGCACATTGCACCAGTAATGTGGAAAGAGAGATGCAGGGATCCGTCAGCCCTGAGAAAGTTACAACGTCAGTACGAGGTCAAGATCGGAGAATTCTATGATCCGCAAAAAAAGCAACATCTGATCAAGATTTCTGGTTTACATGCTTGCCAAAAATGACACTGAGAGAAAACATTTACTGCTGATATACATATGACAATCACAAGGGTAAATGAAATTTGTAGGTAAAGGCGTTAAATTTGCCATGGCCGAAGGAAGATCTGACACAATTAGCTTATTCAGGATTGTTTTTGAAACAGAAAAGGAGAACGTAGTGCTTAGGTAGGAGGTTTCAGTTATGCACCTACCCGTAGTTAAAATGAACTTCATCAGTCAGGTGGTATTATAACTGAAAGAACGCACGCACATCTAAGATAATACTTGATTTCTAATTCAGACTGTTGAAAATATGAATTTATACCAATGATAAATGACGTGGTCGTGTGCATTGGCTGGTGACATCTTCTGGCGGATGGTATGATAGCTACAAGACAATGCAAAAGTTTCTGAGCTTACATTTAAATAACTGGCGTAACTACTAATTTCAATGTTACGCTTTACATGAAAACAATCCCTCTAACCACAAGCACGATTCTCTAATATTTCCCGTCTGGCCTCTACTGTTATTGAAACCTACAGTCAGTAAGCCCAGATTTTCGTATGGTGCTGTGGAAAATGAGCCTGATAACGCAATAAATGTTGTCGTGTAGATATCGGCCATTTGACGCTCTGCGTCAGAAAGAGCTCGTGTCGAAACGACTGTAGATAAAAAGCTCCAGATTTATCTGTCATATTGTAAAAGCGGTAAGTGACGGAAAAGAATGCTCCGTTTGACAGTTCTTTATGTTTGACAGTGACAAGAGAGATAAGGTGTAGCAAACCTTGGAAGATGTAAGCTCCACATGTTACCGTTCTGAAAGGATCCGAACAATATTTCCAGATATGTACAGACTACGCCAAAGGTCAACCGGAGTGCCGTGACTACATCTGTACCGTAGAAATGAACGGAGCTACGTCATTTGGGTGTATATACTGAGCTTTGATAAGCACACGAGCAATTGTGCCAGAAGACGCCAATCTAGTCATAAGTAGCTCCTATGTTCGTTCTGATGACAGCGGCTACGCATTGTAACATGTACTCCTCGATACATCGAAATATTGACCTCATAACTGAAACAGTGTCTTAGAAACCGTGGGATCTCTTATTATAATAAACAAACAAACACTGTCTGGATCATAACTTTTTTTTACGAGCTATCGGTTTCAATCTGTGTTGCAATTCGTCTTCAGGTCTGGCTGCGCAGACACCAGTTTGTCAACACTGTTGAGTGAAACTCGAAATGCGTCTTGCTATAAATTAAGTTACGTTGAAAGTAATTGTTGATACTTCTTTTATGGGCATAAGGCTGTGGTCCACACATATTTCTCTTTAAAAAAAACTGGAACATCGTTACATTCACCGCCACCGCCTTCTCTCGTGGTATGAGTGTCTGAGGATGGTCAAATATTGACCGAAACCGGTTACCGTGGAAATGAATGTTTTTGCGGCCGAGACTGTTTGCAGTCCATTTTTAAAGTACTTTCAGCCAGACCACTGTGTCTCCACGAGAAATGTTCTCAAAAATTACATATTTCTCTGGTTGAACCACAACTGCATGCCTGTAAAACAATATCAGCAGATACCGGCTGTGAAAGTGTGAATTCTATGATTACATAGAAAGTGTCTGGTTGTTGTATTCCTTTACCTCAGTTAAATCAGTGTAAATATATAAACAAATATTAAATATCAAAATAATCTAAAATTTGCATGTCAAACATTATTTCTTATGAGTTCTGAAGCTGGAGTGTTAGGTAGCAAAGAGAGACACTTGTTACAAAACATGCACAACTTCTCTCCATAACGGCAGCTGTTTCACCTACACCCTGCCCACCCAGTTAAAATAGTCGAAGTGAAAATGTGTGCGCTATACCTACTGTTTGTCAATCACTTGATTGCTGGACTCGCAATTTTCTGCAGTTCATAAGGAAGAAGACTGAAGGTTTGACGTCCGACCGCTGCCAGTAATAATAATGATAATGATGATAGAATGTAGACCCTACAGCAGTGAAGTAGCCATTACATAACTACTGTTGTGGTGTCAGTTATTTCGTTTATTGTTGCAAAGTGGATAATGAAGCAACTTCTAGTCTACTTCGGGAACTACCTACAAATCTGAGAAGGCATTTTAAAGAGATAAGCATACGTAATGTATCTGTTTGCATTTCGTACCACGCAAGTATGATGGTGAAATGTAAATAAGGGTAGTGAGCGGATAAGTGAGGAGTGTTCATAAATTTGTTTCACAAGTTGTAGCGTCCGACACATCGTCATGCATTAACACTAGGATTTGAAACGAAAAATGTGATTATTGGCAACTTAGGTAAACAGTATTAACGTCGCACTAAATAGTGTCCAAGATGGTGGCGACAATTATCTAGGTGGTGGCAAATCGCTCCGTATTTAATGATATTTTGATATGTACCAAGTGTCTTTTGTGTAGTGAAAACGTGACGAAAGGAGTCCGTGTATGCTACACGTTTCAGAAATTGTTTCGCGCGAGTTAACGAAGAAAAAAACGTGTGAGTGCGGATTAAAATGTAACGGTCGTGAATCGGCAATACGAATCTACAACGAAGATGTGGAACTTACTGTGACAGAGTCACTCCTCAGTGAAATAAGGGATGCAAAAAATTACGTCAAGATGCTCGAAGACGCGTTAAGGTACCTTGCTCATCTTTCTGTGGAGTCAACAAGTGATAAACCGTCACAGTTCACTTAGTGTAAAAGCACTTACCGTCCTAGGCCTAAACTAACAAAAAATCGTGTACCGCTAAATAGTACTGGGCTATTACAAATGATTGAAGCGATTTCATAAATTCACTGTAGCTCCATTCATTGACATATGGTCACGACACACTACAGATACGTAGAAAAACTCATAAAGTTTTGTTCGGCTGAAGCCGCACTTCAGGTTTCTGCCGCCAGAGCGCTCGAGAGCGCAGTGAGACAAAATGGCGACAGGAGCCGAGAAAGCGTATGTCGTCCTTGAAATGCACTCACATCAATCAGTCATAACAGTGCAACGACACTTCAGGACGAAGTTCAACAAAGATCCACCAACTGCTAACTCCATTCGGCGATGGTATTCGCAGTTTAAAGCTTCTTGATGCCTCTGTAAGGGGAAATCAACGGGTCGGCCTGCAGTGAGCGAAGAAACGGTTGAACGCGTGCGGGCAAGTTTCACGCGTAGCCCGCGGAAGTCGACGAATAAAGCAAGCAGGGAGGTAAACGTACAACAGCCAACGGTTTGGAAAATCTTGCGGAAAAGGCTAAAGCAGAAGCCTTACCGTTTACAATTGCTACAAGCCCTGACACCCGATGACAAAGTCAAAAGCTTTGAATTTTCGGCGCGGATGCAACAGCTCATGGAAGAGGATGCGTTCAGTGCGAAACTTGTTTTCAGTGATGAAGCAACATTTTTTCTTAATGGTGAAGTGAACAGACACAATGTGTGAATCTGGGCGGTAGAGAATCCTCACGCATTCGTGCAGCAAATTCGCAATTCACCAAAAGTTAACGTGTTTTGTGCAATCTCACGGTTTAAAGTTTACGGCCCCTTTTTCTTCTGCGAAAAAAACGTTACAGGACACGTGTATCTGGACATGCTGGAAAATTGGCTCATGCCACAACTGGAGACCGACAGCGCCGACTTCATCTTTCAACAGGATGGTGCTCCACCGCACTTCCATCATGATGTTCGGCATTTTTTAAACAGGAGATTGGAAAACCGATGGATCGGTCGTGGTGGAGATCATGATCAGCAATTCATGTCATGGCCTCCACGCTCTCCCGACTTAACACCATGCGATTTCTTTCTGTGGGGTTATGTGAAAGATTCAGTGTTTAAACCTCCTCTACCAAGAAACGTGCCAGAACTGCGAGCTCGCATCAACGATGCTTTCGAACTCATTGATGGGGACATGCTGCGCCGAGTGTGGGAGGAACTTGATTATCGGCTTGATGTCTGCTGAATCACTAAAGGGGCACATATCGAACATTTGTGAATGCCTAAAAAAACTTTTTGAGTTTTTGTATGTGTGTGCAAAGCATTGTGAAAATATCTCAAATAATAAAGTTATTGTAGAGCTGTGAAATCGCTTCAATCATTTGTAATAACCCTGTAGATGCGAAATACCGTCACCAAGTTTGCACACTCCAAATGTTACTAAAAATGGAATTACAGCAATGGAGATAAACAACAAACGTAAGAACTCTCTCACGTCACGAAATACAGTCACTAAACCTGAAATTATTCCTCCTCCAGTAAGGTAGACGGATGTAATTAAGGAACAGAAGATTAACAATGATATCTGTGTATATTCCGACAGTCATCGGAGAACAATCGACACAATTTTACGATATGAACATTGTGTATACGCCACTAGTTTCGTCAAACCAGCTGCATCCATGTGTCAAATCACATAGAACTGCTCCAGTACCAGTAACGAACGATGCATGGTATTACTTGCAGGCTCCAACGACGTGTATAAAAATGAACTCAAACAAGCCACAAAGTCTTTAACAAAAGCACTGATGCTACTGGAGAAACAAACAACAATTGTTGTGGTAATACCATAGAGATTCGACCTCTCAAGTTTCTCATGTGTAAACAAGGAGATTGAGAAAGCCAACTGTCAGTGTTATAAAATCTGCCAAGCTCCCCAAAACACATTCTTTCTTGACACTGTGTATATGGACCGAGAGTTCTATACCATACTTGGTTGGCATATTAATGGGAAGGGAAAAAGTTTCATTTGTAAAAAAGTTGTAGAAATCTTGAGGAATGCCCATGGCACATCTAGCCAAGGGGCCATCCCTTTACCCCAGCCAATCCAAATACACTCCTGGAAATGGAAAACAGAACACATTGACACCGGTGTGTCAGACCCACCATACTTGCTACGGACACTGCGAGAGGGCTGTAAAAGCAATGATCACACGCACGGCACAGCGGACACACCAGGAACCGCGGTGTTGGCCGTCGAATGGCGCTAGCTGCGCAGCATTTGTGCACCGCCGCCGTCAGTGTCAGCCAGTTTGCCGTGGCATACGGAGCTCCATCGCAGTCTTTAACACTGGTAGCATGCCGCGACAGCGTGGACGTGAACCGTATGTGCAGTTGACGGACTTTGAGCGAGGGCGTATAGTGGGCATGCGGGAGGCCGGGTGGACGTACCGCCGAATTGCTCAACACGTGGGGCGTGAGGTCTCCACAGTACATCGATGTTGTCGCCAGTGGTCGGCGGAAGGTGCACGTGCCCGTCGACCTGGGACCGGACCGCAGCGACGCACGGATGCACGCCAAGACCGTAGGATCCTACGCAGTGCCGTAGGGGACCGCACCGCCACTTCCCAGCAAATTAGGGACACTGTTGCTCGTGGGGTATCGGCGAGGACCATTCGCAACCGTCTCCATGAAGCCGGGCTACGGTCCCGCACACCGTTAGGCCGTATTCCGCTCACGCCCCAACATCGTGCAGCCCGCCTCCAGTGGTGTCGCGACAGACGTGAATGGAGGGACGAATGGAGACGTGTCGCCTTCAGCGATGAGAGTCGCTTCTGCCTTGGTGCCAATGATGGTCGTATGCGTGTTTGGCGCCGTGCAGGTGAGCGCCACAATCAGGACTGCATACGACCGAGGCACACAGGGCCAACACCCGGCATCATGGTGTGGGGAGCGATCTCCTACACTGGCCGTACACCACTGGTGATCGACGAGGGGACACTGAATAGTGCACGGTACATCCAAACCGTCATCGAACCCATCGTTCTACCATTCCTAGACCGGCAAGGGAACTTGCTGTTCCAACAGGACAATACACGTCCGCATGTATCCCGTGCCACCCAACGTGCTCTAGAAGGTGTAAGTCAACTACCCTGGCCAGCAAGATCTCCGGATCTGTCCCCCATTGAGCATGTTTGGGACTGGATGAAGCGTCGTCTCACGCGGTCTGCACGTCCAGCACGAACGCTGGTCCAACTGAGGCGCCAGGTGGAAATGGCATGGCAAGCCGTTCCACAGGACTACATCCAGCATCTCTACGATCGTCTCCATGGGAGAATAGCAGCCTGCATTGCTGCGAAAGGTGGATATACACTGTACTAGTGCCGACATTGTGCATGCTCTGTTGCCTGTGTCTATGTGCCTGTGGTTCTGTCAGTGTGATCATGTGATGTATCTGACCCCAGGAATGTGTCAATAAAGGTCCCCCTTCCTGGGACAATGAATTCACGGTGTTCTTATTTCAATTTCCAGGAGTGTAGTTTCACAAAGTGCAAATCATAATCATACAAAGTGCAGTGAAGTGTCCCAAACCATAAGAACAGCAGGAGTATCAACAGTGCCATCTGGACCAGAAGCAGCAGATAAAACATCCCCACCAACAGAAGAAGAGGAAACAGCTGCAAATAAAATGTGTAGTGAAACAAGCAGGCGAAAAATAGTGCCTCCATCCCACCTGAAAGATCTTTTAACATCAGGCACGAGGAAGAGAAAACCACCACATTAAATAGAACCAAATGTTTAACAGTACATATACACTCTATTATAAATAAGAAACCATTAAGCTTTACATATACACTCTATTATACATAAGAAACCAGAAAATAGCCAGAGTAGAAATCTTACAAAGAATGCTAATTTTGAGATGTTAGATAGAAATACCAGCACTTTCTTAATGCACTTGAGTAAGTGAACTGCATTTGTAGTCCACGGAACAGTACCTCCCATCAGTTGTTGCTTATTAAACTGTCCAGAGAGATCAATTTCAATCACCCTCAATCTCTTGTAAATAGGTACACTGCGCCCCCACCGACGACGATATCCACGTCACAGAGGCATTGCTGAGGCACGTTAACACACAGTGAACGTAGCAATCCAACAACCAGTGAATGCACAGAGCTAAGCTTCTGCACTCGTCGACGTTCGCAGAGCGAATGGCGCTATGTGCAACCAATCATAATGGTAGAATGAATAAAATTTATGGAACTGCAGATTTTACTCTCATAATGCAAAAGTATTAAAATGATTTGTTTAAATGAATTATCTATCTATCTATCGCTTGTGCCTTGGTCCTGCAGCTACGCATGGTCGGCGTGGTTAATCGGATTTGGCAACATTAGTTTAAAGGGTGGCATTATGCCCTTCCTGCCACTACCCCGTACCCCCTGGGATGGAATTAGTGTACTCCAACTGTTTGCAACTAGTGTAATCCACGGAAAGGTACGAATGTGTTCAGATGTCTGCGAGCCATGTAACTGAGGCGGGATGTAGGGACCAGCCCGGTATTCACCTAGTGGGATGTGGAAAACCGCCAAAAACCACATTCAGGCTGGCCGGCACGCTGGCCGTCGTAGTTAATCCGCCAGGCGGATTCGATTCGGGGCCGGCGCGCCTACCCAAGTCCAGGAAGCAGCGCATTAGCACTCTCGGTTAACCTGGTCGGTCTTTGTTTAAATGAACATTGGCTTACAAAAGCTGTGTCACAATTTTAAATAAGCTAAACAATTTCAGTGTAGCCTCAAGTTTCTGTAAAACAAATAGTACCCATGGAGGTTTATGCATAGTTGTAAAAAACTCTTCAGAATACAAAGTGAAAGATGATCTCAATTTTGTAAATGAAGAGGGTGTATTTGAAAGCTGCTCAGTTGAATTAGAAAAACAAAATACTGTCATTATATCAGTACGCAGAGTTCCAGGTGTAGCAGTAACAAAATTGTTTTTACCAAAGTTAATGGATCTTTTCAAGAAAGTCAGTAATTACATAAAGAAAAGAGTTTTATTAGCTGCAGATTTAAATATAAATTTATCACATGAAACCAGTGACTCAATACAGTTTATGGGCCTAATCCAAAAATTTATGTTCAAAGCAAACTTCTTGGAATTCACTAGAAAAAAATGGTAATACAGAAACCTGTATCGATAATATTCTAACAAATTATAAATTGTATAATGCAAGGAAGCTATGTATAGATTTAGGACATTCTGACTATTCCGCTTTATTTATTGAAATTTGAAAATTTAAAACTGTTCTCCTCTAAATTAAAAGAGATGGAGTGGCAAGTCCAAGATGAGATTCCAATATCTGTACATTTAAACATATTTTCTGAAAATTTTTTACATGTATTTAATAAAATATTTCCACTTAGAGAGTGCCAGACAAAAGTGTCTAATAAGCTAAATCGGATCACTGTTGGAATAAAAATATCCAGTGAAAAAAAAGACAACTGCACAAGGAACTGAAATACAACAAAGACTCTGTTTTCATTAACTATGTTAAACAGTATAAAAGCATATTTAAAAGGGTAGTGAAAGCAGCAAAAGAAATGATTAATAGTAAATACATCTCAGCTCATGGAAACAAATCAACAGCAGTATGGTCCCTCATAAAATCAGAGCTGAGGATTAGAAATGACAGCAAAGATATATCCAAAATTAAGGTAGGGAGTAAAATTGTAACAAACACAGCTCAGATGTCAGAGTTATTTAACTCTCTTTTTTATAAATGTTTATAAATCAGATGCAAATGTACATGCTTATGCAGAAAAAGTGCACTTAAGACACAAGGAAGAAAAAATTCGGCTGGGGGGGAGGGGGGAGGGGGAATGGCATATCTACCAAAATAGTTAAAGGAGCTGCCAGGATAATAGCTCACCCACTTTGCTCAATAATTAGTAAATAACTTGAAGAAGGCCACTTCCCAGATGTCCTAAAGTATGTGGAGGTGAAATCTTTGTCTAAGAAAGGTTCAAGAGAAGATATGGGGAACTACCGCCCAATCTCTATTCTCCAGATTTTTTCAAAAATATTTGAAAAAGTGGTGGCACCACAAATTAAAAGATTATAGAGAAATCAATCAATTTCAGATAATCAATATGGCTTTCAAAAACGCAAGAGTGCAATAGTGGTTGTTAATGAGATCGTGAAAAAAATCAGTTCTGCCTTAAACAAGTCGAGAAAAGTTGCAGGATTTTTCTGTGACCTCACAAAAGCATTTTATTGTGTAAACCATCACTTGCTCCTGTATAAAATGGAAAGATACAGAATTGGGGGTTATGCTTTAGAGTGGTTTAGGTCAAACCTCAAGAACAGAAAAAGGGGTAGTTATATCATCAAGTAAGGGAAATTCCTTCTCTGAATGGATGATTATTTCGCAAGGCATTCCTCAAGGCTCAGTTCTGGATCCAATTTTGTTTTTACTTTGTATAAATGATCTACCCCTGAACATATATTCACACTCAGTTTTATTCGTTGTTGATACTTCTGCCCTTGTTGAAAGCAATGACCCCAAACATATTCCTTCAACTGTGACAAAACTATTAGACTATTTCTAAAACTGATTCCAACTAAATTGACTAAAATTGAATGGTGGGAAACACATTTGCTGCAGTTTAAAAATAAAAACACTAAGATAAAAGAATTCCACATTAATCATAGAGACCAAGTACTGAAAGAAGCAGAGTGTGTTAAATTTTTAGACACGCATTTCGACCAAAATCTATCCTGGTCTTCACATATAAAGTATTTAGCAAGTAAATTAAACAGCCTGACATTTGTAAAGAAGATTCTGTCATATTCAACTGGGATGGAGACAAGAAAAATAGTTAACCATAGCTACTTTGAATCAGTTATGGGGTATGGCATTATTTTTTGGGGAGGTACGGGCAAAATGACTAAAATCTTAAAATTACCAGAACAGTTGTTAGAAATATGTCTAATGAAAAATCGAAAGTATCCTGTAGTCCACTGTGAAGATATTTAAAAATATTAAGTGCTCCATGTTTGTACATTTATCAACTCATTATTTTTGTATACAGTAACCCCAAGTTATTCATAAACAATAACTTTAAACATCAGTGTGACACTAGGAACACGGAGAATTTCCTGCTTCCACTCACAGATTAAAGCTGTTTGCACAACACATGGGCATGAAAATTAACAACATTCTTAAAAAAAAAGAATAATCCTCAACATGGAAATGGTGCAACTAAAGCAAAAATTACGACAATTGTTAGGACGGAAATGTTATTAATCCTTAGAAGAATTTTTCAATGATAATATGACAATCTGAGTAAGAAAGCAAGTGGCTGAAATGTTTTGTTAATTAAGCTTAGAAGTTTTATGTCTAATAAATGACTGTAATAATTATTCCCTGTTTTTACAGTAGTACTGTTGTTTGGCTACACACAGTCTCTGTAAATTATAAATTAATAATTATTGTTTGTGCAATACACATAAATTGTAATTGCAGTATTGACGAGTCCCCTGTGCATTAAGTCTTCCGATTTAAGCCTGTATATCATGCAACAATAAAAATTCTGATTCTGGGCAGAAATAATGCTCTTTGCTCATGAGGCAAGTATTAGAATGAAGCCCAACACAGCTGCAACAACAGAAGGAGCAACAACTTAGACATTCAAATGTATTATTGACTGGTTCACCGTAAATAAAGTTTAGGAAAAAAATACAGTTTATTAAATTATGTTTAATGCTAGATATATCCTCATCAACAACAACACAGCACAGGAGAAAGGGAGTAGATAAAACTGATTGTTCAAAATTCCTGGGTGTGCATCTTGATGAGAACCTGAATCGTGTATAATGTTTTATAGATCTTCTCAAACTTTTAAGGGCAGCAACAATTGTTCTACATGTGACTGCGGATTATAGTGAAGAATGTACTATAAAATTTTCTTACTTTGCATCCTGTCGTCAGTTGCAACATGTGGAATCATTTTCTGTAGCACTGTGCCACATATATACAAAGTATTCATCGCACAGAACCGTGCCATAAGGATGACATCTGATATCCACCTTGAAACTTCGCATAGGCCGCTATTTAAAAAATTACACATACTAAGAACAGCACCACAGTACATCTACTCTCTTACTATTTTTATTTTATCCATTCCAAAATTTCTGTGAAAGCACGTGACTATAAAAAATTTGTTTGTTTGTAAAATAACTTTTCCTGCTACCAGTCACGATAAAATGGATCTTCTGGAAGAGGTATGGATATATTCACATTACAAAAACATATGAAGACAAAATATTGAATGAAAAACTAGAAAAATGACTCAGTGATTTTCTTCAGATGCTTCGATAGTATCCTTAAACAAGCAAATTAAACAGAGATAGATAGAAATAAGTATTTTGTAACTAACATATAAGCAAATAATGGTTCTAATTACACACAAAAAGTACCCTCTGTACTGAAGAGCAGTATACATACTAGGTGGACGGTCTGTAGCATCATCTCTGTTGACTGTAGTAAAATATCTTTATTTGTTGTTGAAAATTTACGTTTTCACTGAGTACTCTGTATAGTAAATGATGTGAGTGATGTTATATACGTATGAGTTTCTGCATATGTGGACGACATGAAAACCGTAAACAGTCTGAAAAGTTCTTTCCAAATTGGCCATTAAATATTGTATAGGGTGTATCTGGAATGAATGTATAAAATGAGAGGACTGGTAGAGTGGGTCATAAAAAGCATATTTCACATAGCAACTTGTGCCCGTATCCCTTAGCGTACGGTGCTAGGCGTCGTCGAAACGCGTCGCGCGCCGCCAGAAGGGTAGGCACACAACATGACATCCGAGCCGTCACGGTAGCAGGTCTGCAGGGCAAACTTTCCAGCGTGTTTGTGGTATCAATGTAAATGAGAAGTAGGGGTGAAGTTGTATAATCTTTATTTGAAAACAGTCAAAAGAAGTGCTCGAAATTACGTCCTCCTGTTTGAATACACGCCGTGCAGAGTCGCTGGAGTGACGATCGCACTCTTTCAAACATTCCCGGGAAAGCGGAAATTGCATCAGAGGCTTCTACACTCCTGGAAATGGAAAAAAGAACACATTGACACCGGTGTGTCAGACCCACCATACTTGCTCCGGACACTGCGAGAGGGCTGTACAAGCAATGATCACACGCACGGCACAGCGGACACACCAGGAACCGCGGTGTTGGCCGTCGAATGGCGCTAGCTGCGCAGCATTTGTGCACCGCCGCCGTCAGTGTCAGCCAGTTTGCCGTGGCATACGGAGCTCCATCGCAGTCTTTAACACTGGTAGCATGCCGTGACAGCGTGGACGTGAACCGTATGTGCAGTTGACGGACTTTGAGCGAGGGCGTATAGTGGGCATGCGGGAGGCCGGGTGGACGTACCGCCGAATTGCTCAACACGTGGGGCGTGAGGTCTCCACAGTACATCGATTTTGTCGCCAGTGGTCGGCGGAAGGTGCACGTGCCCGTCGACCTGGGACCAGACCGCAGCGACGCACGGATGCACGCCAAGACCGTAGGATCCTACGCAGTGCCGTAGGGGACCGCACCGCCACTTCCCAGCAAATTAGGGACACTGTTGCTCGTGGGGTATCGGCGAGGACCATTCGCAACCGTCTCCATGAAGCTGGGCTACGGTCCCGCACACCGTTAGGCCGTCTTCCGCTCACGCCCCAACATCGTGCAGCCCGCCTCCAGTGGTGTCGCGACAGGCGTGAATGGAGGGACGAATGGAGACGTGTCGTCTTCAGCGATGAGAGTCGCTTCTGCCTTGGTGCCAATGATGGTCGTATGCGTGTTTGGCGCCGTGCAGGTGAGCGTCACAATCAGGACTGCATACGACCGAGGCACACAGGGCCAACACCCGGCATCATGGTGTGGGGAGCGATCTCCTACACTGGCCGTACACCACTGGTGATCGTCGAGGGGACACTGAATAGTGCACGGTACATCCAAACCGTCATCGAACCCATCGTTCTACCATTCCTAGACCGGCAAGGGAACTAGCTGTTCCAACAGGACAATGCACGTCCGCATGTATCCCGTGCCACCCAACGTGCTCTAGAAGGTGTAAGTCAACTACCCTGGCCAGCAAGATCTCCCGATCTGTCACCCATTGAGCATGTTTGGGACTGGATGAAGCGTCGTCTCACGCGGTCTGCACGTCCAGCACAAACGCTGGTCCAACTGAGGCGCCAGGTGGAAATGGCATGGCAAGCCGTTCCACAGGACTACATCCAGCATCTCTACGATCGTCTCCATGGGAGAATAGCAGCCTGCATTGCTGCGAAAGGTGGATATACACTGTACTAGTGCCGACATTGTGCATGCTCTGTTGCCTGTGTCTATGTGCCTGTGGTTCTGTCAGTGTGATCATGTGATGTATCTGACCCCAGGAATGTGTCAATAAAGTTTCCCCTTCGCGGGACAATGAATTCACGGTGTTCTTATTTCAATTTCCAGGAGTGTGTAATGGGCGCTATCAGCTCTTCATCAGTCTCAATGGCTGTTTCATAGACAACAGATTTCAGGTGGTCCCAGAAGGAAAAATCCTTGGGCGTCAAGTCAGGGAAACGTGCAGGTCATGCCACCAGCACACCGCGCCCTTTCTAGTTCTCACCAAAGGTTTAATCCAAATTCATTCGTATTGCATGAACGAAGTGTGCAGATGCACCATCGTATTGGTGCCACATTCGCCGTCGCAGGTTGAGTGGAACTTGTTTCAACAATTGTGAGAGACTTTCTCGTAAGAAGATTAAGTATCTGTTTGCGTTCAGTCGCTGGGGAAACATGTACGGACCGACCAGATTTTGCCTGCCAAGCCGGCCCAAATTTTTATTGTCAATGAGTCTAGATGACCACGAACAAAGGAGGCGTGAGGATTTTCCCGTGCCCACACCTGTTGATTGTGGCTATGGAACATACACTCTTGTGTAAAGGATGCCTCACCCTTAAAAGAAGTACACAGTTCGGAGAGTCCTGTTAAATGGCATACCTTTGGAAAAACCAATGGCAGAATTCAATTCGACGTGGAAAATCGTCTGACTTAAAAGTGCGAACCTTCTGAGGGCAGCAGGGGTGCAAATCTTCCTCAAGCAAAAACTTCAAATTGTGGAATGGCTCACATCCATTTTCCGTGCAACACGCCGCCAGCTTAATGAAAGTGTCTTTCCCTGTAGTGCGAACACCTCCTCTTCCAGCCCTGGTGTACGGACTGTGCGTTGAGACAGGGTTCGCCAGACCTCCGCACCTGTAACTCGAAATGAATACGCCGGGTTTCGAAGGAAACGATGAATGCATATGTGCCACTACGAGAACGTGCCAAGTGGTAAACGTACCTGCTGTGAACCTGTCTCTCGTAGGAACCCGTGGACGGTAATAAATTTGTATGGTTCTGGCAGTCGACGATTCGGAGACCGTCGAACATACACTACTGGTCATTAAAAATGCTACATCACGAAGATGACGTGCTACAGACGCGAAATTTAACCGACAGGAAGAAGATGCTGTGATATGCAAATGATTAGCTTTTCAGAGCTTTCACACAAGGTTGGCGCCGGTGGCGACACCTACAACGTGCTGACATGACGAAAGTTTCCAACCGATTTCCCATACACAAACAGCAGTTGACCGGCGTTGACTGGTGAAACGTTGGTGTGATGCCTCATGTAAGGAGGACAAATGCGTACTATCACGTTTCCGACTTTGATAAAGGTCGGATTGTAGCCTATCGCGATTGCGGTTTATTGTATCGCGACGTTGCTGCTCGCGTTGGTCGAGATCCAATGACTGTTAGCAGAATATGGAATCGGTGGCTTCAGGAAGGTAATACGGAACGCCGTGCTGGATCCCAACGGCCTCGTATCACTAGCAGTCGAGATGACCGGCATGTTAACCGCATGGCTGTAGCGGATCGTGCAGTCACGTCTCGATCCCCGAGTCTACAGATGGGGACGTTTGCAAGACAACAACCATCTACACGAACAGTTCGACGACGTTTGCAGCAGCATGGACTATCAGCTCGGAGACCATGGCTGCAACCGCAGCCCTTGACGCTGCATCACAGACAGAAGTGCCTGCGATTGTGTACTCAACGACGAACCTGGGTGCACGAATGGGAAAACGTCATTTTTTCGGATGAATCCAGGTCCTGTTTACAGCATCATGATGGTCAGATCCGTGTTTGGCGACATCGCGGTGAACACACATTGGAAGCGTGTATTCGTCATCGCCATACTGGCGTATCACCCGGCGTGATGGTATAGGGTGCCGTTGGTTACACGTCTCGGTCACCTCTTGTTCGCATTGACGGCACTTTGAACAGTGGACGTTACATTTGAGATGTGTTAAGATCCCTGCGAAACCCAACATTTCAGCAGGATAATGCACGACCGCATGTTCCAGGTCGATTTACGGGCCTTTCTGGATACAGAATGTTTGACTGCTGCCCCGGCCACCACATTCTCCAGATCTCTCACCAACTGAAAACGTCTGGTCAATGGTGGCCCAGCAACTGGCTCGTCACAATACGCCAGTCACTACTCTTGATGAACTGTGGTATCGTGTTGAAGCTGCATGGGCAGCTGTACCTGTACACGCCATCCAAGTTCTGTTTGCCTCAATGCCCAGGCGTATCAAGGCCATTATTACGGCCAGAGGTGGTTGTTCTGCGTATTGATTTCTCAGGATCTATGCACCCAAATTGCATGACAATGTAATCACATGTCAGTTCTAGTATAATATATTTGTCCAATGAATACCCGTTTATCACCTGCTTTTCTTCTTCGTGTAGCAATTTTAATGGCCAGTAGTGTACTAACAATGGGCAGCGTGAGCATTTCCATTCGCCGCCCCTTAAGCATAATGCTAGTCTGCGCTTTTCTCCTAAGAATAGAGCTCCATTTCCTGTCCGCTCCACACAATAACAAACAGAATAGTGTCCCCATTTCATGACAAACTGACACAAGGTGGGCCAGACTCCGCAGTGTGGACAGATGCTGTCCTCCATGCAACGCCTATCAAACAGGAATTTGCACAGCCATCCGCAACTCGTTCACGTCCCAGTAAGAGGCCGAAAACCCGTAGTGCTGGACGGCCCTTGTGGCCGAGAGGTTCTAGGCACTTCAGTCCGGAACCGCACTGCTGCTACGGTCGCAGGTTCGAATCCTGCCTCGGGCATGCATAGATGTGTGTGATGTGCTTAGGTTAGTTAGGTTTAAGTAGTTCTAAGTCTAGGGGCCTGATGAGCTCAGATGTTAAGTCCAATAGTACTTAGAGCCATTTGAACCATTTGAAACGTAGTGCTGTCCCGCCTGGAATATCCGCAATCATGTCGACTAGAGCGTTTGCGTACTTTTACCTTGTTATCACAAATACATCGAAATCGTTGCCTAGCAGCTCTGCTACGGCTTGGATGGTACGTTGTGTGTCCACCCTCTCGGTAGCGCGCGACGCCGTCCAACGACGCCTAGCGCCGTACGCGAAGGGTGCGGACATGGATTGATGCGTGAAATATGATTGTTATGACACACTCTATCAACCCTCTCAATTTCTACATTCATTTAAGATACACCCTATATTTACGTCTTGTTGTTGTTGTTGTGGTCTTCAGTCCTGAGACTGGTTTGATGCAGCTCTCCATGTGTAAGCCTCTTCATCTCCCATTACCTACTGCAGCCTACATCCTTCTGAATCTTCTTAGTGTATTCATCTCTTGGTCTCCCTCTACGATTTTTACCCTCCACGCAGCCCTCCAGTACTAAATTGGTGATCCCCTGATGCCTCAGAACATGTCCTACCAACCGATCCCTTCTTCTAGTCAAGTTGTGCCACAAACTCCTTTTCTCCCCAATTCTATTCAATACCTCCTCATTAGTTATGTGATCTACCCATCTAATCTTCAGCATTCTTCTGTAGCGCCACATTTCGAAAGCTTCTATTCTCTTCTTGTCCAAACTATTTATCGTCCAGGTTTCACTTCCATACATTGCTACACTCCATACAAATACTTTCAGAAACGACTTCCTGACACCTAAATCTATACTCGATGTTAACAAATTTCTCTTCTTCAGAAACGCTTTCCTTGCCATTGCTAGTCTACATTTTATATCCTCTCCACTTCGACCATCATCAGTTATTTTGCTCCCCAAATAGCAAAACTCATTTACTACTTTAAGCGTCTCATTTCCTAATCTAATTCCCTCAGCATCACCCGACTTAGTTCGACTACATTCCATTATCCTCGTTTTGCTTTTGTTGATGTTCATCTTATATCCTCCTTTCAAGACACTGTCCATTCCGTTCAACTGCTCTTCCAAGTCCTTTACGTCTTTAGATAGCCTGAAAAATCATGTAATATATCATATGCGCCTGAGGTACAGGCAGGATTAACCCCATTTCGCTCAATGCTAAGGTTTCCAATACTGGAGAGCCTTTGCAATGCTGATCCGTGTTTAGGAGGGGAATAGCAGTGGTCTGTGAAGTGAACTGGATCTTGATTGGGTAGGGAGACATACTAGGGCAATCCGTGCATCTGTGGCGCAGTGGTCAGCGCACTTTGTGGTATTCCCCCTGAAATTTTGCATAAGCAACTGGTCGAATCGCGGCGCTGGCACAGATTTTAATTCATTGCTTCAGCCCACATCATTATCGTAAACAGTAAAATCGTTACTGGCAGAAGGAAAAGCCTTTTTATAAAGAAATCCAAAGGTAGCATTCATGAATATCACACTAGGGACAAAAAATAACCTCACTATCCACAACTTAACCTTACTCTTGCACATAAAGGAGCAAAATATGCAGCCAGACAAGTACACTGTCTGACAAAAAAAGTAAAATTGAGTCAAATTTACAAAGGACTTGCCAGTGTGTGCCCAATGCTAAGTAGGACGTTGCACCGCTTCTAGCCTGCTTGCATGCACTGATTCGATTGGGAAGGTTGTCTTAAAGCCGGTGTATCCTCCCGTGAGGCAATGTGACTCACGACAGCTTGATATCCTGGATACTGGCTCTGGGGCAGAGTTGTCGTACATTGGGTAGTGAATGAGTGAACAAACGAACGAACGAGGTGTATGATGGAGTCACCGGAAACCACATGAACCAGCAACATGCAACTGACAACCAGGCAAAGTTTTAGTTTCGATGCGTAATTTAGGTTTGTTCCAAGTTTCTATTTTCATTCATATGGGAGATATAGCGTTGCGAAGTCGGATAAATGTTTTTGAAACACCCTGTACGTTGTGGTGCCGGTGGATCCAGTGAGTTCGGAGACAGGGACGTTGCATGTCAGCAGGGGACTGTTCATGCTGGTGGAGTCTCTGTAGAGGTGTGTGGCGTGTGCATTTGGAGTGATGTGGGACCTTTGATACGTCTAGATATGACAGGTGGCATGTACGTAAGCATTCTGTCTCATCACCTGCATCCATCGATGTCCATTGTGAATTCCAACGGACTTGGCAATTTCCAGCAGGACAATGCGACACTCCACACTTCCAGAATTGCTACAGAGTGGCTCCAGGAACACTCTTCTGAGTTTAAACACTTCTGCTGGTCACCAAACACCCCAGACGTGAACATTATTGGGCACATCTCGGATGCCTTGCAACGTGCTGTTCAGAAGAGATCTTCCATTCTCGCAGGCATACGTTCAGTCAGCTGCTGGAAGGTGTCTCCGGGAATGACAGCCCGTTTTTTACGGAGTGCTGCACTGTGGAGAGATATCGTTGTCGGTCGGTGAGGCCTGGCACGCAGTCGGCCTTCCAAAACATCCCAAAGGTGTTCTATAGGATTCAGGTCAGGACTCTGTGCAAGCCAGCCCATTACAGGGATGTTATTGTCGTGTAACCAGTCCGCCACAGGCAGTGCGTTATGAACAGGTGTTCGATGCTCTTCAACAGTGGGAAGCAAGAAGATGCTTAAAACATTAATGCAGGCGTGTGCTGTGATAGTGCCACGCAAAACAAGGGGTGCAATCCCCCTCCACCGGGGAATGATGACCTCAGAAGTTGATTCCCATAGTGCTCAGAGCCATTTGAACCATTTTGAACCCCCTCCACGGAAAACACGACCACATCATAACACCACCGCCTCCTAATTTTACTGCTGGCACTACACACGCTGGCAGATGACGTTCACCGGGCATTCGCCATACCCGCAACCTTCCCTCGGATTGCCACATTGTGCACCGTGATTCGTCACTCCACACAACGTTTTTACACTGCTCAATCGTACAACGTTTACACTTCTTACACCAAGCCAGGCGTCGTTTGGCATTTACCGGCGTGACGTGTGGCTCATGAGTAGCCGATCAACCACGAAATTCAAGTTTTCTCACCTCCCGCCTAACTGTCATAGTACTTGCAGTGGATCCTGATGTAGTTTGGAATTCCTGTGTGATGGTCTGGATAGATGTCTCCGTATTACACATCACGACCCTCTTCAACTGTTGGCGGTCTGTCAGCCAACAGACGAGTCGGCCTGTACACTTTTGTGCTGTACGTGTCCCTTCACGTTTCCACTTCCCTGTAACATCGGAAAAGTGGACCGGATGTTTAGGAGTGTGGAAATATCGCATACAGACCTATGACTCAAGTCACCTGACTAAGTTCGAAGTCCGTGAGTTTCGCGGAGCGCCCCGTTCTGCTCTCTCACGATGTCTAATGACTACTGAGGTCGCTGATATGGAGTACCTGGCAGTAGATGGCAGCACAATGCGCCTAATATAAAAAAAATGTATATTTTTGGGGTGTCCGGATACTTTTGATCACATAGTGTACGTTAGTTAGCAGTGACACAGCATGCGAAAGTTACTTTCGACCTTAAGTTTTGCACACGAGTGAACTGTTTTCAATACAAAGACATCAAAATTGCTCAAGGATTGAAGGAGTTTTTCAAGCGAAGCGAACGCGCATTTGAACCGCTTGGCTGAAGCATTTGGACCGTCTGTACCAGCGTATTCTGTGGAATATGTAATTGTAATTGAATGTAATAAAATCCCTGTTATATCGCAAATGTAAGGCACATCGATCATAAATTACTAATTAATGAAAATCTTGAGTTTTTTCGCTGTGATGTGTTACACTAAGTGATTTCATTAAAAAACAATAAATTTTAATGTACGACGGTCCAGAACGCAATTTTCACTCCGCTGCAGAGTGAAAATTTCATTCTGGAAACATCCCCTAGGCTGTGGCTAAGCCATGTCTTCCAGGAGTGCTAGTTCTGCAAGGTATGCAGGAGAGCTTCTGCGAAGTTTGGAGGGTAGGAGACGAGGTACTGGCGGAATTAAAGCTGTTAGGACGGGGCGTGAGTCGTGCTTGGGTAGCTCAATTGGTAGAGCACTTGCCCGCGGAAGGCAAAGGTCCCGAGTACGAGGGTCGTTCTGAAAATAATTTCTCCTATTTATTTTTGTGATGACTCTGAATGTCCGCGCCAGAAAGTGTAGGTGTAGTGCTAATACTTGAACTTTCCTCCTTCATTTGCAGGTGGCTCCGTTGTTCTGTGGTAGTTGCCACCAGCAAAGGAGTGTTCCAAAATGGGGTCTGTTATGGACGCGCGTATAAAACAGCGATGTATGACTGAATTCCTCACTGCTGAAGAAATTGGTTTGATTGAAATCCATCGACGCTTGCTAAAGGTGTATGGAGACGATACAACAGACGTGAGGTGACGGGTACGGCATTTTCAATGTGGTGAAGAGGGTGTGCATGAAAAGCCACGGCCCGGTCGACCCTGCACAGCTGTCATCCCTCGCAATGAAGAAGGTCTTGATCAATTCATCGGCGGATAACGACCAGGGAATTGTGTGCAAAGCTGAACGTCGGGTGTAATGCCTTGGGAACAATGTTGAAACATCTTGGTTATCGCAAAGTCTGTGCGAGATGAGTCTCTCAGATTTTTACAGAAGAACAATAAACTCATGGAATGGAAATTTGTCGGGCCCTTTTGGACCAATATGGAGCCGAAGGTACCAATTTTCTGAATAGCATCGTGGCCGGTGATGAGACGTGGTGTCACCACTATGAGCCGGAATCCAAAAGACAGTCCATGGAATGTCAACATGCGAATTCTCCGTCAAATAAAAAATTCAAGACACAGCCGTCTGCAGGCAAAGTGATGTGCACAGTCTTCTGGGATAGCCAAGGTGTGGTTCTTTTGGATGCCCCGGAGCCCGGAGAAACTGTCAGTTCAGCACGCTACAAGACGACACTGACGAAGATGAAAGCCCGGATTGTGGTTGCTCTGCGAAGAATATTACATTCATTGCGAATTTGGCTCTTAGTCAGAAATCTCGCAAGTGCACAAACAACACACAAATATCAAAAGCTGAGCCGCCTGGGGTAGCCGCGTGGTCTAGGGGCACAATGTCACGGTTCGCGCGGCTACCCCCGTCGGATGTTCGAGTCGTACCTCGGGCATAGGTGTGTGTGCTGTCCTCAGCGTAAGTTAGTTTAAGTTAGATTAAGTAGTGCGTAAGCTTAGGGACCGATGACCACAGCAGTTTGGTCCCCTACGACCTTACCACAAATTTCCAACTTTCCAAAAAGCCAGAATTTCCAGGGTAAGGCCAGAGAAGAAGACTATATTTCGCCTGCAACGTCATAGCGCCAGGCCCCACAACAGATTTGCGACTAAGCAACTCACTGCAAAATTCGGTTGGACTGTCTTACCACACCCACCGTACAGTCCAGATTTAGCTCCTTGAGACTGCCATGTCTTTGGTCCTCTGAAAGATGGATTACGTGGCGAATATTTTCATAACTCGGATGTTGTTGTCAAAACTGTAAGGAAGAGTTTAGCCTCAGCTGTTTCCGCTAGCTGATATATTTCTCTGTTGCTGTTGTGATTTACGTATCTCCTGTAGTTTTCATGAGTAAAAATTACTTTCGGAAAGACCTTCGTATTATAATGTCTAGGGAACATAATGCAAGTCCTGGAAGCTAACTATTCTGTGGGTAGAAATACACTCCTGGAAATGGAAAAAAGAACACATTGACACCGGTGTGTCAGACCCACCATACTTGCTCCGGACACTGCGAGAGGGCTGTACAAGCAATGATCACACGCACGGCACAGCGGACACACCAGGAACCGCCGTGTTGGCCGTCGAATGGCGCTACCTGAGCAGCATTTGTGCACCGCCGCCGTCAGTGTCAGCCAGTTTGCCGTGGCATACGGATCTCCATCGCAGACTTTAACACTGGTAGCATGCCGCGACAGCGTGGACGTGAACCGTATGTGCAGTTGACGGACTTTGAGCGAGGGCGTATAGTGGGCATGCGGGAGGCCGGGTGGACGTACCGCCGAATTGCTCAACACGTGGGGCGTGAGGTCTCCACAGTACATCGATGTTGTCGCCAGTGGTCGGCGGAAGGTGCACGTGCCCGTCGACCTGGGACCGGACCGCAGCGACGCACGGATGCACGCCAAGACCGTAGGATCCTACGCAGTGCCGTAGGGGACCGCACCGCCACTTCCCAGCAAATTTGGGACACTGTTGCTCCTGGGGTATCGGCGAGGACCATTCGCAACCGTCTCCATGAAGCTGGGCTACGGTCCCGCACACCGTTAGGCCGTCTTCCGCTCACGCCCCAACATCGTGCAGCCCGCCTCCAGTGGTGTCGCGACAGGCGTGAATGGAGGGACGAATGGAGACGTGTCGTCTTCATCGATGAGAGTCGCTTCTGCCTTGGTGCCAATGATGGTCGTATGCGTGTTTGGCGCCGTGCAGGTGAGCGCCACAATCAGGACTGCATACGACCGAGGCACACAGGGCCAACACCCGGCATCATGGTGTGGGGAGCGATCTCCTACACTGGCCGTACACCACTGGTGATCGTCGAGGGGACACTGAATAGTGCATGGTACATCCAAACCGTCATCGAACCCATCGTTCTACCATTCCTAGACCGGCAAGGGAACTTGCTGTTCCAACAGGACAATGCACGTCCGCATGTATCCCGTGCCACCCAACGTGCTCTAGAAGGTGTAAGTCAACTACCCTGGCCAGCAAGATCTCCGGATCTGTCCCCCATTGAGCATGTTTGGGACTGGATGAAGCGTCGTCTCACGTGGTCTGCACGTCCAGCACGAACGCTGGTCCAACTGAGGCGCCAGGTGGAAATGGCATGGCAAGCCGTTCCACAGGACTACATCCAGCATCTCTACGATCGTCTCCATGGGAGAATAGTAGCCTGCATTGCTGCGAAAGGTGGATATACACTGTACTAGTGCCGACATTGTACATGCTCTGTTGCCTGTGTCCATGTGCCTGTGGTTCTGTCAGTGTGATCATGTGATGTATCTGACCCCAGGAATGTGTCAATAAAGTTTCCCCTTCCTGGGACAATGAATTCACGGTGTTCTTATTTCAATTTCCAGGAGTGTATAAAATGTACACGTCACTTCACGTCAGAGTTAACGAGTCATAATTGGAATCAGTTATAACATGTTACGATACACTTGGATGTGAAGTGGAACCAGCTTATGTGTTCAGGTGTGGTAAAGCGAATGGCAACATTAGATTCCTTTGCAGGTTATTAAGTGTCTGTAGTTAATCTACATAGGAAACTATAACAAATGCATACAAGAAGGTTACTGTTGGATTATGCGATGTCAACACTTAATGTATATCCTCGGCCTTCTGCAAGACCCGTGAGCGAGCAGTCAGGTGACTGTGCCAGCGTCCTGATGCAAGGTGAAGCAGACCAGCAGCCATCAGCCCGGAGACTAATTTATCCTGTTAATCTGGACGTGTCTTGTGATGCTGGTGACTCCAGTACATAAGAAGGGTACAATATCGGACCCGCAGAAATAGAGACCAATATCCCGAACTACTGGTTGCTGCAGAATCCTTGAACATATTCTCAGTTCGAATACAATAAACTGTCTTGAGACTGAGGAGCTTATGTCCAAGAATCAGCATGGTTTTAGAGGGAATCGCTTGTGCGAAACTCAGCTTGCTACACTACTGGCCATTAAAATTGCTACAATAACAAGTAATGCAGATGACAAACGGGTATTCATTGGACAAATATATTGTACTGGAACTGACATGTGATTACATTTTCACGCAATTTGGGTGCTTAGATCCTGAGAAATCAGTACCCAGAACAACCACCTCTGGCCACAATAACGGCCTTAATACGCCTGGACATTGAGTCAAACAGAGCTTGGATGGCGTGTAGAGGTACAGCTGCCCATGCAGCTTCAACACGATACCACAGTTCATCAAAAGTACTGACTGGCGTATTGTGACGAGCAAGTTGCTCGGCCACCATTGACCGGACGTTTTCAATTGGTGAGAGATCTGGATAATGTGCTGGCCAGGGTAGCAGTCGAATATTTTCTGTATCAAGAAGGGCCCGTATAGCACCTGCAACATGCGGTCGTGCATTATCCTACTGAAATGTAGGGTTTCGCAGCGATCGAATGAAGGGTAGAGCCACGGGTCGTAACACGTCTGAAATGTAACGTCCACTGTTCAGACTGCCGTCAATGCGAACAAGAGGTGACCGAGACGTGTAACCAATGGCACCCCATACCATCACACCGGGTGATACGCCATTATGGCGATGACGAATACACGCTTCCAATGTGCGTTCACCGCGATGTCGCCAAATACGGATGCGACCATCATGATGCTATAAACAGAAACTGGATTCATCAGAAAACATGACGTTTTGCCATTCGTGCAGCCAGATTCGTCGTTGAGTACACCATCACGGGCTGTGATGCAGCGTCAAGGGTAACCGCAGCCACGGTCTCCGAGCTGATAGTCCATGCTGCTGCAAACGTCGTCGAACTGTTCGTGCAAATGGTTGTTGTCTGTTGACTCAGGGATCGAGACGTGGCTGCACGATCCGTTACAGCCATGCGGATAAGATGCCTGTCATCTCGACTGCTAGTGATACGAGGCCGTTGGGATCCAGCACGGCGTTCCGTATTACCCTCCTGAACCCACCGATTCCGTATTCTGCTAACAGTCATTGGATCTCGAGCAAAGGGAGCAGCAATGTCGCGATACGATAGACCGCAATGGCGATAGGCTGCAATCCGACCTTTATCAAAGTCGGAAACGTGATGGTGCGCATTTCTCCTCCTTACACGAGGCATCACAACAACGTTTTACCAGGCAACGCCGGTCAACTGCAGTTTGTGTATGAGAAATCGGTTGGACACTTTCCTTATGTCAGCACGTTGTAGGTGTCGCCGCCGTCGCCAACCTTGTGTGAATGCCCTGAAAAGCTAATCATTTGCATATCACAGCATCCTCTTCCTGTCGGTTAAATTTCGCGTCTGTAGCACGTCATCTTCGTGGTGTTGCAATTTTAATGGCCAGTAGTGTATTTTCTCACAAGACATACTGAGAACTGTGGGTGAAGAGCAAAAGGGAGTGGCATATATCTAGATTTCCGGAAAACATTTTATACGTTACCCCATTGCAGGCTGTTAAAGAAGTTACGAGCGTATGGAATAAGTTCACAGTTATGTGTGTGGCTCGAAGACTTCTTAAATAATAGAACCTAGTATGTTGTTACGACGGCGAGTGTTCATCAGAGACAAGGGTGTCGTCAGGAATTACCCAGGGAAGTGTGACAGGACCACTGTTGTTGTATGTATACATAAATGATTTGGCGGACAGGGTGGACGGCAATCTGCGGTTGTGTGCTGACGATGCCGTGGTGTAGGGTAAGGTGCCGAAGTTGATTGACTGTTCAAAAATGGTTCAAATGGCTCTGAGCACTATGGGACTTAACTGCTGAGGTCATCAGTCCCCTAGAACTTAGAACTACTTAAACCTAACTAACCTAAGGACATCACACACATCCATGCCCGAGGCAGGATTCGAACCTGCGACCGTAGCGGTCGCGCGGTGATTGACTGTAGGAAGATACAAGACGACTTAGACAAAATTTTCTGGTGGTGTGTTGAATGGTAGCTAGCCCTAAGTGTGGAAAAATGTAAGTTAATGCGGAAGAGTACGGAGATCAAACCCGTAATGTTCCGATACAGTGTTACTAGTGTCCTGCTTGATACAGCCAAGTCGTCTAAATATCTGGGGATAACGCTGGAAAGCAATATTAGGTGGAACGAGCATTTTAGAACTGTGGTAGGGAAGGCGAATAGCCGACTTCGGTTTGTTGGGAGAATTTTCGGGAAGGGTGGTTCACCTGTAAAAGAGGCCGCATATAGGACGGTGATGGCGACCTATTCTTGACTACTGCTCGCGTGTTGGGGATCCGAACTAGATGGGATTGACGGAAGACATCGAAGCAATTCAGAGGCGGGCTGCTAGATTTGTTACCAGAAGGTTCGAACAACACGTACTTGCAACGGAGATGCTCCGGGAACTCAAATGGGAATCCCTGGAAGGAAGACGACGTTCATTACGAGAAACACGGTTGAGAAAAGTTAGAAAACCCGCATTTGAAGCGGACTGCCGTATAATTCTACTGCCACCAATGTTCATTGTGAATAAGGACTGCGAAGATAAGATAGGAGAAATCAGAGCTCATACGGAGGCATGTAGACAGTCGTTTATCCTTCGCTCTCTTTGCAAGTGGAACAGGAAAGGAAAAGACAAGTAGTGGCACGGGGTATCCTCCGCGATGCACCATATGGTGGCTTGCGGGGTATCTACAGGGTGTTCCAAAAATGACCGGTATATTTGAAACGGCAATAAAAACTAAACGAGCAGCGATAGAAATACACCGTTTGTTGCAATATGCTTGGGACAACAGTACATTTTCAGGCGGACAAACTTTCGAAATTACAGTAGTTACAATTTTCAACAACAGATGGCACTGCGGTCTGGGAAACTCTATAGTACGATATTTTCCACATATCCACCATGCGTAGCAATAATATGGCGTAGTCTCTGAATGAAATTACCCGAAACCTTTGACAACGTGTCTGGCGGAATGGCTTCACATGCAGATGAGATGTACTGCTTCAGCTGTTCAATTGTTTCTGGATTCTGGCGGTACACCTGGTCTTTCAAGTGTCCCCACAGAAAGAAGTCACAGAGGTTCATGTCTGGCGAATAGGGAGGCCAATCCACGCCGCCTCCTGTATGTTTCGGATAGCCGAAAGCAATCACACGATCATCGAAATATTCATTCAGGAAATTAAAGACGTCGGCCGTGCGATGTGGCCGGGCACCATCTTGCATAAACCACGAGGTGTTCGCAGTGTCGTGTAAGGCAGTTTGTACCGCCACAAATTCGCGAAGAATGTCCAGATAGCGTGATGCAGTAATCGTTTCGGATCTGAAAAATGGGCCAATGATTCCTTTGGAAGAAATCGCGGCCCAGACCAGTACTTTTTGAGGATGCAGGGACGATGGGACTGCAACATGGGGCTTTTCGGTTCCCCATATGCGCCAGTTCTGTTTATTGACGAAGCCGTCCAGGTAAAAATAAGCTTCGTCAGTAAACCAAATGCTGCCCACATGCATATCGCCGTCATCAATCGTGTGCACTATATCGTTAGCGAAAGTCTCTCGTGCAGCAATGGTAGCGGCGCTGAGGGGTTGCCGCGTTTGAATTTTGTATGGATAGAGGTGTAAACTCTGGCGCATGAGTCGATACGTGGACGTTGGCGTCATTTGGACCGCAGCTGCAACACGGCGAACGGAAACCCGAGGCCGCTGTTGGATCACCTGCTACACTAGCTGCGCGTTGCCCTCTGTGGTTGCCGTACGCGGTCGCCCTACCTTTCCAGCACGTTCATCCGTCACGTTCCCAGTCCGTTGAAATTTTTCAAACAGATCCTTTATTGTATCGCTTTTCGGTCCTTTGGTTACATTAAACCTCCGTTGAAAACTTCGTCTTGTTGCAACAACACTGTGTTCTAGGCGGTGGAATTCCAACACCAGAAAAGTCCTCTGTTCTAAGGAATAAACCATGTTGTCTACAGCACACTTGCACGTTGTGAACAGCACACGCTTACAGCAGAAAGACGACGTACAGAATGGCGCACCCACAGACTGCGTTGTCTTCTATATCTTTCACATCACTTGCAGCGCCATCTGTTGTTGAAAATTGTAACTACTGTAATTTCGAAAGTTTGTCCGCCTGCAAATGTACTGTTGTCCCAAGCATACTGCAACAAACGGTGTATTTCTATCGCTGCACGTTTAGTTTTTATTGCCGTTTCAAATATACCGGTCATTTTTGAAACACCCTGTATGTAGATGTAGATGGAGAAGCCTCGATCTAACCTCCCTTCCCATGCTTTTGTTTGTTGTTAATTTCATTTTCGTGTGAAGGTGAGAGAGTGGTAGCAATTAATATGCCGCTATTTAGTCTCCATTAATGTAGAGAAATAAAATGTGCGTGAAGTGACTACGGCCTCCCGTCGGGTGGACCGATCGTCTTGTCAGTGACGCCACTTCGGCGACTTGTGTGTCGATGAGGATGAAATGGTGAGAAGACAACGCAACAAGCAGTCCCATAGCAGAGAGACTCTCCAACCCTGCTGGAAATCGAATCCGGGCTCCTCGTACGGCATTTTGCTACGCTGATCACCCACTCAAGAAGGCGGATATCATTTTTAAAGTATGAGGTAACTAAATATAAAACTAAACTCAGAAAGGGGCCTCGGAAGGCCCAATGGTACTGACCGTTCGCCACGTCATTCTCAGCCGAGAGACGTCACTCGATGCGGAACTGGATGGGCATGTGGTCAGCACACCCGCTGTATCGGCCGTTGTCAATTTTCGTGACCAGGAAATAATTACATCGGTTAAGTTAGAATAAGAGATTATCAACGCTGAGGAAATTTATTGAGGAACACATGAGATATTAACGTTGCTATGTGGTTGAGGATACTGCTGGCGGTTGTTAGGCTATGGATGTAGTCAGCCATGCTGGACTTTGGAGCGACACAAAGGGAGCTCTGTGTCTGTGGACAGTGGGATTACTCGTGATAACAAAGAACCTAGATAACGGAAAAAAATATGGTGCGCGTAATTTCCTAAAGCTGAATCGATATTCAGCTTACGGAGAAGTCTGGAAGATGCCCTTTCCAGAACCGGATGAAAATATCTGACGTTGGTGATGAAACAAGGAGAAATTTCTACGTGTAGTTTTACTCGAAAAAGAAATAAGGGGACGAAAAATGTGCTAACCAGTCCTGCTGTGGCAGTGTTGGGAAAA
Organism: Schistocerca nitens; assembly: GCF_023898315.1. NCBI lineage: Eukaryota > Metazoa > Arthropoda > Insecta > Orthoptera > Acrididae > Schistocerca > Schistocerca nitens. The sequence continues at coordinate 16,354,046 of NC_064619.1, forward strand.
GATTTTAAGGCATGACATAGAGCAAAACGCAGGTCAAGGCGCTCGATTAGTATTCGGAGGGAGAGGCTCGCCATTTTTTATATAGTTTCTTCAAGGTTTGTCCACGTTATTTCAGGCGAATGCTAAGATGACTCTGTCAACAAGACCACTGCCGATTTACTTCCCTAGCCTCGTCTGTCTGACCACTGGAACATTCCATATAATTCTACGTAAAGGTTAGTCTCCGACCAGCTTGGAATATGTGGTTATGATTATCGAGTACGTTGCACGCATAAAGTACACAGAGATGAGGTTGGTATATTTTATAGGAAGAAATCCAAGGCAGTGTCGAACAATTAAATGCCATTTCTCAATGAAAACAAGATGTATGGGTATTTCCGTGGACTGTTTCTGAAACGTATTTAACACTACAATATATACTCCGCAAGCCACTGTACAGTGCAGTGTTAAAAACTAGTATTAATGATTTTTTTGTCCTATTCCATTCCCATTTTAAGCGTGCGAACAATGGCTGTATGTTTCTGTGAGCCCTGTAATATCTGTTGCTTTCGATGTCTTTAATGAAATATGTAAGATGGTGGCAGAAGATGAGCTACATGTTTGCAGCGCCCTACTGACAAATCTCAAGTATTCCGCTGGACTTCCATTATATTGATTTAACGTATAATCTCATTTCACTTCGTAGCATTACCTCTAAATACGTCATTGATGTGATTTGCTCAAGTTATTGGCTACCAATTTGGTAATCGTATACTACAGTAAAATGTAAAATATTATTGTTAAATGTAAAATGGTGCAAGATGTTCGAAATTCTTATAAAATTAAGGGTAAGCTATAGGAAGAGACGGGTACTATACAATATGTACGAGAACCAAGAGGGAATAACAAGAGTGTACTACCAAGAACGAAGTGCTCGGATTAAAAGGGGTGTAAGATAGGGATGTAGTCTTTCATCCCTACTGTTCAGTCTGTACATCGAAGAACCAATGATGGAAATAAAAGGGAAGTTCTGGAGTGAAATTAAAATTTTATCTTCCTCTTCTGGGAACTAAAATTCAAGGTGAAAGGGTATAAATCATACGATTCGCTGATGACATATGGAATGAACAGTCTAATGAGTACAGAATCTGGATTGAAAGTAAAACGAAGAAACACGAAGTAAATGAGAAGTAGCAGAAATCAGAAACTTCGAGAAACTGAACATCAGGATTGACGGTCACGAAGCAGATGAAGTTAAGGAATTCTTCTACCTAGGCAGCAAAATAACCAATGACGGACCGAGCAAGGATGACATCAAAAGCAGACTAGCAAAGGCAAAAAGGGCATTTCAGGCCAAGAGAAGTCTACTAATATCAAACATTGGCCTAAATTTGAAGAAGAAATCTCTGAGAATATACGTTTGGAGCACAGCATTGTATAGTAGTGAAACAGGGACTGTGGGAAAACTGGGACAGAAGAGAATCGAAGCATCAGAAATGTGGTGCTACAGGCGAATGTTGAAAATTAGGTGGACTGATAAGGTAAGGAATGAGGAGGTTCTGTGCAGAATCGGAGAGGAAAGGAATATATGGATAACACTGATAAGGAGAAGGACAGGATGATAGGACATCTTTTAAGACATGAGGGAATGACTTCCATGGTACTAGAGGGAGCTGTAGAGGGCTAAAACTGTAGAGGAAGACAGAGATTGGAATACGTCCAGCATGTAATTGAAGACGTAGGTAGTAAGTGGTACTCTCAGATGAAAAGGTTAGCACAGGAGAGGAATTCATGGCGGGCCGCATCAAACCAGTCAGAAGACTTATGAAAAAAAAAAAAAACCTGTTTGGGTTTTCCTTCTTGTTACACGAGGGCTACGCGGAAAGAAAGGTCCGATAGGGTACGAAATGGGAACCACAGTGAAAATCCGATGAGGCTTTGCACAGATTTGTTGGGCAGTGTCTCTAATACGCCCGTCGCTCCTTTCGGTTCTGAGCGAACAGTGAGAACCTAAAGATGCCTCGAAAATAGTGTCTCCCACCAAGTATGGGTGCCTGTCATGAGATTTCGCCTCATTTCATGCATTCCATATAACCTAACTGCCATGAAAATTCTCAGCAGCACACTGCAGGGGCAACCAAGACGCTCCTGCAGCGTTTTCGGTGCGAAGTCTTTGATCACCCACCATACAGCCCAGACGTGGCTCCGTTTGATTTTCATCTCTGCTCACATGAACCGCTGACTATGAAGACAGCATATCGGCACAGACAATGAGCTGCAGACCAGCGTAGAAAATTGGAGGAAAGCGAGGGAGGCTGCCTTCTATGGCGATAGTATTGGAAAGTTGGTACAACGCTACGATAAATGTCTAACAAGGCACCCCTTGAGTACGAAGTCGCAAAAGGCCAATAGTGTTTACGGCATTCGACGCCCCGCATACTATCTACCATGCAACCACAGTATTGGCTGCTAATGGCAACAGAGGGCAGTCTCATTAGAAAAGTAGCTCACAACAGTGCTGCTGGTGTTGATGCAAAGCAAAACAAAGGCAACGACATACAGGGTGATTCAAAAAGAATACCACAACTTTAAAAATGTGTATTTAATGAAAGAAACATAATATAACCTTCTGTTATACATCATTACAAAGAGTATTTAAAAAGGTTTTTTTTCACTCAAAAACAAGTTCAGAGATGTTCAATATGGCCCCCTCCAGACACTCGAGCAATATCAACCTGATACTCCAACTCGTTCCACACTCTCTGTAGCATATCAGGCGTAACAATTTGGACAGCTGCTGTTATTTCTCGTTTAAAATCATCAATGGCGGCTGGGAGAGGTGGCCGAAACACCATATCCTTAACATACCCTCATAAGAAAAAATCGCAGGGGGTAAGATCAGGGCTTCTTGGAGGCGTGCTACATTTTCATCACTCGTTCTCGGACGTCCAGAACTTTTCCCTTTGCACAAACACCCATCCTCTGTAAACTGTTTATACCAACGTTTAATACACCACCTATCAGGAGGTTTAACACCATACTTCGTTCGAAATGCACGCTGAACAACTGTCGTCGATTCACTTCTGCCGTACTCAATAACACAAAAAGCTTACTGTTGAGCGGTCGCCATCTTAGCATCAACTGACGCTGACGCCTAGTCAACAGCGCCTCAAGCGAACAAATGTACAACTAAATGAAACTTTATAGCTCCCTTAATTCGCCAACAGATAGTGCTTAGCTCTGCCTTTTGTCGTTGCAGAGTTTTAAATTCCTAAAGTTGTGGTATTCTTTTTGAATCACCCTGTACAATGCAAACATTGCGTTATATCTACAACAGTTGCCGAAGTTGTCATCTAATTCAAAAGGGTCGGTGCTCAAATCCCCGAAAGGCCACCCCGTTTATGTTTTCTGTAGTTTCCTTAAAAAGCACTTAGGATGTACAAGGATGGTAACTGCGAAGAAACCATGGGCAACAGAAGAAATACATCAGCTAATCGACGAAAGAAGAAAGTACAAAAATGTTCCGTGAACTTCAGGAATATAGAATTGCAAGTCACATAAGAATAAAAGAAATAAGGGAAGCTAAGGTGAAATGGACACATAAAAGATGCGAGAACTCGAGAAAGAAATGGTTGTTGGAAAGACCGACTTAGCACATAGAAAAGTCAATATAACATTCAGTGAAATTAAAAGCAAGGGCGGTCTCGTAAGATTGCAACGGAAATTTCGCTGTTAAATGCTGAGAATTGGTGGGAAGAGTACATTGAGGACCTCTATACGGGGGAGGAGTTGCGTGATGACGTAATAGAAGAAGAAACAGGAGTCAATAGGGAAGAGACAGGGAAGCCAGTATTAAAATCAGATTTTAGAAGAATTCCCAGAGACCTATAGTCAAATAAGCCAGAGACACCATTCCATCGGAAATCCTAAAATCATTAGGGGAAGCGGAAAGAAAACGATTATTCACTTTGGTGTGTAGAATGTATGAGACTGGCGGTAAACCATCAGACTTTCTGAAAAACATAATCCAAACCATTCCCAAGACTGCAAGAACCGACAATTTCGAGAATTATCGCACAATCAACTTAACAGCTCACGCATCCAAATTGCTGACAATAATAGTACACAGAACAACGGAAAAGAAAAATAGGGCTCTGGTAGATGTTTATCGTTTTGGCGTAAGGAAAGGTAAAGCCACCAAAGAGGCAGTTCCAACAATGCTGTTGATAATGGAAGCAAGACAGAAGAAAAATCAAGACGCACTCCTAGGGCTTATTGACCTGGAAAAAGCGTTCGACGAGGTAAAATGGTACAAGATGTTCGAAATTTTGAGAAAATTAGGGGGAAGTAGATGATATACAATATGTACAAAAACTAAGAGGGAACAGCAAGAGTGGCAATCAAGAACGAAGTGCTAGGATTAAAAAGGGTGTATGACAGGGATGTAGTCTTTCGTCCCTACTCTCCGATCTATGCAATGAAGAAGCAATAACGGAAATAAAACAAATATTCATGAGTGGTATGAAAATTAGGGGTGAAAGGATATCAATGATAAGTTTCGTGATGATGATAACGATGATTTTGGTTTGTCGGGAGCTCAACTGTGTGGTTATCAGCGCCTGATAAGTTTCAAATGGTTCAAATGGCTCTGAGCACTATGGGACTTAACATCTGAGGTCATCCGTCCCTAGAACTTAGAACTACTTAAACCTAGATAACCCAAGGACATCACACACAACCATGCCCGAGACAGGATTCGAACCTGCGACCGTAGCGGTCGCGCTGGTCCAGGCTGAAGCGCCTAGAACCACTCGGCCACACCGGCCGGCCTGATAAGTCTCGTTGATGACATTGTTATCCTCAGTGAAAGTGAAGAAAGTATCATAGATGCTACTGAATGGAATGAACAGTCTAAAGAGTACAGAATATGGATTGAGAGTAAATCGAAGAAAGACGAAAGTTATGAGAAGTATAAGGAATGAGAACAATGAGAAACTTAACATCACAAAGTACGTGCAGTTAAGAGACTCCGCTCCGTAGGCAGCAAAATAACCCATGACGATCGGAGCAATGAGGACATGGAAAGCAGACTAGCACTGGAAAAAAGGGCATTCCTGGCCAAGAAAAGTCTACTAGTATCAAAAATAGGTCTCAATTTGAGTAAGAAATTTCTGACAATATGCGTTTGGAACACAGAATTTTTAATAGACGTGGAAAGTGAGAAAACCGGAACAGAAAAGAATCGAAGCATTTGAGATGTGCTGCTACAGAAGAACGTTGCAAATTAGGTGGACTGATAAGGTAAGTGATGAGGAAGATCTCTGTAGAATCAGTGAGGAAAGGAATATATGGAGAAAACTGGCAAGAAGAAGGGGCAGAATGATATTACGTTTGTTAAGACATCAGGGAATAACTTCCATGGTACTAGAGGGATCTGTAGAGGGTAGCAGACTGGACTCGCATTCGGGAGGACGACGGTTCAATCCCGTCTCCAGCCATCCTGATTTAGGTTTTCCGTGATTTCCCTAAATCGTTTCAGGCAAATGCCGGGATGGTTCCTTTGAAAGGGCACGGCCGATTTCCTTCCCCATCCTTCCCTAACCCGAGCTTGCGCTCCGTCTCTAATGACCTCGTTGTCGACGGGACCTTAAACAACACTAACCTAACCTCTGTAGAGGGTAATAACGGTATAGGAAGACAGAGACTGGGATACATAATTGTAGATGTAGGTTGCAAGTACTACTATGACATGAAAAAGGTTGGCACAGGAGAGCCATTCGTGGAAGACCGCAAACTATTTTGAAAAGTGATGACTCAAAACAAAGTGTCTTTGAAAAAACCATCCTTAGCTATACGTACTGTTACTCTGTCGCTAATGACCTCGTCGTCGACGGGGCGTTACATCCTAATATTCTGTTCGTTTGCCCATACAACGGTAATGTCTTCTCATTAACTACACACTGTTTAAAGAAATCAAAATGCATTACGAAATCAAGAAACGAGATATCAGGTGGCCAAATTCGTAGGGCATTAAAGGTGGTCTTTGGCTTCATATAAGTAACTGAACAAATACGCGATCTTTATCAGGAACTAACTGTAATTCGTAGGTTATACAGGGTGGTCCATTGATGGTGACCGGGCCGAATATCTCACGAAATAAGCATCAAACGAAAAAACTACAACGAACGAAACTCGTCTAGCTTGAAGGGTGGAACCAGATGGCGCTGTGGTTGGCCCGCTAGATGGCGCTGCCATAGGTCAAACGGATATCAACTGCGTTTTTTTAAAAAATAGGAACCCCCATTTTTATTACATATTCGTGTAGAACGTAAGGAAATATGAATGTTTTAGTTGGACCACTTTTTTCGCTTTGTGATAGATGGCGCTGTAATAGTCACAAACGTATAAGTACGAGGTATCACGTAACATTCCGCCAGTGCTGACGGTATTTGCTTCGTGATACATTACCCGTGTTAAAATGGACCGTTTACCAATTGCTATTACAGCGCCATCTATCACAAAGCGAAAAAAGTGGTCCAACTAAAACATTCATTTTTTAACGCACTGCACGAATATGTAATAAAAATGGAGGTTCCTATTTTAAAAAAAACGCAGTTGATACCCGTTTGACCTATGGCAGCGCCATCTAGAGGGCCAATCATAGCGCCATCTGGTTTCCCCCTTCAAGCTAGACGAGTTTCGTTCTTTGTAGTTTTTTCGTTTGACGCTTATTTCGTGAGATATTTGGCCCGGTCACGATCAATGGACCGCCCTGTATAGGTTGTTCCTGCTGGATGGTCAATATTCAGACACATGAAAGGAACGATCATTCGAAGCAAAAAAGTCTAGTGAACATACCTCTAAAATGCATATCTTAAGAGCTATGAGCACTTCACACTCGGTACTGTGAAACGGATCTCTTCTACAGCAAATTCTTTGCTTTCCGTTTTTTGAGAGGCTGTAGTATGGACGAGAACAAGAAAAAGAGTTCAGTGAACATGAACTCTGAAGGTGCATACCTGAGGAGCTAAGAGCACTTGTTCATTTTCGATATTGTGAAACACAACCATTCTACTGTACTGAACAAGTGCGCATTGTTCTTAAGATATGCATTTTAGAGCCCTTGTTTACTAGACTATTTTCCTTCGGATAGTTCTTCCTGTCGTGTCCCTGAATATAGACCGTTAGTGCTGGGACGCCATGTAGACGTTCTAAGTATTTATGTTCAATTTAACCAGTATTATCAGTATTAACTGCCCGATCTCTTTAACAAATATTTTGAATATGGGTCTACTTACAAACATAAAACCAAAAGACTTATTAATTCCAAAAGTCTAAAGAAAGAGAAATCAACAAATATTTTAAAAGCATACGTAATCTTAAATCGATCTTATAGTATCATATTTCAGTGAACATTTCCCTTCTGCTCCTAATAGCTAAGATATGTGAACTTGCCACACGTTGCATTCTGCTGCTGTAATACCGTCACGAATATTACAGTCATCAGGATCTCTCCCAGTTTGTGCTTCATCTCCAACGATCTCCTCATGTGAAACATTTAATTTTAATAATCCTCTTGTTTGTTTAATTGTGAGTTGTGATGTTTATTCGTTAATTACACCTCGCTGAAAGAATCAAACGATATTAGGATAGCAAGACAATCGTGTGGTATTTCGAATAATCTTTGGTTTATAGAGACGTGTTAAACCATAAATGCTCTCCTTCAAGAAAATTTCATCATTCATAAGTTGTTGATGCTGAAGTAGTTTACTTTGTTAGTTAGCTAGCGTACTCAGTATAAGTTGAATGATATGATTAACAATGAATTTCAACATTATCCTACTTTCAGTCAAGCGTGTAACAGATAGACGTATAGGTTTATGCACAAAGAGATATCAACAAATATTTTAAAAGCATTCCTAATCTGAGAGAGATTTTTATCGCGTCATTTTTTGCACAATCATTTTCGTTCTGTCAGATACCTGAAGAATTCGTCACACATTGCATGTTTCTGGCGCAACCCAACTTCAAGTTACACAGCCGCGCCCACAAGTGAAGAGGCGTCCGTTTATAATGAGATTAAATCATTTTATATACAAACAATATAATTCAGATAATTATTGTGAAATCACAAAAATATCACTGCACCACATTATAAATTCACTGACAAACAAGTCACACAAGAGGCCATAATTACGGATCTAAGACTTGAAAGTAAGTATCTAATTGGTACGCTTCCTGCGATTTATTGATTACTCATGGGCTGGAAAGGTTGGACCAAAATGAACGTAAAATACATAAGACAATTTACTAAAACTACGTATCACGATTGAAATGCTATTTTCAGATAATATTTAAAAGACTTTTAGTAATGATAACTATATGTAGAGTAACACAGAACAAGAGTCTTTAAACTGCGTTAGAGCTTTGAAATAACAATTGAACAATCATTCTGAAGTGCTAATGGGAAACCGGCATCCAAATTGAATCTAATTTAACAAGGATTATTAAGCAGTTTTTGGACTTTACAGGAATGATAATTAACTTTACCAACCATAAACCCAGAATGGGAAGATCAAATGCTCAACAGCAGTATTAAAGTTAAAAAAGTATTACCAAGAAGAGCAGGTACAGACTAACAGGAATATCACAGAGCAACATATTTAGTGCAAACCGTCCTAGTAGCCCAAGCGGGAATATACACTGAAGAGGCAAAAAACTGGTTGCTGTTGTTGTCTTCAGTACTAAGACTGGATTGATACAGCTCTACATGCTACTTTATCCTGTGCAAGTTTCTTCATTTCCAAGTAACTACTGCAACCTACATCCTTCTGAATCTGCCTAGTGTATTCATCTCTTGGTCTCTCTCTACCATTTTTACCCTCCGCACTGCTCTCCAATACTAAATTGGTGATCCCTTGATGCCTCAGAACATGTCCTACCAACTGATTCCTTCTTTTAGACAAGTTGCGCCACAAACTCCCTTCTCTATAATTCTATTCAGTACCTCCCCATAACTTACATGATCTACCCATCTAATCTTCAACATTCTTCTGTAGCACCACATTTCGAAAGCTTCTATTCTCTTCTTGTCTAAACCATTTATCATCCACGTTCCACATCCATACATGGCTACACTCCATACAAATACTTTGAGAAAATACTTCCTGAAACTTAAATCTATACTCGATGTTAAAAAATTTCTCTTCTTCAGAAACGCTTTTCTTGCCATTGTCAGTCTACATTTTATATCCTTCCTACTTCGACCATCATCACTTATTTTGCTCCCCAAATAGCAAAACTCATCTACTACTTTAAGTGTCTCATTTCCTAATCTAATTCCCTTAGCATCACCTCATTTAGTTAGACTACATTACATTATCTTCGTTTTGCTTTTGTTGATGTTCGTCTTATAGCCTCCTTTCAAGACACTGTCCATTTCCTTCAACTGCTCTTCCAGGTTCTTTGCTCTCTCAGACGGAATTACAATGTCATCAGCAAACCTCAAAGTTTTAATTTCTTCTCCATGGGTTTTATACCTACTCCGAATTTTCTTTTGTTTCCTTTACTGCTTGCTCAATGTATAGATTGAATAACATAGGGGATAGGCTACAACCCTGTCTCACTCCCTTCCCAACCTCTGCTTCCTTTTCGTGTCCCTCGACTCTTATAACTGCCATCTGGTTTCTGTACAAATTGTAAATAGCCTTTTACTCCCTGTATTTTGCCCCTGCCACCTTCAGAATTTGAAAGAGAGTATTCCAGTCAACATTGTCAAAAGCTTTCTCTAAGTCTACAAATGCTAGAAATGTAGGTTTGCCTTTCCTTGATGTATCTTCTAAGATAAGTCGTAGAGTCACTATTGCCTCATGTGTTCCAACATTTCTACGATTTCCAAACCGCTCTTCACCAAGGGCGGCTTCTACCGGTTTTTCCATTCGTCTGTAAAGGATTCGTGTTAGTATTTTGCAGCTGTGACTTATTTAACTGATAGTTCGGTAATTTTCACATCTGTCAACACCTGCTTTCTTTGGGATTGGAATTATTATATTCTTCTTGAAGTCTGAGGGTATTTCGCCTGTCTCATATATCTTGCTCACCAGATGGTAGAGTTTTGTCAGGGCTGGCTCTCCCAAGGCTATCAGTAGTTCTAATGGAATGTTGTCTACTCCCGGGGACTTGTTTCGACTTAGGTCTTTCAGTGCTCTGTCAAATTCTTCACGCAGTATCATATTTCACATTTCATCTTCACCTACGTCCTCTTTTATTTCCATAATGTCGCCCTCAGGTACGTCTCGTATAGACCCTCTACATACTCCATACACCTTTCTGATTCCCTTCTTTGCTTGGAACTGGTTTTTCATCTGAGCTCTTGATATTCATACAAATGGTTCTCTTTTCTCCAAAGGCATCTTTAATTTTCCTGTAGACAGGATCTATATTACCTCTAGTGATATACGCCTCTACATCCTTACATTTGTCCGTGATTATTTGCAGAATGGACTTAAGAGAATTCTGGCTGGTTTTCGTGTGACATAAACTGGGAACTTATAATACCAGGTTTGCATACTAAATGTGGGCTGATGACACATGTTTAAGCAAAGAAAATGAAACCTACTTTTACCAGATTTCCGAACTTTCTATTAAGATCAGGACTCCGTTTTCCACCCGAAAATTTATTATGAATATTTACAGGAACAATCATAACGAGATTTACGTGGCCTCAGTAACTGTAGATATTAGGTGCTGTTTTCATCAACGCTACTTTTTCATCACGTTGTAAGTATCTACGTTGCAGAGTGAAGGGACATTGAGCAGACGCCGATCTGAGGTAAGTGAATATCAATTTGCAGCTTCAGAGACAATGACAAACACAGAGACAGTTCCGTCGCAAACAGTGTTTGGGTCCCGAAATCGTGTTCCACGTTCCCTCCAGATGCGAATTCGTCGTGAACCTCTCTCCAAACCAAATCGGGATTCATCTGTGAAAAGAACATTGGCCAACTGTTCGACTCTTCAGGTGGCATGTTTATGATTTCACTCTAGACGTTCCCTTCTGTGAAGAGACGTCACAGGCACACACACAGCAGGTCTCCGACAATAAAGGCCACTCTGTCGAAGCCTTCTCTACAACTGAATACCAATTCAAGGCTCCGACCTTGATTTCGGGTTTGAGTTCAGCTTCGTACAGATCGATGAAACAAAATCTTCAGGTGAGCGAGGTAAGAACGCACGTGCAGCGGATGCTGCGAGGTCAGATGCCAGTAGCTTCACAGTACTGACAAGGTACCGTCGTGCCCTTTCAGTCAAAGAACGGTCCTCTCTTTCTGACGTCACACGTGGTCGGCCCTGTCCTGGTCTTCGTGATATAGTTTCGGTCTCTATAAATTGTCGCCATATTAGAGAAACAACGAAACGATTCACACTAAGCCATAGAGCCACATCAGTTTGCGACCGTCCTGCTTCCATTTGTCCTGTGGCCCTCCACCGCAGAGATTCTGGTAGGCGTCTTCTCTGTGCCATATTGCACCGTGTGTGACTGTGTACACAGCGATTGTGGATGTGGGACTACCCAGCAAAAGCTACCCCGCTTGATAGATGCCATGACGTCATCGTTGGCGTAGTTGTCCATTGACCAGAATGCAAACTTCCGTGCAAAACACGATCGTACGGACATCTGTTGACCGTTTGTATGATTATATCATCAATTAGACACAGTATGGGGAACAGCTGTTTGTTGCTTTAATAGCCGGCCGGAGTGGCCGAGCGGTTCTAGGCGCTACAGTCTGGAACCGCGCGACCGCTACGGTCGCAGTTTCGAATCCTGCTGCGGGCATGGATGTGTGTCATGTCCTTAGGGTAGTTAGGTTTAAGTAGTTCTAAGTTCTAGGGGACTGATGACCACAGCAGTTAAGTCCCATAGTGCTCAGAGCCATTTGAAGCATTTGTTGCTTTAATTTGGACACTAGTGTACAAAGAAGATAGAGTGGACCCAATTACCGCTAGTCTGGGAGTACTTACAACACAGGGAATCTGAGCAGAGCCACCCCTAAAAGCTTGGTCAGATATCGTCTACCGACAGTACAACTAGCGACCGTTATGATTCTGGCGGAAACCGTTACTGTGGAGCGACGAACTACCCACCTAATTAATATGCTTCGACCACCACTTGGATGCAGCACAGGGGCGGAACCCTAGTTCGAATAATTCCATGCCAAGTATTTCCTCACAGGATTCTTAGTTGGCGTTGAAGACAGTTGATCTGGTTCGCAGCGGCTAGAAGGTCAGCGGTCGTAATTCCATCGGGCCACACCTCCAACAGCCGATGCTATTGCAAATAGACCAGACCCTTCGAACCACTCTGTTCCGTTCCAATCAGACGTCCCAAATAGCGTCACACACTCCATGACCCGCGTGTTGTGTGACCACGACGTCTTCTATCGGACCCAGGAGCCTCGGAAGACAGGAGCCCGGGCGCTCACACAGCACTGCTTCAGTTCACAAGAGCCACTCAGCTCATTCTACCTCGCTTCGCGCTGTACTATGAAAGTCCCCCTTCTCCAGTACACGTGGGCCTTCTCGCTGACCCGTTCCGCACACCAGAATATTTGCCTCAGAGACGTGCTACGATTTACCCATAGGTCGTGGCACGACTCAATAAAATTATTGTAATTATTCCAGTTTTAAACATGGCTGTTACTCAGAAACCGAAAACTACACTACTGGACACTAAAATTGCTACACCACGAAGATGACGTGGTACAGACGCGAAATTTAACCGACAGGAAGAAGATGCTGTGATATGCAAATGATTAGCTTTTCAGAGCATTCACACAAGGTTGGCGCCGGTGGCGACACCTACAACGTGCTCACATGAGGAAAGTGTCCAACCGATTTCTCATACACAAACAGCAGTTGACCGGCGCTGCCTGGTGAAACGTTGTTGTGATGCCTCGTGTAAGGAGGATAAATGCGTACCATCACGTTTCCGACTTTGATAAAGGTCGGATTGTAGCCTATCGCGATTGCGGTTTATCGTATCGCGACATTGCTGCTCGCGTTGGTCGACATCCAATGAATGTTAGCAGAATATGGAATCGATGGGTTCAGGAGGGTAATACGGAACGCCGCGCTGGATCCCAACCGCCTCGTATCACTAGCAGTCGAGATGACAGGCATCTTATCAGCATGACTGTAACGGATCGTGCAGCCACGTCTGGATCCCTGAGTCAACAGATGTGGACGTTTGCAAGACAACAATCATCTGCACGAAAAGTTCGACGACGTCTGCAGCAGCATGGACTATCAGCTCGGAGACCATGGCTGCGGTTGCCCTTGACGCTGCATCATAGACAGGAGCGCCTGCGATGGTGTACTCAACGACGAACCTGGGTGCACGAATGGCAAAACGTCATTTTTTCGGATGAATCCAGGTTCTGTTTACAGCATCATGATGGTCGCATCCGTGTTTGGCGACATCGCGGTGAACGCACGTTGGAAGCGCGTATTCGTCATCGCCATATTGGCGTATCACCCGGCGTGATGGTATGGGGTGCTATTGGTTACACGTCTCGGTCACCTCTTGTTCGCATTGGCGACTTAATAGTGGACGTTACTTTTCAAATGTGTTACGACCTGTAGCTCTACCCTTTATTTGATCCCTGCGAAACCTTACATTTCAGCAGGGTAATGCACGACCGCATGTTGCAGGTCCTGTACGGGCCTTTCTGGATGCAGAAAATGTTCGACTGCTGCCCTGTCCAACACATTCTGCAGATCTCTCACCAATTGAAAACGTCTGGTCAATGGTGGCCGAGTAACTGGCTCGTCACAATACGCCAGTCACTACTCTTGATGAACTGTGGTATCGTGTTGAAGCTGCATCGGCAGCTGTACCTGTACACGCCATCCAAGCTGTGTTTGACTCAATGCCCAGGCGTATCAAGGCCGTCCTTACGGCCAGAGGTGGTTGTTATGGGTACTGATTTCTCAGGATCTATGCACCCAAATTGCGTGAAAATGTAATCACATGTCAGTTCTAGTATAATATATTTGTCCAATGAATACCCGTTTATCATCTGCATTTCCTCTTGATGTAGCAATTTTAATGGCCAGTAGTGTAGTTTCAACATAGGATTATACAGCCAACCGGTTGCACATAACTGGTAAGTACATTGACCTAGGCTTCACAGGTAGTAGGGGTGTCTTCATCAGACTGAATACGAGGCTTGGTACTTAAATAGTGGCAACTGTTTATTCACAACCGATACAAAAGAGTTACATGTTTGCACCTGTTACTGTCCTTCAGAGTAGTCACCAGTGGTGGGGCCCCCTTGCCAGCGATATATACCGTTAGCAGAGCTTGTTCTCTTCATGGTGCAAATGGAGCGGTCTAAAATTGTGGTGATTCTCGTGTACGACTGTGACGGTGTTATCCTAACGTTCCTCCAAGGCAGACCTTCAATCCACAGTATTACTGTTCGGTTTTGGAGCATCACTCGCGAGCAGCTTTGCGAAAGAAGCGGTGACACTTTCTGTGCAATCCATCCATCATTTTGCACGACAATGCGCAGGCGCATACAGTGCAGGACGTGGCTGCTCTGTTCGGTCGATGGGTCTGGGAAGTACTCTACCATCCCTTATACTCCCCGGACTTACGTCCTTGTGACTTTGATTTAATTCCGAAGATCATGGAACCACTTCGTGGCATTCGCTTCGGAACTGCTCCAGAGAGCCGGCCGCGGTGGTCTCGCGATTCTAGGCGCGCAGTCCGGAACCGTCGCAGGTTCGAATCCTGCCTCGGGCATGGATGTGTGTGATGTCCTTAGGTTAGTTAGGTTTAAGTAGTTCTCAGTTCTAGGGGACTGATGACCACAGCAGTTGAGTCCCATAGTGCTCAGAGCTATTTGCTCCAGAGATTCGACAGACAGTAGACCGCTCCGTTCGCACCATCAACAGAAGAGGTTCTGCTAACGGTATACTACACTTTCGACATCGCTGGCAACAGGTTCTACACAAAGCTGGTGCCTACTTTGAAGGATAGTAACAGGAGCAAACTTCTAACTCTTTTGTATCGGTTGTGAATAAATAGTTGCCACGATTTAAGTTCCAACCCTCGTAGTTTTTATTATGTTCATCTCTTCATTAAGCTTGTTATTAACTATTGCAAGGAAATCGTTTCTGAAGAAGAGAAATTTGTTAACATCTAGTATAGATTTAAGTGTCAGGAAGTCGTTTCTGAAAGTATTTGTACGGAGTGTAGCCATGTATGGAAGTGAAACATGGACGATAACCAGTTTGGACAAGAAGAGAATAGAAGCTTTCGAAATGTGGTGCTACAGAAGAATGCTGAAGATAAGGTGGGTAGATCACGTAACTAATGAGGGGGTATTGAATAGGATTGGGGAGAAGAGTAGTTTGTGGCACAACTTGACTAGAAGAAGGGATCGGTTGGTAGGACATGTTTTGAGGCATCAAGGGATCACAAATTTAGCATTGGAGGGCAGCGTGGAGGGTAAAAATCGTAGAGGGAGACCAAGAGATCAATACACTAAGCAGATTCAGAAGGATGTAGGTTGCAATAGGTACTGGGAGATGAAGCAGCGTGCACAGGATAGAGTAGCATGGAGAGCTGCATCAAACCAGTCTCAGGACTGAAGACCACAACAACAACAACATTAACTATTGCTAAAAACGGCTGTGATCCCACGTTAGTTGACAAGATCTTCGAAGTTAAAACTGACACTAAAGTGACCACTTTAGGCAGCACTGCTATTCCGGACAGTAACGAGTACAAAAATGTTTTCTCGATTCCATTTTTAGGCCCTATTTCGTATAAAATTCGTTGTCTTCTGATTAAAAAATATGGATTCAAAGTTGCCTTTACCACTAACAATAACTTGCAAAGAAATGTTATTTACAATCTCAAGTCCACAGTTTCTCTGATACACAGTGTATAAAATAATCTGTGATAAATGTCCCGTTTATTACATAGGATAAAGGAGAACCCAGATAGCACAGTAAGCCGGTTTCAAACTTGTTTCCAGCTGTAAAGTTCAAGTATATAAGCTTGATCAAAGCTGGAATATTCAGGCCTGTTAGCTGGATTCAAGCTTGAAACAAACATCAAAGTTGGCAGAGTTCAGGCTATATTTCAAGCTTGACTTATCAAGCTTGGCTCCAGCTGTATCTACACACGTGGAATACAGCCTGGTATTTACAGCTTGTTTTAAGCTATATAAATATTAATCTGAATTTATTGAACCTAATTAATTAAATAAATATCAGAATGGAAATGGTGTGAAAAAATTATGAAGAAGTTTTAATTTATTTGTGCCACGTATTAGAGAGTTAGTTTAAAATGACCTCTTTTTGCTCAACAACTTGTAATATGTATTCTTAGCTGGTAATCCATTTCACTTTTATCCAGGCTCAATTTTTCTACGTAAAAGAATATGGTATTCCTTTACGTTACGTAATATTTAACATTTGTAACATTAACGTACCGAACTGTTTTCTAGTATAAAACAAACGTGTCAACAAACCACAACCATTAACGCGCGTCACAAAGATAAAATGGCCGTAAACGTAACTTTACGTTACGTAATATTTAACATTTGTAACATTAACGTACCGAACTGTTTTCTAGTATAAAACAAACTTGTCAACAAACCACAACCATTAACGCGCGTCACAAAGGTAAAATGGCCGTAAACATAGAAAGGCTCAGAAAAGTAAATAAAATAAGATAAAACAGAACTGGAGACAGCCACACTCAAACCAAACTCCGCGCCGTCATGACGTCACACACAACACCCTTACGTCACGGCTTATAAACGCTTGTGGCGCTTCCCGTGGACGTCTATGGAAGCTATGCTGCGCGCGCATCTGCTGTACAGCCTTCCAGGGAAATTACAGTTTATTTCAAGCTTGGGAAAATTATTTTAATTCAAGCTACATTTTTACAGCTTGATGTAAACTGTGTAACAGGTTGATTTTTCAATCTTGAATTTTCAACTGAACCTAAACTCAATATCCACCTTGAAATAAGCTTGAGTGCTAGCTGGGAAGGTATTTTGCGTCAGGTATAAGGAACATTTGTTGGGAAAAAGAGGCACACGTACACAATTCCACTTTTGCCGCTCATCTGCTAACTTCCGTACACAAACCGAAATGCATTGAAGAAATTTCCATTTCACATAGAGAAAAGATAGGCTCGATGTACTTGAGGAGCTGGAGATTTTCAAGTATATCGATGGCCTCATTATCAACGGACAGTCACAATTATGTAACAAAAATTTTTTAACAATTTCAATCCCCTGGTGGCGGAATTTTGATTCCTCTATTTTTTTACTATATTTTTCACTGCTTCTGCTTCAGAAACATCATTTTCTACGAATCTCATAGATATGTGCTGCTAAATTTATCTTCATGCAAATATTTTCTGGATTTTACAGCAGTTTGTAATTTTTTCCTGTATTATTCTGTCCTTTATGTAACAGTAATTTCTGTAAAGCCCAACAGATAGCTCTGTTTTATTTAATCTGCTTGACTACTGTGAAGTTTGTAAGAGGTCCGAGCAGATGTAATTTCGATGTATTGCTCATGCGCTGCCTGCGATATGCAAGGTATAAGAGAATCGCTGACCAGAGAGCAGTGCTGACTCAGTAGGAACTGTGTAGCTGTAGCAGTCAGTTGTTGCTAGTCTGTGTCTGGTCTGGAGTCTGCTCTGGTCTGGTATGGTGTATCATGTTGGCTGGGCCGGTCGCGGTGCAGCGATGCCGGAGCCTGAGTATTATTGTATAAGGTAAAAAGCAGCCTCGCGCATATCTAGTAATGTTATGTGAACTCCCATGTAAATCTTTTAAAAATGTCCTAATAATAATTTTTGTCATATAAAGTAATTTCCAACAAGCATTCATTTCAGTTTAAAGAATTTACTAATTTCTCCAATCCATGATCATTCCGATTGTTGCAAAAGAAAAATCAGTTGCTTCCTTTCATAAATGACAAATCTATCGGCCAGCATTGCACAGAGCTGTCCCACAAAAAGTTATTGTAAGAGCAGATAGTTGGCGACTTTATTGAGGTAAGAATTTTTGCTTTTTGTTCAGAATGATCTTACAGGGCCATGACGCAGCACTGCTGTCGTCCAAAATTTACCAGGTTCCTGAATTTATTTTTTATTACGAGGTTTAGGAATTTTTCTGTTTCGAGCTTACGTTAAATGAGAAAAGAATTTTGTGGGTACATTAAATGGGAAACAAATTTTGTGTGGAGGTTAGATGTGAATGAATTTCTGTAGGGAGGTTATAAATGGGAACCAATTTTGTACTGAGGTTACACAAAAATTAGAATCATTATTATTATTAATAGATTAATAAAATTTTGTGGGGAGGTTACACTTGGCGACAACCGGCCAGGATCGTATTTCTTTGTGAATCTCTAAGAAGTAGTCATATATCTGCTCTTATTTACTTAAATGTAGTTTGCATCTGGCGCAACGCATTTACTAATTTGTCACTCTTTCTTTCACAGATCATCGGCAATTTATTGCTCTTTGTTGTAATTGTGTTTGTTCCATTTTTGCTTTGTCTTTGTTTCATTTTGTGCTTAATTTTGATTTGTGAAAAACTGTTAACAGTACATCGCGATGTGCAATGAGTGAAATAGCCGACTCGAATAGTTTGACCGATAATATTTGCGACACTCAGTATAATAGTGATAATCCCCTAATTACAGATAATCAGTGCCTACCGATCACTGGTAATGATTTTGATCCTAATGATGAGCAAACAAATTCAATTATGTCCAGAGTATATGTAACAATTGATGACGAGGCTCGTTCCGTTGCAATGAACTCTGTCCAGTTTGACACGCCTAATTTGCAAAATTTACGTAACGAACAGATAATTGTTTCTAACGAAAGTGAACAATGTACTCAAAATACGTCAAATTTATTTGATTCGATTTAGCAACCAACAGTGCACATCCAATTGGCGAACCTTTTCAAGAATCAGAGAATGACCAAATGGTTACACAAAACGTGACAATTGCAGGTACGCCATTAAACACCACAGAGAATAGAGTAGGTAATATTGGCATGGATCAAGTTATGGCATTATTGCTACAACTTAATGAAAATTCCAAACAACTTAATGAAAGACAAGACAACAATTTCAAACAGCTTAGTGAACAGATTACAGCCGTTGCCGCGCAATGTCATGATACTAAAGAACAATTACGTGAAGAAATTAAGGCTTGTGCTAGGAACAGTAGTGAAGAAATTAGATCTGCGGCTCAAGAATTAAGTAATACACATTCAGCCACAACTAAATTACTTAGAGACGAAATTAGTGCAGTCGCTAAACAATGCTCTGAAAACGCAACACAGTTACGCGACGAGTTTAAATTAATGTCAGCAGAACTTTCACGCACACTGGATGCGAAAGTAGACACGAAATTTGACCAACAGAACCGCCAAATTGACGAACGTTTTAATCACCACCTACAAAACAGTGAAACGCGTTACCGTAAATTTATACAGGAACAGAATAAAGTAAAGCAACAAGTCATGGAAACAATTACTGCACAAAGACAGGAAGATGAGCGTAAATTGTTTACGAAAGCAAAAACATACGTAGACAACAATATTGCTACAGTATCAGACGAAATCAAACAGTTGAACACCGAATTGCATGATGAAATTTCCGATCTTAAAACAAAAACAGATACACGCACATTAGACTTGCAGACAATGACCAACAGACTTGAAAAGTTGGAACTAATACAGGATCCCGATGCCATAAAAGCAGACGGTAAGAAACTGAACAAAACCACACGTAAAATACAAAAACAAATTAATGCTTGTGATACTAAAAACGATGATCAGGTAAACGCACTGACTGAAAAATATGATGAATTGGCCAGTCGTGTTGACGTTATCGAAAGTAATAATGACACCAAATCAGACGATACTTCACCAGTTTCGTTTAATCAAACACTCGAATTCCAAAATTTACAGCAGACGATCAGTGAGATAGGTTCGTCCAATAATACATTACGTAGAAAATTGTCATCTTTACAGCAAGAAGTAACAGTGATGAAAAATATTTCAGCCTTTAACACGGCACAGCATACGCCACATTCCTAACATTTATCACACTCACACAGCCAGGTAATTTACAGAGAGTATGTGAGTTAGATTCCGAACAGTCACAAACAAACAGATTATCATACAATCCTGAACCTGTTCAGACATACAGAGACGATAATTTTGATTACAAGCACTTCCTATCCGTGAGAAAATTTAAAGTATTTAAAAATGACAGAACACAGATTCACCCCTTGGATTGGATACAACAATTTAGCTTTGCTTTTCCACCAACTTGGCCCGTCACACACAAACTTGAATTTATTTGCAATTTTTTGGAAGGCGAACCGGCAACTCGTATGAGACCGATCGCAAGACAATGCTATTCGGTAGAAGAATTTCAGAATGCTTTTCTGTCAGCGTATTGGTCGAAGACGACACAGTGCGGAGTCAAGGATCAACTAATTAGTTTACCGAATTATGAGAACTCAAATTTTCCCACTGTCACGCAATTTTTTGAACACATGGTCCAATAAAACCAATACTTAAGTGAGGCATACAGTGAATCTGCACTTATCCAATTGTGTATTTCTAAATTACCACGATCATTAAGAGTGTCACTTTTGATGGGTCAGCAGAAAGAAAATATTTCGGCATTCAGAGATCTGTTACAGCTTTTGGAAGTTCAGCAATCAGATTATTCCTTCATAAACAAAAATTTTTCACATCATAACCAAGGCCAACCAACATACAGTAATTACGATCAGCCACGCTATTTCAATAGCAAAGGTAATAGACGCTCCAGGAACGACAACCACCAGAACTTCAATAACAGACAAAATTTTAAATATCAGTATCGTCAAAATTATCAGCAACAGGAACCGCATTTTAGAAACAATAGAGGTTTTTCCCAACAACAGCAACAAAACCAGCCGGTTAGCATACCTAACCAACAATGTAATATGCAAGGTCAACCAAGCTTTAATGTTTCGCCGCCTACACGTATTGCGTCAGCTCCACCAAATAGTAACGCACAGCAACAAGGAAATCAGTACGTACAGAAAACACACCATTTCAACTCATATCGCAATGCACCGTATAGAAATGACTATCATGACAGACGTAAAAGTAATGAGCACAATTTTCAGCGTACGTTTAATAACAGTCGGTCTTACCAGCAGCAAAATCATCCGCAACAACAGATTATCATGAATGAACCAGACAGTAGATATCATCCCGAACGTAATACGTCAGGACGAAATAACAGAACAGTACAAATAGTCGAAATGCCACAGCATCCTCCCGTAAATAATAGCACGTCGGATAGAATTTGACTAGATACAGTACAGGTTGCATCTTTCAGCAACGCAAGCAATACTTTTGACACAGAGAATTTTGTTCACGAAAATGTTATTACTTTGGGCGACATCCGGGACACTCTTTTGCAGGAAAAACCAGTTATTCAAAAAACCGTTTCACACTCTGTCATTGAAGTAAAGATTGGATCATCCAAATTTTCAGCAGTAATCGATTCCGGATCACCTATGTCAGTTATAAATGAGGAAACTTTCAACGAATGTAACAAAGAGAATAACTATCCTACATTACCATTAGGCAAAACTAAAGTAAAAGATGCAGTATCTGGTAAAGGAGTAGATGTAAAATTACAGACACATTTATCATTTTGTACTGCAGGTCATATGTTTCACTCAAATTTTTGGATTGTTCCCTTATTGACAACAGACGTTATTTTAGGTACGAATTTTCTGGTACAACACGACGCAATTATTGACTTTCAAAATTCGTATTTAATGTTAAAGGATGAAAATGTACAACTGGCACTAGAATTTCAGCACTCTTTATCTGCAGAAGAACAAACAATTAATCGGACAGAGGTCATTTCTGCATCACGTATCATAGACTGTCATTCCACATTGTTCACAGATGCGTACGTACACAACTATAATACTCCAGTCGAAGCCGACTATGACGTTATACAAATGATTTCTCATAAAGCTAAACAGAGCAGTGCAAATACAGACGACGAACGCATGCAACTACGCAAAATTCTTTTACAGCAAGCTCCAGTTTTTGACAACGTCCCTGGTACTATGTCCGGTTTTATGTATGAATTTCAAGTTAAACAGCACGACACATTTAAAGCCAAACATTATCTCATTCCGTTTATTCACAGAGAACAGGTTAAGAAAGAATTGCAAGCTATGCTTGACCAAGGAATTACTGAACCGGCAGTTAGTCCGTGCATAAACCCGCTCCATATTGTTAAGAAAAAGGATGATTCACTTCGCCTCGTACTTGATTCACGTCACATCAATGACATTATTATTAATGAAACAGATCGCCCACAGACACTAGAAGAACTTCTACAGAAATTTCATGGTACTGCTATTTATTCCACATTAGATTTGAAATCGGGATTTTGGCAAATTCAGCTCCATCCGGGCTGCAGAAAGTACCCGGCTTTTCTCTGTATTGGTAACTGTTATCAATTTTGTAAATTACCGTTCGGTTTAACTATTTCTTCAGCAGCATTTATTCGCGGTTTGAATAGTATACTTCCGACAGAACTTAACGACAGAATCACAACGTATGTAGACGACATTCTTATTGCAGAAGCTAACTGGTCTGAACACAATCTGATTCTTGAACAACTGTTACGAACTTTTCGTGCACAAGGACTCACAGTTAATCTTAGCAAATCGCACTGTGGCAAAACTTCTATAAAATTTCTTGGACATGTTATTTCAGCAGAAGGCATTGCGCCTGACCCGGAAAAACTTCAAGCTTTACGTGACATTACTGTTCGTACGACGAAGAAACAACTACGCAGCTTTTTGGGTTTAATTAACTTTTTCGTAAATTTATTCATTACTCTGCTTTAGACACCCCTAGATTATGTCAATTGACGGGTAAAAACACTATTTGGTCCTGGGATAACCAAGTACATTCTGAATTTGTAAATCTGAAAGAAGCTTTGTTGAATGCACCACTTTTATCACATCCAGACCTTACTAGAAATTTTTACATTGCCACCGACAGTTCTAACACCGCTTTAGGCGTACACATTTTTCAGGAAATTGAAGAAGATGGTACTACAGTAATTAAAAACATCGCCTTTGCGAGTCGCATTCTGTCACCTGCTGAACGCAATTATTCTGTTACAGAACTTGAAACATTATGTGTTGTATGGGCATTTACGATATTTAGGCATTTTCTTTGTGGAAGACACACTACCGTTTACACAGATCATAGAGCTTTACAGTTTTTACTTTCCGCAAAATTTACACACGACAGGTTAAGCAGATGGAAACTTTATTTACAGGAATTTAATTTTACAATTGTTCACATTCCCGGTACACAAAATATTGTAGCAGACGCACTATCCCGTTCTCTCAGCAAGACATCGCAACCAACTTCTGCAAAGCAAATTTCAGCGTCATGTATATTCAACAAGTTGCATTTGAAAATTTCATTTCGTCGTCATTACGAGACATAGCACAAGAGCAGAGTAAAGACAACGTATGGAAAGAAATTAAACACCTTTGGCAAGATAGGAATAATGTTACCATTAGAAACCATTACACTGTACGCAATAATATTCTGTTTCGCCGATCTCACCCTGACAGCAACAATTGGTTATTATGTATTCCTGACGAGCTTGTTAACAAATTAATTTGGTATACTCATTTAAATTACGCACATTACGGAGCAAGAAAATGTTTTCTTCTACTGAGACAGAACTGTTATTTTGCCAACATGGAGAAACGTATTCGACGAGTTTTAGCGTCATGTAAAATCTGCCAGATAGCTAAGTCAGACACGACTTCACATATTCCTCCGTTACATCCCATTGTACCTGTTAAATTGAGACACATGGCCGCTGTAGACTTTTTTGGTCCGCTTCCCAGAACTAATAGAGGTTTTTGCTACATCTCTGTCGCTGTTGAACTCACTTCGAAATTTGTTACCTTCACTCCGTTACGCAAAGCTACTGCTAAATCTGTTTCGAATGCGTTTGTAAAACATTTTTTATTCCATGTAGGGCATGTATTGAAAGTAATTTCCGACAATGGATCACAGTTTCTATGTGCTATATGGACACGTATGTTATGAGCTAGAAACATTTCTCCGATCTATATATCCAGGTACCATGCTTCTTCAAACCCTTGTGAACGATTAATGAAAGAAATTGGTAAACTATGTAGAATATACTGCCATAAAAAATATTGATTGGCTCAAATGGCTCTGAGCACTATGGGACTCAACTTCTGAGGTCATTAGTCCCCTAGAACGTAGAACTAGTTAAACCTAACTAACCTAAGGACATCACAAACATCCATGCCCGAGGCAGGATTCGAACCTGCGACCGCAGCGGTCTTGCGGTTCCAGACTGCAGCGCCTTTAACCGCACGGCCACTTCGGCCGGCAAAAAATATTGATTGGGACACACACATACTCTCATTCCAGGATGTAATTAATTCCATACCAAATGAATCTACTATGCTATCTCCGACTGTTATACTGAAAAATGTTGAACCACCTAACAAAATTAAAGAATTAGTAGCCTTTCCTACATCTCGTCGACTACGACACCATGAAATAATTGACATTGCGCTGAACAACATCAAACGTGCCGCAGAGCGCCGGAGAAGACAGCAAAAACAGGTTTGTACACGCCGTGACTTTCACATTGGACAGAAGATATTAGTACGTACACACATTATTTATCCAACAGAGGAAAGAGTAGATGTAGTAAATTTGAGCTTCTATACGCGGGTCCATATCGAATTCGCAGCATTCCTCATCCCAATGTTGTACACGTCGAAACTCTGAGAACCAGAAAAAGTAAAGGCAATCACCATGTCTCCAATATTAAACCCTTTATTGAATGAACATACTTTATGATTTATCACACTGTAATGCCATTTCGTGATTTTTATATGACCACTTACGCAATTATATTTATATGAATACTTACTGATGATTATCGTATTTTTTTCTTGGCAAGTGCCCGGCAAGGTAAGGTTAGCAGGTCGCTTTTCTTGTCGTTATATATCAGACCGTGCACATTTTCCATTTTTCGTGTGTATATGATTGTTTTCCTGTTTTGTTTGTATGCACTACGAAATCTTTAAGATATAACAAACACCAGTTGACTTTGACATTTTCCCTTATGATATCTCAACATCGTGACTATTTTACATTTTTTGCTACTACATTATGATACTCTGTGTACATTTTTGCACCTGAACACTGTCTATGTTTTTGACATAATACGTTTTCTGTCATGCTATGCTGTATGCTTAATTATATCACTAGAAACCAGTTTTTATTTAATGGGTATATGACTTAAATGCAAGATATTAATCCTTATTCATCATTTTCAGAAAGCAATAACGTGTAAAAGAAATAAATTAAACAAACCACAGTGGATTACTATGAAATGGGAATTTCACCTTCGGAATGAACGAAAGAAGATGCAATACCTCGTCATGAAGAGTAAATGGATCTGAATTAACAAACGTTAACAAGAATATACTATACAAATCGTATGATAGCAGTCTTAACTAATTATTTTTCTTTCAGAATATGGGGCGATTGATGCAGGCTGTCAGACAGAACTACACATCTTAGTTTTAGTGATGAAATATGCTAGAAATAAGAAACTCTATACTATGAATAGCTGTATGAAGTAAATGGTGATATGAATAATGAAGTGTCTTTTTTGCAGATGATAATGAATGGTGATGAATAGTTATATGAAGAATATGCTAATATGAATAATGAAGTTTTTCTTTGCAGGTGATGATAGTAATGAAAGTTATGGTAATATGAATAATGAAGTTTTTCTTTGCAGATGAGAATAATGATGAAGTTTATATATTTACTGTTAGTTAAGAAATGCTATGTAGTTATTTAAGTATTTGTTGCAGTTCGTTTTGACAGTATGTCTTATGTCGCATGGTATAATGACTGAATGTTTTGGAAAGGACAGCTAGAGTACATACATATTGAGTACACGTTTCATTACCTGTTAATTCGAAATTCACTACTTTTCAGCATAATATGCGTTTCTTCTTTCAGCTTAATAATCCATTTTGTATTTTTCCAGGAGAAGCTATTCATGAAATTAATGTGCTATAAGCAGTTAGTCATTAAACCTGTTCTAGTACTTGCATTTTTTTACCCATTTGTGTGTGTCATTCATGAATGTGATCACATATACTCCACTTGTTTCATAACCTTGCTACAGCTGACTCATGACGAATGACGTTACCTATCCTCATTTGCAGCAATAAGTCAAAAGCAAATATTTTCATGCCCCAGCAATTAATTATCGATCCCAACGTAATGCATTGCTAGCACAAAAAAATGTACTACCAGTCCCAAATAATGCTTCCAGTTTAAGAGAGTTCTGAGTAATACGGAATGATGTTTTCTAACCACAGACCTTGAGTAATAGTTACAGTGTGTTACATAAAATATGTCCTATGTCACTTGATTGGTGAGTTCTGAGTAATACTGAATGATGTTTTGTAGCAATGTATAAATGCTATGCCAATAATTTCTGTAAATAATATTTTTGTTATACTCTGAGTAATACGGAATGATGTTTTCTAACCACAGACCTTGAGTAATAGTTACAGTGTGTTACATAAAATATGTCCTATGTCACTTGATTGGTGAGTTCTGAGTAATACTGAATGATGTTTTGTAACAATGTATAAATGCTATGCCAATAATTTCTGTAAATAATATTTTTGTTATACTCTATAAATGCTATGCCAATAATTAACTCTCATTTTGATGATGACTTCTGAATAATACTGAATAATGTTTTATAAAAATATATGAATACTTTGTAACTGGCCAATGAGTGCCAATAATTACCGCAATCAGATGAGTGATGAAAAATGTTTTGTAATATTCAATACTTGCTATATGTTTAGTAACTGGCCAATGAATGCCACTGTTTCTTATATTTTAAATTTGTCTTATGTCACTTACATGCTATTATATATGAATACCAGTAGCTTGATGCTACACTCCTTAGCTCCTGTTTTGAATAATGACTTCTGAATAATGCATAAGTTTGTAACTGGCCAATGAGTGCCAATAATTATTTTAAATATGTCGTATGTCACTTGAATGATGAAAAATGTTTTGTAATATTCAATACTTGCTATATGTTTAGTAACTGGCCAATGAATGCCACTGTTTCTTATATTTTAAATTTGTATTATGCCACTTACATGCTATTATATATGAACACCAGTAGCTTGATGCTACACTCATTAGCTCCTGTTTTGAATGATGACTTCTGATGGTTTGTAACTGGCCAATGAGTGCCAATGATTACTATAACTAGATGAATTATGTAAATGGTATGCCATTAATTAACTCTTGCTTTGAATGATCACTTTTGAATAATGCATAAAAATGGTTTGTAACTGGCCAATGAGTGCCAATGTTCACTGTAATCAGATGACTTATGAATATTATTCTGTAATACTTCATACATAGTACAGAAATGTTTAGTAACTAGGCAATGAGTGCCACCAATTACTCAAATCGGTTGATAGACTAGTGTAATTCTCAATGATGACTAGCATAAGACTTAATGTCCTTCACCTTCTGACCTAATTACCAGAAATAACTGCAATATCCGTTTGTCCTGTCCATCCTTATGATCATGGAGCACCATATTCGGTTTTTGCACTAATTCTACGTTGGTGAAAGAGTGTGGTGTTGACACATCATGCTGTCCACCACCTTGAACAATGGAGATGTTATTATGGTCCCACTGTTTGGTGTACCTAATGTACTACCAAAATGATAACATTGAATATTAATACGACATTTCAGTCTCTTGGCTACACTGATTAATACTTCAGGGAAGAGAACTTCAGATTGTCTCACTTGGTGTTGTGCTTCTGTAGAAAGATATGGACTTTCAGTGCAGCTACGTGCAACCTACTGTGCTACAACCATGATGCAATCCTTCCCTTTTCTATCCTAGTTCTTGTAAAATGGTAAAAGAATACTACAGTGCGTATGCACTGTATGTCATTTATTAATATGTTTTGTACTCATTGCGTATACATTTTGTCATTGCTAGATATGTTCTGTACTACAGTGCGTATGCACTTTATGTCATTTGTTAATATGTTTTGTACTCATTGCGTATACATTTTGTAATTTCTTGATATGTTCTGTACTCAGTGCATGTGCACTCTATTTCATTTCATGTTCTGCACTTATATATTTGTATATACTCTGTGACTGTAAACTTCACTCACCATCGCTGCCAAATTTTTGACCCCCCAGTGGAGGGTTATGTAAGAGGTCCAAGCAGATGTAATTTTATACAAGAGGTCCGAGCAGATGTAATACAGATGTAATTTTATGTAAGAGGTCCGAGCAGATGTAATTTCGATGTATTGCTCATGCGCTGCCTGCGATATGCAAGGTATAAGAGAATCGCTGACCAGAGAGCAGTGCTGACTCAGTAGGAACTGTGTAGCTGTAGCAGTAAGTTGTTGCTAGTCTGTGTTTGGTCTGGAGTCTGCTCTGGTCTGGTATAGTGTATCATGTTGGCTGGGCCGGTCGCAGTGCAGCGGTGCCGGAGCCTGAGTATTATTGTTAAGGTAAAAAGCAGCCTCGCGCATATCTAGTAATGTTATGTGAACTCCCATGTAAATGTTTTAAAAATGTCCTAATAATAATTTTTGCCATATAAAGTAATTTCCAACAAGCATTCATTTCAGTTTAAAGAATTTACTAATTTCTCCAATCCATGATCATTCCGATTGTTGCAAAAGAAAAATCAGTTGCTTCCTTTCATAAATGACAAATCTATCGGCCAGCATTACACAGAGCTGTCCCACAAAAAGTTATTGTAAGAGCAGATAGTTGGCGACTTTATTGAGGTAAGAATTTTTGCTTTTTATTTAGAATGATCTTACAGGGCCATGACGCAGCACTGCTGTCGTCCAAAATTTACCAGGTTACTGAATTTATTTTTTATTACGAGGTTTAGGAATTTTTCTGTTTCGAGCTTACATTAAATGAGAAAAGAATTTTGTGGGTACATTAAATGGGAAACAAATTTTGTGTGGAGGTTAGATGTGAATGAATTTCTGTAGGGAGGTTATAAATGGGAACCAATTTTGTACTGAGGTTACACAAAAATTAGAATTATTATTATTATTAATAGATTAATAAAATTTTGTGGGAAGGTTACAAGTTTCAAAAATATATTAAGCTCTCTCTCTCTTTGTATTTTTTTAAAATTAAGTGCTGTTGTAATGTTTCAAATGGGCACGTGTCACTGTCTGCACCTGATAGGTGGCGTAACTCGTATAGTTTTCGTGGCAACAATGTAAAGCCACTAGGCCGATCAGTCTGATGTTGTTTCCCCCCCCCCCCCTCGCCCCCCCCCCAACACATACTTTTATAAGGCCCTCCAAATCCTAGAACACCACATGCTCTGCCTTGCCTTCCGTATCCTATCCACCTTCCTTCCCCCACACAACTATGTATGACCTCATCCCCTTCCCCCATGTCCTCCTTTTCCTCCAACATCTCCATATCCTTTACACTGTCTGCAGTCTTGATCCCTTCCACCCCTTGGTTTCCTCCTTCCTCTCCATCCCCCACCTGTTGCCACACCTCTATCGCTGTATCCCTCCCTCTCTCCACCTCCACACCCTTCATCTCCTTCTTCAGGGCAATTTCCAGCACCTACCCCTCCCGAATGTTGAAGTTCACTGTGACATCTACCCTTCCTACCAACTGTAGCCTGGCCTTGTTCCCCCCCCCCCCTCCACAGGACCCCTCTTTTCCTCTCTCCTCCTTCTCCCAGGGTGGATCTTCCTCCTTCCCCCTCCCCTTGAGTCCCTGCACCCCGTTCTCAGCTGTTTTCCTCTCCCATCCCTTCCCTCTGCAGCGCCCCTTTGGCTCGCTCCCCACTTCCCCCCCTTTCTCTCCCCTCCTCCTCACCTCATTTTCCCTTCTCCTTCGTTCCCCACCCCTGGCAGATTCTCCTAGGTTTTTATTCATCATCAAGTGTGTTGCATTAGTGTTGGGTCTGGTGCCTTTCTACAGTGTCATCAGTGGTGTGGTTTTAATTGTGTGCTCGTCCTGTAAAAAGTTCATGATTGTTCCATGCTACACCGTCCGTCATGTTGCTCTTTTTATCGTTCTACGACTTTTCATGCTCTGGCCATACTTTGCCAGGTACCTTTTAGTCCTTACAGTGTGTGTTTTTTCTTTTTACCATATTTTTTTAGATTTTTACCTCCGTTTTACAGTCGCCACTTTTTGTATGCTTTCTTCTCTTATGTTCCGCCTTTTTTGTTCCTATGTTCCGCCATGTTTTCTCCTTTATATTGTGTTAAATGTCTTCCTGTCTATTTGTAATGTTTTTTGGCTGAAGAGCAGCGCCCCAGATGGGGAATTGGAAATACAATAAAGAAAATAAAAAAAAATCTGGTCTTGTTCCTGGCTGGGCACCCGTGGGAAAGGCTAGAACGTTTTATTTCACTTCTGACTTGAGCATAGCTGCTCTAAATTCTGACCATAGCTTTGTAGCAACGTAATTTCACGTAAGTAACATTTCTACATCATGTGAATTATTGTCTTGGTTAATGTGTTTTTGTCATACCTAATTTTACATTTATTATTTTATAGAATTTATCAAAATTTCATCCTTATGAGGACACCCCTAGTAGGTGTCGAAACCAGGGTCACTGTACCTACCAGTTACGTGCAACCGGCTGACTGTATAATCGTATGTTGAAATTGCAATTATTACTAATATTGTTATTCATAAATATATATTCAATTATAATTATGGTTTTTTTAGTGTTCCAGCAGCGCATCTTGCCCCTCATCCTGTAGAAGCAGAGCTGCTGTTGGAAGACACTCACATACTATTGGCCGCAGTGCCTCGGCAACAGCAGCCCAACGATAGTCTTCCTCATTTACTGGACCTGGTGTTGTCTGACTGCACTGCATTGACACTACAGCTACAGCAGCAGCAGCTGCCACCATTGGAACTACCTCAGCTCTCGGAACCGCAGGGAAGCCCCTCAAGAGCACTTCTCTTTGCCAGCACTTATAACGTGACAGTGAGTGGATCTAAAAATGGTGCCGTGGATCTATCACCAGATAATGACTTTGCCATGGTGGCTGAAGTTGAAAAGGGCTATGGCGTCGGTACAAGAGTTTAGTATTCTTGGCACACGGTGGGAATATTTATGTAATGTGATGGCATGTATGAAGAATAAGATGACAGACCAGTACGATAGATCCCATACTCCAATATATGTTGCACTGTATGACCATTAAGTCTCAGTAGTTCATGGCGAGACAGTGCTAGAATTATCTTCTTATTGGAAATGGCTATATATTTAAAACATTCAAATGTTGTGAATTTAGAAGATTGTACTTTGCATTATCAGTCGCCACAAAAGATTATGCCACTGGTGCTCCTGCGTAAGAGCGGCTTACTATGAGTTTGTTGAGGGAGCAAAAATAGGGAAGCGAAGTCGAGTGGAGCAGTGTAACAATTCCTGCATTCCCCGTGTACCAAAACGTGTAAGTGTAGAACGTGTCAAGCTTCTACAGGCTGAGTTCACTGAAGAAATTGGTATGTGCCTATCGACCCACACACAGTGTCCTATCCAATTACCTATATAAAATACATAGCTTCCTGCCGGTGACTAGCGCGCTCATGTATCGCTGCCACCACCGCTACCACTGCCACCACATCCGATGCCACCACCGGCGTTACCTTCAACATCGCAGCCAGTACCAACAACGCCATGATGCCACTGCATCGAACCCTTGTGGATGGGTGTCCGATACAGACATACACTAAGGTGACAAAAATCTTGGAATAGCGATATGCACATATACAGGTGGCGGTAGCGTCGCCTACACAAGGTATAAAAGGGCAGTGCATTGGCGGAACTGTCATTCATAGTCACGTGATTCATGTGAAAAGGTTCCCCACGTGATTATGGCCACACGACGAGAATTTACAGACTTT
Organism: Schistocerca nitens; assembly: GCF_023898315.1. NCBI lineage: Eukaryota > Metazoa > Arthropoda > Insecta > Orthoptera > Acrididae > Schistocerca > Schistocerca nitens. The sequence continues at coordinate 16,386,193 of NC_064619.1, forward strand.
AAACGACAGTTAGTTGCAAAGGTACACTACTAGCCATTGAAGTTGCTACACCACGAAGATGACGTGCTACAGACGCGAAATTTAACCGTCAGGAAGAAGGTACTGCGATATGCTAATGATAAGCTTTTCAAAGCATTACACAAGGTTGACGCCGGTGGCGACACCTACAACGTGCTGACATTGCATGGGGGCTTAATTCTATGAAATGCAAATAATTTTAATTTTTGCTTTAGTAGCTGTCTGTCCGTTTACGAAGTCTCGTAACGGTTGGCCCTGACTAGTATTATTACGCTATCTGACTGCATAGAACAACAACAAGGAATGAAATGGAAATTTTCATTAACACAATTAATTAATTAATTAATTAAGTCCCCAGCAACTATAAAACCTACGAAACCAAAGCACAAGTATCACTGTTCTGTGTGTGGGAGTGTGACTCAACGTACACATCTGGCACGGTTCTTCTTCAAAAGACAAGAATTTCAAATACCATTTATACTGAATTAATTAAAGAAAATACAAATACCATAATTACTCAAGAGAACCACAATTACACTCTAATCCAAGAACACAAGCCAGATGCTTTGTTGACTGAACCTGTAATGACACATTATTTAAAACATGGAAATAATGAAAAATAAATCAAGTTTCGTTACCTTCATATATTGACCAAAATCACTCTCATAATTACAATATATCTCCACACCGACTCGCTATTACCACATCTCAACAAGAACCTTTCAGCATCACATCTCAGCAAGCACTCCCTACTAGCACATCTGAACACGAACTGACTACCACGAGTCCTCGACAAGCACTGCCCTCTAGCACATCTCAATAATGACTGTGCCAGTGGAGGCGGCGGAACAATGCTCTCTAGCGATCTCTGGCGCTGTGGCTCAGTGTAGCCACCTTTCATATGCCCTTCCTCCACGGCTAGAATTTGATGGTATTTTTGCCAGCATTGGTGGTGAAAATACCACCAAATTCGTCAAAAAAATATAGACAAAAATAAAAGATAATATTAATACGTAAATATCATATAACTAGATAAAATTTTGGCTTTGCACTGACCTTTCAATAACATATTATATAGAATACAGTAAGCAATACAAATTCTTTCATACATGTGACTTTACATAACAGTTTATACAAGTATTATGTGGTTAAACAGTTCAATCAATAGCGTCAGCAATGACGAATATGTGCAGGTAAGAGTCTCATAACTTTCCACAAACAGTAATACACAATAAATCAGTTTATACAAATATTCACATAAACGCTTTCCATAGCCCAAGAATAAGCAGTTGACAGTTCCAGCAGTAGCACCCAGCAATGGTCAACAGGTGCAAATACCAATAAGTAACATTTTTTCAATAGAAGCAGTCCATCAGTGGCACCCGCTATGTTGAGCAGGTGCAGACACCAACAAGTAACACCATTTCAGTAGAAGCAGTCCATTAGTGGCACCAGCAATGTTGAACAGGTGCACACAGCAACAGGTGACTTCATTTCAGTGGAAGCAATCCATCAGTGGCACCAGCAATGTTGATCAGGTGCACACAGCAACAGGTGACTTCATTTCAGTAGAAGCAATCCATCAGTGGCACCCAGCAATGTTGAGTAGGTGCAGACATCAACAGGTGACATCTTTTCAGTAGAAGCAGTCCATCAGTGGCACCCAGCAATGTTGAGCAGGTACACACAGCAACAGGTGACATCTTTTCAGTAGAAACAGTCCATCAGTGGTACCCAGCAATGTTGAGTAGGTACACACAGCAACAGGTGACATCTTTTCAGTAGAAACAGTCCATCAGTGGTACCCAGCAATGTTGAGTAGGTACACACAGCAACAAGTCACATTTCTCAGCAGAAGCAGTTCCATAAAATACACTGTCACTGATCACACTGTTCATCAGAGTTTATAAGCAGAAATTAAACATGTCCTAGTGACACCAATATTGTAGAAAAGGTACAAGTAACAGTCCATAATTTTTTTTACAATCACTGATCACAGAGTTCATCAGCAGAAATTAAACATATCCTTGTAGCACCAATCATGTAGGAAAGGTGCAAGTAACAGTCCATACTATTCACCATAACTACTGAGACAGTTCAGTCATGAACAATAGTTTGAATGCACATACAATTTCTTTAACAAAATATAATCAATGCTCTTACACTAAACATACAAATCATAATAAACACACAAATGATATCAGTTAATTGTCACATTAACTATTACAGTACATAATAACAGTTAACCTATAATATTTGTGGGTGTCAGTGCAAGCCACAACAAACAAGTGAAATAATATTTAGGAGATAGGTTGGGATCACTTCTCTGGGATTATAAAAGGAAAACACACAAAACACACTCACTCATCTTTCATCCACATTAGTGCTACTGTGTAATTGAATAGTGTTAACTGTGTAAATGCAATTCTGTCAAAATTTTATGTTCATCCTGTGTATCAAGTAGTAGTGGCAGCAATGTATAACAGTCAATAATAGTTAAGTCAACGTCATAGTCATCATGTCAAGACCAATGTTTGCCAAGCCAGATCAAAATGTACGGTTGCTGAACAACTGTCAGTGTACCAAGATATGCAAATGCTTCCTCTCTCAAAAAAAAAAGTATATACTGCTTGGCGATTTGACAAAGTGTGTGTGTAGGCAATCTTCTTTCTACTTGAGTGTTCTAGTCTGCCATCTTCATCCTCCTTGTTCCATATGGACCAACAAAAAAAAAAAAATATCCTCCTCAGTTACTTTACCTCTTATCCACCAAAACTCCAATAATCATCACTTAACTTCAATAATACCTCATTTACCTTACCTCTTGTCCACAAAACTCGAATAATCATCAACTTCACATAATCTCAATACCTCAATAATACGTCTATACATATAAACCTCAGCACCAATATCATTTCACTTCCATAACAACTCTTTCCTCTAGTCAGTCTCCTCGAACAAGTACAGACAAAATCCTAGTGCAACTTCAATTCAGCATCCCATGCAATCCGAAGACACAGTGTCCACACACAACCTCTGTGTAATCCATCTGACCCAAATTTTCTACTCATTATAAATTATAAGATACATTTTGGTTCCTTGTCCATCATTAAATAAAAGAAATGCATACATGACCTCTAACAGACTTAGTTCGAATAACTCTCAGTAATTAAGTACGATTACGGAGTGTGAATGATCATAATATTTCACAGTGTGTACACCACTTCAAGAATCATAGCAGAAGCAAACATGTGGAGTATTTTTTGTGTCAAGTGGCACTTCCTATTTCAATTGCTCACGGAAAACGCAGTGTAATAACTGTCAATGGTCTAAACCTAGTTTTGGTATGTCATGTCGTTAGCTTCCTTCCTATTAGCATACATTTATACAGCTTTCATAAAACCTCCAGCTCATGTGACTTCTATGAAGTTTCTTGTACTAATGTCGTTTATGTCGAATTACTGCAGTTCATTTTCTTATCTTAAAAATATAAGGCACTGAGCGTAAGCAAAACATGCAATAGCGAGTAAATATACCAGTAGAGAACAGAATGTCAACAAGTGGATGCAGCACAATTCTTACAACGAGGCTCTGCCAAGCGAACAATCTATAATTAATACCACAGTGTAACCTAAACTCTATGTTCGTACACAGTATATCAGCATTTCTATATACTAAATTGAAGAGTAGTTATGACAACAAAACAGAAATGTGTAAATATGCAATCCATACGCACAGCAGCAAACATGCCTTACACAATAAACAGGTCATTAGCATCACATCGACATAAGCAAATAAATGTTCATATGTAATCTTAATAAGTACACATGAAGGCGCAAGCAGATAAATCACAAAGTATAACTTACATATCTAACCACATCAGCACAATTAATCAGGTGACAATTATAATTTAAATAAATAAGCACAGCAGGCACATAATAGAAAAATATGACATCAGTGAAAAAGCATAGCAGCCAAGCGATGCATAATATATACAAATAACAACCCTGTTCATTAGTCAATCATTGTCAAAATCAGTTAATGTGCGCAAGCACGTCGCTTCACAAGTAAATTCATAGAACATGAAATTAGCACAAAGTATGAATCACGTAATCGCAAGCAGCAAATTACGTCTAAAGTACGTACCTAAGTGGAATTATGTTACCTGAAAAATAAACTCAATTAACCGTTACCTTTTTAGTTTATTACTTTCTTCTTCGCAATTACATTCTTCCTGAAAATTTTCTCCAAAGCAAGTCGTCTTAACGTCGGACACGCACAGAATTTACCTGAAGGTCTTAAATACTTTATACACCGTATCCTGAAAAATACTGAACGTTAATAACATAATTTTTGAAGTCCTTATAGCTTTATACTGAATTTAGTCGGAGAAATTAGACTGTGTATTTGTTTACGTCTGTCAGTGCATTCGCACTGAGCGCTCGATCAGCTGTAGGCGCGTGACGTAGAAAGTGATTGTTTGCGGTCAACGACAGCCTTGTGCGGCGCGCAGACTGACTGTTGCTTTGAGTATGTGCCGCCGCCAAAACACAGCGCGGTATCCTTGTACTCTCTTCGTGTTTACATGTAGCTGTTGGTTTCTCAAAAGTATGTCATTCCACAAAAATTTTTACATTCGATATATGATGTATTCCCTTAGAGCGCCGAGATTTAAGAGTTTCTACTTCAACAGTGTTATCATGAATAATTTTGCGAACTCTATATGGACCGTTATAAAGCAGAAAAAATTTGCGACACAAGCCTTTTCCTTTATGAGATAAACGGTGGGACTTAATTAACACCTTCTGGCCAACTGACAAGATTTTTAAACGACCAGGACGTTTAGCTGATTTCTCTCTTCTAGCAGCCGCAGATGCAATATTTTGTAGAGCCAGGTTGACAACTTCAGAATGTCGCAGTTTCCGTGAAGGCGGAAAAGGAACGATTTCAGAAATGCGATTTGTTGGTACTTTATTTTTTAATATCAATAGAGGCGGTAAAGAAGTTGAGTCATTAGGAAGTTCATTCAGAATGTTTTGAAAAATATGAAGATACTGATCCCAAGTTCTGTGATTCTGATGACAATAAAGACGGCACAATTTATTGATTTCCTTCATCCATCTCTCTGAAGCATTAGACTGAGGGTGAAAAAGTGAAATGAAGATTGGTTTAATTTTCCGACGCCGTAGAGTACGAAGCCAAATTTTAGAGCGAAACTGTGATCCATTATCTGATATAACCTTATCAACATGACCAACTTCTTTAAGAAAATGTTTGATGAAAGCATTAGATACTGAACGAGCTGTTGCTTTGCGTAAAGGTGTAAAACACATATATTTTGATGTCAATTCCACTGCTACGAAAATGTACGCAAAACCATTAGTAGAACGAACCACTGGACCGAACAAATCAACTGCAGCCATCTCCCTTAATTTCGCTGGAATGATAGGAAACAACGGTGCTCTGTGAGAAACAGTTGGCGGTTTAGCCTTTTGACATAATTTGCATTTGGCTAGAACAGATCGAATACGTTTTTCCATATTACTGAAGTAACAATTTTCTCGTAATTTATGAAAGCATTTTCTGGGACCAAAGTGCGCATAACTGAAATGTGTAAACGAGGTGTGGCCAAATCAACCAATCCAACAAAGCGTCTAAGAAAATTACAAACACCAAGGAAACTACGAACATCACGTTTTGTGGAAGGAACAGCATAATTACGAATAGCGTCTAATTTCTCTGGATCGGGAAGAATACCTTCTGTAGAAATAATGTGACCGAGAAATTTCACCTGAGAACGACCAAATTCAGATTTTTCCAAGTACACAGTAATGCCAACTCTTGCAAAAATACGTAATAATGAATCCAAAATTTTGTTGTGCTCACTCCATGAACGTTTAGCAATAAGAATATCGTCAACATATGAAGTAATATTGTCACGAAGAGAAACAGGTAAAATTTCATTTAACCTACGAATGAATGCTGCAGAAAATATAGTAAGTCCAAATGGTAATTTCCAAAGTCACTTTTGGGTAAAACAGTCAAATCCGGTTAATCTTTACCTACTGTCTAGATAGATGGATAGTAGAAGAGTTGTTTTTTATAGATGCAAAGAATAGTGAAAGAGTAGGCAGCGGTGCAGAAAACTAAAATGGAAATGGCACCACTACAGCTCGGGGCCCTGTGATCGCTACGGCACATATTCACTTAGTGTAGTGAATCCCCTGAGGACATTAATAGCTGCACATAAATTTCAGTTTGTGACTCAGTGGCAAATCTGGTGGGAGAGCATACATAAATTGATCTAACCATGCACATGGATGTATGTCATTCTTAGAATTGCGGAAGATCTTAAATTTCCGAACAGTCAAAAAGTGTTTATAGTCAAAGTTTTCGCCTCGTGGCGACAAAGACCTACCGCGTCTGTCCCAGTTTGAATGTCGATTATTGTCAAGTTCGCGCGCCTGACGCTCTCTTGTTGCATCCCGTAAATGAAACAAATTATTTTCTTCAAACCCCTCTGCTATCTGTGATTCCAAATTTCTTTTGCTGTCTTTTCCTACAATTTCCCCTTCAATTTGTTTGACTTGCTTTCGTAATGCCTCAACTTCCCTTTTAACACGTTCATTAAATTTTCCCTGATTTTCAACATGCTTATTTATGTTCTGGTACTCTTCGGTTTCTGCAAATGGTAATGGAGCTGTATCATCCGACTCTCTGTCCCCATGTAAACTAAGATTTGTCAATTTATCTGAAATCTCCTCAACTCTTTCCGATAAGTCACCTATTTTTTCTTTCTGTTTATTGACGTCTTCCGTAAGTGTCGCGACTCGGGTTTCAGTGTTGACACATTTGGTAGTTAACTGTTCATATTGTTGTGTTAGGTTATTTAATCTGTCATTTGGTACGGATTCCTCGATTCTCTCAAATATTTCTTCCTTATCGTGTGCACGTTGTAAATTTAACTCTGAAAATTTCTGCACTATCACGCGATCTCTTTCCTCCTGTTCTCTATCCTGTTCCCTTTGTCTAATCTCTACTGCAATTAATCTATTATTGTGAGCATTCAAAATCGGTTGTACTTCTTCTCTAATTTCTTTCTTTAATTCATCTTTCATGTTTTTGAAACATGTCCCTAGTCGTGAATCTAACCGTGTTTCCATTGTTTCCATCTGTGTTTTTAATTCAGATCTAAACTGTGTTTCCATTGTTCCCATATCATTTTTTAATTCAGATCCCAAAGTTCCCATCCGTGTTTCCATTCGTGTTTCCATTGTTCCCATCTGTGTTTTTAATTCAGATCCCAAATTTAATATTATACCCATCAACTGCTCCATTTGATCTGGTTCGAAATTCTTTTCGCCCCTATCATTTCTCGCAAAACCAGTTTCCTTCGTCATAGCTGTATAGCCATCTGTGTTCGATACTATTCCAGAATCTTCTGTCGTTAGTCTCGAATTCTGAAAATTTTCTAATTGTGAAAAGTTTTGAATTGGTTCCGTACTATTTTCCCGACTTATTACATTGTTTTCCACTTCATTATTCAACATACTGTTCTCTTGTGTTGGCGAGTTCGCCATGTCAACAATTTCATCATTCTCACTATTCATCATTTTTGTCTTTTTCATTGATCGCGTAATCATTTACAAAACAAACAAAACTCGTCACTGTACGAAAATTACACACAATGACTCTTTATCATCAACAATACCATTCACTCGAAATGTTTCCCTCAAACACGATTAACGAACAATTGAAATAATTGCACTAAATCGTCAAACGCGTATACAAGACAACAAATCAAATTCAGAGAAAAAATACCATTATAAGAATGACAATTACCAAATCTACACATGCAAAACAGACTATAATTACTAAACTACAAGTTACTACAACAATGCTACTGTCTACTATTTTTACAATCAGAAGATTCCAAGGGACGATCCTGGCAGGGTCGCCACGTGCATGGGGGCTTAATTCTATGAAATGCAAATAATTTTAATTTTTGCTTTAGTAGCTGTCTGTCCGTTTACGAAGTCTCGTAACGGTTGGCCCTGACTAGTATTATTACGCTATCTGACTGCATAGAACAACAACAAGGAATGAAATGGAAATTTTCATTAACACAATTAATTAATTAATTAATTAAGTCCCCAGCAACTATAAAACCTACGAAACCAAAGCACAAGTATCACTGTTCTGTGTGTGGGAGTGTGACTCAACGTACACATCTGGCACGGTTCTTCTTCAAAAGACAAGAATTTCAAATACCATTTATACTGAATTAATTAAAGAAAATACAAATACCATAATTACTCAAGAGAACCACAATTACACTCTAATCCAAGAACACAAGCCAGATGCTTTGTTGACTGAACCTGTAATGACACATTATTTAAAACATGGAAATAATGAAAAATAAATAAAGTTTCGTTACCTTCATATATTGACCAAAATCACTCTCATAATTACAATATATCTCCACACCGACTCGCTATTACCACATCTCAACAAGAACCTTTCAGCATCACATCTCAGCAAGCACTCCCTACTAGCACATCTGAACACGAACTGACTACCACGAGTCCTCGACAAGCACTGCCCTCTAGCACATCTCAATAATGACTGTGCCAGTGGAGGCGGCGGAACAATGCTCTCTAGCGATCTCTGGCGCTGTGGCTCAGTGTAGCCACCTTTCAACATGAGCAAAGTTTCCAACCGATTTCTCACACACAAACAGCAGCTGACCGGCGTTGCCGGGTGAAACATTGTTGTGATGCCTCGGGTAAGGAGGAGAAATGCGCATCATCACGTTTCCGACTTTGATAAAGGTCGGATTGTAGCCTATCGCAATTGCGGTTTATCGTAATGCGACATTGCTGCTCACGTTGGTCGAGATCCAATGACTGTTAGCAGAATATGGAATCGGTGGGTTCAGGAAGGTAATACGGAACGCCGTGCTGGATCCCAACGGCCTCATATCACTAGGAGTCCAGATGACAGGCATCTTATCCACATGGCTGTAACGGATCGTACAGCCACGTCTCGATCCCTTTGCAGTATAACGTTTGCAATATAACAACCATCTGCACGAACAGTTCGACGACGTTTGCAGCAGCATGGACTATTAACTCGGAAACCATGGCTGCAGCTACCCTTGACGCTGCATCACAGGCATGAGCACCTGTGATGGTGTCGCATCTCGTGGTCGTGCGGTAGTGTTCTCGCTTCCCACGCCCGGGTTCCCGGGTTCGATTCCCGGCGGGGTCAGGGATTTTCTCTGCCTCGTGATGGCTGGGTGTTGTGTGCTGTCCTTAGGTTAGTTAGGTTTAAGTAGTTCTAAGTTCTAGGGGACTTATGACCACAGCAGTTGAGTCCCATAGTGCTCAGAGCCATTTGAACCATTTGTGATGGTGTACTCAACCACGAACCTGGGTGCACGAATGGCAAAACGTCATTTTTTTGGATGAATACTGTTTCTGTTTACAGCATCATGATGGTCGCATCCGTGTTTGGCGACATCGCGGTGAACGCACATTGGAAGCGTGTATTCGTCATCGCCATACTGGCGTATCACCCGGCTCGATGGTATGGGGTGCCATCGCTTATACGTTTCCGTCACCTCTTGTTCTCATTGACGGCACTTTGAACAGTGGACGTTACATTTCAGATGTGTTACGACCCCTTCATTCGATCCCTGCGAAACCCTACATTTCAGCAGGATAACGCACGACCACATGTTGCATGTCCTGTACGGGTCTTTCTGGATACAGAAAATGTTCGGTCACTACTCTCGGTGTTGAAGCTGCATGAGCAGCTGTACCTGTACATTCCATCCAAGCTCTGTTTGACTCAATGCCCAGGCGTATGAAGGCCGTTAGTACGGCCAGAGGTGGTTGTTCTGGGTAGTGATTTCTCAGGATAAATCCGCGGCCTGCTTCGATGACTTCCGATTCCAGCTGCTAAAGGTGACGGCTGGGTTCGAATATGGCGCCGACCCCACAAAGCCATGGACCCAGGTTGTCAACAAGTCACCGTGTAAGCTGGTGTTGATTCCACAATTGAGTGGACTGCAATTACATAGAACTGACTGGGTGTTCTGGTCCAACTGAACCGATCATTGAGTGGAAATGGTTACCTTCGGCTACTTGGAGACTATCTGCAGCCGTTCATCGATTTCACGTTCTCAAACAACGACGGAATTTTTATGGATGGCGATGCCCCATGTCACCGGGCTACAATTGCTCACAATTGGTTTGAAGAACATTCTGAACAATCGAGCGAATGATTTCACCACCCACATCGCCCGACATGAGTCCCATCGAACATTTATGGGACATAATCGGAAGGTCAGTTCATGCACTAAATCCTGCGCTTGGAAACACTTCCGCAATTATGGACGGCTATAGAGGCAGGATGGCTCAATATTTCTGCAGCGGACGTCAAATGTCTTGTTGAGTCCATGCCACGTTCAGCTACTATACTACGCCGGACAAAAGGAGGTCTGCTTGATATCAGGAGATATCCCTTGACTTCTGTCACCTCAGCGTACATTAAAAGTCACAGGTTCGCAGCTTTTTGGGGCCCTGTCAGTTGCCACAGATGGTGCACGCATCTTTGTAGCGAGTGAGCGGAACAACACACAGCTGCCTCATTGAAGTATGAAATAAGAGTTCGTGAAACGCTGTGGCGTAGGCGATAGCATCCTAAACATTACCATATACTTGCTAAACCGCCATGTCTGTACTGATATTATCTTTTTTAAAAAAAATACATTGAGTAGAAAAAATTATTTATTATTTTCCTTTTTACAGCCAATACAGTGAAGTGTAATAGGAGCAGGCCCATCAAACTGGTATCATATATCCCCATCATACCGTTATAGCAGTTTTTATACATAGACAGGAGCACATCATTTTTAAACACTCACAGCACTTAGCTAAATCTGTTTGAAATATCGCATAGCAAAGGTATAAGCTGTGTAGCAAACGAGTAATAGTTACAGCACTCATCACTGAGTCTCCTATAACCGTTCAAAAACACTTTACAAATATTTCTTGATTTCAGTCATTCGAACATGTAATAGGCTATACTAACACAATCATTGTCATCTTGGAAGCCACAGTCCTCCAGTTAGGTCTTTGTGATATATTTGCAAATATCCAGAATGTCTGGGTTGAGATGTTTTCTCAAATACGCCGAAGTTGTACGGTCACTGTTCTCCCTTAATAGCAGATAATGGCCGACGCATCAGTGGGCATCACTTGCAGTGTGTTCTGCTCTCACATGAATATACGGCGAGCGCCGACACTCCACAAATGATAATAATCTTGTTTATTCTGACGATGAACTGGAAGGAGAGGCCAGTGTTCGGTTTTTATACTGTTGTAAGCGTATTGTCATATCGCTGGCTTAGTTATGGAGTATCTTTGCGGGCAGCGCGTTTGCAGAGTAGAGCAGGGAACACGGAACTGTTGTGTTGTGGGTAGCTCTGCATGTGAGAGGCATTGTTATTACGGAAGTGCAGGTGTTACTACAAGTGCTATTACAGTAAGGTGATGAAATATGGAAGCGATTCAGAGGAAAGTGTGTAATGATATAATTAAAAATTAGCAGTGCCGCCGATAACGTTGCGTGTCGCACAGCATCAATCATCTGCGCCGTGTTCGGTCTCTCAGAATGAACTAATGTGAATCAGTAAAAATTAGTTACCATAAAAGAGTGCAATCAAGTGCCAGTGTCTTGTAGCGAACGTGAGAACGTGCAGGTCATCGCGTTTCCGCATCATCAACAATCAGCCACGCCGCGACGGTTACCCGCACGCTCGTGCAATTGTAAACTGTGAACTGTAATATAATTTTATGAGCAGTGTTATATCATTACTACTGTCAAGGACGCCTGGTACCAAAAGAAATCTGCATATTCGTGGCGAGCGTAAGAACTTTCGTTCGATCATTCGGCTTCCGCATCATCAACAATCATCCGCGCCGTGATCGGTTACGCGTACGCTCGTCCAAGTGATATTGTGGACAGATAATTATCTAGAATTTTGCATAAACACTTCAGACTTAGGGTGTAAACAGTGCAACCTGTGATTTTCATATCGTCTCAGAATGTAGATGTTCATACCAGACGTAGGACAGTGTTGTGTTTGACGTTGAGTGGCTCCCCTAACCTGCTTGCATTTTAGATACATAATTTCAGGCAGGTCGGTCTGCAGTGTAGAGCAGAACAATACGTCCGCCGTGGGTTTATCAGGTACGTGGTGTGGGCAGAGCGCACGATCAAGAAGCAGTATGCACTTATACCAATTTAGGGACCCCGCTATTTGTACCCCCAGGCGTGTTACATTGTGATATTTTTTTAAAAGTTACATACAGTATAGAAAATAACACAGGATAACACTGATTCTGCAACATGGGATTTATTAACCAGTTTCAGGTAATTTTGATGTGCTGAATACGAAAATAATAATATTTTTGTTCAAATGACTCTACTTTTTGAGACAAAGGCAATTCATTTATACTGGAAATTAAATTATAAAAAAGAAGAGAATAATCGTTAAAACATTTATTTTAAAGTTATCAGATGATTTCAAACAAACAAAGTGCTATAAATGATACAAAGGATAATAAAATTAATCTTGACAACAAAAACGCATCAACAAGATTTAAGAAAAACATTTTGTAAGGAATTTTCATCGATGTTTTTGGTCCGAGCAGTCTCTCTACAAGTTCCAGCAGTTTGGATTTCTGAAGGGTTCTGATACCGAGAAGGCTATTTACACCTACACTGAAAATGTACTTAATTCATTAAATAACAAATTACAAGCAGCAGCTATTTTCTGTGATTTTTCAAAGGCATTTACTTGTGTGAACCACAACATCCTTTTAAATAAATTAGAATTCTATGGTGTCACGGGCAGTGCTGCAAAATGGTTCAAGTCATACCTCGCTAACAGGAAACGAAGGGTGTCAGTGCAAGGGACTAGCGAATTAAGTCATCAGTCATCATCAGAATGGGAAGAAATTACATGTGGTGTCCCACAAGGATCCATCTTAGGGCCATTGCTTTTTCTTGTGTACATTAATGATCTCTCATTAGTTACACTGCCAGAAGCAGAGTTCGTTTTGTTTGCAGATGACACAAGTATTGCAATAAATAGTATGTCGAGTGTAGTTCTAGAAAGATCTACTAATGATATTTTCATGGATATTAATAAATGGTTTAAAGCCAACTCACTGACATAAACTTCGAAAAGACTCACTGTATGTAATTCAGAACCTGTAAGAGGTTTCCACCAAGCATATGCATAAAGTATGAAGAAGAGCAGATAGAAGAGGTTAACAGTCTTAAATTCTTGGGATTACAACTTGATAATAAATTCAATTGGGAGGAGCACACAACAGAACTGCAGAAACACCTTAACAAATCTGTATTTGCAATTCGAGTGTTAGCAAACATAGGCGACATAAAAATGAAAAAGCTTGCATACTTTGCCTACTTTCATTCCATAATGTCATATGGTATAATATTTTGGGGTAACTCTACAAGTCAAACAAAAGTTTTCAAGAGTCCAAAGGCATGTAATACGTGTCATTTGTGGAGTAAATTCACGGACGTCCTGTAGAAACCTCTTCAAAGAACTGGGTATACTAACTACTGCCTCTCAGTATATTTACTCCTTAATGAAATTTGTCCTAAATAATATATCTCTTTTTCCAACAAACAGCTCAGTTCACACATACGATACCAGGAACAAAAATGATCTGTCTTCTTCTTCATGTGCCGTCTCCTCTAAGAAGGTTGGCTGTCATCATGGCAATTTCTGATCTTGATTTGGCCGATCTAAGGAGTTCTGACGTTGAACAGTTGTACCAATTTTTTAGATTGTCAATCCAGGATGTCCGTCTTCTACCCCTCGTTCTCTTCCCACAAATTTTCCCTTCTAGTATTATTCGCAATATTTTGTAATTTACTCCCCTAATAACATGGCCTAAATATTGTAGCTTCCTTACTTTAATAGTTTTAATTAATTCTTTTTCCTTTCCCATTCTTCTTAGGACATCTTGATTAGTAATCCTCGACACCCAACTAATTCTAAGTATTCTTCTATATGCCCACAGTTCAAAAGCTTCTAAACTGTTCATGTCCTTCTTTTTCAATGTCCACGCTTCCATTCCGTATAATAATTTTGAGAATACATAGCATCTTAGCAACCTCATTTTTGTGTTTAAACTAATGTCTCTCGAACAGAATGCATTTTTCATCTTATTAAAGATACTTCTGGCCTGTCCTATTCTCGATTTAATTTCTTCTGAGCTTTCAATCTCCTCATTTACAATTGTTCCGAGATATTTAAATTTACGTACTTGATCGACTCTTTCCCTATTGCTTGTAAGATTTTCTTGTTGGTGTGTTTTAGATATCACCATGAACTTAGTCTTGCTTACGTTAAGAGTCAAGCCAAATTCTTCACTTTTTTCTGCGACTTTGTCAAGAAGTAATTGTAGATCTTTGAGGTTTCCAGCTAGTAGTACAGTGTCATCAGCAAACCTAACATTGTTAATGTTTAGCCCATTCACTTTAATGCCAGCTATTTCATCTGATAGAGCTGCCTGGATTATGTCTTCTGAATACATATTAAACAATAAGGGTGAGAGAACGCAACCTTGTCTCACACCCCTCTTTATTTCTATATCATTCGATAATTCATTTTCTACCTTCACGGTTGCGGTTTGATTGTAGTAGAGGTTGTATATAATGCGGATGTCTTTCTTATCAAGTGTTTTCTTTTCTAACAATTCTATGAGATGATCATGACGAACTTTGTCAAATGCTTTATTATAATCCAGAAAGCACACATATAGTGGCTGGTTAACCTCCATACATCGTTGCGCTAATATGTTAAAAGCAAACAATGCTTCTCTTGTACCGAGGGAACTTCTAAAACCGAATTGTGTTTCACTTATACCATCTTCTACTTTTTTGTATATTCGTTGGTGTATAACTTTTAGAAATATCTTTAAGGTGTGACTCATTAAGCTTATTGTACGGTGATCATTACAAGTTTTGGCATTAGCCTTTTTGGGTAATGTAACAAAGGTAGATGTCAACCAATCCCTAGGAATAATTCCCGAATTATAAATATCATTAAACAATTGTACAAATATATCTATATGGTCTATTCCTATGAGTTTCAGGATGTCATTTGGTATCTTATCCGGTCCAGGGGCTTTTCCTGTCTTCGATTTGTTGATAACATGTAATATTTCTTCTTTCGATATGCTTGGTCCTCGTTCTCCAATCATGTTATCATAAAATTTTTGATCTTTTCTTGTGTCTTCAAATAGTTCTTTGACATATTCTGTCCACCTGTCCAGTTTACCTTTAACATCAGGAATTATTTTGTCATTTTTATCTAACAATAAACTTGTACTTTTCTTTTTATTAAGTCCAGCTAAATCTTTAACTTTTTTGTGTAAGTTGAAACTATCATGTCTTGTTTCATAACTCTCAATTTCAGAGCATTGTTCCTTGTACCATTCTTCTTTTGCTCGCCGTGTTTCTTTTCGTATTTCTGCATGTAATCTTTTATACTCACTTTCATCTCTATTTTTAAGTATTCTTCTTTGTTCCATCAATTGTAATATCTTCTCTGTCATCCACTTCTTTTTCATGTTGTCGTGTTTGGTCACCATTATGTTTTTACATGCATTATTTAATGTGTCTTTTATAAGTTCCCATTTGCCATCAATATCTTCTGTTTGATTATTCTTTACCCTAACTAATTCCTTATTAATCTCTTCAGAAGTCTTTTGTTTAGTCAAGGGGTCTCTTAGAATAGTTGTATTTATATAGTCCTTCTTTTGTTTCTTTTGTATGGCTTTCAGTTTCACATGGAACTTTGCTACTAAAAGGTTATGATCAGAAAATATATCAGCTCCCGGATATGTTTTCACACCATGAATAGAATTTTTGTACCTCTTGTTTATAAGTATGAAATCAATTTGATTTCTGCAAACTTCTTCATTACAGTCTCTTGGTGATTTCCAAGTATAAAGTCTTCGTTTAGGGAGTTTAAAAAATGTGTTTGTAATAGACAGATTGTTTTCCTGGCAAAATTGTGACAGCAAATCTCCTCTTTCATTTCTTGTTCCTAAACCAAAAGGTCCAATAAGATCACCTTCACTTCCTTCACCTATTTTGGCATTAAAATCTCCCATGATGATAATAATGTCTCTGCTTTTTGAGGTTCCTATTGCTTGTGTTAATTCTTCATAAAATTTTCCTATTTCTTCTTGGTCTTTGTCGGCTGTTGGAGCATAGATTTGGATTAAATTAATATTTGTTTGTTTCGTTTGTAAATGTAGACTGATTACTCTATCTGAGATTGGTAAAATGCTTTTGACAGATTTACTAGCATACTCATCTAAAATTATTCCTACCCCATTCCTGTGCTGGCTATCAGAATTTCCCGAGTAATATACTTTCATGTTGTCAATGGTCATTTCTCCTGAGTCAGGCCATCTTGTTTCGCTTACACCCAAAATATTAATTTTTAGACGTTTCATTTCTTGTATAACATTATTTACTTTGCCTGGTTGGTATAATGATCTTACATTCCAAGTTGCTATTGTTGCATTATTTTTGTATTTACTTGTGGCATTGTTCAAGGCTCTCCCCCCCGGAGATCCGAGTGGGGGAGTTGAAACTCCGGATAATTTGACATTGAACTCTGCCATGATGAGTTTTCCTGGGGATATCCATTGGATCTTTAATGCTGTGGTTTCCCGTTGCCTTCAGCATCCTATGCCGTTGACCACCCTTGGTGATTCTTCCGTCTTTAGGAGTGATTTCTCGCTCCAAGGACAAGAGGGTGCCCTTGCTCTACCAGCTCATCCGCCCTCTAGAAGGTCGTTGACTTAGTAGAGGGTTCTCCTTATCCCGGGAGAAACTCGGTCGCCAGAGCCTCGTTAGCGTAGCAGGGGATACCACGTGCCGGAGAGGTTGACATTTGTGTGGGAGAGGCTATTGGTGACGCATCCCACACCTTACCCCCCCAATGATCTGTAAAAGGACTTAAAAGCACTTACTTTAGTTCAGAAAGGGGACCACTACTCAGGAACACTCATCTTCAATAATTTGCCAGCACACATAAAAAAATTAGTTACAAATAAAGATCAGTTTAAAAGGAGTCTGAAAGACTTACTAGTGGCCAACTCCATCTACCCCATTGACGAATTTTTTAATAGAAACAAATGATGTATTGTATATACTCATACCATTAGTATTGTTATTTCAGCTTTAAAAAAAATTGACATGTTCCACATCCACGAGGATCTCCTCAGCACGGATCTATGGAACGAAAAACCAATCTAATCTAGTCTTATGGCGATTCCAGCAGCCTTGATATCTTTCCTCCACAGTCTTGTTATCCTGGTGGAAAGCAAAAAATGCATTTTAGACCTCATTAGCTCCTAGTTTTTAGAAATTCTAGAGCATTTTGTCTAGTATTTCGGAATATTCTTCAGATTTGTGATTACCCGAAAAAATTTTGATAGCTGATACAAAGCTTGTCCATGCATCTATTTCAACTTGAGTCATGTGGTTTGTGAAAGCATCGTTGTTTATAAGATTACGGATTTATGGCCCATCAAAAGTTCTTGCTTTTAACTTTTCAATAATGATACCAAGAAATGATTAACATATATATTTGAAGCAATCGCCACCCCTATCTAAAGCTTTAAGAAACTGTTTTATAAGCCCAGGTGTAATACGTAGTGGCGGAAGCATGATATTTTCCCGACTGAGCAAGGGTTCATGAACGATGTTATCTTCTCCTACAGTCAGGTTCATTCTCGGCGGCCAGTCTTTCCTGCTCCAATGTTCATTTATCGCACGACTGTCCCACAGACAAAGAAAACAGGGATATTTAGTGTATCCACTTTGCTGACCCATTGAAAAATTCACCATTTTTAAATCTACACATATGACCACTGATGCTGATGAAATGAAATTGTCTCTAAAACAGCTTTAAAATTTTGATATTTTTCCTTAAGAGTAGTTGAATGAGCTATAGGGATCGAAGTTAATTTGTTTCTGTGTGCAGCAACACAAATTTAAAACTTGTTTATGAGCTGTTTAGGAAATTTCGCCAGTCTTTTGGTTGGTATAATGGAAGACATATTAAATTTAAAAGCCCAGAAACATCACTACAATATACAGTATTATTCATCTTGTTAAAATATGGGAGAATGTCGCACGCTCTAGTTCGATAGGATGTTATTGATACGCCAGGCTGAAGACAATGTTTTTCTTGTAGTCTTGACGCAAGTAGCTCAGCTGATTTCTTAGATAAATTTAAATCTCTACACAAGTCGCTTAGCTCGTCCTGATAAAAGCCTTGCAATGTAGAACTGTATTCTTCGCTTTATCTGGTTGTCTAACATTCGACATCATTTCAGTAACCGTCTGATAAGCAAGTAAATACCAGTATTGGCAAATCTTCACTATGGAAGATTGGTGGTTTAGTGGATTGTACGTTTGGGTAAACCCAAGAGTGCTTTTTATATCGATTTATACCTTCTACACTCACTGCACAGAAGAAGCAATCATCGAAGTGGTTTCTTGGCACTGTCAATGTCATCGGTATCCCAAATGGAATCCCTTTTCTTCCTCCATCACTCCAATATCGAAGTGACTCCAAGCAATTTTTATATACAAACATTGTGTGGGGCCCAACATGTATCTTGTTGTCCAAGTTGTTTTCCAAAGCCGGCCGAAGTGGCCGTGCGGTTAAAGGCGCTGCAGTCTGGAACCGCGAGACCGCTACGGTCGCAGGTTCGAATCCTGCCTCGGGGATGGATATTTGTGATGTCCTTAGGTTAGTTAGGTTTAACTAGTTCTAAGTTCTAGGGGACTACTGACCTCAGCAGTTGAGTCCCATAGTGCTCAGAGCCATTTGAACTATTTTTGTTTTCCAAAATATGCCTGATAGCTATGTTTTATAGAATTATTTATATTCCGTCGTTCCTTTTCTTGACAATATTCACCAAATATGTAGCAGGAATGGTCGAGGCTATTAACCCAAGACTTCCGTGAAGAACTCATACTTTCTGTAACAAAAACTCCCAACCAGGAGCCGGCCGGAGTGGCCATGCGGTTCTAAGCGCTACAGTCTGGAGCCGAGCGACCGCTACGGCCGCAGGTTCGAATCCTGCCTCAGGCATGGCTGTGTGTGATTTCCTTAGGTTAGTTAGCTTTAATTAGTTCCAAGTTCTAGGCGACTGATGACCTCAGAAGTTAAGTCACATAGTGCTCAGAGCCATTTGAACCCAAACAGGACAGTTTCATGAAGGATCTGACACAGTACCGCGTTTGCAGAAAAAACGGTAACAAATGAGTAATGCAAAAAGCTTACCTGCACATAATAAAAACGACTGAATGGCAAATAACAAAAGTTCACCTGTGAGATGGCTAATAGTCACGGCGCTGTCTGTGAGAAGCAGAGATGGTTAACATATTTGCCAAATGCGCATGAGCTGCCATCTGTCTGATTCCTGTCATAGTTACCAAGACAAAGGCACCAGGCCATGTTGAGTCACGCTGCGTAATCTATGTTTCCTGTTTTTTTGTTCCCGTGTGTAATCTATGTTAATAGTAGTTCACCAAGTCTTGAGACAACCAGGAAAGGGTGAAGATGTCGAGGTGCATAGCAGGTGATGTGAAGAAGCAGTCGTATGCTAGGTAACTATGTTGTTTACCTTTGGATGCAATTTAAACAGCACTGACTGTAAATGCGTCAATGTCGGTATGACATCGGATCGAGAATTCCGTCTGGTGGTTATGTTTGAAAATCCACCATTTTGTGATGCTAAAGAAATATTATTCACGGATGAATGGTATCAAGTACGTGACACGTCAGTACAGATTTCAACCTTCTTCACTCTCGGTATGTAATGCTGGGAGATTATACGATAACAGCAGATGACTTGCCTGGAACAATTAAAATATTTAACGACAGAGAGTGCATGCATCTGCAGGAAAAGACGTACAAGAATCTGGTGAACACAAGTTATTCTGTGAAGTAAGCTGTAGACTGTCGACTAAGGTGGCAATCATACCGATTTTACGAGACATTGTGGAGTAAACTGTTGGTGTTAGCTCACCTCTGAGCCCATTAGAAGAAACCATCCCTCAACTCTGTGAGTCATGTTGTGCAAGTATAGAAGTAGAAATGTATGAGCCAGATGTACCAAATATAGGCAGAGAACTGCGACCTCGTTTAAGTCTATTCATACATCCTGTAATATTTTGGTGTATATAAGTAAATGGTTAAGATTACATCTGCTAATGTGCTCTCTAAAATATCCTGTATGCCAGTGTGAGCACGTAGTTTATTCAACATCATGACGAAGTGGATGAAACATCCTCATTACACAAGTCTGATTGTAACCGACTGGTCCTGCAATGATGCTGGAAAAAAAAATCGATCACATACATGCTTGACATTGAGGTGACAAGAGTCATGGGAGACCTAATATCATGTCGGGCCTCCTTTTGCGTGGCGTATTGCAGCAACTCGACTTGGCATGGACTCAGCAAGTCCTTGGAAGTCTCTTACAGAAATACTGAACCATGCTGTCCCTATAGCCGCTCATACAGGGTGTTTCAAAAATGACCGGTATATTTGAAACGGCAATAAAAACTAAACGAGCAGCGATAGAAATACACCATTTGTTGCAATATGCTTGGGACAACAGTACATTTTCAGGCGGACAAACTTTCGAAATTACAGTAGTTACAATTTTCAACAACAGATGGCGCTGCAAGTGATGTGAAAGATATAGAAGACAACGCAGTCTGTGGGTGCGCCATTCTGTACGTCGTCGTTCTGCTGTAAACGTGTGCTGTTCACAACGTGCAAGTGTGCTGTAGACAACATGGTTTATTCCTTAGAACAGAGGATTTTTCTGGTGTTGGAATTCCACCGCCTAGAACACAGTGTTGTTGCAACAAGACGAAGTTTTCAACGGAGGTTTAATGTAACCAAAGGACCGAAAAGCGATACAATAAAGGATCTGTTTGAAAAATTTCAACGGACTGGGAACGTGACGGATAAACGTGCTGGAAAGGTAGGGCGACCGCGTACGGCAACCACAGAGGGCAACGCGCAGCTAGTGCAGCAGGTGATCCAACAGCGGCCTCGGGTTTCCGTTCGCCGTGTTGCAGCTGCGGTCCAAATGACGCCAACGTCCACGTATCGTCTCATGCGCCAGAGTTTACACCTCTATCCATACAAAATTCAAACGCGGCAACCCCTCAGCGCCGCTACCATTGCTGCACGAGAGACATTCGCTAACGATATAGTGCACAGGATTGATGACGGCGATAGGCATGTGGGCAGCATTTGGTTTACTGACGAAGCTTATTTTTACCTGGACGGCTTCGTCAATAAACAGAACTGGCGCATATGGGGAACCGAAAAGCCCCATGTTGCAGTCCCATCGTCCCTGCATCCTCAAAAAGTACTGGTCTGGGCCGCCATTTCTTCCAAAGGAATCATTGGCCCATTTTTCAGATCCGAAACGATTACTGCATCCCGCTATCTGGACATTCTTCGTGAATTTGTGGCGGTACAAACTGCCTTAGACGACACTGCGAACACCTCGTGGTTTATGCAAGATGGTGCCCGCCACATCGCACGGCCGACGTCTTTAATTTCCTGAATGAATATTTCGATGATCGTGTGATTGCTTTGGGCTATCCGAAACATACAGGAGGCGGCGTGGATTGGCCTCCCTATTCGCCAGACATGAACCCCTGTGACTTCTTTCTGTGTGGACACTTGAAAGACCAGGTGTACCGCCAGAATCCAGAAACAATTGAACAGCTGAAGCAGTACATCTCATCTGCATGTGAAGCCATTCCGCCAGACACGTTGTCAAAGGTTTCGGGTAATTTCATTCAGAGACTACGCCATATTATTGCTACGCATGGTGGATATGTGGAAAATATCATACTATAGAGTTTCCCAGACCGCAGCGCCATCTGTTGTTGACAATTGTAACTACTGTAATTTCGATAGTTTGTCTGCCTGAAAATGTACTGTTGTCCCAAGCATATTGCAACAAACGGTGTATTTCTATCGCTGCTCGTTTAGTTTTTATTGCCGTTTCAAATATACCGGTCATTTTTGAAACACCCTGTATCTGCGAAAGTGTTACCAGTGTAGGATTTTGTGCACAAACTGACCTCTCGGTTATGTCCCATAAACGTTCAGTGGGGTTCATGTCGGGCTATCTGGGTGGACAAACAATTCTCTCGAATTGTCCAGAATGTTCTTCAAACCAATGTCGAACAACTGTGGCCCAGTGACATGGTGCATTGTCATCCATGTAAAAATTCCATGTTTGTTTGGGAACATGAAGTGCATGAACCGCTGCAGATGGTCAATGATCGATTCGGTTGGACCAGAGGACCTAGTCCAACCATGTAATCGCATCCCAAGCAATTATGGAACCACCACCAGCCTGCACAGTGCGTTGTTGACAATCTGGGTCAATGGCTTCGTGGGTTCTGCACCACATTCGAAACCTAGTGTCAGTTTTTACCAGCTGAAATCGGGACTCACCTAACCAGGCCACTGTTTTACATTAGTTTAGGATCCTACCGATATTGTCACGAGCCCAGGAGAGGCGCTGCAGGCGATGTGCTTTTAGCAAAGCCACTCGCGTCAGTCGTCCGCTGCCATAGCCCATTAAGGGGCTCCGGAACGCCCTATACTTGCAATGTTAAAATAACGCTTATAAATTACATCTTTCCTCACAAAGTATTTGAGATAGGAAGTTGAACTTTTTACAGATTATTTATTGGAATATGGGCTACAACTTAACACAGGGATTTTACAAAATTTTAGTTCAGTTATTAAACATGATTTTTTTTCAATTGTAATGAAAATTCACAACTTTTTTTTTGCAATTTTTTATTTATATATTAAAAAATATACAGTTTTTTGCAAAAAGGCTGTGTTAAAT
Source organism: Schistocerca nitens (assembly GCF_023898315.1). NCBI lineage: Eukaryota > Metazoa > Arthropoda > Insecta > Orthoptera > Acrididae > Schistocerca > Schistocerca nitens. The sequence goes on from NC_064619.1 coordinate 16,409,250, forward strand.
TATGCAGAAGGTACTGTGTAACATTTACTGAAAGTTTGAAACAAATATGTTTGGAAGATCCCTAGGAAACATGTAATTAGTATGAGAAAATAAAAGTTTTGGGAATCGAGCGACAAAGATTGGATTAACTTTTTAGTGCATTCCAGGTCCATAGGATGGATTATCTTCATCCTCTGCAAACTCCTCCTCCAGCTTCCTCTTGTTCCTCCTCCTGTTTACTCTTGCTTGTATTTCTAGACTCTTTACAGCCCTGTCTGCAGCCCGAAGGCGTTCCTTGTCTAAAGCAAGCATCGCTCGTTGTTGTGTTCGTAGATTTTGCTACCATTTTCTTCAGTTGCAGTTACTGCAACACTGTTCCAAAAGGTGGTCATGTATGAACACCTATCACATTTCAGTTGTATTTCACTAGCAAGTCCTACGTGCTTTATTATGGAGAGTTCCAGACCAACTTCACTACAATGAATACATCTTACACAGTTTGAAAAAATTCTTTTGAGAACAGACATATCAAATATTTCATTCACATCCGATTCGCCCATAAAACATTCATAGTTTTCACTCATTGAACCAAGCTTCTTCTGTGAAGTATTTTCTTTCCCACTTTGACTGCTATGGGCAGGTGTACTTGAGAGGTTAGGTTCACTCACTTGGTTATCGTCTTTATTGTTTACAGTAATAACACATACCTTTGGCTTTCCAACATTTCTCCTTTTCTTAAAAGCCTTCAGAGTATTTCTAATAACTTTACTTTTACTCATTATTATACTTCAACAAAACAGAGACTCAAGAAACAGAATTAATTATGAATATTTTCGAGATAACGACAGAGTAAATAAACATGAAACAATCGACAATCACACCAGCGATATACATTGAACCATCACAGGTTAGCCACAACACATACTTTATCTCACATCACTAAAATGTCCCTGATGAACACGGACGTTAATAATAACACCATTTGACAGCAGTTTGATAGCGCCACAGTGGGTCACGCCCATGTAGAACACATTTCAAAAAAAATTTAAAAATAGTTGTAGTCTTCGGAATTGCATAAATTATATATCTATTAAAAGGTAATAGTCTGCAGATTCAGAAAACGCAAAAAAGTAAAAATTGAACTTTTCATGATTTTGAGCCTTTCCAGAGCCCCTTAACGCCACATTTTGCCGCACTTTCGTAATGGATACGTTCCATATTGATTTGTGCGGTTATTTCACTCAGTGTCGCTCTTCTTTTACCTCTCTGCATACGCTGCTGCTCTCGGTCGTTAGGTGAAGCGGACTGCGTTGTACGTTGTGAGAGGTCATTCTTGAAATGTGGTACTCTCGGCACACTTTTTACACTGTGGATCACGGATATTGAACTCCCTAAGATTTTCGAAGTGGAATGTCCCAAGCGTCTAGCTTCAACTATCATTCTGCGCGGAGTGGCCGCACGGTTAGAGGCGCCATGTCACGGATTGCCAGGCCCCGCCTTGCCGGAGGTTCGAGTACTCCCTCGGGCATGGGTGTGTGTGTTGTTCATAGCGTAAATTAGTTTAAGTAATGTGTAAGTCTAGATATCGATGACCTCACACACATTTGAACCTTTTCAACCATTCAGCTTACAACGTCTGTTAACTTACTTTGTGTTGCCATAATGACGTAGGAAACCTCTTCACATGAATCAACTGAGCGCAAATGACAACTCCGCTAATGCACCGCCCTTTTATATCTTGTGTACGCGAAGCTACCAACATCAGTGTCTATGCATATCGCTATCCCACGACTTTTGTCTCGTCGGTGTAATTATTCGACCTTAAGATGACGGTAAGGCTAATCTTGTTCTAATACTGTTAATACATCCTGAGGCGATACACTTCAAGCATGTATACAGGGTGGTCCACTGATAGTGACCGGGCCAAATATCTCACGAAATAAGGATCAAACGGAAAAACTACAAAGAACGAAACTCGTCTAGTTTGAAGGGGGAAACCAGATGGTGCTATCGTTGGCCCGCTAGATGGCGCTACCATAGATCGAACGGATATCAACTGCGTTTTTTAAAATAGTAACCCCCATTTTTTATTACATATTCGTGTAGTAAGTAAAGAAATATGAATGTTTTAGTTGGACCACTTTTTTCGCTTTGTGATAGATGGCGCTGTAGTAGTCACAAACGTATAAGTACGTGGTATCACGTAACATTCCGCCAGTGCGGAAGGTATTTGCTTCGTGATGCATTACCCGTGTTAAAATGGACCGTTTACAAATTGCGGAAAAGGTCGATATCGTGTTGATGTATGGCTATTGTGGTCAAAATGCCCAACGGGCTTGTACTATGTATGCTGCTCGGTATCCTGGACGACATCATCCAAGTGTCCGGACCGTCCGACGGATAGTTACGTTATTTAAGGAAACAGGAAGTGTTCAGCCACATGTGAAACGTCAACCACGACCTGCAACAAATGATGAGGCCCAAGTAGGTGTTTTAGCTGCTGTCGCGGCTAATCCGCACATCAGAAGCAGACAAATTGCGCGAGAATCGGGAATCTCAAAAACGTCGGTGTTGAGAATGCTACATCAACATCGATTGCACCTGTACCATATTTCTGTGCACCAGGAATTGCATGGCGACGACTTTGAACGTCGTGTACAGTTCTGCCACTGGGCACAAGAGAAATTACGGGACGATGACAGATTTTTTGCACGCGTTCTATTTAGCGACGAAGCGTCATTCACCAACAGTGGTAACGTAAACCGGCACAATATGCACTATTGGGCGACGGAAAATTCACGATGGGTGCGACAAGTGGAACATCAGCAACCTTGGCGGGTTAATGTATGGTGCGGCATTATGGGAGGAAGGATAATTGGCCCCCATTTTATCGATGGCAATCTAAATGGTGCAATGTATGCTACTTTCCTACGTAATGTTCTACCGATGTTACTACAAGATGTTTCACTGCATGACAGAATGGCGATGTAGTTCCAACACGATGGATGTCCGGCACATAGCTCGCGTGCGGTTGAAGCGGTATTGAAGAGCGTATTTCACGACAGGAGGATTGGTCGTAGGAGCACCATACCATGGCCCGGACGTTCACCGGATCTGACGTCCCCGGATTTCTTTCTGTGGGGAAAGTTGAAGGATATTTGCTATAGTGATCCACCGACAACCCCTGACAACATGCGTCAGCGCATTGTCAATGCATGTGCGAACATTAACGGAAGGCGAACTACCCGCTGTTGAGAGGAATGTCGTTACACGTATTGCCAAATGCATTGAGGTTGACGGACATCATTTCGAGCATTTATTGCATTAATATGGTATTTATAGGTAATCACGCTGTAACAGCATGCGTTTTCAGAAATAATAAGTTCAGAAAGGTACATTGGAACAACAGAAATAAAATGTTCAAACGTACCTACGTTCTGTATTTTAATTTGAAAAACCTACCTGTTACCGACTGTTCGTCTAAAATTGTGAGCCATATGTTTGTGACTATTATAGCGCCACCTATCGCAAAGCGAAAAAAGTGGTCCAACTAAAACATTCATATTTCTTTACGTACTACACGAAAATGTAATAAAATTGGGGGTTCCTATTTTTAAAAAAACGCAGTTGATATCCGTTTGACCTATGGCAGCGCCATCTAGCGGGCCAACCGTAGCGCCATCTGGTTTGCCCCTTCAAGCTAGACAAGTTTCGTTCTTTGTAGTTTTTTCGATTGACGCTTATTTCCTGAGATATTTGGCCTTGTCACGATCAATGGACTACCCTGCATACAAGGTGTCCATAATTAAAGGTCCAGTTCCAAAACGTTGTAGGAAGAGGAAACTTGCTCAGAACAACGTCGAGTTCGAACAGCGTATTACCGAAGCAGGGGGAAACGTCATATTGGGTCGGCTACATATGATAAATGAATTGCTATGGTCTGAGTTACACATACTCTTCAATGTGCTCGACTGCACAAGTTCGGCAGTCAACAGTCCTGTTACTGTTAGTTGCGAAAGCCCATCCATCACAGCAAGATCATGCCGCATCGGATAGGTAAAATAGGTTTTTAAGTGTTCTGAGAACAAAAACTTCATGGGGGCATAATTAAAATAGAATGCAAATAATTTTAATTTTTTGTTTTTGTAGCTGTCTGTCCGATTACGAAGTCTCGTAAACGGTTGGCCCTGACTAGTATTATTACGCAATCTGACTGCATAGAACAACAACAAAGAATGAAATGGAAATTTTCATTAACACAACTAATTAATTAAGTCCCCAGCAACTATAAAACCTACGAAACCAAAGCACAAGTGTAACTGTTCTGTGTGTGGGAGTATGACTCAACGTACGCATCTGGCACGGTTCTTCTTCAACAACACAAGAAATTTTACATATCATTTATACTGAATTAATTAAAGGAAACAGAAATACCATAATTACTCAAGAAAACCAGAATTACACTCTAATCCCAGAACACAAGCCAGATGCTTTGTTGACTGAAGCTGTAATGAAGCATTATTTACGACATTAAATAATGAAAAATAAATCAAGTTTCGTTACCTTCATATATTGACCAAAATCACTCTAATCATTACAATATATCTCCACACCGACTCGCTATTACCACATCTCAACAAGAACTTTTCAGTATCACATCTCAGCAAGCACTCCCTACTAGCACATCTCAACAAACACTCTCTGCTACGAGTTCTTAACAAGCACTGACTACCACGAGCTCTCCCCAAGCACTGCCCACTACGACATCTCAATAATCACTGCCAGTGGAGGCGGCGGAACAATACTCTCTGGCGCTGTGGCTCAGTGTAGCCACCTTTCAAAACTGCATAAAAAGCAAAATGCCATCGGTTTTTAATTTTCCTGGGGCCAAAAACGACTTAAAAGGCTAAATGACAGCGCTTTCTAATTGTCGCGAGACTGGCGCAGAAGACTTAAATATGCTGCCCACCGTTTTCTGTCACAAGCTGAAACTGAGAAACAGCAGATCGGAGTGTCTCGTGGGCCACGTTCAGAATGCGTAATGCGTGCTTTCAGTTCAGCTACGTTCGTAATGTGAGCACTGAACACAACATCTTTAAGATAACCCCCTCAACCAGAAGTCACACGGATGAAGATCAGGTCTTCTGCACTGCCAGGCTGTAGGGAAATGACGGTGAGCCGTGGTAAAAATTACTGCTTTGAAGAGCGCGCCGCAGAACGTTGTGTGATGCCGTTTCTGGCGGTGGCGCCGCTGTGGCAGTCGCAGCTTTGGTGTCTCCCTCTGGTAGGAAAGGGGAAACGTTGCCTGTTCACGTGCATTTAAGGGGCGCTATGAGCTCGCCAGTCGGTTAGTTGGTGAGGCGGAGTGAGTCTGGGTCAGTCACTCGTCACCAGTTGCTGGTCTGTCTCTCGTTCGCATTTGCGCGGCAGTTAGTGTCTGTCTGTCGTTCGGAGTGCTAGTATGTCGGTCGTTTGGATCAAACTTTAAAGCCGGTAAAATGAGAGTCTTGCCACTCCGCCAGTAACAGAACACAGTTAGTGGTCGCCCGGTCGGGAATGAGTTCCTGCATCTGAGTCTGCACGTTAGGCCGTCAGTGTGTAACGCCGGAAATGCATATCCTCCTATTTCCATCTATTGTACTATAATTTTTTCCTTATTTTTGTTACCTGAATATATAACATTTCTGTGTCTTCGTATATTGTAATTGTTTTACTATTTGTATATATATATATATATATATATATATATATATATATATATATATATATATTTACACATTTATGTCGATGCATAATTGGTTTGTTTCGTAAATATTATTTGTATTTTTACGCTGGGTCTTGCCTAGGGAAAACTGTTATCGAACGATTACATCGATAGGTCGTGTGAAGAATCAAAGTCTGTAGGATCTTTGGTAGTGTTAACTCTGCCGCGTGGAGCGCGGGCAGGGCAGTTGGAGTCTGGCTGGAGTAGCGAGTGGAGCAGGTGTGTTGTGTGACGCTCCCGCGAGTTGCCGCGCTTTCGGGGTTTGGCAGCATGTAATTGCGCTCGACTCGCGATGATAGTTTCTGACATGGTGTCGCGGACGGGAAGCATTAGCTGGCGCACATCAAGAGCCCGTTTCGCCTGGTGAACGTGTCGAGAAGAAGGCGCGCCAACATCCAGCTTCTGCAACAGCGACGGCCGACAATGAGTGACTGTCGCCACCTCCTCGATCGATGGCTTCAAACCTTCAATCAACCAACAAGGAAGACTGGAAGCACGTAAAGTTTTAGAACTGTATGGCAGACCTCAGCTTTTCAAACTTTTAAAATTGTTGAATCACAAAATTACAGCAACTTAGCATGAACCTTTGTTGCTCATTGTCCCAATTGCATTGCCAAGGAGTGTCCCTTCCTTTTCCGAAATGAACCCGAGTGTCGTTGAAATTCAAACGCCAGCATAATTCCATTTCATTGCTTTAATTTCAAAGTTCACTTTAAGTATTCATAGCTGGCTACAATAGTTAGATTACACAAGCACAAATTAAGCGTGCGAGTTTTGTTACCGTATTTTAGCTTACCTGTGACTGCAGCTCAGCTTGGTACGTACTAAATTTTACTATTGTTAATTGTCCAGAATCATTTAACTCAAGTTCGAAGTTAAATCTCTTATTTCTAAATTGCGTAGATTCAAGTAGCTTTGAAATGATTGTTGAGGTAGCCCAAGACTAACCGTATTTTACTGAATTTCGATATGCTTCAGAAACAAAGTTCACTATTAACTTCAGTCACTAAATTAGCTTTCGATTTTCCTGTTTTATTAATTCTTTTGCTAAATTCAGTCAGAGTGTAGCGAAATTTATTACTTCTGACAAACTTTCAGTTTTCACACTACACGTGTCAACCTTCAGTTGCCACGCTTCTAGTGCTAATTATATGTGTAATAACCTTTCTTTTTCAGTTACTATAGTAATTGTCCTTAGGACTGGCGACCGTAATTTCCCCCAAATCTCAAATATCTAATTACCGCTAGTTAATTGTTAACGTAACAGCCGCACATTTACTTTCTTTATTAACTTTATCCCTTTCCCAAAATTAATTTCCACCACTTTCATTTGCATTTTTCCTTTCATTTAGATGTAACCCTTTCCTCCCTCTTTACCGACAGGTTAACTTCGGTGACGATTGCTTTTCCAAAATTCCCATTAGGTACACGCGGTTTCATTTTTCACTGTCATTAAGGTCGATAAGTGAGGGGGAGGTTACAAGTGTGCTCGAATTGCTCAGGCAACGGTCATTGGCGGTTGGATCGGTCGGCTGGTCGGTCGCGCACTGAGACACAAGATGACTTGTCCGCCTTGAGCGTCGGCGCATGTGAGGTCGCCACGTGAGTCCAGTGGGCCGCGCCGTATAGCGAGGGGTAGTGGCTTCGCGGCCGACACGAGAGCAACAGGAGTCAACCCACCACATCGGTCTGACCGGTGCGAGCTGCGACGCCGTGAGACGGTAGATCGGCGCGCCTTCCTGCGTCCGTTGAAGCGGCTGGCAGCGGACGGTTCGGGAGAGCGGTTTTGGGGGTGCTGCGCCAGGTCTTCGCCATAAATCGCAGTTTATTAGAAGTTAAGTGATTGAAGATATGTTGTTTCATTACTTGTTAAATTCTACTTGTTTTATTGGTGAGGTCACCAGCCGCTTTGTTTTGGGGTCGTCCCACCGTTCTTCTCCGTTTGCCCAACCGCGGGAAGGTGGTTATTTATGAATTGGGTGGTCCGTTTTTCCCTTCTGGAGTAGGGGCGGGTTAGAGGAACCTGCAGTTCGGGTTGTCCGATAATCTCCCTGTCAATCTGCCATACGTTAATAGCTGCCTCTGTCATGTTTGTCGGATTCGATGTTAACGAATTTTTTGCTTGACGTGTAACGGCCGAATTCCTGAAATATGTTTTTATCTTACCTATGATCTTGAGAGGCGGTATATGTGTAATGTAGAGTATGTTTGGGCCAACCTTGCATATTTTATGTAAGACTGCATTTCATGGGTTTTTATTTAAATGGTCATTTTGATATATAAAGTTTCCACCCTTCCACCGTAAGAGATTTTATTTTTTTATTTTTTTTTTTTTAAATAAAGTTGCACCCTCGGTGGCAAGTTAGTCTTTTAATGTTAGTGTTTTGTACCATTTCCATCCCTCCTATGGGGTGCATAGTTTATGTGCTTGTGTGAGTTGTTAAAATTCTTTGTATATTCTTTGAAAATAAATCACGGTTCAGACGGGTGACAATTCTAGCACTTCCGAAAGGCCTCTGCAGCAACCGCTTCACTGGTTGTGCAGTGTGCGGAAGAGTGACATCTTGCATAAAAATCATCCTACCCACACATCCACGCTGTTGAAGGGTTAGAATGACGTTGGTGCACTAAAGACTCTCGTACTGTTTACCAATTACGGCGCAGGTAAGAGGACCCGCAGGACTCATCTCCTCGAAAAACTGCGGTCCAACGATAAAAGATGCCGTCAACCTGCACCAAGGAATCAAAGGAACCGTTCCGGCATTTGCCTGGAGCGATTTAGGGAAATCAGGAAAACATAAATTGGATGGCCAGATGCGGATTTGAACCGTCGTCCTCCCAAGTGTGACTCCAGTGTGCTAACCACAGTGCCACGACGCTCGGTCAGCGAACACCACACAGTCACCTTTGCAGAATGAAGTGATAGTACTTGATGTGCGTGCAGATTTTCCCTTGCCCATATTCTGCAATTCTGCTTATTAATGTGCCCTTGGGGGTGGAAATGGATTTTGTCTGTCCACTTTCATGCGAGCAAGAAATTCCAAAGCGGACGTTTGTATTGCCGGCAGGTCAGCAGGAAGCAACTCCTGAACAGGGGTGATTTTGTATGGATAGCAATGCAGAATGTTTCATAGGGTTTTATGGACCGTGCTCGCAGGCATATCCCACGTTCGGGTAATTCCCCGCGCACTGCATGTATGTACACCACCGCTCGACAGCTCTTGCAATACGGTAGCCATAATTTACACAGATGTCGGATGAACTGCTTTCCTCCCCCTGCCACATTGCGCTTTCCGAGTTTTTTAATCATTTTCTCTTTAGTAGACAAGGGACGATTATCCTTTCTCATACCCTTGAACTGTCCAAAACTTCTGCAGGGTTGCTGGCGCAGTCACAATTCTTGTAAAAGAGCTTTTCCAGCAGCGCGCGGTCTTCCGTGGAGACTGTCATGCTGCGTGCCTCGGACGCAAACTGAGGAACAAGCGTGTGCCGCGTGTCTTTTTATGCATATTCTGCCGCTTACAGCGCCATCTGTTTGCTTCGTGACGTTTCTCAGAGTGTCAAAAATATGCTGTTCAAATTTACCGTCACTCTGGGCAGCGATTCTCTACCTACGGCGTTTTGAAACTGCAACTTTAATTATGTACATTTAGTCGCTTCAAATCAAAGTTACCAATTTGAAGACTGATGAGTCAGTACTTAAACAAATTTTTGGAAGTCAGTATTTAAAACATAGCAGCAGAGTAGAGAGACGCGAGGTGCACTGGAGCATGGTGCGCGGGGCTCGGTAGTGGTGGGGGCAGGGGGGGGGGGAGGAAGAAAGTGGTTCATCATGCAAATGTGCAGGACCCTCTCCTCTTTGACCTCGGAACGTGGCAGGAAGTCATGATTCCTGGAATGACCTTGGAGACAAGGAAGTGCCGATGCTGCTGTCAGCAAAATACGAGGGTGAGTCAAATGAAAACCTTAGATTTCAAATAACAAATCGAAATTTCGCGCGGTTATCCTATAAGATGGTACGCGTGCTACAAACAGCGTGCAGAATGGCCTGTAGGTGGCAACATAGTGCAGATGCACACATACCGTCGCAGTATCAGCATAAAAATGACCGCCCCACTTATGACTTGCACCAGGGAAGAAAAGCGTTCTGTTATTCGGTTTTTGCGTAGTGAAGGTGTGAAACCTATTGAAATTCATTGACGAATGAAGGTTCCGTACGGTAAGGCATGTTTGTCACAGCTGCAAGTCTACGAATAGAGTAGGATGTTCGCAAATGGCGTGACTTCAGTGGAAGATGCTCCTCGTCCAGGTCAGGCATAACGAGTTGTGAATCCACAGAACATTCCAGCAGTTGAAGCCACAGTGAAGGAAAACCGCCGACTGACACTGAACGACATTGCCGCATGTTTACAGATTAGTCATGAGTCAGCACATCACATTGTGCATGAAGTGCTCCAGTTTCATAAAGTGTCTGCAAGATGGGTGCCACGGCAGCTGACTCCTGAAATGAGAGAACGACGTGTTGATGCTTGTGAAGAACTTCTTCGGCGCTTTGAAGTAGAAGGTCATGGCTTCCTTGCAAGAATCGTTACTGGGAGCGAAACCTGAGTTCATCTACATCTACATTTATACTCCGCAAGCCAACCAACGGTGTGTGGCGGAGGGCACTTTACGTACCACTGTCATTACCTCCCTTTCCTGTTCCAGTCGCGTATGGTTCGCGGGAAGAACGACTGCCGGAAAGCCTCCGTGCGCGCTCGAATCTCTCTAATTTTACATTCGTGATCTCCTTGGGAGGTATAAGTAGCGGGAAACAATATATTCGATACCTCATCCAGAAACGCACCCTCTCGAAACCTGGACAGCAAGCTACACCGCGATGCAGAGCGCCTCTCTTGCAGAGTCTGCCACTTGGGTTTGCTAAACATCTCCGTAACGCTATCACGCTTACCAGATAACCCTGTGACGAAACGCGCCGCTTTTCTATGGATCTTCTCTATCTCCTCTGTCAACCCGACCTGGTACGGATCCCACACTGATGAGCAATACTCAAGTATAGGTCGAACGAGTGTTTTGTAAGCCTCCTCTTTTGTTGATGGACTACCTTTTCTAAGGACTCTCCCAATGAATCTCAACCTGGTATCCGCCTTACCAACAATTATTTTACAGAAGTGACTGCTACCAATGTTTGTTCCGCTTTCATATACTCATACAATAAAGGATCCTTCTTTCTATGTATTCGCAATACATTACATTTGTCTATGTTTAGGGTCAGTTGCCACTCCTTGCACCAAGTGCCTATCCGCTGCAGATCTTCCTGCATTTCGCTGCAATTTTCTAATGCTGCAACTTCTCTGTATACTACAGCATCATCCGCGAAAAGCCGCATGGAACTTCCGACACTATCTACTAGGTCATTTATATATATTGTGAAAAGCAATTGTCCCATAACACTCCCCTGTGGCACACCAGAGGTTACTTCAACGTCTGTAGACGTCTCTCCATTGAGAACAACATGCTGTGTTCTGTTTGCTAAAAACTCTTCAATCCAGCCACACAGCTGGTCTGATATTCCGTAGGCTCTTACTTTGTTTATCAGGCGACGGTGCGGAACTGTATCGAACGCCTTCCGGAAGTCAAGGAAAATGGCATCTACCTGGGAGCCTGTATCTAATATTTTCTGGGTGTCATGAACAAATAAAGCGAGTTGGGTCTCACACGATCGCTGTTTCCGGAATCCATGTTGATTCCTACAGAGTAGATTCTGGGTTTCGAGAAACGACATGATACTCGAGCAAAAAACATGTTCTAAAATTCTACAACAGATCGACATCAGAGTTATAGGTCTATAGTTTTGCGCATCTGCTCGACGACCCTTCTTGAAGACTAGGATTACCTGTGCTCTTTTCCAATCATTTGGAACCTTCCGTTCCTCTAGAGACTTGCGGTACACGGCTGTTAGAAGGGGGGCAAGTTCTTTCGCGTACTCTGTGTAGAATCGAAATGGTATCCCGTCAGGTCCAGTGGACTTTCCTCTGTTGAGTGATTTCAGTTGCTTTTCTATTCCTTGGACACTTATTTCGATGTCAGCCATTTATTCGTTTGTGCGAGGATTTAGAGAAGGAACTGCAGTGCGGTCTTCCTCTGTGAAACAGCTTTGGAAAAAGGCGTTTAGTATTTCAGCTTTACGCGTGTCATCCTCTGTTTCAATACCATCATCATCCCAGAGTGTCTGGATATGCTGTTTCGAGCCACTTACTGATTTAACGTAAGACCAGAACTTCCTAGGATTTTCTGTCAAGTCGGTACATAGAATTTTACTTTCGAATTCACTGAACGGTTCACGCATAGTCCTCCTTACGCTAACTTTGACATCGTTTAGCTTCTGTTTGTCTGAGAGGTTTTGGCTGTGTTTAAACTTGCAGTGAAGCTCTCTTTGCTTTCGCAGTAGTTTCCTAACTTTGTTGTTGTACCACGGTGGGTTTTTCCCGTCCCTCATAGTTTTACTCGGCACGTACCTGTCTAAACGCATTTTACGATTGCCTTGAACTTTTTCCATAAATTCTCAACATTGTCAGTGTCGGAACAGAAATTTTCGTTTTGATCTGTTAGGTAGTCTGAAATCTGCGTTCTATTACTCTTGCTAAACAGATAAACTTTCCTTCCTTTTTTAAATTCCTATTTACTTCCATTTTCAGGGATGCTGCAACGGCCTTATGATCGCTGATTGCCTGTTCTGCACTTACAGAGTCGAAAAGTTCGGGTCTGTTTGTTATCAGTAGGTCCAAGATGTTATCTCCGAGAGTCGGTTCTCTGTTTAGTTGCTCGAGGTAATTTTCGGATAGTGCACTCAGTATAATGTCACTCGATGCTCTGTCCCTACCACCAGTCGTAAACATCTGAGTGTCCCAGTCAATATCTGGCAAATTGAAATCTCCACCTAAGACTATAACATGCTGAGAAAATTTATGTGAAACGTATTCCAGATTTTCTCTCAGTTGATTTGCCACTAAAGCTGCTGAGTCGGGAGGTCGGTAAAAGGAGCCAATTATTAACCTAGCCCGGTTGTTGAGTGTAACCTCCACCCATAATAATTCACAGAACTGTCCACTTCTACTTCACTTCCACCAACCGGAAACGAAGAGAGCGAGCAAGGAATGGCGCCTTTCCTCATCATCAGAACCAAAGAAGTTTCGAACAGAACCATCAGCAGGGAGGGTTATACTGACTCTCTTTGTGGACGAAAAAGGCGTCATTTTGGAGCATTACATGCCTAGGGGGACCTCTGACACCAGTGCATCATACACAGATCTCCTAAAAATTCATCGGCGGCCTGCAGTCAAATCAAAGCGACGTGGATTGCTGTCAGCAGGTGTCCTTTTGCAGCATGACAATGCAAGGCACCACACTGCCCGTACAACAGTTGCAACAATCACAGACCTGCATTTTGAGTGTCTTCCTCATCCTCCACACTCACCAGACCTTGCCCCAAGTGATTTCCGTATGTTTGGACCACTCAAAGGCGCAATGGGAGGAAAGAAGTTCCGTTCTGATGAAGAGGTACGCCACGCAGACTACCAAAAGAATTTTTTTCTAAAGGAATTTATGCACTTTCTAAGCGTTGAGCGTGGGGGAGATTATGTTGAAAACTGATACAGCTTTGTACCACTTCTGCACAATAAGTAACATTTTAAAAAATATTTAAGGTTTTCATTTGACTCACCCTCGTATGACATGCAATTGTCTTAGGGATGGGAAAAAACCGGTCGGTTAAAAACGATACCGGTACTTTAGTGCTGAATAAGTGGTATTTGTTTGTTCTCGGTTATAACAGTTCTTTCTCATGTTTTCTAATAACCAGATTAAAGACCAGTCATATCAAACTGTCAGTGTTAAAATTTTTGGTTTCTAGACAATTTCTGTTAAAAAACGAATAATGTTGTTTCGTAAAATTTCCATTGCTTTGAAACATTTGGTTACTGTAGAAAATGGGAAAAGCGATCTGTGCTATTTTTATAACGACGCCGACAGTCAGAAACTAGCAACAAGGCACATGGCATAAGAATCGGTACTGGAATGCTGAGAGAACAATAATGTACCGGTTGCAGTGTGGCATGGGATGTATGCGTGCAGTGCGCTAGACTTTCTCCACTTAGTCTGTACGGTAGTTTCTCTCTGTAGTCCTTGAACATTGGTTGTGTTGCAGAATGGCAACATCACATCTGGAAGTATTTTACAAAGTGCGGTAGCACTGAAGTACAATGATCCATTTGCCTTAAAGGATTAAATACGGGACGAGACCCAACAAAAGTGGCACATATGAGGAGTAAACATCAACAATGTTCAGTGGAAGAAAAGGCAAATTCGATCGATATACCAGTAATTTTATTATCGTACTATAAACTTGTGATAATAAGTGAACTATTAATTTTGTGCTTGTTTCAAAATGAAAAACTGATACCGTTCAAAAGTGACGATGCAGGAAAGTCATCAACTTGTGACATCTCGCTTTCGCAATCGCCACGTCTATCTCCTTCAACTTCGTCATCTTTGCTGGAGACAGTGAGACCGATTTCCGCCAAAGCCTCAGTCCCATATCGAACGAGAATTCCTACTCCTTCACCTTCACCTACATTAGAATTGTCAACCTTTGTTCAAAGTCTACATTTGTTACTGGAAGTAAAAGCAATAAAAACCGAAAATCGGTTATTTCAGAAACCGATTATTTTGAGCGTTGTCAACGGCTAGTTTAATTTGGAGACGAAAAACACTGCATAACCGAAAATCGGTTGATTCACCGATAATCATCAGCCCTAAATTGTCTCAGCTGTAGTATGACACCACAGTTAAGAAGGCGCTGATGCTGATGTTTAGTACTTTTCTGCTCAGAATGCCCAATCCCATCCTGCTTAAGACATTATCCATTAGTTGGCTATACCATCAGTCCCACAAAAGTTTAATTTATCTAGAAGAATACTGTGATTCACACAGTGAAATGCCTTAGATGGGCCACAGAAAATACCACTGACGATTTTTTTTATTACTAACTGCTTGTATAAGTTGCTGAGGCAACATGTAAATGGTGTTCTCAGTAGAACAACTCTTCTCAAATTCAAACTGTGATTTTCTGTGCGTATTATTGTTGTTCAGGTGAGGTACTAATCGAGACTACATTATATTCTTAAAAACTGTGGAAAAATTATGTCAGCAGTGGAAAGGTCGGCAGTTATTGACATCTCTCCTATCACCTTTCTTAAATAAATATCCACGTTTCATTCTATATGAGAAAATACCTTGAGCTACTGACGCATTACATATTTCAGGTAAGACAGGCCTTATTATATTGAAAAAAAAACCTTAAGTACTCAGTTGGAAATACCATCAACCCCAGACAAGTTTTTATTTTTGAGAGAATGTATAATTTTCGTAATTTCAGGAGTAAGGAGATACATTCATATGATTAGATTTTATGAGAGTTACTTTTTAAACTTGCTGATTTGATTTTTCTCCTGACCTGTTTGCCTACATACTTCCAGCTATATTATTAAATATAATTTGATACCTGTGACTCATCATTTATAGCCCTTTCATTCAGTTCAGTAGTTAAGTTTTCTTGTTCTGTGACTGGTTGTCCTGTCTCTCTTTTGACTACTTTCCATGTAGCATCAAGTCTGTTGTCGGAGTTACTGATTACTGACATTATGTGCATGTTCCTTGATTTTTTAATAACTTTGGTTAGTAATGTTGAGTAGTTTTTTCTAGTGCGCAACTACTGCAGGATCCCCACTTGTTCATACCAACAGACATTTCCCTTTTCCTTTCACAAGATACTTTAAACTCTCTAGTAGTTCATAGTTTCTTACATGGATGTTAAATGTCCTTTCTGATTCGTTCATACAGAAAGCTACCTTTAAATTATGGTATAAATTTGTCATGGAATTGAAATGTCATCCAATGTCATCCCTTGTAAAGTTTGCTTAAATTACTTGACCTGGAGTCATTAATTATTGTAACCGATTTCCACTAACTAATTAATATGATTATAGATAGCATTTATTACTGAGTTAACAGTCATTTTCTAGCTTTGAGCCTTACTAAACAAAACATTATCAATTAAGGTATTAATGTCTTTATCCACCACTGTTAGAAAGTCAATCTCTGAGATCAAATTGTAGGATCCAAATAAGGTTTCCAGGTTATTTTTACTGTCAGAATCCTTTAGAAAATCAATACTTAAGTCACCGCAGACTATTAACTGCTTGCTGCTGTCTGACAGGTTGCATAATGAGCAATCAGAATTTCCCAGTAGGGATGTATATACAGTTAGAATTAAAATGAACCATTTTTAAGCATTAATTCGCAAGCACACAATAATATATGCTGATAGCTACAAAATCTACCTGACTTAATATTTTTGAACTTGTGCTCGTAAGTACGAGGGCAGTTCAATAAGTAATGCAACACATTTTTTTTCTGAAACAGGGGTTGTTTTATTCAGCATTGAAATACACCAGGTTATTCCCCAATCTTTTAGCTACACAACACTATTTTTCAACGTAATCTCCATTCAATGCTACGGCCTTACGCCACCTTGAAATGAGGGCCTGTATGCCTGCACGGTATCATTCCACTGGTCGATGTCGGAGCCAACGTCGTACTGCATCAATAACTTCTTCATCATCCACGTAGTGCCTCCCACGGATTGCGTCCTTCATTGGGCCAAACATACGGAAATCCGACGGTGCGAGATCGGGGCTGTAGGGTGCATGAGGAAGAACAGTCCACTGAAGTTTTGTGAGCTCCTCTCTGGTGCGAAGACTTGTGTGAGGTCTTGCGTTGTCATGAAGAAGGACAAGTTCGTTCTGATTTTTGTGCCTACGAACACGCTGAAGTCGTTTCTTCAATTTCTGAAGAGTAGCACAATACACTTCAGAGTTGATCGTTTGACCATGGGGAAGGACATCGAACAGAATAACCCCTTCAGCGTCCCAGAAGACTGTAACCGTGACTTTACCGGCTGAGGGTATGGCTTTAAACTTTTTCTTGGTAGGGGAGTGGGTGTGGCGCCACTCCATTGATTGCCGTTTTGTTTCAGGTTCGAAGTGATGAACCCATGTTTCATCGCCTGTAACAATCTTTGACAAGAAATTGTCACCCTCAGCCACATGACGAGCAAGCAATTCCGCACAGATGGTTCTCCTTTGCTCTTTATGGTGTTCGGTTAGACAACGAGGGACCCAGCGGGAACAAACCTTTGAATATCCCAACTGGTGAACAATTGTGACAGCACTACCAACAGAGATGTCAAGTTGAGCACTGAGTTGTTTGATGGTGATCCGTCGATCATCTCGAACGAGTGTGTTCGCACGCTCCACCATTGCAGGAGTCACAGCTGTGCACGGCCGGCCCGCACGCGGGAGATCAGACAGTCTTGCTTGACCTTGCGGCGATGATGACACACGCTTTGCCCAACGACTCACCGTGCTTTTGTCCACTGCCAGATCACCGTAGACATTCTGCATGCGCCTATGAATATCTGAGATGCCCTGGTTTTCCGTCAAAAGAAACTCGATCACTGCCCGTTGTTTGCAACGCACATCCGTTACAGACGCCATTTTAACAGCTCCGTACAGCGCTGCCACCTGTCGGAAGTCAATGAAACTATAAGAGACGAAGCGGGAATGTTTGAAAATATTCCACAAGAAATTTCCGGTTTTTTCAACCAAAATTGGCCGAGAAAAAAAAGTGTTGCATTACTTATTGAACTGCCCTCGTAACATATGCATATTACAAAACATACTTGTATTACATTAATAAAAACGTCCCAGAGCCTGTTACACATGCGAAGATGCTGAAGTAAGTATAAGCATATAGTAGGACAGCCAGCGGCTTTGCTGCAGTGTTAACACCGGTTTCCGTCAGATCGCCACAGTTAGCACTGTCGGGCACGGCCAGCACTTGGATGGATGACCGTATCGGTCTGCCGGGCGCTGTAGCAAGTGGGGTGCACACATTGTGAGGAGGTACTTGGCTGAGAAGTAGCGGCTCTGGTCTCGTAAACTGACAACGGGTGGTAGAGCAGTGTGCTGACCACATGCTACTCCATATCTGGATCCAGTGATGCCTACGGGCTGAAGATGACACGGCGGCCGGTCGGTGCCGTCCGGCTTCCGAGGCCTGTTTGGACGAAGAGTGTGTTTTATATAGCAGGGCAAAAACCCATTACCATTCGACTCTTTAACATTGTATCTCTAATTGAAGCAACTTTCAACAGTAACGGGATTCGTCTTAGGATCTCCTGAACACTTTTACTGTCATTGTGTTATTAACTGCCATTTAATTATAACAAATCGTACAAAGAGCGAGGCATCTGTGATAAATCTTCAACGCGCCGTTGCCTTGAAATGCCATACTGTCGTATGTTATAATTAAAAAACAATGAAATACGACCAAATCCAAAGTGGCGCCTCCATAGTTGTTAATTCGTCGACTGCTATCGACTTTTGCTGTAGCATTGAGTAACACGTCATTTTGACTTCACTTCTGAGCATTTTTCGAGTGACATTAGCTCCTCCACATCACATCCGTGGAAGTCTCGGGTGACACTATGTTCTCCCACAGTAGAACACACTTTCTCAATTGTGTGTATGGAACAATCCCCTGGAGTGTATCGTGAAATTTTGTGCTTCTCAAAGGTCTAAACTTTATAGGTTTATAATGTGATCCATTTCACTTTTAACATACACTGTAACAATTTACAATAATCAGTTTCGAGACAGCTGGTACGAGCAAGCACCTGAAACGGCCGGTATCCTTCAATTCTTCTTTCTGGTAATTCGAGTGACAACAGTAACCTGGAACTTATAAAAAGAACGGTACGGGTACTCCAGTCACTTGGTCAGTTTCAGTGTATATAGGGTCTACGTAAGTCTAAAAATTTTACTTCAATTTTATGGTGAAGAAACTTACTTCTCGTAAGTGGTGATTTTCTTTTGCTTCCCAGTGTATGTACGCCACTAATATGAGTGAACTGGTGACATGTAGTTTTTGTTTCTTGAGTCGTGTTGATTAATGTTGCTCAGCTAATGACAAAAAAATCAATGTGCGTAATATTTTTATTAAAACGCTAACCTTGCAAATGCTGAGGCTACCTGCAGCGCCATATGTAAGTTGCATAGAGACAATACGACAGTTGTTGGTATAGTGAGGCAATACTTTGTAACACGACTTTCAGTTTTGTCTGAAAATTGAAACAAACATTGACAAAGAGATAACCCTCCAGCTTGTTGCCAAGGCTATTTCGAGGACGCTGGGAAGTCCTTACTCAGCCTCCGTATATTCACGACCCCCCCCCCCCCTAATGGTAGTATTTGGAGCCCTGAAGAAAGACATTCGTGGCTGCAGATTTGCTTATTTTGAAGTAACAAATAGCTGAGTTACTTTTTTCTTGCATCTGTCACGTTTTGATCTGACTGCCCCTTTATACCACCGAAGTCTTACGAAGTAGTAGGGAGCATGGAAATAGTAGTGGTAAGGTACTGAACCAAAAATAATAAAGACGCTTAACAATATATTTGCCTCAACGGCACTTTTACATTAACGAAATAAACGATAAAAAGCCACCACAAATATTTTACGGGTGCCGCAATGAAAATGACATTTCAAGTCATCAAACACTTAAAAATTTATTTAAAGGCAGACACACACGAGACTTAAAAAAAAAAAAAAAAGAGAATCGCTTTAAGAAAATTTTGACCAAAAAAATAACTGAACAGTATTAATCACAGTTAAACGACCTGAAACAGTCGTCAAATAGACGTTAACCCAAGTAGGCTAGTTGAGCTTAGCCCAGAAATCGTTCGGTCCCTTCATTCATCTCAGATTAGGAATTCTAGAACATAAACACAGAGCAAAATTTAAAACCACGTAAAGGCAAAGTAACAACAGAAATAAGCTGTAGTTCGAACGACTGCAAATCTCTTCCGGGTTTTGACTTCTTCCAAGTTTAAACGCATGGGAGTTTAAAAGCAAGCGGACAATTTAAAAACAAAAATAAAATTTTCATTAAACAGTTAACACTAAAATCTAAATTCAGTATGGCTTTTACAGGTAATCTTAAAATAACTTCGGCTTACGCTAATAATCCGGAATGCTGATCCACTTAGGAGGACTAAGATCAAAATAACAGTCGGTACTCTTAGCTAGACAGGTTGCAAGGGAGAAGCCAAAATCAACATCTATGGCACAGCCTCTCTCAAGGAACAATCAGCACTTTAGTCACACGCAACAAAATGTGTCACGGTTTTTCTTTCTACTCCAGTTCGTGGCTGTACAGCAAATACTGGCAGCTCAGCGTTCACACACAAACCAATGCAGTAGGAGCAGGAGTGTGCCGACTCTGAACACGCAAACGTACTAACAGTATGGCAGTAATTCTTCAAATACGGTAGGCACACTGTCCACAGCCATCCAAAACAGTACTAACCAGGCCTCAGTCCTCGGTGAGCAACCCCTGTTAACTACGCAAAACAGTGCAGCATCTCGCGGTTCGCCCGCGAACTCGTCGTCAGGATATGGTGGAAGAGCAGAGAGATTTGATAAGCGGGAGGTATCGATTCTAACGCACGTACAGTCGTGAAAATACTTACAACTATACATGTGTATTAAAATAAAACCAAAAAGCTGATGAAAATCTCATTCCATCGGCTTTGATTTTCACGTTAAGAACACTGGTGTATTTATTTTGTGGATGGCTATTTTTGTCTCTTCCATAAAGTCGAGCTTTTCTCCTTTCTTTACCGTGTACAAGAATGATAAGTGATCTATTCTCGTTAAGGGTTGGGCTGTTTGGTAGACATGATTAGCTGCTAACTACTTGTTGTTATTCCTCAGTCTGAAAGCGTCTTTGTTTTCCGATTACCTGACAGAAAATGTTCTCCCCATCCATCCGATACACGAATATGCACTGTAACCGTAATTGACTGTTTTTTTGTTCGGTTAACCACAATGAGTAGTAGATGGGGATCCCCCGATCAGAGTGAGCATTGCACTAACACGGTAGTTCGTAAACTCACTTTCTAGTGTCCAGTTGCGTGAAAGATGTCAGTACGAAATACCGCCAAATGCGAGCCACGTGCCGTAATCCGCTTCCCACTCGCAGAACGAATAACACCTAGCGAAACATTTTTGGAAATCAAAATGGTTTGCACCGAAGGTGTCATGAACAGAAAGAGTGTGTTTAAATGGTGCAGGGGGTTCTCGGAGGCAGAACAAAAGTTAACGACGAACAGAGGCGTGGAATACCTTCCATTTTGACTGATAAGTTGGTACAAAAAATCGAGGAAACTGCTCTTGAAGACCGCCGATTGACAGTGGCTGAAATTTTTGCTATGTTTCCACGCCGCTCCAGAACGTTTGTGTTTCGAGAAGCTCAAGGAAAAGCTGAGATACCGGGATCAGTGCTCAAGATAGGTTCCAAACAGCTGACAGAGCTCCACAAGAAAAATCGGGTCAGTAGCGCCCGCAACTTTCTTGAGCGACTTCAATTGGGAGGCGAAGATTTTCTGAGCTCTGTCACGACAGGAGATGAAACTTGCGTAGCCCATTACGCGCCTGAGACAAAAAGACAGTCGTCACAGTGGCGTCACACCAATTTACCTTCTACCAAATAATTCAAAACCACAATTTTGGACAAAAACTCATGGCGCCAGTATTTTGAGACCGGAAAGGCATCATTTTGATCGCACTTCTGCTTCAGGGGGAGACCATCAGTGCTCAACGATATTGTGAGAAAATGCAAAAACACAAAAGGAGCATTCAAAACAAAAGGAGAGGAATGCTGACGAGACGAGTGTACTTGTTCCAAGACAACGCCTGTCATCACACAGCCTTAGCCACCAAGGTGCTCCTGGACATATTTGACTAGGATGTCTTGAGCCTCCCCCCGTTATTCCACTGACTTTGGTGTCTTCAGATCATCATCTTTTCACTTCCTTGAAGAGAAACACGAGTGAAATAAAATTTTCAACCGATTAGTAGGTGCGAAAAGAGGTTCTAAGGGGGGGGGGGGGGGGGGGAAGATTGGGAGATGGTGAAAGGAGAGGGCATAAAGGAGCTTGTGCCACGACTCACCACACGCATTGAACGGAATGGCGATTACGTGGAAAAACAGTCAACAAGTGCATGAGCAGTATCATGTAATTTTTTCAAATACAATTTTTCTAAAAAATGTAGAAGTCTAGCACATTTACTCCCTGAGCATGCCTCATACTTTGCGTCATAGGACTATATTTTCTTTACTCCTCATCTTCCAAATTTGCTCATCTTTCTATCGTCATCACGGCTCAGGCTGTACCTCACTAAATTATTGGTCAGCAACGCTACATTGTGTTAGCTATAAACTCTAGTGCCAGTTTCTAATATGTAAAATGTGGTATAATAACGTAGAATTACGACAAATATATTCTTCAGATGTACGAAGTCACAGATTTTTATGTCAGTGATGTATTATTTCCAGTGCCTTAAGACTACTGCACAGTAATTCATATGCCGGCCGGAGTAATTCATACATAATTCTGAACGATATTTTTATTTTCATTTCAAACAGAACCTTCACTCTGAAAACTGGATAGTATGACTGCGAGGTCCCTGACAGATGGGCTCATAGCACGTGCTGTACGGTGAAACCACCTTTGCGCCTCCTTCCTTTCCAAGAGATTTGAAGTTCGCCCTCGCCTTCTCCCAACAGTTCTCGCAAAAGTCACAACAAAGACAAAACTATAATTCTTAAAAAAATGTTGGACATTGCCACAAGTGGCCTCGAATGAGCGTACTGCCGCGTGTGTCAAGTGAAGAGATTCGTTACTTCGTTTGCAGAAGATAGTAACGGCGTATAATCGTACATTAGGCCAAATTCTTATGAGCACACGTTGCTGGTGCAGGAAGAGGCAGCTGACATAGGCAAACGAATTTTTTTTTTAAAGAAACTAACTTCAATTGTCTAGCAACAGCGGTCACACGTGCGATAGATAGACTCGCCAGCAGCTTTCGCCCAGCTTGACATGTATCTTAAAAGCGTAGCTTATCGTAAATGTAGTCCTATCTGGAATGAGATTAGTGTACACACGCACTTTCCTCCTACCTACGTCAGCTGCGATATCCGAATGAATCAGATCTTGCAATGCGCTGCAGTTATCGATTTTAAAATGAAAGTGCGAGTGATTCTATGAAAACGTATCTTTACGTTGTTGAATTCCTCATCATTAATGATAAAATGTGTATCTTAATACCAGTTTGAGATGTAATGAGGAAATAATGAATAAGTTCATAAAAGATGAATTTTTATTAATTTGCAGTACCATGGAAAAGAAACATTCACTACACTGAAATATGAATTTAGAATGAATTCCTATCGTCTACACGTACTTTGAAGCGGCATATTGCGTTTCTGTAATGGAATGTTCTCGCACTATAAAAAGTCAATCAGGGCGCCAAAAAAATGTCATTCCGGAAACCAACGTGACGAAAGACAGGATCATTACGGTAGCTACTGCACTTTGTAGTACACATTTCCCATATTCATTAATCAACTTAATTGGCGTGCATAGTTGTGACAATCTTTAGTCTTGTCAGAGTCGATGCTATTCTGATCCGTAGTGCTATGCCTCTAAATAATGGCCACCTCCACTTTGCGCGAGGTTAAGTGCTTTGTTACCATTAGTCCTGCCACGAATTGCACGCGCTTCACGCACCAAAATATTATCTGGGAATTCCACCAAACTACCATTGCTAAAGTTCATTGACCCTATATTTCCTAAAGTTTGTGTCTAACTCCACTGCATGTCACAAAACTGAGGAATGAAAATATTACTATGTACTTTACTTGCTAAGAGCTCGAAAACTTCTGTACTAGAAAATGTCTATAGCTTGTCTGGTATTTTCATTGTCATGTTCCGTAACGATGCTCCTGTAAGGTATTAGTTCTCATATTTAGAGCTATTTGTTATTGCGTCGAAACTCAGATCTTTTCACCAGGCCACGATTTTAATGAATTACGAACAGAACGCTTCTTGTGAGTTAAAAAAATGGGTCAAATGGCTCTGAGCACTATGGGACTCAACTACTGTGGTCATCAGTCCCCTAGAACTTAAACCTAACTAACCTAAGGACATCACACACATCCATGCCCGAGGCAGGATTCGAACCTGCGACCGTAGCAGTCGCACGGTTCCGGACTGCGCGCCTAGAACCGCGAGACCACCGCGGCCGGCTTCTTGCGAGTGTTTAGTATGTTTCATATTAGTTTTAAAGTAAATCAAAGAGTAAACTCAAGCTCTATGTTGTTTGGTCTTTTTTCCCTAGTCTCTGGTTTCACGAAATTTTGTCCAAATGTAAAGTACCAACGTTGCAGGTAAATCAATACACTATGGACCATCTTGTCTTGACGCTACAAACAATTTAGGGCATACGGCCGTACCGACGGTCTTTCATTGTTTCCTTGTTGTGTTCACTAGTGGAACAGGAACGATATCACTTAATAATTCATACCAAGTACTACCCGCCACACAATGCAACGTCACTTGCTGGAATTTGCGCTGCACACGGACAGCTATCCTCCGCACAAATGTATCCCTGGTTGGTAAAATTGGTTTGGCGCAGCTGCTCCACGCATCTACCACGAACAATCACGTAATACGGTTTTGTTTAGGTTTCAGTGGAAACGTCTCAGTACTGCCGCAATGTTACGCAGCTGTGGTTTTCTGTCAGTGTTGCCGTAGCCGTTTGCATTTCCCGACTGAAAGCCTGCAATACTGCTGTGAGTTGTCAGGAATATTGTTTCGCTGTACGGAGTGCAGACGACTTCTATGACTCACGTGCTGTCTGCAATGATTTTCACACATATTAAAGGGTGTACGATTGAGTTCGTACATCGAAGAAGATGATTGATATCGTCCTACAGATAATGAGTCTTGATTGTGCTTCTGCAATCATTCTTGAACTGCACCTATCATTGCGTGAAAACATATTTTGCTGAAAGGACTCATGCTCTCCAGAGAAGATAATCATAATATATTAGTGAGCGTGATTTCCCAGGAAGGACTTACTAACACTTCGCCTGAATATAACGAGTAGGATTGTTGTTGAAACGTTGCGTCAAGACGGAACTGCGCTAATAAGCAGTGAATATTTCGTTTGTGACATTCTCGGAGAAAGCTTGTATTCTCGTATCTCTCATTAGTAAAGTAGTACTAGAAACTGCTTAAAAAAATGTACCAGATTTAATACCACCCTAATCCTTACCGCAAAGTTTGTAACGTTTTAAATTGCTAGGACATTTGTCACTATTCGCCTGCTTAGCTGTGTGGTAACGTGCTCGCCTCCCATGCAAGTGGGCCCGAGTTCGATTCCCGGCTAGTCTTCATGAGTCGGCTCTCAGCCGTGGTGTGAAGCGGACTTGCTCGGAGCTCTGTGCGGCGCTCCGCAAGCGGGCCATTGTTTACTCGCGCAGGTAGTGGTACTGCAGTGTAAACAGATCGCCGCGAACAACGATGTCACTTTCTTATGGAAAGGCCACGATTAAAGTAACGTTCGATGCACAGTACTCATGACCTAAGGCATACGAAGTAGAGCGTTTCCTGCGTGAGGTAATATACGTCGATCCACAGGAACTTATCGGTGTACATCAATAAGAAATTCAACAAAAGCCGGCCGGAGTGGCCGTGCGGTTCTAGGCACTACAGTCTGGAACCGCGCGACCGCTACGGTCGCAGGTTCGAATCCTGCCTCGGGCGTGGATGTGTGTGATGTCCTTAGGTTAGTTAGGTTTAATTAGTTCTAAGTTCTAGGCGACTGATGACCGCTGAAGTTAAGTCGCATTGTGCTCAGAGCCATTTGAACCATTTTTCAATGAAAGGAAATTCCGTGGTAACCAGTTCACAAAGAAAGAAAGCCACACTGTTGAAAGCATCCCGTGTATCAGTACTTCAGGGAAAAACTCCCACATGGCATGCCTCCTGGTGATTCAAATTTTTGTGCTAACAATGACGCTCTTTGTAATGGATTTGTTGTTGTTGATGTAGGAATCTTATCTTCTTTGATAAAGGAAGTGGCGAAATGTAAACAATGTGACGGTGTAGGCTCTCTGGAAATAACTGAACAACAAAGTAGCAGGAAAGGTTTAGCGTCAAAATTAGTTGTTCTTGTAGATCCTGCAATAAATCTACCTCGAAAATGACATCGAACGTTGTGCGTAATTCATATCATGTGAATTTGAAGTTAGTCTATGCAATACGTGCAACAGAAAAAGGAAAAAAGGATGCTCAAACGTTTTGTGGTTTGATGGACCTTCCTCATTTCCTCCTCCTCCCAGTAGGTTCAACAAGTACGTAAATATACTTTTAGGTGCCTTGACGGTTGTGTCTAAAGCATCTATGTAACGCGCAGTAGAAGAAACTGTAAATATTAGTGGAACAAGGGACATTGCTGTTGCACTTGATGGGAGATGGCAACGTCGAGGACATCGTTCCTTGAATGGTGTTGTAGGTTCTACTTCTCTAAAGAATGGAGAAGTTGTTGATGTTGAGTGCTTATCTAAGTACCTGCCATGGTAACACTGACGGACGTATTGAACTTCAGTGTTCTAACAATTATGATGGTTACAGTGGAGGTATGGAGTGTGATGGAGCTCTAATAATGTTTCAGAGGTCGGTGCCCGTTTATAACATTAGATATACAAAGTACCTAGGCGATGGGGACTCTAAAGCTTTCAATAAAATTAATGAGTTCAATGTTTATCGTGACACCTTTGCAACAAAACTGGAGTGTTGTGAGCATGTGCAAAAGAGGATGGGTGCTAGATTGTGGAAGCTACGAAGAGAAATGAAAGGAAAGTTGCTATCTGATGGAAAATCTCTGTCTGACCGAGGCAGATTGACAGAAACTGAAATAGACCCTCTTCAGAGTTATTAGAAACTGGCCATTAGACAAACTTCATCTCTGAATGATGTTACAGGAATGAGGAAAGCTGTATGGGCCACCTTCTTTCATAAGTTGTCCACAGATGACCACCCTGTTCACAGACTTTGCCCTAAAGGAGCAGTTTCTTGGTGTGGTTACCAAAAAGCAAAAGAAAGTTGTCAAATATACCATCATAAGCATTCTCTTCCTGAGCCTGTTATGAACGGAATAAAACCAATTTTTAGAGACCTGAGTGACCCTGTTTTGCTTACTAAATGTCTTCATGGGGGCACTCAGAATACAAATGAAAGTTTCAGTCATTGTTGAAATGCCTGGGCTAGCAGGACAGAGCGGACTAGGTTGTGGAAAGGGGCCAAAACGAGTTCCTGTCAGTTGCACTCAACATACAAACTTTATTTACCAACACACAGTATTACAATAAGGATGCCAAACACTCAAAACTTTAATCGACCTCCTCTGATTAACTTTAGATCGGCTACATCTACATCTACATTTATACTCCGCAAGCCACCCAACTGTGTGTGGCGGAGGGCACTTTACGTGCCACTGTCATTACCTCCCTTTCCTATTCCAGTCGCGTATGGTTCGCGGGAAGAACGACTGTCTGAAAGCCTCCGTGCGCGCTCTAATCTCTCTAATTTTACATTCGTGATCTCCTCGGGAGGTATAAGTAGGGGGAAGCAATATATTCGATACCTCATCCAGAAACGCACCCTCTCGAAACCTGGCGAGCAAGCTACACCGCGATGCAGAGCGCCTCTCTTGCAGAGTCTGCCACTTGAGTTTATTAAGGGGAGTTGGAATGCCCTATCTCGCCAATGTTAAATTTGCTAACTTTGTGTACCTTTTTCTTTGGAACTATTATCTTCAGAACTTTGAAATTCTGGCAGAGGTTTTCAGCATATATTGTGAGCCCACTGAACTAGAACCAATGTTTTCTTTTTGTTGGTATAGTATTTATGAATTTTTTACCATTAAGCCATTTTTTATTGGAAAAAGTATAACATAAACTTCCCTAGTTCAGAGAATAAGCCAGTTCTTGTCATGATTCTAGTTCAGTGGCCTCTTTGAACTGTTTTGCAGCATTTCTGAAAATTTGAATGTTGTTGGTTGAGTGGTTTATGAGATAAAGGTACATGTAACACTAAAAATGTCAAATGCCAGAAAATGCGATTAAAGTAATTTATTATGAAAATTCACAAATACCTTTTATTCTATTATCAAAAGTGTCCAGCAGAGTAATCAGGGTCATCTTCTAGTTCTTCTTCTTCACCTAGAAGCTTTCTTCTCCTTGCTGCCCTTGCTTTTTTTGTATTAAATTCAGCTGCATACTGAGCCTTCCTTACTCGCACGCTGTCCAGAAGCTGAAGACCTCTGATGGTGTTGATACCAGGAGCAATGCCGAGCCTTGCCATGACCTTTAGCCTACCCATATGACCATCATTGAATGAAATAACAGCATCACTGACTCCCCATTTCAATGTTTTTATCCCAACAAATACATTCTTAGGTACACGAGTCCAAATGAGGTTGTTGAACGACTCGTTTTGATTCTGGGTACAACCATGAAGACATTTTCGCAGAAGATCAGGATGCCCCAAGTCTCTATATATTGGTTTAATTACTTCCATAACAGCCAATGGAATATAATTTTTATGGTGATAAGGATCCCCAGTAGCTTGAGATTTTCTATAATTGCACCATGACTGAGGACCATCTGGACAAGCAAAATGTTGAGGATTATCATCAGTTGATGATCGATGTAAATATGTGGCCCATACAGCTTGTCTCATTTCCTGCAAATTATTTGCATTATTTCTTATTGCCATACCATAGTATTGTTGTAATTCATTTATAATTTTATCTGACAGGCGACCTCTAATGGTTTTACCATCTGACAAAATTTTGTCCTTCAGATTCTGTTTCAGTTTCCTTAGACGAGTGCCCATTCGTTTCTGAACATGACCGACACATTCTAGTTTAGTTATTGTCTTATTGACATATGGCATGGATTCTGTAACACTTTTGTATGCCTTGGAGTCCCCATCTCCAAGGAATTTTGTGTAAAATACTCCCCGTTCTTTTTCTGATCTGCTAAACATTTTCACAGCAGCGGCAGCCTCCATGCCTCCACTCGTACCTTCATAATTCTTGCTACATATGTGAGCTGCTTCTATCTTACCAGATGCACAATGGTAACAATGTTTAGTGAGCACTTCATAGTCCAAAACTTTACCGCTGTCCACACTAGTAACAGTAGCAACAGCATTTTTGGATGTGTGACCCCTTTTCTGCCAGGTTCCATCAAAAGCAACAGGGATATCTGGGTTTCCTTCATTTATATATTTTGCTTCACTGGCAGCAGCTTTCATTGATAAATCTGCTACAGACTGAACAGCATCTCCTATCACTTCAGTGTAATTGTCAATTTTAGCAGGTGGAGGTGGAAGATTCATTATGGCACAAAATGTTTGAGCAGCAGTATGTCCTTTACCAATTGCTCTCATTGCATACATTAGCCTGATATTACTCTCAAACAAATTGCTACTGCATGTTTTAGAGCTCCAAAAACAGGTCTCATTTTCACAACTGGCACAAACTATAGCAATTTTGCAGGAAAGTCCTATAGATTTTGTTATGTTCATATCAAAAGAACCTCCACAAAGATTACAACACAAACATTTCTTCATAAACTCAGTAAAAACAGGAAAGTCGACTAAAACATATTGTTCATTAGAAGCTTCATCTGTAATTTCACTTGCACAGTTTGATAACTTCTTTTTTGATGCACTGGTGGGCGTGTCTCCTTCACACATCTCAGCTGTACAAACGTCAGAACTTTCACCAGCATCAACAGGTGCTGAAGCAGAATCACTTGAACAAACGTTATTTGTAAATCTATTACCGCGAAACTTTCGCTTTTTAAATAATGATGCACTCCTAGGCATCGTAGAAACTACGCACTCACCACTGAAAGTCAAAACAAGACAGATAACAAACTCCAAATGAGCGACAAACTAAACTCGAGGCTCAAAACAAACACTCACAGATCAAAAACTGAACAATAAACACAGCTAGTCGTAAAAACAATGGTACCTATGGAAGGATCAAAGATTCTACAACTGAAGAGTGAAATCCACAGCCTTCTATATGTAATGTTTTCGGAAATGCGAAGATTTAAATGTGTACAAATCACAAGATGGGTAACTTTGCTGGGCGCACATGTAATTTTGAAAAATTAAATAAAAATACTTCCAATTGGAATTTCTTAACAAATTTTGCACCATTTTAAGCAGAAAATTTCAAATTAAGTTATAAGGTTAAAAACTGAAAATGTGAATTTTTTCCATTTTCCGGCATTCCAACTCCCCTTAAACATCTCCGTAACGCTATCACGGTTACCAAATAACCATGTGACGAAACGCGCCGCTCTTCTTTGGCTGAAGGCCACATTTAAAATCCAAGACATAAGGCATAAGCAAAATCGAAATATAAGGTTCTTCTGGAGGTTTCACCCAAGAATATTTTCTAAATCTTCAATCTAATCGGCTGAAGGCCTTTGCAATTTAATTGTAATGGAACTAGGCTGAAGGTCACATATTAAGCAATAAGAGGAGTTATCTTAAAACATTTCGTGAAAATTGGGCTGAAGGTCCCATTCAAAAGCATAACAATCTTATGCCTTAAGGGCAACAGAAGAAGATTAATTTAAGAGATATTAAAACTCGGCTGAAGGCCGCTCACCAACAAATTATTTAACGGCTTTAGCCCTAGAACAAGAGTTTCAATTTTATTGGGCAGAAGGTTATATCTTAAAGCATTTCATATAAAATAAACAATAACAATCTCATGCCTTAAGGGCAAGACAAGGACATTAATTTAAGAGATATTAATACTCGGCTGAAGGCCACATATCAACAAAATTTGTTAAACGGCTTAAGGCCTAGAAGGAGTTTCAATCTAAAAGGCAGAAGGCGTTATCTTAAAATATCTCCAGTAAAATTCGGCTGAAGGCCCCATATAAAAATATAACACTCTCATGCCTTAAGGGCAAGACATGAACTTTAATTTAAGAGATATTAATACTCAGCTGAAAGCCACATATCAACCAAATAACTAAAATACAAACAGGGAAATTACTACATAACACACAAGGAACAGCGCTCAGAAGTTTACGAGGGTCGGCCTGGGATTGTAACACTAACGCCCATTTACACGTGACAGGCAACCTGTCTAACGACTTCTTAATCTGGAGGCAGCCCAACCAACAGACAGCCGACCGACCAGTCCATCAAATCAGTTCCGCTCCACGCAACCAGCAAAACGACCGCAAGATTTCAATACACGACACACAGAATACTGGCGCCCACAACGACCAACAACACCTCAGCTGTCGAACTGCACGCCGCGCTGGACAGCACCAACACGATGAGGAAAATACACTGCCCAAAATTACGTCAACAACCAGGGCAGGTAGCCGGAACGTCAACGGCCACAAGGCAAGAGATACCGCTGGTGAACTTCCATAACAGGGAATAAATGAAGTTAAATTTTACAGGAAGACTGCTGCAATCTTAGCTGACTTAAATACTCACATGTTGTTCCTCTCGGGAATATCCCAAAAGCAAATGAAGAAATGTAAACAGTTGATGCTCGATAGTAAGTTAAGTGAGGACTCAACTTTCATGTCCAAGATCGGTGGGCGACGAACTTCGTAGCACTCACAAGCAGCACCTCACACTCCAAACACGCGTGCACGCCGCCAGCGGCTCCAGCCCGACTCGGTGCGACGTGGTCTTGGTTGCTGCTCCACACCAACCGACCGACTGGACTGCTGGTCCGTCAGCGACTGCTGCTCCGTCGCGACTGCACTCCTGATGCATCTCTCACTCACTGGTTCTCCGACACACGACGACCCAGAAATACTATCAGTTGCTCCAGTGATGGTACGACAGTACGCTTATCGATATACGCTGCTGATGCCACTCACGGGAAAGTAAGGCAGGAAGTTAGTGACACCAGTAAATGGAAGAAGAAAAAGAGGCGGCTCTACCGTGATAGAAGATGACAAACAATTAATGGGATGAACACGAACCGTGCGCGGCTCAGTTGCATATGGGAAAGATGACCCAAGAATGTTTTTGTAGGACTATATACATTAAAAGTTGGTGTACCAGATGCAGCGATATGTTTCAATGATGTAGCGATAGGAAGGTTGGAAATCCTGAGAAATTTAGGCATAAAATGTGGCTCTAATATGAAAGATCAATTGCTTGCATGTGACAGACAACAGATGCATGAAGCTGAAAGATTCGCTCTTCAAGTTACCAAAGAAGGAAGAAGATGTAAAAGGAATGCCAAAAGGAAGTTTGAAGATGAAGAAATGCTGCAGGATGAATACTATGCTTCAGGAATGTTTTGAGGCACAGTTTAATTGGACTCGTATCTTCATTCACAATTTCTGTAACTCGCAATAGTCCATACTTATGTAGTAGACATAAGCTTTATTGCAGAATCAACTAAATTATAGAAAAAATAACATTTTTATTAGGTAAAAATTATAAAAATTAAGATGTAAGATGTGATATTATTTCATCCTTGTGATATACATAATAGGTGGAATTAAATAGGTCTAGTACCACAGCCATCATGTCATGCATATCTGGTAAAAATTTGGTCTCCTTCAAGTGTATAACAATGTGAAACGTCCCCTTAGAAAAATTTGTGAATTACTGTGCTGGTAAACCCCTTACGTTATTTGATTTTCAAACAGCTGAGCAAAACTGAACGTGCTAAGACATTTCTCTCTCTACTTATTCTGATCATCAGTAAACTGACACTAACGCAATCTGACTTTCAATAATCCCTACAAAAGAATGGCCCTGATTAACAATAACCTATACCTTTCAAGAATCACTTACCTCACAAAAATCTTCGTTACTCGAACTACTGCAATACAGCGAGCGCCACTACTGCCAGCTAAATAAAAGATCCTAACTACTGAAGGCACTAACTACTGATAGGCATACTTAGGAAAAGAAAAATTTTGATAGAGAACAAACAATGTATTTACCTTAATAATGTACCAAAGTCATCATATATATATATTAGTTCATGATATCCAATATTACAAATTTTCTCTTTCTGATGGACACACGCCCAGATCGTCCGCTCTCAAAATTCTGCCATTTCTCTCCCCACATCCGCCACTGCTGGCTGCTCACTTCGAACTGCGCAACGCTACGCGCTGTGTCGTAATTATCTTCGTCCGTAAGCAAAGTGATGTAGAAGTCAACGTACTTACCTCGTAATAAACAAAAGTGAAATGCTATGCGTATAGATATCGTAGATATTACGTACATTACCGTGATCAAGAAAGTACTATACAGTAACGTATTGTTCTGCTACGAAAAAGGCTGTCTCATTGTAGCTATACCACAAAGTTACTACTAAAACATGTTTTACCCTCCAGAATAATACAGAAAACTGTTCAGATATAAAACAGATACACCGCAAAAGCAACAATGTAAATTGTGTCACATATTAGTAACGCCGTGATATAATCGTGTAGCTGTCAAAGAAATCAAATACTAAGTCATCTTTAATCTCACAGAAAGTACTTCAAATAAAGAATGTCTTTTCAAATAAACCAAAATGTTGTATTGAAATCTCATTAGCAGTATATGTTCTAAGTATGTAATCGTCCAACTAACAAGCAAGAATGTACAAATAACAACACTGTGTCGTCGGTTCATTATAACAATGCATTCGTAATTACTGTCTAAATATGTTCCCTAGGTTCTAGACTGGATAGTTAACTTCATAACATTGTTGCATGTTAACAGTTTCTAAGTGTGACAAAGCATACTAGTACATCTACATCTACATTTATACTCCGCAAGCCACCCAACGGTGTGTGGCGGAGGGTACTTTACGTGCCACTGTCATTACCTCCCTTTCCTGTTCCAGTCGCGTATGGTTCGCGGGAAAAACGACTGTCTGAAAGCCTCCGTGCGTGCTCTAATCTCTCTAATTTTACATTCGTGATCTCCTCGGGAGGTGTAAGTAGGGGGAAGCAATATATTCGATACCTCATCCAGAAACGCACCCTCTCGAAACCTGGCGAGCAAGCTACACCGCGATGCAGAGCGCCTCTCTTGCAGAGTCTGCCACTTGAGTTTGTTAAACATCTCCGTAACGCTATCACGGTTACCAAATAACCCTGTGACGAAACGCGCCACTCTTCTTTGGATCTTCTCTGTCTCCTCCGTCAACCCGATCTGGTACGGATCCCACACTGATGAGCAATAGTCAAGTATAGGTCGAACGAGTGTTTTGTAAACCACCTCCTTTGTTGATGGACTACATTTTCTAAGGACTCTCCCAATGAATCTCAACCTGGTACCCGCCTTACCAACAATTAATTTTATATGATCATTCCACTTCAAATCGTTCCGCACGCATACTCCCAGATATTTTACAGAAGTAACTGCTACCAGTGTTAGTTCCGCTATCATATAATCATACAATAAAGGATCCTTCTTTCTATGTATTCGCAATACATTACATTTGTCTATATTAAGGGTCAGTTGCCACTCCCTGCACCAAGTGCCTATCCGCTGCAGATCTTCCTGCATTTCGCTACAATTTTCTAATGCTGCAACTTCTCTGTATACTACAGCATCATCCGCGAAAAGCCGCATGGAACTTCCGACACTATCTACTAGGTCATTTATATATATTGTGAAAAGCAATGGGCCCATAACACTCCCCTGTGGCACGCCAGAGGTTACTTTAACGTCTGCAGACGTCTCTCCATTGATAACAACATGCTGTGTTCTGTTTGCTAAAAACTCTTCAATCCAGCCACACAGCTGGTCTGATATTCCGTAGGCTCTTACTTTGTTTATCAGGCGACAGTGCGGAACTGTATCGAACGCCTTCCGGAAGTCAAGAAAAATAGCATCTACCTGGGAGCCTGTATCTAATATTTTCTGGGTCTCATGAACAAATAAAGCGAGTTGGGTCTCACACGATCGCTGTTTCCGGAATCCATGTTGATTCCTACATAGTAGATTCTGGGTTTCCAAAAACGACATGATACGCGAGCAAAAAACATGTTCTAAAATTCTACAACAGATCGACGTCAGAGACATAGGTCTATAGTTTTGCGCATCTGCTCGACGACCCTTCTTGAAGACTGGGACTATCTGTGCTCTTTTCC
This sequence comes from Schistocerca nitens, assembly GCF_023898315.1. Taxonomy (NCBI): domain Eukaryota; kingdom Metazoa; phylum Arthropoda; class Insecta; order Orthoptera; family Acrididae; genus Schistocerca; species Schistocerca nitens. The sequence goes on from NC_064619.1 coordinate 16,444,193, forward strand.
AATCATTTGGAACCTTCCGTTCCTCTAGAGACTTGCGGTACACGGCTGTTAGAAGGCGGGCAAGTTCTTTCGCGTACTCTGTGTAGAATGGAATTGGTATCCCGTCAGGTTCAGTGGACTTTCCTCTGTTGAGTGATTCCAGTTGCTTTTCCATTCCTTGCACACTTATTTCGATGTCAGCCATTTTTTCGTTTGTGCGAGGATTAAGAGAAGGAACTGCAGTGCGGTCTTCCTCTGTGAAACAGCTTTGGAAAAAGGTGTTTGGTATTTCAGCTTTACGCGTGTCATCCTCTGTTTCAATGCCATCATCATCCCGAAGTGTCTGGATATGCTGTTTCGAGCCACTTACTGATTTAACGTAAGACCAGAACTTCCGAGGATTTGCTGTCAAGTCGGTACATAGAATTTTACTTTCGAATTCACTGAACGCTTCACGCATAGCCCTCCTTACACTAGCTTTGACATCGTTTAGCTTCTGTTTGTCTGAGAGGTTTTGGCTGCGTTTAAACTTGGAGTGAAGCTCTCTTTGCTTTCGCAGTAGTTTCCTAATTTTGTTGTTGTACCACGGTGGGTTTTTCCCGTCCCTCACAGTTTTACTCGGCACATACCTGTCTAAAACGCATTTAGTAATGTGAAGTGAAAAATTTTATAGCAAAGACTAAGTTAAAAAACAGATTATCTCTCAATAAACGGTTTTACATGTGAAATGTGGTGTAATGCTTTACTCTTCCTAGTACGCAGAGTTTCAACTTCAACGCAATTATCATGTGGTATACATCTGTAAGGTCCACTGTAAATCAGAAAGAATTTGTGAGTCAAGTGTTTCTTCTTATGTGACAATGAATGAGTTTTAATGAGAACTTTCTGACCAATATATAATTTCATTGCATTTGCTTTACCGTGTAGTTTTCTCCTTTTGTCTGCAGCAGAATTTATATTTTTAATAGCCAAATCAATAATGTCTTTCTGTCGAAGTTTACGTGTATTCGGAAAAGGTACAATCTCTCTGATTCTGTTTGGTGGTTCTTCATTCTTCAGTACAAGAATAGGTGGTAAAGCAGTGGAGTCATGAGGCATTTCATTCAGCACGTTTTGAAATAAGTGTAAATATCTGTCCCAGTACTGATGCTTTCTGTGACAATAAAGTCTGCAATGCTTATTGATTTATTTCATAATCCGTTCAGACGGGTTACAGTGTGGTGAGTACAATGAAATAAAAATAGGTTTGATTTTATGATTCCGAAGCATGCATGACCAAACAGCAGACCTGAATTGCGGTCCGTTATCTGAAATAACTTTGCTAACGTGTCCAACTTCACGTAAGAACTTTTTAACAAAGGCGTTGGATACAGACCGTCCAGTGGCTTTACGTAATGGTGTGAAAGAAACAAATTTTGAAGTAAGTTCAACAGCGACTAGAACGTACGAAAATCCATTCGATGTTCTGACAAGGGGTCCCAAGAGATCAACAGCAGTAAATTCTTTTAATTTAGAAGGAATGATAGGAAACAACGGAGCACGATGTGAGATGGTAGATGGTTTATCTTTCTGACAAAGATTACAAATAGACAAGACTCTTCGAATTCTCTTTTCCATATTGTTAAAATAACAAGTCGTCCGAAAAATACGACAACATTTTCTTGGACCAAAATGTGCGTAGTTGAAATAAATGTACCAAATGAGCTTATTAACAAAATCGTCAGAAATGCAAAGTACCCATAGCTTGTCATCAACAGTGCAGCATTTGAAGAGTATGTTGTTTCTAACCAGATAATAATGCCGAATCTGTGTGTGTGTCTTTTCATGCCATTTACTTCTGATCTCTTTCCAAATCGGATCCTTATCTTGTTCATGAGCAATGTCCTTTAAAGAGGTGGTGATGAAGTTTTCAAAGGCGACTTTCTGAATGTAAAGAATACTGAAATTTTTCTCGAGGTTGCCTTCTGTGTTACTTTTCTCAAGTCCAGCCCGTGCGCGTGACAGTGCATCCGCAACAATGTTCTCCTTGCCGGGAATGTAGACTATTGTGAAGTGGAATTCTTGCAGAAACAATGCCCAACGTTTTACCCTGTCACGATTTAATTTTGAAGACATAAGAAATTGTAATGCACTATGATCACTGTATACTTTTACGTGCTTACCAGAAAGAAAGAAACGGAATTTGTTAAATGCCCAAACGATAAATGGCTCTGAGCACTATGGGACTCAACTGCTGAGGTCATTAGTCCCCTAGAACTTAGAACTAGTTAAACCTAACTAACCTAAGGACATCACAAACACCCATGCCCGAGGCAGGATTCGAACCTGCGACCGTAGCGGTCTCGCGGTTCCAGACTGCAGCGCCTTTAACCGCACGGCCACTTCGGCCGGCGCCCAAACGATAGCTAACGCTTCTAATTCAGTAACGGAATAATTTTTTCAGTTATAGTTAGCACTCGGCTAGCAAAAGCAATGGTTTTCTGAACAGTAGTGTCATTTTCTATGGCTTATTGTAATAAATGGGTACCAAGACAAACTTTAGAAGAATCCGTGCTAAGGCAGAAATCTTGTGACAGATCTGGATGAGCTAGTATTGGCGCGTTAAGTAGCGCTTCTTTCAAAGAATTGAATTCCAGCTGTGGCTGTTCGTCCCAGTTCCAAATAGTATTTTTCCAGTGAGAGCAAATTTTTGGTGTTACCTAGAAAACTGTGGACTTGTTTTTTTGTGGATGGAACTGGAATGGATCTGATTGCTTCTAACTTTTCAGGATCCGGCTGAATGCCTTCAGAAGAAATAATATGTCCCAAAAACCACACCTTTGACCTACTGAATTCAGACTTTTCCAATTTAACTGTAATTCCAGATTCTGTAAAAATAGGCAACAAACTGTTGAGGATGCGATTATGTTGTTCTCATGAAGCTTCTACTATTAGAATATCGTCCACATATAAGGTGATGTGACGGTTTAAGAACTCAGGTAATATGGAATTTAGCCCACGAATGAATGCTGCCGAAGAAATGTTCAAACCAAAAGGGAGTGTCCTAAACTGATAACAAACGCCGAAACAAAGGAAAGCTGTGTATTTTCTACATTCTGGATAAAGTTCGATTTGATAAAAGCTGGATCTGAGATCAATAGAAGACAACACTTTTTCACCATTAAAATTTCAGGAATGATGATAGTATTGATTTGTCTCGAATCTAAGACAAGCCTCATCGATGTATTTTTCTTCTCAACAACATGTAATGGATTGTTGAATGAGCTTACTGCAGGCTCAATAATGCCCTCGTCAAGCATAGATTGTATTTCTGTTCTAACACGGTCCCTATAATGTGCCGGAATTACGTATGGTCTAACACAAAATTTAGTATGCTCACGAACACGAAATTGGTATTGAAATCCCTTGATTGTTCCTGTTTTGAGAGTAAAAACTGTGGAATGTGCTTTTAAAATCTCAAAAAGGTCCTGCCTATCAGTGTCATTACAATTCTCAATTGCTTGAATTTTATTCTGAATTAACTGATTAGTATCAAATATGCCATCGATATCATCCCTGTCAGTACTTGTAGAGTGATTGTTAGTGTCTAGTTCCGTCGAAAATTCCGAACTGTTGTCTAACAGAAGGTAAAGCCGATTAATTTCCTCGTCATGGTTTGAGAGCCAATCATCAAATTTCAAAGCTATTGACTTACCTTCTTTCTCTAAACTTATTTCAGTATCGTGAAAGTTTAAGATTGCTTTGTATTCATTCAAAAAGTCTACTCCCAATATAATTTCCGTCGACAATAATGGAACAATAAGAAAGTTCAAGGAGAAGCTGTGGCTTTGACAAAAGAATTCTAAGTTGGTTTGTTGGCGTACATCTACACTTTTTCCAACGACTGCACCTTGTAATTTAATCTTACGTAACGGAAGTGTGGGGCAATCGTTCGATTTGTTGCATTTGCTAAAGGCTGTTTCACTAATTACTGAAATGGGACTACCAGAGTCAAGTACTGCCGTAAATTTTACGTCATTTACTGTAATGTGAATTACAGGATATGCAAACTTGTTATGTTTTACGTAGTGTTCCTGGAGTAAGATGTCCCTAATGTCTTCCATTTTTACGTAATTACTAGCCACGGCAGCTACGTCGTCAGCTTCAAAAGTACGTTTTGTGGCTGCCAGCAGTGTTAGTCATTGCCTATTGTCTCTTTGTTGGCGCGCGTCGTTATTGGGATTTGGAGATCGAACTTCTACCAATTCACCTTGTCGAGAGGGCCCTGCCCTGTTTGAATCCCGCCAGTTCTGATGAAATTCAGGTCTGTTGTTTTGTCGGTAGATTATGTAGTTTCTTTTTTGTCGGTCATGTGGTGGAGAATTTCTCCCGGAATCGTAACTGCTCGGTGGACCATTGCATCTGAAGTTATTCTGTCTCCCCTCATAATAATTATTTTGGTTCCCATATTGTCTGTTTCTCTGATTGTCTCTGTGATAGTCATTACCGCGGAGAGATTATCTTTCCCTGTAATTATTACTACTCTGACAACGGTTGTCATACAGGTGGTGTCTGTTTTGCTCACGATTTACGTTGTAAGAATAGCCTTGTCGTGCCCAGGTATTATTTCTTTCATCGCGGAATTGTGATGGATGTGACCTGTAATTGTGCTGTTTTCGCGTTCCGTGATTGTCAGTGTCAATTTCCAATTCTTGTAACAGTCGCCGGCCGAAGTGGCCGTGCGGTTAAAGGCGCTGCAGTCTGGAACCGCAAGACCGCTGCGGTCGCAGGTTCGAATCCTGCCTCGGGCATGGATGTTTGTGATGTCCTTAGGTTAGTTAGGTTTAACTAGTTCTAAGTTCTAGGGGACTAATGACCTCAGCAGTTGAGTCCCATAGTGCTCAGAGCCATTTGAACCATTTTTTTGTAACAGTCCCTGAAAAGCTTCAATGTCGGCTTTGCAACGTCCTGCCAAAATAATATGTCGTAAATGTTCAGGCAATTTGATTAAGCAAATGCGGTTGAGTTCTGAGGGGCTGTATGGGTTTGAAAGATACTGATTCTTATGTAACATGTCTTCGAAATATTCGACAAGACTGGAAAATTGAGATTGTTCGAAATGTTTCATCATTATGATGCTATGTTTTACTCGGTCTTGTGTAGCTTGAGACCAATATGCTGAGAGGAAGGCATGGTAAAATTCTCCTTCACTGTGACAATCGTGAGTGACCGATCGCATTCTTACAGCTGGTTCATTCTCAAAGCAGCCACACATAAACTCTAACCTGTGCTCCAATGACCAGTTGGGAGGAAAACAATGGGAGAATTGATGAAGCCATGCTTGTGGATGAATGTCGTTGCCAGAATTCTTAAATGTTTTTAATTTACGTGTAGTAATGAACAGCTTATAGTCAAAATCATGATGCCGGCGAGTCGCATGTCGGTCATTGTTACGTCGTTTCGGCGGTTCCATCTCAAAATTCGGTGTACCTTGCCAATTTCTTTCATAATTTCCGAAATGCCCTGTGTTATTATTTTATGACTTTTCCGTATTTCTAAGTCCCTCTTCCCGTATTGGAGCGCGAGTGTCCTCTGAAATATGTAATTCTAGTATTACCTGTGTCAGCTGATCTTGTACTTCCCGGGTTTCTCTTTTGTACTATGTATTGATTTGATTTTGATTTTGTTTGAATTTTCTAATTTGTCCATACTCTTCTGTGTCAGTGAAGGCTACGGGTCTTGTGTCATTCAGATCATCATCTACCTTTGTAGATAAGTTAGTGAACTGATCCGAAAGTTCGGCTACTTTCTCCGATAGAGAACTGATTTCCTCAGTGTGTTTTTCTGAACCAAGATTCAGAGTGTCCATTTGTGTTTAAATCGTATCTACTGTGTCCTTTAAGTTTTCCTGAGTTTTGAAAGTTGCATGACCGAATCGCTAGATGCAACTGAGTCAGTTTTAGCTTGCAAGGTGTCGTGATTTTCATGAACAATAGTTTGCAGTTCTTTTATGGCTGCTTCGTGATTCTGTAATGCATTTTCATGACGCGAAAAGATAGGTTGAAAATACTCACAAATTTGTGTTTCTACGTCATTACAGTCTTTTTCACATTTCGATTCGACTTTAAGTAACTCAGCAGTTAAACCTTCACGTGTTGGTTCAAGTGTTTGTTCCACTGAGTCTAGCTTTTGAAGCTGTTGCTGTGTTTGTCTCTGATTTTGTTCCATCATGTCTAACTTTTGAAGCTTTTGTTCCATTTGTTGCATTAATTGTAATAACAATGCACTGGTCTCTGTAACATGTTCCTCAGTGCTATTCGGCGTGCATTTGAACCGGCAATATTCGCATTTTGAAAAGCAGAAAATGTGTCTTGACTGATTTGAGAAAATAGTGAGGACGCAAAATCTGAATCTACAGTATTTGCAAGATTGTGTCCTGTCATTTCGGATTCCTGAGGCGAGCTGTTGCCGACCGATCGATCGGTAATGCTTCCCTGTTCACTAATTGTTTCACTGTCTACACCATTATTTGCCGCCTGCTCCATTTCCCTATGCACAGTTACCAAATTACTAATTTGAATGTCTGTTAATTCATTACACAGTGGTGCTGATAAGCTACGCTCGTCGTCACTGTCATTTCTCAATTTATTTTGGAGCCCAGTTTTACGTTTTTCACACGCCATAATTATCACGTTTCACACTGTGATATACACCACTTCTAACAAACACCGAACAACGCGCTCCAGTACGCGGCCGCCAAATACATCGCTGGCCGCACTTCTCTGGGCGGCCCGCTGCTTCCATCGCTGACCGTCTTCACACGCACGCTCCCTTACGTGACATCGCTGGCCGCACTTCTCCGGGCGGCTCGCGGCTACCATCGCTGGCCGCCTTCGAGCGCGCGCGTTTGTCAGCACACAGCAATTGGCTACGCCAGGAAACATTGCGATTGGTTTTCCCTGGAAAACAGCGACCCCAGCCGACGGCTCCATTAACTAGCAAGCCTTATATAAAACCCGGCCGCCGCCGCAAACGACAGTTCCCATCGAGAAGTGCAGTACGCCGTGTTTCAGCTGCTTGTGGATGACTCGCCGCACCACTCGAGGTTACCTGGCTGCTCGGCGGAAATCTAGCGACTTCACTTGGAGAGACTGAACTTCACTGGACTTGGGAATAATTATGGGACGTGCACCCCACTATGCATATTTGGACATTGGTATAACCAAACTTTAATTATGCATTACTTCTGAGTGTGAGCCTGGGTAGACGCTTGGCTAACATAATTGTTAAAAAGTGATTTGTGATTTAATAAACCAGACTGACGAGGTTATTGTGTTATTCCTGGTTATAACACACACGATAACAAGAAAAACGCAATTTGAAGAGCAAAAATAAGAAAACCCATTAACATAGCACTGAAAATAATATCTAGTTAATTCCAGCGCAGCTGCCAAATACTTGGTGCAAATCTACATGCATGCCACAACTGTTTTACTGTACAACAATGAAAAACTACAACCACAAAGGAAATTCTCTTCATAACTACGCGCTAGCAATAAACAGTAGCTACAAGGAAAAAATCAGAAGATTCCAGTGAGGTATCCTCGGGTATGGGTCGACATATGAAACGTCCCCTTAGAAAAATTTGTGAATTACTGTGCTGGTAAACCCCTTACGTTATTTGATTTTCAAACAGCTGAGCAAAACTGAGCGTGCTCAGATATTTCTCTCTTTACTTATTCTGATCATCAATAAACTGACACACAATATTTTTAGCGTAACGCAATCTGACTTTCAAAAATCCCTACAAAAGAATGGCCCTGACTAACAATAACCTATACCTTTCATGAATCACTTACCTCACAAAAATCTTCGTTACTCGAACTACTGCAATACAGCGAGCGCCACTACTGCCAGCTAAGTAAAAGATTCTAACTACTGAAGGCACTAACTACTGATAGGCATAGTCAGCAAATGAAAGATTTTGATAGAGCACAAACAATGTATTTACATTAATAGTGTTCAACAGTCATATATATTATTATGTGCGATTGGACCCATACGGATCACGCAAAGCTTTCCGATTCAATTTTTTAATTCTCCAAACTTCTCTCATTCTTTCCCCATGAATTCTCTTTCTTTCCTCTGTCCATTTTGTCCCCTGTCTCTTGCAAACTTCATTCTCGGGTTGTACTTTCCAACTATTGATTTTTTGCCTGTATACATTTCTGTTTATAACTTCTGAAGAATTTATTTGTGCATTTGCTAGATCTGTTTTGGTTTCTTGTATCCAGGGTATGGTTTTCAATTTTTCAATGTATATTAAAATTTTGTGGGAGAGTCTGGGTGTTGGGAGTCTGTGGATATGACCGTAAAATTTTAGTCTTCTTTTCCGGATGTCTGCGGCGAGGTTAGATAATTTTTCTGTAGTTTTCCGAGACTGTAACCTGTATCCATCTTCAGTTCTTTTTGGGCCAAGAATCTTTCTGATAATTTTGCGTTCCTCTTTCAGGATGCCTTCCAGGTCGCCTTTTCTATGGAGTGTGAGTGTTTCGCTGGCATATAGTGCTTCGGGCTTTATTACTGTATTGTAGTGTCGTATTTTTGAGTGAATGGAGAGACACTTTTTATTGTAGATGTTGTGGGTTTTCCAGTATGCTCTTTTCAGTTTTTGCAGTCGAACTTTTTGTGCAGTTTTCTCTCCCCCTGTGGGTTCTAGGACCTCGCCTAAGTATTTAAAGAATGGAACTCTCTCAATTTGTCCATATTTTGTAGTCAGTTTTTGAGTTTCAAATTTTGAGCACATGAATTTGGTTTTTTGGAAGGAAATTTGTAGCCCAACTTTTTCGGCGCATTCTTTGAGAATGTCTATCTGTTTAATTGCTGTGGTCTCGTTTTCTGCTAGAATGGCCACGTCATCTGCAAATGCCAAGCATGAAATTTTAATACCATCTTTAGATCTTCCTAGTTGTATAGGCTTCCAGTAATTTTGATTCTTCAGTTCTTTTTCCAATTCTCGGATGACTTTGTCTAAGACAAGGTTGAAGAGGAGTGGAGACAAGCCGTCACCTTGTCTGACGCCGGTTTTGAGCAGGAAGGGCTCTGATATTTCACCCAGGAATTTTATCTTAAAAGTTGTGTTTGTGAGCGTTTCTTTGATAAGGTTTAGGGTTTTCGGATCGAGTCCAAGCTCCTCAAGGATAATAAAGAGAGATTGCCTATCGATTGAATCATAAGCCTTTGCGAAATCAACAAAGGAACAAATGATCGGACTGTTTCTGACTGCTTTGTATTTTAGTGTTGTCTTCAAATTGAAAATTTGTTCTGCACAGGATCGGTGAGGGCGAAAGCCAGCTTGGTATTCACCAATACTGTGTTCGAGTTGTTCTTGTGTTCGTTGAAGAAGACAAGCTGAGAGGATTTTATAAGTGACTTGGAGAAGGGAGATTCCTCGATAGTTGTTTATATCTGCCATGTCTCCCTTTTTATGCAGTGGATGAATTAGGGCGCATTTCCAATCTTCTGGTAGTTTTTCTGCCTGTCAAATGTCTGTGATGATTTGAGTGAGTTCTTTGAGGGAATTTGGTCCAAGATTTTTAAGTAGTTCTGCAGTGATATTATCTTCTCCGGATGCCTTGTTGTTTTTCAGTCTATGAATATGTCTTTGGATCTCCTCTAGTGTAGGTGGTGGGGATTCTGGATTTGTGTAGACAGCAGTTTCTTGAGGGAATCTTGAAGAAGGTTCAGGGCAATTGAGGAGTCCGGAAAAGTATCTTGCCAGCTCCTCACAATTTTCCCGATTTGTGAGCGCTAGTTTTCCATCTGGTTTTCTGAAACATAGATTTCGTGAGCCGTATCCATTGATTCTCCCAGCAAAGGTCTTATAGAAGTCTCGCACATTATAGTTACGGAAATTTTCTTCAATAGACTCACACTGTTCCTTGAGGTACTTCCTCTTGACTTGTCTGATTGTTTTTGCCACTTGTCTTCTGGTGTTGTGGAAGTGATATAGATTTTCTGGGGATTTTTTACTGTTATACTTCAGAAAGGCTTTCTTTCTTTCTTCCAGCGCTTTTTCACACCCAGAGTCCCACCAGGGGTGTTTTGTGTTCTTTTTCAATGGGATCAGTTCTTTTGCCTTCTTTGTAATTTTTGTTCGAAATTTTTCCCAAGAGTCAGCTGGTTCCTTTTCCCACTCCTCCTTCAGATTGGTTTCTTTGATTGTTCGTGTGTCAAATTTCATCATGTGTGTTTTCTTCGGATAGAATTTTTTTGGGGTGAATTTCACTTTAATGCGTGTTAAGTAGTGGTCTGAGTCAATGTTCGCCCCTCTGCGGACTTGGACATCATGGATCTCTTTCTGTACGAAATAGGAGATGGCAATGTGGTCAATCTGATATTCGCCGATCTCTTGTATGGGGGACCTCCAGGTCTTTTGTTTTCTAGGTTTTTTTCTCAAAGATGTAGACATTATTTTTAGATTATTTTGTTGGCATAGTTCAATAAATCTCAGTCCGTTTCTGTTGGTGAATCTGTGTGCTGGATATTTTCCTACAGTTTTTTGGTGTTCTTTCTCTCTGCCAATTTGTGCATTGAAATCTCCCATTAAGATTTTGATATCATCCCGGGGAATTTTGGCCATGACATCTTCAAGTTTAGTCCAGAATTTTTCAGTTTGTAGTTGGCGTTTTTTGTTGTCTATGTTTGTGGGTGCATGAACATTTATCAATGTGTATTTCTTGTTGGCGCACTGGATACGCATGGTCATCAGGCGATTATTTATGGAAGAGACCTCTCTAATTGAGCCTAATATATTTCTGTGCACCGCAAATGCCATGCCCAGGAGTGGCGTACCATTGGCAATTCGTTTGTCAGTCTTGCTCTTGAAGATGAGATAGTTTCCATAGTCTATTGTATTTTCATCCGTGAATCTAGTTTCTTGTAACGCTAAGATATTAATTTTTTGTTGGTCTAGCTCTGTTACTAAGTTGTGTAATTTTCCAGGTTGAATTAGGGTCTGAATGTTAAAGGTACCAATGTACATGGGAACCTTGGGACGAAGTTTGCTTGAGAACTCTGATCGTGATGGCCCGGGTTCCCCAGAATCCGAAAACCCAGTTGTCGTCTGTCGACGAGTGGATTGGTTACCACCTGGGGTAATTCTGTCATTACTCTCACGAATCATGATAGCTTGTAAGTTTTGGTCCAGTGTTTCCACTGGGTGTTTAGAACCAGGGATTGTCAGTTCCTGGAGCATATAATACAGCCGCACCTACTAGATGGACAGACGCTGACCTCGCTGCCGCTCGACTCGACCACAGACGCATTGAGGATTTGGAATGTGAGATTTTTTTTCAAGGTTTTCTCCTATAGATCCGCCGTGTTCTGCGTTAACAGGGTCACCTCGTGTAGGATGTGGCTCTTCACCACGCACGGACGGTCTTGGACGTAGCTTCCTCAGAGGCAAAGGTCTTGCATACCTCCTCAGCTCATCCCTGGGGTGGTGAGGACCAGTACTGAGTCAACCCCAAGCAAAGGTGCTACCTCTACCAACCACCTTGACCCCCAGTCATATATATATATATATATATATATATATATATATATATATATATATATATATATTAATTCATGATATCCAATATTACAAATTTACTCTTTCTGATGGACACACGTCCAGATCGTCTGCTCTCAAAATTCTGCCATTTCTCTCCCCACATCCACCACTGCTGGCGGCTCACCTCGAAATGCGCAACGCTATGCGCTGTTCACATCCAGCTGCCCAACACTACAATGGCGAATATTCCAACAATGCCAACCAGCCACAGACTGCACACAGTACTGCCAGTGATTTTCATACAGAGCGCTAGGTGACGTTACCAACATAAAAACCTAAACAGCCTACTTACATCTAAACAGCCTACTTCAATTGGTTTAAATGGTACCTCAATCTGAGGAGACATTTTGGAAAAAATTAAAGCAATTTCTTAGTAATTTTTTAATAACCCTAAGCAGGTTCGAAAATATTCAAAATACTTCTAATTTGTTTAGAAAGTGTGCTGGATTACCTGATATCAACAAAAAAATCTGTAAAACATATACACCATAAACAGTGCCTGAAAGAAATAGGTGTTGATTTTTCCATAATATTGAGCCGGAAAAGTACTCTGTATCCTTAATCCGAATTGCTTATACAGATAAATCTACAGAAATTAACCGCATTATTATACAGTGCAGACTTTGCATCGCATAGTGCTCTGTAACCATCGCATCTTTTTCTAGCAGTGCTTCATATATTAAATGGAATGAACAACACGTTCATTCAGTGGATTTAGTTGCATCGTTCGTACGACCATTAAATCCAGCTCTGGCAACGAGTAGTGCTAGTCGTAGGAGACGCTCTTCGACCACATTGAGGCTGCTGAAAATGATGTCACACAGCCTGCTCGTACTGTATGTTAGAAGGTGTTGCCTGAGTGTATCCATTGCTGGCCGGGTGATGTGGGGACACTGTCTTGTGATGGAAATTGTGGCCGCAACTGGTTCCTATGGCGTACTAGCCGACGACATCGAAAAGCTGGCGTCCCCTGCAACCGGCGGCGACGCCTTGAATCCAACTGGGACTCGACCGAAGGTGCTAACCGAGATTTGGATGCTGGCGCAATAGTAACGTGTGCGTGGACAGTGGCTCACGGCTTGCTGAATCGATGTACACTGTCTGCACCCGTGAAAAATTTCGTCTGGTGTACGTCGTGATACTATAACACAAATATGCTAACATAAATATTTTGCCCATTTTGTTTATTATAAACATTACGTACCTTTTTTAGTCTGTAAATTTTTAGATAGTATGTGTTAATTTATTACGGGAAACATTATATATTATTTTGTTTTATGATTTAGGGAAAGTTAAGAAAAGCAATATCGTTGGCAGAGAGTAAAGACTTTCGTAGCAGGGCTCTCTCTGCATGCGAGTGTGACGTCAGACCAGAGAGCGCCGGAGACTAACTTGGTAGTGGAACGTACGAGTGGACACGCGCAAATAGCGTGCACTGTGGAGCCTATGTGAGGCGTAATTGTTGTTAGTGTGGCACCAAGAGCATGACAATTGAGAGCGGATGTGAGAGCCTCCAATAAGAACAAGACCCTGTCCCATTAGTGGTCACTGCGAATCAATGCGTGCAGTATTACATGGAACAATGAGAGCATTGAAGACGACAACAAAGACGACGGCTTAGTGTCTACTATGGACTGTACGGTTGCTTTACTTTCGTTCACGTTAGAAACTTTGTGAGAAATTCCCCAATGACGTTCTCAGTGAATTTATTTCAATAACATTGGTGTATGTAAAACCTGATCTTGTCATTATCCTCAGTCATTGTCACCTACGTAGTCCCATTGCGTTCCAGTTATTGAATACCCAAGTGTTGTTGTTTAAATGGTCAAAAGTATTAAAAGACTGTCATTGCCAGTTTTGTTCATTTGCTGAAAGATAATTGAAAAAAAAATGATAATGAAGCTTCAATAACTTAATCGTGTTGTTTCATAACATTTAGAGGTAGTCATTCTTGCTAATTGAGTGACAACAAAGTAAAGTTTTGTATGTTAACTGGGGGCCTAGAAACGACGGAGAGGCTCCGTCCCCGCCGCAGCCGAAGTGGTCCACAACCCCACGGCGACTACCTCAGTCCACTTCACCCCGCCGCCGCCCCACACCGAACCCAGGGTTATTGAGCGGCTCGGCCCCCATAACCTGATCCCTCAAGAGAGCACACGACTGAAATTTTTGCTCCTGTGTACAGCTTGGAACCACTAGGGACCGTTCAACACCATTCGGCGAAATCTGAACGCGATCCAAAGCAGTGAAGGGTATTTATGCTTTTTCTTCCGTCCAATTTCACTGCCTCCTGTGGTGTGATACGGGAGGGTATGACATTGACGGCAAAGGATCCTAAGACTGCCCAGTACGCCAAAACCCTCGGTGCCATCCACCCGCCGTTATTGAGTACCTTAAATGTGTACCTGTACAGATGGAACCCTTGACGAAATCTTGTGCGCTTGCAGGCCGGCAACCCCTTTGACATTCTGTGGTTCTGGATGGCCTTCTACGAGGTGTGGCTAGAAATAAACCGGACTAGTACTGGTGAAACAATAAAACGAATGCAATAAGGCTTAAAGTCGCGTGGCCTGTCACGTGACTCTCGCTCCGCCTACTGCTCGAGTTTCATCTGCCTCCTGCACTCAGTCTGCCCGTGGCGTCTGTTTTAAGTAGTTGACGTTTTGTCTGTGCGTCGGAAAACGTTGAGTGTACAGAAAGAACAGCGTGTTAACATCAAATTTTGTTTCAAACTAGGAAAATCTGCAAGTGAAACGTTTGTAATGTTACAACAAGTGTACGGCGATGATTGTTTATCGCGAACACAAGTGTTTGAGTGGTTTAAACGATTTAAAGATGGCCGCGAAGACACCAGTGATGACACTCGCACTGGCAGACCATTGTCAGCAAAAACTGATGCAAACATTGACAAAATCGGTAAACTTGTTCGACAAGATCGCTGTTTAACAATCAGAGCAGTGTCTAAGTTAATAGGAGTTGACAAGGAAAGTGTCGAACAAGTTTACCGATTTTTTCAATGTTTGCATCAGTTTTTGCTGACAATGGTCTGCCAGTGCGAGTGTCATCACTGGTGTCTTCGCGGCCATCTTTAAATCGTTTAAACCACTCAAACACTTGTGTTCGCGATAAACAATCATCGCCGTACACTTGTTGTAACATTACAAACGTTTCACTTGCAGATTCTCCTAGTTTGAAACAAAATTTGATGTTAACACGCTGTTCTTTCTGTACACTCAACATTTTCCGACGCACAGACAAAACGTCAACTACTTAAAACAGACGCCACGGGCAGACTGAGTGCAGGAGGCAGATGAAACTCGAGCAGTAGGCGGAGCGAGAGTCACGTGACAGGCCACGCGACTTTCAGCCTTATTGCATTCGTTTTATTGTTTCACCAGTACTAGTCCGGTTTTTTTCTAGCCACACCTCGTATCAGACGCAAGAGAACAGTGAAGCTGCAAAACAACAGCAACGTTGCCTACCTGCAAGTGCCTGCAACTCTCGTCCGGGTTGTCTGTACAGGGATGTTTTTAAGGTGTTCACCAAATGCGGGTGGATGACACAGAGGTTGAAACCGATAATAGTGGCTAACGGGCAAAAATTCTAAGAATCAAGGAAGTAAGGAGCCACTAGGATCGGGCAAGGAAGTAGGGCCAAGTGCTGGTAGAAGTAACACAACATCTTACTTCTAATGCATTTATTAAAACTAGCTAAAATACAATATACAATCTGCCAAGATAATGAATATAGGGAGAATCAAACCTTAAGAAACTAGTTCATCAACAATTTAACATTGTACCACGCAACATAGTACTGCGTATGCCTTAAGGGCTGCAATCGCAAAGAAAGCCTGAAGGGCCAATTTAGCAAGAATACATATAACGTGTTCAGCCTGAAGGGCTAGTAAATTTGCAAACCAAAATTCACTTCACTTCAAAATTTAAGATATAAAAGGCCAATACCACAGACAAAGAAAATATTCGAATATAAACGTATGAACAGAAGGTTTGAGCCTGAAGGGCCACCAAAATAGTTAACTAGACTTTAGTTAAAGAGCAGATTTTCCGACAGTTTAGGCAAGGCAGTGTGAAACAATAAAGAGGCCTGAAGGGCCGTGCATCTTCCAGGTAAAGGGCCTGAAGGGCCAAATTAACAAGATAAGAAAATCTTAAAAATATCAACTGGAAAATAACAAGTGCTTATTAACAACTCGACCTTAAGGGCCAGGTAATAAATGAAATTAGTCAAACAAATTCTGCAATAAGTAAGTAATGGCCAGGAATTTATCAGTAAGCCTGCCTTAAGGGCCCCAGTACAGTAACAAGGCAAGGTCCGCAGCTCGTGGTCGTGCGGTAGCGTTCTCGCTTCCCACACCCGGGTTCCCGGGCTCGATTCCCGGCGGGGTCAGGGATTTTATCTGCCTCGTGATGACTGGGTGTTGTGTGCTGTCCTTAGGTTAGTTAGGTTTAAGTAGTTCTAAGTTCTAGGGGACTGATAACCATAGCTGTTAAGTCCCATAGTGCTCAGAGCCATTTGAACCATTTTGAACACTAACAAGGGAGGTTAAGTATTAAAACTGGATTTCAAATCCTTAAGGGCTGTAGAGCTTCCAAAAGGGGGGCCTGAAGGGCCAATTCATCAAGTTACTTAATAAACAGCTCAGCCTGAAGGACTGGCCGATGGCTAAGGTTAGGCAAGTTCTCAAAAATAGAAGGCAAATCAACAAATTTATCAGTAATCGAGCCTTGAGGGCCACAGTACATTTAGAATCCACATCAAGCATTAAGAACTATCATACAGCGAAGCAATTCGCTAAAACTTAGCAACCTTAAATAATTCAATTGATACTATCCAGCTTAAAAGCTAGGGACTACAATACATGCATATACTTCTAAAAGGTAAACTTGCATAAAATCTAAATTTAAAATGCAAACAATCGCACACCAACATGGCCAGCAAAATTACAAAAGTTTAACCACAGTTGCTGAGTATGAAATACAAGCAGCTGCAAGACACCAATCAGTCATTGTACCCCAATATCATGATTTACAATCTTCAGGTAGTACAAAATAGGAAAAATACAAGGCGGCCCCAAAAAGGAATTAAATGATGCCCTTCAATTACAAATCATTAAACTGCAGCGTAAAGCTGCCACATTTCACAAACTGGCGTAAAAGCCACCAGCTCAATCGACACTGTTCATATAGGCAAACATACAAATAAAATTCTCTAACCCTGTAAAATTTTCAGTCTAAAAGGGGGCTGATACGAGCGCAGTTCAATAAGTAATGCAACACATTTTTTTTCTGAAACAGGGGTTGTTTTATTCAGCATTGAAATACACCAGATTATTCCCCAATCTTTTAACTACACAACACTATTTTTCAATGTAATCTCCATTCAATGCTACGGCCTTACGCCACCTTGAAATGAGGGCCTGTATGCCTGCACGGTACCATTACACTGGTCGATGTCGGAGCCAACGTCGTACTGCATCAATAACTTCTTCATCATCCGCGTAGTGCCTCCCACGGATTGCGTCCTTCATTGGGCCAAACATATGGAAATCCGACGGTGCGAGATCGGGGCTGTAGGGTGCATGAGGAAGAACAGTCCACTGAAGTTTTGTGAGCTCCTCTCGGGTGCGAAGACTTGTGTGAGGTCTTGCGTTATCATGAAGAAGGAGAAGTTCGTTCAGATTTTTGTGCCTACGAACACGCTGAAGTCGTTTCTTCAATTTCTGAGGAGTAGCACAATACACTTCAGAGTTGATCGTTTGACCATGGGGAAGGACATCGAACAGAATAACCCCTTCAGCGTCCCAGAAGACTGTAACCATGACTTTACCAGCTGAGGGTATGGCTTTAAACTTTTTCTTGGTAGGGGAGTGGGTGTGGCGCCACTCCATTGATTGCCGTTTTGTTTCAGGTTCGAAGTGATGAACCCATGTTTCATCGCCTGTAACAATCTTTGACAAGAAATTGTCACCCTCAGCCACATGACGAGCAAGCAATTCCGCACAGATGGTTCTCCTTTGCTCTTTATGGTGTTCGGTTAGACAACGAGGGACCCAGCGGGAACAAACCTTTGAATATCCCAACTGGTGAACAATTGTGACAGCACTACCAACAGAGATGTCAAGTTGAGCACCGAGTTGTTTGATAGTGATCCGTCGATCATCTCGAACGAGTGTGTTCGCATGCTCCGCCATTGCAGGAGTCACAGCTGTGCACGGCCGGCCCGCACGCGGGAGATCAGACAGTGTTGCTTGACCTTGCGGCGATGATGACACACGCTTTGCCCAACGACTCACCGTGCTTTTGTCCACTGCCAGATCTCCGTAGACATTCTGCAAGCGCCTATGAATATCTGAGATGCCCTGGTTTTCCGCCAAAAGAAACTCGATCACTGCCCGTTGTTTGCAACGCACATCCGTTACAGACGTCATTTTAACAGCTCCGTACAGCGCTGCCACCTGTCGGAAGTCAATGAAACTATACGAGACGAAGCGGGAATGTTTGAAAATATTCCACAAGAAATTTCCGGTTTTTTCAACCAAAATTGGCCGAGAAAAAAAATGTGTTGCATTACTTATTGAACTGCCCTCGTAATAACATACGGTATTAAAACAATCCTTAAGATAAACAGATGCACCAACAACTTTTAAGGTGTGCACAGCCACGTACTTCACAAATTTCATTTCTTTCTCTCACATACATAGAACACGTAGGCTTGGAACTGACTACCAAATTGGTCACGAGAATCAATAGCTAGCCACCAATACATCAGTACCTAATTAGACAGTCTCCTAGTGTGACATGACAGAGCAACAGTTCACAGTCACAGCCTTTGATTCAACAGGTTCTACTATCCTCGTTGTACAGCATCGACCATGCCCGGAGTGCCTACTGCAAATTTTAACCAAGCAATTCACGCCCACGCCGACGCCTAACCGAGGAACCAGCCCAGCAGTACAAGAACAACCTACACACTCGAAGTCAAACACCGCAAACGCAGTGCAGAACTAACATTCAACCTTCTCCTTCATAGGTTCAGAACCGGCGAGCTAAACAGGTGGACGGAAAACACACAATGTCGACGGCAGCAACATACAGGAAGTCGCAAACACCACCCTAATACAAGGCAATAGCAAGTCAAAAGCACAACGGCAATAGCGAAATGTACTCAACTTCAGTCCCGGAGGAAAACCTGCCACCCTCAGTGCTCAAAACATTCCCGGAGCAACCGTCCTCGGCGACTCCCACTATTCTCCGGGACAGCAAGATCACAGTTCCTTATTTCAATTCTCTTCCGACAAGAACAAGCATAATCGGAGCTAACGGCTTCTCCAAGTCAGACACGGTATGCCGTAGAACTTCACGGTGGAATGAGCCGGCCGACACCACACAGACCACCGCAAGTAAGACAAACAAGCACTTCCGGAGTCGATGGCGTACTGCCACGCTTCACCACTCAAGTCACTCCACTCCACCGACCTAGAGGGCGGGGCATGAGACGAGGAGAACAGACGGCGTCGCCACGCGGAAAAGCGCCGGAGGGAAGCCAAGGCGTAACTAGGGCGCGTGTTTAAACGAGACGGACAGAAGCGCGGCTCAGAGCTTTCTGACGAACTGGGGATTTTAGGATCCTTTGCCGTTTTACCCACAAGTATGCCAGTGTCGCACCCTCCCGTATGACGCCACGGGTGGACGCGAAAACAAGAGGGATGAAAAAGGAAAGGCACTCTTTGCTGCTTTGGATCACGTTCAGATTTCGTCGAATGGTGTTGAACGGTCCCTAGTCGTTCCATGCCGTACACAGCAGCAAAAATTGCTATCGCGAGTAATTCCAATGGGCTCAGATCACGTTTAACGTGGATGCAGCCCAGGGTTGAAACGTGTGAGGGTGTCGACAGTGTGAAAGGATGTCAATACCGTTTTCCTGTTGCTCTTCACTCTGTGAAATGTCGCTTTCGACCCCGAAAAATGGTGTGCGGGAATCAAAGCCCCAGGGAAAGGGGTGGTTTCATTGAGGTCCTTGATGCCATCCCCTGCAGCGTTTTCTTCCCTATTCTGAATGGCGTTGTGTCTAGAATATTCCGTCGGCCACTCAATCGCCGTGCATCGCGATTCTAAGCTCCATCGCAGAGGCGTCTACGGAAGGTGTGAAATGTGGGTAAGAAGGGGGTGTGACGCCCCTCCCATCGTACGACACGTCCTCGATGGCGTTGTGCAGAATTGTGGTGAAGTGTGACGCCAATGTGAAGTCATTACCCGACCTTACACGTCACTTGAACTTCTGAGCTGTTTCAAGAGTCATCGAGCCCGAGGGTGAAGTCACACGTCGCCACCCTTTGCACCATTGTAGACGAAGGTTTTACGGACCTTTGAGCCAAATTTCAAACTCAAGCGTCACAACTGGTGGGAATTGCGGCGTTTAGAAAAAGTGATCCTTTAATTCTATTGTGCAGTATATATAGGATGTCTCTCCTAAGAGTCGTTATGCGCATTTTCTTTGGTGTTTCGACAGATATTTGCAGATTACTTTTTGAAATGTGAACTCGCTTTATCTGTATGTATTAATAGGAACAGTACAACACGAAGAATAAACATACTCCAGCAGCGATAGTATCTCTCTGGCCTATCACCGTACAGCAACCCTGCTCAGTAGCTTTTGGGGTGTTGCTTATTCTTAGCGATTTATTACCAATCTTAATACACTACTGGACATCAAAATTGCTACACCACGAAGGTGACGTGCTACAGACGCGAAATTTAACCGACAGGACGAAGATGCTGTGATATGCAAATGATTAGCTTTTTTGAGCATTCACACAAGGTTGGCGCCGGTGGCGACACTTACAACGTGCTGACATGAGGAAAGTTTCCAACCGATTTCTCATACACAAACAGCAGTTGCCGGCGTTGCCTGGTGAAACGTTGTTGTGATGCCTCGTATAATGAGGAGAAATGCGTACCATCACGTTTTCGACTTTGATAAAGGTCTGAATGTAGCCTATCGCGATTGCGGTTTATCGTATCGCGACAATGCTGCCCGCGTTGGTCGAGATCCAATGACTGTTAGCAGAATATGGAATCGGAGGGTTCAGGAGGGCAATACGGAACGCCGTGCTGGATCCCAACGGCCTCGTATCACTAGCAGTCGAGATGACAGGCATCTTATCTGCATGGCTGTAGCGGATCGTGCAGCCATGTCTCGATCCCTGAGTCAACGGATGGGGACGTTTGCAAGGCAGCAACCACCTCCACGAACAATTCCACGACGTTTGCAGCAGCATGGACCATCAGCTCGGAGACCATGGCTGCGGTTACCCTTGACACTGACTCACAGACAGAAGCGCCTGCGATGGTGTACTCGACGACGAACCTGGGTGCACGAATGGCAAAAAGTCATTTTTTCGGATGAATCCAGGTTCTGTTTATAGCATCATGATGATCGCATTTGTGTTTGGCGACATCGCGGTGAACGCACATTAGAAGCGTGTATTCGTCATCGCCATACTGGCGTATCACCCGGCGAGATGGTATGAGGTGCAATTGGTTACACGTCTCGGTCACCTCTTGTTCGCGTTGACAGCACTTTGAACAGTGGACGTTATATTTCAATTGTGTTTCGACCCGTGGCTCTACCCTTCATGCGATCCCTGCGAAACCCTACATTTCAGCAGGATAATGCACGACGGCATGTTGCAGGTCCTGTACGGGCCATTCTGGATACAGAAAATGTTTGCCTACTCCCCTGGATAGCACATTCTCTAGATCTCTCACCAACTGAAAACGTCGGGTCAATGATGGCCGAGCAACTGGCTCGTCACAATACGGCAGTCACTACTCTTGATGAACTGTGGTATCGTGTTGACGCTGCATGGGCAGCTGTACCTGTACACGCCATCCAAGCCCTGTTTGTCTCAATGCCCAGGCGTATCAAGGCCATTATTACGGCCAGAGGTGGTTGTTCTGGGTACTGATTTCTCAGGATGTATGCACCCAAATTGCGTGAAAATGTAATCACATGTCAGTTCTAGAATAATATATTTGTCCAATGAGTACCCATTTATCATCTGCATTTCTTCTTGATGTAGCAATTTTAATGGCCAGTAGTGTACATATCAATAAAACAGACATCGCGCTAGACTAATTTGGGACTGCTCTGTCGAATGGACACGTAAAGTTCGGTTTAAAAATAAATTTGTTTGTAACGGGAAACAAAGCGACGCTTTCTGTCGACATTGCGGGTCGCATGAAACCCGTAATGAGCAAAACTTGCTTGTGGTGACTCCGGCTACACAATGAAAAAACAAACTGCAAATATCTGCCGAAACGCCAGAAAAATGCTCCTGGTGGCTCTCAGGAGAAACATCCTGTCTTTATGTAATATACAACATCTTTCAAAATTTAAATATTCCACAGGATAAGTATGACTGCAGGTGAACTAGTGTTCAGCTATTTTTTTCAAAGACCAGCCTGTTGGTTGGTATTCTCTTTGATGCTTTAATTACCAATTTATTTCATTGTATAAAATTTACATTAGTTTGCAATAAGCTTATCATATTTGTAGTTCGTGTGCTTATGGGATTGTCTTCCATCTATGATTTCTCGCACTTTCAGATGTTTGGTGCCCCTTCAACTTCCTCTGATTATCACTGATGTTCCCATCAGGATCGTATAGGCTGAGTACGAGAAGAATAAAGCAAATGTATCAAGGAATTGTGAACTGTGTAAAAGTAGATACACTGGTTTGAAGTAAAATTGGCTGAAGCGAGGGAATACACTGTCACCTCTACTTTTCATCGCCATTATTGATAAGATCATTGTAGTGGTGGTAGTGCGAACAGGAGATGAAAACATGTAAGTACTGTGTTTGGAGATGATTTAATGCTGCCAGGAAATGGAGAAGGCTAAATGTTTGGGAGAAAATGGTGGCGCAGTATGGATTGAAATTTAATGCCAATAAATGCAAAGTGATGGGGAAAATGAGGAATGAGAGGAGAGTAGCGACGGAAATAATTATTAGTGGGCACAATTAAAGAAAGTGCGAAGTTTGAAGCACCTGGTGAGCATAATAGAAGAAACTCAGAGGATTAATAAGTAGATAATTGAAAGGATAAAGCAAGCCCATGGTTTCCAGCAGAGTGTAAGAAACCCGATTTGGATCGAGGAAGTACCGCTTAAAGTATACCCTGAGTATTATACTCCAGTACTCATGTGCTTATCAGAAACATAGGTAATGAAGAAAAGGTAGGTGAGCAGGCTACAGCAATGCAAGACGAAATTACAAAGAAGTAGAATACGATCTTATTACAGTAGACAGAATAAGGAATGAGACAATGAGAAGAATAGTAAGAGAGAAGCTCGTGCAAGAGATAAAAAAAAGATAAGTTGAAGGTGGATAGGCATGTTGACAGATGCATGAAATGACAATAGGAGGCAAGAGACCAAGTGCAAGACAAAGAAGGATCATTGGTGTGAAGGATGTGTGGTGATGAGAGGAAAGTACTGGGACAGACTGGAGAGAGAAACATGGTGAGTGGGCAGGGGAAAATGGAAAGGCTTACGTTCCAACAGACAAGCCAGAAGCTGGAAGCTGTAGATAATGATGATGATGATGATGATGATGATGGTGACTCTGATTGTGCATTTAGAACTTCTGGAGAGGGTGAATGTATCATTAGTAAAGATAATAAATTTCAGTTATGTTCTGTTAGTGGGACATAATTACTGTGAATTAGAAAAAATCCCATGGCAAATTTTGTATTACATTTTCAATTAATCGAAAAGTTTCTTTCAAAGCTCGAGGACCAATCATCTAAAGAAGAACTGCAGATGATGTGTAGACAAACAGAAAGCCTAAATAGTTACTCATTGTTCTCTCTCCCTCTCTCTTTATCTATGTCTCTATCTCTCTCTAAAAACGCACGCACGCACTTATTCTCTTCTAGATTCTTATCTGTAGCCACGCAATATCAACTGCAGTCAGCCGATGGGAGTGGTGTGTGTGTGTGCGTGTGTGTATGTGTGTGTGTGTGTGTGTGTGTGCGCGATGAGGGAGAAACGGTGGCAGTAGACAATGGGGGATGACTAAGAAATACTAAGAGGGAGGTGATCATTAGAAAAAGATGGACTAACTAGCTCAGGGATGACATTCAGCGAGTTGGAACATGGAATTTTAGAAGTTTGAACGTAGTAGGGAAGCTAGAAAATCTGAAAATGGAAATGTATGAGCTCAGTCTAGATAAGTTGAGGTCAGTCAAGTAAATTGAAAGAAAATGACGATTTCTGGTTAGACGATTATAAGGTAATATTAACAGCAGCAGAAAATGGTATAACTGGAACAGGATTCGTTATGAATAGGAACGTAGGGCAGAGTGTGTTAATGTGAACATTTCAGTGATAGGGTTGTTCTCATCAGATTTGATGGCAAACCAACGCGGACAACGATAGTTTAAGTACACATGCCGATGTCGCAATCCGAAGATGAAGAGACAGATAAAGTATATGAGGATGTTAAACAAGAAATGCAGTGTGTAAAGGGAGATGAAAATCTGATAATCATGGGTGATTGGAACGTGGTTGTAAGAGATCGAATAAAAGAGAGGGTTACCGGAGAATACGGACTAGGTGAGCAGAGAGCAGAAAGACTAATTGAATTCTGCAGTAAATTCCAGATGGTAATAACGAATACTCTGCTCATGGATCACAAGAGAAGGGGATACACTTGGAAAAGACTTGCAGACATGGGATGATTCGTGCTGGGTTACGTCATAGTCAGACACAGATTCCAAAATCAGATATTGGATTGTAAGCTGTATCCAGGAGCAGATGTAGACTCACAGTACAATTTTATAATGATGAAGAGAAGACGGACGTTTAAGAGAATCGCACAGAAGGAACAGTGCGGAAGGAAGTGGGATACTGAAGTGCTAATAAATGATGAGACGCGTTTGGATTTCCGTAAGGATGTAGATACTGCGACCAGGAATGTCACAGCAGTTCAGTTGAAGATGTTGGATATTGAAACTAGGGAGGTAATTCCAAAGAAAGGTTGGTTAACAGAAGAAATGCTACAAGTGATCGGTGAAAGCAGGAAGTAAAAATTGTTCAGGGAAATATTTTTTATTTACTTATTTATCCATCTTTAAGCTTTTACATGCAATCGATGTCGTCATGAGTAATGTACAACTTACATATTAAGAAATATAACTATTGTGAGGTATCACACAAAGCTAAAGTATACATTTTAAAAGAACATACATAATAAAGGAATACATTTGATACATAAAGATATCCCACATAACTGAAGTGTGCATTTTAAAGAATGGGCATAATAAAAAAATACATTTCATACATAAGGATTTCTCCACATGTTTAACAGTTAAATGTGGAACTACAGAGACAAAAAAAGCTTAGGAAGAGGTACAAACAGAGTTGCAAGTTGTTTCGTAAGTCAGGTCTATTTTTGAAGAGTTTTCAAATTCTTTAACACTGTAAAAAGCTTTGCCTTTCATCCATTTTTTAGTCTTACTTTTAAATATATTAAGAGAGACACAATGTGCCTGCACAGGTAATGTGTTGAAAAGCCTTATTCCCATGTATTCATAACTGTCTTGTGTTTGTTGAATCGAGTTGTTGGTATGTCTATCTTAAATGTTTGACGAGTGTTATGATTATGAACAGACTGTCTAAGGTTGTAACTGTTAAAGTTTTCTTTTATGTACAAAAGGCAGCTGTATATAAAAAGAGAAGGGACTGCAATTATCTGTAATTCTTTGAAGTATGACCCACATGATATGTTATTTTTGGTAATCCCAGAGATTCTCCTGAGGGCTTTCTTCTTCCAAATAAAAATTTTCCTGGACCATGGAGAATTACCCCATAGACGGATACCATAGCTAATATGAATGAAAGAATGCATAATAGGAATTAATCAGCAGGCGTTCAGAAACACAGGTGCGTAATTTTTCCAGTAGATAGATAACTCGCGAAAGCTTTTGAGATATGGTGTCTATGTGACCCTGCCAGGTTAATTTCGTATCTAAGTATATGCCAAGAAGTTTGGTAGAAGTGTACTCAATATCAGCATTGGATAAACTGAAGGATATATTTACAGTCTTTTCGTAGTTAATAGCTAACTCATTGGCTTCAAACCAAATATAGGATAATCTGAGCAAATCTTTACTTTGCTCCTTCAGTTTATTTATGTCCTTCCCTGAATTGATGAAAGTTGTATCATCTGCGTAAAGTACAGATTTGCATGGCATATTGCTGGGCAGGTCATTTATAAATATTATAAACAGTAATGGCCCAAGCAATGATCCTTGGGGAACACCTGTAGTGACATTCAGTAACTGTGACTTTTGACCGTTCTAGCTTACAGTTTGCTTTCTGTTACTGAGATATGATTTAATGAGGTTGAGTTCCAGATCCCTAACGCTATAACACCATAGTTTTTCCAGCAGTATTGTGTGGTTTACAGAATCAAATGCTTTGCTTAAGTGTGGCTTCAGCAGATAATTTGGATTTAAAAGAAGACTGCACAATAGAAACAACATTTTCAACAGCATTAATTGTTGATAACTGGGCCCAGAAACCATATTGAGACTTTGTATACAGTATTCGTTTATTTTTGAAAAAATAGGTATCAGAGGAATTGGATGATAATTATTAGTGCAGGATTTATCACCCTTTTTGTGTAAAGGAATTACTACTGTCTTCTTTAGACATTCTGGAAAAATACCACAGTCAAATATCCAGTTTATGAGTGTGCAGAGAGGGAATGATATGAAGTCAATTATTTTTTTAATCACAAAATTTGAGTGGCCATAAACATCTTCTGATCTGGAGTGACTTAACTTTGCCCCTGATTTAATTGCATCACTTATTTCCACATGTCCCCAATTACAGGTTGGCACGGTATCAGCAAAGTTTTGTAAAAACTGGTTTATATAAGTAGATTGTGAATCTGATTTTGAACTCTTCTTATGAGCAGATGAGGGATTAGAGTTTGCTGCATTGATAAAAAAAGAGGTTAAGTTGATCTGGGGTGACATTAACATCAGTTGTAACTTTTACACTATGACCCTCCACGCCGCCTTAGACTTATTATTGGAGTTTTTGATGAAGTTGTCATTTGCTTTACATTTTGATAATCTGATTTGTGATACAGGAATATAGCAAAATAAATCCTTTAGGTATTAAGTAAATAGAAAGTACAGTGCAGTCAAGGCGAAATGGCTACATGAAAAATGTGAAGAAATCGATAAAGATATGATCGTCAGAAGGTCTGACTCAATATATAGAAAAGTCAAAACAACCTTCTGTGAAATTGAAATCGAGGATGATAACATTAAGGGTGCAATGGGAATTCTGCTGTTAAATGCAGAAGAAGGAGCGGATAGGTGGAAAGAGTACACTGAAAGCCACTGTGATTTGATAGAAGAAGAAACTGGAATCGATAAGGGAGACAGGGGGGATCCGGTATGAGATTCAGAATTTAAGAGCTCTGGATGACTTCAGATCAAATAAAGCAGGACAGATGCCATCCCATCGGAATTTATAAATCATTTCGGGAAATGGCAATCTAACGACTATTCAGGTCAGTGTGTAGAATCTTTGAGACTGGCGATCGTATCAACAACCTTTTGGAAAAACATCATCTACACAATTCCAAAGATAGCAAGGACAAATACGTGCAAAAACTATCGCACAATCAGCTTAATATCTCATGCATCCAAACTGCTGATAAGAATTATATACAGAAGAATGGAAAAGAAAACTGCGGATCTGTTGGATGACGGTTAGTTTGGCTTTAGGAAAGGTAAAGGAGCCAGAGAGGCAGTTCTTGCTTTGAGAATGGTAATATAAAGAAGATTGAAGAAAAATCAAGATACACTCACAGGCTCTGTCAATCCAAAGACGGGTGATACACAATATGTATAAGGAGCAAGAGGGAAAAATAAGATTGGAAGACCAAGAACAAAGTGCTCAGATTGAAAATAGTGCAAGACATGGATGTAGTCTTTCACCCCTACTGTTCAATCTATATATCGAAGCAGCAACAGAAATAAAAGAAAGATTCAAGAGTAGGATTAAAATTAAGCTTGAAAGGATATCAATGATGAGACTCGTTGACGACATTGCTTTCCTCAGTGGAAGTGAAGAAGAATCACAGGATCTCTTGAATTGAATGAACAGTCTAATGAGGACCGAATATGGACTGAGAGTAAATCAGGAAAAGACAAAACTGATGAGAAATAGTAGGTATGAGAATAGCAAGAAGCTTAACATAAAAATTGATAGACACAAAGCAGACAAAGTTAGGGAATTCTGCTGCCTTGGAAGCATAATAACCCGTGAAAGATGAAGCATGAAGAGCATATGAGGGTTGGAACTTTAATAGTGACAACTATTTATTTACAGCTCGCACAAAATAGATACGTGTTTCAAAGTTTTACTGATCTTCAAAGTAGACACCAGCGTTGGAAGTGGTAGGATACTCTTAGCAGTGCCAGTTGTGTTGACAGTTCAAGCGGTGCGGTCTATTGCCTGATGAATCTGTAGCAATTCTGAAGCAAATGCAGTGAAGTGTTTCCTTCAGTTTAGAAATCGAGTTGAACTCACGAGAGCTTAAGTTAGGAGAGTGCAGTAGGTGGTATAGCACTTAGCATCCCCATCAGTCAAATAAATCAGTAACAGCTTGCACTGTACGTGCTTTAGCATTATCCTGCAAAATGATGGTCAGGTCCTGCAGAAAGTGTCATCACTTCTGTCTATAACCTGGTCAAGTTGTGTTCCAGAAATGAGCAGCAGAGGAGTCTACTGGTGTGAAACATAGGCCTTAATCTGAGGAAGTTTCTGAGAATGTACTTTTGGAGTACAGCATTGTATTTTAATGAATCATAAATGGTAGGAAAACCGAAATAGAAGAGAAGTGAAGTTTGAAATGTAGAGCTACAGAGACTATTGAAAATCAGGTGGACTGATAAGGAATGGCAGGTTTTCTGCAGAATCTGTGAACAAAGGAACATACGGAAAACACTGACAAGAAGAAGGGAGAGGATGATAGAATAAGTGTTAATCCATCAGGGATTAACGCCCATGGTGCTAGAGGGAGCTGTAGAAAGTAAAAGATGCAGGGGAAGGCCAAGATTGGAATATATTCAGCTAATAACTGAGCACAAAGTATGCATGTGCCACTATGAAATGAAGAGGTTGACACAGGAGGGGAATTCGTGGTGAACCAGTCAGAAGACTGATGTCTCAAAAAGAAATCACATCATGTTGTAAAATGATGAACCAACATATCAGCCACTACTGTAAATGATCCATATCAGGTTATGTTCACAATCTTATAATGTGACATGGCTAGAACATATAAGAACTTTGTGGAAAGAAGGTAGAGAAGTATTAAGATGCAGGAGAGGAGGAGACAAATATGGCACTCAATAGCAGAGATGAAACTGTGGATTAATAGTGGTAAAAATTATAAAACTGAAGCATAGGTAAGAAATAAAATGGGATGCTCCATTAAGGTTAGAGGACTGTGAACAGAGATGAAAGAATAAATGGTGAAAGTATGGACTATAAAGAAGGTAATCAAGAATGGTACTAATTGAGATATATCAAGGGAAAAGTGGAATTATGAATATGCTGCAGAGGCATTGCTTACCTGTATAGGAAACAGAAACTGGTGTTGTAAGTTGATTGAAATGACAAGTGTATTCAAGCAGCCGATGCCTAGTGGGCAGCAGTTGAAAAACCAAGTTCTCAGGGTCTATATGTAACCAGAAATTGTAAGCACTCATTCATGTGTGCACACAGCTGGTTGTTGTTAGAGCTGGTAAATGACCTGGCTACTTTTGCATCAGCTCTACCATTTGGATCATCCACAAAGGAATAAAAAATGTGCATGAGGTTTGGAGAAGAATTGTCTTTGCAATGGGCTAGAAAATTACATGAGCTGGGCAGGTGATAGAGCACCACATTTGAAGACTGGGGTTTTGAGTACTATATCACTCATTTCATTGTATGATCATAGTAGCTGTACCCTGGTAGAGTTTGTAGTTAAGGTTTTCAAGGCTAGAAAATATTGATTAACAAAGGATTAAGAAAGAATCTGTCATTGCATGTCTGCTTTTCTTCATGTTTTCACAGCACCAAGAAGGGGTATTAAATGATATCAACTGTAAAACCTCTGTAAAAAGGTGGGTATAATAATGGTCAGTTTTGTGGGTCATCTGGGTTTAGGGATTTATTTCTTGTCAAAGCAGAAAAATAAATTACTCATGATTATGTTACAGTTTCAGCAATAATTTTTTTAAAGTGAAGTTATATTTATTTTTGTTAATTATAACAACAGAAACATTGATTATTATAAAGAATATAAAATAAAGAAATTTTATCATTATGCTAGTGGAGAGAGAGAGAGAGAGAGATGAATTCATGTGCAACTTATGAGGAAAGTGCTTCTGTAAATGTGAATATAATTTTTTGTTTTCTTCCAAAAATGTAGTAAGGTTTAATAGACAACATTCTGAGATGAAGGCAACTGCCACAGCAAGCTATTACTAGCCGACCAGTGGAAACCAATTTATGTTAATCATTAGTACCAGGATTAGGTCAATTTAATTTGCATTTCACCACTTACAATAACTACAATATTTTTATGTAATTGCCCCATGATAGTTATGGCTTTGAACTTCCCTACAGAGGAATAGATCCCTTAAATTTCTTTTCATACTAGAAATCACAAGTTGTACCATGCTGTATTAAACAAATTACTTTTTTGAGTGTTTAGAATAGTTGTACTGAACACTCGGTGATTGTGTCAACAGGGTTAAAGGGGTGCAATTATGTTTGATTTTTAGGATGGCTCATAGTGTTTTGTACTTAAGGAACTGTAGTCTAACAATCAAGGTCCACTGCTTACTAACTATGAGCTGATACTGGACTAAGTGCATATAGTCTGATGTAAAGATATTTTAATTACATTTCACAGCTTGCTGAACAGATGACGAAAGAATTAATTTCCATAGTATTAGGTCAATACATGTTTAATTATTTTCCTAGTACTCTTGTGTATGGACAGTCTTTATAACAGAACTGAATTGTGCATGGGATGATCACAAAATCCATCTCCAGAGAGAGAGAAACCACTAGTGGTGCAATTTATATTTTTTTCAATGATTGAGAATGTCCATATAATTGCTGCTCACACAGATCTTGCCTAAACTAACAGTTTGTTTCTCTTTTCAATTTTCTTTAATATAGCTATAGCTGACATCACATGGTTGGCAGTTGTCATACTCAGGGCGGGGAGCAACAGCATGATTTGTTCACATAGAATGTTAGCTTGTTTGAAAATGAGATCAGAAATTTGTCAATCGCTGTCTTTGACTGCAGTTGTAGCTGTCTGATGCCTAAGAAATGTTGGTTATCAAAT
This sequence comes from Schistocerca nitens, assembly GCF_023898315.1. NCBI lineage: Eukaryota > Metazoa > Arthropoda > Insecta > Orthoptera > Acrididae > Schistocerca > Schistocerca nitens. The sequence goes on from NC_064619.1 coordinate 16,475,226, forward strand.
GCTTATCAGTGGTAACAAGTTTGATGAGGTTGGTTAAAAAACTAGAGAATGTTTGCTTCTAATTATTTAGATGAATCTCAACAAACACTAGCAAGTTCTGGACATCACAGCATGGGAATTTTTCAATATTTCTTTGGGGTTTATATGGTCAGAAGGTTTTACTAAATCAAAGAAATTTATCTTCGTTTGCCTTTGGTAATATTTAGTTCTCAATATATTCTGTCAGAGAGACTGGATACATCATTCCTGCAGAATATTCTAAACAATAACCAATCTCCAAGGAAATATGCTTTCAAAATTGTGTGCAATGGTCATAAATCCTATGAAAAGCAGACGTTACAAATACTAAGAAAAGAACAGAAAAGAGAGAAGTAATGCAGACCTCAAATGTTACATGTTTGTCAGCATTTCTATGAAATGTGCACATAGCACCACATTTTAATCCATCAAGAAATAGGCTAATATAGTTCATTGCCGTAAGGGGGGGAGGGGGAGGGGGAGGGGGAGGAAGTAAAAAATTTAAAAAATGCGATTTTTCAACAATATGCCTGTTTTGTAGAGTGCATCATCCTGAACAGTTTGATGTATAAAATATATATATTTGAGAGATTATAAGGCACCTTATTTGGTCTTAAGTGTACCAAGATGCAGTGCCACTGCCCTTTCCACAGCATTCTTCTGTCATATGTACATGTATTTCGCTCTATAGAGTTCGAATGTTTATATTTGCACCAGAGATTGTCATATGTGAAACAAAAGATTATTGATGTCAATACTTTCTCTGCTGCTACCGATGTGCATTTTTTGATCACTGATTTTGTTTGTCCTCTGTTTTGAAAGGCTCACAGTGTGGTGTTGTGAATTCTGAAATGATTTTCATTTGGCTTGGCAATAGGAAGGAACACAGGGGACTTGAAAAATATGAAGCAAGCAGTTTGGGCCTTATACTTCCACAAAATATTCACAGACAACAACCCTATCCACACCTTATGTCCAAAAGTAAGTGAATCATGACGTGGCTACCAAAGGTCAATTGCTGGTGGTGAAGAATATCATCACAGAAATTCTCTACCAACTGCTGTAATGGAAGCCATCAAACCTATATTCAGGGACCTTGCAAATGAAAAATTATTGAAGAAATGTCTTCATGTTGGTACCCATGAACACAGATGAAAGTTTTAACCAATGTGTATGGGAATGATCGCCAAAAACAATTTTTATGGGAAGAAATGCACTTGCTATTGGTATTTGTGATGCAGTTTCATGTTTTAATGATGGTGTGCAAAGCAGGAAATATGTTTTAATGAAAATGGGTATTAAGCCCAGAGCAAACTGCATCAGAGCTCTGTGTGCAATAGACAGAGAGTGTGTAGTGAAAGCAGATAAATCATTTTTGGAAGTGATAAATATCAAGAAGAGTGCATCTTAGGAATGTAATTTAGAAAATTTAGATTTAGAAAAATTTAGAAACTAATTTATAAAATGAAAAATAACCTGCTTATGGTGCTGGACACTTCTAAAAGAATGCGAAATACATGAATTTTCTGCAAAACACAAATTTCTGTACTTAAGTACTGTGCATGTAACATCCAAAATAAATATCCTATTACTAGAATTTTCCAAATCTATTGAAAACTGGAGTAAAAAGTGAGATAATTAACCATAAAATTTGACCTTTTTCTAAAGATGAAGTTTAAAATATAATAGGTCATTCATTTTTTCATAAATTAAATAAATTCTAGGGTTTCATACACCTGTAAGTATGGTTTGTATGCAGTGCAAAGTTCATCAAAGAATCTCTCTTACTTATGAAGAAAAGTGTACCTATAGCAACAAATGCAATCAATAATAAGTGAAAAAATGATGAAATTTCACATGTAAAAAAAATTATTTTGTTTATGTTTTTGAACTTCCACTGCTATGAGTGTGAATCCTGCATCCTTCCTAGTCGTGCTGACGAAGTTTCATGAATTTATTTGTGAAAGAATAGACAGTGGAAATTAAAATGTCCTGTGGTGAATCTCCTGCTCCAAGTCAACTGGTTTATCGTCCTACTCCCCTTAATACAGCGGTAGCTGAAGTAATGGTAACATCTTACCATATGGTTAAGACACTGAGTGGTCTATATGATCATAAACAAGATTGAAAATATTTCTTTTGAGTGACTGTTGGCATGTAAACAAGATTGGAAACCCACCTCCATCCCCCAGCCCCATGATCCCCATTTCACCCATTCTACACCTACACATTTCTCCTCATAGTCTCCCTCTTCTACTGTTATGCCTCTCCCTGCCAATGTACTCCTCCATATCATTGTGCACCACATGCAACTCCCAATGCCCACACCACAGCAAGCTTACCAGTGTAACATTCCTATCACACGTGCTTCAAAAAAGCTATCACCAACCTTTCCTACCAGCCCTCTCTCTCTCTGCCATAATCCTTTCCCTCTGTTATACTCCATCTGATTCATTCACTTACCCAATTCAGTTGTTGGTTAGTTACTTTATTTTATGTTGCATGTATCATTTGCATGAAAAATCATGATGATGTGGAATGAGTTATTTTATATTCACACAGCAAATTTATGTGTAAATATTCAGTGGTTTAATGGACTGTACAATACATGACTGATGACTGATGTAACCTTCTGGGGCAAAGCAACTGAGGTCAGTGAAGTATTTATACTACTGAAATGTGCAGTAATGATATAGGTTAAAGTTTGTAAAAAAACATATTACAGCAACTTCTTCAGGCAACTTGGGATTTTTACATTTGCATGCAAGTTCATCTACTCCCTACTGATATTTGTCATGAACAATGAGAGTGACTTTTGACTGATTTGTGGAGTTCTCAATTAAAACACTGGAAGTAAAAAAAAATTCATGTAGATTATGCATTCCTGCCTAAAGTTAAGAAAGAAGTTTTATATATTCTGATGTAAATGTTAAAAAAAGTTTCTGCAGGAAACTGGAACTCTCAGAATATTCCAAACCAGACAAAAGCAGTATTTTATTAGCCATTCCCTCTATAATTTTTCAGATTTGTTCTTGGAAATGTAAATACTGATTACCTTTTACTCTGATCAGCCAGAACATTATGACCACCTACCTAACAGATGGTACATCCACCTTTGCCACTGATAACAGTGGCAATGCATCATGGCATGGAAGCAATGAGACTTCAGTAGCTCATCGGAGGGAATTGGCACCACATCTGCACACACAAGTCACCGAATTCACAGGAACTTCGGAGAGGAAGGTTAGGAGCTCTGACACAACTTTGAATCGCATACCAGTTGTGTTCAATCAGGTTCAGATCTGGCGAGTTGATGTGCCAGCACATCAATTGGAACTCACCAGTGTGTTCCTTGAATCACTCCATCACACTGCTGATCTTGTGATAAGGTGTATTATCTTGCTGAAAAATGCCACCACTGTGGGGAAATATGATCATCATGAAGAGGTGTATGTGGTCTGCAACCAGTGTGTGATACTCCTTGGTTTTCATAGTGCCTTGCACTAGCTCACTAGACACATGGACACCCATGAGAATGTTCCCCAGAGCCTAATGGAGCTGCTGCCAGCCTGTCTCCGTCCCGCAGTACAGGTGTCAAGGAGGTTTTCCTATGGAAGACAATGGATTTGTATCCTCCCATTGGCATGATGAAGAAGGTATTGGATTGAGATTCATTAGATATGCTATGCTCTGCTACTGCACCAATGACCAATGCCTGTGGTTATGTGCCCATTTTAGTCATAGCTGTCTGATGTCATGGTGTTAACATTGGCACATGCACGGGTCATCAGCTGCGGAGGCCTACCATTAGGAGTATTTAGTGCACTGTGTATTCAGACAAATGTATACTCTACTCAGCGCTAAAGTCAGATGTTAGCTCCACCACTGTTGCCACCTGTTGTGTTTTACCTGTCTGCCTGGCCTATGACATCCAGTATTTGTAATGAAGGTTGGTTGCCCAATGCCGCGATGTCTGGATGTTATTTCACCTCGTTTTCACCATGTGTTGAAGACACTCACGACAGCAGTCCTCAAACACCAACAAGCCATGCAATTTCCAAAATGTTTGTGTTGAGCCCCTGGGCCATCACAATCTGCCTTCAGTCAAACTCAGATACCTCCTACGCCTTTCCCACTCTACACACAGACAGCATGCTCACTGTGTGTGTGTGTGGGGGGGGGGGGGTTGTATCAATAGTAGTTCGATGGTCATAATGTTCTGGCTGATCATTGTATGTTCCCATTGAACAGGTTTTAATTTGACCAATATATAGACAGTTTACAGTGTTTATAGTTTTCTGTGTAAATTCACATTCATGATTAGCTTGAAGCTTTAGAATAAAAACAGCTGTTGCTCTTCCATGAATATAAAATAATTCTGACAATTACCAATTTGAGGAGCTTAGTGCTAGTTTTAAATGACTGCTAGTATACTTCAAGAAGAAGCCAGCAGTGGCTTCTTCTGCCAATTAATGAATAATTTGATTTGTTACTCATTTCCAGAAGGTTCCCATAGTGGGAACATATGTGAATCAATGAACAAATTACTGAATGATAAAGTTGTATTTAGATGGATTTTGTATCTTTTTTGCATACCAATCACAGGGCCTCAGCTTACATCTGTTTCCTTGTAATATGTAGTTCTGCAGTTGCTGTTGGAGATTGGTTGTCTTACCTTCCCTTTTTTTCTATCAGGGAAAATGAATATCCCTTATCAGGCTTCCTTCTGATAGTTTTAATCTGCCAGGAAGTTTCAAATCAGTGCACACTGCACAACAGAGTGAAAGTTCATTTTGAAAACTTTATAGCACACCTATTATATACAGTTTTAGTGTAACTGTTTGCAGCTGAGGAAGTAATTTTGGCTATTTCCTGCTGAGACCAAGTAAACTGATAGGATTATGAATTTTTTTTCCTCCTCTAATTTGGCGTCCTACTACATGTTGGATGTAGTATTTACTGAGAAACTGGAATCGTAACCCTACACTGTAAACACACTTCTGTTGTTAATTTTAGCCCTGAAATAATAAGAAATGATTTGATGGCACCTTTACTGAGTTTGTTAAATTTATGTTATTTGCTGGCAGGCAGACTACATTAGCACTTTAGGGATCAAAGGTACATAACATGGACACAGTTTTTAAACTGCAGAAAAGTTACATAAGAATAATAATAAGAAACTTCAGAAAAGTTCCATAATAATAATAATAAGAAATAGTAGCCTGGCTAGTAGTAGTTGTAGTTAGTTCTATGTTCCTTGTGTCATTTTCATTATAACTCATAATGATGTGGAATGATTCATTTAATATTTACGTCACAAAAGATTTTGTAAACATTGCTACATGCTGATCATTTACAAGAATTTGTTTTTATTTTATTTTATTAAGACGTAGAGATGTGAGTTAGAAATTCCTACTCACCACCTTTTACACATTACAATACAATGTAAATTGTTACATGGATTAATAAAGAAATCAATCAATCAAAATGGAATAGATGGAGTTGTCCAGCAGAATCTTTTTCAGTTTGTTTTCAAATTTTACTTTGCTGTCTGTCAGACTTTTTTTTCACTGGGTAAGTGATCAAAAATTTTAGTTGCAGTGTTGTGCACCCCTTTTTGCGCTGAAAACAACCTTAATGTAGTAGAATGACTATCTTATTTTGTTCTGCATTGTAACTATGTGCATCAGTGTTTCTTTTGACCAGCAGTGGATTGTTCACAACATACTTCATGAGGTAATGAATATACTGTGAAGCAATAGTTAGCACAACTGACTCCTTAAAGAAATGTCTTCAGGGTGATTGTGAGTGAGCACCACATATTATCTTATATTTGATCAATAACAACTTTCTGCTTTAAAAATGGCTCTGAGCACTATGGGACTTAACATCGATGGTCATCAGTCCCCTAGAACTTAGAACTACTTAAACCTAACTAACCTAAGGACATCACACAACACCCAGCCATCACGAGGCAGAGAAAATCCCTGACACCGCCGGGAATCGAACCCGGGAACCTGGGTGTGGGAAGCGAGAACGCTACCGCACGACCACGAGATGCGGGCTTCTGCTTTAAAGGTAACTTATACAGAACATTATTCCATATGATATTACTGAATGAAAATATGCAAAATATGTCAACTTAATGATTCATTTCTCCCCAAGAATTACAACGATTCTAAGTGCAAATAAGGCTAAACTAATATGTTTTAGGGGGTTCCAAAATGTGCTTTTTCCTGTTTAATTTACCATCAATATGGAACTTAAGAATTTTGAAGTTTCCACCCTGTTTATTATTTACTCACCATGTTTTCTACACTAATCATTGGGAGTAGCTCTAGATGTGCTTTCTCTTTTTGTCTTTTTGAAATTTGTAATGAGACCATTCACAGAAAATTAGTCAAAGATGCTCTTAGGAACCTTGTTACCTTGTTTATTGTTTCTTCTGTTGCTCTATATGTACTTCAATTAATTAAAATACTAGTGTCATCCACAAAAAGAACTAATTGTGCTTGTTGTATTTTAGATGGAAGATCTTTTACATAAATGAAGAAAAATAACAGTTCTAAGATTGAGCCTTGGGCAACCATACGTGATTTATCTCCAGACTGAATAATCTCCCCTGACTACATTGGTAGAATCACTAAGTACAACTTTCTGCATTCTTTTGGTTAAATATGACATTATTCGTTGATTGGTTAGACCATCAAGCTCATAAAACCTCAGTTTATCTAACAAAATGTTGTGATTCACACAGTAAAATGCCTTAGACACAAAAAATACCAACTGGTGCTATTTTGTTATTTAATGTTTCTAAAATTTGGTGAGTGAAGGTGAAAATGGCATTCTCAGTAGAGACACTCTTTTGAAATTCTAATTATGATTTACTGAGGATATTATTGCTGTTCAGGTGAGATACTGTTCTAGAATACATCAACTTATCAAAAACTTTGGGAAATTATGTCTGCAGTGAAACAAGTCAGTAGCTATTGACATCTTTCCTTTCACCTTTCTTGTAGAGGGGCTTAACAATGACGCATTTCATTCTCTCCAATTTAGTGATGCATTACATATTTCTGATAAGGCAGGGCTTATTGCATTTTCAGTACTCTGTTGGAAATGCCATCAAATCCATATGAGCTTTTATTTTAGAGAGAAGATGCCATTTTCTTTGTTTCATAAGGAGAAGTTGGTGATACATTTGTATGAGTGAATTTCATGAAAGCTCTTTTCCTGCATACTGGTGAGGTTTTTATCTTGAACTATTTGTCCTTATATTCCCTACTGTATTTACAAAATTATTATTAAACATATTTACTGCATGTGACTTATCATTATAACCTTCCCATTTGATTCAATGTGTGATGTTACTTTGTCCTGTCTCTCATTTCGGTATAATCCTTGTAGCCTTAAATATGTCATCAGACTTACATATTTCTGGCTTAATGTGTATTTCTCTTGAGTTTTTGTAACTTTTCACAGTAATTTTGAGTAGTTTTTGTAGTGTGCAACTACTGCAAGCTCTCTGTTTGATTTTGCCAGCAGACACATTTTCTCTTTCCTTTCACAAGGTACTTTAATCCCTCTAGTAATCCATTGTGTTTTACATGGCTGTTTAGTGTTCTTTATGATTAGCTGATGCTGAAAGCTACTTTCAAATAATGATGTGAATTTATCATAGAATAGATTAAATTTTATGCCACCATTTGGTTCATTATAAATTTCGTTCCAAATAATCTCTTGCAAACTGTTCTTATAAACATTTGTTGTGGAGTCATTAATTACTATTAGCTGATTTCCACTGAGGAATGTCTGTATTGTAAGACACTATCTTGTCTATCCTAACTAACTGTGCATCATGATCAGTGAGAGCCTTTGTTGCTGGGTGTATAGTTTGAGGTCTGTTAGAAAAGTATCTGACTTTTTGCTGGTGAAAAAAAAGTGGCTTACCTTATGTGTTGGATATCTAATCACCTTCAAATTAGTTCCCTTGGTACTCCACACACTTCTCCCAGTGGTGCCACCACTGTTGAAACCATGCCAAAAAAGCCTCTTTTGGAATGGAGTTTAGCTTGACTGTCATTGCTGCCATAATGTCCTTTCTTGCCTGAAGTTACATTCCTTTCAATGGCCTCTTTAGTTTGGGAAACAGCCAGAAGTCACAGGAGACCATATCAAGAGAGTAAGGAGCCTGGTGAAGCACAGGAATCTGGTTCTTCATCAAAAAAAGTCTGAATCGAGCGTAAGAAATGTTCTGGAGCATTGTCATGATGGAAGTGCCAAATTCATGTTGACCACAAGTTCAGTCGCTTGCTGCGCAAAACATCACATAGGTGATGGAGGACATCCCTATAGTGCTTTTTAGTGATTGATTGACCCTGTGGTGTGTACTCATGGTGTAGCACAATGCAGGAGTCAAAGAAAGCAGTAAGCATCACTCAGCTGTTGCTGCACACTTGGTGTGTTTTTCTTTGGTCTTCGTGATGAGAAATGCTCCCACTGTGATGACTGGGCTTTGGTTCCCAGGTCACATCTAAACACCCAGGACTCGTCACCAGTGGTTATGGTGCTCACAAAGCCAGGGTCACTATTTGTGGAGTCCAGCACGTCCTATGAGAGTTCACTTTTACTTTTGCTCCACGATCAGAACCTTTGGCACAAATTTTGCCAGGACTCTCTTCATGGCCAAATCTTTGGTCACAATGGAATGTGATGTGCTGATGCCCATTTCTCCTGCAATTTCTCTGATAGTCACATGGTGGCCCTGCATCACACCACCATTCACTTTGGTAGTGACGTGGTCACTTTGGCACGTACCTGAGTGTGGCTTGCTCTCCAGCAATGTGGTGTGATGTCCATAGCATCAAAGACACCTGAACCTTCCAAATGGCTTCCACCTGGCTGTTTGTCTATTTTCTGGAAAAATTTGATGCAGTAGCATTGCTCCAGTCATTCCATTATTTCTTTCACAATGAAAAATCAATGTGAGTGCTACACATTACCTTACTCAACTGCTGCTTTCCAGCAATTGACACTATCAATAGGCAGAAAAAAATTCATGTATGTGCACAAAGGTTCAATGTCAGCTCATGCAAGTGTGCTAGATTCAATTTTTGCGGAAAGAAAGCTCAGATACTTTTCTGACAGACTTCTTATTGCCTTGTTTTAATGTCCATCAAAGAAAACATTATCAATTAGAGTCCTATTTTCTCTGTCCACCTGTGTTGGAAAGTTAATTACTGAGATCAAATTATAGTTTAAAAATTCGGTTTCCAGATCATTTTACCAATCAGGATCCTTTAGAAAATCTATATTGAATTTACCACAGACAATTAGCTGTTTGCTGCTGTTTGACAGATAGCCTGGTAAGGAATCCAAATTTCTCATCAAAAGTTTAAAATGTCCCACTGGGGGGTCTATATACAGTTACAATTAAAAGTGAACTATTTTTTGGTATTAATTCACAATCACACACTTCTATGTGCTGATGACTACAAAATCTACTTGTCTCATTATTTCTGGACTTGTGTTCTGTCTTAATATACATAAAAGCTTCTCTTTTTCCCAAAATAGTTTCACATGAATAAGTTGCTGGAGTATAGTCTTTTATATTTATCTTCTGTAACCCTGTGGATATGTGGTGCTAAGATAGGCACAGGATGGCTGTCTTTTCAGAGCTCTCTAAATCTTCCAAATAGCCAAGAAGCTCTTCTGCCTCATTACTCAGTCCTCTAACATTCTGCTGAAATGAGCTAACCTTACTTTGCAGTGCATTCTTAAGCATTTTATGGGGGGGGGGGGGGGGCGGCTCCTGTTATTTTAACTTCTTTCAGAACTTGGTGCCTGAATCCCGATTCTAACCTAAAAAAATGTACTTCTCTAACACCAGTAACCATAGGGATCTGGTTTTGTGTGATAGTAGCACCCATAAATTTTCTACAAGAAGCTAAGCTAACCTGTCTTCCCCTCTCTTATTTGGGTACAGGCCATGTCAAGTATATTCCCTGCTCCAAGTTGTAGCAACAAGCACTGCACTCATGTGAGATTTCATTTCAGTCAGCAGCAAACTGCTCAACTCAGTTTTCACACAGTTCACAGCAGTGCTAATCCAGGGCTTATCGAGGCCCTCCACAAAACTCACACTTCCATGCCTTGTTGCTACTCCTGTTTCATTCAGGGCACCCGTAATGCTGTAATTTCAGGCAGACCCATGCTGCACATACTGTGATAATCTGAACTTCTTTGTCAAAATCTTTCCATAAATTTCCTATGTCCTCTGTCACTTGGCAGAGGGTAGCACTTTGCTTCACAATACCTGTAAGCTGGTACCCTGTTCATCTACATCTACATCTACATCCATACTCCGCAAGCCACCTGACGGTGTGTGGCGGAGGGTACCTTGAGTACCTCTATCGGTTCTCCCTTCTATTCCAGTCTTGTATTATTCGTGGAAAAAAGGATTGTCGGTATGCTTCTGTGTGGGCTCTAATCTCTCTGATTTTATCCTCATGGTCTCGTCGCGAGATATACGTAGGAGGGAGCAATATACTGCTTGACTCTTCGATGAATGCATGTTCTCGAAACTTCAACAAAAGCCTGTACTGAGCTACTGAGCATCTCTCCTGCAGAGTCTTCCACTGGAGTTTATCTATCATCTCCATAACGCTTTTGTGATTACTAAATGATCCTGTAACAAAGCACGCTGCTCTCCATTGGATCTTCTCTATCTCTTCTATCAACCCTATCTGGTATGGATCCTACACTGCTGAGCAGTATTCAAGCAGTGGGTGAACAAGCGTACTGTAACCTACTTCCTTTTTTTTGGATTGCATTTCCTTAGGATTCTTTCAACGAATCTCAGTCTGGCATCTGATTTACCGACGATCAACTTTATATGATCATTCCATTTTAAATCACTCCTAATGTGTACTCCCAGATAATTTATGAAATTAACTGCTTCCAGTTGCTGACCTGCTATTTTGTAGCCAAATGATAAGGGATCTTTCTTTCTATGTATTTGCAGCACATTACACTTGTCTACATTGAGATTCAATTGCCATTCCCTGCACCACGCATCAATTCGCTGCAGATCCTCCTGCATTTCAGTACAATTTTCCATTGTTACAACGTCTCGATATACCACAGCATCACCCGCAAAAAGCCTCAGTGAACTTCCGATGTCATCCACAAGGTCATTTACGTATATTGTGAACAGCAATGGTCCTACGACACTCCCCTGCGGTACACCTGAAATCACTCTTACTTTGGAAGACTTCTCTCCATTGAGAATGACATGCTGCGTTCTGTTATCTATCTAACTCTTCATTCCAATCACCCAATTGGTCTGATAGTCCATATGCTCTTACTTTGTTCATTAAACAACTGTGGGGAACTGTATCGAACGCCTTGCAGAAGTCAAGAAACATGGCATCTACCTGTGAACCCGTGTCTATGACCCTCTGAGTCTCATGGACGAATAGTGTGAGCTGGGTTTCACATGACCGTCTTTTCCGAAACCCATGCTGATTCCTACAGAGTAGATTTCTCGTCTCCAGAAAAGTCATTATACTCAAACATAAAACGTGTTCCAAAATTCTACAACTGATCGACGTTAGAGATATAGGTCTATAGGTCTGTAGTTCCTAATGTGTCCTGCACAGTTCAACTAAGTCTTTTATATACAATTTTCTAAATATTACCATGTGTATTTTTGACACATCAAATACATTTTGTAATGATGTCAGAGTGCTTCTCATTCACTAAGTCTGACTGTAGTCTCATCAGAGTGCTTTTCATTCACTTTGTCTCCTGTTAAGCAGTTATTTTGGCTTCCTTTTAGCCTACAAATGAAACGCCTTCTGGAACTATTGGAAACTATACTGATATCTGGAAGCTAACCATAAAGTGTGAAGCAGTGTTTACTTAATGCTGTTGCAAGAGTCACATCCACATGTGACCTCTTATTTTAGGCACAGTACTAAGAAACATTGCAGATTGACTGATATACCAGCAGGTAGACTATAAGTGTCTGTCTCAGCTTTTGTTGAACTGGTATCACCATAATGTTTTGAAATATGTGAAGGAATATCTCCACTTTTGTCATTTGGTTTAAAAGTCAGAATAATATAAGACTAGTGTTCACATGAGTTCAGTATTTTCTTCAATATTACAGTTTTTTGAATATATTATTGCATTTTAGACCTTTGTAGCTTGATTGGCTTCTGTTGCACATATCAGATTAGTTTTAAGCATTTCACGAAAGAAACTTGTATTACACAAGAATTAAGAAGCAAATCAATTGCATCATTTCCAAATAAACATTCCTGGCATTTGGATTAAGTGACAAAGAGCGCCCATGGAAAGCATGCACAAGGATTTGAACCCAAGTTCTCCTGAATATGCGTCGAGTGTCTTAATCACTCACAGTGACATTTCATTCACTACATGTGATGTAAGGATGTTTGTTCATATTGATGCAAGTACTCAATACATGGCATGTCAAATCTGATTCTACAAATTCAGACAAATCTGTTATCAACAAAAAATAAACAATTTTTTCTTATTTTTGTATGCATTTCAGCATTTTATTCAATGTTTCTTTAATATAGTTCATTGATTCATTTTATACAAAGGTCTTTACAAAAAAGATACATACACTGATTATTTTGGTAAGACACACATTACACAAAAATGAAATCTTTGGTATAAACTATAAATTCAGTTGCCACTTGTAGCACATAAAGCACCTGGTGAAATGCACTTCATGCTCTCAGTTATAAATTATGTTTTATGACGTAGTGTTCGTTTACTTAATACATCACCAATAATATTTTATTCACTTTCATCAGGGAGACAGTGATCACAATCTTTCATATTTGCAATGTGCTTGGCTATTATTTGCTTGTAGTTATTGTTTTATTGATTCCTTGTTCTTGCAGTGAAGTTTGTTTCTGAAATTTACATACTGACAAAAAATACTCTTAAGTATTCCTTCCACAGAAAGTTCTGTAAAATACAGTAGCAAATGAGTAAGAAGTCATTTGCTTGAGTCAAAAATCATAAATAAGTCAAAAGTTGTTTTTAGACCTTAATAGGAGTATCTTCACTGCTGTGTCTAATAAGGTAAGGAGACCAAAAACATAAACAAGCTGAAGAAATTTTGTATTCTTTTCCTTTACAATAGTATCACAATCAATTTCTTTAACACTAGTTTGTTCTTCATTAACTGTTCTGTAAAGAGCATGAGTTTTGACTTGGTAACTAAATTTATAGCCTGACTTGTTTCTTATTAATCACTTCACTACAAAGTTTACCTATTTAGCATGCAAAGGTTTCTCAGAATTTCCAGTTGACAGATAAAATTAAGAATGCTATGTTTAATGATTTCTGTCATAAGGAGTATGAGAGTTAAACACATACATATTCAGGAAAAAGTTTAGATAGATGTGTGATCCCTTTATGTTCTCATAATTAAGCAAGAAATTTGTTCTCAGAATTCTGTAGTTACAAATTCTAAACTAGATACACAAAGCTTAACATATTACATGTACGAGCCATTACACAATGTAAATCTATCACAAGAAATAAAGTATTTCTACTAAAACTTACCCTGCATGAAATTTTGTTTTAGGATGTACAGAAGTAATTTCATTGTCTGAAAAATTACTGTAGGATATAATGTGCCAAAGTGTAAACCATTAAGCATGTCAATAGCTAGATCAATATTTTAATAAATCATCACTACATTGATTTTATTGTATGAACAGAGATCATTCCAATGGTAATTGAGAAATTCTATAGTACACTTTTCTCTCTACAACATAGGGTATTAACATGACATTACAAATAACTGCTTCACTGAACATAGTTGAGAAGTACATGTTTCCACATTTGCTTTTAGCTATGTTTGATTTAATACATATTCAAACTATCAAAGACTTTATTTTAATTTAGGGAACATCAAATTTGTATCAAAACTTGTTTTACATTAATAAAATAATCTTTGGAGTCTAAATGATATAAAATTAAATTATATACATAAAAACAAAAATATTCACACTTCTTAACTGAAAACAATAAATCTGCATTCATCTAAGATACACAGCTTTGGTAGATGCCACGAATAACATTATAATACATGAAAGTAATATATTATACTCAATCACTTCTGCGGACTTGACTTCATAAATCTATATGATACAAAACACAGGAAATCACCACCAGTTTCTGGTAATATCAAATGCAGTACTTATTTTATTGTTCATTGGCAAACATATGCTTCCAGCTATAACTGAATACAGCTCTCCTTGAAGGGATTTTTGAAATGTTGTTCCTAGTTTCCATGTGAAGAGATGTCAGCTATGGACCTATTGGATAGAAAAAAGTCCAAGATTACATTAAATGAAAAACTATTAACATTTGCATAAATTATTGAGTAAGAAAAACTGCAACAAGATTAACAGCTTCACAAAAACATGGATATAGTGTTCTAGTTCCCCATTATTACTAATTTTACTTTTAATTCGCCTGTAACTAATGGTGACATTTAGCTATGTTTGTTTAGAGCATCTTATAATTACATTTTACTTTCTTCTATCTTTACATTTTTAATTTCATAACTACATATTTTTCCTGTAACAATTTCCTCATACAGATCTCTACCTCCAATTCTACCTTTCTTCTATTAAAAAAGCTCAAGATTAAGGAGATATATTTACAGCTAACTTTTCCCTCCCGAGTGATAGCAAATTTCTGCATGCTCGTTCTCTCCTGAATGTGAAAACCTTGTCAGATGAGTGCTCCTCAGCTTGTTTATATTTGGCAAAGGACACCCTCTTGTAAACCATAAACTGCACTGCAAAAGTATTTTTTTGCCAACACCCTATTGGACACCATGAACAGCACTTCAGAAGTGTGTGTGGTTTTTTTTTTCTTTCTTTTTTACCTCACTGGTATCCAAGTGTATAGCCGATCATCAGTGGCATGTAAAATCTGCATCGTGGTTTTAAAATGATGTACATCCCTGTGGTATACAAATCACCCTGTGTACATCTTTTGACAGTTACAGCAAATCCACAGATCATTGTGCGTACATGTTATAAATAACACCTATAACATATACGCACAACAATCTGTATACTGCAGAGACCCACATAATTTTTAATCACCATAAAGATTTTACACTTGACAAACACATTGTTCAATACAGATATTCACAGTAGATGCCACTGAGGATACGCTATGTACACAAATACCAGTCTGACAAATAAATACTTTCAAAGTGCAGCTAATGTTAAACAAGATTTCTTATCTCTTGAGTATATTGCATTACTCTAGTGTATTCCATACCATAGCTCAGAGCTCTTCTACATTTTTGCTACTGTATCAATTATTCTCAAACCACATAAACTTTATTTGTGATGTTATAGCACTAGTGAACTGTTATAATTCTTGTGTATATTTTAAAATGAGCATTTACAACTTGCTATCCAAGTTTTGGGGTGATAACATAACACCAAATTTTATGTCACTTCTTATATTTTCAATAGTACATTTAGGCTACTTATCTTACTGGCCATTATCAGTTCTTATATAATTCCTTCCTCCCCCTCCCTGTCCCCCTGTTTTCCCATTTTATTCAGAATTTCATTTCTGAGCTTCAGAACTGTCAAATTAATTAACAATCACGTGCCAACTTGTGTTTACCTTTACAGGAAGTAGGACTGTATTAATTCCCTGGATACTGTTGGCCCAAAATGCTGTTGTGAAATTAGTTACAATTTTTGACATTTAATGTATAATAATAAAAGGACTTATTAATTGTTGTCCACAACTGGTCTTGTCATTAGTAATTTACAAAAGAAATAATTATAAAAGAAAGATAAACTACATAAAAATCTATACAAAAAAGGTAATTGAAACTGACGTGAAAACAATGTCAAGAAGTATGAAAGTATTGCTTTGTGGTAAACTAATGGCCATATTTGAAACTGATTAGCCCAGCTTCTAAGCAGATGTTGAGTCAGTTATGGAGCATAACCAGTCTGTAGATGCTAACAAATGAGAGAATACCAGTACATATTGTATACTGCAAGAATACTGGGCCTTTTCTCTAGTTTTAATATTTGTTGGAAAATGTTTCTTCACCTACCGTATTTTAAGATGTGCATGTACAGTGCTGAATTATTGCAGTCTTCAGATATAAAAATAGTTTTCATAGTCTGAATAGGATGAACTTGAGTGATGTTTGGAGTTTTCAACTGACGTCAGATTCAGCTGTGATTGCTGCTGCAGTTGTCTGGAAGAGCTTGGTATTGATGATAGCTCAGGTGTCCAGGTTTTCTGTAAAATAATGTTTATCTATGATGTACGAAGTTAAATTATGGTTCATGGGAACACATGAATGTTTGGTGTATGATAAAATGATGAGCAAGATACTAGTAAAATCTCTTCAACTGGAATATCATCTTCAAGCACAAATCTCATAAATAAAGACACTGAAAGTTTAGTAAAATATAATTCTAAATAGAAAATTTTCAGCTGACAGTTAGAAAGATACAGCTCATAATGATTGATACATTGTAACAAAATATTAATCATGGATATTGATTGCAATATAACTTAACCTTAATATTACTCATATTTGCCCTCAAATATACAATACTGCAATAGCTGGATGTGATTTTCTGTATGCTAATATCTATAATACAGATGAATCCAAGTAGTTTATTTCCTTCAGATCAGTAACTGTCATTCCTCTGAACTCATCAAGTATGAGAATAATATGTTTTGTGTGTTAACAAGATGTAAGGAACTATATCCTTAATAACATCTTTATTGTAGTTTGTTTGAGTGCTTAGTTTTCTGTGAATTAAGTGTGTATCTTTAATTGTTTCAGATACTGAAATGAAGAAATTTTATTGTGAAGAGTCACTAATGCAATGAAGTTTATTTTATGCTTTCAGCAAGTGGGTTTTTGTATTTCTAATCTCTGTTCAGAGTAATGTGGTGTTTTTCGCTAGCTATTTATCTTAAGAATGATGCCTCTAGCACTATTGCGATTTTAATATAATGTCATCACATGAGCTCCTAACAGAAGGAACAGACTATTTTTCAATTGTCTGTGAATTGTTTTTTGGTTGATTTACGTACTGGAAAATTTTGTTTACCCTGTGTTGGGATCAGACACAGAATACAAATGTAAAATTTAATCACATCATTGTAGAATGATCATGCTCATGTTATAGCTATGTAGCAGACTTTGATGTTATAGGAAACAGATGCTGGCAAACAGAAACTATGTGGTAGATTGTGAGTAATGTTTGGACAGTGCAGTCAGTAGGAGCAACGTGGTTGAAGACAGAGGTACCAATTTGAATCATGGTCTGGTGTACAGTTTTAAGCTATAAGGAAGTGTTACAATAATGTGCACTGATGTTTCTCCTTGAGTCAGTAAGCAGACTAATATACTAGTGCAAATTCCATTTGGATCTTGTTCAGTTACATCATAATTCTAATGACAACAGATACACTCCTGGAAATTGAAATAAGAACACCGTGAATTCATTGTCCCAGGAAGGGGAAACTTTATTGACACATTCCTGGGGTCAGATACATCACATGATCACACTGACAGAACCACAGGCACATAGACACAGGCAACAGAGCATGCACAATGTCGGCACTAGTACAGTGTATATCCACCTTTCGCAGCAATGCAGGCTGCTATTCTCCCATGGAGACGATCGTAGAGATGCTGGATGTAGTTCTGTGGAACGGCTTGCCATGCCATTTCCACCTGGCGCCTCAGTTGGACCAGCGTTCGTGCTGGACGTGCAGACCGCGTGAGACGACGCTTCATCCAGTCCCAAACATGCTCAATGGGGGACAGATCCGGAGATCTTGCTGGCCAGGGTAGTTGACTTACACCTTCTAGAGCACGTTGGGTGGCACGGGATACATGCGGACGTGCATTGTCCTGTTGCAACAGCAAGTTCCCTTGCCGGTCTAGGAATGGTAGAACGATGGGTTCGATGACGGTTTGGATGTACCGTGCACTATTCAGTGTCCCCTCGACGATCACCAGTGGTGTACGGCCAGTGTAGGAGATCGCTCCCCACACCATGATGCCGGGTGTTGGCCCTGTGTGCCTCGGTCGTATGCAGTCCTGATTGTGGCGCTCACCTGCACGGCGCCAAACACGCATACGACCATCATTGGCACCAAGGCAGAAGCGACTCTCATCGCTGAAGACGACACGTCTCCATTCGTCCCTCCATTCACGCCTGTCGCGACACCACTGGAGGCGGGCTGCACGATGTTGGGGCGTGAGCGGAAGACGGCCTAACGGTGTGCGGGACCGTAGCCCAGCTTCATGGAGACGGTTGCGAATGGTCCTCGCCGATACCCCAGGAGCAACAGTGTCCCTAATTTGCTGGGAAGTGGCGGTGCGGTCCCCTACGGCACTGCGTAGGATCCTACGGTCTTGGCGTGCATCCGTGCGTCGCTGCGGTCCGGTCCCAGGTCGACGGGCACGTGCACCTTCCGCCGACCACTGGCGACAACATCGATGTACTGTGGAGACCTCACGCCCCACGTGTTGAGCAATTCGGCGGTACGTCCACCCGGCCTCCCGCATGCCCACTATACGCCCTCGCTCAAAGTCCGTCAACTGCACATACGGTTCACGTCCACGCTGTCGCGGCATGCTACCAGTGTTAAAGACTGCGATGGAGCTCCGTATGCCACGGCAAACTGGCTGACACTGACAGCGGCGGTGCACAAATGCTGCGCAGCTAGCGCCATTCGACGGCCAACACCGCGGGTCCTGGTGCGTCCGCTGTGCCGTGCGTGTGATCATTGCTTGTACAGCCCTCTCGCAGTGTCCGGAGCAAGTATGGTGGGTCTGACACACCTGTGTCAATGTGTTCTTTTTTCCATTTCCAGGAGTGTATATCCCAACAAAGGTGTTAAATAAATTATTTTGTGTTGTTCTGTAAATGAATTAGTAGGATTTATTTAAAATCATATTGACTGTTAATATAAACTTCTTGGATGCACAGGTTTTTTTGGTGTTTTGACATGTGTTGAAGCATCTTATGAGTGCTTATTAATAAATAATTGCCATATGTTCTGTATGTACACTCTGTTTTTGCAGTTTTACAGTGCTCAACTGGAAGAAGGCCCATAGCCGAAATTTCAGTTGTGGATATTATGAATAAATAACTTTGCAGACAAAGGTGACCAAAATATCTTTAAAAAAAATACACTGCTAGAAAAAATTTGCATTATCTCGAAAGACAATGTCGGTTTTATCTGATGACAGCATATGCCACCTGAGAGGAAGTAGAGGTACTGACAATGGCTTCCAAGTCGTCCGCCAACAGACAGTGTAGTGGCTTAGCTACCAGAGCGCCATCTTTGTCTACCCTTTAATAGGAAATGCTCACAGCCAGAAGGCTCAGTATGGCGCAAATATGTGAAGCAAACAACCGACCATGCCACAGAGAGACACTCATGCTTCCTACAGCCAGCAGAACGAATTTGTAAGGGACCAAATTGTGCCTTCCAAATGGCTGGATTGACTTTTCGGAAGATTACCACAAAAGTTGGACGTGCTGGTATTAGTGGTCACGTGGACATTCTCACAGCTGCAGGTGAGGCTCTAGATGTTAACATAGCACAGACACTCACCAGGGTCATCATATTGTAAGGGCGGCAGCGGCAGGTCGTCCAGCTACCACAGTGCAGAGAAAGTGGCTTGTAAGCACAGATGCATCAACACGAATTGTTGTGAACTGATTATTAACAGTGAAACTACAGGCACGCACACCTCTAGCCTGTCTTCCACTCACGCCACAGCATTGATGTACACAACAGCTCGCGCCATCAGATGATCTCACCTAGCGAGGTGGGGCAGTGGTTGGCACACTGGACTCGCATTCGGGAGGACGACGGTTCAATCCCGTCTCCGGCCATCCTGATTTAGGTTTTCCGTCATTTCCCTAAATCGTTTCAGGCAAATGCCGGGATGGTTCCTTTGAAAGCGCACGGCCGATTTCCTTCCCAATCCTTCCCTAACCCGAGCTTGCGCTCCGTCTCTAATGACCTCGTTGTCGACGGGACGTTAAACACTAACCACCACCACCATCAGAGGATCATTTGAAAGATGGAATGGCGCACCATGGACTTCAGCGGTGAAAGCATACTCTGGCTGCACACAATTGATGATCTCTTCAGTATACAACATAGATCTAGTGAGTGCTTTCTCATAGACTGCATTCTCCGAAACACAGTAGCTCCACCCCAGGCCTCATGGTTTGGGGAATGATAACTACAACTCTCGTTCACCTTTGGTGTTTCTGGAGGGGACTCTAACAAGCATTTGGTATGTGTAGAACATTTTTAGCCCCTTTCTTTTGCCATTCTTGCAACAGGAGAATGATGTACTGTGCCAACAGGATAATACTCCCCTACACTCTGCCTGATAAACAAAATGTGCTCTGCAACACGCACGGCAACTTCCCCGGCAAGCACAACCTTCAGATTAGTCTCCAATCGAGCACGTGTGGAATATAATGGGATGAGAAGCAACTCGTGTGACTTGTAAACCAACAACTCTTAGAGAACTACGAGAACAACTCGAGCAGGTATGGCATAATGTGTTGTTGTGGTCTTCAGTCCAGAGACTGGTTTGATGCAGCTCTCCATAATACTCTATCTTGTGCAAGGTTGTTCATCTCCCAGTACCTACTGCAACCTACATCCTTCTGAATCTGCTTACTGTATTCATCTCTTGGTCTCCCTCTACGATTTTCACCCTCCGTGGTGCCCTCCAATACTAAACTGGTGATCCCTTGAATGGCATAACGTATCCCAGGACAATAACCGCCACCTGTGCAATACAATTGGAGGCTACATCATCTACATCTACATACATACTCCACAATTCACCATACGGTGCGTGGCGGAGGGTACCTCGTACCACAACTAGCATCTTCTCTCCCTGTCCCACTCCCAAACAGAACGAGGGAAAAATGACTGCCTATATGCCTCCGTACGAGCTCTAATCTCTCTTATCTTATCTTTGTGGTTTTTCCTTGAAATATAAGTTGGCGGCAGTAAAATTGTACTGCAGTCAGCCTCAAATGCTGGTTCTCTAAATTTCCACCAGTAGCGCTTCACGAATAGAACGCCTCCTTTCCTCCAGAGACTCCCACCCGAGTTCCTGAAGCATTTCCGCAACACTGGCGTGATGATCAAACCTACCAGTAACAAATGTAGCAGCCCGCCTCTGAATTGCTTCTATGTCCTCCCTCAATCCGACCTGATAGGGACCCCAAACGCTCGAGCAGTACTCAAGAATAGGTCGTATTAGTGTTTTAGTGTTTACATCACATACAAATATGGGTGTTGCAGCCTGAGTGTACACTTGGTACTTCAGAACCGTTTGTGCTGTTCATCCTTGAATGTAATTATTTCATGTACTCCATTGTTGGAACAACAAGTCTTGAGTCAATTGGAAACCTCTAAAAGGTTGTACCTTTTTTTTTTGGGGGGGGGGGGGGGGGTAGTGTTGTACACTCTTCAGTGAACACTCTTCTAAACTTACGTTGCATGGCTCATTTGGCATATCAGAGTAGCTCAATGTAGCATCCAAAACCGATAAAAGCGTCTCCTTCCCAGGGAAACTTGCTCAACACAGTCGAGTCCCAATCTCCTCTTTATTAGTATTTTTTATACATCTCCCCTATCCCCACTTCCCATTTCGCGGACTTCCAATACAGTCTCCTTTTCTCTTCCTTCTCCCTCTTCTACTCACCTCCTACTTCTCCCTCGCTCTTTCCAGTTCTTTCGTTCTCTTTCATAGTTTTTGTCTGTCACAACGCTATGCATCCAGGAAAAATAATAGAACCGAGTACGTTGTCCTCGATGGTGAGTGTTCACCGGAGGTGAGGGTATCATCCGGAGTGCCCCAGGGAAGTGTAGTAGGTTCGCTGTTGTTTTCTATCTACATAAATGATCTTTTGGATAGGGTGGATAGCAATGCGCGGCTGTTTGCTGATGATGCTGTGGTGTACGGGAAGGTGTCGTCGTTGAGTGACTGTAGGAGGATACAAGATGACTTGGACAGGATTTGTGATTGGTGTAAAGAATGGCAGCTAACTCTAAATATAAGCACTCCGTCATCAGGCCACAAGTGGCCCATCGGGACCATCCGACCGCCGTGTCATCCTCAGCTGCGGATGCGGTTAGGAGGGGCGTGTGGTCAGCACACCGCTCTCCCGGTCGTTACGATGGTTTTCTTTGACCGGAGCCGCTACTATTTGGTCGAGTAGCTCCTCAATTGGCATTACGAGGCTGAGTGCACCCAGAAAAATGGCAGCAGCACATGGCGGCCCGGATGGTCACCCATCCAAGTGCCGACCACGCCCGACAGCGCTTAACTTCGGTGATCTCACGGGAACCGGTGTATGCCCTGCGGCAAGGCCGTTGCCAACTCTAAATATAGATAAATGTAAATTAATGCAGATGAACAGGAAGAAGAATCCTGTAATGTTTGAATACTCCATTAGTAGTGTAGCGCTTGACACAATCACCTCGATTAAATATTTGGGCGTAACACTGCTGAGCGATATGAAGTGGGACAAGCATGTAATGGCAGTTGTGGGGAAGGCGGATAGTAGTCTTCGGTTCATTGGTAGAATTTTGGGAAGATGTGGTTCATCTGTAAAGGAGACCGCTTATAAAACACTAATACGACCTATTCTTGAGTACTGCTCGAGCGTTTGGGATCCCTATCAGGTGGGATTGAGGGAGGACATAGAAGCAATTCAGAGGCGGGCTGCTAGATTTGTTACTGGTAGGTTTGATCATCACGCGAGTGTTACGGAAATGTTTCAGGAACTCGGATGGTAGTCTCTAGAGGAAAGGAGGCGTTCTTTTCGTGAATCGCTACTGAGGAAATTTAGAGAACCAGCATTTGAGGCTGACTGCAGTACAATTTTACTGCCGCCAACTTCTATTTCGCGGAAAGACCACAAAGACAAGATAAGAGAGATTAGGGCTCGTACAGAGGCATATAGGCAGTCATTTTTCCCTCGTTCTGTTTGGGAGTGGAACAGGGAGAGAAGATGCTAGTTGTGGTACGAGGTACCCTCCGCCACGCACCGTATGGTGGATTGCGGAGTATGTATGTGGATGTAGAAAGAATGCCCAGGCAAGCGCCCTTGCTGCCGCACCCCGGTTACACCCCTGTCAGTGGATGTCGGGTGCTAAGGAGAGGCACGACTCACCTTGCGCGAGGTGGGAGCGGACTGCGGCGCCGGCCTGAACTCGGCGTTGCGGCGCACAATGAAGTGGAGGTCGCCGTCGAGGGGCCAGCACTGCTGCACGCGCAGCGGGCAGTCGTCGGGGTGCAGCTTGCGCTGGTACTCCTGGGCGCGCGACGACTCGTACAGCGAGAACTGCTCGACGCGCTCCTGCGAGCCGCAGCAGTTGAGCAGCATCTGCAGCAGCTCGTCCGCCGTCGTGCGCTCCGACACCAGCAGGCTCTTGTACTGCGACTGCAACACGACACACAGCTGCCCTCAACACTGTCGCCCGACCCCGTCTGTTACATTAATGATCTCTCGTCAGTTACACTGCCAGAAGCAGAGTTCGTTTTGTTTGCAGATGACACAAGTATTGCAATAGATAGTATGTCGAGTGTAGTTCTAGAAAGATCTGCTAATGGTATTTTCATTGATATTAATAAATGGTTTAAAGCCAACTCACTGACATTGAACTTCGAAAAGACTCACTGTATGAAATTCAGAACCTGTAAGAGTATGAAGAAGAGCAGATAGAAGAGGTTGACAGTCTTACATTCCTGGGATTACAACTTGATAATAAATTCAGTTGGGAGGAGCACACCACAGAACTGCAGAAACGCCTTAACAAATCTGTATTTGCAATTCGAGTGTTAGCAGACATAGGAGACATAAAAATGAAAAATCTTGCATACTTTGCCTACTTTCATTCCATAATGTCATATGGTATAATATTTTGGGGTAACTCTTCAAGTCAAACAAAAGTTTTCAGAGTCCAATAGCGTGTAATACGTATTATTTGTGGAGTAAATTCACGGACGTCATGTAGAAACCTCTTCAAAGAACAGGCTATACTAACTACTGCCTCTCAGTATATTTACTCATTAATGAAATTTGTCCTAAATAATATATCTCTTTTTCTAACAAACAGCTCAGTTCATACATACAGTACCAGGAACAAAAATGATCTGCATAAGGACTTAAAAGCACTTACTTTAGTTCAAAAAGGGGTCCACTACCCAGGAACACTCATCTTCAATAATTTGCCAGGAAACATAAAAAATTTAGTTACAAATAAAGATCAGTTTAAAAGAAGCCTGAAAGACTTGCTAGTGGCCAACTCCTTCTACTCCATTGACGAATTTCTTAATAGAAACAAATGATGTATTGTATATATCCATACTATTAGTATTGTAATTTCAGCTTAAAAAAAATTGACATGTTCCACATCCACGAGGATCTCCTCAGCACGGATCTATGGAACGAAAAACTAATCTAATCAAATCAAATCGTACAGAATACCAGTCTACATCTACACAAATGCTCTGCAGCCATTTTACAGTGCATAGCAGATAGTACGAGGGTCATTCAATAACTAAAGAGACAAATTGGTCTGGCGGAAAAAATCGTTAGTTTGGCTAGTTTGGTGTAATGGAAGCAGATAATTCAGAGGGTGTGGAGTTAAATGGAAATATTAAGATATGATGGTATGCAGGTGATCTAAGCATCATTAGCGATAGGAAAGAATCTTTAACAGCAAATGCGAATGCGTTAATCAAGGCTAGTGAAAATGTAGGTCTAAGGATAAGTGAAGACAAAACTAAATACCTTGTTACTACTAGAATGCCAACAGCAGTAGGTCAGGAAATGTCAAGAGTTGGAGACATGCAGTTTGAAAAAGTGAACACATTTAAGTATCTAGGCGTGGACATCACTTCCAGAAATGAGATTGAATCCGAACTGAAGAAGAGATTACGGACGGGAAATGCGTGCTACTTCTCACTGAATAGATTACTTTTATCACGGATATTGTCTAGGAATTTAAAGATTAGAATATACAAAACTATTATTCTACCAGCTATGTTGTATGGGAGTGAGACTTGGTCTCTCACTGTGCAAAATGAAAAGCCGTTTCGAGTATTTGAAAACGAAATTTTGAGGAAAATTTTCGGAGCAAAAAGGAATGACATTAGCGGAGAGTGGCGAAAACTGCATAACGAAGAGGTTCACAAACTCTATTCCAGATTATTAAATCACGTAGGCTGCGATGGGCGGGTCACGTAGCTCGAATGGGTGAGGGCAGGGCAGCGTGCAGAGTACTGGTAGGGCGCTTAGAAGGAAAACGTCCTGTGGAGAGACCGAGGCGTAGATGGGAGGACAATGTGAAGGCTGATTTGAGGAGCCTAGGTATTGAAGGTGAATGGAAGGAAATAGCCCGAGATAGGGACAGATAGCGAAAATACGTTGTTGCGGTAATGGACTCTCGAGTCCGGTATGACCAGTGAGTGAGTTAGGTACTTTAATGGGTTTAAGTTGGCATTACTGGGATGAGCCCTGATCACCTGATGTATCAACATTATTTTGTTTATAACCTCAAAAATACATTTCGAGATGGTGAGTCTGCTGAAACGTCCACTTTACTTCAACAACGTTCTGTTATTCGTTTTTTACTTTCTGTAGGGCAGCAGTGGTTCGGAAGGGAGTAAGACAGGGCTGTAGCCTTTCCCCCATATTATTCAATCTGTATATTGAGCAAGCAGTAAAGGAAACAAAAGAAAAATTCGGAGTAGGTATTAAAATCCATGGAGAAGAAATAAAAACTTTGAGGTTTGTCGATGACATTGTAATTCTGTCAGAGACAGCAAAGGACTTGGAAGAGCAGTTGAACGGAATGGACAGTGTCTTGAAAGGATATAAGATGAACATCAACAGAAACAAAAACGAGGATAATGGAATGTAGTCGAATTAAGTCGGGTGATGCTGCGGGAATTAGATTAGGAAATGAGACACTTAAAGCAGTAAAGGAGTTTTCCTATTTGGAGAGCAAAATAACTGATGATGGTCGAAGTAGAGAGGATATAAAATGTAGACTGGCAATGGCAAGGAAATCGTTTCTAAAGAAGAGAAATTTGTTAACATCGAGTATAGATTTAAGTGTCAGGAAGTCGTTTCTGAAAGTATTTGTATGGAATGTATGGAAGTGAAACATGGACGATAAATAGTTTGGACAAGAAGAGAATAGAAGCTTTCGAAATGTGGTGCTACAGAAGAATGCTGAAGATTAGATGGGTAGATCACATAACTAATGAGGAGGTATTGAATAGAATTGGGGAGAAGAGGAATTTGTGGCACAACTTGACAAGAAGAAGGGACCGGTTGGTAGGACATGTTCCGAGGCATCGAGGGATCACAAATTTAGCATTGGAGGGCAGCGTGGAGGGTAAAAATCGTAGAGGGAGACCAAGAGATGAATACACTAAGCAGATTCAGAAGGATGTAGGTTGCAGTAGATACTGGGAGATGAAGAAGATTGCACAGCATAGAGTAGCATGGAGAGCTGCATCAAACCAGTCTAAGAACTGAAGACCACCACAACACAACACACTTGCTGTAGGCAAGAAACCAGTGAATGTATACTGTAGAATGTCTAAAGTTTACTGTAAAGGTTGTATGAATCGTGTAAATTTTTACAAATGGGTAGAGCAGTTCAAAAACGTTCACGACTCAGTGACTGACGAACACCGTTCTGGCCGACCAGTTGCAGTTTAACTCCTTCACTTAAAAGTCGAATTGATGACATTATTCATGCCGGCCGCCGTGTGACTGTGGAAATGATGGTTGATCAGGTTCAAGGTAGCACTGGTACAGTTCATAACATTATTTGTAAGAAGCTGAAGTACCGCAAAACATGTGCAACATGGGCCCCAAAGGAGTTGACGCGGCTACACAAGGAAACAAGGTAGAGTGTGTGCACAGAGCTAAAGGAACGTTATGAAAGAGAAGGTCAGCACTTCCTCAACAAAACTTTAACTTGTGATTGAAACTTCGATTCACTATTATGAGCCAGAATGAAAAAGACAAGACATGGAGTGGAAGCACACCAACTCACCTGTCAAGAAAAAATTTAAAACCCAAGCATCAGCAGGAAAAGTCATCATGACGGTGTTTTGGGATGCTGAAGGTCCAGTTTTTTGTTATTATCTCGAATATCAGCGTACAATGAACAGCCAGTACTACTCGGATTTGCTTTTAAACAAGCTGAAGCCAGCCACGAGAGAGAGACGTCGTGGATCTCAGAGGATAAGTGTGATTCTCCAGCAAGACGACGCACGTCCTCATATTGCTCAACTAACCCGTGAAACCATCGACAAAATAGGCTGTAGTGCTGCCTCATCCCCCTTACAGTCCTGATTTAGCATCTAGTGATTTCCATTTGTTTGCTGCACTGAAGGAGGCGTTATGTGGGAAGAGGTTCCAGGACAGCGAGGATGTGGAAACGTTTGTGGGAAGTTGGTCCAAACATCAAAATAAAGAGTTTTTTGCAGCCAGAATAAAAACGCTTGTAGCCCGTTGAAACAAGTGCGTACACGCTCAAGAGGATTATGTTGAAAAGTAGAAAAAGTAGTGTTTTGTAGCAATAAATGCTTTTCTCTCCAGACAAATTCGTCCCTTTAATTATTCAATGACCCTCGTATATTACACGAATATTATCGGTCTTTCTTCCTGTTCCGGCGTAACAACAAGCGCAGGCACGAAGAACGCTCGTGCACCACGTTCAGACTCACTTAAATCTTCATAAGCTGCCGTTGTAGCAACAGTAACCTGCCTAACAACTGCGTCAGACACTTGTATTATATAGACGTTGCCGACCGCAGCGCCTTATTCTGCCTGTTTACGTATCTCTGTATTTGGAAACGCATGCCTACACCAGTGTCTTTGGCGCTTAAGTTTATTTGACCTCCAAAGGCACCTGGGCAATGTTCTCAATACATTGTAAGCATAAGTTGTGGACGGAACGGTGTTCTGTGTAGTTGTTCGTGCTCTAACTAAATTCGAACGTCGGCAGCTTCTTACAAGGGAACATCCCCATCGCACCCCCCTCAGATTTAGTTATAAGTTGGCACAGTGGATAGGCCTTGAAAAACTGAACACAGATCAATCGAGAAAACAGGAAGAAGTTGTGTGGAACTATGAAAAAAATAAGCAATATATACAAACTGAGTAATCCATGAGCAACATAAGCAACATCAAGGACAGCGCGAGCTAAGGAGCGCCGTGGTCCAGTGGTTAACGTGAGCAGCTGCGGAAAGAGTGGTCCTTGGTTGAAGTCTTCCCTGGAGTGAAAAGTTTATTTTCTTTATTTTCGCAAAGTTATGATCTGTCCGTTCGTTCATTGACGTCTCTGTTAACTGTAATAAGTTTAGTGCCTGTGTTTTTCGACCGCACCGCACAACCGTGCGATTGTTATTGATGTCGCGAGCTATATTTGCTGAATTCATATTGCCCACGGAATACAACTCACGTATTTAATGCACTCTCGTCCAGAGTAGCGAACAGTCAACTGCCAACCAGGGAGCCTCGGTAGCATGAATACTCTCTTCCGTGCGCTGTAGTCGACAGACGCCGTGTGTTTCGATGTTTCTTTAGGTGTAGCGTCCCCATACTACGGCGCAGTTACCTCGCATCGGACGGACGGACCGAGAGATAATAACTGTCTGAAAATAAAAAATTAAACTTTTCACTCGAGCGAAGACTTGAACCAAGGACCCCTCATTCCGCAGCTGCTCACGCTAACCAGGAGACCACGGCACTCCATAGCTCATGTTATCCTTGATGTTGCCTATCTTACGCATGGACTACTCAGTTTGTATATTTTGCTAATTTTTTTCATAGTTCCACACAACTTCTTCCTGTTTTCTCGATTGATCTGTGTTCAGTTTTTCACGGCCTATCCACTGTGCCAACTTATAACTAAATCTGAGGGGGGTGCAATGGGGAGGTTCCCTTGTTAGTGCTCCTACGGTGGGAGCTTCCGTAACGTATACAGGTAAAGCGGAAAAACATCATCCCCTAAATCACAACGCGGACGAAATGATCGTACGGACTGTAATTGAAGAGGATTTTGACGAAAAGTAAGAGGACGACGACTGCAAAAGTCGCTGCAGAACTGAATGTCGCACTCGCGAATCCTATTAGCACCAAGGCGATGGGAGTGCCACGCGCGAGCAACTGTATGGCGAGCTGGTCTTCCGAAACCAATCATTAGTGATGCAAATGTCAGTAACAGGAAAACTTTGTGCCGAAGCCATAAAACCTGGACTGTGGAGCAATGGTGGAAAATCATTTGGTCGGATGAGTCTTGTTTCTCACTGTTTCAACTTCTGGTCCAGTTTTGCGTCCCAAGAATGAAACATGGCATTGGTTCGGTGATTACCACCGCAGCCATATCCGGATATTCCATGGGCTCCATGGGTGCTTCGCGTATGTTTTGGAAACATTAAACTAAAAGTTTAACTCTTTCATCAGGTTTGTATCTCTTAAAACATTTCAAGATCGTGTTACCGCCAAAGATTGTATGACCATTTTGATTAACCAGGTCCACACCATGGAACAATGTTTGTCCCCAATAGTGATGCTGTGTTCCAAGACCACGGGGTCCCTGTTTACACAGTTCACATCATCCACGACTGGTTTTGCGAGCACGAGGATGAATTGTCGCACCTTGCTCGGCCACCATAGTCACCGCATCTCAATATTACTGAACCTTTGTGGTCTGTTTTGGAGAGAACAGTGTGTAATGGCTGTCCACCTCCATCACTGTTACCTTAACTCGCCACTATTTTGCAGGAATGATGGCCTAAAGTTCCCATGAAAACCTGCGGTTATCTATTCCGAGCCGACTGGAAGTTGTTTTGAACGTCTACGGTTTTCCTGCACCGTACTGGGGTGGTAATGCGCTGTGTTTCTGATTTTTCCACATTTTTGGTCACCCTCTGTAGTGCTAAATATTTTGTGTGCAACGTCTGTAGTACTCCACGTGTAAATCAAATTGGCTGTGTATAAGGGACACCTGATTTTTGGATGACGGTGTGTCTGCCTTAGCTGCAGAGGCATAGATTGGTTCGTTGACAGCGATTTGAGGCTTTTGGGAATAACTACGGGTTCTACACACTTTTTTTTTTATTTAAATGTTCCCATAATATTACCACAGCTGGAGCTGTGGTACAACCTAGCCCCTTATCCGTTACCGCAGCGTTAATATTCTCACGGACACTACGAGAAAGTAGTTGGAGGAAACATCATTGGCGTCGAAAGTGTGATTCGATCCTGCAGGCGTGCTCATCGCCTACTCGGCTAAGGCGAGTGCTTGTGCTGGGTTCGAATCCCAGTCAGGCACTGACTTTCTATTGTCACGATGAGTAAAGTTGTGTGTTTTCTTGCGCTACAGTGGATACAGTGCGACAAACCGAAATGCGTGCCGGCCGTTGGTGGCCGAGCGGTTCTGGCGCTACAGTCTGGAACCGCGCGACCGCTACGGTCGCAGGTTCGAATCCTGCCTCGGGCATGGATGTTTGTGTTGTCCTTAGGTTAGTTAGGTTTAAGTAGTTCTAAGTTCTAGGGGACTTATGACCTCAGCAGTTGAGTCCCATAGTGCTCAGAACCATTTTTTTCGAAATGCGTTGGTAACAATTGAGAAGCTGTGTACAGGGTGATTCAAAAAGAATACCACAACTTTAAAAATGTGTATTTAATGAAAGAAACATAATATAACCTTCTGTTATACATCATTACAAAGAGTATTTAAAAAGGTTTTTTTTCACTCAAAAACAAGTTCAGAGATGTTCAATATGGCCCCCTCCAGACACACGAGCAATATCAACCCGATACTCCAACTCGTTCCACACTCTCTGTAGCATATCAGGCGTAACAATTTGGATAGCTGCTGTTATTTCTCGTTTCAAATCATCAATGGTGGCTGGGAGAGGTGGCCGAAACACCATATCCTTAACATACCCCCATAAGAAAAAATCGCAGGGGGTAAGATCAGGGCTTCTTGGAGGCCAGTGATGAAGTGCTCTGTCACGGGCTGCCTGGCGGCCGATCCATCGCCTCGGGTAGTTGACGTTCAGGTTTCATAACTAACCTTTTTCGTAGGACTCTCCATACAGTTGATTGTGGAATTTGCAGCTCTCTGCTAGCTCTGCGAGTCGATTTTCCTGGGCTGCGAACAAATGCTTGCTGGATGCGTGCTACATTTTCATCACTCGTTCTCGGCCGTCCAGAACTTTTCCCTTTGCACAAACACCCATTCTCTGTAAACTGTTTATACCAACGTTTAATACACCACCTATCAGGAGGTTTAACACCATACTTCGTTGGAAATGCACGCTGAACAACTGTCGTCGATTCACTTCTGCCGTACTCAATAACACAAAAAGCTTTCTGTTGAGCGTCGCCATCTTAGCATCAACTGACGCTGACGCCTAGTCAACAGCGCCTCAAGCGAACAAATGTACAACTAAATGAAACTTTATAGCTCCCTTAATTCGCCGACAGATAGTGCTTAGCTCTGCCTTTTGTCGTTGCAGAGTTTTAAATTCCTAAAGTTGTGGTATTCTTTTTGAATCACCCTGTATTTCTCATTCAGTTACAAACGACCCAAGTTTGCATCTGTGCAAAACAACTGCTGTACTATTCTTCGCAACCTTATTTTAATGCACTGCAATATTCATAATTTACTGAAGCAGTTATCTGGGAGAAGTTATTCTTCCTGCAGAATGAACGCTGTTGCTAAAACTATCAGTGTAAAATTTCACAAGAATCGACCAGTACCGCCACGTACAGCTACACTAGCGTATATTTTCTTGCTCTGTTCTATCGGCGATGTACTTACCCCAGGCATCAGCACACTGTCGTAGACTTTCACGAGTCCTCCACGACGAGTCTGCAAGCAGAACCTGTGGAGAGAAACAAAGAAGCGCGTCAGTAATGGTAGCAGTTGAATGGGAGGGAGTATGCCACCTACACAATCTGAAAACGCGAAGTGAAGAGTCAGTCTAAGCTGTTCTTAAACTGAAAGTAGATTTCAACGTTTCTTTCCCTTTGTTTCTTTCACCTTTCAATCAATACACGAAGCAGAAAGTGATAAAGCTCTTGTCAGTTGGAGAATGTTGAGTAACAAAATAGACCATAACGTTCACGAAGCAATAATACCTGTATTCGGTTGAAATGATTTAGTGAAACCAAGGACACATTTTTGTTACCGGATAGCGCTGTCGCGAATAATGGTCCAATGTCTTGACCACAGTCCCGCATTGCTCTGTGCTTTGATTTTGAAGATTTAATACTTCTGCTTTACTGATAGGATTTGTTGGAGAGACTTGTAACAATTAACTCTGGTACAATGGTCACGAATGGATAAATGTGCGTTGGACATTTATCATACTCTGTCCCACAGATTAAAATAAAGATGAGTGCCACAAAATCACCCCGATTTACAGTAACAATCTAACCAAGTATTCGCTACAAACCTCACGTTGTAAACATTGTTTTTAGATAACAGTCCGCAGATGGCATATGGAATGCAATTCGCGATACTTTCTTTCCATACCCCCTCTTTAGCATATTTTGTCTAACTGTTGTGATAAGAGGGAACACGGAGATAGCGTTGAGAAAACGGTGGTGGGACTGTAGGTATAAACGTCAAACGGTAGCTGGTCGTTATGACGTACCGGTGGCAGGTAATTTTGTGCCGTGCGGTTTGCATAATGCGGTAGGCGTTCGCCAGCATTTCCAACCAGGCGCTAACGAACTATCCGGCCAACACTCAAAATTATTATTTTTAATGATCCTTTTCCTTTCGTGTGCAAGTTAAACCCATGCATAAGATCAGGCGAGGAGCGTAAGTTGCCCTAGTTATAAATCTGCAACGGATAAAGTCATGGGGAGCGATGAGAACTATGTCCAGTATGAATCGATACCATCATGAAGTGGAAGGGATTTATTTCAGATTACCCTTCAAGCAAAGTACATATCTTAAATGTCACATAATCCTCATAACATTTACTTTCGAGGCCACATAACACGTTTGGCTAATTAAATGTCTAGCATCGGATCCTAGACTTAAGGGCGCTTTCAAGTCTGAAACGTTGTGTGTCTGCACACAATTCTAAATCTCTGCCAAGATATTACTGCCACGTTATCCTTCGCACAAACGGCTGGATACACTCATTTTTTAGGAAGCAAGGCATATTCGCACCAATTTTGGTACTTGACATTATCCAATGAAGCAGTGATAGGACGATGTAGGACGTGTGTTATGGGTAAGTTACACTGAGTTCTAATGCGGTGTACAGTAGCAGAGAAAAACTATTTACCAGAGGGGAATTTAATATTTGACAGACCTTCGGCTTCGGCGGAGTTTGTTGAGAAGCAGGGCGAGAGGGAAGTTAGTTGTCAGTCTAATTCTTGAGTACTCTGTGGCAGGTTAACTGGACAGAGGAGACTTAGATTTGTGAGTGCGCTGGAACTCACCTGGAGTCTCCGCGAGGGTGGCAGGACTGCAACGCCGCTGGCCTAGCTTCCTCGTCCAGCACCAGGACAGTCCGGACGCCTGGAACAGGGAGCAGAATCTCACTTACCGCTCGTCTATTACAACCTTCTAGTTACCACTAGTAATGTGTGAACTGTAGTAGTCAACAAGAAGACGGCTTTTTGCATACTGAAAATGAATTTTTATTCATTGTTTGAAGATAATGCAGTTTTTCCCCACCCCGAAAACCAGTTGAAAGTCACCCTTCCCACTGAGGATGACTTCTTAGAAAGGTTAAACGAGTCTTGATGTATAAATAAATTCTTGTAAAGCACGCAGAGGGAATTTTTTATGAAATTTATTCGCAATTGTGGAAATATATAACATCCATACGGGGTCGTAGACAGTATGACACATGGAAATTTAGGTCGGTCCTGGAAGTGTGCTCGAGTAGCCGAAGTGGCTAAGGTAACTGCTCCCGACAAGTGGGAAATCTGGGTTTCGAGTTCCGGTCGGGCACAAATTTTCGTGTATCACCAATAGATAATATCTTCATACCTAATGCAGCTAATGGCAGAAAGATTCAGTAATTGCGAATAAATTTCACTAATTTAGTGCAGCCACAATATCACCACCAGACATTGTTAAAAATAAGAAAAGTAGTTTTCTTGCTAACTACTATGATTTATGTACAGCTGCTGCGAAAAATTACCACCACAAGAAAATACATGAAATGTCGCACAATATTTTTCTGTGAGAGTCCATTGCAAACATGTGAACTCTGTAGCTTAAAAACTACCTTCAGCTGCTGTAACAACCCTGCAAAATGAGGTATGACACAAAAATTCGAATATTCAATGACGCAGTCGAGATTAAGCTACGCGAACGAAAGGATAATAGTTTAGATGCGAGATGTCCTTATGTTAGAAGTTTATTGTAGGTTGTGAATGTACAGAACAAAACACTGATTACTTTTTCCATCACCATATAACATGAGACTGTGGTACAACGGGTTTTACAAGCGCATTGCTATCTCCGTTGTGAATTGCTTTTCTATTATTGCTTTCATTTGTGGATACTCGAAAACGATTGTTGTATATTTATTAACTAATTTTCTTGTTGAATGATCACTTGTGATTACTTAAAACTGGGCCCAGATAACGGCTTTTAAGAAATAATTCTTTTTTCGATCGAACCGAACTTCAACTTGCCACTAGTTCCTCTACATTGCTTGCAAACACCAAGAGGCCCTTCAACCATGTTAGGGGATTAACACACCGGTAAGAATGAGTATACCTCCGTAAAAATGCCGTCTTGGTAGTTAACGTTTCACTTCGGGTCACTACGAGGCTTATAACCAAGGAAATTGCGACAGAACTATTACAAGGATTAGCGCAAAGGAAAAGGACCTTGAAACCTGAAATTAAAAAAAAAAAAAAAAAAAAAAAAAAAAAACACGCACCACGAAGGAATTAGCCGAATGGTACGGAAATCGATAGATATGACGTTCATGTATAATTTCAGAAAAACTGAATGATTTATTCAATAGAAAGAGCTTCACAAATTGAGCAACTAGTTACTCGTTGGTCCACCTCCAGCTCTTACGTAAGCAGTTATTCGGTTTGGCATTGATTGACAGACTAGTTGGATGACCTCCTGAGGGACATCGTGCCAAATACTGTTCAGTTCGCGCGCTAGGTCGTCAAAATCCCGAGCTGGTTGGAGGGCCTTCCCTATAATACTCCAAACCCGTCTCTAATGACCTCGTTGTCGACGGGACGTTAAACACTAACCACCACCACCAATATAATACTCCAAACGTTCTCAGTTGGGAAGACATTCGGCAACCTTGCTGCCTAAGACAGTGTTTGGCAAGCACGAAGGCAAGCAGTAGAAACTCTAGTCATGTGCGGGCGGGCGTTATCTTGCCCAAATGTAAGCCCAAGATGGCTTGCCACAAAGGGCAACAAAACGGGCCGTAGAATAACGTCGACGTACCGCTGTGCTATTAGGTTCCAGCGGATGACAACCAAAGAGATAGTGCTATGAAAAGAAATGGCACCTCAGGCTGTCACTCCTGGTTATCGGGTCGTATGGTTAGCGACAGTCAGGTTGGTACCCCACTTTGTCCGGGACGTCTCGCCGGTCGGCTGGTCAGCGGGGCTCATTTCGAAGTAGGAATCATCACTGAATACAACTCTACTCCTGTCAGTGAGGTTCCTGGCCGAACACGTTCAAAAATGGTTCAAATGGCTCTGAGCACTATGGGACTTAACAGCTATGGTCATCAGTCCCCTAGAACTTAGAACTACTTAAACCTAACTAACCTAAGGACATCACACAACACCCAGCCATCACGAGGCTGAGAAAATCCCTGACCCCGCCGGGAATCGAACCCGGGAACCCGGGCGTGGGAAGCGAGAACGCTACCGCACGACCACGAGATGCGGGCACCGAACACGTGTCTGGAGACGCCCCGAACAGTGGTCGACTCAAACAAGGCGGTCGGAGTAATCGGGGAATCGCTCGACATTTGATCAGGAGCAAAGCCACTATTCTACGATGTTGGAGGAATGGGTGAACCATAGCCGAACACAAGGTCGTGAAGGAAGCAGTCGACTTAGAGAGACGAGAGAACGTGAGGACCGAGCACATGTCAGAGAAGCAGAGCCAAGGATTCATAAATATCATCAATTTGTTGCGCAACTGGTGTTTCAGAGACCACAAGGACCATTAATAGGAGGCTTACAGAAAGGGGGCCGAGATCATGCTGGCTCTGAGCACTATGGGACTCAACTGCTGAGGTCATTAGTCCAGAGATCATGCTGCCCCTTGCGTCAACTACCATCGACATCTGTACACCAACAAG
Source organism: Schistocerca nitens (assembly GCF_023898315.1). Lineage (NCBI taxonomy): Eukaryota > Metazoa > Arthropoda > Insecta > Orthoptera > Acrididae > Schistocerca > Schistocerca nitens. The sequence goes on from NC_064619.1 coordinate 16,511,734, forward strand.
CCCATTTTCAGTGGTGATGGGCGCATTCGGCCTGGAATCTCATTGGCTGGAGTAGTTTTCAGTGGTGAGTTCCGCTCGAATCGAGCCCAGATGACCAGCCGCGGATGGCTTTGAAATGAAATGGCACCCCACACCATCACTCGTGCTTGTTCGGCCACATGGCGGGTGACAGTCGGGCTCGTATCACACACTTGTCCGGTGCATCTCCAGACACGTCTTTTCTGGTCATCGGGGCTGATTTCGAAGCGCGATCATCAGCGAAGACTTCTCTGGAGGCGCCTCAGACAGCGATGGGGTACCAACCTGATCGTCGCCCGCCGTAAGACCTGACAATCAGGAACGATGGTCTGGAGTGTTATATCTTTTCATAGCAGGACCCCTTTGGTTATCATTCGTGGCACCCTTACAGCACATCGGTACGTCGTCGGTATTCTGCACCCCGTTTTGTTGCCCTTCGTGGCAAGTCACCCTGGGCTTACATCCAGCAAGATAACGACCGCCTGCACAGGCGAGACATTCTGCTGCTTGTCTTCGTGCTTGCCAAACCCTACCTTGGCCAACAAGATCGCTGGATCTCAGCTCAATTGAGATCATTTGGAGCATCATGGGGAGGGCCCTACAATCAGCTTCCAATTTTGACCATCTAACGCACCAGTTGGACAGAAATTGGCATGATGGCCCTCAGTAAGTCATACAACACCTGCATCAATCAGTGCGAAACCGAATAACTGCTTACATAGCAGTCAGAGGTAGATCAAAGCGTAACTGACTTGCTCCTGAGCCGTGGTAAAAAATTTGCTGTTTTGAAGAGCGCGCCGCAGCGCGTTGTGCGAAGCAGTCGTCCTCCGTTTCTGGCGGTGGCGCCGCTGTGGTAATCACAGCTTTGGTGTCTCCCTCTGGTGGGAAAGCGGAAAGGTTGCCTGTTCACGTGCATTTAAGGGGCGCTGTGAGCTCTGTAGAGGAGAGTCGGTCAGTCGAGGCGAGTCTAGTCAGTTGGTCAGCCGGCTCAGTGTGGGGCAATTAGTGTCTGTCTGTCTGTCGTCGGAGTGCATGTCGTTTGGATCAAACTTTAAGCGAGAAGATGAGAGTCTTGCCACTCCGCCAGTAACAGAACTCAGCTAGTGGTCGCACGGTCCTGGCTGAGTTCCTGCATCTGAGTCTGCGTGTTAGGCCGCCAGCCTGCTCGATTTGCTCGGGCAACGGTCATTGGCGGTTGGATCGGTCGGTTGGTCGGTCGCGCAGTGAGACACGATATGTCTTGTCCACCTTGAGCGTCGGCGCATGTGAGGTCGCCACGTGAGTCCAGTGGGCAGCGCCGTATAGAAAGGGGTAGTGGCTTCGCGGTTGACACGAGAGCAACAGGAGCGAAACCACGACATCGGGCTGGCCGGTGCGAGCTGCGACGCCCTGAGACGGGAGATCGGCGCGCCTTCCTGCGTCCGTTGAAGCGGCTGGCAGCGGACGGTTCGGGAGAGCGATTTGGGGGTGCTGCGCCAGGTCTTCGCCAGCAATCGCAGTGTATTAGAAGTTAAGTGATTGGAGATATGTTGTTTCATTTACTTGTTAAATTCTACTTGCTTTCTTGGTGAGGTCACCAGCCGCATTGTTTTGCCCACCCGCGGGAAGGTGGTTATTGTGACTTGGGTGGTCCGTTTTTCCATTGTGGAATTGGGGAGGTTTAGAGCAATCTGCGGGACGGGTTGTTTAGTAACAACCCCCCCCCCCCTGTCAATCTGCCATACGTTAATAACTGCCTCTGCCATGTTTGTCGGATTCGGTGTTAACGAATTTATAGAATTAAGGTAAGGGCCGAATTCCTGAAATATGTTTTTATCTTGCCTATCATCTTGCGAGGCGGTATATGTGTAATGTAGAGCATGTTGTACACTTTATGTAAGTCTGAATTTCATGGGTTTTATTTAAATAGTCGTTTTTGTAAAGTTGCCACCCTTCCACCGTAAGAGCCATTTTAAAAACAAATTGCACTTTTGGTGGAAAATAAGTTGTTAGTGTGAGTGTTTGTACCATTTCCATACCTCTTACAGGTGCATAGTTAATGTGTTTGCGTGAGTTGTTAAAAATTTTTAGTTTAAAGTAATCTGGTGTGTTGCAGATTTGCACCAGCGTAGTTTTTCAGAGGTCGTTGTCAGGGGTCGTGACTACGGCCGTGTTGAAAGGGGGCGGAAGCTTCTCAGCCCAAAGGCTCCTACTGTAACAAAAAAAAAAAAAAATTTATTCTGCCTCTGAATAATTGTAACTTGATATTTCGAGGGTGCTTTCTGCTTATAATTTTAAAACTGTTTTGAAAAGGCTTTAGGAATAAAATTCATATTTGTTCAATTGTAATTTGATATTTCGAGGGTGCTTTTTTGCTTATAAATTTTAAATCTGTTTTGAAAAGGCTTTTATGAATAAAATTTCCATTGGTTTAAACTTAATTTGTTTCCATCAGTTACTCCTTGGCAACTACTTCCACGCTCACATAGTGTGTTAATGTTCTTGATGGATCGCTGGTAAATAAAGTAAATTCTTTAAGAAAAGATTTTGAAAGTAAATTTTCACGGTTCATCTCCGTTTGTGAAGCTCTTCCTGTGGAAGAAATCATCCAGTTTTTCTTAAATTATAATAGTTTGTTTGTCTCTACATGTGCGTCACATCTACCGATTTACGTCCCTTTCGGATAATTCCTTCGTGATACGTCTTTTTTGTTTTAGAGTGTATAGCCGCTAATGTGAAAAGTGGGAATAATCAGTGAACAGCTGCGTCAGACTTGGTTTTTCGCAATCAGTTTTGTGGCTGTCGTCTCGGACGTGAGGACAGCAGAGCGTGCTGACGACTTAACGGGATAGGAAGTGGTAGGGGAAGGGGGGGGGGCGTTCGGCGGAGCGTGTGATAATAAAACGCCTTCCTTGGCGAACTGCAGGAGGCAGCTGGTCGGTCGGCGATATTACTCATCTTACAGGCCCGATTTAGGGAACGTGAGTCGGCACTCGCGCCCTCAAAGAGGCCCTGTGTAGCCGCCGCCCGCGGCCGGAAGCACAAACGCCGCTGTTCACCCCGCCGCGCCGGCTTGGCCTCGCTTGGCCCAGCTCACTCTGCTGACAAGGAGAAGAGTCTGGCTGCGGTACGACTGTCTCCTCGGTAGTCCAACGTGCCGCAGTCGGCGAATTCTGCAGCGGAAAACTAGTCATGAGAATAAGTATTCATACAGTAGGTGGTGACAAACTACGATGGTGTGTCGGGTAGTAAATCACCCACAGCGCCGATACGAATAAGTGCGATGATGTAGCGTCAGATAACCATGTTCTTGGTAATGAAGCTTTCCGTATGCCATGAATCTATTCTGGGAAAATAAAATATGTTACACTCAGCACGGTCTACGACAGGGCAAAATTGTATTCGTACAGCGGACTACTTTCAACCAAACAAACAGCTGACGCAGCCCCGGAGTGTAGTCGTGTGGCGGCCGTGAAGCAACTGCACGTCGGACGTGGGTACCGTGGAACAGCAGAATGGGCCGCAAGGGGAAGGACACGACCATCGAGGAACGAAACATCGTTGTCACCCAATATCTTCAAAAAATGGCTGTGAGCACTATGAGACTTAACATCTGAGGTCATCATTCCCCTAGAACTTAGAACTACTTAAACCTAACTCACCTAAGGACATCACACACATCCATGCCCGAGGCAGGATTCGTACCTCCGAGCGTAGCAGTCACGCGGTTCCGGACTGAACAGCTCGGCCACCGCGGCCGGTCCAATATCTTTAACACAAGTCGTATGCCGAAATTGCGAACATCATAGGACAAAGCCGAGCGACTGTGCACTCTATCATTAACCGATGTAAGGACAGACATGTAGTAATGAACTGTGAACGACACGGTCGCCCACAAAGGCTTGCAACAAGAGAGACCAGAATGCTACTAAGAATCGTCAAGAAAAACCCGAAAACGACAGCGTCGGCACTATCCGCATATGTACATGACCACTTTTGAAAGGACATCACTCCAAGGGCAGTTCGTACCATTCTCAATCGTTCGGGCTACAGAGCCAGGGCCCCGAGACGAAAGCCCTACATCAGCAAAAAGAACAGCAAGTGGCGGATGGAATTCGCGAAACAGCATGTATCCAATACAGTAGACTTCTGGGACACTGTATTGTTTAGTGATGAAAGCAAATTTAATATCGTGCACAATGATGGTGCGATATTGGTCTGGAGAAGACCGAATACAGACCTCGACCAAAACAACATTCAACCCACGGTGAAGCACGGAGGTGGTGGAGTGATGGTATGGGGCTGTATGTCAGCCTCCGGTGTCGGAAAATTAGTGTTTGTGGAAGGTACCCTGGACAGATTTGTGTATATGAACATTCTCAAACAAAGGTTACAACACAGTGTTGACACCTTTGGTCTTCCTAGAAATTATTACTTCCAACAGGACAATGATCCCAAACATATGGCGCAAATTCTCCGGCTGTGGTTGCTCTACAACACTCCACACACTCTTAAAACACCAGCTCAGAGTCCGGACCTGAATCCCATCGAACACTTGTGGAGTGAGCTGGAAACACGAGTGAGAAAACACGACATCCGTAGTAAGGCCTCTTTGAAAGAGGGTCGGTATCACGTCGGAAACTACAAGAAAATTGGTCCATTCCGTGCCACGCAGGTTGCGAGAAGTAATACATCGGAAGGGTATGCATATGAAGTATTAAACACGTTCTGTCTTTGTTAGAAGTGTCATTTTCTGTTGGTGTATGAATACTTCATTCCCAGCGCAGTAGAGAACTTGGCAGACGTTTTTGTATTGTTTTGTACAGGCTTGTTCATTCTCGTTCTATATACCAGCATAGCTGCATTGGCGAGTGGCCAATGTGTATAGTGCATATCCAGTTAGTGTTTTTGGTTTCGTATTGTCAATAAAGGCAGTTTAGTTTTCCACGCTCTAGTGTATGAATACTTATTTCCATTACTGTATATTCCCCTGCTCTGATGGTGCGTCCCACGATTGCAGAGGCTGGCTGTCTCGAGACACCCCTGCCACTCATTGAGCCACCAGCGTAGCCACATAACGTGAATCGAATCAGCTTGCCGTGAACAACGTCATTGTTGCCAAATATGTCTAAAATCCACCACATTTCCACGCTAAAAAAAGAAAAGTTTACATCCGAATGGCCAAACAACAGCCTGTTTCGAAATTTACGAACTCAATTTACTACACAAGGATGCACGAAGGAAGGAAGAAAGCTTAGGGTTTTACATCATCGCAAGAGATGGATCACAAGCTCATAGAGCAAGAAATTGAGTGTACCTAAGGAAGGAACAATCATGATAAAAATGAAACGAGAGTGTGGCATTGTTGGCCGGGAGGTCCCATCCGGGAAGCTCGGCCGACGAGTGCAAGTCTTATTTCAGTCGACGCCACATTGGGCGACTTGAGTGCCGGTGATGAGGATAAAATGATGATGAGGACAACACAACACCCAGTCCACGAGTGGAGAAAATCTCCAAACCGGTCGGGAATCGAACCCGTGCCTACTGCATGGGAGGCAAGCACGTTACCATTCGTTTGTAAATGTCGCTTGGAGCGTTCAGCAGTTATTAATTTTCCATGACTGTTGTCAGTATATTGTTAACTGTATTTAAGAACATCTACAGTTTTTGTGATATTTATAACATGAAAGTCTTTATAAATGCGTTTCGATGCCCGCAAGGAAGCTAATATGTTTGGATTTTTCGCACTATGAAACATCGAATCATTTAAAATTATGAAGTATTTCAATATGGCCATCTTTCGTACCAGAGACGTATTGTACAGCAGGATGGAAGTCTGCCGCTTGATACCTTCTAGGGGGGGAAAAAATCCTACTATTGTCCGCTGCTGGTCGGTCCTTGTCAACGCACGCGTCCCGCCTGGAAAGCCCGTGACTTCGGACCCACCCTCACGATCCATTTTAAAAATTCTCTCTGGCGGATTTCTCGATCATTTGCATTATGTTACAACAGGGACCGTCGAGCATTGCTGAGAGTGGTTATAAAAAATCGCACGAAATCAGCGGAAACAATCAGTCGCGAGTACCAAAGCGCAACCAGCAGGCCAACTAGAACAATGACTGTGTGTAGAGAGTTAAAAAGAATAGGGTACAACGATCGAATATCTCCTCATAAGTTACAGATTCCTGTAGTCAATACTAAGTGATGCTTGAGGAGGAGTCAAGAACTGGGCAAGCAAAAGTTCTACTATCTCGGCAGCCTCTAAAAGAGATGCACTGGAATGCAGAAAAACATTTCTCCTGCAAAGACGGGAGGGAAAATGTTTTTGGAAACAGACGTACGAGTATAGATGAAAACAGAGCTGCGTGGTATTATTTGCACAAGCATAGGCCACCTGGACAAGGCCCTGATGGAGACGTTTTGTTGTGAGTGACTGCATCTACGTCTCCAGGGTGAAAAGTATTTAAACCGACAAACTCTGGGAGGTTATAGGGGAGATCAAAACAAATATTTTTCGCTAAAGTCACTTTTTCCTAGGAGGATTATTTAAGCAGGTGGAGGCCGTATTACGCTCTTCAGTTATTAGAGGCCGTATTACGATCTTCAGTAGTTAGAGGGCGTATTACGCTCTTCAGTTGTAGGCAACTGCTGTCCACCAGTGTAGTAGTGCGTTGTCTCTGTTTACTAATGGAGCGATACACCTGGAGTGAGTACACTGAGCCGGCCGCGGTGGTCTAGCGGCTCTAGGCGCTCAGTCCGGAACCGCGCGACTGCTACGGTCGCAGGTTCGAATCCTGCCTCGGGCATGGATGTGTGTGATGTCCTTAGGTTAGTTAGGTTTAAGTAGTTCTAAGTTCTAGGGGACTGATGACCACAGATGTTAAGTCCCATAGTGCTCAGAGCCATTTGAACAATTTTTTGAGTACACTGATATGGTTGGTGCGTACTACGTAGCGCACCACAACGGTCGAGCTGCACAGCGGGTTTATCATCAACAATATCCTAATAGCCGTATCTCGCGTCATACGACCTTTGCTGCTGTGTACCAACGTCTGCGTGAGACCGGGTCATTTAGCAAATTACCTGGACAGGGACGCTGTCGCACGGTAAGAACGCTGCAATTCGAGGAAGCTGTCTTGCAGCATGTGGAGCGGGATCCTTCAATCAGCGCTCGTGCAACTGCACGTAACATGGGTACGAATCAGACGAATGTAAGAACAGTCCTTCGAGAGCACTTGTTACGTCCATTTCACTTACAGCGTGTCCACAACCAGGAACCAGTTGATTATCCACCCAGAGCACAGTTTTCGCAGTGGTACCTGGAACAGTGTGAAATGCGTCCTACATTTCCATCTTCTGTGTTGTTTAACGATGAAGCAACGTTCAACGTGATGGAGTCTTCAATATGCACAATTCGCATGTTCGGAGTGAGGAGAACCCACATGCCACAGTTACTAGCGCTCATCAAGTGCAGTTCTTCGTTAATGTGTGAGTCGGTGTTATTGGGGACTGTTTAATTGGGCCGTATCTGCTAACTAGGCCATTAAATGGCAGGCACTATTACAATTTTCTCTCCAGAGCATTGCCAGAATTAATGGAAGACGTCCCGCTCCCTACAAGACAATGCATGTGGTTCTAACATGACGGGGTTACGGCACATTTCAGTCGTCGTTTGCGTCGATTCCTGGACCGACGGTTCCGAGAAACGCGGATTGGCAGAGGTGGTCCCGTACCACGGACTGCTCGATCCCCAGATATGTCCCCTCTGGACTTTTTTGTGTGGGGAGAGATGCACAACCTTGTTTACGCAACTCCTGTTCCATCAGAAGAGGATCTGGTTGCCCGGATAGTAGCACCAGCAGGAACAATTCGGGATACTCCTGGGGTTTTTGCCCGTGTCAGACAGAACATGATCCGACGGTGTAACCTTTGTTTACGTGTCAACGGAGGCATTTTTGAAAATCTACTGTAATTGAAATTGGGTTGTATTAATGTGCTGTATCTTGGTCACAAAAAATGGAAAAGTGTTTGTTGGTTTAATTAATTTGCCGCCAGAGAAATCTTCCTCTACCGGTTTAAATACTCATCATAGGAAAAAATGACATTAGGGAAAAATATTTTGTTTTTATGTCCCCTACAACCTCCCAGAGTTTGTCGGTTTAAATACAGGGTGTTTCAAAAATGACCGGTATATTTGAAACGGCAATAAAAACTAAACGAGCAGCGATAGAAATACACCGTTTGTTGCAATATGCTTGGGACAACAGTACATTTTCAGGCAGACAAACTTTCGAAATTACAGTAGTTACAATTTTCAACAACAGATGGCGCTGCGGTCTGGGAAACTCTATAGTACGATATTTTCCACATATCCACCATGCGTAGCAATAATATGGCGTAGTCTCTGGATGAAATTACCCGAAACCTTTGACAACGTGTCTGGCGGAATGGCTTCACATGCAGATGAGATGTACTGCTTCAGCTGTTCAATTGTTTCTGGATTCTGGCGGTACACCTGGTCTTTCAAGTGTCCCCACAGAAAGAAGTCACAGGGGTTCATGTCTGGCGAATAGGGAGGCCAATCCACGCCGCCTCCTGTATGTTTCGGATAGCCCAAAGCAATCACACGATCATCGAAATATTCATTCAGGAAATTAAAGACGTCGGCCGTGCGATGTGGCCGGGCACCATCTTGCATAAACCACGAGGTGTTCGTAGTGTCGTCTAAGGCAGTTTGTACCGCCAGAAATTCACGAAGAATGTCCAGATAGCGTGATGCAGTAATCGTTTCGGATCTGAAAAATGGGCCAATGATTCCTTTGGAAGAAATGGCGGCCCAGACCAGTACTTTTTGAGGATGCAGGGACGATGGGACTGCAACATGGGGCTTTTCGGTTCCCCATATGCGCCAGTTCTGTTTATTGACGAAGCCGTCCAGGTAAAAATAAGCTTCGTCAGTAAACCAAATGCTGCCCACATGCATATCGCCGTCATCAATCCTGTGCACTATATCGTTAGCGAATGTCTCTCGTGCGGCAATGGTAGCGGCGCTGAGGGGTTGCCGCGTTTGAATTTTGTATGGATAGAGGTGTAAACTCTGGCGCATGAAACGATACGTGGACGTTGGCGTCATTTGGACCGCAGCTGCAACACGGCGAACGGAAACCCGAGGCCGCTGTTGGATCACCTGCTGCACTAGCTGCGCGTTGCCCTCTGTGGTTGCCGTACGCGGTCGCCCTACCTTTCCAGCACGTTCATCCGTCACGTTCCCAGTCCGTTGAAATTTTTCAAACAGATCCTTTATTGTATCACTTTTCGGTCCTTTGGTTACATTAAACCTCCGTTGAAAACTTCGTCTTGTTGCAACAACACTGTGTTCTAGGCGGTGGAATTCCAACACCAGAAAAATCCTCTGTTCTAAGGAATGAACCATGTTGTCTACAGCACACTTGCACGTTGTGAACAGCACACGCTTACAGCAGAAAGACGACGTACAGAATGGCGCACCCACAGACTGCGTTGTCTTCTATATCTTTCACATCACTTGCAGCGCCATCTGTTGTTGAAAATTTTAACTACTGTAATTTCGAAAGTTTGTCCGCCTGAAAATGTACTGTTGTCCCAAGCATATTGCAACAAACGGTGTATTTCTATCGCTGCTCGTTTAGGTTTTATTGCCGTTTCAAATATACCGGTCATTTTTGAAACACCCTGTACTTTTCACGCTTATAACCATGCTTGTTCAGCGAGGTGTGACCGCACGCTGTGTTCTGGTGAGAGCTCGTACCCCTGGCGGGGGCGCCGTGGCTGCCCTTACCGGCCTTGCGGACCGTCACCTCCATGGTGAGGTAGAAGAGGTTGGGGTCCCGGTGGCGCATGCGGTACTTGTTGAGCAGCGCGGTCACCACCTCGCGGCACGTCGTCTGGAACGTGATGCTCAGCGTCTTGTACTCGATGTCCGGCCGCAGGCAGCGCGCGTACACTTTGATCGTGGTCTGCAACAGAGAGGAGGAGCCGCGGCCAGTCAGAAGCAGGTATAGAGCGACACTTTTCAACACAAACACAGTACTTCAAGTCCATAGCCCATGCGTGAACAACAAGGACAATCCATATTTGCGAAATAATTTACAGATTAATGCTGGACCAGCATTTAAATATAGATTTTTAACTTCCACGAGCAATGCTCTTACTAGCTTATTCAGGCACGCTTCGAGATACAACTCTAGGCTTCCAAATGGCTCTGAGTACTATGGGACTTAGCTGCCGAGGTCATCAGTCCCCTAGAACTTAGAACTACTTAAGGGGCTCCGGAAAGGCTCAAAATCATGAAAAGTTCAATTTTTACTTTTTTGCGTTTTCTGAATCTGCAGACTATTACCTTTTAATAGATATATAATTTATTCAATTCCGAAGACTAAAACTATTTTTAAATTTGTTTGAAATGTGTTCTACATGGGCGTGACCCACTGTGGCGCTGTTAAACTGCTGTCAAATGGTGTTATTATTAACTTCCGTGTTCATCAGGGACATTTTACTGATGTGAGATAAAGTATGTGTTGTGGCTAACCTGTCATGGTTCAATATATATCGCTGGTGTGATTGTCGATTGTTTCATGTTTATTTACTCTGTCGTTATCTCGAAAATATTCGTAATTAATTCTGTTTCCTGATTCTCTGTTTTGTTGAAGTATAATAATGAGTAAAAGTAAAGTTATTAGAAATCCTCTGAAGGTTTTTAAGAAAAGGAGAAATGTTGGAAAGCCAAAGGTATTTAGAAATATGGGAATGAAGATAGGTTCTAACATGGTACGAGCGATGCTTGCTTTAGGCAAGGAACGCCTTCGGGCTGCAGACAGGGCTGTAAAGAGTCTAGAAATACAAGCAAGAGTAAACAGGAGGAGGAACAAGAGGAAGCTGGAGGAGGAGTTTGCAGAGGATGAAGATAATCCATCCTATGGACCTGGAATGCACTAAAAAGTTAATCCAATCTTTGTCGCTCGATTCCCAAAACTTTTATTTTCTCATACTAATTACATGTTTTCTAAGGATCTTCCAAACATATTTGTTTCAAACTTTCAGTAAATGTTACACAGTACCTTCTGCATAATTTAACACAGCCTTTTTCCAAAAAACTGTATATTTTTGAATATATAAATAAAAAATTGCAAAAAATGTTGTGAATTTTCATTACAATTGAAAAAAAATCATCTTTAATAACTGAACTAAAATTTTGTAAAATCCCTGTGTTAAGTTGTAGCCCATATTCCAATAAATAATCTGTAAAATACTTTGTGAGGAAAGATGTAATTTGTAAGCGTTATTTTAACATTGCAAGTATAGGGCGTTCCGGAGCCCCTTAAACCTAACTAACCTAACGACATCACACACATCCATGCCCGAGGCAGGATTCGAACCTGCAACCGTAGCGGTCGCGCGTTTCCGGACTGAAGCGCCTAGAACCGCTCGGCCACTCCGCCCGGCTCTAGGCTTCCAAGGAGACCATGGGACATGCTGATCATTGGTTTCGATGAGTCTTAGGTATGTTGTAAAGGGACGTGTCATGAGTAACTGGCTAGCGGCGTTTCATGCGACGGCTCCTAGTTTCCTACAAAATCGATGTTGAAGTTTCGTACGTATGTGATGTACCAGTAAAGTTAGTCGTGTTTCGGCCGGCCAGGGTGGACGAGCGGTTCTAGGCGCTACAGTCTGGAACCGCGCGACCGCTACGTCGCAGGTTCGAACCCTGACTCGGGCATGGATGTGTGTGATGTCCTTAGGTTAGTTAGGTTCAAGTAGTTCTAAGTTCTAGGTGACTGATGACCTCAGAAGTTAAGTCCGATTGTACTCAGAGTCATTTTTTTAGTCGTGTTTCGGGCAAGCGAGCGTAGCCCAAGGGCTAAGGTAGTAGTCTATTACGATGGCGGCACCATTTCTAGTCCTACCTGTGTATTGTTTTTTTTTTTTTCATTATAGATTCATGGGGAGGCCATACTGAACAGATAAATCTTTGTAGATGAAAGATAAGCAAGAACCTGCGCCGTAAAAGTCGTCCCACCGAAATGTATTCCACTTTTCTATCCCTGTGGTATATAGTTTTACAGGCAGATTAAAATTTTCACGAAAGAAAATCATAATACTCCCAAGTTGCTAAAGAGTAATAGCGAAATCGTTTCCAGGGAAGATTCAACAAAAATACATTCTTTAATTCTGCGTCAATTAGCGCACCTGCTTTCACAGAATTGCTCAGATACGCATGGTTCTCTTCGAACCTGATCAGAGAAAGAACAATCTCTTTGAATTTAAACGAACTCTACTCCTCGGTATAGCTTTGAGAAACTCCGCGTGTCTGCAAGGTAGTACCTTTCATTAAATGTGCTTGGTGTTCAACGAATGTGTGTTTCGGTTGCTACTACGACAGATACCGTGCTGAATCCTGTTCTAGTACAGAAAGCTATGCAAGAGATAGCGAGTACGACGAATCTGTCATCTACTCTGTAACAAACTGAATACACCTTTGAAGAAAGTTTGCTGTAGTGATTGATTTATAAACGAAATTGCTACGGTGAAAATTACTACTTTTGAATAATTTTGTATGACATATACTATTTAATGATATTCTATACAGTGGAAAATTGAAAAAAAGTACACAAGTAGGCTCTGAACCGATACAACGAGCGTGGTAACGTGGACTTAAGCCGCTGCGCTACGATCGCTTGATCGAAACATAACTAACGTTAGGGTATAGGAGGTATACATAAAAGTTACGGGTATACGAGATATACATAAAAGTTACGGGTATAGGAGGTATACATAAAAGTTCAACGTCGATTTTCTCGGAACTTACGGGCTGTCGCATGAAAAGATGCTAGCCAGGTACTCAGCACTTGGTTCTCAGCAGTATACCAAAGACTCATCGAAATCTGTGATTAACAGGTGTGATGCTCCCCTTGTTAGAGTAAAGCTTTGTAGAAGTCTGGAAAAACAGTCAATGGAAACCTCGAGCTTTCAGTCGGACCGTGCGGTTTGTATGGGTAGTTCAGCTGGACATCGCCTGTGAAAGCAAAGCGGGTTCAGGTTGGAGGAAGATTTGCGTTGTTGATGTTCTCTGGCACCCAGTTTTTGCGTCAGAAAGCAGCTCCGCGCAGATGCACCACGTCATGAGTGGAATCTCTGTCATGCCTAATACTCTCAAACAGGAAAATAATGCAACGTTAGGAAAACTTCGCTTGTTGGATTTCTGAGAAACTGCAGGGAAGCAAAAAAATCACGTTATGAAAACAAAACGAATATTTATTACTCCAACAGTGGTTCTGCGAATAACCGCTCTTTCAGAGTGCAATGGTGCTGGTAATTTTTCTTTTTCTCTCATGATAAAAGTACTGGATACCTACGTCGGAAACCGAGGTCGCTAATGGACGTCTGCACGAAGGTGGTAAACTCGGAGGTAGTCGCTTCAAACCCTGACGGTGGAACAAATTTTCATCGCCAATATTTGGCCACCAAGGGTAAGAGAAGTTGTGCCATGAAGATCCTAATCACCAGACTTTTTGCCAATGTCTTAGATTAAATTCCAAACCAACTGTAATTTTTCATGAAATGAGGGTATGAGATACTTGATGTGGTCCGTTCTTTCAGATGGGGATGTTGACTTCTGCAGCCCTATTTGTATTCTTCGAGAGGAGAAGACCATCTGCCGGTGCTGGGTTTCGCTCTCCCCCCCCCCCCCCTCCACATACACACATCTATTACACATCTATTACACTATAGTACACTCAACAGATCCACACCACGAGGAAAGGGCCTATTGTGTGCGTAGGCAGAGAACCGTTTCCGATTGGGATGCTGAACCACCCCAAGGGGTCTTCCCGCCAACAACGATATTCGACGCTTTCTTACAGCATTGATATGAACTTTGCCGGCCAACTTATATATAAATTGAGTGACTTAACATTTAAAAAGACGCAGTCTCCAAGCACATTACAGAATGACGGTTTTCTCCAAGAGGCGTCTGTGAAACATTCATTGATCGTATCCTCTCATGCTTTATGGATGCTGTGCCGTTCATAATTCATAGGCTTGCTGTGATTCTTGAGTTTCTCCCGGCGTATTTGATAATCAAAATATCCACGGGTGTGCTGCCGGTCTATAGTGTCCAACGGGCACAATATTTCGGCGATCATACATGTCGCCATCATCAGGTGAACTGACGGACTTAGCTCCTGTGAACGTGCCGGCACGGAGATCCGTACGCTATGGCGACATATATGATCGCCGAAATATTGTGCCCGTTGGACACTATAGACCGGCAGCACACCCGTGGATATATTTTGATTATCATAGGCTTGCTGTTTCACCGATTGCCATCGATATTAAGAACGACATAGCAAGTCATATGAAGAACTCACTTTGTGAGCGTTGCGTTGTCACTCGCGTGGGTCTGATAATTGTGTTTGTTGCAGCTGTTGAAGTTATACATCAGTCTCCTAGATCATGATGATCTTCATTTAGAACGGATGATTTAAACGATCAGTTATGCACAGTAATGTAACTATATTGGGCAGTACTGTAACAATAGTAAACGTGAGGTGCTAGAGATTCTATTTTTCGCACATTTTTAAAACAAGTTTTCGTTATTTGTTCCAGTGCAAATCATATCGTAGTCGGCATAACGTTTAGTAAAGTATTTTTATCAAAATCCATCTGGTATAGCCCTAGAGATGCTACATTTCCAGCACTTCGGTATCCAGTTACTCCACATCGTGCCACTGTTCTCACAGCAGAGCATCTATCAGCAGCTTTGGAAAATTTGTCAGCAAATATTAAGAATGTATTTATATTTGTCAGTAGCGCTGATTTTCACATACAAGTGCGAACGTGTATGAGTATGTGCTAAGAAGCTCACCAGGGTCACAGAAGCAAAACAAAACCGAAGTGCCCTTGTCAGAACGCAGTTTACTTCGTACTAGTAAAAGTCATCACTATTGTTGTCATTTCGGACACTGTCATCTTCAGACATAAAAAATATTGGCCATTGACCGTCAGTCATGCATAGTGGGTGGAGAATGAAAATAATGGATTTTGCAACCTGCCATTTCGTTTCACAGCAGGACGCCATTGGTTGTTATCTGCGACACTCTTACAGCACAGTGGCTCGTCGACAATATTCTGCGCCCTTTTTCGTTGCCCTTCATGGGAAGCCATCCTGGGATTACATTTGGCAAGATAATGCCCACCCTCACACGGCGAGAATTTCTACTGCTTGTCTTCGGTCTTGCCGAACCCTGCCTTCACCAGCAAAGTCGCCGGATCTCTCACCAAGTGAGAACTTTTCGAGCAGGACCCTCGAACCAGCTCGAGATTTTGACAATCTAAGGCGCCAGTTGGACATAATCTGGCACGATATCCGTCAGGGGGACTTCCAACAACTCTACCAATCAATGCCGAGTCGAATAACTGCTTGCGTAAAGGCCAGAGGTGGACCAACGTGTTACTGCCTTTCTCAATTTGTGAAGCTCTTTCTCTTGAATTAATCATTCAATTTTTCTGCAATTTTGGTCATTTGTTTACCTGTACATGTACATCACATCTACTGATTTCCGTCCTATTCGGATAATTTCTTTGTGGTGTGTCTTTTTTCTTTTGTCTTAGAGCGTATTTTGTTCTCAGACATGTACTGATGCTGCAGGCAGTGCTAGAATAAAAACTAAATTGTGAAAATCTCTTATACTGTAACAGCCTGTAATCCGCAATACAGCGAGATGCTTGCCGATTCGTTTACCTGTGTGTCTCCGGCTTGCACACGTGTTCATCCATAATGCATGCAGCTGTTCGCCGGGAGAAAAGCCTCGTTCACCGGAAAGTAAAAACGGAATTTGCGACATTCATCTTTGTGCGAGCCATAAATCTAGTGACAATAACGCAGGTGTTCTGCAGTCTGTTATTTGCACTTACCGTCGGAGCGCATTAGTCAAAGGAACTCAGTAACAGTACTCTCCCTGTAAAATTAGTATTTTCAGGTAGCCTAAAGTGAAGGTACTGACAACGCACAGGGCTCTGCTCGAAACTTATATAAGCACCTCATTATTTTAGTCTCTTTATGTCGTAGATTTCTGTATAATCTGTGAAACTATGCATCGTTCTATTGTACGAGCATTAAAAAGATTTGAGTGTTCGACGGAATACGTACCTCAAATTCACATGCTCTGAGATAATTTCTCCTTTTTATGGTTTATATTTCCTCCGAGAGAAGTAGTGCAGGAGGTTCACTTTCTCAATATGAATCACTCTCAAGCATCTCAACTCCGTATTGGACAACTTTTAGAAAACCACAGCTTAAATAGCGACAATCAAATCTGTCTAAAGGTGCCATTGAAGCTGGATAATGTTCTGTAGGAACGTTCAGTCTCGCACCAGCTGGTCTGAGTCGATCCTAGCTCATCTCTGTGTACACAAACGAAAACTCTAATCTTTCTGCTATATATCTGATCAAAAGTATCCGGACATCTATTGGCGGATGTTAATTTGGGTGTTTCCACGATTCGAATTTATGACGGTTTGAAGTCTTAGTTGGTTGGTTGATTTGCGAGGAGGGGACCAAACCGCTAGGTCGTCAGTCTCATTGGAGTAGGGAAGGATGGGGAACGAAGTCGACCGTGGCCTTTGAAAGGAACCGTCCCGGCATTTGCCTGAAGCGATTGAGGGAAATCACGGCAAACCTAAATCGGGATGGCCGGACGCGCGTTTGAACCGTCTTCCTCCCCAATGCGAGTCCAGTGTGCTAACCACTGCGCCACCTCGCTCGGTGTTTGAACTCCGCTGCGAACACTTTCAATTGGGAGTTTGAATGTCTGTGGAGGAATTGCGGCCCATTCTTCCTGAACAGCGAGAGTCAGAGAAGGTAGCGATGTTGGACGTTGTTATCTGGAGCGGAGACGACGTTCAGACACATCCCACATGTGTTCCATTGAGTTCGTGTCGGGGCTCTGAACTTGCTAGTCTATTTCAGGAATGTTATTGTACACAAAACCATTACCTCACTGCTGACAGGGTGCATGTCATGGTGACACAGACAATCATCGTCTTCCTTTACTGTACACAGTACACAACGCTGTAAAATGTATTAATATCCTTCCGCATTTAGCATTTTCTTACGATATCCAAATAACGACAGACAGCCCCATTTCATAATACCACGTCCTCCGTGCTTCACTGCTGGCACTACACGTGATGGCAACTAAAGTTTTTCAGGCATTCACCAAACTCAAACACTACCGTCGAATTGCTGCTGGGTATTGCTCGCTCCAAACCACTAGTTTCCAGTCTTCGACTGTCCAGTGGTTTGCTTTTTAATCCACCTCAAGTATCTCTTAGAACTAACTGGAATTCTACCACATACTTTTTAACTCCCTACGCACTGTTATTGTGCTAGCTTGACTGCTCGCAGCACTTTCGACTTGACGAGTCATTCCTTCAGTTAACTTCATGCTATTTTTTATAACCATCCTCCGCAATGCCCATCAGACATGAGGTATGCTTGGTCTTGCTTTATACGCTGTTGTTCCTAGACGTTTCCACTTCACAGTCACATCAGCGACAGTCGACTTTGGGAGCTTTGGAAGGGTTGAAATGTTCCTAATAGGTCTGTCACTCAGGTGACATGTAATGACTAGTCCACGAACGAAGACACTCAGCTCTCCTGGCCGAACCACTCCGCTGTTCCGCATCTCTGCTGACAACACAATACTCCCCGCCTCTTTTTAAACGGGCGGGTCCGCCTCTTGCGACATCTAGTGGTCAATTGCTCGTGACGTAAGGGTGTCCGCGTACTTTTGACAAGATAGGCCTCTCAGTGCTTTATATTTTCAATGTTCCAGAATTTCCCAAGATATCCGATTTCCATTAGAGCTACTGATAGCCTTGGGACAGCCAGCCCTGACAAAACTCTGCCATCTGGTGAGCAAGATGTATGAGACAGGCGAAATACCCTCAGACTTCAAGAAGAATATAATAATTCCAATCCCGAAGAAAGCAGGCGTTGACAGATGTGAAAATTACGGAGCTATCAGCTTAATAAGCCACGGCTGCAAAATACTAACACGAATTCTTTACAGACGAATGGTAGAAGCCGACCACGGGGAAGATCAGTTTGGATTGCGTAGAAATGTTGGAACACGTGAGGCAATGCTGACCCTACGAGTTATCTTAGAAAATCGATTAAGGAAAGGCAACCCTACGTTTTTAGCATTTGTAGACTTAGAGAAAGATTTTGACAGTGTCGACTGGAATACTCTCTTACAAATTCTGAAGGTGGCAGGGGTAAAATACAGGGAGCGAAAGGTTATTTACAATTTGTACAGAAACCAGATGGCAGTTATAAGAGTACAGGGGCATGAAAGGGAAGCAGTGGTTGGGAAGGGAGTGAGACGGGGTTGTATCCTGTCCCCGATGTTATTCAATCTGTATATTGAGCAAGCAGTAAAGGAAACAAAAGAAAAATTTGGAGTAGGTATTGAAATCCATGGAGAAGAAATAAAAACTTTTAGAATACAATTGGGGAGAAGAGGATTTTGTGGCACAACTTGACAAGAAGAAGGGATGGGTTGGTAGGACATGTTCTGGGGCATCAGGGGATCACCAATTTAGTATTGGAGGGCAGCGTGGAGGGTAAAATTCATAGAGGGAGACCAACAGATGAATACACTAAGCAGATTCAGAAGGATGTAGGCTGCAGTAGGTACTGGGAGATGAAGAAGCTTGCACAGGATAGAGTAGCATGGAGAGCTGCATCAAACCAGTCTCAGGACTGAAGACCACAACGACAACATCCACAATTTATCACCATCTAAACGGGAATAGACGAGACTGTCAGGTAAAAATGAGAAAAATCGTGACCTACGGAATCGTATGATCATCACGCATGGAATCTTCCAAGAACAGCCCTTAAATTCCTGATCGATTAAGCGTCAAGATTCCGAGAAATGCAGCATATTTTCCTGTTTTGTGTTCCAGGCGGGAAGTTTTCTCTTAGTTGGAATGAAGTGTTTTCTCTTTAATAGCGTACCCCGGACGCAGAGCTACTCTCAACAAGGAAGGAGCGCGTCCAGTACGTGGGCAGCGCAGATACGGCGTGTCGCGCGCGTGTTTACATCCCGCCGGCGCAGCACGGGGGCGGAGATACGGCTGCGCGGCATCCTGCGTGTCCGCACATCCCAGCGATACGCCGTCCTGGCGCCAGGGGACAGCCGCGCTGGGGGCGGCCGGCTGCTGCGCTGTCGACCTCAGTGCCAACACAGGGATCGGTCGGTTTCACCACTGGTCGCACTAGGTTTCAACTGGGCCTTAGTTGTCGCGAGATGAAGAACTGACAATGTTGAGTGTTTGTGGAAATGGTTCAAGGCAATCGTAAAATGCATTATAGACAGGTACGTGCCGAGTAAAACTGTGAGGGACGGGAAAAACCCACCGTGGTTCAACAACAAAGTTAGGAAACTACTGCGTAAGCAAAGAGAGCTTTACTGCAAGTTCAAACGCAGCCAAAACCTCTCACACAAACAGAAGCTAAACAGTGTCAAAGTTAGCGTAAGGAGGGCTATGCGTGAAGCGTTCAGTGAATTCGAAAGTAAAATTCTACGTACCGACTTGACAGAAAATCCTAGGGAGTTCTGGTCTTACGTTAAATCAGTAAGTGGCTCGAAACAGCATATCCAGACACTCCGGGATGATGATGGCATTGAAACAGAGGATGACACGCGTAAAGCTGAAATACTAAACACCTTTCTCCAAAGTTGTTTCGCAGAGGAAGACCGCACTGTAGTTTCTTCTCTAAATCCTCGCACAAACGAAAAAATGGCTGACATCGAAATAAGTGTCCAAGGAATACAAAAGCAACTGGAATCACTCAACAGAGGGAAGTCTACTGGACCTGACGGGATACCAATTCGATTCTACACAGAGTACGCGAAAGAACTTGCCCCCCTTCTAACAGCCGTGTACCGCAACTCTCTAGAGGAACGGAGGGTTCCAAATGATTCGAAAAGAGCACAGGTAGTCCCAGTCTTCAAGAAGGGTCGTTGAGCAGATGCGCAAAACTATAGGCCTATATCTCTGACATCGATCTGTTGTAGAATTTTAGAACATGTTTTTTGCTCGCGTATCATGTCGTTTCTGGAAACCCAGAATCTACTATGTATGAATCAACATGGATTCCGGAAACAGCGATCGTGTGAGACTCAACTCGCTTTATTTGTTCACGAGACCCAGAAAATATTAGATACAGGCTCCCAGGTAGATGCCATTTTCCTTGACTTCAGGAGGCGTTCGATACAGTTCCGCACTGTAGCCTGATAAACAAAGTAAGAGCCTACGGAATATCAGACCAGCTGTGTGGCTGGATTGAAGAGTTTTTAGCAAACAGAACACAGCATGTTGTTATCAATGGAAAGACGTCTACAGACGTTAAAGTAACCTATGGCGTGCCTCAGGGGAGTGTTATGGGACCATTGCTTTTCACAATATATATAAATGACCTAGTAGATAGTGTCGGAAGTTCCATGCGGCTTTTCGCGGATGATTCTGTAGTATACAGAGAAGTTGCAGCATTAGAAAATTGTAGCGAAATGCAGGAAGATCTGCAGCGGATAGGCACTTGGTGCAGGGAGTGGCAACTCACCCTTAACATAGACAAATGTAATGTATTGCGAATACATAGAAAGAAGGATCCTTTATTGTATGATTATATGATAGCAGAACAAACACTGGTAGCAGTTACTTCTGTAAAATATCTGGGAGTATGCGTACGGAACGATTTGAAGTGGAATGATCATATAAAATTAATTGTTGGTCAGGCGGGTACCAGGTTGAGATTCATTGGCAGTCCTTAGAAAATGTAGCCCATCAACAAAGGAGGTGGCTTACAAAACACTCGTTCAACCTATATTTGACTATTGCTCATCAGTGTGGGATCCGTACCATATCGGGTTGACGGAGGAGATAGAGAAGATCCAAAGAAGAGCGGCGCATTTCGTCACAGGGTTATTTGGTACGGAGATGTTTAGCAAAGTCAAGTGGCAGACTCTGCAACAGAGGCGCTCTCCATCGCGGTGTAGCTTGCTGTCCAGGTTTCGAGAGGGTGCGTTTCTGGATGAGGTACCGAATATATTGCTCCCCCCTACTTATACCTCCCGAGGAGATCACGATTGTAAAATTAGAGAGATTCTAGCGCGCACGGAGGTTTTCCGGCAGTCGTTCTTCCCGCGAAACATACGCGACTGGAACAGGGAAGGGAGGTAATGACAGTAGCACGTAAAGTGCCTCCACCACACACCTTTGGGTGGCTTGCGGAGTATAATTGTAGATGTAGATGTAGACAACGTTCTTGGCTATAGGATTTTGTGGATGGACGCGGGTGCTGGAAACGATGTTTCAGTCGTAGCGATGTATCGCTGAGACGTCAGGGGACTCTCATAATAGGCGCGGATTACGGGCAGGTAGTCAAAAGAGATAAGAGCGTGAGCGCTTACGGGAGTCGTGGCTACTGAGACGCATTCACCAGTACAGAAGGACCAGAAAACTTCCACGAATTTTAGGGTTAAAACAATGAGTTCCGAACCGTCATTATGCTTCTTATATGCATTTCTATCAGCAGAAAGAGGACTGAATCATAATTCTCAGAGCAAAGGTAGTTTCTTTCTGTTCTTCACGTTTCTGCCATTGCTGTAAAGGTCGTGAAATTCAGCTATACGTATTTACTTAACCTTTACAACTCCACTGCACTTGAATCTTTCTCTGGAAACTATAACAGATAAGCGTAGTTGGGTACACAGTGCAATCTGTACATAAAACCTATAAGCTGCACTACAGTAATACTACCACTTACGATTCACATGGACTGTTGGCAGTTAAGTTATGTTGATGACAGGCATTAGTTATTAAAAACAAAGTTTGCCGAATTGGAGGTGACTTGGTAAAACTTGTGTAGTTCTTACAAGTTGAGTATGCTAGACGCTGGCAGCTATACAACTCGAGTTTGTTCGCGGTCTGTTCCTTTTTCAAGTTCCTTATTCTCATTAATACTTTACCTCTGACTCAATTTCTTCTGTTAATCTCGATGTTTGTCATCACTTACACCGGATAAATTAGAGATGGGTCAAATCAACTCACAACGCTTCATTGACGTAGAGTCTCAGATAATTCGGGCTATAAAATGTAAACATAAAGGTACCAGTTTCAGATCGTAATGGATATAAGATACGTTTATTCTCTCTTAGTGAGATTTTATCCTACTGTCACTGTTTTATGCAATGTTTTTTCCGTTAGAGTGCGCAAAAATGTAACAGGACGTAGAGAATGCTCCACAGGTTAGTTAGGTTCAAGTAGTTCTAAGTTCTAGGGGACTGATGACCATAGATGTTAAGTCCCATAGTGCTCAGACCCATTTGAACCATTTGAACCTGGGGTCAGAGAAGGGGGTTTAAGGAGATATGGAAGTAGACTTGTCTACCGCTTTGTCTAGCATTACTGTTTTCCAGATTATTTACAACCACCATGGTCCAAGTTTACACCTGCTGTGCTATTTATTTACATGTACATTTTTTTATTTCCCGCAAGGAAACAAGGACAAGCCTGATTAGCAGTTAAGTCATGAATCAGGTTTTGTTTACTTCACTTGTCCACAAGGTGGCTCTGGTATCGTATTTATATTGTCCCAAGTCAGAACGCGCTACGAATCAACGACAGACCCAATGATTACTCAATGCTATTCAGAGACGTACAGTACAATACGATGGAGCAGTACCGGTACAGTATCTCCTGGTCGCTGGACTCGAAGGGGAGGTCGTATTCCATGGCCCGCAAGGTCACCTCATCCGAAGCCCCTCGATTATTTCGTAAGGGGACATCTAAAGTCACTTATGTATGAGACCCCAATGGATACGGAGATGGAATTAGTTGCCAGAATTGTAGCTGCCTATGATGTGATTGGAAACACACCAGGCATATTCGTCAGCGTGCGTAAGAATCTTCTTCACTGGTCATTTTTGCCTTTAGTTTGATGGCCGTCATTTTCAGCACATATTGTAGGATACTGTACAAATGGTGCGTTGATTGTGTCAATTATGGTACTTGCAGTTACCTAATGTAAATAAAAAAGTATACAGTAATATAATTTTATTCCTATTACCTCCTTAAGCTGGCTTCTCCGACCCCAGAATCTCTACCTTAAATTGTTCAGTGGACCATCCTCTATGTCCTGTTAAATTTTTGCACGCTCTTACGGAAACACCTGTATGCATAGGAATAAAAAAGCATTACAATGTTTAGGAGCCTCGATTCCACGCTGTGTTTCAGTCACAGTCGTGTCAGACAGCAGTCTCTGGGCGAGGGATGTGTGTGTGGTTGCTGTGCTGTCACCATGGGCGCTAACGACAGCAGAGACAAAGAGCGTGTGACCCAACAAGAAGAGGCGGCGGCGTAGGGCTGTTTAGCTGTTGCAGGCACCGTAGAGCGCGCATAGAAGCGGCTTTGATGGGAAGCGGTTGTCGTCCAGCGAATCTGCAGTGTGTCTCGGAAAGAGATACCCAGCGCGGACGAAAAACTTGCTGTCAAAACAAGCTCTGCGTGGTGTCGTGGCGGATGAAGTGATGCCAACGACCTCAATTCAGAGCGTGACTTGCCTCCTACTGGAAAGGAGAGGGCTGCCGACGTGCCTGCAGACTACCAGACCTCCGTCTGATTGTTTCTGCAAATAATCGCTCTTCGCTCTACTTGTTAATTGCGAACAATGCGGTCTCGGCACCGAAACTGACGTCACAGGTGAGAAGCAATCTCACAATCTAGCTGTTCGATAAGCAAATGAGATGACAATGGCCCAAGAGTATTTGTAAACGCTAGCTGCCGTCACTGTAAGTGAGTTATGATTATAAAATGAGTCATCATACGTACCGAAGCTCAGTTAGGGCGTATTATGTGCAAGTGAAGACAATCTGTCTTCAGCCAATGCTTTCGTCACTGAATCGCGGATTGTTCTCCTTTCTACGCAGGTGTCCTGTCCTCAGAGCAAAAACGTTCGAAAAACGAGGCATGTGTTTTATTTAGTTCGAAGAAAGACAAAATCCGTCTAAGTAACTTTTCCTTTTTATTAGATAATCAGTTTCAACCCTCTTTTAGGTCACCTTCGTATACATTAATTACAGATTTATACGAAGTGCAAGTCATCAGTTTTAACTGCGCTTCGCAGTAATTTGTAATTAATACATATGAAGATGATTTATAAAAGGTTTGAAATCGGTTAGCCAATAAAGTAAAAAATTGACAAAGGCAATGTCTGTGTTTCTATACATTGGAAATAATCACGGTGCCCTGAAGACGTTATGCTTTCAATTATGTGTTGATTCAAACATTTAATGTGGATTCAGGTTGTAAATTAGTTCAAAAGCCATGTAAATCGTAACTGACTGAATTGTTGTAGTGCAGCCCTTAGGTTTTACCTACAGATTGCGGTGCGAAGGCACTGTGTTTTTTTCTTACTATTCATTTTCGATTTCTTGGCAGAAACTGAAAAGGCAGACACCGTGACAGATCTCTTCAGAAGAAGATATGCCGAAGCAAATCCACGTCAGCCGATAATCCAACAAAACTCCTGTAGTTTTTGATTCAAATGTTTGTTTGTAGTAGTTTTAGATTTATGAAGAGCAGTTTTTTCTCGTCCCTTCTGTCCTATCCTATATCACCCTTTAACATACGTATAGGGCCGGCATTATACGCCCATCTCGTTCCTCTCCTCTCATTTTGGCCACTTACAGGACCTTCTATTACAGTCTATAATAGTTCCCTGTGCCGACGTGTATGATCTACCTCGGAGTCATATCGTTCCACAACGCGATGTGGCACAATGGTTAAGGCACTATACTCACGTATGGAAAGAGGTGGGTTTAAATCCTCGTCCGGCCACCTGAGCTAGGTTCTGTGTGGTTTGGCCTAAAAGAATAAAACACAATTTCAAGATTGTTCCTCTGAACAGGAATGGCAGATTTATTCTGGTTCCTCCCAAAATCTGAATTTGTGCTCCATGCCTGATGACCTGGACGTCGTCGGGAGGTTAAAACGTCATCTTCCTTCCTTGCTTCCTCGTCCAATCCCAGCCTTACGCTCAGTCTCTATGACGTCGTCGTTGACGGCAAGCTAAACCCTAATGATCCTTTCGTTCTTTCAATCGAACTCCTTCGGTTCACCAAACAACCTTTTCGTTGTAATGTTGGTTGTCAATATTGTCTTAATCTTGTGGCAGTAGTGTCACATTTGAAAAACAGCCATCGTTGTATTTCCTTCTGTTCCACTTCACTTGGACGTGTTTCACAGCGGTAGAGGAATACACTTCAGACAAAAAAAAATGGCTCTGAGCAGTATGGGACTTAACATCTGTGGTCATCAGTCCCCTAGAACTTAGAACTACTTAAACCTAACTAACCTAAGGACATCACACACATCCATGCCCCAAGCAGGATTCGAACCTGCGACCGTAGCAGTCGCGCGGTTCCGGATTGAGCGCCTAGAACCGCTAGACCACCGCGGTCGGCACACTTCAGACAAAAGTGTAAAAAAATGTTTCAAATGGCTCTGAGCACTATGGGACTTAACTTCTGTCGTCATCAGTCCCCTAGAACTACTTAAACCTAACTAACCTAAAGACATCACACACATCCATGCCCGAGGTAGGATTCGAACCTGCGACCGTAGCGGTCACGCGGTTCCAGACTGAAGCGCCTAGAACCGCACGGCCACACCGGCCGGCAGACAAAAGTCTTAATAAGTGGTTTCCTCACTGCCGTATTGATTTTGTTTAAGGTGAAAAAGACTTTTTGTTGCTAGCTGTTGAGCAAAGGGGAGGAATTTCTAAACAGAATGCGGATTGTGGGCAGGATCTGGGCGTAGTACGTGAACTCTGAAAAGAACAAACAGCGGGGTACACATTCACTCTCCCGATAAACCCCAAAGGATTCGAAGAAAATGAAGGCTACATCTTTTGGAATCGCAAATTAATTTCAGAAAGATTTCATGGAGGTAGCGCGTGAGAATCCTGTGACGTCACTGGTTTACTGTGAGAGACTTACGAAACGCCAAAGGTTAAAGCAAAACAAACGGCGCGGGACGATTACCGAGGGACTCGTTCACCTTCACGACATTGTGCGACCCAATACCGAGAATAGAGCGAAGAAGAAACGTACATTTTCGAAGGAAGCTTTTCAGCATCTTCCCTATAGTCCGGACTTGACACCAAGCGATTTTCATCGCTTCCCCAAGACGAAGGCCTGGCTGCTTACTCTGCTCTTCACAACCGACGATGAGCTGAAGGACGTTACCAAGAAGTGGTTGAAGTACAGGCGACAACATTCTTTGATGAAGGGATAAATAAGGTGGTGTCACGGTAGGACAATTTTTTGAATTTTGGTGGAGAAGTAATGTGAATATGTAAGTTCAGATTATAGGTAAAAGAATACATTTTTTTTTTAAATAGCCTATCCGAGGTTAATTTATGAACAGCACTCGTATGAAGTGATCACCGGGAACCGGACATTAGACACATACATCACTGGCCGTTGACGCTTATCGCCAGAACGTGGAACCTGTCAACAACAGCCACTCAGGACATTCACACCACAGACCATGGAACCTGTCAGTGATTTGAAGCACGTGACAAGAGATCGCAGTGTGAGACAGACGGAAGGCCGAAGTCGTGGGACAGGATGAGGGTTTCGGACCAGTGAGCGGAAGCGAGCAGGGCGTGTGGCGTGTAAACAGAGCGGGCGACCGCGGTCTTCGCATACTGAGGAGGAGGCGGGGGCGGTCGGAAGCGACGGCGGTCACACGCGGTGCCGGATGCGGCACGCACGTGCGAATTACACGTGCCTAGCAGGTGTCCTTGTGCTTCCACTGCCGCAGCTGGACGCTGTTAAACAATCAAACGTACTCTCTCCCTTTAAATGCAGGTTACAGACTCGTGCGTAGTCGACGTCTAGGTCAGAGGAGGCGGAGAATCACCTTATCTCCATGAGAAGAGAGCAGAGCAATTGCTGTGTTCTTCTCAAAAGGAATGACAACTTTTTATCGAAGAAATACAAACGTAACACTACCCGTCAAATATTTGGGTTGAGGACAGGCTGTGAGACGCTACAAAAACTGCGTCGGACTGTCCAGTATTACAGCGATAGATGTCGTCGTGCTAAATAAGTTTACTGCTTCCAGAATGAGCTTTCACTGCGTAGCGGATCGTGTGCCGATTTAGAGCTTACTGTCAAATTAAAACTGTGTGTCGGATTGGGAATCGAGCCCCGACCTTTCGCCTTTCGCGAGCGAATGCACTACCGAACGATCTATCCAGGTATGGATCACGAACTTTACTCAGAGAGCTACTGGCGGAAGTACACCGGTAGGGGCAGGTCGTGAGTTGCTCTTGAATGTTCGAAGGTTCGAGTCCCGGTCCGACCCATAATTTTAATCTGCCAATGAATTTCATGTCTCCTGTACATAGCTCGTCCACAGATTGCTTGCGGCACATAAGATTATTTACCATCGTTCATATATAAATTTTGACTTATCGACTGTAAAATCTGGATCAAGCATAAAATTACTTTCACTCTATAACGAGTGTACACGTGAGAGAAGAAAACTTCGTATATGACGATGAAATTCAAAATGCGCTAATGAATTGGTTAAGATAGCATGCGCATCACTTCCACTAGCGCTATTTGAAAAGTAAACGGAAACCACTGTGAAGGTCAAAAACGATTTATTTGCAACAATTAGCTACACCTCCCAGCTACTCATCTACACAGTCGCCGCTCTGACTTAAGACGTATGTCGTAGCGTTGTGCCAACTTTCCGATACTCTGGTGACAAAAAGCAGCCGTCTGTGCTTTCCGCCAATACCCTACGCTGGTCTACAGCTTGTTGTCTTCAAAGTCAGCGGTTCGTCTGAGCAGAGATGTACCTCAGGGGCAGCCAGTTATGGGCTGTATTTTGGGTGATCAAACGCTTCCCATCGAAAACGTTGCAGAAGCATCTTCTTTGCCCCTGCAGGGTGCGGCCGAGAATTAGCATGAAGAAGGAACCGCACGACAGTTGTGTTATGTGGGCTGCGTGACATCAGGCGAAATCTCTATCCAGGACCTCATACCTGGCGGGAGGCGCTATTCCCTACGCATCTTTACGTACTCACTGTGCACTCAAAACTGTAGAGAGCGACGCGACACGATTGATGGGCATACCAGAGACAGTGTCCAACACATCTGTGCAAAGCTTTACCAATTTTCACAGTGGTTTGCGTTTCGCGACCCATTGGAACTTTCTGAATAACCCTCGTATATGAATAGACGATAACCCAATTACACAATGTACGAGGTGTGGCTAGAAAAAAAACCGGACTAGTACTGGTGAAACAATAAAACGAATGCAATAAGGCTGAAAGTCGCGTGGCCTGTCACGTGACTCTCGCTCCGCCTACTGCTCGAGTTTCATCTGCCTCCTGCACTCAGTCTGCCCGTGGCGTCTGTTTTAAGTAGTTGACGTTTTGTCTGTGCGTCGGAAAATGTTGAGTGTACAGAAAGAACAGCGTGTTAACATCAAATTTTGTTTCAAACTAGGAAAATCTGCAAGTGAAACGTTTGTAATGTTACAACAAGTGTACGGCGATGATTGGTTATCGCGAACACAAGTGTTTGAGTGGTTTAAGCGATTTAAAGATGGCCGCGAAGACACCAGTGATGACACTCGCACTGGCAGACCATTGTCAGCAAAAACTGATGCAAACATTGAAAAAATCGGTAAACTTGTTCGACAAGATGGCCGTTTAACAATCAGAGCAGTGTCTGAGTTAACAGGAGTTGACAAGGAAAGTGTTAGGCAGATTCTTCATGAAAGTTTCAACATGAACAAAGTGTGTTCAGAAATGGTTCCAAAGTGTCTCACAATTGAACAGAAGGAACGCCGAAGAATGATTTGTTCTGACATCCTGGAAAACATTGAAAGTGATCCCACCTTCTTACAAAATGTTATTACTTGCGATGAATCGTGGTTTTTTACTTACGAGCCCGAAACTAAACGCCAATCGATGCATTGGAAAACTCCTGGTTCTCCACGACAAAAAAAAGCACGAATGTCAAAATCGAAATTCAAGGCAATGATGATTGTTTTTTTTTTTGACATCAAAGGGATTGTGCACATTGATTAGGTACCAGAGGGACAAACGGTGAATCAGCATTACTACATTAGCGTCGTGGCTACCCTACGTGAGCGAGTACGGAGAAAACGGAACGATTTGTGGAGAAAAAAGTCATGGATCCTTCACCAAGACAATGCCCCAGCTCACAGTGCGTTGTCAGTGAAGACGTTTTTGGCAAAACACAACATTCCCATTTTAGATCATCCACCCTACTCACCTGATTTGGCCCCCTGTGACTTTTTTCTTTTCCTAAAGTCAAGTCAGCTTTGAAAGGAACTAGATTTGAGACTGTTGAAGCAGTAAAAGAAAAAGCGACGGAAGTAATGTATGGACTTAACGAAAATGATCTGCAGCATTGCTATGAACAGTGGAAAATTCGTATGGAGCGGTGTAGAGACCGAGGAGGAGAGTACATTGAAGGAGATAACATGAAATTGTAAATAATTGTAAATAAATGTTTTTTCCAGCATCAGTCCGGTTTTTTTCTAGCCGCACCTCGTATGACATCGATGGTGGTTACGTGGAAGATTAATTCAACGTGTGTACTCAGCATGTTGTTTCGAATCCGGACGTTATCGAACTCAGCAACTGTGGTGTAAATAGACGATGGTTCAGGCTGAAACAAAAACCAATTGCGAGTTATGGGCCTACTATATTTATTCTTTGATCAACCAGCTTTTAACCTATTGGAGGCTCTTAATGATGGCGGCATTTCAGAAACATTATTTTGTGGACCATATGCAGATCGCCGCCAAAAGTTCAAAGCAATACTATAGAACGAAGGTTATATGATGTTATATGCTCTCCGACCAAAATCAAACTTCGACGGTATCTATTTTTCACCAGAGTTTTCTCTCACACCTATGCCACCATCACACCGATGAGCACGTGATTCTCGAAATACTTTTGTGAATACCATCGTCTTATGAGCCTGCAGGGGCCTCATATACAGGTCGTAAACTACAGATGTTTACAACATACCACAGTGGTGCAGGGGAAGTAGAGACGAACAATTTGATACAGGACGCTTGTGGTTTATCAGACCGGAAAGCAACCTCAAACTGGTCTACAAAAGCTGAGTGCTAGCCTGCCGAGGGCGATTTTTAATATTCCCTTACGTCATCGACTTTTGTTAACATTAGACTGTTAACGTCTCCTGTGAGGGTAACGAAAGGAGAAAACATTTGAAAAAGCTATGCAAAAACTAATTATGTTTCTAATTCGATCTAAACTTTGTCCTTACGAGCAATGCCGTCTTGTGTTTGAAATGCCAGAGATACAACACGATTTAATTGTTAATTTTATGGTGTTAAAATTCACAGAATTGTGAGGGTAAAAAATTTACAGAAGCGTAAATTCTTCAATTTGTAAGTGCTTGACTAAGCTGGTTGCGTAATGGAGGCGAGAGGATATTAAAAATATCACGCGATGTGCTGTAGCTTAGGCGGCTTTATAGGCCAGTTTGAGGTCATCTCCCTATTTGACAAACCACAAGTAGACTACCATAAGTAAGCGTAAACTACGGTCATTTTCCCAGTAGAATTGGTGAGTTAAGGTGCAACCCGCTTTACCTGTGAGTTAGGTGTGTTGCATACCTATCGGACGTTACCTCATTTCGATTGCTTTGGGTATGAGATCAGTGTGTTATTAGATTGTTACTAGATCAAGGGCTGTGAACAGTCTAGAAACCGAGGTATATAAAGGGTCGCGTAACCCACAGAACATTTGTATTCTGCATAGTTATTAGCCTCCTGTTTGTTACTTAAACATAAACAGTATTTATAGCGAAATTGAAATTGTCAATTTTTAATTCAGGTTTTATTGGAAATTGTTGTTTTGTAACGTGAAACAGACGGCTGATGTACCATAAATAAACAAGCAGAATAAATTTATCATATTTAGCTAGAAAAGCAGTTTCCTCAAAGAATAGATTAAACGAAAAAAGCGCAAAACAAAAGCATATCAAATATCGCGAAATACTTCGTCAAGCTTATAAAAAGCATGTTTCTGTTATTCATAAACAACTTTCGAACTTACCAGTAATAAAACGAAACTCTTTCCGTCGACCATGATGAAGAGTGTTGTATTGAGTACAAAATAGCAATAAAAATTATATAGATTTTTTTATGTTCGTGTATGTAAACTGTACTTGCTTCAGAAGTTACTGCTTCGGTTATAGAAAAGCACAGAAGCAATTTGTATCTCTTTAGGATATGAAATACACGACCGACTAACACTGAACGATGTGCGGATCCAACTACATGAAAAAAAAAAAGGTTGTCGGCTCCCAGTTTCTCTTTCGTACATTCATTTAAATTTCTTTCCCTACCGAAGATACCAATACTACCGCACCACAGTTTTGGTACAGCGCTACTATATCCACAAGTGTCTTATGTCAAATTGTTCGTTCCTCCTTGGTACGTTGTAAACAGTTAACCTTTCATCCCTGTATTCCTCGCGGTAAATAAATATTTCGTCATTGGTAATTGTCTCCATCAGAAGCCTGCTGTATATGCATACCGTAAATAGCAAAATACAGTGCTCCAGTAGTTTATATTCATTGCGTCCTTCAGTTCCAGGTACCACATGTGTAACCCTAGTGCTCTTCCACGTTGGGGTCGAGACGCAGACCGTTGGAATTTAGTCGCCAAAGACGTCTTGCAGGTATCTCGCGGATCCGGAAAGTGCAGTGCAAGCATTCTCTGCGGGCAGGCAGGGACGCTGCGACTGCCGGCCGCTTAGTCACGGGTGTTTTGCTTCGCGGTGAGACCCGCCTGCTGAAGGACGTGTTCCACAGGCGCGGCGGGGGCTGAGCCTTACGGCGGCGCCACAAAGCGGTCGGTTTAGGTCCCTACTGACTCAGGGCGTCTTTCACCGGCGCTCCGGTAAACGCTGGCTGGGAATAGCCCTTGCCCGATTGCTAAGCGCCTTTTGTCGCAACAACAGTTTGCGTTATCTCGACACAGAGCTGATCAAGTAACGACAGGTCCGCCCCCCGCTACGTTTTGTGAACTTAAAATGGCAGATGTGTTCACTGAAAGTTCAAAGCTACAGCACTGTTTTGTAAGCAGTTAACTGCAACGCACTCTCCTTGTAATCCCGCATATTAATACCTCACAAACGTTTTTGACTTTATGTGTGCACCACAACTTAAATTACACACATGATGCAAAACAGTTAATGGCGAGTGTGTTCTAACATTATTCACGAAACACTCAGGGGCAAGGTAGCACTTAGTTTCACGCTGCTGTACTTGATCAGAAAGTTTGTTCATGAAAATACCTTTTTAATGTAGTTGTATGAGCAGGACTAAAAAATTGTGTTCATCAATACTAACGCTAATCATGTGTACATATCGTGCAAACTGACTCCTTCCATACCACTTCACCGAGCGAGGTGGCGCAGTGGTTAGACACTGGACTCGCATTCGGGAGGACGACAGTTCAATCCCGCGTCCGGCCATCCTGATTTAGGTTTTCCGTGATTTCCCTAAATCGCTCCAGGCAAATGCCGGGATGGTTCCTTTAAAAGGGCACGGCCGACTTCCTTCCCCGTCCTTCCCTAATCCGATGAGACCGATGACCTTGCTGTCTGGTCTCCTTCCCCAAAACAACTAACCAACAACCATACCACTTCGATAAAAGAATGATTCAAATTATCTATCAGAAAAGTAACTAACTAATTAACTATGTAACACGTAACTGCACTTGTTGGTACGTGCATGGCCGACAGTGCAGCCATATTTTCTTTATTCAGGGGATGCGTTCTTGATTTGAGCAATAAGTTATTCACCCAGGTAGGTCAGTGGTCGGCCCGCTCCACGTACTTTCAATGCTCATGAATCTTTATGCACTGCTGAGCAGGTCGCTAAGAAGTTTATTCACTTTGCCTTTCAGAAGTGATTTATTGACGTGTTTCGGATTCTGCCCATCATCAGAAAGATCAAAATTTAGAACAAAGTCTTAATGCAGAGTACGAAGTCATGCATATCGTAAAGTCCGTCGCAGCACCAGTATCCAGGATATCAAGCGAAAAGTGCCAACTGATTCTAAATAATGAAAGGTGTGGAATCATCCACATGAGTAGCAAAAGAAATCCGCTAAATTTCTGTAACACGATAAATGATACAAATCTAAAGGTTGTCAATTCAACTAAGTGCTTAAAGATTACAGTTACAAATAACTTGAATTAGAACGATCACATAGATAATGTTGTGAGCAAAGCAAACCAAAGTCTATGATTTATTGGCTCAAAATGGCTCTGAGCACTATGGGACTTAACAGCTGAGGTTATTAGTCCCCTAGAACTTAGAACTACTTAAACCTAACTAACCTAAGGACATCACACACATCCATGCCCGAGGCAGACCGCCTAAACTGAAGCGCCTAGAACCTCTCGGCCACTCCGGCCGGCTGTGATTTATTGGTAGAATACTTAGAAAGTGCAGGAGATCTACTAAAAGGACTGCTTACACTACGCTTGTCCGCCGTCTTCTAGAGTACTGCTGTGCGGTTTGCGATCCGCAACAGATAGGATTGACGGAGGACATCCAAAAAGTGCAAACCAGGGCATTTGGTACTGTCACGAAATTGGGGAGTGAGTGCCACGAATATAACATGAGAATCGGAGTGGTAGTCATTAAAAGAAAGGTGTTTCTCGTTTCGGCAGGTCCTTCTCAAGAAATTTCAATCAGCAACATTCTCCTCAGAGTGCGAAAACATTTCGTTGGCGCCCAACTACAAAGGAAGAAATGATCATTATAACAAAATAAGAGAAGTCAGAGCTCGCACGTCAACATTCAAGTGTTCGTTTTTCCCGCGCGCTGTTCCAGAATGGAACGGTAGAGAAATTTCTTGAAGGCGGCTCGATAAGCTGTCTGCCAGGCACTTTATTGAGAATTTCAGAGGAATCATGGAGATGTATAGGTGGTTAATCAGATACAGTTTTTTAAGCCGGCCGCGGTGGTCTAGCGGTTCTGGCGCTGCAGTCCGGAACCGCGGGACTGCTACGGTCGCAGGTTCGAATCCTGCCTCGGGCATGGGTGTGTGTGATGTCCTTAGGTTAGTTAGATTTAATTAGTTCTAAGTTCTAGGGGACTTATGACCTAAGATGTTGAGTCCCATAGTGCTCAGAGCTATTTAGATACAGTTTTAAAACTTTAGTAAACCAGCAAAATTGTTTCAAATTTGGCCTTATCTAGACGAGGGTTTGTTAAACATGCTCGTACACGTACGAACTTTGACAGTTTAAAAACAATTTGATGCAGGCATTGTTCGTATGTCAGAGTATTTCGGCAGTAGTGAGAGTGGCACAAACGCAGACAAAGCATTTCTTGCACTGACTTTTACACAATGTTTAAAAAAGAAGATGAAAAATGTCGCTAGTGCAGGGAATGGCTTAAAAACGAGGCAGATAAATTCGGTATTATTCTCAGAATCCAGTTTCTGCATCAACTCTCTCCGAGTGGACAATGCAGTTCTTAATAACTCGTTAAGGCTCTCGTAAAAGATCAAACTTGTTTGTCAAATTCGCTCTTATCTAGCGACGCATGCGTCAAACAAGCCCGTACACGTATCAGCAAAGTTTTAACCTCACTCTGGAAGCAGACACTTTTTTATGTATGCTGTATTTTGACACTAGTACGGAATGGCTATAAATGCAAATAATGCATTTCTAACACCTACTCAGGCACTGTTATTAAACAAGAAGAAAACGACATGCTGGTCTACGACAAGGCCGGCCGAAGTGGCCGTGCGGTTCTAGGCGCTGCAGTCTGGAACCGCGAGACCACTACGGTCGCAGGTTCGAATCCTGCCTCGGGCATGGATGTGTGTGATGTCCTTAGGTTAGTTAGGTTTAATTAGTTCTAAGTTCTAGGGGACTAATGACCTCAGAAGTTGAGTCCCATAGTGCTCAGAGCCATTTGAACCATTTTTTTCTACGACATGGTTTAAAATGAAAGAGAAATGTATGCACGAAAACTGTTTACAGGAATTGTTGCACTCGGAACCTGATGATTACGTAAGATTTTTACGAACAGACAGTGAAACAGACAAACAACAAGTTATTAACACGTTATTGAAAACTTATTTATAGTTACGTCGGCGGCCGGTGTGGCCGAGCGGTTCTAGGCGCTTCAGTCTGGAACCGCGTGACCGCTACGGTGGCAGGTTCGAATCCTGCCTCGGGCATGGATGTGTGTGATTTCCTTAGGTTAGTTGGGTTTAAGTAGTTCTAAGTTCTCGGGGACTCATGACCTCAGATGTTAAGTCCCATAGTGCTCAGAGCCATTTGAACCATTTTTTTGTTATACATCTCACGGCCGGTATTCGTATTATTGCTGACATTAGTTTCATGGATATTATTTGCTTGTTAAACAAGGTTTGAAAACTAATGCATCTGAGGACATCTCTCAGAGAAGTCTAATGTTAGGCACAGAAACTTACCTCAGACCTTGGGCTAATGCTCGTAAAACCAATGGTCCCGAGGCTTAAATGTCGGCGAAATCCTGGTAGACACGAATTATCATCTCGCGTCGCTAATCTCAAAATACGTTCTGGAATTTCAATAATTCAACTCAGAGCCATTTCAACCATTTACAGTTACGTCGTCCTGACAAATAGGCCTATGCGAAAATGTTTTCTCTTCTACTTGGTCTCTTACTGACGATTCATTCAAATACGAAAGGTGGGAACATACGGCCTACCTCGTCCATCGAAGAGCACGATAACTTCGATTACTTTTTTTATTTTTTTATTTTTAGAAATGTTATTGCGCTTCCATTTATGTTGTGGGTAGAATATTGATTTTCTTGTGAACATCTTTCTGTGTAACGTATGGATGGAAAGTCGCGAAACCGCTATTATTTTGTCAATTGCTGTGCTCTTTTGTTTCTATCCTTGATCGTAGTTGCACATATTGTGGAAACGCGCAGTAGAGTGAGACAAATTGTAGTTAAACTACATTTCACTAAACACATGCGGCGAAACATCGACAAAAACAACGTCCGCCATTTCGTCAGACTTTCCGTCAGTCAAAACTTTCTCGTAAACGCGTCAAACGTGATCTGTGCTTGACAAATGCGTTAGACATCATTTTACACTGTCATGTGTTTGACAAACATAGTAAAGTTTGACAAATTGTCTGATCGCATGCGAGGGGCCTTTATAGGTGGGCAGTGTTGCTGCCAGCACGGCTTCGGGTTTTCCCGAAAACGTGGCCCGACTACTGGGTCCGTAAGTAGCCAGATGCAGACAGGAACTAATGTTTCATTGCGACAGCAGTCGTGACAGACCGCCTTTACATTCGAGTAAACAGCCCCTTGTCGACCTCAGTGATCCCTTTCGTCCCCGTCGCCACTGGTGTATGTTTTTCCACTGTGGCGCAGCCGGCGGCCCTCCCAGGTGGGCCGCAGGTGGTGCGGCTGCAGCCGCGTCTCACCGCCCTGTAAGGAGATCCCTCAGCTTCCGGCAGCCGCCAGCTGTAAACAGCGGAGCGCGTGCCCCGAGCTGCGTACCACGGTCAGGTGGGCGCAGCTGCCGCCAGCCGCTTATAGCGCAGCCCCTCTGAGGCGCAGTCGCCGGGGTTCTCTGCAGATCCTCCTTCCGGTTCCGGAAGGGCCACATGTGGGTCCTTCAGACGCTAGGCCGCCGACACGTGCGTTGCTGGGCCAACTCGTGGACCACTGCGCAGCCGTTTCTTCGAATTCTAACACCGAGGTCAAATTTTCAAGTGTTTTTATACGGCGTGGGACCCTCCTCTTCTTCCCACAGTGTTCGTTGGTTGGTTGATTGGGGGAGGGGACCAAACAGCGAGGTCATGGGTCCCATCGGATTAGTGAAGGATGCGGAAGGGAGTCGGCCGTGTCCCATCAAAGGAACCGTCCGGGAATTTGTCTGAAGCTTTTTAGGGAAATCACGGAAAACCTAAATCAGCTTGGCAGGACGCGGGTTTGTACCGTCGTCCCATAGTGTACGAGACCCTATCCAAAATAAAAAGACAACCAATTTTGAACATGGGTGACGTTCGCAGCAACCGTATACACAAATTTGAAAAATATGTAA
The DNA here is from genome assembly GCF_023898315.1 of Schistocerca nitens. Lineage (NCBI taxonomy): Eukaryota > Metazoa > Arthropoda > Insecta > Orthoptera > Acrididae > Schistocerca > Schistocerca nitens. The sequence goes on from NC_064619.1 coordinate 16,549,006, forward strand.
AAATCAGCCAACCGGTTGCATAGGTTTTATATATACCTTGACCAGGTTTCGTCACCTTTAAGGGTGACTTCATCAGAAGGTAAGGCAATTAAATGATGTACAGTGATTTAAGAGCTGAGTTGCTCAAGTCATACATTAAAATGTAAAACATAATGTTCTTCAGAAGGTCAAACATAAACCATAAGTAACACCGGTGTGTTGTGAGGAGACTGACCTGAGCGACTCAGCTCTTAAATCACTGTACATGTTTGACGATATGTTCTTCATGTAATTACCCTACCTTCTGATGAAGTCACCCTTAGAGGTGACGAAACCTGGTCAAGGTATATATAAAACCTATGCAACCGGTTGGCTGACTTTTACATATTTTTTTTAAAAAAATCACAAAAAGACAACATTAAAAAAAATTTGCCAGTGGTGAGAGGAAAGGGGCTCTGAAGGTTCCGTACAAACTTAACTAAGCATACAGACGGTTCATTCATCCCGGGAGTCGAGAATCTCATCAATACTTGCTTGTTATGGATACTGATACTGGTAAAATATTTATCCCGAAAATTCCAAGACTACCCAGTCTGTTTTAAGTCTGGAATCGGCTAACAAACGACAAGCCGCGCGGTATTAGCCGAGCGGTCTCAGGCGCTGCAGTGATGGACTGTGCGGCTGGTCACGGCGCAGGTCCTCCCTCGGGAATGGGTGTGTCTGTTTGTCCTTAGGATAAGTTAGGTTAAGTAGTGTGTAAGCTTAGGGACTGATGACCTTAGCAGTTGTTCCATAAGATTTCACACACATTTCATTTTTCAACAAACGACAAAAGAATTATTTCGTGTTTTACAACTAATAATTAACAATTTTCTGATTATTATTCTTTACTTGCACTCGAAAGTCTTGCTTCGTGCCAGATGTCATGATTAGAGGCCAACCTGCAGTACCCTACCCATTTTGAAAAGGGAGTTTGCGAGCATCAAAATGTGTGGCATAAATGGTCATATCTTTTAATTGTATTGACTTACAACCTTTCATTTAGTACACCGACAAAGGACTGTACACCTTAGAATGTTCTTGAGAAAAATGGGTCTCAACAAGCAGAGAGACAGTGGTCGGAAAACAAATGAGGAAGATATATTTTTTTCGTATAGCTGCAAATTAACACTTTCAGGATTTTTTCCTTTATTTGCGCTGTGAAACCTTATTTCTTGCCAAATTGCATGATTCTAGGTGAACTGGACGTACCCCGTACGTTTTGATGAATGAGTTATCGAGTATCAAAATAAATGACTTAAATCGCCGTAGCTTTTGATTCCATTGGGCTCCATTATAGTACTCACGTCGAAGAAGTAGTAATGGGTAATATTCAAGAACGAGGTTACAAAAAATATTCGTTTTGTAAATCTTCAGACCCATTTCTGCTTTTCCTTTAAGGCATTTCAGTGGGATCCTGAACGATGCAGTTTTGTTTTGCTTACTATATTTGTATATTAGAAAACAGTTCACGACTCTTTTTACGTAAATAAGTGGCTACTTACGGTTCTTTACGTTTTTGGTTGGCACCTGCGTTTCCTCTCATCGGGTCACGTGCTGGAGGCCGCACTACCACTTCACTTACGAAACATAAGCACGTTTTTATGTTAAGAACGTTTTTATCCACTATTTTCATATTAAACAGCCTGGCAGATTAAAACGGTGTGCCCGACCGAGACTCGAACTCGGGACCTTTGCCTTTCGCGGGCAAGTGCTCTACCATCTGAGCTACCGAAGCACGACTCCCGCCCGGTACTCACAGCTTTACTTCTGCCAGTATCTCGTCTCCTACCTTCCAAACTTTACAGAAGCTCTCCTGCGAACCTTGCAGAACTAGTACCGGGCGTGTGTCCTGCTTGGGTAGCTCAGATGGTAGAGCACTTGCCCGCGAAAGGCAAAGGTCCCGAGTTCGAGTCTCGGTCGGGCACACAGTTTTAATCTGCCAGGAAGTTTCATATCAGCGCACACTCCGCTGCAGAGTGAAAATCTCATTCTGGAAACATCCCTCAGGCTGTGGCTAAGCCATGTCTCCGCTATATCCTTTCTTTCAGGAGTGCTAGTTCTGCAAGGTTCGCAGGAGAGCTTCTGTAAAGTTTGGAAGGTAGGAGACGAGATATTGGCAGAAGTAAAGCTGTGAGTACCGGGCGTGAGTCGTGCTTCGGTAGCTCAGATGGTAGAGCACTTGCCCGCGAAAGGCAAAGGTCCCGAGTTCGAGTCTCGGTCGGGCACACAGTTTTAATCTGCCAGGAAATTTCATATCAGCACACACTCCGCTGCAGAGTGAAAATCACATTCTGGAAACATCCCTCAGGCTGTGGCTAAGCCATGTCTCCGCTATATCCTTTCTTTCAGGAGTGCTAAAAAATGGCTCAAATGGCTCTGAGCACTATGGGACTCAACTGCTGAGGTCATTAGTCCCCTAGAACTTAGAACTAGTTAAACCTACCTAACCTAATGACATCACAAACATCCATGCCCGAGGCAGGATTCGAACCTGCGACCGTAGCGGTCTTGCGGTTCCAGACTGCAGCGCCTTTAACCGCACGGCCACTTCGGTCGGCTCAGGAGTGCTAGTTCTGCAAGGTTCGCAGGACAGCTTCTGTAAAGTTTGGAAGGTAGGAGACGAGATACTGGCAGAAGTAAAGCTGTGAGTACCGGGCGTGAGTCGTGCTTCGGTAGCTCAGATGGTAGAGCACTTGCCCGCGAAAGGCAAAGGTCCCGAGTTCGAGTCTCGGTCGGGCACACAGTTTTAATCTGCCAGGAAGTTTCATATCAGCGCACACTCCGCTGCAGAGTGAAAATCTCATTCTATTTTGATATTGTTTGCCCTTATTTCTGCGGAGCACTATTACTCTTCTGTCACTAGTTGTAGATAATTTACTGAAAACTGTGATATAAAGACGTAACTAGTGTGTGTTCACTTTATGTCTCATCCTGTCTGGTTTGTTTATGTTCATGTTGCCAACCTAAACCAGTATATGTGAAACATGGCATTAGGAAAATTTATGGATTACTGTGCTGATAAACCTCTTAGGTTATTTGATTTTCAAACACCTGAGCAGAACTGAACGTACTCAGACATTTCGCTCTTTACTTATTCTGATCAACACTAAACTGACGGACAATATTTTTAGCGCAACGCAGTCTGACTTTCAATAATCCCTACAAAAGAATGGCCCTGACTAACAAATGGCTCTGAGCTCTATGGGACTTAACTTCTGAGGTCATCAGTCCCCTAGAACTTAGAACTACTTAAACCTAACTAACCTAAGGACATCACACACATCCATGCCCGAGGCAGGATTCGAACCTGCGACCGTAGCGGTCGCGCGGCTCTGACTAACAATAACCTATACCTTTCATGAATCACTTACATCAAAAAAATCGTCGTTACTCGAAGTACTGCAATATAGCAAGCGCCAACACTGCCAGCTAAATAAAAAGATTCTAACTACTGAAGGCACTAACTACAGATAGGCATAGTTAGCAAATAAAGATTTTGATAGAGAACAAACAATGTATTTACCTTAATAATGTTCAAAAATCATATATATATATATATATATATATATATATCAGTTGATGATATCCAGAATTACAAATTTACTCTTTCTGATGGACACGCGTCCAGATCGTCCGCTCTCAAAATTCTGCCATATCTCTCCCCACTTCCACCACTGCTGGCGGCTCACCTCCAACTGCCTAACGTTACGCGCTGTTCACATCCAACTGCCCAGCACTACAATAGCGAATATTCCAACAATGCCAAGCAGCCACAGACTGCACACAGCACAGTCAGTGATTTTCATACAGAGCGCTACGTGGCGTTACCCACATAAAAACCTAAACAGCCTACTTACATATGCTGAAAACTAACCATTCATTTCTGTTCCGTCTCTCTCTCTCTCTCTCTCTCTCTCTCTCTCTCTCTGTGTGTGTGTGTGTGTGTGTGTGTGTGTGTGTGTGTGTGTGTGTGTGTTGGGTATTGGGTATTCAGCGTTGGGTGTCTGTCTGGCTGTTTGGTGTTCGTGTGGGTGTGTCGGAGGTTATTGAGGAATGAATGTGATAGCTGTCAGAGAATGGTTGATTACAGGGCTGTGTGTTTCTCCAGACGACGCCAAATGTAAGTATCGTATTTTCTTGTATTTGTTTGTGTTTGGGTTACGGAATACTTTATAAGACAAACGTCTCTATCGATGTGACAGGGAGTTGGTCTCGGGACAGCCTCCAGCAAGGCGCGAGGTTCCTACAGACACAAGAACGCAATTCCAGCGAGACGGGTGTGTCGTCAACACTCGCGTGCGCCTCGGATGGGAGTCTCCGACTCGGCTGTCGGCGCGCTGTCCGTTACTTTGTCAGTGTCACACACGGCCAGGGAGACGGCGGCCGTGCGGCTCACACACAATGGACAATAAAGGGGCGCCGCTATGGCCGCACGGCACTCTGTGCCGGGGTGCAGCCTCACGGCCCGTAATTTACTCAGAATGCAGATGGCGGCGCCCCTGCGTGAGAACACTTTCTCTGGCACGTTGCCACGTCTTCCTGGCGAGCCCCAAACATACCGCGTCACCCCACGGCCTGTCACTGTCATTGTTGTTGTTGTGGTCTTCAGTCCTGAGACTGGTTTGATGCAGCTCTCCATGCTACTCTAACCTGTGCAAGCTTCTTCATCTCCCAGTACCTACTGCAACCTACATCCTTCTGAATCTGCCTAGTGTATTCATCTCTTGGTCTCCCTCTACGATTTTTACCCTCCACGCTGCCCTCCAATGCTAAATTTGTGATCCCTTGATGCCTCAAAACATGTCCTACCAACCGATCCCTTCTTCTAGTCAAGTTGTGCCACAAACTTCTCTTCTCCCCAATCCTATTCAATACCTCCTCATTAGTTACGTGATCTACCCACCTTATCTTCAGCATTCTTCTGTAGCACCACATTTCGAAAGCTTCTATTCTCTTCTTGTCCAAACTGGTTATCGTCCATGTTTCACTTCCATACATGGCTACACTCCATACAAATACTTTCAGAAACGACTTCCTGACACTTAAATCTATACTCGATGTTAACAAATTTCTCTTCTTTAGAAACGATTTCCTTGCCATTGCCAGTCTACATTTTATATCCTCTCTACTTCGACCATCATCAGTTATTTTACTCCCTAAATAGCAAAACTCCTTTACTACTTTAAGTGTCTCATTTCCTAATCTAATCCCCTCAGCATCACCCGATTTAATTTGACTACATTCCATTATCCTCGTTTTGCTTTTGTTGATGTTCATCTTATATCCTCCTTTCAAGACACTGTCCATTCCGTTCAACTGCTCTTCCAAGTCCTTTGCTGTCTCTGACAGAATTACAATGTCATCGGCGAACCTCAAAGTTTTTACTTCTTCTCCATGAATTTGTCATTATGTTCTGACAAATCGCCGTACACACGGGCTCCTGCAATGCGCAGACTCCAGTGTGGCGCTGGTATTCCTAGACTTTGGAACATCCTCTGATGCACTCATTACGTTATGGTGCCAAAAGTACGATCACATGAGCTACTTTCTCATATGTGACTTGAATCAAAGTGGTCTCGGAAGACAGAATCCAATACATCGTTTTTGGCGGTGATATTTCCTTATAAGGCGGAGATAGGGTGAAGTATCCCACAAGGCGGAAAAGTATTGTGAACTACAGAAAAGAAGCTATAGTTCCGTAAATATTGGTTTGCGCGAAAAAAATGCAACTTTTGGTACTCTTTCAGAATTATCTGTTTATCGTTTACATTTCTAGACACATCGGTAAGTCGATAGCTGTTGGTACCTGATAGACAAATTGTGTTCTACCGAATCTGCATAGCTTCTTTAATTCGAGTCATAATAATTCCAAGTCTTTGTAGTCATTTCTTGCTACAGCTGTTTATATGAATGACATTAATATGTGTGGACAAAAAATCGAAGGTCAAGGCCGCTAAAACTCCTTTATTTATTACTAGTTTCAGCTCATTGACGAGCCATCTTCAGATCCAAAACACAGTAAATTTGCACAAAAGGGGGTGAACAATAGCATAATAAATTTTATATTTAAACTTCCGTTCTATGATGTATACCAATAAAAATTATTACCTGCTTCCGGTTATGTCAGCCATTAGACATTACAGATCATCAGAATCTGTTGAGCTGACTCGCTCTTACTGTCAGGGTAGACACAGAACTAAGTCGTCATGGTTACATTAAAAGAAAAGCGGTTCATCTCAACAGATCACGATGACGTGCAATGCCTAGCGACTTAGGCACACGGAATTAAGTAATTATTTTATTCGCATGTTTCATAAAATGGAAGTTTAAATATAAAATGTAGTTTGCTATTGTTCTCCTCTTTTATGCAGTTTTCTGTATTTTAGATCTGTAGGTGCTGCGTCAATGAGCTGAAATCAGTAACCAATAACGGAGTCTTAACAATCTTGACTTAGGATTTTTATTCACACATTTTAACAGGACAGATCCTCTATCTTCCGATTTGTCAGTGTCAAATAACAAGGTAATGGCGTTAATTTCTATTATAGTCTATAATAATTGCTTGCGGAATGTAGTTACGCATAGTGTAAGAACGTTTCTGTAGTTCATGATTTCCCACGTGAAAAGAAAATAATGGTTGTTGATGAAAGACAGATTTATAAGTGTCTAATGCTAAAAGCTTCGCATAAAAATTCAGATGTCAAGAGGAACCAATTTCCTTGCCTTTCGCATCCTTCCCAATATGAGTCTGTACTCCGTCTCTGATGACAACGATGTCGTTGGAACGTCGCATAAATCTTTTTTCCGTCCTTTATCCTTCCGACTGTGATATTTTACAGTAGTGCTCAGATTGAACAGCACTTTGTCAGATCAGGTAACATCAACTGTAAACTGCTCATCCCCTGGACTGACACCTTCTGACCATTGCCAACATTGATGCCTTCGTGCCGTCCTGTTTGGCCGAGCGGTTCTAGGTGCTAGAGTCTGGAACCGCGCGACCGCCACGGTCGCAGGTTCTAATCCTGCCTCGGGCATGGATGTGTGTGATGGCCTTAGGATAGTTACGTTTAAGTAGTTCTAAGTTCTAGGGGACAATGCTAGCTGTCCCATAGTGCTCAGAGCAACTTGAACCATTTTTTTGATGCCTTCGATCCGGCTTGTCTTTCTTCAACGTGCGCAGTAGTCGTGCGATGAACATTTTCCACTCTGCAGCATTCCGAATTCGTCGCACGCCGAATCGGCTTGCCGCACATTCTGAGTCACAGATTTTTATGACGATTTCATTAAGCGTTGCGACATCGCAGACTGGCAGGTGTATTCGTTACCGTGCTTGGACACACAAATCTTTGCCTCAGATTGTGAATATTGGGAATTGTTTCAGAGCGTGACAGCTCAACCCGAAATTTCTTCTCACACTGTCGTTGTACCTGCCTCACGTTTGGGTACTTTCATTATCACTTCAGTATAATCTTACGGTTGCCTTCACGCATAGCCGGCCGCGGTGGCCGTGCGGTTCTAGGCACTTCAGTCCGGAACCGTGTGACCGCTACGGTCGCAGGTTCGAATCCTGCCTCGGGCATGGATGTGTGCGATGTCCTTAGGTTAGTTAGGTTTAGGGGACTGATGACCTCAGATGTTGAGTCCCATAGTGCTCAGAGCCATTTGAACCATTTTTGAGCCTTCACGCATATAGCCTTCGCCATCTGCTCGTCCTCGTATTACAGCAGTGCCTTTGTCTCCAGTTTCTAGTGAAAGTATTGCTAAACTGTCTCACATATCACACCATTCTACTAATCTAGTTTGGCGTGTTCCGAAATTTGAATCTAAGAACAGTAAATAGTAGCTAAAAAAATGGTTCAAATGGCTCTGAGCACTATGGGACTCAACAGCTGAGGTCATCAGTCCCCTAGAACTTAGAACTACTTAAACCTAACTAACCTAAGGACATCACACACATCCATGCCCGAGGCAGGATTCGAACCTGCGACCGTAGCAGCAGCGCGGTTCCGGACTGAAGCGCCTAGAACCCCTCGGCCACCACGACCGGCTTAGTAGCTAAAGCATTACCGGTACTTCAAGTCCTTTCCTGTCTTAGATATTCATTCGGTCAGTTGTCATGGGAGAAATTACCAGTACGTACGTCATATATGCCTACGTTTTTATAAAAATAGGCTAGATGGGATTTTCGTCTCTCAGGTCTTCAACTTCTGGCTCTACCGGTTCACAAACGCGGCCGCACAGCTCTAAAGAACTTCGTAAGGAAGGAAGCGCTCCACAATACAGGGACAGGGAGGGTCCTTTTGATCTCGCCGACGAGCCGGAATGCTGCGGACTCGGCTGCAGGACACGTGGTGTCCGCCCCCTCCAGTGTGGACTGCACCAATTAACGGCCCGTAGCCGAGGGGTCTGGTCTCCTTTAAGACGCCGAAGGTGGCGCCACCGAGGCAGCAGATGGCATGTTGTGAATGAGGATGCACAACATACGAGATGGTAATGCCGAAGACGACTTAGCCTGAGGTCACAGCTAGTCATCAATACACACTCCCTGAGAAAACTGAGGCACAAGCGAATGGTACGCGGAAAGGAAATGAAACTTGACGGGTTGAAACGGTATGTGATGTCATTTCAGCGATTACAAAACCTATCGAGTCAAATTTATATATAATTTGGCAGTATCAGCCCACTTCTCTGAGGCGAGTTGCCACGGTTCGCATGGCTTCCCCCGTCGGAGGTTCGAATCCATCCTCGGGCATGGGTGTGTGTATCTTGTCCTTAAGGAAAGTTAGTTTAAGTTAGATTAAAGGGGGTAGGACGTGAAACGGGCCGACTTGGAGCAGGAGAGGCACCACAGGACATTTTAATTTCCACTGTCTATACTCTTACAAATAAAACTTTGTCAGCATGACGAGGAAGGATTCAGGATTCACACTCGTAGCAGCGGAAGTTCAAAAACATAACAAAATAATTTTTTTGCATGTGAAATTTCATCATTTTTTTTCACTTGGTATTGGTTGCATTTGCTGCTGTAGCTACACTTTTCTTCATAAGTAAGAGAGATTCTTCGATGAATTTTGCACAGCACACAAACCATACTTACAGGTGTATGAAACTCTAGAAATTCCAAAATCTATTAAAAACTGTGGTAAAAATTGAGATAATTAACTATAAAATTCGAGTTTTCTCTAAACACAAAGTTTAAAACGTAACAGCCCATTCATTTTTCCATGGATTAAATAAATTCTAGAGTTTCATACACCTGTAAGTATGGTTTGTAAGCTGTGCAAAATTCATCGAATAATCTCTCTTACTTATGAAGGAAAGTGTACCTGTAGCAACAAATGCAGCCAACAGTAAGTGAAAAAAAACATGAAATTTCACATTTAAAAAATATTATTTTTCGTGTTTTTGAACTTCTACTGCTATGAGTGTGAATCCTGAATCATTCCTGGTCATGCTGACAAAGTTTTATGAATTTATTTGTAAAAGTATAGACAGCGGAAATTAAAATGTCCTGTGGTGCCTCTCCTTCTCGAAGTCGGCCCGTTTGACGTCCTACCCCCCTTAAGTAGTGTGTAAGGCTAGGGGCTGATGACCTCAGCAGTTTGGTCCTACAGGAACTTACCACAAATTACAAAAGTACCCACTTATCTGTATGATGTTGCACTCCTTTGACTCGGTCGGTAAGGGTGTCATAAAGCCGTTGTCTCCTCTCCCGAGGCAAGGTGGTCCACAACTGATCCGTGACCTCGTGGATATAGCAGGTGGTAAGGAGTTGACGTCTGAGCTGCTCCCACACACATCTATCGCGGACAGATCTGGGGATCTCACTAGTTATTAGAATGTCTCAAAATTACACAGTTCACAGAGCCATGTGTGGACGGGGCATTGTCCTGTTGGAAAATGGCACCATGACACTGTCACATGAGGATGGGGCTTTGTCCTGTTGGAAAATGGCACCACGACACTGTCACATAAGATATAGCACATGAGGACGCAGGATGTCTGTGGCTTACTGCTGTGCCCTCGGTTTCCTCAGTCACTGCCAGCCGTGACCTGACGTCATACCCGATGACTCCCCACACCATGACACCAGGCTATGCCTCTTAAAAACATTGAAAGAATCGGACCTCACCGGAGGTTGCCGCCATTATGCCGACGGTGGTCATCCGGAGTAGTGCAGAACTGCGAGTCATCGCTGAACACAATGCGATGCTATTCAACAGCAATCCATGCTTCCCGGTCAAGGTACCATTCTAAACTCACCCGTTTCTGCTGTGGTGTTAATGGCAACCTACACATGGGATAAAACATCCCTAGCCCATTTCCTGTTAGTCTCCGACCAATGCTGCAAGATTACACAGAATGTTCCAGGGTTCAAAAAATGGTTCAAATGGCTCTGAGCACTATGGGACTTAACATCTGTGGTCATCAGTCCCCTAGAACTTAGAACTACTTAAACCTAACTAACCTAAGGACATCACACACATGCATGCCCGAGGCAGGATTCGAACCTGCGACCGTAGCGCTCTCGCGGCTCCAGACTGAAGCGCCTAGAACCGCACGGCCACACCGGCCGGCAATGTTCCAGGGAGTCCACTGTTTGTTCTTGGATGGCAGGCGTAGGGTACCAGGCTGGATAGACATCAAAGACACAACACCTCGTGCCATGTTCCCATTTTCACTCACATAGAATTTTAGCACAATGTAGAAGGTGTAAGATGTCTATAAACCACTCTAAAAAACTTGAGTTTCGTTTCATTCATTCGAAAAGTGGAATGAGGTCTACTTCAGTGTGTTAAACACTGATACATCACTCGACGTTCTGTATCAGTCACTGCCTCTTTAAAAAGTGACACGTTTCAATTATCGGGCAGTTAACCAAGTCGGCGAAATGGACTTACTCACCGGGAACCGGAAAATTCGCTAATTTCTCTTTCATGCACGCTGTGCTCTGTAGCTTACACTAATTTCAGGAGCTTCATGACGACTAAAATACTTCCTTGACCGGGTAACGGTATGAATTTTGACTTGAAGCCTATTGTTCTGGGTCGGTATAGGGCCCCTTCAGCGTCTCAAACGTTTAAAACGACGTTTTAATACACATAATGGCTACTGGAATATTTTAGATTCTACAGTCAACACGTTAATAGCCTCATGCCAAACAGAAAGAAATACTTAGAGACATGAAAGTTTAAATATGCTGATTATGACGTCGAAAAAGTTTCGGTAAATTTAAATCGCATCACTGAAGGTGGACCGTGGGTCGTATACCGGTTCGGTATATTAAATTTTAATTTTGAAATAAATTCTAGTGTACAACCGGTGTCGATATTTTGATAACCATGAAGTTTCTCAAATAATGTTTCACACACCTGTGCTGTGCAATTTGGTGTAATGGGCGACAGGTGACCCGTAATGAATTTACTCGTAGGATCACTAATGGGTGATTTATTTAGAAACAACAAGCGTGTACAACTAAAAACAGCATGAACGATTGTTTTGTTACATGAGAGTCTAACAAAAGCGATGAACACTGCAAGAAAGACACTATCTTACGACTGAAGCTTTACAGAATTTAAGGTACCAATTTCTCACCTACAAAGCTATAAAAATGATACAGACGACTACAAAATGTTCAGGTAGAGACCGGCCGCTGTGGTCGAACGGTTCTAGGCGCTTCAGTCCGGAACCACGCGGCTGCTACGGTCGCAGGTTCGAATCCTACCTCGTGGCATGGATGTGTGCGGTGTCTTTAGGTTAGTTAGATTTAAGTAGTTCTAAGTCTAGAGGACTGATGACCTCAGATGTTAAGTCCCATAGTGCTCAGAGCCATTTGAACCCTCTCGTATTGACACAGGCATTGCCGCGAAACAGCGGCCAACAAAGTCTATTCGTGTGGCCGTCTTGTGTCAGGCAACACTCCCGGGCTATGTTGTCAGCGACATTCAGAATATATGGCCTGTGAGAACGTATCTGTAGACAGGAGACGTGGAGGATGGATAGGGGCGCTGAAGTGAGAGGTGCCGACAATACGCCTGCAGCTCTTTCGCCACGCCACGCCGCGGCCGCGGCAATCTCTGTCGGCCCATTTCTCGCGGGCTTCCGCCTGCCGCCTGCCCCGGAACAAAGGCAATTACCGGTCGGCCACAATTAGCGGCGGTCGCCAGGTCGGTCATGGCGGATTTCGCTCTCACCGCGGGCGCAGCGTAAGGGCAGGGAGGAAAAACAATCTCACCGGACGAACTCCAGGCGGGCGTCACTTTAGCGTGGAGAGTTTCTGCCTCGGGCAGTACACCGAGAGGCGTTGCAGCTTTCAATACGTGAGACTCGAGGCGTATATTCGAGAATAAATGTACAACTGCATTCTACCGGGTAGATTAATACTAAGAGGTCCGGTGTTAGCGAAGTACATGGAAGACCGCTACCGTTGAATTTGACCGGTGAGGTTTATTTATTTATTTATTTATTTATTCAAAAAAATAGCTCTGAGCACTATGGGACTTAACTTCTGAGGTCATCAGTCCCCTAGAACTTAGAACTACTTAAACCTAACCAACCTAAGGACATCACACACATCCATGCCCGAGGCAGGATTCGAATCTGCGACCGTAGCGGTCGCGTGGTTCCAGACTGTAGCGTCTAGAACCGCTCGGCCACCCCGGCCGCCGCCAACGAGGTGTGGCAGGTTTATACGGATATGAATTTATACCATGCGCCAATTGGCTGAATTAGTACACTGAATTTATCACTCGCATTTTTACGGGGCACATAGGGTGCACGCGCTATCGAGTAAATGCCTTGTACCACTTGTAGAACAAAATTAACTTCGCGTTGCGCTCCGTGCTCCAAGGAGCGAGCGAGGCTTTCGTTACTCAAACCTCGGGTCATCCCAACACTCCCTTCTAGCGGCAACCTCCCCGATCACGCTCCATAGAATCAGGCGCGATGCTAACAGCAGACTATCGATACATACAACGATGTGCAGCGTTACAGAGTGAACCTCAGCCAGAGCTTCAGTCCCCTCATCACAAACAATTACCCATCAACAGTGTCACTGTATAAGCCAGTGCAAAGTGTTATTGGATTTTATGGGTAACTACACAACATGCAAAAGCTAACACCAGCCTTTTTCACTGGCAAATATTTTTGTAAATTTCACCATTTGGGTTTGCAGCTCTTGTATCTTTCGTGTTCGCAGTTAAAATTGTTGGATGTATGGTCCGCCAGTTAATCCTAAACACCATTTTTCCAAAAGTTCCCAAACATGTTTCAGCACCTCTGTGCCATCATCAGTGGGTTTCTGTTTTATTTAATGTGTAATGTGAACATTTTACTAAATGATGACAGAGTTACGGAAATATTTAGTTCAAACTACCTTTTATTTCTGTTAGTTAATACCTTTACATTCGGTTTGCATGGTTTTCCAGGACCGCTTACGTATTATTTAGTACGGTGCGCTTGTCGTGTGTTTGTGTCCTTCAACATCAAGATTCGAACCGGCCAATTCCAGCTCAACAGCAGCCACATTAGCGGGCAAATCTGTAAACTGTCAGATAGTGGGCATCGCATACCACACTAGGAAACTGTTGAATAGATTAATAAGCAAAAGAATAGAAGAGTAAGTGGAAAGTAGCTGGGCTGAACTTGGTGTGGATTTAGAAAATGAAAATTGTGCACGAAAAGCGGTTTCAAATCCCAAAATTAGAAATCCTAGGAATAACTTGGACAAACAGCGAAAAGACAGATAGAGAGTAGGTAGACACGTAGAGGTAGAAGGAGAGAGAGAGAGAGAGAGAAACAGAGAGAGAGAGAAAGAGAGAGAGAGAGAGAGAGAGAGAGAGAGAGAGAGAGAGAGAGAGAGAAGCAACATACTGCTCACAGTTCCTCCCAGGTTCCTGTCGCGAAGAGAAGAGCATAGTGGGAAGAATTTAATTCAATTTCTTGGGAGGTCTTAGGCAACCGCTGGTTAAAATAACCAAACACTGCTGAATGTCGTATATTGATATACAGGGTGTTACAAAGAGGTACGGACAAACTTTCCTCACACACAAATAAAGAAAAGATGTTATGTGGTGGACATGTGTCCGGAAACGCTTAATTTCCATGTTAGAGCTCATTTTAGTTTGTACTTCCACCTACGCTCAATGGAGCACGTTATCATGATTTCATACGGGATGCTCTACCTGTGCTGCTAGAACATGTGCCTTTACAAGTACGACACAACATGTGGTTCATGCGCGATGGAGCTCCTGCACAGTTCAGTCGAAGTGTTCGTACGCTTCTCAACAACAGATTCGCTGACCGATGGATTGGTAGAGGCGGACCAATTCCGTGGCCTCCACGCTCTGCTGACCTCAACCCTCTTGACTTTCATTTATGGGGGCATTTGAAAGCTCTTGTCTACGCAACCCCGGTACCAAATGTAGAGACTCTTCGTGCTCGTATTGTGGACGGCTGTGATACAATACGCCAATCTCCAGGGCTGCATCAGCGCATCAGGGATTCCATGCGACGGAGGGTGAATGCATGTATCCTCGCTAACGGAGGACATTTCGAATATTTCCTGTAACAAAGTGTTTGAAGTCACGCTGGTACGTTCTGTTGCTGTGTGTTTCCATTCCATGATTAATGTGATTTGAAGAGAAGTAATAAAATGAGCTCTAACATGGAAAGTAAGCGTTTCCGAACACATGTCCACATAACATATTTTTCTTTCTTTGTGTGTGAGGAATGTTTCCTGAAAGTTTGGCCGCACCTTTTTGTAACACCCTGTATACTCCATACTGATGATGCTCGTAATATTCCAGTGTGGCACATTAATCACATTTCGAAACAAAACTTTCTGAATTTTCTTCAAACCAGGACGTATTTTACGTGGCGGCGCCACTTTGCTTGGTAGCAATCGACTGGGAGAACGTCCTCACTCTTAATGACCACAGTCCCCTCTCAGCCTGTTTTGTGGTCATGTGTCCATCAGGAGCGAAGAGATGAATCCCACGGGCGGACAGTGGTCGTAGAAGGGCCCGTGGATCCCTGACGTCTCAGCTGTTGGCGCCGCCGCTTCAATTGCCTCTCAATGGCATAACGACCGTCCACGTCCGACCTGCACTGAAAAGGTCCTGTCCACTGTACATGCGGCCCCAACGAGGACTCTGCTTACGTCAGCAGCGCATTAAAGAATTCATCGGGCACGTTCCTGCGTTGATAGCTTGTAATGGCGCTTCAGCGGGCATGTGACGCCGAACATACGGGAACGCCACTCGCCACTGCTGTGATTCTGCGACGGAACTTCGGGTTCAACAAGTGACGGCGGGGGGCATAAGATCATCATTTTTGTAGGGATATACGGAGCTAAAAGTGGCGTGATCCACACAAATTTCACCTTCTTCGCTGATGTTAATAGTCATTAACTTCTGAAACCTTTTCCTTGTTGCAAACTGTGAGATCGAGTCCCAGCTAGGACGCCATATATTAGTGTTCCGGGAGCCACGATCCAATGTCTCAGATCCACTCCATTTCTTCTGGCAGTCTAACAATGGTACCCATACCCAAAAGGAAATCGTGTCATACCATTCATGTGCAGTAAGAAGACGCACTTTTGAAAAGAAGCGAATGTAACAGCAGAAGAAAGGAACAGTCTTAAATTTAAGGTAACGCAGAATCTCACGGCCGGTATTCGTATTATTGTTGTCATTAGTTCCGTGGATATTATTTGCATGTTAAACAAGGTTACGTTTGAAAACTAATGCATCTGAGGACATCTCTCAGAGAAGAAGTCTAAATGTTAGGCACAGAAACGTACCTCAGACCTTGGCCTAATGCTCGTAAAACCAATGGTCCCAAGGCTTAAATGTCGGCGAAATCCTGGGAGATACGGATTATCATCTCGCGTCGCTAATCTCAAAACACGCTCTGGAATTTCAATAATTCGAATCCTTCGAAAATGGTAGAAGCAAAGAAGGGATGCTAATGCCTTGCTCTGGTAGTGGAGATGATTAGAGTCAAGCATTTTGATCATTTGAGAACCCTTTTCAGCCAAAATAACTGAAACTGTATAAAATCGACGTGCTAGTAGGTGTCGCGAGCACATCTATCTTCAACTAACCTGACATACAAAAGCAGGAAACGAGAAACAAAGAGAGAAATTCTCCTCCAGCTTATGACTACACCGTTAATTCCGTTTATACAACCTGAAGTAAGGCAACAGTAGGAAAAACGTGCTGTCATTTGGGCGAAATGTACCAAAAATAATTTGGAGGAGTGGAATGAGACAATCAGCAAAAATGGAGAACTTAAGATAGTGTATAAGGAATGCAGTATCAAAACGGAAAGGAAGGTTAGGATTTAGCGTCCCGTCGACAATGAGGCAGATTGGTGAAAGACCGGGAAAGAAAGAGGCAGATCTTCTAAAGAGACTGCTTACACCACGCTTCTCTGCCCTATTCTGCGGTTCAGTGTAGGTGGGACTGACGGATGACATCGAAAGGGAGACAGTGCCACAGACATGATACGTGATTTGAGTGACAATCATTAAAACAAAGGCGTTTTTCTTTGCGAATGGATCTTGTAAGGAAACTTCTACCGCCAGTTTTCTCCTGCGATTGCGAAAACATTCTGTAGCACCCACCTACCTAGTGAGAAATGATGCGGTAACCACTACACCACCCTGGCATAGTGACTTTGCACAACTGCGTAGACTAGCGAAACACGACTCCCTTCTCAATCCAAATTCTCATTCGCACCTCCGCCCACTAGATATTCCCCCTGAAATATATACATTATAGATGTTTGAGACTTGGAAAGGTCTCCGGGACCATATAGTTTCATATGATTAAGGCAGCTGTGCTTGGATTTCAGGCAGCATCCCCCGTTTCGTTCGATGCTGATGTGCTACAGTTGTAGAGCCTCTGCAGTGCTGTTGGAATTTAGGTGAATAACAAGTAGGCCGAGGCGCGAATGACAATTTAGACTGAGGAGGCAGGCGTGCTAGGGTAATCGGTGCGCTTGTGCATAGCCTCTGTGCCAGAGTGGCGAAGTGCTTAGCGGATCTGCCTAGTGAGCAGCACATCCGAGTCCGAATCCCGGCCATGCTATAAATTTTCATTCGTCATTTCAGTTGGCATATACACATCACATATAATAATATAATATACTATATAATAATTCCAATCCCAAAGAAAACAGGTGCTGACAGATGTGAAAATTACCGAACAATCAGTTTAATAAGTCACGGCTGCAAAATACTAACACGAGTTCCTTACAGACGAATGGAAAAACTGGTAGAAGCCGACCTCGGGGAAGATCAGTTTGGATTCCGTAGAAATATTGGAACGCGTGAGGCGATACTGACCCTACGACATTTTTTAGAAAATAGATTAAGGAAAGGCAAACCTACGTTTCTAGCATTTATAGACTTAGAGGAAGCTTTTGACAGTGTTGACTGAAATACTCTCTTTCAAATTCTGAAGGTGGCAGGTGTAAAATACAGGGAGCGAAAGGCTATTTACAATTTGTACAAAAAGCAGATGGCAGTTATAAGAGTCGGGGGCATGAAAGGGAAGCAGTGGTTGGGAAGGGAGTGAGACAGGGTTGTAGCCTCTCCCCGATGTTATTCAATCTGTATATTGAGCAAGCAGTAAAGGAAACAAAAGAAAAATTCGTAGTAGGTATTAAAATCCATGAAGAAGAAATAAAAACTTTCAGGTTCGCCAATGACATTGTAATTCTGTCAGAGACAGCAAAGGACTTGGAAGAACAGTTGAACGGAATCGACAGTGTCTTGAAAGGAGGGTATAAGATGAACATCAACAAAAGCAAAACGAGGATAATGGAATGCAGTCGAATTAAGTCGGGTGATGCTGAGGGAATTAGATTAGGAAATGAGACACTTAAAGTAGTAAAGGAGTTTTGCTATCTGGGGAGCAAAATAACTGACGATGGTCGAAGTAGAGAGGATATCAAATGTAGACTGGCAATGGCAAGGAAAGCGTTTGTGAAGAAGAGAAATTTGTTAACATCGAGTATTCATTTAAGTGTCAGGAAGTCGTTTCTGAAAGTATTTGTATGGAGTGTAGCCATGTATGGAAGTGGAACATAGACGATAACTAGTTTGGACAAGAAGAGAACAGAAGCTTTCGAAATGTGGTGCTACAGAAGAATGCTGAAGATTAGATGGGTAGATCATGTAACTAATGACGAGGTATTGAATAGGATTGGGCAGAAGAGGAGTTCGTGGCACAACTTGACCAGAAGAAGGGATCGGTTGGTAGGGCATGTTCTGAGGCATCAGGGGATCACCAATTTAGTATTGGAGGGCAGCGTGGAGGGTAAGAATCGTAGAGGGAGACAAAGACATGAATACACTAAACAGATTCACGAGAATGTAGGTTGCAGTAGGTACTGGGAGATGAAGAAGCTTGCACAGGATAGAGTAGCATGGAGAGCTGCATCAAACCAGTCTCAGGACTGAATACCACAACAACAACATACACATCACGGAAGTCAAATGTTACTGAGTGCAAGCACTATATGAGCATTCATTGAAAAGGTAATTCGCGTACTGTAAGCGTGGTTTTAGAGTAAATATAGGTATGTGCTAAGAGAAACCCTGATCCGGATGGGACTGCCACACAGAGGGGGACGGCTGAGCCCTACTGGAGCTACCGGGACACACGGCGCAGGCCGCCTTCCGGTCCACGTGTGCGGGACGACCGCACGTGCGGCTCTGCATGGCCGAGCGACACCCGACCGCCCCCGTGGGCCGCCGCCTCCTGCCGGCGAGGTTGGCTACGCTTTGCATACAATGTCGGCAACGGTAGCATCCTACCGCAAGCACGCCGTCACCGTTACACCACTTGCCGTCAACAGTCTTCTGGTAACCGCAACACGAGCTTAACATACAGGGTGTTTCAAAAATGACCGGTATATTTGAAACGGCAATAAAAACTAAACGAGCAGCGATATAAATAGACCGTTTGTTGCAATATGCTTGGGACAACAGTACATTTTCAGGCGGACAAACTTTCGAAATTGCAGTAGTTACAATTTTCAACAACAGATAGCGCTGCAAGTGATGTGAAAGATATAGAAGACAACGCAGTCTGTGGGTGCGCCATTCTGTACGTCGTCTTTCTGCTGTAAGCGTGTGCTCTTCACAACGTGCAAGTGTGCTGTAGACAACGTGGTTTATTCCTTAGAACAGAGGATTTTTCTGGTGTTGGAATTCCACCGCCTAGAACACAGTGTTGTTGCAACAAGACGGTTTTCAACGGAGGTTTAATGTAACCAAAGGACCGAAAAGCGATACAATAAAGGATCTGTTTGAAAAATTTCAACGGACTGGGAACGTGACGGATGAACGTGCTGGAAAGGTAGGGCGACCGCGTACGGCAACCACAGAGGGCAACGCGCAGCTAGTGCGGCAGGTGATCCAACAGCGGCCTCGGGTTTCCGTTCGCCGTGTTGCAGCTGCGGTCCAAATGACGCCAACGTCCACGTATCGTCTCGTGCGCCAGAGTTTACACCTCTATCCACACAAAATTCAAACGCGGCAACCCCTCAGCGCCGCTACCATTGCTGCACGAGAGACATTCGCTAACGATATAGTGCACAGGATTGATGACGGCGATATGCATGTGGGCAGCATTTGTTTTACTGACGAAGCTTATTTTTACCTGGACGGCTTCGTCAATAAACAGAACTGCCGCATATGGGGAACCGAAAAGCCCCATGTTGCAGTCCCATCGTCCCAGCATCCTCAAAAAGTACTGGTCTGCGCCGCCATTTCTTCCAAAGGAATCATTGGCCCATTTTTCAGATCCGAAACGATTACTGCATCACGCTATCTGGACATTCTTCGTGAATTTGTGGCGGTACAAACTGCCTTAGACGACACTGCGAACACCTCGTGGTTTATGCAAGATGGTGCCCGGCCACATCGCACGGCCGACGTCTTTAATTTCCTGAATGAATATTTCGATGATCGTGTGATTGCTTTGGGCTATCCGAAACATACAGCAGGCGGCGTGGATTGGCCTCCCTATTCGCCAGACATGAACTCCTGTGACTTCTTTCTGTGGGGACACTTGAAAGACCAGGTGTACCGCCAGAATCCCGAAACAATTGAACAGCTGAAGCAGTACATCTCATCTGCATGTGAAGCCATTCCGCCAGACACGTTGTCAAAGGTTTCGGGTAATTTCATTCAGAGACTACGCCATATTATTGCTACGCATGGTGGATATGTGGAAAATATCGTACTATAGAGTTTCCCAGACCGCAGCGCCATCTGTTGTTGAAAATTGTAACTACTGTAATTTCGAAAGTTTGTCTGCCTGAAAATGTACTGTTGTCCCAAGCATATTGCAACAAACGGTGTATTTCTATCGCTGCTCGTTTAGTTTTTATTGCCGTTTCAAATATACCGGTCATTTTTGAAACACCCTGTACATCTAAAACGGGAAACACCGTCTTTCTGAGGTGATTTATTAACGCTGAGAAACCGGAGAACACATTCTAAAACTCATCTCAAGACGGTATTAACATTACGTCGAGTAATTACTGTATGTACGAGGGTTGACTGAAAAGTAATGCCTCCATCTTCGTAACTGTTCAACAGTTGGCAGCATTGGTATGCGGCAGGTACTGGCTTGTTCCGTAGCCTCTTCTCTACAGCTCCAGTTGGCGGGAAGCTTCAGCATTGAACGGTTGTGTTGTTGCAGTGTTAAGTATGGAATCCTGCGCAGACGGTCGGTCAGTGCGATGTAAGCAACGTGCAGTCATTGAATTCTTGACAGCAGAAGGTGTCATCCCAAAGGAGATTCATCAGACAGTGAAAGCAGTTTATGGTGACTGTGTTCGTGTCAGTACTGTGCGTCGTTGGGCGAGTAACTTCAAAGATGTTGAGGCGTCCGTGACAAACAAAGAGTTGGACTTCCTGTGACAGCAACCGCCGAGTTTAACAAGCAAAATGTTGACAGATTGATTCAGGACGATCGTCGTATCATTCAGAGAGAAACTGCAAGCACAATCGGCATTTTACAGGAACGTGTGGGTAACATTTCCTACAGCATGAAAATGCCAAACCACACACTTCACGTGCCACCGCAGCAGAACTTCAGAGACTGAATGTCACCACCTTACGGCATCCTCCATACAGTCCAGACTTAGCACCGTCTGACTTGCATCTGTTCCCAATAATGGAAGACGATCTGCGAGGACATCATGCTTCTCATGGGGACGTTGAGAGAGCTATGACACTGTGGTTGCGCAAAACTGAGTGTCGGCATCCTCTGTGACGGCTTCAGAAAACTTGTTCATCGTCGGCAGAAAGGTATCCAATTGGCTGGTAATTATGTGGAAAAGTGAACATTGCTACGGTCGCAGTTTGAATCCTGCCTCGGGCATGTGTGTGTGTGTGATGTCCTTAGGTTAGTTAGGTTTAAGTAGTTAAAAGTTCTAGGGGACTGATGACCTCAGATGTCAAGTCCCATAGTGCTCAGAGACATAATTACTTGTTCATTTTCTGACATCATATTCAAAAAACAAAGTTTTTGGTGCAACAGCGAGAGTAGTCCTATCTTTTTAAATTCAGTAAATATCGCAATCTTTCTTTGGTTATGTAATGTTGGTAGCCTGATAAAGGTCGGGAATACAAAAGACCAATTAATAAATTCTTCCAATTTCTGGACGGGTTTTTCTGTTTTACTCGAAAGTGTGTAAACATGACTTCTGTTTTGCTATTGCACCAATGCATTCCATTTCCTTAACAGATGTGCTGCGCTTTCCCAAAACCCTTCCAACAAATGTAAGTCTTCCAGTTGCTTTCCCTACTCATTTTACGTGATCTTCCCTTTTCATATCTCTTCTTATTGTTACCCCTGAACACTTCTATCTTGTCCTTACAGAAGTATTAATTTCTTGAAGTCGCTTTACACTTTATAACAGTCATTTTTTCTGGATGTTTCAGTCACAGTTTGTTTATTTCTTTTTTAATATGTGTATTGGGAGAAGCATCTAAACGATCTGTATGCGTAACAAATACTGTTGAGAGGATTGGGTACACAAAATAGAATGTTTAAAGTAGCCTTCATTTCTTCACAGCATTCATTTTGGAAGTAACATTGTTCTGAGGCTCTTTGGCGACTTATAAGTACTTCGTTTCAACTATTGGTACTCAATTACCCCGTTCTCTTCTCCGATTTCTTACCATCCTTAATTCCTGTGGAGGCTATGAACGTAAGATCTGTACGGGGCAGTATCTTCTTAGATGCATCATTCGCTATTGTCTGTGCTTCATTAGTAGAGTGGGTGTTCCATTTTCAAATCTATGCAAGGGACCGCTACTCCTCGATATTCTGATAAATAAGAACAGCTCGATAACATACTTTCGTTCATTGATTATCCCAGTAGTTTCAGTATGGTACGTGGTCATTTACTTTTGAAGTTAATATTTCTGTGAAACCTGGTTAGTATATCCCACACAGATCAGCGTAAAACCACCTCACTAACTGGCAGCCATTTGTGAAACATATACAGATATTGCTGGTTATGCCGCAACATGAAGTTAGGTTACTTCTGTAGATTTATAGACAAAAGCGCTGGCCCATTTGTTGTTTTAGTCAGAGAAGAACGGTGCAGATACACACATCTTGAACAGGAAATTGAGCGACTGTGGCAACTTCGTTCACTTCCTTTCCTGCGATCAAAAGAAATGAATTTAAATGGGAAGTTGTGAAACATGGGTTTCTCTCCGGTTAAAACCGAGAGAGCAAAGGTCAGGAGAGAAAGCTACAAACCGCTCAAAGATCCGGTGGGGAGCGCACATGGGTCGATTAGAGCATTCGCAATAAGCTCTCTTTGGCTGAGTGGCGTTTCCTTTCTGTATTCCGTTCTCTTTTTCTGCGTGTATCCTTCACTTGGATCGCATCGTTAAGAAAGAAAAAGACGTATGGCGAATGACTTATGCAAGTAAACAAGACCTTTCCGCATCTAGAGACTAAAACTTAGTTACTTGTTGCTTGCTGTCAACACAAAAACTCTTCCGCCCATCTCTTACTTCCGGCGAGTTGTTCAGGGAGAACAAACGAAAAGATTGTACCAAACAGCCTTGCCGCTTGTCATTTCTCGAGGTCTCTTCGAGGATAACAGCTATCATATGCGTGCCCGAATCCATCCAGAAACTACGCTAAGGAATCTAAATATTTATTTCACTTTGTCGATACCAACAAAAATTTTCTGGACGTTTCTGTTGGTTTTAAGGCAATGACTGCAACTAGTAACCACATAAATTCGCAGTTCCGAACCACTTTTTCCATTCCCTTTTCAAAGGGATCTCACAGGAAAGATCCGAGTTTAAGAAGGGGTCGAGATCTGAAACAGCACTTCCCTTTGTCGTATAGGGAAAAAAATTAATATATAATGTATACAGAGCAGGTTTAAGGTCCAAACGACACAAGCCACTGCTTGGGGGCAAACATCGACACACACACACACACACACACACACACACACACACACACACACACACACACATACACACGCATGTGTATCATTTCTTTTCTCCCCCAATCCGGTGATAAGAAGTGCTGTTTCTGATCTCGATTCCCTTCCATATTACGAACAGCAGGGGAGGAGGAGTCAACCGTTAGTTTCATAAACTTACATTTCATTCCTACGTATCAGATTGTTAGGAAAAGCACGGAAATTTCTGAAAGGATGATCGGACAGGATTTTAGCATACCTTCTTCTGGATACGAGTTGTAGAATTCACCAGTGCGTTTTCACGATCAACCATTGAGTGGTATGGCATCAAGAAAACTAAGCTTTACTGTAACAGATGTACTCTATAGTGCCTTCAGCTTTGAACCGATTTTCGCGTGACCTTCAGCGTTAAGACGACGAACATCTCACTGATTTTAGAATTTAATTCTATAACTTTTTTTTTGCAACACGTTCTTGTTCTCATTCAGTATTCGACAAGGAGAGTATTTTTCGTTTAACTGTAAATTCCCAGTAGCAGTGTCATAATGAAAGGTAAACTGCGTTGTTATCTCTGCACGATTTGTGTAAGCTGTGTAAGGTGTCTTTTTATTGTTTTCGGGAACTGCTTGTTTCACGCATAAACGCACAAATAACCCCATACTGACGACTGACAACACCTGGTTGTCTAAAAATAATACTTTGTTCGGAGGTTTGCTTCGTTCCATTTACAGCAAACCTTCAGAAACAGTGTGCAACTCACAAGGAGACTCCACGACCGTGGGGTTGGGGATTTGTCCGAAATTTTGTGAGGTGAAAGAGGACCCATAACACCTCACGTGGTTAAAGTATTAGGACGCACTACCCGGAAAATCTCGGGAAAAATCGATCCAAAGTTTCTTAGGTGCCGTACGAGTATACAATGTTAGTCCATTGCCGACTCGCCGTCCGGCGTAGATGGTTAGGACTCGGACTCTCTCGCCTGAGATCTCGGATTCGATTCCTCCTCTGGCACTTTTTTTTCCTTCTGTTTTATTTTCTTTTGTTATTCCACCAGTTATTCAGAAACTTTCCCAAACCTACATTATCTTTATCAAATTAGTTACATTATCGAATAAAAATTATTTTCTTTTTGTGCAACAACACAATTCATGGCGGTAGGTTTTCCATTTTCATTGTAAAGTATATGAGGAGGAACATTTGGTTTTTAATCAGAATAAGAAAGTCGATTGGGAAACATTGAATTTTTATACATATAATAATTATAAACAAGAACATAGCATCGCGAGAGATTTCTTCCGAAGATGTCGATGCAATTAAATTATTTCCCATCAACAGCTTTTCATAATACACCACTGCGTCCTTCAATCGTAATTTCGATAGATCACTATGAATGGATTCTTCAGGAATTTCTTCTCCTATTCCAGACGAGCCAGCAACTTCTTCAGTCGACATGTTTAACCTCGGATCGGAATAACCCGTTGAAATTTGAAACAGGCACGTCTGTTCACGACGAAATCGAGAAACAAACTGCCATTTACTTCTCACGGCTCGCGCACAGTCCTATGCGCAGATGACTATTATAATCCCATGGGGACCCTTACAAAGCCCCTTTAAATCTTGAAACCCCATAAAACCAAATAGAACAATGAGCACGAGATGACCATTATAATCCCATGGGGACCCTTACAAAGCCCCTTTAAACCTTGAAACCCCATAAAACCAAATAGAACAATGAGCACGAGATGACCGTTATAATCCCATGGGGACCCTTGCAAAGCCCCTTTAAACCTTGAAACCCCATAAAATCAAATAGAACAATGAGCACGAGATGACCGTTATAATCCCATGGGGACCCTTACAAAGCCCCTTTAAACCTTGAAACCCCATAAAACCAAATAGAACAACGAGCACGTATATTTTTCAGTGAATGAAACATTTTACGTTCTTGAGCTAAAATAATGTTTTAAAAATAATGTAGGTTTCAGAAACTTTTTGAATAATTGGTGGAACAACAAAAGAAAATGAAACAGAAGGAAAAAAAAGTGCCGGAGGAGGAATCGAACCCGAGACATGTGGCGTCAGAGTCCGAGCCCTAACCATCTACTCCGGACGGCGGCTCGGCAATAGACTAACATTATAGACTCATAAGGCACCTAAGAAACTTTGGATCGATTTTTCTCGGGATTTTCCGGGTAGTGCGTCCTAATACTTTAACCACGTGAGGTGTTAGGGGTCCTCTTTCACCACACAAAATTTCGGACAAACCCCCGACCCCACGGTCGTGCCGTCTCCTTGTCAGTTTCCTTGATCCAACATTGTTCGTTCAGGACGCTTGCCCCTGTTAGCACTCGCGGATGAGCTTCCTGGCGATTTGTAAATGAGACAAGGCGATATCGTTTTGAAAGTAGTGACAATATATCCGAAAATGTACAAGGATATTCATCGAAATCCTATGTTTATTCGCTGTAAGTTTGGCTAAAGTAAGGTGTCCGCCACAGATCTATTAGTACGGTGTTATTCACCGTGCTTACTAAAACCCCTGTTTACGAAGGAGGTTTGCAGAGGGCGATGCAGACAAAGAGACTGAAGCGAAAGCGGGATTTGTCGGCAGTGGAGGCTCGTTTCCGCGTGGAAACTGCGCAAAACCGGAGCGCCGGGCTTCCGCGTGGCCGCGCCTGTGGGAAACGGCCTGCGACAGAGGGCCCCGCTATAGCGTTACTGCTAAACGGCGCAGAAGCTCTCGTGGGATATGAGCGGTGACCAAACCGCGGCGACCGCTCAGGGCTTCACACTTCATTAAAACAGTTCCCACTACGTCTGACCCAGCTGCTACGAAATATGCGCACGACCAGAGGGGATGGCGACTGCAGTTCGTCCTTAGGCACAGACAGCGCAGGGTGTGAGTTAATGTCGAGGAAGTTTGTGGGGATACCCTTAACGATTCCGTCAATGTTGCTGTTCACCATCTCGAAAGCTGATTTAAACACCGAGGCTCCCACGGCCGGTGTCAACGTTGTTAAAGTTGCTCTGGGTTTACTGCCGCGTCATCTAGAAAACACTTAAAACGTTAAAACACTAAAATCGACGTATTTAACCTGTGTTGCAAAAACATTCCTCAGGGCGTAGACTAATTGAGATGTGGAGCGGGTCCTACCCCGATAATAACAAGGACATACAAAAATAACAAGAGCCAAGAGCAAAACATGGCGTGGGACCGGTGATGATTTGGGCAGCCATCTCGTGGTATTCCACGGACCTCAAGGATATCGCAGCATTACTGCCGAGGATTGTGTGATACTTTTCGCTGATCGCATCCATCCCACTGTGCAGTTTATTAAAGGGCATCTTCTACACACCATGAGATGCACTAGAAATGTTCATTTGCCAAAAACGTACCCTTATCAGTGGCATGTTATATACCTAATAAGATAGGATCTGAAATCTGTCCTATAACATATGAACAGAACCCTTTGCCTGGTTAGACAATGACGTAAAAAACTTGAATGCTTGGTAATCCGCAGTTTTCAGATATAGGCCTACACTAAAGGATATCATCCATATTCATTTCTAGTTTAGCCTTTGCGGATGACATGGCATTGATAACTGAAAACCAAACTGACGCAACAGTTATGCTTGATCTGTTACACGAGATTGCTGAAAAGACTGGGCTAAAAATATCCTATGAAAAAACCGAGTATATAGAACACAAACATAATACAGAAAAGTTTATGAAAAAAAAGTATGGAAGAATTAAGAGAGTTGATAGATTCAAATACCTGAGGGAGTGGATCCAAGCCAATGGACTGGATAACACAACAAATAAAGCAAGAATAAAAAAAAGATAGAATTTGTATATAAATTAACACAAAACTACTGCAATAAGAAATCAATATCCATACAAGCGAAGATTAGACATTATAATTCAGTTATTAGGACACAAGCAACGTATGGATCAGAGTGCCTATCATTCAATAAAAAAGGCGAATTAAGAAAACTAGAAAAAAGAGATAGAAAAAAACAAGGAAAATAGGTGGATTAAAAGGAGAAATGAAGACTTATACAAAACTACAGAAAAGATCACAGATACGATGAGGAAGATGGTTCAAATGGCCCTGAGCACTATGGGACTTAACATCTATGGTCATCAGTCCCCTAGAACTTACAACTACTTAAACCTAACGAACCTAAGGACAGCACACAACACCCAGCCATCACGAGGCAGAGAAAATCCCTGACCCCGCCGGGAATCGAACCCGGGAACCCGGGCGTGGGAAGCGAGAACGCTACCGCACGACCACGAGATGCGGGCAAATGAGGAAGAGACGGCTAAAATTTTATGGACATTTACAAATAATGGAAGAAACACGGATTACAAAGAAAAATTTTAATTACGTTAGTAAGCTGAAAAAAACTGTAGGATGGATAGAAGCAGTAATGAAAGGCGCCAACAAAATAGGTGTTACAGAAGGAATAATACGTGACAGGAATCACTTCAGGCTACTGATAGAAAACGCAAACTATGAAGAAGATGAGCCAAAACCTCGACCCAAGACAGTGTGGACAGATGAGCAGAGACGAGCAGTTGGCGAGAAAATGAAGAAGTACTGGGAAGAACGGAAGAAAAAGAAACGCCATAAATCTTAAGTTGTATGCGGTCCATAGCTGGCCAAATTCATAAATTAAAAAAAAAAAAATTCTAGTGCAGCTCATGGTGTACAGAAACATCTGAAAGCTATGGAGCACCTAACACTACAGCTTTCTACATCATTGTTTAACCAGGCGAAGGGTGCTATTCATGTTATAGGAAAGATTTAAGGTCATATAGTATTAGGTACATACGTTACCACTGATAATGGGTTCATCATCATCTTCGTTTCCCCTCTGTCCAATATCTGGTTGGGTTGGGGTGTCAATAATGCTTCGACACTTTGTCTTTCCACAATTCTTCTTCCACAATTTAGTTCCATAGCAGGTGTCTCCTCCTTAAACTCATCTTTACTGTATCAGTCCATTTTGTTGTCGGTCTTTCTCTTGACCTCTTGCCCTCAATCTTGAACTCCACCATTCTTCTTGGTATTCTTCCCTCTCCCATCCTCTTAACATGCCCAAACCATTTTAATCCATTCTTTTCAATTTTCTCAGTCAACTTCTCCACTCCAATTTCCTTCCTACCATCTTCATTTTTCACTCTGTCTCTCCTCGTCTTCCCTAGCATACTTCTCAGGAACTTCATTTCACTGGACTGTATCCTACTCTCCTCTCTTCTAGTCATAGTCCAAGTCTCTGCGCCGTAAATTAGTATGGGTGTGAAGTACGTCTTGTATAGCACCAGCTTGCTCCTCATCGGCACTTCCCTTCCCCACACCAAGCCACTTGTACGTGGGTTATAAACCTAAAAACCGGTTCAAAAATGGTTCAAATGCTTCTAGGCACTATGGGACTTAACATCTGAGGTCATCAGTCCCCTAGAACTTAGAACTACTTAAACCTAACTAATCCAAGGACATCACACACATCCATGCCCGAGGCAGGATTCGAACCTGCGACCGTAGCAGTCGTGCGGTTCCGGACTGAAGCGCCTAGAACCGCTCGGCCACCGCGACCGGCCCTAAAATCCGGTTTCGGCAAATAAACATTTATAGTGCAGCTCATGGTGTACAGAAAATGTCCTTAAAAATAGTCTGAAAGCTGCGGACCACCAAGCATTCAAGATTTTTCATGCTACAACGTTTGCTCCCCGATGATGATGCTGTGTTCCAAGCCGCCAGGGCCGCTGTTCCCACAGTTTCCGTCGTCCAGGACTGGTTTTGTGAGCAGGAGGATGAATTGTCGGACTCCCCTGGCCACCATGGTCATCAAATATCAATATTATGTAGGCTTCGTGTTCTACTCCGGAGATCGCCAGCACCTCCGTCTCGTTACCTGAACTTGCCACTGTTTTGCAGGAAGACTGGTGTAAGATTCCCTGGAAAACCACACAGGACTTGTATCTATCCATTCCGGGGCGACTAGGAGCTGTTTTCAATGCCGATGGTTTTCCTGCACCGTATTGGGCATGGTATTAACCGACCACAACATTACTGCGCTTCGGAGTGAGGGTGCTTCGGTAGGCTTATGTTGAGTTTTTATCGTGATATTTCAAGAAGGCACGCTGTACTACTTGATGGTATATGCACAAGTGTTTTGAAATCATGCACAGTGTGATACGTGTTCGTTAGTCGCCACTGTACTTGTTTACTGTAACGTCGCAACACGTTTCTGATAATGGCCATGACCGTCGAGGTGCAATAATGTCATGGTTGGGAAGTAAAGCGTTACGTTTGTGGTGCTTGCGTATTTGGCCCACCCCTGTAAGTAACGAAGTGTGAGTGACAGGTGCAGTGTCGGGAGTGCGGCGGATCCCGAAGCAGCGCCACGTGACTCAGGGGTGGCAAGTAAGCGAGGGGCCCGCCAGGCGAGGCGAGCCGGTGCGATGCGGCCCGAGGCGCAGCTGGAGCGGCGGCAGGCTGTGTTGTCTGTTCCTCCAGTTAGGCGCAATAAACGCCTGTTTACAGGGGCGGGGCCCACTTCCTCTCTACGACAGGCGGGGGCTGGGGGGCGTCTTCCGCTGCCGCGCTCCCGGAACGAGGGCGCCGGGGGATCAGGCCAACAGCTCAAAGGCACAATGCACGTCTGATGCCAGGTCTTAAAAATGAAGGTGCTGCCTAGCAAAGGTTCCGCGTACTTCATTACGTAGAGTCACTAAGTGGAATGTATGCTATATGGATCAATTCAGAGAGCCACAGCTAATTTACTACCCGATCAAAAGTATCCGGACACCCGTATGTAATGCCGAATTGACACTAGATGTCACGACAGGCGGACCCGCCAATATAAATGTCGGCAGAGATGCAGTCACCAGAATGGACAGGAGAGCTCTGTGACGTGGAACGTAGATTAGTCGTTGGGTGTCACCCGATTAACATTCCGTCAGGGACAATTCAGCCCTTCGAAAGCTGTCCACGTCGACTGTTGGTAATGTGACTGTGAAGTGGAAACGCAAACAACCACAGATAAACCGAGACAAGGCGCAGCTCACGTGCTGAGGGACACGGGCAGTCGAGCATTGCGAAGCAGCGGTTGTATTAAAGTCGCTTGAAATCAGCGGAATGAGTCACTTATGAGTACGATATTCTTACCAGCAATCCAGTTAGTAACAATGACTGTGGGCGGGAGTTAAAAATAATGGGATACAACGGTCTGAGCAGCTCCTTACAAACTACAGATTTCTGCAGTCGCCTGAGGTAGTGCCACTGGACAGTGGAAACGAGTAATTTGGTGTGACGAATTACGCAGTACCCTGCGGCAGTCCGCTGGGAGGATTTGGGTTTAGCGAATGTCTGGAAAATATTACCACCCCCCATGTCTAGAGGCACAGAGGCAACGGCCTTCCCGCAGTGGATACACCGGTTCCCGTGAGATCACCGAAATTAAGCTCCGTCGGGCGTGGCCGGCACTTGGATGGGTGCCCATACAGGCAGCCATGCGCTGTTGCCATTTTTCGGGGTGCACTCAGCCTCGTGGTGCCAATTGCGGAGCTACTCGACCGAATAGTTGCGGCTCCGGTCAAAGAAAACCATCAGAACGGCCGGGAGTGCGGTGTGCTGACCACACGCCCCTCCTATCCGCATCCTCAACTGAGGATGACACGGCTGTCGGATGGTCCCGATGGGCCACTTGTGGCCTGAAGACGGAGTGCTTCCATGTCTAGAGCCAACAGTGAAGTGCGGAACAGGTGTTGTTACGGTATGATAGGGGTGGGGGGATGATTTCCGTGGTTGGGGTGTGGTTTAGTTGTTGCTCTTAAGAAAACGCTCACTACGGAAGGATACGAATACATTTACAGCACCATGTACTGCGTACAGTAGGGGGAAATTTCGGAGACGATGGTTGTATGAGAAAAACAGTACACCCTGTGATAAAGCAACATCTGTGAGACAATGGTGGGACCGCTAACGTAAGCACGCGATCACGCTCAAGGGATCACACTTTGCTGGTGACTGACCGCTACTTCATCGTCTGCCTAAGGGTCACTGCACGGCTGCATCGGAAGAGGACGCTGACCGCACTCACCGTCGCGAGTGCTGAGATTGGACGGTAAAGAAATGTCACACTCATAACGCGGAACTGCATCTCGATGCGATTTAGGGAGAGTTTCGATAAAAAAAGTATTCGCTTCAGAGATGCTCAACTGCTCAGTATACAACGTAACCCTTCTTTACAACTTAATATCAGTGTAATCATTTATACATTTGATTTAATCGTGGCTACTTCTATTAATGCCACAGTTAAGGATTAGTGAAAGTTTATAATAATTTTAATGAAGTAGTCTAAGTCATTTAACATGGATGCTGTGTACGAAATTTGTTTGATCGAACGTGTGTTCCGTAAATTATTACTGCTCTCTTTGCAGCACATGTGTACCAGTCATGTGTTAAGAGCTACACAAAAGTTGTGCACCGATATTTTTCCGGGGAGTACACGCAAATGGCACCAGATGGACAGTGCGCTCCATCCAGTTCCAGAGTCTGCTAAACAATATTATATCTCCACCCTATGAACTGCAGGTATTTTACAGTGTGATTATAAATCATTGGACACTAAGAAAATTTATTCACAGCAACCGAACGTAAGTTACTAACCTTACGACCGTATGAATTTTTTACATTACCATCGCCGCACGATCTGAGGCGCCTTATCACGGTTGGAGGTTCGAGTCCTCCCTCGGGAATGGGTCCGTGTGTTGTCCTTAGCGTAAGTTGGTTTACGTTAGATTAAGTAGTGTGTGAGCCTAGGCACCGATGACGTCAGCAGTTCGGTCGCATGGGACCTTACCACAAATTTCCAATTTTCGTAACCATCAGATACCCTCAATATGGGCCACGACAATATGTAACACGACAGATGGCGTCATTTTCCGTTGCTTGTGGTAAGACGCCTTATCAGTTTTGAGACAGATGTTAGAAGCATACAAATACAGATTTAGTCGACTAGATCCAGTAAGAATGAAGCCTCAGAACGTGTCCTACCAACCAATCCCTTCTTTTAGTCAAGGTGTGCCACAAATTCCTCTTCTCCCAAATTCTATTCAATACCTCCTCATTCGTTATGTGATCTATCCATCTAATCTTCAGCATTCTTCTGTAGCACCACATTTCGAAAGCTTCCATTCTCTTCTTGTCCAAACTATTTATCGTCCACGTTTCACTTCCATACATGGCCATACTGCAAACAAATACTTTCACAAACGACTTCCTGACAAATCTATACTCGATGTTAACAAATTTCTCTTCTTCACAAACGCTTTCCTTGCCATTGCCAGTCTACATTTTATATCCTCTCTACCTCGACCATCATCAGTTATTTTTCTCTCCAAATAGCAAAACTCATTTACTACTTTAAGTGTCTCATTTCCTAAGCTAATACCCTCAGCATCGCCCGATTCAATTCGACTACATCCCATTATCCTCGTTTTGCTTTTGTTGATGTTCATCTTATTTCCTCCTTTCAAGACACTGTCCATTCCGTTCAGCTGCTCTTCCAAGTCCTTTGCCGTCTCTGAAAGAATTACAATGTCATCGGCGAACCTCAAAGTTTTTATTTCTTCTCCATGGATTTTAATACCTACTCCGAATTTTTCTTTTGTTTCCTTTACTGCTTGCTCAGTATACAGATTGAATAACATCGGGGATAGGCTACAACCTTGTCTCACTCCCTTCCCAACCACTGCTTCCCTTTCTTGCCGTTCGACTCTTATAACTGCCATCTGGTTTCTGTACAAAAATATACTTTTGTAAAATAGACCAATGATTTGAGATCGCTCTGTAGGTTCAATATGAGTGTCGCCTCTTGGCCAAAACACACGAACAAACACTGGACGTCAGCGGTAGCCGTCCATTCGCTGATGAGTAATCGTTTCTGAGTCAGTAGGTTCGTCAGGTAGGCATTCCGGGTAGGATTCCGCGGCGCCTGACGCATCGCCCGCCCGGCCCGCGGTGTCGGAGGGTATCCACCTGCGCCTCGCGCCTCATAAGCGGCCACCCGCGCGGCAGTTAGTCACGGCGGGGCGTCGCCTTCTAAAAACCGCGCACGTGTCGCTCCGGAGCAACGGTACCGCAGGCGGCTGACTGCCCTGGCGAATACTGGGAGCGAGCACCCGGGCCCGGGTGGGTACCGTTCCTTCGAGGGAAAACAGTTCCACTTTATGCCAGCGGAATTCGGCAGTTCTAGAGTATCGCAAGAACTGCCATTACTTTTGCCGCAGCAGGCCCGTCACGCAGGTCGATAATAAAAGTGTTTTGCTGCCCCACAGCGATCGTGAATCGGGCCACTTAACTGTACCTCTCTTTTTCTATACTCGGGCTTTTTTCAAAATTATTTCCCACTGCTCTAACAGTAGCATACCGGGCACAATGGACACGTTGGGGGTGCCTTTAAGATATTTTTGTAAGTAGGCTGTTTAGGTTTTTATGTTGGTAACGTCACGTAGCGCTCTGTACGATAATCACTGGCTGTGCTGTGTGCAGTCTGTGGCTGGGGATGTACCCTTGCCCGGTTAGTGGCTGACGCTACAGATCTTTATTTATGGAAATACAGAGTACAATCAGCTACAAATTTTACATATTCACATACACCTTTACCTTTAACCCAGATAAATACAGACTTATTTTGATTAATTTTTCTTTTGCTACGAGTATACAAAACAAGTGGAGAGGTTGAGTCATAAGCTGATTTACCAAAATCTTTACTACCAATTTCAAACATATGATAGGTGCGATAAGCAATTACATCTCTATCATTAAACCTTTCAAGACCAGGTACACTAGGAACTCCGCTACCACCTCTTACTATGGCAATGGTGAACCATCCATTTCCATGTGAGAAAGTGTCGTTTATATCCAAGCTAAAATTAAGAGAACATCCAAGAAATACACAGGGTCCATCGACGAGCGCGTGGGCTGCAACACACTTCACTGGAATGCGATTTTTCTTGTCTCCTGATGTTGTTGTAAGTTCAATGTTATCTATGGTTTTATAGACTGTTGTGCGGGTACGACGATATCTCCTGTAGGGCATTGATTTTGTTCCATTTTGAAGCTGTTGCTGTGTTTGTCTCAGGTGTTGTTCCATTGTGTCTAACTTTTGAAGTTTTTGTCCCATTTGGTGCATTAATTGTAATAACAATGCACTGGTGTTCCTCAGTGCTATTCGGCAGTGCATTTGAACCGACAATATTCGCATTTTGAAAAGCAGAAAACGTGTCTTGACTTACTTGAGAAAACGGTGAGGACGCAAAACCTGAATCTACAGTATTTGCAAAATTGTGTCCTGTCATTTCGATTACCTGAAGCGAGCTGTTGCCGGGCCGATCGATCGATAATGCTTCCCTGTTCACCATTATTTGCCGCCCGCTCCATTTCCCTATGCACAATTACCAAATTACAATGTTGAACATTAGTTAATTCATTACACGGTGGCGCTAACGCACTACTCTCGTCTTCACTGTCATTCGTCAGTTTACTTTGGAGCCTAGTTTTACGTTTTCCACACGCCATAACTGTCACAATATTTCATAAGATACAGAAAAGCACAATTTGAAGAGTAAAACAAGAAAACACATTAAAATAGCACTGAAAATAATATCTCGTTAATTGCAAGCACAGCTGTGAAATACTTGGTGCAAATCTACATGCATGCCACATCTGTTTTACTGTACAACAATGAAAAACTACATCTACAAAGAAGATTCTCTCTACAATAAACAATAGCTACACCAATTACACAAACTACAAGAAAAAATCAGAAGATTCCAGTGTGGTATCCTCGGCTAAGGGTCCACATAAGAAACCTCGCCTTAGAAAAATTAATGAATTACTGTGCTGATAAACCTCTTACGTTATTTGATTTTCAAATAGCTGAGCAAAACTGAACGTGCTCAGACATTTCTCTCTGTACTTATTCTGATCAACACTTAACTGGCACCCAATATTTTTAGCGCAACGCAATCTGACTTTCAATAATCCTTACAAAAGAATGGCCCTGACTAACAATAACGTATACCTTTCATGAATCACTTACCTCACAGACAGGAGCGCCTGCGATGGTGTACTCAACGACGAACCTGGGTGCACGAATGGCAAAACGTCATTTTTTTCGGATGAATCCAGTATCTGTTTACAGCATCATGATGGTCGCATCCGTGTTTGGCAACACCGCGGTGAACGCACATTGCAAGCGTGTATTCGTCATCGCCGTACTGGCGTATCACCCGGCGGGATGTTATGGGGTGCCATTGGTTACACGTCTCGGTCACCTCTTGTTCGCATTGACGGCACTTTCAACAGTGGACGTTACATTTCAGGTGTGTTACGACCCGTGGCTCTACCCTTCATTCGATCCCTGCGAAACCCTACATATCAGCAGGATAATGCACGACCGCATGTTGCAGGTCCTGTACGTGCCTTTCTGGGTACAGAAAATGTTCGACTGCTGCCCAAGCCAGCACATTCTCCAGATCTCTCACCAATTGAAAACGTCTGGTCAATGGTGGCCGAGCAACTGGCTCGTCACAGTACGCCAGTCACTACTCTTGATGAACTGTGGTATCATGTTGAAGCTGCATGGGCAGCTGTACCTGTACACACCATCCAAGCTCTGTTTGACTCAATGCCCAGGCGTAGCGGGGCCCTTATTACGGCCAGAGGTGGTTGTTCTGGGTACTGATTTTTGAGGATCTGTGCACGCAAATTGCGTGAAAATGTAATCACATGTCAGTGCTAGTATAATATATTTGTCCAATGAATACCCGTTTATCATCTGCATTTCTTCTTGGTGTAGCAATTTTAATGGCCAGTAGTGTATACGGGCCATCCTTTGCCGAAAGAAACAAACACAGCGGACTTTGGACAGCAGTGGGGAGACGTGCGTGCGAGGGCATGTAGGCCAGGTGGTCGGTGAGCGAGGTGAGGGGCTCCGCTACGATCCACCCCGATGCGCCGCCGACGCGCTCCGCCGACGCCGCTTAGATAAGCGGAGCGAGGGTTCACCGCAGGTCGCGGCCCCCACACCCGCCTGCCTGCTCAGTGTGAAACCACCTAAGCAAACCACTCGACAGCTACAGAGTGTCGCTTGGTTTGAAATTTAACATGATTTCAAAGGGGTGATCATACTAATGACAGGTATTGTTAACTTCCTCCGATTTGGAAACCACTCACTATCATATCATCTAAGCTTTCCAGAGCCTGGCTGTGTCTGGTCGCAAAATAAGCCTCTCTCCGTCGTTTCCCTTCCTCTCCCCAGTTTCAGTCTTCATGTAACGCCGGAAATGCATATCCTCCTATTTCCATCTATCGTACTATAATTTTTTTTTCCTTTTTTACCTGAAGATATGACATTTCTGTGTCTTTATATATTGTAATTGTTCTATTTATGTCGATGTATAATTCGTTTGTTTTGTAAATATTATTTGTATTTTTACGCTGGGTCTGGCCTAGGGAAAACTATGCTATCGAACGATTACATCGATGGGTCGCGTGGAGAACCAAAGTGTTTAGGATCTTTGGTAGTGTGAACTCTGCCGCATGGAGCGCGGGCAGAGCAGAGTCTGGCTGGAGTAGGGCGGTGGAGCAGGTGTGTTGTGTGACGCTCCCGCGAGTTGCCGCGCTTTCGGGGTTTGGCAGCATGTGATTGCGCTCGACTTGCTATGATAGTTTCTGACACGGTGTCGCGGACGGGAAGCATTAGCTGGCGCACATCAAGAGCCCGTTTCGCCTGGTGACCGTGTCGAGACGAAGGCGCGCCAACATCCAGCTTCTGCAACAGCGACGGCCGACAATGAGTGACTGTCGCCACCTCCCCGATCGACGATTTCAAACCTTCAATCAACCAACAAGGAAGACTGGAAGCATGTAAAGTTTCAGAACTGTATGGCAGACCTCAGCTTTTCAAACTGTTCCATCACATAATTACAGCAACTTAGCATGAACCTGTGTTGCTCATTGTTCCAATTGCATTACCAAGCAGGGTCCCTTCCTTTTCCAAAATGAACCCGAGTGTCGTTGAAATTCAAACGCCAGCATTAAAGTAATATCATTGCATTCCACTGCTTTAATTTCAAAGTTCAGTTAAAGTACACATAGCTGGCTACAATATTTACATTACACAAGCACAAATTAAGACTGCGAGTTTGGTTACCATATTTTAGATTACCTGTGACTGCAGCCCAGCTTGGTACGTACTAAATTTTACTATTGTTAATTGTTCAGAATCATTTAATTCAAGTTAAAAGTTAAATCTCTTATTTCTAAATTGCGTAGATTCAAGTAGCTTTGAAATGATTGTTGAGGTAGCCCAAGACTAACATTATTTAATTGAATTTCGTAGTGCTTCAGAAACAAAGTTCACTATTAATTTCAGTCACTAAATTAACTTTCAATTTTCCGGTTTTATTAATTCTTTTGCTAAATTAAGTCAGAGTGTAGCGAAATTTATTACTTCTGACAAACATTCAGTTTTCACACCACATGTGTCAACCTTCACTTGCCACGCTTTTAGTTCTAATTACATGTGCATTAATCTTTCATTTTCAGTTATTATAGTAGTTATCCATAGGACTAACGTAACGACCGCACATTTACTTGCTTTACTAATTTTACTCTTTTCTCAAAATTAATTTCCACCAATTTAATTTGCATTTTTCCTTTCATTTAGATGTAACCCTTTCCTCCCTCTTTACCGACAAATTAACTTCGGTGACGATTGCTTTTCCCAAATTTCCATTTGGTGCACGCGGTTTAATTTTTCACTGTCATTAAGGTCGATGAGTGAGGGGGAAGTTACATTCATTTCTGTCTTCACTATGTTACAATACTATCCCCAGTGCCTTATATATTCCTTGACTCCAACGATTCATCTGTTACTCGGTCTTCCTCTAGACCTCTTGCCTCCTCCTATCATTTTATGAGTCTGTCTTTGCATCCTGTCAATTCCCATTTTTTAACATGCCAATAACGTCTTCTGTGTGGTCTGTTGCGTCGGCTTTCCTTTCACTATTTCTCTCACCGCCTCACTCTTTACTCTGCCCCATCTACATATTCCTATGCTACTCCCCTGAAATTTCATCTCGTTAGTCTGTATCCCGCTCACCACCCTTTTCTTCAACACCCACATTTTCGGCGCGAACTCGAGTACTGCTACATGATATGCTTGGTATAACATATTTTTGCTTGTGCATCCTTGCTTCATACCAGGCTTCTCACACTTTTCTTCCCCTTTCACTAATCTCGTTAGCATTCCTCTCACTGTCTACTATTACGGTCCCCACGTGCTCAAAACTTTCCACTTGTTTACTGCCTGCCCTCTAACACGTATATACACTCCTGGAAATGGAAAAAAGAACACATTGACACCGGTGTGTCAGACCCACCATACTTGCTCCGGACACTGCGAGAGGGCTGTACAAGCAATGATCACACGCACGGCACAGCGGACACACCAGGAACCGCGGTGTTGGCCGTCGAATGGCGCTAGCTGCGCAGCATTTGTGCACCGCCGCCGTCAGTGTCAGCCAGTTTGCCGTGGCATATGGAGCTCCATCGCAGTCTTTAACACTGGTAGCATGCCGCGACAGCGTGGACGTGAACCGTATGTGCAGTTGACGGACTTTGAGCGAGGGCGTATAGTGGGCATGCGGGAGGCCGGGTGGACGTACCGCCGAATTGCTCAACACGTGGGGCGTGAGGTCTCCACAGTACATCGATGTTGTCGCCAGTGGTCGGCGGATGGTGCACGTGCCCGTCGACCTGGGACCGGACCGCAGCGACGCACGGATGCACGCCAAGACCGTAGGATCCTACGCAGTGCCGTAGGGGACCGCACCGCCACTTCCCAGCAAATTAGGGACACTGTTGCTCCTGGGGTATCGGCGAGGACCATTCGCAACCGTCTCCATGAAGCTGGGCTACGGTCCCGCACACCGTTAGGCCGTCTTCCGCTCACGCCCCAACATCGTGCAGCCCGCCTCCAGTGGTGTCGCGACAGGCGTGAATGGAGGGACGTGTCGTCTTCAGCGATGAGAGTCGCTTCTGCCTTGGTGCCAATGATGGTCGTATGCGTGTTTGGCGCCGTGCAGGTGAGCGCCACAATCAGGACTGCATACGACCGAGGCACACAGGGCCAACACCCGGCATCATGGTGTGGGGAGCGATCTCCTACACTGGCCGTACACCACTGGTGATCGTCGAGGGGACACTGAATAGTGCACGGTACATCCAAACCGTCATCGAACCCATCGTTCTACCATTCCTAGACCGGCAAGGGAACTTGCTGTTCCAACAGGACAATGTACGTCCGCATGTATTCCGTGCCACCCAACGTGCTCTAGAAGGTGTAAGTCAACTACCCTGGCCAGCAAGATCTCCGGATCTGTCCCCCATTGAGCATGTTTGGGACTGGATGAAGCGTCGTCTCACGCGGTCTGCACGTCCAGCACGAACGCTGGTCCAACTGAGGCGCCAGGTGGAAATGGCATGGCAAGCCGTTCCACAGGACTACATCCAGCATCTCTACGATCGTCTCCATGGGAGAATAGCAGCCTGCATTGCTGCGAAAGGTGGATATACACTGTACTAGTGCCGACATTGTGCATGCTCTGTTGCCTGTGTCTATGTGCCTGTGGTTCTGTCAGTGTGATCATGTGATGTATCTGACCCCAGGAATGTGTCAATAAAGTTTCCCCTTCCTGGGACAATGAATTCACGGTGTTCTTATTTCCATTTCCAGGAGTGTACATTGCTGCTCTCATCGCATTCCTCCCTGTCACCATCACTTTACACTTTTATGCATTAAATTTCAATGCGTACTTCCTCCCACACATTTAGCGTTACTTGTACCTCTCCTTCTCCACTCACCACACAATATTTCAGTTGCTACGACGTCCGCTACTGGATTAATTGTTTTGAAAGGCAATAATCTGTCGGACTGGCTGCTGTTACTTGGTCCAGAAAATCAGTTTCTTTGGATTTTTCACCGTTGTACAGTTTCATCTGGGCAGTTACTTCAAAATGTACCCGCCACTACCCGCTGAAGCGAACGTATTTGAGTTAGCGTGGGTGTTGTGTGATGTCCTTAGGTTAGTTAGGTTTAAGTAGTTCTAAGTTCTAGAGGACTGATGACCATAGCTGTTAAGTCCCATAGTGCTCAGAGCCATTTGAACCATTTGAACCATTTGAGTTAGCGTCAAAAGGTTCTAACATTTACCTGGCCAGACCTTATCAAGTGTTTTTTTTATTTATTTATTTACGCGTCAAGTTGCGTAGGACCAAATTGAGGAGCAAATCTCCAAGGTCATGGAACGTGTCAGTACATGAAATTACAACATAAAAGTAATAACAGATAAAAATAAATATTCATGAACCTGAAAAAAGTCAGTCCATAAGTTTAAGTAAACGATGTCAGCAATACAATAAGAATCAGCTTAATTTTTCAAGGAACTCCTCGACAGAATAGAAGGAGTGACCCATTAGGAAACTCTTCAGTTTCGATTTGAAACCGCGTGGATTACTGCTAAGATTTTTGAATTCGAGTGGCAGCTTATTGAAAATGGATGCAGCAGTATACTGCACACCTTTTTGCACAAGAGTTAAGGAAGTACGATCCAAATGCAGGTTTGATTTCCGCCGAGTATTAACCGAGTGAAAGATGCTTATTCTTGGGAATAAACTAATATTGGTAACAATAAACGGCAAAAAGGAATATACATATTGAGAGGCCAATGTCAAAAGACTCAGACTCGTTAACAGAGATCGACAAGAGGTTCGTGAACTCACACCACTTTTTGCCCGAACCGCCCGTTTCTGAGCCAAAAATATCCTTGTAGAATGGGAAGAGTTACCCCAAAATATAATACTACACGACACAAGCGAATGAAAATCATCAAAATAGACTAATTTTCGTGTCGAGGTATCACTCACTTTTGATACGATTGGAATAGTAAAAATGGCAGTATTAAGTCTTTGAACAAGTCTTGTTTGTTGAATAGCTTTGATGTAAGGAGGTATAATCAATACTAACAACCATCAAATACGTATGAGTAACCGTCTGGAGTGCTCTAGAGTGGATTATGTCTGGTGTATAACGTTTTACGAATGAGAAACGTGAGCAGTGAGTGAATCAACAAAAATAGCCTAAAACTAAGTGGGGCGCTTCAGGTATAACGTGAATTTAAGCGATATCGGAAAAATTGGACGAGAGAACAAATGTGTGAACAACACTTACCAGAAAACAACACTGGTTTGAAAAATATTCGCCAAGGCACCCATAACAAACTCGTTAGTGGTAAAACTAGCACAGGCGAAAGTGACAGGGTAAAAATTTCAAGGGAAAGCAAAGATGGGTAATTTATGGCAAAAGTGACCGTTGTGTATCATATAACAAGAAAATAACGGAAGGAATTAGATTATACTTGAGGCTCAGTTTCAAACGCTGAAAAAGTTATCGCAATTCTTGTATTACAAGTCCGTGTTCTTGAAAATGT
Organism: Schistocerca nitens; assembly: GCF_023898315.1. NCBI lineage: Eukaryota > Metazoa > Arthropoda > Insecta > Orthoptera > Acrididae > Schistocerca > Schistocerca nitens. Next base: position 16,591,079 of record NC_064619.1, read on the forward strand.
TGCAATGCTACGCTAACTTTTTCAAACCGCTAAAGGTTGCGACATGTCTCACGTCGAGATCGATAGGAATTGCTTCTCTCACGCGCTTGACTGCAAGATTTTGACCTTGTTGTTGTTATTGTTGTTGTTGTTGTGGTCTTCAGTCCTGAGACTGGTTTGATGCAGCTCTCCATGATACTCTATCCTGTGCAAGCATCTTCATCTCCCAGTACCTACTGCAACAGACATCCTTCTGAATCTGGTTAATGTATTCATCTCTTGGTCTCCCTCTACGATTTTTACCCCCCCCCCCCCCCCAGCTGCCCTCCAATGCTAAATTTGTGATCCCTTGATGCCTCAGAACATGCCCTACCAACCGGTCCATTCTTCTTGTGAAGTTGTGCCACAAACTCCTCTTCTCCCCTATTCTATTCAATACCTCCTCATTAGTTACGTGATCTACCCATCTAATCTTCAGCATTCTTCTGTAGCACCACATTTCGAAAGCTTCTATTCTCCTCTTGTCCAAACTATTTATCGTCCATGTTTCACTTCCATACATGGCTACCCTCCATACAAATACTTTCAGAAACGACTTCCTGACACTTAAATTTATACTCGATGGTAACAAATTCCTCTTCTTCAGAAACGCATTCCTTGCCATTGCCAGTCTACATATTTTAACCTCTCTACTTCGACCATCATCAGTTATTTTGCTCCCCAAATAGTAAAACTCATTTACTACATTAAGCGCCTCATTTCCTAATCTAATTCCCTCAGCATCACCCGTCTTAATTCGACTATATTCCATGATCCTCGTTTTGCTTTTGTTGATTGTTGATTTTGACCTTGTCGTGTACGAAAACTGAAAACATACATAGTGATTTCTTATCGTCCGTAACGGTACCTACAGCTAAAGTTTTTTCTGCTGGGGTAGCAAATGAGCAGTTTTCGTTCTCAGAGAAGCCGCTAATTGGGGATAGAACGACACTAATGACATCCGGAGAACACCACTGCTTTCAGAAAAAGAGACGGGAGAACTGAGGACAAGACAATATTTTGTCCTGAGACCTTGGTGCCATACATCTCATCGCGGTCCGCAGAGGGTCGGTCGGTCGTTAAGGCAGAAGCACGAGGGAGATAAAGGAGGAGTTGAAAGGAGCGGCGCAAGTATTATCGGTGGGCTGTGACCCCAGATGTGAAATTAATTGCTGTGCGGTAGCCGTTAGGCGCAAGCCACCCGAAAGAAAACGTGTACACGCCGCCGACATGTAAACACGGCAGATAAGCCGCCAGCTTATGAGATGCCAGGGACGCAGCTGGCGGGCCGACGCTGCTTTGTTTGCAGCCGCGGCAACAGATAGACCACCAAGCGTGCCGAGATACGTACAGGCGCCAAAAACTCGTGCACTGCACTCTCTCTGACAAGGGAAGCGTACACGCAACGGCTGACCGATTTTGCGCATATTTCACTCTTTTGCAGTACCTGCTATTACGTAACAATTGCTACTCTAGTACGAAAAGCTTCGGCAGCATTTTGGAAAAAGTGGGTTTCCAAGCTTTACAAGGCTGCTGTGTACCATCAGGAAACGGAAGCCGTCGAGAGGCGGCGTTAGCCCAAGTGACAACGACGCAAGCTACACTACTGGCCATTAAAATTGCTACACCACCAAGATCACGTCCTATAGACGCGAAATTTAACCGTCAGGAAGAAGATACTGTGATATGCAAATCATTAGCTTTTCAGAGCTTTCCCACTTGGTTGATGCTGGTGGCGACACCTACAACGTGCTGACATGAAGAAAGTTTCCAACCGATTTCTCATACACAAACAGCAGTTGACTGGCGTTGCCTGGTGAAACGTTGTTGTGATGCCTCGTGTAAGGAGGAGAAATGCGTACCATCACGTTTCCGACTTTGATAAAGGTCGGATTGTAGCCTATCGCGATTGCGGTTTATCGTATCGCGACATTGCTGCTCGCGTTGGTCGAGATCCAATGACTGTTAGCAGAATATGGAATCGGTTGGTTCGAGAGGGTAATACGGAACATCGTGCTGGATCCCAACGGCCTCGTATCACTAGCAATCGAGATGACAGGCATCTTATCCGCATGGCTGTAACGGATCGTGCAGCCACGTGTCGATCCCTGAGTCAACAGATGGGGACGTTTCCAAGACAACAACCCATCTGCACGAACAGTTCGACGACGTTTCAGCAGCACGGACTATCAAGTCGGAGACCATGGCTGCGGTTACCCTTGACGCTGCATCACAGACAGGAGCGCCTGCGATGGTGTACTCAACGCCGAACCCGGGTGCACGAATGGCAAAACGTCATTTTTTCGGATGAATCCAGGTTCTGTTTACAGCATCATGATGGTCGCATCCGTGTTTGGCGACATCGCGGTGAACGCACATTGCAAGCGTGTATTCGTCATCGCCATACTGCCGTATCACCCGGTGTGATGGTATGGTGTGCACATTGGTTACACGTCTCGGTCACCTCTTGCACGCATTGACGTTACTTTGAACAGTGGACGTTACATTTCAGATGTGTTACGACCCGTGGCTCTACCCTTCATTCGATCTCTGCCAAACCCTACATTTCAGCAGGATAATGCACGACCGCATGTTGCGGGTCCTGTACCGGCTTTTTTGGATACAGAAAATGTTCGAATGCTGCCCTGTCCAGCACATTCTCCAGATCTGTTACCAACTGAAAACGTCTGGTCAATGGCAGCCGAGCAACTGGCTCGTCACAATACGCCAGTCACTACTCTTGATGAACTGTGGTATCGTGTTGAAGCTGCATGGGCAGCTCTGCCTGTACACTCCATCCAAGCTCTGTTTGACTTAGTGTCCAGGCGTATCAAGGCCGTTATTACGACCAGAGGTGGTTGTTCTGGGTACTGATTTCTCAGTATCTATGCACCCAAATTGCGTGAAAATGTAATCACATGTCAGTTCTAGTATAATATATTTGTCCAATGAATACCCGTTTATCATCTGCATTTCTTCTTGGTGTAGCAAATTTTAATGGCCAGTAGTGTACGCACAAACGTATGGAAACCACGTAATAGCAGTGCTAACGTGGTCGTTTTGAACACCTAGACCACTGATAGGCACTACAGGTGTTTGTGGGATTCACTAGTGTAGTTTTCGCATCGCAGATGTTGTTTCAGAATGTCCGCCGCAGTGCGTCGTCACTGGGACGGGAGACAACAGGTGTGGCGTGTTGGCTGCCCTGCTGCAGACTCGCCAGCTACTGGAGTCCGGGCCAGGAGCCCGCGGGCAAACCGTCTCCGGCGGCTGCATTCCGCGCCTGGAACCTGCCGCAATTTCCTGCGCCCAGAGCCCGCACGCTGCTGTCGCAACGCCGGCCCAAGGAGAACCGGGACTCCCGCTTCCGGAGGCTGTATGTTTATGTACGCGTGTATGCAATGCATGTATACTGCTCGCCTCCAGCGGGCACCGGTCTCATTGCGTCCGCGGGACTATGCCTGCCCACGCCGCACAACCCAGCGTTCTCTCTCGGTCTCACGTTACGCGTCTTGATATTTAGTACTTTAATAAATGCGAAATACCGAGCGCAATTTGAATCTTGAGTTGGTGGAGTGAGACTTGCGAAGCAGACACATACGTTCTCCTCATTATCGTCTGGCTTCTGACTTCGTATTAGGTGCACGTTGAATAAAAACACTGTGCCCAGATCTTAGGTGTCCAATGCCTCCAAGCAATTATTATGGCAAAACGCGTAGGAGTTCTGCTCGTCTAAAAACAGGTTTCACAGCGCGAAGTTCAGAAGAAAGAAGAAGGGAGCACGAATCCGATAAGGGGATTATTCATGGACGCTTCAACTAACTCAAGTGAAACTGGACTCCTACTCTAGAGTATACTGCGCAAATTCTAGTCAGAGAAATTTCCGTTTGATCGTTGTGATTTGGTTTCCCCGGTTTCCTTAAGGGGGGTAGGGCGTCAAACGGGCCGACTTGGAGCAGAAGAGGCACCATAGGACATTTTAATTTCCACTGTCTATACTTTTACAAGTAATTCATAAAACTTTGTCAGCATGACCAGGAAGGATTCGGGATTCACACTCGTAGCAGCGGAAGTTGAAAAACATAATAAAATAATTATTTTTCATGTGAAATTTCATCATTTTTTCACTTACTATTGGCTGCATTTGTTGCTATACGTACACTTTTCTTCATAAGTTAGAGAGACTGTTCGATGAATTTTGCACACTATACAAACCATACTTACAGGTGTCTGAAACTCTAGAATCTATTTAATTTATGAAAAAATGAAAGAACTGTTACGTTTTAAACTTTATGTTTAGAAAAAAAACAAATTTTGTAATTAATTATCTCAGTTTTTACCACAGTTTTTAATACATTTGGAAAATTGTAGAGTTTCATACACCTGTAAGTATGGTTTGTATGCTGTGCAAAATTCATCAAGAATCTATGTTACTTGTGAAGAAAAATGTACCTAGAGCAACAAATGCAGCCAATAGCAAGCGAAAAAAAGATGAAACTTTACATATAAAAAAATTTATTTTGTTATGTTTTTGAACTTCCACTGCTATGAGTGTGAATCCCGAATCCTTCTTGGTCATGCTGACAAAGTTTTATGAATTTATTTGTAAAAGTATAGACAGTAGAAAATAAAATGTCCTGTGGTGCCTCTCCTGCTCCAAGTCGGCCAGCTTGACGTCCTACCCCCCCACCCCCTTAAATCACTTCAGAGCAATGGTGGGATTTCTTGCTATGTCCACCTGCACTACCCATGTCGTCTACCTCCGAACCCTCATTCTCTCAATTATTTCTGACCGAGCTGGTTCGCCTCTCTGATGATCGCAATGCTAGCAGACTTTAAATACTAAAACAGCCTCGTTAACAGAGACTGAAAACGTACGCCAATGCCATAATATTCGACATGGAGGAAACCAGTGCGAGCCATGTAGGTAGAACATATTTTTATCGCCAGTGTTTGACTGAGAGAGTATGGAAATGTGGTTTATAATGTTTGAGTAACACAATGTTTAGTCGCAAGCTGAATCCCAAAAAATTCCACAACGTCACATTAAGTGAAGACCTGTGACGTATAGTGATCCACAGAATGGACTGGAACGTTAAGCTCGATGATTCGCTTAGTGCTGTTGGAGAGGCTTAGATTATCTGCTGACACCGGGTTTTTCTCCTCTCCTTTCGGTTCCATGTACATTGCACTGAACTGCACAAGCCCTTAAAATTCATCCACACCATACAAGTATAAAGTTGGTGCTTCATAACTGCACAGTGGAAGACAATGGCAAACCATCTCCAATACGAAATCAGCAGGATCCCCATACCGTTGTCAGCTCTCAGTGATGAGTCTAGGACAGACTGATTCGTAGATTATCTTCCTTATTTGAATTACACGAGAGAAGCAACTCAACTTAGTATTGTGAATACCGCTTACAGCAACATCATTCGACATGGATGACACTCTGAGTCAGTTCAGACATTATGTTCTGCGTACGTCAGACGTTGTGCTACTTCGACAACCATTTCCTTTCTTGTCTTCTTAAAACTGATAGTTTTAGGTATATCTACTCAAGATAAACAGAGCCAAACGACAGATTTCTGGTGATACGATTTCGAGAGCCGTGTATCAGAATCAACGTCGCACTTAAGCTCGTTCCCTAAGCTCTCTTTGTTAAGCTCTTAAATTTGACCAGATCTCTTAATTTCTTATCGCTAATTATATAGTAAGCTGTAAAACCAGTTATCTTGCTACACCCATCAGGTAACCCGATACAACGACAATTTTGGACCACAAAACTCTGCTGCCTCTCAATATTTGTGGTTTATTTCAGCTTCTGAAATTTGGAAATTTGTGGTAAGGCGTTATGGCACCAAACTGCTGAGGTCATCGGTCCCTAAGCTTACACACTACTTAATCTAACTTAAACTAACTTACTCTAAGGACAACACACACACACCCATGCCCGAGAGAGGACTCAAACCTCCGACGGGGGGAAGCCGCGCGAACCGTGACAAGGTGCCCTAGACATCTAGGCTACCCCGGGCGGCTCAGCTTCTCATATTTGTCTGTTGTTTAGTGCACTTACGAGATATCTGATTAAGAGCCAAATCCGCAATGAATGTAATATTCATCGCTGAGTCTGGGATAGTCACTATTATCTTATTTTTAAACTGTTTTCGTTGAAGGAGTGAACTTTAATATGCTCTCTGAAATCCTTTCGATTGTCAAAGCTCCAGATAATACGCGTAACATCGTGTATAAGTTAATTTTTTTCTGTTGCACTTTTCTTCCTGATCTTGATCTGTGTCAGAAATTGTGAGGCCTGTCTTACGCGAGTTTTATGACGGTTCTTGTTTCCGTAGGAGCATCAACACATTTTTCGCCGTAACTTCTCTGAATGGTTTTGATCACTCTGCAAAACGGATGTCTACTAGTAAGATAGTTTTTACAATTTCAGAATGTTGCATTGCTATGAAGACTGTATTTTAAGAGAGACCTCACCCGCTCGAAGTGCTTATGTGACTTACTGTCATGAAGAAGAGGCATATTGCGTCGTCCCCGACATAATAGCTAGTGTAAAACAAAAACTTACTTTCCAGTGGGACGGGAAGCTATCTGTTAGTGGAAGAGGAGGAACAAAGTTATTTCTGCTCCGTGTAGCAGATACTCTGTGGTACTCGTCAAATCAAACGGTACCGCAGACCTGGAAACAATAGTCTAGTGTGTAACGCAAGTAAGTCCAGACTGGTCGTTAGCCGCAGGTACAGCCCACAATGGGCACACATCTGCATACGCAGCTCCTGTTGTTCACTCGAGCAGCGTGGTAACAGCGGTGGTGCTGGCAGGTGCTTGCTTGTGGTAACAGCCTGATACTTCAGGATATTTCCACAGTACACGCAAACTACGCAAAAATTACTCAATGAACGCAGGCTCGTATACTGGTGGCAGGCAAAATTAATTTGTACAATCTTGTTGTGTTCAAATACCGGACATTAACAACAGATTTATCTAATTAGACGCTGGACGGATGAAAACTCAACAATAAAGAACAATAAATTGCTTTTCCATGTGATGTTATCGACAAAGGGCTTATAATGGCTCTGACATTTATAAGATAGCGGTCGCTTTATGACCATCATAGGGCACCAGTCACACAATGAGAAGTTTTAGAATTCAGAACAGATACAATGGTTTAGCAGAAAATGAAGTATAGAAATTCACACAAAAAGGATCTGGCCAGCTTGTTGCTCCGGTAAAAAAAACAAATCCGGAAAAATAGCAAGAGATCGAAATAGCAGAAGAATTAGAAGTTTATTTCGAAAAGGCGGTGATTTGCGAATTCTAGAAATCTGTGGAAAGCAGAAGTTTATTTGCATGGAAGCAAATTATCAAGATTTGCTTGGCAGAATAAAGAATTTTTAGCAATTACAACAAAAGTTTGGCTATTTATTATGCGCTAATCTGTCATCACTCAATACCAGCGTCAAACGATCTTTTAGTTTTCAAAAAATCTACAAAAATGAGATTCTTGTGCATGTAACTAGTTACAGTTGTGAAATATTTGTAGAAACTCATTTTTATTTGCCGTCGGCTATATATATATATATATATATATATATATATATATATATATATATATATATATATATATATATATATATTCTTGGCCGCTTTCGCTTAATTAAATCATCAAGGCTTTCGACACCGTTCCTCACAAGCGTCTTCTAACCACACTGCGTGCCTATGGAGTATCGCCTCAGCTGTGCGATTGGATTCGTGATTTCCTGTCAGAAAGGTCACAGTTCGTAGTAATAGACGGGAAGTCATCGAGTAAAACAGGAGTGGTATCCGAAGTTCCCCAAGGAAGGCTCTATATTGTTCCTGATCTATATTAACGACGTAGGAGACAATTTGAGTAGCCGTCTTAGACTGTTTGCAGATGGCGCTTTCATTTACAGTCATGTAAACTCATCAAATGACCAAAATGAATTGCAGAATGATTTAGATAAGATATCTGTATGGAGCGAAAAGTGGCAACTGACACTGAATAAAGAAAAGTGTGAAGTTATTCACATGACTACTAAAAGAAATCCGCTAAATTCGATTACGCGATAAGTCACACAGATCGGAAGGCTGCAACTTCAACTAAATACTTAGGGATTACAATTACAAATAACCTAAATGGGAACGACCACATAGATAATGCTGCGTGTAGAGCAAACCAAAGACTGCGATTTATTGGGAGAACACTTGGAAAGTGCAACAGGTCTACTAAGAGACTGCTTACAGCACGCTTGTCCGCCCTATTCTGGAGTATCGCTGTGCGGTGTGGGATCCGCATTAGGCGGGACCGACGGAGGACATCGAAAAAATACAAAGAAGGGCACCTCGTTTTGTACTATCGCGATATAGGGCAGATAGTGCCGCAGACAAGATACGTGAATTGGAGTGGCAATCATTAAAACAAAGGCGTTTTTCGTCACGACGGGATCTTGTCATGAAATTTCAATCACCAGTTTTCTCCTCCGATTGCGAAAGCATTCTGTCGGCACCCACCTACATAGGAAGAAATGATCATCGCGATACAATAAGAGAAATCAGGACTTGCACAGAAAAATTTAAGTACTCGTTTTTCACTCATACCGTTCGAGAGTGGAACGGTAGAGAGACAGCTTGAAGGTGGTTCATTGAACCCTCTGCCAGGCACTTTATTGTGAATAGCAGAGTAGTCACGTAAATGCAGATGTAGATGAACTGGAAGAAAAAGTGTAACATCTGCTGGGTTAAAAATGCATATTTCTCATAGAAGACACTATCGTATACAACATGTGACAGTGACAAAACGCGGAGTGCAACATAAACAAGATGCTGTCAAATTGTGGTTACGTTGCGCTCCGCGTCTCTTCATTTTCACATTTGGTATACGAAGTTTTTTCTATGAGAAATAGGCATTTTTAAACCACAGATGCTACAATTTTTCTTCCTGTTGACGATGGTTTAAGTAACTGAAAGCGCCCATGAATAAATATCATATATACAGCTGATGACAAAAAAAATGAATTTGTACGGAGCTGCTGTAACCAGTACGTAGGTTCAGCTTATTTTCATGCACATGTACACAATGCCACACACAATATTTTAGGTGTTTATGGGAGGAACGTTTCTGAACACGGTTTACAGCTTTTCTGGGTTTGCAGCAAAGTTGCAGTCAACGCTGGCCATAGTAAACGTGGTAACGTTTACAGGGCTGCTAGAAACTGCCAGTAAAGGCTTCCTTTAAAATGGTTCGAATGACTTACCACGCGCCTTTGCGCGTCCATCGATAAGTTTTGCAGACCGCTGTGAATTACGATATTCAGGTCGAAGTGATAGCAGTCGGTCCCACCCTGTGTGATGAAAGTTTGCAGAAAAGGTGGATCTCTCATCACTCGAGCGAGTGGGCTGATGTACCACCTAAAGACAGTGTTCTGGTGTTCGGTAGAAATGGCAGTAGTATCTCCGGTCATCCACGGTAGTCAGGTTTTACGTGGACTTAAGTCCAATGGCGGAATAGTTCCTTCGACAAAGGAACAAAGCCCCGCTTCTAACGACCTCGATATCGGTGGGATATGAAAGTCGCTCCCTTCCTGACACCGGGCCGTACTTCACAAGGGATCGGGCCGCACGCGCTCAGGGCGTGGCCCGGAAGCGCGAGATCCCTCCAACCCCCCCCCCCCCTTCCCCTCTTCACGACCCTTCTTATCGCCATAATGCTCTCCTCCTGTACTCGCCGCATATTGCCGCGATAACGCTGCGTCGTCAATAAAGCATTTTTTCCCCCTACGCCTTCCCGCGGGACATGAATGGTTTTTTCTATCTCGTTCTCCATACTTTGTATCTACTTTTTATGTAGTCGTTTTTACCAGTTCTTTCCGCTACGAAGTGGGCGAGATAACTTGAGGCCGCCCGCTCTTCCTTTGGAGATGCGACACGTGGGCCAGTGTTAGAGGCTGTTTGTTTGCTCTGTGCTACTACGACAGGGAGCGTAGAGATTTTCAAGACTCGTGTAACTATTGCGGGTAGAGTATGACAAATCAAACGCCTACCAGCCGCCTCATTTCCAAACTGTTATTTTATTGGACTACCAAGTTCGGCGATATATTACACCATCTTCAGGCCCCTTGACTGACGTAGGAAGATTCCAGCCTCGGTTCCGGTCAAAATAGGCGCACTATTCGAAGACTCTGTGATATTCGCTATTTTTGGCTTCATTCAAACAGCAAATAGTTGACACTTTCAGCCAGAAGGCGAATACTTGTTCATAAAGAATGATTAATGTATAATAAGGCTTCGCATAGCGACGGTGGAATTTCCTAAATAATGTAATTCATCGTCTTTGGGCGGCAACATAAACAGAAGAATACGGATCGATATGCGACCCTTCACTATTTTGTTCGCTGGAGAACAAATCAAACCTCGAGAGCTAAACACTTGTACCGTTCTTCATTTGTGGCAGTCTGATCTAATTTTTACTAAATGTATAAAAACGTGTTACGTCTAAGTCTGAGTGAGGTGCAAAAAGAAGAACTGTTATAACTTACCGAGGCGACGCACGAGCGACTCAAGAGGACAACGGCTATCTATATAAAAGAGCGCTCAATGGACATGAAACGGACATAAAAATCTACCGTCATTGTAGTACTAAGCTTAAGGTACGATATATGTTTTAGTTACAATAAATATTTGTTCTGGGAATATTGAATCATTTAACAGTGCTCATTCCTATCATCTCCTCAGTATTATTTTCATTTTAATTATGCATTTTGCTAAGATTACAGACACCAAGATCAGCAGTCCAATGTGCGTGTTACAGTCCGCAGCTCGTGGTCGTTCGGTAGCGTTCTCGCTTCCCGCGCCCGGGTTCCCGGGTTCGATTCCCGGCGGGGTCAGGGATTTTCTCTTCCTCGTGATGACTGGGTGTTGTGTGATGTCCTTAGGTTAGTTAGGTTTAAGTAGTTCTAAGTTCTAGGGGACTGATGACCATAGATGTTAAGTCCCATAGTGCTCAGAGCCATTTGAACCATTTCGCGTGTTACATTGACAAAAAGAAAACTGTTTTATCGTCTTCTTGCATCAGCTTTAATATTGAATTTCCCTTTTGTGTGATGTTACAGTTGTTTTTGCGCCCTTAAGAACTTTCTGACCCCTTAGGAAACTGTTTTGTCATAACAATAACATCACAACCGGGTATGATCGTATCTACGATCATAAAGTAATTACAAAGACGATAATGCAATTTCTTAATCAATAGCACGCTAGCTGTGACTGCTTCAAGCCACACGAAACTGCAAGTAAAGACTATTCACATTTCATAATGCAATATTTTATTACAATGGTCAATCCATGATTCTTACGCCAATTGTGATTGATAAAACAGTAAGCGAAATCTCAATTTCCAACTTTTCCATTGAATAACAACATCACTTTTATTTTTTACATCACAACTCGTATATATATATATATATATATATATATATATATATATATATATATATTTTCAAGCATCATCTGCCGGCATGTGTGTTTGAAGTGATCGCTGTATCACAAATCTACAAATACCAGTCTTCGAATACTGGCCCCTGTTTTGACCGGAACCGAATTTCCAATCTTCCTACACGACGGTCAGGGAACCTGAAGATGGCGTAATATATCGCCGAAATTGGCAGCCCAATAAATAGTTCGAAAATTAGACTGCTGAAAGGTGTCTGTTTTGACATTCTGTACTGAACAGCCTAGGTCCCGCAACAATCTCTGAAAAGATGGACTTCCAGAGGATTACGGGGTACGTGCAAAAAACTACTGTAGCCCCTGTGTTGTAATCCTTCTTCATACTTCCTTACTATTTTTATTTCGCTTTTTTGTGCTCAGGATTTTCACTCGACTGTGGACAATAGAAGAAGCAAACAGACGACCGAGCTCCGAGGAAAAACTTAAGAATCATCCTGTGCATAGGTAGCTCTGACTGCCGTTTCTTGTTCGTCAAGTACGAGGGTCACTCCAAAAGAAATGCACACTATTTTTTTAAAATCCACCTTTTATTCTACATGTTTGAAAGTTTTACAGTGTGTAGATACATTCTTTAGGAACAATATTTTCATTTCTCCACATAATTTCCATCCCTCTCAACTGCCTAACGCCATCTTGGAACCAGCGCCTGTATACCCGCACGGTAAAATTTTGGACCAACCTGTTGGAGCCACTGTTTGGCAGCGTGCACAAGGGAGTCATCATCTTCAAACTTGTTCAACGAAGAGAGTCTTTCAGTTTCCCAAAGAGATGATAGTCACATGGAGCCAGGTCACGACTGTAACCTGTTTGCCCACCGACTAACTGTACTACGATCGACAGCAGCATCTCCATACACCTTTTTCAACCTCTTGTGGATGTTTCCCACAGTCTCGTTTCCACAGCACATGAATTCTATGACAGCACGTTGCTTCTGAAGAGCGTCAAGTGTAGCAGCCACCTTGAAGACATGCTGTGACGGCGCCACTCACGGAACAGGTTGAACTAAGTTTGAAAATAAGCGGGAAGAATGTATCTACACACTGTAAAACTTTCACACATGCAGAATGAAAACTGTATTTTTACAAAAAATAGTGTGCATTTCTTTTGGAGTGGCCCTCGTATGTTCTTACACGGTTCAAACGTAATGGAAATCTACGGTTTTCACAGGCAGTCAGTGGTGGTGCAATGGTTACGTCACCGGAATCTTATTCGAAAAGAATAGAGCAAATTACAAATCACTACAGGGGACATGGCCTAGTTTCTTCAATAAATGTTCTCCTTATACAGAGAGATGGAGAACATCGAAAGAAGTGGGAGGTATTTTGTTATGGATTCCTTTAGAACCTGAGAGGACGTCACAGGGCTTGATAGTCTAGTTCCAGTGGCAGATGCTACAGAGAGGTGTCGTGCTGAAATTCAGAGAGCGTTCGTGACCATAACAGTCAAACAGCATTCAACTTAACCGCCGCATGTGTCTGGCGGAAAGTCCCTACAGTTGAAATCGTAGTAATGCGAGCTCATGCGGAGGCTCGCAGACTGTCGTTCTTCCGACGAACTATTCACAAATGAAGCAGGAAATGGGGGAAATGACAGACGGAGTACCCTGACTTACAGAGCAGATGTGTAGATGAAGGAGGCCACAGTTGATTCCTTTCCTCATTCCTACCTGTGCTAGTGCTCCGCTTCCAGCAATATTAACGCCAACATGGCATTTAACTAAAAAACTTCTTTTTTTCTCTAACATAGCACCGTCGCATTGTCTATTGGAAGTCGTAGCAAATGCTTCGTACCTACCTAGCTCACTTATGCTAAAGTTCCTTTCGTCTATGTAACCGATAAGGCAGATGAAAATTTACTGGCCTTACACTGAGATTTCATATAACGAGACAACAGTGACAATCATTGATGAAATAACCTATGACGTTACGCCATAACGTATGTGAACAATAGTCACATTCAGAATCACTGAGAAAAAGACAGCACGCGACTGGAATAAAAGCCCGACGGTCTGGACAGGCATCGATCTCGGCTCATACTCCTGTAGCTACCCATCACCCAACTCCTGCGGGGGAGTCTTTTTTAGACCATAACCACGTGACCCTCATAAATAAACATGATACTTTGTTAAATCTGAATGATTCTTATAATCTTACAATACTTTAGATACCATGGTTCAGTCTTACAAGTAACTATTTGCTCTGGTCATAACACTGCGTTACCTGAACGATTTACACGTAAATAACCATTATAAAAAAAGTTGCATTTGGTACAGAGCACAGTGGCGAGACAGAGGCAGTATAGCTTTAAGCCGGATCAGAAATTGTTCCCTTTGGAAAAATTTTGCGGTCAATATTTCTGAAACAAATTGTGGCCGATGTACGTTTCCGTATCTCCAGCTAATTTTCTCTTTTGCGCCCTAAGCGAGAAACACTGTGTGTGTTACCATAAAACTGTCATAAACAATGAAGGAGGCCGTTGGCTCTGCACGGTCCCTAAATTTCCCCGAGGTCTGACATGGTGCGCACATATAGCATACTGAAGGATTAGCGCGTGTCTGCTCCTTTTGTTTGTCAGTATTTGCCAGAACACGCCCTAAAGTGTTTGTATAACCGGTGCAGATCGTTAAGTCCAGAGATACACAACAGCTAAACGTGTCATACAGATATGTGCAAGCACAAGGTAGAGATATCCGTCCCGCATACTACATAACTGCTTCTCTACCTGCAGCAATTTGTCATTATGCCACGCCTAAAAAGTTAGTGGTAGGATTTCTGTGTGGGATGAGGGTCTGGTTGCACCATGTCGTAACCAGTGATAATTTTCCTTCGCGTAGGTCTTCACAGTGGCTGTTAGTATTACAGAGGTAGCGGGTTAGTCATCTGTGCTCTGCTTACGTTTCTTACGAGCAAGTAGTTTGTCACTGCGGACTGTATTAGATTTCACCAGTACATGCTGTACAATTTTTTGTGGCACGCGGATTTGAAATGAAAATGGGACAAAAATTACAGCCCTGTATTTAATGGCGAACCTGTTTTGAGAGCTGGAAACTATTATCGCTTAGGAGACTACTGCTTTGATTCTAATATAACTTACGCTGAAAAGGAGACACACGCATTCTTCCATTCCTTCCATTACGTTCCGTCCTACGCCGTCGCACGTGTGACTCCAATTTCTAAGTTGCTTGAATTAAATTTTACTTCTGAATGTTGTGCTCTTTAAGTTCAAAATTGTCCATAGCCGCGTCTTATTACACAAATGTCATTTGTTGACCGTCTTACTCCGTTGTGAGAATCATACCTGGAGAAGGTTTCTTTTGCGTGTCTGAGGTGCAAGTTATCATTAACCAGTTTGTGTTCTGGGACACAGAGTTTCTTGTAGGAATGAAAACTTTTCTCAGCTCCGGCTTGTAAACAAAGTTTTGCTTGCGCGGCTTGCAAAAAAGTATTCTTGCTATACGCTTCCATAGATAGCAAATGTTTATAACAATCGCCCAGTTCAGATGCATATAATCAGAATCATCTTCACACGAGCGTTAGCCGACTAACGGTTCTCTGATCGCTAATGTCTATTTTGAACGATGGAATACAGTTTGAAGGCAGTTCATCCATGATATTGTGTTGGAATGTCGTGTCACGTGAAGTAAAACTTTACTAGTTTATTAACACAGTTTTTCCGATGGTCGAGTAACCTGATGAAGCTACATACAAGTCTGCTTTTTTAAAAAAAAAAAAAAAAAAAAAAAAAACATAGTAATCTGGGACACTGTAGCGACGCAGTTTTTCCACTGTATCCTTTCTTCCAAAAATGGTAGTCAAGTATGTAGGAGATATTCCATAACGTTTGCAAAGTAGGAGAAAAAAGACGGCAGAACTGAATCTATAAGGAAGGGCTGTGACTCACGGTATATTAGACGTACGGTTACTCGAATCCCAATCTGGCACACAGTTTCAATCTGCCAAAGTGTTTCAGTAGTCTCTGTTGTACCAAAAGTTAACGAGGCACAGAACTGCCATACTGACGATCCATTATTATTATTATTCTTGTTGCCACAGTCGGTTGACCGACATGAATGCAAAGAACCCATAGCAGTCTCACTCAAATGTGAAGCCACAAGGAGAACTCAAGCCAGATGGCCAGTTACTTCCTCCCGTTGCTACTGGCGCATGACGAAAGAAAAAAAAATCATGTCAGTCACTTACGTGATATTGTAATCAGAAGGCATGAAGCTACAGTATTCGGGAGTTCAAAATGACGTTAACACTCTCTCTAGTCTAAGTAGAACCTGTACGGAACATCCTACGCCTATACTTCAGCAGAGATCGTTGAATTGTATATACTTCTTGAAAGAGATCATAGTCGCCGTTGACTGTATAAAATATTTATTGTTACTAATACAATTTCGGCCTTATGGCCATTTTCAAGTAAACTGCAATCATGTCGTCGTCAGAATGCAGCCTTTTGTCTGTGAGAGTCCCCCAAGATGCGACGAGTACGACACTTATTACATCGTAATATGTTGTTAAATATGTACTGAACTTGTATGTGTGATAGATTATTGGAACGATGGTAACATCGACAGTTCAGTATATATTTAACAACATAGTACGAGCCGGCCGAAGTGGTCGTGCGGTTCTAGGCACTGCAGACTGTAACCGCGAGACCGCTACGGTTGCAGGTTCGAATCCTGCCTCGGGCATGGATGTGTGTGATGTCCTTAGGTTAGTTAGGTTTAAGTAGTTCTAAGTTCTAGGGGACTAATGACCTCAGAAGTTGAGTCCCATAGTGCTCAGAGCCATTTGAACCATTTGAACATATTACGATGTAATAAGTGTCGTATTCATCGGATGTTGTGGCACTCTCACAGTCAAAAGGCTGCATTTTGACGACGACATGTAGTCACGTCAGATAGTTTTATATTCTGACAGAATGTAACTTATTCAGATAGTTTTATATTCTGACAGAATGTAACTTTGCAGTTTACTTGAAAATGCCCATAAGGCCGAAATTTTTTAGTAACAATAAATATTTTATACAGTCAACGGCGACTATGATGTCTTTCAAGAAATATTATATGACTGTGAATCCCAACCGCGAGAAGTTAATCAATTGTAAATACGTGAGGAGCTAGTTTAGAATACCACGGATTGAGCAGGATCTCACCGGTGGTGGCTGCACAAGTTTACAGGAGGAAAGCGCAATCTCCTGGACACTATCACGAACTGCTGCACATTTATGACTGTCCTTTATTCAGCAGGAGGAAATATGCGATTATAAAACATTTGTCAGAGCTGCCAACGTTAATTTATTGACTGTCCCAACTTCTTACGGCAGTACATTCTTATAGTGTTGAGTAAGGGACACGGAGTGTGATGGTATGCTAGCGGACCTTTTTCTAAACTCGTCTGTATTGGAAAACGTGCCCGTTATCGGAAAATGTTTAGACGTTTCTCTCTCCAGAGCCACTCAGCAAAGCTATGCTTGCGATGAGGCGAGATACACCTGGCGGCAGCCGTGGCTACTCGCTGGCAGCTAAACTGCTAGTATTACAGCCGCGGCTGCAGCTGCAATACGCAGCAGTGGCGCCGGCTTAATGGCCGAGTCGGTAATTGGCGTTCCTGTGTCTCAGACTTCAAATTAGGGGCTCTGTGCGTGTCGTTACCATAAACAGGCACCGAATAGCGCCCACTTAAAGAGGGAACATGGGACGAGACCTTTGCTCGTAAGTGAAAGAGGTACGGCCTCCAATTAATTTTCAGGTTCACTTTCTTCCGGTTCGTTGCGCATGACTAAGCAGTCACCACCTGTTCACCGTCTGCATGTGGCGGAATAGTTCTGTTCCTCTTGGAGGGGTGACATGTAAGCTTAAACGTGACCTTTGGGAAGACGTTCAAAGAATAAGGAGCCATTTATGTACTATACGTTCAGAAATATGACCATGCACCAATGGACACTTCAAGTTTATACCTTCACTAGTGCTATACGTAGCATTAGGACATTTAAAAAAATTATACTAGATGTCGTGGGTGAACTTAGCCATTTGATCGTGACCAACAGCCCACATGAAAATTTCTCCCTAGAACTTTCGCAAAGTCATGGATTTGTATTTGTGTTCTACAAAGAGGTTTTTAATTTTAGAGAATCATGTCGGGAAGTTTGAGGAAAGACGTCCTTCCACCAACCTGTGTTTTAAAATGGTACTATTCCAGCGCCACGCGGGGTAGCCGCGTGGTCCGAGGCGCCTTGCCACGGTTTGCGCGCCTCCCCCTGTCGTAGGTTCGAGTCCTCCCTCGGGCACGGGTGAGTGTTTTTTGTCCTTAGGGTAAGTTAGTTTAAGTTAGGTTAAGTAGTGTGCAAGCCTAGGGACCGATGACCTCAGCAGTTTGGTCCCATAGGAACTTACCACACACACTTCTCCAGCACTGCTAATTTCTTACATGGCCCATTTTCAAGTGTTTCGATAAGATATGCGGATACGTCGCCCTCGTCTCGTCATACAAAAATGACGTACCATTTATCATAATCACGAACAGCTGCCTGTAGGTGTGTTTTGTAGCTACGCATCACGAGATATGCACTTTGATGACCGCGCTATGCATACTCAAAAGAAACAAATTGATTTTTAATTTTTAAATACTATTTTTGTAAAATATACTGCTGGAATCGGAAGAGAAGAAATAACCAAGAGTCCTAGAGCAAATAACAAAGAAAACAACGCGAAAGCATTACATTTTCTGAGTGCAATAGCTACGGACATTTTGCAAGAAGATGGCGGTCATGAAAGAGGCTAAATTGTATTTAAATTTCTTTCTTTCTTTCCTTTACTTTAAAATCGTTTCTGTTGACGTTGTATCTAGCGAAAAAGTAATATAAAAAGAAAATTTCTGTAAATGATAATGTCCTCACAGCAACTTTCAAATTTTTGTTTTTGTTTTGTTACCTCCAGAAGCATCCACATCTGCATGATTACTCTGCAATTCAGAATTAAGTCCTTTGTAGAGGGTACATCGAACTACCTTCAGGCTATTTCTCTACCGCTCCATTCCCGAACAACGCGTGAGAAAAACAAACACTCAAAATCTTTCCGTGCGAACTCGGATTTCTTTTATTTTATTATGATGATCATGCCTCCCAATGTAGCAGGGAACCAAAAAAATATTTTCACATTCTGAGGATAAAGTTGGTGATCGGAATTTCATGAGAAGATCCTGCTGCAACGAGAAACCCTCTGTTTTAATGATTGCCAACCAAATTCTAGTATCATATCCGTGGTACTCTGTCCCCTATTTCACAATAATATAAACCGAGCTCCCCTTCTTTGAACCTTTTTCATGTCGTCCATCAATCCAGTCTGATGAGGATCCCATACTGCACAGCAATACTCCAGAAGAGGGCTGACAAGCGTAATGCAAACAGTCTCTTTAGTGGACCTGTTGCTTTTTCTAAGTGTTCTACCAATAAAGCGTAGTCTTTGGTTTGCTTTCCTCACAACATTATCTATGTGATAGCGCCAATTTAAGATACTCCTAATTGTAGTCTCGAAGTTCAAAAATGTTCAAATGTGTGTGAATTCCTAAGGGACCAAACTGCTGTGGTTCGTTAATTACAGTCAGTTGCCACGTTTCGCAGCATACAGATACCTTATCTAAATCGATCTGTATTTCGTTTTGAGCGTCTGCTGACTTTATAAGACGATAAACCACAGCATAATGTGCAAAAAATCTAAGAGGGATTGTCATCGAAATAGTTTATTACAGCTAGAACGGTAGAGGGCCTGTAGCACGTCGTTGGGGAACAGTAGGTTTTGCTTACACTGTTTTACCCGATGACTTCCCACAACTAAACCGATAGTCCGTAAACAAGCATTTTGATTAGAAGTCGAATGTGAGGAACGGTATCAAAAACCTTCTGGAAATCTAAAAATTTGGAATCAATTTGACATCCCTGTTGGGATCTAGTGGATGTTTTTTCTTTTATTTATTTATTTCACTTTTTCAATAATATAGTCAATATGTATTATCTTCCTTCACTTTTTCAATAATATAGCCAATATCTATTATCTTCCATATTGAATATGATACACGCATTTAGGCAGCATACGATACGCAAGAAAATGCTTTTGAAAGGCGCTACGCTGCCAGTAAGCTACGATGCCACGTTAAACGAGATGTCAGCCAGTCTGAATCCGAAAGTGGAGTTTTGTGCAGACTCCCTGCTAGTGTTACGTCACTGCGGTCTACAAAAATTTGTGGAAGTGATTATTACTTTCTAACGGCGAGTGGGTGCCCGCAGCTAGCAATAAGCTTTACCGTGGGATCGGCGTGTCGCGACGTTGCGGTACAGCGGACGTGCCCGTAGCGGAGTTCCAGATTCGGAGCCCCTTGGGCGTCTGGCAGCTCCCGCAGGCACTGTGCGATGTTACGACATGGGCTGCGGCGGATACTGCGTCAGCGAAGGTAACGATTTTCCGCCCTGAAAGCGTAATCCGCAAACACGGTGGGAATCGACCGCCGCGGACATTCTACTAGTTACTTTACAACGTTTTCCGTAGTTCAATTAGCTGCCAAGAATGCCGTAAAATGTATGCCAATGGTGAAAGTAGAAGGACATTACAGATTTAGTATGTAGAGATTCGCTCCGTGGCGTTCGAGTGGAAGAATATTGGTTCATCCTGTATGTTAAGAACAGGTAAATCGGTGGTTAAGGTTCAGGATAAAAATTAAAAACGTCCGGAGTTAAATACTCATTCGGTCACAGGATTTTTTTCTGTTGCTTATAATTTATTTTACTTCTGGCAATGACTTGCTAATGTGAAAAAATGTCGTTTTGCACTGTGATTCGAAGTTCAGTTGAACTGTATTTCCTGGCTGGTAATTAAGTTCGGAGGAAGTTAAAGGCATACTACTCCCAATAGAGCCGTTCTTGGTAAAACAATGTGATGTTCAAAACCAAACTCATTCTTAATTACTATACGTCAGGCGAGGTGGTCGCGGAGACTTCAACGCACCCGCAGAAGACGAACATATAATTTTCATTCCCGAGGAGAAGCGAGTGAGAAATTACTGCAGTGGAGAACATGTAATTGCCTGGTCCGACTATAAACTGGCGCTCGGCGGATAATAATATAATAATACAACAGGCGAAATTACGATTTGTCTCGCGTTGTATATTAAATGAGGCAGATAACGAAGATTTATACTACTGTTTAGTCTTAAATATTGTTATGATAACATACAACTCACAGAATACTTTGCTGAATGGCTATAATGCATTTCATTAGTGATACGTGTCCGTAAGGAACAAGTAGCGACGTGTGTAGCCAGAGAAAAAAATTTTCTGCTATATATAAAAGACGATATGGAGGGGCCTCAGTAGGTGTTCGTCAGGAAACCAGTAATTTGAAGAAGTAATTTAATAACGGAATATCTGTACGTTAGCGTAATAGTAGCTGAGGTAAAAATGTTTCCTCGCGTCATAGTATCCACCAACAGTCTGTTATCGCACTGTCTCCTTTGATATTGATTTTATCGCCTACTGTTATTTCTAACATTTCCATGTGCGGTTTCAGCAGTAATTTGTAGCAACGTGATCTGCACTGGGAAGCAATTGTTGGATTACTGTTCGTGGAAAAAAAACCTGAAACAGTGATTCTGTTGTTTTCTACAATTTCCCTGTTTCCTTCTGACATGCAAAGTGGAACAGAATAACACGAGTTTCAAGTAATTCTCCTTCTTGGTGTACTTCGCAGAAGTTACTTGCTAATGAACTTACATTTATTCCAAGAAAGGAAAATCTCTGTACTGTTAATGTGTTAAGAGAATATTCCGGTCTCTCACTAAGAAACGTGTCATTAGAACCATCAACCTTTTGATATGAACTCGCTGTAAAATTCGTCAATATTAAATGGTGCGGCTCTCAGATAGGCGGCAAAGCACGTTATTCCCAAGGCGAACTTCAGGATTTTTGGGAATAGTTTTTATAAAAATAACAAATGCATAAAAATACTGATCATATTTGCTCGTGTTTGCACGAAGTGCATGATTATCAGCCCTTTTGACTGGTACAAAATCCAAGAGCTTCCACTCGATACCAGAGAATTTGGTTCCTTGTTATGGGTCATCTTCTTGTAAATTTCCTTTGGTATTTTCAGAAAATAACATAACCTAAAATTTAAGTACCCAAACCGAAAAATCAAAGTAATTACAATAGCGCCGGCCGTAGTGGCCGAGCGGTTCTAGGCGCTTTAGTCTGGAACCGCGCGACCGATACGGTCGCAGGTTCGAATCCTGCCTCGGGCATGGATGTGCGTGATGTCCTTAGGTTAGTCAGGTTTAAGTAGTTCTAAGTTCTAGGGGACTGATGACCTCAGAAGTTAAGTCCCATAATACTCAGAGCCATTTGAACCATTTGAACAATAGCTATGAGTAAGTGTTTGTATCACGTGCCTCCACAGCCGAGGCAGTTAACGTACGTCTGCGCAGTGGCACTCGACTCGGAAGTAACGCGGTTCGAATCCTGCTATCCACTGACTGTACTTGGCCGGCAGGGGGAGGATAATGTTCCTGATCACTAGTCTTTGCGCCAGGGTCCTGGATTAAATTCCAGACTTCTCCGCAGTGTCTCATGAAGTGAAGGCATGTGACATCGTTTGTGGTGACCCGTCCATCGTGTGGAGACCTTAAGCTCGGCGACCCCCTTGGTGCTATTCGAGAAGAGTAGGTTGTCGGCATCGGCTTTCAACCTCTCCTTTCTCTCGTCTTCATCATACAACAAAAACATAACACTACACCATACACACAACCATTACACTCACCTACACTCCACAAATACACATGCGACACAACTCTCATATAGGAAAGGGACCACTGTGCGCTGAAGAAGAACACGCTTTCCGATCGGCAGCTGATCCCTCTTCGTGGGATATCCCGCCGTGCGACACATACATTTCTTTTTATTATTATGTATACAGGCAGTCGACTGTTACAAATGTGCTGCGGACTTATTTCCGACATAACAGAATACTGATGTTGCTGCGTTGTTTAATAGACGATAGACTCTTAATTTACAGTATTTACCTCGTCACATTCTCTTGAAAACTCTCCCGAACATTTTTCATTGGAACCGTTTTACATTAGGGTCAAGCCATGTGACGAAAAAAAAAAAACTGAGATCCTTTCTGACAAGGGAACATCCCCATCGCACCCCCCTCAGATTTAGTTATAAGTTGGCACAGTGGATAGGCCTTGAAAAACTGAACACAGATCGATCGAGAAAACAGGAAGAAGTTGTGTGGAACTATGAAAAAATAAGCAAAATATACAAACTGGGTCGTCCATGTGTAATATAGGCAATATTAAGGGCAATGTGAGGCGAGGAGCGCCGTGGTCCCGTGGTTAGTGTGAACAGCTGCAGAACGAGAGGTCTTCAGTTCAAATCTTCCCTCGACCGAAAATTTTAACTTTTTATTTTCAGTTTATGTCAAAAACTCTTATGCTTTCATCACTTTTTTTGGAGTGATTATTACATCCACAAAAAACCTAAATCGGGCGAGGTAGAAGAATCTTTTCACCCATTCGCCAAGTGTACTAGTTAGGTGGGTCGACAACATATTCCTGTCATGTGACGCACATGCTGTCACCAGTGTCGTATACAAAATATCAGACGTGTTTTCCTGTGGAGGAATCGGTTGACCTATGACCTTGCGACCAAATGTTTTCGGTTCCCATTGGAGAGGCACGTCCTTTCGTCTACTAATCGCACGGTTTTGCGGTGCGGTCGCAAAACACAGACACTAAACTTATTACAGTGAACAGAGACGTCAATGAACGAACGTACTGATCATAACTTTGCGAAAATAAAGAAAGCAAAATTTTCAGTCGAGGGCAGATTTGAATCAAGGACCTCTCGTTCCGCAGCTGTTCACGCTAACCACGGGACCACGGCGCTCCTCGCCTCACATTGCCCTTAATATTGCCTATCTTACGCATGGACGACCCAGTTTGTATATTTTGCTTATTTTTTCATAGTTCCACACAACTTCTTCCTGTTTTCTCGATTGATCTGTGTTCAGTTTCTCAAGGCCTATCCACTGTGCCAACTTATAACTAAATCTGAGGGGGGTGCGATGGGGATGTTCCCTTGTGAGAACGTCTGAAGTTTTAGTTTGTCGTTATGCTTTTCTCAATTTTCTGACGTCCTTCTCTGTACACTGCTTTGTCTGCGATTACAGCAAATCATTCGCTTACATTCTACAGTTTCATAGCCATCAGCGGCCGTTGTATACAGTACGTCAAGTGCCGGTTGTGCTCCAGGCCAATACGCAACCACGCTCACCTTTCGTAATGTTGGAAGCATACGCGCAACACAAAGTCGAAGCTTTGTCCGTGTTCCGTAACGAAGTAGGTCATCTGAAAATCTATGAAAGGTAGATGTGCCATCTGACACATGCCGCAATACAGTTATTGATCACTTAGTGAAAAGAAAAAAAACAAAAAGGCTCGCTTGTACAAATGTAAAGTGGACGAATCGTGCTGTAACAATTGTTCCAAGATATCAGTATGCCTGAGCTGCCTGGAAATCTCTTTATACAATGAGTGGGCGGATACGAAGACAATTTGGTCAGATTTTGTGTATTACAGGATATGGATCCCTATGAATGGGGAAAATGTCAGTGTCACATTTTAAACTGCCTTCAAAATCTTGTGCAGTGCAGCTTGATGGACCTACACTAGTGAGGGATAATGCAGAATATTACAGGGTGATTCAAAAAGAATACCACAACTTTAAAAATGTGTATTTAATGAAAGAAACATAATATAACCTTCTGTTATACATCATTACAAAGAGTATTTAAAAAGGTTTTTTTTCACTCAAAAACAAGTTCAGAGATGTTCAATATGGTCCCCTCCAGAGACACGAACAATATCAACCCGATACTCCAACTCGTTCCACACTCTCTGTAGCATATCAGGCGTAACAGTTTGGATAGCTGCTGTTATTTCTCGTTTCAAATCATCAATGGTGGCTGGGAGAGGTGACTGAAACACCATATCCTTAACATACCCCCATAAGAAAAAATCGCAGGGGGTAAGATCAGGGCTTCTTGGAGGCCAGTGATGAAGTGCTCTGTCACGGGCTGCCTGGCGGCCGATCCATCGCCTCGGGTAGTTGACGTTCAGGTTTCATAACCAACCTTTTTCGTAGGACTCTCCATACAGTTGATTGTGGAATTTGCAGCTCTCTGCGAGTCGATTTTCCTGGGCTGCGAACAAATGCTTGCTGGATGCGTGCTACATTTTCATCACTCGTTCTCGGCCGTCCAGAACTTTTCCCTTTGCATAAACACCCATTCTCTGTAAACTGTTTATACCAACGTTTAATACACCACCTATCAGGAGGTTTAACACCATACTTCGTTCGAAATGCACGCTGAACAACTTCTGCCGTACTCAATAACACAAAAAGCTTTCTGTTGAGCGGTCGCCATCTTATAATCAACTGACGCTGACGCCTAGTCAACAGCGCCTCAAGCGAACAAATGTACAACTAAATGAAACTTTATAGCTCCCTTAATTCGCCGACAGATAGTGCTTAGCTCTGCCTTTTGTCGTTGCAGAGTTTTAAATTCCTAAAGTTGTGGTATTCTTTTTGAATCACCCTGTATTATACAAAAATTAAGCTGTTTTCACATTATCATAATGATTGCGTCCGCCCCGATAGCTGAGTGGTCAGCGTGACGGATTGCCCCCCTACGGGCCCGGGTTCGCTTCCCGGCTCGGTCGGAGATTTTCTCCGCTCAGGGACTGGGTGTTGTGTTGTCTTCATCATCATTTCATCCCCATCCGGGGTTCTTTAACGCCACTACGGCGACTTGTGAGTGAATGAGGATGAATTGACGATGAAAGACACACAACACCCAGTCATCTCGAGGCATAGAAAATCCCTGGCCCCGCCGGGAATGGACCCCGGGACCGCGTGCGCGGGAAGCGAGAACGCTACCGCAAGACGACGAGCCGCGGACATTGTTAATTAAACTGTCCGATACAACAGTCCAGTGCAGAATGCCTGGAAGCTTGGGGCGCCCTCCCGTCCTCTGTACGGCAAACGCCCAGGACTCCGCCGTCCTTGTGAAGGCGAGCCCCTGGCCAGCTGGCTGGCGAGGAAGGCCGAGCCGTGGTGCGCATGCGCAATTAGGGCGTCGCCGTGCGTCGCTTGTCCGGGCTAGCGTGCCACTACGGCAGGTGGCGCTCTGCCCCCGGGAACAAGGAGAGTCGGCTGCGTACTTTTCCCAGGGCTACCCACCACCTGCCGCCCCGAGTTCATCGTTCCCTTCCGCGTTTGGCGATACTCCCACGTCAACAGCTGTACTTGGCGGGTCACTGTTCGGCATACAACAGAGAGAACCTCCATTCGCCACTTGAACATTCCGGATAGAATAAACCCTACAAGGTGGCGCATTAGTCAACGTGTGCTGTGTGTTTGCGGGTTATCAACTCCCATACGAAGATCAAGGGAATCGAATGTCGTCAAAGCACTCCGTCTCCAGGCCACGAGTGGCCTACCGGGACCATCCGACCGCCGTGTCATCCTCCGTGGAGGATGCGGATAGGATGGGCGTGGGGTCAGCACACCGCTCTCCCGGGCGTTACGATGGTATTCTTGACCGAAGCCGCTACTATTCGGTCGAGTAGTTCCTCAATTGGCTTCACGTGACTGAGTGCACCCCGAAAAGTGGCAACAGCGCATGGCGGCTGGATGGTCACCCATCCAAGTGCCGACCACGCCCGACAGCGCTTAACTTCGGTGATCTCACGGGAACCGGTGTATCCACTGCGGCAAGGCCGTTGCCATCGAATGTCGTTAAAACGTACAAAATGCAGTAGGAAGAACTAAAAGGCGAACTGAGATAAAATCCCTCTCACTCTCTCGGAATATCATCCATGATCACCTGCTCAATCGCAGTGGCTTACAAGATGGAAAACAACGCCACGAACGGGGAGATGCTAAACTGTCAATTAAAACACAACGAAGGCTAGAGGTTCTCCGCAATACGATGTGGCTGATACAATTTCGTACCTTGACGTTTATGCCACAACGCATTAAGTAAGTATACCAGTTACGCTTAGAGAATGCGATAACTTGTTCGTGGTTCAGTTTGTTCCTTTTATTATTCTGCGACATTCAAACACTGAAGTGAATTGTTTCATCAACAGCTATGGACAGCAGCAAACCCGACTTTGCCACTCAAAACAACAAAGGTATAGAGTGAAGATTTTCACTTCGCAGCGGAGTGTGCGCTGATATGAAACTTCCTGGCAGATTAAATGGTTGGTTCAAATGGCTCTGAGCACTATGGGACTTAACATCTGAGGTCATTAGTCCCCTAGAACTTAGAACTACTTAAAGTAACCTAAGGACATCACACATATCCATGCCCAAGACAGGATTCGAACCTGCGACCGTAGCGGTCGCGCGGTTCCAGACTGTAGCGCCTAGAACCGCTCGGCCACTCCGGCCGGCCCTGGCAGATTAAAACTGTGTGCCGGACCGAGTCTCGAACTGGGGAATTTTGCCTTTCGCGGGCAAGTCGGTAGAGCACTTTCCCGGGAAAGACAAAGGTCCCGAGTTCGAGTCTCGGTCCGGCACACAGTTTTAATCTGCCAGGAAGTTTCAACAAAGCTATAATTTGCTATAACTTCGCTACAGTTTGTTGACCCCACCCCAAAGAGGCTCAGAAGCCGCACGTAAAAAAATGACATAGGTTCGTACGTAAGAAAATATTTCACGATTCAGTCAAGTTGGTTAAGCAAATGCGGGTGTAATCTAAACGAACAGGACGATCATCGTGCGTGTTTTTTCGTTCGCAACTGAAGAGTTAAGTGCCGTCTGAAGCCGTGTCGCGTGAGGCATCCGGGTGTAACGGCAGCGCGCTTTGGCGAGGCGATGGGCGCCGCTGCCATTGCTACGGCTATTTTCTTCTTTTGTGTTTAGCTGCGCCCGGCAGCGGTCTGCCGAGGACCATTTCACGGAAACCGAACAAAACAGAAGGTCTGACGGGATAGACAGCAACGGAAGTGAGCAGACAATTAACGGGCGACAAGGTCTTCGGAGGGAGGTGCACGTCCGCTGCGGCGGTCAACGAGCCGTCTACGGCCACTAGTATACAACCTAACGGGTACTCGGTCCCTCTGGCGAACGACCACGCTGTCGTACGACGGGCACTTAAGGGCTTAAACAAATCGCCATGTACAGCGGCTTAGCTACAATAACAAAACGCCAAACTTTGTACCTACTGTACCACACGCAGTAAATTGTCACCAGTACATACACTACTGGCCATTAAAATTGCTACACCACGAAGGTGACGTGCTACAGTCGCGAAATTTAACCGACAGGAAGAAGGTGCTGTGATATGCAAATGATTAGCTTTTCAGAGCATTCACACAAGGTTGGCGCCGGTGGCGACACCTATAACGTGTTGACATGAGGAAGCTTTCCAACCGATTTCTCATACACAAACATCAGTTGACCGGCGTTGCCTGGTGAAACGTTGTGATGCATCGTGTAAGGAGGAGAAATGCGTACCATCACGTTTCCGACTTTGATAAAGGTCGGATTGTAGCCATCGCGATTGCGGTTTATCGTATCGCGACATTGCTGCTCGCGTTGGTCGAGATCCAATGACTGTTAGCAGAATATGGAATCGGTGGGTTCAGGAGGGTAATACGGAACGCCGTGCTGGATCCAAACGGCCTCGTATCACTACCAGTCGAGATGACAGGCATCTTATCCGCACGGCTGTAACGGATCGTGCAGCCACGTCTCCATCCCTGAGTCAACAGATGGGGACGTTTGCAAGACAACAATCATCTGCACGAACAGCTCGACGACGTTTGCAGCAGCATGGACTATCAGATCGGAGACTGTGGCTTCGGTTACCCTTGACGCTGCATCACAGACAGGAGAGCCTGTGATGGTGTACTCAACGACGAACATGGTTGCACGAATGGCAAAACGTCACTTTTTGGGATGAATCCAGGTTCTGTTTACAGCATCACGGTGGTCGCATCCGTGTTTGGCGACATCGCGGTGAACGCACATCGGAAGCGTGTATTCGTCATCGCCTTACTGGCGTATGACCTGACGTGATGGTATGGGATGCCATTGGTTACACGTCTCGGTCACCTGTTGTTCGCATTGACGGCACTTTGAACAGTGGACGTTACATTTCAGATGTGTTACGACCCGTGGCTCTACCCTTCATTCGATCCCTGCGAAACCTTACATTTCAGCAGGACAATGCACGACCGCATGTTGCAGGTTCTGTACGGGCCTTTCTGGATACAGCAAAAGTTCGACTGCTGCCTTGGCCAGCACATTCTCCAGATCTCTCACCGACTGAAAAAGTCTGGTCAATGGTGGCCGAGCATCTGGCTCGTCACAATACGCCAGTCACTACTCTTGATGAACTGTGGTATCGTGTTGAAGTTGCATGGGCAGCTGTGCCTGTACACGCCATCCAAGCCCTGTTTGACTCAATGCCCAGGCGTGTCAAGGCCGTTATTACTGCCGGAGGTGGTTGTTGTGGGTACTGATTTCTCAATATCTATGCACCCAAATTGCGTGAAAATGTAATCACATGTCAGTTCTAGTATAATATATTTGTCCAATGAATACCCGTTTATCATCTGCATCTCTTCATGGAGTAGCACTTTTAATGGCCAGTAGTGTATTAGCATTCAAAGTTTTGTTGTAAAGGAAAAGAATCTGGTATATCAATTTTTATGGAGAAAGAAGCAAGCAAGTCAGTGCGGACTTGTCAGTTATCGAAAGAGCGGAGTGAACATTGGTCTTATGCAGTCTCTGCCCCCAGTACACTGGTGAAAAGGAAAAACAAAAAGTAAATGACCATTAGCATTGAATTTTCAAAAGATGCGTTCCTATGAAATATAGCAAATAATGACATTTTTTAAGTGGAAACTTTTGATGTAGGCATTCAATATCAACGTTCTTGCAATAGGCAAGGCCTTTTATTACGTTTAACATGAACGCTTTGCGAAAAAGGATGCATATCAAGTGTTGTTGTTTCTTTTTCACTTTATCGCACAGCCTTGGATGAAGACAGTGAAGAGCTCTCAATACGTGGGGTCCCAACGGGAATGGTCAATGTTTAGCGATGTGATACGATCATTCAAAGCAAAAGAAAAAAAAAAAATACCAGAAAACATGGACCCTAAAATGCATAAATTAAGAGTTATGAACGCTTGATCAGTAGAAGAGATGTATTTCACAGTAGTGAAGATGAACAAGTGTTCTTAGCCTATTAGGTATGCACTTTAGAGCCTGTATTTACCAGAATTTTCGCTTCGAATGGTCGTGCCTTTCATATCTCTGAACACTAACCACTCTTCTTGGGAGAAGCCGTTTATTTTGTGATTCTGCTGGCGGGTTAAATAAAAGCTTTCACCGTTTTCCTTTCATACATTATGTAGCTCCGAGTCAAGTTAATCGTCTGAAGACAATCAAAATTACATTGCCTGTGCGTCGCTATGGAAACAACTGCAGATTTAAAGGAAATAATGGAAGCATCCGGATGTAATCCATCTCCTTTGACTGTGCTCAGATAATAGAGAAATGAAAAACATCATTTAACTCAAATTACGCTGCAAAACGCTGTTTCAAAACTCAGTCTATTAAAACATCGTCATCTAAATCCAGCCAATGCCGTATATTGAAATATCGGAGGACTTATCACGAAGGAATGCAAACTGGCATCATAATGACAATAACAGCCCGTGGATGGATAACTGTTTATAATGCTATGTTTAAATTCAAAATTACTTGTCAAATGCACGAAAACTTTGCACTTATCTACCGGCCCTTTGTGACCGAGCAGTCCTAGGCGCTTCAGTCGCGAACCGCGCTGCTGCTACGGTCGCAGGTTCGAATCCTGCCTCGGGCATGGATGTGTGTGATGTCCTTAGGTTAGTTAGGTTTAAGTGGTTCTAAGTTCTAGGGGACTGATGACCTCAGATGTTAAGTCTCATAGTGCTCAGAGCCATTTCAACCATTTTGCACTTATCTTCTGTTTTCAGTACTGCAAATCGGACAATGCCGCCCTTTACTTGATATCTCCTTCCAATTTCCACGCTAAAATATAAATATTTGCATAGCCTTATTAACTTTTTCCCTCCTGGTGCTGTGAAGTTCTTTAGTCAGCTGCCTCACAGCTATATATACGTAATATGAGTAGTATCGCTGTATTATCACAACCAAAAATTCGTTTAGTCGTCATTATTACGGAATTATTA
This sequence comes from Schistocerca nitens, assembly GCF_023898315.1. Lineage (NCBI taxonomy): Eukaryota > Metazoa > Arthropoda > Insecta > Orthoptera > Acrididae > Schistocerca > Schistocerca nitens. The sequence continues at coordinate 16,621,942 of NC_064619.1, forward strand.
CCTTTGTTTCGCTTGGTGTCCATGTTTCTTTCTCCTTAACAGATTGGCGTTTGACTGCATTTCTGGAAATTACATCGTTCTTGGAGCACTCGCAGTACCAATAACGCTGTTTCCACATTCGATGCACCCCAGACTTTTAATTCATTAAATAAAAAGTATTGTATGTTCGGATACATTGGTGTAATCACAGTTCAAACATTAGGATCGCTTCTTCTCGAGTTTGAAAGTAACAGGCTTACCTGACTCAAAGCTGACTGGTAGGGGCCTCAAAAGTTGACTCCAAAAATGCTTTGACTCAGGCATTTGCTGAGAAATATTTGTGGACTATTAATAATGACTAGTCTGTCTAATTCGGTGTAGTCACTATACAATTTCTATGAGTATTTGCATAAAAACAGGCTTGCCACTGAGGAATAGTAGCACCATGGACAAGCAAGCACCTCCTCGCGATAGGCACAATGACGTGACAAAGCTACGAAGTAGCCTTTCGGTATCCTCTTCCTGTTTGAAGTCAGATGTAATTTCCTCCCATAAAAGAAAATTAGAAATTAATAAAAAACAGTCTCAATCGCGCAGTCATTTATTAAAAATATGACCGTTTCAGCCTCTAGTAGCAGACCATCTTCAGATAAAGCAAAACAGTCTTCATCGTCAGACAGATATTGTATTATCTGAAGGTGGCCTACTGCTAGAGCCCGAAACCGTTCATAGGTTTAATAAATGACTGAGCCACCGAGACTGTTTTTTATTAATGCTTCTTAACTGAAAGATAGCTGTTTCCCAATAACATTATTTAAAATTATGAAACAAAGTGTAATGACTTCATGCCGTCATAACAAGTGTGTAAGACCCACATGGCGAATACTACTCTGCTGCACTATATGGCTCATAGTAGCCTGCAATGTGCAGATAAAAGGGGAAGAACAGCTACAGTAAGTACTGCATAATTACATAAGGAAGCTGTATGTCAAAAGGTGTTGTGGCAAATGGAAGGGCACTGTGCCTACGTGGGATGATGTGGGCATCTGTACACAAGATCTGAGGAACAGATGTTAAGATCGAAACGTTACGGTATTTTATTTGATAGTTCATTTCGCACCAACTACCCTATTCACTTGTATTTGTTGTTACATTGATAAGAAAACTTTTCGTGTTTCAGAATTATATTGATGTGCTTCGGGCCATTCGATATGGCGTATTCGTGCAGTTTAGACTATCTGTGGAGGTATTTCATTATATTCTCTAGGATATAGGGAAAAAAAGCACCGCATTGACAGTAAGAAGTAACATTGATTAAATTCTTTATTTCTGTTTTAACCAGCAAGGCAGAAAATTACGAGCCTAGTACTGGCTATTGTTTCAACTGCAAAATAATTCTCATTGGCGTTTTGTACTCAACAAATACACCACAGTTGATAAGAACTGATCGTAAGTGAGCGCCTTCGCTAATGTACTGTTATAAACTTTGACCAGATCGTGCTTGATCTACAAGTATACATTACCTTTTACTCGGAGACGCTAACCTCATGTTAGTGGAAACAGCGCAATTTTGCAATCACGACGCTGAGATTTTTACGGCTTGACCGCAATATACTACCCTATATATAGTTTTAACATGTATTCGTATTGTTAAGTCGCCCGGAAACAATGGTACACTTTTATCTGCAGGACAATGCATTGTTTGCCGGGGAGACCGTTGACAGTAATGTCTGCCTCGACATATATGTTTTTCGTTTTAAGTCTCAACTTGTTCCAGGCTGCAGTTGTCCGTTGCTCCAGATATTTATGGGCACTCTCGTTGAAAGTAACTTCTCGCTGAAAGTAGTTTTCTTTGTTATTTTACCTGGGTTTTATGTGGCGGCCAAATCCGTCGCCTGATGATTAACGCGTCATCTGCTGAGTTCCTACATCTAATTTAGTTAGCTGCTCGATAAGGCACAAGAAAGAATGTATTCTAATGTAATTTTAATCTCTTAGGAAGCATCTCCACAGCGCCTCGACGGGTTTTAGCCTTTTGTTACAAAAAAGACTAGCCTTTTGTTACAAAAAAGACGTTTACTGTAAGGTAATTCTTTTCGCCGACGTTTCGGGAAAGAAGAGGAAAGCTATATAATTGCTTTCCAGGACGAGTATGACCAAAATATTATGAACATTGACGATAACTGATTACCGGCTCCTGTTCACTTGCTGAATATCATTAAAACTGTCGTTTGGACTACGGCAAATAAAATAAAAAAAACGATAGAAGATTTTTGGAAATGGCGTGAATCAGGGTCCTATCTACATTATTTTTTAAATAGAAAACAAAGAATGGATAGTAGGATGGGCGTTACACGTGACTTGGGCGTTAATGGACGATGAACGAATAGAGGAGTAATCTGTATGAGAATCCAAAAATTAGAAAGAGGATGCTCAGTTACGAAATTCTTCAAATAAATGAAAACAAGATACTGATATTAATTCAGAGAGAGGCATGGGGGATGTTGAGGGAGGAGAGAAAAATGCGATTGTGAAAAATAAGGATGTGGCAATCTAAATTTGGGCTACAAAAACAAACGAGACTTTATCAGTGGAAATATAACACAAAATGTTCTAGAAATAATTCAAAAGCCAAGATCTTAGCTTCTGAATTATTTCTACAGCAGAGTGATCACCCCACAACAGACTTGTGTTCACTGCAAAACAAAATGTTCTTTATGGTTCAAATGGCTCTGAGCACTATGGGACTCAACATCTGAGGTCATCAGTTCCGTTAAACTTAGAACTACTTAAACCTAACTAACCACACACATCCATGCCCGAGGCAGGATTCGAACCTGTGACCGTAGCGGTAGCGCGGTTCCAGACTGAAGCGCATAGAACCGCTCGGCCACTCCGGCCGGCTCATGTTCTTTATGAAAGTGGTTGTGGGAGAGAGGGACAATTCTCTGAAAAAAATCTGCCTGAAGAACATATTTGGAGAGACAACGTAGAAAAAGGTTGTAAGCTGGACAGCGAGAATAGTGAATAGCCACTGAATTCCTAAGCAACATAGGACTGCATCGTTGAAATTAAATACATACACAGAATAAGTTATTGTAAGAAAAAATGAATTATTACCTCCATGCTCTTACGTTATGGGCAGTAGCAGTTTCCAAAGCTAGTGGCAAAATCCTCAAATTTGTTATACTTACATCATATTCAGCAGTGACGCAGGTGTAAATTCAACTACGCAATAATCAGCTCGTTAAATTCAAGTATTCTTGGACTGTCTTTGATTGTTTTTCTCTCTGTTTCTCTTTGATCTACGGTCCTGCTGATTCACCGTGCCGGCTGTTTAATGGGAGTCAGCTGATTCCACAAACAGAAACGCCGAGTTCGACCAAGTTATGTGTGCAGCGACGGTTTATTTAAAATTTGCGGCAGTTCTGCTGCGGGCTTTCGTGTGTGACTATACAGCCTAAAGTTAGCTGTTCTAAATTAAGATGTTTCCATATCCAGAGTTTGGGAGGGAATGTCGACAGAATTGTCTTCGGCCTGTCATAAGCAGCGGGTGTTGGGACTCCGAACGCTCGAAAGAAGTTTAAGGGTTAACGTCCTTTCGATATAGAACTCACCGAAGTCGACGCACAAAGTGAGATATAAGAATAAAGCACAGAAAACTAGTAGCGACCATTTATAGAAGAATCACTTTGCTATTAGCGGGAAGTAGGTTAGAAATATACAATGCCTGAGAAAAAGAGAGGAACATCTGTAAGACATGATCGGATGTCTACGTAACTTCGTGAAAGTACATACGATCGGCGGTTTGTAAATGAATAGAATGGTAATTATGTATGACAGGTGAAACGACAATGCATTGCGTTATTGTTATTCGTGTTTACTGTTTTACCATACATGGTCGGATATATACAGAAGCGCCAAAGAAACTAGTATAGGCATGTGTATCCAAATACAGAGATAATGTAAACAGGCAGAATACGGCGCTGCGGTCGGCAATGCCTATATATGACAACAACTGTCTGGCGCAGTTGTTAGATCGGTTACTGCTGCTACAATGGCAGTTTATCAAGATTTATGTGAATTTGAACTTAGTGTTACAGTTGGCGCTCGAGCGATGGGACACAGCATCTCCGAGGTAGCGATGAAGTGGGTTTTTCCGTAGGACCATTTCACGAGTGTACCGTGGATATAGTGAATCCGGTAAAACATCAAATCTCCGACATCACAGCGGCCAGAAAAACATCCTGCAAGAACGGGACCGACGACGACTGAAGAGAATCGTTCAGCGTGACGGAAGCGCAACCCTTCCTCAAATTGCTACAGATTTCGATGCTGGGCCATCGACAAGTGTCAACGTGCGAACCATTCAAGGATATAATCGATATGGGCTTTTGGAGCCGAAGGCCAACTCGTATACCCTCGATGACTGCACGACAGAAAGATTTTCGCCTCACCTGGGCCCGTCAGCACCGACATTGAGCTGTTGATGACTGGAAACATGTTGCCTGGTCGGACGAGTCTCATTTAAAATTGTATCGAGCGGATGGACGTGCGCGGTTATGGCGAGAACCTCATGAATCCACATACCCTGCATGCCAACAGAGGACTGTTCAAGTTGGCAGAGGTTCTATAATGGTGTGGGGCGTGTGCAGTTGGAGTGATATAGGACGTCTAGACACGACTCTGACAGGTGACACGTACGTAAGCATCGTGTCTGATCACCTGCTCTTTTATTGCACAAAGTTTTATTTGCTCGTCTCATTCTACTTCTGTTATCTTCCTTGATTCCTGTATATTCTTTCATCGTAGAGGGGCGAATTGTTTCAATTCGTGCGTCATTCGCCATTCCGACACTAAGCAAGCCGCTGGTTTTGTTTCCCTCAAATTCACAGAGTTAAACAATTTCTGCAATTGGAAGGAGGACCGAAAACTGCTGGCTGAACAAATTTGAAAGCTGGAGGCGAGCTCAAACCTAGACGTTTGCCAAAGCGGAAAACACAGTTCTAAAGCGCAGATTCGAACTCGATCCAACACACGGGTTTTATTGATCGAGAAGTTTCGTTACGTGGCACACTAATGCAAAGTGGAGAAAGCTGCATGCTCAGTGCAGTATTTCGGTGACCTCTGCTGAACCCCCGTCTCCTTTTCCAGGAAAATGGTAGACGCTCCTTTCTTGCGGTTGCGTTCGTTTGCCCCTTGTTACGGTCTTTCTGCGCTTGCAGCCGGCCCCTGGAAATAGCACGCCAATACGCCGGCACGCGTCACGCGTCGAGTCCACGCGCCACGTGTGCAGAACACGCGGGAAGGATCCAGCTCGCCCTCCAGCCTCTTCTGCTATTTTAGACATAACGTACACAGAGCTTATTCCGGCTGCCCGCAGACGCTCCCGCCGGCTTTTGCAGAATTTCCGCGAAGACTGCGCGGCTGACGTGAGATTATACCGCTAGCGCTGCCCCTCCCCCTCCACACCTCCCCCTTACCAGCGGGAAGATGCGGGGATGGCTGCTTCGCACACCTCACCTCTAAAATTACTTTGCGGATTATTTTTTTTTTCTCGTCGAGGAGGAGACTTACTGTAAGCGTCACCCAAGTGGTTTCCAGCAAGCTGAAGATATACAGCGTTTTAAGAACGATTAAAAACCTCGTAACCTATCAGTGTATTCACCACGCTGTATTTCGTAAAATAATATTCATTTACATCTACATGACTACTTGCCAATTCACGCTTAAACGTTTGGCAGAGGGTTCATACTCCATAGAACTACCTTCAGACTGTTTCTCGACCATTTCACTATCGAACAGCACGCGGAAAAAAGGTACAATTTAATCTTTCCACGTGAGCTCCGATTTCTCTTTGTAAGTAGGCTGCTTAGGTTTTTATGTTGGTAACACCATGTAGCGGCCTATATGAAAATCACTGACTGTGATGTGTGCAGCCTGTGGCTGGTTTGCATTGTTGGATTTTGCTATTGCAGTGTTGGGCAGTTGGCTGTTAACAGCGCGTAGTGTTGCGCAGTTGGAGGTGAGCCGCCAGCAGTGGTGGATGTGGGTAGAGAGATGGCGGAGTTTTGAGAGCGGATGATCTAGACCAGCGTGCGCCAATACTGCCAGCTGAATATAAGATTCTAACTACTGATAGGCATAGTTAGCAAATGAAAGATTTTGATAAAGAACAAACAATGTATTTACCTTAATAGTGTTCAAAAGTCATAATATATATATATATATATATATATATATATATATATATATATATATATATATATATCAGTTCATGATATCCAGTATTACAAATTTTCTCTTTCTGGCGCACACACGTCCAGATCGTCCGCTCTTAAAATTTTGCCATCTGTCTCCCCACATCCACCACTGCTGGCGGCTCACCTCCAACTCCTCAACGCTACGCGCTGTTCACATCCAACTGCCCAACACTACAACAGCAAATTCCAACAATGCAAACCAGCCACAGGCTGCACACAGTACAGTCAGTGATTTTCATATAGAGCGCTACACGGCGTTACCAACATAAAAACCTAAACAGCCTACTTACATCTTGCCTTATTACGATGGTATTTTCTCCCTAAGAAGGGGAAAGAAAGTATTTTCGCATTCGGAGGAGAAAAATGGTGGATAAAATTTCGTGAAATGATCTCGCCGCAATAAACAACGCCTCTGTTTCAATCATACCGCGTCAACCCTCGTATCGTATTCGTGTCACTCTCTCCGCTATTTCACGGTAATAAATCAGCATCCCATCTTTGAACTTTTTCAGCGTCCAACTTCAGTCTCATCTGGTAAGAATCGCACACCGCACAACACCACTCCAGAAGAGGACGGACAAAAGTAATTTAGGCCGTCTTCTTAATAAATCTGTTGCATCTTTTAGGTATTCCGCCAAGAATACAGTCTTTTCTTCGTCCTCCCCACAACAGTTTCTGTATGTTGGTTCCAATGTAACTTTTCCGTAACTGTAATCCATAGATATTTAGCTGAATCGACAACTTGAACAATTAACGGTTCAAAAAATGGTTCAAATGGCTCTGAGCACTACGGGACATCTGAGGTCATCAGTCCCCTAGAACTTAGAACTACTTAAACCTAACTAACCTAAGGACATCACACACATCCATGCCCGAGGCAGGATTCGAACCTGCGACCGTAGCAGTCGCGCGTTTCCGGACTGAAGCGCCTAGAACCGCTCGGCCACAGCGGCCGGCGAACGGTTAACGGCCAAACGACGGAAATTTCTTTTAAAAACATGACTGTGGTCCCCCACGAAGGAAAGATAAGTATCTCCGTGGTGTAAAACGCTCTTGTTGTAGCGTCTTGCAGTTGGGAGTTGGATGATTTAAAAAAGTTCTCCACCTGTCCTGAGGTTGATTTTCCTTAATTTGCGTCAACCATTTGCCGCAAATATTTCGCTGGTTCCTTAAAAGACGATAGGCGATTTTCTTTGCCTGCGACATAATACATACAAAATTATCATGAAGACGTAATAACAAACCACAGTCGTTTAAATCAGTTAGAGAGGAAGAAAAGCACGCATGCCCCGAAATATGTTGTTACACCACTTGAGGACTGATGAATAAAAGTAACAGAAATTTGGTATCAAGAGGGCGTCGTTCGTTACCCGATACGAAAATACAGTAACTGGTTTTGTGTCTCCTAATGTAATGCTTGTGCTTGCGGTTGGTGCGGCTGTTCATTGTAAATTGACAAGTTGATGGAAGCCAGTGAGTGAGTGGCGCATTGAAGACACCACGCTTACACTCGAGAAGAGCTGGGTTCTAATATCCTTCCGACCGTTCTGATTCACATTTTCCGTTTTACCCCTAAATCCTGGGATTTCCTACAGCCTCTTTGGCCTACTTGAACTTCGGCTACGATGTTAAAGACCTCGTCTTCGACGCGATACTGAAACACTGATCATCCTTCGTCCCTATCGATGGTGTCGGTGTACCCAGAATGAGCCGAAACACTGCCTAAGCAAGCTATCGCAATCTTGGCGCCAAAGTCCAACCCCCTCAGCGGTCGGCGACAGCCGTCTGACTCAGTGCGAACACCTTGCACAACACGCTTCCCCTTCACTGCTCAGCTATTTCCGTCGCACCGTCACATTTCGCAGCAAAACAACGCCTCCGGAAAGCCAATTGGCGTTTCTTCTACTCGCTCTTCATCGGAAACGAGTAAACGCTTACCGTTGCCACCGCTGCACCTGATCTTGCCGAGTAATCCTCAAAGGCACTTGAACTATCGTCATCAAAACATAACGAAACATAATGACTGTAAAATTTTGTAAGTTTGAAAGCTAAAAATGACTTCGCGTTTTAAAAATTATTGGGTATTCAAAAGGCAAAGCTTTTTGTTTCCGGAACAAGAAAAAAATCGCAGTTTTCGTTTCCCACAAGATTCCAAAGGCTCGATGCAATCTCTTAATTAAAAAAAAAATCACGACTCTCTTTCTTGACCTTTAGATCTTTACAATTCTAAGATGAAACTGAGGAGATAGATTAATATCTAGATGACCGAAGCTGACACGCTGCTAATGCTAGTAAAATACTACTGCAATCCTACTGTAACTCGCTCCTCATTGTCTACTAAACCGACTGCAGTTGTGTAATACTTGTGAAAGGATATTTCTACTGAAAGTGAACTGTCTGTAGGTATTAATGACCGGATGACATTTCAGGAAACTAAATAAAAATAGGCGAAAATGAGGTTCTAGTAACGTATGTTGTATTCCCAGTAATACGATCACATTTTATACAAATCACACGCGGGTCACAGAGACGGGAATCAAGTAACTAATCTGGAACGTCCGGTTCTCAGCAGCGAGCTCCGTTTTGCTCGAGTCCCATCGTCGTGTCTTTGCATTCACGCCTCATCTGATACACTCCGCTATTTCCTAATCGTAGAGCACGACCTGTTTGTTTTCTACCTGCCTCCTGTCCTCGGTTAGATGCCTGTTTCTCTCCCAGCATTACTGCTAATTATTGACGTAGAACCAAGAAAGTATTTTCTGTAACAGAACGAAGTTCGAGGTTCTAGCTTATTCGTGCTTATCTTTAAGAAGCATGTCACGCATCAAGTTATTAAACCATTGGTTCTGTAATCACGCACTTGGTTATTTGGTTTCATCAACTGTTCATCAGGAAGCATTCGCACTACGACACTAACTTTGACGTGTGTAAAATGCGAACGAGTTTATTTCTGCGATTTTTTGGTCAGGTAAATTTGTTTTTGTCCATATTTATCTAATACATAATAACAATCAAATAACTTGGGGATAAACGTGCGAAAGTGTAAACTTGGTAGTACCATCCTTTCGCTACACGTTTGGATTCTAAATAACAACGTTGCTGCTACGTACATATGATGCTTGTAGTGAAAATGATGGCCAGTGAGTGAGATCAGTGAAGTATTTCAGTGACTAGCACGAATAAATAGTATTATAAGGTTCCAGAACCTTGCTTCACATTCAAGACATATCGACTGATCAATTCCAGCAGGCCTCAGGGCTCCAGCTCATGAAGTTTTCACCTCTGTGGTTCTCGCTTAAACTCCCCCGCCCAATTTCTGGAGGGAGACTCTTCTATGAACCGAATGGAACTAGTGTGTTCACCAGACAAATCTTGCGCCTAATATCACAGGCAGCAGGAAGCGAAGCCCCTACCACATGGGCTCTATTTAGGTACGTTCTTGCACGCTTGCAACTCGACTCGTTATACGGCAACAGTAAACTACAACACAAATAACGTTGGCAACGCCATAACTAATGAATAATAATAATATAGTGTGTACACAAACATCTATCTTTAGTTTGATGACAAGGCATGCCACAGAAGTAAAAATATTCAATACTTATCCAAACTAACTCACTGAACGTCGGCTAACTAATCCAATAGTTGTTCAGTCTGGATTGCTGTTAGGCAGCATGTGTTTCTGGTTTGAATGCTGATACGCACTCTGACACACGGCGTTAATTGATGATCAGTCGCCGGCCGGGGTGACCGAGCGGTTCTAGGCGCTACAGTCTGGAACCGAGCATCCGCTACGGTCGGAGATTCGAATCCTGCCTCGAGCATGGATGTGTGTGATGTACTTAGGTTAGTTAGGTTTAAGTAGTTCTAGGTCTAGGGGACTGATGGCCTCAGAAGTTAAGTCCCATAGTGCTCAGAGCCATTTGAACCATTAGATGATCAGTCGCATACACGAGTGCCCTTTGAGGTTTCATCTCCCTTACACCTCCAAGTTTGCGGAGACTGAACTTCCAGTGGAGCGTTATCTGATATGCAATACCTAGCATCTGAATCGCTCACTCTGCTTGTTTCCGTACATGCATTTCGGATTGAAGGTATACTCCCGACTGTAGTTTGCTGGCAGACGGGCCAAAATATCTATAGTGTGACGAAGAAGACTGAGAATCATGGATTTTCAGGGCATTCCGTTGTACCATTGTCTCCAACCGTCCTGTTTTAACTTTATGGTCTATAGAAGAGCGTAGCGTTCCAAAGGATTGGAAAAAGGCACAGGTCATCCCCGTTTTCAAGAAGGGACGTCGAACAGATGTGCAGAACTATAGACCTATATCTCTAACGTCGATCAGTTGTAGAATTTTGGAACACGTATTATGTTCGAGTATAATGACTTTTCTGGAGACTAGAAATCTACTCTGCCGGCCGGTGTGGCCGTGCGGTTCTAGGCGCTTCAGTCTGGAACCGCGTGACCGCTACGGTCGCAGGTTCGAATACCGCCTCGGGCATGGATGTGTGTGATGTCCTTAGGTTAGTTAGGTTTAAGTAGTTCTAAGTTCTAGGGGACTGATGACCGGAGAAGTTAAGTCCCATAGTGCTCAGAGCCATTTGAACGAAGCCAAATCTACTCTGTAGGAATCAGCATGGGTTTCGAAAAAGACGATCGTGTGAAACCCAGCTGGCGCTATTCGTCCACGAGACTCAGAGGGCCATAGACACGGGTTCCCAGGTAGATGCCGTGTTTCTTGACTTCCGCAAGGCGTTCGATACAGTTCACCACAGTTGTTTTATGAACAAAGTAAGAGCATATGGACTATCAGACCAATTGTGTGATTGCACTGAAGAGTTCCTAGATAACAGAACACAGCATGTCATTCTGAATGGAGAGAAGTCTTCCGAAGTAAGAGTGATTTCAGGTGTGCCGCAGGGGAGTGTCGTAGCAACGTTGCTATTCACAATATACATAAATGACCTTGTGGATGACATCGGAAGTTCACTAAGGCTTTTTGCGGATGATGCTGTGGTATATCGAGAGGTTTTAACAACGGAAAATTGTACTGAAAAGCAGGAGGATCTGCAGCGAATTGACGCATGGTGCAGGGGATGGCAATTGAATCTCAATGTAGACAAGTGTAATGTGCTGCGAATACATAGAAAGAAAGATCCTTTATCATTTAGCTACAATACAGCAGGTCAGCAACTGGAAGCAGTTAATTCCTTGAATTATCTGGGAGTAGGTATTAGGAGTGATTTAAAATGGAATGATCATATAAAGTTGATCGTCGGTGAAGCAGATGCCAGACTGAGATTCACTCGAAGAATCCATAGGAAATGCAATCGGAAAACAAAGGAAGTAGGTTACAGTAAGCTTGTTTGCCCACTGCTTCAAAAAATGGTTCAAATGGCTCTGAGCACTATGGGACTCAACTGCTGTGGTCATAAGTCCCCTAGAACTTAGAACTACTTAAACCTAACTAACTTAAGGACATCACACACATCCATGCCCGAGGCAGGATTCGAACCTGCGACCGTAGCGGTCGTGCGGTTCCAGACTGTAGTGCCTTTTACCGCTCGGCCACTCCGGCCGGCTGCCCACTGCTTGAATACTGGTCAGCAGTGTCGGATCCGTACCAGATAGAGTCGATAGAAGAGATAGAGAAGATCCAACGGAGAGCAGCGCGCCTCGTTACAGGATCATTTAGTAATCGCGAAAGCGTTACGGAGATGATAGATAAACTCCAGTGGCAGACTCTGCAGCAGGGACGCTCAGTAGCTCGGTACGGGCTTTTGTTGAAGTTTCGAGAACATACCTTCACCGAGGAGTCAAGCAATACGAGGTGTGGCTGGAAAAAAACCGGACTAGTACTGGTGAAACAATAAAACGAATGCAATAAGGCTGAAAGTCGCGTGGCCTGTTACGTGACTCTCGCTCCGCCTACTGCTCGAGTTTCATCTGCCTCCTGCACTCAGTCTGCCCGTGGCGTCTGTTTTAAGTAGTTGACGTTTTGTCTGTGCGTCGGAAAATGTTGAGTGTACAGAAAGAACAGCGTGTAAACATCAAATTTTGTTTCAAACTAGGAAAATCTGCAAGTGAAACGTTTGTAATGTTACAACAAGTGTACGGCGATGATTGTTTATCGCGAACACAAGTGTTTGAGTGGTTTAAACGATTTAAAGATGGCCGCGAAGACACCAGTGATGACACTCGCACTGGCAGACCATTGTCAGCAAAAACTGATGCAAACATTGAAAAAATCGGTAAACTTGTTCGACAAGATCGCCGTTTAACAATCAGAGCAGTGTCTGAGTTAACAGGAGTCGACAAGGAAAGTGTTAGGCAGATTCTTCATGAAAGTTTCAACATGAACAAAGTGTGTTCAAAAATGGTTCCAAAGTGTCTCACAATTGAACAGAAGGAACGCCGAAGAATGATTTGTTCTGACATCCTGGAAAACATTGAAAGTGATCCCACCTTCTTACAAAATGTTATTACTTGCGATGAATCGTGGTTTTTTACTTACGATCCCGAAACTAAACGCCAATCGATGCATTGGAAAACTCCTGGATCTCCACGACAAAAAAAGCACGAATGTCAACATCGAAATTCAAGGCAATGATGATTGTTTTTTTTTTTTTGACATCAAAGGGATTGTGCACATTGATTGGGTACCAGAGGGACAAACAGTGAATCAGCATTACTACATTAGCGTCCTGGCTACCCTACGTGAGCGAGTACGGAGAAAACGGAACGATTTGTGGAGAAAAAAGTCATGGATCCTTCACCAAGTAAATGCCCCAGCTCACAGTGCGTTGTCAGTGAAGAGGTTTTTGGCAAAACACAACATTCCCATCTTAGATCATCCACCCTACTCACCTGATTTGGCCCCCTGTGACTTTTTTCTTTTCCCTAAAGTCAAGTCAGCTTTGAAAGGAATTAGATTTGAGACTGTTGAAGCAGTAAAAGAAAAAGCGACGGAAGTAATGTATGGACTTACCGAAAATGATCTGCAGCATTGCTATGAACAGTGGAAAATTCGTATGGAGCGGTGTAGAGACCGAGGAGGAGAGTACATTGAAGGAGATAACATGAAATTGTAAATAATTGTAAATAAATGTTTTTTCCAGCATCAGTCCGATTTTTTTCTAGCCGCACCTCGTATATTGCTCCCTCCTGACGTATATCTCGCGTAGAGACCATGAGGGTAAAATCAAAGAGATTAGAGGCCACACAGAGGCATACCGACAATCCTTCTTTCTACGAACAATACGAGACTGGAATAGAAGGGAGAACCGACAGAGGTACTCAAGGCACCCTCCGCCACACACCGGCAGGTGGCTTGCGGAGTATGGATGCAGATGTAGATATGGTCTATACAGTGTTGAGAAGCTGCTCTCACTTCCTTACGCGGTACGCTTCATCTCGGCAAAGCCGGCGTCTGTGTGAGCTGCCCACGGCGCGTCCGACTTCAGAGGGCTGTTGCGCCGCCGATACACACGTGCTCTCCATTAGGTGTTCCGCACGTGCTAGCGCTCTCTGCCCGTAGTAGAGCAGGGCAGGGCAGGGCAGCGCCGATACCGGCAGCTAGCCCCCTTCCGGGGCCGCCCCGCGTTTGTTTACACAAATCGCTCGTAAATGTTTGTAGCCGTCGGAAGTAGTGCCAGACAGTTTTACGAACTCCGTATTAACGCCTGGGGGCCGGTGCTTAGTCTGCTGCACTAAAAAAAGCCCCGCGCCCGAACTAGAACACCGACACGAAACTCTAAAAACCAAAAGCGAGGCGCCGAAGAAACAGATTAGTGCAAAGTAATGGTATCGTGTACTGGCAGCAAGCAGATCTCCCTTAGGTTAATGTCTGCTTTAGAGACTGCCGCTGCTTCTCAATCAAAGTACTACTTCAGTCGCCTTCGCGTGGCTGAATCAACCTTGTTCCAATCTTCCCACTAACAAGGGAACCTCCCCATCGCACCCCCCTCAGATTTAGTTATAAGTTGGCACAGGGATAGGCCTTGAAAAACTGAACACAGATCAATCGAGAAAACAGGAAGAAGTTGTGTGGAACTATGAAAAAAATAAGCAAAATATACAAACTGAGTAGTCCATGAGCAAGGTAGGCAACATCAAGGAGAGCGTTGGCTTACGAGCGCCGTGGTCCCGTGGTTAGCGTGAGCAGCTGTGAAACGACAGGTCCTTGGTTCAAATCTTCTCTCGGGTGAAAATTTTAATTTTTTATTTTCAGATAATTATCAAAGTTCAGGCACTCGCACATAATCAACTTCGCTCTCCAAAATTCCAGGACATGTTCAGATTTGCTTGGACATATACAGAATTTGACGGTCTACGCACGGAAACATTTGAAAACGTAAAAAACATATGTTTTGACAGAGCACAGGGAAAACTGTGCGACTCTGAAACAGTTGCATTCATTTGATGCAGTTTATGTGACAAACTCTTATGTTTTCATCACTTTTTTTGGAGTGATTATCACATCCACAAGAAAACCTAAATCGGGCAAGGTAGAAGAATCTTTTTACCCATTCGCCAAGTGTGCAAGTTAGGTGGGTCGACAACATATTCCTGTCATGTGACGCACATGCCGTCACCAGTGTCGTAAAGAATATATCAGACGTGTTTTCCTGTGGAGGAATCGGTTGACCTATGACCTTGCGATCAAATGTTTTCGGTTCCTATTGGAGAGGAACGTCCTTTCGTCTACTAATCGCACGGTTTTGCGGTGCGGTCGCAAAACACAGACACTAAACTTATTACAGCTAACAGAGACGTCAATGAATGAACGGACAGATCGTAACTTTGCGAAAATAAACCTTTCGTTCCGCAGTTGCTCACTCTAACCACGAGACCATGGCGCTCAGCGGCTAATATTCTCCTTTATGTTGCCTATCTTGCACATGGACAACTCATTTTGTATATTTTGCTTATTTTTTAATAGTTCCACACAACTTCTTCCTGTTTTCTCGATTGATCTGTGTTCAGTTTTTCAAGGCCTATCCACTGTGTCAATTTATAACTAAATCTGAGGGGGGTGCGATGGGGAGGTTCCCTTGTAAGAAGAAATCCCTCTCTGTGTAAACCGGTCGCTCGTCACAGAATAATTGCATTTAGATGGATTTTTACAGTCATTTATTTTTGCATCTACAATGCACTTATAATGTCTGCACAAAAAGCGAACATCGACGATGTGCGCTATGTGTCTTTTGTGGAAACAAACTTGTTCCATTCACTCACAGCTTTATCCGAACACTATATTATTGAATTTGGGAGCGAGGGCGCTTCGGCCGACTTATCCTGAGTTTTTGTAATGATATTTCAGGAGACCACCACTTAACAGTGTATGCAAACTGTCTTGAGGTCATTGACTGTGCGTTGTGTTTTCCTCAGTCGCTGCTGTACTTGTGTACTGTAAAATCGCCGCGTATTTCCGGTGACAGCCACGCGAGACAAAAAAATGATTCAAATGGCTCTGAGCACTATGGGACTCAACTGCTGTGGTCATCAGTCCCCTAGAACTTAGAACTACTTAAATCTAACTAACCTAAGGACGTCACACACACCCATGCTCGAGGCAGGATTCGAACCTGCGACCGTAGCAGCGGTGCGGCTCCGGACTGGAGCGCCTAGAACCGCACGGCCACCGCGGCCGGCGCCACGCGAGACCAAGTGCAATAATATCGTGGTCAAGAAGTACTTGCTGTTGGCAACAGCCATGGCCACTTTACACCTTGCCCTCAAGCTTGCATTCACTGCTGCTCGGTTCTGTCTCAGGTTTGCTTTTACGGCAATGCTGGTTGTACCGTGTGATACACAGTCGTATGGATAGCTTTACTGACGGAGAGTGGGCCAATGTGCGTTTCGTACACATTTTAAATGAATGCAAAGGAAGAGAGCCACGCACACACCGTGCTGAGCAGTTGCCGAAGCGCCGGTAACCATATCAAAATTTCGTCTGAGGGCTCTGTGTTTGTGTTTCACGTTTTGTTGATTGAAAATTACATGATTTTCAGAAAAACGTAGGTAACTGGAGTGACAAAACGAATAAACCATAATTACTGTATTACCTTGCAACAACCATCAGAGTTTACGGCTCACTTAAGACAAATCACTCATAAAATATGCCTGGAAGCCTATGTAATTTTGTCTGCGTAGTTAACTTTCGCTCTGCATACTGGCCAGAGAAGTATTTATACTTGCAAACTCCTAAGACGTAGTAACCCGTACAGGAGCGGCTGGTAAGATAAACCGGTCACTTATTTTAGATTTTCCGCAAGTCTTCAGTTTCGTGCATTTATGTCAGTTGGCAAGATGTATGAGACAGGCGAAATACCCTCAGACTTCAAGAAGAATATAATAATTCCAATCCCAAAGAAAGCAGCTGTTGACAGATGTGAAAATTACCGAACTATCAGTTTAATAAGTCACGGCTGCAAAATACTAACACGAATTCTTTACAGACGAAAGGAAAAACTGGTAGAAGCCAACCTCGGGGAAGATCAGTTTGGATTCCGTAGAAATATCGGAACACGTGAGGCAATAATGACCTTACGACTTATCTTAGAAGAAAGATTAAGGAAAGGCAAACCTACGTTTCTAGCATTTGTAGACTTAGAGAAAGCTTTTGACAATGTTGACTGGAATACTCTCTTTCAAATTGTGAAGGTGGCAGGGGTAAAATACAGGGAGCGAAAGGCTATTTACAATTTGTACAGGTACCAGATGGCAGTTATAAGAGTCGAGGGACATGAAAGGGAAGCAGTGGTTGGGAAGGGAGTGAGACAGGGTTGTAGCCTATCCCCGATGTTGTTCAATCTGTATATTCAGCAGGCAGTAAAGGAAACAAAAGAAAAGTTCGGAGTAGGTATTAAAATCCATAGAGAAGAAATAAAAACTTTGAGGTTCGCCGATGACATAGTAATTCTGTCAGAGACAGCAAAGGACTTGGAAGAGCAGTTGAACGGAATGGATAGTGTCTTGAAAGGAGGATATAAGATGAACATCAACAAAAGCAAAACGAGGATAATGGAATGTAGTCGAATTAAGTCGGGTGATGCTGAGGGAATTAGATTAGGAAATGAGACACTTAAAGTAGTAAAGGAGTTTTGCTATTTGGGGAGCAAAATAACTGATGATGGCCGAAGTAGAGAGGATATAAAATGTAGACTGGCAATAGCAAGGAAAGCGTTTCTGAAGAAGAGAAATTTGTTAAAATCGAGTATAGGTGTAAGTGTCAGGAAGTCGTTTCTGAAAGTATTTGTATGAAGTGTAGCCATGTATGGAAGTGAAACATGGACGATAAACAGTTTGGACAAGAAGAGAATAGAAGCTTTCGAAATGTGGTGCTACAGAAGAATGCTGAAGTTTAGATGGGTAGATCACATAACTAATGAGGAGGTATTGAATAGGATTGGGGGGGAGAGAAGTTTGTGGCACAACTTGACTAGAAGAAGGTATCGGTTGGCAGGAAAAGTTCTGAGCCATCAAGGGATCATGAATTTGGTATTGGAGGGCAGCGTGGAGGGTAAAAATCGTAGAGGGAGACCAAGAGATGAATACAATAAGCAGATTCAGAAGGATGTAGGTTGCGGTAGGTACTGGGAGATGAAGAAGCTTGCACAGCACAGAGTAACATCTGCATCAAACCAGTCTCAGGACTGAAGACCACAACAACAACAACATGTGAGTTGGCAGCTAACAAGTCTACGAAGAACAGAAACGAGGCTACAGTTCTTTGCAGTTCAGCTGGTTGCAAGAGGGCAGTGAAATGGTAACCGCGACGCCACTGCGCCTGTAATTGCGCCTTTCCCCGCCCAGTTTTCGCTCCCCTGGCCACTCTGTTTCCGGCTGCTCCCCCTGCTGACGCAACGGTCAGCAGTGGGACAGAGCCGTGTTGTTCTCACGGCCGGCTGCGCAGAGCGGTCACCACCCGCCGTATCGGACAGATGGCGGAAGCCCACAGATAAGGCTCGCCCGGCACCCACGCACCTGCCTCGCTGCGCGCCACAGCCGAAGCTGCTGTCCCTCCCACTGGTCGGACCACTCCAGTGAACGATATGTGGCTGCCTGCTGAGCCTCGCCACGCCACTGTCTTCGCTTATGCCCCCTTACCATTCACCCCCTGGTCTTCAAAATGGTTCAAATGGCTCTGAGCACTATGGGACTTAACTTCTGAGGTCATCAGTCCCGTAGAACTTAGAACTACTTAAACCTAACTGACCTAAGGACATCAAACACATCCATGCCCGAGGCAGGATTCGAACCTGCGACCGTAGCGGTCGCGCGGTTCCAAACTGTAGCGCCTAGAACCGCTCGGCCACTCCGACCGGCTGATCTTCCTTCTCTACGTCACCCACCTGCTCCCTCTTTCCTTCCGGTTCTCTTATTCCTCCTCTTCATCCCCATGAATGCTAAAAGTAATCAGTTAAACTTGAGTTACGATAAATCAGTCTATTATAACGACCGCAAATTGAACTAAACACCTACAGTTCCGCACTGTCACCTGATAAAGTAAGAGCCTGCGGAATATCAGACCAGCTGTGTGGCTCGATTGAAGAGATTTTAGCAAACAGAACACAGCATGTTCTTCTCAATGGAGAGACGGTCTACAGACGTTAAAGTAACCTCTGGCGTGCCACAGGGGAGTGTTATGGGACCATTGCTTTTCACAGTATATATAAATGACCTAGTAGATAGTGTCGGAAGTTCCATGCGGCTTTTCGCGGCTGATGCTGTAGTATACAGAGAAGTTGCAGCATTAGAAAATTGTAGCGAAATGCAGGAAGATCTGCAGCGGATGGGCACTTGGTGCAGGGAGTGGCAACTGACCCTTAACATAGACAAATGTAATGTATTGCGAATACATAGAAAGAAGGATCCTTTATTCTATGATCATATGATAGCGGAACAAATACCGGTAGCAGCTACATCTGTGAAATATCCGGGAGTATGCGTACGGAACGATTTGAAGTGGAATGATCATATAAAATTAATTGTTGGTAAGGCGGGTGCCAGGTTGAGATTCATTGGGAGAGTCCTTAGAAAATGTAGTCCATCAGCAAAGGAGGTTGCTTACAAAACACTCGTTCGACCCATACTTGAGTATCGCTCGTCAGTGTGGGAGCCGTACCAGGTCGGGTTGACAGAGGAGATAGAGAAGATCCAAAGAAGAGCGGCGCGTTGCGTCACAGGGTTATTTGGTAAGCGTGATAGCGTTACGGAGATGTTTAGCAAACTCAAGTGGCAGATTCTGCAAGAGAGGCGGTCTGCATCGCGGTGTAGCTTGCTGTCCACGCTTCGAGAGGGTGCGTTTCTGAATGAGGTATCGAATATATTATTCGCCCTACTTATACCTCCCGAGGAGATCACGAATGTAAAATTAGAGAGATTCGAGCGCGCACGGAGGCTTTCTGGCAGTCGTTCTTCCCGCGAACCATACGCGACTGGAACAGGAAAGGGAGGTAATGACAGTGGCACGTAAAGTGCCCTCCGCCACACACCGTCGGGTGGCTTGCGGAGTATAAATGTAGATGTAAGTGTAGATGTAGGCATTGCAGTTACGAACAATTGGAAAGAACACGTAGAAAATGTTGCGGGGAAGGCAAACGAAAGACTGCGTTTTATTGGCAGAATACTTAGAAAATGTGATAGATCTACTAAAGAGACTGCCTACTTTACGCTTGTCCGTCCTCTTATGGAGTATTGCTGCGCGGTCTGGGATCACTACCAGATAGGATTAACCGAGTACATGGACAAAATTCAATGAAGCGCAGCACGTTTTGTATTATCGCGAGGTAGGGGGAGAGTCTCACTGACATAACACAGCATTTGGGACGGATACCATTAAAACAAAGGCGTTTTTCGTTGAGGCGGAATATTCTCACGAAATTTCAATCACAAAAAATCTCCTCCGAATGCGAAAATATCTCTGTGACGCCGGTCTACATAGGCAGAAACGATCATCATAATAAAATAAGGGAAACCAGAGCTCGCACGGAAAGAAATAGGCGTTTGTTTTTTCCGCGCGCTGTTCGACAGTGGAATCATAGAGAATTATTGCGGAGGTCGTTCGATGAACCGTCTGCCAGGCACTTAAGTGTGATTTCCAGAGTATCCATGTAGATGTAATGTGATTCTTCAGTTTCTCCAGGCGTATTATATGACGAAATAAATCTCGGGTCAACAGCCTGGTATGAGAGTGCATAGGCACAATATTTCGGCAATCGACCACGTTGCCATCATCAGGTGCGCTGATTTACTGACCGGCGATGGGCCGGCGCCAGGTATACAGGGTGTTACAAAAAGGTACGGCCAAACTTTCAGGAAACGTTCCTCACACACAAAGAAAGAAAATATGTTATGTGGACATGTGTCCGGAAACGCTTACTTTCCATGTTAGAGCTCATTTTATTGCCTCTCTTCAAATAACATTAATCATGGAATGGAAACACGCACCAACAGAACGTACCAGCGTGACTTCAAAGACTTTGTTACAGGAAATGTTCAAAATGTCTTCCGTTAGCGAGGATACATGCATTCACCCTCCGTCGCATGGAATCCCTGATGCGCTGATGCAGCCCTGGAGAATGGCGTATTGTATCACAGCCGTCCACAATACGAGCACGAAGAGTCTCTACATTTGGTACCGGGGTTGCGTAGACAAGAGCTTTCAAATGCCCCATAAATGAAAGTCAAGAGGTTTGAGGTCAGCAGAGCGTGGAGGCCATGGAATTGGTCCGCCTCTACCGGTCACCGAATCTGTTGTTGAGAAGCGTACGAACACTTCGACTGAAATGTGCAGGAGCTCCATCGTGCATGAACCACATGTTGTGCCATACTTGTAAAGGCACATGTTCTAGCAGCACAGGTAGACTATCCCGTATGAAATCATGATAACGTGCTCCATTGAGCGTAGGTGGAAGAACATGGGGCCCAATCGAGACATCACCAACAATGCCTGACGAAACTAAAATGAGCTCTAACATGGAAATTAAGCGTTTCCGGGCACATGTCGACACATGTCCACATAACATCTTTCCTCGCAGTGGTTAGCACACTGGACTCGCATTCGGGAGGACGACGGTTCAATCCCGTCTCCGGCCATTCTGATTTAGGTTTTCCGTGATTTCCCTAAATCGTTTCAGGCAAATGCCGGGATGGTTCCTTTGAAAGGGCACGGCCGATTTCCTTCCCAATCCTTCCCTAATCCGAGCTTGCGCTCCGTCTATAATGACCTCGTTGTCGACGGGACGTTAAACACTAACCACCACCACCACCATCTTTCCTTTATTTGTGTGTGAGGAATGTTTCCTGAAAGTTTGGCCGTACCTTTTTGTAACACGCTGTATACATGGCGCCGGCCCACCGCCGGTCTGTACATCAGCGCACCTGATGATGGCAACTTGGTCGACTGCCGAAATATTATGTCCTATGCACACTCATACCAGGCTGTTCACCCGAGATTTATTTCGTCATATGTAGATGTAGATTAATTTGTAGGTAGTTCTTAGAAGAAACAAGTGCAGAACGGCCCACATTGGCGGAACGGCCGTGTGCCAATGACGAACGAGGCCACAGGTGTATACTGGGTAATTCATAAAAAGACAACAAAACGTACGCTTCATCCACAATGTCTTTCGAAATAGTAATGTAAAAAAAAGGTCTGTGTAGTTAACTAGGCAATGAACCACCAATAAAGACAAACAAATGAAAGAAATAAAGTGCTCCACTGCTCACGCCCGTAGCTGTCGGCCATCGACGCTATCGGGCGCTCCTCGACAGGCCTCTGCGAGAGGATGGACTCGCTTTTAACACACGTTTCCATTGAGCTGTCTGTGCAGTCGTCGAACTTTTAGGGCACGCCTTCCATTTCGTACGCCCCGCGTGGTGGCACGGCTTGCGGAGGTCGCAGGATGTGCTACAGCGGCCGCCTACACCCCCTCCCCCCGCCCTCATGGATGCTGGCTGGCGTCGCGACGGTTTACGTCTTCGCCGAAGCGGGGCGTGTCCCGCCGGCGGGCGCTTTCGCACGCCGGTCACGCCCAGCCGCCGTGGGCGCCGCGCCAGACGCCGTCTGCCGAAGCGCCGGGCCGAACCTCCGTACCTCACAGCGGCGCGGCCTTCACAAGATCGCCGGCTGGTGCGGACTCTGGCAGCCAGACACGTGCACGAGTACTAGGCCCCTCACATCTGACCAGCACAGAAATCGCTCGTGAGCAGACTGTAATCCTCGGTGATTTGTACACTACTAGCCATTAGAACTCCTACACCTAGAAGAAATGCAGATGATAAACGGGTATTCGTTGGACAAATATATTATACTAGAACTGACTTGTGATTACAGATTCACGCAGTTTGGGTGCATAGATCCTGAGAAATCAGTATCCGGAACAATCATCTCTGGCAAACAGAGCTTGGATGGAGTGTACAGGTACAGCTGCCCATGCAACTTCAGCACGATACCACAGTTCATAAAGAGTAGTGACTGGCGTATTGTGACGAGCCAGTTGCTCGGCCACCATTGACCAGACGTTTTCGATTGGTGAGAGATCCGGAGAATGTGCTGGCCAGGGCAGCAGTCGAACATTTTCTGTATCCAGAAAGGCCCGTACAGGACCTGTAACATGCGGTCGTACATTATCCTGCTGAAATGTAGGGTTTCGCAGGGATCGAATGAAGGGTAGAGCCACGGGTCGTAACACATCTGAAATGTAACGTCCACTGTTCAAAGTGCCGTCAATGCGAACAAGAGGTGACCGAGACGTGTAACCAGTGGTACCCCATACCATCACGCCGGGTGATACGCCAGTATGGCGATGACGAATACACGCTTCCAATGTGCGTTCACCGCGATGTCGCCTTCCACGGGTGCGACCATCATGATGCTGTAAACAGAACCTGGATTCATCCGAAAAAATGACGTTTTGCCATTCGTGCACCCAGGTATGTCGTCGAGTACACCATCGCAGGCGCTCCTGTCTGTGATGCAGCGTCAAGGGTAACCGAAGCCACGATCTCCGAGCTGATAGTCCATGCTGCTGCAAACGTCGTCGAACTGTTCGTCCAGATGGTTGTTGTCTTGTAAACGTCCCCATCTCTTAACTCAGCGATCGAGTCGTGGCTGCACGATCCGTTACAGCCACGCGTATAAGATGGCTGTCATCTCGACTGCTAGTGATACGAGGCCGTTGGGATCCAGCACGGCGTTCCGTATTACCCTCATGAACCCAGCGATTCCATATTCTGCTAACAGTCATTGGACCAACGCGAGCAGCAATGTCGCGATACGATAAACCGCAATCGCGATAGGCTACAATCCGACCTTTATCAAAGTCGGAAACGTGATGGTACGCATTTCTCCTCCTTACACGAGGCATCACAACTACGTTTCATCAGGCAAAGGCGCTCAACTGCTGTTTGTGTATGAGAAATAGGTTGGAAATATTTCGTCGTGCCTACTTGTGCACATCTGATATTTCCATGGCTTCTGCAGTGAAGACGTATTATGCGTTCGGAAGTGAATATCTCGCGAACTATGTTATTGTTGATAACTAATTACGTGAAGTAGGAATCTATTGTTTACCTGTTATTCAAGTTATATTTTATTTAATTGCTGGACCATCGATACCAGTAAGTGTTTTTCAGTAATAAACGGCAATCCAGAAGGTACTCCTGCAATCGTACTCATCATTTAAAGTCGTTAAGATAGTACCTACAGATTTTATTTAATTGCAATCTTTCATTTATAAATTACTCTCTTGCATTAAAAATTTGCAATTGCTGAGTGAAAGGAACCTTCAACCACTCGATTCATGTATATATTGATATTGTATACTGTAGACGCAGCAGTATTTGGCCTGTAATGCGGCAACGACGTATCGCAGCCCCTAGACAACGAAACCAGCCAAAACTTCTAATATTTCAACTCTGTGTCTGAGGGTACGTAGTTGAGCGTCATCATACCACATCATCATTTTTTATTAGAAAGCCCGCAAAATGACGTGATTAAATGCTAGTATTCAAACTCGTCATTTACTGTGGCAAGATATCTTACTGAAGTGACCCCATCAGGAATTCCAGAACCGTCTATCAGACGAATAATAAATATTGGTGGTCGTTGCCACTGCCAGTTAGGCCCTGCTGATGCCGACCAATTAAACTGCAGTTACTGGACGTCCTAGTGACACAGACGAGGCCAGGGACCTCTCTGTGTTCTGAGAGAGGCGTCGTTATTTCTGTCGCTGCCGCCTCCGCCACGGCGCGCTTAAATCACGGCCGGCGCTAGTTTATAGCCGGCGTGAATCACGCGCCAACAGCCGGCAATCAGCGCCGCGCTCTCTGCGACTGCCACCGCCACCGCCCCCGCCCCCGCCCCCGCCTTCGCTCTCGGCTGTCCAAACGGCTGCAACCAGCAGCCGGTGAGTCGGCCGGTACGAAATACCAGTAAAGTAAGACACACAGGCAACGTTTCTGGGATAACTCCACCGTTAGGCTGCGTTCACACTGCCGGCCGGGCCGAGCCGAGCCTGGCCGGGCCGCCGCCCGCTTTGCTATCAGACACATGGTTTTGAATTGCGGTGTTCAGACTGGCGGCCGGGCCGCGCCGACACGGCGTGAGCCTCCCGGAGCCGAGCCGACGACATTCCGAATGTTTAATATTGCCGGCGCGAGCCGACCGCAGGCGCGAGCCTGTGGAGCAGCACTACTGCTTCTGCAGTACACGCATCACACGTCTCCTTTCTGCTTTCATCACAAGTGTGACTGCACACGTCTTTTATTTTAAGATGTTACCTCACATTTCACAATAAGTGAGGAAAAATTACGTTTATTATAATGATACATGCGAAATTACTTTTATTTCATATATTTAATCTACATGCATTTACAACAATAGCTTGCCAGCGTTCGCGGCATTGCCGCCACTGAATAGTTCGCATTTAGATATTTACTTAGTCAATGTCATTTCATAGTTATACAACAATAAATAATTAAAGAGACATTTTCTTGCATCCTTCTATATTCTTTCAATTAAAATAATGAAATCGAAATGCAAAGACCTGAGAGACAGTTACAGAGAATAACTTGTATAACTTGGCAAAATAAGGTCATGTGATCCAGGGAATAGTATATTAAAATGCAATTCCACTCGGGCTTTGTTCTGTCATATGATTTTCCTAAGTTCCAAGAGCTATGCACAGTTCCTTACCAGTGGAAATAGAACCACTGAGTCAAAGGGCATATCAGTCTGTCTATCTTACAAGGTAATGAAAAGAATTCTGTGAGGTCATCAGTGGCTCCACATGATGAACCATCACCACTGCCAAGCGCTGCATCATGAAGAAAAACGAAGAAAAAGTTGGAAAATTATGAAGGAGTGTATCTGCGATTCTTCGTTGAAGGCACAGCAAGACATTACCCAAAATGACGAAGCTAATTACTTACTGATGATTCTCAGGAGTCCCATAAACTCTCTTCCCCTCAGAGGTAAGCGTTTGTGAAATTTAAAATACAAAAGCATGACTACAATTAATTGGAGGTAGTGAATGCTGCACAAAGTTCTACTGCAAACCAAAAAGTGTGTACTAACGAATCTTACCTTATCGTTATACACAATTTTTCTTCTGCTGTTATACTTCTGCGAAAATTTGTGTTCTGTTTCGAAATTTTGTCTTGAATGTTCTGCAGCACATACTGAAATGTATTATGATTCATTCTGTAATATGAATAAAATTTTTCAGGATAGTTTTTAAGTTCTTCATGTAAAGAAAAAAACTCTCCTAAATGTCTGTCGCTATTTATGGGATGAATCCATAACCTCCTAGTTCTTCTGTACTTCAAAACTCGACGAGTAACTGCAGAGTCAAAACAATACCAATAAAAGAGTGAAGACATTGTTCTACACGACAGCACACACTAGCCAAAGGCGAGCAACTGTTGACTGCAGCTGTGTTTTCTAGTGACTTGCTTGTCAGCTGTCGAAGGGTGGGGATTTTTTTTAATTTATTTATTTGGCCTTCGGCAACTAGCAGCCATTTAGCCAAAGAGTAGGGATTACCTTGACGGTGCAGCGCAGCCCGCCAAGGAAGGAAAAAAATAATGAAGAACAATGAAACGCACGTCTGTGTCGATCTACAGTAGTTTCATTAACTCTCCATTATTTTTTTTTTCTGTCAAAGTAGACAACGAGACTACAGAATTGCGCTTCAGTTTCTGCAGTAAACGTATTACAAATCTCCAGTTTGTTTTTGTGATTAGTTTTACACCACTGATCACTAGTAATTAGTTTTTTTCTGTCCTGCATTATATGACTACATTAAACCAAGCTGTAACCGCTCGAACTCCGTGGCTTGCGGACGCGGCACTGACGCCACTGAATATCTCGCATTTCTTGTGACCAGAGACAGATATCAGTGTCATTATCATTTCAAAAACTTTTTGGTACTTTTAGCTACATTTCATACGCAACAATGTATGGTCTAAAACGGATCTAACAGTAAGCTACCCGCTACATAACTTTTTCACTACAAGATCTGTAAATCAAGTGCACAACGTTGACAAATAGCATCATTTAACAATGACTGTTAAGAAATACGAAAAGATAAATGATTCAATACGAAGCTAAGATGTTACACTAGCACGTGTACAAAAATCAGATTTTTTAGCCGCATAATTTCTTCAAAATCGGCTGGGAAGCGTTACGAAACTAAGAAATCACGCGAAACGAAAAGTAGACTTTTTCTTTTTTCACGACGTAAGTAACGCTTTTAAGGAAAAAATGAGTTCATAAAACGATGTGGCGCAGTCTTATATACCTCTAAGAATTTTTAGAACATGAAAATCTGAGAAGTGGATTTTCCCGCATTCCGCCGACCCGGCTCGGCGCGGCGCGCAGTGTGAATGCCCTACACGTCGGCCTGAGCTGGCTAGGCACGAGCCGAGACAGTACGCGTCAGCCCGGCCCGGCCCGGCCGGCAGTGTGAACGCAGCCTTAGAGATAGCCGGAATTGATGTGGTCGTCTGAAAATGAAAATGACACCAATGTAACATCACATTGCCGGTATTTATTTAAAAATTTATTCTTTTTTACTTCTGTTTTACGACTGCACAACAGCTATGGTATGCCGGCCGAAGTGGCCGTGCGGTTAAAGGCGCTGCAGTCTGGAACCGCAAGACCGCTACGGTCGCAGGTTCGAATCCTGCCTCGGGCATGGATGTTTGTGATGTCCTTCGGTTAGTTAGGTTTAACTAGTTCTAAGTTCTAGGGGACTAATGACCTCAGCAGTTGAGTCCCATAGTGCTCAGAGCCATTTTTTTTTTTTTTTTTGTACGACCTTGTGCGGGCAAACAGACAGTATGTGTTATTTTGTGCGCTAGACGCGTGATGCCGGTGAGATCCTGCTTGCTGTTATGGCTCTGCTGAAGCCATCAATTCGGTATTCGCGCGGCTGTCACGAGCAGCAATACAGCGGAGCGATAAACTGCAGTTTCCTTACGCCACTATCCAGTCACTGTCGAATTTCTATACTTGCTGGTAGAGGTTTCACCTCAAGGACGCGATCTTCCTACAAACAAACGTAATTAGAATCCGATTTCTTAGTGAGACACAAGTTGTGTAATTTATCCCTACAAAAATGGCGTTATTCCTACGAAATTGGTACGGTTTTGCTGAAATTTAACCATCTGCGTATCGAAGCATCTACACTACTGGCCATTAAAATTGCTACACCAAGAAGAAATGCAGCTGAGAACGGGTATTCATTGCACAAATATATTACTCTAGAACTGACATGTGATTACACTTTCAATTAATTTGTGTGCATAGATCCTGAGAAATCGGTACACAGAGCAACCACATCTGGCCGTAATAACGGCCTTGATACGCCTGGGCATTGAGCCAAACACAGCTTGGATAGCGAGTACACGAGAGCACAGTTCATCCACAGTGACTGGCGTATCGTGACAAGCCAGTTGCTCGGCCTCCATTGACCAAACGTTTTCAGTTAGTGAGAGATCTGGAGAACGTGCTGGCCCGGGCAGCAGTCGAACATTTTGTGTATCCAGAAAGGCCCGTACAGGACCTGCAACATGCGGTCGTGCATTATCCTACTGATATGTAGCGTTTCGCAAAGATCGAATGAAGGGTAGAGCCACGGGTCGTAACACATGTGAAACGTAACGTCCACTGTTCAACGTGCCGTCAATGCGAAGAATAGGTGACCCAGACGTGTAAGCAATGGCACCCCATACCATCACGCCTGGTGATACGCCAGTATGGCGATGACGAATACACACTTCCAGTGTGCGTTCACCGTGATGTCGCCAAACACGGATGCGACCATCACGATGCTGTAAACAGAACCTGGATTCATCCGAAAAAATGACGTTTTGCCATTCGTGCACCCAGGTTCGTCGTTGAGTACACCATCGCAGGCGCTCCTGTCTGTGATGCAGCGTCAAGGGTAACCGCAGCCACGGTCTCCGAGCTGATAGTCCATGGTGCTGCAAACATCGTCGAACTGTTCGTGCAGATGGTTGTTGTCTCGCAAACGTCCCAATCTGTTGACTCAGGGATCGAGACGTGGCTGCACGATCCGTTACAGCCATGCGGATAAGATGCCTGTCATCTCGACTGCTAGTGATACGAGGCCGTTGGGATCCAGCACGGCGTTCCGTGTTACCCTCCTGAACCCACCGATTCCATATTCTGCTAACAGTCATTGGATCTCGACCAACGCGAGCAGGAATGTCGCGATACGATAAACCGCAATCGCGATGGCTACAATCCGACCTTTATCAAAGTCGGAAACATGATGGCACGCATTTCTCCTCCTTACACGAGGCATCACAACAGCTTTTCACCAGGCAACGCCGATCAACTGCTGTTTGTGTATGAGAAATCGGTTGGAAACTTTTCTCATGTTAGCACGTTGTAGGTGTCGCCACCGGCGCCAACCTCGTGTGAATGCTCTGAAAAGCTAATCATTTGCGTATCACAGCATCTTCTTCCTGTCGGTTATAATTCGCACCTGTAGCACATCTTCGTGGTGTCGCAATTCTTATGGGCAGTAGTGTAGTACAGTGTAAGTCTATTTATTCAAAGCCGTCTTCATGGCGTTAGAATTTGGATGGCCAGCAGTGTCTAACTTTCCAAGCAGGATATATGTTTGATGATTTTAGATAACTTTTCCTTTTATTTCGGAACCTCCGACGCTATTTCATTTGTTGACAGAGCGCCTCTACTTCGGAACCACCTTCTGACGGCTGGTCTCGTATTGCAGAAAGCGCTGCGTCTGCCGAGGCGTCGGAACATTCCGAGAATAGTGAAATGGGGAGAGGGGGGGGAGCGCCGTAGCGCGCAGAGGCGACGTGTGTGGCGCGCCCTGAGACGGCGGCCGTTGTTTGCAGCCGCTGAGTGGCGGCGACCGCCGGCGCATTCTGGAGCCGGATAAGCTGTCCAGGGTGTGGGCGGCGCCGTCTGGACAGGGCAGCTGCGTCCAGGATCTGCGGCCACATCTGCCGGCGCGGGACCCGCAACAACAAACCTCTCCAGGACACCGAAACATCTGCGCCACTGTGGACGTGGATTCTCATGGTTGACGTGCTTTGTGCCTCTGTTTTTCTTTCTCTGGCCGGCCGGTGTGGCCGTGCGGTTCTAGGCGCTACAGTCTGGAACCGCGTGACCGCTACGGTCGCAGGTTCGAATCCTGCTTCGGGCATGGATGTGTGTGGTGTCTTTAGGTTAGTTAGGTTTTTAAGTAGTTCTAAGTTCTAGGGGACTGATGACCTCAGAAGTTAAGTCCCATAGTTCTCAGAGCCATTTGAACCATTTTTTGTGTGTGGTAGCTACAAATGTCTGTGGTATGGTCTGGTGTGATAGCTACACGACGAGTTACGCACCACTGTGTGCGAGTAAAATACGTGAGAACGGCGAGAGTGGACGTGCCGGTGATTGCCTGTTCCAGATGACAAGTGCGACAGAGAAAGTGCTCTGGGTGTGCAGTGAGAGGGGCAGGTGTTTTGTGGGTGCTCTGGAAGACCCGCGCTGCGGTTGACCGCAATCGAGACTCCAGCGGAAATATCGGAGGGCGGAAGAGTCGCCTGGTAGGGCTTCGCACCCCGGCACGGGCCTTGCGGTCGCGGCGGACAGCTCGTGGTCACAGGCGGTAGGCGCTGCCTGCGCCCCGTAGTCGGGCTGCGGTTGCAAGCAGCGGGGATGTCTGTGCGAACAGACAGATGACCGTGGTGATACGAGGTAGGGGTTGCGGTGCAGGAATATCTCTGTGTCTCACTGCATTTCCTAGGAAAGCCACTGTAATAGCAAAAAGTGGTGAGCCTATTACTCATATTCTGGACAAGATACCTCGGAACAGATTATGTCCCGACCTCATATCGCCCTGCAACCTTTAACTACCTTTTGCAGTTAGTCTATACATGTAATACTATCACAAACTGTATCTGCACTCTGTAACTACGTTAATTACTTAGAAGCGAAGTACACTAATGGCCATTACAATTGCTACACCACGAAGACGACGTGCTACAAACGCGAAATTTAACCGACAGGAAGAAGATGCTGTGATATGCAAATGATTAGCTTTGCAGAGCATTCACACAAGGTTGGCGCCGGTGGCGACACCTACAACGTGCTGACATGAGGAAAGTTTCATACCGATTTCTCATACACAAACAGCAGTTGACCGGCGTTGCCTGGTGAAACGTTGTTGTGATGCCTCGTGTAAGGAGGAGAAATGCGACCGATCTGCTTACTTTTTGATTCCTCTGTGTGAGCTTGTACTCCGTCTGTAACGACCTTGTCATCAACGGGACGTTAATCCATAATATACCTTTTTCTTTTACGAGCACATGCTGTTCCAAGCAAATGTTGTATGTGAACTTCAAGTATATGTGTGCGTGACAAGTAACTGGTTGTCTCTGAGCGTGGGTCATTATATTTTCACAGTTAGCTTCTCTTTCGGGATGGCTCAAAATGGCTAAAATGGCTCTAAGCACTATGGGACTTAACATCTGAGGTCATCAGTCCCCTAGAACCTAGAACTACGTAAACCTAACTATCGTAAGGACATCACACACATCCATGCCCGAGGCAGGATTCGTACCTGCGACCGTAGCAGCAGCGCGGTCCCGAACTGAAGCGCCTAGAACCCCTCGCCCACAGCGGCCGTCTTTCAGGATGGGTCTTCTTAGTTTCACAGCTAGCCTACCTTAAGAAGTAAGCGTAGGGTAGCTGGATCAGATGAACTCATAATTGTTTTCTTTGTGCAATTTGCTTGCACTATAAAAAAGTTCTAGACATGATCCGACAGTATGAGAATCACACTAACAAGGGAACCTCCCCATCGCGCTCCCCTCAGATTTAGTTATAAGTTGGCACAGTGGATAGGCCTTGAAAAACTGAACACAGATCGATAGAGAAAACAGGAAGAAGTTGTGTGGAACTATGAAAAAATAAGCAAAATATACAAACTGAGTAGTCCATGCGCAAGATAGGCAACTTCAAGGTTACGGGCATGGATGCGTGTGATGTCCTTAGGTTAGTTAGGTTTAAGTAGTTCTAAGTTCTAGGGGACTGATGACCTCAGAAGTTAAGTCCCACAGTGCTCAGAGCCATTTGAACCATTTGAACATCAAGGATAGTATGAGCTCAGGAGCGCCGTGGTCCCGTGGTTAGCGTGAGCAGCTGTGAAGTGAGAGGTCCTTGGTTCAAGTCTTCCCTCCAGTGAAAAGTTTACTTTTTTTTTTTTAAAGTTATGATCTGTCCGTTCGTTCATTGATGTCTCTGTTCACTGTAATAAGTTTAGTGTCTGTGTTTTGCGACTGCACCGCAAAACCGTGCGATTAGTAGACGAAAGGACGTGCCTCTCCAATGGGAACCGAAAACATTTGATCGCAAGGTCATAGGTCAACCGATTCCTCGACAGGAAAACGCGTCTGATATATTCTATACGACACTGGTGACGGCATGTGCGTCACCTGACAGGAATATGTTGTCGACCCACCTAACTTGTACACTTGGCGAATGGGTAAAAAGATTCTTCTACCTTGCCCGATACTACGGCGCAGTTACCTCGCATCGGAAGGACGGACGGACAGATAATAATTGTCTGAAATTAAAAAATAAACTTTTCGCTCGAGGGAATACTTGAACCAAGCACCTCTCGCTCCGCAGCTGCTCACGCTAACCACGGGACCACGGCGCTCCTCAGCTCACATTATCCTTGATGTTGCATATCTTGCGCATGGACTACTCAGTTTGTATATTTTGCTTATTTTTTTCATAGTTCCACACAGCTTCTTCCTGTTTTCTCGATCGATCTGTGTTCAGTTTTTCAGGGCCTACCCACTGTGCCAACTTATAACTAAGTCTGACAGGGGTGCGATGGGGAGGTTGGCTTGTAAGCCACAGTGGTTTGCTGAGTGTGAACGCAAATGTATGCGTACCGCTTATTTCCCTGTAACAGGCAGTGGCTGTGCACGGATTTGAGACAGAGCGGTAATCAACGCTCGGCAGTAGGACGGCAGCACAAAGCGACTGCCTGAGGAGGCGGCGGGTGTGTGGGAGGTGAAGGCGGCAGTGGGCCGTGTAGCAGCCGCACGCTTGCCGCATGTCGCGCGCGCAGCGGACGAGGCCGGCGCAGCGGCGGAAGCCACTACTGGCGTAGCACGGCTGCCCGCCTGCCTGGCAGAGCAACCAGCCGGCGGAAAGCCGGCATTCCTGGCGCTTGTCGCGCGTGTTTCCAGTGCCGGTGCGCTCGGCTTCCTGCACTACTTTATTACCTGCTCCGCTTACCGCTGCCGGCTGAGCCGAGCTGAGGCGGCTCAGGGGTCTAGATACTGGCTGCGAATCCCTACTTCGGCATTTTAATTTGGGTTTGTACAAAAATATCAGCTACCAGTCGCAATAAAAGGTTGTTTATTCGTCACACGACCGGTTTCGGGCTTGCGCCCATCTTCAGGTGTTTATACATTCATTTACATGTTTGTACTGTTGTAGATCACTGTATAAATACAAAAAAAATTTTTGCTGGTGACTACACAAATACAAGTGGGACAATTGTAAGTGGTAAGGCAGCACTTGACGAAAATGTATCTGTACTTACAAAAAGATGAAGCACCATTATTACAGTTATGCTGTGATGATAGTTTTGCCACTTCGTTACACACTTATGGTCAATTTCACGTCCATGAATCAGGTATAGCTCCATATTACACTATTATTACACTGCCAGAACCTACGAGTTTCTGTGTGAGCAACATCTTTACATCTGCTACATCTAAGTTTCTTGACCACAACCCACATGTTTGTATGTAAACATAGTGTATTTACATCATAATAGTGTGATATGGAGCTATACCTGATTTATGGACGTGAAATTGACCATAAGTGTGTAACTAAGTGGCAAAACTATCATCACAGCATAACTGTAATAATGGTGCTTCATCTTTTTGTATGTACGGATACATTTTCGTCAAGTGCTGCCTTACCACTTACAATTGTCCCATTTGTATTTGTGTAGTCACCAGCAAATATTTTTTTTGTATTTATGCAGTGTTCTCCAACAGTACAAACATGTAAATGAATGTATAAACACCTGAAGATGGGCGCAAGCCCTAAACCGGTCGCATGACGAATAAACAACCTTTTATTGTGACTGGTAGCGAATATTTTTCTACAACCCCATAAAGGAACAGTCACGCAGTTCGACAGCATCCACTATGGATAAGATTCATACACTCCTGGAAATTGAAATAAGAACACCGTGAATTCATTGTCCCAGGAAGGGGAAACTTTATTGACACATTCCTGGGGTCAGATACATCACATGATCACACTGACAGAACCACAGGCACATAGACACAGGCAACAGAGCATGCACAATGTCGGCACTAGTACAGTGTATATCCACCTTTCGCAGCAATGCAGGCTGCTATTCTCCCATGGAGACGATCGTAGAAATGCTGGATGTAGTCCTGTGGAACGGCTTGCCATGCCATTTCCACCTGGCGCCTCAGTTGGACCAGCGTTCGTGCTGGACGTGCAGACCGCGTGAGACGACGCTTCATCCAGTCCCAAACATGCTCAATGGGGGACAGATCCGGAGATCTTGCTGGCCAGGGTAGTTGACTTACACCTTCTAGAGCACGTTGGGTGGCACGGGATACATGCGGACGTGCATTGTCCTGTTGGAACAGCAAGTTCCCTTGCCGGTCTAGGAATGGTAGAACGATGGGTTCGATGACGGTTTGGATGTACCGTGCACTATTCAGTGTCCCCTCGACGATCACCAGTGGTGTACGGCCAGTGTAGGAGATCGCTCCCCACACCATGATGCCGGGTGTTGGCCCTGTGTGCCTCGGTCGTATGCAGTCCTGATTGCGGCGCTCACCTGCACGGCGCCAAACACGCATACGACCATCATTGGCACCAAGGCAGAAGCGACTCTCATCGCTGAAGACGACACGTCTCCATTCGTCCCTCCATTCACGCCTGTCGCGACACCACTGGAGGCGGGCTGCACGATGTTGGGGCGTGAGCGGAAGACGGCCTAACGGTGTGCGGGACCGTAGCCCAGCTTCATGGAGACGGTTGCGAATGGTCCTCGCCGATACCCCAGGAGCAACAGTGTCCCTAATTTGCTGGGAAGTGGCGGTGCGGTCCCCTACGGCACTGCGTAGGATCCTACGGTCTTGGCGTGCATCCGTGCGTCGCTGCGGTCCGGTCCCAGGTCGACGGGCACGTGCACCTTCCGCCGACCACTGGCGACAACATCGATGTACTGTGGAGACCTCACGCCCCACGTGTTGAGCAATTCGGCGGTACGTCCACCCGGCCTCCCGCATGCCTACTATACGCCCTCGCTCGAAGTCCGTCAACTGCACATACGGTTCACGTCCACGCTGTCGCGGCATGCTACCAGTGTTAAAGACTGCGATGGAGCTCCGTATGCCACGGCAAACTGGCTGACACTGACGGCGGCGGTGCACAAATGCTGCGCAGCTAGCGCCATTCGACGGCCAACACCGCGGTTCCTGGTGTGCCCGCTGTGCCGTGCGTGTGATCATTGCTTGTACAGCCCTCTCGCAGTGTCCGGAGATAGTATGGTGGGTCTGACACACCGGTGTCAATGTGTTCTTTTTTCCATTTCCAGGAGTGTATAATTTGGGTTTTCCTTGAGGAAAAACTAGGGTGCTTCCTTACTACGTTGTAGGCATCTCAGAAGAATTTTACTTAGACGGAGAGGCTTCTTTCCGTTTCCCTTATTTGGTCAAAATCATTGGTGCGAGGTTGGTGCCTGCTAAGAGTTTAGCATTCAATACAGACCTCTAGATGGCTGCAGTTAGGCAAAGAATTGTTACACCCGAGGATGCCCCGCAGACACTAAAAATTCGTGCATGTTTTACACTGGCAGCTCCCAGAAGCCGAACCGTCTGTGTTAGTGAGCAATACACGTCACAGCTAGGGGAAATGCTGAGCGAGTTATGGCAGACGCGGGAGCTACGGTACCGTGGGGGGAACGACTGAGCGTTGGTTGGTTGTTTTCTACGTCTACATCAACAGCTACGTGATTACTCTGCTATTCACAATAGAGTGCCTGGCAGACGGTTCAGTGAACTACCTTCAAGCTGTCTCTCTACCGTTCCACTCTCGAACGGCACGCGGGAAACCGAACACTTAAATTTTTCGGTGCGAGCCCTGATTCCTCTTATTTTATCGTGATGATCATCACTCCCTATGTAGGTGGCTGCCAACAGAATGCTTTCGCAATGGGAGGAGAAAACTGGTGATTGAAATTTCATGACAAGATCCCGTCGTGACGATAAACGCCTTTGTTTTAATGATTGCCACTCCAATTGACCTATCATGTCTGTGACACTATCTCCCCTATTTCGCGATAATACAAAACGAGCTGCCCTTCTTTGTACTTTTTCGATGTCATCTGTCAGTCCCACCTGATGCGGATCCCACACCGCACTACAGTCTATACCTCACTCCATTCTTTAGTTTTCCTCTGCCTCCTAGTAGTTTCCAACACGCGTCTCTTCCTTGTATATTGCAGACTTCCCTCTTTCTGAATGCTTTACAATTTACATAACTGAAAGTCCATGTCGCATTTGCTATAAATCAGAACTTAGCATATATACTGTAAACTTTGCATTTCAGATACAATGAAAACTGTTTTATGAACAGTATTTCATGCCATTTTTACTCCTCCTGTCTGTCCAATAGATATCTTCAACTGCAATAAAAGTAAAAACTCATCAACTGATGACATGATTCCATTACAAATTTTTACAGTCTTCTTTTGAATGTGTTGATTACCCATCATTTTCCTCTTACTGTAATCGTCACATTTACTGCCATATCAATAAGATTATACAATACTTTGAGTTAAACCTTCACAGAAAAGGATGGCACAAGGAAAGTCAGTTATAAAGAAATATCTTTTGGTGATACCATTAATACTTAATCATGTCAGGCATTCCACACCATTCATTATTCTCTCGACGATAACAGTTTCAGTGTTACGGACGAAACAGTTCCCGCGTAGGACAGAATGTCCTGCTAGTCAGCAACATTAACTATCCACTTATAAGATAGCAAAGTGTGTAGTAGATTTCTTTTCCACTGAACGGAGAACAGTAGTAGAGTGTGCGGTCCAAAGAGGGGTAAGTGGAAAAGGGGGGGGGGGAGGAAGAGGGAGAGATAGGCAGAGAAAGAGACAAAGAAAGAAAGAGAGAGAGAATATTTTCAACGTCTGGTTAGACGCTTGCAAGCTACACAGAAGATTATCGGCAGCTGTGTACAGACACACACGAATGAACAGTGTGCACTCATGACGAGGAATATGTTGCATGCGTTCGTAC
Source organism: Schistocerca nitens (assembly GCF_023898315.1). NCBI lineage: Eukaryota > Metazoa > Arthropoda > Insecta > Orthoptera > Acrididae > Schistocerca > Schistocerca nitens. The sequence continues at coordinate 16,659,067 of NC_064619.1, forward strand.
AGCCGGTCCCCCCCCCCCTACCCCCCCCCAGCACAGAATCTAATTAAATTAGCACTGGTGTTACCCTGACAAGATGTATGAAGTGTGTGTGTTCAGATGTGTTTGCTGTTGCCTTTCCGTTTGCACAATTAAATTGCCGGATGTCGACTACACACACACACACACACACACACACACACACACACACACACACACTGTCAGACGGGGGAGGGGCAGAGGGGAGGGCGAATGAGGAATAGGGCTGGCTCAACTCAGTCACGACAAAGGTAAACAGTTGGCTAAGTGAGCTAATGAATTTCGAGGCAGCTGTGACCCTTAGCAAACTCCAGGTTCCTGACTCACCAACTCACAAATAAGACGCTAAACGCTGTCTCCTGAACCCATTTGTCCTCCCTCTCTGATTGACGCAAGATTTTTATGTTAAGTGGGCTGATGTGGCTATTTCTGCAACGGCTAATTCGAACAACCAAATAATAATTGCTAAGAAGTTTCCGATGAAGCCACTTCAAATCCTTAACTGTAGTCGACTACAATCTTCTATTTATCAGAAATGGTAAGTAGCAGTTTTCTTTTCTAGAGAATTCGTTGTCAGTGGTTGCTGACTATATAGCTTACCTTATATATTTCTTACTTCTCTTGAGAAATAAAGGACAAAACTATTCCTATTGGGATTCCTTCATGTGAGTATGATCTCGCCATTATCAACTACCTCTCTAAGAGAAATTATATTACAGATTTTTCAAGTGAATGTTTTCAGTAAGGGAGGTCCTGTCGCATTTGTTACTTTCAAAGAAACCCTGTTCTGTATAGATCTAAAAACGGATAGTGATGTTGGTTCGTTAGCAGCTCTAGAACAGCTTAACTGGACGAGTAATAACCACTCAAGCACCCGTTCGAAACGCAGCGTTGCATCCATGATCACGAATATCAGACAAGGGATACAATAATGTAATTAAAAGAAAAGGGTATGATGTGTGTTAAAATATAAGTTTCTGTTGCCTTTTTTGCCTTGTTAAAGGCAGAACATTTTCTTAGACTCATGAAGTTAGCTTAGGTTCATAATGACTAGTGGAGACAGGAAAACAAAGGTAAAGAAATTAATGTAGGAACAAACTGGTGAGGAAAACGATATCATGACAGCAATAAAAATCAAATCTGGATGGGCGGAACACATAGACCAAGGTACTGAGGAAGTTCTTTACTTGATTCCAAGAAGTAAGAAATGTTCGAGGAGGCGATTTAGCGGAAGGTAAGTAGATTGCATTAGTAATCACGCATTATACGTCACATTCATGACGATGATGATCATAATGACGTTGAAGCAAATATAATGCTTCCTCCCTGGTAGGGTTTATCGCCGGCCGCGGTGGCCGAGCGGTTCTAGGCGCTTCAAAAAATGGTTCAAATGGCTCTGAGCACTATGGGACTTAACTTCTGAGGTCATCAGTCCTCTAGAACTTAGAACTACTTAAACCTAACTAACCTAAGGACACCACACACATCCATGCCCGAGGCAGGATTCGAACCTGCGACCGTAGCGGTCGCGCGGTTCCAGACTGTAGCGCCTAGAACCACCCGGCCACTCCGGCCGGCGCTGAGATTTCAGAAATAGCACTAGTCCTTAGTGCTGTTTCAAAATGTTCGGCACAGAGGTTGCTTCTTTTGGCGCAGTTTCACAATGCACTGTCACCACTTCCAAGGCATCGTGGTCTGTTTCTACTCGTTCAGAATCTGTAGCGAAAGGTATTATTATTCGAACATCGAAGAAAGGAAATTTGTCGACATTGTAAAGTCTCTGAAGTCCTTCACGTTTCGCCGCGGTGGTGATTTTTTGTGAGAAAGGAACCGATGGTAGTGTACGTTAAACTTCCCTTAACACGTATAGTCTGGCGACAATGCCACTGGAAACGGAGCGCGGATATAAGCTTTTCTGCGCGTTTCGCGGCGCTCGAAGCAGTCTCTGCTGGGCGCAAAAAGGGACACTCTGCGGCCGGCGGTTTTTGCGGGCGTCGCTGGCTGCCCGCAGGCCGGAATGCGCAGCTGGAGGTTCTGCCGTGACGTCACGGCTGTCGCGGAGATCCGCTCGCGGAACTGTCCGGTCAGACCGCTGGATGCAGGCAGCTAGAGACGAACCAGCTGTCTCATCGGCCGCAGTGCCGCGTTCTTAGTAGCCGACCGCAGTCCAAAAACAAGCACTCGCGTTTACTGGTGACAGAATGTTCGTCACACAGAGTCACAAACGCTACTCAAACGCCTAAAACGCTGCACTCTGCGCCATCCCTCTTGCAGGTTGCCTAACTGAAAGCTTGAAGGGGCAACAAAAATTTTCTTTTCAGTGTTTCATACACCGGGTGGTCAAAAAGTCAGTATAAATTTGAAAACTGAATAAATCACGGAATAATGTAGATAGAGAGGTACAAATTGACAAACATGCTTGGAATGACATGGGGTTTTATTAGAACCAAAGAAATACAAAAGTTCAAAAAAATGGCGCTTCATCTGATCAGCAATAATTAGCATAACAAAGTAAGACAAAGCAGATGTTCTGTACAGGAAATGCTCAATATGTCCACCATCATTCCTCAACAATAGCTGTAGTCGAGGAATAATGTTGTGAACAGCACTGTAAAGAATGTCCGAAATTATGGTGAGGCATTGCCGTCGGATGTTGTCTTTCAGCATCCCTAGAAATGTCGGTCGACCACGATACACTTGAGACTTCGGGTAACCACAAGGCCAATAATCGCACGGACTGAGGTCTGGGGACCTGGGAGGCCAAGCATGACGAAAGTGGCGGCTGAGCACACGATCCTCACCAAACGACGCGCGCAAGAGATCTTTCACGCGTCTAGCAATATGGGGTGGAGCGCCATCCTGCATAAACATCGTACGTACCAGCAGTTGTTTATCAGCCAGGCTGGGGATGATGCGATTCTGTAACATATCGGCATACCCCTCACCCGTCGCGGTAGCAGTCACAAAACCAGAACCACGCATTTCCTCGAAGAAAAAAGGCCCGATAACGGTAGATGTGGTAAATCAAACCCATACCGTGACTTTCTCGTCGTGCAATGGAATTTCCACGACAGTTCTAGGATTTTCGGTAGCCCAAATTCTGCAGTTGTGGGCGTTGACAGACCCTCGGAGCGTGAAATGAGCTTCGTCGGTCCACAACACGTTACTCAATCAATCGTCATCTTCCGCCATCTTTTGAAACGCCCACACCGCAAATGCCCCCCGCTTCACTAAATCGCCAGCTAACAGTTCATGATGCCGATGGATTTTGTACGGATAGCATCGGAGGGTACGCCTCAGTGCCAACCAAACAGTAGTGTACGGAATGCCGATGCGACGTGCGACTGCACGAGCGCTAACTTCCCCATCCATAGACGAACCCGATACAGTCTCCATTTCTTCATTAACTCTCTCAGCTGCATTACGCCTTGTGCTCGGTCGGCCACTACGGGGTCTATCGTCTAAACAACCAGTGACTTCGAACATGCAAATCATTCTCGCCACAGCTGCATTTGTCAACGGACCTTTACCTGTTCGAATCCCCTTCCTACGGCGATAGGATCGTAACGCAGAACTAGCACATTCCCCATTCTGATAATACAGCTTCACTAAAAGCGCCTTTTCAGGTAACGTCAACATGCTGCGACTGCTGGCGCATCTGATTCTCTCTCTCATTACAGCTCCTTTTATACACGATTGTCGTGCGCAGTCACTGACGTTTTGTTGTCCAGCGCCATCTGTCGGACATTTTGTGAACTTTTTTTTTTGTTCTAATAAAACCCCATGTCATTCCAAGCATGTGTGTCAATTTTTACCTCTCTATCTACATTATTCCGTGGTTTATTACGTTTTCAAATTTATACTGACTTTTTGATCACCCGGTACTTACTGACCAAATTTAAAAATTCAGAATGCTGTCTTAATCGACTCATTAAGAGGTTTAATCTTGTGTCAAAAGTTTAAAAGTCCGATATTAAAATCAGAAGCTGGGTATATCAAATTACCTTCCATTAGGAAAGTGGAATGAACTCCTTGACTGCGATATAACTTTCAAAAATAGTAGCAGTTAGTCATCGTATGCGTTCTAGCTTCATTAGCAGTTTGACAAGAGCATGAACAACAGTTGTAGATGAATTAGGTCACGTGTAACAGCTCCGAAATACTGCAATGTTAATGGCTGAATACTGGCCGAAAACTGCATCTGCTCTAATAAAGCTGCAACGGAAACTACGACTGATAGCTGCTCTTTACCGTTTTGGAAGCTGTGTATACTTCTTGAGGCAGCTTAATTCGCGGGGTGCAAATCATCCGGGGGATGTTCATCTTCTAGCTCAGAATGAGAGCAGCTAGTAGCTTCCAACGAACTTCACACATAGTTTCAAATCTATTCGAAATTTCTTCTCGCAGACACGCCCCACAAAATAATGAAAGGAAAACATTTATCACTTACATTTTCGCTATTCTTGCTGTAAAACTTTCAGGATCAGGCCCGACCTTTTAATTTGTTACTTCGTTGCTACCAACTACATGCGCAACCCATTTTTCAGACAGTATACACATATACCACTGAATGTATCTACACAATTGTATCATTGTACGACAGATATGACGTCGTAAACATTGAGATACCTGGAAAACCATCTTTTCTGTAACGAGGTCAGAGTCAGGGAGTCGATTTTTTGAGCGCTACATTAGAAATTTTACTCCTTTACAGGGTCATTCCGTGATGGTGTTACAAACTCTAAGGTGTGATGGAAAATGATAAATGTACAAATTTGAGGTAAGGAACCAGGGACCCTGAGTCAGAAATGACAGCGTCGGAAGTTATAAGTCAAAATCGTTCCGATGGCTTTAACAATGAAATACATGATCCGGTACTGCTATTGCTAACAATGTAGTGTAGGCAACTTTCAGAGATGGTAGTATGGACCTAGACAAAAAAATAAGTCAACTAAGCATTGGCTCTAAAATGCTTACCCTAAGAGGTATGAGTACTTGCCCATCTTCGATACTGTGAAACAAATTTCTTCTATTGAACATGTGCCCGTAGCTCTCAAGGAATACCTTTATGAGTTCAAGTTCACCAAAAATTTTTGCTTCTTTTGGCCCATTGTATCATTGGCTACCCTACAATGTTAGCAATAGCAGTAGCGGCATATGTATTCCACTCTTAAAGCCACCAGAAAGATTTACGCTTATAACTTAACACTCGGTCCTTTCCAGCACAGGGACCCTTATTTAAATTAATACATTTGTCCTTCTCGGTCATTCCTGAAAGTTTGTATCATCACCACGGAATCACCCTATATCATACCATTAACCTGTGTTCAAAAAATACGAGCTGCCAACTCGGCTTCTCTTGCTGCTCAATTGAGAAAACGAAACTTTTTTATTCTGACAGACTATAAGAATGAGTCATCAACGCACTGGCGTCATCATGTTGAGAACTTTTAACGGACTTGTCCACAGACCAGGCTACTTTATCTCGTAAGAAATATTACCATGATTCATCTGTGAAAGCTAAGTTCTAAGGCAATGGGTGCAAAGAAATCTAAGAAAGAGCAACTACTCAGAGGGCAGAATCAGCTTTGTTAAGAAACAAATGAGATCAATGCTGTCCTTGTGCTACTCACAAAGGGAGGACTGCAGCAGGTCGAAGATGCTTTCAAATAGCTCTGTGGCCGGCTGAAAGCTGAACAAACCACAGAGCCCTACATGACTGCTTCTCCGAAACGAGGCGCCCCCTCCATCCCGAGGGCCAGCTGCCTTCCGTAAACATTGCCCGCTCCACTCTTCTCCCTACTCTCAGGTCTATAATCGGCGCCGAGAATGTGCGCGCCTCCAATCCAGCCGCGATGACGAATACGGTAAGACGCTTCATTTACGTCTACATTTACAAGCATCAAGCCCCTAAGTAATTCATGGTACAGGCTACTTCCCACGATTATTTGTCCTTCCTTTCCCTACTGGTTTCACCTACGTAGCGGGAACTCTAAAAGAACGACGAAGGTCTGTATTAAACCGACGACAGTGTACCTCCGACATCTGTGCAGAAAAACAATAATGCAATTATAGAGGGTAAGCGGCAGTTTACAGCCCAAATGTCCGGAGTTCAATCCCCAGTAGCCTCTAACACTTTTTTCTGTCTACTGTTGCTTATTGTACCTCTGAAAACGATTGTTAGCATGTAAAATGGCAATCTGTGCCGTGTTTCGGAGTCTTCATTAAACGGTAAGTCCTATAACTGCCAGGGAGGTCAGATTAAAAAATGGGACAACATAATGACTCACTACCTCTAATAGGACGATGCCTGGTAAATCACTTCGGAATTCTAAATGACTTTACTTTGCTGTGCTTATACACCCTCTGCCCATTACAATTGCTACACCACGAAGATGACGGGCTACAGACGCGAAATTTAACCGACAGGAAGAAGATGCTATGATATGCAAATTATTGGCTTTTCAGAGTATTCACAAAAAGTTGGTGCCGGTGGCGACACCTACAACGTGCTGACATGAGGAAAGTTTCCAACCGATTTCTCATACACAAACAACAGTGACCGGTGTTGCCTGGTGAAACGTTGTTGTGATGCCTCGTGTAAGGAGGAGAAATGCGTACCATCACGTTTCCGACTTTGATAAAGGTCGGATTGTAGCCTATCGCGATTGCGGTTTATCGTATCGCGACATTACTGCTCGCGTTGGTCGAGATCCAATGACTGTTAGCAAAATATGGAATCGGTGGGTTCAGGAAGGTAATACGGAACGCCGTGCTGGATCCCAACGACCTCGTACCACTATCAGTCGAGATGACAGACTTCTTATCCGCATGGCTGTAACGGATCGTGTAGCCACGTCTCGATCCCTGAGTCAACAGATGGGGACGTTTCCAAGACAACAACCATCTGCACGAACAGTTCGACGACGTTTGCAGCAGCATGGAATATCAGCTCGGAGACCATGGCTGCGGTTACCCGTGACGCTGCACCACAGACAGGAGCGCCTGCGATGGTGTACTCAACGACGAAACTGGGTGCACGAATGGCAGAACGTCATTTTTTCGGATGAATCCAGGTTCTGTTTACACCATCATGATGGTCGCATCCGTGTTTGGCGACATCGCGGTGTTCGCAAACTGGAAGCGTGTATTCGTCATCGTCGTACTGGCGTATCACCCGACGTGATGGTATGGGGTGCCATTGGTTACACATCTCGGTCACCTCTTGTTCGCACTGACGGCACTTTGAACAGTGGACGTTACATTTCACATGTGTTACGACCCGTGGCTCTACCCTTCATTCGATCCCTGTGAAACCTTACATTTCAGCAGGATAATGCACGACCGCATGTTGCAGGTCCTGTACGGGCCTTTCTGGATACAGAAAATGTTCGACTGCTGCCCTGGCCAGCACATTCTCCAGATCTCTCACCAATTGGAAACGTCTGGTCAATGGTGGCCGAGCAACTGGCTCGTCACAATACGCTAGTCACTACTCTTGATGAACTGCGGTATCGTGTTGAAGCTGCATGGGCAGCTGCACCTGTACACGCCATCCAAGCTCTGTTTGACTCAATGCCCAGGCGTATCAAGGCCGTTATTACGGCCAGAGGTGGTTGTTCTGGGTACTGATTTCTCAGGATCTATGCACCCAAAATGCGTGAAAATGTAATCACATGTCAGTTGTAGTTTAATATATTTGTCCAATGAATACCCGTTTATCATCTGCATTTCTTCTTGGTGTAGCAATTTTAATGGCCAGTAGTGTATGTCGACTTTTCAGCTTCTGCTTGGAGCACTGTTCATCAGTGAATGGCTGATGCAGCAACGTGCAGTTCTGTAGCAAGCGACTCACCACTTAGTAACACTGAGGAAAGAGCCTGCGCTGTTCGTTTGTCAGGTACCTGAACGCTCTGACCCAGGAGAGAAGGTGCCACCCACCTCTTTCCTTTTTTTCCGCGCCGCAGTCGCGCTGGTCTGGGCAGCGGAAGTAGTTCCCTCCCCGCCTCCCCCCCTCCCCCCCTCCCCCCTACCACGCCGCCGACTTGGCTCTTATCGCCAGCAGATAAGAACACGTGAACTTTGACAGAGGCGGGCCATCTCCCAAAACATCCGGAGAGCGAGCGTCTCTGTACCACTACAGAGTCGCATGACGCACGTCCGGCCCTGTTCTTTTAAGGTCGCACTAACAGCCGAGGTTTTTGCATGCGCTGTTCCAAAGGAGCTACGGGTTTACTCAGGTGCTGAGTTGATTCTAATGTGTTTACTACAGCTTTTTTTAAATCCTCCTGCGCTCACGAGCGTCAACGAATACTGATACGAAACAAAATTAAACTGATTGGTTAAAAGTCACGGGTGTAGCCACCAGTTTGCATTTGGGGCGTAAGGAACCCATTTATAGCGGGTCTGGATGGAGAAAAATGCTCCACATAAGCTTCAGGAACCGAATAGCGAGTCGTGTCACAGTGCCTTCCTAAGACTTGATCGGTCAGCGTTGTTCCATATCGCACCAACTCATACATTTCACCGGATCGAAGTCTGGTACTACTCCACGTATGTGACCTAATTCTCCTACGATCGTTGTCCTGTAAGACAGGAATAAGCTGCCTCATCTAAACTGTTTACAAATAATTGATGTACTGCATAAATTAAAAACTTTGAATGTTTAAGTGGCTTTGTATATGGCAGTAAAGGAGGAAAACGTTAAACGTCTAGTTGAGAGAAAGAAGTAACTTGAAACGTATTCGCAGTTGCGCATATGTACCACCATCGGCTGTATAATGGAATGGTGACTGTGACAATTTGTGCCGGACCGAGACTCGAACCCAGATCTCCCGCTTATCGGATTGGTCGCCTTACTTTACGGTATCTCAGTACGACTCATGACCAGACCCAACTTCCACATGTCGTCGACCATATCCCTACAACATACACTCTTACATCCATTATGTGTATTCCCGTACAGGGGAGATATTTTGATGGAAAGGAGCAACTTAATCGAACATGAATGCGTGCAGCAACCGCAAGGATTGCATATTCCCGCCGTTTACCTTCAGACACCGAGGAAAATTGTAAAAACCAGTTACCTGCGCGATCAAGCGGCAATACGAACCTCAGTTCTGGCGAATACAAGTTCTGTGCCTTAACCCCTGCAACTATTTCTTATTGTCCGCAAATAAACACTGAAAGATAAATCTTACCGTTCTTATTATCAATGTAGCCAAACTCAATTTAATAAATGTCATAATATTCACGGAACTTGTGTTTCTCAAATCTGTATGTCAAGTTAGTACAGTGGTACAGCTCATTTAACGTTCCAGTTTAAGAAGGGCTAATACAGTGTTGAACTGTTTTGTCGCATTCATAGTGACGAAAGTCACAAATTCCTGACAGCGAGATATTCATAAATGATAATCGCTGTAACTGAATATGTTAATCTAATTTCGTTTTGCGTTGTTCACGGGAAGTCATCGTGACCTCCAGAGTATTCTTTGTTCTCACTGAAACTCTAGTTGTTGCATTAACAGAACAAAGGAGAAGCAAATACTTGGCCGTAGTAGGTAATAAAACTTTAGATGATTCTGCTTTTACAGCATAGCATTCTAAAATAAAATGACTCTTCATTTGATGCCTATAGTAGGTAGCTTCCTTCCGCACTTGATACTACCTTTGCAGGACGACGTTGAAAAATATGAATGTGATGCTTATTTCCTGAACTTTACCGACCACTTAGTACTATGATGTGTTCGAATAGCTTACGTTGTTTAAAAATGTTTGAACGATACGTGGGATAACTAAGTACGCGGTGTTTCGAGTAGCTTGCATGTACTGGGGCTCTATGGTCACTGGATAAAATATGGACCATTTGCTAACATGATAATGACAGATGAACACAATTTAATTGGTAAGAGATTTGTGGTTAAGCGTTATGTGAGAAATTTTTCAACGATTATGATGAACATTTTTGTGAAAAGACCATAAAAGTAAACGTAAACATAAACATATGCATCAGGAGAAGGAGAAGGATAAGAAGAAGAGGAAGAACACTTGGTGACGATGCTTCAACACCATTATAAACAACTTCCTTCACTGGAGGTCTATAATGTCATACTATGTACTATCGGATAACATGGAACTGAATAAAACAATAAGAGCTTTAATTTCAAGGTCCGAGATAAAACGGGTAAAGGTGAATGGAATATGGTAGCCATGAACTACAGCGAATTACAACGAAACCAGCTGAAAGAGAAGACGTACTTCTCTTCTTAAGTCTAATGTGGGTGTAAGATTTATTTCGTTTGTTCAACATTTCTGTTGTAGAGGATAAGTTAGAGATGGATCATTGAAATATTTTACTTACCTGTAACCCTGTAACAGATCTCAAACCATAGGTTGACATGAATTGTCTTCAGTGGATTACGATTCGGCATTACGAACACCAATAAATAAATAAATAAATAAATAAAATAAAAATAAACGTAGAAATTGTTATCATATCAACATAAATATCAAACAGTAAGGAAGAAAACGAAACTCGATCACACTTTAAACTGAATGTCTTCGTTCTGTTGGCATGAGTGACGTGAATAACACATCGTTTCAGACGTGAGCACTGTATGATGAAACGCCAGTCCTTAAGTAGCACGACAGCCGTACAGAAGATAGACGGCCGTTCCGTGAATCACGGCTCACTTCTTACGGAAGAGCTGTACGAGGATGAGCAAGGAGTGACCTCGGCAAATACGCGTATCGCGTATCCGTCTACAAATAAGGAACAGGATCCGACGTAAGTCAAGGTCCTGGACGAGCTGCGCCGTCTGGACTGACTTTTACTTTGAGAAGCTTCGCGTTTTTCCATCAAGTCAGACCTCTTGATTAATTATTTCTGTACAGACCTTTTTTTATAAAGCTTAATGTCTCGAATCAACCTGTTACTCGCATCATTGGTCGCTGATTCATTGAATGAGTTAGTATATTTTTATATCTAGCAGTGCCACTGAATCAAAAAGATTCAAACGTAATACAGATAAATAAACACGCAAGAAAGTCTCTGAACATAAAATTTGCCTTTTGACAAGCGAGAATATTTTTTAAATATAACCATATTTCATGGATTTTAAGTCAGCTACATAAATAAAACGGAAATCTAAAATCTAAAACACATTATTGCATGTGTAGCATTACAGAAGGTTTCAAATGCGACAAAATGTCGTAAGCCTGAGTTTTAAAGAGCGTCCCATTTTCTGTTTTCGTAAATGAAAACGTAGAGTAATGTTTTAAGTTTCGTAATTATACTAATTATTTCATAACGGTATTTCTATAACTGACACTTGATCAGAAATCAGTGTCTGTGAACTGCTGGTAGCGGGGACGGAATGAATAGTTCTCCGATTAGTTAATTTCACCACTTGCCGTTAATGCGAAAAGGATACGAATTCTGACCACAATTTGTTTGTTGAGATCTCCACGGGTATGCCGCGAAAAAATTTTGCCTTCTGCAGTGGTATGGAAGCTACGTATTACGCGACAGTTAGGAAGACAAGTTTTCTTTTGAACCAGATAAACATTCTGATGCGATGCAATATTTCTTTAAAAAATTTTCCCTTATTAGAATACTCTAGGTTCTGAAAGAAATGGTTCAAATGACTCTGAGCACTATGGGACATTTGAGGTCATCAGTCCCCTAGACTTAGAACTACTTAAACCTAACTAACCTAAGGACATCACACACATCCATGCCCGAGGCAGGATTCGAACCTGCGACCGTAGCGGTCGCGCGGTTCCAAACTGTAGCGCCTAGAACCGCTCGGCCACAACGGTCGGCTGTTCTGAGAGACGTACGGTGATGTGTCTGTCTCTTACATAGACTAATATTACTGTCTTTGTATTGAAGAAGGAAGAGCCGAGCGTCCGACTGACAAAAGTTCAGTATTCTCACCGGAACCAGCCACTGGTCGTAGCGAGAGTGTCAGACGGTAACCCAGAATTCTATCGCTGCTTGTTAATAGGATCTCTTACGGCACGTACAGCGTGTTTCACCACAGACAAGGCTGTACGAATTAAAAAAAAAAAAAGAGTTTTACCGTTGGATCGGATACCACGAAAGCTTGTAGTTGCCCCTGCAATTAACTGTGTAGGCCTTGGATGGAAGGGAACACCACTAACAATTGAATTCTTTGTAGTAGTGCAATGTGCTGTGCAGACCAACCTTCCGTCTCAGGACAACCTTACTTTTGTTTCTAATCCATTTCTGTCGTCATCTGAATCAGTCTGGAAACAAATTCTTGAACAGATGGGACAGATTGTTGGAGTGCGAAACGAGAAATATTCTTCATAATTTGAGTGCCTTGTCTTAAACATCCAGCTCTTAGCACCACAAAATATTTCTGAAAAAAAAAAGCTGCTCGGAAGTGCATGGATTTGCTATACTTTATACGACTGAGGCGATGGAAATATATTTTATACTCTTTGATAGCTCTCCATGGTAACAAAGTATCTGTTCTCATTCTCTTATTGGGAGCAAAACCGATTAAATATGTCAGTACAGCAAGAAAACTAATGTATGTTATAAACTCATAACGACAAGTAGTTAATTATGAATTAGTGTGCGAAGAGCTGGGGTAATAACTTAAAGCATCACTTTTACACTCCCCTTCCGAGAACAGTGAAGACAAGTAAACGTGACTTCGACAAATTTCAAGGTACTCGGGACGAACAGTGTGAATGATTTATTCCGGCCTGAGAGTTCGTCACGAGCTTGACGAATTCACTGCTCGCCGGCAACAGACTTTTCGGCAGCTGCACGCGGAGCTCGGGTCGTGAGATGAACTTTAGACTTGCTGAATGACACCACCAGTAGCAATGGACGCACCTCTGGGACAGAGTACGGGGGCATGGCTCAGAACCATATCCGCTTTCGTGACTGAACTGATGAAAAAGAAGAAGAAGAGAGGCAGAGTGAGGGAATCGAGAAGGAGGAGGAGGAGTAGGAGAGGAGAGAGAGAGAGAGAACGAGATGTGACGACCAGATCCGGTAACGCCCCTCGCCGACAATGTGGAGCACTGAAAGTGCCGGCGCTGGAGTCCTGCCGTTCCAGCGGCCTCCCAAGGTCACGTGACAGGCGGTGTGGCCTCCAGTCGCCTTCCGGGAGCTCGGCGTTTGGAGTTAACATTCGACGCGTGCTGTACATCCTTTCTGTATTACGTTTCTTATCAATGTGTATTTTTGGTTTCTGAATTTCCTCATGGCCATCTTAACCAAAACCACTTTGCATTGAACGAGTCATAAATTTGGGTACACTACACGGAAAGCTCTTAGAAAGGACAGAAAACCACTTGAGAAATAGTTTAACAACAGTGTATAAATGCGATTCCAGTACCAGTAATTACAAGGTGTGAGACCAAGATAATTCCTGTGCTATTTAATATATATAATGACGATGTATTACGTAGATGAGACATTCTAACTAACACAAGGTTTCAACTGAGTGAATTCTCAATGCTTCAATCACTTTTTTTTATTTAATGACCGCATACAATGATTTTTTTGGAAAAGTTGACGATCTACAGTCTAAATAAATTAAAAAATACAACGTAACATATCGACTCCAGAGACTTACGTCCTTCAGACGTCAAAAGCATGTTCGAATGAAGATTTTTGTTTCTTAAAAAGACGGTATTATAGTTGCCATGCAGGGGACATCGCCTATGATTACGATAACATACGAAACAGATTTTATATAATATATCGGTCAACGAACAAGCATCTAAGAATTGATATGCGAAAAAATAGATATCCAGATTTTCATAATAAAGTTGCTATTCCGATATTATTGCGTATAACGGAGTTATAAGTTTTCGGTAGAAATCGAGGAAGAACAGTTTGTTTACACTGGCGTATTCTTTTAAGATTTGCAGAACGGTGTATTGAGACACATGCAATCAGAACACTGAAATTAGAAATAAAAACTTTCTGCATCAACTAGTTACAATAAAAGCTCGAATAAATATTAGTTGGAATGAGCACCTACATAAAAAGACTCCTAAAACATATACAATGAAACTAAATAAGGAAAGTAACCCTAGTTGCAGACCAAGAAAAAGATAGTGATTGTGACGAACAATAAGTTGCCTAATATAAAAAGTGAATAAAAAAGAAAAAAAATACATTTACAAAATTCGCAAACCTAGCGACCTATACAGAAAACAAATGAATAAACATAAACACTGACTACTGTTTCTCTTGCGAAATTTACGAAAGTGAGATGAGGTCGCAAAATCACAAATGCATCGTAAGGAAAAGCCGGTTCATAAAAGGCGAAAAACTGAGAAAAGCGAATGTGCAACCACCACTAACAACTTAGGAAAAAGCACAAGATTCTAGAACATGTAACATGAGGCGAAAACACCGTAGGTAAATCGTACGTCATTTTATAGAGATATGCTGTTTTTAAACTATACATATCCAAACGTAGAGACTTATTATTATCCGGTACCATATTTCCAGAATTATCACAGAAGATGCTTTATAAATAAAAGTGAAACACGCCTGGTGAAAAATGTGTTTCAAATGCAGTAAGCTCAAGACGGAAAAACCAGAAATGATAGCTGATAATAACACCTATTGCGGACGATGGCAAAGCAGACAAAAACATTACGAAGAAAAGCAATTTCCCACATGAAAGCCATTGAAACATATTTTTAGTTGCGCAATCACATTTTTCAAATATGATGAAACCGTAAACATGTGCAGCTGAACCACTTAGGTGCAATAAAATTATGCTGGAGAAAAACCAAAAAATTAAAAAGATTTTGCTGTTTATCAGTGTCTACACAGTCAGGCAATAGGGAGATACGAGGCGCAAGTCCATACACCGAAAAGCAATGCAATGAAAAGAACTAGCAATCTTGCGATCTAGGCAGTTCTGAAATTATGCGCACCAAACTGTGTTCGATATTTGCGGTAGAAAACTACTGTCAGCGAGAAGAACAACCAACACTGTTGACTATCAGTACGTTAAGTCCTTAGCTGAAAGTGCCGGCCCGTTAACATCGCGTTGAACCTTTGGTGATAACAGATTCGAACCAAGGCCTGTTTCAAGGACGTGTGTGTGTGTGTGTGTGTGTGTGTGTGTGTGTGTGTGTTTGTCCTCGTCCTTGAAATGTCCGACAGTGCTACCGACTGGTCCTGCCCGCAATTCTACCGCTGTTGGTCTCGAGCCAAAAGCATGTAGTTGTAGTGGCCATAGCCGTGAGCTGTTAGAACTGAGGTGTATAAGGTATTTATTTATTTGCTATTTTTTTAGTCTGTTATCTAGATACAAGAACAGGACAAATGTTTTATGTGATTTGGCATATAGCCAATACTATTATAAAATAATTTCAAATGCTATACAGTGCTAAGCATTGTACAATGAGAGCTGTGTAAGATAAGTTACTGGCGTAGTATTACGCGTTGGAGACAGGTGTCTCCTGCACCACCATCTTCTGTTCCCTCTGGCACGCGCGAATATCATAGGTGATCGTATCTCAGCATGGGTTTTTCAAGGAGGTGTATCTGTCTGACGTCACTCACTTGGGGAATAGCTACCACACTGCTACGATATAAGCGACCATGAGAAAACCGGGAATGTCACGTCCTTGCCGAAGTAACGGCTCACGATTCAGAAGCGAGAAGGCTGTTGATTTAACGGTGCAGCCATATCGCTATGTTCGTCTGATTTCTAGATTTTTTTTTTTTTTTTTTGCTCCGAAGTGCTGTCGCAGAAGATAGATGTGTGGTCTAGATTTTTCTATTAGAGCTTTAGAATGTATGAGATGTTCTAACAATTGTAAGTACAATTATGTTTGCGATTAAAGCAGTTATGAACCAGGAAGCTAGGCAGAGAGTTATCGACGTAACGTTTTCCCTAAAAGCTGAACACAATGCTACTCAGCATAGTTCAGGTACATGATATTTGACCAGCTGGACCTCGCGACTGCTACGGTCGCAGGTTCGAATCCTGCCTCGGGCATGGATGTGTGTGATGTCCTTAGGTTAGTTAGGTTTAAGTAGTTCTAAGTTCCAGGGGACTGATGACCTCAGATGTTAAGTCCCACAGTGCTCAGAGCCATTTGAACCATTTTTTGACCAGTTAGTAAGACTTCGCTGATTATTATCAGATGAAATACTGTCATCCATAAATCATTCAAACAAGAAACTAACTAGTTTCTGTATTACTGTCGTAAGTGATTTCTGGAAGAACAACACCGACGTCACAGATCCAGACAGGATATAAATTCTAAAATAACCGATCGTATTGTCTGGACATATTTTTTACTTCTGTGATGGGGAAATGTCACATTACAGATTTCGTATCTTCCAGCAAAGGCCGACTTGATGAATTACAATGTGTGTCTCATTCGCTTTTGAACAGTCATTTTGGTATTAAAGGAAATGTACTCTAAAATCTGCAGTAACTACAGTATATTGTCGGCGAATTATGTAAGATTATAAACACGCAAAACAAGATGGAATATCCTCAAAACGTGACTCTTCATTAAAGTATTGGACTACGCCTGCGTTACTTCCTAGAGGTTACCTAGAACACATTATTTCCACCTGTTTGCATGTGCTTTCCGATAATATTGACACTGATACTGTATTAACTTTCATGAAAATGCCAAAAACAGGTGCTAATTTCTGATGGACGACAAACAAGATAACCATAAAGTTATGAGGAATCATTTACAATATCATACGTACGCTTGTGACATCGATTCTTTAGAAGAGGATTGAGAACGACCGAAGTTTTCCGATGTCCGATTTCAGGAAGAAGTATATACTGATTCAACACCGAAAATGTATATTTTAAAGTTTTCACTGTAGACGTATGCGGTACATTTTCTCGGTCATTTTCCCTGTTACTGTTGCATTCCAGCATATCACGTCAACAGCGTGCCAAGCTGCTATCAGAAAAGCGAATGACACTGGCGGATAGATAGATAGATAGATAGATAGATAGATAGAGAGAGAGAGAGAGAGAGAGAGAGATTATGTTATTGCTTATAATAAGCTGTTTTGGATAGTATTTGGTTATCAAGAGTTGTTTGTGTATACAGAAAAGTGACTGCCAAAACCACACTGTCCCGTTCTTACAGAGAAAGAGGACCTGAAATATGATGAACCAGCGATCACCAACTTCCTTGGATAAGATTTAAATAATCGAATCGTGAAGACTTTGGTCTTGGGCACGGCATTTCACCAGCTTTATAAGAAACAGTTATAAATTTCTTAGCCCGGATCCACTCTAAGATCGAAGTAGCTAAAGAAAAGCTTAGCACTTTTTTTCTCCTGTCGGGAAACAAATGTCACGCAGGCCGCAAACGGTACAATGATTCAGCGTGCACACCTGGACTTCTCGCGTCTGTCGTCACGGGAAGTCTGAAGGTGACCAAGATCTCCAGCCATCTGCTGGAGAACGTTATCTTGCGAAAGCGCTCTCGTGCGTTCGTACAGATTTATGCCGCCAACGGCGAGCACCCAGCTACTGGGCATGTACGGTACTTTCATTCCATAAAGTGTTCGAGGAAAAAGATTTCAACACACTAGCGATGGCGACAACAAAGCTCCACTGTGGCAATGCTGTTGTTAGCAAACGGTATAACGGACTGCAGAAGGGCACCTGCTTGCTCCGTACTCCGCAACAGATTTTGTACTAATCAGTGTCTCTTTACAGTGAACCACTAAGTGAATCAGATTTTTTAGAATGGCTACATGGCTATATGCGAGAGAAATAGTTGCAGTTGATGAAGAAAAAGTAATTTGCTCAGAGGAAGTAGGGCGGTAGGACGATCATTTAAAAGACCACTCCATACCTAAAGAAGATTTACTTATCGAAGTGGGCTATATGTGCCTTCTCTCTCTCTCTTTGGCAGGAATTTTACTCTTACCTTATTATGATACTGCTACAGTAAAGTTGTGTCGTGCAGCGTAATATCTCAGTGAATAGAGTTAGGATAAGGTACTATGTTTTCAGTGTATGAGTTAAATACAGGAGAAGCTTGTGCGTTGTGAAGATATACAGGCTACTGAAGTGAATGCAGGAAGACCTGATGACGGACAATATATGTTGCAAAGATTATAGTCTTATCACTTTGCCGGCCGCTGGTGGCCGAGCGGTTCTGGCGCTACAGTCTGGAACCGCGCGACCGCTACGGTCGCAGGTTCGAATCCTGCCTCGGGCATGGATGTGTGTGTTGTCCTTAGGTTAGTTAGGTTTAAGTAGTTCTAAGTTCTAGGGGACTTATGACCTCAGCAGTTGAGTCCCATAGTGCTCAGAGCCATTTGAACCATTTTCTTATCACTTTATGCATAACCAGACGTAATGTCCGTAAATATGCGACAGTGTTGTTTATATATAGATTCACTGGTCAGTCATGTCCGTAAATATGCGAGAGTATTGTTTAAATACAGAGTCACTGGTCAGTCATTTGGAATTAGTCACATCGTTGAATTACTAAGCTATTTAAGGAGCAATAAAACATAAATCTAGTGTTGAGGGAGGAAGACGCCTGTCGTAGATTCACCAGAAGAAATCGCTTAGGAAACTCCCTACTTATCGAATCTTGTGTATTTTACCACGTCAGATTTACAGGTAATGCAGATGAGATCCAGAGAAGAGCAGCTCAAATCGTCATGCACTGCTTACTCAACGTGAGAGCATCACACAACAGCTCAACAACCGCAAATGGAAGACGCTGCTGGAAGGACACTGTAAAAATACGTTCCTAACAATTCCAAGAAGAATTGAAAAAAAAATCATTTCCACTTATATAGGATCCAATCGAAGGGAAAAATCTGCATATTTAGCCTACGCTGATGATGTCTGCCTATTCAGAAGCTCTGACGATCAGTTGAAACAAACGACCAAGGTACTGCAGAAGGCCGCCAACAACTTTGGGCAATCCATAAACAAAGCCAAGTCTCATCACCTCGTTATAACTTGTCTAAAAGGTCAAAATATTGAATAACTACAGTCACTGCGTATGGGAGACAGGTTCTACAATAGAGTTCGCGAATTTAAATACCTAAGATTGCTTTTCAGGGAGAACTCTTGCCGGCCGGAGTGGCCGAGTGGTTCTAGGCGCTACAGTGTGGAACCGCGCGACCGCTACTGTCGCAGGTTCGAATCCTGCCTCGGGCATGGATGTGTGTGATGTCCTTAGGTTAGTTAGGTTTAATTAGTTCTAAGTTCTAGGGGACTGATGACCTCAGATGTTAAGTCCCATAGTGCTTAGAGCCATTTGAACCATTCGTTGAGAACTCGTCGAGTAAAGCAGTGATCAACGCCAAGATCTAAGCAGAAAATCATTTCTTTTACAGTCTAGCACAACTGATTTGGCTATATCGTTAGAGACGGTTCAAGATTCGGCTATATAAACCCCTAGTCCGGTTCTTGGTACAAAATGGCTGTGAGACGTGCGATATCCCAAAGCAGGACTTCCATAAAGTTCTCGTATTTGGGAGGAAAATGCAGCGGACGATCTTTGATCCTATGTTGGCCTCAAACATGGGTGAACAGAGAATCAGACACAATCATGAGCTAGGTGAACTGTTTTGAGAACAAGCCTGTTTAGCAGGATTCATCAAGAAGCATGCGACTACAGTGGGCTTCGGATGGAAGTCGACAGTTGGCCAGAGAAACTTTTGTATTTTATCCCCACATGTAGGAAACTCCAGGGAAGGCTAAGGATGAGGTGGAGGGATGGCCTCCGTAGAGACCTGCAACAGTCAGCGATAGGTGTGGACGGATGGTGGAGTGCAGCAGTGGATAGACGATGGAGAAGGAAGCTTCTAGCAGCCGTTGATCTGCTGAGCCTGATGGCGTAAAAGTATGTCCACCTACATACAAGCACACTGGTTAAAAAATCAGCCCTCCCGAGACATGACGCTAATAGCGTGTAAAAGCGTCTCTATCCCTGGTAATGGATTCAATCCGGCTAGGGACACAATCGAAACGTTTCTTGTTGTACGAGACACCCAATGACGAACAGATAGCGTAGCGCTACCGAATTAAAGGTATGTTTATTGCTGCGTTTCACCCTCTGTTCCCAATAGTCCCATATGTTTTCTATGGGATTAAGATCGGGTGATTTAGCTGCCAATGTAGATTCGATAGGATGCCCGAGTTTTCGTCAAAGCAGGAAAATAAGCGTGCATTCCCGTGGGAGACAAGAGTGCTCACAGCGAACTCATCAGAGGCGACGCTTGGCCACCGAAAATGTTGAAAGAAACGTCCAGGTTCACTTTCAAGGTAACCTGAACGAGCGGGAGCAAGTCATGGTATTTACTGATTTAACCTAGCACCGTCAAAAGTTCATACTCTGCCCTAAGAAAAATGTAGCACCCTCAAGTGCTGTGTTCAGTGGAACAAAGGTTCCAAACAAGCGATCGTCACATGTGTACCAATTCACTGCCACCACTTACAAGGGGACCGCGCCTACTCCTTACCGATGTTGTCCAAATTTACGGTATATGTAGGGCTTGGCCAGGAATGAAAGTGACAGAAGTGGAAGTTCCTCATGAGGAAGAGTTTAGAAAATAGTCTTGGCGTGGGTCGGACGGGGTGTGAGCATAGTTTCGAGGAATCGTTTATCTCAGTGGTAAGAATACAGAAAGGTAATCCGAGAGTCGTGAGGTAGAGTCCATACGCGGAACTTGTATTTTCTTTCTTTTATTTTCAATTTTGCGTTCTTATCATACAAATAAACTGAAATAATGGTTCAAATGGTTCAAATGGCTCTGAGCACTATGGGACTTAACATCTGAGGTCATCGGGCCCTAGAACTTAAAACTACTTAAACCTAACTAACATAAGGACATCACACACATCCATGCCCGAGGCAGGATTCGAACCTGCGACCGTAGCGGTCGCGCGGTTCCAGACTGAAGCGCCCAGAACCGCTCGGCCACAGCGGCCGGCAAACTGAAATAATGCCCAGTACATTGCATCTACTAATATTTCGATAAAAGGCATCAAAAGAAAAGGCAAAGGAAAATTTGGGATTGCAAATAAATTTCCAGGAAGGGATTATAAGGCGTACACAAGAACTTCGTAAGTAAAATTAGACACTTGATTGTTTACATATGTGCTGGGATGATATTCATTGTAAAAACTGGAACACAGTAATTTTTTGGCATTTCGTACGCGTTATAAACGCCGCATTTTTATAATCAAATGCTTGTTTTAAAGTTTCTAGAGCGACACAGACTTGGTTTGTATTCACAAAAGGTTCTCTCTCATCGCACAGTTTGGCTGCAAACCAAGTTTATCGCATCATATCGCTAAATGTTGGCGAGGATAGCTGATGGTTCACAGTGCAATGTATTCTGAGCTACTCTTCTCGGGCCGTGATTTCTTTTCCTCTGTAGCTGAGATAAGAGCAGTTTTGAAGCTTTTTTATCAAATTCTTTACTTGACGGTAATAACAGTCATGGCAAAGTTGCACTAGCGGGAGCAATCAATTCAATATTGCTTGATGGCAGATCTCCTACGTCTTGGAAAAATCTCGTCGTAAAACTGTGGATTTGTTTTTGTCTTCCCACTAATCAATTAACAGAAGAAATCTTTTTGTCTATAACTTAGGGCTTCGTCACATCACTCTAAAAATTTCTTTCCTTGCCTTTTATGAAAGTATTAATAAATACTGTATAATGAGCATTATTTCTGTTTATTTGTAGCCACGCGGGATTAGCCGAGCGGTCTCAGGCGCTCCAGTCATGGACTGTGCGGCTGGTCCCGGCGGAGGTTCGAGTCCTCCCTCGGGCATGAGTGTGTGTGTTTGTCCTTAAGATAATTTAGGTTAAGTAGTGTGTAAGCTTAGGGACTGATGACCTTAACAGTTAAGTCCCATAAGATTTCACACACATTTGATTTTTTTGGTTTATTTGTAGTGTAAATAACACAAAAATTAAAAATATAAAAAATGTTTCAAGGACTCGATCCCATGACCTCTCGCAATACCTTTCAGTACTCTTGCCGCTGCGCCACACACTGTCTGGGAATTGCGCTAACAGAAATGACTCGTTCCTCGTCCGACTACCGCAAGGAAACGCTATTTTTGTTAAATGTTCGATCATCTGGAGCTCCTACTTCCGTTACTTTCATTTCTGGCCAAGCGCTGCATGTACCACAAATCTGGACGAAATCGGAGATGTGTGGACGCAGCCCCCTCGTTAGCCCAGTGGTGGAGGATCGTATTACCGACTGGTACCAGTTCTATACCACTACAGAGCTCCAAAGGGATCAATGTGCTCTTTGATTGGGCCGACCAACACCCTTTTCTGGTGATTTTATTTAGAGTAATGGACACGTTGGTAAAATTAGAGTAATTCAGTCTTACACGTGAGATGTAGCGGCGCTCATTCTCACGTTTCCCTAACAGTCCAACACTGTGACTGGTGACAAACAGACCCGAACTATTTGTAACAGTTAACGCAGAACAGGGAATCAGCGATCATAAAGCGGTTACTGCATCGATGATTTCAGCCGTAAATAGAAATATTAAAAAAGGTAGGAAGATTTTTCTGTTTAGCAAAAGTGACAAAAAGCAGATTTCAGAGTACCTGATGGCTCAACACAAAAGTTTTGTCTCAAGTACAGATAGTGTTGAGGATCAGTAGACAAAGTTCAAAACCATCGTACAATATGCGTTAGGTGAGTATGTGCCAAGCAAGATCGTATGAGATGGAAAAGAGCCACCGTGGTACAACAACCAGGTTGGAAAACTGCTGCGGAAGCAAAGGGAAGTTCACTGCAAACACAAACATAGCCAAAGCCTCGCAGACAAGCAAAAATTACGCGAAGCGAAATGTAGTGTGAGGAGGGCTATGCGAGAGGCGTTCAACGAATTCCAAAGTAAAGTTCTATGTACTGACTTGGCAGAAAATCCTAAGAAATTTTGGTCTTATGTCAAGGCGGTAAGTGGATCAAAACAAAATGTCCAGACACTCTGTGACCAAAATGGTACTGAAACAGAGGATGACAGACTAAAGGCGGAAGTACTAAATGTCTTTTTCCAAAGCTGTTTCACAGAGGAAGACTGCACTGTAGTTCCTTCTCTAGATTGTCGCACAGATGACAAAATGGTAGATATCGAAATAAATGACAGAGGGATAGATAAACAATTAAAATCGCTCAAAAGAGGAACGCCCGCTGGACCTGATGGGATACCATTTCGATTTTACGCAGAGTACGCGAAGGAACTTGCCCCCCTTCTTGCAGCGGTGTACCGTAGGTCTCTAGAAGAGCGTAGCGTTCCAAAGGATTGGAAAAGGGCACAGGTCATCCCCGTTTTCAAGAAGGGACGTCGAACTGATGTGCAGAACTATAGACCTACATCTCTAACGTCGATCAGTTGTAGAATTTTGGAACACGTATTATGTTCGAGTATAATGACTTTTCTGGAGACTAGAAGTCTACTCTGTAGGAATCAGCATGGGTTTCGGAAAAGACGATTGTGTGAAACCCAGCTCGCGCTATTCGTCCACGAGACTCAGACGGCCATAGAAACGGGTTCCCAAGTAGATGCCGTGTTTCTTGACTTCCGCAAGGCGTTCGATACAGTTCCCCACAGTCGATTAATGAACAAAGTAAGAGCATATGGACTATCAGACCAATTGTGAGATTGGATTGAGGAGTTCCTAGATAACAGAACGCAGCATGTCATTCTCAATGGAGAGAAGTCTTCCGAAGTATGATTTCAGGTGTGCCGCAGGGAAGTGTCGCAGGACCGTTGCTATTCACAATATACATAAATGACCTTGTGGATGACATCGGAAGGTCACTGAGGCTTTTTGCGGATGATGCCGTGGTATATCGAGAGGTTGTAACAATGGAAAATTGTACTGAAATGCAGGAGGATCTGCAGCGAATTGACGCATGGTGCAGGGAATGGCAATTGAATCTCGATGTAGACAAGTGTAATGTGCTGCGAAGACATAGAAAGAAAGATCCCTTATCATTTAGCTACAATAGATCAGGTCAGCAACTGGAAGCAGTTAATTCCATAAATTATCTGGGAGTAGGCATTAGGAGTGATTTAAAATGGAATGATCATATAAAGTTGATCGTCGGTAAAGCAGATGCCAGACTGAGATTCATTGGAAGAATCCTAAGGAAATGCAATCCGAAAACAAAGGAAGTAGGGTACTGTACGCTTGTTCATGGTTCATGGTTCTGAGCACTATGGGACTCAACTGCTGAGGTCATTAGTCCCCTAGAACTTAGAACTAGTTAAACCTAACTAACCTAAGGACATCACAAACATCCATGCCCGAGGCAGGATTCGAACCTGCGACCGTAGCGGTCTTGCGGTTCCAGACTGCAGCGCCTTTAACCGCACGGCCACTTCGGCCGGCGTACGCTTGTTCGCCCACTGCTTGAATACTGCTCAGCAGTGTGGGATCCGTACCAGGTAGGGTTGATAGAAGAGATAGAGAAGATCCAACGGAGAGCAGCGCGCTTCGTTACAGGATCATTTAGTAATCGCGAAAGCGTTACGGAGATGATGGATAAACTCCAGTGGAAGACTCTGCAGGAGAGACGCTCAGTAGCTCGGTACGGGCTTTTGTTGAAGTTTCGAGAACATACCTTCGCCGAGGAGTCAAGCAGTATATTGCTCCGTCCTACGTATATCTCGCGAAGAGACCATGAGGATAAAATCAGAGAGATTAGAGCCCACACAGAGGCATACCGACAATCCTTTTTTCCACGAACAATACGAGACTGGAATAGCGGGAGAACCGATAGAGGTACTCAAGGTACCCTCCGCCACACACCGTCAGGTGGCTTGCGGAGTATGGATGTAGATGTGTACTCTCTGCCACACATGTTTTCGTGATTTGCGGAAATCTAGCTGTGGTTGTAGATGTAGATGTAGTTCTGTATCTAATGACGCCGTTGAAAGTGTTCAGAACAGTTGGACAACAGCTCTCATTGAGATCGTTCCTACGGCCTATATGATGTACACAACGGCAGGGAGAAAGAACAGCAAGCAGGAGGGGTAGTCGGCGGTGTAGACGCCGCGCACGTGGAGTTGGGTAATGGATAAAACCCAGGCCGGCGCAGACGCGTCGTGGCCGGTGAAAGCCACTCTGGAGCAGGCGCCTCCGGCGTTGGCGGGCGCTCTGGAATGTGGCCCTGGAAGCAGGAACTTCACCTCCACTTATCGGTAGCTATCTGGGCCGATCACCGGTCACCTTTGCAGAAACTGACGCCGGCCACTTTACATTCATGAGATACCGCGAAATGGGCGCCTAGTGAGGTCAGTGCCACTCCATTTAGCTACTGCGGAAACAGACCTGTCGCTGGTATGTCTGAAAGAAACAGAATTGTTCCCAGAATAGCCTCCTCTCGTTCTGCACTACTGAGCTGAGCGACCAGTAGAAAATCCCGTACGGTAAAATGACGCCCTTTGGCTAGCCCACTATGTCGTGACACCTGAGATATTGCCCTTTCGGGGAACATTGCAGTTGCTTTCTCCTGAACATTCACGGTAGACGCCAGACGGGCACTTGCACCATTCTGTCTTTCTCGGTAGGCTGGATGTTTTCTTAATACACATTAGCATGGAATTTCCTTCTTAGGTTGTCCTCAGAACGGCAACATTTCGCTTTTTTGTGCAAGAGGCACTGCACTAGTGTTGGTCATCTGAATTACATCGTGCCGGTCCAGACGGAATGCAACAACTGTGCTACCGATTAACAAATATTACGATATAATCAGTACCGTCATCTCTTTAAACAGCTTTCTTATGACGTTCGCACCTGTGTTCCTTGGAAGCAATTTTATTTATTTCTTCGTTCATTCATTCACGAGCCCCAGTCAATCAACCTATACAGGCAGCGTATTCAGCAATTCTTGAAGCAGTAAAAGTAAAATATAACAATAAAATAAATTAATAACATCAATGATTAAGAACGACTGTAAGTAGGCTGTCTAGGTTTTTATGTTGGTAACGCCACGCAGCGCTCTGTATGAAAATCACTGACTGCGTATGTAGTCTGTGGCTAGTTGGACTCATTGTTGAAACATTCAGTAGTAGTGTTGGGCAGTTGGATGTGAACAGCGCGTAGCGTTGTGCAGTTGGTGGTGAGCCGCTAGTAGTGGTGGATGTGGAGAGAGAGATGCCAGAGTTTTGAGCGGACGATCTGCACGTTTATCTGTCAGAAAAAGGAAATCTGTTTAATTGGATTGTTTGTTCTCTATCAAAATCTTTCATTTGCTAACTATGCCTATCCGTAATTAGTCTCTTCAGTAGTTAGAATCTTTTATATAGTTGGCAGTATTGGCGCAGCCGGCCGGTGTGGCCGTGCGTTTCTAGGCGCTTCAGTCTGGAACCGCGTGACCGCTACGGTCGCAGGTTCGAATCCTGCCTCGGGCATGGATGTATGTGATGTCCTTAGGTTGGTTAGGTTTAAGTAGTTCTAAGCTCTAGGGGACTGATGACCACAGATGTTAAGTCCCATAGCGCTCAGAGCCATTTGAACCATTTGAGTATTGGCGCTCGCTGTATTGCAGTAGTTCGAGTAACGAAGATTTTTGTGAGGTAAGTGATTCATGAAAGGTAAAGGTTATTGTTAGTCAGGAGCATTCTTTTGTAGGAATTATTGAAAGTCAGATTGCGTTGCGCTAAAAAAAATATTGTGTGTCAGTTTAGTGTTGATCAGAATAAGTAAAGAGAGCAATGTCTGAGTACGTTCCGTTTTGCTCAGCTGTTTGAAAATCAAATAATGTAGAAGTTTACCAGAACAGTCATTCATAATTTTTCAAAGGGGAAGTTACACAACCATCGAAGTTGTATTATTACACAATTTATTGTGTCACGATCGGTTTCGTTCTTAGATCATCATCATCATCATGCAGCCTGCAGTTAAACAGGACAAGAAATGAGGCTAAAAGTTATAGCATCTGAAGGAGTAAAATAAGCAGCTCAGACTGTCATCAGTTTTACAATAAATCCTCACCGATTGGTCCCAATATCATGATGTAAATATTAGTACAATTCTGTCATCTAGGACAAGGAAGAGGAAGATTTGAGGTGAAATGTCTGGCTTTTGCAGTAATTTCAAGTGACAAAACAGATGCAAAGATTATGATAGGAGTACTTCACAAAACTGCAGCTAAAACCAAATTACTAATATCATATGAGAAAACGGAATACATTGAACATAAACACAACAGAGAAAAATATATACAAGCGCAACGCGGAAACATTAAAAGAGTTGATAAGTTGAAGTATTTGAGGAAATGTAGACAATCAGATGGTTTAGATAACTCTACACCACAAGTAAGGAAAGATCGAAGAAAATGGAATTAGCGTTATAATAAAAGATCAGTGTCGTGTCAGGCAAAAATTCAACACTACGCAACAGTAATTAAACCGGAAACATTCTGCGGATCCGAATGCCCAACACTGAGTAAAGGAGGTGAACAAGAATAACTGGAAAAGAAAGAAAGGAAAATACTCAGAAAAATTTTAGGAGCACAAAAGAAAAAAAGATAACAATGGGACGAAGAGGAGAAATGAAGATCTACACAGAAACGTAGAAACGATCACAGTCTCAATAATAAAGAAGAGATTAAAATATTACGGTCTTACGTACAGAAAGAATGACAACACGCTAACGAAGAAAATTTTTAGGTTCATTTCCAAGTTAAAAAACACCACGGGATGGATGGAAGAAACAAGAAAGGACTTGAGAAAACTCATCATTGCAGAAAACATCATACACGACAAGGAAAGTTTCAGGCTACTGTTCAATACAGCAAAATTTCCTGTCCAACAACGAAATTCACAACCTGGGAGGCTGATGTCAACTTAACATAGGCAGGCTATCAGACAACGCATGAAGAAGTTCTGGGAAAGTAAAAAGAAAGATTGTACCTTTGTCTTAGGTCCTAAGCGGTCTATAATTGGCCAAATTCTGTAATAATAACAAGACTGATGGCAGTGCAAGTGGCTATTTCATTCGCCCAGATACCATAGATTTTAGCCTAATTTCTTGTTTTGATTAACTGCAGGCTGTGTGATGATATTCTAAGAACGAAGTCTGTCCTGACGCAATAAATTGTGTAATTATACAACTTTGGTGTTTCTCATGAATCACTGATATTGGTATCAAATGGCTGTGGCAGCTCAACATGATCAAGAATAATTTAATACTTAGTACAATTTAAGAATTCACAGATATTTTAAAGCATGATGTACTATGTACAATGACGAGCAGAATTTATTTTGCTTGGGCTGATACAACCCAAATTGCACTGTAGCCGGTTCTAGGCACAATTGCGATAGGAGGAGGGGGATGAGTCATAGCTCGTAAAGGAGCCAGAGTTCGTATGTCTCCGGATGGTAGCATCCTGCGAGGAAAGACAAAGACCGATGACTTCAGTGGCGCGCGAAGATGGTAATCTCAACAGCGTTATACCAGTAACAAAAGCGGCGCCAACAGCGTCAGTGTAATGCGAAAGATGCGACTGTCAACCTGAATTATCCCTGAATATTTATTCGCACGGTCAGGACGACTTGAAGTGCCATGAGAAGGGCAACAGGATAAGAGACTACGTTACTTCCTAACTGCAGAAACCATGGAGGAACAGTTGCAACGACAGTATACAATGACAGTATACAAGGATGATATACCTCAATGATTATCGAATGCTAGTTAACTTACAAAAGATCGTTTCCCTCAGACAAATTAGAAATAAAATTTTGCATATCCACAGAACGAGAACATTATTTATCCTTCCGTTGCCAGGTAAGGGCACGAAAGGATACCTTTGAGATATACAGGGTGATTCAAAAAGAATACCACAACTTTAGGAATTTAAAACTCTGCAACGACAAAAGGCAGAGCTAAGCACTATCTGTCGGCGAATTAAGGAAGCTATAAAGTTTCATTTAGTTGTACATTTGTTCGCGTGAGGCGCTGTTGACTAGGCGTCAGCGTCAGTTGATACTAAGATGGCGACCGCTCAACAGAAAGCTTTTTGTGTTATTGAGTACGGCAGAAGTGAATCGACGACAGTTGTTCAGCGTGCATTTCGAACGAAGTATGGTGTTAAACCTCCTGATAGGTGGTGTATTAAACGTTGGTATAAACAGTTTACAGAGAATGGGTGTTTGTGCAAAGGGAAAAGTTCTGGACGGCCGAGAACGAGTGATGAAAATGTAGCACGCATCCAGCAAGCATTTGTTCGCAGCCCAGGAAAATCGACTCGCAGAGCTAGCAGAGAGCTGCAAATTCCACAATCAACTGTATGGAGAGTCCTACGAATCTGTCCGTAACTACCTGAATGTCAACTACCCGAGGCGATGGATCGGCCGCCAGGCAGCCCGTGACAGAGCACTTCATCACTGGCCTCCAAGAAGCCCTGATCTTACCCCCTGCGATTTTTCTTATTGGGGAATGTTAAGGATATGGTGTTTCGGCCACCTCTCCCAGCCACCATTGATGATTTGAAACGAGAAATAACAGCAGCTATCCAAACTGTTACGCCTGATATGCTACAGAGAGTGTGGAACGAGTTGGAGTATCGGGTTGATATTGCTCGAGTGTCTGGAGGGTGCCATATTGAACATCTCTGAACTTGTTTTTGGGTGAAAAAAAACCTTTTTAAATACTCTTTGTAATGATGTATAACAGAAGGTTATATTATGTTTCTTTCATTAAATACACATTTTTAAAGTTGTGGTATTCTTTTTGAATCACCCTGTATATTGCATGAAAATTTATTTTGAGTTTCACATTTTTTATTTTTAACGTAGTGCAATCAACGAAATAACTCCCCTAAATTTCGTAGTTATTGGCCCGGCTGCGCTTCTTCCGTTAAACATTTTTTTTATTCTTGAACTCCTGTAATCCCTTAAGTTGCGTATCCCCCTAACCTTGTGGTATTATTACTCTTAATGATTTAAATAACCTTACGTGAACAGTACAACTTTTTGTACGATTTTCAGCCTGCGAATGAATTAACGACTAAATCAACATTAATCTAAGAAGACGGTTGGTGTTGGGATAACGCGACAGGGCTGCGGGCAGAAAATAAGGCAAAAAATGGCTCTAAGCACTATGGGACTTAACAGCGGAGGTCATCAGTCCCCTAAACTTAGAACTACTTAAACCTAAATAACCTAAGGACATCACACACATCCATGCCCGAGACACAAAATAAGGCAGTCTGATTAACTGCGTTGCTTACGATGCTAGAATATTGGAACGTTACAGAAGACCTTAGTAGGATCGTGACGGCTAAGCGCGTTTCGCAACAAATAATCCCTAACTCCGTGGTTTTCGTAGGATGGGGTAATCGGTACTGTTTATTTATGACAACTTTTTAATTTTTTTTTTAATTTTTAGAATGATGAAGCAATTCTTTTCGCACTGCATAGCTATTCACATTTTACTAAACATGCTTTCTCTCCACTACTTCTCTACCTAGTGACACTTATTTCAGCCATACTCTACGCTCCCTTTAAGAATTAATCGATTTAAAGTTTGTCCACATCAGTTGTTGTTTGTAAATCACTTGGTTGCTGGACTCCGTACTTCTAAACTGGCAGATGTGGGTAGACTTCAAGCTGTCAATGTTTTTTGTCTGACCCCTACCGCTAATAATAATAATAATTATAATTATAAGCCGGCCGCGGTGATCTCGCGCTTCTAGGCGCGCAGTCCGGAACCGCGCGACTGCCACGGTCGCAGGTTCGAATCCTGCCTCGGGCATGGATGTGTGTGATGTCCTTAGGTTAGTTAGGTTTAAGTAGTTCTAAGTTCTAGGGGACTGATGACCACAGCTGTTAAGTCCCATAGTGCTCAGAGCCATTTGAACCAAGCCAATAATAATAATAATAATAATAACAATACTGTGCACACGCTACAGCGATGTAGCAGCCATTAGTCAGTTACTGTTGTGTTGACAGTTAGTTCGTTTATCTGTAAGTGAATGAGGATTTAATTTCCAGTCCATTTCGGGAACTACCTACAACTCGAAGAAACTATTTTCATGAGATACTGAAGCATATGTGACGCATATTTTTCAGCACAAGCAACGTGATCCATAAAGAAAGAACAGATTTCAATTGTTCATTACAGACAAAGTATGAAACATAGAAACACTTTGTCACGTCGCTAGACAGAAGAAGGTTCAAAGTTTTATGTTCGCTCAGACACTAAGCCATACACTCAACGTGAGCACCATGCGTTGCTCGAGAAACATCGACACAGTTGTCCATTCCATTCCATACACGAATCAACAGACCCCTGTGTATTGAAACAATAGCTTGAACAGTTCTTTTTCTCAGCTCTTCAAGAGCAGCTGTCGTAGGCGGACAGAGAGTCGGTACTTTATGAATTCCACCCCCCCCCCCAAAAAAAAATCCGTAAGGTGTGTGAGGTCTGGTGACGCGGGAGGGCAAAAACAATGAACACGATTTTGTTGTCCACCTCTTTCAATCCAACGTTGTGGGGGGCGGGGGAGTGGTTGTTAAGATAACGCCACGCCTCAAGGTGAAAGTGAAGTGGAGCCCCCTTATGCATAAAAATGAAATCATTTGAATCTTCGTGAAGTTGAGGAGGCAACCAACTTTGCAGGATGTTGGTGAGAACTTCTTTCGTTGTGTAGACGCCATGTTGGTACGAAAAAATACCAGAGCAGCTGTGTCTATCCAGTGATACGCGTAGTTTGTTTCTGTCTTTTAGTTTGTCTGTAATAAACAACTGAAATCTGTTCTTTGAATTTTGAATCACCCAGTTAACATGCTACAAAGTATGTGTGTGGTGGGTGGACTGTGTGACTGTGGACTGTGTGAAGAAGGCGTTGGTCATACACTGGTTTCACAAGCTGTAACCTCAACCACACTGTGTCACACTTTAAAGCTAGTATTTTGATAAATGAGTTATTAGCTAACTTACGTAATAAGTAATGCAGTCTTATGGAACAGGGATAATCGTAATGATCTTCTGAAAATAATTTACTTTCGTGGGTGAAACACAGTCGAGCACTTTCGATTTTACGCTTCAGAAAATTTCATTTTCCCCCCAGGTTTGGAAGCACTGCCCTAACTCGACTGAAAAAAAAATTATCTGCAATAATAGGCGTGCTTTGACATCGGTAGCAAATTGTGTCAGAACCGGGCGTTTTGCCTCGTTCCTTGCAGGAAAGAAGTTAACGCAGTCAGATATTCCAGCGTGAATCTCCCACGCCGTGGACTGCTGCCTATGCTACGTAAAGAGTCGGGCCCGCGGGTTATTGTAACTGGATCCCTCGCGAAGAAGGCGGCGGCGGCAGCAGTGACAGAAGGCGCTGCGGCGTGTCAGCGCCGTGTTGTTGTCGTGGGCGTCCTGCGGTGACGTAGCCTGGCGCAGTCAGGTCAACCGCTGCAGCTAGCAGGCGGCAGCTGTAATGAACCCGCAGCTGCGCGTCCGGCCCGTCTCTGCGCTGCGTAGGCGGTCAGAAGCACAGCGCCTTCAGCTGTTCACCTCTGTGCGACACACGGCTGAGTCCCAGCAATGCCGGTTGCACGAGATGCCAGAAGTACAGCCACGTGACAGGTAAAACACAAGTTTACAGAAAACAAAGGCGAATCTTCTTTAGTATGAAAGCTGCATTTAAAGACTCCTCGCTGTGAGTTTCCGACACCGGCGCTGTCATCATCAGCAGTTCATTTTTCTGCATCCTATTATAATTAGGAGGCCTTCTTCATTACCATTAGGACGGTTTGAAAGGGGAAAGGTGTAAGACAGTAAGATTTTGCCACGGAAACTTCCGGAAAATACACTACTGGCCATTAAAATTGCTACACCACGAAGATGACGTGCCACAGACGCGAAATTTGACCGGCGAGAAGAAGGTGCTGTGATATGCAAATGATTAGCTTTCCAGAGCATTCACACAAGGTTGGCGCAGGTGGCGACACCTACAAGAGTGCTGACATGAGGAATGTTTCCAACCGATTTCTCATACACAAACAGCAGTTGACCGTCGTTGCCTGGTGAAACGTTGTTGTCATGCCTCGAGTAAAGAGGAGAAATGCGTACCATCAAGTTTCCGACTTTGATAAAGGTCGGATTGTAGCCTATCGCGATTGCGGTTTATCGTATCGCGACATTGCTGCTCGCGTTGGTCGAGATCCAATGACTGTTAGTAGAATACGAAATCGGTGGGTTCAGGAGTGTAATATGGAAATCCGTGCTGCGTCCCAACGGCCTCGTATCACTAGCAGTTGAGATGACAGGCATCTTATCCGCATGGCTGTAACGGATCGTGCAGACACGTCTCGATCCCTGAGTCAACAGATAGGGACGTTTGCAAGACAACAACCATCTGCACGAACAGTTGGACGACGTTTGCAGCAGCATGGACTATCAGCTCGGAGACCATGGCTACGGTTAGCCTTGACGCTGCATCACAGACAAAAGCGCCTGCGATGGTGTACTCAACGACGAACCTGGGTTGCACGAATGGCAAAACATTTTTTCCGATGATTACCGGTTCTATTTACAGCATCATGATGGTCGTATCCGTGTTTGGCGACATCGCGGTGAACGCACATTGCAAGCGTGGATTCGTCATCGCCATACTGGCGTATCACCAGCCGTGATGATATAAGGTGCCATTGGTTACACGTCTCGGTCACCTCTTGTTCGCATTGACGGCACTTTCAACAGTGGACGTTACATTTCAGATGTCTTACGACCCGTGGCTCCACCCTTCATTCGACCCCTGCGAAACCCTACATTTCAGCAGGATAATGCACGACCGCATGTTGCAGGTCCTGTACGGGTCTTTCTGGATACAGAAAATGTTCGACTGCTGCTCTGGCCAGCAGATTCTCCAGATCTCTCACCAATTGAAAACGTCTGGTCAATGGTGGCCGAGCAACTGGCTCGTCACAATCCGCCAGTCACTACTCTTTTTGAACTGTGGTATCGTGTTGAAGCTGCATGGGCAGTTGTACCTGTACACGCCATCCAAGCTCTGTTTGACTCAATGCCCAGGTGCATCAAGGCCTTATTGCGGCGAGAGGTGTTTGTTTTGGGTACTGATTTCTCAGGATCTATGCACCCCAATTGCGTGAAAATGTAATCACATGTCAGTTCTAGTATAATATATTTGTCCAATGAATACCCTTTTATCATCTACATTTCTTGTTGGTGTAGCAATTTTAATGGCCAGTAGTGTATTTCTGAAAGGAGTATGAAATTCAGGTGATTGGCTGGCAGGTTCATGACCCACGTAGTGGGAGATAATTTTTTCGTAATTGCTGTTGCAATTCGAGCGCAAAACTAGATGCTTCATGTCCAGTAGGAAGCAACGTCATCCCGCAGGGGATGAATCGAAGGCATTTCGCTGCTGAGAGCCACAGCGGAGGAACTGGCAGTTAAATTTTGAGGAGTGTTGCTTCCGACACGATCAGTGCACGGAGTCCTTCCTCTGTGAACAGAGCTGTTATTCTGTTCACCCGAGTGTCGATTCTTTGGCTCTTTAGAGTCTGACACCCATTGAAGTGCTTCTTTACAACAGAATGGCTAATGGCTCTGAGCACTATGGGACTTAACATCTGTGGTCATCAGGCCACTAGAACTTAGAACTACTTAAACCTAACTAACCTAAGGACATCACAAACATCCATGCCCGAGGCAGGATTCGAACCTGCGACCGTAGCAGTCGCGCGATTCCGGACTGAGCGCCTAGAACCGCTAGACCACCGCGGCCGGCTTTACAACAGAATACCTGACTCGAATTTGGCTAGCGAGCAGGTAGAAATTCTGACTCGTGTTCTGTCTTGTACTGAGGTAATTTCAGCCCTAGGAGTTTCCGGACGGCTTATTGCGTCCACTGAGTGGGCAGAGAATTACAGGTACGCCAATTACACAGCGTCGAACACCCCGGCGAGCACATCATAGGTGCAGTAAAACTGCTGTCTGTACTTGAACAGGTGATATGCGCACTCCGCTTCGGCGGGTAGGGAAACATTTACAGTTCCGCGTGCTTGTCCACTGAGCTTCTTCTGAAAGTGCCAGCCGGGGTTTAGGTCTGCTTCTCGTCGGTTATCAGTATCAGCGACTCTAGGTCCGTCTAATAACGGGGGACGTCGCATAAAGTCAGACGTATGTTCTGCTAATTTATTGCGTATTTCATATTTCTACAATGTTTTGCACCCCACACGTTTTTTGTTCGGAATAAACAAGTTACAGTATCCCACTGTCATTCGTTGTAGTAGCAAAGAATAATTGGTTTGATGTGCTAAACTGAAGTGAAGTAAAACCACAATTCGATTCGTCGTTTTATGGTTATCCCTAGGTGTAATTTGTCAAAGGAAGTCTCATTTCAATTGTGTAGGTGTGAGAATCCCATTGTGTTTCAACATTAGGCAGCCACATACCAAGGAAGTTTACAAAGGGAAGCGTAGAATGTTACGTCCTGTCGTC
Source organism: Schistocerca nitens (assembly GCF_023898315.1). Lineage (NCBI taxonomy): Eukaryota > Metazoa > Arthropoda > Insecta > Orthoptera > Acrididae > Schistocerca > Schistocerca nitens. Next base: position 16,694,558 of record NC_064619.1, read on the forward strand.
ATCAGTGCCATAATAGTGATGCACTGAGGTCTGCGTATTCTTTAATTTTTGTTTAACGACGAACTAATCTCTATTTCAATATATTCTGCGACTGGATTTTCTAAGTTACAGAACACAGCTTTATTATTTTTTTTGCTTTGAGTAGTGATTTTTATCACATTCTGATCATCCTCGGGCCATCGGTACCAAAGCGGAACTAATACACAAAAAGTGCGTACGATAACTGTACATGGCGCCTCATAAAACATTTCTGACCGCATATACATGCATTATGCGCAGACTGTCAATTATACAAAGAATATACTTACAAAAGGTGTGTTCGATTGCGCGCTCCACATTAACAGTAACTAATCGTATTTGAAATGTTCCAGTTAGGTATAACATGTGATACGACACACCAGTACATTCTCTTTGCAACGTAAATATTAATATCGCCAGAAGAACCCTAGTACCTAGTCTTTTGCTGCAACTGCTCAAAGACCTTATGTTACAAGCTCTCTGTATTCCAAACTGACTACTGACTTATGATGTAATCTGACCAACAACTTGTTCAGAATGTCATATTGTCCTAAAAAACGATAAATCATCACAGGAGCTATACTTTGTACAACTATTATTTCGTTAAACTAAAGACTAGCTCCACGATAAGCTTTCGGCCGAGGTTAGTTGATGAAATCTGACATTGTCCAACTGGAGTACGCGACGTATTTTCAAAAAAATGGCTCAAATGGCTCCAAGTACTATGGGACTTAACATCTGAGGTCATCAGTCCCCTAGAGTTAGAACTGCTTGAACGTAACTAACCTAAGGACATCACACACATCCATGCCCGAGGCAGGATTCGAACCTGCAACTGTAGCAGCAACGCGGTTCCGGACTGAAGAGCCTAGAATCGCTCGGCCACAGCGGCCGGCGACGTATTTCCGAAAACACTTTATTACTCATAGTTGCTTTGCTCGCATTTCGTGGATTGTAATTGTTATCCCCTATCCCCTTTTCAACTGTAATGAGTCATCATCAAAACTAAAAATTCAGAAAAGGCGTAAATTTACTTTTGCTATAAAACATTTAAAAATTTATGCAAATATAAAAAAAACATGCAACGTAAAGGCAAAAGAATAATAATTTACCTAGCATGTTGATACGAAAGGAGCATGGCAAGTGATCATCTGACAGAAACTCAATGCGCCCCAGCTGAGCAGGTAGGGCAGTTGATTTTAAGTGAGCACGACGAACGCTTACGTTCTTGAAAACATTCCGGGCTATGTTTATTATTTTGTTTTTATCTTGCACTTTTTAATATTTCCATAACTAGTTTACAACTTTAATAGCAATTTTAAGTTGTTGTCTTTTCTGGATTTTTAATTCTGATGATGACTCATTACAGATGAATTATTTTAACTGTCAAATCAAACAAATTAGACAAATACAATTGTGAAAAAAGTATTTTCCGAGATTATCTGTTGGCGAAAAGGAAAGTACGAAGACTATTACGGATGTCTACATTGCATTTGTCCTTCTCCAGCAGTCGTCCGAAAACAAAAGCAACGTCGGATGGCAGACAGCTGTTGCCTAGCAACATTAAACTTCAACAGCCATTGTAATGCTGGGGCAGCCCCCTAGAGCTAATGTGTTTTGTTTGCCTTTTCCAGAGAGCATTCTCACTGCGAGACGACGAAAATGACCCTCCCCATGCGAGCGAGCTAGCTAGCTAGAAGCGATCTTCTGTTATAAGGAGTACGACTCTCCCTTGCTGTCCAGAATGTTTTAGAAGCACCCACTGCCAGTTACGTCGTTCAGTAGCAGCTGGAACCGCACTGCAGCGAGCAACGCATTCGCAGTTCTGTTCCAACAGACGGCGCTTTTACCGGCGATGGCGAGTCATCTGGAGAAAACCTTTTAGCAGCGCTTACAGCCTCATTGTTCTGTTTCAAGTAGGTCCGCCACAAGTTCATTTTGAAGTATTTTTACGTTACTTATTTTAGCTTGAAACGCACGAGAGGCGAAATGTAATAGATTTGTATCTTTCTGGAGGAACATACATGTTGTAGATAGCTTGATTTTGACTTGGTAAGAGGCATGTGCGGGATGTGGTATTCATTCTGCAAACATTTATAAAGCATGTGTCCCCACTTTGATGTTTATCATTAAGATCAGACACTTGTCAGTGCAGCCTCAGTAGGCCATAGTTGAAAATACGTAGTATAAATACTGCAACTGTGTACAGAATCTTTAATAAACACTTTAAGAAATTTAATAAACTTGTCTGTTTGCTGTCAACAAAATGTTGAAAATGAATTTTTAAGACCAAATTCTCTAATGAAAATGTATGTAATTCTTGTAGACCAACACGGAGAAAAGAAGACCCGATCGGGAGAACGTGCTGATTCTGATACTTGTCTGGAGTGATTAAAAAAAAAAAATCACGGAAATTCTAAATCAGGTTGGCTTTGCTGTTATTTGGATAACTTTTTCAGTCATATTATAATGTGTGAATTACACTGTACTGAGTACTGTGGCCACAAGCAGTGCTTTTACCCATTTCAGTACAGATCTAACAACACTCAACACTCAAATTATACATTCCAGTCTCTCTTTCACAGAGACCACCGAATCCTACCAGAGTAACTTCGTCGCGATTGCCAGTATTTATCTTTTAAAACTGCTTGTTATTTTGGTGTAACTGTAAGCGAACGGTCAAACGTGAAACTTTAGCCTGGCTTAAATGGCCGGCCAGTAGCTAGCTTATTTAAGTCTTACCCACATACATTTTGAATCAGGAAGCGAGTACAGGACATCGACCTCTGCCCATGAGTTTGAAGACCGAGCCGGCGCTCCTTCTGACTGACGTTCCAGAGCATTAATTAATACCGCACCCAAAGTGAGAGAAGCAGCAAAAAGAAGAAAGAACAGAACAGAGATGTTCATTATCGACATCAGTTAGCTTGTGATGCTTGATTAGTCGTGTTGGCTAAGATGAATATACGGTAATCAGTCTATTCGTATTAGGTATTAGCTGTGTGCTTTGGTAGGAAGATAATTTGTATATCATACGTCTTCTGGTACCACTTATCCGAGTACACTTCAGTAGAGACCCAACGCTCTGCCAGAATATAAGGTTCAAGTGCCGCACTGGAGGCAGGAAAATGGCGTTAAAAATCTCATTTATGAAACGTTTATTTGTTTCAGTCGTCGAAATGAACGCTCGAGAAAGGTAGGTGAGGCTATAGAGGTGCTGATTATATGTGCCCAGTAGTTATCTCGCTGCGTTCGAGTGCCTTTGGATGACGTTTAGGTACCTCGTTCAATAGTTACACGAAGTCATCATGGGGGCGACACCATTATGAGCAGAAAACGGTATCGAAAGTATGTGAATTTCTTTGGCGAATACTGAAAAAAACTGAGAAGTATGGTTAGAAACAATGGCCACAAAAAACAATTGGCCTCTCAAAGAGATGTCAGTACCCTTATCACTCTTGAAAGTGCATTTAATTTGGAATCCATCGACGAGCTGCAACATTTTAATTAGGGATGAAGGAAATTAACGCTCTTACTGGTACCGAAAACATGTTGCTGGTGAGTTTTACAAACATGGGTAAGCGTTATCTAGAATGAGAAATGACGTTACACTGCAGCTGTGAGATGTTCCTGTGTAGCTCAGATGAATATCAATGGAACATCGCATGCCAGAATACACCTTCCCGCTGTGAAATACCTGTCTCTCTTGGTCCATTTGTGAAGAACGTGGAGGCAGTACTGGGAAAATCTTTCTTATCCCCTTTGAGAGAACATTTCGAAAATTGCAGTGTCTTGTTCGTAAAGGAAAAGTGATAACTTGATGATCTGGAGAAGTGAGAGATAAACGAAATTTCTGACCTGCTGTTTGCAGCATATCCTGTCAGATGGAGGCCAGCGGTCAGGTCACGCTAAGGAACTATGTAACTGAGGACAACGTGACAAGAAGAACCGAGGAAAACATTTGCTATCGCAACAGAGCGTGAAATGACCCTTTGTATAATTACGAGAAAATCATTTAAAATGTCTGAATCTAAAAAAATGTCAAATGTAGTGCACTTTTTTGCTATTTCAACGCTAATATATTGCAGCTATTAACTCTGCGAGAAAGAAGAACGTGCAATGATAAAACATAGCTTACTCATCTGTTTCTTGTAGCTCCCCGTCGAAAATGTAGCTGCCTGGAAACCATGGCTCGCTGTAAGAACAAATTTCGTCTAGGAAGTGTGATCCCGATTTTATTGTTTAAATTCGAACAATGCGTGATTGAATTTGTATACCCCTATTTATTCAAATAATTTCTACTGACTCAACGAGTAGAAAAATCTTCACATTAAAGAAACGACTCCCGACTACCATTATCTGCAGCACAAATCGCACTCTAACAAACTCAGCCAAAACACGTTAACTTCAGAAGAACAAACATATAACAGTTCACAGCACAGCGATCTTACAAAGTATCAATTTTTACATCTGAGAGATTTACGTATGATTAATTATTACTTTTACTAATATTTTTAAATTATTACTCCGAAAAATTACAGAAGTATGATAATGTTAATGACTATTACTAATTCCAGATGTCTCTTTAAAATCTGGGAAAGAATTTTTTAACATATTTGGTTCTTCAGTGCATAATTTATTACAATTTTTTTTGTAACTGAATAAGGATAACATATTACTTTACCGTTGGTTCACTTGAAATAAAAAGCCAAAGTAATCATAATTTGTGGAGAACGTTTGTCTATCGGACACACTGATTATTCGTATCAAGCAGCCTACTTCTTCGATCTTATCGAATACTCCAGTACAGGGATGTCCAAACTACGGCCCGGGGGCCGAAACCGGCCCGCGAGGGCCAGCAAACCGGCGCGCGTTGGCTGGCCGGACTTCCCCGGTATCCGGCCCGCCAAATATTCGAGGTGGTACCTATACTGCCAACAATTGAGTTTCGAGGCCTTTAGCGACCAGTACACCGCGACATTGTCGGAGCTCTATCTTTAGAAAGCGGAAGCTCATGGTTAAACTTGTGGCTATCCACAATAAACAGACAGACCATTCTCCGTGCGATAGTGAAAAAAAAAAGAACGGTTAACAGACTAGTTTGGCGAAAACATTTTAAGTAAAAAAATTCTTTGCATTTTATTCTACTCACGAGTCTGGTGCAAGTCTTTCAAATGGACGCTACTTCGACGACTAGCCTTAGTAATCAATCATTATGGAACATGCTTCTTAACCGAGGTTTCACTTTCTTTTGATTACGTTGTAAAATACATACAGAACGTGCAGTGACATACTTTTTTGTCGGTGAAATTCGCCAGAATAAAATACGCCAAAATTTCGGTCAGGTACGTCCACCAATCAAAATTATGTAATTAAATAAAAATCGTAGTTCGTTTCAGTGCTAGCTATTCCCACAACCTTAGATTTTTGCGACTTCATCTTTCCTTTAGCCTTACATTACGGTGATCGTGGAGTGCTAGGGTGCTTTAACCCCACTAGGTAGATCTTGGCCCGTATGACTTCGTGCAGGAGTCAATGTGGCCCGCGGACTAAAAAGTTTGGAGACCCCTGCTCCAGTATATAATAAAAGTGATCCACTGACCAAGTGTCACCACAAGCGGAGAGGCTCCCTGCGATGGAAAAACTTGTGTCATCAGTTAAGGACAGACGTATGTCATGCTGACGTCATGGTGAAGCAACTGCCCTGTCGTCAGTGGCAACGTAGTATACTTAAATGTGTCAGCCTCCAGTCTCTGTTTTCATCGTCGATTTCCTCGCCCTCAGGCCTTCATGACCAGACCTTACGATGCATTTTTGGGAATAAGGGGCCGGTGCTTGTCGTTAGCAAAATGACACGGATAAGGTGCATCGTACTCTTGGAAAGTTATGATCCGCAGGTCAGAGGGCAGACGGGTGGGGAGAGAGAGATAGCGACTCCGCTTGGCTGCCGTGGTGAGGCAGGGACGCCGCTTTTTGTTCGGCCGTGGCAGCTGGGGGCGCACCACGTGTGGGACAACACTGGCTCACGCGTCACCAGTCGCTGCGACTACGGTTAGGCGCCAGAGCAGCTACTGCTGGCGGACATTTGGCCATTACGGTTGCGCAGATAACTAGCATAGCGACCTCGTGGATGAGATTCCTCGAAAGCTTAGCGGAAGTCAAATCCTCTTGTTGTGTGCCTCACGTACACCAACTTCAGGGCAGGGATCACTGTTTATTGGATTTTTGAGAGAAACGAAAGAGTCGTCACCAGAATCCAACAGAGAAATCCGGCATACAATCCACCAATCGCGTTGCAAGTCTGCGTACTGGAAACTTATTTCGTTGGTTCATCAAAGACTGTAAGTTCTCGTTATATCTAAAACCTAAGAAGGATTACACTGAGTTTCTCCAGCTAGCAAATGGGCTCAACTAGTATCCTTAATCTAAAACTAATCTAATTTCTGTGACGCCATCGTCTTCAGTGACGTTTATCCTAGCAACCAAGCTCTGTCTTATCCTTCCTCTGAAACATAGTTGAAAGACTGCGTTAGAGATGAATGACACTCTCGAGTTTCGTTTCTTGAGTCACTACTTGTCTTTCAAATAGCTCCTGAACGAACGCCGTGTGAATGAGACAAGACGATGTACCGGTCGTCTCACCACGGGGGACTTCTTATACCAGTATCAGGGATCACACCTGCTCCTCTAAGTAGCACTCAGACATTGTGGTGTATCAGAATTGCACAGGTGCGTTAATCTCCTTGAAATGCGCAGAAAAAGTAATAGACGCAGAACTTCCTCAGCTGGGGAAGATTTGACAACCCAGAGTTACTTTTTTAGACCAACATCTCATCCACTACTAAAAGGAGGTAGATGTCTTAGTAAAGGGATACTGGTACTGTATAAATACCGTGGTGTGTGTTGTGTTACTGTGCTGTGTCATTGCTGGCACTTCTAAATATACACCATCGCTTCGCAACGATCAATCTAAAATACTGCTCTTCCTGGCTTTGATTATTTTAGGACTTTCTTCACACCTTACAGTATGATTTCTTGCATTGGTCTAAAAATTTGGTCTTCAATGCTTGTTGTTAGAGCAGGTGTCCTCCGTAGTTACCATACGTTAACCAAGCTGAGCGTTAAAATGATTGTATTTAACTATGCACACGACATTATTCTTGATAAATAAGCCGGCCGCTGTGGCCGAGCGGTTCTAGGTGCTTCAGTCTGCAACCGCGCTGCTGCTACGGTCGCAGGTTTGAATCCTGTCTCGGGCATGGATGTGTCTGATGTTCTTAGGTTAGTTAGGTTTAGGTAGTTCTAAGTCTAGGGGACGGATGACCTCCGATGTTAAGTCCCACAGTGCTTAGAGCCATCTGAACCATTTGATAAATAAATCGCCTATATTTGCATCAAACAATTACATGCACACTGAAAGAACTTAGAACAAATGTAGGTGATCAATATACAAGAGCATTCTTGTAACAAAACGGTGGGGAGGGAACAGCACTAAGTAATGTTTTACAGAAGGGTAATTTCAGCGATTTCTTCTTAGATCTGACAGATTGAATGCACGTCATCGAACGGTTGTCTGGCTAATCGGCTGGCAAAATGTTGCAGCTCCACAGCAAGCAAACAGTGGAAACTGGAAGAGAAGAATAAAATGCAGCTGAAGAGTGGAAGGAAGCAATCACGTCGCAGCATCTACTGCGAACGTACAGCCGATGTTTCACACTTAGTACGATGCGTTTCAACCGAGGCAAGATTCGCGGAAGGCATATTGTGATAATCAGCACGTCGACTTTCATCGCCAGTTATCGATAGCTGCATGTCTACCTCAGACGGCCTCTTTTCCGTCTGCGCTACCCAAACTGTTATGACGAGAAGCATTCCCACGAACAAGAGCCAACAAACAAGAATTCAGCTGATGTCATTTCTGCAGGCCTCCGACAACGAACTGTTTACGACTCAGCTAACAGGGGCTTCCGCGAGCCAGAGAGCTACGAGGGAGTCAGCTGTTTACTGCCTAGCAGCCTGAAAATTATGTTGCAAGCGAAACTCCACAACGTAGTATATAACGTTCCGCGGAAGGAGTTTTCTACTCGCTATGCACCCGATTTTTCTCGATGTTTTTCCTGTCTGCCTTTTCTGCGTGGAAGCAGGTATATTTAGGGCTTGAATTGCCCCGATGACCTAGAAAAATCTAAGGCACAATTCACAGCATTTGAATGTAACTGGCTATCTACACACCAAATGCAGTTAAAATCAAACAATATGAAATTGGCATTAATTGACACTAAGTTCAGATTTATATGAAAAATAGTACACGAAATGTGCTTATAATACATAAGATTTTTGTACATTTCGTGACGTATTCCTCCTAATTTTTGCTACCTTTTACCGGGTCAAGCGTACTGATAGTTGAAGAGCAATAGCTGTTTTTTGGTAAATGATGCAGAATTACCTGCTGACGACGAGAACTTTCCCGTCAGTTTCAAGTTTTTGTGGCGTACGTATATTCTTTTTATAGGCCTTGTGACACTCATCTTCTCAACATCGAGTGCGTGAAGACGGTAACTCGCCAGACGCTTGTTGTAAGACTGCTCTTAAGTATCATTTGGAGTAACTTCAAACCATGCATTACATAATCAATGGAAGGATTGTGTCTTCTGCAAAGCAGGAAACAATTTATTCTTTTTCGTCAATTCCTGAGTTAGTCCTCCATCCCTAGTACGTGGATGATGCAAGAATACATATTCACAACAGAAAATGGTGGCGTTTCTGAGCATAAAGACAGTCAAAAGCTATGACAAAATATTTTATGCTTTGGTGTGACTAATTTTGATGTGATACGACTTTCTAAAGATTTTATATGATTTTTATTTTTTTATTTTTGTGTACTCTTATTCTTGCCATTGTACGGGCTGCTATACGAGTATGTTATTTCTCTCGAAGCGGAATCGTTCCATTGCTCGTGAAACAATGCGGCAGACGAGCTGCAGTATAGCTTCATTTACAGCTGGGCTGTGAGGCCATCTAAGCCCTGATTGAGGGAAGTGTCTGACGTCACCGCTATTTATGCTCGTTCTCGGTACTTCTCTGAAGATGCAGCTGCAATTAGAGACGAAACTGGCCACTAAACAGTTTCGAAAACTCACGGGATTTGCACGTCACTACACGGAGATTGCATTAGTTTAAGAGCAGTGGCCTTTGAATTTGCTACACCTGTTCTTGGGAAGCGAATTTATTGTATGTTAGTAAGCAACTGAAACGACATTTTTAAATGTGAAACGGCCGCCGTTTCCTCTAATCTGGATACTGCTTATGCTCTTACGTTCCTCGCAGCTGTATTAAGGTGCACTTCGTGTAGTTTACTGTTACCTCATAGCTACATATTACCTCGTTTTAGTGAAGTGTATATTATGCAGTATTTTCATAATAAAGTTCTTCCACAAATACTCCAATTCAAGACTACTAGTCCTTCGACCAAAAAAAGGAATCAGCCGCCATTTGAATCTGCTGATGGGATTAGCGGCGAACGTGCGGTATGTCAGACAGGCGAGGTTTAAATTTTTCTGAATCTCGATCGTGAAAGCTTCGTCGATCTGTTGCTCAAGATATCGTCGAAGAAACCAGAACGCGTCCTGTTAAAATTTCAGAGTGCCATAAATTTCTCCAAACTCTCAGAGCGACTTTCCCAACTAGATGGTTATTTACAGGCAACGACCTATGTCGCAAGATTTGGAATTTACGTAAAATTTAATCGTATGGAGAAGCTAGTTCATAGAAAGAGAAGTAAAGGAGTGTTAATATGTTCCACGAATCCTCGGCAACCAATATGCTTTTGGTGACTGATGCAGCTAATATAGTTACTTCCTTTCCTTTCCTTTCCTTTCCTTTCCTTTCCTTTCCCCCTCCATCTTCAGTTTACATAATATGCACCACAGCTACGGATTCCGCGTGCTGTCTGTTCTTTCGGTCATATCCGAAGGAACGAACACCACGCATTTATGTAACGAATTCATATTATATTAACGAGCCTATTTAGACGACTCACATATACGCAGTCCAAAAATAAAAGCATAGAATGTAAACAGAACTAAGATTTTGTGAGTCATTTTCATAGATATTCTTCTCTAGTCCACGTAAGTTCCCTTACTACTTTGTGAGTCACTCTCTAACAGCTCTAATAGTAAGCTTGGGAATCTGAATTTTATAGGTGTGGAGACTCTCTAAAACCAGCTCAAGTTCTTGAAAAAAAAAATCTTCAGCAGTCTACAAAAGAGTAAAGCTGCTCTACTATTGTTTCTCTCGCCGCTGACGATTCAAAAAATGAGAATGAAAACATCTTAACCTGAGATTTAAGAGCTAGATAAGGTCTAATGGAGGGACCACATTTTCATTATTATTCCCGTCATTATCAATAATTATCGCAGTACAGTAGCGCCCTAGCTAAAACATTTTCTACATATCAATGTTTTAAAACAGCAATACATTCCCTGTAGCACGATCCACAGCGAAAATGGGATTAAAGATTTTTTTCCTGTACACAAAATACATTTTGCAAGTCGGCAGTTATGTACCGCGTGTCAGAGAACGGTTTCGTAGGATTTATCGAAGAAATAGTGATAGGCGACAAGACAAACATTTTGATGATGCACGAGGAGGCGTTCGTGCTGCACCACGTGCGCTCTCCAAACGCTCTTTGTAGCTGGAGTAGTGACCACTAAACAATCAGATACACTATGGGATCAAAAGTATCCGGACACGTTTTTCATATTAGGTGCATTGTGCTGCCACCTACTGCCAGTTACTCGATATCAGCAACCTCAGTAGTCATTAGACATCGTGAGAGAGCAGAATGGGGCGCTCCGCGGAACTCACGGACTTCGAACGTCGTCAGGTGATTGGGTGTCACTTGTGTCATTCGTCTGTAGGCGAGATTTACACACTCCTAAATATCCCTAGGTCCAGTTTCCGATGTGATAGTGAAGTAGAAACGCGAAGGGACACGTACAGCACAAAAATGTACACAACGACCTCGTCTGTTGACTGACAGAGGCCGCCGACAGTTGAAGAGGATTGTAATGTGTGATAGGCAGACATCTATCCAGACCATCACACAGGAATTCCAAATTGCATCAGGATCCACTGCAAGTACTATGACAGTTAGGAGGGATGTGAGAAAACTTGGATTTCATGGTCGAGCGGCTGCTCATAAGACACACATCACGCCGGTGGTGTAAAGAGCGTAAACATTGGACGACTGAACAGTGGAAAAACGCTGTGTGGAGTGACGAATCACGGTACACAGTGTGGCGATTCGATAGCATGGTGTGGGTACAGCGAATGCTCGGTGAACGTCATCTGCCAGCGTGTGTACTGCCAACAGTAAAATTCGGAGGCGGTGTTGTTATGGTGTGGTCGCGTTTTCCATAGAGGGGGCTTGCACCCCTGGTTGTTTTGCGTGGCACTATCACATCACGGGCCTATATTGATGTTTTAAGCACCTTCTTGCTTCCCACTGTTGAAGAGCAATTCGGGGATGGCGATTGCATCTTTCAACACGATCGAGCACCTGTTCATAATGCACGGACTGTGGCGGAGTGGTTACAACAACATCCCTATAATGGACTGGCCTGCATAGAGTCCTGACCTGAATCCTATAGAACAGCTTTGGGATGTTTTGGATCGCCGACTTCGTGCCAGGCCTCACCGACCGACATCGCTACCGCTCCTCAGTGCCGCACTCCGTGAAGAATGGGCTGCCATTCACCAACAAACCTTCCAGCACCTGTTTGAACGTATGCATACGAGAGTGAAAGCTGTCATCAAGGCTAAGGTTGGTCCAACACCCTTTTGAATTCCAGCATTACCGGTGGAGGGTGCCACGAACTTTTAAGTCATTTTCAGCGAGGTGTCCGGATACTTTTGATGACATAGCGTAGTTCGTGAATTACATTTATGTGCCATAAGTATAGGACTAACATACTCGAAGCTTATATTTACATGTGTAACTACATGATTGCATGATTGCATTGCAATTGCTTAGCAGACAGTTCATGGAACCATTTTCAGTTTATTTCTCGAACGTTACTCTTGTATAGCATGCGGAAAAAAATGAACACCTAAAACTTTCCGTGTGGGTTCTGAATTCTCTCATTTTATCAAGAAGTCCATTTCCTCCTCGGGCGAGAAAGTCGTTGACTGAAATTTTGCGAAATGACCTCGCAGCAACGGGAAAGACATCTGTTTTCATGAGTGCTACCCTCAATACGCTTATCATATCCGTGACACACTCTCCCGTGTTTCGTGGTAATACAAAAGAAGCTGATCTTCTTTCATCTTTATGAATGTCCTCTGCCAAACTTATACAGTACGGATCCCATATTGCAGTAGCAGTACTCCAGCAACTCAAGGAGGAGGTAGGTTTGTCTTATCTACTAAGTGTTCAGACATTAAAAAGCAGCCTTTAGTTCATCTTCCCTACAACATTTTTTATACACTCCTGGAAATTGAAACCGTGAATTCATTGTCCCAGGAAGGGGAAACTTTATTGACACATTCCTGGGGTCAGATACATCACATGATCACACTGACAGAACCACAGGCACATAGACACAGGCAACAGAGCATGCACAATGTCGGCACTAGTACAGTGTATATCCACCTTTCGCAGCAATGCAGGCTGCTATTCTCCCATGGAGACGATCGTAGAGATGCTGGATGTAGTCCTGTGGAACGGCTTGCCATGCCATTTCCACCTGGCGCCTCAGTTGGACCAGCGTTCGTGCTGGACGTGCAGACCGCGTGAGACGACGCTTCATCCAGTCCCAAACATGCTCAATGGGGGACAAATCCGGAGATCTTGCTGGCCAGGGTAGTTGACTTACACCTTCTAGAGCACGTTGGGTGGCACGGGATACATGCGGACGTGCATTGTCCTGTTGGAACAGCAAGTTCCCTTGCCGGTCTAGGAATGGTAGAACGATGGGTTCGATGACGGTTTGGATGTACCGTGCACTATTCAGTGTCCCCTCGACGATCACCAGTGGTGTACGGCCAGTGTAGGAGATCGCTCCCCACACCATGTTGCCGGGTGTTGGCCCTGTGTGCCTCGGTCGTATGCAGTCCTGATTGTGGCGCTCACCTGCACGGCGCCAAACACGCATACGACCATCATTGGCACCAAGGCAGAAGCGACTCTCATCGCTGAAGACGACACGTCTCCATTCGTCCCTCCATTCACGCCTGTCGCAACACCACTGGAGGCGGGCTGCACGATGTTGGGGCGTGAGCGGAAGACGGCCTAACGGTGTGCGGGACCGTAGCCCAGCTTCATGGAGACGGTTGCGAATGGTCCTCGCCGATACCCCAGGAGCAACAGTGTCCCTAATTTGCTGGGAAGTGGCGGTGCGGTCCCCTACGGCACTGCGTACGATCCTACGGTCTTGGCGTGCATCCGTGCGTCGCTGCGGTCCGGTCCCAGGTCGACGGGCACGTGCACCTTCCGCCGACCACTGGCGACAACATCGATGTACTGTGGAGACCTCACGCCCCACGTGTTGAGCAATTCGGCGGTACGTCCACCCGGCCTCCCGCATGCCCACTATACGCCCTCGCTCAAAGTCCGTCAACTGCACATACGGTTCACGTCCACGCTGTCGCGGCATGCTACCAGTGTTAAAGACTGTGATGGAGCTCTGTACGCCACGGCAAACTGGCTGACACTGACGGCGGCGGTGCACAAATGCTGCGCAGCTAGCGCCATTCGACGGCCAACACCGCGGTTCCTGGTGTGTCCGCTGTGCCGTGCGTGTGATCATTGCTTGTACAGCCCTCTCGCAGTGTCCGGAGCAAGTACGGTGGGTCTGACACACCGGTGTCAATGTGTTCTTTTTTCCATTTCCAGGAGTGTATAATGACTCTATCTTAAGTTGTATATAATTGTAATTCCTATGTAGAATCCCGCGCTGGTTGGGAGATCCTGCTCATAACGCTCTAACGTTCTTAATGTAGGAGAGATTCGGCGACCTTGATGGCCAAGGTAGGGTTTGGCAAGCGCGAAGACAAGCAGTGGAATCTCTCCGCTTGCGGGAGGGCATCATCTTGCTCAAATGTAAGCGCAAGATACCTTGCTATGAAGAGCAACAAAACGGGGCACAGAATACCGTCGACGTACCGCTGTGCTGTATGGTCCGCGGTAGATAACCAAATGGGCGCTGCTATGAAATGAAATGGAACCCCAAAGCATCACTCCTGGTTGTCGGGCAACATTGCGCGCAACAGTCGTGTTGGTACCCTAAGGCTGTCCAGGGCGTCTCCAGAAACGTTTTCGCTGGTCATCAGGGCTCAATCCGAAGCGGGACTCTACACTCAAGACAGTTTATACTGCAGTGAATGAGATTCCAGACCGAAGACGTGTCTGGAAATGCCCCAAACAGCGGTAGGGTTGCCTCCTAAATGGCATCCGCCATACGGCCCGACAACCCGCAGATGACGAGGCAAGACTTGTCTGGAGATGCGCCAGACAGCTACGGGATACCACCCTGTCAACCGCCAACTAGGAGTCATGGTCTGGAGTGCCATGTCTTTCCATAGCTCGATCTCTATGGCTGTCATCTGCCGCACCCTTACAGCACAAAGAGCGAGGTGGAGTAGTGGCTATCACACTGGACGCGTATTCGGGAGGACAACGGTTCAATCCCGCGTCCGGCCATTCTGATTTAGGTTTTCCGTGATTTCCCTAAATCACTCCAGGCAAATGTCGGGATGGTTCCATTGAAAGGGCACGGCCGACTTCCTTCCCCGTCCTTCCCTAATCCGATGAGACCGATGACCTCGCTGTCTTGCCTACTCCCCAAAACAACCCCAAACAACCCCTTACAGCACAACAGAACGTTGACGATATTCTACAACCCACAACCGACTTTGTTGCCCTTCATGCAAGCCATTCTGGGCTTACATTTCACTAATATAATGCCCGCCCCGACACTGCATGCCAAACCGTACCTCGATCGGCAAGGTCGCCTAGTTCCTCCTAAATTGGGAAGGTTTGGAGCATTATAAGCAGGGTCCTCCAACCAGCGCTGGATTTTGACTATGCAACGCGCCAAAAATTGGACAGAATTTAGCACGATATTCCTCAGCAGGACATCCAACAACTCTGTTAATCAATGCCAAGCGGAATAACTGCTTACATAAGGGACAGGGGTAGGCCAACGCGTTGCTGACTTGCTCAATTTGTGAATATCTTTATGTTGAATAAATTTCCAGATTTATCTGAAGTTAGAATCACTTGTTTGTCTGTACACGTACATCACATCTGCAGATTTCCGTCCCATTCGTGTGAGCCGCGCAGGGCAGCCGCGCGGTCAGAGGCGCCTTGTCACGGTCCTCTCGTCTCCCTCCGTCGGAGGCTCGAGCCCTCCCTCGTTCATGGGTGTGTGTGTTGTCCTTAGCTTAAGTTAGTATAAGTTAGATTAAGTAGTGCGTAAGGTTGCAGACCGACGACCTGAGCAGTTTGGTCCCATAACGTCTCACCACCAGTTTCCAATTTTTGCATTCCGATGATTCCTTCGCGGTGCGTGGTTTTTTGTCTTTGAGTGTAGTGCACTATAATGTTACTAATGACTTATTTTAATAAACTTTTTTCGAATGTGTTTCGTCTGAGTTTTCTGAGTCTTCATCATTACTTTGTGGAAAAACCCTGCGTGATAGAGGAGCCAATGGCTTCTCTGAACTAAGCATGTGAAAAAATATTAGGATTACCTAAATTGATTAAGAAAATCATCAGTATAAACTTGAAGACCTGTGTTATAATAGCGACTCGTCTCGTGTTACGACTAGCCACAGAATAGCAGTTTGGATGTGGGGCCACGAGGGTACGCCTCACGTAACACGAGCAGGAGCCGGAGTCCAGAACGGGAGGTGGACAGACTGGACCCAGGGCAGAGCAGGGCAGGGGAGCGCGGCGCCAGAACAGGTCCTCTGGTATCCTCCGGCGCCGATACCCGTGAGACGTCGGCCGGCCTTGCGGTGTCAAGGACGCCGCGCCCGACCGCCACCTCTGCCGTGACGTGAGGTGTCGCGTGGCGGCGGCTCCCACGGACGTAGACTCAGTCGCCGCCGGCACCGCTACAGCAAAAAGCCTGGAGCCCGGCATTCCTCGCTGGCACCAGCCCTCCATTCAGCTACACGCTTCCTCTCCACCCTGCCCCCCAACACACACACACACACACACACACACAAGGCAAGCGTCGTACCTCCTAAAGATGCTTCTTACGTCACAACGGCTCTCGGCCTCTAATGGCTGTCAGACAGCCATCTGCCACGGATCGCGTAAGTGGAGGCATTTTCTTGCACACACCGTTTCTGCAACCACACATGCATGACGGCAATTTTTAGTACTTCGGTGGCGTGTATAACGGATATTCCCAATTTGGAGCCTTTATTCGCCATTCCCAGTCTACTGGAATATTTCACTGAAAAACTGTTTGTTCTACAGAACCTTGTCCATTTCTCAGAGAAGGGAATGAAAGCTGTGGAAAAAAAAAGAAAAAAAAAAAAACAATCAAACCCAAGGATACAGCTCCATGATATCCTCTGATGCTACCTAAGACCACATAATGTTGAACTATGTCTAAAGTAACAAACCTGGCCAAATAATCAGACTCGACGCTTCATTTTGAAATGCTATATATATATATATATATATATATATATATGGGACATCAAAGAATTTGTTAAGCAGACTTCACTAGAATTGCTTCCTCACAACTGAGATTAATAGCAGGGGAAGGCTGCAGGAGACATAAATGACTGCTAATGATTTCTCCGGACTATATCGTCCACGCAAGAAACGCACAGTCTCTAGACAAACACATCAAAAGAACACAACGCAGAGACTGAAACTCGTATCTGTATGTGAGGATCCGTCTCAGTCTTTCTTAAGTAATTCCTATAAGATGAAGAGAATGATCTTTCACTAAATAGTGACCCCGAAAGCTGAAAATCAAAAGAATAATCTAATACGCAGACAGTAAATATTTGTGAAAACGAAACTCTAATTAAAATTTCTAAGAAATGAGAACTACAAGGTCGCTAAATTTATTCACACTATGAAAAACAATTAAAAGAATCACTGTTGTCGAGATAATCACCTTGAGCGATTTAATAACTGAACAGATAAAAAGATAATTCTGATTTATTTTCCATCTCAGTTGCCCTTTTTTTTATTAGTTTACTGTTTCGATCACTCTACATCATTTTCAGATTCAAGTAGTTGCGTCAGCAACCCGTCTTGTCTACTCAGAACCACAGTACCCTGATATGTAGTTCTGAGTAGACAAAACGGGTAGCTGACGCAACTAGTTAGACCTGTAGATTATCCAGCGTGATATGAACAGTAATCTAATCCAAAAAAAAAGTGCAACTGAGATGGAAAATAAATGAGAATTATCTTAATTAACGGAATATTTTGGGAAAATGTTTAAGTGCCCTGTAATTTCGGATAAACTGTTCGATGTGGTCAGAATTGAGGTCGACAGCAGTTCAGTAAATAAGAGATCTATACCAAACTGAGTAATGTAACTTTTACGGACCGACAAAAAACACGAGCTTCATCTTTAAACAATGGTCCTTCAATAATCGAAAGCAACAGTTTCGAGATGTAAAATAACGGCCCTTCACTGATGTGTTATAATTACGTAATGTTATTTTTGAAGAAACTCATTGGAGCAAAAGGAATTCTACACCTTATAACGGATCTTTTACATTAGGATAAATTTATTTTATTTTTTGTTAGATGTTTTCGTTAAATAGCTGAATAAATTGTTATTAGGAATAATTTAATAAAGCAGAGTAGAAAAGATAAAGTCAAAGAGATGTTCATTGGGCGGACATTGTCGTAATGTAACGTCATTGCGTTGTTCGGTTGTTAAAACAAGTCGTTTGTGTTCCGTTCTGCTGTTCGGTCGTGCGCGTATCTGAAAGGAATTAATTCGGGGACTAGAATAAACTTTCACATAATAGTTACGATTCGATGTTCCGACAAAATAGGTTAACGTCAGTGTTAATTTGAATTGTGGGCGACAGGATTAGTTTTGACAGATATGTGAAAACAGACGTGACGAAAGTTGTTCGCATATCGTCCTTGAACGTAACTTTTTATTTAATTAACGATTTCGGGCTCATTAAAAGCTATTATCTCATGATTAGGAGCAATCCCTCTTTCCTCCTAGATAGTGATCAATCATTGACATTTACGTCATAAGAAAAAGGATTATTAATAAAAGTGATGTTAAATGACAATTACGTGTTATTCCGTTAGTGTGGAACCGACGTAATATCTCTGAAATGACATTGATATATAATTTGTGTTAAATATTGAACTGAGATAGGAAGTAAATTGAAATTAGTGAACATTTTATACTGAGACTATAGAAGCAGAAGCGCTTAAGGTTTCTCTTCTCTAAAATGGCAAAATAGGTACGAACTTTAACTCAATAGTCGACATTATGTATTGCAAAGACATTAGCATTTCATACTTATTTTGACGACGCGCTGTTAAACAAAGGAACGTTGAGTCTCTGTACGAGTAATAAAATTAAATCTAAAAACATAATAACGGCGATCTCCACTTTAACAAACTGTATTGCGTGTCGTCATCGGGCAATAACTGCTCAACCCTGGAGACTTGTGTGGGGAAATTAGAAGTCGGACATATAAAATAAACTTAAAAATCCATTCAAGCTACAGTGGAGTCGGCGCAACACGACGTGGGCAGTTATACGTGGAAACCTCTAATGCTCAAATATTGATGTTTGCTTCACAAATAGACGCCCAGAAATTATTGATTCCTCTGAAATTGACATGTCACATTTCATCACTTATCCTTGTCCTATACGAAATAGTGCTCAGTTTCTGATGACCACGTCGTCGACTAGAATTTTTCGTGGTTTGCATCTCAGCTTTATTTTACAAATAGCCATCTACGTATATATATATTGCTCAGAGACTGAGCACTATTTCGGATAAGACAAGTGATGAAATCCGCAATGTCCTCTTCAAAGGAATTATCCTGGCACTTGCCTCAGTCGATTTAATCTCATCAAGGCATGTCTTCATCTAACGTAACATACAGGCAATTTTATTTGAAAACGTTAACACAAAACATACTGAAATTCAATGTGATTCTCATTGTAGTTTGGTTCCCTGCTCATACTGTAAGTTCTCGTTTCTTTTTTTTTTTTTCCTAGACCGATGTATGAATGGCACTGTTCGTCCGAAATTCAGTTACTAAAAAGTGTGAAATTTATCCAATATTATGTGCTATTAACGATGTGAGATCATACTTCTCTTTGTTTTTCTTGAGCAGAAGTAAAAAAGCCCTTCTCAATTCCGTCTTCATAACTCTTGCAGTCACTTCACAATGGCTTATGAGGAACGTCACAAATTCCTGCTCCGCAAACGGATAAAATAAACTGACGAGGAACACGGTAAATAGACACTATGTACTATTCCAGTTGCGCTGTTTCACCAAAGAAATTCATGCAGTTGTCTCCGGCAGTACGCTGTTATCTTTCACTTGCTTTCCCAATGATATGGAGACTGCACAGAAATTTCTTTATCTACTAACAGTAGGTTTCGAAAGACCTAGCTGTCGTCTTCAGGCCTTGAGAAGCTCTTCTTATAAAATACGTTCATTTGGAATTGGACATCAAGCCAAGTTGTCATGTAGGTGAAACATAGCTCATTATATAAAGATTTGTCATAACTAAAACATGACATGGGGTCAAAATGCGGTTCTAGGCGCTTTAGTCCGGAACTGCGCGACTGCTACGGTCGCAGATTCGAATCCTGCCTCGGGCATGGATGTGTGTGATGTCCTTAGGTTAGTTAGGTTTAAGTAGTTCTAAGTTCTAGGGGAATGATGACCTCAGATGTTAAGTCCCGCAGTGCTCAGAGCCAATTGAACCATTTTTGAGGTCAAAATGAACACATTTTATAACAAAAATTTTTGAAGACCTGAAGAAGACAGCAAAGTCTGTCGAAACCGGTTGCTTGTAGATCAAGAAATTTTTATGCGATGTTGACTTTAGAGATCGCTCCTTCTGATTTCTCAACATATGAAAATTCAGCCGAGACGTTGACACGAAATTACTCGCTATGTAATAGAGGAATCTATGGCGCGTTGGTTTAACGCCGGGCTCTAAAGACGGTGAGGTCATGTCCTTAAACAAACCCATCGTCATCGTGACTGAAGTGAGAAACTACAATGACTGGAGGAAAAACTTTAAGACAACCATTAAGTACCACTGACCCGAAACAATTGCCTGTCGCTGTCGTTCGTCGTCATCATCGTCATAATCAATTATCTTTAATATATGTACCAAAGCGGGGCAACTGGGGAACAAATAGCTTACACCTAGAAGTTGTAATTGCGTCGTCAACTGTTAAAATGCGTGAGAAATTCTACCAGCACGACTGTCTGAGACGTATTGTAAGTCCACAGCTGTGGGAATCTCACATATATTTTTGAAAAGGAAGCGACACGGAGGAAGAAGCATCATGAAACAGGCATGCACGTATTTGCCAGATGTAAACAACCAGTTGAAACTGACCACTCCTCTCCCCCCCCCCCCCCCCCCCGCTCAAGTGACACACACATACAGACAAAAAGAGTATTCTCCATGCACATATGTATTACTACACTGGACATCACACAGAGACAGTGCCTGTCGTGACTTGGAAATGGGCCGCATCTTACGCACTGCGTCTTCACGAAGTGGCGGCGGCTTAGCGCCCACACCGGACACAAGACAGCTCTGTTCGTCAGTAACGGGCCGGTGTCCATCTTCGCGGGCACTTGAGTGGCCATGAAACTGGCTGGCGCCGCCATTAAGCGACTCATGCAAGACTCCCACCGCCAGCCCTAACAGACTGACGGACGCACCGCTTTCCCCCGACACTTCCGGTCGGTCAGTTACAGCCAAGACCTGAGACAAGAACAGCGCTGTTGACCAGGTATAAGGCACCCCAGTTACCATTTCTTACAGAAATGGATAAACATAAAGAAAAGGATTTAACATCGCATCCTACTAAATAAGATACGTTGGCAGACGTCTTTAATCATTGAGTAACCTATGGCTCAAGGGCGATGGCTGCCCGGCATGCTGGTCAGTGTGGTCTTCATACTGGAATGTGGTGTTCCCAGTTTGGCACAGCTTTGCCACAGGAAACACGAAAGCGGTCGAAGACGTCCGTCTTCTGGTCGGCTCCTGACCGTTGTCAGAAGGAGGCCAGTTTTTGATTACGCGAAGGTTACTATTATTCGGAAAAGAACAACCTGGATTTCTTTACGTAATCAGTATGAATTTTATAATTACCTAAGGGACCTTTTACAATGAACAATAAAAAAAATTGCATTTGCAAATGAAATCATTAATAAATGGGGCAGCTATGAGTTGTATAGAAGACAAGGAGCGGCCTTCTGTCTACGACCAGGATGCCGCAGTATCCTCTGCTGTGGTAAAGGCTATTTGACATTTATAAAATTAATATGTCGTGAAGGAAAAAAAATAAAGGAAAAGAATAGAATAAGAAATCTGGTAAACACTAAATATATTCAAACAATTCTCATAAGCAATGAGGGCTTATTTATAAACAGTATAACTTACTTAAGTAATTTTCTGATTGTATGGTGCGATCAGATTTCAGCCTGTCCTGTGATAGCTTCTTGGTTCACGTTTTTGTCACAAATTACAGTCATTACTTTTCTCCTTCCTTCAAGACAACTCTCGCACCGTTCAACACCTTCATAACAATAACTTGCCGGTTTACAGTTTCGAACATAAATTACTCGAATTTTATTAATTAATAATGTTGTCTGCATGCTGGCAAGACCGCTCACTTTTATGGCTTAAAGACGACCTTCTTTACGCTTTCACATTACAAGCAGAAGTACGATAAATTCTGAAGATCTACAAAGGTTTTTACAGTCATCTTTTATTTAGATCGAAGCGGAACGTTCAGTTCAGCTTCCGTTAAAATATTTCTTTGACTGCGTAATCCGGCCGAAGTGGCCGTGCGGTTGAAGGCGCTGCAGTCTGGAACCGCGAGACCGCTACGGTCGCAGGTTCGAATCCTGCCTCGGGCATGGATGTTTGTGATGTCCTTAGGTTAGTTAGGTTTAACTAGTTCTAAGTTCTAGGGGACCAATGACCTCAGCAGTTGAGTCCCATAGTGCTCAGAGCCATTTGAAGCCATTTTGACTGCGTAATCGATGTATTAGCGTCCGCGCTAGATGCGCATCTTTACAGTTACGTAAATTATATAAAACAAATATCTTTCAAAGAATAGGTCTCATCTCATAAGTTGATCATTTAATATACTGATAGGTGAATGCCTTTCCAAGGGTACTTACAGCTTTCATACTACGGAAAGCCCAATATTATTACATGCTCCAGCAAAATGCCGTTTCAGACAGGTCTTCATTGTGCTCCAGCAAAATGCCACAGTTATTCAGTTTCTAAACACGTGATAGAATTAACATCCGATGTGACAGGAAGACCGTATTGAACGAATTACATGTTTATAGATCAGAGATCGGTGTTACGGGCGGTTACAATATGTTCCTAAATTAGATTATACAAACTTTTTTTTTTATTTTAGCCTCCAAGCGTCATCCATTCAGCCAGCCTACAACAACTGAACTTCGAATCCAGTGTATTCTACGAGAAGCATTCCGATGTAGTTATATGACGTAGCACATGAAGCTAGAATCAGACCCAATTGTTTCTGTAACTACAAACACGGTAATGATCATTCGTGTAAATCAGATGAATGCCAGAACTGGAAATTCCCTCCCTAATATTCCCAGTTTGGACCCTTTATTCGCCATTCCCAGTCTACCGGAATATTTCACTGAAATACTGTTTGTTCTAAAGAACCTCGCCCATTTCTCGGAGTAGGGAATGAAAGCTGTGGAAAAAAAAGAAAAATACAATCAAACCCACGGATACAGCTCTATGTTATTCGATGCTACCTAAGACCACATAATGTTGAACTATGTCTAAAGTAACAAACCTGGCCAAATAATCAGACTCGACGCTTCATTTTGAAATGAATGAGTTCACTAGAATTGCTTCCTCACAACTGAGATTAATAGCAGGGGAAGGCTGCAGGAGACATAAATGACTGCTAATGACTTCTCCAGACTATATCGCCCACGCAAGAAACGCACGGTCTCTAGACAAACTTACATCAAAAGAACACAACGCAGTGACTGAAACTCGTGTCTGTATGTGAGGATCGATCTCAGTCTCTCTTAAGTAATTCCTATAAGATTAAGAGAACGATCTTTCACTAAATAGTGACCCCGAAAGCTGAAAATAAATAGAATAAGCTAATACGCAGACAGTAAATATTTGTGAAAACTGAAGCCTGATTAAAATGTCTAGGAAATGAGGACTAGAAGCTCGCTAAATTTATTCACACTACAAAAAAAAAATTAGTAGAATCACCGTAGTCGACATAATCACCTTGAGAGATTTATCAACTGAACAGATAAAAAGATAATTCTCATTTATATTCAATCACAGTTGCACTTTTTTTTATCAAATTGCTGTTTCGATCACTGTGCATCATTTTCAGATCTAAGTAGTTGCGTCAGCAGCCCGTCTCGTCTACTCAGAACCACGGTACCCTGATATGTAGTTCTGAGTAGACAAAACGGGTTTCTGACGCAACTAGTTCGACCTATAGATGATCCAGCGTGATATGAACAGTAATCTAATAACAAAAGTGCAACTGAGATGCAAAATAAATGAGAATTTTCTTAATTAACGGAATATTTTGTGAAAACATTGAAGTGTCCTGGAATTTCGGATAAACTGTTCGATGTAGTCAGATTGGAGGTCGACAGCAGTTCAGTAAATACGAGATCTATACCAAACCGAGTAATGTAACGTTTATGGACCGACAAAAAACACGAGCTTCATCTTTAAACAATGGTCCTTCAATAATCGAAAGCAACAGTTTCGAGATGCAAAATAAGGGCCCTTTACTGATGTATAATAACCACGTAATGTTATTTTTGAAGAAACTCATTGGAGCAAAAGGAATACTGCACCTCAAGGATAATTCTGCATGTCAGTTGAAAGTAGTAGAGCTTTTCTAACATCAGTGACGCTTTCACTACTGGTTGTACATCTGAAGTGGTTCTTTGTAGGGTGAGAAGCATAAAACAAATCCTGGTACTTTCTTCTTGACCTCTACGCCCCCTCTACCATCACACAGCTGGCCGAGCGGTTCTAGGCGCTTCAGTCCGGAACCGCACTGCTGCTACAGTCGCAGGTTCGAATCCTGCCTCGCGCATGGATGTGTGTGATGTCCTTAGGTTAGTTAGGTTTAAGTAGTTCTAAGTTCTAGGGGACTGACGACCTCAGATGTTAAGTCCCATAGTGCTCAGAGCCATTTGCACCATCACACAGCGCCTTAAGTCACTCATTCGGAGTCAGCGTTATGTCGTCACAAAAGCTTACCGAGTAACCATGTAGACAGGTCAGTCCATGCTACGGACCGTGACAAACAAGCCTGTAAGTACGAGACGTTGGGTTGGAAGAGGAGGAGCAGATGGTGAACTACTTCGCCGGTGGCCTTCCACGGGGGTTACGTGAAAGACTGCGTTTCTATCCCCCCTACGCCTGACACTTTTGAAAGTCTGTGACATCGCATTGTTAAAGCTGGGAATTCGATGACGAGAGACCAGCTACTCCGTGTATGGCAGGAAATCGCTTTGATATTTGTTGTGTAACACACGGTGCTCACACTGAATGCATAAAAGTTTGAATTCTTCTCTTTCCGGGAACGTTGGAATTGTGTTTATATCTTTCGTAGCGTGGATGCGACAAAGTTTGAAATATGTTCCTTCTTTTTGAATAGCCCTGTACAATTCGTCCCATGTTGTTGTTGTTGTTGCGGTCTTCAGTCCTGAGACTGGTTTGATGCAGCTCTCCATGCTACTCTACCCTGTGCTAGCTTCTTCATCTCCCAGTACCTACTGCAACCTACATCCTTCTGAATCTGTTAGTGTATTATCTCTCGGTCTCCCTCTACGATTTTTACCTTCCATGCTGCCCTCCAGTACTAAATTGGTGATCCCTTGTTGCCTCAGAACATGTTCTACCAACCGATCCCTTCTTCTAGTCAAGTTGTGATACGAACTTCTCTTGTGCCCAATCCTATTCAGTACCTCCTCATTAGTTATATGATCTACCCATCTAATCTTCAGCATTCTTCTGCAGCAACAGATTTCGAAAGCTTCTATTCTCTTCTTGTCCAAACTATTTATCGTCCACGTTTCACTTCCATACATGGCCGCACTCCATACAAATACTTTCAGAAACGACTTCCTGACACTTAAATCTATACTCGATGTTAACAAATTTCTCTTCTTCATAAAAGCTTTCCTTACCATTGCCAGTCTACATTTTATATCCTCTCTACTTCGACCATCATCAGTTATTTTGCTCCCCAAATAGCAAAACTCCTTTACTACTTTAAGTGTCTCATTTCCTAATCTAATTCCCTCAGCATCACCCGACTTAATTCGACTACATTCCATTATCATCGTTTTGCTTTTGTTGATGTTCATCTTATATCCTCCTTTCAAGACACTATCCATTCCGTTCAACTGCTCTTGAAGTCCTTTGCTGTCTCTGACAGAATTACAATATCGTCCGCGAACCTCAAAGTTTTTATTTCTTCTCCATGGATTTTAATACCTACTCCGAATTTTTCTTTTGTTTCCTTCACTGCTTGCTCAATATACAGATTGAATAACATCGGGGAGAGACTACAACCCTGTCTCACTCCCTTCCCAACCACAGCTTCCCTTTCATGCCCCTCGACTCTTATAACTGCCATCTGGTTTCTGTACAAATTGTAAATGGCCTTTCGCTCCCTGTAGTTTACCCCTGCCACTTTCAGAATTTGAAAGAGAGTATTCCAGTCAACATTGTCAAAAGCTTTCTCTAAGTCTACAAATACTAGAAACGTAGGTTTGCCTTTCCTTAATCTTTCTTCTAAGATAAGTCGTAGGGTCAGTATTGCCTCACGTGTTTCAGTATTTCTACGGAATCCAAACTGATCTTCCCCGAGGTCGGCTTCTACTAGTTTTTCCATTCGTCTGTAAAGAATTCGCGTTAGTATTCGTCACATACCCTAACCATAACACCTGTTAGATACTTCCTCACATGTTTGGCATATAATCTCGTGGAGGAAACAATAGAAGTACTACAAGCCCCACGGTCACCGAGCTGCGCGGGGCTGCAACAATACATCGCAAAGAGACCCGCTGGAACCGAAACGAGCGAAACAAAACTCTGAGTGGAAGCCACTCGCCTTGCACGCCGGCCGCTACGCTTACGCCACAATACCGTCCACGAAGACTGCCCGCTGCCTGCTCCTACAGTGCTGAAACGCGTGACGAGGAATCCACCGGAGCGACAGCGCCCATTATCCTACTCGTCCTGCGATTGACGTCCTTAAAATAAGGCTCAGCTGTTGGTTGGTGGAGATCTACGTAGGAAGGTAAGCATGCAATGCTGTTGGTCCACTGGAGGCAGAATGTCTGGAGGCTGATTCTTTCTGCTAACAACTTGTACTCTCAGTTCCCACGAAGACCAGCCGAGGAAAAACAACAATCCAATTACTGGGATACCTCTCGTCCACGCAAGTGTGGCGACCGGCCGGAACGAACCTCCGCTCGCCTGTTGCTTGTGCAGCGTCCCTTTAAGTCGGCCGCAAGGTTGAAGGCCATTGGTGAAAAGGCTTCGTTAATCGGCCGCGAAAGGGCCTGTTGTTGTGAGCTTTCTAGCTCTGCACGGAAGCTACTTGTACACAAACTATTTTCGCGGCCAGGAGGTGCCTACGTCGCTGGATTTGAAGACATGTAGACAGACACACACAACTTAATACTACTATAATAAGCACTACACTGGGTGTTTCGTAAGTAATGGTGGCGACTGCCCGGGTGAAAGTATACGGTAACACAAGCAAAAACGTTCCAGTAAACAGGAGTTCGAAAACGAGAGGTTTTGCAAGACAATCACGATTGTGTGATTTTGAGTGTCCATTGGCTCTAGGAGGGAGTATTCTCCTAGTTGGTACAAATTTACTAGGGCCATTTTAAAAGTTCTACAGAGTGTAATATACGAGGTGTGGCTAGAAAAAAACCGGACTAGTACTGGTGAAACAATAAAACGAATGCAATAGGGCTGAAAGTCGCGTGGCCTGTCACGTGACTCTCGCTCCGCCTACTGCTCGAGTTTCATCTGCCTCCTGCACTCAGTCTGCCCGTGGCGTCTGTTTTAAGTAGTTGACGTTTTGTCTGTGCGTCGGAAAATGTTGAGTGTACAGAAAGAACAGCGTGTTAACATCAACTTTTGTTTCAAACTAGGAAAATCTGCAAGTGAAACGTTTGTAATGTTACAACAAGTGTACGGCGATGATTGTTTATCGCGAACACAAGTGTTTGAGTGGTTTACACGATTTAAAGATGACCGCGAAGACACCAGTGATGACACTCGCACTGGCAGACCATTGTCAGCAAAAACTGATGCGAACATTGAAAAAATCGGTAAACTTGTTCGACAAGATCGCCGTTTAACAATCAGAGCAGTGTCTGAGTTAACAGGAGTTGACAAGGAAAGTGTTAGGCAGATTCTTCATGAAAGTTTCAACATGAACAAAGTGTGTTCAAAAATGGTTCCAAAGTGTCTCACAATTGAACAGAAGGAACGCCGAAGAATGATTTGTTCTGACATCCTGGAAAACATTGAAAGTGATCCCACCTTCTTACAAAATGTTATTACTTGCGATGAATCGTGGTTTTTTACTTACGATCCCGAAACTAAACGCCAATCGATGCATTGGAAAACTCCTGGTTCTCCACGACAAAAAAAAAGCACGAATGTCAAAATCGAAATTCAAGGCAATGATGATTGTTTTTTTTGACATCAAAGGGATTGTGCACATTGATTGGGTACCAGAGGGACAAACAGTGAATCAGCATTACTACATTAGCGTCCTGGCTACCCTACGTGAGCGAGTACGGAGAAAACGGAACGATTTGTGGAGAAAAAAGTCATGGATCCTTCACCAAGACAATGCCCCAGCTCACAGTGCGTTGTCAGTGAAGACGTTTTTGGCAAAACACAACATTCCCATCTTAGATCATCCACCCTACTCACCTGATTTGGCCCCCTGTGACTTTTTTCTTTTCCCTAAAGTCAAGTCAGCTTTGAAAGGAACTAGATTTGAGACTGTTGAAGCAGTAAAAGAAAAAGCGACGGAAGTAATGTATGGACTTACCGAAAATGATCTGCAGCATTGCTATGAACAGTGGAAAATTCGTATGGAGCGGTGTAGAGACCGAGGAGGAGAGTACATTGAAGGAGATAACATGAAATTGTAAATAATTGTAAATAAATGTTTTTTTCCAGCATCAGTCCGGTTTTTTTCTAGCCGCACGTCGTAGAATTGAAGTTATAATTTATTTTACAAAACACCTTTACAGGCCTTCGGTATAATCTCCATTCTCGCTTATGACAGCTTCCAAACATTTTGGCAGCTTCTTTATTCCGGATAGAGCACCTTCATTGTTGAGCTGTCTGAGTACTCGGGTCACCTCACTGGAAGCTCCATCAACTGTATCAAATCGTATTCCACGGAGCTGTTCCTTCAGTTTGGGTGGGCTCATATCAGGACTTTACGGTGGGTGGACAAGTATTTCCCATCCATATTTGTCGGGCGCAAAACATTTTGCAGAAGCAGCTTGCAGTACGCGCCTGTTACAGACCACTCTATTTGTACGCATGACTCCATTCGTGTCATACTCAACGACCATCATCAGTTTCACCTTTAATTGTTGGCGGCGGAATTATTTCGGGCGTGGAGAGTCGGAACGGTTCCATTGTGACGACAGACTTCAGTTCTGGCTCAAAATCCGTAGCCAGGTTTCATCAGGTGCAACGATCCTATTCAGAAACTGTTCTACTTCTGTTCAATATCGTTGAAGCAATTCTTCTGCTATTCATCTGCGACCTGCTTTCCGCTCATCGATCAGATCATGCAGAACCCATCCGGCATCAACTTTTCTCATGTTTAACTTTTCAGTTATGTTTCTGTAAACGCCGCGCGGGATTAGCCGAGCGGTCTGAGGCGCTGCAGTCATGGACTGTGCGGCTGGTCCCGACGGAGGTTCGAGTTCTCCCTCGGGCATGGGTGTGTGTTTGTCCTTAGAATAATTTAGGTTAAGTAGTGTGTAAGGTTAGGGACTGATGACCTTAGCAGGTAAGTCCCATAAGATTTCACACACATTTGAACATTTGGTTCTGTAAACTGAAATGACAGACGTTCTGTATTCATATGCAATTTCTCATGCGTTTTTCATCATCCTCTCTCAAATTGCCATTAACAATAACTTGAGAAGTGTAGTGTGTTGAAGTTAATGGCCTTAAACTTCTTGGGCTGTTCCCAATGGTTACCCGACCTTCACGCAAACGAACAACCTCTGTTATGCTGTGCTACGATCCGCTATACTATTACCATACACATTTCTCAAAGCTTTGTAAATTTCTGACTCGCCTTCAACTTCAACTTCAAAACTGAATTACTCACAACACGAGCTCGTGAGCCACCAAAGCCGGCTGTGGTGGCCGAGCGGTTCTAGGCGCTTCAGTCTGGAACCGCGCGACTGCTACGGTCGCAGGTTCGAATCTTGCCTCGGGCATGGATGTGTGTGATGTCCTTAGGTTAGTTAGGTTTAAGTAGTTCTAAGTTCTAGGGGACTGATGACCTCAGATGGTCCCATAGTGCTTAGAGCCATTTGAACCATTTTTTTGAGCCACCAAACACAAATACGACCGTCAAGCCTCGCTCACAACTTATATGAAAGTCAACTATATTGTGCCACTGTAATGGTCGAGCATGCACATTGTGCGAGATTTTTGAAATGAGCCTCGCGTTTAAACTGTAAACCGTGCGAAGGGTGGACATACCAGCTATCAAGTAGGAAATCATAATCTTCTGACTGAGTGTGTGTAATGAATTGGCGGAAAAGGTCAAGCAAGTGAGAAAGGCATAACGTTGATTTAATTATTAACCGCCGGTTAGAAAGTATGTGCAATATGATTACCGGGCGCGTCGACGAGATGCTGTACAGCGCCAGCTTTGCATCTGGTGGCCAAAATTGGAACTACTTTTTTCCAGTGAAAATATGTTCCGCATTAACGCATTGGAATATCTACAAAGTTTTGCTGTCGTACGATAATTACAGCCCAAGCAGGACCTTTGTGAGCAACTGCACTTTAATCATAACTGCTCAGTACTAGATTACACATCCAAAGTTCGAGTTCACTCATCATTCGGTTCTCAAGTCCGCCTGCTTAGCTGGGTGGTAACGCGCTCGCCCCCCATGCAAGCGAGCCCGGGTTCGATTCCCAGCCGAGTTGCGGATTTTCTCCGCTCGGGGACTGGGTGTTGTGTTGTCGTCATCATCATTTCATCCTCATATCTGGCGCGCAAGTCGCCCAGTGTGGCGCCGAATGAAATAAGACTTGCACTTGGAGGCCGAACTTCCCCGAATTGGGGCCTCCGGGCCAACGATGCCACACTCTCGTTTCATTTCGGTCCTCAACAGTTTTCTGCCACTTAACGCTTCTTACGGCTCAGAGCGATTTATTGGATGTGAAAAAGCTGCACCGCGGTTCGAAGTCTAGTTAAACTGTAGGTCCACTTACAATTGGCTGGTAAGTCACTTTAAATGACTGGTGAAGCCAAGAGCTTACCACTTCAAATGCAACTGAGCCTATAATGAAGCACCGCGGCATTCAAACCAGTTCTTGGGTTGAGAACTGTTGAAGCACTTACGCTACATGTGACGACGAATGAGTTTCTAATGGAACAGTCACATGAAATTACGCTGACACATAAGGTAGCTAAATGAATTAAACCGGAAGTATCTAAAACGAATGCTAATGCTGACAACGACCTAGCTGACAGAGCAGATAATGTTTGAATCCGGCCCGTTCTCAACTTTACTATCTGACGACGGAACTGCTCGTCTCGTGAATGGCCACTGCGTGCGACAAATTCCGCGCTAAAACATTCACTTGTCATATATATCAGCGATAAAGGAGGGGGACAAATGAGTGGTCGATATCCGGTAGTGAAATGTTCGCAGACTCACAGGCAGCTCTCGCAAACACGCGGATCAACGCAGTCATCTCGGCGTCCACGCAGGCGATTTGCCGCGACTGAGCTAGCGGATTCGGCTGGCCACACAGTTCGCATGTTTTCGTGCGGACACGCAGTACCCCGAGGTATTTTATACCGCTCTGTTTACGACGCAGCTCTGCGCCAGGTCTGAAACTTGCGGGTTCTTTACTTACCATCTGCAGAGCAAAGTTTTTAAAATTCTTTTTAATTTCCTTTGCCATTCGTGCCCACCATACAACGCAGTGTAATGCTACCACGGCGTTCGTCGCTCCAGCATATTTCCAGCGAGCAAATGGCACATCGTCTCTTCGTCTCTCGTGCATAATTTTCGTAAGAAACATAACTGGATGCTGCAAACTAGCACATGCATCAAATAATGGATATATAATACCCTCTAAGTCAGTTTTTGGTTAACGGCCGACTACGGAATTTTATATTTCAGTTAATCATTCGAGACAAGCCAGGCTTTTCAGCGATGTAAGGGTAAAACCAAATTATCTCCCCAGGATAAAATTCACGCTTGTTAGCTCGATGCTGGATAAATATTTAGGAACAGAAGCGTGAAAATACAGCTTGTATTGGCAATTAAGAGTAATTAAAGCAATTTGTCTACGTTCATAAGTCTCTTATAAATGCACAACTGAACAGCTACGCTGGAGCCCAGCAATCTATTGTATTTTATCTATGTGTATAACGACCCTCTAGAAAAGTTCTTACAGAGTCTTCTTCATTATGCCCTTATTGTTTGGATGTCTGTAACCTTCAGCTTTTTTCCTTACATTTTATAGAGTTGGTGTGGGCAAATTACATTTGCTTGTCTTTTTTTATCAGTCCCTTAATTCCTTCATTCACATCTCGCTGATTACCGATTCAGTAAATCTAGCCATTTGTTATTGGCACTACAATGGATTTTGTATCAAAATATCTGGAGCTTATGTTCTGGTACTGCAGCAACTACTCTTTCGACGAATCACGCAGTCTTCTGGATACGTACCCACCTTTTACTGCAAAAAACAAATGGCTCTGAGCACTAGGGGACCTAACTTCTGAGGTCATCAGTCCCCTAGAACTTAGAACTACTTAAACCTAACTAACCTAAGGACATCACACACATCCATGCCCGAGGCAGGATTCGAACCGGCGACCGTAGCGGTCACGCGGTTCCAGACTGTAGCGCCTAGAACCGCTCTGCCACTCCGGCCGGCGTTTTACTGCAGATCCTCTGAGGGGAAGTCCTTTGCAATTTCCAGTTTCAAAAACATGTATTTCGCCACACATAGGGCGTATTCAACTGTTAATATTGAGTCTCCACCCATCTGACAAATCTCACTGATGTTAACACGCCGACAAACGTGGCGAGTTCTTTAAAATATTACAATCACTTCCATGTAGATTTACATCTACATATATAGGTCCGCATCTCGTGGTCATGCGGTAGCGTTCTCGCTTCCCACGCCCGGGTTCCCGGGTTCGATTCCCGGCGGGGTCAGGGATTTTCTCTGCCTCGTGATGGCTGGGTGTTGTGTGCTGTCCTTAGGTTAGTTAGGTTTAAGTCGTTCTAAGTTCTAGGGGACTTATGACCACAGCAGTTGAGTCCCATAGTGCTCAGAGCCATTTGAACCATTTGAACCATCACAGGTTGCACTGTTTACACTCTAAGTCTGAAGTGTTTATGCAAAATTCTAGATAATTATCTGTCCACAATATCACTTGGACGAGCGTACGCGTAACCGATCACGGCGCGGATGATCGTTGATGATGCGGAAGCCGAATGATCGAACGAAAGTTCTTACGCTCGCCACGCATATGCAGATTTCTTTTGGTACCAGTCGTCCTTGACACTAGTAATGATATAACACTCCTCATAAAATTATATAACAGTTCACAGTTTACAATTGCACGAGCGTGCGGGTAACCGTCGCGGCGTGGCTGATTGTTGATGTTGCGGAAACGCGATGACCTGCACGTTCACACGTTCGCTACAAGACACTGGCACTTGATTGCACTCTTTGTCTCCGACGCACAGTCGACGTCCCGGGAGAACGTACTTAGTTGTGTTGCTTGGAAGATCTTCGAATCGCTGCCATCTTGAGAACCCGTTCCGTACACTCGGACCTTCGCTAACACTCTGCAGTGGGGCACCGTGGCAAAAGCGTTCCGGAAATCCACGAATGTGGAATCAGCCTGTTGCCCTTCAGCCATGGTTCATAGTATCTCGTGCGAGAAAAGAGCAAGCTAAGTATCGCAGGAGCGATACTTTCTAAATTCATTTTGATTTGTGAATAGAGACTTTTCTCTCTCAAGAAAATTTATTACACTCGAACTTCGAATACACTCTAGAATTCTGCAATAAACCGACGTTAAGGATACTGGCCTGTAATTTAGCATGCCAATTTTTTGATCGTTATTATGTACGGAAGTCGTCTGTGCTTGAGGCTTCCCGCTGGACAAGAGATTCAAGACAAATGCAAGATGTGAGGCCAATGTTGTAGAATACTCTCCGGAGAATTGATTGGGATTCCATCGGGACTTGACGATTTACACTGCTGGCCATTCAAATTGCTACACCACGAACATGACGTGCTACAGACGCGAAATTTAACCGACAGAAGAAGATGCTGCGATATGCAGATGATTAACTTTTCAGAGCATTCACACAAGGTTGGCGCCGCTGGCGGCACCTACAACGTGCTGACATGAGGAAAGTTTCCAATCAATTTCTCATACGCAAACAGCAGTTGACCGCCGTTGCCTGGTGAAACGTTGTTGTGATGCCTCCTGTAAGGAGGAGAAATGCGTACCGTCACGTTTCCGACTTTGATAAAGGTCGGATTGTAGCCTATCGCGATTGCGGTTTATCGTATCGCGACATTGCTGCTCGCGTTGGTCGATACCCAATGACTGTTAGCAGAATATCGAATCGGTGCGTTCAGGAGGGTAATACGGAACGCCGTGCTGGATCCCAACGGCCTCGTATCACTAGCAGTCGAGATGACAGGCATCTTATCCGCATGGCTGTAACGGATCGTGCAGCCACGTCTCGATCCCTGAGTCAACAGATGGGGACGTTTGCAAGACAACAACCATCTGCACGAACACTTCGACGACGTTTGCAGCAGCATGGACTATCAGCTCGGAGACCATGGCTGCGGTTTCCCTTGACACTGCATCACAGACAGGAGCGCCTGCGATGGTGTACTCAACGACGAACCTGGGTGCACGAATGGCAAAACGTCATTTCTTCGGATGAATCCAGGTTCTGTTTACAGCATCATGATGGTCGCATCCGTGTTTGGCGACATCGCGGTGAACGCACATTGGAAGCGTGTATTCGTCATCGCCATACTGGCGTATCACCCAGCGTGATGGTATGGAGTGCCATTTGTAACACGTCTCGGTCACCTCTTGTTCGCATTGACGGCACTTTCAACAGTGGACGTTACATTTCAGATGTGTTACGACCCATGGCTCTACCCTTCATTGGAACCCTGCGAAACCCTACATTTCGGCACTATAATGCACGGGCGCATGTTGCAGTTCCTGTACGGACCTTTGTGAATACAGAAAATGTTGGACTGATGCCCTGGCCACCAACTGAGTACGTGTGGTCAATGGCTGCCAAGCAACTGGCTCGTCTCAATACGCCAGTCACTACTCTTGATGAACTGTATCGTGTTGAAACTACATGGGCAGCTGTACCTGTTCACGCCATCCAAGCTCTGTTTGACTCAATGCCCAGGCGTATCAAGGCCGTTATTACGGCCAGAGGTGGTTGTTCTGATTTCTCCGGATCTATGCACCCAAATTGCGTGAAAATGTAATGACATGTCAGTTCTAGTATAATATGTTTGTCCAATGAATAGCCGTTTATCATCAGCATTTCTTCTTGGGGTACCAATTTTAATGGCCAGGAGTGTCGTTTAGCATCACTTTTGGGAGGATCTATGTTCTATTTCCCCCCTCCCCCCAAAATCGACAACTCTGAATGAAATTTTCTCTCGGTTCACTAAACCAGTTTAGGCGAATGTTGGGTTGGTTCCTTTGGAGAGCCTGTGAGGAATTTCCTTCCCTATTCCTTCGCCACTCAGAGCCTGCGTTCTGTCTCTCCTTTTTTTAATAAATACCCAGCCCTACCGCAGGCATGACGTCGTAAATGATAATTGCATCTCAGCTTCCCGCCGCAGCAGAAGCTGCAGAAGACTGTTCTCAGGCCGCGCCGTGCAGCTGACCGCCCAGCTGGGAGAGTCCGCCCCGAGCCCTTTAAACCCGCGCGACCTTCCGGAGATGTGGGCGAGGCGGCCGCACGGTTCGGCGTGCTGCTTCCGCCCGCCTCCGTTCCCAGGGTGTCGCTTGCGGGACCTGCCGGCCCCCCTCGGAAACCCGAGGAGCGCTGGGTGGCCACCAGCCTCCGGGGCTCCTCGCAGCCTCCACGCTCCCACACAGACTTCGCCATCGCGGGTACCTTGCACTTACCCCAACCCTGAGTTTTCTGGTAGGGAATTCCAATTCGGTTCTACATCTACACCCATACTCCGCAAGCCACCTGACGGTGTGTGGCGGAGGGTACCTTCAGTACCTCTATCCGTTCTCCCTTCTATTCCAGTCTCGTATTGTTCGTGGAAAGAAGGATTGTCGGTATGCCTCCGTGTGGGCTCTAATCTCTCTGATTTTATCCTCATGGTATCTTCGCGAGATATACGTAGGACGGAGCAATATACTGCTTGACTCCTCGGTGAAGGTATGTTCTCGAAACTTCATCAAAAGCCCGTACCGAGCTATTACTAAATGGTCCTGCAACGAAGCCCGCTGCTCTCCGTTGGATCTTCTCTATCTCTTCTATGAACCCTATCTGGTACGGACACCACACTGCTGAGCAGTATTCAAGCAATGGGCGAACAAATGTACTGTATCCTACTTCCTTTGTTTTCGGATTGCATTTCCTTAGGCTTCTTCCAATGAATCTCAGTCTGGCATCTGCTTTACCGACGATCAACTTTATATGATCATTCCATTTTAAATCACTCCTAATGCGTACTCCCAGATAATTTATGGAATTAACTGCTTCCTGTTGTTGACCTGCTATATTGTACCTAAATGATAAGGGATCTTTCTTTCTATGTATTCGCAGCACATTACACTTGTCTACATTGGGATTCAATTGCCATTCCCTGCACCATGCGTCAATTCGCTGCAGATCCTCCTGCTTTTCAGTACAATTTTCCATTGTTAGAACCTCTCGATATACCACAGCATCATTCGCAAAAAGCCTCAGTGAACTTCCGATGTCATCCACAAGGTCATTTACCTATATTGTGAATAGCAACGGTCCTACGACACTCCCCTCCGGCACACCTGAAATATCTCTTACTTCGGAAGACTTCTCTCCATTGAGAATGACATACTGCGTTCTGTTATCTAGGAACTCTTCAATCTAATCACACAATTGGTCTGATAGTCCATATGCTCTTACTTTTTTCATTAAACGACTGTGGGGAACTGTATCGACCGCCTTGCGGAAGTCAAGAAACACGGCATCTACCTGGGAACCCGTGTCTATGGCCCTCTGAGTCTCGTGGACGAATAGTGCGAGCTGGGTTTCACACGATCGTCTTTTTCGAAACCGATGCTGATTCCTACAGAGTAGATTTCTAGTCTCCAGAAAAGTCATTACGGAGATGCATCGGGAATTCGAATGGGAATCCCAGGATGGAAGGCGGTGTTCTTTTCGAGGATACTGAGAAAATTTGAGGAACCGGCATTTGAACCTGACTGCAGAACGATCCTACTGCTGCCAACATGCTTTTCGCAAAGGGACCACGAAGATGAGATACGAGAAATTAGCGCTCATACGGAGGCATATAGATAGCCGCTTGTCACTCGCTCTATCTGCGAGAGCAGTAGGAAAGGAAACGACTAATAGCGGTACAGGGCACCCTCCGCCACGTACCGTACGGTGGCTAGCGGAGTATGTATGCAGATGAAGATGTAGAACCAGGAAACTAAGGCAGCCGTCACCGTCTCGTGTGCTAAGCTATTCTCGCGCCTCGTTAGTACATCTCTGTACAGCATCTCGCTCAGTCTCTCTGCTTAAATGTCAGAAAAATTTGATTTTCGAATCCTGATCGGTACCAGTATTCTATTGTGGGTCTCGAGACCCGGAAAACAGGCGCCCAGGTAGATGCCGCATTCCTTGACTCCCGGCAGGCGTTCGATGCAGTTCGGCACTGCCACTTAATAAACGAAATGCGAGCGTACAGAACATGAGACCAACTGTCTGGTTCAAAAATGGTTCAAATGGCTCTGAGCACTATGGGACTCAACTGCTGAGGTCATTAGTCCCCTAGAACTTAGAACTAGTTAAACCTAACTAACCTAAGGACATCACAAACATCCATGCCCGAGGCAGGATTCGAACCTGCGACCGTAGCGGTCTTGCGGTTCCAGACTGCAGCGCCTTTAACCGCACGGCCACTTCGGCCGGCCAACTGTCTGGACTAGAGTCTTTAGCAAATAGAACATAGCATATAGTACTCAACGGAGAGAAGTCTTCAGACGTAAAAACATCATCAGGGAGTGTTATACAACCACTACTTTCAAGAATATACAGGGTGAAAAAAAAATTCGCGCACTAGGTCTTCGGAAAGCGGTTTCTCACATACTAACTACGCAAAAATGTCTCTCACAAAATTTCGTCTTGCGTATATTTCCGTCATTGTGGCAACACTGTAATCACATCTACGGCAACTACCTCTGTCAGTACGTAGGAGTAGTGATACGCGGTTGATGCAGTGGGTGGCGTTTTCGGTTAGCATGTGGTAGGTTGAGGGTTCGATTCTGGATTGAGGCGACTTTGTTTTTATTTGGTAAATATAGTGTGCGTGGTACGGTATCGGGCATCTTGATCGTCTTACAACGATTATAGTGCGTCTTCCACAAAACATTTGCACTCACACACTACGAACACAGAAATGGAAGAACAATCGTTTTCATTGATCAGCTTTTAAACAAGCCTTTTGCGTGGACGCGAATTGTTTCGCATTACTGCGTGTACTAGATTCCAAACTTGTTTTCTGTGTACCCTCCCCCCGGAGGTACCATCGATTAGTACCAACTATTATTCTTGCCACGTTCAGGTCCACTGATTTCGTTAGGAATCTACCTCGTAAATGTCGGGTACATGTGGCGTAAGTTCAGGTGTATACTACAGTATTATTTCGCAGAATGAAATTGGCATATAAAAACAAGTACGCTTCGACCCAGAATCGAACCCTTGACCTCCTGCATGCTAACACAAAACGCTATCCACTGCACTAGAGTGCTGACAGTGGTACTTACGGTACATGCAATTACAGTGTTGCCAGACTGCCAATTTTCAAAGTCCATTTACTGACCCAAATATGCGCAGAACGAAATTTTGTGAGAAGCATTTTTGTATTGCTAGTATGTGAGGAATCGCGCTGCGCAGTCCGAGTGCGCGAATTTTTCATCAGCCTGTATATAAATGAGCTAGTAGATAATGTCGGAAGCCCATGAGGTTTTTCGCGGATGATGCTCTTGTATACAGAGAAGTCGCAGGGCTAGAAAATTATAGCGAAATGCAGGAATACTTGTGGAGTATTGACGCTTGGTGCAGGGAGTGCCAATGGAAACTCAGTATAAACAAATGTAACGCATTGCGAGTACATAAACAGAAAGACCCTTTCATTGTATAATTACACGTTTGCAGAAGAATTATTGGAAGCAGTTACTTTCATAAAATACCTAGGAGTACGCGTACGGAGTGATTTGAAATGGAACGAACCACTTGAAATTAATCGCGGGTAAGGCAGATGACAGACTGAGGTTCATTGGAAGATTCCGCAAGAAACGTAGTTCATCAACAACGGAACTAAACACTAGTTTGACCAATGCTTGAATATCGCTCGTCGGTGAGGGATTCGTACTAGACAGGATTGATAGAGGAAACAGAGAAGATCCAAAGGTCAGCGGCGCGTTTCGTCCACAGATTCATTTAGTAAGCGCGAAAGCGTCACGGGACACACTGTCAATTTCAGTGGCGCACGCTGCAAGAGAGGCGTCGTGTATCAAGGCATGGCCTACTGTTAATATTCCGAGAGCGCACGTTCCTAGAAGAGTCAACCAATATATTGCTGCCTCCTACGTAAATCTCGCGGAGACACCATGAAGACAAAATCAGAGTAATTCGAGCCCACACGGAGGGTTACCAGCTATCGTTCTCCCCGTGAACCATACGCGACTGATCAGGGAAAGGGGGAAAATAGAATGGCACACTCCGCCATAGGCTTTTGGAGTAAAGATGTAGATGTAGCTAACTGAGGATGTCGGGCGTACCTACTACTCCGAGATAGAAGTTAGCACTGGATAGGAATTCGTGGCGGGCCACATCAAACCAGTGTTAAGACTTCAAACTAAAACAAAGTTTTCTGTATGTGGAAGACCACAGAATTGCAACGTGGTTCGGATTCAATCGTTATGTGCCTCTTTCAAGTATCTGAGCGAGATGGTTATCAGTGACACAGGACCGGAACGCCACTAACGTGCCGGCCGAGGTGGCCGTGCGGTTCTAGGCGCTGCAGTCTGGAACCGCGGGACCGCTACGGTCGCAGGTTCGAATCCTGCCTCAGGCATGGATGTGTGTGATGTCCTCAGGTTAGTTAGGTTTAAGTAGTTCTAAGTTCTAGGGGACTGATGACCACAGAAGTTAAGTCCCATAGTGCTCAGAGCCACTAACGTGATTGTGGCAAACAAATTCTTGCAAGGATCATTTCAATCTCCGAGTTATTATTTCTTTGCTTTAATTTTACATGTCGCACAGCTGACCTGAGATAATCTATTAAGAGCTAAGATTTGTATTTCAATGCATTCATTAATCATTTCAGAGCGATATTTTATGTATCCATCCCCCTGAGCGTCACCTACTTCTGTTTCTTCTCATGTGTTATTCATTTGATATCGTACTTTTGACAACCTGTAATGAATTTCTAAACTTTCTTCATTACTCACGCAAGCGTGAGAGCCTTATGCAGTAGAGACAAGGTTTCCTCACACATTCTGCTTGTTTCTGGTGTGGCTGGAAATGCCGCTGGAGGGGCTTCTTATGAACATGTGGTGGTAGTACAAGAATGGAGAACATATCGATAGTGTCCTTGTCAAGCAGAGAAACCGCGGAATCCGTACAGCGATGTACGAAAGCCATACTGCACGAGGATTTGAACCCTTCGACTTCAGTCCACTGTCTTAAGCAGTTCTCCACTTCTCTCTACGGGACCTATTGAGCACACGAAGTTTGCGTTGTAGGCACAAATGCAAACAGTAATTCAAGCGTTCCGAAGCACTCCTTTATATTTAAAAGAATGAAGTGTTTATTAATAATAAAAACTTTGATTGCGTTTATGTACACCTACTAAACATCACAAAAACTGTACACACTAGTATGGACCAAAAAAAAAAAAAAAAGAAAACAAACATGGGCTCTAAAATGCATACCTTAAGAGGTATGAGCTCTTGTTCAATAGAAGAGCCGTGTTTCATAGTAGCGAAAATGAATTAGTGCTCATAGCTAAATAGGTACTTTAAAGCCCATGTTTACTAGAGATATGCTTCTTGTTTTGGTCCATACAACCACCTCTGAAAATTTTTAGGTGGAGTTCTCTTCAGTAAAACACACTGTGAGGGCTACTAATGCCGTGTTCTCGTACAGTATGATAACCACCAATACATGCATACGATTCATATTGATTTTTTGTAGCAGTAAGCTGCATGCAGTAGTATTTGAGTGTCTGGAATGTATACTTGTCATGTTTTGAAAACAGACTTCGCACACAAGCTATGAAAGGCAGGAATAGTTCAGCAGTGACAAATTCTCTCTCTCTCTCACTCTCTCTCTCTCTCTCTCCCTCCCTCCCTATCACTTGCTCACACACACTCACACACACACACACACACACACACACGACAGAGAGAGAGAGAGTTGAGGGTGGGGGCGGGGGGCAACCGCACTGCATAGATAAGATCGGTAACAGTATGAAAAGCGTCAGCTGTGCCAGGCACACTTCGCTACTGTGCGCTTACACGCGACTGTTACTCCTACTACATACGAAAGAAAGCCGCCCCTAAGTAATTAAGAAGCTCACTCGCAAGTAGCGAGGAAAGGATGGCCCTAGACAATGAAGGGCGTTGCTTAATTGCGTCCCCGCCTCTTCCTCTCTCTCACTTTCTCCGCGCCGGCTGCTGACATCCACTGCAACGCACCGGCAGCGTACGAGCAGGGCAGTTCTGGCATCTGGTTGCACCGACCACTGGCCGCCAGTGAAAGTGGAGCGCGCTTATCGCGGAGATACGCCCGCTTACCTGAAGCGTGCACGCTTTGTGTAACTCGGCCTTCCTTCTCCACGAGGAAGTAGTAAGCAGCGTTTGCTAGGAGGTAAAATAATCTGAGGCGAAAAAGAAGAAATCGCGAGTGATTATATGCCCATTCTAAGACGCGGTATGGATGTAACGAACAAGTGTTATGACACCCGTTATGCGCATGCGCCCGAGAATTTCAAGTGTCTCCTGCTGAGGATCTGCAACAGCACTTCACACTTGCTCAGACACACACTTTGGCATCATAAGCCGGCCGGTGTGGCCGTGCGGTTCTAGGCGCTTCAGTCCGGAACCGCGTGACCGCTACGGTCGCAGGTTCGAATCCTGTCTCGGGCATGGATGTGTGTGATGTCCTTAGGTTAGTTAGATTTAGGTAGTTCTAAGTTCTAGGGGACTGATGACCACAGATGTTAAGTCCCATAATGCTCAGAGCCATTTGAACCATTTTTTGGCATCATAAAGTTCATAACCGTTCCGTTTCGAATGCTTTGTACCAGAAGCGAAATCGATATTTTGTTGCTTTGAGTCATCATTCAGAAATTAAATGCAAATTAAATATCGCCAAAGGAAAAAATGGTTCAAATGGCTCTGAGCACTATGGGACTTAACTTCTGAGGTCATCAGTCCCCTAGAACTTAGAACTACTTAAACCTAACTAACCTCTGGACATCACACACACCCATGCCCGAGGCAGGATTCGAACCTGCGACCGTAGCGGTCGCGCGGTTCCAGACTGCAGCGCCTAGAACCGCTCGGCCACTTCGACCGGCGCCAGAGGAAAATTTTAAAGAGAACAGAAAACTATATAAAAAGGTAAATAACGTCCCTGTAATACGAGTTTTTCAGAGGATGTAAACACATATCGATTCCAGTAACTGATTTAAATTATTTTGTTTGCGTATGAAGAATAAAGTATGTCATAATAAGAAGAAATGAGGGGTCTAACAGATCATTAGTTTTTTTGGGAGAACTAATCAGCTTGTCGTATGCATGTTTCATACAGCTCCAGAAGATACAGGTCTCTTGAATGAGTGAACAACTGATTGCCTTGCAGTTTATCTATTCTTCTTTTTACTTTTATTTATTGATTTACTTGTATCTTACATTCCGTGCTTAAGTGTACTGGCATGGTGTT
Organism: Schistocerca nitens; assembly: GCF_023898315.1. Taxonomy (NCBI): domain Eukaryota; kingdom Metazoa; phylum Arthropoda; class Insecta; order Orthoptera; family Acrididae; genus Schistocerca; species Schistocerca nitens. The sequence continues at coordinate 16,737,363 of NC_064619.1, forward strand.
GTACTGCTGTACATCCCTTACAGTCACATACCAGCGAGCGGGGAGTTGGGGAGCGGGAAGTGCTTGATACATTTTTGATTTTGCTTCTGTATAAAAAAGTGTTTTCGGAAAAAACATCATACATAAAATTCCGAAGACTACAAGAGCCTACAAGTGCGGGAATTATCTTCACTTGCTTTACAATCAAGGGAAAACCTTGGTGAGGACAGATACACTATGGCTATTTTTATTTTATTTCTGCTACAATATATGGAGCTACATAAAAATTATTACGTTTCTTGCAATGTCATGTTTGCGCAAATGGTACACTGCCATAGGTTTTGAAAAAAGGTCTCGAAGACAGGAAGTGGATTACCGAGTAAACAAATATAGGGTCCTGTTTAAAAAAGACTTAATACTGTTAATATCGTCGTGACGAACGAAGTCACAAAGAAGCCAGTCATGTTGGTTACTGTGCGCCTGGTAGCTAGACAAAATTTGCTTGATACATTTTTGATTTTGCTTCTGTATAAAAAAGTGTTTTCGGAAAAAACATCATACATAAAATTCCGAAGACTACAAGAGCCTACAAGTGCGAGAATTATCGCACTATCAGCTTAACAGCTCATGTATTCAAGTTGCCGACAAGAGTAATATGCAGAAGAATCGAAAAGAAAGTTGAGGGTCTGTTAGATGATAGTCAGTTTGGCTTTAGGATATATAAAGGCACCAGAGAGACAGTTCTGACGTTGCGGTTGATGAAGTAAGCAAGACTGAAAAGAAAAATCAAGACACGCTCACAGGATTTACCGACCTGCTAAAAGTATTCCACAGCGAAAAATGGTGCAAGATATGAGAAATTATTGGCAAAATGCGAACAAGTTCTCGGGAAAGTTGGATAATATACAATATGTACAACTACCAAGAGGGAACAATATCAGTGGAAGGCAAAAAAAGAAGGGCTCGGATTATAAAGGGTGTGGGACAGGGACGTAGTCTTTCGCACCTATTGTCCAAGCTCTACATCCAAGAAGCAGTTTCAGAAATAAAATAAAGATTGAAAAGTGGGATTAAAGTTCGAGGTCAAAGGATATCAATGAAATTCGCTGGTGACATTGCTATTCTCAGTGAAAGTGAAGAGCAATTACAGGACCTGTTGAATGTTATTGACAGTCTAATGAGTGCAGAATATGTACTGAGTGTAAATCGAAGAAAGACAAAAGTAATGAAAGGAGCAGAAAAAAGAACAGCGAGAAACTTAACATCTGGATTGGTCATCCCGAAGTAGATGACATTACGGAATCTGCTACCTGTTCAGGCCGACCGCTGCGACCGAGCGGTTCTTAGGCGCTTCAATCTGGATCTGCGCCGCTACTACGGTAGCAGGTTCGAATCCTGCCTCGGGCGTGGATGTGTGTGATGTCCTTAGGTTAGTTAGGTTTAAGTAGTTCTAAGGGACTGATGACCTTAGAGCCATTTGAACCATTTTGAGCTACCTACTCAGCAAAATAACCTATGATGAATGGAGCAAGGAGGACATAAAGAGCAGACCAGCACTGCCAAAAAGGGCATTCCTGGACAAGAGAAATCTGATAGTATCAAACATATTTCTTAATCTCAAAAAGAAATTTTTGAGAATATATGTCTGGAGCAAAGCATTGTATGGCAGTGAGACATGCGCTGTGGGAAATTCGGAATAGAAGAGAATCGGAACATTTGAGATGTAGTGATAGAAACGAATGTTGAAAATTAGGTGAACTGATAAAGTAAGTAATGAGGAGGTTCTCCGCAGAATTGGCGAGGAAAGGAGTAGAACGCAAACATTGACCAGAAGAAGGGACAATATGACAACAGGACATCTGTTAAGACATCAGGGAATGACTTCCATGGTACTAGAGGGGGCTGTAGAGGGTAAAAACTGTAGAGGAAGACAGAGATCGGAATATACCCCGCAAATAATTGAGAACGTACAGTAGGTTGCAAGTGCTACTACGAGATGAAGAGGTTGGCACAGGAGGTGGATTCGTGGTGGTTGCATCACACCAGTCAGGAAGAAGACTTATGATTCAGAACAAAAAGGTATTTTGTGTGTTCGAGATAAATGGAACATTCTGAATATTTTTAATTACTCTTGTCACTGACTGCGAAATTCCACAATTGTTCAAGAGTGTTTCTCGAGCAGTGGCCTAATTTCTTGGAAGTAGAGCATCAACTACTGTATATACAGGGTGAAAAGTAACTAATCCGACAAACTCTGGGAGGTTGTAGGGGACATCAAAACAAATATTTTTCCCTAATGTCATTTTTTCCTATGAGGAGGATTTAAACCGGTAGAGGAAGATTTCTCTGGCGGCAAATTAATTAAACCAACGAACACTTTTCCATTTTTGTATGACCAAGAGACAACACATTAACACAACCCAATTTCAATTACAGTAGATTTTCAAAAATGCCTCCATTGACACGTAAACAAAGGTTACACCGTCGGATCATGTTCTGTCTGATACGGGAAAAAACCCCAGGAGTATGCTGAATTTTTCCTGTTGCTGCTACTATTCGGGCAATCAGATCCTCTTCCGATGCAATAGGAGTTGCGTAAACAAGGTTGAGCATCTCTCCCCACACAAAAAAGTCCAGAGGGGACATATCTGGGGATCGAGCAGGCCATGGTACAGCACCACTTCTGCCAATCCACGTTTCTGGGAACCGTCGGTCCACGAATCGATGCACACTACGACTGAAATGTGCCGGCGCCCCGTCATGTTGGAACCACATGCGTTGTCTTGTACAGAGCGGGACGTCTTCCAGCAATTCTGGCAATGCTCTGGCGAGAAAATTGTAATAGTGCCTGCCATTTAATGGCCTAGGTAGCAGATACGGCCCAATTAAACAGTCCCCAACAAAACCGACCCATGCATTAACGAAGAACCGCACTTGATGAGCGCTAGTAACTGTGGCATGTGGGTTATCCGCACTCCTAAGATGCGAATTGAGCATGTTGAAGACTTCATCACGCCAGAACGTTGCTTCATCGGTAAACAACACAGAGGATGGAAATGTAGGATGCATTTCACACTGTTCCAGGTAGCACTGCGAAAACTGTGCTCTGGGTGAATAATTAACTGGTTCAAATGGTTCAAATGGCTCTGAGCACTATGGGACATAACATCTAAGGTCATCAGTCCCCTAGAACTTAGAACTACTTAAACCTAACTAACCTAAGGACAGCACACAACACCCAGCCATCACGAGGCAGAGAAAATCCCTGACCCCGCCGGGAATCGAACCCGGGAACCCGTGCGTGGGAAGCGAGAACGCTACCGCACGACCACGAGATTCGGGCGGTGCGCTACGTAGTACGCACCAACCGTATCAGTGTACTCACTCCAGGTGTGTCGCTCCATTAGTAATCAGAGACAATGCACTACTACACTAGTGGACAGGAGTTGCCTACAACTGAAGAGCCTATTACACCCTCTAACGGCTGAAGATAGTAATACGACCTCTAACAAATGAAGAGCGTAATACGGCCTCCACCGGTTTAAATAATCCTCATGGGAAAAAAATGACAATAGGAAAAAAATATTTATTTTGATATCCCCTAAAACCTCCCAGAGTTTGTCGGTTTAAATACTTTTCACCCTGTATAGAACGAAATTAATCCGGTCACATTTGACGACAGAATCGTTCACACCGCGTGTTCTAATCAGAGAAGCGACAGAAGATGTCGGACTCGTCCAATGTCCCAGCGATCACTGTCAATCTACTATACGAGGTATGGACACACTGCAGCCTTTTGATAAGGATGCGCTGCACGTACGTTTTGTGAGCGTCGGCTTTCGTCTGACACCCGGACGGAGGAGCCACAGAGCTGTGTTGGCGCCAGGAAGCGAGGTCGCGAGCCGTCACAAAAAGCAGCTCTTAATTGGACGCATTAAGGGGGTCGGAGGCTCTGCGCCACGCTGGCGTTTCCTTCTTCGCGCGTCGCTGCGACCGCTCGCGCCGTATGCCGCTTACTGGAGACTCACGCAGCTTACACGAGTCCGTCACAAAGCAGTCGGTATTCTGTCTGGCTACCCTGGTCCTCGGGATTACTTGCCGATTTCGTGGACTATAGCGTGAATACCCAGCTGGACGCGGAATTCACCAGACTGAGAGAGAAAGTATTGGCGAACAGAACGTCTGCGTTACCTGTAATCGGTGACAGATGTAGAAATCATACAGAAAGCGAAAATTCCTAAATTTTTTCTGAGGAGGAATATGCTACAAAGGACAGCTGCAGATACAACAGGAAAAATAAATCGTTTACAAAACTGTTTATTATGTGTAAAACCCGTCCGTACGCAGTGGAATGGTCTGCCCCTTCACTTGTTTCCTGGTTTTGTTTGGAATCTCATTCTCTCGCTGTACGACATGACGCTTTTCCATATGACTGAACAGGTCCCTGTCTTCTACTTCCACTGCTTCTGTATGGACTTTCTCGAGATGTTTTTTGAGTCCATAGCATATTCTTTAATTTTCCGACGTGTGTCACAATCTTGTGTGTACGCATAATTGTTGGGAGTCTTTCAGTACGTCCTTCCGGGAGTCTTTGAACATGTCCAAAACATTTCAATTTTCGTTTCGTAATATCTCCATTGAGGTGAGACAAACTGTTGGTTGCTTTACGTCCTCCTTTTGGGAGGGGGCAATAATTTTCCTCATCATCCTTCCTTCTTCCATCAGCATGTTTCCCAGATTACAGTATTAGTATTGATTGTACTGTTAGACAAAACTATTATTCCGAATGACACTAGCTAAATTCAAACCTTCTTTCAAATCTTTTTTGTTCTGTTACTTTTATTTTATTACTATGTTTCATATTAAAATGATAGATTATTAAGGGATTGTGACGTAGAAAGTACTTGAAGTGTAAAATCCCAATCTGATGTAAGATATAATGTAATTCAGGTTGTTGTCGTGTATGTTGTGTGGTCTCCAGTCCGAAGACTGGTTTGCTACAGCTCTCGACGCTAGACTATCCTGTGCAAGCATACTGCAACCAGCATCCATTTAAACCAGCGTACTGTATTCAAGTCTACACTTTTTTTACTTTTTTAACCTTCCCACATTTTCTTCCATTACCAAATTGACGATTCGTTGATGCCTCGATATGTGTCCTATCATTCAATCACTTCTTTCAGTCGCCGGCCGGGGTGGCCGAGCGGTTCTAGGCGCTACAGTCTGGAGCCATTTAATTTGAACTGCTTTCAGTCAAGTTGAGGCACAAATTCCTTTTTCCGACAATTTTATTCAGTACCCCCTTATTAATTATTCAATCTACAAATCTAATTTTCATCATTATTCTGTATGACCACATTTCAAAACGCTTCTCTTTCGTCGTCTCAACTATTTGCCTTCAGAAAAGACTTCCTAGAATCCTAATTTATATACTATGTTGTTAATTTCTCTTTTGCGAAAACGCCATTCTTGCTGTTGCCAGTCTGAATGTTATATCTTCTCTGCTTCGACAATCTTCAGTTATTTTGCTTCCCAAATAGCAAAAAATGGTTCATATGGCTCTGAGCACTATGCGACTTAACATCGGAGGTCATCAGTCCCCTAGAACTCAGAACTAGTTAAACCTAACTAACCTAAGGACATCACACACATCCATGCCCGAGGCAGGATTCGAACCTGCGACGCCATTGCAGCCGGCCCCAAATAGCAAAATTCTTTTATTACTATTACTGTCTCGTTCCCTAATCTAACCATGTCAGCATTACTTGATTTAATTCGAGTACATTTCGTTACCCTTGTTTTAAAACTTACTGGCAGATTAACACTGCGTTGCGCACCGAGACTCGAACTCGGGACCTATGCGTGTCGCGGGCAAGTTTCCCAAGCACGACTCCCGCCCCGTCCTCACAGCTTTACTTCCGCCAGTACCTTGTCTCCTACCTTCCAAACTTCACAGAAGCTCTCCTGCCGGAGTCATGCTTGGGTAGCTCAGCTGGTAGAGCACTTGCCCGCGAAAGGCAAAGGTCCCGAGTTCGAGTCTCGGTCCGGCATACAGTTTTAATCTGCCAGGAAGTTTCATATCAGCGCACACTCCGCTGCAGAGTGAAAATTTCATTCTGGACCTTTGTTTTACTTTTGTTGTTCTTTAACCTACAACCTATTCCAAAACACCATCGATTTCATCCAACTGCTCTTACCAGTCCTTTGCCGTCTCTGACGGAATTACGAGGTAATCGCTAAGTTTTTATATCTCCTTTCTAAACACGAATTATTTTTTTTTTCTTTTGCTACCGTCTTTATCCCGCATTGTGCGCAGGGTCGGCAGGGTGAACAACGGAATTGGCATGGTTAATTTTAAGGGGTGGCCGGATGCCCTTCCTGCCGCCACCCCATACCCCCCGGGAAAGTAGTGGACCCCAGGTGTCTGCATCTAGTGTAAATCGTGAGATAGTGTGAATGCGTTTCAGATGTCTGTGAGTCGTGGAACTGGGGCGGGACGTGGGTTCAAATGGTTCAAATGGCTCTGAGCACTATGGGACTCAACTGCTGTGGTCATCAGTCCCCTAGAACTTAGAACTACTTAAACCTAACTAACCTAAGGACATCACACACAGCCATGCCCGAGGTAGGATTCGAACCTGCGACCGTAGCAGTCGCACGGTTCCGGACTGCGCGCCTAGAACCGCGAGACCACCGCGGCCGGCGCGGGACGTGGGGACCAGCCCGGTATTCACCTATTAGGATGTGGAAAACCGCCTAAAAACCACATCCAGGCTGGCCGTCACACCCGCCGTTGTCGTTAATCCGCCGGGGGGTTCGATCCGGGGCCGGCGAGCCTACCCGAGTCCAGGAAGGAGCGCGTCAGCGCTCGCGGCTGTCCTGGCGGGTTCCTTTCTAAATGTGGATACCCTGTTCAAATTTCCCTTTGGTTTCCGTTAATGCATGCCCAGTGTAGAGGTTGAAAAACATCGGAGAAATGCTTCAACCTTGAATGAGACTTTCACTCTGCAGCGGAGTGTGCGCTGATATGAAATTTCCTGGCAGATTAAAATTGTGTGCAGGACCGAGACTCCAACTCGGGACCATTACGCAGGAGAGCTTCTGTAAAGTTTGGAAGGTAGGAGACGAGATAATTGCAGAAGTAAAGCTGTGAGGACGGGTCGTGAGTCGTGCTTGGGTAACTCAGTTGGTAGAGCACTTGCCAGCGAAAGGCAAAGGTCCCGAGTTCGAGTCTCGGTCCGGCACGCAGTTTTAATCTGCTCCAACCTTGACTGCCTTCCTTCAACTGACCAGGTTGCATTTTCGAATAAATAATACGGTAGATAAACTGGAAAGTAGAATAGCTCGAGAGGTCAGAGTAAGGGCGCCGTACAGAAGCTCTGTGATGGCGGGTTTCCCTACCAGCCGCGGTACGGAGCGACCAGTAGCCGGGGAGAGGGCGCGGTCGGAGCAGCTGGTGGGGGCCAACGCCCACTCGGCGGTCCGCCGCGGCACCAGAGCAACGAACTCGCGCCCGCAGCCGGCCAGCTAGCCGCCGAGGTCCGGCAGCCGACAAGCGCGCTGACCTTCGGCCCGGATCGTGGCTGCCACTCTTGTGGTCACATCTCGTACCGCAAAGAAAGGCACGTTTCGTCAGAAACCTTACTAGTGTGGCTCACTGCTATACAGAGAACTCCAGTATTCCCAGAGGTAGGCAACGGGCCGACATACCACGTCAGAACCTCGCAACTACCTGCTGCTAGGGGCATTTCTTTCTGCTTGGCTACCACAGGACTACACTTGCACTATATTCGCTCCCTCAACTGGACGTGTTACATTACATTTTGAAGAACGTGATATTACTAGTGGGAACGAGTCCCTTTTTCCATCAACATAGCGACTCTTTTGAGCAGTCTTTGTTTAGACTGACTGCATGTAAATAAAACAACATTGAAAACACCTTGCGAAACATCACAGATAAAACATATGACGGCTGTAAGCGTTTTAATTTTCATTTTATTTTCAAGCAAGTGTCTGATCCATGCAGCTTTTCGCAAAAAATGGTTCAAATGGCTCTGAGCACTATGGGACTTAACATCTATGTCATCAGTCCCCTAGAACTTAGAACTACTTAAACCTAACTAACCTAAAGACATCACACACATCCATGCCCGAGGCAGGATTCGAACCTGCGACCGTAGCAGCAGCGCGGTTCGGACTGAAGCGCCTAGACCAGCTCGGCCACAATGGCCGGGATGAGAAGAGTGTCACTGTCATGCACGTATATACACCACGTGTTATATTTGAGTGTCCCGTTCTTACTGAGGTTGTAATGAAAGAAAAAACAAGACAATTTTATACTCAAGATCTAAAGCAACCGACAAACGATGAAGACAATCTAGCAATCTTAAAGATGCTAGGTAATAAAATATGTAACTTAGGACAGCAACAGTGAGTGGTACAAATATGACAGCTCAAAAACGGATTGTAATCTGCACCAGCGGAAAATCTGGTTCGTCAGTCATCCCTGGTGCACACCTCAAACGTCACGAAGAAGATGGAGGCTGCGATGTGCGATGGATGCTCCCTTTCCTGTCTCTGAAAGGGGATCGGAGTAAGGGGATGGCTTCCGACAGGACCGCCATCACACGTGGGCTGGTTGTCTTCGGGTTGCCGGCCAGGGTGGCCGAGCGGTTCTAGGCGCTACAGTCTGGAACCGCGCGACTGCTACGGTCGCAGGTTCGAATCCTGCCTCGGGCATGGATGTGTGTGATGTCCTTAGGTTAGTTAGGTTTAAGTAGTTCTAAGTTCTAGGGGACTGATGACCTCAGGTGTTAAGTCCCATAGTGCTCAGAGCCATTTGAACCATTTGTCTTCGGGATGGACCGAACACACTGCGAACTGGAGTTGCCGTATAATCAGATGGTGTCCATCCTCCCATTTACTGTACTACGAGTAGTTGTACTTGGAACAGCGCTCAGTAATTAGTAAAAGTAGGTACAGTAGTAGTAAGAGCACTGTAGGAGCAAACTACTGATGCTGGGGTAAATTCGTTAATTAATTAACGGAACTTTGGGCAGTGGTTTCCTGTAGTAGAGACCCACGACCTCATCGCAGGGATGGTAACCTGTTGGGAATAGTCCAGCAAAGCTAAGCGGCCAGTACATATAATTAATGGATAACAAGTGATAACAATCATAAAAGAGAATGGACCTTATTGCATGTTTAACTAGCTGTTAGTGGCAGGTGCGTTAGCACATCAGTAGCTTTTTGATGGTGAGTAAGTAAGCTATTGTATGTGCAATAACATGGCTGCCCCAAAGTGTCTGGCTGATTGGGTAAGAACAGCTCGCGATGTGAGCGCCCCTGCCCCCACCAACTGCCCCAACGTACGACGACGCGGAATGTGCAGCTTCGCCGTCACGTGATGTGTGCAGAGGACCATGGGCACCTATGCATTGTGCTATCTGAGTAGCTGTACATTACACAAGAAATTTAATAATTTCTGAGGTTACTTACGTTCCCTGGTGCAATAAAGGATATTATATTCCATACCGCAGCTGACTTTCTTAGTGGTTGACCTTTTCCCCTTGCCTTCCAAAGTAGCCTATGTTCATCCTCATGGTTCAAGCTATCTATCTATCGCTTGCGCCTAGTCCCGCGGTTACGCAAGGTCGGCCATGGTTACCCAGATTTGGCATGTTAATGTTTAAGGGGTGGCCGGATGCCGTTCCTGCCGCCACCCCATATCCCCCAGGAGGGAATTAGTGTACCCCAGATTTCTGCGTCTAGTGTAAGTCGTGAAATACTGTGAACGTGTTTCCAATGTCTGCGAGTCGTGTAACTGAGGCGGGACGTGGGGACCAGCCCAGTATTCACCTAGTAGGATGTGGAAAACCGCCTAAAAACCACATCCAGGCTAGCCGGCACACCGGCCGTCGTCGTTAATCCGTCGGGCGGATTCGATCCGGGGCCGGCGCGCCTCCCAGAGTCCATGAAGCAGTGCGTTACCGCTCTCGGCTACCCTGGCGGGTCCTCATGGTTTAAGCTATTTCCACGCTTAATTTCACTGAAATCGTTTCGGCGGTTTAGTCGCGAAAAGGTAACAGAGTTACTTTTGCATTTACAATATTAGCGTGGAATTGAAATTTAAAAATTAAAAAATACCCTGTACATTGTACCTTGCAACTGAAAAAAACTACGAGTACGGACATCTTCAACTTTTGTAGTCCTGTCTTCCTCAGTTGCGTGTAATATTACGGTATATTGATAATTTTTACTTATGGACCGTTTGACAGCAACTGAATGAAACACAATTTTAGTGCCATACGCGTTTCGCCTTTATTTTCTGCAAGGCATCATCAGTGGCAGGTTGCGTGGACAATTTCTTACATATTACGCTCCTGTTGAATTTTGGTGTTGTTCTTCTCCTTATGAATGCCAATTTGTGGCTTTTTAGCCCACATTCCACAGCACTATGAAGTGAACGCTTGTTTCAATGCAGTGTTTTGGTTTCTGTTCCGTCCATAAGTAAAAATTATCAATATACCGTAATACTACGAGTACGGGTCTGTGTATTGACGTAGAGTGGACTGGCTACAGGAACATCGATCGTTAATGTGTCATACTATAGTCGGCCATCCAGAAGCAGTAATGCGGCAGGCATAGTGCCTCTGCAGGGGAAAAGTCACGGAGCTGGTGGATATAGGCGGGTACTGGTGGTAGGTAAGCTAAGCGCGGCAGGTACTCACCGCGGGCGAGGCCTCGCTCAGGCTGGAGTAGGAAGAGGAGCGGCTGGAGAGCAGCGGCTCCGGGCTGCCCAGGCTGGAGTAGCTGGCGGTCGAGCTGAGGCTCAGCGTGTCGGAGCGCGACCGGAACGGGCTCAGCTGCACGTGCTTCAGCATCCTGTGGCACAAGAAAAACACCCGTCGTCACAGTCTGGCGACCGCAGCGCCGCGACGGCACGAGCCGGGGTGTCCGGCTCCAGGGAAGACCGCTGCGTCTCCGCCGCTCTCTCTCTCTGATAACAAAGGCCAGCAAAACAGCTCTTCTCTGTAAAAGATCTGCCATGAAGCTGCTCGCAAGTCTATGGAAGACATGGTGGGTAGTCCTACATTCCATTTTTTAACCTGTCTCCAGAAAATATGACACCCCCCCCCCCCCCCATACTTGCCCCCCTTCTAACAGCCGTGTACCGCAACTCTCTAGAGGAACGGAAGGTTCCAAATGATTGGAAAAGAGCACAGGTAGTCCCAGTCTTCAAGAAGGGTCGTCGAGCAGATGCGCAAAACTATAGACCTATATCTCTGACGTCGATCTGTTGTAGAATTTTAGAACATGTTTTTTGTTCGCGTATCATGTCGTTTCTGCGTTTCTGGAAACCCAGAATCTACTCTGTAGGAATCAACATGGATTCGGGGAAACAGCGATCGTGTGAGACCCAGCTCGCTTTATTTGTTCATGAGACCCAGAAAATATTGGATTCAGGCTCCCAGGTAGATGCCATTTTCCTTCCGGAAGGCGTTCGATACAGTTCCGCACTGTCGCCTGATAAACAAAGTAAGAGCCTACGGAATATCAGACCAACTGTGTGGCTGGATTGAAGAGTTTTTAGCAAACAGAACACAGCATGTTGTTCTCAATGGAGAGACGTCTATAGACGTTAAAGTAACCTCTGGCGTGCCACAGGGGAGTGTTACGGGACCATTGCTTTTCACAATATATATAAATGACCTAGTAGATAGTGTCGGAAGTTCCATGCGGCTTTTCGCGGATGATGCTGTAGTATACAGAGAAGTTGCAGCATTAGAAAATTGTAGCGAAATGCAGGAAGATCTGCAGCGGATAGGCACTTGGTGCAGGGAGTGGCAACTGACCCTTAACATAGACAAATGTAATGTATTGCGGATACATAGAAAGAAGGATCCTTTATTGTATGATTATATGATAGCAGAACAAACACTGGTAGCAGTTATTTCTGTAAAATATCTGGGAGTATGCGTGCGGAACGATTTGATGTGGAATGATCATATAAAGTAAAGTGTTGTTAAGGCGGGTACCAGGTTGAGATTCATTGCGAGAGTCCTTAGAAAATGTAGTCCATCAAAAAAGGAGGTGCCTTACAAAACACTCGTTCCACCTATACTTGCGTATTGCTCATCAGTGTGAGATCCGTACCAGGTCGGGTTGACGGACGAGATAGAGAAGATCCAAAGAAGAGCGGCGCGTTTCGTCACAGGGTTATTTGGTAACCGTGATAGCGTTACGGAGATGTTTAGCAAACTCAAGTGCCAGACTCTGCAAGAGAGGCGCTCTGCATCGCGGTGTAACTTGCTGTGCAGGATTTGAGAGGGTGCGTTTCTGAATGAGGTATCGAATATATTGCTTCCCCCTACTTATACCTCCTGAGGAGATCAGGAATGTAAAATTAGAAAGATTCGAGCGCGCACGGAGGCTTTCCGGCAGTCGTTCTTCCCGCGAACCATACGCGACTGGAACCGGAAAGGGAGGTAATGACAGTGGCACGTAAAGTGCCCTCCGCCACACACCGTTGGGTGGCTTGCGGAGTATAAATGTAGATGTAGATGTACTGCAACAACACTTGTTCCGTACTACACTGTTGGCACTATACATGATGGCAGGTAAGGTTCTCCAGCTATTCGCCAAACTCGAGTCCTTCCAGCGGACTGCCACAGGCTATAGCGTGAATCATCACTTCATATATATATATATATATATATATATATATATATATATATATATATATATATATATTACAACGAACCAGCGCTATGCTCGACGCTCCCTGTCAGTACATCAGGTGTGGTTGGTTTCTATTTAGCTGTGATTGATCCTTCCCTTTTCCACTTAAGCATCACGTCAGCAACACTCGACCTGGGCAGCTTTGGAGGTTCTAAATGTCGGTGATGGACTTTTTTTTCAGGTGACATCCAATGATTAGTCCATATTCGAAGTCACTGTGAAACATCCCCTTAGAAAAACTAACGAATTATTGAGGTGGTAAACCTTTACGTTATTTGATTTTCAAACAGCTGAGCAAAACTGAACGTTCTCAGACATTTCTCTCTTTACTTATTCTGATCATCACTAAACTGACACACAATATTTTTAGCGCAACGCAATCTGACTTTCAAAAATCCCTACAAAAGAATGGCCCTGACTAACATTAACCTATACCTTTCATGAATCACTTACTTCACAAAAATCTTCGTTACTCGAACTACTGCAATACAGCGAGCGCCAATACTGCCAGCTAAATAAAAGATTCTAACTATTGAAGGCACTAACCACTGATAGGCTTACTTAGCAATTTTGATAGAGAACAAACAATGTATTTACCTTAATAGTGTCCAAAAGTCATAATATGTATATCAGTTCATGACATCCAGGCTTACAAATTTCGTTTTTCTGGCGGACAGACGTCCAGATCGTCCGCTCTCAAAACTCTGCCATCTCTCTCCCCACATCCACCACTGCTGGCGGTTCAACTCCAACTGCACAACGCTACGCGCTGTTAACAGCCAACTGCCCAACACTACAATAGCGAATATTGTAACTGCCAACCAGCCACAGACTGCACACAGCACAGTCAGTGATTTTCATACAGAGCGCTACATGGCGTTACCAACTTAAAAACCTAAACAGCCTACTTACAACTGAGCTTTTGTGACCGATCCATTCTGCTCTTACTGCATCTCTACTGACTACAAAGTATTCCGCGTCTCCTTTTACACTGTCTGGTTCGCCTCTCTAGAAGTTAATTCCACATTACATAGAGGTGTCCGGAACCTTGTGGTCAGATAGTGTACAGTCTACTGTGAAACAAATGCCGCGCGGAGTGGCCGCGCGGTTTGAGGCCCCATGTCACGGATTCCTCCCTCGGGCATGGGTGTGTGTTTTGTTCTTAGCATAAATTAGTTTAAGTAGTTCAAATGGCTCTCACCACTATGGGACTCAACATCTGAGGTCATCAGTCCCCTACACGCAGAACTACTTAAACCTAACTAATCCAAGAACATCACGCACATCCATGCCCGAGGCAGGATTCGAACGTGCGACCGTAGCAGCAGCGCAGTTCCGGACTGAAGTGCCTAGAACCGCTCGGTCACACGGGCCGGCCAAAGGAACGCCTTGCGTCCGTGGCCGAGACGTCTGGTACATTGAATGACAGTTATTTTTACAAATTAACGCGCCACCATAACCAGTGAACTTTCTTGTTAACGGACTCTGGTCGCGGGTGCCTACGCTCTTAACAGAAAGTCCTGGGCTCCCAGGATGTGCCATTGACTGAAAATTCTCGCTTTTTGACTGCGGCTACAGCCGTCTTTCTCAGGAGTTAAAACGAGAATTGCAAGGTGTCATTATATGTGCGAAGCAGCAGAGTCCAAAATCTGCCAATTGCGTTGGGCTTTGCCATCACAATTTGTTTCATTAGGCGTTGCAAATACACTCCTGGAAATTGAAATAAGAACACCGTGAATTCATTGTCCCAGGAAGGGGAAACTTTATTGACACATTCCTGGGGTCAGATACATCACATGATCACACTGACAGAACCACAGGCACATAGACACAGGCAACAGAGCATGCACAATGTCGGCACTAGTACAGTGTATATCCACCTTTCGCAGCAATGCAGGCTGCTATTCTCCCATGGAGACGATCGTAGAGATGCTGGATGTAGTCCTGTGGAACGGCTTGCCATGCCATTTCCACCTGGCGCCTCAGTTGGACCAGCGTTCGTGCTGGGCGTGCAGACCGCGTGAGACGACGCTTCATCCAGTCCCAAACACGCTCAATGGGGGACAGATCCGGAGATCTTGCTGGCCAGGGTAGTTGACTTACACCTTCTAGAGCACGTTGGGTGGCACGGGATACATGCGGACGTGCATTGTCCTGTTGGAACAGCAAGTTCCCTTGCTGGTCTAGGAATGGTAGAACGATGGGTTCGATGACGGTTTGGATGTACCGTGCACTATTCAGTGTCCCCTCGACGATCACCAGTGGTGTACGGCCAGTGTAGGAGATCGCTCCCCACACCATGATGCCGGGTGTTGGCCCTGTGTGCCTCGGTCGTATGCAGTCCTGATTGTGGCGCTCACCTGCACGGCGCCAAACACGCATACGACCATCATTGGCACCAAGGCAGAAGCGACTCTCATCGCTGAAGACGACACGTCTCCATTCGTCCCTCCATTCACGCCTGTCGCGACACCACTGGAGGCGGGCTGCACGATGTTGGGGCGTGAGCGGAAGACGGCCTAACGGTGTGCGGGACCGTAGCCCAGCTTCATGGAGACGGTTGCGAATGGTCCTCGCCGATACCCCAGGAGCAACGGTGTCCCTAATTTGCTGGGAAGTGGCGGTGCGGTCCCCTACGGCACTGCGTAGGATCCTACGGTCTTGGCGTGCATCCGTGCGTCGCTGCAGTCCGGTCCCAGGTCGACGGGCACGTGCACCTTCCGCCGACCACTGGCGACAACATCGATGTACTGTGGAGACCTCACGCCCCACGTGTTGAGCAATTCGGCGGTACGTCCACCCGGCCTCCCGCATGCCCACTATACGCCCTCGCTCAAAGTCCGTCAACTGCACATACGGTTCACGTCCACGCTGTCGCGGCATGCTACCAGTGTTAAAGACTGCGATGGAGCTGCGTATGCCACGGCAAACTGGCTGACACTGACGGCGGCGGTGCACAAATGCTGCGCAGCTAGCGCCATTCGACGGCCAACACCGCGGTTCCTAGTGTGTCCGCTGTGCCGTGCGTGTGATCATTGCTTGTACAGCCCTCTCGCAGTGTCCGGAGCAAGTATGGTGGGTCTGACACACCGGTGTCAATGTGTTCTTTTTTCCATTTCCAGGAGTGTACTTGAGTAAAACTTTTCATTAATCGATTACATCAATATAAACGAAGCCATTATAAATTTACGAAATGGCGGATCCTAGGGAAGAATGTTTCTTGCGACATCGTTGGCGGTTCAGGACGTGTGCGCTGTAAGAGTTGGGGAGTTTAAAAGCCCTAACGGACAGGAACGGAGCGTGGCGACGTGGGGAGCAGGCGTCGGTTGGACGCGCGCCCACGCGTCTTATGACGGGCCGACTGTCCCTCGCTGCGTAACTAATACTGGGTTATTAGCCACCCAACGGCGGCTGCCTTC
The DNA here is from genome assembly GCF_023898315.1 of Schistocerca nitens. NCBI lineage: Eukaryota > Metazoa > Arthropoda > Insecta > Orthoptera > Acrididae > Schistocerca > Schistocerca nitens. The sequence continues at coordinate 16,753,502 of NC_064619.1, forward strand.
CGAATATGTCGGCAGCCGGCGTGACTCGGCTGCTGATAGGGCGGGGGTAGGGGGGCGTGGCGACGAGTGGACGCACGACGTGCGCTGTCAACACACGCGGCTCCTCTACTTTCCCTTTCGCCGCTTGAGAATCCTTGAGTATCTCCCTACAGCGACCTGCACGAAGCGCATGGTGAAATACGATTACTAGCGTGCCGGCCATAGCAAACATGTACCGGGTGATCAAAAAGTCAGTATAAATTTGAAAACTGAATAAATCACAGAATAATGTACATAGAGAGGTACAAATTGACACACATGCTTGGAAAGACATGGGGTTTTACTAGAACCAAAAAAATACAAAAGTTCAAAAAATGTCCAACAGATGGAGCTTCATCTGATCAGCATAGCAATAATTATCATAACAAAGTAAGACAAAGCAAAGATGATGTTCTTTACAGGAAATGCTCAATATGTCCACCATCATTCCTCAACAATAGCTGTAGTCGAGGAATAATGTTGTGAACAGCACTGTAAAGCATGTCCGGAGTTATGGTGAGGCATTGGCGTCGGATGTTGTGTTTCAGCATCCCTAGAGATGTCGGTCGATCACGATACACTTGCTACTTCAGGTAACCCCAAAGCCAATAATCGCACGGACTGAGGTCTGGGGACCTGTGAGGCCAAGCACGACGAAAGTGGCGGCTGAGCACACGATCATCACCAAACGACGCGCGCAAGAGATCTTTCACGCGTCTAGCAATATGGGGTGGAGCGCCATCCTGCATAAACATCGTACGTTCCAGCAGGTGTTTTATGAGCCAGGCTGGGGATGATGCGATTCTATAACATATCGGTGTACCTCTCACCCGTCACGGTAGCAGTTACAAAACCATAATCACGCATTTCCTCGAAGAAAAAAGGCCCGATAACGGTAGATGTGGTAAATCCAACCCATACCGTGCCTTTCTCGTCGTGCAATGGAGTTTCCACGACAGTTCTAGGATTTTCGGTAGCCCAAATTCTGCAGTTGTGGGCGTTGACAGACCCTCGGAGCGTGAAATCAGCTTCGTCGGTCCACAACAGGTTACACAACCAATCGTCATCTTCCGCCATCTTTTGAAACGCCCACACCGCAAATGCCCTCTGCTTCACTAAATCGCCAGGGAACAGTTCATGATGCCGATGGATTTTGTACGGGTAGCATCGGAGGGTACGCCTCAGTGCCAACCAAACAGCAGTGTACGGAATGCCGGTGCGACGTGCGACTGCACGAGCGCTGACTTCCCCGTGTATAGACGAACCCGCTACAGTCTCCATTTCTTCCTAAACTGTCTCAGTAGCATTACGCCTTGTGCTCGGTCGGCCACTACGGGGTCTATCGTCCAAACAACACGTGGCTTCGAACTTCGAAATCATTATCGCCACAGCTGCATTTGTCAACGGACATTTACGTGTTCGAATCCCCTTCCTATGGCGATAGGATCGTAACGCTGAACTAGCACATTCCCCACTCTGATAATATAGCTTCACTAAAAGCGCCTTTTCAGGTAACGTCAATATGCTGCGGCTGCTGGCGCATCTGATTCTCTCTCTCATTCCAGCTCCTTTTATACACGATTGTCTTGCGCAGTCTCTCACGTTTTGCTGTCCAGCGCCACCTGTCGGACATTTTGTGAACTTTTTTTTGTTCTAATAAAACCCCATGTCATTTCAAGCATGCGTGTCAATTTTTATCTCTCTATGTACATTATTGCGTGGTTTATTAAGTTTTCAAATTTATACTGACTTTTTGATCACCCGGTATATTCTGAAAACAATATTGCTTATAGTTAAGACTCTTACAATACTGTAGCTTTAGTTTCAGCTTAAGAAATTTGTTTTACGAAACTCTATCAACACGTAGGCAAGGGGTTATGGAGATCTTCGAACGGAAACTTATTTATCGCCCCTTGTAAGGAGTGCTTATCTTATTTTGGGCCAGTGTTTTGCGTATTAATGTGGTCCTCAAGGCAAAAAATAGAATTTTTCTTCACCGTCCAATATGAAGAAAAATTAACGCAATAACATCGATCAGATGAGACGACAATTTTTGAGAGTGTCATCGACAACAAACAAGTTGGAATTGAAACTTAACCGCGGTTGTTGCCTGCTTAATTTCACACTAATTTCGGTCGTTTTAGATTACTTACAAGCCATTATTTCCACCTCCTAGCAGCATCTTCAGGAATGCGCTCGATATGTTAAACTCATGATACGTTTTTCTGATTAGTGAGGAACATGAGTGCCAGTTTTGGCTCAAATTGTTCAAGGGAATCCAAGTCTCCTACCCACTCCGACACCTCTAGGGGCACTAGAGATGTGTTACCCCTGTAAGTAGGCTGTTTAGGTTTTTTTTATTGGTAACGCCACCTCTGTATGAAAATCACAGACTGCACACAGCACAGCCAGTGATTTTCATACAGAGGTGGCGTTACCAATAAAAAAACCTTTTGTATTCTTATGTTATACAATTTTAATTGACACCAGTTCATAAAATTAAGTAACTTGTAAGTTCCATTTCACTGCACACGTTTCTGTTGGTCATAGTATATGGACAATATGTGAGAAGTAGGGACTGTTAGTGTTTGCGCGTGTGTTAATAATTCAGCAAGGGACTGGATAACAGCATTGCTGGTTCTAAAGACAATTCCAAAAACTTTGTGAGTGCACAAGTGACGGTTATGGACTTGCTATATTATCCGCAAGACTCTTCAATGGTGATTGTGCACCTGCACAGTCACAACAGATGGCTGCTGGCCATCTCTACAAGGACTACAGTGGGTCTGCATCTTTGATGACCCACCAGTACCATTATCTCTACAAGGACTACAGTGGGTCTACATCTTTGATGATCCATCAATACCATTATTTCTACAAGGAGTGCAGTGGGTCTGCACCTCTGGTGGCCCACCAATACCGTAATCTCTACCAGGACTACAGTAGGTCTGCTCTGTGATGACCTACCCACTAATACTCTTCAAAACGTCGACTGACTCCGCTGTGGGTTTACTCTGTTGCGGCCCATGACCTGTCTGCATGTCGAGAGTCAGCACTGTCTTTTCGTTGGAAGGACAACGCTACTTCTTCAAGACTGCATGGAAATCCATTACTTCCGTGTGCATTTTCTTTTACTGCTCAGACTTTGAGAAAAACACTGCTATTTTACTGTGATGAACGATTAGGACTGTCTTTATGGACTGTGAGAAAGTTTAGCTTTTGACCAACATTGTATCAATAAGTGTGTGCAATTGATATCTTTGTTATTGTAATTATAAAAAAAATTTTATCAAATCATTATTGGCCACTGTCCAAAACAATTTGTAAAATTTTTTTGTGGGGAGCATGGGGGCTATGTAAGTAGGCTGTTTAGGTTTTTTTATTGGTAACGCCACCTGTGTATGAAAATCACTGGCTGTGCTGTGTGCAGTCTGTGGCTGCTTTGCATTGTTGTAATACTCGCCATTGTAGTGTTAGGCAGCTGGCTGTGAACAGCGCGTAGCGTTGCGCAGTTGGAGGTGAGCCGCCAGCAGTGGTGGATGTGGGGAGAGAGATGGCGGAGTTTGGAAATTTGTAAGATATACAATGATCTGTTATGTATATTATGAGTTTTCAACATTATTAAGGTAAATACATTGTTTGTTCTCTATTAAAATCTTTCATTTGTTAACTATCCCTATCAGTAGTTAGTGCCTTCAGTAGTTTGAATCTTTTATTTAGCTGGCAGTAGTGGCGCTCGCTGTATTGCAGTAGCTTGAGTAGCGAAGATTTTTTGTGAGGTAAGTGACTTGTGGAAGGTATAGGTTAATGTTAGTCGGGGCCATTCTTTTGTAGGGATTTTTGAAAGTCAGATTGCGTTGCGCTAACAAACTATTGTGTGTCAGGATAAGCACAGTCTCGTGCATAATATTTCAAAAAGGGGACGTTTCACCCCAAGGTATGTTTTTACAGACGGGAAATCACATGTCTACCACGTCTGGTTGAAACTGCTTTATCCCTCAGTTGGTAACGTCCATCTCTTAGGCGGATATAAAAGCTCTCAATGTATTGTTGACAGAGGTGCATTGTTACTTGGATCTGATATTTCAGCTAAGCTTCATTCGTGAGCTGAACTTGCTACTGTGTGGACGTCATTGTCTCATTTCCACGATAGTATTGTTTTACTCGCACACAAACGTCAGTCACATCGTGTCCCAGGCGGATATTACTGTAGAGGTAAGATTTTTACTCCGTCTGACATACGGATGTTACTCTAACACAGTTAAGTTTTTTTTCTGTTATACTCTTTAATTTTAAAATATCTCATTACTTGTAGATGGTTATTAGTAGAGGGATACACTGTGTGTCACAAAGAAGCAAAAGAATGGTTCTATGGCTTTAGAGCAGTTTGAAGAGAGCAATGACGATTATCATTCAGACGATTCTTATGTTCCTGAGGAAGATCACGTATCAGATTCAGACCATGACAGTGATTCTGAAATAGATGTGAATGATATTCTCTGCACGTCCGAGAATGAACAAGATAGTGCTGACTCTCTGCAGAGTGGGGAAAATGATGACACCGAAACTGACACAATTTATCATGGCAAGATGAACTACACTCCTGGAAATGGAAAAAAGAACACATCGACACCGGTGTGTCAGACCCACCATACTTGCTCCGGACACTGCGAGAGGGCTGTACAAGCAATGATCACACGCACGGCACAGCGGACACACCAGGAACCGCGGTGTTGGCCGTCGAATGGCGCTAGCTGCGCAGCATTTGTGCACCGCCGCCGTCAGTGTCAGCCAGTTTGCCGTGGCATACGGAGCTCCATCGCAGTCTTTAACACTGGTAGCATGCCGCGACAGCGTGGACGTGAACCGTATGTGCAGTTGACGGACTTTGAGCGAGGGCGTATGGTGGGCATGCGGGAGACCGGGTGGACGTACCGCCGAATTGCTCAACACGTGGGGCGTGAGGTCTCCACAGTACATCGATGTTGTCGCCAGTGGTCGGCGGAAGGTGCACGTGCCCGTCGACCTGGGACCGGACCGCAGCGACGCACGGATGCACGCCAAGACCGTAGGATCCTACGCAGTGCCGTAGGGGACCGCACCGCCACTTCACAGCAAATTAGGGACACTGTTGCTCCTGGGGTATCGGCGAGGACCATTCGCAACCGTCTCCATGAAGCTGGCCTACGGTCCCGCACACCGTTAGGCCGTCTTCCGCTCACGCCCCAACATCGTGCAGCCCGCCTCCAGTGGTGTCGCGACACGCGTGAATGGAGGGACGAATGGAGACGTGTCGTCTTCAGCGATGAGAGTCGCTTCTGCCTTGGTGCCAATGATGGTAGTATGCGTGTTTGGCGCCGTGCAGGTGAGCGCCACAATCAGGACTGCATACGACCGAGGCACACAGGGCCAACACCCGGCATCATGGCGTGGGGAGCGATCTCCTACACTGGCCGTACACCACTGGTGATCGTCGAGAGGACACTGAATAGTGCACAGTACATCCAAACCGTCATCGAACCCATCGTTCTACCATTCCTAGACCGGCAAGGGAACTTGCTGTTCCAACAGGACAATGCACGTCCGCATGTATCCCGTGCCACCCAACGTGCTCTAGAAGGGGTAAGTCAACTACCCTGGCCAGCAAGATCTCCGGATCTGTTCCCCATTGAGCATGTTTGGGACTGGATGAAGCGTCGTCTCACGCGGTCTGCACGTCCGGCACGAACGCTGGTCCAACTGAGGCGCCAGGTGGAAATGGCATGGCAAGCCGTTCCACAGGACTACATCCAGCATCTCTACGATCGTCTCCATGGGAGAATAGCAGCCTGCATTGCTGCGAAAGGTGGATATACACTGTACTAGTGCCGACATTGTGCATGCTCTGTTGCCTGTGTCTATGTGCCTGTGGTTCTGTCAGTGTGATCATGTGATGTATCTGACCCCAGGAATGTGTCAATAAAGTTTCCCCTTCCTGGGACAATGAATTCACGGTGTTCTTATTTCAATTTCCAGGAGTGTATTTCTTTGCATGTATATCAAGATATTTGGGAAAACTCAAGTCAAGTTTAGAAACTATTTCATTTGAAACAGAAATATTAAATTTATTGAATTCTGCAAAAGAATAATATCCTTTATAAAACTATTTTATGTAAAAACTAGTACTTAATTTTACAATTTTTTCCTACTGTATTGCAAAATGTGGTTGAAAGACAATAAAAATATTAGTATTAACTTTTCATCAAGCTTTTAAATTGTTATTTATTTTCGGTATCCACTACAGTGGAAATTTTTTGAAAAATGTGGTCATCTTAGTCTCCCAGGCGGATGTTACCTTAAACGCAATTTTTTTACATGTTACGAACTAAGGGTTAGACATTCGTAGTTCCCCCCCCCCCTCCCCCTCCCACTGGTGTGTTTCTACATAATTATGTATCATAGTCAGGAGGAGGATATTGGTGTTTAACGTCCCATCGACAACGAGGTCATTAGAGACGGAGCACAAGCTCGGATTAGGGAAGGATGGAGAGGAAGTCGGCGGTGCCCTTTCAAAGAAACCATCCCGGCATTTGCCTGGAGGGATCTAGGAAAATCACGGAAAACTTAAATCAGGATGGCCGGACGCGGAATTGATCCGTCGTCCTCCCGAATGCGAGTCCAGTGTGCTAACCACTGCGCCACCTCGCTCGGTATCATAGTCAGGAAAGGACGATTTCCGCTCTATCTAGTTGCAGAGACCACGCAACATAGCAACATATTATAGGCAGTCAGAATTCTCTGAAGTGGTACTATACAGTAACGCTCTCGGAGCACGGTATAAAATCTGGCCGTAAGGGAATGGTATCTGCAGACGAAGGCGTTATTAACTTCACAACTCGTAGCGCCGCTAAAGTAAACTTCACTCTCCAAGCCGCACCACACGCTGGTAGATTCCGTCGCTTAAGCAGCAACAACAACCGAAGCGAGATCCGTGGCCAGGTCGTTGCCTAACGTAACCGGCGCGAGCCGACCGGTGGCCAGCCATTTACCACTTGTTTGCGTGTCCGGAAGAGACAAGTCTCCTGATTTACGAAGCCATCGCAGGCCGCTAATCGAGCAGCGGTGTAAACATCCGGCTGGCAGGTACGCTAAGCTTCGCAAACGAAGAGGCGAAACAAGAAAGAAGTCAAGCAGGAGCACATTATAACTGTTATCTCTATCCCTCTGCCATTACCTGAATCTGATTTTCAAACCGAATTAGAGACCACCAAACTTTGCGCTTCCAGTAAAGCCTTTAGCTCTGCTTCGATTCATAATTTTCTACGAAAACGGAAAATGCATAAAATTACATCATTTCTGTACGTTCTCCAACATGAAACAACCAGTGGTTGGGGGAAAAAATATTGCACCATTCCACATGTTGGCAAAATTTACGATATCTGCGACAAAAAGTTAAAGCCACGCAATTACAGATCTGCCTTCGACAACACCAACAGCATGTATAAATTTTTATGCAATAGTAAAGACAATCTGCAACTTTTCACACACTCAGCGGTGAGTATAAAATCACTTACAAACACCATGGAAAAGTATATGTTGGTCAGTTAGGCAGAGCTGTGGCAATTACATCCTCTGACATGAGAGAAGTCAGAGATTAAGAAATACATATTCAACCTCTGTCGATCATATTTTAATAGAAAACTACATATACGATCTATATTGTGAACTTTCAAATGTTGAAATGCGTGTGAAATCTTACGGGACTTAACTGCTAAGGTCATCAGTCCCTAAGCTTACACGCTACTTAACCTAAATTATCCTAAGGACAAACACACACACCCATTCCCGAGGGACGAAACGAACCTCCTACGGGACCAGCCCTTTCCGCACAGTCCGCAATGAAATCGCAACGGTATTTCAGCATCGACACTCCTCTTACGAAGTTTTACATACTTTGCAGCACCACAGTAAACACAATGCCTTCTTTCCTCGTCCGGCAGAACTCCATATCTGCGGGAAAAAGTCAAACAATTCTCTACGCTGCATATCCATAGAATTAGAGTTGTCCACGTCAGAGAATCCGCCGAAGAAACGCCAGGAACACCAGACATTACTCGCGCTATCGGCAGAAACCGTCTGTGTTTTCCAGTCAAGTCACAAATAATTCGCGCGGGAATGTAATGTAGACGAACTAAAGGAACGACGGGAAACGGATAAAAATGACGATGACAAATTCATAACGCCCGCCACGAGACTCGGATGATCGATTTACTATCGCACGTTCGAATTTTGATTAGACCCCGCGACTTCGATAGGCAACCATTCTTGGAAATTACCTTAATACACTACTGGCCATTAAAATTGCTACACCAAGAAGAAATGCAGATGATGAACGGGTATTCATTGGACAAATATATTATACTCGAAATTACATGTGATTACATTTTCACTCAATCTGGGTGCATAGATCCCGAGAAATCAGTATCCAGAACAACCACCTCTGGCCGTATTAACAGCCTTGATACGTCAGGGCATTGAGTCAAACAGAGCTTGGATGGCGTGTACAGGTACAGCTGCCCATGCAGCTTCAACACGATACCACAGTTCATCAAGAGTAGTGACTGGCGTATTGTGACTACCCAGTTGCTCGGCCACCATTGACCAGACGTTTTCAATTGGTGAGAGATCTGGAGGATGTGCTGGCCAGGGCAGCAGTCGAACATTTTCTGTATCCAGGAAGGCCCGTACAGGACCTGCAACATGCGGTCGTGCATTATCCTGCTGAAATGTAGGGTTTCGCAGGGATCGAATGAAGGGTAGAACCACGGGTCGTAACACATCTGAAATGTAACGTCCACTGTTCAAAGTGCCGTCAATGTTAACAAGAGGTGACCGAACGTGTAACCAATGGCACCCCATACCATCACGCTGGGTGATACGCCAGTATGGCGATGACGAATACACGCTTCCAATGTGCGTTCACTGCGATCTCGCCAAACACGGATGCGACCATCATGATGCTGTAAACAGAACCTGGATTTATCCGAAAAAATGACGTTTGGCCATTGGTGCATCCAGCTTCGTCGTTGAGTACACCATCGCAGGCGCTCCTGTCTGTGATGCAGCGTCAAAGGTAATCGCAGCGACGGTCTCCGAGCTGATAGTCCATGCTGCTGCAAACGTCGTCGAACTGTTCGTGCAGATGGTTGTCGTCTTGCAAACGTCCCCGTATGTTGACTCAGGGATCGAGACGTGGCTGCACGATCCGTTACAGCCATGCGGATAAGATGCCTGTCATCTCGACTGCTTGTGATACGAGGCCGTTGGGATCCAGCACGGGGTTCCGTATTACCCTCCTGAACCCACCAATTCCATATTCTCCTAACAGTCATTGGATGTCGACCAACGCGAGCAGCAACGTCGCGATACGATAAACCGCACCGACCTTTATCAAAGTCGGAAACGTGATGGTACGCATTTCTCCTCCTTACACGAGGCATCACAACAACGTTTCACTAGGCAACGCTGGTCAGCTGCTGTTTTGTGTATGCGAAACCGGCTGGAAAGTTTCCTCATGTCAGCACGTTGTACGGGTCGCCACCGGCGCCAACCTTGTGTGAATGCTCTGAAAAGCTAATCATTTTCATATGATAGCATCTTCTTCCTGTCGGTTAAATTTCGCGTCTGCACCACGTCATCTTCGTGGTGTAGCAATTTTAATGGCTAGTAGTGTATTATTGCCGAATTTTAAACAGAATCGTGCGCACTTTGAGACAGGAGAAGCGGAGCGTAGAACTGGCCAGCAGAGCAGCTCCTGCTGCGCCTGCCGGTGTGCGAGCGCTGCCGCGTGCGAAGCGACGCCCACGTGGCGGAGGCCGGCTTATCTGGTGCGGTTTACGAGGCGGCGGTGCTCTCTCAGATGGCCTGCCGCTGCCCACGCCGCCGTCAGAGAGGCAGGGCGCGGCTGGAGGGACGGCCAGGTGGCCGCGGTAGCTTGCATAAGCGCGAGGCGGGCGCTGCGCCGCAGATCCGGCGCCGATACGCCTGGCCTAGCGAGTGCGGGCGTAGCTCTGCGCCCCTACCTGCCTGGCTGCCGCCGGCGTTTGCCCAGGTAACGACGGCGCACGGATGAAAGGGGAAGAGCCAACAAGTTGGGGCGTCCAGCGTGGCACGGTGAAGACCCAGCATTGCGTATTTATCTACTCATTTCCTAGCCGTCAGACTTCTCACTTGCGCTCCCTCGCCAATCTCTTCATACCAGAGACACACATCGTCGTACACCCAACTTCCTCTATTATACACTACTGGCCATTAAAACTGCTACACCACGAAGATGACGCGCTACAGACGCGAAATTTAACCGACAGGGAGGAGATGCTCTGATATGCAAATGATTAGCTTTTCACAGCATTCACACAAGGTTGGCGCCGGTGGCGACACCTACAACGTAATGAGGAAAGTTTCTAACCGACTTCTCATACACGAACAGCAGTTGACCGTCCTTGCCTCGTGAAACGTTGTTGTGATGCCTCGTGTAAGGAGGAGAAATGCGTACCATCACATTTCCGACTTTGATAAAGGTCGGATTGTAGCCTATCGCGATTGCGGTTTACCGTATCGCGACATCGCTGCTCGCATTGTTCGAGATCCAATGACTGTTAGCAGAATATGGAATCGGTGGGTTCAGGAGGGTAATACGGAACGCCGTGCTGGATCCCAATGGCCTCGTATCACTAGCAGTCGAGATGACAGGCATCTTATCCGCATGGCTGTAACGCATCGTGTAGCCACGTCACGATCCCTGAGTCAACAGATGCGGACGTTTGCAAGACAACAATCATCTGCACGAACAGTTCGACGACGTTTGCAGCAGCATGGGCTATCAGCTCGGAGACCATGGCTGCGGTTACCCTTGACGCTGCATCACAGACAGGAGCGCCTGCGATGGTGTACTCAGCGACGAAGCTGGGTGCACGAATGGCAAAACGTCACTTTTTCGGACGATTCCAGGTTCCGTTTACAGCATCATGATGGTCGCATCCGTGTTTGGTGACATCACGATGAACGGACATTGGTAGCGTGTATTGGTCATCGCCATACTGGCGCATCACTCGGTGTGATGGTATGGAGTGCCGTTGGTTACACGTCTCGGTCACCTCTTGTTCGCACTGACGGCACTTTGAACAGTGGACGTTAGATTTCAGATGTGTTACGACCCGTGGCTCTACCGTTCATTCGATCCTTGCGAAACGCTACATTTCAGCAGCATAATGCACGACCGCATGTTGCAGGTCCTGTACGGGCCTTGCTGGATACAGCAAATGTTCGACTCATGCCCTGGCCAGCACATTCTCCAGATCTCTCACCAATTGAAAACGTCTGGTCAATGGTGGTCGAGCAACTGGCTCGTCACAATACGCCAGCCACTACTCTTGATGAACTGTGGTATCTTGTTGAAGCTGAATCGGCACCTCTACCTGTCCATGCCATGCAAGCTCTGTTTGACTCAACGCCCAGGCGTATGAAGACCGTTAATGCGGCCAGAGGTGGTTGTTCTGGGTACTGATTTCTCAGGATATATGCACCCAAATTGAGTGAAAGTGTAATCACATGTCAGTTCTAGTATAATATATTTGTCCAATGAATACCCGTTTATCATCTGCATTTCTTCTTTGTGTAGCAATTGTAATGGCCAGTGGTGTATGTTACATATGGACTCTACTGCAATTGTACTTCATAATTTTGCAATTAATTAACATCGACACTGAACTACTCACAGTAAGTGTTCATGTTCCACATGAGATCTGTATTATTAAATATGTAACGCAAGACAAGAGAAATTTGTTAACATAGAGTATAGATTTAAGTGTCAGGAAGTCTTTTCTGAAAGTATTTGGATGGAGTGCAGGAATGTATGGAAGTGTAACGTGGACGATAAATAGTTTAGACAAGAACAAAATAGAAGTTTTCGAAATGTGGTGCTACAGAAGAATGCTGAAGATTAGATGGGTAGATCGCCATAACTAATGAGGAGGTACTGAACTGAATTGGGGAAAAGAGAAATTTGTGGCACAACTTGACTAGAGGAAGGGATCGGTTGGTAGGACATGTTCTGAGGCATCAAGGGATCACCAATTTAGTATTGGAGGGCAGCGTGGAGGGTAAAAATCGCAGAGGCAGACCAAATGATGAATACACTAAGCAGTTTCAGAAGGTTGTAGTTTGCAGTAGCTACTTGGAGATGAGGAAGCTTGCACAGGATATAGTTGCATGGAGAGTTGCATCAAATCATTCTCTGGACTAAAGACCACAATAACAACGCAAGAGTTTAGTATCCTGCAAGGATGAAAAAGAAGAAACATTGAAATAGTTAATGGTTCAACTGGCAATAAAAACATCAAAATTAAAGGTAATTTCGCTGTGTATCACTTTCTACTTCGATTGTTTTCAGAATTAAATTCCGACTAAGGTAGGCATGGTCTTAACGGCAATAGGAAATTGAGAATGCCTCTCAGTGCAAGATCTAACTGGATCAAAGTTTCAGATAATATGTGGCGTGCGTAATGTGCGCCGAACACCGACGTCAGCAGCAAAGTGATCGACGAGCCTAATTCCTTACCCGAGAAGGGTTCATCTCATCCCGTGGCTTGATATATTCCCTGGCTAAAGGGAGACCACTTTAACGGTAGTTTCGATGCGGAGACGTTTAAGTCCTAATTACGAGAGAACAGGTTTTGCTGCAGTAGACGTTCTGCGCGTTTCTACAACGTGAATATTAAGTTAGATTTTATTAGAGAGTATTTGCATCGGTGTTAATGAATACATACTGGGTTATGGGCCGTAGTAAAACACGAATCACGAGGCAACGTTTCAGCATGGGAACGTCGAAGACCAAAAACTATTTCTATGCAGCCATTAAAGTTGTGCTGTGAATGCACCAACGTAAATGAGCCAGCTTCCTAGTGGAGGCACCTACATGGAAGAGACTCCGTTTTTTGGCAGTTTATAGCTTTATCAAAAACTTGGTAATCAGTGCCTTCTGTACAAAGTGTAAACTACACGTTGCGTTCACTAATAGTATTCATTTAACCTGATTTCATGAAGCGAGTTCAGAATTCTCCATTTTCCATATCCCATATACCGAGATTAGTGACAGTGTTAACAAGTCACACGGGAGCAAGCCTGTCCTGCCCAAGAATTAGATTCAGTCCCACCAATATGAAAAAGTATATAATTTTAAAATTTTCCACATAATTAGTCTTTATTATCATAGTCAGCAACGAATATGAGAAGATATTGGCAAAAAGCAAAAAGACAATTTTTTTAAGTAATTGGTTTGACTTTGGAATCACTAGGTTCAAATGGTTCAAATGGCTCTGAGCACTATGGGACTCAACTGCTGAGGTCATTAGTCCCCTAGAACTTAGAACTAGTTAAACCTAACGACATCACACACATCCATGCCCGAGGCAGGATTCGAACCCGCGACCGTAGCGGTCTTGCGGTTCCAGACTGCAGCGCCTTTAACCGCACGGCCACTTCGGCCGGCGAATCACTAGGAAATACGGTTTTAATCACTCATCATTTCATGTGACACATTTGAAAGCAAATTCGCATTTACCTTAGACGCAGTCTCACATCTCAAAACTTCCATGAAATCATGGTTCAAAATGTCCACATGTGTGTGAAATCTTATGGGACTCAACAGCTAAGGTCATCAGTCCCTAATCTTACGCATTATTTAACATAAATTATCCTAATGACAAACACACCCACCCATGCTCGAGGAAGGACTCTAACCTCCGCCGGGACCAGCCGCACAGTCTCACATCTGAAAACTTCCATGAAATCATGGTTCCTAAAACAAATTATAGCCCTGTATAACAAGCATAAATGGGCGTACATTTTGTATCAAACACATATACGGCCCCAGTGCTCTATTTCCGAAACCGCTCATAACAGCAGTAGTACAAATTCAAATTGACGTTTTATATACACTTACTTTCACTGTCAATGATCTCATCAATATGGCAACTATATAAGAAGAAGAAAGGAAGAAAAAGCCGACTGCTGCTTTGAATGCTATTCGTAGAAGTAACTCAGTGTACCACTAGGAGTCTCTGTCTCGCAACAGCATTGGTGGTTTCATGCAAATGGCAGTGGAACTAAAAATGTTAATAAAATGGTGGTTTCAGTTAAAGTTTTCCAAGTCTCTCGAAATACTACTAGCCAGCAACGGAAAAAAAGCTATGAAGAACTTATTGCCAAGTCCCAACTAGTGCCGTATGTCTACTGATACCACTCTCGACAAAACTTAGGATTAGTTTCCCGATTATCTATAAGCTATTGGAATTTGCCATGATCCTTGACCGGCGGCAGGCACATTTTATTTTAAGAGGGGTGAGGAAGACATCAAAGGAGGAGCAGCAGCTCAGAATGGATGAGGATAGGGCAGAAAATTGTCCATGTTTTCTAAAGAGGAATCGTTCTAGCTTCACCTGCAGTGATTTCCCTAAACCACAAATGTGATCAGCGACAGTGGTGTAGCGTCTCTCGGTGAGTATGGCGATCTAAGTCTACTCCAAAATCTGGTTTTGTGTACGAAAACATGTGGTACCAGGCAAGGGTGAAGAGTAAAAATGTGTGAATAACGGTGTGCGTATGTACAATCAAAACGCAAACAAACTAATAATGCATAGACAGGACGACAAACTTAAGTACTGGATATACACCACAACTTCTGTCGGGAAAGTATTTTCAAAATTAACAGCTCATTAAGCAACTTCTTTCGATTTCTTTGGAGGTGATGTGTAGCTAAACCATAAAAAGGTGCAAATGGAAGCCTACCTGCAGAAATCCACTTTCACAGTTAGTCTAATTCCAGGGGAGTCATGAAAACAAAATAAAAACGCATATGTTAAAAAGTTTAGGCCTAAAATAGAAAAAATAGCAACGGACTTTGTACAATACTTTTACAGAAATAAATCGAGATCCCTAGAAGGAGAAACGCAGGTGTCGAAACATATTTTGGTAGATACAAAAAGAGAAATACACAATGTTTCATAGACGACATAACAGAAAAAAAATTTAATTCGCAAATACGAAAAATCGTTAACAGTAGCTTCCAGTCCCAGCAAGATGATTATTTGTCACTCTGTTGGGACTGTAGGAACAAGATGCACACATTATGCTACAGGCTACACACCGTGCGACGAAAATTATGCGCTGTGCTAAATTATACGGGAGCAGGAATTTGCGCATGGTGGTGGTGGACTCCTTACCTACTGCTCCATGTAGGGCTCTACACTCTTCTTGACTGCAGCTGTTCATCCAGTACCCTTTGCAATGGATAGCTTTCTCAGCCTTTACTCTGATGTATATAGAGGTCGATAACGATTTCTGCACAAGATGCAATAGTCATTACAGTCGTGGAGCACCGAAAGGAATTTCCTTATTACGTTAATAATAAAGAAAATATTAAAGGGCCTGTGTCCGATTCCAGCAAGAGGAACAAAATGGTTCAAATGGCTCTGAGCACTATGTGACTTAACTTCTAAGGTCATCAGTCCCCTAGAACTTAGAACTACTTAAACCTAACTAACCTAAGGACATCACACACATCCATGCCCGAGGCAGGATTCGAACCTGCGACCGTAGTAGTCGTACGGCAAGAGGAACAAAAAATTAAGAAAGCATCTAGGTCAAGAAAAAAGTAGGTTAAGCTTGGATAGATTTCGAAAAGAGGAATTTGTGAGAGTGTATAATCTATTTCAAACATGATACGCACAAGAAAACTGAGATTTGCGGGTCAAATCATGAGGAAAACCGACAATATTTTGACTAAGAAGATATGGATCAGAAACGGGAAAGAATTCCGTAAAAGATTTCAGGAAGTATTTCGAAGCAAGTGGAGTAAGGAGAAAATTCCATCCATATATAGCAGCGCAGGGTAGATCCATCATAGGAAAATGGTGGAAGATCAGGGATGGATTGACACCTGGATCAAAATTAAGATCATAGAAGGAGAGAGAAATAGGTGGAGCGAGAGTTTGAAGAGGTTTTAAGGAGAAAAAACGTACTGAACAGGTCACGCACGATCCAAAAGGGTTGAAACGATTCAAATCAATGAAGTAGTTTCTAAATTTAAATTAGTTATGTACTCCACAGTACATCTACACTTATGACTAAGGAAGGTGAGTATTATTGCCTTATTCCGAATGTAAAACACTAAATCATTCATGGACAAACCCCCGATTCAAAGTTTAATCCGAAATTTGTCATTTTTTTCATGTTCAAAATATTATAGGAAGGGGAATTTGCATTACGTGTCAGCAATTCTGAGATATTTTTTCCTGACAATTGTTGTTTAAAAAAAATGGCTCTGAGCACTATGGGACTCAACTGCTGTGGTCATAAGTCCCCTAGAACTTAGAACTACTTAAACCTAACTAACCTAAGGACATCACAAACATCCATGCCCGAGGCAGGATTCGAACCGGCGACCGTAGCAGTCGCACGGTTCCGGACTGCGCGCCTAGAACCGCGAGACCACCGCGGCCGGCTGTTGTTTCACCTCCGACAATTATTTGTATACCAGAAACCCCTAAGTTCCAACATAGCGCAGATTCGAGGTTTTGCTATACACTCCTCCATAACTGGGTGTGTTAGTCTGTTCTCCACTCGGAGGAAGGCAAGCACAATCCACTTCTAATAGAATCATGCCTAATACATCACTGTGGTTCAAGAATAATTTCTTTTCAGTCTGCAGTGGAGTGTGAGCCGATATAAAACTTCCTTTAGCACTCCGTCTTCAGGCCGCGAGTGGCCTACCGGGACCATCCGACCGCCGTGTCATCCTCAGAGGAGAATGTGAATAGGAGGGGCGTGGGGTCAGCACACCGCTCTCCCGGTCGTTATGTGGTATTTTTGACCGAAGTCGCAACTACTCGGTCGAGTAGCTCCTCAATTGGCATCACGAGGCTCAGTGCACCCCGAAAAATGGCAACAGAGCATGGCGGCTGGATGGTTACCCATCCAAGTGCCGGCCACGCCCAACAGCGCTTAACTTCGGCGATCTCACGGGAACCGGTGTATCCACTGCGGCAAGGCCGTTGCCATATAAAACTTCCTTGCAAATTAAATCTTTAAGCCCCACCGGTACTCGAATCCGGGACTTTTGCCTTTCCCGGTAAATTATTCCATCGAGTGTGCTACCAAGCACGAGTTACCCCTTCTCACTGCTTTATTAGCACCAGTCCTCATCTACCTTCTAAACTTCACAGATGTTCACCTGTGAAACTTGCAAGACTAGCAGTCCTCAAAGAAAGGATGTTTCGGAGACACGGCTTAGCCACATCCTGGGGGACTGTTTCCGGAATGAACTTCTTCACTCTGCAGCGGAGTGTGTGCATTCAGTTTTAATCCGTTAGGAAGTTTCAACCACTGTGCTATTCAAACCAACTTCCCCGTTGAGGACAACTTTACTGACCGAGCCTCGGAAAAGCAAACGGGTACTTGTAGTGTACATAGTTCCGCGTAGTCAGCGCGTACACAACTTTCCCACTAGAGCGCGCCCCGCTAAGCACAACAGCGCAGGCGCAGCGCTCGTCCGTCTCCGCACTACGAGATGGCGCTGTCTTAGAGACGGACCAAATTCTGCTTCCGCCGATCCGCGTATTAATATGTAACGCAGCCAATGAGATTGCTGCTAACGTAGAACCTTTTCTCCTCGCGGATCACACTCGCGTAGTGATACCTGAACGCGCGAGGTATTATAAAGAGTGTACAGACCTCCGATTGGCCAGTCTGCATTAGTCCGCATTTGTCTGTACCAGTCTGCATTTGTCTGTACCAGTCTATAGTCAAGTTTCAGTCTGCGCCTAATAAGACTATCATATTCCTGTACATAGCCATGAAGAGAAATGTATAGACACTTTGTCAAGTATCACAGATATGTGAAAATAAGATTAACGTACCAAGACCAAAGGAACTTCAGATTGTCAATTGAAAATAGCATCCAGAATCGAGTTAAGTAAGGTTTATGTGGTGTCACCGCCAGACACCACACTTGCTAGGTGGTAGCCTTTAAATCGGCCGCGGTCCGTTAGTATACGTCGGACCCGCGTGTCGCCACTATCAGTGATTGCAGACCGAGCGCCGCCACACGGCAGGTCTAGAGAGACTTCCTAGCACTCGCCCCAGTTGTACAGCCGACTTTGCCAGCGATTGTTCACTGACAAATTACGCTCTCATTTGCCGAGATGATAGTTAGCATAGCCTTCAGCTACGTCATTTGCTACGACCTAGCAAGGCGCCATTACCAGTTACTATTGATGCTGTAAAACATACCGTCAAGAGCGATGTTCACCAATTATGGATTAAAGTTAAGTATTCCAGCAGCTACGTACGTTTTTTGCTAGTCTCATTTCCTTGACCTGTTCCAGACCTCACGCCAGCCTGCGTGAGCTAAAACGCGTGCCTTTCGGCTTCCTCTCATAGTGGGTTGACTCTCTTGCCAATCCACAACAGTTTATGATTGTTATTATTTTAATAAATATGTGTGAAAATTAATCAAGTTCTGTTTAAAGTCGGTCACGGTCAATCTGCTACTCTAAGCGTGCAAGTGGCATTTCTATCGTCTGACCTAACGGCAGAAGATAAACACGCCACGAAAAGACCACGAGACATATTGCTGACACTCGCCTACTTCGCTAGAGCGACAAGTCAAATAATCTGATGGTGTGTGTACCGAAGGTCTTACAGTACGCACACCACAGTATTCTACTAAACTGCACAATTAAATGCTGACCTGTGAACTTGCAGATCGTTAAAAACATTTCATCGAGGACCAAACTCAGAGTTTAGCTTGATAACGAGGTCTGGTGACGATTCATACAGGAAATATGTGTACGTGTACACCTTGACAGGGTTGGAATGATGTCAGGGACTGCCCACTGTGGGCTAGGTTACCGAGATTAGCTTCTAAGTTGTGGATAATCACGAGGCCCGTCATGCACGCTGGCGCAGCAGTGAGAACGGGTACCAGCTGGGACACGGGCCGAGGTCCGTCCATTTAAATGTGGGAACGCCACAGCCGGCAGGGCAGGGTCTTTTTAAACACACGGGCTGGGGGATTCGGAATGCGGGCGCTCGGCCACGGGCGTTAGGGGGTGGGACACGGGGGAGGGGAGGTGGGAAGGGGGGAGGAGGGGAGGGGGGATGGGGGCGGATGTGGACCGGTGTGCGCTCTAATGCCCTCCGGGCTGTGCGGAGGCGGCTGGCTCCGCAGATCCGGAGTCAATTGCTGCGTTTACACGCAACACAACTACCAGGAGGCGGAAGTCTAATTCTGGATACTGATTTTCACTGCCGTGATCGCATGTTGTCCTGCACACATTTTGCTAATCCGATGAAATACACTCTACTGGCCACTAAAATTGCAACACAAACAAGAAATGCAGATGATAAACGAGTATTCATTAGACAAATATATTATACTAGAACTGACATGTGATTACATTTTCACGCAATTTGGGTATACAGATCCTGAGAAATCAGTACCCAGAATAACCAACTCCGGCCGTAATAACGGCGTCGATACGCCTGGGCATTGAATCAAACAGAGCTTGGATGGCGTGTACAGGTACAGCTGCCCATGCAGCTTCAACACGATACCACAGTTCTTCAAGAGTAGTGACTGGCGTATTGTGACGAGCCAGTTGCTCGGCCGCCATTGACCAGACGTTTCCAATTCGTGAGAGATCTGGAGAATGTGCTGGCCAGGACAGAAGTCGAACATTTTCTGTATCCAGAAAGGCTCGTACAGGACCTGCAACATGCGGTCGTGCATTATCCTGCTGAATTGTAGGGTTTCGCAGGAATCGAATGAAAGGTAGTGCCACGGGTCGTAACACATCTGAAATGTAACGTCCACTGTTCAAAGTGCCGTCAATGCGAACAAGAGGTGACCGAGACGTGTAACCAATGGCACCCCATACCATCACGCCGGGTGATACGCCAGTATGGCGATGACGAATACACGCTTCCAATGTGCGTTCACCGCGATGTCGCCGAATACGGATGCGACCATAATGATGGTGTAAACAGAACCTGGATTTATCCGAAACAATGACGTTCTGCCATTCGTGCATCCAGGTTCGTCGTTGAGTACACCATCGCAGGCGCTCCTGTCTGTGATGCAGCGTCAAGGGTAACCGCAGCCATGGTCTCCGAGCCAATAGTCCGTGCTGCTGCAAACGTCGTCGAACTGTTCGTGCAGATGGTTGTTGTCTTTCAAACGTCCCCATCTGTTGACTCAGGGGTCGAGACGTGGCTGCTCGATCCGTTTCAGCCATGCGGATAAGATGCCTGTCATCTCGACTGCTAGTGATACGAGGCCGTTGGGATCCAGCACGGCGTTCCGTATTACCCTCCTGAACCCACCGATTCTGCTAACAGTCATTGGATCTCGAACAATGCGAGCAGCGATGTCGCGATACGGTAAACCGCAATCGCGATAGGCTACAATCCGACCTTTATCTAAGTCGGAAACGTGATGGTACGCATTTCTACTCCTTACACGAGGCATCACAACAACGTTTCACCAGGCAACGCCGGTCAACTGTCGATTGTGTACGAGAAATCGGTTGGAAACTTTCCTCATTTCAGCACGTTGTAGGTGTCGCCACCGGCGCCAACCTTGTGTGAATGCTGTGAAAAGCTAATCATTTGCATATCACAGCATCTTCTTCCTGCGGGTTAAATTTCGCGTCTGTAGCACGTCATCTTCGTGGTGTAGCAATTTTAATGGCCAGTAGTGTAGTTTATTCGCAAGTCCTGGAATTCTACCGAGCAACATAGCGCAATGGTTAGCACGATGGACTCGCATTCCTGATACAGGTTTGCCGCGACGTCTCTGAATCGCTAGAGGCAAATGCCGGGATGCTTCCTTTGAACGAACACGGCTGACTTCCTTACCCAACCTTCCCTAATCCGCTGGGACCGATGACCTCGCTGGTTGGTCTCCTCCACATCAACCAACCAACCTCCTCTTCTGTACGTCAACAACTTACTCTTAATAGTAGCAGGAACATGTTTCACAGTCCTTGTCGTAGAGTTAAATGTTAATGACAACCACAAAAGTAGAGATGAGATTAGATTAGATTAGTACTTGTTCCATAGATCATGAATCCGACACTTCGTAATGATGTGGGACGTGTCAGGTTAATATAAGGTGTCTATACAAGATATTACATTACACAAAATATTACAGGACACTGAATTTTTTTTTTTTTGCCTATGTTGGGAAATTACCCACTTACTATATCCAAAAATTCATCTAATGAGTAGAAGGAGTTGCCATTAAGAAATTTTTTTAATTTCCTTTTAAATGCTATATGGCTATCTGTCAGACTTTTGATGCTATTAGGTAAGTGACCAACGACTTTTGTGGCAGCATAATTTACCCCCTTCTGAGCCAAAGTTAGATTTAACCTTGAGTAGTGAAGATCATCTTTTCTCCTAGTGTTGTAGCCATGTACAGTGCTATTACTTCTGAATTCGTTCGGATTGTTAATAACAAATTTCATAAGTGGGGTGCCATTTCATGTCGCTCGCCATTTGGCCCGACATCCAGGAGTAGTGGTCTGGGCTATCATTTCATGTCGCCCGCCATAGGCCTGACAACCACGGATGATAGTCTGGGGTGACATTTCATGTAAGTAAATAATCATGAAGACGTGCACTCATGTTTTTCTGCTGTGACGTAACATTACCTACCTCGGACACACGATCCATACCCTCTATCAAAACGCTGAAATCCTTCCTGCCTGCCACAGTTTATCGTATTTACAACTGCGCGCGGCTGAGATCGCGTGTGGGCGCCTTGCTCTCTCTCTCTCTCTCTCTCTCTCTCTCTCTCTCTCGCATCGCCGCTCATTATTTCGTGGCTGTGGCTGGTCGCGGCAGCCACTGTGGCTCGGCGTGGCAGCTTATCTCGCCACGTGGCGCGGCGTCCGGCGGCGAGGGCTTTTGTTTACGTGCAGGCCTTGACCGCGTTATGCCCGGCCAGCCCACGCCGCTGCACTGTGACAGTACCGGCAGCGTCCCCGTTTGGTGTTGCACTCCTGCTGTGCGGGCTGCGGCGTCGTATGCAGGTGGACAATCAGGAGTTCGTTGGCGCAAAACTGTGATCGGGCCAGGCAAGTGCCTGACGCATTCTATTGGAGGCACGCTACTATAGTGCTGTCCAATCGTTCCGAGACTGACCGAATCCACGTTGGGTAAACCCGGAGCTCAAGAATATAAGCCTGAGAACACCTGTCAGCGAGAAAAGAAGTGGCTTACAAAACACATGTTCGAACTGTTCTTTACTACCGTCCATCAGTCTGAGACCCTTACCAAGTTGGATTAATAGGAGAGAGAAAAAAAGATCCAACGAAGAGCGACACGGTTCGTCACGGGAGCATTTAATCGTTGCGAGAGCGTTACGGAGATATTCAACAAACCCAAGTGGTAGACGCTAGAAGAGGGGCGTTGCGAATCACGGAATGATTTACTGACGAAATTTCAAGAGTGTACGTTCCAAGAAGAATTGGGATTACATCCTCCCACATACGTCTCCCGAAATGAGCATGACGAAAAACACAGAGAAATATGGACTGATACGAAATTTTATCGGCAGTAGTTATTTCCTTGAGTGTACCATTAGTGAAAAGAACATAAATTACGGGGAGGGGTCGGGGAATGTGTGGTATCAAAAGTAACCTCCGCCAAAGACGGTAAGGTGGCTTTCAGAGTATACAGGAAATTAAAAATGGTTTTCCGCACTTATTCTATACTTTGAGAGGCGCTGGTACGGAAGGAAAAAATGTCCAGTAAATATGAACTCTAATGGTTCAAAAAGCTCTGAGCACTATGGGACTTAACTGCTGTGGTCATCAGTCCCCTAGAACTTAGAACTACTTAAACCTAACTAACCTAAGGACATCACACACATCCATGCCCGAGGCAGGATTCGAACCTCCGACCGTAGCGGTCGCGCGGTTCCAGCCTCTAGCGCCTAGAACCGCTCGGCCACTCTAAAATGCGTACCTTAATAGTACAAGCAAAAATAGATTGATTGGTGCAAGATATCCTCAGTTCTTATCAAACGACTTGCCTGTTCAACTACACTCCTGGAAATGGAAAAAAGAACACATTGACACCGGTGTGTCAGACCCACCATACTTGCTCCGGACACTGCGAGAGGGCTGTACAAGCAATGATCACACGCACGGCACAGCGGACACACCAGGAACCGCGGTGTTGGCCGTCGAATGGCGCTAGCTGCGCAGCATTTGTGCACCGCCGCCGTCAGTGTCAGCCAGTTTGCCGTGGCATACTGAGCTCCATCGCAGTCTTTAACACTGGTAGCATGCCGCGACAGCGTGGACGTGAACCGTATGTGCAGTTGACGGACTCTGAGCGAGGGCGTATAGTGGGCATGCGGGAGGCCGGGTGGACGTACCGCCGAATTACTCAACACGTGGGGCGTGAGGTCTCCACAGTACATCGATGTTGTCGCCAGTGGTCGGCGGAAGGTGCACGTGCCCGTCGACCTGGGACCGGACCGCAGCGACGCACGGATGCACGCCAAGACCGTAGGATCCTACGCAGTGCCGTAGGGGACCGCACCGCCACTTCCCAGCAAATTAGGGACACTGTTGCTCCTGGGGTATCGGCGAGGACCATTCGCAGTCGTCTCCATGAAGCTGGGCTACGGTCCCGCACACCGTTAGGCCGTCTTCCGCTCACGCCCCAACATCGTGCAGCCCGCCTCCAGTGGTGTCGCGACAGGCGTGAATGGAGGGACGAATGGAGACGTGTCGTCTTCAGCGATGAGAGTCGCTTCTGCCTTGGTGCCAATGATGGTCGTATGCGTGTTTGGCGCCGTGCAGGTGAGCGCCACAATCAGGACTGCATACGACCGAGGCACACAGGGCCAACACCCGGCATCATGGTGTGGGGAGCGATCTCCTACACTGGCCGTACACCACTGGTGATCGTCGAGGGGACACTGAATAGTGCACGGTACATCCAAACCGTCATCGAACCCATCGTTCTACCATTCCTAGACCGGCAAGGGAACTTGCTGTTCCAACAGGACAATGCACGTCCGCATCTATCCCGTGCCACCCAACGTGCTCTAGAAGGTGTAAGTCAACTACCCTGGCCAGCAAGATCTCCGGATGTGTCCCCCATTGAGCATGTTTGGGACTGGATGAAGCGTCGTCTCACGCGGTCTGCACGTCCAGCACGAACGCTGGTCCAACTGAGGCGCCAGGTGGAAATGGCATGGCAAGCCGTTCCACAGGACTACATCCAGCATCTCTACGATCGTCTCCATGGGAGAATAGCAGCCTGCATTGCTGCGAAAGGTGGATATACACTGTACTAGTGCCGACATTGTGCATGCTCTGTTGCCTGTGTCTATGTGCCTGTGGTTCTGTCAGTGTGATCATGTGATGTATCTGACCCCAGGAATGTGTCAATAAAGTTTCCCCTTCCTGGGACAATGAATTCACGGTGTTCTTATTTCAATTTCCAGGAGTGTAGAAGAGGTACCATTCCAATAATGGCTGGATACGCGATTCGCATATATGGAGCACCAGCCCATTTTCTCAGAAACGTCTGATTGATTGATTGATTTATTGGGAGGGGTTATGGAACCAAACGTAGAGGTCATCAGTCCCGAGATTCCAAAGTGAGTTACAGAAGAAACAGGGTCTGCTAAAAGTGGACGGACCCGATCAAGGGAGTCAAATTATAAAATACTGATCATTAAACACACACAGTAAAGGCATAAAAGGCGAGACTAAATCTTAAGACCAGAAAAAAGGGGAGCGAGAAGACTGTAAAAGAAGTCCCAATCACAACCAACCTCCTCTTGCTCCAAGAATAAAGTAGAACCTTATATCTGGAAATAAAAGCGACTTTCACGGAGGAAACAGAGGACTAGTTCAACCATCCATGGATAGTCTGCTAATATTAAATTTAAGGAATCGAGAAGATTATACACAACATGAAGGACCGAAAGAAGGGGACATTCCACCAATATCCGGGATATCGTCAGTCTGGCTCCACAACCACATTGCAAGGGTGGATCGTTACTTAGGAGGAAACAATGGGTGAGCCGGGTATGACCAGTGCGTAAACGGCATAAAACAGTGGACCTGAGAGGAGCGGAAGAACGAGCGCCAGACTGCAGCAGACTCCTTGATTGTGCGGAGCTTATTACTATGAGCAGTAACGCTCCAGATGGCATTCCACTTTTGGGCAAAGAGAGATTTAACGTAGATCCGCATATCTGCAACTGGAGTCAGAAAATGAAATGGGTGGTTAAGTATCTGCTTCTCTAGCCAAACGGTCAGGCAGTTCATTCTCTGGGGCGACCTCATGAGCTGGGATCCAGAGAAAGACGACTGAACAGGCGGAATGTTCAAGGGCAGAGAGAAGGTCATCGACAGCAGAGAGCAGAGTAGCATCGGTCGATAGCCTGCAGGCTGATCATGGAGTCTGAACAAATTAAAACACTGTGGACGGAGGCCTGAGAAACAAAAAGGGGGGCCCTGTGAATGGCTAGAAGCTCTGCCGTGAACACACTACATGGTCCCGGCAATAGATGGTGCTCGAAGCCAGTAGGAGACGTGAAAGGTTATCCCACCTTATTGATTGTCTTAGAACCATCATTGTAAGAGATGGTAGCCGCCTGGAACTCTGCAAGGATGGCACATACAAGACGCTGGTAAACCATAGGAGCGACAGAGACCTTAGGACCCTGGAATAGATTGGTCCCAATCCGTGTTCTAGGCACCATCCAAGGGTGGGGGGGGGGGGGGGGGGGAGGGTGACGGAGGTATGGGAGGAAAGACACGGGGTGCAGTCCAGTGAGTGGAGGTGGAGATCCCGACAGAGGATAGTCAGACGCACGCCAACCGGCAATCCCACCCACGCGCAGGTGTTAGGAGGGAGACATCCCTCATTGGCGAAGAACACAGGATGGTCAGGCAATTGGCGAATGGCGATTGCGTAAGAAATAAGAAGTTGGCTTCGTCGGATGTGTAGAGAGGGAGTCCCCGCTACTGTGAGAAGACTATCAACGGCACTAGTGTGAAAGTCACCAATAGGCAGACGCACCCAACAATGATGGACAGGGTCAATGAGTTTGAAAGTGGAAGGAGCTGCTAAGTCATAAACCTGACTACCATAATCTAGTCTGGACAAGACCAAAGCATGGTAAAGATGGAGAAGAGTGGAACGGCTGCATCCCAAGATGTGTAGGCCTGGAGGCGGAGAGCATTAAGCTTCAGCATACATGTAGTCTCTAAGTGGCGAATGTGGGGCAGCCATGTGAGCTTGTTATAAAATACAGCCCAACAAATGGGACAGTGTTACAACATCGAGGAGGTGGTTGCCTACATAAAGTCCTGGATCGGGGTGTACTGTGGGTCGACGACAAAAATGCATAACCCGCGTTTTGGAGGGAGAAAACTGGAAGTCATGGGTGGTGGCCCACGAAGATGCCCGTCGGATGGCGCCTTGGAGCTGGCGCTCAGCAGATGCTACCTGGTGGGCGCTGCACCGGATGCAAAAATCGTCGACGTAGAATGCCAGAGCAACCAGAGGCCCAGCAGAGGTCACAAGCCCGTTGATGGCAATGAGGAAGAGTGTGACACTTAGCACAGAGCCCTGTGGGATACGATTCTCCTGAATCTGAGGGGAGCTGAGTGAAGTGCCAACTCGAACCCGAAAGGGCCGGTGACATAAAAACTCGCGGATAAAAATCGGAAGGGGGCCACGGAAGCCCCAGTCATGGGGAGTAACTAAAATGTGATGGCGCCTAGCCGTGTCATACGCCTTATGTACGTCAAAGAAGACCGCGGCGAGGTGCCGGCGGTGTCCGAAATGTCAGAGAACAGTTCACACAAACATTTAATGGCCAGTGGATTGGTCGAGTAAGTTCGTGAGCTCATTCCTCCAGTCTTAATCACTTGGATGTGTGGTCGTGGAGACATATGAAATCTTTGATGTATGCCAGCAACCATTAACAATGTACAAACACTACAGGAACGTATCACCATGGTCTGCCAGCGCATCCGTGATCAACCTGGTGTTTTTCAGAGAGTGTCTGAGTCCCTAAAGACGTCGGACAGAAGCGTGCCTTGCTGTGAGTCGACACCGTACTGAGCACCTCCTTTAGCAATGGCTCCGCAAGTGCAGGTCGTATGTGATAGTAAGCAGAATAGTGTGTCTTCACTTGCTTACTGCTTTCTGAAGGTCATTCTTAATAACAAAGAACTTACACTAGAAGACATGAATTCCACAGTACCGAAGATGAACACGTGCTCATAGGTCATTAGTATGCATTTGACAGCTGCCGGCCGCTGTGGCCGAGCGGTTCCAGGCGCTTCAGCCGGGAACCGCGCTGCTGCCACGGTCGCACGTTCGAATCCTGCCTCGGGCATGGATGTGTGTGATGTTCTTAGGTTAGTTAGGTTTAAGCAGTTCTAAGTCTAGGGGACTGATGACCTTAGATATTAAGTCCCATAGTGCTTAGAGCCATTTGAACCATTTGACAGCTCATTTTTATTTGATATTTTTTCTTGTTTTGCCCATATCATCACCTCTCAGAATCTGGAATTCTTTTTTTTAACAGCGTGTATGTAGATGAAGGATGAGAAAACTCGACGTCGGGCGATATTTGCAGTAGTTAGGGGGAGGGGTGTGAAGCATAGTTGAATGCATTTACTCTGTAACGGGTCACAGGATATAATGGCTTCCTTCTACCGAAATATTCAGAAAATATCCTTGAATGATCTTCGAGGTTTTGTGGGGGGCGCTCGGGTTCACCCTGTATTCCGTAGCATAGTGACAAAACACTTGTCATCGTAACTCACTGGGCTTAGCCTTGCAGAAAACGAGAGTGCGATTACTTGCATCCGTATCCGGATCCTTATAAACGGAGTTTATCACGCAGCTAGCGGAAAGGCGCTAGCGGAAGAAATCGTTTCAGCTTAGAAACTGACGCCGGCCAAAGGACAACCCCACAGTGCGAGAGTGAAAGTTGGGGAGCCAATTACACAAACGTCGTATGTAATGGTCCAGTGCGACCCCGCGTCCACGCTGGAGCCAAGGTAACGGGCAGATTTCACCTAATTAAAATTCAGCCCAATTACGCGCACTGTGCGGCGGTTTTCTCACACGAAGCGCGAGGAAAGCGGCCGCCTCCCGTATGCGGCAATTACGACGCGTGACGCCGCCTTGTGGGCGCTTCCGCGGGCCCTCTCGCGTTCCCACGAGAAGCGCAGTCGCCGATCTGCAGCCCCTCCACACACGCACACACACCTGCCTCCTCTGGCAGACTCTCGTGTGGGAAACGGCCGGCCCTGGCGCTACTGACCTGGAATCGAACGGAGATTCCTCGCCTGCCGGGCACCACAGTAGACCTCCTCGAGTGGCGTCAGAGTAGCCGGCAGCGACTGCTCTCGACCTGAAGTACGCCCCTCCTTCCTGACTCGTCTGGCGAGAGGAACCTGCCATGCAGTTAATCTTGAAAATTTCCTTTCGGTCGTTCATATCCTGTGTAGACGACACCGTACAGCGACCCGTTTTACAAGCGCCTCCAGCACACCGCCACCAGCAGCGAGTTCTAGAATGTATCGAAGAATGAATTCTGTCTTTTACGCCAGGATGAGGTGCTATGTTCCCTTCTGAATGCACGAGTGTATGACGTTAAAATACAGCATGAAATGGACGCCATAACTAGCAGAGCAAAGGACTTGGAGGAGCAGTTGAACGGAATGGACAGTGTCTTGAAAGGAGGGTATAAGATGAACATCAACAAAAGCAAAACGAGGATGATGGAATGTAGTCGAATTAGGTCGGGTGATGCTGAGGGAATTAGAAAATGAAACACTTAAAGTAGTAAAGGAGTTTTGCTGTTTGGGGAGCAAAATAACTGATGATGGTCGAAGTAGAGAGGATATAAAATGTAGACTGGCAATGGCAAGGAAAGCGTTTCTGAAGAAGAGAAATTTGTTAACATCGAGTACAGATTTAAGTGTCAGGAAGTCGTTTCTGAAAGTATTTGTATGGAGTGTAGCCATGTATGGAAGTGAAACCTGGACGATAAATAGTCTGGACAAGAAGAGAATAGAAGCTTTCGAAATGTGGTGCTACAGAAAAATGCTGAATATTAGACGGGTAGATCACATAACTAATGAGGAGGTATTGAATAGAGTTGTGGAGAAGAGGAGCTTGTGGCACAACTTGACTAGAAGAACGGATCGGTTGGTAGGACATGTTCTGAGACATCGAGGGATCACCAGTTTGGTATTGGAGGGCAGCGTGGAGGGTAAAAATCGTAGAGGAAGACCAAGAGATGAATACACTAAGCAGATTCAGAAGGATGTAGGCTGCAGTAGGTACTGGGAGATGGAGAAGCTTGCACAAGATAGAGCAGCATGGAGAGCTGCATCAAACCAGTCTCAGGACTGAAGACCACAACAACAATAACAACTAAAGTGCGCGTCATTTATCATTTATGACGGCGGCCGAGTTTAGGTTCGTTCTGCGCATCTGACGTCACAAAACACAGTCAGCCAATGAACAGAGAACGACGTTGCCAGAGCTCGACTGCAGTGCAGAGCACGGACGAGTGTCTTCAGTTTTAGAAACGTTCAGTCATAAATAAAGTAATTGAAGAAAAGCAATGTCTTGATAGCAGACTTTCTTTTATAAAAAGTTTGGAAAAAGCATTCTTTATACCAATTGCTTCATATTCTATTAATTAAACCAAACAAGCAATAAGCCTCCTAATTCAGGCGATAGCAAGGAAAGGTGTTTGTATCATTCTCACTAACCGCTTTTTCGCAATAAAGAACAGCTGTAATTGTTTATTTCCTATTGTACTTCGACAAAACGTGAGTAATTCATAGTCATACCAACAGTGTTTGTCGGTATTTTGGGTGAGATTTTAAAGTCCTCCGTGAGATGTGTTGAATGACGAGCTGCGTTAGTGTAATGGTTAAAGTGTATGGCTGCTAAGTGGAAGGTTCTGAGTTCAAACCTTGATCGGTGCTTAATATTTTCTTTATTTAAAAACAATTTCAATGTGCTTACTTCATGAATTTTACTCGTTTGAATGTTTTTTTTTTTTTGAAATTTGTAGTGGCAACTAAAATCGACCATACAGAAAGTATATGCTATGGACTGTTATCTCTGCAAACTCTTCAAAATTTCGTGCAATGGTTTACTACATCTAATGCTGCACAATAACTGCGTTGAACATCGAAACAAAATTAAGTCATTTATGGGGGGAAGGTATCAGTCAAGAAGATGTGTAAAAATCAAATTTTTGGGCCAAATAGTTTTTGTGAAATCGAATGATAAATTGTGTCAAAGCAGGCGAAACACCATGTGTCTGCACAGGCGAGCAGTGCAATGATGACAAAATCGCGCCCATCGCGGAATGCGGGGAGCGCGTCTCTGTAGCAGCGAAAAGGTTAATGCGGCCGTGGTGGCTTTACTTCATAAACTGCGCGCTCCCCTCTAAACGTAAGTTTGCGAACTATACTATGGCGCTGCTTCTCTTGGCGCGCACAACTGGCAACACAGCAATCTCCCGCATCTGGGCGGGTATGCGCGAACCGCCAAGATAAAAGAATTGAACTATAGCAGAAGGTATTAACATCTTCATAAACCACCTTCGCTGGGCGATCTGTGTGGCTAATTACGACAAAAACTCGGATTCGAACCCCGGCGTCGGCAAGAAATTTTCTTTAGTGGGATGGACTGCAATGAAATCCATTCAACCTCTGCTATAATGTTCAGTTGCGGATGTTCTTTCAACAGGATTGTTTGTTGAAATCATTTCAGTCCTATGAGGATAATTCACGAACTACGCTATCAAAAGTATCCGGACACCTGGCTGCAAAAGACTCAAGTTCGTGGCGTCCTCAGTCGGTAATGCTGGAATTCGATATGGTGTTGGCCCATCCTTAGCCTTGATGAAAGCTTCCACTCTCGCAGGCATACGTTCATCAGGTGCTGGAAGGTTTCTTGTGGAATGGCAGACCATTCTTCACGGACTACTGCACTGAGGAGAGGTATCGATGTCCGATGGTGAGGCCTGGCACTAAGTCGGCTTTCCAAAATATCCCAAAAGTTTTCTGTAGCATTTAGGTCAGGACTCTATGCGGGCCAGTCTATTATAGGGATGTTGCCGTGTAACCACTCCGCCACAGTCCGTGCATTCTAAACAGATGCTCGATCGTGTTGAAAGATGCAATCGCCATCCCCGAATTGCTCTTCAACAGTGGGAAGCAATAAGATGCTTAAAATATCAATGTAGGCCTATGCTGTGATAGTGCCACGCAAAAAAGAAAAAAAAACGAAAAACACGACCACGCCATAACACCACCGACTAGGAATTGTACTGTTGGAACTACACACGCTGGCAGATGACGTTCACCGGGCATTCGCCATACCAACACCTTGCCAACGGATCGCCACATTGTGTACCGTGATTCGTCACTCCATACGACGTTTTTCCACCGTTCAATCGCCCAATGCTTACACTCCTTACACCAAGCGAGGCGTCGTTTGGCATTTGGCGGCATGATGTGTGGCTTATGAGCTGCCGCTCGAACATGAAATCCAAGTTTTCTCACCTCCTGCCTAACTGTCATCATACTTGCAGTGGATACTTATGCACTTTGGAATTCCTGTGTGATGGTCTCGATAGATGTCTGCCTATTACACATTACGAAACTCTTCAACTGTCGGCGACCGAGCGAGGTGGCGCAGTGGTTAACACACTGGATTCGCATTCGAGAGGACGACGGTCCAATCCCACGTCCGGCCTTCCTGATTTAGGTTTTCCGTGATTTACCTAAATCGCTTCAGGCAAATGCCGGGGTGGTTCTTTTCAAAGGGCACGGCCGACTTCTTTCCCCATCCTTCCCTAATCCAATGAGACCGATGACCTCGCTGTTTGGTCTCTTCCATCAAATCAACTCAGCCCAATCAACTGTCGGCGGTCTCTGCCAGTCAATAGACGAGTCGGCCTGTACACTTTTGTGCTGTGCGTGTCCCTTTACGTTTCCACTTCACTATCACATCCGTAACATTGGACCTAGGGACGTTTAGGAGTGTGGAAATCTCGCGTACAGATGTATGACACAAGTGACACCCAGTCACGTGACCACGGAGCGCCCCATTCTGCTCTCTCACGATGTCTAATGCCCGCCCCGGTAGCTGAGTGGTCAGCTCGGCGGAATATCATACCATGGAGCCTGGGTTCGATTCCGGGCTGGGTCGGAGATTTTCTGCGCTCAGCGACGGGGTGTTGTGTTGTCATCATCATCAGCTCATCTCCATCGACAAGCAAGTCACCGAAGTGGCGTCAACTCAAAAGAATTGCACCAGGTGAACGGTCTACCTGACGGAAGGACCTTGCCACACGACATTTCATTTTTTACGATGTCTAATGACTAATGAGGTTGCTGATATGGAGTACGTGGCAGTAGGTGGCAGTACAATGCACCTAATATGGAAAACTTATGTTTCTGGGGGCGTCCGGATACTTTTGATCACATAGTGTACTTGAATGGGAAAGGGCGGATCTCCTTTCGAAATGACATTAACGTGTCTGGGAGAGTAGTACGTTAATCTCAAATCCCCATCTCCCCCATCCCTCCTCTCCCCTTTATCAGTTTTGTCTCCAGCGACACGTTAACCGCGTATCGCGTGACTTGGGCTTTACGCAGATAGTGAAGCAACATTTGATCAGAGAGTCAAATCCGATAGGGTGAAGTGATACGATGTTTAACTGTTTCGATTCAAGTCATCGAGGACAACTGCTGATATTACAAGAAATTTCGTTTCAATTTACACAACACCTCTAAAAATGTACAGGGTGTTTCAAAAATGACCGGTATATTTGAAACGGTAATAAAAACTAAAGGAGCAGCAATAGAAATACACCGTTTGTTGCAATATGCTTGGGACAACAGTACATTTTCAGGCAGACAAACTTTCGAAATTACAGTAGTTACAATTTTCAACAACAGATGGCGCTGCGGTCTGGGAAACACTATAGTACGATATTTTCCACATATCCACCATGCGTAGCAATAATATGGCGTAGTCTCTGAATGAAATTACCCGAAACCTTTGACAACGTGTCTGGCGGAATGGCTTCACATGCAGATGAGATGTACTGCTTCAGCTGTTCAATTGTTTCTGGATTCTGGCGGTACACCTGGTCTTTCAAGTGTCCCCACAGAAAGAAGTCACAGGGGTTCATGTCTGGCGAATAGGGAGGCCAATCCACGCCGCCTCCTGTATGTTTCGGATAGCCCAAAGCAATCACACGATCATCGAAATATTCATTCAGGAAATTAAAGACGTCGGCCGTGCGATGTGGCCGGGCACCATCTTGCATAAACCACGAGGTGTTCGCAGTGTCGTCTAAGGCAGTTTGTACCGCCACAAATTCACGAAGAATGTCCAGATAGCGTGATGCAGTAATCGTTTCGGATCTGAAAAATGGGCCAATGATTCCTTTGGAAGAAATGGCGGCCCAGACCAGTACTTTTTGAGGATGCAGGGACGATGGGACTGCAACATGGGGCTTTTCGGTTCCCCATATGCGCCGGTCCTGTTTATTGACGAAGCCGTCCAGGTAAAAATAAGCTTCGTCAGTAAACCAAATGCTGCCCACATGCATATCGCCGTCATCAATCCTGTGCACTATATCGTTAGCGAATGTCTCTCGTGCAGCAATGGTAGCGGCGCTGAGGGGTTGCCGCGTTTGAATTTTGTATGGATAGAGGTGTAAACTCTGGCGCATGAGACGATACGTGGACGTTGGCGTCATTTGGACCGCAGCTGCAACACGGCGAACGGAAACCCGAGGCCGCTGTTGGATCATCTGCTGCACTAGCTGCGCGTTGCCCTCTGTGGTTGCCGTACGCGGTCGCCCTACCTTTCCAGCACGTTCATCCGTCACGTTCCCAGTCCGTTGAAATTTTTCAAACAGATCCTTTATTGTATCGCTTTTCGGTCCTTTGGTTATATTAAACCTCCGTTGAAAACTTCGTCTTGTTGCAACAACACTGTGTTCTAGGCGGTGGAATTCCAACACCAGAAAAATCCTCTGTTCTAAGGAATAAATCATGTTGTCCACAGCACACTTGCACGTTGTGAACAGCACACGCTTAAAGCAGAAAGACGACGTACAGAATGGCGCACCCACAGACTGCGTTGTCGTCTATCTCTTTCACATCACTTGCAGCGCCATCTGTTGTTGAAAATTGTAACTACTGTAATTTCGAAAGTTTGTCCGCCTGAAAATGTACTGTTGTCCCAAGCATATTGCAACAAACGGTGTATTTCTATCGCTGCTCGTTTAGTTTTTATTGCCGTTTCAAATATACCGGTTATTTTTGAAACACCCTGTATCTTATTGAAAGTAATCACCTCACTCATAATCTCGATGCTCGTTTGAATAGAACATTTTTCTACAAGAAAAGGTTTATTTGCAGGTGGTAGTACCTCAACATCATTAAAACCCAGGATCCGCTGTTCCCCACTCCCTTCCCTGGCGGGACTACAACGTGACGTTGACGATGCACTGTCGCGTTTCCAAGTCTACAAAGTATTTCCACAACCGAGACCTTATTACCAGAAACTGAACCTCAGTCCTATGGATTTATGGCTTTAGATATGACTAATCGATATGCCAACTCAAGCTGTTATCCAAGGTTGAATATAATTTGAATAAGGAAATAAACTGAAAATTTTTTTGTCGACCTGAGTACCCCTTAGAGATGGAGCTCTAGCTCGGCTGCAGAATGACTGAGAAGGAATCAACAGCGGTCTTTTTGGTCCCTTTTTAGGATGTTATCTCCTTGCTCCGTAGCTTCTGTGTGAGTCGTACACTGCTAAAAAACAGAGCGCTCAGAATGCAGATTTGCAAAATTGAACGACTGGAACAGCATCGGTGGTTGACTACAAGGAGATCACATGTCGCTACTAATTCTTGTAATGATGGTGATGATGATGATGGTGATGATGATGATGATGATGATGAGGAGGAGGAGGAGGAGGAGGACTGAAGGATACTGGAGAGAATGAATCAAGTTTAGGCTATAACGTCCCGTCGACGACTAGGTCATTAGAGGCGGAGACAAGATCAGATTGGAGAAAAGTGGGGAAAGAATTCGGTCGCGTCCCTACAGAGGAACCATCCTAGCATACGTCTTAACTAATTTAGTGAAATCACAAAGGGGCTAGAGGGAACAGGCTATATATCAGAGGATGTCATGAGGGTGTGGCTGCATTTGTTTTTAAACATCCAGAGACTTCTCCAGATGTAGAGCTTAGCGTACTCTTCATCGGGTATCCCCCAAATACCGTTGCAGAAAATAACTGTTAAGAAATATAACGTCACTACGACAACGTGTGAGTAACGCTAATTGCCTGTAGCTTAGCCAAAAAAAAAAAAAAAAAACCAGCAATGTCTGGCTACGCAGACTTGTAGCCAAGTTTACGTAATACATACAGCGTGCGGTAACAATGGCTTTGTCGGAAGGCCACTCTGTTTACGTAAGCGGAGTGGATTCACCTCCGAGGAACAAACGCCGTCGAGGGTGAAACGCACACGCACATTTCTGTTCTTACCTGGCTGTCGGTGAGTCCTTCAGGGACTTGTGCGTCACGCACGCGTGCGTGCAGGCAGCACGTGGCAGAACTGTCTCAGGTCGCGAAAGATAATTGCCCCTCTTCTGTTGTTATTTCATGTTCCGTCCGAAGAGAAGTGACTGAAGTAGAACGGAGCAGCACGCATCGGATGGGGAGCTACGCACTGAAACGGCTCTCTGTCCTTAAGGCGCGATATCCTACTTTTTTGCCTTCCCCGCTGCGTTACCTTCACTGCTCTGTGGCCTCAATGATATCGGCGACACGTTACGACGCGTGAACCACTTGTAGCGACCGACATGGCGACTTTCTTCCACTTACAATGCCCAAACTTTAGCCATTGTACGGTTCGAATGAGATATGTGTGCTTTCCGTTACGGGACATTAAGGAACGATTAGAGTATTTTCAAAGTGCTTCTTTTACTGATTTGTAAGTGCATCCTTTTCGCAAAGACTGCATTTCACTCTAGAGACGAAACGCAATGAAAATAGTTACTCCATGACGACAAAATTCAAATCCGAAATGTGTAGTCGAGTGACAACCACTTCTAAAAACCCGAGGAACAATATGCGCTGCCATATTTCCGCTACTTTTTCATTAGTTAAAATACAAGGGAATTTGCGCAGAGGATGTTAACGACTTAAAATTACTGAAAAAGATTTGTCAAGTGCTGTGGATCTACTTTTATCAGTTATCCCTTACTGTTCACGTGACTGTTCAGATGTCCCTTACATTTTATTAAACTGTAGTGTTGACAAGTGCAGACAAATTCCAAAATGAGGAAGAAAATGAGAGATTAAACGTGTTCCTGAGTAGTGGTTGAACTGTTATCTTTTACTTCAGAAATAGCCTTGTAACTGTACCCTATTGTTATGATTATGACTGCCGGCCGGAGTGGCCGTGCGGTTCTGGGCGCTACAGTCTGGAGCCAAGCGACCGCTACGGTCGCAGGTTCGAATCCTGCCTCGGGCATGGATGTCTGTGATGTCCTTAGGTTAGTTAGGTTTAATTAGTTCTAAGTTCTAGGCGACTGATGACCTCAGAAGTTAAGTCGCATAGTGCTCAGAGCCATTTATGATTATGACTTATGAAACTGTTGGTAAGCTCGCGTAAAGTTATAGCGCCTAGTACGAGGTTGCCTCGTATTACTGACAATGAAGCAATACCGAGCGGACTTACGATTTCTCTCTTACTACTGTCACTGTTCTTGTTGTGATACTGCATAACAATACATTTGGCAAGTTATTTAGCAGTTGCCGGACCATGCCGATGCTACATTTCAACTGAAGATCTCAACAATGTATAAAGCAGCCATCATTACTGAGATTACAATCGCATGGCAGACATTAAATTACTCTAGCACAGCTACGGATTTTTCTAATATAAATACAAAAATTCCACTTAAGTCATCGGCTATATTGAAAACTGTAAGGTAAATTACTGATGTACATACATCCCTGGTGAGTCTCCGCTAAAAATGTCAAATCCAGAGGTTTAAACTGACGCTCTAGGAGGAGGCACCTATTACTCGAATATACACTCCTGGAAATTGAAATAAGAACACCGTGAATTCATTGTCCCAGGAAGGGGAAACTTTATTGACACATTCCTGGGGTCAGATACATCACATGATCACACTGACAGAACCACAGGCACATAGACACAGGCAACAGAGCATGCACAATGTCGGCACTAGTACAGTGTATATCCACCTTTCGCAGCAATGCAGGCTGCTATTCTCCCATGGAGACGATCGTAGAGATGCTGGATGTAGTCCTGTGGAACGGCTTGCCATGCCATTTCCACCTGGCGCCTCAGTTGGACCAGCGTTCGTGCCGGACGTGCAGACCGCGTGAGACGACGCTTCATCCAGTCCCAAACATGCTCAATGGGGGACAGATCCGGAGATCTTGCTGGCCAGGGTAGTTGACTTACACCTTCTAGAGCACGTTGGGTGGCACGGGATACATGCGGACGTGCATTGTCCTGTTGGAACAGCAAGTTCCCTTGCCGGTCTAGGAATGGTAGAACGATGGGTTCGATGACGGTTTGGATGTACCGTGCACTATTCAGTGTCCCCTCGACGATCACCAGTGGTGTACGGCCAGTGTAGGAGATCGCTCCCCACACCATGATGCCGGGTGTTGGCCCTGTGTGCCTCGGTCGTATGAAGTCCTGATTGTGGCGCTCACCTGCACGGCGCCAAACACGCATACGACCATCATTGGCACCAAGGCAGAAGCGACAATCGCTGAAGACGACACGTCTCCATTCGTCCCTCCATTCACGTCTGTCGCGACACCACTGGAGGCGGGCTGCACGATGTTGGGGCGTGAGCGGAAGACGGCCTAACGGTGTGCGGGACCGTAGCCCAGCTTCATGGAGACGGTTGCGAATGGTCCTCGCCGATACCCCAGGAGCAACAGTGTCCCTAATTTGCTGGGAAGTGGCGGTGCGGTCCCCTACGGCACTGCGTAGGATCCTACGGTCTTGGCGTGCATCCGTGCGTCGCTGCGGTCCGGTCCCAGGTCGACGGGCACGTGCACCTTCCGCCGACCACTGGCGACAACATCGATGTACTGTGGAGACCTCACGCCCCACGTGTTGAGCAATTCGGCGGTACGTCCACCCGGCCTCCCGCATGCCCACTATACGGCCTCGCTCAAAGTCCGTCAACTGCACATACGGTTCACGTCCACGCTGTCGCGGCATGCTACCAGTGCTAAAGACTGCGATGGAGCTCCGTATGCCACGGCAAACTGGCTGACACTGACGGCGGCGGTGCACAAATGCTGCGCAGCTAGCGCCATTCGACGGCCAACACCTCGGTTCCTGGTGTGTCCGCTGTGCCGTGCGTGTGATCATTGCTTGTACAGCCC
Source organism: Schistocerca nitens (assembly GCF_023898315.1). Lineage (NCBI taxonomy): Eukaryota > Metazoa > Arthropoda > Insecta > Orthoptera > Acrididae > Schistocerca > Schistocerca nitens. The sequence continues at coordinate 16,792,121 of NC_064619.1, forward strand.
TCTCGCAGTGTCCGGAGCAAGTATGGTGGGTCTGACACACCGGTGTCAATGTGTTCTTTTTTCCATTTCCAGGAGTGTATTTTTTAACACCTGGACACGCGTCACTAAAACAGTATGATGCCCTTTAGTGGTCTCCATTTCTGCTAGATGAGGGAAGTTCTGCGATAACCGCCACATAAAACAGATGCAGATAAATCTAAATTCGAGTGTTGTGTACTGGGTGTGACAATGCTTCAGTGCCCGCAGGACAACCAATTACATTCATCGGAAGATTCCACTCTGTAGGCTTATACATTTCATCTTAATGAAGGGTGCTTACTAATTCCAGTTCTACTTAACACGCAGGAGACAAATGGGGTAACTGCGTAATAGTTGGAGCTGTTAGAATGAATTTTCTTTCTACATCGCAATGTGCACTGCTGCGGAACTTCCTGTCGAATTAAAACTGTGTGCTGCACTTGGACGAGAACACTGAACCACTACCTTTCGCTGGCAAAAACTCTTCACGACTGAGCTACACAAGTACGACTCCAAGTCTGTACTCAAAGCTTTACTTCCGCCAGTACCTCTCCCTTATACTTCGCAGATTTCAAAAAATATCTCTTGCATGCATTACAGGCTAACGCTCCTGGATACCTCAGTCAGTAGAGCACTTGTCCGCGTAAGGCAGAGGTTCCGGTTTCGAGTCCCAGCCCGGCATGCAATTTTTTTTTCTGCCCGCCAGTTTCATATGGAGTTACTGTTTATGGGATGAGTCAACACGCTAGCCGCAATGACTCGATGCCAACGTCAAAAAAATCGCTTCTCAACTAATGACGTTCGATCCTATAAAAATGAGGCCATTTGTTTTGAGAGCGCTCGCTGGCTGTTGCGCGAACGTGTGTGAGGTGGCACAAGGTAAACAGATACAGAGGGTGACGAAATAGCGCGCTTACCTGCTGTCTTTATCCTTTGCCGTCACAAAGATCAGTCTGTTTAACTGCGCTGTGACGCCGTTAGCACATACAGTAAAATGTGTAGTAGTAAAGATTTGTGGGACGCAGAGGGGAGGGGCGCAAGGAAGAGTCGGTCACGTGTTTCTTCATCTGAAGAAACAATGTCGACGTGGGTGTATTACGGCAGCCATTATTAAGAGCGCGAAAAACAGGCCTGGCTTGCGCCGCTTCTCGGAGACCGGATGCGTGGGTCTTGTCGGTGTATCCCGCAACGGGAATCTGCCGCGAATGCTTAATCGTGGCGGGCAAAAAGCCGGGAAGAGTCGCCCTGGGGTACCGTTGCACGACCGCCTCGTAAGGACGGGCGGCACCACGCTCCAAGGGAGTCTCTCATCAAGTCTTCGTGGTGGAGTGGGTGCTCCAAACGTACACCGCTGTATTAATGAAGGCACAAATTCCATTCAATTCTCTGACCTTCACAGATGCAGTAACTCGACCCCTCCCCATGAGTACCTTCTCTCGCTAGATTTCGATTGTTGTTAGTGATGGTAAATGAAACTGAAGTTGTAAGTGGGCTGTTTACGTTTTTATGTTGGTAACGCCACGTAGCGCTCTATATGAAAATCAATGACTGTGCTGTGTGAAGGCTGTGGTTGGCTTGCATTGTTGTTTGCTATTGTAGTGTTGGCCAGCTGGATGTTAACAGCGCGTAGCGTTGCGCAGTTGGAGGTCAGCGGCCAGCAGTGGTGGATGTGGGGAGAGAAATGGCGGAGTTTTGAGAGCGGATGATCTGGACGATTGTCCATCAGAGACAGTAAATTTGTAAACCTGGATGTCATGAACTGCTATATACACTCCTGGAAATTGAAATAAGAACACCGTGAATTCATTGTCCCAGGAAGGGGAAACTTTATTGACACATTCCTGGGGTCAGATACATCACATGATCACACTGACAGAACCACAGGCACATAGACACAGGCAACAGAGCATGCACAATGTCGGCACTAGTACAGTGTATATCCACCTTTCGCAGCAATGCAGGCTGCTATTCTCCCATGGAGACGATCGTAGAGATGCTGGATGTAGTCCTGTGGAACGGCTTGCCATGCCATTTCCACCTGGCGCCTCAGTTGGACCAGCGTTCGTGCTGGACGTGCAGACCGCGTGGGACGACGCTTCATCCAGTCCCAAACATGCTCAATGGGGGACAGATCCGGAGATCTTACTGGCCAGGGTAGTTGACTTACACCTTCTAGAGCACGTTGGGTGGCACGGGATACATGCGGACGTGCATTGTCCTGTTGGAACAGCAAGTTCCCTTGCCGGTCTAGGAATGGTAGAACGATGGGTTCGATGACGGTTTGGATGTACCGTGCACTATTCAGTGTCCCCTCGACGATCACCAGTGGTGTACGGCCAGTGTAGGAGATCGCTCCCCACACCATGATGCCGGGTGTTGGCCCTGTGTGCCTCGGTCGTATGCAGTCCTGATTGTGGCGCTCACCTGCACGGCGCCAAACACGCATACGACCATCATTGGCACCAAGGCAGAAGCGACTCTCATCGCTGAAGACGACACGTCTCCATTCGTCCCTCCATTCACGCCTGTCGCGACACAACTGGAGGCGGGCTGCACGATGTTGGGGCGTGAGCGGAAGACGGCCTAACGGTGTGCGGGACCGTAGCCCAGCTTCATGGAGACGGTTGCGAATGGTCCTCGCCGATACCCCAGGAGCAACAGTGTCCCTAATTTGCTGGGAAGTGGCGGTGCGGTCCCCTACGGCACTGCGTAGGATCCTACGGTCTTGGCGTGCATCCGTGCGTCGCTGCGGTCCGGTCCCAGGTCGACGGGCACGTGCACCTTCCGCCTACCACTGGCGACAACATCGATGTACTGTGGAGACCTCACGCCCCACGTGTTGAGCAATTCGGCGGTGCGTCCACCCGGCCTCCCGCATGCCCACTATACGCCCTCGCTCAAAGTCCGTCAACTGCACATACGGTTCACGGCCACGTTGTCCCGGCATGCTACCAGTGTTAAAGACTGCGATGGAGCTCCGTATGCCACGGCAAACTGGCTGACACTGACGGCGGCGGTGCACAAATGCTGCGCAGCTAGCGCCATTCGACGGCCAACACCGCGGTTCCTGGTGTGTCCGCTGTGCCGTGCGTGTGATCATTGCTTGTACAGCCCTCTCGCAGTGTCCGGAGCAAGTATGGTGGGTCTGACACACCGGTGTCAATGTGTTCTTTTTTCCATTTCCAGGAGTGTATATTACGACTTTTGAACACTATTAAGGTAAATACATTGTTTGTTCTCTATCAAAATCTTTCATTTGCTAACTATGCCTATCAGTAGTTAGTGCCTTCAGTAGCTAGAATCTTTTATTTAGCTGGCAGTAGTGGCGCTCGCTGTATTGCAGTAGTTCGAGTAATGAAGATTTTTGTGAGGTAAGTGATTCATGAAAGGTATAGGTTATTCAGTATTTTAAACATAGCTGCGCTACAGCAACGGTTCCACGTCAAAAGATTAAAAAACAGCCGACCAGTTGCAAAGGATAAAGTAATCTTTACCTAGGTTTCAATAGATATAAATCTATCTTCTTCAGAAGACGGCAATATTACAGTAACATGGAGTGAAGTATCCTTGTCATTTTTGTATAGGTTATTGTTAGTCAGGGCTATTCTTTTGTAGGGATTATTGTAAGTCAGATTGCGTTCCGCTAAAAGTACTGTGTGTCAGTTTAAGCACAGTCATGTATAATTTTTCTAAGGGGACGTTTCAAAGACAGTTAGAAATTATTTAGCTGGGTGGGCGAAGAACCCACAAAAAGTAAACAAGGGGATGTTAAAAGCTCTAGAACCAATCCCATGACCTTACTTCCGTCTTTCAACACTGTCTGATCAATTGGTCATTTTAACAGATAATAGGGTGGGCTGGTTTGTAACTGTAGTCACTGTTTATCATCCTAAATTTCAACCTACCGAGTTTCACTTAGCACTTACAAAAAAAAATGTGTGTGAAATCTTATGGGACTTAACTGCTAAGGTCATCAGTTCCTAAGCTTACACACCACTTAACCTAAATTATCCTAAGGACAAACACACACACCCATGCCCGAGGGAGGACTCGAACCTCCGCCAGGACCAGCCGCACAGTCCATGACTGCAGCGCCTGAGACCGCTCGGCTAATCCCGCGCGGCTATTTTCTTTTCTTTTACTGAAATGCTTAGCACTTACATTCATCATTTCTTCACTATACTATTTTTTACAGTCTTTAGTACCTTTCTTGAATACTCCCCATGAAAATTAGCAAAGCTTAAATCGAACATCGCATAACGTAATTACTGTTTCTTACCGTATAATGCTTGCTCGACTGTTACCGTGAACACTTTAATTCGAACGCAGCTTTCTTCGTAACTGCTTAGTCACGTTTTTTCCTCTCAACTGTCTAATGTTCTAACCATCACCACATTTCTACGACTAACTTATAACTGACATTTACTCCGCTTTCAGTCTTCTCTAACTACATATAACTCTGTTCCACTCTAGATTACGCTCACCTCCACTCCTGACGCAACCTAGCGGCTCTCTTGACTACTCAGAAAACGCACACGTGCTCAAAACTTAAAACTGTCATTGTCAGCACAACCATGGTCACGAATCTCTCACCTCGTAAAGAACTTGGTACCCGGGAGATAGTCATAGCTGCTGACGTGCAGATTCAGAAGTTCAGAGTGTGTCAGATACAGTTGTGAGTAGTCTGTTTAGGTTTTTATGTTGGTAACGCCACGTAGCGCTCTGTATGAAAATTGCTGACTGTGCTGTGTGCAGTCTGTGGCTGGTTGGCATTGTTGGAATATTCGCCATTGTCTTCGTTGATCCATTATGGATCGTGGGACGACCGCTGGCATGAACTTCTAGATGCAATAATTTATCAAAAAAAATGGTTCAAATGGCTCTGAGCAATATGGGACTCAACATCTTAGGTCATAAGTCCCCTAGAACTTAGAACTACTTAAACCTAACTAACCTAAGGACATCACACACACCCATGCCCGAGGCAGGATTCGAACCTGCGACCGTAGCAGTCCCGCGGTTCCGGACTGCAGCGCCAGAACCGCTAGACCACCGCGGCCGGCAATAATTTATCAACACCCGTATGTATTGTAGAAATTTATTTTATTTTATGAACTTCTATGTGCTACCAGTTTCGGCATTACATTGATGTCATCTTCAGGCCCCACTCGTCATAGTCGTAAAATCGCTATACACGGAAGGAGCCATATAACTGGATCCGTGAATCAATCGTCCTGCAACAGTTCTTGGTGTCCAGGCGACACGGACTCATAGTCCTTTTTGGTGTGTACCTGGATACGACTATTTTGTATATGCAGTGGTTGGACAGATATATGGGAACAACGCGAGAAATGTATGCTTAAAAACAAGTGCAGATACTAGTCAAGCCTATAAGGTGCGTTGTAGCACTTGACCACGAAGTACACTTGTGCAATGTCGTCAATACGTCACAGGTTTTATTCGTGGTCAGAATAGTGTTGTGTGTACGAGTAGTTGTGAGTGCATTGTTTCAGAGCTAAATGAATTCGAACGTGGGCCAATTGTTGGTGCTCGTGAAGTGAATGCTTCCGTAACCAAAGTAGCCGACGTGTTTGGTGTTTCAAGAGGCACCACATCTGAGAAATATACCGCATAAAGGAAAAAAAGAAGAAATCATCATCTGCTAAATCACTACCCCGACGGGAGTGTGTTTTGCATTATGGTGACGGGCGATCATTGAAGACAATAGTGACGAAAAATGAGAGGCCGACAGCTGCAGATGCCCGTAACAGGAAATGTGGTGCCGAAGCAATAAAACCTGAACTATGAAGCAATAGGAGAAACTTGCTTGGTCGGGTGAGTCTTGTTTCGTATTCCCCCTAACTTCTGGCCGAGTTTACGTGGCAAGAATAGAACATGGCGGCGGTTCGATGTTAATTTGGGCAGCTATATCGTGGTATTCCGTGGGCCCCACGGTTCCTCTGCAAAGTCACATTAGCACCCAGGACTATGTGACCATTTTGACTGGTCAGGTCCATCCCATGCAACAGTGTTTGTTCTCCAGTGGTGATGCTGTGCTCCGAGACGTCAGGGCTCCTATTCGCACAACTCGCATCGTCCAGGGCTGCTTTTGAGAGCACGAGAATGAATTTTCTCACCTTCCCTGGCCACCACGGTGACAGAATCTCCATGTCATTGAGCCCTTGTGACCTCCTTTGGCGAGAATGGTGCGTGATCCGTACGCAGCTATCATCGTTACCTCAACTTACCATTATTCTGTGGCAGTAATAATGATTACCTTGAAAACTCTACAGTTGGAAGCTGTTTTCAACGCCAATGGTTTTCCTACACCCTGTAAGGCTTGAAAATGTATTTGTTTTCAGTGTTTCCGTGTTTTAGTCCACCAACTGTTTACTGAAAAATTAAAAGCTATACTTCTACTTTACATCCCGAATGTATCTACTCCAAAAGCCTCATTTCTTATGTAAACAGTGTACAACCACAGTGGCTTGTTGTTAATTGCGTGAAGGATGTTTTAAGGCTCAGACACGACGATGGCATGTGTACATGCCGGAGGATTTTTAAAGTTGGACACGTGCTGAGGCACAATCGTTTGCAGCACACCACTCGATAATGGCCCTAAGGACGAAGAAATTGCAATGATTTTCTTAAGAAGTCTGGTAATTGAGGGAATGCGGTCTGATACTGGGGATACTGTAGAAGGAGATCAAGATCTGAATATACACTACTGGCCATTAAAATTGCTACACCACGAAGATGATGTGCTACAGACGCGAAATTTAACCGACAGGAAGACGATGCTGTGATATGCAAATGATTAGCTTTTCAGACCATTCACACAAGGTTGGCGCCGGTGGCGACACCTACAACGTGCTGACATGAGGAAAGTTTCCAACCGATTTCTCATACACAAACAGCAGTTGACCGGCGTTGCCTGGTGAAACGTTGTTGTGACGCCTCATATGAGGAGGAGAAATGCGTACCATCACGTTTCCGACTTTCATGAACGTTGGATTGTAGCCTATCGCGACTGCGGTTTATCGTATCGCGACATTGCTGCTCGCGTTGGTCGAGATCCAATGACTGTTAGCAGAATATGGAATCGGTGGGTTCAGGAGGGTAATACGGAACGCCGTGCTGGATCCCAAAGACCACGTATCACTAGCAGTCGAGATGACACGCATCTTATCCGCATGACTGTAACGGATCGCGCAACCACGTCTCGATCCCTGACTCAACAGATGGGGACGTTTGCAAGACAACAACCATCTGCACGAACAGTTCGAAGACGTGTGCAGCAGCATAGGTTATCAGCTCGGTGACCATGGCTGCGGTTACCTTTGACGCTTCATCACAGACAGGAGTGTCTGCGATGGTGTAGTCAACGACGAAGCTGGGTGCACGAATGGCAAAACGTCGTTTTTTCGGACGGTTCCAGTTTCTGTTTACAGCATCATGATGGTCGCATCCGTGTTTGGCAACATCGCGGTGAACGCACATTGGAAGCGTGTATTGGTCATCGCCATACTGGCGCATCACCCGGCGTGATGGTATGGTGTGCCATTAGTTACACGTCTCGGTCACCTCTTGTTCGCATTGACGGCACTTTGAACAGTGGTCGTTACATTTCAGATGTGTTACGACCCGTGGCTCTACCCTTCATTCGATCCCTGCGAAACCCTACATTTCAGTAGGATAATGCACGACCGCATGTTGCAGGTCCTCTACGGGCCTCTGTGGATACAGAAAATGTTCGACTGCTGCCCTGGCCAGCACATTCTCCAGATCTCTCACCAATTGAAAACGTCTGGTCAATGGTGGCCGAGCAACTGGCTCGTCACAATACGCCAGTCACTACTCTTGATGAACTGTGGTATCGTGTTGAAGCTGCATGGGCAGCTGTACCTGTACGCGCCATACAAGCTCTGTTTGACTGAATGCCGAGGCGTATCATGGCCGTTATTACGCCCAGAGGTGGTTGTTCTGGGTACTGATTTCTCAGGATGTATGCACCCAAATTGCGTGCAAATGTAATCACATGTCAGTTCTAGTATAATATATTTGTCCAATGAATACCTTATTATCTGCATTTCTTCTTGGTGTAGCAATTTTAATGGCCAGTAGTGTAGCAAGCATGCTGATACAGATGTAATCTTCAATGGTTATGCGCCGACGAAGAGGCTTTCACAGGGTTAACTAGCGTGTAGAGCTGAACCAAACCAATCTTGAGACTGTGGAACACAACAACACACATCGCAGCAAGGAATAAGTCGGAATCAACGAAGAGCTCTAGGATGTGGGCCAAGAACGCGCGTGTAAGGCAGAGCGTGACGCAGCCGCGTTCCGCGTACGGCGGCGATCTTTCCGTGATCGGGCTAGGCGGTGACTCAGCCGCTGCGGCGCGTGCCACAGTCCTGTGGACGGCTGCGCCGGCACCCTCCGGAACGTCACGGCGCGCCGCAGCCGGCGAAAGCGCTGCCCAGTGACGCAGGCGGTGACGGCGCCGTGAGCTCACCAGCGTCCCGAGCGGCGGGCGGCCCAGGTGCCTGTGCGGAGCGCACACTTCAACGAGGCAGTCGACTGCGAGAGGAAACACACGAAAACCTAGGCCGCCGTGGGGAGACTTCTGCGGCAGCAGTACCGACACGCGGTGACAGAGATTGCCCATTCTTCTTGGTCTTCGTTGATCCATTATGGATCGTGGGACGACGGTTGTCATGAATTTCTTGATGCAACAATTTACCAACAGCCGTATATATTGTAGAACTTTTTTATGAACTTCTATGTGCTACCAGTTTCGGCATTATATTGATGCCATCTTCAGGCCCCACTCGTAAAATCGCTATACACGGAAGGAGTCATATAACTGGATCCGTGAATCAATTCGTCCTGCAACAGCTCTTGGTGACCAGGCGACACAGACTGTTGCAGGACGAATTGACTCACGGATCCAGTTATATGGCTCCTTCCATGTATAGCGATTTTACGAGTGGGGCCTGAAGATGGCATCAATATAATGCCGAAACTGGTAGCAGATAGAAGTCCATAAAAATAAATAAATTTCTACAATACATACGGCTGTTGGTAAATTATTGCGTCAAGGAGATTCTTCTTGGGGTCGTGCTAGTCCGTTTGGAGTGGGTGAAGAACCTAGAGTATCCTCTTCCCTCATTTTAAAAACAAGTAAAAGAGCAACGGCCAACACAAATCAAAATGGAAGCATTTGCTAATGGCTGTAGCCGAAGCAGTGCTGGCGTGTCTCCGTTAGTATCTTATGGAACTATAGTCCAAAACATCTGACTAAAGCACTGTAGAAACCGAAGGTCTCTACACATACACTATGTGATCAAAAGTATCGGGACACCTGGCTGAAAATGACTTACAAGTTCGTGGCGCTCTCCATCGGTAATGCTGGAATTCAGTATGGTGTTGGCCCACCCTTAGCCTTGATGACAGCTTCCACTCTCGCGGGCATACGTTCAATCATGTTGGTTCAAATGGCTCTGAGCACTATGGGACTTAACATCTGAGGTCATTAGTCCCCGAGAACTTAGAACTACTTAAACCTAACTAACCTAAGGACATCACACACATCCATGCCCGAGGCAGAGTTCGAACCTGCGACCGTAGCGGTCGCGTGGTTCCGGACTGAAGCGCCTAGAACCGCTCGTCCACCGCGGCCGGCTTCAATCAATCGCTGGAAGGTTTCTTGGGGAATGGCAGCCGATTCTTCAAGGACTGCTGCACTGAGGAGAGGTGTCGCTGTCGGTCGGTGAGGCCTTGCACCAAGTCGGCGTTCCAAACCATCCCAGAGGTGTTCTACAAGATTCAAGTCAGGACTCTGTGCAGGACAGACCATTACAGATATGTTATTGTCGTGTAACCACTCCGCCTCAGGCCGACATTATGAACAGGTGCTCGATCATGTTGAAAGATGCGACCGCTATCCCCGAATTGCTCTTGAACAGTGGGAAGCAAGAAGGTGCTTAAAACTTCAGTGTAGGCCTGTGCTGTGTAGTGCCACGCAAAACAACAAGTGGTGCAAGCCCCCTGCGTGAAAAACGCGACCACATCATAACACCACCGCCTCCGAATTTTACTGTTGGTACTACACACGCTGGGTCGGCTAGGGTGGCCGAGCGCTTCTAGGCGCTACAGTCTGGAACCGCGAGACCGCTACGGTCGCAGGTTCGAAACCTGCCTCGGGCACTGATGTGTGTGATGTCCTTAGGTTAGTTACGTTTAAGTAGTTCTAAGTTCTAGGGGACTGATCACCGTAGAAGTTAAGTCCCATGGTGCTCAGAGCCATTTGAATTTGAACACACGCTGGCAGATGACGTTCACCGGCCAAGGGGAAGTGGCTTTCGGCCATGCAAAGAATTTCCGCGGCGGTGCGGATTGTTGTTCGGCACACGCCACGCAAGAGGAGCACATATTCGTAATCGCAGCATCGATTCCGAACCAAGTACAGTGCTGACGAGCAAGTTGTTTCGTACGCACTATACCCCAATGTCCGTGGTGAAGAAGCCGTAAGACAGAGGACTGTAACGAACGTGGGACCACGACTCGGGACTGATCATTATCAGAACGCAACAACAAAACACCACGTCGTACAAAAAGTCTCTCCTTGTGAGCAAAAAATCGGCGAACCAGCGGATCCTCGATCCGTGACTTGGACAAGGGCCATTGCGTAGCAACAAAACGCAAAACGGGAGCAAGGACAGGGTCAGCAGCCGTGGCTGTAGCGACACGACGAAAATCAATCGGAAACGATGCGACCATGTCATCGGTTTCCGCATCAATGAACATGCAAGCAAGTTCGGAAGAATCGAATGCTTTATCCTCAGCAACAGGCAAACAGGACAACGCATCAGCGTTTCCGTGCTTAGCAGTGGACCGATACAAGATATCGTAGCGGTACTGCGAGAGGAAAAGAGACCAGCGAATGAATTTCTGCGCCGTACGCGGAGGTACAGGCTTGTCCGGATGAAAAAGCGATGTCAAAGGTTTGTGGTCCGTGATGATGGTAAAGTGACGACCATACAAGAAATCGTGAAACTTAGTAACACCAAACACGAGAGCTAAAGCCTCTTTCTCTATTAGCATTCGCTAAACCCGACCGTGATTCGCCACTCCACACAACGTTTTTCCACTGTTCAATCGTCCAATGTTTACACTCCATACACCAAGCGAGGCGTCGATGGCATTCGCCGGCGTGATGTCTGGCTTATCAGCAGCCGCTCAACCATGAAATCCTAGTTTTCTCGCCTCCCGCCTAACTGTCATAGTACTTGCACTGGATCTTGAAGCAGTTTGGAATTCCTCTGTGATGGTCTCTACAGATGTCTGCCTATTACACATTACGATCCTCTTCAACTGTCGGCGGTCTCTGTCAGTCAAAGACGGGGTCGGCCTCTACGCTTTTGTGCTGTACGTGTCCCTTCACGTTTCTACTTCACTGTCACATCGGAACCGGAGGACCTAGGGATGTTTAGGAGCGTGGAAATCTCGCGTACAGATGTATGACACAAGTGACAGCCAGTCACCTGACCTCTTTCGAAGTCCTTGAGTTCCGCGGAGCTCCCCATTCCGCTCTATCACGATGTCTAATGGCTACTGAGGTCGCTGGTATGGAGTACCTGACAGTAGGTGGCAGCACAATGCACCGAATATGAATGATGTATGTTTTTGGGGTTGTCCGAGTACTTTTGATCACATATTGTAGTACTAGCTTTACCCACCGCCAGTCGGTAGTAGTTCGAGAAAACACCACTCTTGAAAAGGGGCGCACTGTGCAGTTTGAGGACCGCTCTAAGCTAAGGATCGACGACTTTGCTCCAGCGGCAAGAGCCCGTGTGCCTACACACACAGCATCATACCATCGATGTAAGCCAGCGTCCGTATCCGTACAGTGAGTACCGTGTCGAACTGTAGCCCGCAGCAGCACCTCCAGCTCAGGTGGCTTACAAGTGGCTCGGCACTGAATCCGGCGTGCAGTCATTAGATTTTCCGCGGGCGGCTGGTGTGGGATCGCGCCTCTGCGTCTTTTCGGCGGCCGGCGGGCGGGCGGAACAGGAGTCTGGGCTGCGCTCTCAAGGTTGTTGAACCGCGCCAGCCGCGGCTTCCGACTTATTCCTATCTTCCGCCGCCGGGAGCGCGTCATTTGCCGCTTCCTGCACTGGTCCGTGGAGAACGCGCCGGCGCACACGCACATAATTCTTTTGACACTTCCGCCGCCGCCGCCGCCGCAGTCGCCTGAGGGACGCAGCCCTTACCGAAATGCACCGTTGCTGTGCTGGATTACAACATCCTGCGTCGCGCGAGACCCTCACAGAGCTGCCGACATTGCTTTCCGGCGACATCTTTGTCGTATACTACGATTATAGCAAGTGTTTTGGTTCATAAACAACATCACCTCTCAACCCTTTTACTCAAAGCAGAGCACTGGGCAACAGCAGATGTGAAACGCAATCAGCTACCGTTGCAGCTATGTATACAGCTCTTCTACACAAAATTTCTCGTGAATAGGATATCAACCTGACAGCAATAAATGCGTGAATGCCGTTGCTACTATGATGTTATTTATCAGGAGGGTTGGGTTGTTTTTGAGGCAGGAGACCAGACAACGACGTCATCGGTCTCATCGGATTAGGGAAGGATGGGGAAGGTAGTCGGCCGTGCCCTTTGAAAGGAACCATCCCGGCATTTGCCTGGAGCGATTTAGGGAAATCACGGAAAATCTAAATCAGGATGGCCGGGCGCGGGATTGAACCGCCGTCCTCCCGAATGCGAGTCCAGTGTGCTAACCACTGCGCCACCTCACTCGGTATATTTATCACGAGGAATGACCACAGGATCACTCATTTAGAAGATACTGTGCGATGGTTATAATCCTCGCAGGAAATCGACAGTGGATACAGCATCTCCCCAGTTTTTCAACTAACATTAGAAGTGCTCAACAGAGCCACTGGTTGTGGTGTGGCAAATGTTAATACGCGCATGCAGTTCACTGAAATCGCTGACACGAAATGCTCGTGCGACAGCAACCCGCTTTGGAAATGTGTTAATCGGGTTGCCTGTTCGCACGTGTCAACTACACTGCTGGCCACCGTAAATGCAACACCCTGAAGGAAGCATCCGAATCAAGTGAAATTTACACCATGGGTTTGCAGCGATGAGATATGCAACTGATTAGAATTTCAGCGCAGACGCACATCACGCGCGCCTGTGGCGCCACCTCATAGCGCCATTTAAGGCTTGGCGATTTCGACGAGTGTACGTTCGGCACGTGTGTTTACCTTGTGGTTGTTTCACAAGACGATCAGTTATGCCTCGTAGACAACAGCGAACATCTTTTGATCAAGTATCCGAGTTCGACAGAGGAAGGATAGTGGCTTACCGAAATTGTGGATTATCATACAGAGAAATCGCTAGTCGTGTTGGACGAAACCAAACAACTGTAATGCGGATATGTGACCGTTGGATGCAGGAGGGTACGACGGACCGACGTGGTCGATCGCATTCACCTCGGTGCACCACTGCACGTGCTGATAGGCAAATTGTGCGCATGGCAGTGACGGATCGCTCATTGACATCCCGAACCGTAGCACAGCACATTGCGTCTGTAACGCATCATCCAGTGTCTACGCGTACCATTCGACGCCGTTTACAGCAGAGTGGTCTGTCCGCAAGACGTCCATTGCTTTGTCTACCATCGACGCAGAACCACAGACGTCTCCGTCGCCAATGGTGTGATGACAGAAGGATGTGGACGGCAGAATGGAATTACGTTGTCTTTACTGACGAGGCACGCTTCTGTCTGCAGCACCACGATGGTCGGATTCGAGTGTGGAGACACCGTGGAGAGAGGATGCTGGACAGCTACATTATGCACCGCCACACTGGTCTTGCACCGGGTATTATGGTATGGGGCGGTATGTATATTACTCTCGCTCGCCTCTAGTACGCATTGCCGGTACTTTAAATAACGAATGATCGTTATTTTCCTGAATACTGACTACTCCTTCTGGGACACCCCCTGCACTTCACTTGTTTTAACAGTTTGTGACGGACAACACCACACGTGCTTTTGCTACAGATAAGAACACCAGCGCTCCGAATGCAAAACTGAAATCAAAACAAAAGTTTAGTGTCCAATGAGCGGGAGATGCTGGACTTGCACTCGGGAGAAAGAAGTTCTGACCCCTGTCCAAACACCCTTATTTATGTCTTCGTAGAACACTTAGTCCGATTAAGTCACTGAGTAGAATGGTTCGTTTAAAATAGAGGTGGTCTATTTCCTTCCCCATCCTTGTCCTACTCGAGTTTGTGCTTCTTCTCTAACGACCTCTTCATCGACGGGATGTTAAATCCTAATGTTCCTTCCTTTTGATAATCAAAGGTTTCGGAGCCGGTGCCTGCTGGCTGTCGCTGATGCACAGACGCGACCCTGAAGGCATGCTCAGACAGCGACGGTACTGTCACTGGCTTCACAGTTCAACTGTTGGTGACAAATCCATTTGTCTACACCGTAGAAAAGAAGTCTGCTGCTCTTTACAAGTGAAGGAACGACGCCCTCCGACTCAATCGTGCGACTGCAGAGCCGCTCCTTCCGCCTGCCCGCGACAGACAACAAGACCCACCCAGCGGACGGAAGCAGTTGATTGGGCGGAGAAAGTACGCGCGGAGGTCGGGAAACGGCTGCACCGTTGGCAGCTCACGGCCACCTTCCACACGCTGTCCATCGGCCCAGCTTTGCATCTTTTTTTGCCGCTCCTTCTGACTCAGCTGCCGGCGTGACTTTAACCTAGTGAAAGTCACAGTTGACTGCCCTCCATGGGAACCGCAAAGCTAAGTTGTCAGGCGTATGACGTTAACGATCCCCCTGGGGGCTGGCTATCTCACAGCAGTGAGTTCGAGAACATAGATACGTCGTAACTAATCATGGCCGAGATAATTTACACATCTGGCCACTAAAATTGCTACACCACGAAGATGACGTGCTACAGACGCGAAATTTAACCGACAGGAAGAAGATGCTGTGATATGCAAATGATTAGCTGACCTGAGGAAAGTTTCCAACCGATTTCTCATACACAAACAGCAGTTGACCGGCGTTGCCTGGTGAACCGTTGTTGTGATGCCTCGTGTAAGGAGGAGAAATGCGTACCATCACGTTTCCGACTTTGATAAAGGTCGGATTGTAGCCATCGCGATTGCGGTTTATCGTATCGTGACATTGCTGCTCGCGTTGGTCGAGATCCAATGACTGTTAGCAGAATATGGAATCGGTGGGTTCAGGAGGGTAGAACGGAACGCCATGCTGGATCCCAATGGCCTCGTATCACTAGCAGTCGAGATGACAGGCATTTTATCCGCATGGCTGTAACGGATCGTGCAGCCACGTCTCTATCCCTGAGTCAAAAGATGGGGACGTTCGCAAAACAACAACCATCTGCACGAACAGTTCGACGACGTTTGCAGCAGCATGGACTAACAGCTCGGAGACCATGGTTGCGGTTACCCTAGACGCTGCATCACAGACAGGAGCTCCTGCGATGGTGTACTCAACGACGAACCTGGGTGCACGAAAATGGCGAAACATTTTTTCGGATGAATCCAGGTTCTGTTGACAGCATCGTGATGGTCGCATCCGTGTTTGGCGACATCGCGGTGAACGCACATTGGAAGCGTGTATTCGTCATTGCCATACTGGCGTATCACACGGCGTGATGGTATGGGGTTACACGTCTCGGTCACCTCTTGTTCGCACTGACGGTACTTTGAACAGTGGACGTTACATTTCAGATGTGTTACGACCCGTGGCTCTACGCTTCATTCGATCCCTGCGAAACCCTACATTTCAGCAGGATAATGCACGACCGCATGTTGCAGGTCCTGTACGGGCCTTTCTGGATACAGAAAATGTTCGACTGCTGCCCTGGCCAGCACATTCTCCAGATCTCTCACCAATTGAAAACGTCTAGTCAATGGTGGCCGAGCAACTGGCTCGTCACAATACGCCAATCACTACTCTTGATGAACTGTGGTATCGTGTTGAAGCTGCATGGGCAGCTGTACCTCTACACTCCATCCAAGCTCTGTTTGACTCAATGCCCAGGCGTATCAAGGGCGTTATTACGGCGAGAGGTGGTTGTTCTGGGTACTCATTTCTTGGGATCTATGCACCCAAATTGCGTCAAAATGTAATGACATGTCAGTTCTAGTACAATATATTCGTCCAATGAATACCCGTTTATCATCTGCATTTCTTCTTGGTGTAGCATTTTTAATGGCCAGTAGTGTATATCACCCTCGGTTCCCTCAATAAGGTTCACAAATTCCATTACTCTCGTAACACTATTTATTCGGAAACTAACCCTCTTAAGCACACCGTAAGCAGTCTGTAATGATCCGTGTATGTGTAGCAATCATCCAGTTCTACCGTCCGCAATGCTTACAGTGTGTAATAAGTATCATCATGAGCGCATCAAGAAATATCTTGGGATCCTTGCTGTTAATCTTATACATTAACAAACGACAATATTAATAGCAACCTCTGATGGCGCAGTTATCTGTTGTTGTCGTGGTCTTCAGTCCAGAGACTGGTTTGATGCAGCTATCCTGTGCAAGGTTCTTCATTTCCGAGTAACTACTGCAACATACATCCTTCTGAATCTGCGTACTGTATTCATCTCTTGGTCTCCCTCTACGATTTTTAGCCTCCACGCTTCCCACCGATACTAAATTCGTGGTCCCTTAATGGCTCAGAACTTGTCCTTCTCCCCAAATATATTCAGTATCTCCTCATTAGTTATGTGATCTACCCATCTAATCTTCAGCATTCTTCTGCAGCACCACATTTCGAAAGCTTCTATCCTCTTCTTGTCTAAACCATTTATCGTCCATGTTTCGCTTACATACATGGCTACACTTCATACAAATACTTTCAGGAAAGGTTTCCTGACACTTAAGTATATACACTCCTGGAAATTGAAATAAGAACACCGTGAATTCATTGTCCCAGGAAGGGGAAACTTTATTGACACATTCCTGGGGTCAGATACATCACATGATCACACTGACAGAACCACAGGCACATAGACACAGGCAACAGAGCATGCACAATGTCGGCACTAGTACAGTGTATATCCACCTTTCGCAGCAAAGCAGGCTGCTATTCTCCCATGGAGACGATCGTAGAGATGCTGGATGTAGTCCTGTGGAACGGCTTGCCATGCCATTTCCACCTGGCGCCTCAGTTGGACCAGCGTTCGTGCTGGACGTGCAGACCGCGTGAGACGACGCTTCATCCAGTCCCAAACATGCTCAATGGGGGACAGATCCGGAGATCTTGCTGGCCAGGGTAGTTGACTTACACCTTCTAGAGCACGTTGGGTGGCACGGGATACATGCGGACGTGCATTGTCCTGTTGGAACAGCAAGTTCCCTTGCCGGTCTAGGAATGGTAGAACGATGGGTTCGATGACGGTTTGGATGTACCGTGCACTATTCAGTGTCCCCTCGACGATCACCAGTGGTGTACGGCCAGTGTAGGAGATCGCTCCCCACACCATGATGCCGGGTGTTGGCCCTGTGTGCCTCAGTCGTATGCAGTCCTGATTGAGGCGCTCACCTGCACGGCGCCAAACACGCATACGACCATCATTGGCACCAAGGCAGAAGCGACTCTCATCGCTGAAGACGACACGTCTCCATTCGTCCCTCCATTCACGCCTGTCGCGACACCACTGGAGGCGGGCTGCACGATGTTGGGGCGTGAGCGGAAGACGGCCTAACGGTGTGCGGGACCGTAGCCCAGCTTCATGGAGACGGTTGCGAATGGTCCTCGCCGATACCCCAGGAGCAACAGTGTCCCTAATTTGCTGGGAAGTGGCGGTGCGGTCCCCTACGGCACTGCGTAGGATCCTACGGTCTTGGCGTGCATCCGTGCGTCCCTGCGGTCCGGTCCCAGGTCGACGGGCACGTGCACCTTCCGCGGACCACTGGCGACAACATCGATGTACTGTGGAGACCTCACGCCCCACGTGTTGAGCAATTCGGCGGTACGTCCACCCGGCCTCCCGCATGCCCACTATACGCCCTCGCTCAAAGTCCGTCAACTGCACATACGGTTCACGTCCACGCTGTCGCGGCATGCTACCAGTGTTAAAGACTGCGATGGAGCTCCGTATGCCACGGCAAACTGGCTGACACTGACGGCGGCGGTGCACAAATGCTGCGCAGCTAGCGCCATTCGACGGCCAACACCGCGGTTCCTGGTGTGTCCGCTGTGCCGTGCGTGTGATCATTGCCTGTACAGCCCTCTCGCAGTGTCCGGAGCAAGTATGGTGGGTCTGACACACCGGTGTCAATGTGTTCTTTTTTCCATTTCCAGGAGTGTATATTCAGTACCTCCTCATTAGTTATGTGATCTACCCATCTAATCTTCAGCATTCTTCTGCAGCACCACATTTCGAAAGCTTCTATCCTCTTCTTGTCTAAACTATTTATCGTCCATGTTTCGCTTACATACATGGCTACACTTCATACAAATACTTTCAGGAAAGGTTTCCTGACACTTAAGTATATACTTGATGTTAACAAATTGCTCTTCTTCAGAAACGCTTTCCTTGCTAGAGCCAGTCCACATTTTATATCCTCTCTACTTCGACCATCATCAGCTATTTTGCTCCCTAGGCAGAAAAAACTCATCTACTACTTTAAGTGTCTCATTACCTAGTCTAATTCCCTCAGCATCACCTTATTTACTTCGACTACATTCCATTATTCTCGTTTTGCTTTACGCGCAGTTATCTACAGGGTGACAACAGTTCAATAGTTATCTACCTGTTATTGAACTATATGAAATAAAATCGTTATAGCTTGTGAACGGTTTGCGTTAGGACGTTGAAACAGCGCGGTTGGCCTCGAGGAATTACGGGAATTAGTATGCGCATGGATGGTTTGGTTTAGCGACGAAGCCCACTTTTATTTGGATGGGTTCGTCAGTAACTAAACTTGGCGCATTTGGGGGACTGAGAATCCGCATTTCACGATCGACAAGTCTATTCACTCTCAACGGGTGACTGTGTGGTGCGCAATCTCCAGTCACGGAATAATCGATACGATATTCCCTGATGGCACGGTGACTACCGAATGTTACGTGAAGGTTTTGGAAGATGATTTCATCCCCATTATCCAAAGTGACCCTGATTTCGACAAGATGGTTCGTGGAAGATGCAGCTCGATCCTATCGAAGCAGGAGAGTGTTAGATGTTCTGGAGGAGCACCTTAGGGATCCATTCTCGCTCTGCGGTAGCCGGAGGCCACTGGCACGGGCCTCGATTGGTCGCCGTATTCTCCGGATCTGAACACATGCGACTCCTTTTCGTGGGGCTATATTAAAGACCCCAGAACCATTTCTGAGCTGAAAACAGCCGTTCAGGAGGTCATAGAAATCATCGGTGTTCCGATACTTCACCGGTTCATGCAGAATTTCGCTATTCTCTTGCGCCACATCATCCGCAATGGTGGCAGGCATATCGAACATATCATAACCTAAATCCGAACATCTGTAGTGAGGTTTACATGTGGGACATAATGTGTGCACGCCTTAGTTTGTAGTTAATTTATGTTTTTTAGTTAATTTTTGTTTTGTTCATGTAGTTCATTAACTGTCACCTGTACATGAAGAAAGCTGAACAAATACCCAGACAGTTCTTGATAAGATTTCAAGATGCCAAGCTGAACAGTTTTGTTTAAATGTTCAAAAATGAAAAATTGTCCACTTCACAAAACGAAAAGAACCTAGTATACTGTGACTAAAATATAACTGGGTCACAATTGGAATCAGTCATCAGGATGGGAGTCTTTATATCAGGATATGAAGTGGAACTGTCACATTGGCTTAGTCGGAGGTTTATCAGGTAGCACACTTTGTTTCATTGGTACGATACTGGCGAAATTGACTCAGTCTGCAGGGGAAGTAGCTTACAAAACTACCCATCCCAGAAATTCGCTCGAGTTGTAGTATCCAGATCAAATAGGACTATCAGCCGATGTAGAACGTCTTCGAAGAAGTTCACCACGAATGAACAGACGTTTGTTTGAGCCAGAGAGTACGTGGCGGAGATGCTGAAGAAACTGAAATGGCAGGTGCTCGAAGATGGACGGGAAATATCTGGAGAAAGCCAGCTTGAAGTGATGGATATAGTAATAGACAACAACCACCTACGAATCGCTCACATAGGAATCGCGAAGATAAGGCTTCACTGCTCACAAATAAAGCGAATTGTTGGTGGCCGCCGGCCGTTGTGGCCGAGCGGTTCTAGGCGCTTCAGTCTGGAACCGCGCGACCTCTACGGTCGCAGGTTCGAATCCTGCCTCGGGCATGGATGTGTGTGATGTCCTTAGGTTAGTTAGGTTTAAGTAGTTCTAAGTTCTAGGGCACTGATGACCTCAGATGTTAAGTCCCATAGTGCTCAGAGCCATTTGAACCATTTTTGTTGGTGACCTTTAAAACGACGGAGGCACAGCGTGGTTCCAGATATCGGGTATAGTATTCTTACGCTGACATACTGTCAATAATTAGCCCACATTCACTTTTCCCTCATTTTCTACTGTTTTTGTCATTTCTAATTCACACGCGAATACCTAATTAATTAAGGAAGTTTCGAAGTTCAAAATGGCTCTGAGCACTATGCGACTTAACTTCTGAGGTTATCAGTCACCCAGAACTTAGAACTAATTAAACCTAACTAACCTAAGGACATCACACACATCCATGCCCGAGGCAGGATTCGAAACAGCGACCGTAGCGGTCGCTCGGTTCCAGACTGTAGCGCCTAGAACCGCACGGCCACTCCGCCCGGCGAAGTTTCGAAGTAATTCAAGATGCTGAGAGGCGCGGGAGAAAACCTGTAGGAATTAGCAGTAAAGTATGCACTCATTGCGGTGTTTGGCTGTTTTCAGCCAGGCTGTACCAACCTGCAATTGGGAGGAGATTCAAATTGGAAATATTTTAGACATGTGCTGTTCTAGTATTCGCCATATAACCAAGAAAAACCTTCTGAAGACTTTGTTCGGGAGACTAGATGTCTTTTTGTTTTGCTCCTGCGGTATAGAAGTGCTATATAAAAAATATGTAGGCTTGTGTGTATGTGTGTGAGACTGCCTACACTACGCTTGTCCGTCCTCTTTTAGAATACTGCTGCGCGGTGTGGGATCCTCACCAGGTAGGACTGACGGAGTGCATCGAAAAACTTCAAAGAAAGGCAGCACGTTTTGTATAATCGCGAAAAATGGGAGAGAGTGTCACAGAAATTATACAGGATTTCGTCTGGAAATCATTAAAATAAAGGCATTTTTCGTTGCGGCGGAATCTTCTCACGAAATTCCAGTCACCAAGTTTCTCCTCCGAATGCGAAAATATTTTGTTGACACCGACCTGCCGCGCGGGAATAGCCGAGCGGTCTCAGGCGCTGTAGTCATGGACTGTGCGGCTGGTCCCAGCGGAGGTTCGAGTCCTCCCTCGGGCATGGGTGTGTGTGTTTGTCCTTAGGATAGTTTAGGTTAAGTAGTGTGTAAGCTTAGGAACTGATGACCTTAGCAGTTAAGTCCTATAAGATTTCACACACATTTGAACATTTTGTTGATACCGGCCTACATAGGGCGGAACGATCACCACGATAAAATAAAGGAAATCAGAGCTCGTACGGAAAGATATAGGTGTTCATTCTTTCCGCGCGCTATACGAGATTGGAATAATAGAGAATTGTGAAGGTCGTTCGATGAACCCTCTGCCAGGCACTTAAATGTGATTTGCAGAGTGTCCATGTAGATGTAGACGTGGATGTAGATGTGTTGATGGCTCTTTCGACGTATACTGAATTGTACCTGCCAGACCAGGCCACGCTCATCAGAGCTGCATGGGCAAAATACCGATGACGTCGGCTGAGGACCTAGGTGAAGGCATCAGTTCGTGCAGTGATGGCGAGGCTGTCGACTGAAGGAGCAATACCCGGACACGGTCGGGGGCAGACGGCGTCTCGGGGGCCGCAGTTTCTTGCGTCCCGCCCGTGACGGAGAACGCTTTTTGCGCACTGCGACGCGGGTTGCGCCGTGTGAAACACGAGAGCGAGTCCGGAGAGGCGCCGGCGGCGACGCGGCGCGACGAGACGTGAGCTTCGTTTGGCGGCTGCTGTGTTTACGAGGCTAACTGGTGTGTAATGGTGAGCCGGCGTTACGCGATGAGGTCAGCAAGCCGGCGGGATTCACTCTTCAAGGGACGCAGGAAGAGGCGCCCGGCAAACAGCAACTCTCCGACAACTGCAGGCTGCAATACCGAGCGAGCGAGTCGACACTTTACTGGGCCTTTTTCCGGCAACACTGTAACTACACTACTGGCCATTAAAATTGCTACACCAAGAAGAAATGCAGATAATAAGGTATTCATTGGACAAATATATTATTCTAGAACTGACATGTGATTACATTTGCACGCAATTTGGGTGAATACATCCTGAGAAATCAGTACCCAGAACAACCACCTCTGGCCGTAATAACGGCCTTGATACGCCTGGGCATTGAGTCAAACAGAGCTTGGATGGCGTGTACAGGTACAGCAGCCCGTGCAGCTTCAACACGATACCACAGTTCATCAATGGCGTATTGTGACGAGCCAGTTGCTCGGCCACCATTAACCAGACGTTTCCAATTGGTGAGAGATGTGGAGAATGTGCTGGCCAGGGCAGCAGTCGAACATTTTCTGTATCCAGAAAGGCCCGTACAGGACCTGCAACATGCGGTCGTGCATTATCCTGCTGAAATGTAGGGTTTCGCAGGGATCGAATGAAGGGTAGAGCCACGGGTCGTAACACATCTGAAATGTAACGTCCACTGTTCAAAGTGCCGTCAATGCGAACAAGAGGTGACCCAGACGTGTAACCAATGACACCCCATACCATCACGCTGGGTGATACGCCAGTATGGCGATGACGAATACACGCTTCCAATGAGCGTTCATGTGCGCCAAACACGGATGCGACCATCATGAAGCTGTAAACAGAACCTGGAATCATCCGAAAAAATGACGTTTTGCCATTCGTGCACCCAGCTTCGTCGTTGAGTACACCATCGCAGGCTCTCCTCTCTGTGATGCAGCGTCAAGGGTAACCGCAGCCATGGTCTCCGAGCTGATAGTCCGTGCTGCTGCAAACGTCGTCCAGCTGTTCGTGCAGATGGTTGTTGTCTTGGAAACGTCCACATCTGTTGACTCAGGGATCGAGACGTGGCTGCACAATCCGTTACAGCGATGTGGGTAAGATGCCTGTCATCTCGACTGCTAGTGATTCGAGGCCGTTGGAATCCAGCACGGCGTTCCGTATTACCCTCCTGAACCCACCGATTGCATATTCTGCTAACAGTCATTGGATCTCGACCAACGCGAGCAGCAATGTCGCGATACGATAAAGCGCAATCGCGATAAGCTACTATCCGACCTTTATCAAAGTCGGAAACGTGATGGTACGCATTTCTCCTCCTTACACGAGGCATGACAACAACGTTTCACCAGGCAACGCCGGTCAACTGCTGTTTGTGTATGAGAAATCGGTTTCAAACTTTCCTCATGTCAGCACGTTGTAGGTGTCGCCACCGGCGCCAACCTTGCGTGAATGCTCTAAAAAGCTAATCATTTGCGTATCACAGCATCTTCTTCCTGTCGCTTTAATTTGACGTCTGTAGCACGTCATCTTCGTGGTGTAGAAATTTTAAAGACCAGTAGTTTAGTTCTAAGTTCTAGGGGACTGATGACCTCTGACGTTAAGTCCCATAGTGCTTAGAGCCGTTTGAACCATTTTTTGAAACTAATGCCCGGTCATTTTTGTGAAAAACAACTGTGTATCCTAGTGACGTTACAGTCGAAAGTGTGTAAAGTCACTTTGCGAGGTCGCGGAGTGCACATATCCTCTGTTAGACATGTGAAGGCTATTTATTACTGTGATAGGCCGGACGGTAGCTGGCTGTTGCCGTCGGCCGGAGCAGTTACCGCGCCACGGAAGCCTAGTGATCTGATAGGAGGCTCTCCTTACACGCCGCGCCGACACGTTGCGAGAGCGCTATTTCCCGCGGGTCCCCGCGGTTTTGCAAGCGGCGTTTCTGCATTCACGGGACCGCAGGGCGTCGGAACTGTGTCAAGGTAGCCCCGGGCTACTGCGTCCCACAGCGTCCGGCGCACGCCTATCGCGTATCACGTTTCCTATCCGAGCAGTCTCGGTCGCACGCGCGTGACTCCCAACTGCCTCCCGGCCCTGTGCAACCAGTAACCTCTGTTTCGTCACCGGAGCTTCACCATGTCAGCTCCCGATGAGATGACGTCGATGCGCTTACGATAGAGCCACATGCTCGGTGTACTACGACGCTTTAGAAACGTTCAAGTTCCTCCAAATGTGCACATTCAGGTTATAAGTGTGTCTCTATCGAAGGTATAGGTTGAGTTAGCATTTTTAAGACAGCCTTCGTAGAATAAATCCCAGTGGTAAATTAAGAAAGTTTGCTGCCTTCAGATTACAACGAGCTTGTCCGATATTGTTTCAGTCCGGAATGCATCCTCAAAAGTATGCGGTTCTCGCGAAGTCTGAGTAGCGGCGAGGTAATCAGGTACTGTTGATCAGTCGTGCCCGTATGGTTTGGTTTCGCTATTTCTACTCGAAAATGTTCGTGGTAAACAAGAACATTTCTGCTAAGTCGTTGTAACGAAAAACTAGCGTTCTACGGATCGGAGCACTGAATGTTAGATCCCTTAATCGGGCAGGTAGGTTAGATGATTTAAAAAGGAAAATTAGCTAGTTGAAGTTAGATACTAGTGAAGTGGAGACTAGTGAAGTTCGCTGGTAGGATGAAAAGGATTTCTGACCACGTGAGTGGAGGGTTAGAGAAGCTACGGAAATTAAACTATGTGATAACAGCTTCAACAGAGACAGCGACTATGCACTTAGAAATGTGTAGTAGTGCGAGTTCGACAAAGAAATGTCGCAGAGGAAGAATTCGCATAGTGTTATCAGCTGTTATAAGTGACGGCGCTGCAGGCTACGTTCGACAGCGAATGCAAACGTAGTCATATTCTATGGACATAAAGAGTGCCACCTCAGTATGCGTTGGGATATCATGATTTGATCTTGAAAGGTCTCTGTTGGATTCATTTTATGTTAATTTCTTAAATCTGTTGTCATTTACGGCATAAATTCCACTTCTAAATTTACTGTGGTGTTTCTGACTATCTGGGAGGAGACTGAGCAGTGGAACGTGTTACTTTTACATATAAACAAGAACGATCTGTCGCACTACTACACTTTAAAACACAGTTTATATGCAATTCATATCACAGAGTCTCATATGGAACCTACACGCGCTTTCTTTTATATAGTGTATATGATAAGGTACTCTCATCCCCCTTCCCTTCTGTGTGAAAGGATGAATGAGCAAATGTATTTCTAGTTGCATGCTTGATGGTAGCAGACAGGCTTGTCTGCTAGAGAACAGTAGGACCAACGTCGGAACAGGTAGCTACGCTATCTAAAAGCAGAGAGGTTTCTATTCTTAGTATGGTCCTGTCCGTCCCAGGTCATGTTGGTATAGGAAGCTGCCTCTCTGGTCACTTCCGTCTGTATCTGTTAAGCACCCTCGGTAGGGGCCCACGGCAGTCTGTCCGCAGCAAGCGTCTGAAGTGGTAAGATCTCCGGGTAAGCGCGTCTCTGCTAAGTCCGTAGGACAATGGATTTCTTAAGTTCAGCTTAACTGAAAATTTAATCACCTTTCTTTCAGGTTTAGATCTAAAATAGCTAATGTTATCTTAAATTGCAACGTAGTGTAATTCGAGTGTGAAGTTCAGAATATCTTCCAGTAGTAGCTTTGTCACTACTTTGTGAGTAAAGTGGAGCCACGTGTGGATGATCCGTAACTCTAACTAAGATCATCAATCTTAAATGCAAATGTGCATGAGATTATAACGTCTCGTCTTGACAATACTTTTCAATATAGCAACTTTTCTTTATGTTCAACCCACGTGGGGTGTACTTTGTGAGACCAGTACCACGTGCTTATACAATTGCTTGACCCATCAGGTTAATAGTAAGACGATAGCAACCAGTTCCAGGGTTTTTCTTTTGTAAATTGCGTTTCGATGTAATTTATTTTAATTATCAAAATTATTGTGGAGTTACATTCTTTGTGTAAACCAAGCTGACCACGTGAAGCATGTGGTGTAATCATCAAAGTAGCCCTCAGCTATTCGTTTTGTGAAGATTTCACAGATAGTATGAACTTAGTATACCAGTGTGTGGTAATTTCGTGACGGACAGGATTGCACTACGAACGTAACTTCTTTGGGTGAAAATTGAATCGGTTGGTTGTGGTTAATTTCCTCTTGCATATGTTTCAACGTTGTTCTTGAAATGAAGGTGTGATGGTGCGATATGAGTCGTGCTGTGATATCTCAGTCGGTAAGAGCACCTCCCAGGTCAGAGTCTTGATTCAGCACATAGTTTTTAACACGTTCTTCATATTTTCACATTTTTCCCCCGGCTTTAAAATAGATTTTGTTTACAATTTATTTGATGGTGAAAAACTGTTAATGAAGGTGGATTTGATAGTAATTTAATTTAGTTAATTTAATTGCCGGTGACTTGTGCGCAGGTGCGCAAGTGGTGGGGAGATAGATGTGTGCGATTCCTCGAGACAAATACCCGGAGGCTGCGGATGAGTTCAGTTCTGCAGCCCGAGGACTGGAGGCGAGGGGAGGGGAGGGGAGAGGCGACCGCGCAGGAAGTGAGCGGCCGGAAGCCCGGGGTGCGCGGCTACTGTTACTGCGGCTGCTGCGGCCGCCAGGTGCCGCGTGGCGCCGCCTTCACAAACCCCGCCGCTTCTCTCAACACTGTCACTCGTCGCCTCGCTCTTCTCCTACATTCTCCTTACCTCTCACTGCACTCTTCATCGACGACGACGGACACAGAACTGCGGGGAAAGTGTACGAACAGCAGCTATTGTTTCCAGAATCAATCTTTCAGTTTGGATCGAATCGTTCGCCCTTTTGACAGTCCCCTCCGCTTCGCTTCTCCTCTCCAAATTAAAACTTTTTGCCACATCAGAACTCGAACCTGGAACGTTACATTTCGCGGGGCAGTCTCGTTACAGGCTGAACCATCCAGGCAGGATTCATGATCCGTCCACATAGTTTCAGTTCTGTCAGTACTTCTCTCCCATTTCCAGGAGTGTTAGCCGAGCAAAGTACTGGGTGATCAAAAAGTCAGTATAAATTTGAAAACAGAATAAATCACGGAATAATATAGATAGAGAGGTACAAATTGACACACATGCTTGGAATGACATGAGGTTTTATTAGAACCAAAAAAATACAAACGTTCAAAAATGTCCGACAGATGGCGCTTCGTCTGATCATAAAAGCAATAATTAGTATAACAAAGTAAGATAAAGCAAAGATGATGTTCTTTACAGGAAATGATCAATATGTCCACCTTCATTCCTCAACAATAGCTGTAGTCGAGGAATAATATTGTAAACAGCACTGTAAAGCGTGTCCGGAGTTATGGTAAGGCATTGGCGTAGGATGTTGTCTTTCAGCATCCCTAGAGATGTCGGTCGAACACGATACACTTGCGACTTCGGGTAACCCCAAAGCCAATAATGGCACGGACTGAGGTCTGGGGACCTGGGAGGCCAAGCATGACGGAAGTGGCGGCTGAGCACACGATCGTCACCAAACGACGCGCGCAAGAGATCTTTCACGCGTCTAGCAATATGGGGTGGAGCGCCATCCTGCATAAACATCGTACGTTCCAGTAGGTGTTTATCAGCCGTCACGGTAGCAGTTTTGCTGTCCAGCGCCATCTGTCGGACATTTTGTGAACTTTCTTTTCTTTTTTTGGTTCTAATAAAACCCCATGTCATTCCAAGTATGTGTGTCAATTTTTACCTCTCTATCTACATTATTCCGTGGTTTATTAAATTTTGAAATTTATACTGACTTTTTGATCACCCGATATGCAGGCGCACTGTCGCTGTGTTTGAAGAGTAGGACAAGGAATCCATCAGATTTTAACTTTGAGGGCGGGCCGTTACTCGTTCCTGGATATCTGAGGCGGTAAGAGCAACTGCCCACGACTGACAAGTTTCCGCGTTGGAATTCCGCCCGGCACAAAGGTATAAACCAAAACTGCCGCTTCTCAGTCAAGTACCTCTTCAGTTTGCCTCACAAGGGGATGTAATGTTCAAAGTTAATTTTTTGATAAATAAATGTAAGACGCTAGTGTGTTTGATTGTCACGTGGAGGATGAGGAGCTGAGAGCTGAGGAGCTGCTTGAAGAAGTAGATGAGGAAGTAGTAGTAGTTCTGTTGCTGAAAGCCAAAGTTAACAACCGTCAGAGTGCTTTACTACAAACATTAATATCTTATACGCCTTAGACAGCCACTGAAAGAAGATGAAGCAATGGTTAGTTAGAACTGCCGCTTAGTTATGCACTACAGTCGAACTTACGAAAGACTTGACTTAAACATCTAAAACCTTACGACTGAGGGAAGTCTGGCGTGCTGGGAATTCATCGCTTGGCGGTCAGTATGAGGGACGTTGACGGGATTGTTATCACTCCCCACCGGGAAACATGTAGTTCCTGTTGTACACCAAAGACGTCATAACACTTCCCTGTCCCGACTCAGGGAGGCGGTGCGACTGAATGCGAGGTCCCTAAAGACGCCGCTCGGCAATTTACAAAGTTTCAGCTCCATTAATCCCGGCGCGACTCTGACTGATGCCCGAGGCACGAAGAAGAGCGGTCTACAAGCGACGGCGGGATGGCGCTGCGCAGGAAGTTATGATTCACAGAGCGCGTCGGCGCGGGGCGACCCTGGCAGCGGGCCAACCAGCCACCCCCGGAGGCAACAGCCTAAATCTCCCGCCTCCTCTTATCCGGAATAGCCCCCCAGCGTCTCGCAGGGCGACTCCTACACGTGGGAATACTCCCCGGCCTGTTGCACTACTTGACGCCTGCCGACAAGCCGATGATGACACCCAGTCGGCCGGCCGCAGTGGCCAAGCGGTTCTACGCGCTACAGTCTGGAACCGCGCGGCCGCTACGGTCGCAGGTTCGAATCCTGCCTCGGGCATGGATGTGTGTGATGTCCTTTGGTTAGTTACGTTTAAGTAGTTATAAGTTCTAGGACACTGATGACCACAGTAGTTAAGTCCCATAGTGCTCAGAGCTATTTGAACACCCAGTCGGCCAAATTATTTCGTTATACGAGCTGACTGGCGCATGTTTTTCTGTTGAAGACATGGCAACGTCAGGAGCAGGGGTGGAGAAGTGAGCTATCGACCTAGTACTCGACCTCGAGAAATCTACAGGTCGCTACATGACGAATGCTGCGCTGCATCACTGAAGGTAACTGTGTTGATACTAAGCGTGTGAAGACGGAAAAATGAACTACAAATTACAGAACAAAAGGAAGCAGCATCGTTCAAAATGCAGGCGATAAAAAACGCAATACTGGCCAATACATAAATGTATCACGCCAACTGAAAATGGGTTGAAGCTCGAAACCAACCTGGGCATGAATAAAGCTACACAAAAAAAGAGGAGCTGTTTAACAAAATTCTTATTTCATTCTCGATATAGCCCCTACAAGACATACACGCTGCAGGTAGCAGAACTGTTAGTTTCACTCGAATACAGCCTCTACCAATTTATCCATGTGAATGTCGTGTGCCGGCCGAAGTGGCCGTGCGGTTAAAGGCGCTGCAGTCTGGAGCCGCAAGACCGCTACGGTCGCAGGTTCGAATCCTGCCTCGGGCATGGATGTTTGTGATGTCCTTAGGTTAGTTAGGTTTAACTAGTTCTAAGTTCTAGGGGACTAATGACCTCAGCAGTTGAGTCCCATAGTGCTCAGAGCCATTTGAACCATTTTTGAATGTCGTGTGACTACGGCCTCCCGTCGGCTAGACCGTTCGCAGGGTGCAAGTCTTTCGATTTGACGCCTCTTTAGCGACTTGCGAGTCGATGGGGATGAAATGATGATGATTAGGACAACATAACACCCAGTCCCTGAGCGGAGAAAATCTCCAACCCAGCCGGGAATCGAACCCGGGCCCTTAGGATTGACATTCTGTCGCGCTGACCACTCAGCTACCGGGGGCGGACAATTTATCCATGAGAGCCTCGAATAACAAGGCCGTCTTTCTCATGTAGAATCTCATGGAATTTTCAGAATATTTCTGTTACACTTTTGTATACCCTACACCGTCTAGTTACGAGCCTGACAGTTCGTCTCTGAGTTTGTTCCATTTTTACTGTCATGTCTGCTCTGCTCGAAAAGGATTATGATCTGGAAATTCTCGGGGTCAGGGATTTTCTCTGCCTCGTGATGGCTGGGTGTTGTGTGCTGTCCTTAGGTTAGTTAGGTTTAAGTAGTTCTAAGTTCTAGGGGACTTATGACCACAGCAGTTGAGTCCCATAGTGCTCAGAGCCATTTTTTTGGAAATTCTCGCACTAGCGCCTTGTGTGTGATTCCTGCTCCGTCTTGGTAGCCCTGCGACGAATCTACGTCATTCACTCGCCTTCCCTATTACTGATCTTACGTATTCGTCACATTTCATATCGCTTCGTAATATTGCCTCTAAAGGGCGGTGTCATTCAAAAAGAAACGAACCGGAGTCTGTAAAATGATAACGGCTGTAGGGATCGTAACGCCATTGCCTGCGGAAGATGTGGTCCCTGTAAGAGCGCCGAGGTCCCAAACTCGTCTTTATAGGGCCGAGAATGTGCACCCACGTGACGACAAAGCGAGCTCTTGAAGGCGTCGGCCGTCCACTGCAATCAGTCGCTTTGAAATCGGAGAAATGGAGGCTTCAAATGAAGAGCAAAGCGGTATAGTGCACTTGCTTACAGTGGAAGAAGAGCGGAGATCGAAGAATGGCAGAAGTTACTAGTGCATGTCCGCTGCAATTCCGACGCTCAGTCCGACCTCTTCGGCAATGGCTGCTACCACGACTCGCCGGTCTTCTGTAATGAGGGCATCCACCTGCTCGTCACTGGACTCGGTAATGTAGTGTGGCGTTCCAGATCGTGCGTCATTTGTCCTTCCTTGAATCGCTTGTGCCACGCATTGACCGTTACTTCGTACACTTGCGCCACTCTCCGACGAATTTCCGTACCGTGCCCTCCGATGTCAGGAAGAGCGCTAGATCCCATTATTCCTCTTTTGAAACCTCCTTTTTTCTTTCCAGAGCGACTGAGTCAGTGGACGGTGGATGCGTGCGCGTGATCCTTCTGTCGCCAGGTGGGTATTGCCCCCAGGTCCCTCTAGCGAGATGTTCAGGACCTCGGTGCTCTAATAGGGACCACATCTACTTCCATAGCCAATGGAATTACGATCCCTACATTTCATTTCCGGCTTGTTTATTTTTGAATGACCCCAATATGTGAACGATTCGACTGGCGCCAGAAGCTTAACGCTAATCACGTAACGAAATATTACCCTGTTCTTTCTGTTTGTTATAGACAATATCTCTCATTTATACTCACGAAAAGAGAACTGCAGTTCATTACATCAAGTGGAAATACTGTCAAAGTTGTCCAGAAGTTCCTTACACTTATCCAGCAACAATACTTTCCATCGCACAACACTATTTTCAGCGAACAATCGTATAGTCCTGCTGACCCTACCTCATACCTCGTCCATGTATGCTGACAACATTAGCGGTCCTATTGCGCTTACCTGTGGCGCAACCGATGCCAGTTTCGTTTCTACTGAACAGTTGCCGTCTAGGAAAATGCGCTGGATTATATTAGTCAAAACTTCTTCGAGCCAGTCACCTAAGAAAGTACTTCATATCATCAAATCTTAGTTTTTAAAAAGCACTCCGTCTTCTGTCCACGAGTGGCCTATAGGGACCATCCGACCGCCGTGCCATCCTCAGAGGAGGATGCGGATAGGAGGGGCGTGGGGTCAGCACACCGCTCTCCCGGTCGTTATGCTGGTATTCTTGACCGAAGCCGCTACTATTCGGTCGAGTAGCTCCTCAATTGGCATCACGAGGCTGAGTGCACCCCGAAAAATGGCAACAGCGCATGGCGGCTGGATGGTCACCCATCCAAGTGCCGGACACGGCCAACAGCGCTTAACTTCGGCGATCTCACGGGAACCGGTGTAGCCGCTGCTGCAAGACCGTTGCCACATTTTGGTTTTTATGTGGACATAATTGTATCCTTGCTGATCATTTGTTCACCTGTATGTACTACTTGCTATATATATCATGTGTGAATGAAGTAGGCTATGTTTCAGACGATCGATATTTTCTGATTCCGTGACGATTCTTTGAACGAAGCCTCAAGTTTGAGATATGCTCTAAGATAGTGGCTCTGAGCACTATGGGACTCAACTGCTGTGGTTATCAGTCCCCTAGAACTTAGAACTACCTAAACCTAACTAACCTAAGGACATCACACACATCCATGCCCGAGGCAGGATTCGAACCTGCGACCGTAGCAGTCGCACGGTTCCGGACTGCGCGCCTAGAACCGCGAGACCACCGCGGCCGGCGATAGTGCAAGAGTTTGATGTTAACATTATTGACCGGTAATTCTGTCGAGCCGTTCTCTTAACCTTTTGTAGACAGAAACGACCTGTGCTCTTTACCGAAATTTTGTAGAATCTCAATTTGAGTGCAGTGCTATCGTTTGAAGTCAGTCTATAAAAGATGGAGGGCGTGGCCCTTTTGCAGCACACAAAGAAGTAAGAGTGATCCGCTAAGACGTGGGTGGTCGTTGGTTCGACTTCTTGTGTAGTTCCGTGTGGTTTTGCGGTCGGAGACGGCGGGCATCTCGGTGTCTGGCGGGCGAGGTAATGAACTCTGCGCAACGAGAGAGTGTCTTGTTTTGAAGTGCAGCGCCTAGACACTCGACACCGGCTGCCATACACCGAGCAAAACGAGCGACGCGAGCGCTTTGTGACAGGTCTTCAAGGGCAACAACTGGGGACATCCATCACAGGAAATAACTTACTGAGGGGAAAAAAAACCTTACAATATCTAATTATAAATATGTTGGAGATAAGAAGTGTTACTAGCGACCTTTTTTGGGAACAAGTAATTAACTACAGCTCCTCTGGAACCATATGCTGCGCACGTGCAGTAGTCAGCTTTTATGTTGTTATCGATTAGGAATGAAAAAAGGATGGGCTCAGTTTCTATTTAGACCCGAGCGGAAAGAATCACTCAAAACTTGCATTACAGATACATTTCGCGCCACATAAGCAGCTTCTTATCTGATACAAACAGGTGTGTGGTTCAAGTTAAGGTTAGTCTCATCCAAAATATTTGCTTTGTTTTTACAGTGAATGTGTTATCAAGATACTTAGCACACGATATTACATGAAGATACATTTGTAGAAAATTAAGTTAAAAATGTGTCTGGCCTTATGAGACTCATATTTGGCAATTGACAATACAGAGTGAGTGGGGGCAGAGATGGAGAAAAGAGAGGAAGTTAAGAGGGAGGATGAGAACGAGAGAGAGAGGGGGGGAGGGGGGGGCGGGGGAGAGGGAGAGGGAAGGGGGAGGGAGGAAGACAAATTGCAAATCATACACAGTTGCATATTCATAAATTATTCTAAGTAAAACCAGAAACAAAATGTTCCATACTCATAGGGGAATGTGGGCAAATTGGCTAGGGCGTGAAAAGTAGGCATTATTTTTTGGCCTGAATACTGTTGCTGCCTGCCTAGAAGCGGTCTGACTAGAACTAATACACACCATCAATGTTGTCGATGAGTTTAAAAGAAGAAACTTGTTCCGTTATTTTTTTAGTAAAAATTTTACTCATTTTCGGGCGTCTGATGTAAGATAAGTCAATTCATATTATTCTTGTTACCTTACACTTTTGCAATATCAGATTTTAATCAATGTCTTTTGGTCTACAAATGTAGTTCTTTCTTGTTCCTTTTAGACTGATAGTTTCGCCAGTGAACCAGTAATACCGAAATGGCGTCCGATCAGGAAAAGTGCCCACGATATTCGTACAACAAGTGTCCAAGGTCTTCATCCCATAGTTACTTCCACATATCACTCTTATTACTATAAATGAGACTGACTTCTAAATAGTTTTATATACAAAACTATCATCCGTCATTCTATCCCTCAGTGGCGCTTTCGAATTAACTAATTTATGTTATTCAAAACCGTCTCTGTTCCATTATATTTGGCCTAACATAAAAAAATCGATTGAAAACGGTATACTGCAACCGCTTGGTATTCTTTCAGATGTTATGGCATCAATATGCCTAGAAAATATATCCAGAAATCAGAAGAATAAACATGGAATCCTGATGCGATAGCACTGGCGACATTACCCCCTTAGGTCGGGAAAAGTGGTCAGTATGTAAGCACACAGTAAAATGCACATAGTTGCTATGTATCATTTTCATTTTCGCTTAAAAATGTTTGATGTGATACCTTGTATATGTAAAATTTGTAAGTCGCAGGCTTCTATCAATAGCCACAATTTGATAAAAACTTAATTTACCTGAGAGTGGCTACTTTACCCCACTTTCTCCTGGCAACAAAAATGTTTCAGATCTGTAGCTCTCAAAGATCAATAATCTTGTTCTTTTTCTCCTCAAGAAAAAAACAATTTTGAAGAGTTCCTGTTGTGAGCTAATTTCCCACACAGTAATTTACCGCTAACACTGCCAACGAGAGGCGCTCTCCACTGTTTATGTGAAATAACAGGCTGTAATGGAGGTTTATGTATTATGTTGGAGTACATTACTAAGTAATGATATTACATTCAAGTTACACTGTTCCTTTTACTGTTATTTCTCTTGGATCACAACCGACGGGCTTATTACTGGAGAATATATTTTGGTGAGTTCTCGACTACAAATGTAAACTCTTGAGATCCAGTTCCTGATTGTTCTTAGTACATTTTCAGTAACGTACTGGGGCTTCTATTATCTGTCGCAGTGTTTCTTAGATGCGATACAAGCAAGTAACGTCATAATTCTTGTTCCACGCTACAATATGGGGTCCCCGCTACACGGCCGCGAGAATTGCAAGAGCTTCTGATGTTAAATTAGTTACAGATATATTTCCATGTTTTCATCAATGATGGAATCGTAATTTTCGGATCTGAAATAATTCATCCTCAACCATTCATATATGTGAGTGTTAGCAGTTTATACAAATGTGATAGCACGTGATAATTCTTAAGTATAGTCAGGCAAAGGAGCTCCGTCTCTAATCTGATCATGACCAGAAAAAACAGTGTTGTGCTCATACCTAAGTTCGATCTAAAGACGTTTCTACTTAGACGTCTTCAATTTTACCGAATATCGTATCGTCTGGATTAAAGACAGCCGTAGTATTTTTTAACACGAACCTTCTGAATAAACGTCGACTCCTACGTTAGAGACCATCGCCGAATGCTAAGAAAGAAGATACGCATTTTCCTGGGCTACAAGTCATTTCCCACACATCGCTTTAAGATGGTATTCAGTTTAAATGTCGAGACCCGTACTTGATGATGGCGGCTAATGTACACTGAGGCGACAAAAGTCATGAGATCTAATATCGCGCCGGACCCTTTTGCCGGTGTAGTGGAGCAACTTGGCGCGTACTCAAAAAGTCTTCGGAAGCCCCTTGCAGAAATATTGAGCCCTGCTGCCTCTAAAACTGTCGATGACCGTGGAAATTTCGCCGGTGCAGGATGTTCAGCACGAACTGACCTTTCGATATGGTCCCACAAATGTACGATGGGATTCGTGCCGGGTGATCTGGCTGGCCAAATCTTTGACTCGAACTGTCCAGAATGTTCTTCAAACCAGTCGCGGACTATTATGACCCGGTGACATGGTGCATTGCCTTCCGTAAAAATTCCATCGTTGCTTTTGGAATATGAAGTCCACGAATGGCTGAAAATGACCTCCAGGTAGACGAATATAAACATATCCAGTTAATGATCTGTTCAGTTGGGACAGAGGACCTCGTCCATTCCATGTAAACACAGCCCACACCATTGTGGAGCCACCGCCAGCTCGCCCAGTCCCCTGGTGACAACTTAGGTCCATGCCCTCGTGGGCTTGCACCACACTCTAACCTTTCCATCAGCTCTTACCAACTGAAATCGGGATTCATCTGACCCCAACACGGTTTTCCAGTCGTCTAAGGTCCAATCGACACGGTCACGAGCCCAGGAGACGCGCTGCAGGCGATGTGGTGCCGTTAGCAATGGCGCTCGCGTCAGGCGCCTGCTGCTACAGCCCACTGACGCCAAATTTCACCGCACTGTCGTCACGGATATGTTCGTCGTACGTCCCACATTGATTTTTGTTGTTATTTCACGCAGTGTTGCTAGTCTGTTCGCAATGACAGCTCTAGCGAATCGCCGCTCTCTCGCTTGTTAAGTGAAGGACGTCGGTCACTGACAAGGCAACCTCCCCATCGCAGCCCCCTCAGATTTAGTTATAAGTTGCCACAGTGGATAGGCCTTGAAAAACTGAACACAGATCAATCGAGAAAACAGGAAGAAGTTGTGTGGAACTATGAAAAAAAATAAGCAAAATATACAAACTGAGTAGTCTCTGTGCAAGATAGGCAACATTTAGGATAATGTGAGCTCAGATGCGCCGTGGTCCTGTGGTTAGCGTGAGCAGCTGCGGAGCAAGAGGTCCTTGATTCAAGTCTTCCCTCGAGTGAAAATTTTAATTTTTTACTTTCAGACAATTATCAGAGTTCAGGCACCCACACATAACCAACTTCGCTCTCCAAAATTCCAGGACATGTTCAGATTTGCTTGGACATATACAAGATTTGACGGTCTACATACAGAAAAATTTGAAAACGTTAAAAACTTATGTTTTGACAGAGCACAGAAAAAACTGTGCGATTGTGAAATTGCTGCATTCATTTGTTGCAGTTTATGTGACACACTCTTATGTTTTCATCACTTTTTTGGGAGTCATTATCACAACCACAAGAAAACCTAAATCGGGCAAGGTAGAAGAATTACCCATTCGCCAAGTGTACAAGTTAGGTGGGTCGACAACATATTCCTGTCATGTGAACATGCCGTCACCAGTGTCGTATAGAATATATCAGACGTGTTTTCCTGTGGAGGAATTGGTTGACTTATGACCTTGCGATCAAATGTTTTCGGTTCCCATTGGAGAGGCACGTCCTTTCGTCTACTAATCGGACGGTTTTGCGGTGCGGTAGCAAAACACACACTAAACTTATTACAGTTAACAGAAACGTCAATGAACGAACGGACAGATCATAATTTTGCGGAAAAAAAAGAAAGTAAAGTTTCGCTCGAGGGAAGACTTGAACCAAGGACCTCTCGCTCCGCAGCCGCTCACGCTAACCACGGAACCACAGCGCTCTTGTGTTCATAGTATCCTTAATGTTGCCTATGTTGGCCATGGACTACTCAGTTTGTATATTTTGCTTATTTTTTCATAGTTCCACACAACTTCTTCCTGTTTTCTCAATTGATCTGTGTTCAGTCTTTCAAGGCCTATCCACTGTTCCAAATTATAACAATCTGAGGTGGGTGCGATGGGGAGGTTCTCTTGTGAGTTGTCCGCGGTGAGAGATAATGCCCGAAAAGTGGTATTCTCAGCGTACTCTTTACACCATGGATCTCAGAATATTGAATTCCTCAAGGGGGGTAGGACGTCAAACGGGCCGTCTTGGAGCAGGAGAGACACCACAGGACATTTTAATTTCCACTGTCTATGTTGTTGTTGTTGTTGTTGTTGTTGTTGTCAGTCCTGAGACTGGTTTGATGCAGCTCTCCATGCTACTCTACCCTGTGCAAGCTTCTTCATCTCCCAGTACTTACTGCAACCTACATCCTTCTGAATCTGCTTAGTGTATTCATTTCTTGGTCTCCCTCTACGATTTTTACCCACCACGCTGCCCTCCAATGTTAAATTTGTGATCTCCTGGTGCCTCAGAACATGTCCTACCAACCGATCCCTTCTTCTAGTCAAGTTGAGCCACAAACTCCTCTTCTCCCCAATTCTATTCAATACCTCCGCATTCGTTATGTGATCTACCCATCTAATCTTCAGCATTCTTCTGTAGCACCACATGTCGAAAGCTTCTATTCTCTTCATTTTTTACGCTTTTACGAATAAATTCATAAAACTCTGTCAGCATGACCAGAAAGGATTCAGGTTTCGCACTCGTAGGAGTGGAAGTTCAAAAAAATAACAAAATATTTTTTTTACATGTGAAATTTCACCATTTTTTCACTTCTATTGACTGCATTTGATGCTATAGGTACACGTTTCTTCATAAGTAAGAGAGACTGTTCCATGAATTTTGCACAGCATACAAACCATACTTACAGGTGTCTGAAACTCTGGAATCTATTTAATTTATGAAAAAATGAACGAGTTGTTACGTTTTAAACTTTATGTTTAGAAAAAACTCAAATTTTATAGTTAATTATCTCAATTTTTACCACAGTTTTTAACAGATTTGGAAAATTCTAGAGATTCATACACCGGTAAGTATGGCTTGTATGCTATGCAAAATTCATCGAAGAATTTCCCTTACTTACGAAGAAAAGTGTACCTATAGCAACAAATGCTGCCAATACTAAGTGAACAAAATGTGAAACACAAATGTAAAAAAATAAATTATTTTCTTATATTTTTGAACTTCCATCAAATGGTTCAAATGGCTCTAAGCACTATGGGACTTAACTTCTGAGGTCATCAGTCCCCTATACTTAGAACTATTTAAACCTAACTAAGCTAGGGACATCACACACATCCATGCCAGAGGCAGGATTCGAACCTGCGATGGTAGCAGCTGCGCGGTTCCGGACTGAAGCGCCTAGAACCGCTCGGCCACAGCGGCCGGCGAACTTCCATGACTATAAGTGTAAATCCTGAATCATTTCTGGTCTTTCTGACAAAGTTTTATGAATTTATTTTTAAAAGTATAGACAGTGGAAATTAAAATATCCTGTGGTGTCTCTCCTGCTCCAAGTCGTCCCGTTTGACGTCCTACCCCCCTTAATGATTTCCCCGATGGAATGTGTCATGCGTCTAGCTCCAACTACTAGTCCGCGTTAAGAGTCTATTAATTCTCGCCTTGGGCTGTCGGAAACCTTTTCGTATGAATCACCTGAGCACACATTGTAAGTAGGCTGTTTAGGTTTTTATGTTGGTAACGCCACGTAGCGCTCTGTATGAAAATCACTGACTGTGCTGTGTGCAGTCTGAGGCTGGTCGGCATTGTTGCAATATTCGCCACTGTAGTGTAGGGCAGTTGGATGTTAACAGCGCGTAGGGTTGCGCGGTTGGAGGTGAGCCGCCAGCAGTGATGGATGTGGGGGGTGAGATGGCGGAGTTTTGAGAGCGGATGATCTGGACAGAGACAGTAAATTTGTAAGACTGGATATCATGAACTGATATATATATATTATGACTTTTGAACACTATTAAGGTAAATACATTGTTTGTTCTCTATCAAAATCTTTCATTTGCTAACTATGCCTATCAGTAGTTGGTGCCTTCAGTAGTTTGAATCTTTTATTTAGCTGGCAGTAGTGGCGCTCTCTGTATTGCAGTAGCTTGAGTAACGAAGATTTTTGTGAGGTAAGTGATTCGTGAAAGGTATAGGTTAATGTTAGTCAGGGCCATTCTTTTGTAGGGATTATTGAAAGTCAGATTCCGTTGCGCTAAAAATATTGTGTGTCAATTTACTCATTGGGGGAAGTGGCAACAAAACGACTATTCACGTTGGTGTGTAGAATATATGAGTCTGACGACATACCATCTGACTTTCGGAAAAGCATCATCCACACAATTCCGAAGACGGCTTTAATTTGAGGAAGAAATTTCTGAGGATGTACTTCTGGAGTACAGCATTGTATGGTAGTGGAACATGGACTGTGGGAAAACCGGAACAGAAGAGAATCGAAGCATTTGAGATGTGGTGCTATAGACGAATGTTGAAAATTAGGTGGACTGATAAGGTATGGAATGAGGAGGTTCTACGCAGAATCGGAGAGGAAAGGAATATGTGGAAAACACTGATAAGGAGAAGGGACAGGATGATAGGACATCTGCTAAGACATGAGGGAATGACTTCCATGGTACTAGAGGGAGCTGTAGAGGGCAAAAACTGTAGAGGAAGACAGTAATTGAGGACGTAGGTTGCAAGTGCTACTCTGAGATGAAGAGGTTAGCACAGGAAAGGAATTCGTGGCGGGCTGCATCAAACCAGTCAGTAGACTGATGACCAAAAAAAAAAAAAAACACCATCTGTATATGTGCACCACGAGTACGTGATCCATGTATGTGCATGTTGCTATCCCGTGGCTTTCGTCCCCTCAGTGTATTCTGTTGAGAAGTAGGATTTCAGTAGGGGCCTCCAGTCAGCAAACGGCGAGGTCTGCCAGGTCAAGCCGAGTCGTGCTGCTCTACTTGGAGGACGTACCACTCAGCGGCGGGGCAAAGTACACGGAGCACGTGGCGGCGGCCACTTATCAGGCGTGGTGGGGGGGAGGGGAGGGGCAGCCACCAAATGAAGCCGTATTGTCGAGAGACAAAAAGCGGCGCGGCACGGGGGAGGCGCCAGCGTCGCAGAGGCCGGCGTGCGTGGGAGGATGCCGGCCACAAGGAGCGCCTCTGTGCCGCCGTGCTCCTGGCCGGGGCGTCGCCGCCCCTTATCTACTGTGGGGGCCCGGCAGCCCACCGGGGAGGTGGTAACGTGGGGACGCTCCAGATAGCCGCTTCCTGTGGCCCCTCGCCTCTCCAGGACCGCCGCATTACGCCCTACACCTCACCCTGCTCTACCGGCGATAGCTCACTCGAATACGACAAAAAATAAAAGTACCGGGTCATCAAAAAGTCAGTATAAATTTGAAAACTGAATAAATCACGGAATAATATAGATAGAGAGGTACAAATTGACACACATGCTTGGAAAGACATGGGGTTTTATTAGAACCGAAAAAAAAACAGAAGTTCAAAAAATGCCCGGGAGATGGCGCTTCATCTGATCAGAATAGCAGTAATTAGCATAACAAAGTAAGACAAAGCAAAGATGATGTTCTTTACAGGAAATGCTCAATATGTCCACCATCATTCATCAATAATAGCTATAGTCGAGGAATAATGTTGTGAACAGCACTGTAAACCATATCCGGAGTTATGGTGAGGCATTGGCGTCGGATGTTGTCTTCCAGCATCCCTAGAGATGTCGGTCGATCACGATACACGTGCGACTTCAGGTAACCCCAAAGCCAATAACCGCACAGACTGAGGTCTGGGGACCTGGGAGGCCAAGCATGACGAAAGTGGCGGCTGAGCACAGGATCATCACCAAAAGACGCGCGCAAGAGATCTTTCACGCGTGTAGCAATACTTTGGTTTTTTTCTGGTTCTAATAAACCCCATGTCATTCCAAGCACGTGTGTCAATTTTTACCTCTCTATCTACATTATTCCGTGGTTTATTAAGTTTTCAAATTAATACTGACTTTTTGATGACCCGGTACATTTGCTGACGTACAACTTGTAATACGAGGAGTGTTCGACAAGTAATGCACCCTATTTTCTTTTCTTTTTCTCAAAGCACGATGGTTTTAATCAGGATGCCAAAACATAACTTTTCGACTTAATCTCCGATCAGTGCGGCAGCCTTACGCCACCTCACCGAAAGGGGCTTTACGCCCGCACGGTACCACAGTCTACTGGTCCATGTCGGAGCGAACATCTTGCTGTATCCACATCTTCCCCATCATCCAGGTACTGCTTCCCCCGGAGTGTATCCTTCATCGGGCAAAACAGATGGAAGTCGGAAGGTGCGAGATCCGAGCTGTAGGGTGGATGAAGAAGAACACTCCAATGGAGTTTTGCGAACTCTCCTCGGGTGCGCAGACTTGAGTGACGCCTTGCGTTGTAATGGAAAAGTCGACCTCTGTGGCCGAGCGGTTCTAGGCGCTTCACTCTAGCGCCGCGCGGCTGCTGCGGTCGCGGGTTCGACTCCTGCCTCGGGCATGCACGTGTGTGATTTCCTTAGGCTAGTTAGGTTTAAGTAGTTGTAAACCTGATGACCTCAGAGCCATTTGAACCATTTGCACTTCTTCGTGATATTAACTTTCCTTCTGCGTTGACTTCTATTGATGTCCGTGGTGGCCAAAACTGGGGTTCCTTAGACGTTGTTCGTGTTGACAAAAATAATACTCAAGGAGTTACAGCAACGCAAAAGTTCCCCGCCAGAGACGTGATTGTCAATACACGTTAATATGGTCGGAAACCGTGTGGTCCTATCGACCTTCCGTCAGCGCAGTATAAACATTTGTGTATTCCTAGAAGAAGAACTTGTAAATTAAGTACTTTTGTGCATACGCTGAACCAATCACGTATCCAGATTTGCTGCAATGGATGATACTACAGTGTTTAGTTCGTTCTGAATAGTAAACGCGACTATAACAATGAAAATCTATTTCTTGCGTAATCTTCCCAGTTATTGATCGCGATAATGTTGTTGATTCTCGAGTAAAAACAAACAATTTGCCCTCTGATACTTTTATTAATCCCTTTCTCAACCACACGACGTATTACATTTGATGGTGAAAGTTACTATTGTTTACAGAAACATTTTCTCTCTGCGAAGTCGGCTATTTGGAGAGAGGAAGCGTATTCCGTAGTCTCAAACTTTCGAGCGGGAGAAGAGCATTTATAGCGTGCGTGTGTCGTTCCACATG
This sequence comes from Schistocerca nitens, assembly GCF_023898315.1. Classification (NCBI taxonomy): domain Eukaryota; kingdom Metazoa; phylum Arthropoda; class Insecta; order Orthoptera; family Acrididae; genus Schistocerca; species Schistocerca nitens. The sequence continues at coordinate 16,834,935 of NC_064619.1, forward strand.
TCAGAGACTACCGCTGTTGGGCCTAAAGAGAGCTATTTCCTTGTCATGCGCCCTGACGACTACGGCACGCAGCTTTGGAACGGTACACACGTCTCTCCGTCTCCGCTACCGCAGCCAGAGCGGTGCAAAACACAGCAAGAAGCAGGATGTGTCTTCCGAGAGGGGCACCGTACGTACAGCCAATCTGCTCGTGATGTGTCCCTTGAGACGACAGTCTTGCGAACTCTCGTCTCCTTCATAATCGAAACAATGTTCAAATGTGTATGAAATCTTATAGGACTTAACTGCTAAGGTCATCAGTCCCTGAGCTTACACTCCACTTAACCTACATTATCCTAAGGACAAACACACACACCCATGCCCGAGGGAGGACTCGAACCTACGCCGGGACCAGCCGCACAGTCCATGACTGCAGCGCCTTAGACTACATAATCGAATTCTTTAGTTTCTTCTACTAATGTCTCTCCTTCGATTTTTAGTGAAGCCATATGGTTGCTTGAATCCAATGAGCTTCATTTTGCAGTGATTAATGACGGACACCTAGAACTGCTCCATGTGCTCTGTTCATGTTGAAGAACTGTTCGGGTTTTAGCACAAGTACGCTGGCGGAGGTGGGAAGTACTACAGTACGAAGAACTCTTTGCCATGTTTTGAAAAATCGGAAAAAGAGCAGTTTCAAGCGACCTTAGGTCACGAAATCAGCCTATTCACCTCGCCAACAACATATGAGAACGCACTACAACGTTATAATCGTAAGTTACACACAAAAAACGTGGTATATACTCAATTCCGTTTGTAAATGCGTAATAGACAGAAAAATAAAAATTACATTTTGCAGTTTGCAGATGAGAAGTTGTAGATTGTGTAGCAGACAAGCTACCAAAACAAATGTCTTTGACAATGTTGACTGGAATACTCTTTTTCAAATTCTGAACGTGGCAGGGGTAAAATACAGGGAGCCAAAGGCTATATACAATTTTTAGAGAAACCAGATGGCAGATGTGAGAGTCGAGGGGCATCCAAGGGAAGCAGTGGTTGGAAGGAAGTGAGACAGGGTTGTAGCCTGTCCCCGATGTTATTGAATCCGTATATTGAGCAAGCAGTAAATGAAAGAAAAGAAAATTCGGAGTAGGAATTAAAATCCATGGAGAAGAAATACAAACTTTGGGGTTCGCCGACGACATTGTAATTCTATCAGAGACAGCAAATTACCTGGAAGAGCAGCTGAACGGAATGGAAAGTGTCTTGAAAGGAGGATATAAGATGAACATCGAATAAAGCAAAACGAAGATAATGGAATGTTGTCGAATTAGATCGGATTATGCTGAGGGTATTAGATAAGGAAATGAGGCGCTTAAAGTAGTAAATGAGTTTTGCTATTTGGGGAGCAAAATAACTGATGATGGTCGAAGTAGAGAGGATATAAAATGTAGACTGGCAATGGCAAGGAAAGCGTTTCTGAAAAAGAGAAGTTTGTTAACATCGAGTATAGATTTAAGTGTCAGGAAGTCGTTTCTGAAAGTATTTGTATGGAGTGCAGCCATGTATGGAAGTGAAACATGGACGATAAATGCTTTGGAGAAGAGAATCGAAGCTTTAGAAATGTGGTGCTACAGAAGAATGCTGAAGATTAGATGGATAGATCACATAACTAATGAGGAGGTATTGAACAGAATTGGGGAAAAGACGAGTCTGTGGCACAAATTGACTAGAAGAAGGGATCGGTTGGTAGGAGATGTTCTGAGGCATCAAGGGATCACCAATTTAGTATTGGAGGGCAGCGTAGAGGGAGACCAAGAGATGAATACACTAAGGAGATTCAGTAGGATGTAGGTTGTAGTAGGTACTGGGAGATGAAGAAGCTTGCACAGGATAGAGTAGCATGGAGAGCTGCATCAAACCAGTCTCTGGACTGAAGACCACAACAACAACAGCATCATGTAAGATATGTAAACTGATGCATACATCCACTCTTTTGCCAATTAAGTTATAACTAGTACTTTAGACATAATGTTATAAACAACACACAGCTCATCAGTTCGATCGTAAATATGTCAACTGTGAACTGTGAACAAATCATGTATACTATTTTACAACAATTATTGGTTCACAAATGTAAATATAATGTGCCAAAAGTTCCGCTAAATATTCATATGTAAGAACAATTTTACAGTAAGAAAATAAAAAATAACCCACTGAAGATGGCACAAAAAGTGCCGAAACATGTGTAGGTAAAACAAAACTAAAAAGGTGTCTTGCATACGGCGGAATTTCTCATCCTATTTTGATAGCAATCACGGATATAAGAAGAAGAAGTGCAACAGCACGAGATGATTATTCAAGAGACATGTTTGGGAAGAGTGCGCCCAAAAGAACAGCAGAAATGAAAGAGAGGTGGGGGAGGACGTGGATTGATGCCCCCCGCCTTGGCTTGGAGCGGCACACACACGCCCAGCTCCTGCGTCCGCACGGCGGGGCGCGCCGTCCCCGAGGCTGGCGTGATGGACGCGGGCTGCTCCGACCGGAAGCGGAAACTGGGGAGTGGGCGGCGGCGCCGGAACTGCGGGGGTGTCGCATCGCAGCTTCCTCGCAACGAGGACGCTGCCGCCGGCCCCCCGCCTCTCGCCAGATGACACCAGCTAGCATCAGTCACTGTGCGGCTCTCCCTGGACCCCGGCGGCTAACCGACCATTTACTGAGGCTTCGGGCTAGGGGCGCGTGGCCGCAAGCCGCCACTCGGCAGAGAAAATAGGCACGATTTTATCACACCAGCTATGAACAGAGCCTTGTCACCTCCTCTAATCAGTCACCTATCCGTACCAACTTGCGAACCAGAGCTGTAAGCGTAAATGTCGTACAGTCTCTCGTTGTGAAATACGATAGTACACGGATCTTTTATGCTTGAATCAGTCTAAGCTATACGGAGAATGTGAAATCAAACACCTGTCAGGGGAGCTCAGATGGTAGAGCACTTGCCCGTGGAAGGCAAAGGTTCCGAGTTCGCGTCTCGGTCCGGCACACAGTTTTAATCTGCCAGGAAAGTTTCAGGTCAGATAGTCCCTTGTGACAAACATCGCACTGAATAGCTCCTCTGCATTGCAGTCCGCCGCAAGCAGTACATTGCAAATCCCAATGGCAGGTTGCTCTAGGTTTGAGATCAGCTGTCTTTCTGTGCCATGTACGTTATAGTAAGTTACGCAGCCAGAACGCGTATCCCAAAAGGGCAAAACTTTTGTCCTCTGACAACGCGAACCGGCTACGCCGCGGAATGCTACTGCGCGCTAGGAGCGATCTCGTGTTGTTCGGACGCTCGCGTTATCGGCGAGTTAGAGCGCCGCGGCAGCAGGGTCGTAACTTTTAGCGGGCACGCGCCAAAGAAGTCTTTTCTTCGAACCGATAACCACTACGAGCCGACATCCGATGGGCACTAATTGGGGGAGAGGGGATGGGGGGCAGGTACCGCTCGGACGCCGCAGATCTGCACGAGGAACTTGGCGTGAGGCCGGTGTGTGTGTGTGTGTGTGTGTGTGTGTCAGCCGCACGGAGGACGCTAGAGCTGCCGGCAGATGATTCACACAGTCCGGGGCCCTCAGAGGCCGGCGTCCTTGCCAAGGTGAGCGACAGCCGTGACCTCTTCCGGCCGTCCGTCTACCTTGCAGCGCTTTAAAAGGATCGCGCGCTGTGTCTTTAGTCAGCAGGCAGTGCTAAGTAGAGAACGATAGGACACTGACCGAACCGCAAGTATTTTTGGGTTTTGTTTTGTATACCCATTTCGTCTGCATCTACATCTACATGATTGCTCTGCAATTCACATTTAAGTGCTTGGCAGAGGGTTCATCGAACCACAATCACACTATCTCTCTGCCATTCCACTCCCGAACAGCGCGCGGGAAAAACGAACACCTAAACCTTTCTGTTCGAGCTCTGATTTCTCTTATTTTATTTTGATGATCATTCCTACCTATGTAGGTTGGGCTCAACAAAATATTTTCTCATTCGGAAGAGAAAGTTGGTGACTGAAATTTCGTAAATAGATCTCGCAGCGACGAAAAACGTCTTTGCTTTAATGACTTCCATCCCAACTCGCGTACCATACCTGCCACGCTCTCCCCCCTATTACGTGATAATACAGAACGAGCTGCCCTGCGCTACTGCGCAAAACTGACTACTCGAGATCAGTTCATTATCCTTCTCTGTTCTCATCGGCCCAGTCTCAGCGACTTCGGAATCAGACAGTTGAGAAGACTGCTGGAGGGCATCTCCGCTTCCGGCATTCGCCTTGCAACCAAGAGCAACCTACCTAAACCTTGGTCGCGATGGGGCGATTGGAGCTACTTGTGATATGTTGTGGGAAAATACGTCCCAGGCACAAACATGAAAGCTTACTCTCTCTCTCTCTCTCTCTCTCTCTCTCTCTCCCCCTTTGTGTGTGTGTGTGTGTGTGTGTGTGTGTGTGTGTGTAACGGAGTAAACTGGATGACCTGCTCGACATGTAATGCATCGTACGTGAGTTTCCTTGGACGCCAAGCCGCCAGTGTATCGTGTTAGTGTCAGCGGTCGTGCAAAGGTGGACACACCGGTTGCCATTACATCGCCGAAGTTATGAACCGTCAGAAGCGGCGACTACTTGTATGGGCGATCGTCCGGTTATGCCGCGCTTACAATAGAGTCAGAAGTCTCTGTAAACTGAAGCAGCAAATCGGTACCGAGATCTGATGATGGTCGTCGCTAACCGAAACCGGCAGTCTAAGGACCTAAAAATTTTGTGATCATAGAAAGATATAAAAGAAATTTATTTTGCACTTTTTCCATCACTGTTCTGTTAGCGACCGTGTCGCGGCTCGTCAAATAATGCGAACTGGTAGTTTGGAATGTCGCCATCAACGCTGTACAAAAAAGCACTCCGTCTTCAGGCCACAAGTGGCCCATCGGGACCATCCGACCGCCGTGTCATCCTCAGCTAAGGATGTGGATAGGAGGGGCGTGTGGTCAGCACACCGCTCTCCCGGTCGTTACGATGGTTTTCTTTGACCGGAGCCGCTACTATTCGGTCGAGTAGCTCCTCAATTGGCATCACGAGGCTGAGTGCACCCCGAAAAATGGCAACAGCGCATGGCGGCCCGGATGGTCACCCATCTAAGTGCCGGCCACGCCCGTCAGCGCTTAACTTCTGTGATCTGACGGGAACCGGTGTATCCACTGCGGCAGGGCCGTTGCCTAACGCTGTACAAGGTAAGCCATTAAATGTATCTTTACATCTGAAGGCACTTGACAGATGCTGTAGCTCAGCCGCTGAAGAATTACTGGAGCCATAAATCAAAGTACACTTTTTTGGATGTTTAAGTAAGCGGATCGAGATGGAGAGAGGATAATCGTGTCACCTGTACCTTCGCGTAATTGGCAGGTGAGAAGGCAGCCACAGCCACTGGGAGGAATGCTTTGCGACAGGCCGTTCGCCCGTCACCTCCGGCCTAATGAAGTCGTTTCGCACCCGAAGCCGGTGCCGTGGCGGGCTGTGGAACGTAGGCGGTGACGCGCTGAGCTGGCTGGCCGCTGCCGCTGCCGCCACCCACCACCCGCCGCGCCCTGGAGCTGGAGCGCGTGTCACTGCTCGCTGCGGAATCTCCCCCTCCCGGCAGACCTCATAAAACAAGCCTGACTTGTGCGCGCGACGCGCACCTGTACGTAGCCCGTGAGTCCGTGCGCTCGGCGCCTCGCACAACCGCCGCATTCTGAGCACCTCATTCGCCGCCAGCCCGCTACACGTCTGCGTGACCGCAACACCGGCTCTCTTAATGGCACAGTACCACGCAGTGGCGACGCTTTCCAATTTGTTTACCCCGTATTCGATATACGCTGAAGAGCCAAATAAACTGGTATACTTGCCTAATATAGTGCACTGCCGTAGCGAGCATGCAGAAGTGCCGCTACACGACGTGGCACGGACTCGATTAATGTCTGAAGTGGTGCTGGAGGGAATTGACACCATCGACCATGCAGGGCTGTCCGTAAATCCGTAAGAGTACGATGGATGGAGATCTCTCTTAAAGAGCACGTTAGAAGGTATCCCAGATATGCTCTATAATGTTCATGTCTGGGGAGTTTGCTGACCAGCGCAAGTGTTTAAACTCAGAAGACTTTTTCTGGAACCACTCTGTAGCAATTCTGGACGTGTGGGGTGTCGAATTGTCTTGCTGGAATTGCCCAAGTCCGTCGGAATGCACAATGGGCGTGATGGTTCAAATGGCTCTGAGCACTATGAGACTCAACATCTGAGGTCATAAGTCCCCTAGAACTTAGAACTACTTAAACCTAACTAACCAAAGGACATCACACACATCCATGCCCGAGGCAGGATTCGAACCTGCGACCGCAGTGGTCGCGCGGTTCCACACTGTAGCGCCTAGAAACGCTCGGCCACCTCGGCCGGCTCTCATAAAAACAATTGTAGCATATTTAGCCAAAAAAAAATCAAAGTAAAACCACCTACACCATATTCAATATTAAACCCTGAAACCAATTCAGACTCACGTGGACTGATAAGGGAAGGAATGAGGTGGATCTGCGCAGAATGGCTGAGGAAAAGAACTTGTGTAACCCACTGCCGGGAAGAAGGGGCAGCATGATAGAAGATTGTTGAGATATGAGGGAATAACTTGCATTGTATTAGAAATAGCTCAAACAAATGTTCAAATGTGTGTGAAATCTTATGGGACTTAACTGCTAAGGCCATCAGTCCCTAACCTTACACCTACTTTACCTAAATTATCCTAAGGACAAACACACACACACACACACACACACACACACACACACATGCCCGAGGGAGGAATCGAACCTCCGCCGGGATCAGCTGGATAGTCGATGGCTGCAGCGCCTTAGAAGTAGCTGTAGGGGGTAAAATCTGTAGAGGAAGACAGAGATTGGGATACACCCAGCAAATAATTGAGGACGCAGTTAGCAGTTGCTACTCTGAGATAAAAAGCTTGTCACTAGAGAGAAATTCGTGGCGGGCCGCATCAAACCAGTGGACTAATGGGGGGAAAAAAAGAAAAGAAAAGCATTCGAACCGACTACGTACCGTTTCCCATCGCACCTCTGCGCCCCCTTCCTGGGGGATGTCTCAGTGTACGCCTACGGCTCTTGTCTTGTTCGGTCAGTACGAGTAGATGAAGTCCGGCTTGACCGGAGCGTGCGAGCGGTGGAATGCCCCGGCCGGCAGCAGGGCACGCGCCCGCTGACGTCACGCCAATTTAGAGGCAGGAAGGCGGCGTCCGCCGTCCACCCACGGCGCAGGCTCCCCGGGCCGCCGCTAGAGGCGCTTCCGCGCTCCTTGATTGATGATTCGGCGTTTCAGAGCGCTCCGCATTAACTACCGGAGCTGATTGCTCTTCAAGAAGAGCCTATCACAAAATTACTGCTCCCGCGGTTGTTATTTAGTAATGGACAAGAGACTTTGACGAATATGGATAGCACCACGACTTCCGCTGTACTTGCGGAAGTTGAACAATGGCCCCTCTGGACGTAATAAAGCGCTATGTTTGTCTGTGGGAAAGAACACCACCAGAGGACTACGTCACGATTCTAATACTGCGTCTAAATCGTAAGGCAGCACGATACGATGTTCAAATTGCTCTAGTTTATATTTTCTCTCCACCCGTCCGTCCTTCACAGATTTTCCGATCGCCTCAGATATGTTGCGGGAATAGTTAAGCTTTCGGTCGACACAAATGTGTACACTACGAGCGGCGTTTCAAAAGTCCGTTCAAAGTCCGAGAGATGGCACCACCGGCGCGTATCGAGGTCATGTTTAGTTAGTAGCATCTTTGGAAACAACGCACACCAAGTTTCAGCCATATTGGTCTACTTCTTTGTGTTTGACATTCGTGTGAATCAAGGAAGTCGAGTGATTGTCAAAAAATGCACGAAAACGAATTTCGTATGGTGATTAAACATTACTTTATGAAAGATAAAGCGCCTCGGCAGACTAAAGAGAAACTAGATAAACATTACGGTGACTCTGCACCATCGATTAGAACAGTTTATAAGTGTTTTCAAAATTTTCGTATTGGCCATATGACAAGTGATGCTGAACGTTCTGGACGCCCTGTGGAGGTTACGACTCCAGAAATCATTGATAAAATGGTGATGGATGACAGAAGAGTTAAGGTGCGTGAGATTGCTAGTGCTGTGGGCATCTCGCATGAACGGGTACATAATATTTTTCATAAAAATTTGGACATGAGAAAGCTATCCGCAAGATGGGTTCCTCGATTGCTCACGCTTGACCAAAAACGGAATTGTGTGAAGTGTTCCAAGAATGGTTTGCAGCTGTTCAGGAAGAATCCGCAGGACTTTAAGCGTCGTTTCGTCACTGTGAATGAAACATGGATACATTACTATACTCCTGAGACCAAACAGCAATCAACAATGGATTACCACGGGAGAATCTGCACCAAAAAAGGCGAAGACCATTCCTTCGGCCGGAAAGGTTATGGCGACTGTCTTTTGGGGTTCGCAAGGGATAGTCCTCATCGACTATCTGTAAAAGGGTAAAACTTTTACAGGTGAATGTTATTCATCTCTACTGGACCGTCTGAAAGCCGAGCTGCAAGAAAAACGCCGGCGATTGGACCGCAAAAAAGTTCTTTTCCATCACGACAATGCACCAGCACACACCTCAGCAGTTGTGGTCGCAAAATTAATGGAAATAGGATTCCAACTCGTTCCACATCCCCACTATTCCCCAGACTTGACTCCCTCGGACCACTATTTGTTCCCCAATCTGAAGAAATGGCTGGCGGGAGAAAGGTTTTATTCAAACGAAGAGGTGATTGCAGGAACTAATAGCTTACTTTGCAGACTTGGACAATTCGTATTATTCGGAAGGGATCGACAAATTAGAACAGCATTGGACCAAGTGTATAAGTCTAAAAGGAGACTATGACGAAAAATAAAAAAAGGTCTACCCCAAACGTAAGTAGTTTTTATTTTTGCATGGGCTTTTCAAATGCCCCTCTTATTTGCCACATTGCCAGTTCACAACTTTGCCTACGAAACATACTTTTGTAAGATGGCTGGGCTACGAGCTGTGCTCTAGTGTTAATACACAGTGTGAAGGAAAACTCTGTAACTCTTTGGTATAATAATGCTCGCTTGACTTCATGAGTAAGGATATACACAATGAATTAATTTCCCTAATTTTAAGTTACTTTATTTCATGAGAACGCTAAGATGTTTCCTTCAAAAGAACCACATCCGCTTTCGTGCTTCATCCCTGTCTAATACGAGCTTCTCTTGTAGACTTATCGTTTCTAATGAACGCGACGTCGTTTAGGCATTAAACTCCCAGATCCGCCCTGCACCGCTTTCTGACATAAGCGGAACTTCTGAATTTAAAAGTGCCATACAGCTAGCCAAAGAGAAAAAAAAGACAGAGCACTCTCCGCAATTCCATACATCGAGATCTTACAGGCCTAAAACCTGTCAAATATAATGTTTTGTCTGTGGAAGATGATTCACTAGAAAAATCTCACCCGAGCGAGGGAAAGCAGAAAAATAGGAGCACATCGACGCCAATGAATTACAGTTCTAGGAGTAAACAGTTTTGGTAAAATGGTGACACGATGTATAACTCCTTGTGAAATTGTAATTTTTCCGATCTCTTGTTGAATTGGAATTAAAGCTATAGCCTTTCGTTTATTAACAAACTGATAAATGTAGATCTGATTTCCTCTCAAATTGAACCGGAGTCACAACTTTCCTTGAAGTCGACAAATGCCAGACGAAATGCTGACTCACACTCTTAGTCTGCAATTCTCAAGTGCCACCTCGTACGATAAACAAGTCTAAAAGCAACTTGGACACTGACCTCGTTAAAATCTGATCTTTTCTGTACTCTGAATCAAGAGTACCATATGTTACTTTCCGGGCTCACTGTTAAAAATAATCAGATTGTTCTCAGGGCATGTGCTCGTCACCCATTCCGCCTGTGATTGGTATGTGTATACGAAAGACAACAAAAAGTAGCAGAGCCCTCACCTTCCTGCAGCTCAGTTGATCCTGTAAGTACCGAAATGTTTTAGCCAATATAACAGTGAAATGCGTGTTGTATGTACTCTTTGGCAGTATTACTCAATGAAGCTGCTCAATTTATTAAGTACTTCAAACTGTATCATGAGCTACGGGGTGGTAAATATTCATACCAATGAATCGGAAACACAAAACTTGGGGTGAAAAAGATTTAAAAATCTGCAGGAAATCAGCATTTCTCAGCATATAATCATTAGAACTCGTTGTAACTAAGAAATGACGTACTCAACGTATACTTTATAATATAGGAAATATTACTGTGAAGTGGACTTGCGGCTGTTTATATCGGAAGAATAACTCCACGGGCGACGAATGCTAGCTGAAGACAAAACTAGCCCTGAAGACGAGTTTCTCAAAGGCTATCGGTAAAAATTCATACCATTAACCACTTGTTCGCTGATATCTCAAGCCTGTCGACATATAAATAGAAGTATTCATGCTTATCACAATGTGAATCATTTTTTGTGATAAGTGGGGTAAAAAAACAACATTTAAGACCAATGCCATACATCATTAGAGATGTCACTTAAAGTGTCGTGTCTGGTGCCCAGAGAGGGTGCCAAACGATAAAGACTATTCTATGATTTTGTCATACGTCGCCAAACGTCATTATGCAACAGGATGAGTCCGTCCAATGGCATTCCTGGGCGTTTTGACTTTATGGCACATCGAAGTGTCTGCAAAGTGTTTTCACAGCGTTGCGTATTGATTGCGGTTCGACGCTCGACGAAGAGAGGAAACATCGTGTTGCACAATAACTCCCGCCCCCACACTGCCAAACGGACGAAGGCTGCACTTCAGCAATTTAGATGAGAAACTCTGCAACATCTTCCGTACAGCCCGGATCTTTCAGGGGGTGAATCCCACATCTTTGTCTACCGGAAGAAAGACATGCGTGGACGTCTGCCAGTGGATAAATGTCTTAACGCGTCTGGTGATTACTTTTGAATGGAACCATTGCAGGGTGGCGTTGTGGCGGGTGTTTAGTCTTCATTTGGTTGCCCCTTATATTTGTACGTCGCATAATTCCGCTTTCGGCAAGCATGTCACACGGAGAAGGCCACTAGATTTCTTCTTCTTCTGTAATGGTCAATCCAAGGATTTGTTTGCAACAGCTACAATGGCAGCTTGTCTCCATTCTGTGCGTCTTTCAGCTTTTCTCTTCATTTCTTTATAGGTGTTACATCCCACATCTTTCACGATTTGATCCATGTACCTCAGTCGTGGTCTTCCTCTTGGTCTTTTTCTATCGACATATCCCTCTATGATTGTGTTCAGGAGTCCTTTATGTCTTAATAGATGGGCTGTAAATTGCACTCTTCTTTTAACAAAACAATGAAACTCCAGAAGCTTCTCTTCTCACCTGCTCTTTCCAGAACCACTTCGTTTGTGACCTTCTCGATACATTTTATTTTGAGCATGCTTCTATAGCACCACACTTCAAAAGAATTTAGCTTCTCGTCTTCCTCTGTCCCGAGAGTCCATGTTTCACACCCATAGCATGGCACACTCCACACATATGATTTCAAAAATCTTTTCCTGATTTCAAGGCTGATGCTCTTAGATGTTAAGATGTTTTTCTTCTTGTTAAAAGCAGCCTTTGCTTGAGCAATTCTACTTCTCACTTCTGCCTTGCTCCTTCCATCCCTGGTAATATTACTGCCCAGATAAGTAAATTTATCAACTTGTTCAAGCAGTTCATTGCCTACATGAACTTGGACTTTCACTTTATCTTTTTTGTCGCATGCCATTACTTTTGATTTTCCTTTATTAATTTTCATATTATATTCTTCCCCCATAACTTTATCCATTCTATTCAGTAGGACTACAAGATCTTCTTCACTTTCAGCCAAGACAGCTATATCATCGGCATATCTTATCATATCAATTCGTTGGCCATGAATTACTAAACCTGTCTGTCTAGACTTCTATCGGATATAAATACCCGGCCAGTGTTCGGATCGCCAGTTCGTAACTCGTCATTGAAGCCTTCGTTACGTCGATTCTCAAATACGAGGTGCGGCTAGAAAAAAACCGGACTGATGCTGGAAAAAACATTTATTTACAATTATTTACAATTTCATGTTATCTCCTTCAATGTACTCTCCTCCTCGGTCTCTACACCGCTCCATACGAATTTTCCACTGTTCATAGCAGTGCTGCGGATCATTTTCGGTAAGTCCATACATTACTTCCGTCGCTTTTTCTTTTACTGCTTCAACAGTCTCAAATCTAGTTCCTTTCAAAGCTGACTTGACTTTAGGGAAAAGAAAAAAGTCACAGGGGGCCAAATCAGGTGAGTAGGGTGGATGATCTAAGATGGGAATGTTGTGTTTTGCCAAAAACGTCTTCACTGACAACGCACTGTGAGCTGGGGCATTGTCTTGGTGAAGGATCCATGACTTTTTTCTCCACAAATCGTTCCGTTTTCTCCGTACTCGCTCACGTAGGGTAGCCAGGACGCTAATGTAGTAATGCTGATTCACTGTTTGTCCCTCTGGTACCCAATCAATGTGCATAATCCCTTTGATGTCAAAAAAAAAACAATCATCATTGCCTTGAATTTCGATTTTGACATTCGTGCTTTTTTTTGTCGTGGAGAACCAGGAGTTTTCCAATGCATCGATTGGCGTTTAGTTTCGGGATCGTAAGTAAAAAACCACGATTCATCGCAAGTAATAACATTTTGTAAGAAGGTGGGATCACTTTCAATGTTTTCCAGGATGTCAGAACAAATCATTCTTCGGCGTTCCTTCTGTTCCATTGTGAGACACTTTGGAACCATTTTTGAACACACTTTGTTCATGTTGAAACTTTCATGAAGAATCTGCCTAACACTTTCCTTGTCAACTCCTGTTAACTCAGACACTGCTCTGATTGTTAAACGGCGATCTTGTCGAACAAGTTTACCGATTTTTTTCAATGTTTGCATCAGTTTTTGCTGACAATGGTCTGCCAGTGCGAGTGTCATCACTGGTGTCTTCGCGGCCATCTTTAAATCGTTTAAACCACTCAAACACTTGTGTTCGCGATAAACAATCATCGCCGTACACTTGTTGTAACATTACAAACGTTTCACTTGCATATTTTCCTAGTTTGAAACAAAATTTGATGTTAACACGCTGTTCTTTCTGTACACTCAACATTTTCCGACGCACAGACAAAACGTCAACTACTTAAAACAGACGCCACGGGCAGACTGAGTGCAGGAGGCAGATGAAACTCGAGCAGTAGGCGGAGCGAGAGTCACGTGACAGGCCACGCGACTTTCAGCCTTATTGCATTCGTTTTATTGTTTCACCAGTACTAGTCCGGTTTTTTTCTAGCCACACCTCGTACACTCATATCTCGCTTTTCTGAACCTGGATTTTGATTTGGAACTCTGATTGCGTGTTGTTATGTAAGACCATTCTGGCTTTATTCATCAGTGCTGATTTGGGATGACGTTGCTTGTAGTCGTTGCGTCCGCTCTCTGCGGGATTTTCGGTTATCGGCTTGGCGGTTTCGCGATGGTGAGCTGCCGAATTGCCGTCGGGCTACGGCACACAGGATGGTCCCAGAAACACAGCGGTCGTAAAACTGGCTGCTATCAGATGACAACGAGGAAGGAAAGAACGGCAACATGACCGCAACGCCAGTGGCCGTTAACGCCGGAAATAATGTCTGCGGGGGTGGACGGCGGTTTTCAGGGTGTGGTCGGCTATTGGGCGTGGTCGCTGGGTGCAGCGGCGGACGTCGAGGGGTGGAGCGCCAGGGAGGGTCCTCAAAACGTGCATCAGAGGGCCGTGACTCACGCCGCAAACATTATGGTGATGAATGGGTGCCGCCCTGAAACATAAGAAGAGCGCCCTCCAGGGGCGTGGGCCGTGGACTAGACTGCCCCCCAGCGGGGATCACAGACCGCGCGCGCGCCGCTAATGAATTAAGGGGAACGTTGGGCTGACACCACTAACAGTCCCGCGAAGAAACAGCTTTCAGTTAACAAAATTAATATGGCGTTGATAAGCGGATCAGCTTAAAATCTAAATACACTACTGGTCATTAAAATTGCTACACCAAGAAGAAATGCAAATGATAAACGGGTATTCATTGGACAAATATATTATACTAGAACTGACTTGTGATTACATTTTCACGTAATTTGATTGCATAGATCCTGAGAAATCAGTACCCAGAACAACCACCTCTGGCCGTAATAACGGCCTTGATACGCCTGGGCATTGAGTCAAACAAAGCTTGGATGGCGTATACAGGTACACCTGCCCATGCAGCTTCAACACGATACCACAGTTCATCAAGAGTAGTGACTGGCATATTGTGACGAGCGAGTTGCTCGGCCACCATTGACCAGACGTTTTCAATTGGTGAGAGATCTGGAGAATGTGCTGGCCAGGGCAGCAGTCGAACATTTTCTCTATCCAGAAAGGCCCATACGGGATCTGCAACATGCGGTCGTGCATTATCCTGCAGAAATGTAGGGTTTCGTAGGGATCGAGTGAAGGGTAGAGCCACGGGTCGTAACACATCTGAAATGTTGTGGTGTCACTGCCTGACACCACACTTGCTAGGTGGTAGCTTAAATCGGCCGCGGTCCATTAATACATGTCGGACCCGCGTGTCGCCACTGTGTGATCGCAGACCGAGCGCCACCACACGGCAGGTCTCGAGAGACGGACTAGAACTCGTCCCAGTTGTACGACGACGTTGCTAGCAACTATACGGACGAAGCCTTTGCTCTCATTTGCCGAGAGACAGAATAGCCTTCAGCTAAGTTCATGGCTACGACTTAGCAAGGCGCCATTAGCCTTACATAGTTTGATAGTTATCGTATGAAATGTCTCATCAAGAATGCTGTATTCACAACAAGGATAAATAAAAGTTAAGTATTCGAGGAGCTGCATACTTTTCTTATTAGAATTCACTACTTATCCTGTTCCAGAATTCACGCCCGTCTGCGTTAGGTAGCGTGCATTTTCGGCCTCCTCTATCTACAAGGTGTTGGCACATTCACCAACACATCAAATGTAACGTCCACTATTCAAAGTGCCGTCAATGTGAACAAGAGGTGACCGAGACGTGTGACCAATGGCACCCTATACCATCACGCCGGTTGAGACTCCAGTATGGCGATGACGAATACACCCTTCCAATGTGCGTTCCCGCCATGTCGTCAAACATGGATGCGACAATCACGATGCTGTAAACAGAACCTGGATTCATCCGAAAATATGACGTTTTGCCATTCGTGCACCCAGGTTCGTCGTTGAGTACACCATCGCAGGCGCTCCTGTCTGTGATGCAGCGTCAAGGGTAACCGCAGCCGTGGTCTCCGAGCTGATAGTCCATGTTGCTGCAAACGTCGTCGAACTGTTCGTGCAGATGGTTGTTGTCTTGCAAACGTCCCCATCTGGTGACCCAGGAATCGAGACGTGGCTGCACGATCCGTTACAGCCATGCGGATAAGACGTCTGTCATCTCGACTGCTAGTGATACGAGGCCGTTGGGATCCAGCACGGCGTTCCGTATTACCCTCCTGAACCCACCGATCCCATATTCTGCTAACAGTCATTGGATCTCGACCAACGCGAGCAGCAATGTCGCGATACGATAAACCGCAATCGCGATAGGTTACAATCCGACCTTTATCTTTCGGAAACGTGATGGTACGCATTTCTCCTCCTTACACGAGGCATCACAACAACGTTTCTCCAGGCAACGCCGGCCAACTGCTGTTTGTGTATGAGAAACCGGTTGGAAACTTTCCTCATGTCAGCACGTTGTAGGTGTCGCCACCGGCGCCAACCTTGTGTGAATGCTCTGAAAAGCTAATCATTTGCGTATCACAGCATCTTCTTCCCGTCGGTTAAATTTCGCGTCTGTAGCTCGTCATCTTCGTGGTGCAGCAATTTTAATGGCCATTAGTGTATTACCGCGAGTTCATAAACCATTTCCAGAAGGCAAAGGTGCTGTATTGGTGCAGAAATGGTACTTTGCGGCAGACGATTCGAAAAAGGGTAGCGGGTCTGAAACTCGATTGGTCGCGTGTAACATTTTCAAACATTTATATGATTCTCTCACCTTGTACGTCATGTTTATTTGATTTTTACATTATTTAGCCCACCGAAACAAACCAATATTCTGCAACTTTCAGTCCTTGTGATAAGTTAATGTGAGAATTTACCAAATATTCAATTGACAAAGTTAATAACATAAACTATAACGAGTACAGAAAAACAGGACACATAATTCTCCACAAACACACATGCACACACCAGGATATACAAGTATTGTGAAAGCGAAGCGTATGGAGGGTGAGAGGGAGAGGTAGAGGGAGAGGGAGACAGAAAGAGAGAGAGAGAGAGAGAGAGAGAGAGAGGAGAGGGGGAACTGGTGCAAAATATAAATTTTTATGATTGACGAACATGTGACACTTGTGCAATATTCGAATATATTATTTGTTATTTAACTACCCATTTTTCAGATGCGATGCTCTCATCAGCTACAGAGATGAATATGTCCCTGATGATGGCCTGGCAGCCGAAAATTGGTTGAACGACAAGTTACACAAGTAACGTGTATTTAGCATTCATTATGTATAAAATATTGGCTCTGAGCACTATGGGACTTAACATCTTAGGTCATCAGTCCCCTAGAACGCAGAACTAGTTAAACCTAACTAACCTAAGGACATCACACACAGCCGGCCGAAGTGGCCGTGCGGTTAAAGGCGCTGCAGTCTGGAACCGCAAGACCGCTACGGTCGCAGGTTCGAATCCTGCCTCGGGCATGGATGTTTGTGATGTCCTTAGGTTAGTTAGGTTTAACTAGTTCTAAGTTCTATGGGACTAATGACCTCAGCAGTTGAGTCCCATAGTGCTCAGAGCCATTTCAACCATTTGAACCAGCCACATCACACACATCCATGCCCGAGGCAGGATTCGAACCTGCGGCCGTAGCAGTCGCGCGGTTCCGGACTGCGCGCCTAGAACCGCGAGACTATAAAATATTCTACGAAGAACCAACTGCACAGTTGACGCAATATCTGTTTGTTTTTATAATGCAACCACACAGATGTTAATCCAGTCAATATAGTTACCTGCCTCCAGCTGACGGGGCAGGACTGACCACTGCGGTTTGCGATGCGGCGGTTTCAAAGGCGGAAATCTGGAAAACACAAACAATAAGTTTAATGCAGGAGCTGAGAGTAATCTTTTTTAAAGAAATACGTTTGCGTCAATCAACGCTCCAATTGCCTGAATGTGGTAGCGGCGACGTTGTACTTGCACTGAGGTTTTGGGGCGAATATGAGAGAGGAATTCGTTGTTGCCAAGGTTTAACTTCGCAGTACGGATGAATGAAGAGTGTGTGTTACAGTCGAAGTTTTCATATGATTATGTGTCAAGATGGAAACGAAGTAAAAAGGTTATATTGTACGGAGGCTCAAAAGAGATCGACAAATCTAAAATCCCCATGCTAAGTACAGCGCTTCAGTCGGAAACCAGATCTTCACTTCGTAAGACTCTGCGGACAAATCATTAATTTAGTCGAGAAAGATTGCACACGGTCTGGCGATCAGAGTTCACATGCAAATAATCTATGCTTCCCTTTACGACGTACATCGGCAATAGATATTTATTCGTCCTCTGTAAACGAACACTGTTTGTAGATGATATGCCTATTTACGACGAAGTATAACCCGAGGAAAGCATTCACGCAGATACACCGGAAGAATTAGAAGAATGTTTCAATGTCGTGCGAAGATGAAAAACCTTGCTCTTAATGGAGTGAAATATGATAAACTTGTGCAATTCAGAATGGTAAAAATTCACTAGCCTACGACTAAAAGGCAACTGAGAAGTTCGGCGAAGTCACTTATGTAGTACAATGATCTGGAACAAAAAGTGAGTCGTAAATATGAACTTGAAGATTTAATCGTATGTTACGCTCTCATAGAAGAACTCTGAAAACTAGAGAACTGCATACTAAACTGAACTTGAATAAAACCGGAACCTTCTGTTAAGTTACGATTTAGTCACGAGCGGTTTCGCTGCATTAAAGCAGGATCTTCAGGTGGTTAGTAGAGACGCTCCCAACGTTCTTAGTCACAGAGTCCGACCCCAAGAGGAGGGGAAGTCGTCAACAAATAGTAACTGGCAGAGCGATGGGGCGAACAGTGCAGCGGACGAGGCACAATAACAGACTTGTCAAAACAGATTGAACATATGAACATCACATAATAGGGGCTCCCATTCGTAAAGGTAAACACTGCAGTTCGTTGTCGCGAGGTAACGGACTAGAAGCAGTCAGCTGTTATCTGATGCTCATTCTCGGTTCGTACTAGTTTTTTTATGCCTTATCCCCTGCACTATTCGCCCCAATGCTCTGCTGGTTACTGTAAGTTGACGAATTCACTTCTTCATGGGGTTGGATTCTGTTACTACGAACACTGGGGGCTAATCTATGTGACTCTTCTAAACACCTGAAGATGCTGCTTTAGCGCAGCGAAGCCGGTCGTGAATAAATTATATCTTAACAGCTCAAATGCGTGTGAATTCCTACGGGACCAAACAGCTGAGTTCATCGGTCCATAGACTTACACACTACTTAAACTAATTTCTGCTAAGAACAACACACACACCCATGCCTAAGGGAGGCCTCGAACCTCCGGCGGGAGGGGACGTGCAATCCGTGGCATGGCGCCTCAAACCGCTCGGCCACTCAGCGCGGCACTTAACAACTGTTTGCAGTAATATTCACGTTCAATTTGCCATGATTTTCACCGGCTGCGCCTGCCTATATTATAATGTTATGTGTAGAGATATGCAGTTTGTTTGGGAAAGAGGTTTATCTCAGAAAAAGGATTTACTGCTTGTATCACAGCTCGTGGTCCTGCGGTAGCGTTCTCGCTACCCTCGCACGGCGTCCAGGGTTCGATTCCCGGCGGGGTCAGGGATTTTTCCTGCCTCGCGATGACTGGGTGTTGTTGTCTTCATCATCATCGTTCATCCCCATTATGGTCGGAGGAAGGCAACGGCAAACCACCTCCACTAGGACCTTGCCTAGTACGGCGGTGCAAGTATACAAGACAGATATTGGGTTGGACAGATTAAACTTATGCACCTATTATCTCGCGAAAATATACTAACTAAATTCTAAGACAATTAACAGTGAGGGTGCATATTGTCTAGCCTCTATTTGTGATTCGCCTATGGTCTATGAGATATAGATTAGAGCAATAAGAACTTGCTTGGCAATAACAACTTGCATATGCAAGAGGAATGCAAACTAAATTCTGAAACTTTCCTAGCAGATTAAAACTGTGTGCTGGACCGAGACTCGAACTCCAGACCTTTGCCTCTCGCGGGCAAGTGCTCTACCACCTGAGCCACCCAAGCATGACTCAGACCCCGTCCTCACAGCTTTACTTCCACCAGTGGTAGAGCATTTGCCCGCGAGAGGCAAAGGTCTGGAGTTCGAGTCTCGGTTCAGCACACAGTTTTAATCTGCCAGGAAAGTTTCATAACAGCTCTCACTCCGCTGCAGAGCGAAAATCTCATTCTGGAAACTAAATTCTACATAAATACAACCGTGTGCGTCACAGTGAATTACGTGCTACCAAAATAGGAACAGATTTAACACGAGTGACCTCTGGATGATGCTCCACAATGTTATTTGCTTTGGACATGGAATACACTTGTGAAAGGAAAGCGAGGGTAAAAAAAGAATACGGCAAAAGAAGAGTCGTATGTAACTTTTGAATAGTGAAACGAGTGGTTCGTCTTGATAAAAGGTAGAGAATTACAAGCGGAAATATGGAAAAATGAACTAATAATGTACCTGCTGCATGCTCTGAAACTGAATGAACGAGTAAAGTTAGGTACTCAGTGGCGATCTATGTCCAGGAAGACCTACTCTCATGCACGCTTAGCTTAGCTGTGCCTGGAAGAACCAGCGCACAGCAGCCGCAGAAGGAAGGAATGCGAAGTGGTGCTATCTAATCACGGCTAGCTTCCTCGCTGCGGTCAATTAGGATGAGCTGCTATTTCCACTGCGAGATAAGCGGCGGCCTGCCTCAGACAACGACACGCTCTGGTCCACGCAGCCTCGCTGACGACCGACACTCGGCTCTCTTTGCGCAGACTCTTGTCTGCGCACACGACGCCTCGCGTGTCCAAAAACAGACCGACTGCGCGGATAAAACTCTATGTACCGACTTGACAGAAAATCCTAGGAAGTTCTGGTCTTGCGTTAAATCAGTAAGTGGATCGAAACAGCATATCCAGACACAATGGGATGATAATGGCATTGAAACAGAGAGTGACACGAGTAAAGCTAAAATAATAAACACCTTTTTCCAAAGCTGTTTCACACAAGACCGCACTGCAATTCCTTCTCTAAATCCTCGCACGAACGAAGAAATGGCTGACATCGAAAAAAGTGTCCAAGGAATAGAAAAGCAACTGAAATCACTCAACAGAAGAAAGTCCACTGGACCTGACGGGATACCAATTCGATTCTACACAGAGAACGCGAAAGAACTTGCCCCCCTTTTAACAGTCGTGTACCGCAAGTCCCTAGAGGAACGGAAGGTTCCAAATGATTGGAAAAGAGCACAGATAGTCCCAATTTTCAAGAGGGGTCGTCGAGCAGATGCGCAGACCTATAGGCCTATATCTCTGACATCGATTTTAGAACATGTTTTTTGCTCGCGTATCATGTCATTTCTGGAAACCCAGACTCTACTCTGTTGGAATCAACCTGGATTCCAGAAACAGCGATTGTGTGAGACCCAACTCGCTTTATTTGTTCATGAGACCCAGAAAATATTAGATACAGGCTCCCAGGTAGACGCCATTTTCCTTGACTTCCGGAAGGCGTTCGATACTGTTCCACACTGTCGCCTGATAAACAAAGTAAGAGGCTACGGAATATTACTCTAAATTTCCGACTCTTAGGTTGCATATCGCGTTTTATATGACGTTTCTCAACTGCTTCGATTCCTCCCATTGCAATTTTGATAGATGACGGAAGTTGTTACACTTGCGGTCCACTTGTCATTGTGCTTGAGGCCGCACAGTGCGCGGAAGTCAATTTCAATAAACACAAGAAATGAAATGTATCATTAGATGTCGCTGATTCCAGTAAAGAGGAGAAATGAAATTTACCGTCTCGTAGACGTCGAGGAGGTACTAGGAATTGAGCGTGACAACTCAAACGGACAACGATTTCAGCAAGAATCTGTCGTGGCTGTTTAAAAACAATCATTCGTGTTTTTATGTAAAACTGCTGAAAACTCAATGGAGGATGGCCGACAGACGAAGCAGCGCATACAAGGAGCATAACAGTGCAAACGTTCACAGGGTGATTTGCTCGCAAGGGAGTGTCTGAAATATAACTGGCACAACTGGAAGACAGGCGTCAATGATGTAATGTAATTGTAGGAAGAAAATTTCAAGAGCCAGTATTCCGTGAGAGATCCGGGAAAATCCCTGTATATTAGCGTCGTATGAGCTGTTAAAATTACTTGACACTAGTAACAAATCGTTCAGAGGCATATATATATATAAGCACTGTTTGTGAATGAAATGAGTATTTGAACTATGCCTTCTTCCGGAGAATGCGTCTAGTAGTAACGTGCACTGAATTACAGTAATATAAAGTGTTTCAAGGAGACAGATGTACACAATTCCGTCAAGTAAATGCACAAAAATCACTCATGCCGATATACTAAGATCTCTCCTGTTACGGCTTATGACAACTGAGCATCATTGGCTGCCCTAGGACGTTTTGTTTCCCGAATCAAACAACAAAACAGTCTAACAGCGTTCTGATTTAGAACGTTACTTCCTTACAAAGTCCGCCGGCCGGAGTGGCCGAGCGGTTCTAGACGTTACAGTCTGGAACCGCGCGACCGCTACGGTCGCAGGTTCGAATCCTGCCTCGGGCATGGATGTCTGTGATGGTAGTAGGTTAGTTAGGTTTAAGCAGTTCTAAGTTCTAGGTGACTGATGACCTCAGAAGTTAAGTCCCAAAGTCGTCACGACTCAGCAGGACCAGCCATACCTCTGAAGATGTCCAACGTAGTATTGGACGAAACGGTAGGAATAGAAGAATTGGACCACGGCCATATAACCCGGAAGTATTATCAACAACCGAGATGGTTTGTTTGAGAAAGACACGAACAACTTGCTTCTCATTGCTGTCCAGTCCGAGAGTGTGGTGCTTTGTCTCTAATAGCCCCGTGGTCGGTGTAAAACCTTAAACTTCTTGTTCTTTCGTGGCGCAGTAATGTATATTATAGAAGATGTACGGTATACAAGAATATCATAAATTGTAACGAACGTCGAACTCAGCGTACCTGTTCTGTCTCATTTCTTGCTTCAGCGAAGGTACACAACGTGAAAGAGTAAAGCGAAGCGTACACACTTTGCCGGCTTGCTCTTAGGTAGGCTGTACCATGGGCTGTGGAGTCGCTCCCCAGGAAGGCGAGTATATTCTGGAAGGTCGCTCACGGGGGCAGGGTGTCATATCCTGGACAAACATTGCTCATCGCCGTCGCCGCAATTCCTGTAAGAGCGGCGCGGCGCGGCGCGGTGCGCTGCGGCCTTTTCCACAATAAAGTCATCACTGGCGGTGCGTCGGCCGCACACGCAAGCCGCATCCTGTGCTGGAGAACACTGGAGAAGCCGCTTCCTTGTCAACACAGCGCTTCCCGGTGGGCACGCAACTGCTCCTGGCAGCTAGCTGGTATTTAGCTAGCTACCGCGTCTCGGACTAGTCTCACGACAAAACATTTCTACGTCAAAACGGTCACACTGCAAATTTGATAGTTCGGTAGCAATGATAAGATGGTGGATTCATACAAAAAAAAAATTGTAAATGGTAAGCACACAACTGAGGGTTCTCTACAGGTAAACGGTTTTCGGCTTACAAGGGCACCCTCCAACTATTTGTTTTGTTTTATTGAGACTGTTCATTTAATACAAATTGTTACATAGGCTGATAGATTATTTCATTGCATGTACAGGTTATTCTCTGTGAAGTGTACATATTTGCTCAAACTATCCGTCTCCTCTTTCACGTAACCTCCCCCCCCCCCCTCTCTCTCTCTCTCTCTCTCTCTCTCTCTCTCTCTCTCACACACACACAGACACACACACACACACACACTGGGAGAGGGGGAGAGTGGGGAGAGGGAGAGGGAGGGAGGGAGAGGGAGAGGGAGAGAGAGAGAGAGAGAGAGAGAGAGAGTTTTCTCGATCTTGAATATTACAGGTTTTTGTTCCTTCAACATCTATTTTCGATTTAGCTACAACACATTAAATTATGTTACTGCTGCACTGACAAAAATGACATTTATTGCAGGCCGGGGTGGCCGAGCGGTTCTAGGCGCTACAGTCTGGAACCGCGCGACCGCTACGGTCGCAGGTTCAAATCCTGCCTCGGGCATGGATGTGTGAGATGTCCTTAGGTTGGTTAGGTTTAAGTAGTTCTAAGTTCTAGGGGACATGACATCAGATGTTAAGTCCCGTAGTGCTCACAGCCATTTGAACCATTTTTGACATTTATTCTGCTTTGCACTTTTTCTATATGTGTATACCATTACAAAGTGTTTATGAGGCGAAGGAGGTGAAATTTCATGTACTCTTGGTCATGGACTTCGTATTTAGCACATTTCCCGCCTCTTTTCGCGAAAACTTTTGCTCCAAACATTAATAAGAGCGATATGGCTCAAATGGCTCTGAGCACTATGGGACTCAACGTCTGAGGTCATTAGTCCCCTAGAACTTAGAACTAGTTAAACCTAACTAACCTAAGGACATCACACACATCCATGCCCGAGGCAGGATTAGAACCTGCGAACGTAGCGGTCTCGCAGTTCCAGACTGCAGCGCCTAGAACCGCACGGCCACTTCAATAAGAGCGATATCATCATACTCCGGTGTATAAGAGATCTCGAATGTCTCTGAAAACGTACACGGTTGCACTTTTTGTATACAGATCATAGTAAATTCTGTCGGTTAGTAACATTAACCACAATTAAGAGAACTCATCCCTTTCTTTATCAGTAATTATAAAAAATACTGTTCCGCTGTGTTGAACCATTTACGAAATACTTGCGGTTTCCACCAGGGACACACTATATTTGTGTCAAATAGGAGAATATCTATGTAAACAGATTGGTCGTCGACGTGAATATGTTTAGATAGCAAATTTGGCAGTCGCTCTCCTATACGTGGCAGAACGCTTACGCTTTCCTCCGATCTGAGGATCGACTTATCCACCAGCACAGTTACAAAGGAGCCGCAGGTAAAAGCGGAACCTGTACAACGGAGCAACATAATTTTTTCTCAGACACATATCGTTTCCAGTAGAAAATCCTAGACCTAGCTGGGGGGTTGGGCTGCAGACCTTTCCGCTTCACAGCAACCAAGTTAAATAATATCTAGATAACGGAGCGTTAATGCAGTAATAAGCCGTTGTCTCTAAGTCACATTTAAACTTCTCCCAAGGTAGGGAGAATTTAATTTACGTCGTATGCTAATACATTCTGTGAAGGTTACTTTCCAATTACCACGGCAAACGAGGCGTTAGCGATCTGCCCCTACGCGCTCTTCGGCATTGATTACCGTCGCAGAGCCCACAGCCGACCGACTGCGATGTTGCGAAAGCCGCGTAAAGTGTTCCGTCACAGCGACACTCCTCCTCTGTCGCGTTCCGAGAAGCGCGCTGGAGCCTCCAAAATAGTCCAGGAGAAGTCTCATCGACACACGCGCCAAGCCGTCCGCCTGGTGCTACGACCTCAAAGCCAGCTACCTGCTACCATGCCGCGACTGCAGCCCATTCTCAGTTTCTCGTTACTCTGACAGAGTACACCCGCCAATATCTCTACCATCTACGATTCAAGTGGCAAAAATACTGTAACGTATTACAAGGAATCGATTTTTGCTGCGTTTATAAATAGTGTGTGGCGTGCGTAATGGACAGTGGAATGATTACAAAAAGACGATGTAGAAAACAAGTAACTTCGAAAATTAATTTTAATTAGTCGTATTAAATACGATTTATATTTTACGTTATATGTGATAAAATCCGACAGACGGCGAGAGCTGCAGTAACTTCGTGCTCGAGTCGCCAGTGATTTTAGCTCTCAAAATGGCTCTGAGCACTATGGGACTCAACTGCTGAGGTCATTAGTCCCCTAGAACTTAGAACTAGTTAAACCTAACTAACCTAAGGACATCACAAACATCCATGCCTGAGGCAGGATTCGAACCTGCGACCGTAGCGGTCCTGCGGTTCCAGACTGCAGCGCCTTTAACCGCACGGCCACTTTGGCCGGCAGTGATTTTGGAAAAACCTCTGTTTGCCATCGAACAGTTCTCTCTTGCTCAGTATGGTAGCGGTGTCCGGAGAGAAGGTTGAGTGTTGACATTATAATACGCATCAGAAAGATTTTTCACGTTCGGTGTGTATCAGCTATGCCTTGTCTTTCAAACGGTGTTTTTCGAGTGTTGTATTCCGCATTTATGAGAGAAGTATGACATTCTTAAAAGAATGTACATGTTATTAAAAAGAGAGATTGTACAGGAAATGAAATTCTGCACAAAGGATGAGTGTGAAATGATGTAGCTATTACAGAAGAAGCTGCGATTAGAGTTTACACCTTCAATAGCAGACGAAGAAGCTCGACTGTTTCAATTTTCGGACATAAAATAAATGAAATTCCTAACAAGAATAGCAAGACAAAACATATGAAACAGTAATTGAAAGTATAAATACGGATGGGATATTAAAAACAGGAATAAAAAGAAACTTCCTGGCAGATTAAAACTGTGTGCCCGACCGAGACTCGAACTCGGGACCTTTGCCTTTCGCGGGCAAGTGCTCTACCATGTCACAGCCAGGCTGTGGCTAAGCCATGTCTCCGCAATATCCTTTCTTTCAGGAGTGCTAGTTCTGCAAGGTTCGCAGGAGAGCTTCTGTAAAGTTTGGAAGGTAGGAGACGAGGTACTGGCAGAAGTAAAGCTGTGAGTACCGGGCGTGATTCGTGCTTCGGTAGCTCAGTTGGTAGAGCACTTGCCCGCGAAAGGCAAAGGTCCCGAGTTCGAGTCTCGGTCGGGCACACAGTTTTAATCTGCCAGGAAGTTTCATATCAGCGCACACTCCGCTGCAGAGTGAAAATCTCATTCAGGAATAAAAAGAAGTTAATAACAGTGGAAACAGCCTACTGGAGGCGCTGTTGTAGAGTAGCAAGAAAGGATTAGACAAATAAAGAAGAAATAAGAGTGAGGATAGGAAATGGAAATGATATTATAGGGACAATTTAAATAAAATGGATCGTGTGGTTCGGGCTTGTTAAGAGAATGCCTTTGAACAGAAGCAAAGGGATATGAAGCTAATCTAGATGCTAAACGCGTATTCAACTGGCAAATCCTGTGGGAGCTATATGATGACCAAGTAGAGAAATGTGAACTGTGTGAATCTTATCTGAAATCGGGACAAAAAAACTGGAGCCTTGTCCAGAATCTACGAGAATTAACTTGACGTTAGAGGACAACTTCAAAAGTTTACGTACACAGTACCACCGAAGAGTTTTCTTGGAAAAAAGCACCTGCTACACTACCTGAACCAAAGTGGGTATTTTTCTAATTCGTGGGGCAACTCTGTATGTAATCTAAGCTAAGCTCTGCAACCCTTTATTCTGCTTGCAACGATTGTGAACGTGTTTATCTACACAGTTTCAGGCCTGTTGGAAGTCAGAAAGGCCACGCAAGACTCGTACGTAATATCAGCTGTCGGGAAATTACGTTACGTCAGAGAGTTTGTGGGAACTTCGCTGTCAGGTGGCTGGAATTGTTCCAGGTGCAGCAAGGACGGACATCGTCACACGGAAAGGGACCACTGGCACTCTAATACCGAATCTCTCCAACACGAAACAGAGCTATTGCGAATAGGTACGCAACGCATATACGTTCAACATCTCAACTTAAAAAAATGAATGAGTTGAGGTAGCTTTCACGGTTCACAAACTATACCCTAGGTTAATTCCCAACAAATCAATAAATTTAAATATTGTGGGCAGCAATATCAAACATTTACTTTAGTTACGACGTTGACGAAGACGGCAGGGAGGTACTGACATTGTTTTCGTACGTTGCAAAAAAAAAAAAAAAAAAAGAATTCGAGACGAAAAATATACTCCCGGTAAAGCTACGAATACAGACGACAACCCCGGCATAGTCTACACAAAACAGGGGATAATTATGTTGTTGCATTGCCCTTTTCTTTCTTCCAAAGAAATTTCAGTCTTAAATTATTATTTGACACCCCTGTCAACGTGCTTTTTTCGTCGAGGAGGTAAGTCTTTTCTAGGTACATAAAACTCTGCGTCTAAGAACCTCTTGTTTGATTCTAGCACTTATTTTCCCTAAAACGTCCCTATTTTTTCTATTGAGTCAAGTTGTCAACAATAAAAATGATTTACAGCTGTTTTTTTAAGTGGTAAGGTCATCAGTTCCTAAGCTTACACACTACTTAACCTAAATTATCCTAAGGAAAACCACACACACCCATGCCCGAGAGAGGACTCGAACCTCCACCGGGACCAGCCGCACAGTCCATGACTGCAGCGCCCCAGACCGCTCGGCTAATCCAGCGCGGCAATTATGGTCTTCACAACGTAACATGTTAAGGGTAAAACATTACTCTCCTGTGGAACAAATATTGTGAATGCAATAATGGCTTCGTGAGTTACTGATCGACATAAAAAAAGTATAGTTATTGCCTACGTTTCGCTGTCGAAGTTCGTTTTTCCTATCAAGTCATTCAAAAAGCAAATATTTCGAATGACTCGGCATCTACAGCAAATGATTTAAGGAAGAATATAACAATAGAACTTTCTACCGAGGACTAAAGAGATGCTTTTGTTGTTTACAAGTGATCTATACGGGTCAAGCAGAAAATGGGGAAAGGAAAGGACAGAAAAGAGGGAAAGGAAAGGACAGAAAAGTGGGAAAGGAAAGGACCACCGCTTGCAATTCGAACTACTAACCTTAATATCAGGTGCGCAACTGACTTCCGCAATTTCTCCACGACCACAGTTTCTACGAGGTCCTACAAGTGAAAGATACAGCTACAACTTCAACATTGTAGGTAACACTAAAAATTAGACAAAAGCTAATTTTCCTGTTTTTTTTTTTTTTTTTTTTTACGTTTGACACATGACACATGTAGAGAGTGGAGTGCAGACGTAGTAAACACAATTGCCGAAGAAAAAAATCAGTAGGATGCGATATTCAATTGTGTCAAGAATTACTCTCAAATGACGCTGCTGTGACTTCATCACTTTGAATGAAATGGTTCATCGGATAAGTATTGAGGTATCCCAGTTTAGTTAATCTGGTAACGCAACGAAGGGAGTAGCAGAAAATCAATATGCAGAATGGGTTCTTGAAGGAAAACGTAGCGTGCAAAGAGTATGCAGACTGGCACATGTGCCATACCAGACGACAGGCTGTACGCAATATTCTTGAAACTGTTTTCAATATACAGTCTTTGTGTGGACTTCTAGAATATCCTGTAGAGTTTACCGTCAATATTGAATCTTGTCACGAAACTAGCTGAGTCACTGGTTTTACGAAGGACGACGGATATTCTTCGCCGCTTGCGGCATGTGTAGTTTTTCCTGAAGCCTGTTGTTTCTGGTTAGGCCGGCTCATGGAGGTAAAAATAAGAAGAGTTTTCATGACGTCGCAAACTTGAAGCCGACCCAAGTGAAGATCCGCCATGTTAGCCACCCCAAAACATTCGCTTCTGGTGGTTTGATTCCGTGTAGTCGTGAAGTGTTTTGATAAAAAAATGCCGGCTTGCGTCGCTTACGGGTGTACTAATCGTTCCGATTGTAGTCTAAAGTTTAAACAAATCACGTTTCATTCGTAAGTGGGCTTATTTAAACGTTATTTTCTTATATATACTTGAAATTCTGATGCACTGTAAAGTTTTACAGTATGGTTTTAGTTCTGTGATTTCACTTTAAATTTCATATCAATCCAACGCGAAGAGCTCTCTGGAGGTGAGCATTACACTTGGTTTTCATTGTTTGGTTATTCCCAAGTAACTGAAAAGTCCTGGCAAGAAATATCCTGGAAATGGGAACTAATGTTTTAAAATGCAATAATTTAATAGAAAAGTAATGTAACTACATGTAGTTAATTAAATATTCAGTAAAATTTGTGGAACACCTGTTACAGTGGTTAAATTATAAGTACTTAAAGGGTTACATATTTGTTAAAGTAAAGTCCCCTATCTAAGCAAAGGCTATTGAGATCATTACAGTAATCACTGTGCTGTCGTGTTACCCTGTAAATTGCTGTTATTTGCCACATAGAATGTCACTTGGTAGGTACAATTTAAAAACAAAGCAGTTGTGTAAGCTACGATGGGCCTGACAATCTTAAATTCAGTTCTTTTCCTTCGTAATATAACGAATCTTTCACTTTCTTGACATGACAGCTGGCTTGTTTATATCATCCCTGCATACATCTGTGGGACACCGAAGGAAATAAGGTAAGTTTCTGGCAAACTTGAATATTTAAAATTTGCATTTGACTTGAAAATGCAACGAATACAAATCGTTGTCTCTAAACTATCAATCATTGCTTTAGGAGTTCTGGCTTTATCAATTTTCGACAATAACACAATGAAAGTGAATAGAAATTGATTACGAAAGCATGCTTTTCATAGCACATACACTCCTGGAAATTGAAATAAGAACACCGTGAATTCATTGTCCCAGGAAGGGGAAACTTTATTGACACATTCCTGGGGTCAGATACATCACATGATCACACTGACAGAACCACAGGCACATAGACACAGGCAACAGAGCATGCACAATGTCGGCACTAGTACAGTGTATATCCACCTTTCGCAGCAATGCAGGCTGCTATTCTCCCATGGAGACGATCGTAGAGATGCTGGATGTAGTCCTGTGGAACGGCTTGCCATGCCATTTCCACCTGGCGCCTCAGTTGGACCAGCGTTCGTGCTGGACGTGCAGACCGCGTGAGACGACGCTTCATCCAGTCCCAAACATGCTCAATGGGGGACAGATCCGGAGAGCTTGCTGGCCAGGGTAGTTGACTTACACCTTCTAGAGCACGTTGGGTGGCACGGGATACATGCGGACGTGCATTGTCCTGTTGGAACAGCAAGTTCCCTTGCCGGTCTAGGAATGGTAGAACGATGGGTTCGATGACGGTTTGATGTACCGTGCACTATTCAGTGTCCCCTCGACGATCACCAGTGGTGTACGGCCAGTGTAGGAGATCGCTCCCCACACCATGATGCCGGATGTTGGCCCTGTGTGCTTCGGTCGTATGCAGTCCTGATTGTGGCGCTCACCTGCACGGCGCCAAACACGCATACGACCATCATTGGCACCAAGGCAGAAGCGACTCTCATCGCTGAAGACGACACGTCTCCATTCGTCCCTCCATTCACGCCTGTCGCGACACCACTGGAGGCGGGCTGCACGATGTTGGGGGGTGAGCGGAAGACGGCCTAACGGTGTGCGGGACCGTAGCCCAGCTTCATGGAGACGGTTGCGAATGGTCCTCGGCGATACCCCAGGAGCAACAGTGTCCCTAATTTGCTGGGAAGTGGCGGTGCGGTCCCCTACGGCACTGCGTAGGATCCTACGGTCTTGGCGTGCATCCGTGCGTCGCTGCGGTCCGGTCCCAGGTCGACGGGCACGTGCACCTTCCGCCGACCACTGGCGACAACATCGATGTACTGTGGAGACCTCACGCCCCACGTGTTGAGCAATTCGGCGGTACGTCCACCCGGCCTCCCGCATGCGCACTATACGCCCTCGCTCAAAGTCCGTCAACTGCACATACGGTTCACTTCCACGCTGTCGCGGCATGCTACCAGTGTTAAAGACTGCGATGGAGCTCCGTATGCCACGGCAAACTGGCAGATACTGACGGCGGCGGTGCACAAATGCTGCGCAGCTAGCGCCATTCGACGGCCAACACCGCTGGTCCTGGTGTGTCCGCTGTGCCGTGCGTGTGATCATTGCTTGTACAGCCCTCTCGCAGTGTCCGGAGCAAGTATGGTGGGTCTGACACACCGGTGTCAATGTGTTCTTTTTTCCATTTCCAGGAGTGTACTTCACTTCTCGGTCATTCGAAGTGTATAAACAAAGAGGAATTACAGTACTGGGGCCAGAGGCGTCATTTTTTCGTGTCGTATTACTGTATCGAATGCGCATTTAAGACCAGAAGAACGTTTGAAGTTACGGTCCTTATACTATGTTGTTCACTAAAACAGTGTAACATTTACTATATAAAACAAATATCACATGACAGAAATAACGAACAAGAAGCAATTATAGACACTCGTCTGCTAATGTTTTGGGGGATCCAAGATGGCGGCAGGCCCCTCCCCGCTTCAGTCTGGAACCGCGTGACCGCTACGGTCGCAGGTTCGAATCCTGCCTCGGGCATGGATGTGTGTGATGTCCTTAGGTTAGTTAGGTTTAATTAGTTCTAAGTTCTAGGCGACTGATGACCTCAGAAGTTGAGTCGCATAGTGCTCAGAGCCATTTGAACCAACCATTTGAAGCCCCTCCCACTGGCTTCGAAACAACGTACAGCGTAAGTCTGTAGCGCCGTCTCCCCTTATTCTACCTCCATGGGCCGGCTGCAGTTTAGCCGACGCTAACGCAGCCACAGTCGCGGGGGGCGTCAGCGGAGGCCTCGGTGGGCGAGATCCGCCGGCCTTGCCAGAGGCGCGACCTGCTGACCCGGCGAGGGTGTCGGCCGCGGTGACGTCACTCACACGTGGGCTCACACCCTCCGCGACTTCCCGCCGGCGCGACGCCCACGCCGCCTGCCTTAACAAGCGCTCAGCGTTCCCTACTTCGTCAGAGACTGCACAGTAAATACAGGCTAACACTTATTTAACTGTGTGAAAAAAAAGACGTAAATTAGTTACAAAGAACGGCGTGTACACGCTTTGTTCAACATGTAAACGTCACTACAGATATTCGGATTTAGGTTGTGTTCGATATGCCTCCCATCATTGGCGATGATGTGGCGCAGACGAATATCGAAATTCTGCATGGCCAACCGGAACTCTCTAGAGAAACGGAAGGTTCCAAATGATTGGAAAAGAGCACAGGTAGTCCCAGTCTTCAAAAAGGGTCGTCGAGCAAATGCGCAAAACTATAGACCTATATCTCTGACATCGATCTGTTGTAGAATTTTAGAACATGTTTTTTGCTGGCGTATCATGTCATTTCTGGAAACCCAGAATCTACTCTGCAGGAATCAACATGGATTCCGGAAACACTGATCGTGTGAGACCCAACTCGCTTTATTTGTTCATGACACCCAGAAAATATTAGATACAGGCTACCAGGTAGATGCCATATTCCTTGACTTCCGCAAGGCGTTCGATACAGTTCCGCACTGTCGCCTGATAAAGTAAGAGCCTACGGAACATCAGACCAGCTGTGTGGCTGGAGTGGAGAGTTTTTAGCAAACAGAGCACAGCATGTTGTTCTCAATGGAGAGACGTCTACAGACGTTAAAGTAACCTCTGGCGTGCCACAGGAGAGTGTTATGGGACCATTGCTTTTCACAATACATATAAGTGACCTAGTAGATAGTGTCGGAAGTTCCATGCGGCTTTTCGCGGATGATGCTGTAGTATACAGAGAAGTTGCAGCATTAGAAAATTACAGCGTAATGCAGGAAGAACTGCAGCGGATACGCACTTGGTGCAGGGAGTGGCAACTGTCCCTTAACATAGACAAATGTACTGTA
The DNA here is from genome assembly GCF_023898315.1 of Schistocerca nitens. Taxonomy (NCBI): domain Eukaryota; kingdom Metazoa; phylum Arthropoda; class Insecta; order Orthoptera; family Acrididae; genus Schistocerca; species Schistocerca nitens. The sequence goes on from NC_064619.1 coordinate 16,867,862, forward strand.
TTGTGAATACATACAAAGAAGGATCCTTTATTATATGATTATATGATAGCGGAACAAACACTGTTAGCAGTTACTTCTGTAAAATATCTGGGAGTATGCCTACGGAACGATTTCAAGTGGAATGATCATATAAAACTAATCGTTGGTAAGGCGGGTGCCAGGTTGAGATTCATTGGGATAGTCCTTAGAAAATGTAGTCCATCAACAAAGGAGGTGGCTTACAAAACACTCGTTCGACCTATACTTGAGTATTGCTCATCAGTGTCGGATCCGTACCAGATCGGGTTGACAGAAGAGATAGAGAAGATCCAAAGAAGAGCGGCGCGTTTCGTCACAGCGTAATTTGGTAAGCGTGATAGCGTTACGGAGATGTTTAGCAAACTCAAGTGGCAGACTCTGCAAGAGAGGCGCTCTGCATCGCGGTGTAGCTTGCTGTCCAGGTTTCGAGAGGGTGCGTTTCTGGATGAGGTATCGAGTATATTGCTTCCCCCTACTTATGCCTCCCGAGGAGATCAGGAATGTAAAATTAGAGAGATTCGAGCGCGCACGGAGTCTTTCCGGCAGTCGTTCTTCCCGCGAACCATACGCGACTGGAACAGGAAAGGGAGGTAATGACGGTGGCACGTAAAGTGCCCTCCGCCACACACCATTGGGTGGCTTGCGGAGTATAAATGTAGGTGTAGATGTAGAACCGGGCTACAGTGGTTTCAGGATCATTATGGTGAACTCATATTGATGTCTCAGCGACTGAATTCTCTTGGTAGAAATCCTATGGAACCCATCTGGGTCGCTATCGGGTGTCGTAATTACATACGCAAAGCAGCGGCCGTTATTTAGGCGAATCACGTGATCTGCGCGTAGGCATCTAATGCCATATACTTCTAAAAACCTACGAACGAACTGTCGGATCCCTGATATGCTGAATCAGTGATGTATTTCGTTCCAAAGACGAACAAACAAGTTATTAAGCACGTGGTCATACTGTTTTGGCTTATCAGTGTATATATGATGATCTCTGATACGAGATGATGTCAATACTGATTGTATATGAAGGTAGTATCTGTTCCCGAAAGAACAATTACAGTTGATGACCATGCAGCTTTCTCTAGAATGATATGATGATTAAATGGACACCCTACCTGCAATCAGGCATTAATATACTTCATTGGGGACATGTTGAAAACGTGTGCCCCGACCGGGACTCGAACCCGGGATCTCCTGCTTACATGGCAGACACACTATCCATCTGAGCCACCGAGGGCACAGAGGATAGTGCACCTGCAGGGACTTATCCCTGGCACGCTCGCCGTTGATTAATCTGCCACGAGTAATGAGTATGATGGGCAACATCTATTAGGCGCAATACGAATGTAGTGAGGTGGACATGTTGGGAATATGGGTCTCACGGGGAGCGTGCAAGGGATAAGTCCCTGCAGGCGCACTATCCTCTGTGCCATCGGTGGCTCAGATGGATAGAGCGTCTGCTATGTAAGCAGGAGATCCCGCGTTCGAGTCCCAGTCGGGGCAAACATTTTCAACATGTCCCCAACGAAGTATATCAATGCCTGATTGCAGCTAGGGTGCCCATTTAATTATCATTTAATACTGATAGTGCTATTCATCGAGTTTTAATATGATAACGCCTTTCTTTTATGACCATTCGATTACACTAGCCACGAACGATGAAAAACTATTTCTGACTGTGTCATGTAGGCCTATGGATGTTGTCATTTTAACGAAGATTTTAATGATGTGTGAAGCCGTAATGGCACCAACATTAATCAAGTATATTTTATGAGCTGAAGATGGCTAGATTGTTAACCGAAACTGATAACCCATCCAAATAAACAAGATTTCATGTGCGATCTTGACTTAATGGGTTATCGAACTCTAACAAAACAAAACAAAAAAAAAAAAATTACAACAGGTCGCGTACCTATTGGCTAATAATGTCAACAAATTTGATTAGGCTTATTTGTACAGTAAGCTTTGGTGTGATACCGGACGGTTACGTTCTTCATTGTAGAAATTAAACCGTCTTTCTCCTTCTTTCAGAAGACAGAACATGGAAACACTTGCGAAATTAGAGGATGTTCGAAAGATTTTGAAAATATTCAGAAAAACTTAAAGTAAGCAGTGCACATATCTATAATTCTTAGCCCCTTCTGCATATATGAACGCTTACCGCGCAACAGTACGTCGACACGTCAGCAATAAGACTCACGGCAGGACTTCGCAACAAACTTTCTCACGGCACATTTCGCCTCGTAAAGCAATTTTACGGTTTCTTGTCTCAGCAGTCCGCAGTTGGCGTGTCCGTTTCACACGAAGCAGTGAAACTAGAAAGGAGGGAGTACGCCACTTCAGTTACACACATAATGTAGGTGGAGGGTACGATACCTTAACTTTTGCAATGTTCTTTGATATCAATACGGCCACAAAAGTGCGATGACCTGTCAGACAGACAGTTCGCACTTTATCTTGATGGAATTCCCTGCAGTGGGTGTGACAAAGGTTTCAGAAGCTTTCAATCAAATCCCACGTTGTTTGTCATTCATATGTCATAATATTATATTGATTCAGCCCTGAAGGTCGAAAAGAAAATCGAAGTTGAACTAGTTTTCTTTAAATGCGAGTCGTTTCCACCTTACGCTTCGTCGTCCCCTTCGTATTTGGCATTTCTTTTCTTTGTTTGGAATGTGGTCTAATGCTGCTTTCCACTCTAGTGTAACTTGTGCAAGCCTCCGAATAACTGCTGCTTACCACATCCATGTGAATTTACTTTCTGTATTCACCCCTTGGTCTCTTTCTACATTTCTGCCCAGACACTTCCCCACTGTACCAGATTGGCGATTCCTTGATTCCTCACAATGTGTCCTATCAACCGATCCCTCCTTTTGGTCAAATCGTGCCATAACTTTCTCTTCCCCCCCCCTCCCCCCTCCCCCCCTCCCCCCCTCCCCCCCAATACGGTTCAGTATCTCCTCATTAGATATGCGATCTACCCACCTAATCTTCAACATTCGTCTGCAGATTTCGAAATCTTCTATTCTCTTCTTGTCTTAACTGCTCACCATCCACGTCTCACTTCCGTACAAGGCTACACCCCATATACCTTCAGAAAAGACTTCCTAACACTTAAATTTATATCTCAAATTAACAAATTCCTCTTTTTTCACAAATACTTTCTCTGAAATAGCCAGTTTACATTTTATATGTTCTCCACTTCTACCATGATCCATCATTTTCTCGTCCAACCAGTAAAATCCATTTACTACTTTTAGTGTCTCGTTTCCTAATGTAATTCTCTTAGCATCGGCTCACTTAATTTGATTACATTCCACTACTCTTGTTTTACTTTTGCTGATGCCCATCTTATAACCCTTTTCCAATACACTATGCTTTCCGTTCAACTGCTCTTCCAAGTCCTATGCAGTCTGTGACAAAGTTAAAATGACGTTGGCAAAATATCAAAGTCAGTATTTTTTTCTCCATGAACTTAATTCCTTCTTCAAATTTTTCTTTGATTTCCTATACTGCTTGCTCAATGTGCAAGTTGAATAATATCGGATATAGTCCACAACCCTGTCACACTCTCTTCTCAATTACTGTTTCCCTTTAACGTCCTTCAACTCTTCTAAATGCAGTCTGATTTCTCCACAAGCTGTATATAACCTTTCGTTTCCTCTATTTAATCCCTGCTACCTTCAGAATTGTGTCACCCTCGTCAAAAGCTGTTTCGAAGTGTACAAATCTCGGTTTGCCCTTCGTTATTCGTTGCAGGGTAAGTATTGCCTCACGTGTTCCTTCATTTCTCCAGACCTTTTGGAGTACGAAAATGGTTCAAATGGCTGTAACCACAATGGGACTTAACATCTTAGGTCATGATTTCCCTAGACTTAGAACTACTTAAACCTAACTAACCTAAGAACATCACACACATCAATGCCCGAGGCAGGATTCGAACCTGCGACCTAACAGCAGCGCGGTTCCGGACTGAAGCGCCTAGACCAGCTCGGTCACAGCAGCCGGCTCTGGAATGCGCATTAGTAATTGTAGTGGAAGCACATGGCGTCTTGCATAGATACGGCGTATGAATCTGTTCGGTGGGAAAGGCGTGGGGAAAGAGGGAAAGTGGAGTAGATGGAAATAATGGTGGTTGTGGTCGAGAGGAAGGGGGCATGTTAGCTGGGACGGTAGTTGGGAAGAGGGAACGGAAAGGAACACTGTACAAAAGGCGATGGAGCAGGAGGGAAAGTTGGGTCAGTTCACGGCTAGATCCGGTCGCACGACAAAATCAGAGAATGATGGCGTAACTCTGGCCATTGTGCTGTAGTGTGGCGGGTGTGGAGACCGCCCGGATGCTGCCACTGAGGAGTTTTTATAATCGCAGGAAGTGCCGAGCTCTCGCTGGGGTGCTCACGCGTCAGCTGAGCGCCAAAACGAGACCGCCGAAATTTCACCGTGACTGTCTCCGCCCGCGAACCACACTGCGAGATCTGGCAGGTACGGTATCGATGGCTGTTGCTGACATTTGACCGGTCCTCACTAAGAACTGGCTCAGTTTGTGCAGATGTTGCTCTGAAGTTAACGAATATCTTCTTGTTACTGAAGAAGACCAGTACAGCAACAATCAAGCCAGTAATAGAGAAGAAATACTCGTACATGTACAGCAGGTCAGGAGTATTCTAACTGCAATACAATAGAAGCAAACCAGTGCATACTGGAATGACAGATGGAAACTTTCACAGACACTGTCCACAACAAATGAACCCACTTAGATGCGAAACTCGGCAGTCGGCATACGCAGAACATCGCAGCACTGAGAAGCAGTATTAAGCAGCAACCTACACTGAGGAGGATACAGTGTTTAAGAAATAAGTCCGAACACAGACTGCCGTCAGAAGAGTAATTCCAATACAAAGTGTATCCAAAAGGAAAGTTCTCTCAGTCATAAAATAGCTCCGCTGACAAATCGTTACTAGAGGCAGCGTTCCGCACTAACCACGTATTTTGGGAATGATGGAGGGTGGATGGTGGGGGATGGGACATTGCCGCGAGCCTTCTATAGTACACCAGGATCTCTAGTTGCTGTAGTCTTATCATTTATTCCACTATGATGAAAAGCTGCGTTAAAGATTTTCAAGTTGTAGTTTATGTTGATTTTGCATTGCATATGCACTCGTACCCTCTTTCATGGTTAAGCTATTCCTCTGTTTCCAGTACAACAACAGATTTCCGGCAGAGTTCATAAACAGTATACAGAGTTTTCAAGAATCTAATTATGTAATGTTTGCTGTGATCAATACAGACGTAGGCACAAAATCATTAACACCATATTACTAGCAACCGAGGACCCCGCGCGGTCTTAGGCGTCTTGCCACGGTTCGCGCGGCTCCCCCCGTCTGAGGTTCGAGTCCTCCCTCGGGCATGGGTGTGAGTGCTGTTTTCGGAAATTGGTGGTAAGTTGCTATGGGACCAAACTGCTGAGGTTATCGGTCCCTAGGCTTACATGCTACTTAAACTAACTTACGCTAAGGACAACACACACACCCATGCCCGAGGGAGGACTCGAACCTCCGACGGGGGGAGCCGCGCGAACCGTGGCAAGACGCCTAAGACCACGTGGCTATTCCGCGCGGCCGTGTGTGCTGTCCCTGGCCTTAGTAAATTTAAGTTAGATTAAGTAGTCTGAAAGTCTAGGGACCGATGACCTCATCAGTTTGGTCCCATAGAAGCTTATCACAAATTAAAAAAAAAAAAAAAATTGACGACCGACAGGTCAACAACATTTAAGATTTTACTATGTGTCCCCGTAGTATTCCATCAGAAGGTTATTCGAACGTAGCAGGTTGTTAAAAATTCACAACCGGGCAATATGCACGCTGATCTTCCAGGCGATGTCAACAACGTTCAGAAACGGACTCTGCGAGGAATTCCTTTTTCAAAGTCAGGCCGGTCGCTAAATGGAAACTGTAGAGAAGAAAATGTTCTGTTCGCAACTTTTACAGCCACCTACCAGCTACTTCCCTACATAGTCGCCACTCGGACCTAGACATTTGTCGTACCGTGGTACCAAATTCCCAATACCCTCATTACAGAAGGCAGCCGCCCGAGCTTTCAGCCAGTTCTCTGCGCTGGAGTGCAGCTCGTTGTCCGTGCCAAAATGCTCGGAAAACGAATCAGTAAACGCATAAATTGTCAAATGACGAGTTTCTCGAATCAGACAATCCACTCACTTAATCCGCATCCAGTGACGCCTGTGGACTGAGAATGACACGGCGGCCGGTCGGTACCGTTGCGCCTTCAGGGCCCTTTCGGGCGGAGTTTTTTGTTGTTGTTGTTGTTTCGGAACAAGATCATCGGCTGACACTCGCTTGCTTACCTGAACGCCTGCGTCATGAACGCCTGCACGTCGTGCTTCAGAGATGCTGCACCATAGCCGTGTTTTGCTATCACGCATGACGATTCCCTTTCGTAGATTTCATGAAATCAGGCGGAATCCCTCAGCAATGACAGCGTGCACTTCACACTCGGAGGGAGCCGCTACTGTGTTCATCGTGTGCCCAGAACTGAACAGTGATCGGTGGGGACGCTACAGACACTGCGTAGTACATCTGCACAAATCTTCGTAGGCTTTTCATTGTGGTTTTAATTTCACGAGCCGTCGGACCTTGAAAAAAAATAGCCCTCGTATCTGAAGTTTCCACTGTCCAAACGTTTGAGCCTTGTCATACGATTTATATCTAACCATCTACCACGATATATAATGCAGACCCAGCCCTCTCCCCTGTCCCTCTTGGCCACAAACATACAAAATGGGCGTCAAACATAATTCACTGACTATTAGGTGCAGTGTTACGTCGCTTTACGCTTAATTACAGACTTACTATTTTATCAGTTGATTTGTTTTCACCACGTAACGCCCGCTGTTTACGTCTTTCTTCGTTGCTGAGCGATGTATCACTTTTCGTTCTGACGCCGCAACTCTTCCTTTCCTATATCTTTAGTACTTTTTATCTATATAAATGATGAACTATTGGTTTTGCCGTTTAACAACTTTTTAATAACTGTGGAAGTATTACAGGCATCGGGTCCCACCTAATGTGTTCCCCGCCTATACGTTTTTCATGAACCTTTCAAGACTCGATCGATCTGTTTACAAAGAGAAAGCAGAATATCTCTTCCTTTGACGTTGTCCAACAACGACCTAGGAAGCTCGACGCCCTCGCGGCCCGGGCTCTTCCGTGGCTCGCGGTAGTTTGCAGCATTCGTTTTATTCCTCGCCCACTTGCCGCTACGTCGAACTTTCGTGGTGATCGTTGGGCAACGTCTTCCACGTTATGTGCAACATAAATAAACTTTCTTCCCACAGTATTTCTGAAAACCCAAAAACAAACTTAAAGAACATAATAATAATAATAACTGCTCTTGCAATTATTCTTGGTCGATTTAATGAGGGGTGGGACAGGCCTAAGCGTTGTGACACAACATAGGCTAATATACAGACGAAATAACACATCTTCATTTTCATTGCTTCTTTACAAAGTCTAGCATTTTCGACTGGCGCTTAAATATCTGAGACCACTGGTCAATTAAAAACGACATGGTCTCTTAATGCGAAAAAGAGGAGGAGAGAGCAGGAGACTGGTTGTCATCTTTTAGAGGAAACTGTACTGACATTATGTAGAAACGATTTAAGGAAAGCACTTGAGAACTAGATCTGTGGATCGGATCGGAGGTTTAAATCGACTCATCGAAATGATAATCGAATTATGGTGGTGTTATAACCAAACCAACTAGCAAGGCAAGCCAAACAAAGGTCTTCAGAACAAGTACATGGCTCGCTACCCAACGGAGATTTCTCCACTCTTCCGGGACAACGTTTCGTTGCTCTCAGCGCATCTGTTCCGCTGCCGGATAAGAGTTCCGCGATTCTCTGCCCGGCGAGGGAAACAGGGTTGCCACCGTTTCCATAGCGTGCAACAAAAGGGGTGCGGACCGGTGCGCAGCCAACAGCTGCGTCGCGGTTCGCGCTTTCAGCGGAAGCTCCAGCCAGCAGGTGTGGACGCCGCTTCCTGCGCTGCCGCTGCGGCCGGCCGAGTCACAAAAACCAGGGCTGCTGCGCGAAACACGGGCCGCGACACCTGTTGTACGTCTTCTGGGTTTGAGAAGGTCACAAATGAGACGTACAACTTTCCCAATCCATGAACTTACTGGAAAGTTGTCACGACATTACAACTTCCTTCTGGCAACAACTTCTGTTGGTACAAGAACATGAGGTACTCTCCCTTTGTCTCCCTACCTCCCTGTTGCGTGTTATCAGTTTTTCTACTGAATAATGCAGTCCTTCCCACCTGCTCCTCCCCCTCCCCCCCCCTCTCTCTCAGCGCTAAATATCGAAAAAATGGCTCTGAACACTATGGGACTCAACAGCTGTGGTCACCAGACCCCTAGAACTTAGAAGTACTTTAACCTAACTAACCTAAGAACAACACACACATCCATGCCCGTAGCAGGATTCGAACCTGCGACCATGGCATTCGCGCCGTTCCGGACTGAAGCGCCTGGAACCGCTCGGTCACCGCGGCCGGCCTAAATATCGAGCTAAATCTTTATCTCTGCACATCTATTATGACGAAAGCAGTAAGAATAATCTTTACGCAATTGTTCTTTCTCTGCCCCTGCAATCTGTTCTCTACTTTTTCTACCATTACCATGTTAATAATTTTTGTGGGACCGTACAGACAGCGTCTATTCCACATATCATATTTTGATAATAGTTGTTAATAAATGTCTTCCTTCACTTATCATTCCTAGCTCCTCATCAGTTCGTTCTATTTATTTCTGTTTGCTATTTAATATCCTTCTGTAAAACAGTATTTCAAATCCTTGCCGTCTCCTTTACTTCGCTGTTCACAACCGTAACATTTGTACATCTACATCTACATCTACATCCATACTCCGTAAGCCACCTGACGGCGTGTGGCGGAGGGTACCTTGAGTACCTCTATCGGTTCTCCCTTCTATTCCAGTCTCGTATTGTTCGTGGAAAGAAAGATTGTCGGTATGCCTCTGTGTGGGCTCTAATCTCTCTGATTTTATCCTCATGGTCTCTTCGCGAGATATACGTAGGAGGGAGCAATATACTGCTTGAGTCCTCGGTGGAGGTAAGTTCTCGAAACTTCAACAAAAGCCCGTACCGAGCTACTGAACGTCTCTCTTGCAGAGTCTTCCACTGGAGTTTATCTATCATCTCCGTAACGCTTTCGCGATTACTAAATGATCCTCTAACGAAGCGCGCTGCTCTCCGTTGGATCTTCTCTATCTCTTCTACCAACCCTATCTGATACGGATCCCACACTGCTGAGCAGTATTCAAGCAGTGGGCGAACAAGCGTACTGTAACCAACTTCCTTTGTTTTCTGATTGATTCCCTTAGGATTCTACCAATGAATCTCAGTCTGGCATCTTCTTTACCGACGATCAACTTTATATGATAATTCCATTTTAAATCACTCGTAATGCGTACTCCCAGATAATTTATGGAATTAACTGCTTCCAGTGGCTGACCTGCTATATTGTAGCTAAATAATAAAGGATCTTTCTTTCTAAGTATTCGCAACACATTACACTTGTCTACATTGAGATTCAATTGCCATTCCCTGCGCCATGCGTCAATTCGTTGCAGATCCTCCTGCATTTCAGTACAATTTTCCATTTCGCCATAGCGGTCCTATCGGACGCACAGTTTCAACAACTTCTTTCTCTATTTCTTATTAATATTTGATACGAGTAGAGCTTTTCTTCACGTTGCTTTGGGCCATTTGCTATAATGCTGATTCTTACTCAATAAACGCGTTTGTATTAAAGCAGTATGTCTTTATCTTGCTATTTAGCAAATCGCCATTGCCTTCTATACGAGTATTTAGCACTTCTGACTTTTTATTGTATATGCTTACGCCAAAATGTTACGTGTAGTAATTTTTGCATACGATTCCAAAGTCCTTCTAAATCTTATTTTTACACCGTTTGCGAAGGTTAACAGACGTATTTGATTTCCTTCCACAGTTACGTTATAAAAAACAAATCCTTAACCTTTTTTTCTACAAAGTATTAAGTTATTTTTAAGTGAAGACTAATGGTGATCATTATTAATATTTAGCGCTGATGTAGTCTGTACCCATGTTAGGAGCACCTTTCGGTGCTGGCTTGTAACTTTATTCCTTTTGAAACTTCGTGGCAAAACTAAACTATAAGCAGGGTCGAGAGTCGAACCCGAAAATGGTTCAAATGGCTCTGAGCACTATGTCACTTAGCATCTGAGGTCATCAGTCCGCTAGAACTTAGAACTACTTAAACCTGACTAACCTAAGGACATCACACACATCCATGCCCGAGGCAGGATTCGAACCTGCGACCGTAGCAGCAACGCGGTTCCGGACTGAAGCGCCTAGAACCGCTCGCTGTCGAACCCGACACCTTAACTATTGTGACCAGTGCTCTTACTGAGTGAATTATCCCCTCGCACGAATTACGACTTGCCCTCACAGCTTCAATTCTGCCAGTAATTCTGGTATGTCTGTGCATACACGATCATTCCCGTAGCGGATTATACCTTCCCTTCCCTAATTTCTGATAAATCACGAGTGGTATAATGGTATCTAAGAGTCTCAAGCTAAAACTCTGGAGTGAACTGTTAATTGGAATTCATGACAACTATTTAGCCCAGACGCTGTACTGAACCCTTGACGGACAGTTGTACATTGTGTATGCTGCCAGACGGTTGTTCAATAAACACTGTATTGATTTGCTACCGACACGACGTAGCTGTGTGTTAGTGAATTTTCGGATGCGCCTCTGCCGGTATGCTAGCCACGTTGACTGTCGACAGCCAACGCAGTGTGAGGCATTGGGGTTCCCGTACCGAGGTTCGCATACGAAACTTACAACAGCGTGCGAAGGCGGTGGCAGGCCTACTCCCAAACGCTTTTCGAAGGCCTCTTTGTCAAAACCCAAAATCGGTAACGCAGAGAAAATAAAGTAAATGAATAAATAAATGACTTATCTACAGGCAGTTGCCGTAAGAGCGTGTAAAATTTTAACAGGATATAGGGCATGCTCCACTGAACAACATGTGGCATGGAACCTGGTGTCGGGGAAGACAGCTTAAGCAGATAATAGGAGTAAAAGAAAATTTCTGTGTACTTTTTTATTTCCATTGGTTACAGTTAACTGCAAATACCATCACCGTTACAATGAACGTGCCATTTGTTCTGTATCTTACCACACGTGCTGAAACTGATGGCCATCAACCTCAATGCAAGCGAACAAGAGCCTGACGCGCCATGACAAATATCCCTGGTGCGTTTCGAATCACATCACAGCCAGCTACGATTCTGGCAGCTAATTCCATCTCGGTGTCTACTGGTGCCTCGCGCACTACTGACTTTAGATATCCCCATAAGGAAATAATCAAGCGGATTCAGGTCAGGTGACCTCGTAGTCCATGGAATATGACCTCCTCTTCCAATCCGGCGACCAGGAAATACAGCATTGAGATAGTTGCGGACATCCACATCCTCTCACGAACAGCCAAGGGTAGGTTCTCCAATGTAAATACGATACAAACAGATGTAAAGTAAACAAAACCTGCATCGTGACTTCCTGGTAATCAGGCTCGTCCTCCGCGTTTCCTTGCAGGAAATGAAAAACGTACATGTAAATAAACAACACAATACATGTAAACTTGTACGCATGTTACTTGTAGATAAGCTGAAAAATAGTACTGCTAGTAGGCAAGTTTACTTCCATAACTGAGAGAGCGAGGTGGCGCAGTGGCTAGCACACTGAACTCGCATTCTGGAGGACGACGGTTCAATCCCGAGTCCGGTCATCCTGATTTAGGTTTTCCGTGATTTCCCCAAATCGCTCCAGGCAAATGCCGGGATGGTTTCTTTGAAAGGGCATGACCCACTTCCTTCCCCATCCTTCCCTAATCCGAAGAGACCGACGGCCTCGCTGTCTGGTGTCCTCCTCAACAACAACCCAACCCTTCCATATCTCCTTAAGCTGCAGTCTCCGACCCCTGGTTCCCTACCTCAAATTGTTCACTGGAGCACTCTCTATGTGCTGTTACATTTTTGCACGCTCATACGGAAACATTCTGTATAGACAGATCGATATTACGGCTTTGCATTGACGTTTGCTCAGACACGCTAACCCTTAAACTACACTTTTTTCTTCTCTCTCTCTCTCTTTTTTTCTTTTTTTTTTTCGAGAGTCACAATAGGTGCAAATATATTCCATTGATTTGCAGCAGAAACCGCAGTAGTCTACACTTTCCAAAACTTAACGATACACTCTTCCAAACGGCTAAATACGACGGAAATAAGATTCTTACAAAAGTGCTCTTTTTCCTTTATATCTGTGGGAAGATCAGACTGACAGCTGAATATCAAGTTATCATTGTTTGTTTAAGGTACTAAAACTGGTTAAAAATCATCGTGCATAAAGACGACGTTATCGTATTAACAGTCCTGACTTCTAGGTCAGTTCTTCTCGCTTTGAATTACCGTTACTTCAAACCAATAACGAACACGGTACGATCGACAAGTACATTTCAGCAAAGAGCTTCACCCATTTATATACAAGAGAACACAGTGTTAAAAAAATAAGTGATAAGTTGCAAAACGGGATTAAATTTCTGCAACGAGTTCGCCTTAATCAGATGAACTATCTTCATTATAGGAAGGGGAAGTACAGCCGAAAGACGCTACGTGCCCTGCTGCGCACTGGTCGTACGATACAGCTGCTTCACACGACATGATCGTAGTTTTTCGCCGTCGGCTAAAATTTAGTGGAGGATGTCCAGAGACAAATGTTTACCGGATAGACCACGGTGTACGGCAAGCGGAAGAGAACGGTGATGCAGTAGCAGCTGCCAAAACTTCAAGCAGGCGTGCTGAAGGAAGCTCAACAAATGACAAAAGGTGTTCCCACACGAGACCGCAGGAGTCCCCTGTTTGGCGCTCACGTCACGCGCCAGCGCCGTGTAACTCCGGCGTATTCCGGGAATAGTAATAGTTGTTTATACTCTCCCTCGTTACGGTGGGAAAAATCCGTACAGAAAATTACAGATGTCCCACGCGTCTGCGGCGACAATCGCATCTTTCACCAGAATCTTGTCGTTTACTTCTCTAGACAGTAACAACAATGTAATTGAATAACTGTGAAACCACCGCCCTGGCCAGCGCCGACTGCTGCTGCCATGCAGCGGCGCTGGTCAGTCGCTTGTGGAGTACTGCTTACTCTTCGTGTTTTAATGTCCCTGTTAATACATATCAATGAAACGAATATCGCAGTAGATTAATTCTGTAAGACTCTATCGAACAGGCACGTTGAATTTCACTTTAAAAATGATTTAACTGGAAAATAACGACACTTTCTGTCAACACTGGGCGTCACATTAATTGGCTGGGGTGACTCTAGCCACACATTACAAAAACGAAATTGCAAACACCTGCCGAAACACCAGCAAAAAATGCGCCTGACAACTCTTAGAAGAAACACCCAAAAGGAGTTAGAAACATTTTTTTACATTTCATTATGGATAATATACTCTCTTTCAAATTCTGAAGGTGGCAGGGGTAAAATACAGGGAGCGAAAGGCTATTTACAATTTGTACAGAAACCAGATGGCAGTTATAAGACTCGAGGGACATGAAAGGGAAGCAGTGGTTGGGAAGGGAGTGAGACAGGGTTGTAGCCTATCCCCGATGTTATTCAATCTGTATATTGAGCAAGCAGTAAAGGAAACAAAAGAAAAATTCGGAGAAGGTATTAAAATCCATGGAGAAGAAATAAAAACTAGGAGGTTCGCCGATGACATTGTAATTCTGTCAGAGACAGCAAAAGACTTGGAAGAGCAGTTCAACGGAATGGACAGTGTCTTGAAAGGAGGATATAAGATGAACATCAACAAAAGCCAAACGAGTATAATGGAATGTAGTCGAGTTAACTTGGGTGATGCTGAGAGAATTAGATTAGGAAATGAGACACTTAAAGTAGGAAAGGAGTTTTGCTATCTGGGGAGCAAAATAACTAATGATGTTCGAAGTAGAGAGGACACAAAATGTAGACTGGCAATGGCAAGGAAATCGTTTCTGAAGAAGAGAAATTTGTTAACATCGAGTATAGATTTAAATGTCAGGAAGTCGTTTCCGAAAGTATTTGAATGCAGTGTTGCCATGTATGGAAATGAAACATGGACGATAAATAGTTTGGACAAGAAGAGAATAGCCCGCATCTCGTGGTCGTGCGGTAGCATTCTCGCTTCCCACGCCCGGGTTCCCGGGTTCGATTCCCGGCGGGGTCAGGGATTTTCTCTGCCTCGTGATGGCTGGGTGTTGTGTGATGTCCTTAGGTTAGTTAGGTTTAAGTAGTTCTAAGTTCTAGGGGACTGATGACCGTAGATGTTAAGTCGCATAGTGCTCAGAGCCATTTGAACCCCAAGAAGAGAATAGAAGCTTTTGAAATGTGGTGCTACATAAGAATGCTGAAGATTAGATGGGTAAATCACATAACTAATGAGGAGGTATTGAATAGAATTGGGGAGAAGAGGAGTTTGTGGCACAACTTGACAAGAAGGAGGGACCGGATGGTAAGACATTTTCTGAGGCATCAAGGAATCACAAATTTAGCATTGGAGGGCAGCATGGAGGGTAAAAATTGTAGAGGGAGACCAAGAGATCAATACACTAAGCAGATTCAGAAGGATGTAGGTTGCAGTAGGTACTGGGAGATGAAGAAGCTTGCACAGGATAGAGTAGCATGGAGAGCTGCATCCAACCACTCTCAGGACTGAAGAGAGTTATTCTTTGACGTCCAGCATATCCATGTGGCTTTGTTCATTCATACTGACAGGAGGCGGTCTCATGGCACCTAACTTTATTTTCCTGTGAAGTTTGTTTTGAAACCAAAGCACGTACCCGCTTTACAATATACTCCACTTGAGTCTTTCGTAAAATTTTTCAGCAATCAGATAAGGACGCCGGGAGGCAGATTCTGAGACGCAGCTTAAAGTAGCAGTTTCATAGTTGAAACTTTCTGGCAGATTAAAACTGTGTGCCGGACCGAGACTCGAACTCGGTACCTTTGCCTTTCGCGGGCAACAGTTCTACCAACTGAGCTACCCAACCACGACTCACGCCCCGTCCTCACAGCTTTACTTCTGCCAGTACCTCCTCTCCTACTTTCCAAACTTTACAGAAGCTCTTCTGCTAACCTTGCAGTACTAGCACTCCTGAAAAAAGGATTCTGCGAAAAGTAAAGGTCCCGAGTTCGAGTCTCGGTGCGGCACACCGTCTTAATCTGCCAGGAAGTTTCATATCAGCGCACACTCCGCTGCAGAGTGAAAATCTCATTCCAGTTTAATAGTTTTCAGGTCCACCTCAGCTCACTGTTCAGTAATTTGGAAGTGATGTCTACAGCAGATGGCGAGCACATTTTCCCCGCAGGAATCGAGCATATAAGGCAAGATTCATCACACGTGTGGCATATATTTAGGCAGCGAGTTTACGTAATATTCAATGTGTGCTAATTCGAAATTCTGTACAGTAAACAGCACCGCTGCACTCGTGAAGGATCTACGACGTCACAACCAAAGTTTTACAAATCAAATTAGGGTGAAACTTGAGCTAAATTTTTTGAACTTGCACTGAAGTTTTACATGACGTGATGTTGTTGTTGTTGTTGTTGTTGTTGTTGTTGTTGTCTTCAGTCCTGAGACTGGTTTGATGCAGCTCTCCATGGTACCCTCTCCCGTGCAAGCTTCTTCATCTCCCAGCACTCACTGCATCCTACATCCTTCTGAATCTGCTTAGTGTATTCATCTCTTGGTCTTCCTCTACGATTTTTACCCTCCACGCTACCCTACAATGCTAAATTTGTGATCTCTTGATGTCTCAGAACATGTCCTACCAACCGGTCCCTTCTTCTTGTCAAGTTGGGCCACAAACTCCTCTTCTCCCCAATCCTATTCAATACCTCCTCATTAGCTATGTGATCTACCCATCTAATCTTCAGCATTCTTCTGGAGCACCACATTTTAAAGCCTGTATTCTCTTCTTGTCCAAACTATTTATCGTCCATGTTTCACTTCCATACATGCCTACACTCCATACAAATACTTTCAGAAACGACTTCCTGACATTTAAATCTATACTCGATGTTAACAAATTTCTCTTCTTCAGAAACGATTTCCTTGCCATTGCCAGTCTACATTTTATATCCTCTCTACTTCGACCATCATCAGTTATTTTGCTCCCCAAATAGCAAAACTCCTTTACTACTTAAAGTGTCTCATTTCCTAATCTAATTCCCTCAGCATCACCCGACGTAATTCGACTACATTCCATTATCCTCGTTTTGTTTTTGTTGATGTACATCTCATATTCTCCTTTCAAGACACTGTCCATTCCGTTCAACTGCTCTTCCAAGTCCTTTGCTGTCTCTGACAGAATTACAATGTCATCGGCGAACCTCAACGTTTTTATTTCTTCTCCATGGATTTTAATACCTACTCCGAAGTTTTCTTTTGTTTCCTTTACTGCTCGTTCAACATACATATTGAATAACATCGGGGATAGGCTACAACCCTGTCTCACTACCTTCCCAACCACTGCTTCCCTTTCATGCCCGTCGACTCTAATAACTGCTCTCTGGTTTCTGTACAAATTGTAAATAGCCTTTCGCTCCCTGTATTTTACCCCTGCCACCTTCAGAATTTGAAAGAGAGTATTCCAGTCAACACTATCAAAAGCTTTCTCTAAGTCTACAAAGGCTAGAAACGTAGGTTTGCCTTTCCTTAATCTAGCTTCCAAGGTAAGTCGTAGGGTCAGTATTGCCTCACGTTTTCCAATATTTCTACGTAATCCAAACTGATCTTCCCCGAGGTAGGCTTCTACCAGTTTTTCCATTCGTCTGTAAAGAATTCGCCTTAGTATTTTTTCCATGACGTGATAAGCTTTCGAATAGACGAATGTGATTAGGCTCCCCAGTTACAGGGATCGCGACGGCAATTTGAGACGACTCCGCCGTCTGACGAGAGGGAGCCGGTCTTCCGTTTGGGGAACGGCACACCGGAAGCGGTGTCTGCAGGAAGGCAGGATCCCGCGGCTGGCTGGCTGGCTGCTGCTGCTGCTGCTGGGAACCTCGCAGACGGCCATTGTGCTCCCGGCCACAGTTAGGAGTTCGCACGGCACCCCCGCGCCCATTGTGCCCTGGCGACTCTCCGCCGCTCACTGGGTCACGCGGGGGAGGAAGGCCGCACAACTGGGCTACTCTGCCGGAAACCGAGGACGCTTTTTCTACAGCAGCGGACTGCACGACCGCCGAGGGGCTCCCGTGCAAGAAAGACGTGGCGCAATGTCCTTGCAAAAGTGGCGATCTTAGTCAGGCGCGGGATTTCTAAATCCGCCGGAAACGTCGGAGCTTTTCCTGTGGAGGCTATATGGGGCAGTGAAGAGAGAAGACTAAACTAATAACAGTCAGAACTTGGGTGTGCGCGCTCCTGTTGTTAATAGTTCACAGTCCAGTTTCAAAAACATATTGTATTAATTCATTTAAACGATAGTATGTTATTGCGTTTTCAATGATAGAGTATTATTACTAGTTATTGCATATAACAGCTATAATATTGGAACCCTTGCTTTGGAAAGTTAGCTCTCATCCAATCACACCTTTCATTCTTTCTCTTCCTCTCCCTCTGCCTTCAGCCTTTCATCCCTATCTCCAAATGCCTATCAAATGTTTTATTTATGTATAATTTTACCAATGTAGGCATCATAATTATTGTACTCAAATTTAGCAACGTATGACCTGGTTACATAAACAAGTATGAAATTTAAGCCAGTCGGCCGTTGCCGATCGGTTCTAGGCGCTTCAGTCTGGAGCCGCGCGACCGCTACGGCCGCAGGTTCGAATCCTGCCTCGGGTATTGATGTATGTGATGTCCTTAGGTTAGTTAGGTTTAAGTAGTTCTAAGTTCTAGGGGACTGATGACCTCAGACGTTAACTCCCATAGTGCTCAGGGCCATTTGAGCTATATAAACTTGACGTATTTATATACCACCTGAAACATTTATTACCGCCCGTGTATTCAACACCTCAAAACAAAGGTCTCCAAAATCCTTTAAAACTTATTCCGTAATGACGTTCTTAAGATATATATTCTTTGCACTTCGTGATAATGTTTCTCTTTTGCTATATGATTCTTGCACCAAATAGTTTCCAGACGCCATCTTTGTTTCCAAAATGTGACAGTCGTGTGATGTGTTACGACAGTGAAAGGATCCTGTGACTACTGGAGATATTCTATTTTACTTACTTTATCTTTACGGTTATATATATATATTGTCAAAGAAACCCCCAAAATCACGTTGTAAAATAGTGTTTTGTTTCTCCACTAGACAGTGCCACAATTTCGTCCAAAAATCGTAACACAACACGTACATACGTCACACTAATAAATCTAAATTCATCTGATGATGGAGATTTAAACCTTTGAAACGCGTCATGGAGATAAATAAACAGTCACTGGTAACAGTTTACCTTTTGTTTCATTCGATGAAGTCTAACCTAAAATGTTCGCATTTAAAGTGATAAAAGTATGCGAGTGTGAGAAATGTAACCCTCAACCCAGTCCCAAAAATATTGTGACCTGTGAAAATTGAAGCTGTTCTTTCGCTTTTGGAAGATAATTTCCGTTGGGTGCTTGCACAATTCTTTTCATATAATTTCCTGAATACATTTCGACACATTAGTACCGTCGTCAGAAACTAAAGATTTATACCTTAGTTGGGGTCCACGGTCACGTAGTACTTTTTGAATGAAATTTCCGCCAGTTGACTGTATGTTTTAATATTCATTTATTTGACACTATATCGATTTCAGCTTTTTAGCTATCATCAGGTGCAAAGGTGAGAGATCGCAAATAGTCCAACATGTCTGACGTTTCATCGTCCAAATATTACGACATACTGGGTGGTCAGAGGAGTCTGAAAAGCTTGTATGTTGTTGCAGGGGAGGCTGTACTGAGAAATAATTGTTAAAAAAAATCATTAAGTTACGCCGTTTCCGAGGCATGTAGCAGTGGAGTCAGCCAATCATGTCGCACGAAAATTCTAGCAGCCTACCAGAGGCAGCGTCGCCAAACAAGTTCTTCGTTTGGTTTCCTCAAACCGAACAAACTCTCCTTTTGCTCACCTAGCTTAGATTTACCACTTTCGAAAAACGCACGTTTTAACTAGTACTGAACATTTTAACACGTGGTAACTCATAGAACTACAGATATAGAGCATTACCCTATTTTGGCGCGTGGAAGTGCTTAAATCTGCGCACGCAGCGGCCTGGTCGGCTAACTTCAATGCTAAACAATTGGGAAACGATGAAAGCTATCTAATTTTTCCTATTATTTCTCAGCACAACTTCCCCTGTAACACACTTACAAGCTTTTCTGTCTATGTCTGCCCTCACTGTATATCCGGTCTGTATAGAGATGACACGTGCTTGTCGCAGTACTGTATCGGCCATCGCAACAGTACACAGTGTGATAAAGTGTTAGCCGAATTATCTATTTTTAGTTCTGACTCGCACGTTATAATGCGACGTCTAGTGTATATGGCCAGAAATACGTTGTAATATTTCGCCGGTGACATGTCATTCAGGCACGTCGAACGTTTTGTGATCTTTCGCCTTTGCACTTCTATAAAGCTAAAATCGCGGCAGTTTGAAATAAATCAACGTTAGAACACAGACAAATGGCGGGAATTTCACTCGAAAAATAAACAAATAAAGATTTACTGTTCACATACGAGTTTCGTGATTTTCTCTCTGCGCTCATCAACGAATCTCCAACACCGCAATGAGTACCAGTTGATTTAAGTGTTGATGTCTTTGGTGCTCTGCAACTTGCACGGTACTATTTTTATTTATGCAGCGTGTGGCGGAACACGTGGTATTAGTATACAGATTAAAACACTGGTAATAATGAAAAAGAGATAAAACACGAAATTAAAATATCTCACATATACAGTACAACTGTTTATAATATTCAATTTAATTCCTCAGTTCAGCTAACAACATCCGGGGTCAGTATTTGGGTCTCCTTTGCGTTGATTGGATACGATTTTAAAGTACAGTCCCGCACAAAGTGTTGGATGGAATGGGATGTGTGTAGAGCGCTTTCATCCACTTGAAAAGAAGTTCTGTGCATGCCAATTTGTTTGCAACGAGATATCTAGAACAGATCTTCCTACTTCGTGAGCACTGTGTTACCTACTATGTTGTACGAAAACATTTCTAACACTGTACACCGTTAAGAAACATCACCATAGTTGACAACTCTGCGTCGAAGTTGAACTCGCTTTCGGTCTTTCGACTTTCAACAAAAATATTTAGTACAATTATATTTAGAGACGAACCTCCATGGCCAGGTAAAACAAAGGCAGGCTTTTATAGAGCGGAGCTGTGCGTCAGGAAGGAAATTGGCCGTGACGCTTCCAGAGGAGCCGTCCCGGCATTCGTCGAGAGTGATTTAGGGGAAATCTAGGAACATCTAAATCTGGATGGCTGAACAAGAATCTGAATCGCAGACTTCCCGAGTACGAGTCAACAGCCTCTACACCGCGCCACATCGCTCCGTGGACACACGCAGTCTGTGTTCCGAATAGTCGTCTCAGAAGACGGACGACGATGAGTTTGTGGTTGTGGCAGAGCCACGGAATTGTCGCACTGCCTCACTGGTCCAGCGAACATGGAGGCCGTCGGCAGGGGGGGGGGAGGGGAGGGGGGGACGCTAATTGGCGCACGCGGAAGCACGCGTGACACGCCACGACGTATGGCGGCTGCTCGGAGCTGTCCCCCATACGAACGGGAGCTGTCGCAGTCGCGTTCCCAGCCGCGACTTTACCGACCGCTTCCACAGACTTTCTTGAGCGAGGTGTTACAGAGGTTACGAGGAACATTCTAAATTAATGGGCTATTCATCACATGAGCACAGTGGAACTGATGACACTGACTTTCGACGAAATGCACTGACGTGGCGAAACTCAAGGGCTAGCGATATGCACATATACAAATAGGGGTAGTACCCGTACACAAGGTATAAAAGAGTAGTGCACTCATGGAGCTGTCCAAGGCTGACTGATATGCAAGCTACATTAAACTTGCTGAAAGAAGAAGCAGAGACTGCTGGCCTCAAGATAAATACAGGCAAAACAAAGGAAATTAGAGTAAAATCAGGGAACATGGAGATGCC
The DNA here is from genome assembly GCF_023898315.1 of Schistocerca nitens. NCBI lineage: Eukaryota > Metazoa > Arthropoda > Insecta > Orthoptera > Acrididae > Schistocerca > Schistocerca nitens. Next base: position 16,889,180 of record NC_064619.1, read on the forward strand.
ACTGTTAATAGGTGAGCAGAGGGTGGAGACTGTCAACTCATTCCTGTATCTGGGTAGTATAGTGGCGGAAGATGGTGGAGCTGGAGATGACGTGAAAAACCGCATTAAAAAGGCAAATGCTGCCTTCATAAAATTGTATCCAATATGCAAAAATAGAAACATCACGTACAAAAAAAAATCCGTATTTTTAATACAAATGTGAAGGCTGTCCTTCTGTACGCCAGTGAAAGCTGGATAATGGATAAAAAGATAACATCCCAGTTACAAAGCTTCATAAATAGATGTCTTCGACGCATCATGACTATCTGGTTGCCAGAAAAAATATGTAATGAGGAGCTCTGACGAATAACAAACCAGATACCTATAGAAGACCAGACACGAGAGAGAGAGAGAAAGTGGGGCTGGTTAGGGCACACCTTGAGAAAACCAGATGGAGCCCTCGAGAAAAAAAGCATTGGAATGGAATCCCCAGGGAACAAGGAAGAGAGGAAGACCAAGGGGCACATGGAAGAGGACAGTGGAAGGGGAAGCAAAAAGAGTTGGCAAGACCTGGGCAGAATTGAGGCAAATGGCCAAAGGCAGAGATGGATGACGAGTTGTCCTGGATGCCCTATGCCCCTATAGGGGCCAAAGGAATTAAGTCAAGTAAGACTCATGGAGCTGTCATATGTACTCACGTGATTCACGTGAAAAGATTTCCAACGAGTTTATGGCCGCACGACGCCAAATAACAGACTTTGAACGCGGAATTGTAGCTGGAACTAGACGCATGGGACATTCCAATTGGGAAGTCGTTTGGGAATTTAATATTTAGAGACCCACAGAGTGAAAATTGTAATACCAAATCTCAGGCATTACCTTTCACACCACGGACAACGCAGTGGCCGACGGCCTTCAGTTAACGACTGAGAGTAGCTGTTTTTGGCTAGAGTTGTCAGTGATAACAGACAAGCAACAATGCGCGAAATAAATCAATGTGGGAGAAGCGACGACCGTATCCGTTAGGGCAGTGCAGTGAAATTGTGGTTTAATATAATTTAATATAACAGACGAGTAACGCGAGTGCCTTTGCTACCAGCACGACATTGCCTGCAGCGTCCTTCATGGGCTCGTGACCATTGTCCAATGGACCCTAGACGGCCGGAAAACCGCGACCTGGTAAGATGAGTCCCGATTTCAGCTGATGAGAGCTGGTGGTAGGGTTCGAAACCAACGACGCGCTGGACCCACGTTGTCAACAAGGCAATGTGCAAGCTGGTGGTGCCTTCGTAATGGTGTTGGCTGCGTTTACATGGAATGGACTCGATCCTCTTGCCCAACTGAACCGATCATGGACTGAAAATGGTCATGTTCTGCCACTTGGAGACCATTTGCAGCCATTGATGGACTTCGTGTTCTCAAACATGTCACCAGGCCCCAATTGTTCGCGACTGGTTTGAAGAACATTCTGGATATTTCGAGGGAATGGTTAGGCCACCCGGATCGCCCGACGTCAATCCCATTGGACATTTATAGGACATAATCGAAAAGTCAGTCAGCGCACAACGTCCTGCACCGACGACACTTTCGCAGTTATGGACGGCTGTAGAGGCAGCATGGCTCAATATTTCTGCAGGGGGCCTCCAACGACTTGAGTCCATGCTACGTCGAGTTGCTCTACTACTCCGGGCAAAAGGAGGCTCGACAAGATATTAGGAGACATCCCATGGCTTTTGTCACCTCAACGTACACTGACAAGAAAATCGAGGAAAATTAAGAGTATGTGAAGTTACTTCAATGATTACAAAATAGTCAAATTTACAGAAGTATTTGCCAGGGTGAGCCCATTTATCAATATGACGATGCACCCCCTCTGGTCTGGATGCATGCATTGACTCGGTTGGCTATGACGTCATAAACCCGCTGTATCCTCCCCTGAGGCATGCTGGCAGACAACTGTCGTAACTGGTCTTTGATGTCATGGATACCGGTACTAGGACGAAGTGAACGTCCATGCCAGTTCCACAATGTTCTGTCATGGTGAAATCTTGGGATCTCGCTGGTCATAAGAGTACCTGAACATGTGAATGCAGTTCACAGAGACGTGCTATATGTGAACGAGCATTGTCATGTTGAAAACTGACACCACGGTGCTGTCGCATGAGTGGTAAAATACAGTATGTCCCTGACATACTGTTGTGTCGTCACAGCTCAGTCAAGCACCACCAACCGTGACCTGAAGTCATACCCGATGGCTCCCCCATACCATGACCCCAGGAAGTAACACCGCTATGACTCTCCAAAACAATTGAAGAATGGGGCCTCTTCCCAGGTCGCCGCCACACTCGCCGACGATGCTTATTCGGGATAGTGCAGAACCACGAGTCTCCGCTCAACACAGTGCGACGCCTTCCATCAGCAACTGATGCTTCCCAGTCACGGTGCCACTTGTAATGGTCGCCTAGTCGTAGATATTGCTAATTGCTATAATCGCACTATTTCACTCCAATTTACGGAGCTTGTTAGCACTTGATGTTAGGTTGGCGCCATTAAAATGCATTGTGGTAATCGCTGCTGCTTGCTGGATCGCTGCTGTGTCTCGATGCTGATGCTGGCTCTAAATCTGGTTGTCTAGGATAAAAACATGAGGTCCCGTGTTTTTTATGTGCTTTTGATGATAAAGAACGAGCGAAACCAAAACATATGTAAACATCAAATATTTATTACTCTGGTGGCCATCTTAATTCCACTGTCCACCAAAGACCATGACACAACACAAAGTAGTACTTCCTTCACATGTTCTTTGCATTGTTTATCCACCTCAAACAATAACACAGAAACACACTTTACCAAAGTGACATTCCGACTGCCCCCCCGACCCTTCTTGCTGCTTGTATTTATAACATTGTCAAAGAACTACTAAAAAGAGATATAGTTTACAAGTCACATGTACATCTGTTATCATAATTTGTGCAGATAAGTTATTAATTTGCATCGAGTGACATAATTTAACATGTTATTAAAAAGACAGATTTGTTGACTTGACAGAATAATTCTTTGTTACAAAAAGGCCGTTTTTTAGAAGTTTGTCAATTGACTTCTCTAATTTGCATAAATAATTAAGTAACATGAATTATTAAGAATTACATTGGTTTTCGTCTGAAATAGGACTGATTACGTGAATACTGAGTGAAAACGTTGCTAGTGAACAAATAGGTTTCACTGGGTGATTTTTATTTAACGAGATCCAAAATACCTAAGTTGGCCACCATTTTTCGTACTTCATATTAATTATTTAAGATAAACTTAGTGTTTTTACATGATGACATTTGCTGTATCAGTGATCAAGTGATATTAACTTTTGTGTGGGTCAGTTATTCAGTATAATTTAATGGGTTGACTGTTTATGGAGACATGTTGTGCAATCATTGTTAACATACACAATAACTTTTCTATAATCATAAATACTCGTTAAACTGGTTGAATTTGGAGGGTATCGCATACTTCATTAAAGTAAAGCCTTTAATATGTTCCGTTACACACTTCAGCCCAACCACTTGTGGCGTTGACTGCAGTCTGCGCATGGGACGGTAATTCCGCAACTCGGTAGCTCCTAGTCTTCGACCAATGGTGCAGGACGACACAGAATATAGCAGGGAGTACATTACTTGTTCCTGGATGGCAACCGCAAAGATCAAGTGGTTATGATGTGCTTGGTGCACAGTACGGCAATCCTCTCTTGAGCTTGCCAGACGTGGTCGAACAGAACCACTCCTGATGTTCCCATGCAGCCCAACATCGGACCACTGTCTTACTATATTGACACACAAATCTCGATATGGCACAGTTTGATCAACAGGCCCAATGGAGACCGACAATGAGGCAGCTTTCAAACTCCGTCAGGCATTAATAGCGCTGTCGCACCATCTCCGAGTGCTTCACAGTAATCACTCAACAACATATGCCATCCGTCTCGGTAGCTGCGCGGTCAGTGCGGCATATTACCAACAGGGAGGCCGGGTTTCGATTCCCTGAAGGGTCGGAGACTGGGTGTTGCGCTGTCCTTACGTTCATATCGTCAGAATTGCTATACCTGACTGAATGGGCACCTTCTGGAAGCCAATAAATTAGAAAAAGAACCATCTGATACTGTTAACTCCCCTTACGTATCCTGCCGAGACTGGTAGGAAGACTAAACGTCGACAACACTAATCCACTCTGGTGGTTGTTCTACCTCCTGCAGAGAAACGGAGCTCGATAAATTACATTGACTCGGATGATGCGTCAGAGCGGGAAGTTACTGTCACACACGAGGGCTATCCACAAAGTACATTACGTTTTGGAATTAAAAATAAATAAAGTATTGGAAATTTTTTTATTATATACAGATGAAAGCCACACTTAAATATCACTTTTCTACATAGTTGCCATTAAATTAAGGCACTTATCGTAGCGATGGACGAGCTTGGAAATTCCTTCGTCGTAAAATTCGGCCGCCTGCGCCTTCAACCACGTGGTTACCTCTTCTTGAAGCTGTGCGTCGTCATCAAAACGCTGCATAGCCAACCACTTCTTCATTGCTGGGAATAAGTGGAAGTCGCTCGGTGCCAGGTCGGGGCTGTACGGCGGATGAGGAAACAACTCCCACTTAAAAGATTCGAGAAGTTCACGAGTGGCATTTGCAGTGTGGGCCCGGGCGTTGTCGTGAATCAGCAAGATCTTTGAGCCCAACTTTCCCCTGCGCTTGTTTTGTATTGCTCTTCTGAGGTTGTGCAGAGTTTCGCAATACCTTTGAGAGTTTATTGTAGTGCCTCTTTCCAGGAAATCCACAAAAATCACACCTTTTCTGTCCCAAAAGAGGTAACCACGTGGTGTAAGGCGCAGGCGGCCGAATTTTACGACGAAGGACTTTCCAAGCTCGTTCATCGCTACGATAAGTGCCTTAATTTAAATGACAACTATGTAGAAAAGTAGTATTTAAGTGTGGCTTTCATCGGTATATAATAAAAAAAATTTCCAATACTTTAGTTATTTTTAATTCCAAAACGTAATGTACTTTGTGGATAGCCCTCGTACAACCATGTCTTGGGAATATATCATCTTTTTGTCGAGCAGTATGCTAAAGAGCTGAACACATGATAGAGTTAGCGAAAGTTAATTGAAAGAAGGGCGGAGACACTGTCACCAGAGGTGGTTTATCCCTTAACATATGTATCACACGATTAAGGGCCCCGTACTACAAGTGGTCCTGCAGCAGCACTGCCCAGCTTTTCGGGGTAAAATAAACCGGAATGTGTGTACTTTTGAACGTTAGCAGCGTACATTAAACAACCTGGGAAAATTGTTCTAGCTACACATTACTATCTTCCGACACAATATTGTCGACACCCAGACCGTGGCAAGAAGTTTCACGTAACCGTTGCCCGAGACACGTTAGCGAGCGTGAACCACGCCAGGCGTGCGCACAGTGCAGAACAGAGGTGCGTCGCTCGCAGCGGAGCACCCAGGGCGCCGGCATCGAGGGAGAGCCGGCGGGGAGGGGGTCACACGGGGCGCTCGGGTTTCTGCGGTCGCCGCGATGGATCACGTTAGCCACCCCTGCCTGCCGACGGACGCTCGCCCGGGAGAAAGCGATCCGGAGGCCGGGGTGCTCGGGTGCAGGACCTTGAAGCAAGAGTCCGCGGGTGCTGAGAGCGCACCAGAGTTTCAAATTTACTACGGGCGTGCGTGTTTCTGGTTTAGAGCGCTCAAAGGCGACGTTACTAGCGCCCAAATTTCCTTGGAGTACAAAGGCGTCATATCAACATACACTACCGGCCATTAAAATTGCTACACCAACAAGAAATGCAGATGGTAAACGGGTTTTCATTGGACAAATAATACTAGAACTGACATGTGATTACATTTTCACGCAATTTGGGTGCTTAGATCCTGCTAAATCAGTACCCAGAACAACCACCTCTGGCCATAATAACGGCCTTCATATGCCTGGGCATTGAGTCAAACAGAGCTTGGATGGCGTGTACAGGTACAGCTGCCCATTCGGCTTCAACACGACATCACAGTTCATCAAAAGTAGTCACTGGCATGTTGTGACGCGCCAGTTGCTCGGCCACCATTGACCTGCGATCGTAGCAGCCGCGTAGTTCGGGACTGGAGCGCCTAGAACGGCTCGGCCACAGCGGCCGGTTTAGACGATCAAATATCGCACCCAGCCTAGCTGGTGTTCCAGTATTTCTGTCTCATTTCCTTGCCTCTTCGTTTTGCGCCCTACTAACAGATTTCCGTCTGTGATATATTGTTGCGTGTGTACCTTTCCGTGCGCCCAGTGAAGCGAAAGGGATTCTCTGGCCGCGTGCGCGAGTCTGCCACCTGCAGCGGGGAGCGGTCGCCGGATTGGAAAATGCGTGCGGACGTTGGCAACCTGCGTGGGCCCAGGGACGGGACGCGCCGCTCTCGGCTCTGCGTAGGCGATGACGCGCGCCCACTCTGACTGGGTAATTGCGCTTCCGGACGGTGCGCGGCGAGCACAGTGGCTGAATACCCGATGGCGCCCTCTGGCTCTGCCCCAGATTGAGAAGTGCAGCTGCCCGCGTTCCGCGTGGCTGCGTCCAATCAGGCGGCGGAAGTACCGCACCGCTCCGCTAGCTGCCGCCGACCTCAACTGACAGCCAGCCGGGAGGTGCTCGAGTTGCTGTGACTCTTAAGCGAACGTGTGCTTGTCTCCGTCCAAATAACACACTGCTGGAAGCACTGAATCTAGCCCATGAAATAGTGTCTGACATTTTACTCTTCGAAATTCTGCTTTATTGGCACAGTAGTAGTCCTCCTGAGTGGCATACAACATAAGAGGTTTTGCGTGCGGTTTTTTTTTCTTTTTTGGCTGCCGCGCAATTTCAACAAAAGCACGAAATTAATTGGTGTTGCCACATGAACGTTGCAATGGACCAGCTGCCGACTAGCCGTAACCGAAATATGTCTGGCAAATGAACTCTCAGGGGAATATCTGTTGTCCTCTGCTTCGGTTGTCTCTACATTGGATGAAAAATTGTGTCAGTCGTTATCTTGCTTAAATATAGCGCCAGAGGACTGAAATCTTCATCAGCATCTTCTTATACAAAACTTGAAACTTCCTGGCAGATTAAAACTGTGTGCCGGACCGAGACTCGAACTCGGGAGCTTTGCCTTTGGTGCAGCACTTGACCGCCAATGGCAAAGGTCCCGAGTTCGAGTCTCGGTCCGGCACACAGTTTTAACCTGCCAGGAAGTTTCATATCAGCGCACACTCCACTGCAGAGTGAAAATCTCATTCTGGAAACATCCCCCAGGCTGTGGCTAAGCCATGTCTCCGCAATATCCTTTCTTTCAGGAGTGCTAGTTCTGCAAGGTTCGCAGGAGAGCTTCTGTAAAGTTTGGAAGGTAGGAGACGAGGTACTGGCAGAAGTAAAGCTGTGAGTACCGGGCGTGAGTCGTGCTTCGGTAGCTCAGTTGGTAGAGCACTTGCCCGCCAAAGGCAAAGGTCCCGAGTTCGAGTCTCGGTGGGGCACACAGTTTTAATCTGCTAGGAAGTTTCATATCAGCGCACACTCCGCTGCAGAGTGAAAATCTCATTCTGGAAACATCCCCCAGGCTGTGGCTAAGCCATGTCTCCGCAATATCCTTTCTTTCAGGAGTGCTAGTTCTGCAAGGTTCGCAGGAGAGCTTCTGTAAAGTTTGGAAGGTAGGAGGCGAGGTACTGGCAGAAGTAAAGCTGTGACGACGGGGCGTGAGTCGTGCTTGGGTAGCTCAGTTGGTAGAGCACTTGCCCGCGTAAGGCAAAGGTCCCGATTTCGAGTCTCGGTCCGGCACACAGTTTTAATCTGCCAGGAAGTTCCATATCAGCGCACACTCCGCTGCAGAGTGAAAATCTCATTCTGATCATCTTATATAACACTCTGACAGAGTGTGAAGGAGGTATCCACGCTTTCGTGAAACTGATATTTACGTATGTCTGCACGTAGCGTAATAGTTGAGAATGCTACGAATGTAATAGGACGTGGGTGCTGCACGGAACTGTAGAGTTGGCCGGAGTAACTAAGACAAAATCTAGAAGTAACAAAGGAAGGAAAGAAGTAATAGTAGGATTTCGTGTCCCGTCGATGACAAGGTCGTAAATTAGTACCGGGGAAAGATGAGGAAGGAAATTGGCCTTGCACTTTTCAAAAGAAATACGCACTCACCTTAATCGATTTAGGGAAATCACAGAAAACCTGGAAGCCGCGACGGGTATTTAAATAGCCGTCCTCTCGAATGCAGGGAGTCTCACGTCTTAATTACTTTGACATCTCGATTGGTGGGACCCCAAGAAGTATTTAATCAGTTTGGTGTCGCCACTAATCAAACGATTTTAACGAGTGCAAAGAGCTTTCGAATTTGTAACACTGGTACAGATAGTGATGCAAATCTCTTCTAGCACTATGTCTCTTCGTAGAGAATCGACAGAGAAAAGGAATTTGAGACGGTTTACTGTTTTATTCTTAAGTTGACGTACATTCGTAGCCGACATTGACAGGTGGCTCTGGCGCTTGACCCAAAACATATGCTTCGATCGGTGGATGAACTTATTTTATAAAATGCATGTTTGATCATCAGCTGCTTTTAGTTTAAATCCGAATACCGACCAGTTTTTAGTCTTTTCGGTGAAAATGGTCCATGACTGAAACCGATCGATATTAGGGATTAAAATGAAAGCAGCTGATGGTCAAACATGCATTTCATACGTTACTTGACGGCTGTTGATAGTCGCCTTCCAAAAGAGTTTAAATGACCTTATTCACTGTTGGCACTGGATCAGAAGCGGGATGAGAGTTGGTAGCCTAAAACTTTGATCATTAGATCTCTAAAGTCATCCCTAAACACCTTTAAGGTTTTATGGGAACCGTAAACGTATGTAACCATCGATGTGGGTGCAAAATTGGTGAGCATCTCGACGCTTTTCGCTACGGGTGGATTGTGTGTCAGCATAAATTTTTGCTGTCCCCCTTCCTTCCATAAGAACATACCTCCATGAAAATACACCTTTTTACTTTACATTCAGAGGTCAGAACGAATCATGTCGTTTATTGATGGCAGTATATCGTCTTTTCCCGTCAAATAATGTTGAAATAAGAGTAAGCATGTGGGAAAAGAGTTACGCGTGGTGTATGGTCCTCTTGGTCGCAAACGCTCCTTAAAACGTAGTGAAAGTATTAGTTTTTGATTTCCTGTATTGTTACCTCATGAAATAGAAAGTATTAGGGTGCTAGAAGTCAGTTTTCCGGCAAGGCTCAGAGCTCTCCACATAGGTTCCAAGTTGCTACTCCAGGCAACGGAAAATACTGAACGCGAAAATGAAGATATGGTCCTGTCTGATTACCCCCTGAAGCAGAGCTTACGATCTCTTAAAGGTGATATTATCTCCTCCTTCTTGCTCTTCAACATATAAATTACAACATCAACATAAATGAATAAGTAAGGGAACTGTTGTTGTTGTTGTTGTTGTTGTTGTTGTGGTCTTCAGTCCTGAGACTGGTTTGATGCAGCTCTCCATGCTACTCTATCTTGTGCAAGCTTCTTCATTACCCAGTACCAACTGCAACCTACATCCTGCTGAATCTGCTTAGTGTATTCATCTATTGGTCGCCCTCTGCGATTTTTATCCTCCACGCTTCCCTACAATGCTGAATTGGTGATCCCTTGACGCCTCCTACCAACCGATCCCTTCTTCTAGTCAAGTTGTGCCACAAACTCCTCTTCTCCCCAAATCTATTCAATACCTCCTCATTAGTTTTGTGATCTACCCATCTAATCTTCAGCATTCTTCTGTAGCACCACATTTCAAAAGCTTCTATTCTCTTCTTGTCCAAACTATTTATCGTCCATGTTTCACTTTCATACATGGCTACACTCCATACAAATACTTTCAGAAACGACTTCCTGACACTTAAATCTATACTCGATGTTAACAAATTTCTCTTCTTCAGAAACGCTTTCCTTGCCATTGCCAGTCTACATTTTATATCCTCTCTACTTTGACCATCGTCAGTTATTTTGCTCCCCAAATAGCAAAACTCCTTTACTACTTTAAGTGTCTAATTTCCTAATCTATTTCCCTCAGCATCACCCGACTTAATTCGACTACATTCCATTATCCTCGTTTTGCTTTTGTTGATGTTCATCTTATACCCTCCTTTCATGACACTGTCCATTCCGTTCAACTGCTCTTCCAAGTCCTTTGCTGTCTCTGACAGAACTAGTAACTAGTAACAGAACTAGTAACTTGTAACTACAAATAATAAATGCTGTTATTGCTTGTATACATTTTATGTGGATTAAATCCCCTTTGTATATTACAAATGTTTATATATTAATGTCCAATGGACATAAAGAGATACAAATGGCTTTCCTAACTAATATGATTGATCAGTTGCCCAAAATCTGCTCCTTTTTATGGCTGCGCGATCTAATATAAATAACGCGGGGTGACTGACATCACCTACGTACCGAACACTAGAAGGATATTCAGGTACGAAAGAACTTTCGTTATTTGCTTGAGGCGTAGAGGAGCCAAAATAGCTGCGTGCAGTACCTTCTGCTCCACCCCGCGCACTGTGCGTCCCTGAGCAGCGAACAGTGCTCGCCTCTCAGAAGACCGGGAGGGGTTCGGGCCATATTTCGTGGCGCGCCCTCGGCGGCAGACCTATTTACGGCTCGACAAACAACCCGACGAGGAAATGTTCCTCGCCACCTCCCCCGCGCCTGCAATAGCTAAACAAAGACAACAAGCAAACGAGCGGAGAGGAGCGCCGGCGGTTCGCGGCAGGTCTGCGCTGCGACAAGTGCAGCAGCGGCCGGGCCCACATCAGCGGAAATTCCGCGGACGCGCGTGCCTTTTGTCAACACGGCGCTGACGCACCCGTGCGTAAGGAGGAAACCTGCGGGCGTGGGCGACGCCCTGCTTGCGCGCGACGGATTCTGGCGCAGCGCGGAAAAGTACCGGCGATCCGAGGGGCGAAATCGAGTGCCGACTTGTCGACCGAACATTACAAGGTGACATCGACGGCGGTTACGATAGAGCGCTCTTTCAATTATCACTTTCTCTCATTTCCTTAGACCATGGATTCCCAATGTGGTCAATATCGACCCCAAGCGGTCGATTTCGACCTCATTGTCCTAGGGGTCGACATAAACGAAAACTGATTTTGGCGGTCGACGAGGTCTAAAAATCGACCCCTATTAAATTAACACAAGTTCTTATTTAAAACTTTCAAGATGGGTAGGTACTGTATCGTTTATGTTGTGTTACGTGTACTAAGAATAATTAATATTTTTGTAGGAAATAGCATTGCTGTAGTAATTTGAAGTCTCAAGTTCGTACAAGATGAAAAACTCGGCAAGTCTGTGTGGACAAGTTTGTGCAAGATAATGAGTTCGACCGTACGTCTTTCAGGCGCGTTTTGACTTGCTCTCTATTTGACGCTTACGCGATTTAACACGAACGAATTCATGATCAAGTTCAAACATGTTGCTGATATTTTACTATTTAATGAGCTTGCACCTAGGTTGAAAGTTCATTTGCGTTTTTAAATTCGTTGGAGCTTGAACGATAACAACTCATATAAGTACTCATTTATTTCAAGAAATAACAAATAGGAAAAAACTAAAGATAGGCCCCCTTATTCATAATAGTCTGTTAACTTAAAGCATTGCTAATTCTCGCCGGCCGCGGTGGTCTAGCGGTTCTAGGCGCTCAGTCCGGAACCGCGCGACTGCTACGGTCGCAGGTTCGAATCCTGCCTCGGGCATGGATGTATGTGATGTCCTTAGGTTAGTTAGGTTTAACTAGTTCTAAGTTCTAGGGGACTAATGACATCAGAAGTTGAGTCCCATAGCGCTCAGAGCCATTTTTTGCTAATTCTCACTCTGTCTTCTTCTATTGACCTAAGTCAGAATGAAAAATAACACTCTGTAGCAGCTGTTTTAAGTTAGCGGACCATTATGAATAAGGGGGTTCATCTTAAAAGTAGGTAATTTGGCCATGGGGGTCTGAGGTAACAGTTCATTTTGGAAAAGGTGTCACTTGTCCAAAATCGTTTGGGGATCCCTGCCTTAGACGATCACAGTTTGTTTCTCGTTTAATATTTCATTTTCAAACAAGATCAGGCTAGTATTTAAACTTTTTTTGTGAAGGTGATGGGGCTGTACAGTTCTACACCCTATAGCGGAGGTCGAGAAATCGGACCGCGATCTGTTCTGGGAACGATGTCGTTAAAGTGCAAGCTCTGCTTCCACAGCGCGAGCGAGGCTACATGTTTTTACCAAAGAATCCAACCGCCTGTATCAGTCGAGGATGACCACTGAAATCAGGTTGCAGGTGTCATTCATAACGACACAAGTCACGATTTGCAGTACAGTGCACCCTGTGTGGTCGGTCGCTGCCTGCAGAACCTCCTCCAATGTCGAGCGTAACCCTTCCCGGCAACCAAACATAGTGAGTGGACACTGGCCCTCTTTCCCGACCTGCCCGCTATTTCCCTAACGGGCTCCATCACCCGCCTAAGGTTTCTAACAATCCTACCACAACAAAGGTAAAATTTAATTATTATTGTAGTGTTGCTCACCCTGCTAAATATTGCATTTTCCGGCAACAACAAAGTTATATTATGTGGCAGGCGTCATTAGAGAACAGTTAATAAAGTCATATCATGAAATAATGGATAAACTAGGCACTCATCTTTTCGTGTTTCCCACGCTGGTCTCGTTGTGAACTCATGGCTCAGTCGTCGGAAATCTAGGTAGTGATGATTCCAAGCTCGGGTGCAAAGAGGCCTTGGTGTTATTCTGCGATAGTCAAAAGTTTTGTAGATGCGCTTCACAAACCATTCCTGAAGATTAAACTTTTGCAAGATAAGACAGTGGTGACGTAAAAAAGTAATCAGCACTCCGAATTTAAGTTACACTTTTTTTTATTATCTTTGTTGCAATTTCACTTCACAATATAAAACATACTTGAAAATATCTTCCTCACTGTTAAAGTTCACATTTTATAAACTGACTACAATTTGCGTCTTTTCAACATGACGACCAAGACTTGACTCTAATAACCGCTTACGCGCCCAAAATTCAGAGTTACAAGTACGTCAAAGATCATAGTGACAAAAGAAAGAATTCACATAAGAATAAAATCATTGCAATATAAACATATCGATGTATCAAAGTACCTCTACATTAATGAAATCAAATCTGAATGTAGTCTCAGAAATATATTAACTACTTTACAGAAACACAGTAGAATATTGCTGATATTGAGAGGTTGAGGTGAGGTGGCGTAATGGTTACGTAATTCGAGTACCATTACAGATTCGAGATATCAAAGACAAGCAATCGCACCCTCTGCGCTTGTTGGGACCTTCCAGGAATATCGGCTCTAGTCCCAGTGGACGAAGCGTCCCCTGTTGGTTCAGATGTATTTTCAGCAATGCTCAAGACCTCAAACCTGTACACAGTAGCCACTTTTGCCTTCCGCCCAGAGATTCGCGACTCCGCCACTGTTCGGCATTTCCCTTCAGATGAGTGCCGAGCGGATAGGACGAACGAATCCGAATGCGTTGCGACATCATAGATCCCATGCGACACTATAGTCTGTGTAGGTGCCAAGGTATTCATCTTAAACGCCCGAACGCCACTGACTCCGGGGTCGTAGCCTGAAGCCTGTCGACCGTGGCCAATTCGGCTTGCAGATGTTTCCGAACTCTTGCCAGTTACCTCTGCATCCATACACAATAACCACAATTGCTATTCATCCTTAATTTTCTTGCACGCCACTAGTAATACAACACTAACCTAATGATTAGTTGAGTGCAATCTAAGTTTTCCTGGCCGGCCGGGGTGGCCGAGCGGTTCTAGGCGCTACAGTCTGGAACCATGCGACCGCTACGGTCGCAGGTTCGAATCCTGCCTCGGGCATGGATTTGTGTGATGTCCTTAAGTTAGTTACGTTTAAGGGGCTCCGGAAAGGCTCAAAATAATGAAAAGTTCAATTTTTACTTTTTTGCGTTTTCTGAATCTGCAGACTATTACCTTTTAATAGATATATAATTTATTCAATTCCGAAGACTACAACTATTTTTAAATTTTTTTTTGAAATGTGTTCTACATGGGCGTGACCCGCTGTGGCGCTGTTAAACTGCTGTCAAATGGTGTTATTATTAACGTCCGTGTTCATCAGGTACATTTTAGTGATGTGAGATAAAGTATGTGTTGTGGCTAACCTGTGATGGTTCAATATATATCGCTGGTGTGATTGTCGATTGTTTCATGTTTATTTACTCTGTCGTTATCTCGAAAATATTCGTAATTAATTCTGTTTCTTGAGTCTCTGTTTTGTTGAAGTATAATAATGAGTAAAAGTAAAGTTATTAGAAATCCTCTGAAGGCTTTTAAGAAAACGAGAAATGTTGGAAAGCCAAAGGTATGTGTTATTACTGTAAACAATAAAGACGATGAAAATCCCCAACATAGCTTGTGTCCCAAAGAAGAAGACAATTGGTGTAAATATAACAAAGGATTGCTAACTGGTGAAGTGTACACTCATAAGCATAGTCTGCCTCATGCAATAATGGAGGTGATAAAACCTATTTTCAGAGACTTAGCAGCACCTGAACTGTTGAAAAAGTGTATTCACGGAAAAACTCTGTTGAGTGTTATATGGTCGAGAATCCCCAAGACTGTATTTGTTGGAATAGAAACACTTCACTTTGGTGTGTATGATGCTGTTGCGACTTTCAATGATGGCAACATTGTAAGGTGCAAGGTATTTCGAAATATGGGAATGAAGATAGGTTCTAACATGGTACGAGCGATGCTTGCTTTAGACAAGGAACGCCTTCGGGCTGCAGACAGGGCTGTAAAGAGTCTAGAAATACAAGCAAGAGTAAACAGGAGGAGGAACAAGAGGAAGCTGGAGGAGGAGTTTGCAGAGGATGAAGATAATCCATCCTATGGACCTGGAATGCACTAAAAAGTTAATCCAGTCTTTGTCGCTCGATTCCCAAAACTTTTATTTTCTCATACTAATTACATGTTTTCTAAGGATCTTCCAAACATATTTGTTTCAAACTTTCAGTAAATGTTACACAGTACCTTCTGCATAATTTAACACAGCCTTTTTCCAAAAAACTGTATATTTTTGAATATATAAATAAAAAATTGCAAAAAAATGATGTGAATTTTCATTACAATTGAAAAAAAATCATCTTTAATAACTGAACTAAAATTTTGTAAAATCCCTGTGTTAAGTTGTAGCCCATATTCCAATAAATAATCTGTAAAAAGTTCAACTTCCTACCTCAAATACTTTGTGAGGAAAGATGTAATTTATAAGCGTTATTTTAACATTGCAAGTATAGGGCGTTCCGGAGCCCCTTAAGTAGTTCTAAGTTCTAGGGGACTGATGACCTTATAAGTTAAATGCCGTAGTACTCAGAGCCATTTGAACCATTTTTTTAAGTTTTGCTGGTACGTTACTTCCAGCTTTTACTAAACTCCGAAGTCAGCCCACAAATACAAATGCACTAAAATTTACGCGACAGCTTAGACTAACTTATTGTATACTAGTGAAAAAAAAAAGGTTCAAATGGCTCTGAGGACTATGGGACTTAACATCTGAGGTCATCAGTCCCCTAGAACTTAGAACTACTTAAACCTAACCAACCAAAGGACATCACACACATCCATGCCCGAGGCAGGATTCGAACCTGCGACCATAGCGGTCGCGCGGTTCCAGACTACAGCGCCTAGAACCGCTCGGCCACTCCGGCCGGCTATACTAGTGAAAACAGTTCGTTAACCGTCACTCCTGTCAAGTCGCTTGATTAATCGCACTTGCTCGTATCCAGAGTAACCGTCATTCGTAGCGAACACAGCAGCTAGAGACTTTGTCGGGTACTGACAAGTCCCTACACGTATTTGGAGCCAAGCACACTGCAAGTAGCAATCTCGCAGACATGTTGCGAGGCAGATGATTACGAACAAGATGATCAAAGTTGAAGACATGGTTAAACTGGGTTAAGACGAAGTGGATTTGTCAAGAAGGGAAGTACTTTTCCCTTTCTAGTCTAGTTTCATATCTGTGTGGAAGGGTTCATCACCTTACTGACACACGCCATCCATTGTCCCCCCCTCCCCCTCCCGTGGTTCCCGTGAGAATACACACACTATGTAGGGCAGAACACGATGTCTAATGTGCGTCATTACAAAATACTGCAAGACAAGTAACTCTCAGAGTAAAGATGAAACAGAAGTGCCAAGTTAAGAACAACCTAAGGCTTGGAACTTCAGTGAACCTTAGGAACATTTATTTCAAAACCGTCAGTACTCTGTTTACAGCAGAAGCCTCATTAGTGTAAAATAAAAATTAAAGCAATATGCCCAGATTTGGGTTTCCACGACGTGTTGGTGCAATAAAACTTCTCGTACTACTAGTGCAGCCCTTGGCATCTAAATGTCAGGCAGAAACAGCTACAACTCGAGAACGTTTTTATTGCAAAAGCATTTGAGGCGACCTTCAGTCGCTACCTCACGACTGCAGGACGGCTCTTGTCGTGGGAAAAGGCGGCACTCACCTTCCGCAAAATGGATGTAACTGACGGCGACAGTGATTTAGCACTATTGCCCTTCAGATATAATGGAGGCACACAGACTGTGTTAATTAAATTCGCGTTACGTATTCCTAACTGCCATAAAATGGCACGTAAAAGTCAAGAAACTGGTCTTACGCCCTAAATAAACTGAACTAAGAAACCAGTCAAGGTGTGAAACCTGTTCTGTCTGAATGACTTCTCGAACAATCTTCGAGTTAATCGACAAAACTAATTGTAATAGCAAGGCTGATCCAATAACGCAGAATAATAAAAAGAAAAATTCACGAAACATAACCCCTAGCCACTCACTTTAAAATTGTATGTTGAAAAGATGACATGCGTAGAACTTATCCCAGAAGTTAACGTGAAGCAAAGCATACCATAACTGCTAGAAATATGCTTTGGAATGTATGTGACAAGAACTTCTGGAACTCGAAGGATCGACATTGAGTCCACGATTTCGTTCGTGTATTTCTATAGATACATTCCAGAAGCTTACCATAACATTGTCCGCTCTGAGAACCCCCAGTAACATGCTAACAGACATTTTAAACAACTTAATATGCGCTATGAAAGCGCTCCAATGTGTCTAAAATACGAAAGACGAAATTTTATAATAGTTTTTTTTTATATAACTGAAACACAGGAATTCTCAAACGTACGCTTCTGGAACCTACTTCTAAAGTGTTATTGCGGAAAATAGTTTTCATTCACAGCAACATGAGAGAGAAATTTAGATTTACAAAAATTTAACAGTTTATTGTCAATAGTAAAGCCATTAGCCCCTATCAATGTGGTGTACTATCAACGCGACGCGAGTGGAGGTGTAGTACACTCCTGGAAATTGAAATAAGAACACCGTGAATTCATTGTCCCAGGAAGGGGAAACTTTATTGACACATTCCTGGGGTCAGATACATCACATGATCACCCTGACAGAACCACAGGCACATAGACACAGGCAACAGAGCATGCACAATGTCGGCACTAGTACAGTGTATATCCACCTTTCGCAGCAATGCAGGCTGCTATTCTCCCATGGAGACGATCGTAGAGATGCTGGATGTAGTCCTGTGGAACGGCTTGCCATGCCATTTCCACCTGGCGCCTCAGTTGAACCAGCGTTCGTGCTGGACGTGCAGACCGCGTGAGACGACGCTTCATCCAGTCCCAAACATGCTCAATGGGGGACAGATCCGGAGATCTTGCTGGCCAGGGTAGTTGACTTACACCTTCTAGAGCACGTTGGGTGGCACGGGATACATGCGGACGTGCATTGTCCTGTTGGAACAGCAAGTTCCCTTGCCGGTCTAGGAATGGTAGAACGATGGGTTCGATGACGGTTTGGATGTACAGTGCACTATTCAGTGTCCCCTCGACGATCACCAGTGGTGCACGGCCATTGTAGGAGATCGCTCCCCACACCATGATGCCGGGTGTTGGCCCTGTGTGCCTCGGTCGTATGCAGTCCTGATTGTGGCGCTCACCTGCACGGCGCCAAACACGCATACGACCATCATTGGCACCAAGGCAGAAGCGACTCTCATCGCTGAAGACGACACGTCTCCATTCGTCCCTCCATTCACGCCTGTCGCGACACCACTGGAGGCGGGCTGCACGATGTTGGGGCGTGAGCGGAAGACGGCCTAACGGTGTGCGGGACCGTAGCCCAGCTTCATGGAGACGGTTGCGAATGGTCCTCGCCGATACCCCAGGAGCAACAGTGTCCCTAATTTGCTGGGAAGTGGCGGTGCGGTCCCCTACGGCACTGCGTAGGATCCTACGGTCTTGGCGTGCATCCGTGCGTCGCTGCGGTCCGGTCCCAGGTCGACGGGCACGTGCACCTTCCGCCGACCACTGGCGACAACATCGATGTACTGTGGAGACCTCACGCCCCACGTGTTGAGCAATTCGGCGGTACGTCCACCCGGCCTCCCGCATGCCCACTATACGCCCTCGCTCAAAGTCCGTCAACTGCACATACGGTTCACGTCCACGCTGTCGCGGCATGCTACCAGTGTTAAAGACTGCGATGGAGCTCCGTATGCCACGGCAAACTGGCTGACACTGACGGCGGCGGTGCACAAATGCTGCGCAGCTAGCGCCATTCGACGGCCAACATCGCGGTTCTTGGTGTGTCCGCTGTGCCGTGCGTGTGATCATTGCTTGTACAGCCCTCTCGCAGTGTCCGGAGCAAGTATGGTGGGTCTGACACACCGGTGTCAATGTGTTCTTTTTTCCATTTCCAGGAGTGTACTATACACGCGACGTTTATGACAAGTGTCCAAAATTCAGATATTCTCCGCAGTAATTATACGTAACACGCAGATGCTACGCGTTCACAGAACATATCGAACAGATCGGCTAGCAGCTGCAGTATGCAGAGTCTAAGCTTACACCGGCAGATACGAAGATAGCCATGACACTTAAGAATACAACGCAAGAAAAAGAAATATTATCCTGCTCGCACAAAAATATGCAGACTATTTCTAAAAAGCAATGCACATAAGACAACTCTGGAGATTTACAACAGCCGTGCTGTGATAAAAACACATTTCATGTTAAATATAAATTACATAGATAGCCGTAATAATTCCCGCGTCCGAGCTTACAAGATATATTTGTGGTCATTAAACAGCCCGGCTGTTGGATGGGATGGGAGTAATTGCGATTAAGACCGTGAATGTGTTACTCGAGCACGTGATACGCTTTAATGCTTGTATCTAACTAGCTGTTACACGCATGACAGGATATAGGTGTGTCCCGTCTGCGTGTATTCTTGTCTTTCGTCTTCGAGTGGTTGTAATTACTTCGCGGAGTGTATTCCTGTCCGTTAGCATTAATACGAAGTATCAAATGTTGAACTTGGCCTCCCATTCCTCAGTCAGTTTGTCGGTGGTGTCCAACGTCCATACTCTGTCTGATCAAAGCTGCCTTGAACCACCTGCTAGTGGACATTAATATAGAATTTGTCCACTCTTAGGCTTTAAGACGGATTTAATTCTGCTGTGAACACTTTAAATGAGGTATCTAAATGGTTGAGGAGGAATGGCAGCCCATTCTTCCTCGAGAGGGGAAAGTAGAGAAGATAGTGGTGTTGAATGGTTCAAATGGCTCTGAGCACTGTGGGACTTAACTTCTGAGGTCATCAGTCCCCTAGAACTTCGAACTACTTAAACCTAACTAACCTACGGACAACACACACATCCATGCCCGAGGCAGGATTCGAACCTGCGACCGTAGCGGTCGCGCGGTTCCAGACTGTAGCGCTTAGAACCGCTCGGCCACTCCGACCGGCTGGTGTTGAATGACGGGATCTGAACCAAAGTCAAGGTTCTGACTCGACCCAAAGGTTCTCCATTGCGTTCAGGTCGGGACTAACTTGCTGACTCATAGACGATGCTTTATGAGAGGATGCATTGTCATGTTGACACAATCAGTCATCGTCTCCGAAGTGTTCTTCAGCTATACGCAGTATACAATGCTGTAAAATATGTTCATATCCTTCCGCGGTTAGCGTTTTCTGAAGCTCAATGAGGAGACTATACACTATCCAAGCAAATCATTCCCGTACAACAACACGACCTTGTCAGTACGTTCGTTGTTAGTATTACACATGACGACAGGTAACGTTCTCCAATCATTGGCCAAACCCAACCTCTTCCATCGGATTGCCACAGCGTACAGCGTTATTCATCACTCTAAATCACCCGTTTCCAGTCATCCACTGCCCAGTGGCGTCGCTCTTTTACACCACCTCAAGTGTCGCTTAGCATTAACTACAGAAACCATTGTACCCCGTTCATTCAACTCCTTGTAAACTCTGACTGAGCTAGCTGGAAGCACTTTGGAACTCACGAGTGACTCCTTCGCTGATTTCGAGCGATTTTTTCCATCCACCTTTCGCAACGCTCAACAGTTCCTGTTCGCAGTACATGAGGACTGCCTGGCCTTGGTCTATTTGTCGTTGTTCCTTCGCGTTTCCCGCTCACGACCACATCACCATCAGACGACTTGGACAGCTTTAGAACGGTCTGAATACACTGATGGTTTTATTTTTTGCTCAGGTAACAGCCGTTGACTATTCAACGTTCGAATCCACCGAACTGCCCTGACCAACGCACTGTGCTGTTACTGCTTCTCTGCTGACAGCACGATATTCCGGGATTCCTTTTATACTAGCGGGTCTCCTCTCGTGACATCTAATAGCCAATTACGCGTTATGTAGAGGTGTGCGAATATTTTAGACCAGACAGAGTACTGCTACCTGTCAAGTTCCCTGTGGCGGTACCAACCGCTGTTTAGAACCGAACGAAACACCATCTGAATGCGACCAATCGGGATTGGACTTGAATTCAGGAGGAGTGAGGTCCAAAACTCGTCCCGCCATCCTGGTTAGCCCACCCGGCTAGCCGCGCGGTCTAACGCGCTGCTTCCCGAGCGGGAAGGCGTGCCGGTCCCGGGCACGAATCCACCTGTCGGATTAGTGTCGAGGTCCGGTGTGCCGGCCAGCCTGAGGATGGTTACTAAGGCGGTTTGCCATCTACCTCGGCGAATGCGACCTGGTTCCCGTTATTCCACCTCAGTTACACTATGTCGGCAATTGCTGCACAAACACTGTCTCGACGTACGTGTACACCATAATTACTCTACTACGCAAACATTTGGGTTACACTCGTCTGGTATGAGACGTTCCCGTAGGGTCCACTAGGGGCCGAACCGCACGGTGGACTGGGTGGATGGACTGTTGTGGGGCTGTGAACCAGTGAGGGCTACGACGGGACGAAGCCTCTCCGTCGTTTCTAGGTCCCCGGTTTAATACCTGGTTAAAGTGTTTCTTAGTTTCTCCAAATCGATTAAGGTGAATCCTGGGACAGTTCCTCTAGCAATGATACGACCGACGACTATTGCCACCCTCGTGTAATCTGAGATTGTATTTAATGACCTGGTCGTCGATCGGCCGTAAATTCAGACCTTCCTTTTCCTCTCCCTGCCTTTCACTATTCCATCCTTTGAATTCACCAACAGAATAAAGGTGAATTTTTTGTATCCTTCTAGTAATCCTGCGAGACGCATACCGTACTAAACATGCTGGTTTCAGCTAAATTTAATGTATTCCACTGATCTCACTGCAATTTTGATCGTCACAATTATTGTTGCTATCCAAGAATATGCGTTTTCCTTACCAGTGTTCACAGTTGCATAAGCAAGTTTTGCTGGAGACAGTCCTGGACAAGCAATAAAATTGTTGATGACTCTGTTGCAGCCTTCACTCACCTTACAGAGCTTGCCGGGCGCTGTGACGTCCTCGAGAGGGCGGGACAGCAATTGAGATGCGTTGGGCCTGCGCGATTACTCACCGCGTCTACCGGCGCAGCAACAGCGAGCAGTTACCTCACCGACGCCATGCGCAACGGCAGTCTGGACAATTGTCTCTCCTACTGCGTGGCTAAAATGTTTCGTTCGGTCCTGTTACGGAGTTCTTCAGACGCTCTGCTGTTTGTTGGGCTTATTGTGGTATGTTCGCCACATGTAAGAGCATTGGCAGTATTTTTTTAATTTGCAGTTTGTACTCGTAAATCGGTACTTACTAGCTACGTTAATAACGCCGACACTGAAACGATACAGCCGATTTCAGTTCCTCGCTAAGAACTGTTTCCAGTTACAGTCTTCGTAAGTTAACAGATCTCTGAGTTTCACGATTCATGGTAAAATATATTAACGATATGGAGGACTGCTTATTTACAGAGGGTGTCTGTCGAGCAGTAGGAGGCGTTACTTAAGTTGTGACGAACGGGTTAGTCCATTGCGTGGAGAATGCACAGTGCACCACGTAAAGCCGTTAGATGGCGTTACACTCCGTACTGTTAGGTCTACAACTTTGCTTCCGCGGTTTTACAATAGATGGCAGCAGCAGCTAGTGCTGGAGCAAGTGGTAGGTCGTAGGCATTTGTAAACATACCGCCATCAAAAATATTAGCCGATTTGTGATTGCATCGTGAGCTTATTCTCGACTGAATGTGTCAACTTACCATCCCAATACCCATCATTTGCGGGAAATTTCAATTTTCCGCTTTAACATGACGAAATCTGCGGCTGAGGCTCATAAAATGTTCTGTGAGACATATGGTGAGGCACCTATTAGTGAAACAGCTTGCGGAGAATAGTTTCAACGCTTCAAGAACGGTGATTTTGACGTCGAAGACCGGTAATGGCAGTAGGAGAAAGGAAGTTTTTGGAGCTAGTGAAACCGACAGAAACAATCACAGGAGATCGTTGTCGAAAGTAATTGATGCGTTTGAGTCGAGCACTCAGAGACAAAAGGCCATGATGTGGAGATAGACATGAATAGGTGATACTGCAGTGTCACAACGCTCGACACCTTTTCGCAAAACCCGTCGAAACGTACTTGGAAACGTTGAAATGGGATTCCTACGCCTCTCGCCGTATTCTCCAGACATTGCTCTCTCTGATACCACCTTTTTCGATGCACGGCACACGGTCTGGATGGCCATCTCTTCCGATCATATGTACTCGTATAAGTGCAGAATTGGATCGAATCATTGATGTCCTCAAAAGACGCCCAGCTCTTCCACGGCTGAATTCGTACGCTGCCCGTAAGATAGGAAAAAGTAGTAGCTAGCGATAGCCTGTACTTTGAATCGTAAATTCTGTGTAAGTTTCTCCCAATAAGGGCCCGAACTTCGAGAAGAAACGGCGGAAGCAAAGTTGTAGACCTAATAACATTTTGTATGTCATCAACGGAGCGGCACCGAGGACAGTAATCATCATCCACAATCCATAGCCAGTTTTCTGGTGTACCTTTTACCTTTAAGTATCCTTTGTCACAGTGTTACCATGAAATCTGACACAAGGTACAAGGTATTGCGGAAAACTGGCCATGGACCGTTTAATGCTGAGTCGACGACCTGGTCATTAACAGTATCAGAAATCTGTGATTTCCAGCACGACTCGATATGAAAATAAATTGGTGCTTACACATGAATAGGTATTCTGTTAATTGAGACGCCACCTACTTTTCCATTCTAGATGCTATTACTCTGTTAATGAGACCTAGAAAATCAAGGACAGCTTGCATCACGCCATTGCGTAAGACATGCTTTTGAAAAACCTTTTAGTCCGCCTTTTGAAATCAGCACATTTCGCACTACTTCCCATAGAATTTAATAATTTTTTTTTTCATGCGTAGTATGGTTCTTAACCGAAATGACACGACACGTTGAGTTCTTGCAGAGGCGCATGATACATGTGCGGGAAATACCAGACGGAAATGTTTATCTGCGAGGATTACCGAGAAAGGTTAGAGCAAACACCGTCGCAGATGCCGTTCGATAGATCAGAAACTCAGCGCGAAGAGCTTTCAATGTAAATTCTTAGAAGCTTCTCACGTCAGAATGGAAAACCGGTTTATAGGAGCCCAAACAAGCTCAATATGAATGTAGTTTGAATAAAAATAGGCACTCTGGTGATTGCGTTAGCTGTATGAAGCATTGTACATTATCCTCTATATTACTTCCATATTTTGAGGGAAGAGCGGTTGTTCAAACAAATTGTTCCGAACATGTTATTTGATAAAGAGCCATGTCATCTTACAATCTAAAGGCATTTCGTAGCAAATCGAGCCAACCGTGTTTGCAACTACAATTGCAGCTATTCCACTCGGGAGAGAGGAGTCTCTGTTAAATAGATCAGACTGTCAAAACGAAACCTTAATGGCACTAAAATATAAGATCAAGAGAGGTGAATACAAGGAGTACGTGAAGTGTTGTCTACGGTCTTCATTGAAGAGCTCAGAGATGAATAGAGAACTGTGATTGATATAACGGATAGAGACGTATGAGCTCAAATTTTCTGAGAGAAACTATTCATTGACAGTCGCCTTGAAAAGCAGAAAGTCATTCGTAATTAAGTGCTGCTCTTAACTGCAGACCCTGCCAGTATCACGTCTCCGTGATCCTGTAAAGTTTCCCACAGAAAACCTGAGTACCAACTTTGTGACGTTCCATTGTCTGTAACGCTACCATGTTGTTTAGTTGACACTAAGAATATTGGTTGTCGGCACATTGCGCTTCTCACCACAGCTTCCACGTAACATCCTGTGAGAATGAACGTGGACGACATGGGACTCGATAAGAAAACCACCAATATAACAGGGGACTCACTCGACTATCTACTGAGAACGGGGAACACTGCTTATATAAGCCATTTGAACAAAACATGATGTTAAAGTCTCACCAGCTAGAAATCCAGTTACTGAAAACACCTGTCTGAAGCTCTTTTTCTGTCATGAGGAGTTGGTTGGTTGATTAATTTGGTGGAAGAGAACCAAACAACGAGGGCATCGGTCGCATCTGATTAGGGAAGGAAGTCGGCCGTGCCCTTTCGAAGAAACCGTGCCGGCATATGCCTGAAGCGATTTAGGGAAATTACGGAAAACCTAAATCAGGACAGCCGGACGCGGGATTGAATCGATGTCCTCCCGAATGCGAGTCCAGTGTGCTAACCACTGCGCCGCCTCACTCGGTGAGAACAAAGTGCAGTCTTGCATAAGACAAAAGGATTTCGTGGCACACCCTTTGTTGCACACTGCTATGAATGGGGTTCTACGGCAGACGACACGAACGTCGGCCTTCTTGAGCCAAGGAGGTACTCAACTGTGACTGCAGTGAACAGATGAACTTTGTAGTTGGATCAAACAATCATGAACACTATTTGTCTGGATAAATTTATCACGTTTTCTGTTACACAACGAAGACGATTTTGTCAGGACGCGACCTCCTCGACGAGAATCGCTTCTCCGTTGTTATATTCGTTATTTCCGTGAGTCGGTGGTGGTGGTGGTGGTATTACTCTGCGAAAGATGTTCGCCGAGAAAACAACGAGAGTTGTGTGTCTTCTCAGAATGCTCCAAGTAGGTTATGACTGTATCATCCTACGGTCGCAGGTTCGAATTCAGCCTCGGGCATGGATGTGTGTGATGTCCTTAGGTTAGTTAGGTTTAAGTAGTTCTAAGGTCTAGGAGACTGATGACCTTAGAAGTTAAGTCCCATAGTGCTCATAGCCATTTGAACCATTTGACTGTATCATCGCTGGCCATTAGCATTTCCAATCCATGCCCCTCCCAGCCCCCTCCTCTATTTGCACTACGGCAGTGTCACTTTCCAGAGGCTGTAACTATGTACCATTGTTCTAAAAGGAGCTCGTTAATTACGTGTTTCATAATCTGCACTATGTCTGAATTTCAATCATCAATCCTGCCGAACATATTTACAATATCATTGCGCACCATATAAGTGTCCACATACCACATGTTTGTATTCAGCAGGAAATGTGTACGTGTGTGGCTATTTACCTCCGTCCATCTATTATTTCCGTAATTTGTGGCTTGTTCGTCCCGCGGGCAAAGATGTACCGTTTTCTTGAGTATGAATCTGCCGCGAATGTACGCTGTTTTGAAACTTCCAGTCAGATTATAAATGACTGCTGGACCAGTATTCAAACGCGCAACGTCTTACTCTTACTGACCGGGTAGTTCTGTGGCATTGCCCGCAATAGTTAAACTTCCAGGTTTGCGCCCTGGCCCGACACACGGTTTTAATCTGACAGGAGGAAATCTCATGTTATTTAGTGTGTGATATGTTGATCGATGAATAAAAAAACATATATTTAGGCTGTGACACCACATGAGGTTGAGGAATGGGATTAAAATTTAGAGTGAGAGAATATCAATGATAAGACTGACTGATAGAATTGCTATCTTTTATCGAAGAGAAGAAGTTTTACAGCACATACAGAATGGAATGAAAAGTCTTCTGAACTCAGAATATGGATTGAGAGTGACCGGCAGAAAGACGAAAGTGATTATGAATAGTAGTGGAAAGTTACCATCAAAACTGCGCACCACGACGTAAACGAAGTAGAGGAATTCTAGAGCGTTAGGATCAAAATAACATTACGTGAAAAGTACAGGCAGAGAGGCCGTTCCTGGACTAAGAAAGTCTGCCAATATCAACATCGGCTTCAATTTGAGGATTAAATTTCTGAGAATGTATGTCTGGATCGTATAATTGTCCAGAAATGGAACATGGACGGCGAGGAAACCGGGAAAGACGAGAATCGAAGCATCTGAGACGTGCTGATGGAAGATGTAGAACAATAGGTGGACTGATAAGAAACGAGGAGGTTCTACGTAGAATCGGGTAGGAAAGAAATATGTGGAAGCGTTAAGAAGAAGTAGGAGGGACAGAATGATAGGGCATGTGTTCAGGCATCAGGGTGCAACTTCCATGCTACTAGAGGGTGTCGTAGAGGGTAAAAAAACTGTAGGGGAAAAAAAGAGACTGGAATACATCCAACAAATACACTACTGGCCATTAAAATTGCTACACCAACAAGAAATGCATATGATAAACGGGTATTCATTGGACAAATATATTATACTAGAACTGACATGTGATTACATTATCACGCAATTTGGGTGCATAGATCCTGAGAAATCAGTACCCAAAACATCCACCTCTGGCCGTATTAACGGCTTTGATACGCCTGGGCATTTAGTCAAACAGAGCTTCGATGGCGTGTACAGGTACAGCTGCCCATGCAGCTTCAACACGATACCACAGTTCATCAAGAGTAGTGACTGGTGTATTGTGACGAGCCAGTTGCTCGGCTACCGTTGACCAGACGCTTTCAGTTGGTGAGAGATCTAGAGAAAGTGCTGGCCAGGGCAGCAGTCTAACA
Organism: Schistocerca nitens; assembly: GCF_023898315.1. NCBI lineage: Eukaryota > Metazoa > Arthropoda > Insecta > Orthoptera > Acrididae > Schistocerca > Schistocerca nitens. Next base: position 16,916,578 of record NC_064619.1, read on the forward strand.
TTTTCTGTATCTAGAAAGACCCGTACTGGACCTGCAACATGCGGTCGTTCATTACCCTGCTGAAATGTAGGGTTTCGCAAGGATCGAATGAAGGGTAGAGCTACTGGTCGTAACACATCTGAAATGTAACGTCAACTGTTCAAAGTGCCGTCAATGCGAACAAGAGGTGACCGAGACGTGTAACCCCATACCATCACGCCGGGTGATACGCCAGTATGGCGATGACGAATACACGCTTCCAATGTGCGTTCACCGCGATGTCGCCTAACATGGATGCGACCACCATGATGCTGTAAACAGAACCCGAATTCATCCGAAAAAATGACGTTTTGCCATTCGTGTACCCACGTTCGTCGTCGAGTACACCATCGCAGGCGCTCCTGCCTGTGATGCAGCGTCAAGGGTAACCGCAGCCATAGTCTCCGGGCTGATAGTCCATGTTGCTGCAAACGTCGTCGAACTGTTCGTGGAGATGGTTGTTGTCTTGCAAACGTCCCCATCTGTTGACTCATGGATCGAGACGTGGCTGCACGATCCGTTACAGCCATGCGGATAAGATGCCTGTCATCTCGACTGCTAGTGATACGAGGCCGTTGGGATCCAGCACGGCGTTCCGTATTACCCTCCTGAACCCACCGATTCCATATTGTGCTAACAGTCATTGGATCTCGACCAGCGCGAGTAGCAATGTCGCGAAACGATAAACCGCAATCGCGATAGGCTACAATCCGACCTTTACCAAACTCGTTCTCCTCCTTACACGAGGCATCATAACAACGTTTCACCAGGCAACGGCGGTCAACTGCTGTTTATGTATGAGAAATCGGTTGGAAACTTTCCTCATGTCAGCACGTTGTAGGTGTCGCCACCGTCGCCAACCTTGTGTGAATGCTCGGAAAAACTAATCATTTGCATATCACAGCATGTTCTTCCTGTCGGTTAAATTTCGCGATCTCTAGCACGTCATCTTCGTGGTGCAGCGATTTCAATGGCCAGTAGTGTAACTGGGCACGTTAGGTGGAAGTTCTGATCCGAGATGAAGAGACGGTCGCAGGAGAGGAAGTCAAGGCGGACCGTATTAACCAGTCAGAAATTGATAAAAGAAGAAAATAAAACAGGCGCCTGAAGATGAGATTTACATCTCGAAACTCTATGAGTTAACACTTGTAAGTAGTGTAAAATGAACGAATGGATGACAATAAAAGGTGCTAAATGGCGAGACGCGAAGTGCGCACGCGCAGCACGCGTCCATCCATCGATCATAGCGGATGGACTACGACAGTGACGTCAGAGCGGCCGTTTCCGGAGGCAGCGACCTGCGACCTGCGCGCCTGCGGCCCTGCGGGTCGTCCTTGAGAGCCGCCAGACGGCGCTCGGGCAGCGGCCGCCGCTTCCCAGAAGCTCGGCCCCGTTTCGGCGTCGCAGCGCCTCGCCGAAAGACGCTGCCGGCTGGCAGGGCCTCCGCTTATTCAAAGCCGCTGCCAGCTCATTGTCTCGATCTGGTGGGAAAATCTCGCGACGCCGCCGCAGGAATGCGGTCCGGCCCGCTCTCTGAGCCCGCATTGTGCGCGCGCACCCTCTGCTCCGGACCACTTTGCGCCTGACCTACTGAGCCGGCCGTCCGTAGTGCAGGACCGCCTCACCACCTCCCCACCCCTATGCTGGATGCTCCGCTGCCAGTGGGTGAACTCGAGGGGTGCGGATGACGTTTTCAGACAACTTTGGAACTAGCCGGGATCGGAAGCTTGTGTCCGGCCTTTGGTGCTGGTCGCCAGTTATATGCTGTATGTCGCCTTCGATCACCTTGTCACTTCCAGAATGAATTTTCACTATGCAGCAGAGCGTGTGCTGACGAAAACCGTGTGTCGGACTGGGACTCGAATCTAGGACCTTTGCCTTTCCCCTATCGACTGAGCTACTCAAGCACGATTCACGACGCCCCGGGCAGCCTTACTTTCTCCAGCGTCCCTTCTCCTACCTCCCAGACATCACCGAACTTGTCCTACGTACCTTACGGGACCACCACTCATCACTTCCCGATTCATAAGTGTACATCTGTATGCAAGTCTCAAAATCGTGTCTAGAACGAATATCCCACTATGCACTGGAGGTGGAGCGGTACTGACAAGGGAACCTCCCCATCGCACCCCCCTCACATTTAGTTATAAGTTGGCACAGTGGATAGACCATGAAAAACTGAACACAGATCAATCGAGAAAACAGGAAGTAGTTGTGTGGGACTATGAAAAAAATAAGCAAAATATACAAACTGTGTGGTTCATGCGCAAGATAGGCAACAATAAGGATAATGTGAGGTCACGGGCGCCGTGATGCCGTGGTTAGCGTGAGCAGCTGCGGAACGAGAGGTCCTTGGTTCAATTCTCCCCTCGAGTGAAAAGTTTGATTTTTTATTTTCAGACAATTATTATCTGTCCGTCCGTCCGTCCGTCCGTCCGTCCGATGCGAGGTAACTGCGCCGTAGTATGGGGACGCTACACCCAAACGGAAAAATTTGAAAACGTTAAAAACATGTTTTGACAGAGCACAGGGAAAACTGTGCGACTGTGAAACTGTTGCATTCATTTGTTGCAGTTTGTGTGTAAAACTCTTGTGTTTTCATCACTTTCTTGGGAGTGATTATCACATCCACAAGAAAACCTAAATCATGCAAGGTAGAAGAATCTTTTTACCCATTCTCCAAGTGTACAAGTTAGGTGGGTCGACAACATATTCCTGTCATGTGAACATGCCGTCACCAGTGTCGTATAGAATATATCAGACGCGTTTTCCTGTGGAGGAATCGGTTGACCTATGACCTTGCGGTCATATGTTTTCGGTTCCCATTGGAGAGGCACGTCCTTTCGTCTACTAATCGCACGGTTTTGCGGTGCGGTCGCAAAATACAGACACTAAACTTATTACGGTGAACAGAGACGTCAATGAACGAACGGACAGATCATAACTCTACGAAAATAAAGAAAGGACCTCTCGTTCCGCAGTTGCTCACGCTAACCACGACGCTCCAAAATTCATGTTATCCTTGATGTTGCCTATGTTGCGCATGGACTACTCAGTTTGTATATTTTGCTTATTTTTTTCATAGTTCCACACAACTTCTTCCTGTTTTCTCGATTGACCTGTGTTCAGTTTTTCAAGGCCTATCCACTCTGCCAACTTATAACTAAATCTGAGGGGGGTGCGATGGGGAGGTTCCCTCGTGAGTCTTCCTCATTATGTAACGTGTGTGCCTGATGTAACCGGTGTGCCTGCCGACTAGGACTCGAAATGACGGACGAAAGTAACAGAGGTCCTGGCAGAGTGACACTTTGAGTCGGACCGTGAGATAAGAGCGTTGTATTCAAACGGCAATTGTGCTGGTTCCAGTAATTGGCAGGTAAAAACTTTTCATCTACATTTACACCTGAATGTCAACCTGACAGTATTCGAATAGAAGAATTTGATATGGAGTGTTACAGAACGATGTTGAAAATTTAGTTGAGTTATAAGAAATGGCGAGGCTCACCACAGAATGGGCGAGGAGAGGATCACTTAGAAAACAAAGGGAGAGGATGATGGAAATGAGTGTTTGACGTCATTGGCCGGGAGGCCCCTTGCGGGGCAGGTCCGGCCGCCTTGGTGCAGCTCTTATTACATTCGACGCCACATGGGGGGACCTGCGCGCCGGATGGGGATGAAATGATGTTGAAGACCACACAACACCCCGTTCCTGAGAGGAGAAAATGTCCGATCCAGCCGGGAATCGAACCCGGGCAATCTATCACGCTGACGACTCAGCTGTCGGGGCGGGCGGAGAGGATGATGGGGCATATCTCATATCAAGGAATAACTTCCAGGGTACGTGACGAATGAAAAAATTTTTTTCAGGTAACTGTCAACTGCATCGATGTACTTGGAGACGCGCGTGATACACACTGTACTGTCCCCCAGTATATTTATTCATTAATACACTCCTGGAAATTGAAATAAGAACACCGTGAATTCATTGTCCCAGGAAGGGGAAACTTTATTGACACATTCCTGGGGTCAGATACATCACATGATCACACTGACAGAACCACAGGCACATAGACACAGGCAACAGAGCATGCACAATGTCGGCACTAGTACAGTGTATATCCACCTTTCGCAGCAATGCACGCTGCTATTCTCCCATGGAGACGATCGTAGAGATGCTGGATGTAGTCCTGTGGAACGGCTTGCCATGCCATTTCCACCTGGCGCCTCAGTTGGACCAGCGTTCGTGCTGGACGTGCAGACCGCGTGAGACGACGCTTCATCCAGTCCCAAACATGCTCAATGGGGGACAGATCCGGAGATCTTGCTGGCCAGGGTAGTTGACTTACACCTTCTAGAGCACGTTGGGTGGCACGGGATACATGCGGACGTGCATTGTCCTGTTGGAACAGCAAGTTCCCTTGCCGGTCTAGGAATGGTAGAACCATGGGTTCGATGACGGTTTGGATGTACCGTGCACTATTCAGTGTCCCCTCGACGATCACCAGTGGTGTACGGCCAGTGTAGGAGATCGCTCCCCACACCATGATGCCGGGTGTTGGCCCTGCGTGCCTCGGTCGTATGCAGTCCTGATTGTGGCGCTCACCTGCACGGCGCCAAACACGCATACGACCATCATTGGCACCAAGGCAGAAGCGACTCTCATTGCTGAAGACGACACGTCTCCATTCGTCCCTCCATTCACGCCTGTCGCGACACCACTGGAGGCGGGCTGCACGATGTTGGGGCGTGAGCGGAAGACGGCCTAACGGTGTGCGGGACCGTAGCCCAGCTTCATGGAGACGGTTGCGAATGGTCCTCGCCGATACCCCAGGAGCAACAGTGTCCCTAATTTGCTGGGAAGTGGCGGTGCGGTCCCCTACGGCACTGCGTAGGATCCTACGGTCTTGGCGTGCATCCGTGCGTCGCTGCGGTCCGGTCCCAGGTCGACGGGCACGTGCATCTTCCGCCGACCACTGGCGACAACATCGATGTACTGTGGAGACCTCACGCCCCACGTGTTGAGCAATTCGGCGGTACGTCCACCCGGCCTCCCGCATGCCCACTATACGCCCTCGCTCAAAGTCCGTCAACTGCACATACAGTTCACGTCCACGCTGTCGCGGCATGCTACCAGTGTTAAAGACTGCGATGGAGCTCCGTATGTCACGGCAAACTGGCTGACACTGACGGCGGCGGTGCACAAATGCTGCGCAGCTAGCGCCATTCGACGGCCAACACCGCGGTTCCTGGTGTGTCCGCTGTGCCGTGCGTGTGATCATTGCTTGTACAGCCCTCTCGCAGTGTCCGGAGCAAGTATGGTGGGTCTGACACACCGGTGTCAATGTGTTCTTTTTTCCATTTCCAGGAGTGTAGTTTCGATCACAGACCGTCTTCATAATGGAAAAGATTCTTTCGCGACCAATTCGCAGGCCATACATGCCATTAAACGATTTGCTGACTTGAAAACGGCGTTAAGTAGAGATTTTCTTACGTTTTCAAGTCAGAAATGGCGTACACTTTCTTGGTTAAATAGTGTGTGTGTCATGTCAAGTTGCCACAATAGATATTTTTCCGCTGTGAAGATGGTTCACGTTCGAAACCGGTAATAAATAAAGATATTGTAGGGCAGCACATCGTGTATCATGCATTTCTCCAAGTTCTTGAGGAAGCTGCAGAGGGTAAACCGTCTGCTGGAAAGCACTGTCTACGTCATCAACCACTCGCTGTTCCATTCTGTTTGCTTTCAGTGCGAGGGAAAAAAGACTCTTTCCCATGCCGTACCTGGTTATCTTATTTTCATTATGTCTACAACAGATTCGCAGTACAATTTTTGGATAGTCTACCTTGGATATCCACAGCTATTCATTAGCGTTCCACGAACTGTTGTCCGTTTTCTTTCAAGTATCACCATTTAAGCACTTCTATTATAATCTTGTATGCATCATTGTGACCTCCCGCTATCTATTCAGCGTGTATCTGAATCACTTGGCTTGAAATATCAGATACTTGCTGACACAAGCGGAGCAAACAAACGTATGAGCAAATATAATGGTTTCTTAACAAACCGATGTCAGTACGTCGTTAAAGACTCTAATATCTGGTCAAATATATCATGTTGTTACATAACAAACGATAAATTTAATAGATACTTAACATTCTACAGTCACCAGAAAATTAAAAAAAGACTTCGGTTGAAATAACTAAATTGCACCATTCGTATCAAGCAAAAATGTTTGTTCTGAGATAAATGCGAAGCTTGTTTTTTTCCTTGATGTATCACAAACGGGTTCTCGTTTCTTGTTAAATACCCTGCCGCAATCAAGCGAAGGAAATCCACTTTTTTCCGGGCTATTTCTGGCGGGAGAAGAAAAATCCCCGTCGAATAACTCTCACATGACTAGTACCCCGGGAACTTCCAACAGCTTTATATCGTGCTTCAGGATAGTTCATGGCACTGCAACTATTATTATCCATTTTTTGCGGGGAAGAGTAACTTCTTGAATATCTAATTATTTCTAGGAAAAATTTTATCGCATTTCTAGTCTCCGTCAGTTCAAGAATCGAGATCCAATTAATGTCATGTTCTGAAATAATGTAGCATTCACGAAGTAGTTGTTGCTGTTGTTGTGGTCTTCTGTCCAGAAATTGGTTTGATGCAGCTCTCCATGCTACTCTATCCTGTGCAAGCCTCTTCATCTCCATATAACTATTGCAACCTACATCCTTCTGAATCTGCGTAGTGTATTCATCTCTTGGTCTGCCTCTACGACTTTTATCCTCCAAGCTTCCCTAGAATGCTAAATAGGTGATCCCTTGATGCCTCAGAATGTGTCCTACCAACCGATCCATTCTTCTAGTCAAGTTGTGACACAACTCCCCAATTCTATTCAGTACCTCCTCATTAGTTGTGTGATCTACCCATCTAATCTTCAGCACTCTTTTGTAGCATCACATTTCGAAAGCTTCTATTTCCTTCTTGTGTAAACTATTTATCGTCCACGTTTCACTTCCATACATGGCTACACTCCACACAAATACCTTCAGAAAAGACTTCCTGACACTTAAATGTATACTCGATGTTAACAAATTTCTCTTCTCCAGAAACGCTTTCCTTGTCACTGCCAGTCTGCATTTTATATCCTCTCTATAATGACCATCATCAGCTATTTTGCTCTCCAAATAGCAAACCTCATCTACTGCTTTAACTGTGTCATTTCGTAGTCTAATTCCCTCAGCATCACCTGATTTAATTCGACTACATTTCATTATCCTCTTTTTGCGTTTGTTGATATTCACGAAGCTATGTGAAGGCAAAGAACCAGATCGGCCCACTTTATGTGATGGAGATGCACTTGAAACCGAAAATGATGAAGAAGAAGAAGAGCAAGAAGCAAATTATGTTTAGGCACGATGGGGTCATTAACCAGCATGACGGCCTCTCTTATAATTTTGTTCGATTCGAAAATATGAACAACAGTACGTCTTTCGCATATAGAACCCCATACATTTTTTATCCGGTAAGCCACTTGCTCTCCTCAAGATTTGTTCAAAAATGTATAGTCGTTACCATCCACGTGAAGATGACGTTACTAAAAATGTTACACAAAACTGACTGACAGTCTTTTTGTGAAGTTTTCGGGTTAGGTTTCTTGATTTCTTTCCTCATAATGTATGTGTTTTTGTTTGGCGATTGATGTCCACAAGTACATGATTTTATTTTACTAGCGTGCAAATTTTTTATAAAATAGAAATGTATGAGAGTATATTGATCCTCTGGATTGTTGCTAGTTTGCAGTGAAACTTGGTATATTTTGATTTTTCGAGGACTTCACTTCATAGTTTAGAGGTGCATATTATATATCGAAAAGGTGACATGGGCATTTATCATTGGGCTACGCAAATAAAAGCTCTTCATGGTTATAAAATTGTCTACAATTTTAACATTATTAAGACGTTAATAGGGAGGCTATGATGCATAGTAAGATCTAAATAAAGGGAATATGGGGAAACATTATCCAGTGTGCCGCCACTTGGCTAAAATTATCGCGCTCTAAAAGGAATCTAACAAGGAGACGGCACGACCGTGGGGTGGGGATGTGTCCGAAATTTTGTGTGATGAAAGAGGACCCCTAACACCTCACGTGGTTAAAATATTAGGACGCACTACCCGGAAAATCCCGCGAAAAATCGATCCAAAGTTTCTTAGGTGCCTTATGAGTATAAGATGTTGGTGCATCCCAGAGCCGCCGTCTGTCCTAGATGTTTAGGGCTCGGACTCTTACGCCAGAGGGCTCGGGTTCGATTCCTCCTCTGGCACTTTTTTTTTCTTCTGTTTCATTTTCTTTTGTTATTCCACCAACTATTCAGAAAGTTTCCCAAATCTACATTATCTTTAACAAATTAGTTACATTACTGAATAAAAAATTTTTCTTTTTGTCCAATAACACAATTCATGGCGGTGGTTTTCCCATTTTTCATTGTAAAGTATATGAGGAGAAACATTCGGTTTTTAATCAGAATAAGAAAGTCGGTTGGGAAACATTCAATTTCTATACATATAATAATTATAAACAAGAACCGCAGTGGTAATTATCGTAAAAACAAACAAAGCAATAATTTTTGCGACATCTTGCGTAACATATAAAAGCGGATTTTTTACAATCACAGGGCGTTTGCAATAAATCTGTACAAAAACATACCCCATTAACATTTACGAAAATGTTTTGAGTTTCTGATAATTTTGAGACAAACCAGGAATATTGAATCATGTCTCGGAATATTGGTGACGATAATTAATGGTGAATTATAGAACGAATTTTTATACAATCTTCCCGGGAATTAATTTCACTTTTCTCCTGTAACAATGCGCTGCAATTTTGCAAGCAACAGAATAAAAAAAAAGTGCCGGAGGAGAAATCGAACCCGCGACCTCTGGCGTAAGGGTCCGCGCGCTAACCGTGTAGGCCAAACGGCGGCTCAGCAAGGGACTAACATTTTATTCTCATACGGCACCTAAGAAACTTCGGATCGATATTTCTCGGGATTTTCCGAGTAGTGCGTCCTAATACTTTAACCATGTGAGATGTGTCTTTCACCACACAAAATTTCGGACAAATCCCCGACGCCACGGTGGTGCCGTCTCCTTGTAACTTACGTCAAAAACTTTGACCGTATTCTCGGAAACGGTCCAGTATCTACGGATAACCTGAGACACGTGTTGGCTTATTGTGGCTGCTCTTCTTCTAACGAGGGAACCTCCCCATCGCACCCCCCTTAGATTTAGTTATACGTTGGCACAGTGGATAGTCCTTGAAACACTGAACACAGACTACTCGAGAAAACAGGAAGAAGTTGTATGGAACTATGAAAAAAAAACAAGCAAAATGTACAAACTGACTAGTCCATCCGAAAGACAGGCAACATGAAGGATAAGTGAGCTCAGGATCGCCGTGGTCCCGTGGTTAGCGTGAGCAGTTGCAGAACGAGAGGTCCTTGGTTCAAGCCTTCCCTCGAGTGAAAATTTTACTTTCTTTATTTTCGTAAAGTTATGATCTGTCCGTTCGTTCATTGACGTCTCTGTTCACTGTAATAAGTTTAGTGTCTGTGTTTTGCGACCGCATCGCTAATCCGTGCCATTAGTAGACGAAAGGACGTGCCCCTCCAATGGGAACCGAAAACATTTGATCGCAGCGTCATAGGCCAACCGATTCCCCCACAGGAAAACACGTCTGATATATTCTATACGACACTGGTGACGGCATGTGCGTCACATGACAGGAATATGTTGTCGACCCACCTAACTTGTACACTTGGAGAATGGGTAAAAAGAGTCTTCTCTCTTGCCCGATTTAGGTTTTCTTGTGGATATGATAATCACTCCCAAAAAAGTGATGAAAACACAAGAGTTTGTCACATAAACTGCAACAAATGAATGCAACACTTTCACAGTCGCTCAGTTTTCCCTGTGCTCTGTCAAAAGATTTGTTTTTAACGTTTTGAAATTTTTCCGTTTGTAGACCGTCAAATCCTGCATATGTCCAAGCAAATCTGAACATGTCCTGGAATTTTGGCGAGCGAAGTTGATTTTGTGTGAGTGCCTGAACTTTGATAATTGTCTGAAAATAAAAAAATTGAAATTTTCACTCTAGGGAAGACTTGAACCAAGGACCTCTCGTTCCGCAGCTGCTCACGCTATCCACGGGACCACGGCACTCCTGAGCTCACACTATCCTCTATGCTGCCTATCTTGTGCATGGACTACTCAATTTGTATATTATGCTTATTTTTTTCATAGTTCCACACAACTTCTTCCTGTTTTCTCGAGTGATCTGTGTTCAGTTTCTCAAGGCCTGTCCACTGTGCCAACTTATACCTAAATCTGAGGGGGGTGCGATGGGGAGGTTCCCTTGAAAGCGAAGTTTCTGGGAAATCGGGTGACGGCACTTGTCGTGTTCTGCTCTCGAGTGAGTCGCGCTCGTTATTCGAGGGCCGGCAGAGTTCAGCTGGAGGTGAGGAGGGAGTGGGGGTGTAGCCGGCAGCCACGGGCCGGGACCCTCGCCCTCGTGGGCCGGCCAGTGACCCGGCGGCCGGCACAAAAAGCTCTGCGCTGCGCTGCGCTGCGGTGCCGTGCAGTGCCGGAGGCGATTAGCGCGGGGGCTGTAGCGCGAGCGCCTCCGACGAGCCGGCCTCTCTTGGCATGCGCGTCGCGCGGCCCGCCTCTTCCTCCCAGGCCGACGCCGCGGCGCATGCGAAGCTGCCGCCGCCGCCGCTGCTGCTGCCCTCGCATGAGTCGCCACCCGCGCCAAGCCGGATTTCCGAACACGGGTAGCGCTCCACGTCAATGACTGCTCTGCGCCAAAGCAGACAGCATTTACTGTGCTATAAAAACATACCTTACATACGCTACCTTTTGAGTATCTTTGAGATGGAAGAATTATTCGACACCAGTAACCGACTCATAAGAGGAGGGGGGGGGGTGGGGGAGGGGTAAGGGAGGAAGTGGAGATACACTACTGGCCATTAAAATTGCTACACCAAGACGAAATGCAGATTATAAACGGTTATTCATTGGACAATTATATTATACTAGAACTGACATGTGATTTCACGCAATTTGGGTGCAGAGATCCTGAGAAATCAGTACCCAGAACAACCCCCTCTGGCCGTAATAACGGCCTTGATACGCCTGGGCATTGAGTCACACAGAGCTTGGATGGCGTGTACAGGTACAACTGCCCATGCAGCTTCAACACGATACCACAGTTCATTGAGAGTAGTGACTGGCGTATTGTGACGAGCCAGTTGCTCCGTCTTCATTGACCAGACGTTTTTAGTTGGTGAGAGATCTGGAGAATGAGCTGGCCAGGGCAGCAGTCGAACATTTTCTGTATCCAGAAAGGCCCGTACAGGACCTGAAACATGCGGTCGTGCATTATCCTGCTCAAATGTAGGCTTTCCCAGGGATCGAATGAAGGGTAGAGCTACGGGTCGCAACACACCTGAAAGGTAACGTTCACTTTTGCAAGTGCAGTCAATGCGAACGAGACGTGACCGAGACGTATAACCAATGGCACCCCATACCATCACGCCGGGTGATACGCCAGTATGGCGATGATGAATACACGCCGGCCGCGGTGGTCTAGCGGTTCTAGGCGCGCAGTCCGGAACCGCGCGACTGCTACGGTCGCAGGTTCGAATCCTGCCTCGGGCATGGATGTGTGTGATGTCCATAGGTTAGTTAGGTTTAAGTAGTTCTAAGTTCTAGGGGACTGATGACCACAGATGTTAAGTCCCATAGTGCTCAGAGCCATTTTTTGATGAATACACGCTTCCAATGTGCGTTCACCGCGATGTCGCCAAACACGGATGCGACCATCATGATGCTCTAAACACAACCTGGATTCACCCGAAAAAATGACGTTTTGCCATTCGTGTACCCACGTTCGTCGTTGAGTACACCATTGCAGGCGCTCCTGTCTGTGGTGCAGCGTCAAGGGTAACCGCAGCCATGGTCTCCGAGCTGATAGTCCATGCTGCTACAAACGTCGTCGAACTGTTCGTGCAGATTGTTGTTGTCTTGCAAACGTCCCCATCTGTTGACTCAGGGATCGAAACGTGGCTGCACGATCCGTTACAGTCATGCGGATAAGATGCCTGTCATCTCGATTGCTAGTGATACGAGGTCGTTGGGATCCAGCACGGCGTTCCGTATTACCCTCCCGAATCCACCAATTCTATATTCTGCCAACAGTCATTGGATCTCGACCAACGCGAGCAGCAATGTCGCGATACGATAAACCGCAATCGCGATAGTCTACAATCCGACCTTTATCAAAGTCGGAAACGTGTTGGTACGCATTTCTCCTCCTCACACGAGGCATCACAACAACGTTTCACCAGGCAACGCCGGTCAACTGCTGTTTGTGTATGACAAATCGGTTGGAAACTTTCCTCATGTCAGCACGTTGTAGGTGTCGCCACCGGCTCCAACCTTGTGTGAATGCTCTGAAAAGGTAATCATCTGCATATCACAGCATCTTCTTCCTGTTGGTTAAATTTCGCGTCTGTAGCACGTCATCTTCCTGGTGTAGCAGTTTTAATGGCCACTAGTGTAGTATCATACGCCAAATTGTCACCACAGTGTGTTCGCGTGTTTGGCGTTCAATCCCTTCTTGCCGATGTTTCAGAGTAAGGCCATTCTTAGTGACGTTCGTACGTCGACGATACTGCGCTCTCCGGACCTCTAGCTTCTATTTGAGAACATTATCCTACGTGAACAGTAAAATTTTCCCGAAGTAGAGGTTGTTCAACAATGAAGCGCCAAAGAAACTGGAATAGGCATGCGTAATCAAATACAGAGATATATAAATAGGCAGAATACGACGGTGCAGGCGGCAACGTCTATAAATGACAATAAAACACCCGAGCTAGTAGCGAGCCAGGGGTGAATCGGACATTCAACAAAGCTACGATCCCCCTTGAAAACGTCATCCGCAGAGGGAACGAAACGTCGGGTTTTGAAGTGAAATCCCTTAGACCATGCGATAATAGCTCGGAATATTTTATAACTGTGACAATTCCGGCCGTGGAAGTTTACATTTTACAACTCCCTAGTAAACCACAGCACGCGTTTTGGCGGAAGTATGAAAGCTCTCTGATGAACTGTATTAATTCTAAAACGGAAATAGTAGCATACTTTTTGAGTAAAGTAAACCAAAACGATTTGTGGCTGGTTGCTGCTTACAGTGTCAACAATCGCTATTCGGATAGTTTTGTCTTTCTCTCCTCTGGATTATGGCTTATGCGAATTACGGAATTTGCAGTATATTAAGTCTTGCTTATGCGACAAAGAGTTTTTTCAGGCAGAACAGGTACAAGCTCGTGTGTTCCCATAAGGAATGTACGAAGATGAAAATCACAACAGAAACATAACACGCAACGGCAACATAGCCACGACCTGACGGCAGTTGACAGGTTCTAGAACATCTACATCTACATCTGCATGGATACTCTGCAAATCACATTTAACTGCCTGTCAGAGGGTTCATCGGACCACCTTCACAATTCTCTATTATTCCAGTCTCGTATAGCGCGCGGAAAGAATGAACACCTGTATCTTTCCGTACGAGCTCTGATTTCCCTTATTTTATCGTGGTGATCGTTCCGCCTTATGTAGGTCGGTCTCAACAAAATATTTTCGTATTCGGAGGAGGAAGTTGGTGATTGGAATTTCGTGAGAAGATTCCGTCGCAACGAAAAACGGCTTTCTTTTAATGATTTCCAGCCCAAATCCTGTATCATTTCTGTGACACTCCCTCCCATATTTCGCGATAATACAAAACGTGCTGCCTTTCTTTGAACTTTTTCGATGTACTCCGTCAGTCCTATCTGGTAAGGATCCCACACCGCGCAGCAGTATTCTAAAGGAGGACGGACAAGCGTAGTGCAGGCAGTCTCCTTAGTAGGTGTGTTACATTTTCGAAGTCTCCTGCCAATAAAACGCAGCCTTTGGTTAGCCTTCCTCACAACATTTTCTATGTGTTCTCTCCAGTTTAAGTTGTTCGTAACTGTAATACCTAGGTATTTAGTTGAATTTACGGCTTTTAGATTAGGCTGATTTATCGTGAAACCGAAGTTTAACGAGTTCCTTTTATCACTCATATGGATGACCTCACTCGTTTCGTTATTCAGAGTCAACTGTCACTTTTCGCACCATTCAGATATCTTTTCAAAATTGTTTTGCGGTTTGTTTTGATCTTCTGATGACTTTATTAGTCGATAAACGACAACGTCATGTGCAAACAACCGAAGACGGCTGCTGACATTGTCTCCCAAATCGTTTATATAGATAAGGAACAGAAAAGGTCCTATAACACTGCCTCGGGGAACGCCTGAAATCTCTTCCGTTTTACTCGATGACTTTCCGTCATTTACTACGAACTGTGACCTCTCTGACAGGAAATCGCAAATGCAGTCGCATAACTGAGACGATGTTCCATAAGCACCCAATTTTACTAAGAGCCGCTTGTGTGGTACAGTGTCAGAAGCCTTCCGGAAATCCAGGAATACGGAATCGATCTGAAATCCCTTGTCAATAGCACTCAGCACTTCATGTGAATGAAGAGCTAGTTGTGTTTCACAGGAACGATGTTTTCTAAACCCATGCTGACTGCGTGTCAATGGACCGTTTCCTTCGAGGTAATTCATAATGTTCGAACACAACGTACGTTCTAAAATCGTGCTGCATATCGACGTTAACGATATGGGCCTGTGCTTTAGTGGCCACGCGGGATTAGCAGAGCGGTCTAGGGCGCTGCAGTCATGGACTGTGCGGCTGGTCACGGCGGAGGTTCGAGTCCTCCCTCGGGCATGGGTGTGTGTGTGTTTGTCGTTAGGATAATTTAGGTTAAGTAGTGTGTAAGCTTAGGGACTGATGACCTTAGCAGTTAAGTCCCATAAGATTTCCCACACATTTGAACATTTTTTTGTAATTTAGTTGATTACTCCAACTACGTTGGTGTGACCTGTGCAACTTTCCAGTCTTTCGGTACGCATCTTTCGTCGAGCGAACGGTTGTATATGGTTGTTAAGTATGGAGCTAATGCATCAGCATACTCCGAAAGGAAGCTAATTGATATACAGTCTGGACCATAAGACTAGCTTTTATTAAGCGATTTGAGTTGCTTCACTACTCCGAGGATATTTACTTCTACGTTGCTCATGTTGGCAGCTGTTCTCGATTCGAATTCTGGAATATTTACTTCGTCTTCTTTTGTGAAGGCGTCATCGTTGCGAGGTGCGGCTTTCTCTGCTCCGCGCAGACGCAGCTTCCCGCCGCCGTCAATCAAAGGGGAGCGGCGGAGCGGAACGTGCTCTGCAGCCAGCGTACGACTGGACCCTCGCCGCGCAGTCGGCCATATTTTCTGTCGCCGCCGACACCCGACGCCGAACTTTATGGCGGCGAGACGGGACCACAGGAATCCGGCGTGCCGCCGGTCGGGTCTGGGGCAGCGCGTGCACAACCGCCGCCACTTCACGGCTTCCCACAGCTCAACGGCGCACCGGCGCAGGTGGGCGCGCGTCTCAGCCGCCTGCAGAAAGAAGGTCGACGGCGGCCCACGTCACTCCTCTTCCCACCCACCCCCCTGTCGCAGTCGCTGACGTGACTGACAGCTGCCGTAACTCTTCCCGCCTCCCCGGCACCGACACCGACACCTCTCCACGTTGGCAGCTCGCTGGCGTTGTCTCCCCCCCTAGCCTCCGGAGCAATAAACTTGTCCGGGTCGACGGCGGTGCGTGGAAACGGGCCCAGAGCAATAAAGTCGGCCATAGATAAAGGAACGGATGGAACTGCAAGTCGATGTTCCACATATTTTACAACCGGAAGGTGCAAATGGACCGAACGCGCGTATTGCAACAGCTCGGTCTCCCGTGGAAACGCCAATAGCTGTGCACTGGTGAATTAATAATATTGCAGAACAGTGACCTGACTGTTTATTTCCGAGAATTACTAGTACGACTCATCTGTGAAAATAGAAGAATACGAAATACTAATGTAGTCCGGAATAGAAGAATACGAAATTTTAAATGCGAACATTTTAGGTTAGGCTTTACCGTGACTGTTATTGACACTAAATGAAACAACAAGTTTACTGTTATCAAAAAAATGGCTCTGAGCACTATGGGACTTAACTGCTGAGGTCATCAGTCGCCTAGAACTTAGAACTACTTAAATCTAACTAACCTAAAGACAGCACACACATCCATGCCCGATGCAGGATTCGAACCTGCGACCGTAGCGGTCGCGCGGTTCCAGACTGTAGCGCCTAGGACCGCTCGGCCACTCCGGCCAGCTTACTGTTATCAGTCACCGATTTATTTATTTCCACGACGCGTTTCCAAGGTTTAAACCTCCATCATCGGGTGGATTAACATTCGTTAGTATGACATTTGTGTGTGTGTTGTGTTACGCTTTTTTGGAGGAACTTGTAGCACTGCCTAGTGGGGAAACAAGACACTATTTCAGAACATGGTTTCGGATAACTTCTGACAAAAAATTAAGCTGATGTCTAATGGTAAACATAAAATAAATAAACTAGAGTACCTCCAGTGGTCACAGTTTCCTTTCGCTGTCGTAACACAAATCTTCGTGCGGCCACACACATTTAGGTTTAACATAGATTCCGAAATCACTAAAGGCCAGAGCGTCCCTATGTGTCGAGTTGTAGCTTGCGTTGCGTCTCTCAAGAATTCGCCGCGCGGGCCCTTATCCTCCTTCCTTCCTTCTGGTAGCGTGTGATCCTGTGGAACTAGTACGGCACGCCTCGGGTCAGGTGAAGCGGCGCGTCGCTCCAGGGTGTCGGATGGCCAGCCAGCGGGTCTGTGGTCTCGAGACAGGCGATACGTCAGCTCCCCCCTCCCCTCTTCCCCCCTCCCTTACCTGAGGGGCGGTGGCTGAAGTCTGCTGTGCCACTCCCCTGTCAGCACTCTTCGTACACACCAACCACTCCGCTCACATATCACGCGGCCAGGACTCGCTGAGGACACTACGGCGCACATGTCACAGACCCCAGAGACTCGTCTGGCGCTCTGAGGAAGCGCTGCCATAAAGTAGTCCACACCCCCTCACCACCTCGGACACGACACTCACGCTACACACGGACAGACAGTCCAAGCGCTCGTGCACCCAACTGGGATATATCTTTTCCATACCAACGTCAGCCTCACGCCGAGGTCCCGAGACACACATAAAAATACTAGCTGCGCGAATGATGGAGCTGAGTAAATGAATTAAAATGTGTGCCACGGCCGGGACTTGAACCTGGGTCTCGTTGTTTACCAGATAGGAAATCTGACCATTACTACGCAGCATTCCTGCCTAGTAAGTAAGGAGACCCCGGTTCAAGTCCCAGCTTCGGCACACATTTTAATTCATTTATTCAGCTTCCATCATTATCGAAGATAAAGATGAGACTCAAATGTCTCGAGGAAAATTTAATTACAAGATGCTAGCTCCGGGTAGATCACCACATTGGTGTGATTAGCGTATTGGCTACAGCCGCTACTACGATGCTGGTTTTTGCGCACTGTGGGGACAGACTCAGCTCACAATAAAACTGTGTTTTTTGGCATTCCATTCGTGTTCTTCGTATAAGAAGCTCAGATGTGAGAACATTTCACAGGAGTGAAGGAAAAGTCTGGTAGACTGTTAGGCCGCGTCATGCCAATGGCCTTGCGGCAGTGGCAACACCGTTTTCCATCAGATCACCAACGTTAAGCGCTGTCGGGCTTGGCTAACACTTGGATGGGTTACCGTCCAGGTCTGCCGATTGCTGTTGGCAAGTGGGGTGCACTCAGCCTTGGTGAGGAGCTACCTGACTGAGAAGCAGGGACACTGGTCACGGAAGTTGAAGCCGGCCGGTGTGGCCGAGCGGTTCTAGGCGCTTCAGTCTGGAACCGCGTGACCGCTCCGGTCGCAGGTTCGAATCCTGCCTCGGGCATGGATGTGTGTGATGTCCTTAGGTTAGTTAGGTTTAAGTAGTTCTAAGTTCTAGCGGATTGATGACCTCAGCTGTTAAGTCCCATAGTGCTCAGAGCCATTTGAACGTAAGTTGACAACAGCTGGGAGAGCGGTGTGCTGACCACATGCCACTCCGTATCAGCATCCGGCGACGCCTTCGCAGTAAGGATGACACGGCGGCTGGTCGGTACCATTGGGCCTTCAAGGGCTGTTTGGACGGTGTTTTTCATTTTTCTTTTTTTTTCTTTTTTTTGTTAGGCCGCGTCATGTTTCTCTTCATATTTCTTCTTCCCATTCGATGTTTCGAGCCTTATGCTGCGATCTTATTCAGGATCTTCTGGTATCCCCAGTTAGCTGAAAGACCAGTGTCACGTTCACTTATAGAAGACGGTTTTCCGCACTTGTTCTGTAGAAGTGCGGTTATTGGTCGAAAGTACTACTGGTCCGCCATTGTTATTCGATACGTAGCTATAACTGGAGGAACATTTACGAAAATATTATAGCTGTGGACCAAAGGTAGCATCCTGGTAGTTGTTTGTATTCCTCACGGCTGAATTTTATTTCCTTGATGGCGGGAAGCCACAAAACTGGAAGTCTGCATCCGTCATCACAGTTCTATTTCAGGCGCTTCCCAGACTTTCCTTCTATAAATGTTACTTTCTTTGGTTGGCACTATTACGTCTACAAACTGGCAGCAGTTCTCCCGATGTTCCACTATTGCAAATGGCACACTTTGGTTTAAACGCAAGTGGCTTTCGTGCCACTGTTTTATCGTCCTCCCAGTTTCGTCTATACTCACTTTGCCACAGTCACACGCCACACTGCAGATTTCGCAGTACAAAGGTGCGCCCGTTTTGCGTCGAAAAATGTCCTATTTTGCACTGGCTGAAAAATAGGGTCTTACGCCATTTTTCGGGACTAGCCGAGCGGTCTTGGGCGCTGCAGTCATGGACTGTGCGGTTGGTCCCGGCGGAGGTTCGAGTCCTCCCTCGGGCATGCGTGTGTGTCTTTGTCCTTAGGATAATTTAGGTTAAGTAGTGTGTAAGCTTATGCACTGATGACCTTAGCAGCTAAGTCCCATAAGATTTCACATACATTTGAACATATGCCATTTTTCCTTTTAAGAGTGATTGCGACATTGGCCTTCCACAGTGTTCAGCTGACTAGGGACACCAGGAGATCCTGAAGAAGATGCCATTAGAGAGGGGCGAAACGTCGACTGGAATGAAGAAATTTGAAGACGAACACGAGAGAGCCAAATGATCTACCATTTTTATCTCCAGTGACAACGCCCACGGGAACTTGTAGACTTACATAATCTACACGATGCTCTCAACATCAGTAGACAGAGCGATGGAAAGAACACAGTTATTGAACTGGACTTTAGTTCACGCGCCAGGGTGCTTTACTGTGCGCCACATGGCGGAAAAAGATCCCTGACAGGTAGCCGCGCTGTTATCAGTTTTCAACCGCGAAGTCGAAACAGTTTGCTGCAACACTGAAATCCACAGCTCCCTAACGCTACGCCAGGACCTAGACGTTGCCATAAAATTGTAAACAAAATCGTGTCGTATGAGCGGCCGTGGCAGGCGCGCGTAGAAATCACGCCAAACCCACTTCGACTGCCAGGTATTTTCTCTTGCCGTACGCACTATAGTTATAATCTTTGGCTACGTAGATGTATTTCAACTTGCAAACCCACTCACTCAACTGTTTATTCTACTTGCGACTTGGAAATTGGAAATTTGAGGTAAGGTCTTATGGGAACAAAATGCTGAGGTCATCGGTCCCTAGGCTTACACACTATTTAATCTAACTTAAACTAACTTACGGTAAGGACAACACACACACCCATGCCCGGGGGAGGACTCGAACCTCCGACGGGGGGGGGGGGGGGGAGGGAGGGGGGGTATCCGCACGGGCCGTGACAAGGCGCCTAACACTGCTGCGCGGCTACCCCTCGCGGCTACTTGCGTCTCTGACAAGGTTTTTCGTTCATGGAAATTGCTATTCGGCTCATGATTCTAACTGCACATTAAAGTACTTGTCCCTGTAAAAGTAAAGGCTGGTTCATGCGTCGAAGCAAGTCTTGTGATGCCATCACTATTGGCAATTGCACGCAGTTCTGGAGGACAGACTGGGTCTGCTCATTATCATGTTCGACTAGCAAAACGGGTAGGAATTCCTAGCCAGATGGCAAAGGGAGTGGCCGCGCTGTCTTTTCAAAGTGATATACTTTGAAGAAAGCATTTGACCCTCCAGGATAGCAGAGAGCGCTAACGCGCTGCTTCCTGGACTCGGGTAGGCTCTCCGGCCCCGGATCGAATCCGCCTGGCGGATTAACGACGACGGCCGCTGTGCCGGCCAGCCTGGATGTGGTTTTCAGGAGGTTTTCCACACCCTACTAGGTGAATACCGGGCTGGTCCCCACGTCCCGCCTCAGTTGCACGACTCGCAGACATTTGACACACATTCACACTATTTCACGATTTACACTAGACGCAGACAGCTGGAGTACACTACTTCCATCCCGCGGGGGTATGGGGTGTTGGCAGGAAGGGCGTCCGGCCACCCCTTAAAATTAACCTTTCCAATTCCGTACTTCACCCTGCCGACCGTGCGCACAATGCGGGATAATGGCGGTAGCAAAAGAACACTTGAAGAAAGCATTTAAGTGTGCTTCCACTCGCTACTACCTGCGGAAGGACGTCAGTTCCCCTTTGCACTTCCGCCCACACCAAAAGACATAATACTAACAATCTGCGATGGGTCGCAACAGTGATATTGTAACACCATCGGGTAGGTTTTACCTTCGTGTTTACTGGTCGGGCGACGTGGCGCAACCTTCTGGAACAGGTACAGCCCGCGGGGAAGACGCGTGGACTGCCTGTCTTTCCAGCAGTCAGCCGGCGCGCACTTCCGCTGTTTGCATTGTGCGGAACCAGTAGCGGGTGAAATGTCTCACTGGCTAGCGTAGGGTCTATCTCAAGTTAGAAACATAGAGGCCGCTAAGTGACGCACAGCGATTAAGTGGTAAGGCTAGAAGGTATTGGGGTCCGCCTTCACAGGCCGGTTTCGTTGAGGCGCCGCTGACAATCAGCAATATCTACCATCTACATCCATACTCCGCAAGCCACCTGACGGTGTGTGGCGGAGGGTACCTTGAGTCCCTCTATCGGTTCTCCCTTCTATTCCAGTCTCGTACTGTTCGTGGAAAGAAAGATTGTCGGTATGCCTCTGTGTGGGCTCTAATCTCTCTGATTTTATCCTCATGGTCTCTTCGCGAGATATACGTAGGAGGGAGCAATATACTGCTTGACTCCTCGGTGAAGCTATGTTCTCGAAACTTCAACAAAAGCCCGTACCGAGCTACTGAGCGTCTCTCCTGCAGAGTCTTCCACTGGAGTTTATCTATCATCTCCGTAACGCTTGCGTGTTTACTAAATGATCCTGTAACTAAACGCGCTGCTCTCCGTTGGATCTTCTCTATCTCTTCTATCAACCCTATCTGGTACGGATCCCGCACTGGTGGGCAATATTCCATCAGTGGGCGAACAAGTGTACTGTAACCTACTTCCTTTGTTTTCGGATTGCGCTTCCTTAGGATTCTTGCAATGAATCTCAATCTGGCATCTGCTTTACCGACGATTAATTTTATATGGTCATTCCATTTTAAATCACTCCTAATGCCTACTCCCAGATAATTTATGGAATTAACTGCTAAAGGATCTTTCTTTCTATGTATTCGCAGCACATTACACTTGTTTACATTGAGATTCAATTGCCAACAGTCTACGTGTCAGGTTCAACACAAAAATTGTTAAAAGAGGAGGCATCCAATAAAAACCAATATACCAGTACACATATTCTTGGCCACGAAGAGCTTACGATTTATAACTGCTAAAAACAAAATTAACACAGGTTTCGGAGCAATAACTTTCTAACATGCATAACTCAGCAGCATTTAAGGATTAAAATTCTACTTTTATACAAGCAAGAGCCACCACGGCGGCAGAAGGTAGAAAACCCCTCAGTGAGAGAAGCGTACTGAATCGCCCAAACATCGATCGAAACTGTAACGATTCTTCCTTTTGTATAATGGCAGTTTCTTTCAAGTATACTCGTATTCTGCAGAATTGATTCAGCTCTTCTTCAGAACGTATTTACGATGCTTTCTGTAGTTTCCGTGAAGTATGTCAGAAGAACTCCGAGTTTATCCCTTCAACAGCACCACGGCCGATTTTCCTTGGCAATGTCCAACCGAGTCAGAGCTCAGATTCTAAAGACCTAAACCTCGACGGAACATTACGATCAAGCTTACCTCCCTGCTATTTTCAATTTTCCTGATCCTGCGCACCATTCTGTTCAATCGTTGGTTTCCTTATTTATGGAGTCTCGCGTTGCATATAACTTGTAATACTATAAGATTGTGTATTTTGATTATTGTGTATAATACTGTCAATTGCCTAAAATTTAGTTACAAGTTTGAAAACCATGTTTATTGCACAATATAAATGAAGAGTGCTTAGTTTAACAGTTTCCACAACCTGTGTCAAGATATCACAAAATTTAGCATTATAACCGTTTAACCTGTAAATTTTGTAGTTTAATTATTTATTGTGCTTAAGGTTTTCTGTTATGTAAAGTGTAGTTTCAACGTTAAGAAAGAAGTATGATGGACAACACTATAGAAGTGTTTTGTATCTTCACTTATAATGTTTGGTTACCCAAGAATTAGTGTTCCTTTCAGAGGTTAGTCAGTTGTTTCCTGAAGGTAGCCCAATAAGCCGAAAACTAATATAAAATAAACAAAAATCAGTAGTAGAAAAACAGTGTGGTTGTTCATTCAACCTTAAAACTCGTTAGTTTCCTTTTGCCACATATTTCTACTGTCTGTTGTTTTAACACGCTCAACAGCGATACGTTTACGATACTTTTCATTTAATCAGTGTCCTGTATCTTTAAACTAAACATATGTATTTCTACGCAGGTAACGCTGATTTTCGCAATATGTGCAATTGCTTGAAGATGTATCTCTTCGCCAAGATTGCTTACCTCGTTTCAACAACGAGATCATTTGAAACAGGGAGCACCCTGAAATTAAGGCAACGGCTCGTGGCTTCAGTAACACCATGTCACTTAAGTAGGAGAATTTTGGAAAGCAACAGAAAATTTCTGTTATGACAGCTGGATCGGGATTTAAAATGTTTAACTTTTGGCTGCAGTACTAGTATTTTTCCTACGAAACGAAATATGACGTAAAAATATAAGTTTTTATTTCATAATAATATAATCTCGGTTTACTGTTAGTTTTGTGTAAATACTCAGTTGTGACTGGCTTGATGTTCAACATACCAACAGTAAATCTGTTTCAGAATTAAGCATTCTGCTGTATTTTGTACGGCACCTGAGGGATGTACAGTACTGGCTTCTTACGCTGACGCAAGTTCAGTTATTTTCGAAGAGAAGCAAAGAGACACGAGACAACAATAAATAAAGGATGGGAAAAGACCTGTTACGATAAAAACACTGTAAAACTTGGTTTACTGTATATCTTCACTATTACGGCACAGTAGAAGTGGAGGAATGTGGTCACGATTGCTGTGTGTGACCATCTCGCAGAGAGCTGTGTCTGGGTGTGATATCTACTGTTTAAGAGCGTCTCGCCTCTAAACAGCCACTAAACATTCTAAATAAATCTGAGAGAGTGATGTGAGAAACATTTTAATTAGGAAAAAAAGACACGCCAGTCATGGTATGACGAAACTGCATACGAGGAAGCATTCCTTGGCAGCGGGATGGGACGTTCCCAGAAGATTGCGGCAGCGCCTCTCGCAAACAGTGAAAGCCGTGGGCGCGCGCGCTGGTCCTTGAAACGCGCGCAGTGGCGTCCACTGGGGAACATCTATCGGTCGCCTGCCTCGTTTCGTCACCCACGAGGACTCCACACTTCCTGAAATGGCGGCTTAGTTCATAGGCTGAAATAACTTCCAAACGACATCACGAATCGGTCTCCACAAGTGCGATATCCAACTCACAGAAATGACAACAGGGTAATTGGGAGGGGGGGGGGGGGGCTCTTTCGTACAATCGAGACAAAACTACCTCACTAACATTAATTTTATGACGAGGACATAGAAAACTATAACCTTGCTTCCTTCTTCACACTTAGACCTTTCAGACGTTATGCTTAGTCATTATTTGCAACACAGGTATTTCAAGTTGGGTAAACGATTGTTTGGACAACTGTGGACTTCACGATATGCTTAGAGCTATGTTCATGTTACTAAAGATATGGATATAAAATGGAGAGAACCAATAGGAGTGCTAGGGCATCTCCTTTTGAAAAGTACCAGTAAGAGCAAGCTAAATTTGGCTCCTACCTAAAAGACACTTCAGAGTCGAAATATGTTACGTTCTCACTCTACCAAAGATTCAAGATTTAGCACAGGACGGCCTAATATTTAATACTTTTCCACAATTTATTACTTTCAAACTAAATTCACTAAAAATTATAGTCATTACGTCAGTGAAATGCAGTCACATATCTTATTTTGACTATCTTGGCATATATTGGTGGCGTGTTAGATAAATCCGTCTTTGACCACAACGGAAATTTTACTTACTTCCGTCTTAACGTCAAATTTACTAGCACATGTCCACTTCTGGGAGTTGGTTAGGAGCCATTATAGATTTTTGTTTACATGGCTACTACGTCACCAACTGAGAATAAAACCACGGAGTGAACATGTCAACTTTATTTATACCACGCAATGTAAAGCTGTCCTCAATCCGGAAATTGATTTGAACGCTGTAGTGCTTTACTACGCTTAGTCGTCAATTTCTTCGCTCATGCACCCCAGGGAAGTTGTTTTCCTACTCCTTATAATTTCCACTAGCTTTCTTTCCTCTCCAGTTGTTAGTATGTATTCACTCCCAGTTTTTACAGTCTATTTCACTTCAAGAATATTTTTATACTCAGATACAGTTCAAAAATATCCAAGTATTTTTGATCTTTACTGCCTTAAATACCACGTTGGCTCTAATATTGCGTTGTTCTTTGGCTAACAACCAGTAGCTTATAAGGAGCCACGCATACATAAAAAACACAACTATTCAAAATGCCGACGACAGTACAGAGTAAAGTATAGCTCTCTCTCTCTCTATCTCTCTCTATCTATCTATCTATCTGCCCGCATCTCGTGGTCGTGCGGTAGCGTTCTCGCTTCCCACGCCCGGGTTCCCGGGTTCGATTCCCGGCGGGGTCAGGGATTTACTCTGCCTCGTGATGGCTGGGTGTTGTGTGCTGTCCTTAGGTTAGTTAGGTTTAAGTAGTTCTAAGTTCTAGGGGACTTATGACCACAGCAGTTGAGTCCCATAGTGCTCAGAGCCATTTGAACCTATCTATCTATCTATCTATCTATCTATCTATCTCTCTCTCAAACACAAACACAAACACACACACACACACACACACACACACACACACACGTTGCTAGCCCAACTGGTGAGGTAAGGCCCTAACGAAATGTAATGGACCTGAACGTGGCAAGAGTAACAGTTAGTATTAATCGATGAAACCATTGGGGGAGGGTACATACAAAACAAGTTTGTAATCTTGAAGATGCAGTGGTGCGAAACAATTCGTGTCCACGACGTGCTAAAGATTTATTTAAAGGCTAGATACCGAAGCACTCAGACTACTTTTAGCAAATAAAAACAATTCACGGCCCAGAATCGAACCCTCGGCCTCCTGCATGCCAACCCAAAAGGATATCTACTGCACCACCTGTACAGCACTACCGATACATCCTAACAAAGGTAGTTACCGATCTTTAACGTCCATTTACTGCCCGAAATATGCGCAGGAGGAAATTTTATGAGCGATATTTTTGTTTACAATGAAATGAACACCCTTAGCTGCTTACAGGCGTTGACATACGTCAACGGGGACAGATGTGTGCCCCGACCGGGACTCGAACCCGGGATCTCCTGCTCACATGACAGACGCTCTATCCATCTGAGCCACCGAGGAGACAGAGGATAAGGCGACTGCAGGGATTTATCTCTGGCACGCCTCCCGCGAAACCCACATTCTTAACGTATTGTCCCGCACTACATTCGTAGTGCCCCAGCCCATTATATTCATTACTCGCGGCGCGATGCCGATTCCCGTAAGAGTTCGGCCACTGTTTGTGCATTCGCATAGAAGAAGAAGATGGTCAAGTGGCCGGTGAGCCTTAAATATATATATACTAAGATGGTTTCTGTTCTTTCGGACATGTAAGCAGGAGATCCCAGGTTCGAGTCCTGGTCGGAGTCCACATTTTCATCTGTCCCCGTTGACGTATGGCAATGCATGTAAGCAGCTAAGGGTGTTCATTTCATTGTAATTTCATTCTAACGAGCTGCAAGGTCACCGATGGTATCTGTTCTTTCGGACACGTCCGAAAGAACAGATACCATCTTACAAGGGGAGGCCGCCAATTGTGAAATTCATATTCGATTCATACTGCGCATAATAAAAGCTCATGGCCAGAGGTGTAATGTGGTAAAGCACCAAGATGCACTTCTCAGCCGTTGTCGAGAAAATCGACAGTTAAAAGAAACCGTTGCGGTGAAATACTCTCTACGGTTCATAATTTTCCACAGCGTCGTGGCACAGCGGTAAGCGCTCGGGTTCGTAATCCGAAGGTCGCCGGATCGAATCTCGCACCATGCTACTTTTTTTTTTTACTATTTGTTTTTTGTAATTCAAATGTTTGTATACACACACACACACATATATATCAGTTGCAACAATTATGCATACAATAAGTTGTTGAAAGTCGTTTCTCGTGGAAAAACTGGCGACTTCGAACATCATTATGTTTTCCGAATACAAAGTTGTATTTCACAAATGTTATTAATTGTCTTCATAATGTTAACCACATATAGTTAATGGAAGACGTAGAAACGATATCCCGAAACGAATACGTATAGCGTAAGTCAAACGTTCGAATTAGAATACAGACCCCACGAACACAAATTCGCTGTGGCAGGTATCAAATATAAACTCCGTTACTCGCTCGTTACACTTGAAGGACAGATGTTGAATGGGGCGAAACGAGCCGCCGCATAACAGCGTAGTTGCCTGCTAACTTCGAAAGAAGGTAGATGCGGTCCCTAGCGCAACTTACAACATCGTCGCGAGATTCGATCCGGCGACCTTCGGATTACGAACCCGAGCGTTTACCGCTGCGCCACGACGCTGTAGAAATCTATTAATCGTAGAGAGTATTTCATCGCAACGGTTTCTTTTAAGTGTCGATTTTCTCGACAACGGCTGAGAAGTGCATCTTGGTGCTTTGCCACATTACACCTCTGGCCATGAGCTTTTATTATGCGCAGTATGAATCGAATCTGAATTTCACAATTGGCGGCCTCCCCTTGTTAGTATATATATAGATATTTTTGTATTGGCAGTATGTGAGGAACCGCGCTGCGAAGTCCGAGTGCCTGTGTATATACTGATCGTAGCCGAACTTATTGGGCTGGCTACTGCAGGCGCTAGTGACAGGCCAGCAAGTGTCGCGTTGTCAGGTGAGGCAAGCGCCGCCCGTGGGGAAGGCCCGCAGCGGCGCGTGGCGCATGCTGAGGAGGGGCGCCACCGCCCACTCCACAGGGACTGTCCACGGTGTGCAGGAGAGCGACCGGCGGGCGCACAGTGGCCAGAGCGCGGGCCCGTCGCGTGTCGCCCCGGCCCTGCACGTGCACTGCACGTGGCACCACGCTCACCAGCCCACGCTCGCTCTGGGCAGCCCGCGCCCTGACTGATAACACCAGCACGTAGCTGCCGCTCACCTGCGGGCGTGGCATTCTCCTGCAGGTGCACAGTGCATATAGCCTATCCCTTTCAAATCTCACACGTCTGTTAGCATCCACAGGGCGGACTGTATGCTTCTGCTCGTTAAAACTGCAATGGCAGGAAGGATAGTAAATAATGAAATTTTACTTATTGTGCTTATACACTTATAAGAGTCGAGGGACATGAAAGGGAAGCAGTGGTTCGGAAAGGAGTGAGACAGGGTTGTAGCCTCTCCCTGATATTATTCAATCTGTATATTGTGCAAGCAGTAAAGGAAACAAAAGAAAAATTCGGAGTAAGTATAAAAATCCATGGAGAAGAAATTAAAACTTTCAGGTTCGCCGATGACATTGTAATTCTGTCAGAGACAGCAAAGGACTTGGAAGAGCAGTTCAACGGAATGGACAGTGTCTTGAAAGGAGGATATAAAATGAACATCAACAATAGCAAAACGAGGATAATGGAATGTAGTCGAATTAAGTCGGGTGATGCTGAGGAAATTAGATTAGGAAATGAGACACTTAAAGTGGTAAAGGAGTTTTTCTATTTGGGGAGCAAAATAACTGATGATGGTCGAAGTAGAGAGGATATAAACTGTAGACTGCTAATGACAAGGAAAGCGTTTCTCAAGAAGAGAAATTTGTTTACATCGAGTATTGATTTAAGTGTCAGGAAGTCGTTTCTGAAAGTATTTGTTTGGAGTGTAGCCATGTACGGAAGTGAAACATGGACGATAAATAGTTTGGGCAAGAAGAGAATAGAAGCTTTCGAAATGAGGTGCTACAGAAGAATGCTGAAGATTAGATGGGTAGATCACATAACTATTCAGGAGGTATTAAATAGGATTGTGGAGAAGAGGAGTTTGTGTCACAACGTGACTAGGAGAAGGGATCGGTTGGTAGGGCACATTCTGAGGCATCAAGGGATCACCAATTTAGTATTGGAGGGCAGCGTGGAGGGTAAAAATCGTAGAGATGGCCAAGAGATGAATACACTAAGCAAATTCAGAAGGATGTAGGTTGCAGTAAGTGCTGGGAGAAGAAGCTTGCACAGGATAGAGTAGCATGGAGAGCTGCATCAAACCAGTCTCAGGACTGAAGACCACAACAACAACAACAACAGTTAGCTAATTCGGCGAGTGTATAGGATGCGAAAGTTAGTACTTAGAGTTGCCACTTTTTTTTTTTTTTCTTGGCCCATCAGACCTCTGACTGGTTTGATGCGGCCCGCCACGAATTCCTCTCCTCTGCCAACCTCTTTATCTCAGAGGAGCACTTGCAACCTACGCCCTCTACTGTTTGCTGGCTGTTTTGAAATCTTTGTCTTCCTCTACACTTTTTGCTCTCTACAGTTCCCTCTAGTACCATTGAAATTATTCCCTTATATCTGGACAGATCTCCTGCCATCCTGTCCCTTCATCTTGTCGGTGTTTCCCACATATTGCTTTCCTCTCCGATTGCGCACACAATCTCAATTCTTGCCCACCTAATTTTCAACATACGTCTGTACCACCACATCTGAAATGCCGCGATTCACATCTGTTTTCCCACAGTCCATGTTTTACTACCATACAATGGTGTGCTGCAAAGGTACATTCTCAGAAATTTCTTCCTCAAATTAAGGCCTATGTTTGATACTAGTACGCCGGCCGGATTCTAGGCGCTTCAGTACGGAACCGCACTGCTGCTACGGTCGCAGGTTCGAATCCTACCTCGGGCATGGATGTGTGTGATGTCCTTAGGTTAGTTAGGTTTAAGTAGTTCTAAGTTCTAGGGGACTGATGAACTCAGAAGTTAAGTCCCATAGTGCTCAGAGCCATTTTTTTAAAAAATACTAGTACACTTCTCTTGACCATGAATGCCCTTATTGCCAGTGCAAGCTTACTTTTGCTGTCCTCCATGCTCCGTCCATCATTGGTTATTTTGCTGCCTAGTTAATATAATCCCTTAACATCATCTACTTCGTGACCATCACTCCTGATGTTAAGTTTCTCGCTGTTCTCCTTTCTGCTACTTCTCTTCACCTCCGCCTTTCTTCAGTTTACTCTCAATCCATATTCTGTAGTCATTAGGCTGTTCACTGCATTCAGGAGATCATGCGATTCTTCAGCACTTTCACTCAGGCTACGAATGTCATCAGCGAATCGTATCATCGTGTCATCACCTTGAATTTTAGTCCCACTCTTCGCCATTTATTTCCATCATTGCTTCTTCGATATACATATTGAACATTAGGAGCGGAAGACTACATCCATGTCCTACGCCCTTTCTGATCAGAGCACTTCGTTATTTGCCGTCCACTCTTATTAGTCCCTCTTGGCTATTGCACGTAGTATATATTACCCACCTCTCCCTCCCCCATTTTTCTCAGAATTTCGAACATCTCGCACCATTTTACATTTGTCACTGCCGGCCGCGGTGGCCGAGCGGTTCTAGGCGCTTCAGTCCCGAACCGCGCGACTGCTACGGTCGCGGGTTCGAATCCTGCCTCGGGCATGGATGTGTGTGATGTCCTTAGGTTAGTTAGGTTTAAGTAGTTCTAAGTTCTAGGGGACTGATGACCTCAGATGTTAAGTCCCATAGTGCTCAGAGCTATTTGAACCATTTGAACATTTGTCACTCATGGAAGCAATAATGGGGCAAACACGGCTGGGAATCGAGCTGAACTGAGATTAGCTGAGGGATACAAGTACTTCATTCAATGCTGCTTCAACTCAGTGCGGAAGTCCACCAGTCGTTGTGGTTCAAATGGCTCTGAGCACTATGGAACTTAACATCTGAGGTCATCAGTCGCCTAGAACATAGAACTGCTTAAACCTAACTAACCTAAGGACATCACACACATCCATGCCCGAGGCAGGATTCGAACCTGCGTCCGTAGCGGTCGCGCGGTTCCAGACTGAAGCGCCTAGAACCGCTCTGCCACACCGGCCGGCAGTCGTAGTGGCTGGCGAGTGCTGGTGACAGTCTCTTGATGACCCACGGCCAGAGCTTTTCAATGGGTGAGAGATCTGGAGAAGAGCCTGACTGTGTAATAGTCGAATATCCTTTGTAGCGAGGTAGGGCAAACATGCAGTACACAGGTTCGTGGACTAGTGGGTAGTGCCGCTGCCTCTGGATAGCGGGATCTCAGATTCGATTCCCGGCCGGGTCGGAGATTTCTTCGCTCGGGGACTGGCAGTGTGCGTCGTCCTCATCATTTCATCTCGCCTGAACCGACGCGGAAGTCGCCGAAGTGGCGCCAAATGGAATGACTTGCTCCAGGCGCCCGAACAACCCCAGATGCTGTCTCCATGCCAATAAGGCTACGAGATCATATCAACATAGACAGCAAGCGGTTTTGCGTTATCTTGATGAAAGGTAACGCCGCAGGGACCTCGAAGGTGGGACACAGCTACCCGTCTTAACACGCCAAAGGTGTATCAACCGCGGTCCAAATTACCGGCTGTGGGAACCAAGACTGTCCGTGCTGTGTAGTCAATGGCATCTCAGACCATCGCGCAGGGCACTAGACTCATAATGACGATGACGAGCGCAATCCGGCAACGCTTACTCTCTTCGTAGCCTTCGCTTTCACGCATGGATGTGACCATTGTTATGCTGCATGGAGAACCGGGACTCGTCTGGTGATCTGGTGAAACGACGTGGTGCCTCTCCTGCGTGCAGTGTATTCGCCGGGCGCACCACTTTGGGAACGACTCTGTGTTCCCGTGTCAACAGAAGTCGTAATAGCACGCGCCGTGCCGACGCTTCGTTCTGCTCCAGACATCGTCACACTGCCATTGTGGCTACTTTTTTGCTATAAACAAGTCCAAATGCTGACTTAGAATTACGTGACGTAATTGCACGGTGATTTACATCTACAAGCATGTAGCATATTTCAGGCCAGTTTCGCATTTTTTGCATACCAGCCTCATCGTCTTGCAATTTTAATGGCCAGCAATGTGGAAAAGGACAAAAATATTGAAGAACTATTTCAAGGATGTATTTTGCACTCAAATGTTTTACAGTATGATATGTTGACAATTTGTGGACATACATATGTCACTTATTTAGTCAGGTTATTGCTATACGCTTTCAAACATGACTTTTATGATAGTAATTTTTGACCAGTTCAGAGTTCTCAACATTTCGTGTTTTTCAAGAGAGAACAAAGATATCGATATAAGCAGCGATAGACTACCGACCAAGCACTACTCACTCGCCTTTTGACGTGTTGCCACATAGTATTATAGGAAAAGTATATGATCAACACACATGTCCCCTGGGCTTAAAAATCAGTTTCGAAAAGCTGCACAGTTTTTCTCCTTTGTAGTGGGTCACAGCTACTTTTCAGAGACTGTATCTCATTCTAGTTCTCCGTTCAACGCCAATTCTACGGTGATGTGGTCAACCGAATCCGTCTCTTCAGTTTTACACAGTAGTCAGACATGCTGACCGTTCAACATAGAGAAGGGCATCTTCACCAACTGCGACATGGTCGCGTATACCAACAGTGATCCAATACTGTCAAATGTTTTTTTATTCCAGTCTTTGATCACAATTTCACTTCTTTGACGATGACCGGTTTCATTCCGTAATGACCATCCTTAGATCTTTTTTACATCATGTCTCTTTAGGACATGGTGTAAAAAAGATATGAGGATGGTCATTACGGAATGAAACCGGTCATCGTCAAAGAAGTGATATTGTGATCAAAGACTGGAATAAAAAAAACATTTGAGAAGGGCATCTTCCTACACGACGGATCTTGCCACCTCCGAATTCATCATTCCTCACATGTGTCAAATGCATCTCGTATGATACTTTTGGGTATCGAATCTTGATTTTGATGTACGTACTTCAGTCTAGCGCGGCGAATTATGTGCTGTGTACCATTTTAGTATCTCACCGACGTTTTTTTTTCCCCTCTAGCTCATTCCCTCCATTTCACAACTGATTTCCACTACTCTTAGAAACAAGTGTTTTGAGTTGCTGATAGAATTATACTATTCTACAAAATCAATATTCTTGTAAAGACAGTAAAATAACAGATTACAGTTGAATTCATATATATGCAAGGATAACGTCAGTCACCTACGATAAGCTTAGAAAAAGGCTGTTGTGATAGTGGTCCTGTTTTAAAATCATAATGGATGAAAATCGATTGACGCTTTCCAATCACAATCATAATTACCAGTATACGTAACCTTTGGCAGAGACTGATCGATAAATTTGATTGGAGATTTATTAGGAACGAACTTCTACAAACATTCAGACACAAGTACAGCTCTGTTTTGCCTGTTACCTCTCACAATAGCCAAGGTCATCCAAGAATTCCCAGCGCTATACTTAAGAACAAGCTTAAGGCAACGGATGTGGGTGTAGTATTTATTCTTTTTACGCAACGTCTTCTAATCTGGATGTATTTAACGGTTTCAACTTGACTAACGGGACTGCGAGGCATTAAATTTCGTGATTGCCTCCGTGCCACGACCACGTTAACATGCAACATTTCCTTTGTGCTTGTGTAGCACCGAACAACGCTTTACGGTTGCCAGTTGTGCTTACTATACCGTGTCGAAATTTGCATAAGGTAACAAGTAAATACCAATGAGAACTTCAGAATTTGCATAAGACTGTCTCGTAACTCCTGACGCTGCCATTGGCGTCCCACGTTTTGTGCATTTTGTATGTCCGAAGTGTAGAGAGACCGCTGTCTGTCACCGCTTAGCGGAACTAAGTTTTGAGACTAATTTACAGAACATTCGATTTATCCACAGTGCTCTTTGTTTCAACTGGTAACGTCCGGTTGCAAAGTGATTTTTATCCTTTTGAATACGGTCGTACAACTGACTCTTGTCCTGTTGAGCCCTGTCAGCTTGTCGATCTGTAAATTTGTAGTGTGGAATACACAGAATTCCTCCATCAAAAAGTTTCGGATAAGAACATATATAAGTTACAAGATACAGTATTTTTCACCTGGAATGGCCATGAGACGCTTTTCTTGTCAGTTCAAGGAGACTCGACCGAACTGGTACTTGAATAGTTAAATGAAACATTTGTTTACTAACTGCCTGAATATTTCTTTCGGAAGACGAAAATCAGCAAAAATTCTCAAAGTCGTTCAATGTATCCCGTTAAACACTGCGTAGAGTGGGTAACAAAATGTTTTCAAATTTGCCAATGAAACGAGGTAATTACTACTGACTCAGAAACAAGCCGATAGCTTTTGACAGATGTTAAGTAATGTCACATGCCAACGTAGGAATTAAAATTGACTGAATTGTATCAAGCGATAGACTCATACAGGATGTCCAGAGAAGAATGGTCAGTACTCAGGCACGAATGAACGTTCGAAGCAAAAGTTTCTAGTAAACATGGGCTCTCAAATGTATATTTTAAGAGCTATGAGCACTTGTTTAGAAGAAGAGACCTATGAAACGAAGACGAGCAGGTGCTAACAGTTTTCCTTAAGGCACTCGTTTTGGAGCCCATGTTCGCTAGAATTTTTTACTTCGAATGACCGTTCCTGTCACATACCTGTGTATTGACCATACCTCCTTGGACACCCTGTACATGCAAGGAGGAGCGGTTAGAAGACTTTAAGGAAAGTGAACTGTATTTCACAGCGGAATTTTAGATGAGGAGAAAAATAGAACGCATTATTTAAAAGTATGAAGAAAATAAATTATGTTGATTATGTTAATTAAAAGTTTAATCTAGCATGTCACACACAACCGGTTTCGAAATAAAATATAATTCATCTTCAGATTGATTCTGGTTACCGAAGTAACTTGACAGTTGAGAGACTGTTTCAGTTAATAGTTCAGTTTTAATGACGGAGTAATCGTCCGGGTTTCCGTGGAAATTGATACACCCAGTCTGTTTGGGTGAACCGCGTCAGGGAACTTGGTAATGCTCAATCTGATTCAAGTCTGTTGGAGAATCAGCAACTGAAAGTGAAATAAGCTGCTTGTTGAGAATTTCTCCACTAGGTACAGGCGATACAGTGTTAGAGAAAGACTTATTTTTCTGTATGATGGAAGGTATCACCGCGTTGCGAGCTTGCTGATCTTATGTCCTAATTTCTTTATATTTAACCCACATGTACACATTGAGTATGGTCATAATATTACTCCCAATACAGGCAGTAGGAACTCATAACTGAATAAGCGAAGATGTACTGAATTCACACCAGTCGGTGTTTAGTCTCATTAATCACCACAGTGAGGCAAATTATTTGGAAAAATAGAAGGAAAGAAAGAAAATGCAAAGAGTATGTCATTCTAGAATAGCCTGAAGTCTAAAGTACAGATCAATTATGGTAACAACTTAGTATTGTTCGAACGGAAATTGAAACCGAATGTTCTGTAACTGGCTGTCGTTCTGAGCTTACAATATTCGTCGGATGAAGAAACGGATGAACATAATCGAGAGGAAGTATCTATTAAATAAAAGACGGCGATATTCGCTTTGATAGAGATGAATTTCGGTAATGTATGGGTAAACGTCTCAGTGAGAGAGACGATGATGAATGAGAACTACAGAGCTGCGTTGCGTTTATTTGCTCGGCCGCCTAGACTTAATCGCCCGTGTCAGCATACATCCACTGGACGATGACAGCCTGTTCTTTCAAGCCGTGGTAGCGGCCTGCTAACATGACGCCGTTGATATTCGCCTGATCGGTTAGAAACATAAGTCACCGTTGGGAAATGTTAAACACTTCTCTACTCGCTCAAATTTTCTTTAGGCTGTATTTGCTGAAAGCAAATGAAAAGCTACAGGAACAGCAAACAAATCAATTGCAAAGAAGTTCTAGATCAGTTTTAGTAATTCGTGCACTGACAGGAAGTTTCGATATCGACAGAAGTAGCTTTTAGTTCCGTATTAGGTCAAGATTTCATGCTGCGTTGGCCCATCAGGCAGCATACAATGGGCAGAAAAATGAAAACGAGACACATGGAAAAAGTAAGTAAACTGTTCATCATTTCAAAAGTAATCTCCATAACTGTTAATACATTTATCCGACTGTGTGACAGGACAGTCAATTCCATCGTGGAAAAATCGTTGCGGTGGCGTATGGGGAGAACCTCTTCGTCCGAAGCATATCGACGACCACGAATGTCTTTCTTCAGGGCACCAAATATATGGAAAGTATGGAAATGTCATGGTGAGAGATAGGGACTGTATGGAGGATGTGTGGGCGCCGTCATGTTGACGAGGTTGTTTTGACTAAGCTCTATGCAACCATTATACATCCACCATACAGTTGCGATCTCTCCCAATGTGGTTTCTATAGTTTTGGAATCCTGAAAAAAGACATTTGTGACCGTTAAATGGCTTCGTACGAGGAGGTCCACTCCTGGCTAGAATCACGTTACCGTAGGCAACCGCCATCATTTTTCCATAAAGTCTCACACTGCTGCAAATGAATTAACAGTTATGGCGGTTACTTTTGAAATAATAAACAGTTTACTTAATTTTTTTCCACGAATGTCTTTTCGTTTGACTGCCCCTTATACGATGACTATTCGGAATGTAAACAACGATAGGTCGCGAAATGGAAACCACAGTGAAAATCAAAACTGTTTTATTTGCAAAAGTTAGCTACAGCTTCCAGCTACTTATCTCCATAGTCGCCGATCTGACTTAGACGTTTGTCGTAGCATTGTATCAACTTTCCAATACCCTCATTATAGAAGGCAGCCGCCAGTGCTTTCCGCCAATTCTCTACGCTGGCCTACAGTTCGTTGTCTGTGCCAAAATGTTGTCTTCATAGCCAGCGGTTCGTGTGAGCAGAGATGAAACTCAGTGGGAGACAATTACGGGCTGTATTGTGGGTAACCAAACATTTCCAATTGAAAACGATGCAGGAGCATCTTCATTGCCCCTGCATAATGCGGCTGAGAATTGTCTTGAAGAATCCGGCCGGAGTGGCCGTGCGGTTCTAGGCGCTACAGTCTGGAACCGAGCGACCGCTACGGTCGCAGGTTCGAATCCTGCCTCGGGCATGGATGTGTGTAATGTCCTTAGGTTAGTTAGGTTTAATTAGTTCTAAGTTCTAGGCGACTGATGACCTCAGAAGTTAAGTCGCATAGTGCTCAGAGCCATTTGAATCATTTGTCTTGAAGAAGAAAACGCACGACAGTTATGTAATGCTGGCTGCATAGCTTCAGGCAAAATTTCTCACCAGGCCCTCGTACTTGCCGGGAGACACTATTGTTCTATGTATATTTATGTGCTCCCCGTGTGCTCAGAACTAAAAATATCGACGTAACGCGATCGACAGGCATACTAGAGACACTGTCCAACATACCTGTGCAACACTTCATCGGATTTTCACTGTGGTTTCCATTTCGCGACCGATCGTTCCTTACTTTCCCAATAACCCTCGTTTTCCTCTACATTGCTCCATGACTGCAGCGCATCCCTTCACAATACACGTCCGGCCGCTCAGGCTTGATTGTCTACGGGTAACGACAGCACATTCGTGAAAATCAGTACCAAGGAATAAATGGCGTATTCCCCTTCGACTAGGAACGCTAAGTAAATGGCTCTAAGCACTATAGGACTTAACATCTAAGGTCATCAGTCCACTAGACTCAGCACTACTTAAACCTAACTAACCGAAGGACATCACACACAGCCATGCCCGAGGCAGGTTTCGAACCCGCGACCGTACCAGCAGCGCAGTTCCGGACAGAAGCGCCTAGAAACGCTCGGCCACAGCGGCCGGCGAACGCTAGGTAAATTCTGAAGACGGAGGTACTTCATTAATACATTCGGCCTTTTCAGTTTAGTATATCGTTCACGTAACGCGAGCCAAGACATTAAGCCACAACTAGCGCTGATATCGTGGTGGTATCAACCAAGGAAGCTTGACGTTAGCAGTACTGCCTGTTGGCCTTTCTTTCATAAAACTCGTAACTGCATTACAGAGCACCATCTCTACACGTTTATATAATGTTACACTGTTCCCTCTTTTGTGTTCGATAGCAACTATGAAAATGTTTAACTGAAAATCGGTATGATGTATTGCAAATTCATTGCTGGCCAACTGAATGAGAGGTAGTGCTGTGTTCGGGAGGGAGGGAGGGAGAGATAGAGAGACAGTGAGTTGAAGAGGTAATTCACCGTATCCGAGATCATACAGTCATTGCGTTTTTGTGTTTATCACGTGCCAGAAACAGATGCCGTATAGGCGAAAGAGGTCGCTGCCGACTCTCGCTTATTGTCACAGCTGATTACACGGGCCAGTATACAGCAAATCTTTCGCATAGGCAATACTGCACAGCAGATATACTGTCATTCCGTTCGAAATACTTCTTCTTTACTCTGTACAGAAGGTACCGCTCAACAAATGCGCCTCCGCTGATACCACAGTACATTGACACGGAGATTAATATGGGTGCATGACTAACGGCAACGGATAAGTGATGTGTAGTTTCATCAAGCCACAACGAATCGCCAGTTCACTCTCAGATTACGTCAGAATGGTTTGAAGAAGACTTTACGGTCATGAGGATGCTTGTGTTGTGTTGTCCTCTGCCCCCCACCCCTCTTTCCCGATCACTTGACCCCAATCCAAATGAGCGCTGCTGCCCCACTTTGTAGGTGAGTTATGGGTGCCAGGATGAGTCGCCCCCTGCCATCACAGCGATGCTGAGTGAGCGCGTTCGTATGTAGCAATGTTGCACAGGAGCGTAAAAATGAGACGTGTGAGCGACAATATACTCTGCAAAGTTCAGTTGCACAGTATGCAGATACGTAAGCACGGAAGTATGAAACACGTTCAAATACAAAACAAGAGATTAAAAATGCGCTGAACCAGTCTTTATGCATTTGGAGATAGTATCAACAAATGAAGTTTAATAATATCCTGTTTCCGCTGAAATACCAAGAAATGTCTCTCTTACTTAATATACGTATATGCACTAATGTGAGGAAAGATCCATATCAGTTTTTACGATCATTAGTGTTAGCTGAATTTGATGCCATTGAGACAGAAATCTCATTCGAAATGCCGATCAAAGGGGATGTAGCAAGTGTGACAAGCAACGGGTGTCATCAGGTTAAGAAAATAATATAGGTTGGCGATAAAGATCGGTTACAAGGAATTGGCACTTTCAGATACATAGCCTCATTCTCTGAAAGTTATCAAAACGAATTCTAGACTGGTTAACAAGTTCAGCTCACTAGTCTACCTATATACTCGAACTAATTCAGAAATAACTCGAGTTATCGAAGTCAACGACAGAGGGTTACATTAAATCATCTTTGTAACTTTTCCGTCGACGGACAAGCAAACGAACACAAGTTACAAAATGGCTCTGAGCACTATGGGACTCAACTGCTGAGGTCATTAGTCCCCTAGAACTTAGAACTAGTTAAACCTAACTAACCTAAGGACATCACAAACATCCATGCCCGAGGCAGGATTCGAACCTGCGACCGTAGCGGTAACACAAGTTACAGATTTAAAAAAATGGTTCAAATGGCTCTGAGCACTATGGGACTCAACTGCTGAGGTCATTAGTCCCCTAGAACTTAGAACTAGTTAAACCTAACTAACCTAAGGACATCACAAACATCCATGCCCGAGGCAGGATTCGAACCTGCGACCGTAGCGGTCTTGCGGTTCCAGACTGCAGCGCCTTTAACCGCACGGCCACTTCGGCCGGCTAGTTACAGATTAACCTTGTGCACTGTAGATATTGTAGATTACCGCAGCTGTATATTACTCGATATGTAAATGAAGATATGTGCGACAAATCACTTATGAAATGTATTGCCAGTAATTGGTTTTCGAGTTTTTCCAGGTTGATCTTCAGATGCAGGTCATATAAGTGACGTGTTTATATTTGTAACGCGATGCCGGGTGCTGGAGGATGTTCCTCTGTGACAAGAAGACAGAAAACACTTTAATGTATCGCTTTGTATTTTAACCACATGGTAAATGATGTTGAAAATAAAATGAAGAAATTCGTCACTTCCGCATGCTTCCCCTGAAGAAAAGCCTGAAAAAGCTCGAACAGTGGTTAACGGAAATTAAGAAAAGTTCTTAAGTAATTTATCCACATTATCTATAATTATGTTTCCAACACAAGTAAGCCTCTAAGAGAAGAGTGATAGCCGGTAGATTTTTTTTTAATGAACAAGTTAACGATATGAAATGAAGAAAGCAGCAGTAATTCGACTGCCTGTAAATGAACGCAAGTGTAAGACGTTTAGGTAAAAGACTGAAGTATCGTTTTTAGATCTACCACACTGATCTACGTTGCCCTGCTTATAGTCCTGGACTGTTCTCTGGTCGGCCGACTCGATTTAATTTTCCCTAAATCGTTTCAGGTGTTTGCCGTGGCGGTCCCTTCAACAGTGTCACAATCTTACAGCCAATAGGCGTACTGCGCTAGGAAAAAGAGTCACCCTGTTCTAATTTATCGCATTTTACGTAATATATTCAAGTGCGTGTAGTTGTGTACAGAAGTTAACCCCTCAAGACCAGGCGTCACGAATTCACATCATACCGTGCGACTCTAATAACTGTAAGGTTTAACTGTTTCCGTGCAACAGTGCCGGCTCTACCCGAAGTCACAAACGCTTCTGACGTGTGTTGCCATGTCCCGAGCGTTTCGGGGTACTTCTTGATTTTTTTTCTTCCATGAAGAAATTTGTTCAGGTATTAAGGGGTTAAAACGGTTTGTAATTTAGTTTCCTTGTTTTTACCGCCGTTTTTCATTAACAGATTTGGTGATGAGCTGCTAAGAAAGCGAAACTGCCAATGATACCGTTTGCGTGACGTGTGGCTGAACCATATAATTAAAGAAACGCGACAACCGTTTTCCTTTCCTATCCTTCCCGAACTCATTCGGCCCTCCGTCTCTAATGACATCGACGGGTCGCTAATCGCTACCTTCGTTCCCTTCCTTTACCCTAGGGCACAGAAAGCGGATGGAAAGTTGTATGTGAGGGGGGTACTTAGTGACAGTAACGGCTAGGCTGGAAGGGAGTGCGACAACGGCGACGCTACACGGCAGGCTGCTGGACGCGTGCCATCAAGGGCACAGGACGAAGCAGTTGGGCAGCCCAGGTGCGCGGCAGGGGGCAGCTCTGGAGCACGCGTCGCCACCAGACTGGAACGGCCGAGGAGGGCTCTCAGCCGAAGTGGGCAACGTTCCGCCGGCCAGAGCGCGTCTTCAGGACACCTAAAAATACTCTTTCTGTTTACAACGTGGTCAGTACCGTACTCATGACATGACTGAATAAATATATGTATCTATAACTGAGCACAGTGGGTTCCTACGTCATTCCTCACTCTACTGCCAGTGTCAAAATTGGGTAGCAGCATTTCATTCAAACAGTCTCTGGCTGTTCTGGCATTTGTTGAAAAACACTGACCGAATGGCTCAATGGGCTACGAGTCCATAGGTTCACAGGTCAATCCACTCACTGTCAGTTATCTTCCAAGGTGCCAGGACATGGGCACTTACACGTTACCTTACCAACATTAATATTAATAATAAAGCGACTGGCAAGGGCATCAGATCATGACTCTATTGAATTATGATAAATATGAGGCACTCTCGAGCAGTACTCCCTGCATGTCTGCATGATTGAGACACTAACTTAAAGCGTTGGTGAAAAGCGTCGGCAGTTGAAAATTGTGGAATATAAAGTCTGCAGATGGCCGTGGCTCGCCGGGCCGCCGTGGGCGGCAGGTAGCGGTCACCGGAAACGCGGGACAATACGGCGCTTTTGGGGGTAGCCCGGCATCCGGAACCACCTGTGCTGGGCAACAAGTGGCGAAGACGGGAATTTCGTTTGCCTAGGGGCGTTACGACCTACTCGATCATTGGGTAGATCTCAGAAATGCCGCAGGAGGGACTTCGGCGATGATAGAGCGTTCGACATTGGCCGAAACCGAGTACTCTTCCGCCGCG
Organism: Schistocerca nitens; assembly: GCF_023898315.1. Lineage (NCBI taxonomy): Eukaryota > Metazoa > Arthropoda > Insecta > Orthoptera > Acrididae > Schistocerca > Schistocerca nitens. The sequence goes on from NC_064619.1 coordinate 16,958,383, forward strand.
TTTCCGTACGCGTGGGAGACGAGAGAATTGTGGAAGGACTTCGCCTTCATCCATCGAGCGGTACGGACTTGCAGACGGCGTCTCGGCCATCGTCTTCGAAGGGAGATATACGGTCTCTATCGGAGCATTGCATCAACACGTGTTCCGTGCAGAGTTCTGCGGTTAGAGCTCTGTGTGTGCTCAGAAGCGAGATTTTCACCAACGCCTAACCACCTCCAACAGCTTACCTAATATTCTCGATCTAGAACTTATCCTTGCGAGGTGCGCAGTATTTATCAACGCAGCTCCCGGTAATAGGGGCGCGTAATTGCAAATTGTTAATGTGCCATTCTCAGCAGTGTGTGAGTGGACAAAGAGATTGACATTTTTTGTAAATTTTGTCAGTTGTGGGGAATATCAAATTAAAATGCCAATATTACGATCGAATTATCGACTTCTTCGTCACCTCTCGGTGTCTTGCAACTCCCCTTCAGTCCCGTATAGTTACCCCGTCCCAGTAAGCTTTAAATATACTCTAGTCACTGCACAGCTTGCCCAGACGGGAAGGAAAGAAGGTTTGCAGTCTTCTATGTCAGCGACGGACAGATAAACTTACAATCTCTCCTTTCGCATCTGGCACTGGACTGAATTTGTGAGAAATTCCAAGCTGCTCAGTGGTTGGGAGTCCACGTTAAACTGAACGTTTCCCTATAAAGGAATGGACAAGTCCATTAAAAGTTCAGTGGAAGGCAGAGACGTGCAACCTGCAACAGGACCAAGCCTGGAAAAGCACTGTGGAGCTTGAATCAGCCTCATACTTGAGGACAACTTCAGGATTTTGTAGGAAGAGAAGCTCACAGCCCATTTCAAGGTCACGTAGACGCCCAATGACTATGACGTCCTCATCCAACAGGCGGAGGTTTGCAGGAGGTTATGAGCAATTTTTTTGCCTTGCTGCAGTTTTCAGACCAGATTCTTCACCTCCCGATGTCTTGCATCTCCCCTTCCGTCCCGCATAGTTATCACATTCCTGTCCGCCCCTGGTAACTGAGTGGTCAGCGTGACGGAATGTCATACCTAACGGCCCGGGTTCGATTCCCGGCTGTGTCGGAGATTTTCTCCGCTCAGAGACAAGGTGTTGTGTTGTCCTAATCATCATCATTTCATCCCCATCGACAGGCAAGTCGCCGACGTGGCGTCAACTCTAAAGACTTGCACCAGGCGAACGGTCTACCCGTCGGGAGGCCCTAGCCACACGACATTTCCATTTCCATCACATTCCTGCCTAACACCATCCGTTAGTTCTTCTTCACTTTTAAAACTATCGTCTTGAACACAATAATTATTTTGTTTCATTCACCCTTACGCCATTTTCAAAGCAACAAAATACTGTTGAAACAAAGTGTACCGTTCAACTTAATAGTGTTCAGCATGAGTCCAAATTATTTGCTTAAGGTCAGAGTGTAATATGAGTGCGATATACGACCGCGGCATCTCAGATCTTTTACGTAATATGTGTCCAACTTTCTCCTCCCTCTCGCAAATCATTTTACTCCTTGTTGGAATAAAAACTGTCTTCTCAATTTTTCTTCATTTTACTATCCTTCACTTCAATTTCTGTTCTCCCCAATTCTTCCGTACAGCTTCTTGTTCCTCACCCTGCTTTCCCAGCTGTAACTCTCTCCATACCCAATACCTGCAACCTCTTTTCGTTCTCTTTTACTAATGAGCTATGCTGCGCATATATCATTCGGCCAATCATTTCCATCAATTTTTGTTCAGCGCCATCCACTTCGGGAGAAAGCCGGAAGATTAAAAATTATCTCGTCCACATCGTGAGAGGAAGAACTGTGGTCAAGTTATAGTAGGAGAGGAAGAGAAACGCTGACGAGGTCTTGTTTCATAACCGTACTGGTGAACAACAAATCTAGCTCTGAACTACGGAGCCGAGGGTTGTGGGGCGGTGAGTGTATTCGCTAAGGCAGGGAGACTCATATTGTGGCTGCGAATGGCGACATAGTTTTAGGGTTCATGACAAACGGTCCTGCGTACACTTTCTACCAGTCCACTTGTCCATATCCACTAGATTGTATTCCTTTCCTCATACTCGTACTGAGCAGGGCAAGATGTGAGTTCGGTTTGTGAAGATCATCTTTGCTTGTCTATGGAGGAGGGGGGCGGGGGAGGGGACAGCTACACATCTACATCTACATTTATACTCCGCAAGCCACCCAATGGGGTGTGGCGGAGGGCACTTTACATGCCACTGCCATTACCTCCCTTTCCTGTTCCAGTCGCGTACGATTCGCGGGAAGAACGACTGCCGGAAAGACTCCGTGCGCCCTCGAATCTCTCTAATTTTACATTCGTGATCTCCTCGGGAGGTATAAGTAGGGGGAAGCAATATGTTCGATACCTCATCCAGAAACGCACCCTCTCGAAACCTGGACAGCAAGCTAGACCGCGACGCAGAGCGCCTCTCTTGCAGAGTCTGCCACTTTAGTTTGCTAAACATCTCCGTAACGCTATCACGCTTACCAAATAACCCTGTGACGAAACGCGCCGCTCTTCTTTGGATCTTCTTTATCTCCTCTGTCAACCCAACATGGTACGGATCCCACACTGATGAGCAATACTCAAGTGTAGGTCCTACGAGTGTTTCGTAAGCCACCTCCTTTGTTGATGGACTACATTTTCTAAGGACTCTCCCAATGAATCTCAACCTGGCAACCGCGTTACCAACAATTAATTTGATATGATCATTCCACTTGAAATCGTTCCGTACGCATACTCCCAGATATTTTAGAGAAGTAACTGCTACCAGTGTTTGTTCCGCTATCATATAATCGTACAATAAAGGATCCTTCTTTCTATGCATACGCAATACATTACATTTGTCTATGTTAAGGGACAGTTGCCACTCCCTGCACCAAGTGCCAACCGCTGCAGATCTTCCTGCATTTCGCTGCAATTTTCTAATGCTGCAACTTCTCTGTATACTACAGCATCATCCGCGAAAAGCCGCATGAAACTTCCGACACTATCTACTAGGTCATTTATATATATTGTGAAAAGCAATGGTCCCATAACACGCCATAGGTTACTTTAACGTCTGTAGATGTCTCTCCATTGATAACAACATGCTGTGTTCTGTTTGCTAAAAACTCTTCAATCCAGCCACACAGCTGGTCTGATATTGCGTAGGCTCTTACTTTGTTTATCACGCGACAGTGCGGAACTGTATCGAACGCCTTCCGGAAGTCAAGGAAAATGGCATCTACCTTGGAGCCCGTATCTAATATTTTCTGGGTCTCATGAACTAATAAAGCGAGTTGGGTCTCAGACGATCGCACTAAAGGGGACAGCTACCCCACTCAGCCTCATCTCCCGCTGTGTGCACCCGTAATGTACAACCTACATCAGTATGGCCGCAAGGAAATTCTAACTCTACTCCTCCCGAATACGAGTCCCATATCGTCACCATGGAAAAACTAGTAGAAGCCGACCTCGGGGAAGATCAGTTTGGATTCGGTAGAAATATTGGAACACGTGAGGCAATACTGACCCTACGACTTATCTTGGAAGCTAGATTAAGGAAAGGCAAACCTACGTTTCTAGCATTTGTAGACTTAGAGAAAGCTTTTGACAATGGTGACTGGATTACTCTGTTCCAAATTCTGAAGGTGGCAGGGGTACAATACAGGGAGCGAAAGGCTATTTACAATTTGTACAGAAACCAGACGGCAGTTATAAGAATCGAGGGACATGAAAGGGAAGCTGTTTTTGGGAAGGGAGTGAGACAGGGTTGTAGCCTATCCCCGATGTTATTCGATCTGTATATTGAGCAAGCAGTGAAGGAAACAAAAGAAAAATCTGGAGTAGGTATTAAAATCCTTGGAGAAGAAATAAAGAGCTTGAGGTTCGCCGATGACATTGTAATTCTGTCAGAGACAGCAAAGGACTTGGAAGAGCTGCTGAACGGAATGGACAGTGTCTTGAAAGGAGGATAAGAGATAAACATGAACAAAATCAAAACGAGGATAATGGAATGTAGTCGAATTAAATCGGGCGATGCTGATGGAATTAGATTAGGAAATGAGACACTTAAAGTAGTAAAAGAGTTTTGCTATTTGGGGAGCGAAATAACTGATGATGGTCGAAGTAGAGAGGATATAAAATGTAGACTGGCAATGGCAAGGAAAGCGTTTGTGAAGAAGAGAAATTTGTTAACATCGAGTATAGATTTAAGTGTCAGGAAGTCATTTCTGAAAGTATTTGTACGGAGTGTAGCCATGTATGAAAGTGAAACATGGACGATAAATAGTTTCGACAAGAACGTGGTGCTACAGAAGAATGCTGAAGATTAGATGGGTAGACCACATAACTAATGAGGAGGTATTTAATAGAATTGGGGAGAAGAGGAGTTTGTGGCACAACTTGACTAGAAGAAGGGATCGCTAGGTAGGACATGTCCTGAGGCATCCAAGGATCTCCAATTTAGCATTGGAGGGCAGCGTGGGGGGTAAAAATCGTAGAGGGAGACCACGAGATGAATACACCAAGCAGATTCACAAGGATGTAGGCTGCAGTAGGTACTGGGAGATGAAGAAGCTTGCAGAGGATAGAGTAGCATGGAGAGCTTCATCAAACCAGTCTCAGGACTGAAGACCACAACAACAACATCGTCATCATTTGCCCCTTCGATCTGTACAGATTCGGGACTGAAGCCCGGCCTTTGACGCGTATTCTGGCCAAAAGGACCGTATCTCTCGCCCTGCCACCCAAGTGCAAAGGCAGCAGTGAGAGCATACGTGTGTTCGCGGGGGCCGTATAGAGAGCGGAGAGGGAATTGGCCCGGGTGTTCGCCAGGGCGGCGGCGGCGCGTGAGCGTAGCGTGACCGTCACACGCGCGCCTCCTCCGCCGGAAGGGCATTGTTGCCGCCACTACCGCCTCGCCCGTGTGCTGCCCTGTCTGCTGCAGCGCGCAGCTACACTGCCGCAGGTTGCAACTCTGTGGCACTGCTGCCACCGAGGAACACTGCCAGCAACACGGCCTATCGCGTAATACGGAGGAAGGCCGCATTCGATTCAACACGAATGGAGCGTATACACTACTGGCCATTAAAATTGCTACACCACGAAGATGACGTGCTATAGACGCGAAATTTAACCGACAGCAAGAAGATGCTGTGGTATGCAAATGATTAGCTTTTCAGAGCATTCACACAAGGCTGGCGACACCTTCAACGCGCTGACATGAGGAAAGTTTCCAACCGATTTCTCATACACAAACAGCAGTTGACCGGCGTTGCCTGGTGACACGCTGTTCTGATGCCTCGTGTAAGGAGGAGAAATGCGTACCATCACGTTTCCGACTTTGATAAAGGTCGGATTGTAGCCTATCGCGATTGCGGTTTATCGTTTCGCGACATTGCTGCTCGCGTTGGTCGAGATCCAATGACTGTTAGCGGAATATGGAATCGGTGGGTTCAGGAGGGTAATACGGAACGCAGTGCTGGATCCCAACGGCCTCGTATCACAGTCGAGACGACAGGCATCTTATCCGCACGGCTGTAACGGATCGTGCAGCCACGTCTCGATCCCCGAGTCAACAGATGGCGACGTTAGCAAGACAACAACCATTTGCACGAACAGTTCGACGTTTGCAGCAGCATGGACTATCAGCTCGCAGACCGTGGCTGCGGTTACCCTTGACGCTGCATCACAGACATGAGCGCCCGCGATGGTGTACTCGACGACGAACCTGGGTGCACGAATGGCAAAACGTCACTTTTTCGGATGAATCCAAGTTCTGTTTACAGCATCATGATGGTCGCATCCGTGTTTGGCAACATCGCCGTGAACGAACATTGGAAGCGTGTATTCGTCATCGCCATACTGGCGTAACACCCGGCGTGGTGCTATGGGGTGCCATTGGTTACACTTCTCGCTCACATCTTGTTCGCTTTGACGGCACTTCGAACAGTGGACGTTACATTTCAGATGTGTTACGACCCGTGGCTCTACCCTTCATTCGATCCCGCCGAAACCCTACATTTCAGCAGGATAATGCACGACCGCATGTTACAGGTCCTGTACGGGCCTTTCTGGATACAGAAAATGTTCGACTGCTGCCCTGGCTAGCGCATTCTCCAGATCTCTCAGCAATTGAAATCGTCTGGTCAATGTGGTATCGTCTTGAAGCTGCATGGACAGCTGTACCTGTACACGCCGTGCAACCTCTGTTTGACTCAATGCCCAGGCGTAAAAAGGCCATTATTACGGCCAGAGATGGTTGTTCTGGGTACTGATTTCTCAGGATCTATGCACCCAAACTGCGTGAAAATGTAATCACATGTGAGTTCTAGTATAGTTGTAAGTAGGCTGTTTAGGTTTTTTTATTGGTAACGCCACGTAGCGCTCTGTATGAAAATCACTGGCTGTGCTGTGTGCAGTCTGTGGCTAGTTTGCATTGTTGTCTGCCATTGTAGTGTTGGGCAGCTGGATGTTAACAGCGCGTAGCGTTGCGCAGTTGGAGGTGAGCCGCCAGCAGTGGTGGATGTGGGGAGAGAAATGGCGGAGTTTTGAAATTTGTAAGACTGGATGTCATGAACTGCTATATATATTATGACTTTTGAACACTAGTAAGGTAAATACATTGTTTGTTCTCTATCAAAATATTTCATTTGCTAACTACGCCTATCAGTAGTTAGTGCCTTCAGTAGTTTGAATCTTTTATTTAGCTGGCAGTAGTGGCGCTCGCTGTATTGCAGTAGTTCGAGTAACAAAGATTTTTGGTGAGGTAAGTGATTTGTGAAAGGTATCTGTTAATGTTAGTCAGGGCCATTCTTTTGTAGGGATTTTTGAAAGTCAGATTGCGTTGCGCTAAAAATATTGTGTGTCAGTTTGAACACAGTCATGTATAATATTTCTAGGGGGACATTTCATAATATATTTGTCCAATTTATACCCGTTTATCATCTGCGTTTCTTCTTGGTGTAGCAATTTTAATGGGCCGTAGTGTACCTTCCGTACACACCAAGCAAGCTTCGACTAAGATTTCAGCTGTGTGCCTGTACACTTTTGTACACGTATTGGATCTGTAGCGAAAATTTTATGCTGTGTATGGACCATACACCGACCTGGTGAAATGTAAGACAGGGCCTTAACGGCCTAATCTAGTCATCAATAAACAAATAAATAAAATCAGTAATAAAAAAATTATACTCATGATATCAGCAGCAGTTCATAGGAACAAGAGATCAGGGATGCCTAACCAGCCAATTAGATAAGCTCCGGTCTCGTAAACTGACGCGGCCGGGAGAGCGCGCTGCTGACCATATGCCCCTCCATATCCGCATCCAATTACGCCTGTGACTGAGGAAGACATGGCGGCCGGTCGGTGCCGTTGGGCCTTCGTGCTCTATACGGGAGGAGTTTAGTTATTTTTAATACAGAGACGTGCGTTAACGCGCGGGTTTCGGACACGACGTGGCGAGCCTGACCCGGATCGGATCCGTTTCGTGCATTATCGAGGAGGGCTGGCCAGCCTGCATGTGGTGTTTAGAGGGTTTCCCACATACCACTAGGCAAATACTGGACTGATACCTACGTTCTGCCTCGAATACACGCTACGCAAACATTTAGAAATCGTTCTCGCTCACTCCAGACGCAGTCAGGTGGCGTACACAGAGTCCGTCCTGGGACGGGAGAGGGGTGAGCGGTTGAATAAGAAACTGATGACCACAAATGTTTAGTCTCTCCAAACCCTTCGTCATCAGCAGCAGCCTCAGAAAGGATATCTAAATATCAACTATAGATGATATGAAATTTTCTAGAATAAATCTTGCACTCTGCAATTCTGAAGCTTTCCAACAGATTAAAGCTCCATGCCGGACCGTTTCACAAACAGCGCACGCAACGCTGCAGAGTGCAATATAGAAGTAGAAGATTCACTCTAAAAACAACACTTAGCCACTTCCCTGCAAATTACTTTTCTAGCTGTGCTAGAATGGCAAAGGAGGCGGGAGAGTGTCTGTGAAGTCTGGTAAGTAGGCTACCAGCGAGATACTTATGTACCTGAGGCTATGGCGGCGGCTGGTTAGTCATACCTGGATAGATCAGTACGCCGGCACGGTAGCTCAGCGTGTTCGGTCAGAGGGTTAGCTACTCTCTCTAACAAAAAACTGAGTGAACAGATGAATGATGAACCTAGACGGCTGTCATCGGACGTCCGCCACAAACAAATTCAACGAACAATATAGAACAAAATGAGATCAACAAAAAAAAAGTCGTCAAAAGAATTGTTCGCGAAACGCAAGGTTCCGGGTTCGACTCCCTGCTCGGCGAACAATTTTGATCTTGATATTGCTACTGAAGCGTTTGCTTGTTTAGTCTATTCAACAGAGAGACGATTAGAGCACTTACTATCTTAGGCGAAACTGATTAAAATATTTAAAATATATACAAAGCGATTAAAATAGAAAGTTCCTCTCTCTCCGTGTTACCCATATTGACACATAGCCATCATTAAGCACACGAAACAACTAGCTGCTAAAATAATCTTTGTCTTAGAATACAGTGTTTAACTACGAATAATCAAGCAGAATAAACTGGTACAATTGTAAAATGTAGCTGGCCAATAACTGAATCTCCTATATGACGTTTTATGTAGTACTTCAGAGTTGGTACAGCATTTTAAAACATGAACTAAGTTCGTCTCATCGTCACAAAATTTGGGACACAGCCATTTTATCGGCTAGGTTAAAAAGCAGTCAACGGTAATTTATACAGTACAGGAAAATTAAAATGATGAGTGGAAATTACTAACGTATTGTAGCCTCCGGGTTTTTGAGAAAAAAAAAACAAGGAAAGAAAGTGCGTAAACAAAGCACTACAATGATCAACGTCACATCTTTTATTCATGGTAATTATTCCGTTTCTCAAAACAAAGCTGTTTATTTCCTGGGAACTGTAGTTGAAGGAAAATTCCCAAGAATCAGGACCGCATGTTACTCTCACGTGCTAATTCAAGGCATACTTTATGTGCCTTCTTATGTATGAAAACGCGACTGCGATTCCGTAGTAACTCAAAATCTTGCTCTGTTTTCCCCGATACCTTCGTAGCCGGCCGGTGTGGCCGACCGGTTCTAGGCGCTACAGTCTGGAACCGCGCGATCGCTACGGTCGCAGGTTCGAATCCTGTCTCGGGCATGGATGTGTGTGATGTCCTTAGGTCAGTTAGGTTTAAGTAGTTCTAAGTTCTAGGGGACTAATGACCTCAGAAGTTAAGTCCCATAGTGCTCAGAGCCATTTGATTTGATACCTTCGTGGCCGATGTAAACGCGGTGGCCTCTAATCCAGGATTACTTAAATATAATTCTTCTTGTGCATGAAAATTTTGTCACCGGAATTTGGCGCGGAAAGCGAATTAGATGTGTCGTGATGTACCGTGAGCAGGTGCATCAATAACGTGATCCCCGGTTATTGGCGCACAAGCTCACGACACATCTACTTCGCTTTGCACGACAAATTCCGGTGACAAATATCTCCACAGTATCATATGGAATCAGGGCGTTGAGTTGTTGATTTGTCTGTCGAACGGATGCACTGAGCTCTGCTGTTACTTTGATGTTACTTGAGACAAACAGCCATTTGCATTTCACACTTCCACCGTACTCGACAACATTACACAATTAGCGATACATAACACCGATCACTTTCACCCATATATCCATTATGTACAGCTACACACAGAAGACATCATCGACAGGAAGTAAGGTAATCGCAAACCACTCGCACTAAATCCTCACCTGAAGAACAGCAACAGCAGCACGTGTTTATTCACACTGTCACTTCCCTGATTTATCAGACAGATTTACTGCATGTACGTACATTACAAGGAACGGCATTGAGTCTCTTACGCCCTAGCACGAAGCACGGAGATGTAATAGTCACTTCCCGCCACAATGTGGGCAAATACATTCAAATAACCAAATTTGTTGACTTACAGCAAAATTAGCATTGCTACACTCTCCATGTGGAAATATACCTATATTTGTCTATTTTTTCCCCGTCTCACTTTTTTGTAGTAAAAATCGGCAAGTGGCGAAATGCATTCCAGAATTCTGCAGATTGCAGAAATATAGCGCTGAGACAATCTTCTCCTTTAATAACACGTATTTCGCTTTTCGTTGTTTGCACTGTAGGTCGCATGTGATCCGTGAGGAATTTTTCCTTGGCGCACTCTGCACGATGGAAGACGGGGCTGGGAGAAACAGCTCAAAAGCATGTGGCCTGGTTTATCACCGCCTCCTCTGGAGTTCAAGGCGATTTCGGCGGCAACCGAAGCGTATAGCGGCGCTCCTCGGAGCCGGTGCTTGTGCAACATGCCCGACGAGCAGAAGGCAGTTCACCCGCAGAGTCCAGGAAGAGAAGCCAGGTACCAGTCCAAACACACCGAAAAGCAGAACGCGGATGCCCCCGGTAGTCTGCGCGACAGACTATCAATCCTAAGAGCCCGGGTTCGATTCCCGGCTGGGTCGGAGGTTTTCTCCGCTCAGGGACTGGGGGTGTTGTGTTGTCGTAATCATCATCATTTCATTCCCATCGACGCGGAAGTCGTCGAAGTGGCGTCAAATCGAAAGACTTGCACCAGGCGAGCGGTCTACCCGACGGGAGGCCCTCGTCACACGACATTATTATTATCATCATCGCGTTAGTCAGCGACTTTTTCCAAATACTCAGGAATATGTCAGGTTAAAAATTCAGAGAGTGGCATTTAAAATCTGACTCAGGTGTAGTATGGAGAAAATACGATGTCAAGCATGGTGTCATATCATAAATGGAATTAGTGACCATCACAAGAGCTCTTCATGAACACTGCTTATGCACATATCGTATTTAATGATTTACCATAAACACAATTTTTTTAATACAATGGAGACGGTATTCAGGTGAGAGCCTATCGCAATCCGGAGGCAGCGGTCACTGATATCACAACCCTGCATTGTCCATTGTCAGCGCAACTGGCACGAAGCGTGTAATTCATAATATGTCATTACAGGACGTAAAAATATGTAATAATAAAATAACTTCTATGTATTCAAAGTCTCACTTATTCAAATGATTTGACGCAGCTAAATATTTTGACAGATGGCAATTTAACACCCATCGTGATGTATGAACATTGATATTTCTGGGCGCAAAAACACATAACGGGTACTTTAAAAACTCGTCAAATTAGTAGTTTGATATCTGAATTTACCTCTACGCCTCAGACAGGTACGTATGCTTTGCGCTAATGAAAAAAACCAACATTTTCGGTTACATCAGTGTATATGGAACAAAGCATCTCCATAGGGTGACACCTTTTACTTGACATTACAGACTTATTTATTTTACTCGAAACTACTCTCAACTCCAGGAAAATCCTGGAAAGTGTTTAGGCATAACCGAACGCACACATCTTAACAGTTGAAGTATGTCCTCGTTGAAATACGTAATGTTCGAGAGTGCAACATTACTAGGGTGACCAGATGCAGTTGTTTAAAAAGGAGGACAAACAGCTTCAAAGAGGAGAACAAAGGAAGAAAAAAGAGGACGCATCACACGGGTCAACTGCAGATGAGGATGCTATCCGTCAGCTTTGGACAAATCACGTGACTGCCGGGAATTCCCGGTAAAACTAGTAGTTAATTGTTAGTGGTGGTCAGGTGGTGGTTAACTGAGAAATATAAAAAAAAAATTAAAAACATTGATTGTGGTGACAGTGTAGCGTCAGTTGCTTTGTTATGTCAACAACACGGAATTATTTACAAAGCGAAAAACGTAAGACCATTCACCTCCCTTCATTCGACGCACCGCTACCAACATCTACAATTCAAGAAGCAGCTGACGACATGTAAGCTGTACTTTAACCTTCCGAATACAAATAAACTGAATGACTATGAAACAATGAAATAAAACCATGACAGTTAATCTGTCGAGTTATTTCTTACCCTTATTGGCCACAGAGTTCGTTCCAGCTCCACATATCTTACATTCCACTTCAAATTCATTTCCCCCTTTCGTGAAAGCCGGATATTTGCAGGAAAGGGCATCAGAAAATATACACTTTCGTTTATGCATAGCCAAATATTTTACGTAAGTCACTCGGTTAAAAATTACACTCACAAATCATACTTGCACTACAGGAAGCCAAGCCAATACAAAGCAAAGATACGAAACGAAAATTTTAAATAATCGATATTTGCATTCGCTTATAGGTCGATCAACGATGACATCGACGATCTTGGTGCCACATACTAACACCGCCTAGTGTGTGTTTATCACGAAGGCTGTGCCAGTAGTTAAAGTAAGAAAAGAGTAATAGAACGGGACGAATAGTGAATTTAACTGTATTACGCTCAACTTTGCGAAAAAGCCGGATACTGTAAAAAGCCGCCCGGACCCCGAACAAAGAGCTAAAAAGGAGGACATGTCCAGATTAATCCGGACGTCTGGTCACCCTAAACAATACTTGTTTCGGTGTAACATAACGTGCATTTTGATGTCTTTTATTAACACTATTTCTGCAACGTATCGTTCTTCCCTGTGTTAGTGATGGCTCAACAAGGAGGGGATGATGTGGAGACGTCTCGACTTGTAAACCACAGACAGGAATCCTCTGACGCTACATGAAGGCTGAGCAGACGTCTCAAGACACTCCGTGGTCGCAACACCGTCTCAACAATTGAACAACGCAGCACCGGCCAAGAGCACGGCGCAAACTGCGCGGGGCTGTCGGTACGTACCTAGCGGCGGGGATAAGCGAAGAGACGCGTTGCTCCTCCGGTGCGGTCCTCCGCCAGGACGCGAGTCGTACACAACACACACACTCTGGCGCTTGCCGCACGCCGCGGACTTCGCCTGCACTCCACGGACGCCGAAGAGCGACTGGCGCTCCGCGCACGCCGCCCGCCGGCGCTCGGCCTCCGCCGTGACGTCACGGCCAATGGCAGCGTGCCGCGGGCGAAAGTGTTATGTCACATTGTTGCGGGCGCGTCCCGGCGGAGCTCGCGACCGTCGACGTAAACACACGACACCGCCGGTCCATTTCAGAGTTCAATACTCGGCTTACAGCTCCCAACGACAATATCACGTGTCCTGAGGAATCAGCCAGACGACGGATTATCGATGGATTCGGAGATACCACGAGAGACATTTGTGGTTTTCTGTGTGCACAAGAAACAGTGATAGCTATCAGTATTTGCTACTCTCTGCGCACCTATTTTTTCCAAATATGTTTCAGGAAACAGTCTAGTCATATGCAACTAGCAAGGTGGCACAATGATTAGCACACTGGACTAGGCAGGATGACGTTTCTAATCACCGCCGGCCGCTGTCGCCAAGCGGTTCTAGGCGCCTCAGTCTGGAACCGAGCGACCGCTACGGTCGCAGGTTCGAATCCTGCCTCGGGTATGGATGTGTGTCATGTCCTTAGGTTAGTTAGGTTTAAGTAGTTCTAAGTTGTAGGGGACTGATGACCTCAGATGTTAAGTCCCATGGTGCTCAGAGCCCATTTGAACCATTTTTTTTTTTTTGTCTAATCACCGCCGGCTATTCAGATTAAGGTTTTCCGCGATTTCCCTTAATCGCTCAAGGCAAATGCTGGGATGGATCCTTTCAAAGGGCATGGCTGATTTACTTCCCCGTCTTCGCCTAACCCTGGGTTATTCTCTATCTCTAATGACCTCATTCTCGACGGTACGTTACAGTCCAGTCTTCCCTCCTTCCTTCTAGCCGTAAATGTAACAGATTTATCTTATGGCAAGCTTGTGTGCCTTAAAACCAGCTCCTGTACCGAGCACTCACGATATCAAATTGCTACGCAGCTGGATCCGACTTCTGTTGCGTGTATTAAAGTCTCTGTTATGTGTATTTGTTGTACTGGAAAAACGCTACGAACTTCTGAACTACGGTAACCTAGTACTAAGATCTACTTCTAGGAGAAATAATTCTATTTCGAAATATACTGCTGATTGTGTGTCATCTAATAGCACCGCCTAGTGACGCCTTAGGCAGCGATTATTAATTAACCCAATGTTCCACAGAAATATAGCGAAGTAGAATATGTTCCACAGAAATATAGTTACGTAGAATGTCTTAGCGTACCGGTATGTCATACATGCTCCCTTGACACAAAGGCTGACACACTCTTCTGGAGTGTTCTCGACTCGGAGGAAATCGGTTCGTGTCCTGGCGTTGGAATATTCGCCACCAAAATTTGATCACCGACGGGTACGGAGAAGATGCCGTTTGGTTCACAACGGCCACATCTTTCGTCCGTGTCCTAAGTCAATTTTGAAACTTTTATGATTTGTATCCAACACACATAAACACGAATAAATAAAGAGCGTACATTTGGTCTTCAGGAAAGTTGTGGATAATCATATTTCACACTGCAAATTAAATCTCAGGCAAGTTAAGGGGGTTTGACTTCGCAATATCGTCGAAGAATTTCCACAGCACCGAATGGAACTAAGTGTCGACTTTAAGACTGCAGGTGTTAGCTAATATGCAGTGTGAATTCATCTCCACTCAGTAAGCTTGGGAGTCCAATTAGTCGCCGTGGTCCCGACTGACTCGTTTGTGAAGACGGCCTGAATTTCTAGGCGACTCTATCATCTATATCTACATGATTATTTTGCAATTTCCACTTAATTTCCTGGCAGAGGATTCTACGAACCACCGTCAGACTATTTCTCTGCCTTTCCATTCTAACACCGCGTGGGAGAAATGAACGCTTAAATATATTGTTCGTAATTGTAAGACATTTCCAGGGGCAGATGTGGACTCTGACCACAATCTATTGGTTATGAACTGTAGATTAAAACTGAAGAAAGTGCAAAAAGGTGGGAATTTAAGGAGATGGGACCTGGATAAACTAAAAGAACCAGAGGTTGTACAGAGTTTCAGGGAGAGCATAAGGGGACAATTGACAGGAATGGGGGAAAGAAATACAGTAGAAGAAGAATGGGTAGCTTTGAGGGATGAAATAGTGAAGGCAGCAGAGGATCAAATAGGTAAAAAGACGAGGGCTAGTAGAAACCCTTGGGTAACAGAAGAAATATTGAATTTAATTGATGAAAGGAGAAAATATAAAAATGCAGTAAATGAAGCAGGCAAAAAGGAATACAAACGTCTCAAAAATGATATTGACAGGTAGTGCAAAATGGCTAAGCAGGGATGGATAGAGGACAAATGTAAGGATGTAGAGGCTTATCTCACGAGAGGTAAGATAGATACTGCCTACAGGAAAATTAAAGAAACCCTTGGAGAAAGGAGAACCACTTGCATGGATATCAAGAGCTTTGATGGAAACCCAGTTCTAAGAAAAGAAGGGAAAGCAGAAGGTGGAAGGTGGAAGGAGTATATAGAGGTTCTATACAAGGGCGATGTACTTGAGGACAATATTATGGAAATGAAAGAGGATGTAGATGAAGATGAAATGGGAGATGGGATACTGCGTGAAGAATTTGACAGAGAAATGAAAGACCTGAGTCGAAACAAGGCTCCCGGAGCAGACAACATTCCATTAGAACTACTGACAGCCTTGGGAGAGCCAGTCCTGACAAAACTCTACCATCTGGTGAGCAAGATGTATGAAACAGGCGAAATACCCTCAGACTTGAAGAAGAATATAATAATTCCAATCCCAAAGAAAGCAGGTGTTGACAGATGTGAAAATTACCGAACTATCAGTTTAATAAGTCACAGCTGTAAAATACTAACGCGAATTGTTTACAGACGAATGGAAAAACTAGTAGAAGCTGACCTCGGGGAAGATCAGTTTGGATTCCGTAGAAATGTTGGAACACGTGAGGCAATACTGACCCTACGACTTAACTTAGAAAATAGATTAAGGAAAGGCAAACCTACGTTTCTAGCATTTGTAGACTTGGAGAAAGCTTTTGACAATGTTGACTGGAATACTCTCTTTCAAATTCTGAAGGTGGCAGGGGTAAAATACAGGGAGCGAAAGGCTATTTACAATTTATACAGAAAGTAGATGGCAGTAATAAGAGTCGAGGGGTATGAAAGGGAAGCAGTGGTTGGGAAAGGAGTGAGACAGGGTTGTAGCCTATCCCCGATGCTATTCAATCTGTATATTGAGCAAGCAATAAAGGAAACAAAAGAAAAGTTCGGAGTAGGTATCAAAATCCATGGAGAAGAAATAAAAACTTTGAGGTTCGCCGATGACATTGTAATTCTGTCAGAGACAGCAAAGGACTTGGAAGAGCAGTTGAACGGAATGGACAGTGTCTTGAAAGGAGGGTATAAGATGAACATAAACAAAAGCAAAACGAGGATAATGGAATGTAGTCGAATTAAGTCGGGTGATGTTGAGGGTATTAGATTAGGAAATGAGACACTTAAAGTAGTAAAGGAGTTTTGCTATTTGGGGAGCAAAATAACTGATGATGGTCGAAGTAGAGAGGATATAAAATGTAGACTGTCAATGGCAAGGAAAGTGTTTCTGCAGAAGAGAAATTTGTTAACATCGAGTATAGATTTAAGTGTCAGGACGTCGTTTCTGAAAGTATTTGTATGGAAGTGAAACATGGACGATAAATAGTTTGGAGAAGAAGAGAATAGAAGCTTTTGAAATGTGGTGCTACAGAAAAACGCTGAATATTGGATGGGTAGATCCCATAACTAATGAGGAGGTATTGAATAGAATTGGGGAGAACAGGAGTTTGTGGCACAACGTGACTAGAAGAAGGGATCGGTTGGTAGGACATGTTCTGAGACATCGAGGGATCACCAATTTAGTATTGGAGGGCAGCGTGGAGGGTAAAAATCGTAGAGGGAGACCAAGAGATGAATACACTAAACAGATTCAGAAGGATGTAGGTTGCAGTAGGTACTGGGAGATGAAGAAGCTTGCACAGGATAGAGTAGCATGGAGAGCTGCATCAAACCAGTCTCAGGACTGAAGACCACAACAACAACAATTGTAATCCCTAGATATTTGATCTAAGTGATATCCTTTAGACTTGTTTGACTTAACGTGAACAGAAATGTAACGGATTTCTTTTCGTACTCACACTTTTCTTTGCTCAGAGACAATTGCCACTTTTCGCACCATACAGAAAACGTGTCTCAGTTACGAGTATTTTGCAATTCATTTTGATATTCTGATGACTTAACTAGACGCTACATGACAGCATCGTCTGCAAACATTGTAAGAGGGCTGCTCACTTTTTCTCCTACATCGTCTATATAGATTAGGAATAGCAGAAGGCCTGAAAGACTTCCTTGAGAACGCTGAATGTCAATTATGTTTTATTCGACGATTTTCTGTCGATTACTAACAGTGGATAGGCCTTGAAAAACTGAACACAGACCAATCGAGAAAATAGGAAGAAGTTGTATGGAACTATGAAAAAAAAGCAAAATATACAAACTGAGTAGTCCATGGGTAAGATAGGCAACGTCAAGGACAATATGAACTGAGGAGCTCCGTGGTCCCGTGGTTAGCGTTAGCACCTGCGAAGCGAGAGGTCCGTGGTTCAAGTCATCGGATTCGAATGAAAAAATTTTTATTTTCAGACAATTATCAAAGTTCAGGCACTCACACATAATCAGCTTCGCTCTCCAAAATTCCAGGACATGTTCAGATTTGCTTGGACATATGCAGGATTTGACGGTCTACACGAGGAAAAATTTGAAAACGTTAAAAACATATGTTTTGACAGAGCTCAGGGAAAACTGAGCGACTGTGAAACTGTTGCATTCATTTGTTGCAGTTTATGTGACAAACTCTTATGTTTTCATCACTTTTTTGGGAGTGATTATCACATCCACAAGAAAACCTAAATCGGACAAGGTAGAAGAATCTTTTTATCCATTCGCCAAGTGTACAAGTTAGGTGGGTCGACAACATATTCCTGTCATGTGACGCACATGCCGTCACCAGTGTCGTATAGAATATATCAGACGTGTTTTCCTGTGGAGGAATTGGTTGACCTATGACCTTGCGATCAAATGTTTTCGGTTCCCATTCGAGAGGCACGTCCTTTCGTCTAGTAATCGCACGGTTTTGCGGTGCGGTAGCAAAACACAGACACTAAACTTATTATAGTGAACAGAGACGTCAATGAACGAACGGACAGATCATAACTTTTCAAAAACAAAGAAAGTAAACTTTTCACTCAAGGGAAGACTTGAACCATGGATCTCTCGCTCCGCAGCTGCTCACGCTAACCACGAGACCACGGCGCTCCTGAGTCCATAATATCCTTGATGTTGCCTACCTTGCGCATGGACTACTCAGTTTGTATATTTTGCTTATTTTTTTCATAGTTCCACACAACTTCTTCCTGTTTTCTCGATTGATCTGTGTTCAGTTTTTCAAGGCCTATCTACTATGCCAACTTATAACTAAATGTGAGGGGGGTGCGATGGGGAGGTTCCCTTGTAAGTACTGTGGCATTTCTGACAGGAAATTACGAATCCAACCGCACAACTGAGGCGATGCTTCATAGGCACACAATTTGATTAGAAGTCTCTTGTGAGAGATGGTGTCAAAAACCTTCTGGAAATCTAGAAATATGGAATCGGTCAGAGGTCACCCTTCGATAGCAGTCACTACCCCGTGAGAAATAAGAGCTGATTGTGTTTCAAGGCCTATATTTTCTGAATCCGTGCAGAGTATGTCGACAGACGGTTACCTTCGAGGTAAATCATAATCTTCGAGCACAGTATATGTTTCAAAATCCTATTGCAAATCGACAACAGTGATATGGGCCTGTAATTCAGCTGCTTACTCCTCTACTTCCTTTCCTGAGTATTGGTGTGGCCTGTGGAACTTTACAGTCTTTTAGTACTCATCTTTCATTGAGCGAGCAATCGCATGTGATTGGATACTCTGAAAGGAATCAAACTGGTGATTCAAGCTGTTTCGTCACACCAGCGCTCCATCACTGCACGGGAGAGAGTCTTTCGACACACACACTATCGACAGTTTAGGTAACGATATGCGAGACTGTGGTATCACGAATCGGTACCACCGCATGGCTTTCAAAGTTGGTGACGGAATTACAAGTTTTCCGTCGAACGCCGATAGCGGTCGTTGTGTGAGAACGAGCATTGCGCTCTCATTTAAATATATGGCCGAAAGAATCAGCCGTCAGCAATTCTTCACAATAAAAGGATGACAGCCAAAAACAGTTGCAGGATAAAATTTTTTATTAAAATTCTTGACCAAGGTTTCGGTACATATAAATATACCTTCATCAGAAGTAAAACTTCCTGAACAGAAAGACACATTCATTAGAAAAGCCATATCAACCAAAGTGAGAAACAGAAGCTTAAGTAACGGTGAAATTACCAAAGTAATACAGGCACAAAATCTTTAGTACTTACTAAAATTACATCATGCAATGGAGAATAATAAAACAATTATGCCAAAGGCGTCGTCAGTAATTAAGATATCATCTCCATTTGTATAACATGTGTAATGGGCACAGGGTCAAAGCGAACAGTTTAGCACCATTACTTCGCCTATGAACTATTGAGACACGAGTGTGAAAGCACTAGGGCAGATGGTTTCGCCGAGAGAGGGCACTTCCATGTGCCAGACTCGCGCATATTAAAAACCCATGAATACGTACATAAGCGCATCAAAAATTATTAAAGGTTGTGTTAATTCAAACTTTGTCTTAATAAATAAAACGTATCAGGCCAATTAAAGAGATTTATGTAAAATAGAAATATAGAACCAATTTACCTGTGTCCTAGTGTCAAACGGATAAAGCTTGCGCTTGGAACATCTAACGAGAGAGGGCACTAGTGTAATGCGCGAGTCTCGCGTAACGTAGGCAGTGAAATACATACTGGCGAAACAACCAAAATGTTATAATAAAACGATATGTACCGAAACCTTGGTCAAGAATTTTAATAAAAAATTTTATCCTGCAACTGTTTTTGGCTGTCATCCTTTTATTGTGAAGAATTTTAACAGTTGCTGCTGCAGCCATGTTTAAAACCTTCAGGAATTGTGAAACGAACTCTGTCGTCCAGGACCGTTTGCCACGAAGGGCGCAGATTCACCACGAGATGGAGAAACTCACAAGCGTCTATTGTCTATTGAGACCTAAGCGCTGTAGTGTGCGAGTGAGACAGACGAGAACCTACGTCATAGGTAAACCCAGGGAAGCGTAGCAGTGTTAAATATGGCGGACCTAAGATCGGCCATAAAGGGAAACATTTATGAAAACTATTTAATTCTGTAGTAATTCAGGAAATGAGGCAACAGTTATTTTACCCTACCATCCTTCATAAATTTTCATGGTGATCCCAATAAAACTAATATTGTGACTCCTCAAGCTTTCCCGGCGGATGTGTTGTAGTCTTCACGGGTTTGCCGCCGGATCACGATGTGCAAATTCCACAATATTTCCTCGCAGCAACTGTCCGGCATCACCTGAAGATACCGGACTGTCGCTCACAGGAAATATTGTGGAATTTGCACATCGTGATCCGGCAGCAAACCCGTGGAGACTATTTACAAAACTAATATTGATCATATCTGTAATAGTTAAGAATTTACTGTTAAAGTGAAATTAACAAGTTTTATAGCAAAGACCTGAATGCTAAAATCTGAACGCTTTGGTCGATCTTAACGATCGACATTTCATATAGAAGCGCATCATTTAAATGACAAACGTTGTGAATATCAACTCTTTAACATTATTTGTTTAAAAGATATAGTAAATTTAAATTATCAGTATTTACAATTAAGCATCACATCATCATTTCCTCCACACAAAACACATTGAATGACGACAACATGACACCTTATTGAATGATTAGGTAATGGAATATTTGTTGTAAAGTTTAATGCATAATAGCTACTTTTGTTCTTTATTTATTTATCAGAAAGCACATTGGTGCAAGGCTACTGGCCGTGGCATTCAAAGCGACGAAGGAAATTGTATTGTTTTGTGTAAAAGAATTTAACGTTTATTATGTAATGGATGATATTGTTACTTTATTTAGAACGTGAAAGTGGTCAAGCTTTGATTATTTAGAAACAGGGTGCGGCAGAACCGACTAAGCAAAAATGGCTCTGAGCACTATGGGACTTAACTACTGAGGTCATGAGTCCCCTAGAACTTAGAACTACTTAAACCTAACTAACCTAAGGACATCACACACATCCATGCCCGAGGCAGGATTCGAACCTGCGACCGTAGCCGTCGCGCGGTTCCAGACTGTAGCGCCTAGAACCGCTCGGCCACACTGGCCGGCCCGACTAAGCAGTTTTAAAGAGTAATAAAAAGTAAATCTGGATGTATACAGAAAAAATGGTTTTATTTTCTAAATTAGTACAATATACCATCTTTACATTCATTTAGTTTCGAAAATAATGTCCTCAAGATGGCGACCGTTAGCATCAATACATTGTTGTACGCGATCCCTGAAGTTTCGAGCAGCTCTTGCGCACATATTGCAGGGTGTGGCATTCACTTCGTCAATAATCCGCTCTGTTAACTCTGGTAGGGTGTGGGGGCGGCTTTTGAAAACGTTTTCCTTCAGATACCCCCAAAGAAAACAGTCACAAATGCTCAAATCTGGTGACAGCGCAGGTCACCTGACATCACCCCTCAAAGAGACGAGGCGTCCTGGAAACATTTCTCTCGAAACATCAAGTGAAATTCGAGATGTGTGAGCAGTAGCTCCATCCTGTTGGAACCACAAGTCCCAAGGTACATGTTCTTCAACAATCTCGTTCATTCTGGGTTGCAGAAAATTTTGTATCATTGAAACATAGCATGTAGAATTCACTGTCACGGTCACTCCTTCCTCCTCAAAAAAGTAAGGGCCTATCACGCCAAATTGCCACTTTAGGACAATGTTGCGGTCTTTCATGAATAATGCGAGGCCTATTTTCAGCCCGGTAGCGAAAGTTTTGCGTGGAATGTTGAAATGTCACCGAAAAGCTCGTTGTGCAGTGATCACAGATCTGTTGTTTTCATAATAAGCGCGAACGGCAAAACCACGATGTGCACCGGTCCAGAACATGTTGGCTACTGAAAAGGGGTCAACGGCTGAACAAATGCAGACCACGTGCAACTGGCTACCCCCACCACAGTCCCAGCGGTAATCGATAGAAACTGCTTAGTCGGTTCTGCCGCACCCTGTATGTTATAATGTAAAAAAAAAAAAAAAAGTAGAATAAGCTATAGCCAATCAGATGGACAGCTTCAGCAGAGGGAACTGCCCAAGTCAGCTGAGCGAGGATATTGGGTGCGCGGGAAACGCGGCCGGGGATGGGCAGAGGGACAGTGCTGGTGCAGACGCGAAAGCGGACAGATCTGGTCGAGACAACGAAGGGGACAGATTGGATGTAGACGCGAAAACAGACAGTTCGGCTGGAGACACCAAAGGGTACAGTTCGGATTGAGACGCGAAAGTGGACAGTCGGTCTTTAGGTAGCTAGGAAGTGAAACGACTTAGAAAATGTCGCGTTGTGTGGTATCGCGTGACTTAGTCTCTGAGCGGTCAGCAGCCGCGCGCCTGGTGTGAACTCTCTCAACTTTTCGCGTAGTTAACGAGGTGGACAATTGAACTTATAATTCAATATGAGATTGTAAATGATCTAACTGAGTCATATCGGTATCTACATCTAGATCTACATACATACTCCGCAATCCACCATACGGTGCGTGGCGGAGGGTACCTCGTACCACAACTAGCATCTTCTCTCCCTGTTCCACTCTCAAACAGAACGAGGGAAAAATGACTGCCTATGTGCCTCTGTACGAGCCCTAATCTCTCTTATCTTATCTTTGTGGTCTTTCCGCGAAATTTAAGTTGGTGGCAGTAAAATTGTACTGCAGTCAGCCTCAGATGCTGGTTCTCTAAATTTCCTCAGTAGCGATTCACGAAAAGAACTCCTCCTTTCCTCTAGAGACTCCCACCCGAGTTCCTGAAGCATTTCCGTAACACTCGCGTGATGATCAAACCTACCAGTAACAAATCTAGCAGCCCACCTCTGAATTGCTTCTATGTCCTCCCTCAATCCGAACTGATAGGGATCCCAAACGCTCGAGCAGTACTCAAGAATAGGTCGTATTGGTGTTTTATAAGCAGTCTCATTTACAGATGAACCGCATCTTCCCAAAATTCTACCAATGAACCGAAGACGACTATCTGCCTTCCCCACAACTGCCATTACATGCTTGTCCCACTTCACATCGCTCTGCAATGATACGCCCAAATATTTAATTGATGTGACTGTGTCAAGCGCTACACTACTAATGGAGTATTCAAACATTACGGGATTCTTTTTCCTATTCATCTGCATTAATTTACATTTATGTATATTTAGAGTTAGCTGCCATTCTTTACACCAATTACAAATCCTGTCCAAGTCATCTTGTATCCTCCTACAGTCACTCAACGACGACACCTTCCCGTACACCACAGCATCATCAGCAAACAGCCGCACATTGCTATCCACCCTATCCAAAAGATCATTTATGTAGATAGAAAACAACAGCGGACCTACCACTCTTCCTTGGGGCACTGCAGACGATACCCTCACCTCCGATGAACACTCACCATCGAGGACAACGTACTGGGTTCTATTACTTAAGGAGTCTTCGAGCCACTCACATATTTGGGAACCAATACCATATGCTCGTACCTTAGTTAGGAGTGTGCAGTGGGGCGCCGAGTCAAACGCTTCCCGGAAGTCAAGGAATATGGCATCCGTCTGATACCCTTCATCCATGATTCGGAACATATCAAGTGAAAAAAGGGCGAGTTGCGTTTCGCAGGAGCGATGCTTTCTAAAGCCGTGCTGATGCATGGACAGTAACTTCTCTGTCTCAAGGAAATTCATTATATTCGAACTGAGAATATGTTCGAGAATACTGCAACAAAGCGATGTTAAGGATATTGGTCTCTAATTTTGAGGATCCGTCCTTCTACCCTTCTTATATACAGGCGTCACCTGCGCTTTTTTCCAGTCGCTCGGGACTTTACGCTGGGCAAGAGATTCGCGATAAATGCACTCGAGTGTAACAATAATTCTAAATACGACCACTTTCGCTATTAGTTTGCTTTCTGAATAAACATTATTCTAACCAAATCGCAACTGTGTGGCCTACATCATTTATGGATCGTTATTTTAGTTCCCGATATTATTATTACTGTTATTATATGTTATATTAACTTTGTATTTCTCAAACTTGTCATTAGCCAGACAATTTAACCAAATGGTCACAAGTGTCTAATTTAGTTCGTGTAATGCGACACGTGAGGTTCAACCCCTAGACGAGTTTGAGCCAAGACATTACGACGAAGTGAGCCCGGACATCTTTGGGATGTTAGCTCGCATCGTGCAGGATACGCCGGAACCGACTTTGCACGCCCGCCGACCCAAGCCAGCAGTGGTTCCCTGCCATCAGCGCCCTCTGCTGTCGCCATGTAGGACGGCCGGTTACATCCACACAGCCCACTCGCGCTTGGAGCCTCTTCGCTGTATGACGCGGTTCCGACACCATAGATCCTCCTTTGCTTCAGAGAGCCTCTTCCTTTTTGACTTTGAGAGCTAGGCTATTTCTTGTCGCAGTATTTGCAATGAGTCTTCGTACGCTTGGAGAAAGTTCGCAGTTAAGTAAAGCTTTTGTCTACCGTACTTGCTTGTTCGCTAAATATTTCTACCTTCGCCCTTCCTATCAACTACTTCCGTCTGATCGGGGCCTTTCTTTCCCAACGTCCTTCCTACGTCACCATCCATAACACGGATTTCTACACCTTCTAACCCTCCGCCGGTGTGCCCCGAAGTTCCGTCCTCTCCCCTCTTCTCTACCTTCTGTATACGGCGTACATGCCGCCGCCTTCACGCCCCCGTCCACCTTTCCAGTACGCCGCAGGCATCGCCTTCCTTGCCCTCGCCCCCACCCTGCAACGCTCCCAACACCTTCTCCAATCCCATCTTGACCGGTTCACCACTTGGTGCAACCAGTGGTTGCTCAAGGTCAATCTTTCCAAGACCCAGGCGTTCATTGTAGGCAAAACCACCCCTTCCTTCCGCCTCCTCGACTTCTATATCACCATCTATGGCCGTCCCATCGCCCTCACCTCCACTCTTAAGTACCTTGGCGTCACCCTCGACCGTCGCCTCTCCTGGACCCCCCATCTCCGGACAATCGAAGCCAAGGCACGCCCCCGACTCCGTCTCCTCAAGCTCCTTTCTGGCCGCACATGGGGTTGGACCCCTCCACCATCCTCTACACCTATAAATCACTCATCCGCCCTATCCTCTGCTACGCCCACCCAAAATTCCTTCAAATCCTAGAACGCCATGTGCTCCGCTTCGCTTATCGCATCCGTCTCCCCTCCCCCACGCGGATCCTGTATGACCTTATTCCATTCCCACACCTCGTCCTTTTCCTCGAACGGATACGTATCCTCTACACCTCCCATAAACTTGATCCCCTCTTACCCACTTGTCTCTCCCATCTTCTCCCACCCCCATCCACTGCCGCACCTGTATTCCCACGTCCCACCTACTCTCCATCTATAATCTTACTTATAATCCGTCTTGATTGCAAATTTTTTATTCATATGACCGGTTTCGGTTCATTCAGAACCATCTTCAGATCTGTAACAATAATGATACTAATTTACTATTTCACGGAAGCAAATCTTTTTCATCCTATCTAATCAACATCAAATGTACCAGAACGTACCTGATATTTCAGTTACAGGAGTAACCCGTCCAAATCCAGCAACTTTCACATGCTACGTCACATAAAATTGGTTGGCAGAGTGCACGTCATTTATATTAATTATAACACTATAACCGACAGGTGGTGTCTGGTACATTTGTTACATTCCATTTGCACATACTGTATTCAGTAGATCTTTTTTATATTAAAAATACTTAATTAAAATATGTAGATGTCAAGGTTAAAATCTGTACTTATCAAAATTAAAAAACAGTAAAATTATCATTTTTATACGATCTAAAAAACATAGGGCGATTTATATATCTATGGTGCTGGTGTGGACTTGTTTTCCTCTACGGTCTGCTTCCGTGGTTCCCGCCATTTCGGTGTTGGTCCGCTCAGTCGTCTGACGTCCATCGCCGCGGGCAAGAGGGCCGCACAGGAGGGCCCCGTCAACGACGCCAGGCGCTGCACGCGTCTTCCGGCTTCTCCACCGCGCACCACCTCTCATCCCTCGTCCTGGATCTCCACACGCAACAGTTGTCATCTTAGTAGGTCGTCATAAATGCTAAAATAGCTTTGCTCGTTCAGGATTAAATCCGGATCTTTATTTTTGTGGGTGTATATTTCAATTTCTTCCAAAATGTTAAGAAACCGTCCCTTATGAGCTCTATGCAGGATGTCTAAATTGTGTTTAATGTTCGTGACTGACTGCTTTGACGCAGCTATATGCGCACCAAAAGCTGTTTCGTTTTGAGAGTAGGTGTGCTCCCTGAATCTGGTTTCAAAGTTCCTACCAGTCTGCCCTATATATTGTTTACAGCAGTCATTACATTTGATCTTATATACACCTGAATCCTGAAATTTAATCCTACTATTACATATTATGTGCCGGAGCTTTAATTTTAATGTGTTATTTGTTCAGAACCCTATTTTAACGTCGGATTTACGAAAGCATCTTTCAATTTTATCTGTAATTCTTCCATTGTAAGTGAGAGCCACATATTTTTTCTAGTCGTTCCTCTTAACTGCGACTTGACTTCCTTCTGTTTGTTTCATTTGCCTCTTCTTTATCTTCCTATAAATATTCATCACCTGCTTACACGTATATCCGTTCGCTACGGCCACTTGTCTTAAAATACTTAGCTCCTTTTCTACTTCCTGTTGGCTTAGTGGCAATCTTAGTAGCCTGTATACCATCGAAGTAAAATATGCTCATTTGTATCGTGGTGGATGACAAGAGCGCTCATTGATAACTAAATCTGTACACGTAGGTTTTCTGAATGTGCTAAATTCATGCTTCCCATCTTTCTCTATTAGTGTTAAATCTAAGTAATCTATACGGTTGTCTTCTTCAAATTCAATGGTGAATCTAATTTTCGGGTGTTGAGAGCTCATTTTTGTGCTAAGTTTTCGATATCATTTTTCTCTCCTTTGTATAATAAAATGGAGTCGTCAATACGAATACGATAAAAATGAATCTATTGTATTGTGCTTTTTCATTTTAATCGCAATATTACATTTTAATACCTCATCTGATGAAGCCAGCTTGGCCACGGTATGTTCAACCGCCGTTGTAGCCATCTCAATGAGAGATAATTATTACTTACCTAGATTACATGAACATTACAAGAACGTTTAAATTACATGTAGGTAGGTCCCAGGAGCAAGCGTGTAACTTCTATCAGACCATGTCGGAAGAACTTAATTTGGGTGCCTGCTCTGTCAGTGGGTCGCGCTACTCAAAGAACCTGACTTGACTAAGATATGACATGTCAAGTGGCGCCGAGATGTAAGCCGCAGGCCGTCACGAAAATAGGCACCTCAAGGTCATCTCGCCATCTTACAGCATTGCCAGTTAGTGAAAATTTCAAATGTCAGTAAAAATCCCGATTAAAACATTAGACTCCTGTATTTTTAGTCTAGAGAATGACGGGGCGCATTGCAAAAATATAATTAATTAAAAACTGAAGTTACAAGAAATTTTTAAAAAATTATGATTTTTTACTTCAGGCTGTGGAAAAAAGAGGACTACTGCCACAGTTGGAATGAAAAAAAAAATAGATGAACGTTCTCAAGGTTTATAGAAGTATGTGATATACAGGGTGAGTCACCTAACGTTACCGCTGGATATATTTCGTAAACCACATCAAATACTGACGAACCGATTCCACAGACCGAACGTGAGGAGGCCGTTGGGATCCAGCACGGCGTTCCGTACTACACTCCTGAACCCACCGATTCCATATTCTGCTAACAGTCATTGGATCTCGACCAACGCGACCAGCAATGTCGCGATACGATAAACCGCAATCGCGATAGGCTACAATCCGACCCTTATCAAAGTCAGAAACGTGATGGTACGCATTTCTCCTCCTTACACGAGGCATCAGAACAACGTTTCACCAGGCAACGTCGGTCAACTGCTGTTTGTGTATGAGAAATCGGTTGGAAAGTTCCCTCGTGTCAGCACGTTGTAGGTGTCGCCACCGGCGCCAAACTTGTGTGAATGCTCTGAAAAGCTAATCATTTGCATATCACAGCATCTTCTTCCTGTCGGTTAAAATTCGCGTCTGTAGCACGTCATCTTCGTGGTGTAGCAATTTTAATGGCCACCAGTGTACTTGCACGCTGCCCCGCCGGTACTGTACTTCCGACGGCTCTCCCTTACCTCCAGAAATTTTTTTATTTGCAGCTTTTACTGAGCCGTTGTCACTGCACCCACCATCCAAACCGCCGATGTACAGTATACAAAAATGGCTGAAGGTACTTTCAAGTCAATATTTCCGTTGAAGTCGAGCAAAATATATTTGTGCTTATGGTTTGGTGCAACCCAGGTTTTATCGGACTATATTAGAAGAGTATTATCCTCAGAACGCAATAAGTGCAATGCACACAAAACTTCATACATGCTGCTGCAATGTCTCTGCATTCAATTAAAAATTATCGTTCAACATTACACTTGCTGTTATCATAGACCAAGTGAGTGGAGAAGACGAAGAACGGAGTTCTCTAAGCCCGAATAATTAATTTATTCACGGGAATCATCCTGCAGTTTTCCCGCCGTCGGATACTCTCCTTGGCTTGTTTGGGGAAGGAGACCGGACAGCGAGGTCATCGGTCTCATCGGATTAGGGAAGGACGGTGAAGGAAGTCATCGTGCCCTTTCAAAGCAACCAACCCGGCATTTGCCTGGAGCGATTTAAGGAAATCACGGAAAACCTAAATCAGGATGGTCGGACGCGGGATCGAACCGTCGTCCTCCCGAATGCGAGTACAGTGTGATACTCTCCTCTGTAGCACAGTTCTATGCAGTAACTTTTTGTCAAAATCGTGAAATCTCTAGATTTCGTTTTCATTTATATCGCTTTCTCGGAGAATCAAAACATGTGGTCACATTTAGAGATTCTACCGATGTTACTGCACAGTCGATTCGAAAATACCAGAAGGCTTTGTTGCCATTTTATCAACTTGCACAACATTTGTATTATTGGTGGCCACTACAATGTTGCCCAAATCAGTAAAAAAGTTCAGTACATTCGGTACGACAATTTTAGACTTTTTTCGGATGTCTTTTCTTCCCTTACACATACCGACCTGCGTTTCGCTCACTAGCAAACACAGTTCAATGCACTGTTCCACGGAAGATCGAACCACACTGTGAACACAAGAAATCGCCCGAAAACACTGAACATTCAGCTGGCGCTGTCATGTTCCACTGTTAACAGTGTGTGTGTGTGTGTGTGTGTGGCAACAAAGCTATAAGATGGGCGAATCGCAACGCCTAGGGCCTGCGGTGTGCACGCAGCGGGTGTGGCATTGAGGAGCCTACTTTCGAACGGCCACTCTTACACTACTGGCCATTAAAATTGCTGCACAACAAAGATAACGTGCTACATACGCGAAATTTAACGACAGGAAGAAGATGCTGTGATATGCAAATGATTAGCTTTTCAGAGCATTCACACAAGGTTGGCGCCGGTGGCGACACCTACAACGTGCTGACATGAGGAATGTTTCTCATACACAAACAGCAGTTGACCGGCGTTGCCTGGTGAAACGTTGTTGTGATGCCTCGTGTAAGGAGGAGAAATGCGTACCATCACGTTTCCGACTTTGATAAGGGTCGGATTGTAACCTATCGCGATTGCGGTTTATCGTATCGCGACATTGCTGCTCGCGTTGGTCGAGATCGAATGACAGTTAGCAGAATATTGAATCGGTGGGTTCAGGAGGGTAATTCCGCAACGCCGTGCTGGATCCCAACGGCCTCGTATCACTAGCAGTCGAGATGACAGGCATCTTATCCCCATGGCTGTAACGGATCGTGCAGCCACGTCTCGATCCATGAGCCAACAGATGGGGACGTTTGCAAGACAACAACCATCTGCACGAACAGTTCTACGACGTTTGGAGTAGCGTGGACTATCAGCTCGGAGACCTTGCTGCGGTTACCCTTGACGCTGTATCAAAGGCAGGAGCGCCTGCGATGGTGTACACAACGACAAAACTGGGTGCACGAAAGGCAAAACGTCATTTTTTCGGATGAATCCAGGTTCTGTTTACAGCATCATGATGGTCGCATCTGTGTTTGGCGACATCGCGGTTAACGCACATTGGAAGCGTGTATTCGTCATTGCCATACTGGCGTATGACCCGGCGTGATCGTATGGTGTGCACATTGGTTACACGTCTCGGTCACCTCTTGTTCGCACTGACGGCACTTTGAACGGTTGACGTTACATCTCACATGTGGCTGCACCCTTCATTCGATCCTTGCGAAACTCTACATTTCAGCAGGATAATGCACGACTTTATGTCGCAGGTCCTGTACGGGCCTATCTGGATACAGAAAATGTTCGACTGCTGCCCTGGACAGCACACTCTCCAGATCTCTCACCAATTGAATACGTCTGGTCAATGGTGGTCGGGCAACTGGCTCGGCGCAATACGCCAGTCACTAGTCTTGATGAACTGTGGTATCGTGTTGAAGCTGCATGGGCAGCTGTATCTGTACACGCCATCCACGCTGTGTTTGACTCAATGCCCAGGCGTATCAAGGCCGTTATTACGACCAGAGGTGGTTGTTCTGGTTACTGATTTCTCAGTATCTATGCACTCAAACTGCATGAAAATGTAATCACATGTCAGTTCTAGTATAATATATTTGTCCAATGAATACCCGTTTATCACCTGCATTTCTTCTTGGTGTAGCAATTTTAATGGCCAACAGTGAATTTATTCACACGGAAAATTCACAAAACGCGAGTCGCGCTGGGCGCACTTGCGCGGAGTATGTGAATTATGAACCGTGTCCAACCGCAAGGCGCTGACATGTTTCAACAATACACAATCGGTTCTTAAAAAGACCAGTGCTGCAGTACTGTACTTGAGCGATCGTCAAATGTCGGTAAATATTAGGAGTCATCGCTAGGGCCGTGATGCTGCTGAAGTTATTGCGAACGAGATCTGGGGCGAGGAGTCCTATTGGCGCACAGCGCCGTACGTGATTGCCCGGGAGCCACTGTGCGCTGCGGCAGGAGCCAAGTGAGGACCAGTCCTCAGCGGCGCCGCTACTTGACCCTGCCGCCTCTGCCCCGGTTGACCCCAAGCTTTAGAGAGCACGTCGCTGTCCCTGGACAGAAGCACCTCGCGCTCATGCCCTGGCGCACAAGTGTGAGAAACCTCGCACTTTTCGAGTGTTCGTCGTGGTTGGGCATTACTCACAGTAATTTCGGCAATGAACTAGTCACCTTCAGGAACACTGAGTGTTGGTCTTACGTGCTGACACTGTCCAGACCACCGCCAGACTGTCAGGTGGTCCTAGCATCACAGCTATTAACATCTGAGTGCCAGTCGCAGTATCTGCTGCATATTTTTTTTGCATTTTCTCCGACGTTTGTACCTACGTCCGCGAACGCGCTTTCGGATGAGATAAACAACAATAATTTGGTAAATTTAGTTCTCTATCTATCTTCTCAGCGATCACAGGCCCAGTAGACCACGCGCTGCATCAACGATCTGCTTTCACCGCCTTCTATCTCTCGTAGCGTCTCTCCACCTTGCGGAAATTCCTAATGCTGCGATGTCCTTCTCTGTCATGTTTCCACCTTGTACGAGATCGGCCCAATGGTCTTGTTGCCTGTAGAGTTCCTTCAAATGCTTTCTTGGTGATCCTGTTGTTTTCCATTCTGGCCTCACGTCCAGCCCATTGCAGTCTCCTACTTTTTAATTTCTGAATGATAATGGGTTGCTTCATTAACTGATAAATTTCTATGTTCTTTCGAAATCTCCATGCACCGTTCTCCAACACAGGTCCCCAGATTTTTCTCATTACTTTTCTTTCGAAAACATTTAGTTTTTCTCTTTCATTCTGTGTAAGCGTCCAGCTTTATGAGCCGTATAGTACCATGGGGCAGATAAAAGTGTTGTATATCTTCATCTTTGTGGTGACTGACAAAGCTTTACTTTTGAGTGGGTTGGTTAGTGAGTACAAACATCTTGACCCTGAGGCTATTCTTTCATTTATATCCATTTTTATGATATTTTTACTGTTGAAACGTGATCCAAGGTATTTAAACTGGAGAACTTTTCTGAATTTAGAATGTTGGTCAATTTCAAAGTAAGGATTTGGGTTTATGACTCGACCTATTTCCACATTTTCGGTTTTCTCTTGGTTAATCAAAAGCCCGATTTTGCTGGCACTGTGCCTGAGAGATCTGTACATGTCTTTCAGTTCTTCTTCAGTTTCACTCAGCAACACTATATCATCTGCATAAGCCAGGAGTTTTACTTCACTGTGTTCGAATCGGAGACCATTGTATAGATGTAAATTACTCTGCCGAACCACTTTCTCTAATGCAAGGTTAAAGAGGACACGTGAAAGAGCGTCTCCCTGTCGTAAGCCTGTTTTAATTGGAAAGGTAGGGGATATGGATCCTCTGAACTTCACTGCTGCCTGGGAACCATCCATGCACCGTTGAATCTTCCTAATGATTTTACTCGGTATACTAAACTCTCGTAATGTGTTGTAGTGGCTACTTCTGTGGATGCTGTCGTAGGCTCGCTGGAATTCAATGAAGAGACAGTGAATGTTTATGTTAAATTCCCAGTATTTCTCAAAGATTTGTCGTATAGTAAACAAATTATCAGTTGTGGAACGGTTTGTTCGAAATCCAGCCTGGTAATCTTGAATAATGCTTTCTGCGTAAGGTTTAAGTTTTTCCAGAATGGTCATTGACAGGAGTATGTATGTTATGTTCAGCAGACTGATTCCTCTGTAATTTCCATATTCCATTCTGTTTCCTTTCTTGTGTATGGGACAAATTATTGCAGTTTTCGAGTCTTCAGGCAGTGTTTCAGTTTTCCAGATCATTGTGATAAGGTTATAAATTTCTTTGTGTAGTTTGCTTCCGCCCTCTTTTAACACCTCTGCTGATATCTGGTCCTCGCCTGCTGCCTTGTTGTTTTTGAGCTTTTTAATGGAGTGGATCACTTCCTGTTCTGTGATTCTACATTCGTCATTATTAATGCTGTCACTCTCAGACATTGCGTAATTGAAGGTTATGTGCGGATCAGTGCAATTTAACATTTCTGAGAAATACTCTTTCCATCTTTCTAGGATACCATCGAGCTGCGTTAGCATATTTTGATTTTTATCCTTTATGAATAGGTTTTCACTTTAGTTCTCTATCCCAAGCCTTAATTTAATTAAATCCTTGCTGCCTGCAAATTGTGTGTTCAAGCACTCTTATTTCGAAAGACAGATTATCCCGAGAAATTTTGGAGCATGTACCAGACATGTTGCATCATACCTTATTCGAAAGTTACACTTCGGTACTCGGCACGAGCTGACTTACATGAATGTTTCATTCGTATGTATCGGTGGTGATCCCTGCACCTCGTCTCTACTTTTTTTTCCATTGCCTTTCGGGACATGCCCATACAGCCACCTCAAACAGTGGAATGCCAATTATGACGATAGGAAAGTAAGGACAACACAACACCCAGTCCCCGAGCGCAGGAAATCTCCAACTCGACCGGGAATCGAACCCGGACCCCTTCAGCTAGCAATCCGCCGCCCTGATCGTGCAGTTAGGAGACGGACATTCGACTGTTGCCGTACTCCATATACAACGCGCCCCGTGCACCAGCCGGAGTATGATATAGGAATTGCACTTAGTGCAGTTGAATGTGACACTCCTACCTAGCATGATATTCACTGCTGGCGTTAAAATTGCAGCACCATGGAGGCAACATCCGACAAACGTCAAAGTGGCATGAAGTGCTCTACGTGCGTCCATATGTAAATGACTGGCGTTTCAGGGCAACCTCAAAAACTTTGTTTCAAAAAAATGGCTCTGAGCACTATGGGACTCAACTGCTGTGGTCATAAGTCCCCTAGAACTTAGAACTACTTAAACCTAACCAACCTAAGGACAGCACACAACACCCAGCCATCACGAGGCAGAGAAAATCCCTGACCCCGCCGGAAATCGAACCCGGGAACCCGGGCATGGGAAGCGAGAACGCTACCGCACGACCACGAGATGCGGGCACTTTGTTTCCCTACTTTACTTCCCAACTACAAATTTTCCGCATAGTAGAATACTTCAGTTGTAGTAAGTCTAGGAAATTGTCTAAATGGGAATTTACTGAACCTCATAATGGTATACGTGTATGTTCAAACTGTACTGAGAACATCTGATGTGGGCCGGCCGGTGTGGCCGTGCGGTTAAAGGCGCTTCAGTCTGGAACCGCGTGACCGCTACGGTCGCAGGTTCGAATCCTGCCTCGGGCATGGATGTGTGTGATGTCCTTAGGTTTAATTAGTTCTAAGTTCTAGGCGACTGATGACCTCAGAAGTTAAGTCGCATAGTGCTCAGAGCCAGCCATCTGATGTGCAATACGACATAGATTAACCTCTTTTCCGCATGTTATCCTCTCACCGGAGGTTCGAGCCCTCCCTCGGGCATGGGTGTGTGTGTGTGTGTGTGTGTGTGTGTGTTGTTCCTAGCATTAGTCAGCTTAAGTAGTGTGTCTAAGTCTAGGGACCGATAACGTCAGCAGTTTGGTCCCTTAGGAATTCACACACATTTGAACATTTGTGCGCATGTTACAAAAGTAAATAAATGTATCGAAATTGAATGTCGAACTCGGTTGATTTATTTTCGGAACCACAGTCAAACTGATGCTATTTGCTATCTAGATTCTTTAGACAATTCAGAGTCTTTTCGACTGGTTAATATCTATTTTCGAGACACTGTGACGTATAAGGTTGATGTCCCTAGGTCTAGGATCAACTTTTTGAAATGATCTGCACGGTTGTGTCGGTCATGGACCCAAGTATCACACGCCCTGTAGTCATTCGTCGTGGTGGGTCCCCATTTGCTAGTAGTCGACAAAAAAGAATTTTCGATATCCACTAGAACCTTAGAAATAACTATAGTTTTCGAACTGGCACTGCAGCCTAGTGGATAAGATGTGAAGTTAGCATGCTGAACGTGATAATAGGTTCTAATACTGGTGGGATCCATCTAGTTCTTTTTCTATACGAATTCAGTGAATTAGTTTAAATATATATATTTTTTATTTCTAACTTTTTGCTGTGTCATTTTAATCATCATATTAATATTTTTGTTTGCTTTCATTTCTACGTCCTTTTACTATTTTTTCGTTTGCCGTCTTTTTCCATGTGATTTAAAAATTTTTATTTACCTATCGTAATATTTGAAAGCGATAAAATAGCACTCTAACGGTTTAAATACAAAATACGAAATAATCTATTTATATCGGCTGTTTAGACGTGTCAAAAATTTATTTCTCGTTGTAACATGTACATTTTTATGGTAGAGGCAAAGGTGGAAAAATGGGCCCCTGCTGGTATTATGGGCCCCCTAAGGCCACGAATTGTAGCGGAGAGCACATGAACTACTAAAACTAGTTGCCAAACGTCACTGTACAGTGCACAGACGTAGTAGCTGTCATGGTTTGTGAGTAGTTGTGCTATGAATTTTTTCGCTGTCATCAAAAGTTTGAAAGGTTAGTGTTTACTTGAATAAAACTCAAATTTCTAACATATTATTAGTAGAACTAAGGTAAGGTACGTATTTGGCTTGCTGTTGGGATACCGTTTTACGTTAATTAACGTCGGTTGCGAACCAAACTAACCGTAGGCAAGATCGTTTTTCCCAAGATAGCGAGGGTGGATATATGGGCCCCTTTTGCTGCTGGTATTATGGGCCCCGTAAAATCAATCAATCAGTTATTGCTACTCGTTATGTTTCAGATGCCTCGAACACATCTTGTACCCACAAAAAAATCGAAACGGCAATCGTGGGACAAAGCAAATATGGCAAATGTTATTGTAGCTATTAAAGAGAAAAAAATGGGGTTGAAAAAAGCGGTTAAAGTGTACTCTGTCCATCGTTCTACGCTCCAAAGGCTTTCCACCGGTTTTACCATAGGGACTTGAGGACGAACTGGTTAAATATCTTCTCATTATGGAATCCAAATTCTACGGCCTTACCAGAAATGACGTCAGGCGCATGGCCTACCAGCTTTGCACAAGAAATAAAAAGTTGGTGTTTCTGTCCCTGATGTTGACGACGCTGTATGTCTATTTTGTGAAGGGATTTTTTTGAAAGGACACAAAAGGTGAACTTTGGGTCCAGTGTATAGCCTGTGAGATGTGGGCTCAAAACGAATGCGCTGGATGCGAAAAAGAAGCTTATGTGTGTGACTATTGTAAATAGGCTAGGCGTAGGCTGTGAAAATCATCCCACCAGTAGACTAATTAACAATGTTCAGAGTGAATCTTTCTTTCATTATACAGAAAAATAAAATAAAATTATATTTTTCAAATTTTTGTTTCTTTTTATTTCAAACTACCTTGGGGCCCATATTACCAGCACAAATTCTTGACGCAACAAAAAGCAGAGTATCAGGAAAAAAATAAAATTTTGTTTTAAATATTAAAAAGTTGGACCAAAATATGTCGTAACTATTGCAGGACATACTAGAGAAATGTTTTATGTTAATTTTAGGTGATTACACTAAAAATAAAAGGTGTTATATAAAAAACAGAGTAGGGGCCCATTTATCCACCTTTACCTCTAATTGTCATATAAACATTTAAAACATAAATTCTTCTCGTCCCACGGAGAAAATAGAACGGATGAAGATTTAAATGAAAGGAGGTTCCATACATAAAACGACATTCAGGCAGAATGTGTAATAGAAATAACGACTGTATCGAAAGGGTCAAAACTATGAAAGGAAAAAAATAAAATCAAAGTAGATACAAGAAAACAACTAAAACTGGATGAGCAAAGATTGCAAATGAAAAATGGATGAAGGGAGAAAAAATGAGAGCAAATCGAAATGCTAATACGATGAGTAAAGTGGTATGGCAAAAGATTACAAATAAATTATATTTAAATTCATAAACTGAATAAAAATAATGATTAGTCATTTTGATAAAAATGAAAAAAAAATTGTATGAAAACGAAAAAAATTGTGGCACAACCCTCATCGAACCAGCCAAACAAGTTAACCTCTACGCAACAGTGGCGCTACAAATACTAGTATTGTTGCCAAGACTTTAGTCGTGTCATGGATCACAAGAAATTCGTTATTGTCAATTACTCGCAAATGACAGCCCAGTGTGATTCCTGGGACCATAATCTTCATCACTGTATAGCTGGTTTCAATAAGTCGACCCCACCCCTGGGAACATGTTGTCAGCAATGAATTTCCGTGAAGGCCTGTCCAAGACTTCGCTACATGTCGCCCGCTGTTCTCCTCTGGTTTAGCTCAAGTGCTCTAACAGGACTCAGCAGTATGCCATAATTACTTTTGTCTGATTCTGCAAGCCAATTTATATGAAAAGAAAGGCTCTGTGATCACTCATAAGCTGCCAGGAAATTAAAAAATAAAGAAAGATGTGCACATTCTACTGCTGAAGTAATTCGTACTCCATGGCATTCGCGTAATATTGTACCATAACTGGGCAATGGTTTCCCCTACAACTGGGTACACTAATAAGCTGTTGACATCGTATCTCACGTACCTTCAGTTTTTTCCCCTCGGTTTTAATACTGTTTGTGTTACACTTACATACAATGCATTGCAGTACAGAACAAGGACAGTTGAAAACAAAAGTATTTTCTTTTGTTTTAGGCAAGTTACTGAGACCAGCAGTTTAATATCATTTCTTTGTTGTTGTTGAAGAGGACCCTTCCTGCCTTTATTCTGAAATCTTACTTCCTAGACATAATAATTTCTCGTTTTTCTATCGTAGACTAAATTTTGATATTTGCCTAACTACTATTCCCTTTTCTGCTACTGTCCGTTAGAGTCTCAGTTTTGTTCACCCTTAAGCAGATTCCTGAGATACGATACGTTTCAGTCTTATTTAATAGTAGTCCTTAAGTGATATGTACAATAACTTCAGCGACAATAATTATATCAACTATTAATTTAGAGTCGATATCCGTTTCACTTGCACATTTATCGATTTAAGGTGCCTTTCGTTTCCTTAGTTGTTCTACGGTGTATACGTTAAGCATTATAAATAACAAACTGAAATCATGTCTCACACATTGTAGTGAATAATTTGTTACACGAACACTGTGAAGTTATTTTATGCACTTCACTAAAAGGTAACTGTGCAGTCCATTTACCTATTGATGAATTTGTTATGTTATCCAGTTAATGGAGCTAATTTGTGTATATTATATTTGTTATGAACAAATAGTGTAAGCATACACAGAAAAAGGGCAATGCACTTGAGTAAGGTATTTGCAATTACCGTAATTAAATGATAAGTCTTGTGAGTATCAGGAACTGAAGCACATTATAATTGCTTTTATTTCCATACTACTTATCCGTTTGGCACCGTGGCTATATTCTTGGTAGTTACCTTCTTCAAAATTTCGTAATATCTTTCTCTGAAATGACTAAAACAAAATAACTGACATCTTTCCATTAAAAACTAAGATTTATGAACAACGATACGCACACTATAATACTTTTTTTTGGGGGGGGGGTGCGTTTCTTGGCGTTACTTTATTGACATCTTTGACCCAAATGGCACATTAATAGGCAGATCTTTACTGAGCTATTTTAGTGCCACTCATTAGCACTGTCTGGTCGGTTTTGTTGGTAGCGACACCTGTAGTGGGGCTTCCAGTGGTATTCTTCACAATTTACCTCAGTTGTGTCCTTACTTTATTTGACAAGCTCATGTTCTGAATCCCGCCAATAAAATTATTTGCTTTCGTTTAGCTTGAGTACGGTTAAAGAGATACACTTGAAAATAATTTTGACATCTGCTGCTCTGAATGCGAGGTCAGTGCCGTAACTACTGCGCCGCGTCCCTGAGAAGCGCTTTGAAATGTGGTGTTAGAGCACATTTTTAACACCAGAACGTTACCGAAGAAGGGTTGTTATGAGATCATCACCCACAATATCCGGTGTTAAATTACGAAATGTGGTTCCCAAGTCGTGCAGCGACCGTAATCCATAAAATTACCAAATATGCAGCAACCAGTCGCAAAATCATGCTTTATTTATTTACTTTTGCAAATCGATTTCAACTGATTAACAGCCATCATCGGCGCTTTCAACCAATATGCGCCGTGAGTAGTAATACTGCCTTAAGCAGAGGTCAAACATAAAGTAAATTTATGTTTGACCTCTGCTTCAGACAGTATTACTACTCAGGGCGCATATTGGTTGAAAGCGCCGATGATGGCTGTTAATCAGTTGAAATCGATTTGCAAAAGAAAATAAATAAAACATGATTTTGCGACTGGTTGCTGCATATTTGGTAATTTTAAATTACGAAATGTCACTGTTCAGGAAGTTGGTGGGCGTATTCTTGTGTGGGGGATGTTTACATGAGAAAATGAGGTTCATGATGTGTATGCAGTTGCCTTTCACTGACAAACGATGCAAAAATCTACAGTGCGATCGTGGGCTTTTGTTAGCTGGGCTACAGTATCTCGCAAGTGACTGGTACTTGGAGACAGTTAACCACCCCTCTTGTCATGAATGGCGTCAGATTTATTTAAGAAACATTCTTCGGACGGGAGCGTATGTGCCGCAGGTCACTTGACCTAAATCCCGCTTAGCAAATCTCTGATCCCGATCGACCGATTCGGCCCGCCATCGACACAGCTCTGACAAATCTCCTGAATTGTGGGCGGACGTCGAGCGTGCATGGATCAGGGCGTTTCTTGAAACTTTGGGGTACGTGACACGACGCTTCGCTACTGTCAACAAGGCGAGACCAGGTAGATGCCTTTAATTAAACTGTTAGCGAGTGCGTATCAGAATGATTTAAGAGCTTACGTTTATATAATAAGGATTATCTCGCCCATTACTTATTTGACATGTTTGGTACGTGTCCCATGTTTTTCTTTTTATGGCTGTGTTATATTTCTTTGAGTACGTAAGACATTTCAGCCTTTTCTCCCTCTTTATTGTCAGTTAATTGGTTACCTTCGGAACTGTACATCTGTATAACTTTCGTTATATGAAGTCAAAAAAGTTATCGAGTCGGTGTAACCATTACGCTGCACCGCGTGACCACAAACATACCGGTAGTTCTACAGGAAGAGAGAAGGGAATGCTGCCTTTACGTCACCGCAGAAGGAGGCTGGATTGTGCCCCGTTTTCCCTTTGATACTGGGAAAGATACGGTGTAAGATGTAAGTGTCTAACTAATTCTTTCCTGTGGCTATAGAATATCCCGTTTATTCTTAAAGAAAATGAATGTATGTACAGAACGCTTACAAGGACCCCTTGAGTGCGAGGTTGCAGATTCAATCTTGAATAACGCTCATTGGAATGTGTTGTGTTAACAATTATAACAGGAGAAATATTAGCTGCTAATGGCTCACCATGAACATCAGGATGGCGACAGAAAATGAGTGTCAAGGAGGTGAAGAGATAAATTTTCTGTGGGATGTATGTATTACACTTCGCAAAACAGACACGGTCGACATTCAAGAAATGCTCAAAACAAACCATCAGCTTACACCATGAACATCGAATGCAAAATGACGCTCAACAGTGATCACAAAGGTTCGCGCCATCAGGATCGAAGACGAACTCCTTGGGAGTTACAAACCGTGCAAGACCTTCAGCTAGGTATCCACTCTTAAAGAATGCATATAGGATCACATTTGTGTAACGGGGCGATAAAAACTGACGGAATGTGACTGCATGCATCCGAAAGCGAAATAGTCTGTACTTGAGCTTACCCTGAAACTGGCTAGCTTTTAAGGCATAGCTGCAGATAGTGCGACTATATCTTTTATAGGCACGGAAAAAACAAACATCCAGAGGCTGAATTTGTCCAGTGGTTCCAGCTGGAATGAACTGCAATGTCATACACTTTTCAGAACGGACGGTTTGCTCTAAAAGAGTATGATTTTTATGCACAGACCAGGTGTCAAGCAAAGACCAGGTATCAAGCAAAAACAAGTTATTTTGACCAGCTATTCGCCAAAAGCAGTGATCATACCATAGTTTAGTTATCCTGCGCCCATTTTCAAATTTTTGCCTGCTATGACGTAAATATTTCCTACTGCCCTTGCAAGACCGGCATACGAGAAATAATCGTAGGGAACAGAGCATCTCCAACTTGTCTCAGCACAATAAATAATTTTTGAGCCAGTTTACCATTCAGATTAACAGTGGCAAAATTGTATGCGAATGCGTTAAGGCACTGATGTTATTTGATCTTCATACGACCCTCTTGGTACCTCTAATTTCCATGGTACTTATCATACGCATTTCCTCTTCAAATCTCGATTGGTCGGAGTTGAAAACAAATTCCTTATTGAACAGTGGGATCAGTTTGTTTATCTCATCTACAAATTTTCGGACCGATTCCGCAATTTTCTGTACACCGTCAAGTTGACTTTCAAATGGCTCTAAGCACTATGGGACTCAACATCTGAGGTCATCAGTCCCCTAGACTTAGAACTACTGAAACCTAACCAACCTAAGGACAGCACACACATCCATGCCGGAGGCAGGATTCGAACCTGCGGCCGCAGCAGCAGCGCGGTTCCGGACTGAAGCGCCTAGAGCCGCTCGGTCACAAAGGCCGGCGTCAAGTTGACGCTTTGTTTGAAATTTTGTTATCTTATGTCTTCCAATTCTGTAGTACTACTTGAAATTATGCAGCTATCCACTGCTTCTCTTGAAATCACTGAAATCTATGTCGCGCACAGTTTGATGCGCATAGCATAGTAGGTCACTATCATGGAAATCCTGTAAATTGTCTCGAGTATTCTTGAAACGCACACACACCAGTTTTTGTAACAAGTGCTCCTTGTGTTCTGTTGAATATCCGTAGTTTTTCTTATGCACAACACGATCATATTGCTGCGGAATTATTAAAAATCTGTTCTTAATTCTTTTTTTTTTTTTTTTGTTTTTACTACGCTGCGAATGATCATCCATGCACATAATTGTGTTCAGTATCCGCTTCTTGGACAACGATTATCCTTTACTAAGTTTCATTGGAGACGGGATTTGTGGCTCCCTGTCCGACAAGGATGATGAACTACATGGCCCGACGCCTGTTTCAATATCACTTTCACTTGTTTAGCACCTATCGTCACCACTGTATTCCTTATGTACGTTATCTGTACAGTGGAGCATATACGATACCACACATTCCACTGACCCACTTTCCGGAAACGCTAATATTTCATGTGCCACTTCTTTCTCACTCTGCGAGGTTCCTTGGGTTCCTTTCTGACGAAATGTCAACTTAGACAACTGTTGTAGATACAATGCAATGTTTGCTTTGTTTATCATTGCTATTACTCTGCTTTGTATCAACACCACTAGCACTATAGCACTGTTGTGAGTTACTTGTCGACTAAGCACTTCAGCTGTGCTCCGTAGCCCATGCTGTGCTCACCATTGGATACCTCTAGTCCCGCCCCTCTTGCCATTACCAGCCAGTATTGTGGCTGAATGGTAGACAATATATGGGGCGTCGAATGACGTAAACATCGTCAGCCTTTTGCGACCTCACACTCAAAAGTTTCCGTGTTAGACTAAACACAAAGTGTAACTTCGCTTCCTCCGACTGAGATGACAACCCTTTAAAACGCGGTCCTGCATCCTTCACACAGTCCGAATCAAAGTGTCAGGAGAGGACTTATGTCGTTGTATCGTACCAAATTGTCTCTTGTTCATCTGAAGTAAAGTAAAGAAAAATAATATTTCCATTTGATACAGAAGTGCGTCATTTTTCTCACTTCGCGAGTAATGTAATTTATAGGAGACTATATAATTTATCAAAACCATTTTAGTGTATTCAGTTTTCTTTTTATTATCTACTGCAGCTCACCACCAGAATGCATTGTTCTCTCATGAGTAGACATTGTCATATAATTTGAAATTTCCGTTTCACTTCAGATCTGATTACAGAGATCTTTGTCATAAATTAGAGTTAGCAGAAACTCCAGTTTCAATTCTTGCTATGTTTATAATTTGAAATTGTTGTTGTTGTGGTCTTCAGTCCTGAGACTGGTTTGATGCAGCTCTCCATGCCACTCTATCCTGTGCAAGCCTCTTCATCTCCCAGTACCTAGTGCAACCTACATCCTTCTGAATCTGCTTAGTGTATTGATCTCTTGGTCTCCCTCTACGATTTTTACCCTCCACGCTGCCCTCCAATGCTAAATTTGTGATCCCTTGATGCCTCAAAACATGTCCTACCAACCGATCCCTTCTTCTAGTCAAGTTGTGCCAATCCTATTCAATACCTCCTCATTAGTTACGTGATCCACCCACCTTATCTTCAGCATTCTTCTGTAGCACCACATTTCGAAAGCTTCTATTCTCTTCTTGTCCAAACTAATTATCGTCCATGTTTCACTTCCATACATGGCTACACTCCATACAAATACTTTCAGAAACGACTTCCTGACACTTAAATCTATACTCGATGTTAACAAATTTCTCTTCTTCAGAAACGATTTCCTTGCCATTGTCAGTCTACATTTTATATCCTCTCTACTTCGACCATCATCAGTTATTTTACTCCCTAAATAGCAAAACTCCTTTACTACTTTAAGTGTCTCATTTCCTAATCTAATCCCCTCAGCATCACCCGATTTAATTTTACTACATTCCATTATCCTCGTTTTGCTTTTGT
Source organism: Schistocerca nitens (assembly GCF_023898315.1). NCBI lineage: Eukaryota > Metazoa > Arthropoda > Insecta > Orthoptera > Acrididae > Schistocerca > Schistocerca nitens. The sequence continues at coordinate 17,002,282 of NC_064619.1, forward strand.
TGATGTTCATCTTATATCCTCCTTTCAAGACACTGTCCATTCCGTTCAACTGCTCTTCCAAGTCCTTTGCTGTCTCTGACAGAATTACAATGTCATCGGCGAACCTCAAAGTTTCTACTTCTACTCCATGAATTTTAATACCTACTCCGAATTTTTCTTTTGTTTCCTTTACTGCTTGCTCAATATACAGATTGAATAACATCGGGGAGAGGCTACAACCCTGTCTCACTCCTTTCCCAACCACTGCTTCCCTTTCATGTCCCTCGACTCTTATAACTGCCATCTGGTTTCTGTACAAATTGTAAATAGCCTTTCGCTCCTTGTATTTTACCCCTGCCACCTTCAGAATTTGAAAGAGGGTATTCCAGTTAACGTTGTCAAAAGCTTTCTCTAAGTCTACAAATGCTAGAAACGTAGGTTTGCCTTTTCTTAATCTTTCTTCTAAGATAAGTCGTAAGGTTTGTATTGCCTCACGTGTTCCAACATTTCTACGGAATCCAAACTGATCTTCCCCGAGGTCCGGTTCTACCAGTTTTTCCATTCGTCTGTAAAGAATTCTGCGTTGAAATTAATGAACGAAAATTCAAAGGGTTTTTGTGAGATTGTTTTTCCGACTTTTTCTCTCTTTCGAAATGCCAAATCTGCCGTATGTGTTTATTACGTAAATGGCACCAACAATGTCATTGTCCCAATATCACATGTAGGCCACATATTCCACTACTTACTATCGTTTACATTATTTTACATATTGGACACTGAATCTTCAGTAGCACTCGTTTGCACGTGACGTTTACGGAGAAGACTGGGCAATTATGAATGACTGCCACCACATACAGAAGGTTTATTTGCGCCCCTTGATGTCGGGTCCCGTTTCCAGAGCGTATCGCTTTCACAAAGGAAGCCGCTCGGTGGTTACGTCATCGTGAGTCCAGTTCCGCCAAATGTTTTACGTGCCTGGCGTGTGTTTACGGCTGGTGAGGAGGGCTCGTCATCCGGCGGGAACGTAGGGAAGCACTCAGAATCAACAACCGTCTTTTTTTTTAGTTTATTCATTGGTAATATTTCCAGAGAACTGCTGAACTATGGAGCACAGGTAAACAGAAATATTTATTCATGTTTTGTGAAATGTCGATTTATGTCTGTGGAGACATTTTATAGGTAGCCGGGGAAAAAGAAACTTGTACAAGATCTCGACTAAGAGTTCGGTTTGTACAGAACGCACTGAGGCATCAAGCAGTCGTCACTTTGGTAATAGAGGGAAGTATGTGTGTGTATACAAGGTGTTTCCGTAAGGGCGTGCAAAAATTTAACAGGACATAGAGGATGCTCCACTGAAAAATTTTAGGCTGGGAACCTATTGTCGGAGAAGCCAGCGTAAGGAAATAATAGTGTGTCCGAGTGATCCTCATGTTGTCAGGTCCCTCGTTTCTTCCTCCCAATGAACCAATCTCCCAGATTCTTCGATTCAGAGAAACATACATTCGTCATGACGGATGATGCCTGTCAAGAATTCTTTCCCTGTACGGTCTTTCAGCAGCAACAGCATTGCAACGTACTTCCCCATACACTAGGCGCTTGCCAGTGAGTTCTGCGAAACTGTACCGGTATTGCTCCATCGTACTGTACTATGCGTCTCTAAATAGCACTGAGTAATGGATGGGTCTGTCGTTGATTCATTGCACGTTCTGTCATGGGACAAAGTAAATACGATACATCAGAGCCACTTTATGGACAAGTAAAGTAAACAAAACCTGTATCACGACTTCCTAGTAACAGGCGCGTCCTCCTTGTTTCCTCGCAGGAAGGAGTGTCGGTTAGCCTGTCAGTGAGAGAGCACCGCGAGTTCCTGCTGCTAATAAGGCGAGTAAACCGTTTGTTAATTATATATCTTTTCGAGTTTCAAACAGGAGCAAGTTCAGAAATGGGTAGGCGCTGTGAATGCTGTTTAGAGATGCGAACTGACTTGGTGACCCTTGGCTCACAGCTGCAGGCAGTGTTGGCTTCTGTCACACAGCTTGAGGCTGCTGCGAAGGGGCATCACCGTCGGGAGTCGGATGCGGGGATGCTGGGGATGTCGAGCTCGACTCACGTGTCCCCCGATAGATCCACTGCTGTGGCCGCCCCGGGTACTGCCTGCACTGAGGTTGACCCCTCACCCGTGGTCGAGTGGGAGATCATTCCAAAGTCTGGCAGGCAGCGAAAGACTTTCCGTGGGCCGATCGCAGGGCCTCCCCGGTTCGAATGACGAACGGGTTTCGGGCGTTATCTGTGGCTGACGAAGTCTCTGAGCCGGATGCAGTCGTCCACCCTGTTCCAGAGGAAGCTTCTCGACCCGCAAGGTCTGGGCAGTCACAGAGGGTGGGTTTGCTGGTAGCTGGGAGCTCCAACGTTAAGCGCGTAATGGGGCTCCTTAGGAACATGGCTGCCAGGGGGGGGGGGGGGGGGGGAGGAAGCCAGTGTACACTCCGTGTGCATACCGGGGGGAGTCTGAAACACGTATGTTGTGCGGCAGCGATGCTGAGACATTGTAGAATCTCTGACCAGAGCAGTTGCGCTCGACTCGCAGTAGCGAGCAGTCAGTCAGTCTGCAGTAGTCAGTCCTCAGTAGTGCTTGGAGTCGGTTGCTAGCAGTAGCGGAGAGCAGTCGGCGGGCGTCGGCATCGCAATGGTCGAGATTCAGGACGAGGTATAATTTATTTAAATAAATAATCATGCAGCTTTGCGCTCATCAGATAATGTAACGAACAGTCATTGTAATTTAACTTTCAAAAATCGCCCCCAATAATAATTTTGATTTAAAAGCAATTTTAGAGACAGTCATTCAAATTTCCTTCCATTTCCTTTTAACAAAGATTTTCAAAAGGTACTTCCAATGCTTTTCGTGCAAGCGCCAGAGAACAATAAGAGCAGAATTTTGACATGCAGTTTCACTAAGGTAAGAAATTTATTCTCGTTTCGCACAGGGCAAACACCGACTTTTCGGTTGAATTGAGTTTAGGTTATCATTACAGTTTCATTATCATGGGATTAGCGTTCATTATTTAATGGGAACTTGTACTTGAGTCAGATAGCGAGCTTTCATTTAATTGTCTTTGCCATTAATATTCTTGTGGGGAGTTTACACTTAGCTGTGGCTCCATTACTAATAAATATAGTTTATTTTTAAGAATTTGTTGTGGGGAAGTTACACTTGGCGACACCCGGTCCAGGATCGTATTTCGTAGAGAATCTTTTGAAAAACAGTCAGATATCTGCTCTTATTTCTTAGATATAATTAGTATTTGGCGTAACGCTTTTACTAATCTTGTGACTTTCTTTCTACAGGTCAACGGCAATTTGTTGCTCTGTTGTAATTTTGTTTGTTGCTTTTTGCATTTGTGCTTATTTGTTTTGTGAATATTTGTGATTATTGTTAAAATGCCGCGAAAGACTGTGAATAGTGTATCGCGAGGTATTTTGAATGAAATTACCGACTTAAACAACATGACCGATAGTAATTGTGACACGCAGTGTAATGATGACAATCCTGCGTTCACTGACAATCAATGCGTTCCAACCACTAATGATGACTTTTGTCTTAATGATGAACAAACGAACTCGGTTATGTCTTCTGTTGATTTGACGACAATCAATGACGCGGGACGCTCTATTGTAATGAGCGCTGCCCAGCCTAACACAACCGGTTTACTAAATCCACGTGACGAACAGACAAATTTGTCTAATGAAAATGGACAGTGTACTGAAAGTACGACGGATCCATTTAATTCCGAAATAATGACCGACAGTGTAAATTCGAATGGCAAACCTTTTTGTAAATCTCAGAATAACCAAATGGTTACAGAAAGCGAGACAATTCCAGATCCAGCATTAAACAGCACCGAGAATAGCGCCGGCAATTTTGGCTTGGATCAAATTATGGCATTTTTACGACAAATGGAGAAACAACAGAATGAAAAACAAGACAAACTTAGTGAAAAATTAGATAACAATGATGTAAATCTCAAACAACTTAGAGAACAGAACAAACAAGATAACGAAAACCTTAAACAACACTTAAATGAAAAATTAGATAACAATTCCAGACAGTTAAATGAAAAATTAGATAACAATTCCAGACAGTTAAATGAAAAATTAGATAACAATTCCAGACAGTTAAGTGAACAAATTAGAGCCGTTGCCGCGCAGTGCCATGACACTAAGGAACAGTTACGCGAAGAAATTGAGGCTTGTTCACGAAAAAGTAGCGAAGAAATTAGGTCTGTTGCTCAAGAATTAAGGGAAATGCAAACAGCCACAACAGAAACACTCAGAGACGAAATTAGCGGAGTCGCTAAACAATGCTCTGAAAAAACTACACAATTACGCGACGAGTTTAAAGCAATGACGGTAGAACTTTCGCGCAAAATGGATGAAAAGATTGATGCGAAATTCGAGCGACAGAACTCTCAAATTAACGAACGTCTTAGTCTTCACATAGAAAACAGTAATACGCGTTTTCGTAAATTTATTGATGATCAAAATAAAGTAAAACGCCAGGTAATGGAAACAATCACTGCACAGAGACAAGAAGACAAACGTAAAATGTTTGCGAAGGCAAAAACGTATGTAGACAATAATATTGCCACAGTTTCGGACAAAATTAATACCATCGAACAGTCAAACACAGAATTACGTGACGAAATTTCTGATCTGAAATCGAAAACAGACACATACATAACAGATTTTCAAACAGTGACCGATAGACTCGAACAATTAGAACTAACACAGGATTCCGATGTCGTGAAAGCTGATGTTAAAAAACTGAACGAAACTACACGTAAATTGCAGAACCAGATTAATGCCAATGACACTAAAACCGATGATCAGGTAAAAATACTGACTGAAAAATGTGATGAATTGGCCAGTCGTATTGACGTCATCGAAACTACTAATGACAATAAATCAGACGATACTTCACCGGTTGCATTTAATCAAACACCGGAATTTCAAAATTTACAGCAGACAATTAATGAGATTGATTCGTCTAATAACACCTTGCGTAGAAAACTGTCAAGTTTACAGCAGGAAGTAACAGAGATGAAAAATATTTCGGTTAATAACGCATCACAGCAGACGCCACTTTGCGAACATTTGTCAGATTCGCGCAGCGCGCATAATTTGAGTAATCTACAGAGAGTACGGGACTTAGATTCCGAACAACCACAGTTCAATAGATTCTCTTACAATCCTGAACCTGTTCCATCACACAGAGACGATAATTTCGATTACAAACATTTTCTGTCAGTAAGAAAATTTAAAGTGTTTAATAATGACAGAGCACAGATACACGATTTGCACTGTAGAAGACAATTTATTTTTGTACTTTCACCGCTATTACCTGTAATGCAGAAACTGGAATTAGCAAGGATACAACAATTTGTTTTTGGATTTTTACCGCCATTGCCTATAACACAAAAGCTGAAATGTATTTGCAGTGCGTAATTGACCTCAGGGGATTCATTATGCTTTAATGAATATGTGCCGTAGCGAGCATAGGGCCCCGAGCTGTAGTAGTGCTGTTTCATCTTTAGTTTTCTGCACTGCTGCCTTCTCTTCTACTATCCTTTATATCTATTAAAACAGCTCTTTAACTTTTGCTCTACCTAGAATTAAGAATATGTACTGAACACCGGATATGACAATTTTTACCGAATGTGACAATTTTCAGTAGGCACTCCCGTAATGACAACTACCGCCGTAATTTTAATAACAAAAAAAAAAAAAAAATCGTAATCATCAGTACGTACAAAATTTTCATTAACAGCAAACGCATTTTTTGGTAACAATAGACGTTTTTTTTTTTCACCACAACGGCATGAAAGTCAGCCGCTTAGCATTCCTGACCAACAATGTAATGTACAAGCTTTAATGTTTCGCCGCGTACATGTATAGTCCCTGGTACAACAAATAGTAACGCACGGCAGCAAGGAAATAACTACGTACAGAGAAGACAGTATTTCAATTCCTATCGCAATGCACCGTATAGGAATGAGTATCACGACAGACGTAAAAACGATGAGCACAATTATCAGCGTACATATAATAACAGCCGGTCCTACCAGCAACAAAATGATCAGCAACAACATATTCTAGTAAATGAACCCGATAGTAGGTATCATCCAGAGCGTAATGCGTCTGGAAGAAGTAATAGAACTGTTCAAATAGTAGAAATGTCGCAACATCCTCCAGAAAATAATAACACGTCAGATAGAATCTGACTAGATACTGTACAGGTTGCATCTTCCAATAACACAAGCACTAGTTCTGACACGCAAAATGTTGTTCACGAGAATGTAATTACGTTTGACGACATCAGAGACACTCTTTTGCAGGAAAAACCAGTTATTCAGAAAATCATTTCACATCCTGTTATCGAAATTAAAATTGGTTCATCGAAATTTTCAGCAGTAATTGATTCCGGATCACCTATGTCAGTCATTAATGAGGAAACTTTCAACGAGTGCAACAAAGAGAATATTTATCCTACATTTCCTTTAGGCAAAACGAAAGTGAAAGGAGCAGTATCGAGTAAAGGAGTGGACGTAAAATTACAGACGCATTTATCATTTTGTATTGGAGGTCATACTTTTCACTCAAATTTTTGGATTGTTCCCTTATTGACAACAGACGTAATTTTAGGTACTAATTTTCTCGTACAACACGACGCAGTGGTTGATTTTCAAAATTCTTATTTAATGTTGAAGGACGAAAATGTACAATTAGCTTTAGAATTTCAGCACTCATTATCATCAGAAGAGGAAACAATTAATTGTACAGAGGTCATTTCAGTATTGCGTAACATAGACTGTAATCCCACATTGTTCACGGATACGTACGTACACAACTATAATACTCCAGACGAAACTGAGTACGACGTAATGCAGATGATTACTGATAAAGTTAAACAAAGCAGTGCAAATACAGACGACGAACGAACGCAATTACATAAAATTCTTTTACAACAAGCTTCAGTTTTCGACAACATTCCTGGTACTATGTCCGGTTTTATGTATGAATTTCAAGTCAAACAGCACGACACATTTAAAGCTAAGCATTATCCTATTCCATATATCCACAGAGAACAAGTTAAAAAAGAATTGCAGGATATGCTCGATCAAGGAATTATTGAACCAGCAGTTAGTCCGTACATAAACCCACTACATATTGTTAAGAAAAAAGATGGCTCACTTCGCCTCGTACTTGATTCACGTCACATTAATGACATTATTATTAATGAAACAGATCGACCACAGACATTAGAAGAACTACTACAGAAATTTCACGGTACAGCTATTTATTCCACATTAGATTTGAAATCGGGATTTTGGCAAATTCAACTTCATCCGAATTGCAGAAAGTACACAGCTTTTCTCTGTTTTGGTGACTGTTATCAATTTTGCAAATTACCATTCGGCTTAACTATTTCTTCTGCAGCTTTTATTCGCGGTTTGAGCACAATACTTCCGACAGAACTTAAAGACAGAATTACGACGTACGTAGATGACATTCTTATCGCAGAAGCTAACTGGACTGAACACAATCTGATTTTAGAACAACTGTTGCAAACCTTTCATGCACAAGGACTTACAATTAATCTCAGTAAATCGCATTTTGGTAAAACTTCTATAAAATTTCTTGGACACGTAATTTCAGCAGAAGGCATTGCGCCTGATCCAGAAAAACTTCAAGCTCTACGTGACATTACTGTTCCTACAACAAAGAAACAATTACGCAGTTTTTTGGGCTTAATTAACTTTTTTCGTAAATTTATTCATCACTCTGCTTTAGACACGCCTAGATTATGCTAATTAACAGGTAAAAACACTATTTGGTCATGGGATAAGCAAGCACACTCTGAATTCGTGAACCTGAAACATGCTTTGTTGAATGCTCCACTTTTATCGCACCCAGACCTTACTAGAAATTTTTCTATTGCCACCGACAGTTCCAACACAGCTTTAGGCGTACACATTTTTCAGGAAATTGAAGAACATGGCTCAATAGTAATTAAAAACATCGCATTTGCAAGCCGCATTTTGTCACCTGCTGAACGAAATTATTCCGTTACTGAACTAGAAACATTATGTGTTGTATGGGCTTTTACGAGATTTCGGCATTTTCTGTATGGCAGACACACCACCGTTTACACAGACCACAGAGCTATACAATTTTTACTTTCAGCTAAATTTACTCACGACAGATTAAGCAGATGGAAACTGTATTTACAAGAATTTAATTTTACGATTGTTCACATTCCGGCACACAAAATGTTATAGCAGACGCACTTTCTCGTTCTCTCAGCAACAATCAGCAAGACGTAGCAACCAACTTCTGCAAAGCAAATTTTAGCGTCATGTACATTCAACAAGTTGCATTTGAAAATTTTATTTCATCGTCATTACAGGACATAGCACGAGAGCAAAGCAAAGACAATGTGTGGAAAGAAATTAAACACCTTTGGCAAGATAAGAATAATGTTACGATTAGAAACCACTACACTGTACGCAATGACATTCTGTTTCGCCGCTCTCATCCAGACAGTAACAATTGGTTATTATGCATTCCTGACGAACTGGTTAACAAATTAATCTGGTACACTCATTTAAGCTACGCACATTACGGAGCTAGAAAATGTTTTCTTATACTGAGACAGAACTGTTATTTTACAAACATGGAAAAACGTATACGACGAGTTTTAGCGTCATGTAAAATTTGCCAGAAAGCTAAGTCTGACACCACTTCACACATTCCTCCATTATATCCCATTGTACCTGTTAAATTAAGACATATGGCCGCAGTAGACATTTTTGGTCCAATTCCGAGAACTAATAGAGGTTTTTGCTACATCTTTGTCGCTGTTGAACTCACTTCAAAATTTGTTACCTTCACTCCGTTACGCAAAGCTACTGCTAAAACTGTTTCGAAAGCATTTGTAAAGCATTTCTTATTTCATGTAGGGCATGTGATGAAAGTAATTTCTGACAATGGATCACAATTTCGTTCTGTCATATGGACACGCATGTTACGAGCTAGAAACATTTCTCCGATTTATATATCCAAGTACCACGCCTCTTCGAACCCTTGTGAACGACTAATGAAAGAAATTGGTAAACTGTGTAGAATATACTGCCACAAAAGACATGTTAATTGGGACACACACGTACACTCATTCCAAGATGTAATTAATTCCATTCCAAATGAATCCACTATGCTACCTCCGTCTGTTATACTGAAAAACGTTGAACCACCAAACAAAATCAAAGAATTAGTAACATTTCCTACATCTCGTCGATTACGACACCACGAAATAATTGACATTGCGCTGAACAACATCAAACGTGCCGCAGAGCGCCGGAGAAGACAGCAAAAACAGGTTTGTAGACACCGAGATTTTCACGTTGGACAGAAGATATTAGTACGTACACACTATTTATCCAGCAAATTAAAAGGTAAGTGCAGTAAATTTGAACTTCTATACGCAGGTCCATATCGGATTCGCAGCATTCCTCACCCCAATGTTGTACACGTCGAAACTCTGAGAACCAGAAAATCGAAAGGCAACCATCATGTGTTAAACATTAAACCCTTTATCGAATGAAACCACTTTACGATGTAACATGCTATGAGGCCGTTTACACATTTTATGACCACTTATGCAATTATATTCACATGACTAATTACTGATGATTATCGTATTTTTTCTTGGCAAGTGCCCGGCAAGGTAAGGTTAGCAGGTCGCTTTTCTTGTCGTTACACATCAGACCGTGCATATTTTCCAGATGAACTTACACATTTTGTGACCACTTATGCAATTACATTTATGTGACTACCTATTGATGATTATCGTATTTTTTCTTGGCAAGTGCCCGGCAAGGTAAGGTTAGCAGGTCGCTCTTCTTGTCGTTACACACTAGACCGTGCATTTTTTCAGATGAACTTACGCATTTTATGAATAATTATGCAATTCTCTATAATGACGCATTAATTTTATCAAATTCTCTCTCCATTGAAGTCTTTAATTATCGCATCTATTAACTACACTACATATAAGCTGAACACAACGAATGTCACATTTTGTCTTTCTTATGTATGTACGATTGTTTTCATGTTTTGTTTGTATGCACTGTGAACTAGTTAAGGTATAACACACACCATTTGACTTTGACATTTTGCCTTGTGATATCTCAACATCGTGACTGTTTTACATTTTCCTTTTTTGCTGCTGCATTACGATATTCTCTGTACACTTTTTGCCTTTAAACACTGTCTGTGTTTTGAGATATTACGTTTTCTGTCATGTTATGTTGTATGCTTAATTGAGTCACCATTAACCAGTCACTATTTAATGGGTATATGATTTAAATGCAAGACATTAATCTTTGATCATCAATTTCAGAAATAAATGATGCGTACAGGAAATGAATTAAACAGAAGTGGGAATTTCACCTATGGAATAAACGAAAGAAGATGCAATAAGCTAATGAGGACGAGTAAATGGATCAGAATTAACAAGCATTAACCAGAATATATTATACACATCGCAGAATAGCAGTCTTAACTAATTTTTTCTTTCAGAATACAAAGCGATTGATGCAAGCTGTCAGACAGAACTACACATTTTAGTTTTAAGTGATGAAATATGCTAGGGATTAGGAATAGTTGTGTGATGAATAATGAAATGATTTTTGCAGATGATAATGAATGCTGATAATGAACAATGATGAAGAATATGGTACTATGAATAATGAAGTTTTTGTTTACAGGTGATGATAATGATGGAGTTATGATGATATGAATAATGAAGTTTTTCTTTACAGATGAGGATAATGTTGAAGTTATGTATTTATGCTATGTAGTTATTTAAGTATTTGTTGCAGTTTACTTTGACAGCAGGTGTTATATTGCGTAGTAGGATGACTGAAGGTTTTGGAAAGGACAGCTATGGAACACATTTTTTATACACATTTCACTACCTGTTAATTCGAAGTTCACTACTTTTCAGCATAGTCTGCGTTTCTTCTTTCAGTTCAATAATCCATTTTGTATTTTTCTTTCAGGAGAAGCTTTTTATGATAGTTACTAAACTTGTTACTTATTATACCTGTTCTAGTACTTGCATTTTTCTTACCCACTTGTGTCTATCATTTATAAATGTGATAACCTTGCTACAGCTGACTCATGACGAATGACGTTACACAATCTTTTCATTTATAGGAACAACCTAGAAGCAATTTTTTCTCTTATTTCTTCTTGCTTTCCCTTATAATTACCCAAAGCAATGCATTGCTAGCAGAAAAAACAAAATGTATTAACAGTCCCAGATAATGTCACTAGTTTATGTTAATTCTGAATAACACTGATCAGCTCTGAATAGTATGTCACTTGAATAATGACTTCTTAATGATACCTAAACATAATTGCCACTATCTATTGTAATGAGAGTACTTATTATGCCCATGCTTATTAATGCTACTAATGTTTTGTACTATTCAGTACTTGCTGGCCACTGAGTGCCCATAATTAATGTAACTTATAATGCCCATGCTTATTAATGCTACTAATGTTTTGTACTATTCAATACTTGCTGGCCACTGAGTGCCCATAATTAATGTAATTACTTATAATGCCCATGCTTATTCATGCTATGATTGTAATTAACATTTTTCTAATGATGATTTCTTAATGATATGAATAATACTGAATGATGACTAATGTTTTATACTATTCAATACTTGCTGGCCACTGAGTGCCTATAATTAAGACTTTTTATGAACATTTTTCTGTAATACTACATTCATGGTACAGAAATGTTCAATGACTAGAGTATGGATACCGCAAACCACTTATGTAATCACTAATCAAGACTTGTGTGTTAGTTAATGTCCTTCACCTTCTGACCTAACTACCTGAAATTATTGTAACATCCATTTGTCTTGTCCATCCTCATTATCATGGAGCACTATATTTGGTTTTTGCACTAATTCTACGTTGGTGTGCCGCCTCTTAAAAGCGTGGTGTTGACACGACATGCTGTCCACCACTGTAGGCGAAGAAACTACTTATGTAATCACTAATCAAGACTTTGTTATGGAGCACTGTGTGCCGCCTCTTAAGAGCGTGGTGTTGACACGACATGCTGTCCACCACCGTAACCGATGAAGACGTTATTCTGGTCCCACTGTTTGGTGTACCTGGTATACTGCCAAATGATAGTATGGAATACTACTACGACGTTTCACTGTCTTGATACGCTGATAAATACTTCTGGGAACGGAACTGCAGATTGTATCACTTAGTTGTGATTCTGTGGAAAGATATGGACTTTCAGTGCAGCTATGTGCAAACTAAAGTGCTACAACCATGATGCAATCCTTCCTTTCCTATCCTAATAGTGAAAATCATTTTTTTACTAACACCATTTATGTTCATGGCATATACATTTTTTCTCGATTTGTTGAACTCTAGTGCGAGTACACTTGTGTCACTTGTCGACATGATTTTTGCCATTTGTTGTCAAAATACTAAAGACATTTTCGATTTGTTTTGAAGTGCAGTATGTGTGCACTCTTGTCATCTATATACTTTTTGTGATTTGATGATTTTTTCTACTCTTGCGTTTATTTGTTATAAAAATGTTCAAAAGTTTTCAGTGCATGTGCACTTATGTGAATATGTTTTCAACTGAACTACAGTGCCTGTGCACTCTTCTCAATTTTCGATATGATTTGTGTTCATTCTGTATACCTTTTATGATTTATGTCATTTGTTACTCTTGTATATACATTTCGTCTTTTACTGATATGTTCTCCACTGCAGTGCATGTGCACTCATGACACTTGTCAACATGATTTTTTTTTTTTGCCTGTTATGAAACTGCTAAAGAATTTTTTAGTGTGTGTACACTTTGTTATCTGTCAAATAATTTGTATATACATCTTTCCTGATTTGTTTTGTACTTATATTTTGTCTTGTCTGTAATGTTTTGTAATCGGTGCATGCGCACAACATTTAATTCATGTGATACATCTAAATATTTTTGTTAATTAAAGGAAAAATTTGTTACGATGGCAAGTCCAAATGACTCACCATCGCTGCCAAATTTTTGCCCCCCCAGTGGAGGGTTATGAAACACGTATGTTGTGCGGCAGCGATGCTGAGACATTGTAGAATCTCTGACCAGAGCAGTTGCGCTCGACTCGCAGTAGCGAGCAGTCAGTCAGTCTGCAGTAGTCAGTCCTCAGTAGTGCTTGGAGTCGGTTGCTAGCAGTAGCGGAGAGCAGTCGGCGGGCGTCGGCATCGCAATGGTCGAGATTCAGGACGAGGTATAATTTATTTAAATAAATAATCATGCAGCTTTGCGCTCATCAGATAATGTAACGAACAGTCATTGTAATTTAACTTTCAAAAATCGCCCCCAATAATAATTTTGATTTAAAAGCAATTTTAGAGACAGTCATTCAAATTTCCTTCCATTTCCTTTTAACAAAGATTTTCAAAAGGTACTTCCAATGCTTTTCGTGCAAGCGCCAGAGAACAATAAGAGCAGAATTTTGACATGCAGTTTCACTAAGGTAAGAAATTTATTCTCGTTTCGCACAGGGCAAACACCGACTTTTCGGTTGAATTGAGTTTAGGTTATCATTACAGTTTCATTATCATGGGATTAGCGTTCATTATTTAATGGGAACTTGTACTTGAGTCAGATAGCGAGCTTTCATTTAATTGTCTTTGCCATTAATATTCTTGTGGGGAGTTTACACTTAGCTGTGGCTCCATTACTAATAAATATAGTTTATTTTTAAGAATTTGTTGTGGGGAAGTTACAAGTCATTCGGGATGTGGACAGGGTGTTTCCGGATGCCATGGAGAGTACAGGGTGCAGCCAACTGCAGGTGGTGGCTCGTGTCGCTACCAATGACGTGCGTCGCTTTGGATCGGAGGGGATTCTGTCTGGTTTCGGGATGGCGGAAATGGTAAAGACTGCCAGTCTTGCTTGCGAAATTAAGGCGGAGCTCACCATCTGCAGCATCGTCGACAGAACCGACTGTGGTCCTTTGGTGCAGAGCCGAGTGGAGCGTCTGAATCAGAGGCTCAGGCGGTTCTGTTACCGTGTGGGCTGCAGATTCCTTAACTTGCGCCATCGGGCGGTGGGTTTCCAGGCTCTGCTTAATAGGTCAGGAGTCCACTACACACAGGAGGCAGCTACACGGGTAGCGGGGGCTGTGTGGAAGGGATTGGGCGTATTTTTAGGTTAGAGGCTCTCAGGGAACCACAGAAAGGGGGACCGTCAAAAAGGGGGCAGGTAAAACACAGTAAGGTAGTTGTAGAAACGGTCGGCATTGTAGTTGTAAATTGTCGTAGCTGTGTTGGGAAAGAACCAGAGCTCCAAGCCCCAATAGAAAGCACTGAATCTCAAATAGTTATAGGTACAGAAAGCTGGCTACAGCCGGAAATAAGTTCAGCCGAAATTCTTTTCAAACGATCTAACAGTGTCCAGAAAGGGTAGATTAAATACAGTTGGTGGTGGAGTATTTATTGCTGTCAGAAGTAGTTTGCCTTGTAGTGAAATTGAAGTAGAAGTAGATAGTTCCTGTGAAATAGTATGGGTAGAGGCTACACTTCACAATCGCCCTAAACTACTAATTGCATCGTTTTACCGACCGCCTCGACTCAGGATATATAGTTGCTAAACAGTTCAAAGAAAACTTGAGTCTCATTTCAATTCGTATCCCACTCATACAATTACAGTCGGTGGCGACTTCAATCTACCCTCGATGTGCCGGAAAAATTATAGGTTTAAAGCCGGCGGCAGGCATAAAGCGTCATCCGAAATTGTACTGAATGTCTTCCCGAAAAATTATTTTGAACAGTTAGTTCAGGAGCCTACTCGAAGTGTAAATGACTGCGAAAGCATACTTGACCTCTTAGCAACAAATAATCCTGGTCAAATAGGGAGTATCATGACGAATACAGGGATTAGCGACCACAACGCAGTTGCTGCTAGGCTGAAAACCGTGACACCGACAACCATCAAAAAGAAAAGAAAAGTACATCTATTTAAAAAAAATCTGATAAAATGCTCTTAATGCCTTTTTAAGAGACAGCCTCCACTCCTTCCGATCTGATCACGTAAGCCTAGAAAAGACGTGGAATGATTTCAAAGCGATAGTATCGACGGCAATTGAGAGATGTATACCATATAAATTAATAAGTGATGGTACTGATCCCCCATGGTACACAAAACGTGTCAGATCACTGTTGCAGAAGCATGCCAAATTTAAAAGAACGCAAAATCCCGAAGATTGGTAAAGTTTTGCAGATGTTCAAAATATAGCCCATACTTCAATGCGAGATGCTTTTAATAATTTCCACAATGAAACTCTGTCTCGGAATCTGGTAGAAAACCCAAAGAGATTCTGATCATACATAAAGCACACCAGTGGCAAGACGGTGGTGGTGGTGGTTAGTGTTTAACGTCCCGTCGACAACGAGGTCATTAGAGACGGAGCGCAAGCTCGGATTAGGGAAGGATTGGGAAGAAAATCGGCCGTGCCCTTTCAAAGGAACCATCCCGGCATTTGCCTGAAACAATTTAGGGAAATCACGGAAAACCTAAATCAGGATGGCCGGAGACGGGATTGAACCGTCGTCCTCCCGAATGCGAGTCCAGTGTGCTAACCACTGCGCCACCTCGCTCGGTGGCAAGACGCAATCAATACCTTCACTGTGTGATAACAATGGTGAAGTCACTGATGACAGTGCCACCAAAGCAGAGTTATTAAACACGGTTTTCCGAAACTCTTTCATCAAAGAAGACGAAGTAAATATTCCTGAATTCCAATCAAGAACAACTGCGAAGATGAGAAACATAGACGTAGACATCCTCGGTGTAGTAAAGCAGCTTAAATCACTTAACAAAGGCAAGGCTTCCGGTGCAGGTGGTATACCAGTCAGATCCCTTTCAGAGTATGCAGATGCAAGAGCTTCATATTTAGCAATTATATACAAACGCTCGCTCACAGAAAGTTCCGTACCTAAAGACTGGAAAACTGCTCAAGTCACATCAATACCCAATAAGAGAAATAGGAGTAATCCGCTGAATTACAGGCCAATATCACTAAGTTCGTCTTGCAGCAGGGTTTTGGAACGTATTCTGTAATCGAACTTATGAAGTACCTCGAAGAAAACTATTTACTGAGACATAGCACGGATTCAGAAAATATCGTTCCTGCGGAACACAACTAGCTCTTTATACTAGTGAAGTAATAAGTGCTATCGACAGGAGATCAAATTGACACCATATTTTTAGATCTCCAAAAGGCTTTCGACACGGTTCCTCACAAGCGTCTTCTAACCAAACTGCGTGCCTACGGAGTATCGCCTCAGTTGTGCGACTGGATTCGTGATTCCCTGTCAGAAAGGTCACAGTTGGTAGTAATAGACGGAAAGTCATCGAGTAAAACAGAAGTTGGGCGTTCCCCAAGGAGGTGTTATAGGCCCTCTATTGTTCCTGATCTATATCAACGACTAAGGAGACAATCTGAGTAGCCCTCTTAGATTATTTGCAGATGATGCAGTCATTCACTGTCTTAAAAAAGTCATCAGATGACCTAAACAAACTGCAAAATGATTTAGATAAGATATCTGTGTGGTGCGAAAAGTGGCAGTTGACCCTGAATAAAGAAAAGTGCGAAGTTATTCACATGAGTACTAAAAGAAATCCGCTAAATTTCGATTACGCGATAAGTCACACAAATCTGAAGGCTATAAAATCCACTAAATTCTTAGGGATTATAATTGCAAATAACCTAAGTTGGAACGATCACATAGATAATGTTGTGGGTAGAGCAAACTAAAGACTGAGATTCATTGGCAGAACACTCAGAAAGTGCAACAGACCTAATAAAGAGACTGCTTACGCTACACTTGACCGCTCTATTCTGGAGTATTGCTGTGCGGTGTGTATCCGTATCAGGTGGGACTGACGGATTATATTGAAAAAGTTCAAAGAAGGGCCGCTCGTTTTGTACTATCGCGATATAGGGGAGGTAGTGCCACAGACATGGTACGTGAATTGGAGTGGCAATCATTAAAACAAAGGCGTTTTCGTTGCGACGGGATCTTCTCATGAAATTTCAATCACCAATTTTCTCCTCCGATTGCGAAAACATTCTTTTGGCACCCACCTACATAGGGAGAAATGATCATCACGATAAGGCAAGAGAAATCAGGGCTCCCACCGAAAAATTTAAGTCCTCATTTTTCCCGCACGCCGTTCGAGAGAGGAACGGTACAGAGACAGCTTGAAGGTGGTTCATTGAATCCTCTGTCAGGCGCTTAATTGTGAATAGCAGAGTAATCACGTAGATGTAGATGTACGTCTAAATAAGCAGCACTGTACTTGTAAACTTGAAAGCTGGAATGAGTAATGCTAGACAAAGCGGTAGACAAGTTTCCTTAAGCTGGCTATTCCGAGCTCAGATTCCCTACCTCAAATTGTTCAGTGGAGTATTCTCCATGTCCTGTGACATTTTTGCACGCTCTTACGGAAATACGTTGTATGTATGTGCGCGTGACCGTTTGCGGCTGAATTTTTAACATGATGTTCCGCAGATTTTACACTTCTGGCCATTAAAATTGCTACACCACGAAGATGACGTGCTACAGACGCGAAATTTAACCGACAGGAAGAATATGCTGTGGTATGCAAATGATTAGCTTTTCAGAGCACTCACACAAGGTTGGCGCCGGTGGCGACACCTACAACGTGCTGACATGAGGAAAATTTCCAACCGATTTCTCATACACAAACAGCAGTTGACCGGCGTTTCCTAGTGAAACGTTGTTGTGATGCCTCGTGTAAGGAGGAGAAATGCGTGCCACCATGTTTCCGACTTTGATAAAGGTCGGATTGTAGCTTATCGCGATTGCGGTTTATCGTATCATGACATTGCTGCTCGCGTTTGTCGAGATCCTATGACTGTTAGCAGAATATGGAATCGGTGGGTTCAGGAGGGTAATACGGAACGCCGTGCTGGATCCCAACGGCCTCGTATTACTAGGAGTCGAGATGACAGGGATCTTATACGCATGGTTGTAACGGATCGTGCAGCCACGTCTCGATCCCTGAGTCAACAGATGGGGACGTTTGCGAGACAACAACCATCTGCAGCGAACAGTTCGACGACGTTTGCAGCAGCGTGGACTATCAGCTCGGAGACCGTTGCTGCGGTTACCCTCGACGCTGCATCACAGAGAGGAGAGCCGGCCATGGTGTACTCAACGACGAACCTGGGTGCACGAATGGCAAAACGTCATTTTTTAGGATGAATCCAGGTTCTGTTTACAGCATCACGATGATCGCATCCGTGTTTGGCGACATCGCGGTGAACGCACATTGGAAGCGTGTATTCGTCATCGCCATACTGGCGTTTCACCCGGCGTGGAGAAAGAAAAGAAACTTGCTCCCTTGCTGTTCTGTGGCTCCGTATTAGGAAAGATAAACCGCCTGCTGAAACGATCCAAAATCAAATCGATCTTCAGGCCTCCGACCAAAATCCGTCAGTTACTGCGACCTCTTAGAGACGCAGCAGGTCTCAGAACACCTGCGGTCTGTAACATACCTTGCGAATGTGACAAGTATGATAAGGGCCGCCTGTAATATAACATACAGTCACCATTAATCTTTATTTTACAGTTTCCACTACCAACTTTAGCCCATATGAAAAGGTATTCATCTGCATTCAATTTCTTCTTCCTTCTAGTACTCAACACAAATGGCATACTAGGAACCAGTGTACCATAAGGCTGTTTAGCCAGAATTCCTGCTGTCTCTGCTATGCTCCATGTCTTCCATGTAAGAATATTTGCATCTGGAAAGGCTTCAAGGCCACCATAGTCACAATGATTGCCCCATACTACAGCAAGTGTGAGCCATGTACTACCTCCAAACACGGCTTGTACATCACATGTAAAGTTCAAACGTAGTCCACGAAATACGTTTGGACCTCCAATTAGCTGTTGTTTATTGAACTGCCCAGCAAGATCAATGTCTATTGCCTTCAGAAGAAGAACGTAGGAAGGAGCATGAGAGGTTTTATCGCCTACGTTACCCCGAGAAATCTGCTTTATCTGAGCACGCTTTAGAAAATTGGCACCGGATAAAATTTGACGAAACATCCGTCCTGGCTCTCACAAACGGCTTCTGAGATTATGTAATTAAAGAAGGCACTGAAATAAAAATCACCGATAGCATCCCAGATAGAGACGGTGGCCTGCAGTTCACCGCGGCACGGGATCCAGCGATCGAGTGGTTGAAGCGAGCGCATCGAAAGCCGAGTCAACATATGCCCGTATATGGCGTTGCCGCAGGCACCAGTGACGTCACAGCCGTCAGCTAGTGTACACTGTATGATCAAAAGTATCCGGACACCCCCCAAAACATACGTTTTTCATATTAGGTGCATTGTGTTGCCAGATACTCCATATCAGCGACCTCAGTGGTCGTTAGACATCGTGGGAGAGCAGAATGGGGCGCTCCACGGAACTGACGGACTTCGAACGTGGTCAGGTGATTGGGTGTCTTTTCTGTCATACGTCTGTACGCGAGATTTCCACACTGCTAAACATCCTTAGGTCCACTGTTTCCAATGTGATAGTAAATTGGAAACGTGGTCACGTACAGCACAAAAGCGTACAGACCGTCCTCGTCTGTTGACTGACAGAGAAAGCCGACAGATGGTCCTAATGAGGACGACCGAAGAAAGGCAGAAATACTGAATTCAGTGTTCCGAAACTGTTTCACTGCGGAAAATCGTAACACGGTCCCTGACTTCAGCCGTCGCACGGACGCCAAAATGGAAAATATTGAAATAAACGATATCGGAATTGAAAAACAACTGCTATCACTTAGTAGCGGAAAAGCATCCGGACCAGACGAGATACCCGTAAGATTCTACAGTGATTATGCTAAAGAACTTGCCCCCTTTCTATCAGCAATTTATCGTAGATCTCTGGAAGAACGTAAAGTACCTAGCGACTGGAAGAAAGCGCAGGTGGTTCCCATTTTCA
Source organism: Schistocerca nitens (assembly GCF_023898315.1). Lineage (NCBI taxonomy): Eukaryota > Metazoa > Arthropoda > Insecta > Orthoptera > Acrididae > Schistocerca > Schistocerca nitens. The sequence goes on from NC_064619.1 coordinate 17,022,391, forward strand.
AGAAGGGTCATAAATCAGATGCGAATAATTATAGGCCTATTTCGCTTACGTCAATCTGTTGTAGAATAATGGAACATGTTTTATGTTCTCGTATTATGATGTTCTTAGATAATACAAATCTCCTTCATCATAACCAACATGGATTCCGCAAACAGAGATCATGTGAAACTCAGCTCGCCCTATTTGTCCAAGAAATTCACAGTGCCGTAGACACTGGCGAGCAGATTGATGCCGTATTCCTGGACTTCAGGAAGGCATTTGATACGGTTCCGCACTTACGTTTAGTGAAAAAAATACGAGCTTACGGAATATCGGACCAGGTTTGTGACTGGATTCAGGATTTCCTAGAAGAAAGAACACAACATGTCATTCTTAACGGTTCAAAATCTGCAGATGTAGAGGTAATTTCGGGAGTACCGCAAGGAAGCGTGATAGGACCTTTATTGTTTACAATATACATAAATGACTTAGTTGACAACATCGGTAGCTCCGTGAGGCTATTTGCAGATGACACGGTTGTCTACAAGAATGTAGCAACATCAGAAGACTCGTACGTACTCCAGGAAGACCTGCAGAGGATTAATGAATGGTGCGACAGCTGGCAGCTTTCCCTAAACGTAGATAAATGTAATATAATGCGCATACATAGGGGGCAGAAATCCATTCCAGTGCGATTATGCCATAGGTGGTAAATCATTGGAAGCGGTAACGACCGTAAAATACTTAGGAGTTACTATCCGGAGCGATCTGAAGTGGAATGATCACATAAAACAAATAGTGGGAAAAGCAGGCGCCAGGTTGAAATTCATAGGAAGAATTCTAAGAAAATGTGACTCATCGACGAAAGAAGTAGCTTACAAAACGCTTGTTCGTCCGATTCTTGAGTATTGCTCATCAGTATGGGACCCTTACCAGGTTGGATTAATAGAAGAGATAGACATGATCCAGCGAAAAGCAGCGCGATTCGTCATGGGGACATTTAGTCAGCGCGAGAGCGTTACGGAGATGCTGAACAAGCTCCAGTGGCGGACACTTCAAGAAAGGCGTTACGCAATACGGAGAGGTTTATTATCGAAATTACGAGAGAGCACATTCCGGGAAGAGATGGGCAACATATTACTACCGCCCACATATATCTCGCGTAATGATCACAACGAAAAGATCCGAGAAATTAGAGCAAATACGGAGACTTACAAGCAGTCGTTCTTCCCTCGCACAATTCGTGAATGGAACAGGGAAGGGGGGATCAGATAGTGGTACAATAAGTACCCTCCGCCACACACCGTAAGGTGGCTCGCGGAGTATAGATGTAGATGTAGATGTAGAATGTGTAGTAGGCAGACATCTATCCAGACCATCACACAGAAACTCCAAACCGCATCAAGATCCACTACAAGTACTATGACAGTTAGGTGGCAGGAGAGAAAACTTGGATTTCTTGGTCGAGCGGCTGCTCATAAGCCACACATCATGCCGTAAATGCCAACCGACGCCTCGCTTGGTGTAAGGAGAATAAACATTAGACGATTGAACAGTAGAGAAACGTTGTGTGGAGTGACGAATCACGGTACACAATGTGGTGATCCGATGGCAGGGTGTGGGTATGGCGAATGCCCGGTGAACGTCATCTGTCAGCGTGTGTAGTGCCAAAAGTAAAATTCGAAGGCGGAGGTGTTACGGTGTGGTGGTGTTTTTCATTGAGGGGGCTTGCACCCCTTGTTGTTTCGCGTGGCACTATCACAGCACAGGCCTACTTTGATGTTTTAAGCACTTTCGTGCTTCCCACTGTTGAAGAGCAATTCCGTGATGGCGATCGCATCTTTCAACACGATCGAGCGCCTGTTCATAATGCAATGCCTGTGGCGGAGTGGTTACATGACAATAACATCCCTGTAATGGACTGGCCTGCACAGAGTCACGACCTGAATCCTATAGAACACCTTTGGGATGTTTTGGAACGCCGACTTCGTAACCAGCCCTCACCCACCGACATCGTTAACTCTCCTCAGTACAGCACTCCGTGAAGAATGGGCTGTCAGTCCCAAAGAAACATTCCAGCGCCTGAATGAATGTATGCCTGCAAGAATGGAAGCTGTCATCAAGGCTAAGGGTGGGCCAACACCATACTGCATTCCAGCATTACCAATAGAAGGCGCCACGAACTTGTAAGTCTTGTTCAGCCAGGTGTCCGGGTACTTTTGATCACGTAGTGTATACAGGGTTATTACAAATGATTGAAGCGATTTCACAGCTCTACAATAACTTTATTATTTGAGATATTTTCACAATGCTTTGCACACACATACAAAAACTCAAAACGTTTTTTTAGGCATTCACAAATGTTCGATATGCGCCCCTTTAGTGATTCGGCAGACATCAAGCCGATAATCAAGTTCCTCCCACACTCGGCGCAGCATGTCCCCATCAATGAGTTCGAAAGAATCGTTGATGCGAGCTCGCAGTTCTGGCACGTTTCTTGGTAGAGGAGGCTTAAACACTGACTCTTTCACATAACCCCACAGAAAGAAATCGCATGGGGCTAAGTCGGGAGAGCGTGGAGGCCATGACATGAATTGCTGATCATGATCTTCAACACGACCGATCCATCGGTTTTCCGATCTCCTGTTTAAGAAATGCCGAACATCATGATGGAAGTGCGGTGGAGCACCATCCTGTTGAAAGATGAAGTCGGCGCTGTCGGTCTCCAGTTGTGGCATGAGCCAATTTTCCAGCATGTCCAGATACACGTGTCCTGTAACGTTTTTTTCGCAGAAGGAAAAGGGGCCGTAAACTTTAAACCGTGAGATTGCACAAAACACGTTACTTTTGGTGAATTGCGAATTTGCTGCACGAATGCGTGAGGATTCTCTACCGCCCAGATTCGCATATTGTGTCTGTTCACTTCACCATTAAGAAAAAATGTTGCTTCATCACTGAAAATAAGTTTCGCACTGAACGCATCCTCTTCCATGAGCTGTTGCAACCGCGCCGAAAATTCAAAGCGTTTGACTTTGTCATCGGGTGTCAGGGCTTGTAGCAATTGTAAACGGTAAGGCTTCTGCTTTAGCCTTTTCCGTAAGATTTTCCAAACCGTCGGCTGTGGTACGTTTAGCTCCCTGCTTGCTTTATTCGTCGACTTCCGCGGGCTAAGCGTGAAACTTGCCCGCACGCGTTCAACCGTTTCTTCGCTCACTGCAGGCCGACCCGTTGATTTCCCCTTACAGAGGCATCCAGAAGCTTTAAACTGCGCATACCATCGCCGAATGGAATTAGCAGTTGGTGGATCTTTGTTGAACTTCGTCCTGAAGTGTCGTTGCACTGTTATGACTGACTGATGTGAGTGCATTTCAAGCACGACATACGCTTTCTCGGCTCCTGTCGCCATTTTGTCTCACTGCGCTCCCGAGCGCTCTGGCGGCAGAAACCTGAAGTGCGGCTTCAGCCGAACAAAACTTTATGAGTTTTTCTACGTATCTGTAGTGTGTCGTGACCATATGTCAATGAATGGAGCTACAGTGAATTTATGAAATCGCTTCAATCATTTGTAATAGCCCTGTATAAGGGGGCGAACCAGCAGCCCACTGCCAATCATACCACTTGACAATGGCCAAGGAGTGCTTCGCCGAAAGGCTCGTGTAATTTTAATTACTTGACTCGGTTGCAAACCCGAGAACTTTTTGTTGACTTTTGGGTAAATACTTCGTGGTAAACTAGAAGGCTCAGGCAGATCATTGCACACATGAGAATTCGATGTAGGAGACAAAAGAAGAGTGACTGCGACGTCTTCTTAGCACGTGGCGATGTTGAAGTTGGCTTGCAACATCCAGCAGGCTGCTACAACAGTGATGTTTTGTCGTGGGCAAGGTAACTAGGAGCTAAACTATAATGAGGCTCTACGCGGCAATTGACTGGAGGTCATTGCGATAACGACTGACGTCTTCCGGACGTACCATCTAAACTGCAGCTGCTGATGTTCGAACAAGGATAATGGGTCTGAGACGGTCGCATTCCAAAAGTTTTATGACCTCTTGAGTTACTGCTCCCAAGCAGTTTTCTGACATAAAAAAATAGGTCTCCAGCTAAACGCTGAGAAAGGTAGAGGTCAATTTCTACTTACTGTGATACAGAAAACAGGTAATGCCCTTTTGCTCAGAGGTTTCCCACACTTCCCTGGTGCCAAGCATTGCAAGAACGGACGTTTTATGTATCAAGGCGCCTCTTTAAAGAAGAAAGCTCCTTTCAAATTTTCAGCAGGTTCTAATGGTAGTCGGCATTTTGAAGCAATTGCTAAGTTCCCTCATGATGGTCGTATCATAGATTAGAGTGCGGGATACCGTCTGCAGTGCTTAAGGGGAGTTTGACGTCAAACGGGCCGACTTGGAGCAGGAGAGGCACCACGGACATTTTAATTTCCACTGTCTATACTTTTACAAGTAAATTCATAAAACTTTGTCAGCATAACCAGGAAGGATTCAGGATTCACACTCGTAGCAGCGGAAGTTCAAAAAAATAACAAAATAAATTTTTTTACATGTGAAATTTCATCATTTTTTCACTTACTATTGGCTGCATTTGTTGCTATAGGTACGCTTTTCTTCCTAAGTAAGAGAGACTGTTCGATGAATTTTGCACAGTATACAAACCATACTTACAGGTGTCTGAAACTCTAGAATCTATTTAATTTATGAAAAAATGAATGAGCTGTTACGTTTTAAACTTTATGTTTAGAAAGAAATCAAATTTTGTAGTTAATTATCTCAATTTTTACCACAGTTTTTAATAAATTTGGAAAATTCTAGAGTTTCATACACCTGTAAGTATGGTTTGTATGCTGTGCAAAACTCATCGACAGTCTGTCTTACTTATGAAGGAAAGTGTACCTATAGCAACAAATGCAGCCAATAGTAAGTGAAAAAATTAAATTTCACATGTAAAAAAAATTTATTTTGTTATGGTTTTGCACTTCCACTGCTATGAGTGTGAATCCTGAATCCTTCCTGGTCATGCTGACAAAGTTTTATGAATTTACTTGTAAAAGTATAGACAGTGGAAATTAAAATGTCCTGTGGTGCCTCTCCTGCTCCAAGTCGGCCCGTTTGACGTCCTACCCCCCTTAAGGGGCTCCGGAAAGGCTCAAAATCATGAAAAGTTCAATTTTTACTTTTTTGCGTTTTCTGAATCTGCAGACTATTACCTTTTAATAGATATATAATTTATTCATTTCCGAAGACTACAACTATTTTTAAATTTTTTTAAAAATGTGTTCTACATGGGCGTGACCCACTGTGGCGCTGTTAAACTGCTTGTCAAATGGTGTTGTTATTAACGTCCGTGTTCATCAGGTACATTTTTGTGATGTGAGATAAAGTATGTGTTGTGGCTAACCTGTGATGGTTCAATATATATCGCTGGTGTGATTGTCGATTGTTTCATGTTTATTTACTCTGTCGTTATCTCGAAAATATTCGTAATTAATTCTGTTTCTTGAGTCTCTGTTTTGTTGAAGTATAATAATGAGTAAAAGTAAAGTTATTAGAAATCCTCTGAAGGCTTTTAAGAAAAGGAGAAATGTTGGAAAGCCAAAGGTATGTGTTATTACTGTAAACAATAAAGACGATAACCAAGTGAGTGACCCTAACCTCTCAAGTACACCTGCCCATAGCAGTCAAAGTGGGAAAGAAAATACTTCACAGAAGAAGCTTGGTTCAATGAGTGAAAACTATGAATGTTTTATGGGCGAATCGGATGTGAATGAAATATTTGATATGTCGGTTCTCAAAGGAATTTTTTCAAACTGTGTAAGATGTATTCATTGTAGTGAAGTTGGTCTGGAACTCTCCATAATAAAGCACGTAGAACTTGCTAGTGAAATACAACTGAAATGTGATAAGTGTTCATACATGACCACCTTTTGGAACAGTGTTGCAGTAACTGCAACTGAAGAAAATGGTAGCAAAATCTACGAACACAACAACGAGCGATGCTTGCTTTAGACAAGGAACGCCTTCGGGCTGCAGACAGGGCTGTAAAGAGTCTAGAAATACAAGCAAGAGTAAACAGGAGGAGGAACAAGAGGAAGCTGGAGGAGGAGTTTGCAGAGGATGAAGATAATCCATCCTATGGACCTGGAATGCACCAAAAAGTTAATCCAATCTTTGTCGCTCGATTCCCAAAACTTTTATTTTCTCATACTAATTACATGTTTTCTAAGGATCTTCCAAACATATTTGTTTCAAACTTTCAGTAAATGTTACACAGTACCTTCTGCATAATGTAACACAGCCTTTTTCCAAAAAACTGTATATTTTTGAATATATAAATAAAAAATTGCAAAAAAATGTTGTGAATTTTCATTACAATTGAAAAAAAATTATCTTTAATAACTGAACTAAAATTTTGTAAAATCACTGTGTTAAGTTGTAGCCCATATTCCAATAAATAATCTGTAAAAACTTCAACTTCCTACCTCAAATACTTTGTGAGGAAAGATGTAATTTATAAGCGTTATTTTAACATTGCAAGTATAGGGCGTTCCGGAGCCCCTTAAGAAATATGGCTATGATTGTCCGTTTACTTGCCGATTTCTCTTTGAGGGGGAAATCTGCAGGGAAAGCTATACATACCTCGAAATGAAATGAATGTTAAAATATTAAATACACCAGCGCATTAGTTGTAACGAGGAGAACAATATTCGGTACTCACATAAATCTTAATCTTGGCCTCTTTGTTTGTTATTTGTCCTTCCACGAGTGCTCACGTATGCGCGCCGGCGGTTGCCGAAGCTGGCTTGACTTGTATTGTAACAGCTTCCTACGGCGGCAGACGTTCTGCCACTGCGAGTCTGGCTGTAATGTACTTGGGCCGTTATGATGTTACGTGACACTGGCTGACGTGGCAGTCGCTCTAACGTTAGTTTGATTTGTGGCACTTCCACAGGCGGCGCTCATACATAACAGATAGCGCGCCGAGGGTTGTGTGAGGCGTCCCGAGCGGGAACGGGTCCACTTCTGAGAAGAGCCGCCCCTCGCCGCGCCGCGCCGGCATAAATACTGGGGTCCGCCCGCCCCCCGCCCCCACAGCCGCCTGCTGTCTGCTGTCTGCCGCCCGCCACGTGGGGAGAGCAGAGGCCGCACCACGCGCAGCTGCCCCGACCAGCACCTGCCTCCCCCAGAATGTACCAGCAATTAATGACCGCACCTCGCCGCCGGGGTCACGGCACCACCTGGCGGCTACGTGTGCTGGCAAGCGTGCGCCGCGCATATCGTTACACCGACTGCGCAACAAACTTCTTATCTTACGGAATCGAAACGACACACTTAAGCAGAACCCTTGTTGCTTACAAGTCATGGGGCAGGTACTTAACATCGTGGAGTAACATATTTTATCAGAATGGTATCAGTTCAACAACCGAACAGTAGCTCCTAAACGCCTGGGCATTGAGTCAAACAGAGCTTGGATGGCGTGTACAGGTACAGCTGCCCATGCAGCTTCAACACGATACCACAGTTCATCAACAGTAGTGACTGGCGTATTGTGACGAGCCATTTGCTAGGCCACCATTGACCAGACGGTTTCAATTGGTCAGAGATCTGGAGAATGTGCTGGCCAGGGCAACAGTCGAACATTTTAAGTATCGAGAAAGGCCCGTACAGGATCTGCAACATGCTGTCGTGCAACATCCTGCTGAAATGCAGGGTTTCGGAGGGATCGAATGAAGGGTAGAGCCACTGGTCGTAACACATCTGAAATGTAACGTCCACTGTTCAAAGTGCCGTCAATGCGAACAAGAGGTTACCGAGACGTGTAACCAATGGCAATCCATACCATCACGCCAGGTGATACGCCAGTATGGCGATGACGAATACACGCTTGCAATGTTCGTTCACCGTGATGTCGCCAAACACGGATGCGAGCATCATGATGCTGTAAACAGAACCTGGATTCATCCGAAAAAATGACGTTTTTGCCATTCGTGCACCCAGGTTCGTCGTTGAGTACACCATGGCCGGCTCTCCTCTCTGTGATGCAGCGTCAAGGGTAACCGCAGCCGTGGTCTCCGAGCTGATAGTCCATGCTGCTGCAAACGTCTTCGAACTGTTCGTGCAGATGGTTATTGTCTTGCAAACGTCCCCATTTGTTAACTCAGGGATCGAGACGTGGCTGCACGATCGGTACAGCCATACGGATAAGATGCCTGTCATCTCGACTGATAGTGATAGGAGGCCGTTGGGATCCAGCACGGCGTTCCGTATTACCCTCCTGAAGCCACCGATTCCATATTCTGCTAAGAGTCATTGGATCTCGACCAACGCGAGCAGCAATGTCGCGATACGATAAACCGCAATCGCGATAGGCTACAATCCGACCTTTATCAAAGTCGGAAACGTGATGGTACGCATTTCTCCTCCTTACACGAGGCATCGGAACAATGTTTCACCAGGCAACGCCGGTCAACTGCTGTTTGTGTATGAGAAATCGGTTGGAAAGTTTCCTCATGTCAGCACGTTGTAGGTGTCGCCACCGGCGCCAACCTTGTGTGAATGCTCTGAAAAGCTAATCATTCGCATATCACAGCATCTTCTTCCTGTCGGTAGCACGTCATCTTCGTGGTGTAGCAGTTTTAATGGCCAGTAGTGTATCATTCCTGTCCATGCTGTATATCATATGGACGCCTGAGTAAAGTGAACCTTCTCCAATTTTAGTTATGCATTGTGTTTTGTAGCCAACAGGGATATCTGTCAGGGAGATGGACAGATCATCTCCTAGGGTGTGAATTTTCGCACCATTTGTTGACAAATTTGTGTACTTCTTGGAAGTGGGAGCTTCTTGTTCTCTAATATCTTGGGCCAAGTACGAGGGGAGCTCGATAAGCAATGCAACACATTATTTTTCTCAGTGAGTTACTGCTGAAAAAATTTTCAATTCGATTTGCGACGTCGTGGAATATTCTCACTTCAGCCCCTATAGTTTCATAAAGTTCCAATAGTCGGCGCTATACGTGGCCTTCAAAATGGAGTCTGTAACGGAGGTGTATTCCAAGCAGAGAACTGTCATTGAGTTTCTATTGGCGGAAAACCAGAGCATCGCAGATATTCATAGGCGGCTGCAGAATGTCTACAGAGGCCTGGCAGGGAACAAAAGCACGGTGAGTAGTTGGGCGAGACGTCTGCCAGCATTGCAACAAGATGGCGCAAACCTTTCCGACCGCCCGCGTGCAGGCAGGTCTCTCACAGATGTGACCTCCGCAATGTTGGCAACGGCGGACACTCTCATTCGAGGCGATCGACGGATCATTACAACGTAAGGCCTCGCATAAGTCTGCACACCCGAGAGCAGCTCACAAAACTTCACTGGGCTGTTCTTCCTCATCCAGCCTCTAGCCCGGATGTCGCACCTTCCCATTTTCATCTGTTTGACCCAACGGCCACGCGGAGTGGCCGCGCGGTTAGAGGCGCCATGTCACGGATTGTGCGGCCCCTCCCATCGGGGCTGGCCGGTGTGGCCGTGCGGTTAAAGGCGCTGCAGTCTGGAACCGCAAGACCGCTACGGTCGCAGGTTCGAATCCTGCCTCGGGCATGGATGTGTGTGATGTCCTTAGGTTAGTTAGGTTTAAGTAGTTCTAAGTTCTAGCGGACTGATAACCTCAGATGTTAAGTCCCATCGTGCTCAGAGCCATTTTGAACCTCCCCTCGGCGGTTCGAGTCCTCCCTCGGGCATGGTTGTGACTGTTGTTTTTAGCATAAGTTAGTTTGAGTAGTGTATGAGTCTAGGGAACGATGATCTCAGCAGTTTGGTTCCTTTGGAATTCACACACGTTTGAACATTTGACTCAATGATAAATGCAATATGCCGGTAGCGGTAAGTGGATGATGAGAAGGCTTCTGATGCAGCAAGACGTTGCCTCCGACGTCGACCAGTAGAGTGGTACCATGCAGGCATACAGGCCCTCCCAGGAAGGTGGCGTAAGGAAGTGAACGGCGAGTTTGTTGAGAAATAGAGTTCTGTAGCCAAAAGAGTTGCGAATAATGTGATGTACTGGATTCCTGCATAAAAGCAACAATATTTTAGAAAATACACTCCTGGAAATTGAAATAAGAACACCGTGAATTCATTGTCCCAGGAACGGGAAACTTTATTGACACATTCCTGGGGTCAGATACATCACATGATCACACTGACAGAACCACAGGCACATAGACACAGGCAACAGAGCATGCACAATGTCGGCACTAGTACAGTGTATATCCACCTTTCGCAGCAATGCAGGCTGCTATTCTCCCATGGAGACGATCGTAGAGATGCTGGATGTAGTCCTGTGGAACGGCTTGCCATGCCATTTCCACCTGGCGCCTCAGTTGGACCAGCGTTCGTGCTGGACGTGCAGACCGCGTGAGACGACGCTTCATCCAGTCCCAAACATGCTCAATGGGGGACAGATCCGGAGATCTTGCTGGCCAGGGTAGTTGACTTACACCTTCTAGAGCACGTTGGGTGGCACGGGATACATGCGGACGTGCATTGTCCTGTTGGAACAGCAAGTTCCCTTGCCGGTCTAGGAATGGTAGAACGATGGGTTCGATGACGGTTTGGATGTACCGTGCACCATTCAGTGTCCCCTCGACGATCACCAGTGGTGTACGGCCAGTGTAGGAGATCGCTCCCCACACCATGATGCCGGGTGTTTGCCCCGTGTGCCTCGGTCGTATGCAGTCCTGATTGTGGCGCTCACCTGCACGGCGCCAAACACGCATACGACCATCATTGGCACCAAGGCAGAAGCGACTCTCATCGCTGAAGACGACACGTCTCCATTCGTCCCTCCATTCACGCCTGTCGCGACACCACTGGAGCCGGGCTGCACGATGTTGAGGCGTGAGCGGAAGACGGCCTAACGGTGTGCGGGACCGTAGCCCAGCTTCATGGAGACGGTTGCGAATGGTCCTCGCCGATACCCCAGGAGCAACAGTGTCCCTAATTTGCTGGGAAGTGGCGGTGCGGTCCCCTACGGCACTGCGTAGGATCCTACGGTCTTGGCGTGCATCCGTGCGTCGCTGCGGTCCGGTCCCAGGTCGACGGGCACGTGCACCTTCCGCCGACCACTGGCGACAACATCGATGTACTGTGGAGACCTCACGCCCCACGTGTTGAGCAATTCGGCGGTACGTCCACCCGGCCTCCCGCATGCCCACTATACGCCCTCGCTCAAAGTCCGTCAACTGCACATACGGTTCACGTCCACGCTGTCGCGGCATGCTACCAGTGTTCAAGACTGCGATGGAGCTCCGTATGCCACGGCAAACTGGCTGACACTGACGGCGGCGGTGCACAAATGCTGCGCAGCTAGCGCCATTCGACGGCCAACACCGCGGTTCCTGGTGTGTCCGCTGTGCCGTGCGTGTGATCATTGCTTGTACAGCCCTCTCGCAGTGTCCGGAGCAAGTATGGTGGGTCTGACACACCGGTGTCAATGTGTTCTTTTTTCCATTTCCAGGAGCGTATATGTTGGATTACTTATTGAACGCCTTCGTATACTCAAAATTGCACGTTGCGCACTTGGGATTGTAGTGTAATGCTTGCAGTGATTGAGGAATCGATAAACTAAGTAAAAACAGAAAAATCCTTCACAAACACTGTCTGATCAAAAGTATCCGCACACCTATACGTACAGCGAAATTGACCACCAGCTCTCACTAGAGGCGGACCCGCCAGTATAAAAGGAGGTGGGGAGTATTTTGTTGACAGTATAGAAGCAGTTAACAGCAGAGTGGGTCGGTCACGTGAGCTCAGTAACTTCGAACGCAGACTAGTCATTGAATATCACACGAGGAACAAAACCATCAGGTAAATTTCTGCCCTACTAAAGCTGCTCTATTGCTGAGGGCGACACTACAAAGTGGAAACGTGAAGGAACAACCACAGATAAACGAATACCTGGAAGATCTCATGTATGGACGGACTGGGACTGTGAATAATTGTGGAGGTTGGTTGTAAAAAGTCGCACGAATTTAGTAGAAAGTATCACTCGTGAGTTCCAAACTGCCACCAGCATTCCAACTAACGCAATGACTGTACGTAGCGAGTTGAGAAGTATGGTAACAGTGATCGAGCAGCCCCTCGCAAACCACACATTTCTGAAGTAAATGTTGAACGACTGTAAAGAGCGACCACTGTGGACAGCGGATAACTGGAAACGAGTGATTTTGAATGACGAATCACACTATATCCTGCAGCAGTCCGATAAAAATGGTTCAAATGGCTCTGAGCACCATGGGACTCAACTTCTGAGGTCATCAGTCTCCTAGAACTTAGAACTAATTAAACCTAACTAAGGAAATCACACACATCCATGCCCGAAGCAGGATTCGAACCTGCGATCGTAGCGGTCGCGCGGTTCCAGACTGCAGCGCCTAGAACCGCTCGGCCACCCCGGCCAGCTTCCGATAAAAGGGTTTGGGTTTGACAAAGGCCTGGAGGACGTCACTTGCAATCTTGTGCACTGCCAACATTGGAGGACGGAGGAGGTGTTCTTAGGGTGAGAGGTTTTTCATGTTTGGGGTATGAACACATTTTACAATATTGCGCACTTCATAGAGTAGAGGAACATTTCTGAGACGATGTTTCTTTGTATCAGCATGACGCTACACCCTGTCATAAATCAGCATCTGTGAGGCAACAGTTTGCGGAAAATAACACTCTTGAACTGGTCTGGCTTGTCCAGAGTCCCTACCTACACCAAATGGAGCACCTTTGGGATGAGTTACAACGTCGACTTCACTCCACACTCCAACCTCCAGCATCACTACCTTCCCTGATTTCGGCTCTTGACGAAAAATGGGCTGCCATTCCTCCACTGAATTTCAGACACCTCACTGAAAGCCCCCAGCAAAGTTCAAGCCATCATAAAGATGAATCGTGGGCATACCCTTTGTTAATGTCTTATGATGGGCTTTCGGATACTTCTGAGCACACAGTGCCAACGGCCTTGCCGCAGTGGTAACACGGGTTCCCGTCAGATCGCCGAAGTTAGGCGCTGTTCGGCTGGGCTAGCACTTCGAAGGGTGACCCTCCAGTCTGACGAGCGCTGTTGGCAAGAGGGGTACACTCAGCCCCTGTGAGGCAAATTGAGGACCTACTTGACTGAGAAGTAGCGGCTCCGGTCTCGTAAACTGACATACAGCCGGAAGAGCGGTGTGATGACCACATGCTTCTCCATGTCCCAACCAGTGACACCTGTGGGCTGACACGGCGGCCGGTCGGCACCGTTGGGCCTTCCAAGGCCTCATCGGATGGAGTTTAGTTTTTAGTTTTTCTGTCATACACTGTATTCGAATATCCCGATTTCTGAAGTTAGATTTTATTTGTAGTTTTATGCAAGGGTACGTTCGCTTTATCGTTTCGTGTTCATTTATTTACCTTTACTGCAATTAAACCATCTGCAAGCGTAGACGATTCGCATAGAACTAACCCATTCAGAGATACCAAAATTCAAACATTGCATGGCTTGAAAGTGAAGAGTTGATAAATGTGAGGTTTTTAGTCGCTAGACGATGAGTCGACCTTTGCTAGCAAGCGAGCTAGAGCCTACCTATGATGTTATATAATAAAAGAAAAATAACAGGGGTAAAGATAAGGGACTCAAACTTCTTTGACACCGGTCCTCTGTACCAAGAATTGTACCTCAAACTAACAGCAGGAGCTGGAGTTATTGCAGATGATGAGACATACGTTCTCGAAAATGAATTAAATTCTAATAAATATGATAAATCTTCATTATCAAGTACACGATTTGCATTATTTGTGGTAAACGTTTGTGCATTCTTTTCGATAGTCACTCCCCCACAAGACACTGATGTTGCTTGAGACTGTTTGGTCACATTCTACCTCCGACAGTGCATCTGTTGTTGATGAACCATTATGTATTACTTCAAGACGAATGTGTAAATTAACTTCTGATGACGTGCTGTGCATTTGTATTAAAGGTTGTGGTGACATTCCAAGATTTACTGTAACGGATGATTGTACTGTATGTCCATCATTTTAATAAAGAATACTATACATGCTCCATGTTACTGCATATGTGACTGCGTATGTTCGGTAGGATTCAGACAGAACGAACAGAATGAGTTGGTTACTGTTCCTCATTTACTAAACTGCTCATCAAACCAAGGTCAGATATTCTGCTACGTCATTATATTTCTACAAAACACCGCATTAAGGCGGAACAAGGATAGCACCAGCCGTCTCAGACGCTACTGAAGCATGGTTTCATAGTTCAAATGGCTCTGAGCACTACGGTACTTAACTGCTGAGGTCATCAGTCCTCTAGAACTTAGAACTACTTAAACCTAAGTAACCTAAGGACAACACACACATCCATGCCCGAGGCACGATTCGAACCTGCGACCGTAGCGGTCGCGCGGTTCCAGACGTAGCGCCTAGAACCGCTAGGCCACCCCGCCCGGCGGTTTCATAGTTATCACGATAGACTTATGTAGAAGCACCAGTACAGTCAAGGCTATGCGTTGGTTAAAAACAACCAACAACTAGTATGTCCTATATTTGGCAAGTGCAGTTAATTGCCTGTGTGACGCGAATCATGCACGAGTCCAATCTACAATTCGACAGCGAGCGAAAGTGTACAATTTAATTCCCTCGTGGTAGACTGAATGGTTTTACGCACCTAAGATACTCGCTGTCTATTGCGGTGTGCCGTTAAGAGAATTAATAAATTGTCTCCTACGTTGTATCATTAACTGATCTGTCCTACCACAGCACCAATGCACGCGATGGACCCCTCACTGTCAAGCTCGATTCTCGTCTAGCAGTTTCTGAATTAATGGCTGCGTGACAGACAACACGGCTTACCGATTGATTTCGATATTTCTTGTTAGTTGCCTTTGCCACAGCCATAAAGTGAACGTGGCTGAAGAAAGCTTTTTCCCTGGCGAACTCTAATCCCTGTTACGAACGGAAAAATACGGGATGGGCGCCAAACTGTGGAGGAGTTAAGTCTCAGCAGTTCGACAGCATTGTAACGCCCCGTTCAGACTCTGCAGTTTGATTTAGTCTAGCGAAATTACCGTAGTCTGTCGTCATCGTGTGTAAAGAAGTAAATGACGTACGCCAGCAAGGGAAAGCGCTGAAAAAAATTTTGATTTTTTGCGACAGGTGCTATGTTCAAAAACGTTCAAATGTTTGTGAATTCCTAAGGGACCAAACTGCTGAGGTCATCGGTTGCTAGACTTACACACTACTTAAACTAACTTATGTTAAGAGCAACACAGACACCCATGCCGGAGCGAGGACTCGAACCTCCGGCGGGAGGGGTCGCGCAATCCGTGACGTGGCGCCTCAAACTGCGCGGCCATCCAGCGTGGCAGGTGCTATCTAATTCACGTATAAATGACTCAAGTGAAAGGACACTTTTTGCACCAGAGGACTAACTCAGAAATAGGTATTACGTATTATTTTAATTTCATTGGTGAGTCGATATCTTGAACAGCCAGTATTGTCTAGCGCACTGTATGCCACGGATTTCATGAAATTATTGATGAGTTCCCGAGGGACATTTTGCCTCTCCCCAATATGATCCAATTATAGACTGGGAACGATACTAAAGGTCAATGTCCTAAATTCAAAATATCTTTTGAACAAATCACACATAATTTCTAAAGGATTCAATCCGAGTAGCACTTTGGCAGAAGGAGTCCGAGCGATACCGTTATCATGAAACATAAAGAAAATAAAAAGGAATGAATAACCAACATACGATAGGACAAATATGGAAATTTCCAAATTGAACTTTGGGGTAAATTGACTTGACCATCAATCACCATTGTATTAGAATACTTTGTGCAGAAATATGGCGACATTTTGCACATGTCATTTTCAAGGAAGGAAAAGGAAGATAGGGCTTTAATGTCCCGCCGACAATAATATATTAAAGACAGAGTGCGTGATTGGATTGAGAAAGGTGGGGAAAAAGTCGGTCTTTTAACGGTAACTAACCCGACATTTGCATTAATCAATTTAGTGAAAGTTCGGAAAATTTGTATCTGGATGGGCAGGCAGGAATCTGAATCACCACACACCCAAATGCAAGTCCAGTGTGCTAACCACTCGGTTCATTTCCAAGGGCTGCTATGGGACTGAGTGGTAGATCTGAACATGTGGCGCTCAGAGCCGCAAGGGACACGCCGCGTCGCGTCTTGCAAAAACAGGATTTCGTGTCGCCATTTTCTAATTGTACGTAACTCTCATATAAATGCTGAAAAAATGATAGTTCCGCTAACTACATTTCTCATATTCATTACTGTGGTAACTTCTGTTTCTTACCCAAAGCATGTCGCTTAGCTATTACTGGAGTCTGTGAACTTTTGCGAGTAGTAACATCGCAGCTTGGTATTAGAATGAAAACAGAAGAAAGTTTGGGGTATATTTGAAACTGATGCAACTGAATAAGATATAATGAAAACTGGAAATTTGTGATAAGTCCTATGGGACCAAACTGCTTAGATCATCGATCCCTAAGCTTACGCACTACGCAATCTAACTTACTCTAAGGACAACACCCACAAACCCATGCCCGAAGGAGGACTCGAACCTTCGACGGGGGGAGCCACGCGGACCGTGACAAGGCGCCTTAGACCGCGCGGCAACCCAGCGCGGTAGATATAATGAGATTAATATCTTTCTGTGGACACTTCATGTAAGTTACGCACCAATAACGGCGGGTGAAATGCTCAACGCTGACGTTGATGTTATTTATCCAGGACTGTTCCGCCAGGGTTTTGTTACTGTCTCCAGCAATCAATCTGGCAGCAGTCAAAAGAGCAGCCTCTCCACTGAAAATTACCGTAGACTGCTTCCACGTAAACAGTCTTCCTAACACTGTGTGATGCATGGCCGAGAGTATTTCGTACCAATGTTATCGACTCTGTGTGCAATTCCACTAGCGTATGAAGCGAGTGAAAAATTATTTATGCATGTCTCGGATAGCGCCCAAGTCTCTACAGTCTTACTCTTACAGTCCCTACTCGAGATGGTGGAGCAATTGGATCTGTTACACTATGTGCCTTAAACATCGCTTCTCTAAATATGTTCATTAGGGCTTTGCCTGTGTTGAGTGGTAAATTCGAGGGCGAATTTCTCCGAAGGGTGGAGGAATGTTGAGTGGTACTTAAGTAAATAAATTAGTGAAATCAAAGTGAACTAGAAATTAGAATATAAATGAGAAACTTGGTTTAGTTTAGAGAGTTACATACTCGCAAACAGCGGGCCGAACAGCAGAACAGAAGAGACAATGACCGTGAAGTCAGCAAGTTCCACATAAGCGGGCGCTGTCGATTCAGCCGTCAGGGCATCGCCCGACCGGCTCACGTGTTTCTCAGTTGTCGTATGTGAGCAAAGGCCCTCGCCTACATCCCAAGAGCCAATGACCGACGTAAAGAAGATTCTTCGAGAAGCTATTCAACGTGACAGAAGAGGCAATGACCGGCTCACGTGTTTCTCAGTCGTCACATGGGATCAAAAGCCCTCGCCTACATTCCAAGAGCCAATGACCGACGTTAAGAAGATTCTTCGAGGAGCTTCTCAACGTTACAGAAGAGGCAATGACCATGAAGTCGTTCACCTCCAGTAAACTGAAGTGAATAAATACGCGAGACGCAGTGGGCCAGAGAGATGAAGATGAAGACGGAGACGGAGACGGGGACGGAGACGAAGACGAGAGACGAAGGAAGAAAAGAAGAGTAGCAGTAGTTTTCTGTCAGTTTCGGTGCTGAAGACCGTCATGCAAGAAGAGTCTGCATCATGCACAGACGAAGCAAGTCCGCCGCTGTAATGGAATAGCAAGCAGCAGTCGCGGCGCCAGAAGACAGAAGTTAAAAGGTATTTGAAGTCTGGTTTTTACATACCCGGGTGACTCGTGAGGACGGGAAGGAGACGGCCTCACATCAGCAGTCACCTGTGAGCTGGGACGAAGACCTGACAGCCGAAGACTGGCAAGCGGGAGTCCGTGGTTCGAGTCTGCCACACTGGCCTTCCCCCGCCGCGCCGCTCCGCTGGCCGACGCAGAACACACGCGGCCGCTTAGAGAAGAGAAACACTGGGACGCGGCACCCAAGGTATCATCCGATGCACGATTTCGCTCGCAATAATTAAACGGGCCACCTCGCGCTGCGCGTCTCCAGTCAACTGGGCGAGACGGCGACACGAGATACACACCGCTACGCGTAATCAGACGCCGCCGACGCCGCCGCCGCTGCCGCAGCAGAAGACTTCACAAACGACACAGCTGCCGCTCTCCGAACCAGAACATTCCGTAAGATACAGTTGTACAAATCTTCAATAAAAGTTATCTTATGTAAAAATGATGTTTCATTCGACCTCATACCCGAGCCAAGGAAGAACCCACCCTGCCCACATGTTGTTAAGAGGGAAAAGTTAATTTATTTAATATTCTCACCCTGACAGAATGCTTTAGAATGCTCGTCCTGACAATTGACTTGCATCAAAAGAGAAAACCCAGTTACATTTAGTGACAGAAGTGTCACATTTAGTAACACAACTGTTACACCTGATCACCATTGCCATTTTCCAAAAATTCCCATCTAAGTGCCTCAAGCATCTCTGATACAGAAAAGACTGTGTCTGCAAAATACCAACTGACATAGAACCGAACTGTTTTTTTTTTTCTTTTTTACGACTGAGGAATGTAGTAAGGTGGCTATAATTTTGCACCTTACAAGCACTCATCTACATACTTTGCCGTGATTTAAAACCGGAATTAGGTATCATTTGATAGGTTGTACAGCGTATATATGAATATTTAAAGAAGACTGGCATTGTCACGTGCACCTTGTAAATAGTTGTTTACGCTTACTGCATGAAAGGTGACGGATTGTCTTTATTATTAAAACAGCGTAATGAATGATTGCCTATACTGGCAGAGGTTGGAACGACAGTGGAAATGAAACGGCAGGCGTAACTCAGGCCCTGGATGAAAAAGCCCGGACAGGAGTCTTGGTCCTGCTTAACACAGGAAGTATCCCAAGACGGACGGTTGGGGCTCCCGAGCGCTGAAGCACAATACAGCGGCGGCCGGCCGTATTGTAGCGGGGCCGGAAGGATAAGCGGATGATACTTCGGAAACGCTAAAAATCTTGGACGACACAGAAAGGAATGAGGAAGCGTTACCTCGGAAATCACACAGGCTGGGTTATTTCCGAGGATTTTTACTCTGAGAAGCGTACCATTGTATGACTCCCAATTAACGGGTATAGGTATTTCCTCGCAAACTTTCCGTGCTGGACGACAAAAGACTAAAATATGGTTGGTCGGCGTTCAGAAGAATCTGTAGAGAGGGAGAATATTCTGTGGTTTTGAGAATATGATTCGCCTTCTGCAGTTACGATGGAGGGGAGCCGAGCTTTGCTGGGAAGTCAGCGGTGGAGAGCAGAAAGAGGTCTTCCGTTTTGAGCGCACATGTTTGACGGTCGCTTAGTAATAAGCTTTTGTTGCTACAGGCGGACTTGCTGTCTTTGCTCCAAGGAGATTTTATAGTTAGAACGGTTAGCCACTGTACTGTTACAAACTTATACGATTCTGTTCTTCGCCTCCAGGTAGGGAGTCCTCGTTAAGTATGCAGCCAGCGTTCAGTGCCTATACTCACGTTGAGACGTTTTGTGAACTCCGTCCTTGTCGCTGGGAGTTCGCGTTTCTCATCCGCAGAACACAGAGAGGAGAACACAGTATTAGATTATAGTAGTCAAAGGACCGTATTCTGTCGTCCTAGTGTTTGAATGAGTTGTTTTTATATTTTGTGGCTGGAGTCCTTCCATCGTCGTAGACGCGTACTAGAACCATCACTCCGACGCACCGGAGGCAGTACATATTGCGAATTGCTTCTGCTTATTAGGGCTATAAAGCTAAACAGTTGTGATCATGCAACTTTTATTTCCACTGAGGTTGCGCACCACTGTAGATCATCTTTGAAAGTAGTGTCTTCTAGTGTTTGGTACGTAGATTATGTCAGTCATCTCGCGTTATTTATATTAGATCGCGTAGCCACAAAAAGGGGCAGATTTGGCAATTGATCACTAATATTAATTAGGAAATTCATTTGTGTCTCTTTATGTCCATTGGACATTAATATATAAACATTTGTAATATATAGAGGGGTTTTAATCCGCAATAAATGTATATGCAGAAACAGCTTTCATCGTTTCTGGCCACCAGTTACCTTAATTATTCATATATGTTGATGTTGTAATTTATATGTTGAAGAGCAAGAAGGTGGTGATAATATCACCATTAAGAGATCCTAAGATCTGCTTCAGGGGTTAGTCAGACAGGGCCAAATCTTCATTTTCAAATGTTCATCTTCGCGTTCAGTATTTTCCGTTGCGCTCATTCTTTTTACACCCTCCTGGAGTAGCATCTTGGAGGGTAACGCTTACGATTCATCAGCAGTAGCGCACGCTTTTGTTGTCACCTGCGCCTCAAAGAGCCGCATCCGATGTCATACGAGCCTAATGGGCAGATTTTCTATGATGTCATTAAATGCAGATCATTTATATACTGAAATAAGTACACATTTAACGTTGTCACTGGTGTGGAAATACAAATGCGATGGGTATTTCAAAAAAATGAAACTGTTTCTAAAGACTGTATTAACTGTTTTTAAGTTAATGTTTATTTAGTTTATTCCCGAATACGTTAGTAAATAACTGCAGACAAATAAACCTCTTTTTGCTTGATTGAAAAACTTATATTCTTCAACAAAACTTTCTGACGCGGTTTAAGAATAGCGAGTCATGTTGGAGACCTGTTATGATATCGGAAATTAATCTTAATAAAAGATTTACCCTTAGGGAACCCACAAAAATAAATAGTACAGTCACAATATTGTGATAGGGAAGTAGTGCGTTATCTGTGCCTCTATCATAGTACGTTAGTTGTTTCGTTAATAGCAGTACAGTTTCTGAGGTACTTATCTGCAAGCGATAACAAATGAAAGTAACACTTTGCACATTTAAAAAATGAAAGAGAGAGGCCACAATGTTACACCTATCAACAATTCTCGGGCGAGGCTCTCTAGTTGAGGATGCGGCAGATTTTCATGAGTGGCGAGAATTTTAAGCTCTTCGGTGGGTTCGATGAACGTTCGGTTAAAACTTTCAGGCACTTCAGTTTTCTTAACGAAGTCGTTAGTATGGAAGCTGGTCTCTCAATGATCGCCAGCCTCCGCACGCAGCTCCAGAAACGGTGTGTCGGTGTTGTTCCTTTTACAGACGAATACTGAACACTTAGAGAGAAACAACCTTACCATTTGAGACCTGAGTTTCTCCTGGCGTATACAACTTTCAAATAAATTCCGGGAATTCAGCCAGGTAACACTTTCAGCGACCGCCGATATTTCGGCGGGAGAACACCCCGCCATTTTCAAGGCAAACTGCAACGGACAGGCGGCGTACATGCAAATTTAATACCTCGGTTCTCCGACAGAAGCAGGAAAGATAACACACACACACACACACACACACACACACTGAACACTAGTGCCACCAAAGATGACCAAAGTCAGAGCTATCGATAGTGAGACTATGAATTCGCAGGTGAGGCAGCATTGACTCTGTTCCTTTGTTTTTTGACAAGGGAGAGAGCCGGATTCCAAACAGAGTTTAAACAGAAACCTCCATCCCTGTTAACGAGGTTGCTAGCTAATTTAATCTCAACTGCCTCCCTAATGACACTGTCCCAATAGCTGGACGTGCATGCCAATATCTCGGTGTTATTATATAACATGGGGTGACAAGTATCCAAGCAATGTTCGGCAATTGCAGATCTATTTGGCTGCTGTAATCGTGTGTGCCGTTTATGCTCAGTACATCTGTCCTCCACGGTCCTGATAGTTTGACCAATATATGCCATGCCGCAGCTACAAGGAATACGATACACAACCGCCTTACGCAGTCCAAGATCATCCTTAACGGAACTCAAAAGTGCTCTAATTTTAGATGGAGGTCGGAAAACACATTTCACATCGTATTTCCGTAAAATACGACCGATCTTATTGGACGTGTTTCCTACGTAAGGCAAAAAGGCAGTAGACTTAGGTGTTGACTCAGAATTATCATCAATCACCCGATGTACAGTTGGTCGATAGCGCAACGCACGTTCAATCTGTCTATCGCTATAACCATTTTGACGAAATGTAACATCAAGATGGGACAGCTCAGCTGGCAAAGTCTCAGCGTCAGAAACGACATGTGCCCTGTGTACCAAGGTACGAAGTACGCCTTCACGCTGAGCCGAATGGTGACAACTATTAGCTTGTAAGTACAAGTCGGTGTGAGTACGTTTCCTGTAGACTGCATGTCCCAATGATCCATCATCCTTCCTCCTAACCAACACGTCGAGAAAGGGAAGGCAACCATCCTCTTTCACCTCCATCGTAAAACGAATGTTCGGGTGGATCGAGTTCAGATGTTCTAGAAAGACATTCAAATTCTCCCTACCGTGAGGCCAAACAACGAAGGTATCGTCAACGTATCTAAAGAAACAGGCGGGTATTAAGGCGCCGACTCCAATGCACGTTCCTCGAAGTCTTCCATAAACAAATTTCCGATCACAGGAGACAACGGACTACCCATCGCAACTCCATCTGTCTGCTCGTAATACTGGTCATTAAATAAAAAGTAAGTGGATGTCAACACATGCCTAAAGAGATTAGTTACATGTAACCGCAGCAGAGAGGGCTGCTTTACGCTCTCTCAAAGTTGATCCCAGTATTGTTATTTTACCTGCTGACAAGGGCAATGCCACCGTTGTTTTAAATAAACATGATTATGTACAAAAGATGCAACGTTTACTATCTGATTCAGCGTATCGCAGAATCGATGCTGACCCCACGAGAAGTGTTGAGAGAAAGACCAACAGCCTCCTGAAGAAAAGTGGTTTGTCGCAGGACACAATCAAGAGGCTTAACACCTATAGTGCCGTTCCCCCTAGGTTATATGGCCTTCCAAAGGTTCATAAGGCAGGGGTTCCTTTCCGTCCTATAGTGAGTAACATCGGCGCTCCGACATATCGTGTATCCAAGCATCTTGCTTCTCTGTTGAGTCCACAAGTAGGACGGTGTGAACATCATATCAGGAACTCAGCTGATTTTTTACGTCGTTTGGAGGGACTGAGGCTGAATGACTATGATATTTTAGTGAGTTTCGATGTGGTCTCTCTCTTCACCCGCGTTCCTCTGTCTGACTCGTTGCGGTTAATTGAAGCCAGGTTTGCTGCTGATTTAACTAATCTCCTTAGCCATGTGTTGACATCCACTTACTTTTTATTTAATGACCAGTATTACGAGCAAACAGATGGAGTTGCGATGGGTAGTCCGTTGTCTCCTGAGATCGCAAATTTATTTATGGAAGACTTCGAGGAACGTGCATTGGAGTCGGCGCCTTTAAAACCCGCCTGTTTCTTTAGATACGTTGACGATACCTTCGTTGTTTGGCCTCACGGTAGGGAGAATTAGAATGTCTTTCTAGAACATCTGAACTCGATCCACCCGAACATTCGTTTTACGATGGAGGTGGAACAGGATGGTTGCCTTCCCTTTCTCGACGTGTTGGTTAGGAGGAAGGATGATGGATCATTGGGACATGCAGTCTACAGGAAACGTACTCACACCGACTTGTACTTACAAGCTAATAGTTGTCACCATTCGGCTCAGCGTGAAGGGGTACTTCGTACCTTGGTACACAGGGCACATGTCGTTTCTGACGCTGAGACTTTGCCAGCTGAGCTGTCCCATCTTGAAGTTACATTTCGTCAAAATGGTTATAGTGATAGACAGATTGAACGTGCGTTGCGCTATCGACCAACTGTACATCGGGTGATTGATGATAATTCTGAGTCAACACCTAAGTCTACTGCCTTTTTGCCTTACGGAGGAAACACGTCCAATAAGATCGGTCGTATTTTACGGAAATACGATGTGAAATGTGTTTTCCGACCTCCATCTAAAATTAGAGCACTTTTGAGTTCCGTTAAGGATGATCTTGGACTGCGTAAGGCGGGTGTATATCGTATTCCTTGTAGCTGCGGCATGGCATATATTGGTCAAACTATCAGGACCGTGGAGGACAGATGTACTGAGCATAAACGGCACACACGATTACAGCAGCCAAATAGATCTGCAATTGCCGAACATTGCTTGGATACTGGTCACCCCATGTTATATAATAACACCGAGATATTGGCATGCACGTCCAGCTATTGGGACAGTGTCATTAGGGAGGCAGTTGAGATTAAATTAGCGAGCAACCTCGTTAACAGGGATGGAGGTTTCTGTTCAAACTCTGTTTGGAATCCGGCTCTCTCCCTTGTCAAAAAACAGAGGAACAGAGTCAATGCTGCCTCACCTGCGAATTCATAGTCTCACTATCGATAGCTCTGACTTTGGTCATCTTTGGTGGCACTAGTGTTCAGTGTGTGTGTGTGTGTGTGTGTGTGTGTGTGTGTGTGTGTGTGTTATCTTTCCTGCTTCTGTCGGAGAACCGAGGTATTAAATTTGCATTTACGCCGCCTGTCCGTTGCAGTTTGCCTTGAAAATGGCGGGGTGTTCTCCCGCCGAAATATCGGCGGTCGCTGAAGGTGTTACCTGGCTGAATTCCCGGAAGTTATTTGAAACCTTACCATTTGCCCAAGTGAATTTACTGAATGTTGGTTAAAAAAAAAATGGCTCTGAGCACTATGGGACTTAACACATGAGGTCATCAGTCCCCTAGAACTTAGAACTACTTAAACCTAACTAACCTAAGGACATCACACACATCCATGCTCGAGGCAGGATTCGAGCCTGCGACCGTAGCGGTAGCGCGGTTCCAGACTGAAGCGCCTAGAACCACTCGTCCACAGCGGCCGGCACTGAATGTTGGATCACGTTTCTTTCCAGTTATCTTTCACCTACTACGACCTACATCCTCATGGTCCTGGTCATTATAGCGTACACCAATTATCTAATAGATCATTCCAAGAATGTCCTTAGGTTTCTCAATCATTCATCGAAGAGGAGAGCTTTTTACGAAGTTAAATTTCGTTGTTATTTGTAAAGCATCTCTCACAAAAATTTCTAATGACTTGACATTCACGATGCGCAGTTCTTTCATTTTTGGATCTAGTCTGAGTAATTAAAACTACCGTAAGTAACGAATATCAAAGTATCAGAGGTTCGAGTCACAGAAAAGGAACAAAATTTAAATCTGTCGTTGTGGGTATCACCACGTAGGGATTACAAAATATCAATGTTGGAGTGGAAACATCGATGTTTCGAGAATACACTGAAGACTTTGTAAATTGTAGCATCGACATTAAAGACAAAATATCTACCAACGATAGGGACAAAAAAGTGCTTGTTTCCAACGTCAATTTTTTCATCATTTTAACGTACCTTTTTCTGAACATGTCCCGTAACGATGTCAATGCAGTGGTTAAAGCAGTAGAAATAATACACGGGAGAAAGAATCATATCCTGTTTTGCCCTCATGCTCACTTTCTTAGCAAAGTGCCTCAGTTTATCACTGCTGTGAAAAGCATTACAAAATGGTTTAAAGAAAGTGTAACAGCTAGTGGAGATAAGAAAAGAATCAGACAATTTAAGGCGTATCCGCTAGATGGAATGCAATGTTCCTCGCTTCTTCGTATGCTGTTAAAAGATTTTTCTAGCTGCGTCCATTGATTAATAATGTCAGTAATTGCTATGCTACGGCACCACCCATGCTAACGACTGGAGCTTTTGTATACGTAACAGATGGTTGTGACTTTCTAGAGCATCTAGAAGCGGTTATTCCCAAAATTTGCCAAGCAAAGTACGTTGCAAGCAGTAAAGTAATCCCAGTAACTAGTACGTCAAGTAACAGAACACCTGATACGCCGCCAATGCAGACTATTGGAGAGAATCTCAAGAGTAACATTGTAACGGAAATCAAACAGCGAGTGCTGCCAACTGAACATTTTAACATACTAGCCACACCAACGTTTCTAGGCCCTTGATAGAAGAACATATACTACCAATGGCGGAACTGTTCAGAGGATTTTGAGGCTTGAGCTACCCAAAAATTTGTAGAAAACTTACAATTAGAATTAGGATGCAAAAACGCGTTGAAAACATGTAAGTTCGTTTTGTATTTTAGTACAGTTTCATTCGATCCGTCCGCGAGAGCTCACTGCATTATGCATGCTATCCAGTTTAACATTTCACTGGAGGCTCCTGGAATAGTCTTTTGTCTGCACGTGGCAGCCGGTAGGGCGTCGGGCAGTCACGTAGGAGCGTGGCAACGAGGTCCGCCTCAGCTGTGGAACCTGTGTTATGTCACGCGCTGTTCAGTCCTGATTAAACAAAATTTGTTTTACTAGTGCAATCCGTGAGTGTATGTGATTAACTGATTATGCTATGGCTTTTGCAGAGGGAACAGTGGTGTCTTTATTTTGCGAATTACGTGACAAACCATTTTCAAGTTGGACTTACGAAACGAAGTGCCCTCATAAAGATAAGCGATTGACACCACTCTTGAACATTAGAATAGTTGATGGAAAACAAAACAAAAATCTCAATTTTCTTTGCATAAAAAGTATGCAGGTTGCTCTGTAACAAATAAATCGTGCTTTACACATGTACTTGGTTTGGTAGATTTGGGACTCAAAAAGAATTGGCGTCATCATCTTTTGGAGAATTTGTGGCAAACAAAATTGACACAAAAACCGAGAAACACCAGAATTCAAGAAAGCACCTTCAGAATAGAGAGATTTTTCAGTGGTTGGGACTTGGACGGACTGAACATTCAGTTTCTGGAGGAAGGAAACTTCTAGCCGTAAAACATAATGCGACTGTGACACAAAATCACGTATTGATCTTTTTAGAAGCGTAGGATTCTGTGAGCTCACACTTTTTACAACTCAGAACAGGAAACATGGTATCCTTTGCACTAAAACACGTCTGCTATGTTATTCTGCTGATGCACACAAAAATACCGCAGAGAATATTGTTCGATATATTGCTCGAAAAAATACCTCTTCAGAAAAATCTGGAACTTTTCTATATGTATTTTGCGTAGTTTGAAATCTCTACTTCTTCACATTTAAATGCCATATATCCTACAATGTTGACTCCTAATGTCACTTGCAAAGTTCTGTAACGCATAGTGTTCTAAAAAAGGTTGAGAGTTAGGTCTAGTTTATGAGAAGAGACCTATTAATTGATCGAAATTGTTCTTCAGTCAGTAATTATCTAGAATTTCCAGCCGAATCGGAAATATTTGATTTCTATGATAGGCAGTCAGAGACTCTTGCCTTGTTCCCCTTTTCCATTCAAGTAAGCAAAATTAGTAACAATAGTGTGAGAGTGTTCAGGCACATTAGTACTTTCCTTCTCATGTTTGCCAGGTGCATTGATTACTGGTGACGCATACTAATCTCCCTGGAAGACAGACAGTCTTGATGAATTCAACAATTTTTTAGAACAGTGTTACGGATTTCGATGGGCCTTTAAAATCAGACGCTTTAGAAAATACTACAAAAATCAGAAATTTCGTTTGGAAGCTGCTTACCATGAAAGTCCGAATCACAGGCTATTGTCCTGACTGAGGGTGGAGCACCGCCTTTCATCGCCGCTGCACTAGGGGGTGGCGGAACCATCGTCCCGGCTGCCTTTTACCCACTGTATAGGTCCCTGCTGCTCACCTTAGCGTACAGTAAATGACTCAAAGGATGGCGTAAATTCGATGAGGGGTTTTGCAGGTATACATTTTTTACAACTAAAAATGTTGGAACATATCCTCCACAATTTGTTTCTAATTACTATCTAACTTCGGGACTTAATTAGTTTCAATCTTCAATAAATGGCTTTAAAAGATTTGCGTTTCCTGCGCGAGCCTGCATTGCTACACACGTGAGAAAAAGTTTTACGTTATCCCTTTATTTCGAAATTCATGCTACAGAAAACAAAAACAAAAATGGCACGATTGAACGAGGCTTATTCAGAAATTAAGTTCCGATGGGTCGCGAAAGGAAACCACTGTTTATTTGCAACAGTTGGCTACATCTGCCAGCTACTTCTCCACGTAGTCGCCTCTCCGATTTAGACGTTTGTTGTAGGGTTGTATCAACTTTCCAATACTCTCGTCATAGAAGCCACCCGCGCCTCTGCTTTCCGCTTAATACTCTACGCTGGTCTGCAGTTCGTTGACTGTGCCAAAATGTTGTCTTCAAAACCAGCGGTTCATTTGAGCAGCGATGAAACTCAGGGGCAGTCAGTTACGGGCTGTATTGTGGGTGATCAAACACTTCCCATCGAAAACGCTGCAGGAGGATCTTCATTGCCCCTGCAGAGAGCGGCCGCGAATTGGCATGAAGAAGAAACCGCATGACAGTTATGCTATATGGGTTGCATGACATCAGACGAAATCTTTCACCAGGCCCTCATACTTGGCGAGAGACACTATTTCCTAGGCGTCTTTAGGTGCTCACTATGCACTCAGGACTAAAAGAGCAACGTGACGCCATCTATGGGCATAGTAGAGAGACTGTCCAACGCATCAGTGCATTGCTTCATCGGATTTTCTTTCCAAATAGCCCTCGTATATTCATTTTAAATGTCTACCGATCACCACGTCCTAAAAACAAACATTTGTGTAACGACAAAATCGTCTGTTTCCCATGTAGGATTTTTCACAGCCCTCTTAAGCAACGTTAGTAAGTGGTGGAACGTCCCCTTGCTCGGATGCGGGCTCAAATCCTTCTTAATGTACCATCGATGAGATCATCAAGCCAGTCCTGGTCCAAACCACCCCACTGTTCAACGGCGAAGCTGCGTAATTCGCGCAGAGTACCTGGTCGCCACCGATCTTCAAAAACAGCTCGTTTCAATCGAAGGCACACGTGTTCGATTGACTGTATGTCCGGGGAATAGGCGGGCCACCCCATTCCGGTAGTCCTAGCATCCTGAAGGAAAGTGTTCATGAAAAGTGCACCATGTGCACGAGAGTTATTATCCATCAAGATGAAATTATCACCAAAATGTTGGCGACAGTGTCCCACTACTGGTTGCATAATCCTGTCCCTGCACCGTATAGCAGTTAGGCTGCCCTCGACAAACACGAAATGTGTACGTTGGCCCCACATAATGCCAATCTAGAACAACACTCCACCACCGCCTTGGTGAAAATGTCGGACAGAGTGTTGGTGGCGATCGATTTTAGAGGGTTATCTGCAAAAAGTTGTTTGCAGTTATTATCAGGGTACAAAGAGAGCCGAGTTTCATTCGTCAGCAACATCCGATGCCAATCCTGGGCCGTTCATTCTGCACGTTTTCTTGCCCATCTGTGAGTGAGTCCATGGTGTTATGGTGTACGTCGTGGTGCTCGCCATGTAGGCTTGCATCATACAATGGTCGCCTAATAGTTCAGTTAGATACATGACGTCCTGTAGCCTGTCCGAAAGCCGGGTACAGTTCTGGGGGACCTATCCCACGGTTCCTTTGACTCAAAAATCGTAGATATCCATCATCCTGTGCACAGGTCGGACGCATACCTCCTCTGCGTCCTTTGCTACCTTTCACTTGGGACCGATTCTATGTCCGCACCACATCACTTCGACTCCGATGCGCACGCCGAGCAACTGCCCTGGTTGAAAAGCCTTCTGTGCGTGATGATGCGGACCCAGTCTCTGGTCGTGATTGTCCTTCATGACGTGATAGCTGCTCATTCTACTGTTGCAGAGACGTCTGCAACGCGTTGTTACTGGTACTTAGTTTTCAACTGAAATGTTGCAATCTATTCAAGTGCGGCGTTCTTCCCACACGCAGCACTCATGGCAACCGTGTATATCTTTACAAAAAAGGTCATGGTGACCTCCCGATCGGTACAGGAACAGTCACAGGATCAACACACCTGCAGTAGATACTGGAGTGATTAAAAAGTTTTGTTGATGTGTGTATGTTGGAGCTTAACAATAATACCATAAACAGAAGCAACGACGAAGAATTACAACTTTGCCAAACGGTACATCTGCTATAAAGAAGTCTTGCGAATAAATTGTTCTTATTGACGAATAAATGTAAAAAATACAGCGTGAAAAGTATTTAAACCGACAAACTCTGGGAGGTTGTAGGGGACATCAACACAAATATTTTTCCCTAATGTCATTTTTTCCTATGAGGATGATTTAAACCGGTGGAGGCCGTATTACGATCTTCAGTTGTAGACAACTTCTGTACACCAGTGTAGTAGTGCATTATCTCTGTTTACTAATAGAGCGATACACCTGGAGTGAGTACACTGACATGCTTGGTGCGTACTACGTAGCGCACCACAACGGACGAGCTGCACAGCGGGTTTATCAATAATAATATCCTAATCGCCGTATCCCGCATCATACGACCTTTGCTACTGTGTACCAACGTCTGCGTGAGACCGGGTCATTTAGCAGATTACCTGGACAGGGACGCCGTCGCACGGTCAGAACGCTGCAATTTGAGGCCGGCCGAAGTGGCCGTGCGGTTAAAGGCGCTGCAGTCTGGAACCGCAAGACCGCTACGGTCGCAGGTTCGAATCCTGCCTCGGGAATGGATGTTTGTGATGTCCTTAGGTTAGTTAGGTTTAACTAGTTCTAAGTTCTAGGGGACTAATGACCGCAGCAGTTGAGTCCCATAGTGCTCAGAGCCATTTGAACCATTTTTTGCAATTTGAGAAAGCTGTCTTGCAGCATGTGGAGCGGGATCCTTCAATCAGCACTCGTGCAATTGCACGTAACATGGAGACGAATCAGACGAGTGTAAGAACAGTCCTTCGATAGCAATTGTTAGTCCATTTCACTTAGAGCGTCTCCACAACCTGGAATCAGTTGATTATCCACCCAGAGCACAGTTTTTGCAGTGGTACCTGGAACAGTGTGAAATGCATCCTACATTTCCAACCTCTGTGTTGTTTACCGATGAAGCAACGTTCGGGCGTGATGGAGTCTTCGACATGCACAATTCGCATGTTTGGAGTGAGGATAACTCATATGCCACAGTTACTAGCGCTCATCAAGTGCGGTTCTTCGTTAATGTGTGGGTCGGTGTTGATGGGGACTGTATAATTGGGCCGTATCTGCTACCTAGGCCTTTAAATGACAGGCACTATTACAATTTTCTCGCCAGAGCATTGCCAAAATTGCTGGAAGACGTCCCGCTCCCTACAAGACAACGCATGTGGTTCCAACATGACGGGGCGCCGGCACATTTCAGTCGTCGTGTGCGACGATTCCTGGATCGACGGTTCCCAGAAACGTGGATTGGCAGAGGTGGTCCTGTACCATGGCCTGCTCAATCCCCAGATATGTCCCCTCTGGACTTTTTTGTGTGGGGAGAGATGCACAACGTTGTTTACGCAACTCCTGTTGCATCAGAAGAGGATCTGGTTGCCCGGATAGTAGCAGCAGCAGGAACAATTCAGGATACTCCTAGGGTATTTGCCCGTGTCAGACAGATCAAATGGTTCAAATGGCTCTGAGCACTATGGGACTTAACATCTATGGTCATCAGTCCCCTAGAACTTAGAACTACTTAAACCTAACTAACCTAAGGACGTCACACAACACCCAGTCATCACGAGGCAGAGAAAATCCCTGACCCCGCCGGGAATCGAACCCGGGAACCCAGACAGATCATGATCCGACGGTGTAACCTTTGTTTACGTGTCAATGGAGGCATTTTTGAAAATCTACTGTAATTGAAATTGGGTTGTGTTAATGTGCTGTCTCTTGGTCATAAAAAATGGAAAAGTGTTTGTTGGTTTAATTAATTTGCCGCCAAAGAAATCTTCCTCTACCAGTGTAAATACTCCTCATAGGAAAAAATTACGTTAGGGAAAAATATTTGGTTTGATGTCCCCTACAAACTCCCAGAGTTTGTTGGTTTAACTACTTTTCACCCTGTATATCGATTACTAATAACTGTACTACAAGGTAAACTCCCGGAAAATACGTATTTTCGATTTAAAAAGAAACTGGTATGTGAAGAAAACGAACTGAAATTATGTGAAAGAATTTAAATTACTACATCGCATCTACTGGTACTCGATACGATTCTGGGCTAAAGTTCTTACTATATGCAGAATCTCTGTGTGTCGTTTCCCTGGGACTTTGCTGAAGGAAGAGAGAACGTTTACCATTACAGTTCCGAAAATGCGCGCTGCCGCGACAACAGCCGCGAGGTTGCGTTTAGAAAATGCGTTCTTGTTATCGTCTTCTTGAATCTGTCCTCCCACAAGGACGGAGCCGGCTGTTCCGGCAGGACTAAACAGGCTCGCCTGGCGCTTAGGCAACCCTCCTGGCGGCCAGGTATGCCCGCGACAGGTGTTGGGCAACAGTCCGGACCTCACGACGCCGGCGCGTCGTAATGAAATCACGGCCGCTGGGATCCGGCTGAGTCAGCTGCAGAGCACAAACAGTGGCAGACTCTTGCTTCAGTTGAGGTTAAAGTTTTAAGCTGTTGTTAACCCTTAACTGCTCTAGTGGGGTCCCGGAGAATAGAATACAATACTTAGAACGTGAACGGAACAACAGATGGCACCTATGTTCTTGGTAATCCTCAGTGAAGTGCTGCCTTTTAACGCGGGTTGTTGAATGCGGTATTTCCAGTATTATTGTGTGAGATAAAGAAAAAGAGGTCTCAGAATACCCCACCAGACTATTAACGTAAGTTGTTTTTGACTATCTCAATTAGTGTTTTACGCGACTGAAATCTTAGAGTACTTCGAAAACAGCACACTTCCCATGATAACGTTAATTGTTAAGGCTATGTCAGTATGAATGCATTATTTTTCAGAATGGCATCATCGAAGTCATTAACAGATGACGAGTTGGAAAGAATAGTGAATGATCCTGCGTTTTTGCAATCTGATGAAGAAACCACTGCAGATGAGAGTGAATTTATACTAAGTGATCATGATTCCACCTCTGAAGCAACATCAGAAAGTAGTTGTGAAGAATCAGATGAAGAGGCGTGTATTAGACCTTCCGCTGAAAAATATTTTTTTTGGAAAAAAGCAGTGCTACAAGTGGTCAAAAGAAGCTCCTCCTACAACTCCTACCCGTGCTCACAATATAGTTAGTCACCTTCCAGGTGGTAAACGTGAAGCAAAAACGATTGATTCAGCTGACATATTATCTGCTTGGGAACTGTTCATTAGTGAATATTTATTGCAACTAGTACTCACCAATACAAATGTCAAGATACACGAAATGTCAAACAAATAAAGAGCTCCTAAGCTAACGTTCATAAAGCCGCTAGATATAATAGAACTGAGAGAATTTCTTGGTCTGCTTTATTTATCTGGAGTAATGAAATCCAATCACGAAAATGTTGTTGGACTTTTTGCTAATGATGCAACTGGTCGTGATGTGTTTCGAGCCACTATGAGCGTTCAGAGATTTTTATTCATTTTGTCTTGTTTGAGATTCGATTGTGCTGCTACAGGAGATGCTATGGAGGCTGATGACAGACTTGCAGCTATTAGAGATGTGTGGGAACTCTTTACAGACAAATGTCAAAAGTATTATACTCCAGGAGCGTACGTGACAATCGATGAAATGTTAGTACCCTTTCGTGGTAGGTGCAAATTTCGCATGTATATGCCCAAGAAGCCAGCCGAATACGGCCTCAAAGTTATGTGCCTTTGTGACTCACGAACATTCTATTTATGCAATGCATTTGTTTACATAGGAAAAGGGACAAATAAAAGTACATTATCAATCCCAACACAGGATGTTTTGAAATTAATAACACCAATTGAGGGAAGCAATAGACATGTGACAGTAGACAATTGGTTCATGTCACTTGAACTCTGTGATCAACTAGAAGCCAAAAAGTTGACTGTCTTAGGCACTCTAAAGCAAAATACACCGCAGATCCCAGAAGAATTCAAACCATACAGAAAGCGCCCAGGAGAATCTGCATTATTTGGGCATAACGAAGGAAAGACAATTTGTTCTTATGTCCCTCGGAATGGTCGAGCTGTTGTGTTGCTTTCATCTATGCATCACGATCAGAAAATTAGTACTCAACAGAAAAAACCTGAAATGATCATTGATTACAATGCCACAAAAGGAGGAGTCGACGCACTGGACCGAATGTGCGCCAACTATTCGTTACCACGGCGAACACGCAGATGGCCAATGTCTGTATTTTATGCCATTCTAAACATAGTAGGAGTCAATGCTGCTGTCTTGCTTCAGTGCACCAAAAAACTTGATGAAGCAAATGATTTAAAAAGAAGAGAATTGCTACAAAAGCTTAGAATGCATTTAGTAAAGACCCATATACAACGTCGAGATGTCCGACCCCTTTCTCGTGAACTGAGAGACGTTGTTGTTAAACTTGGAGGTACTCCTCTTACCTCAACATCTTCAGAGCCAGCACCCATGAGGAAAGCAAGATGCAACATGCGCGCAAGAAATGTGGACAAGAAAACCAAAATAGTGCGTGAAAAATGCTCAAAACATGTTTGCCCTAATCACAGATTTTCAGTGTGCCAAAATTGTTTGTAATCATATCTCAAATATGTAAAAATGTTTATAATATTCAGTGATAAAAGTGCAATTCAAAATGAAATTTCCTTAAATTACAGTTTCGTTTTTCTTATTGGGGTACTGCGAGACCCCACTAGAGTATTAGTGTATGAGCATTTCACTAGAGTAGTTAAGGCTTAATGACCGACAGTGTCAACGCGTTTTGTGAAACGATAAGCTAAACTCAAAGGATAAAATTTCCAAAAGGTAATTAGCCATCAACAAATGTTAGCAGTTTCAGGGATGATTGAGAAAGGTAAATATATCGATTGGAGGTAAGGGACCCTGGTCTGCAAACGATCGAATCGAAAGTTATAATCGAAAAATTGTTCTGATACCTCTGACAGCGGAACACTTATACTGGTTCTGTTGTTCCTAAGCTTTTAGGGTAGGAAACTTTCAGAGGTGTTAGCATGGACCAAAGAAAATAAAAAATTGTAATAAACATGGGCTCTAAAATGCATACCTGAAGAGATATGAGTACTCGTACGTCCTCGATATTGTTAAGCACATCTATTCTACTGCAAGCTCTTTGGTTTCTATAATTTTGGAGGAGGTGGTATGAGCCAAAACAAGGAAAAAATATCCAGTAAATGAACGCATTCCTTAAGAGCTATGGACACTTGTTCAGTAGAGCAGATGTATTTCACAGTAAGGAAGATGAACAAGTGCTCATCGCTTTTTAGGTATGTATTTCAGAGTCCATGTTTACTGGATTTTTTGCTGTTTTTGGTCCATGCTAATTACTCCGTAAATTGCCTACCCTACATTCTTAGCAACAGTAGTACCGTTGCATGTATTCCGATTTTGATTACGACTTTCTACTCGATCGTTTCTGGATCAAGGTTCTTTATCTCAAATAGATTCATTTGCCTTCTCGATCATTTCGTAATGTTATCACGGAATCGACGTGTACATGTAGTGTAGCATTCTGTTAAGATTTTAAAGAATATAGTTGTTTATAAAAATCCCAAAAAGCAGGCCTAACATATGAATCTATATTGCATTTAGCTAATCGCAATAAGATTAATGAGACACTGGAGTCAGATTCTGAAGCATCCAGTTTAAAAACCCATTCAGCTGACATCACATTTTAAGCACGTTCCCCATGATAACATGAGGTAACGTTTGGAGGGTTCCCAACAAAATATAATGGACGATTTATTTTCATATCCTTACAAAATCAGTAGGTTTTATGTTCTAAGGCTGCTATGAGCATGGGACTTACATATGAAAACAACAGTAATAATAGTAATAATAATAATAGTGATAGTAAGGAATCTGGAAGAAGAGACCAACATCAAAATTATATAAATACACAAACAAGATTACGGATACAATAAGGAAAAGATGAATGCAGTTCTACGGGCATACCATAGGATGAATGAAAACAGAATTTCAAAGTGAATTCTTAAAGTCAACAACTCAGGCACGGGAAAAACAAAATGGAATAAAAAAAGTTGAAGAGGACCTCAGACAAGCACACATAACAGTAAACGATGCAGAAAATAGAACTGAATTCAGGAACATCATCAAAAAATATAAATTTGACACCGCAACACAGCAGAGACCAGGATGCAAATGGTCAGCGGAGCGAAAGAAACAACACATTGAACACATGAAGAAAATTTGGGTTAAGAAAAAACATAAACAATCATCATAAAGGAATTCAAGTTCAAACGCTCTCTTTGAATGGGAATAATCGAAAATAATAATAATAATAATAATAGTGATTTATTATTATTTTAAAAACTCAAATACACTTTATAGACGTTTCAGAATAATATTTATTTTGTAGTTCATTGAGAATTAGTTTTCGGCTTTCTAGGCCACGCTCAGACAACTCAAGACAAAACAAATAGTCCACGAAATATCAGCGAGAGTTTATAGTTGTACGAAGACTGTTTTTCAGAAGATATGTAACCTTTTACGACTATAAATCTATATTAAAAACATAAGCTTATCGAAATAAATGCAGAAGCTGTGAACGAATACACCAATCAACAAACTCCAATGACAAATACCTAATTAAATCCTAAATGATCGAATACAGTTCCTTTATTCACCCTTGCCAATGTAGCGGTAGCCAGTTAATACTTCTCTCACCTTAAGATAATACGGTTGTTGTAAGTAGTGTAACCATTCCCCACTCACATTCCAATAACCCGTTCCTCTCCTCTGTCCCCTTTATTATTTTACCTTTTCATCAAATTCACCAGTTATTTTGTTTGTATAATGTAGTAGTCTGTGCCAGTACTCACTTTTCTACTGTTTTAGCCTTTACATTCTTATACTTTTAATCTTTTAGTACAATGTGATATCAGGTTTATTTGTTCCCAGCTTCCCTGTGTATTTCAGTATGCTTGCGTTTTTCGCGTAGATATGTAGTCCTAAAAGGTCACAGGTCATTGGAAAACAATCTTTGTATAGCTGTGAACTCTCTGTCATGTTGTGTTTAGTTTTGAATTGACTGAGGATTGTCCAGAAAGCCGAAAGCCGTCTCACAACAACCTTTACAATAAATATTATAAAGGAACATTAATGCTATGTGTTGCGGCGTGAAGCAAGCGCCGGCATGCCAGTTGGGAACGACAGGGAAGACAAGGCTGTGAGAAGAAGTCGGCCAGTCACACGCTGACCGACCTCCCTTCCGGGACAACAATGCGACAGCAGTGACCCCCACGTGAAGAGGACATAAGCGCAGTGCCCGACTGGTGACGCCCACTTCGACAGCAGCGTCAACGTTGGTCACTTCGTTTGGACACTCTACGTAGCACTGACTTGTGGTTGTCTAGTCAGAAGAAGGCATTATTTTGTATGTCAACCTTTGCTTGCGATACATCTACCAACGTTGTTGTTGTGGTTGTCTAGTCAGAAGAAGGCATTATTTTGTATGTCAACCTTTGCTTGCGATACATCTACCAACGTTGTTGTTGTGGTCTTCAGTCCTGAGACTGGTTTGATGCAGCTCTCCATGCTACTCTATCCTGTGCAAGCTTCTTCATCTCCCAGTACCTACTGCAACCTACATCCTTCTGAATCTGATTAGTGTATTCATCTCTTGGTCTCCCTCTACGATTTTTACCCTCCACGCTGCCCTCCAATGCTAAATTTGTGATCCCTTGATGCCTCAAAACATGTCCTACCAACCGATCCCTTCTTCTTGACAAGTTGTGCCACAAACTTCTCTTCTCCCCAATCCTATTCAATACCTCCTCATTAGTTACGTGATCTACCCACCTTATCTTCAGCATTCTTCTGTAGCACCACATTTCGAAAGCTTCTATTCTCTTCTTGTCCAAACTGGTTATCGTCCATGTTTCACTTCCATACATGGCCACACTCCATACAAATACTTTCAGAAATGACTTCCTGACACTTAAATCTATACTCGATGTTAACAAATTTCTCTTCTTCAGAAACGATTTCCCTGCCATTGCCAGTCTACATTTTATATCCTCTCTACTTCGACCATCATCAGTTATTTTACTCCCTAAATAGCAAAACCCCTTTACTACTTTAAGTGTCTCATTTCCTAATCTAATCCCCTCAGCATCACCCGACTTAATTCGACTACATTCCATTATCCTCGTTTTGCTTTTGTTGATGTTCATCTTATATCCTCCTTTCAAGACACTGTCCATTCCGTTCAACTGCTCTTCCAAGTCCTTTGCTGTCTCTGACAGAATTACAATGTCATCGGCGAACCTCAAAGTTTTTACTTCTTCTCCATGAATTTTAATACCTACTCCGAATTTTTCTTTTGTTTCCTTTACTGCTTGCTCAATATACAGATTGAATAACATCGGGGAGAGGCTACAACCCTGTCTCACTCCTTTCCCAACCACTGCTTCCCTTTCATGCCCCTCGACTCTTATAACTGCCATCTGGTTTCTGTACAAATTGTAAATAGCCTTTCGCTCCCTGTATTTTACCCCTGCCACCTTCAGAATTTGAAAGAGAGTATTCCAGTTAACGTTGTCCAAAGCTTTCTCTAAGTCTACAAATGCTAGAAACGTAGGTTTGCCTTTTCTTAATCTTTGTTCTAAGATAAGTCGTAAAGTTAGTATTGCCTCACGTGTTCCAACATTTCTACGGAATCCAAACTGATCTTCCCCGAAGTCCGCTTCTACCAGTTTTTCCATTCGTCTGTAAAGAATTCGCGTTAGTATTTTGCAGCTGTGACTTATTAAACTGATAGTTCGGTAATTTTCATATCTGTCAACACCTGCTTTCTTTGGGATTGGAATTATTATGTTCTTCTTGAAGTCTGAGGGTACTTCGCCTGTCTCATACATCTTCCTCACCAGGGTAGTGTTTTGTCAGAACTGGCTCTCCCAAGGCCGTCAGTAGTTCTAATGGAATGTTGTCTACTCCCGGGGCCTTGTTTCGACTCTGGTCTTTCAGTGCTCTGTCAAACTCTTCACGCAGTATCTTATCTCCCATTTCATCTTCATCTACATCCTCTTCCATTTCCATAATACTGTCCTCAAGTACATCGCCCTTGTATAAACCCTCTATATACTCCTTCCACCTTTCTGCCTTCCCTTCTTTGCTTAGAACTGGGTTGCCATCTGAGCTCTTGATATTCATACAAGTGGTTCTCTTCTCTCCAAAGGTCTCTTTAATTTTCCTGTAGGCAGTAACTATCTTACCCCTAGTGAGACAAGCCTCTACATCCTTACATTTGTCCTCTAGCCATCCCTGCTTAGTCATTTTGCACTTTCTGTCGATCTCAATTTTGAGACGTTTGTATTACCTTTTGCCTGCTTCACTTACTGCATTTTTATATTTTCTCCTATCATCAATTAAATTCAATATTTCTTCTGTTACCCAAGGATTTCTATTAGCCCTCGTCCTTTTACCTACTTGATCATCTGCTGCCTTCACTACTTCATCCCTCAGAGCTACCCATTCTTCTTCTTCTGTATTTCTTTCCCCCCATTCCTGACAATTGTTCCCTTATGCTCTCCCTGAAACTCTCTACAACCTCTGGTTCTTTCAGTTTAGCCAGGTCCCATCTCCTTAAATTCCCATCTTTTTGCAGTTTCTTCAGTTTCAATCTGCAGTTCATAACCAATAGATTGTGGTCAGAATCCACATCTGCCCCTGGAAATGTCTTACAATTTAATACCTGGTTCCTAAATCT
The DNA here is from genome assembly GCF_023898315.1 of Schistocerca nitens. Lineage (NCBI taxonomy): Eukaryota > Metazoa > Arthropoda > Insecta > Orthoptera > Acrididae > Schistocerca > Schistocerca nitens. Next base: position 17,062,148 of record NC_064619.1, read on the forward strand.
CTGTCTTACCATTATATAATCTATCTGATACCTATTAGTATCTCCAGGATTCTTCCAGGTATACAACCTTCTTTTATGATTCTTGAACCAAGTGTTAGCTATGATTAAGTTATGCTCTGTGCAAAATTCTACAAGGCGGCTTCCTCTTTCATTTCTTCCCCCCAATCGATATTCACCAACTATGTTTCCTTCTCTCCCTTTTCCTACGGACGAATTCCAGTCAGCCATGACTATTAAATTTTCGTCTCCCTTCACTACTTGAATAATTTCTTTTATCTCGTCATACATTTCATCAATTTCTTCATCATCTGCAGAGCTAGTTGGCATATAAACTTGTACTACTGTAGTAGGCATGGGCTTTGTGTCTATCTTGGCCACAATAATGCGTTCACTATGCTGTTTGTAGTAGCTAACCCGCACTCTTATTTTTTTATTCATTATTAAACCTACTCCTGCATTACCCCTATTTGATTTTGTATTTATAACCCTGTAATCACCTGACCAAAAGTCTTGTTCCTCCTGCCACCGAACTTCAATAATTCCCACTATATCTAACTTTAACCTATCCATTTCCCTTTTTAAATTTTCTAACCTACCTGCCCGATTAAGGGATCTGACATTCCACGCTCCGATCCGTAGAATGCCAGTTTTCTTTCTCCTGATAACGACGTCCTCTTGAGTAGTCCCCGCCCGGAGATCCGAATGGGGGACTATTTTACCTCCGGAATATTTTACCCAAGAGGACGCCATCATCATTTAATCATACAGTAAAGCTGCATGTCCTCGGGAAAAATTACGGCTGTAGTTTCCCCTTGCTTTCAGCCGTTCGCAGTACCAGCACAGCAAGGCCGTTTTGGTTATAGTTACAAGGCCAGATCAGTCAATGATGCAGACTGTTGTCCCTGCAACTACTGAAAAGGCTGCTGCCCCTCTTCAGGAACTACATGTTTGTCTGGCCTCTCAACAGATACCCCTCCGTTGTGGTTGCACCTACGGTACGGCCATCTGTATCGCTGAGGCACGCAAGCCTCCCCACCAACGGCAAGGTCCATGGTTCATGGGGGAAGCTACCAACGTTAAGTATTTTAATTGTCTTGTTGTCATAAAACTCATTAATAAGAGTTGTTTGATTGTTTATCTAGCGAATCGAGTATGTAAGATTCCTAGAAACAACACTATGATGTCGCTTTTTAATATGTCTACGTTGCTTCAAGTATCAATTGAATATTTCTTAATTAATAGCGTGACTTATTATAACGATATGTGACAAATGGAAACAGAGCAACGGTTGCCAAGCTAAGAAGGTTTTAAGAAAGTTCTCACAGAATATAAAATGATCTGATAGTGACTTACTTCTGCAAAAAAATATCAACATGGAATCTCAGAATGAGCTAAAACAAACCTGGAGACAGAAATCTCTGCACAATTAGTACCCAAACCGCCTGGAGAACTTAAATAATGATGTGCGGCTTAAAAGAGGGAGAATGAAAGCAGAGTAAGAAACTCTAATAGGACCAGGACCTGGAGAAGAAGAAGTATGAAAAAGCTACAATGAAAACAATTCAGAACGATAAATGTTGACTTTGTGGAGTACCCTTTGAGACCACCGATCACATGTTATCTGGTTGTCCTATAATGGTGAAGAATAAAGACGTTAAGAGTCCCATTAAAGTGTACTTACACCTTCATTAGTAAATATCCAGACATACCGATCGAACGGTTGCAGCTAACAAGCCTGGCAATGTTATACGACAGTCAGATCAATTTATCAGTCTCGTGCGATGGTAAACTTTACAATAAGGCCGTTAAAAAGAAACTGAAATATAAGGATCTGGTCATCGAGACTTCTCGCGTTTATAGTGTCATCTCTGTCATTTTTGGTACTCTGGGATTAATCCTATATAACCAGGAGAACGCACTGTCTAAAACCACAAGATGTAGTAAAGACAGGGAAATATTAGATATGATAATTATTATTATTAATATACCAGATCAGAATTGCTTTTTGTCGATGAAGAAAACAAGATTGTAGAAATTATTGCTACTGCAGTTCCCTAACACACAATGTAAGGAAAGAGAAATCGAAAAACTAGGAAAGTACAATAAATTGAAAATTCCAGCCAAAGATCGCTGCAGGGACGTTGAAGCGTACGCGTGTGCTATGATTTTTTTGTGCAGATGGAGTAGTCTCAACTTATAGATCAAGCAGGATGAAGCAGGAACTGGACGAGATTGAGACCAACTTGAGGAAAAACAACAGCAGACACTTTTTCGGGAAATTCAAAAAGAGTCTGATTGGATACGAGGGTAGAGAACTGTTTATAAGAGATAAGAAAGGGGAGCTGGCTGTTAGTGCGAAGGAGAAATGTCGGATTTTTGCAGAGCAGTTTCACGACCTGCTGAACTGTGAACCACCTGAAGAAGAGCTGGAACCGGGGACTGACACAGAAGAGAGAGAGCCACGCCCTCCAACCAGGGATGAAGTCGCACATGCCATAAGCGATCTAAAGAATAATAAGGCAACTGGAGAAGATGGTATAGCTGCCGAGATGATAAAGTGGGGAGACAACAAAGCAATAGACAACACGACCAACATAATCCACCAGATCTGGAGATCAAAGAAGTTGCCAGACGGATGAAAGAATGCAATTTTAGTACCAATACATAAGAAGGGGGACAAGAGAGATGCAAACAACTACAGCGGAATATCGCTATTAGTGGTCGGATACAAGGTTCTGTCAAAACTATTGCTCAATAGAGTAGAAGAACAGGTAGAAAGTTCAATTGGCGACTATCAAGCAGGATTCAGGAAGGGAAGAGGTTGTATACAACAGATATTTATCCTGAGGCAACTGATAGAACATAGGGCCTTAAAAAACAAAAGACAGTAATAACCTTAGTGTGCTTCACAAAGGCATATGACTCCATCGACAGACGGCCTCTTGTTAGGATCCGGAAGAACAGAGGACTTGATGTAACTACACAAGAACTCACACAATAAACTCTGACAGACACAAAAGCAAGGGTGAGATTCAGAGGAGCACTGTCAGAAGAATTTTAGATCAAGACTGGTGTTAAACAGGGAGATTGATTGTCACCATTGTTCAGTATAGCACTGGAAGAAATGATCAGGCAATGGAGAGCAATAAACGAGAAAATGGGAATACCAAAGACCCATGTGGGGGACAAAAAGGACAACAGGGACTGCCTAGCCTTTGCAGACGACATAACAGTAGCAAGTGAGACGGAAGAAGACGTAAAGACACAACTCTACAACTTAAGTAAGGTAGCCAGAAAGGTGGGACTGAGGATCACCTACAACAAGACAAAGACATAAAATACCACTGAAGACTGGGAAACACCGGAAGGCACTGTGCACATGGAGGACAAATTTAAATACCTCGGAGAATTTATAATAGGAAGGAACAGGAGCAAGGAGGGAATAACAGAGAGGATAAAGAAGATGAAGTCAGCCTTCTGTGTGACGAGAGAGATACACAATAAAAAGAATATATCCACAGAGACAAAGATAAGCCACTACAAGGCAACGGTGAGACATGCAGTATGCTGCTGAGACGATGACGCTAGGAAGAAATGGGACAGAACAACTAGAGAAAGAAGAGAGAAAAAAACTGAGAAAAATACTAGGTCCCAAAAGAGGTGGAGAGAGGTGGATGCGAAGACCTAGGGAAGAATGACGAAGAGAGTGTAGGAAACAACAGGGAGGACAAGAGGAAAGACAGGAACCAAGTGGGTTGTTGAACTTCGGAAGGACTGGTTGGAATTGGGGATCAAGGTCGAAGGAAAGGAAAATTGCAGGAACAAATATACATCGACCAATGCGCCGGAGATCAACGACAGAAAAGAATACAGGAAAATATTAGTCACCAGTGGAGCCGACAGAAGAAAAGGACACTGAAGACCTCGGAAGAAGAGCGGGAGAGAAGAAGAGAAAGAATGAAGAGGTTCTGGGAGAAGAAGAAAAAAATGCAGCCCACGAAGGGCTATTCGTGGCCCTACAGAGGCCGTAACGCAAGAAGAAGAAGAAGAAGAACTTATAGATCAAGGTGAAGGTCTTAGAACTGCCTAAGAGGATCTTTAATCACGGACAGAAAGCCGTTGTATTTAAGACATTATTGGAAAATTTTTGAAAGACGAAATAGATGTCTGTGAGACAGAATGAATTTCTTCTTCACATGGATAATATCTTCTCCCATAGCTACGACAAAATATACATTACCAGCGGAAAAAGTCTTTGGAACTGTAATAATAATAATAAATTATAATAACTATAATAATAGTGATGAAAGTTGAGATTTCAAAAATTACGTCAATAATTAATGCGCATAGTTTTTTTTTTAATTTACTATGGGACTTAACATCTGTGGTCATCAGTCCCCCAGAACTTACAAGTACTTAAACCTAACTAACCTAAGGACATCACGCACATCCATGTCCGAGGCAGGATTCGAACCTGCGACCATAGCGGTCACGCGGTTCCAGACTGAAGCGCCTAGAACCGCACGGTCACACCGGCCGGCTGGGACAAATTTAACCAGAAGATTAATTTTCAGTGATTTGTATGAAGGATACTGATCTGCCCGTACTTTAGACCTTAGAAAATTTGATTTCCAATTCTAAGCCGTAATCTGATCAGTAACAGTATTTTACAACTATTACAAAGCTACTGAAGATCTTCGAAATCTGCCTGTCTAATAATTTAGCACAAGCTAAAAGATTACTAAATGCCATAATGCCAGTATCACAGAATGTGTAACGTGATTCGGTAGTGCAACGAGCGTTAGGCTCATTTTTACAGATCGTAACTTACCCCCCCCCCCCCCCTACACCGTCAATTAAAATTCCTTCCATCTCCCCTCCGTATGTCTACACGATTATTTATGTCCCACTTACGATACATCATCATTAGGAGAAGACGTATGCTTACTTAGTCTGTCGCTAGACGGAGAAGGGGGGCCAATATCTGTCATTAAGATGAACGACAGTCTCGCTGCTACCGTAAACATCTCTCCATGCCAGGAAGAATGAACTGCGCTAACGATAAAGTTAATATTACTTTTCCACAATCTCGCTGCGTTTGATAGAACCCACACATTTTTCTTTTTGGAAATGTGCTTTGTGTTTCAAATACAACTCGAGACAACGGTCTGTTGTGACACAGAGAAGCAATGGTTGCTGATGAAATAAGCTGATTGTGATATTAGGTACTCATTGGCATGTGTGCTTGACAGCGCATTTTGCTAAGCTTAAATAAAAAGATAATAAAAAAACCTGAACGCCTGCGTGTTAGATTAGGCGGACGACTTTTGGAAAGCTACCAACAATACAGGACGGTTACCTTCCATTACGAACGTAGATGCAGTCAGCGACCGTGATCTGATTTATAAATGATAGAGCACAGCAGTAAGCCGTCCTTTTCTGCAGAGTTTGGTTATCCAGATCCAGGTTTCGGCTAGTGCCTAGCCATTATCAATGCACTATTTTCTAGTCTCAATGCATGTCAGTTCCCTGTTGTTCGGGCGTCAGTCACAGTTCTTTGAGTACTCCTATATAGTATACAGTCGCAGTTCTTTGAATACTAATATATACTATGTAGAAGTATTCAAAGAACTGTGACCAACGCCCGACCCACAGGGAACTGACATGCATTAAGACTAGAAAATAGTACACTGATAATAGGTAGGCACTAGCCGAAATCTGCATTTGCCAAATAAAACACGCGAGAAATGACGACTGGTTGCTGTGCTCCGTCATTTATAAATAATGCACGACGGACAGATTAAACAAATGCTTGCAGCACGGACTTCTGCTTAACACAGATGTACCAAGCATCAAAATCTTTCATTATTAATTCCAATTAAGTCATCACGTCCTCAGTGTGAAAAGATTATAGGTAACACCAGAAAACGAAAATAACTACACTACTGGCCATTAAAATTGCTACACCATGACGAAATGCAGATGATAAACGGATATTCATTGGACAAATATATTATACTAGAACTGACATCTGATTAAATTTTCACGCAATTTGGGTGCATACATCCTGAGAATTCAGTACCCAGAACAACCACCTCTGGCCGTAATAACGGCCTTGATACGCCTGGGCATAGAGTCAAACAGAGCTTGGATGGCGTGTACAGGTACAGCTGCCCATGCAACTTCAACACGATACCACAGTTCATCAAGAGTAGTGACTAGCGTATTGTGACGAGCCAGTTGCCCGGCCACCATTGAGCAGACGTTTGCAATTGGTGAGAGATCTGGAGAATGTGCTGGCCAGGGCAACCTCAAACATTTTCTGTTTCCAGAAAGGCCCGTACAGGACCTGCAACGTGCAGTCGTGCATTATCCTGCTGAAATGTAGGGTTTCGCAGGGATCGAATGAAGGGTAGAGCCACTGGTCGTAACACATCTGAAATGTAACGTCCACTGTTCAAAGTGCCGTCAATGCGAACAAGAGGTGACAGAGACGTGTAACTAATGGCACCCCATACCATCAGGCCGGGTGATACGCCAGTATGGCGAAGACGAATACACGCTTCCAATGTGCGTTCACTGCGATGTCGCCAAACACGGATGCTACCATCGTGATGCTGTAAACAGAACCTGGATTCATCCGAAAAAATGACGTTTTGCCATTAGTGCACCCAGGTTCGTCGTTGAGTACACCATCGCAGGCGCTCCTGTCTGTGATGCAGCGTCAAGGGTAACCGCAGCCATAGTCTCCGGACTGATAGTCCATGCTGCTGCAAATGTCGTCGAACTGTTCGTGCAGATGGTTGTTGTCTTGCAAACGTTCCCATATGTTGACTCAAGGATCGAGACGTGGCTGCACTATCCGTTACAGCCATGCGGATAAGATGCCTGTCATCTCGACTGCTATGATACGAGGCCGTTGGAATCCAGCACGGCGTTCCGTATTACCCTCCAGAACCCACCGATTCCATATTCTGCTAACAGTCATTGGATCTCGACCAACGCGAGCAGCAATGTCGCGATACGATAAACCGCAATCGCGATAGCCTACAATCCGACCTTTATCAAAGTGGGAAAGGTGATGGTAAGTAATTCACCTCCTTACACTAGGCATCACAACAACGTTTCACCAGGCAACGCGGGTCAACTGCTGTTTGTGTATGAGAAATCGGTTGGAAACTTTACTCATGTCAGCACGTTGTAGGTGTCGCCACCGGCGCGAACCTGGTGTGAATGCTCTGAAAAGCTAATCGTTTGCATACCACAGCATCTTCTTCCTGTCGGTTAATTTTCGCGTCTGTAGCACGTCATCTTCGTGGTGTAGCAATGTTAATGGCCAATCGTGTATATAGTAGTATTTAAAAAACTGTGACCGACGCCCGACCAACAGGGAACTGACATGCACTGAAACTATAAAGTAGTGCATTGATAATTGCTAGGCACTGGCCGAAATATGGCTATGATAAATAAAACACGCAAGAAAGGACGACTGATTGCTGTGCTCTGTCATTTATAAATAATGCTGGACGAACAGATTAAACGAATGCGTGCAGCACGGACTTCTGCTTAACAGAGATTTACCAAGCATGAAAATCTTTCATTATTAATTCCAATGAAGTTATCATGTCCACAGTGTCAAAAGATTATAGGTAACACCAGAAAGCGAAAATAACTATTTCACGAAATCGAGCAAATTGTACTCCTCCGCAAGGTTTTTGTCTGCAACTAACAAACAATAATTGTAATATACTCTCAGTTTAACTGGTTTTTCATGGCATATTGGTTGCCCAGCCAGAACATGTTGACCAGATACCTAATAGCAGGTACGTCCGCCTCTGGCACAGATAACAGCGGCGACGCATCGTGGCAGGGAGGCACTGACTCCCTGGTAGGTGGCTGGGGGGGTTGGCATCACATGTGCGTACACAAGTCACCTAATTCCCGTAAGTTGCGGGGAGGGGAGCTGTAGGGAAGCAGCCTACTCACGCCGTATAAAATTCACATCAGTCTTTCCATTGTGTGCCAGCCAGTCCGCTGTAACTAGCTCTGTCGTCATAAATGTTGCGCAATACTTTAAAAAATCAAGTAAATAACCTGAAACGTTTCTAGCATGTCTGGAGTAATACTAAATCAATGTGCTGGATATCAGTTCAATAACTTTAACCATTTTCGAAATTTGGACGTTTTTCTGTAAAAATCATTGGCGCAACAGAAAAGAGCTAGAAACTTAAAAATTTATATTTAGATTCCTTTTTCGTAATAATTTAGTAGAAACAGTCTTCTGGATCCCACAAATTAAAATTTTAGTTGAAATTCATGATTTTCTGGTTTTTGTCTTAGAAATTAAGGAAGCAAGATAGATTAAGTAGGCCAATAAATAAGGCTAGGATGTTTAAATTTAAGTACAAGGGAGATCAAAGATGTGAGAAGTTTCAACTGAATAACTATAAAACTTTAGCGATAGCGTTTCTCCAAAGGGCAAGTTCAGAGCTCGTCTACTGCGTGTAGTGTAATTAAATTAATTCTCTCGCCCAAAATATTTGACTTAGCCACGTCAGACTTTTATTATGATTACTTACCTGTGTGCTGATTGCACATTTCAATTGAGAGCTTCATCAGCCATCACCAAAGGAAGCAATGATTTATTCAATAAGTTAAAGTGGTGCATTACTAGCCCAGCGGCTAGTCGGGAGAGCGAATTTAATCAGGCGTTCCCTTAGCCGTCCGCACCGCGGCTTTATATATAAGAACGCTGCGCAAGAAAAGGAAGGCCCCAGTTCTCTCCAGACGCTGATTAGCGCACCATCTGTGCCGGGAGTCGCGTCGTATCGGTATCATTGCTATAAACAGCCTCGGATGCCGTAATAAGTTACTCGGGATACGCGTAACCATGAAATCGTTTTCGAGTGAAGCGTTAATTCTGGGATGACTTTAATGATCTATCTTCAGTTGGCGTATGTCGTATTTTCACGTGCCGCCGTGGGACAGACATTCTACCATTATTTAGCGTGGCGTTTGATGAACATTATCATCAAATTATGGCGAGCATTCACTTAAACATTTAATTTGAACAGTTGTAGTTGCATCAGCGCATTAGACTCTGAACTGCTCTGGTAGTTGGATTGTGTGGATTCTTTTTTTGGTCTGTGACTTTCAGAATATAGTGAACATTTTAGAGAAAATCGTTTTTGATTATGAATCCCAGACAATCTCCTAATTCCTCAGAGCTATAAGCTGTAGCTATAAGTGTATTTCTCAGATAAAGTGGGCTCTAGGAATTCTAATTACAGGCTTCACGTTTTGCTAATCACTTTCTGGTTGCCAATATTGTAGTTAGAGAGCCAGTGTTGAGAACGGCAAACAACAGCATTAAACAAATAATAGGAACACATTTTATAATTACTATTACTCCACCCACCGCCCCACATATGGTGCATCGGCCGGGAAATGCATCTTTTCTACATTACATTCTACACATTATAATAACAATTAAATTCCACCCGCCGCCCCACAGAGCGATGAGCTCTGACACCACGTTCAGTCACATCCCAGATGTGTTCGATTGAGGTCAGACATGGCGAGTTGGGGGGGCCAGCATATCAACTGGAACTCGCCACCGTGTTCCTCGAACCACTCCCCCACCCTCCTGACCTTGTGACTTGATACATAGCCTTGTTGACAAACGCCACTGGTGTCGGGAAACATGATCGTCATGAAGAGGTGTACGTAGTCCGCAGCCATTGTACAGTACCCCTTGGTCGTCATGGTGCCTTGCACGAGCTTCACTGGACCCAAGGACCCCCACGTAAATGTTCCCGAGAGCACAATGGAGCCGCCGCCCGCTTAGCTCCGTCCCGCAGTACAGGTGTCTGGGAGCTGTTCCCCTGAAAGACGATGGATTCGTGCCCTCCCATTGACATGATGAACAAAGAAAAGGGATTCATCCGACCGTGCAACACTCTACCACTGCGCCAACGTCCAGTGGCGGTCATCACGTTCCCACTTCGGTCGTAATTGTGGATGCTGTGTTAACATTGGCACATGCATTGGTCGTCGTCTGCGGAAGCCCATCCTTAGGGGTGTCCGGAGCACTCGGTGTTCAGACACACCTGTACTGTGCGCAGCACTCAAGTCCGATGTTACACTCCTGGAAATGGAAAAAAGAACACATTGACACCGGTGTGTCAGACCCACCATACTTGCTCCGGACACTGCGAGAGGGCTGTACAAGCAATGATCACACGCACGGCACAGCGGACACACCAGGAACCGCGGTGTTGGCCGTCGAATGGCGCTAGCTGCGCAGCATTTGTGCACCGCCGCCGTCAGTGTCAGCCAGTTTGCCGTGGCATGCGGAGCTCCATCGCAGTCTTTAACACTGGTAGCATGCCGCGACAGCGTGGACGTGAACCGTATGTGCAGTTGACGGACTTTGAGCGGGGGCGTATAGTGGGCATGCGGGAGGCCGGGTGGACGTACCGCCGAATTGCTCAACACGTGGGGCGTGAGGTCTCCACAGTACATCGATGTTGTCGCCAGTGGTCGGCGGAAGGTGCACGTACCCGTCGACCTGGGACCGGACCGCAGCGACGCACGGATGCACGCCAAGACCGTAGGATCCTACGCAGTGCCGTAGGGGACCGCACCGCCACTTCCCAGCAAATTAGGGACACTGTTGCTCCTGGGGTATCGGCGAGGACCATTCGCAACCGTCTCCATGAAGCTGGGCTACGGTCCCGCACACCGTTAGGCCGTCTTCCGCTCACGCCCCAACATCGTGCAGCCCGCCTCCAGTGGTGTCGCGACAGGCGTGAATGGAGGGACGAATGGAGACGTGTCGTCTTCAGCGATGAGAGTCGCTTCTGCCTTGGTGCCAATGATGGTCGTATGCGTGTTTGGCGCCGTGCAGGTGAGCGCCACAATCACGACTGCATACGACCGAGGCACACAGGGCCAACACCCGGCATCATGGTGTGGGGAGCGATCTCCTACACTGGCCGTACACCACTGGTGATCGTCGAGGGGACACTGAATAGTGCACGGTACATCCAAACCGTCATCGAACCCATCGTTCTACCATTCCTAGACCGGCAAGGGAACTTGCTGTTCCAACAGGACAATGCACGTCCGCATGTATCCCGTGCCACCCAACGTGCTCTAGAAGGTGTAAGTCAACTACCCTGGCCAGCAAGATCTCCGGATCTGTCCCCCATTGAGCATGTTTGGGACTGGATGAAGCGTCGTCTCACGCGGTCTCCACGTCCGGCACGAACGCTGGTCCAACTGAGGCGCCAGGTGGAAATGGCATGGCAAGCCGTTCCACAGGACTACATCCAGCATCTCTACGATCGTCTCCATGGGAGAATAGCAGCCTGCATTGCTGCGAAAGGTGGATATACACTGTACTAGTGCCGACATTGTGCATGCTCTGTTGCCTGTGTGTATGTGCCTGTGGTTCTGTCAGTGTGATCATGTGATGTATCTGACCCCAGGAATGTGTCAATAAAGTTTCCCCTTCCTGGGACAATGAATTCACGGTGTTCTTATTTCAATTTCCAGGAGTGTAGTTCCAACACAGCTCGCTGCCTGTCCTGTTTCATCAGTCTGGCCGGCTTACGACGTCCGACATCTGTATCGAGGGGTGGCCGCCCGATCGCACGATGTCAGTATGTTCTTTCACCTTGGTTTCGTCACGTGTTGAAGACAATAGTCACTGCTCTCCTTGAACACCCAAAAAGTCGTCCATTTTCCGAAGTGCTCGTGCCGAGTCTCCTTCCATCTGCTATATTGTTTTAGCTCCCTCTACCACTTTCTTCCTGGGTTGTCCATGTTTTACTGCTGGCGGCATTCTTCGTCCCACGCTTCGGTATGGGTAGGCACATATTTTTCCAAGCTTGTTTCCTGTGTCTTACGTTCTGTTTTATCTTATTTTTCTGAGTGTTTTCTTGACACCCGTCTCAATCTGTTACTGAGCGGGTGCTGAAGACCTTGCCGTCGTGCGCCCATAAAACCCTCTCCATCCATCCATCCATCCATCGGGCCATCACAATCTGTCTTCGGTCAAGCTTAGATAGATAGCGCGCCTTACACATTCTACACACGGATTGCACGCTCACTGATACCCATGCACTGTGAGTGGTCTGACTAGCCGCCATTCCTGGTCAGGTGACGCTGCTGTCGCCTGGATGGGTTTATACCCATAATAGGTCTGTGGTCATAACACTCTGACTGATCAGTGTATATTGAGCGGACACTTTTAATGTTTATCAAATGATTGGAGACACTGAAACAAGATATGAGAGAAGTGACAGTATGCAAAAGTTCTAATACTTTACTGTGCGACAAACACCTGTATCTGTTGGCAATGATGTACTTTGAACGGAACAATGTGTTACTACTTTCACGACATTCGACGGCTCTCTTACCTAAATAGGAAACAATGATATAAGGCTCATTAGCATTCACCGTGAACCTTTCTACAGAACTGATAGGAAATACAGTATATGTGATGGCCACGGTATGGGCTCGAACCTGCTACTTGGTTTGACGTGTACATATGAAATAAAAATGTGCTACAGCGCCACACTCGCCTGGAACACGAATGTTTCAGGCTATCGCCTCCCTGCGAACTGTCACTTGTCAACACCTACTCTTCGATATCCCGAAAAATTTATAATACATAACGGATGTCTACAATATTTGAAACAGCTCGAATAGCTGCTGGTACAATTAGAAAAATGGTTCAAATGGCTCTGAGCATTATGAGAATTAACATCTGAGGTCATCAGTCCCCTAGAACTTAGAACTACTTAAACCTAACTAACCTAAGGACGTCACACACATCCATGCCCGAGGCAGGATAAGAACCTGCGACTGTAGCGGTCGCGCGGTTCCAGATTGAAGCGCCTGAAACCGGGCACAATTAGAGGAAATTGAAAGTAGTAATCTATGATGTGGACTCCAGCTCACTTTGGAATGCATGGAAAGCAATCCAAGATGTCTTAAAGCCCGACCTTATCTCTGACACCACCACATATCAGTGACACCATCAGCCATATGCGTGACAAGACACCACCTCCACGTGCCCTGTCGCCTTTTCATCTCTTCTCCAGCTACTATTAGCACGCTATTAACAGTTAATTTTATTCGTCATAATCTATGAAGCCTGAAACTGTATAATTTATTATTTAAAGATTATAACAGTTTAATCAGTAACGAAACAGTGATAATTATGCGTAATTTAAATAGACACAATGTAGTATTTTAGTAAGCATTAAAATGAAATCACAATCACGATCTGATTTATGTGTGTCATGTTCAAAAATGTTATCGTAAAAATTACATAGAGGGATTAACTTAAAGTAGTTACATATGTAATATACATCAGCATAATATACGTCAGCAAAAATATATATATATACACACAAGCCGTATTAGTTTATTAGTTAATAGTTCACAGTTCGATTTCTGTACCACAGATGATGTAATGCACAACACAGTCTACACACACACACACACACACACACACACACACACACACACACACACACACACACACTTATACATCCATCAGGCTGACGCCTAAAACACAAAACACGATTGTTAAAGCTAAAGTAATTTCCAGAAGGCTATTAAAAATAACATGCTACACACACGGTTAACATTTCAAAAAATAATCTGCCCAGGCTTATAACTGCAAAAAGTACATGTTAACCAAAAAAAATGCTAAGGTGTCAAACACACAAAGAAGCAGGCAGTCTTAATCATTGAAAGAATTTAATTAAGTACATTATTTAGAATGCTCCGTGTAATGTACAGTCCACCCTCAAATTAAATATTTAAACATCTAAAATTTTTTATGATACTTGTCAAGTGTTATAATGAAATCTTAATAACAATTCGATGTTGTGTTATTGGTGGTTCATTGGAATGCACTATCATCACCTAAAATTTTTACAAATTTTTCAGTAATATTTGAACTCAGTTACCAGCGACTTAAGGGAAGAAGATGAAGTATCAGTAAAAAATATAATCAGTGTTATTAACTGCCTAATATTGCTTTTTAGTGTGTGTGAACTAGGCCTGGTAGAGGTTAAGCCGCCGGCCGGTGTGGCCGTGCAATTATAGGCGCTACAGTCTGGAACCGCGTGACCGCTACGGTCGCAGGTTCGAATCCTGCCTCGGGCATGGATGTGTGTGATGTCCTTAGTTAGGTTTAAGTAGTTCTCAGTTCTAGGGGACTGTTGACCTCAGATGTTAAGTCCTATAGTGCTCAGAGCAATTTGATTTGAGAGGTTATGCCAAAAGAACTTCTGAGGTAAACAGCAATATTTACTAACCTGAACTACGTATTTCCTATAATCAGCCATGAAATAACATCATTAGCACGTCAAAATAGATATGTGAAAACACACCATCATATACACAATATGGGAAAAAGACAAAGAAATTGAGCAAACACCATGTTAAGAAGGGAGGCGAAGATGTTTTGATGATGTTATTGTGATGTAATACGTAATTGGTACTTTTTGCAATACACGCGGAGAACTTCATCTGTGTTTGCACCGGAGACCTTAGTTTGCATACAAGACAACCAAACATTGTGACAGAGATGAAACGTAGCCAATGATGGTGGTGCAACAAGTCAGAGTTGAAATCCCGAAAGTAAAATTCTTGCCATAAAAATAAATTTATTAATCAAAAACATGCAAGACGTTTATTGTAATAAGCAAGTATAATTATAGATGTCTTATTGTAAACGAAAATTCGAACTTTGCATCAAAATAAAATTGTCTATATCTCAAAGTATGTAAGTTTCCGAGCACAAAACTCATCTGACACTACCCTAGTAAATTAATTGTTCTGTGAGATCAAAAAGGATACGCACCGTTTGCATTTTGGCAATACTGATACAAACTTTCTAGTTTAAGTTTTACTTGTTAACGCCCGAAGTTAAATTGTCGTGCCACACTTTGCAAGCACCGTGGACCATCATATTAAATATTTAACCATTTGAATTTTCAGTATAATTACCAAAATACATACAGCTTGCTTATAGAAATTACTGAAATAATTACAGGTTAGTAGACGACCATAGCTTGAATTTTCTACCACTCATTAAGTTCACCTAAATACAAAAAAAAGAATTGGTTGCAAAACACACATGGTCACTATTGCAGATCTAACTACAGCTTAAAGTGCACTTGTCAACTAGAATTATCAAAGTAAACAATGTTACGCATTTACTTAATGACTGCTCACCGTCTGTCAAACGGACAACGAACACTGGAAGACAGGTTTAAATAAAAAAGTAAGCAGAGTGGACAACTTCTCTGTCAGTGTCGTTGCATGGCAGGAACTATCATTAGATGCCAGAAGCTAACACCCACTTCACTTACATTCATACGCAGTTCTGTATCTACTGCAAAGTTTCAAAAGCATTTCCAGATAACTGGGATGGAGACGGATTCTTTCCCTCGGTGGCGTGAACTGAAATAATTGGCTACACACAGTTAAACATGGGATTGTGACTCACGGTCTCGGTTTGGTGGACTTCGAACATTTAAGCAAATTTTTTTCCGTTCTAGGCACACCCGATGTATGGGGTTATCAAGAGTTCAAGGGTTCCTAATGGCTCAGGGGGTTCCCGGGTTGAGTCTGGCTAGTTGCTCACGGCCACAATCATGGCACATAGATTTCGCCAGTCTCCGGCAAAATGTGATTTACCATTCGATCAATGACAAGGTCATTAGAGATCCTGCACAACCTCCGACTGGGGAAAAAATCAGCCATGTCCTTTTGCAGGAATTTTGCCTTTAGCAATTTAAATTTGGATGGCCAGATTGGAATCTCAAATGTTGAAATTCCAAATATGAAACCAGTATGGAGTCACCGTGATCAGATTGACGGAATAGATTTATTCCCGAAAGGGGGAAAATGGTTCAAATGGCTCTGAGCACTATGGGACTTAACATCTATGGTCATCAGTCCCCTAGAACTTAGAATTACTTAAACCTAACTAACCTAAGGACATCACACAACACCCAGCCATCACGAGGCAGAGAAAATCCCAGACCCCGCCGGGAATCGAACCCGGGAACTCGGGCGTGGGAAGCGAGAACGCTACCGCACGACCACGAGATGCGGGCCGAAAGGGAGAAAAATGTGTTGCTTTACTTACTAAATGCGCCTTGTATCTTTTTACGCCACCTTGCTATGGAAAGAATCTCTCACACACAGTCGAGTGGCATCCGTCTTTCTTGGAATAGTTCATTTGAACTAGTTACTTGGTGGACTACAATCCCTAATCATGACTTAACGTGCAGTGGGTGATGAACAAATGAGCCATTGAGCTAGCTGCACCTCTGAGACCCCTGGTGGCAACATCCTGAGCTGCAAACTTACAAGTGGCGCGAAAGTTAACTTTTAGTTTCGATGCTTAAACTTATATTCACTCCAAGTTTCTCTCTTCATTCGTACAGAAGATGCCTTCTGGCGAAATCGGATGGATCTTTTTGAAACAACGTTCGTAATGTGTATGTCAATGAATATGTCTTTGCCAGGTAACGACTGTCACGGACAACGTGATGTGAAATGTATTCTTCGACCACCATCTAAGATTAGGGCCCTTTCACAATCTGTAAAGGACGATACTGGTATGCTTTAGGCGGGCGTGTACCGTATCCCTTGCATATGCATATACATCTACATCTACATTCATACCCGGCAAGCCACCTTGCGGTGTGTGGTGGAGGGTACTTTGTATACCACTTTCACTCCCCTACTCCCCTCCCCCTTTTCCTGTTCCATTCACGAATAGTTTGCGGGAAGAACAGTTGCCGGTAAGCCCCCGTGTGGGCTTGAACGTCTCTGCTTTTAGTCTTCATGGTTCCTTCGCGAATGTAGGAGGAAGAAACATATTTATTGACTATCTATGAACGTATGCTCTCGAAAATTTAAAAGTAAACCACACTATGATGCAGAACACCTCTCTTGCAGTGTCTGGCTCTGACGTTTATTGACCATGCCTGTGAGGCTCTCGTACCTGTCCGTTAAACCTGTAACGAAACGGACCGCTCTTCCTTGGACATTCTGTACTTTCTCCATCAGTCGTACCTGATACGGATCCCGTACTGTTGTCGAGCAGTATGCAAGTATTGGTCAAACAAGTGTTTTGTAGGCCACTTCCTTCGTTGATGTGCTACATTTCCAGATGATGTTCCCAATGAATTTCAGTCTGGCATCTGCCTTACTCGAGATTAATTTTATGTGGTCGTTCCACACGTATGTTTCTAGACATTTTGTACAAGTAATTGTTCTGCAATTTGTTTATCATACAATAAAAGGTCTTTTGTCTATCTATTCACAATACGTTACATTTGTTTATGTTGAGGGTCAACTGCCATCCCCAGAACCAGGCCTCGAACCTGTGCAGGTCTTCCTGCATTTCGCTACAATTTTCCATCAACGCAACTTCTCTGTATAATAGCAACACCCGCGAAAAGCCTCAAGGGGCTTCCGACTTCATCTAATAGGTCGGGTAACGCCCGAAGCTAATTTTTCGTCTGAAGACTTTTCTCCATTCAGACAGACATGCTGCATTCTGTTTGTTAAAAACTCTTCAGTCCAGTCACACAATTAGTCTGATATTATTCCGTACGCTCATAACTTGTTCAATAGGTGGCGGAGTGCGGAAGTGTATCGAATGCATTTTGGAAATCAAGGAACACGGCGTCTACCTCAGCGCCTGTACCTACTGCTGATTGGGTCTCGTGGGTGAATAGGGCGAGCTGGGTTTCATAATATCGTTGTTTTAGGAGGCCATGTTGCTTCCTGCAGGTGATTTTTGGCCTCCAGAATGAGCAGAAAACATGTTCCAGAATTCTACGACAGACCGAAGTCAGAAATGTAGGCTATACTTCTGTGCGTTGTGCGTCTCGTGCAGTTGTGGCATATCATACTGTGGTGAGACTATCAGGACTTCCGCAGGAGCGGTGCATTGAGCATAAGCGTCACACGCGCTCACAGTAGCCCAGACAATAGGCTACTGCAGAACATTTAAAACACTTCCTTAGAAAAATTTATGAATTACTGTGCTGGTAAACCTCTTACGTTATTTGATTTTCAAACAGGTGAGCAAAACTGAATGTACTCAGATATTACTTTCTTTACTTATTCTGATTAACACTAAACTGACACACAACATTTTTAGCGCAACGCAGTCTGACTTTCAATAATCCCTACAAAAGTATGGCCCTGACTAACAATAACCTTTACCTTTTATGAATCACTTACCTCACAAAAATCTTCGTTACTCGACCTACTGCAATACAGCGAGCGCCGATACTGCCATCTGAATAAAAGATTCTAACTACGGAAGGCATTAACTACTGATAGGCATAGTCAGCAAATGAAAGATTTTAATAGAGAACAAACAATGTATTTACCTTAATGTTCAAAAGTCATTATATATATATAAAAGTTCATGACATCCAGTCTTACAAATCTCCTTTTTCTGGCAGACACACGTCCAGATCGTCCGCTCTCAAAATTCTGCCATCTCTCTCCTCACATCCACCACTGCTGGCGGCTCACCTCCAACTGCGCAACGCTACGCGCTGTTCACATCCAACTGCCCAACACTACAATAGCAAATATTCCAACAATGCAAACCAGCCACAGACTGCACACAGCACAGCCAGCGATTTTCATACAGAGCACTACGTGGCGTTACCAACATAAAAACCTAAACAGCCTACTTACACATTGGCTTAACACAGGTCATCCTCTGGAATATAACGACAGAGAGATTCTGGCATGCGCTTCCAGCTAGTGGGGTAGAGTGCTGAAGGAATAAGTTGACATTAAATTAGCGAGTTCCTTACAAATTCTGCTTGGAATTCTCCTCTTTCGCTCGTCAAACAACAGAGGGACAGAATTAATGCTAGCGCGCCTATTTGTGGTTAATAATCACTATCAGTAACTTCTGACGTTGGTCATCTTTGGTTGTGTGGTGGCGCGAGCGTTTACGGTGCGTTGTCATTTAATACACGTCCTTGCTTACCGAGATTTTAAATTTGTTTGCACACTTCTCCCTCTTCGTTGCACTTATGCCTTGAAAACGACAGGGTGTGTACTTATCTAAATATCGGCGGTGGTCGAAGACATCTTCCGGCTGCTTTCCCGTTAGTTGGTTGAACAGTCACGAACAATTCAATTGGAAATAGGTGCCGTGCTGGAAGGAAAAAACTGTTACTGTCATGACTGGAATATTTGAACGTGTCACCTGATGAGGATGTCATGATGCTGTGTACTGGCTATCGGCTTGACGTTCAGTCGCAGGATGGACGAATGACAAGATATCAGCGCCATGTAGTGACCACGTTGCGGGCACTCGACGCATGGACACCCAGACGTCGTGCAAGCACTGAACGTCTCACGTATTGCACCGGTTTGGTAGCGTAAGTACTTCGATTCGGAGGAAAACGTCTTTATCGTCGTATTGAACCATGGACCTTGCCGTTGGTGGGGAGGCTTGCGTGCCTCAATGATACAGATAGCCGTACCGTAGGTGCAACCACAACGGAGGGGTATCTGATGAAAAGCCAGACAAACGTGTGGTTCCTGAAGAGGGGCAGCAGCCTTTTCAGTAGTTGCAGGGGCAACAGTCTGGATGATTGACTGATCTGGCCTTGTAACACTAACCAAAACGGCCTTGCTGTGCTGGTACTGCGAACGGCTGAAAGCAAGGGGAAACCACAGCCGTAATTTTTCCCGAGGCCATGCAGCTTTACTGTATGATTAAATGATGATGGCGTCCTCCTGGGTAAAATATTCCGGAGGTAAAATAGTCCCCCATTCGGATCTCCGGGCGGGGACTACTCAAGAGGATGTCGTTATCAGGAGAAAGAAAACTGGCGTTCTACGGATCGGAGCGTGGAATGTCAGATCCCTTAATCGGGCAGGTAGGTTAGAAAATTTAAAAAGGGAAATGGATAGGTTCAAGTTAGATACAGTAGGAATTAGTGAAGTTCGGTGGCAGGAGGAACAAGACTTTTGGTCAGGTGAATACAGGGTCATAAATACAAAGTCAAATAGGGCTAATGCAGGAGTACGTTTAATAATGAATAAAAAAAATAGGAGTGCGGGTAAGCTACTACAAACAGCATAGTGAACGCATTATTGTGGCCAAGATAGACACGAAGCCCACGCCTACTACAGTAGTACAAGTTTATACGCCAACTAGCTCTGCAGATGATGAAGAAGTTAATGAAATGTATGATGAGATAAAAGAAATTATTCAGGTAGTGAAGGGAGATGAAAATTTAATACCCATGGGTGACTGGAATTCGACAGTAGGAAAAGGAAGAGAAGGAAACATAGTAGGTGAATATGGATTGGCGCTAAGAAATGAAAGAGGAAGCCGCCTGGTAGAATTTTCCACAGAGCATAACTTAATCAAAGCTAACACTTGGTTCAAGAATCATTTTGACAATGTTGCCTGGAATACTCTATTTCAAATTCTGAAGGTCGTAGAGGTAAAATAGAGGGAGTGAAAGGGTATTTACAATTTGTACAGAAAGCAGATGGCAGTTATAAGAGTCGAGGGACATGAAAGGGAAGCAGTGGTTGGGAAGGGAGTGAGACAGGGTTGTAGCCTCTCCCCGATGCTATACAATCTGTATATTGAGCAAGCAGTAAAGGAAACAAAAGAAAAGTTCGGAGTATGTATTGAAATACACGGGGAAGAAATAAAAACTTTGAGGTTCGCCGATGACATTGTAATTCTGTCAGAGACAGCAAAGGACTTGGAAGAGCAGCTGAACGGAATGGACAGTCTCTTGAAGGGGGGATATAAGATGAACATCAACAAAAGTAAAACGAGGATAATGGAATGTAGTCGAATTAAGTAGGGGAATTAGATTAGGGAATGAGACGCTTAAAGTAGTAAATGAGTTTTGCTATTTGGGGAGCAAAATAACTGATGATGGTCGAAGTAGAGAGGATATAAAATGTAGACTGGCAATGGCAAGGAAAGCATTTCTGAAGAAGAGAAATTTGTGAACATCGAGTATAGATCTAAGTGTCAGGAAGTCGTTTCTGAAAGTATTTGTATGGAGTGTAGCCATGTATGGAAGTGAAAAATACTGAAGATTAGATGGGTAGATCACATAACTAATGAGGAGGTATTGAATGGAATTGGGGAGAAGAGGAGTTTGTGGCACAACTTGACTAGAAGAAGGGATCGGTTGGTAGGACATGTTCTGAGACATCGAGGGATCACCAATTTAGTACTGGAGGGCAGCGTGGAGGGTAAAAATCGTAGAGGGAGACCAAGAGATGAATACACTAAGCAGATTCAGAAGGATGTAGGCTGCAGTAGGTACTGGGAGATGAAGATGCTTGCACAGGATAGAGTAGCATGGAGAGCTGCATCAAACCAGTCTCAGGACTGAAGACCACAACAACAACAACAACAACAACAATATGTGCGACCCAGTAGAGGAAGTCACTAGCCAATTTATTGCTTGATACTAACAACCGGTGAGCAGGCGTTCCTTCCAGAGTCAATTCATCGCTGTGGGTTACAAGCAGCTCCCCCTCCCCTCTCCCTGCCTGCGCCATTACTCAAGTACGTCACAGGGCGCGGAGATAAGCATCGCAGGAGGAGCACAGCCATTGGACACTCTAAGCACGTTTGTGGTACCAGGTCTGTTTGGCCAATAGTACAGAGTGTCAGCAAGCCACAGATGAGCAGCGAGCCGCTGCTTGCGAGTCTGCTGCTGCTAAAATTTTTCCGATTACTAACACTGCGTATCTACAATGCCTTCTCAATTTAATACGACATTATGTTCAGGATAGTTAAACACCCTAGGGCCCGGGGTTTCAAGCTCTTGTGAGCAATAGTTCGGGAGTTACGAGTGTTTTACCGAAATTTGACTGAAATGGAAATCGGCTCTGGATTTAAGGTATGAACATAAACTTGATTATGAGTGTCTAAGTAGACATATATTCATAGATTAAGGCCGTTTTATGATATCAGTGAACTATCGTTCCTTTACTTCTCTCTTCCCCTACCTGCTGGAAGTTAGAATGCTCTTGAACGGATCTCATATACAAAAGACACCCCACTCGCAGGACTTGGGGGTTTATAGTTCCGAACTCCTAATGGTGACCTGTGCGGACTGCATTTAATCAGAAGACCGAAACCGTTCCATTAGTTTACTTAGTTCAGTTCTGGTTCCAGTTCCGAACTCTGCGAATTGCATCGGATCGGAAGGCAGAAACATTTCCTTTAGTTTACTTACAAGGGAACATTGCCAAGTGTGAATAAATGATCTTGATGAAACCTGGCGCGTGTGCAGAGGGGCAAAATAGTGCAATACGTATATGTTTGTTTGTGCCCTATTTCACTTTTAAGTTAACTCCAAAAAGTAATTTGGCATTTTAGGTTTAGAGGGAATATCTCTGAAACGATGATGTATAAGAAAGGTTTTTCATGTAAAGGTAGATATTCAGTTAACGTTCTTTAAAACTGTATAACCAACTTTCGGAATAATTTTAAATTTTGCAAAATACCCCAACACCATTAATTAATTATGAAAAATGAAAACTTTCTTTACAACATAAATATTAAAGAAGCTTCGAAACCACATACGTCTCTGTGTAATAAAGCTGGTTTGTGAAATACCAGTTTTGGAAAATAACCAATACTCAACACGGCGTAGCATTATTTTCAACACGCCTAATAAAAATATCCAAACATTCACTTCTATTCTAATTATTTATTTTACTGACATTTCTTTTATGTTTGAAACGGTTATTTTACGTTTTACTTTCATGCCTTTTTTGTATTTAGTTTACCGTTTTACATATGTATATTTTGTTAATTGAAAAAAATAAGTAAATCATTATTCCGATAGAAAATAATTACATTGATGATAATCTGTAAACAAATACTTAAAACATGATGGTTTTTTTATACCTTGCACACAAAATGAACGAATTTTTTTCACATTATAGCCGATGTAAAACAAAATTCGGCAGGATTTCAAATTGTAACGGGTGATCCTCTAAATATCCTCATTTGTATCGGACATATTTCAGCACGTTGGTAAGTCTTAACGAAGAGAATTGATTATGTACTTGTGACTGCAGTTGGACTATATTGTTTCTCAAGTGCAGACTGACACCATAATCATTCAACAGCACTAGATCTGAAAATCTTCTCACAAAGTTCTTCCAGCATCGGACGCCGTATACTTTCCACTGCTGTAACTGTACCATCGAGCTCTCT
Source organism: Schistocerca nitens (assembly GCF_023898315.1). NCBI lineage: Eukaryota > Metazoa > Arthropoda > Insecta > Orthoptera > Acrididae > Schistocerca > Schistocerca nitens. Next base: position 17,085,444 of record NC_064619.1, read on the forward strand.
GGGATCACCAGACGTTTTTTCATAGTTTAAAAAAAACTAACAGTGAGTTTGGACCGAAAATTTGAGACTCTCGTTTTGAAGCTCCAAATGTCTTTGCAACAGAATCGAAATCTGGTAAACAAACGTTGAAACGTCCCCTTTGAACAATTATACGTGACTGTGCTTTAACTGACACACAATATATTTTAGCGCAACGCAATCTGACTTTCAAAAATCCCTACAAAAGAATGGCCCTGATTAACATTAACATATACCTTTCACAAATCACTTACCTCACAAAAATCTTCGTTACTGGAACTACTGCAATACAGCGAGCGCCACTACTGCCAGCTAAATAAAAGATTCTAACTACTGAAGGCACTAACTACTGATAGGCATAGTTAGCAAACGAAATATTTTAATAGAGAACAAACAATGTATTTACCTTAATAATGTTGAAAACTCACAATATACATATCCGTTCATGACATCCAATTTTAAAAATTTCAAAACTCCGCCATCTCTCTCCCCACATCCACCACTGCTGGCGGCTCACCTCCAACTGCGCAACGCTACGCGCTGTTCACATCCAGCTGCCGCTGCCCAACACTACAATGGCAGACAACAATGCAAACTAGCCACCGACTGCACACAGCACAGCCAGTGATTTTCATACAGTGCGCTATGTAACGTTGCCAATAAGAAAACATAAACAGCCTACTTACATAGCCCCCATGCTCCCCACAAAAAATTTTACAAATTGTTTTGGGCACTGGCCAATACAGATTTGAAACATTTTTTCATAATTACAGTAACAAAGATATCAAATGCACACACTTATTAATACAATGTTGGTCAAAGCTAAAATTTTCTCACAGTCCATGAAGACAGTCCTGATCATTCATCACAGTAAAATTGCAGTGTTTTTTTTTCACAAAGTCTCATTAGTAAAAGAAAATGCACATGGAAGTAGTGGATTTCCATGCAGTCTTGAAGAAGTAGTGTTGTCCTTCCAACGGAAAGACAGTGCTGACTCTTGACATGCTGACAGATAATGGGCCACAGCAGAGCAAACCCACAGCAGAGTCATTCGACGTTTTGAAGAATATTGGTAGGTAGGTCATCACAGAGTAGACCCACTGTAGTCCTGGTAGAGAGTATGGTATTGGTGGGCCACCAGAGGAGCAGACCCACTGCAGTCCTTGTAGAGATAATGGTATTGGTGGATCATCAAAGGTGTAGACCCACTGTAGTCCTTGTAGAGATGGCCAGCAGCCATCTGCTGCGACTGTGCAGGTGCACAATCACCATCGAAGAGTCTTGCAGACAATATAGCAAGTCCATAAACCACCACTTGTGCACTCACAAAGTTTTTGAAATTTTCCTTAGAACCATCAATGCTGTTATCCAGTCCCTTGCTGAATTATTAACACACGTGCAAACACTAACAGTCCCTACTTCTGACATATTGTCCATATACTATGACCAACAGAAACGTGTGCAGTGAAATGTAACTTACAAGTTACTTAATTTGATGAACTAGCGCCAATTACAATTTTATAACATACGAATACAATAACAAAGACACAAAATACATCATTAAAGAACATAAAAATACAGATAACATTTGTAGTACAGACTTTACAACAGGATAGAAATAAACATATACATCAATGTTACAAAAATAATGACATAAGTACCTACATAAAGATCAGAATAACTTTTGAAACATCAACTTCACACATGATCATTAAAACAAAACAGAATAAATAATGTCTAAACACCTTTACAAAGTAAATAACATATTATAAATGCAAATTATATTTGAGGATAACAGTATTCTTCATCATAGTGTATGTAGCTTAGTACTAGAAAAATTCTACAACATAAGTCTTATCAGATAAACAACTAAAGACAGGAAAAAACAAATATACAAGAGTACACAAACACATAGTGGAATAACAGAAAGGGAAAGGACAGGGTTTGTTTTACTGCAGTATCTTACAAACAAACTTTCTTTAATTCTTGGAGATCTCCCTTCGTTCTTAATTATTTCAAAAAGTGCTATCTATACCTGCTTTCTGTACTTTTTTTGTAAGACTTCTCAATGCATTTCTTCCAATTCATCGCAACTCTTTCTCTTATATAGTCTACCCCCTCTTAAGCTAACTTAAATCTACTGAGCTCAGATGCTAAACTAAAGGACGAGGCAATGCAGCAGCACAAAACAATTAACACAAACAACAATGATCAAAAATACAAATGGCGAAGCAAGCAGCATAAATTACAACTAATATAAGGCAATGAGCAGCAAACAAGAAAAATAAATCAGTAGTAAACTGGCTTAGCAGAGTAACACAAATTAAAATTCAGTAGCACTATGCCTGGCAAAAAGCAGCATAAAATGAAATAACTTATACCTAAAGACGACAAAGTTCAAGCAGAAAAAATATTACACTAAAAATGGCCATGTCTAATACCTATGTCACAACTTAACACTAGAGTGATGCATCACAATTTATTCTACAAAAGAAATTACCAAGTACTTGAAAAGAAAATTATGAATGCAGTTCCTGTGAAGGTAAATGTCTTTTTGTGCTCCCTCATTTTTTTGAAATATTATTATTTACTCGATCTGTAGACAGAAAATATTTATATTAGTACATCTATAAAATTTTATTGTAACCAATGCTACAGTGCAGCTAGAAACTAGATATTAAACAAAATGAGCAAATATGTACAAAGGAAGGCATGAAACATGATTCATTAGCCATATGGCATTTCATAATCTTTCAACTAGCAAGGCAATAGATGTGAAATGTTTCTCATCATTTCATTAGGCATTTTAGTAAACATCATAAATTACGAGCTCCACAGTGTAATCATATGTTTTCAAGTTTGAGCGTGTCGTATTTGCGTTGCTTTCTACAAAGGAATGTCAATAGCGAGGATAATGGCCTCTCTTTTTTTTCTTTTTTTTTCTCCACCTAATGGCTTTCTTTTGTCAGGCGCCAACCTCTCAGCTGGGCGCCCAAAACGCATTACGCCAAGGTCACTTACCTTTCTTGCTGAAATATTTACGATGGCAGTTTCCGCCACAGTGACAGTCTCATATAAAAATATTTCACAGGTCAAGAATTTGGGTTATACATCTGTAGAAACAAAATCCTATAAATATAACAGCGTCCAAAAAATTTTCGCCAGCATTGTGATACATTCACGCATATACACACATTTCATAACTCTTAAAGTACGATTCTTGGTTTCCAACAACCATCTGTAGAAACAAAATCCTATAAATATAACAGCGTCCAAAAAATTTTCGCCAGCATTGTGATACATTCACGCATATACACACATTTCATAACTCTTCAAGTACGATTCTTGGTTTCCAACAACCTTTTTCACAAACCAGAGTCCCTAACCACTACTCATTATTCCTTACCTTATTCATCGACACTTCTTCAATATTTCATCATAACATACGTAGCATAATCAAATAACTCATATAGCATCAGCTTACTGATCATAAACATACCGCAACAGCATAATACACGTAGTCATCATAATAATAACATCATAACACCTCAGTCAACTCTCAAAATCGTCGTAGCTTCCTCCAATAATTTCAAAACCTAAAAAATTTCACTGCTCATGTCAAAAGTGTCATCTGCCTCAAACGCACTTCAAAAATCATGATCCCATACCAAATACATCATTCGAAGTTCTCATAATATCACAATGGGTCCGAAAAAATATGAACAGTTCACAAAGTACATACAAAATAGAGTTTCATAAGTGTGAAGTTATCCAATTGCGTAATTGCGTAAACATCTGTCACTGATGTAGTAAAAAAAATGTTTGTCTCTCTCAGTTAAGTAATCAGATAGCTGTGTAATTCTGTGTTGGAGAAATATGGTACCGATGTGTAAAGTTGTATAAGCAAATACCATATTAGCTAGGGCTCCTTGTGTTTGCCACACACATGGTACACAAAGTAAGTGTGTACCCCCCTGAGGATTAATGTAATTATACCCTCAGGTGTGACAGATTACAGCAATGGAATGAAATGTATCACGGAAAACCCTTGTATCATTGCACTTCAAATATCTTTAAAAAATAAATGTTTTAAGTGCGAAATTAATCACTCAAATACGTGTACTGTAGCGCTAAACTGTGCGTCATGTTGTAAGATAATCTCTGTGGAAGTGTCGTAGTTATCGTCCTCCGAAAGCTAAGTTCTGCAGAAGTCAATGTACTTACCTCATGATAAACAAAAGTGAAATGCTTTGCGTATAGATATCGTAGTTATTATGCTTATTGGCGTCATGGAGAAAGTACTGTACAGTAACGTATTGTTGTGCCACGAAAAAGGCTGTCTCATTGTTGCTATACCACAAAAGTTGCAACTAAAACATGTTTTACTTTCCAGAATAATGCAGAAAAACTGTGCAGATATAAAACAGAAACACTGCAAAAGCAACATTGTAAATTGTCACTCATTAGTAGCGTCGTGATAAAACCGTTTAGTTGTCACATAAACTAACCACTGTGTCGTCTGGTATCTCACAGAAAGTACTTTAAATCCAGAATGTATTTTCAAGTAAACCAAAATGATGCATTAAAATCTCATTTGCAGTACCAGAATATGTCCTAAGTATGTAAGCCTTATAGTCGTTACGTAATCGAGCAAGAATGTACACACACAATAACACTGTGTCATCTGTTCACTATAACAACCCATTCGTAATTTCTGTTTAAATAAGTTCTCTTGGTTCTTGACTGGATATTTAACTTCAAACGTTGTTGCATGTTAACAGTTTCTTAATTCTCACAAAGCATACTAGAAATGTGAAGTGAAAAGTTTTATGGCAAAGACAAAGTTAAAAAGCAGATTATCTTTCAATAAACGGTTTTACATGTGAAATGTGGTGTAAACCTTTACTCTTCCTAGTACGCAGACTTTCAACTGGAAAGCAATTGTCATGTTTTATACGTCGGTAAGGAATGCTAAATCTTTTCTCAAGGTTAGCGTCTGTGTTATTTTTCTCTGAGCCAGCCAGCGCAAGTGGCTGCCTGCGGTGCGAGTCATTGTCTGTTCCTTTATTGGCGCGCGTCGTTATTGGGATTAGGAGACCTAGCTTCTACAAATTCACGTTGTCGAAAGTGCCCTGCTCTGTTTGAATCCCGCCAGTTCTGATGAAATTCAGGTCTGTCGTTATGATTATCTCGTCTGTCGTCATGTCGGTAGTTCCTGTAGTTTCTTTCTTGTCGGTTAAGTGGTGGAGAATTTCTCCCTGAATTATCACTGCACGGTGGACCGTTGCGTCTGAAGTTATTCTGTCTCCCTTGATAATAATTGTTTTGGTTCCCATATTGTCTGTTTCTAAGGTAATCTCTATCATATTCATTACTACGGAAATGCGATCTTTCTCTGTAACTATTATTATTCTGCCAGTGGTTGTCATATGGGTGGTGTCTGTTTTGGTCACGATTTGCGTTGTAAGAATAGCTTTGTTGTGTCTGGTTATTGTTTCTGTCGTCACGGAATTGTGACGTATGTGACCTGTAATTGTTGTGTTCCTGTTTTCGCGTTCCGGGATTTCCGCGATTGTCAGTGTCAATTTCCAGTTCTTGTAAGAGTCCCTGAAAAGCTTCAATGTCGTCTTTGCAACGTCCTGCTAAAATAATATGTCGTAAATGTTCAGGCAGTTTGATTAAGCAAATGCGGATGAGTTCTGAGGGGCTGTATGGGTTTGAAAGATACTGATTCTTATGCAACATGTCTTCAAAATATTTGACAAGACTGGAAAATTCAGATTGTTCGAAATGTTTCATCATTATGATGCTATGTTTTACTCGGTCTTGTGTAGCTTGAGACCAATAGGCTGAGAGGAAGGCATGGTAAAATTCTCCTTCACTGTGACAATCGTGAATGACCGATCGCATTCTTACAGCTGGTTCATTCTCTAAATAGCCACTCATAAATTCTAATCTATGCTCTAATGACCAGTTGGGAGGAAAACAATGACAGAATTGATGAAGCCACGCTTGTGGATGAATGTCGTTGCCAAAATTCTTAAACGTTTTGAATTTACGTGTAGTAATGAACAGCTTATAGTCAAAATCATCATGTCGACGAGTCGCATGTCGGTCATTGTTACGTCGTGTCGGCGGTTCAATCTCAAAATTCGGTGCACATTGCCAATTTCTTTCATCACTTCCGAAATGCCCTGCGTTGTTATTTTGTGGCTGTTCCGTATTTCTATGTCCCTCTTCCCGTATTGGGGCGCGAGTGTCCTCTGAAATACGTAATTCTTGTATTACCTGTGTCAGCTGATCTTGTACTTCCCGGATTTCTCTTTTGTACTGTGTATTGATTTGATTTTGATTTTGTTTGAATTTTCTAATTTGTTCATACTCTTCAGTGTCCGTGAAGGCTACAGGTCTTGTGTCATTCAGATCATCATCTACCTTTGCAGATAAGTTAGTGAACTGATCCGAAAGTTCGGCTACTTTCTCCGATAGTGTACTTATTTCCTCAGTGTGTTTTTCTGAACCAAGTTTCAGAGTGTCCATTTGTGTTGAAATCGTATCTACTGTGTCTTTTAAGTTTTCCTGAGTTTTTGCAAGTTGCGTAACCGAATCGGTAGATGCAACTGAGTCAATTTTAGCTTGCAAGGTGTCGTGATTTTCATGAACAATAGTCTGCAGTTCTTTTATGGTTGCTTCGTGATTCTGTAATGCATTTTCATGACACGAAAAAATAGGTTGGAAATGCTCACAAATCTGTGTTTTTACGTCATTACAGACTTTTTGACATTTCGATTCAATGTTATGTAACTCAGTAGTTAAATCTTCACGTGTTTGTTCAAGTGTGGTGTCTAACTTTTGAAGCTGTTGCTGTGTTTGTCTCTGATTTTGTTCCATCGTGTCTAACTTTTGAAGCTTTTGCTGTGTTTGTCCCATTTGTTGTATTAATTGTAATAACAATGCATTGGTGTCTGAAACATGTTCCTCAGTGCTTTTCGGCAGTGAATTTGCACCGGCAACATTCACATTTTGACAAGCGGAAAATGTGTCTTGACTCATTTGAGAAAACGGTGAGAACCCAAAACCTGAGTCTACAGTATTTGCAATATTGTGTTCTGTCATTCCCGATTCCTGAGGCGAGCTGTTGCCGACCGATCGATCGATAATGCTTCCCTGTTCACTACCTGTTTCACTGTCTACACCATTATTTGACGCCCGCTCCATTTCCCTATGCACAATTACCAAATTACTACTTTGAACATTAGTAAAGTCATTACTCGGCGGCGCTGATAAGCTACGCTCGTCGTCACTATTATTTCTCAGTTTGCTTTGGAGACTAGTGTTACGTTTTTCACACGCCATTATTGTCACAATATTTCACACGATAATACAGAAAAGCACAATTTGAAGAGCAAAATAAGATAACACATTAACATAGAAATGGAAATAATGTCTACTTAAATACTTGGTGCAAATCTACATGCATGTCACAACTGTTTTACTGTACAACAATGAAAGACTGCAACTACAAAGGAGATTCTCTCTACAATTACGCGCTAGCAATAAACAAAATCTACGCTAATTACACAAACTACAAGGAAAAAATCAGAAGATTCCAGTGAGGTATCCTCGGCTAAGGGTCGACATATGAAACGTCCCCTTTGAACAATTATACGTGACTATGCTTTAACTGACACACAATATTTTTTAGCGCAACGCAATCTGACTTTCAAAAATCCCTACAAAAGAATGGCCCTGATTAACATTAACCTATACCTTTCACAAAACATTTACCTCACAAAAATCTTTGTTACTGGAACTACTGCAATACAGCGAGCGCCACTACTGCCAGCTAAATAACAGATTCAAATTACTGAAGGCACTAACTACTGATAGGCATAGTTAGCAAATGAAAGATTTTAATAGAGAACAAACAGTGTATTTACCTTAATAATGTTGAAAACTCACAATATACATATCCGTTCATGACATCCAATTTTAAAAATTTCAAAACTCCGCCATCTCTCTCCCCACATCCACCACTGCTGGCGGCTCACCTCCAACTGCGCAACGCTACGCGCTGTTCACATCCAGCTGCCGCTGCCCAACACTACAATGGCAGACAACAATGCAAACTAGCCACCGACTGCACACAGCACAGCCAGTGATTTTCATACAGTGCGCTATGTAACGTTGCCAATAAGAAAACATAAACAGCCTACTTACAACTTCTAACCAGATTAAAAGATACATCACAGATGTTTTCTTTCCCAGTGATGGAGAAATATTCGTATTATTGTTGCATTCTTGCAGCGGTCATTGTGAAAGAACAGTTTGGAACATCGTACCCGAGGACAAGGAACTTGGTCATCCGGTGATCCCAGAGGGCTCGACGGCATAGGTACAGTCGTCGGACGTATACAGCTTTCCAAGTTGGAAGAACTTTGTGAGAAGATTTTCACATCTAATTCTGTTGAATGATTATGATGTCAGTCTGCACTCACGAAACAATACAGTCCATCTGCAGTCACTAGTGCATAACCAGTTGCCTTCGCTAAGGCTTACCAGTGTACTGAAATATGCGTGACACAAACGAAGATATTTAGAGGGTCACCCGTTATAATTTGAAATTGTGCAGATTTTAGTTTTGTATTGGCTTCTCCGTCGTGTATATTAAGAGAAGAAATCTCGTTCATTTTATGTGCATGGTATAAAAATAAGTTATGTTTTAAGCATTTACATATAGATTATCATTATTGTAACTATTTCATATCAAAATAATGAGTTACTTATTATTTTCAAAATATAAATGTGAAATGGTAAACTAAAAAACCAAAAAACATGAATGTAAATCGTAAAATAACAACTTAAAACATAAAACAACTATAACTAAAATAAATAATTAGAATTGTAATGAACGTTTACATATTTTAATTAGGTATGTTGAAAATACTCCGACACCACAGTGAGTACTGCTTATTTTCCAAAACTGGTATTTCAGAAACCAGCTTTATTACACAGGGAAGTGTAACACTCAATTATGTTGTAGCAAAAATCTTCATTTTTCAAAATTAATTAATGCTGGCGGGGTATTTTGCAAAATTTCAAATTATTACGAAAGCTAATTATACAGTTTTCAAGAACATTAATCGAATATCAACAATTATATGAAAAAATTGTTATATATCATCTTTTCGAAGATATTCCCTTTAAACCTAAAATGCCAAATTACCAATCAGGGTCTGTTTTACCCCTTAACAGTAAAGTCAAGGACCAACTAAAAATACATATAGCACTATTTTCCCCCTCTACACATCCGCCAGGTCTCGTCACGACCGTTTATTGATAGGGGAATGTTTCCTTGTTAATTCCGATCCTCCCCTGGCTTTGCCTGGGATACACAGGTTCTATTTTTTTCACGCCTTATTTGTCTCGTACCTAAATTTTCTTCCACATCTTCAAAAAGACCGCAGCTCGTGATCGAGTGGCAGCCGGCACGGTGGCTCATCGTGTTCGGTCAAAGAGCTGGTTGGCCTTTGTAATAAAAAAAACTGAGTGGATCAACAAAGGAGCTTGAACGGGTGTCATCTGACGACCGCAACGACCAAACACAACGATCAACAAAGAAAAAAGAAAAAAAAGTGGCTAGTGTTGATGCCTCTGGATCACGGGAACCCGGGTTCGATTCCCGGCCGGTTGGGGATTTTCTCTACCCGAGGACTGGGTGTTTGTGTTGTCCGCACCATTTCATCATCATCCATCCAAGAGGCTAGATTGAACTGTGTAAAAACTGGGACTTTGTACGGGCGCTGATGACCGCGCAGTTGAGCGCCCCACAAACTAAACATCGTATCTTTAGAATAAATGTGCACCAATTATCGAATAAGAACGAGTTTTTTTCCTTTTTCCAGACCGTGCCAGACAATAAAAAGAATTAGGAAGGAGATACACGCTCTTGGTGAAAATGAGAATAATTTAATCTTTAGTGCTTCTCAGCTCCCCAGTTCCAAAGAAAAGGTCTGGGTTAAAATTGAAAATACTCAGCCCATCCGAACAAAAAGACTGCGCGTACAAAGAAAAAGAGTCTTAGAAAATCGCACGCTGGATTTGTTCCCAAGGGTCTGTCGGTTTTCGTAGGGAACAAAATTTTAGTTTGTGATTTATTAGTTTAAGTGTTTCCTAGGTGCTCTTCCTATAGGTAGGCCTACTTTAACATTAAAAGTGGACCATGTAGTTCATTTCAAGTATTTAATGGAACTCGTTCAATAAGAACTACTATGTCAGAAGGAGTTGTTTCGTAAAAAAATGACTTTGCCCTTCTCTAGTCGAGATGGCAATGACACAACAGCACAATGCGTTTCAACAGGCGCAACTCATTTACATTGGTGCGGTATGATTTTCGTCTAAACTTCGATACTGCACCTCCCTCAAATCATAGCATTCGACGATGGTTACCAGAAATCTCCAGACACTGGTGAATTATATAAAACGAAATCTACAGGTCGTCCTCGAATGCTCACATTCAACATATATTTGCTAGTGTCCACAGAAGTATGCTCTTGCCAGCCAAGAGTGAACCAGTCCCCTCTCTCGGTCTGGAGTACTTTGTGGCGGCGTTTGTGTTTCAAAGCATTCACGATTCACCTGATGCTGAAAAACAACAGGGTGTAGAGTTCTGTAAATTAATTTTGAGGATGAAGATTGTACGCGGACGTTGGGATTTACCACTTAAATACCATTCCTAATTAGGAATAATGATCGTGGGCGTCTCGGACCGCCATCACCGTGTTACAACGCATTTTATATTGAAACGTAGTATAAGTACTGCACTTTCGAATGCACAGTTTTGAAATATAAATTAGAGAAAAAATGTTGTTCACACTATAAAGAAGTTTGGCGTAAGGGTATTCAATGATTTTGTATCCTCCAGCACTGCATTTACGTAACAACAAACTTACATATCAGAAGAAAAACATTCACACATAAATTCACACGAATTTCATTATTAATGACACAGACAAATAACACTGTAATCAATTTAAATATACTGTGTAGCTAGTACTATTCCGTTAGGACTCCGTGATGACTTTTAAATATTAAATTCTGCCAGGAAGTATTCTTGAAGTGAAATAAAATAAACTTTAATGCCAAACAGTGTTGCTGTAGCTCGTTTGTCTTCGCATTTCGAAGGAGTAACTAACACTTTTGTGTTACGATGGTAAAAGGAAATGAATTGAACGATTTAAGCTAGTTTGATGAAATAAATTTTAATTTATGACAGTCAAAGAAAGTACAAAAAGAAATCGAGAACCGCACATTAGAAATTCTGTTCATCGACTTACCTTTGTGGACGCAGTCTTGAATTAGTGTCACTAGGGTAGACTGGTGCCTCTCTCTTTCTCTCTAAGTGTCTACGAGCCGATTTTATGTTAACTAATCAATGGCGGTAAACATTTCCCTCCGTCATTTCAGTATATCGCTAGCACACATGTATAAAAGGTCACATGCCTTCCTCTGGATACAACAAACGTACACAGTGATACGAAAAGCACACTTACTCATGCACTGCAGTAGCCATGGCAACAACAGACTGCAGTCACACTCTGCGACAAGCAAAACTTTTGACAGCTGAAGCGATGCTAGCGCACCAAGCGGCTGGTGTGTAGAAATATAAGAACGGAATGGTATAAACGAAGAACTTGTTATTTTTATTGGTGTTAACGCCCATATTTCCAAGTCACTAATATGGCGGTGACTTTCACAATACGAAAACGAAAAAGTAATTAAAGTAACATCCCCTCTCCTGCCTCCTGTTAATGCCAACACACAATAATGAAGTGTCAGTGTATTGTAATACACTCGTTTCACAGTAGCAGCGCCGTAATCGTATCACCGAAAATTGTTTAAGAAGAAAAATTAACTGTGACCTGATGTGTTTAGGTTCAAAAGGAACTGATTACTAGTATATCCGCGTCCTTGGCACATACTTTCTGAATTCTAATGCTTTGTGGCGATTGTACTTCGTTTCACAAGTTTCTTTGCGGATTTCATACTACTTTCAATAGCTCAAACTATGCAGATTTTTTATAATCTTGAAGATATTTTTTATTGCTGCTACAGTTTATACCGAAACAACTGAAAATACCACCTAATCTGCGTTTTGAACGCGTTTCTTCATTCCACATATGCAATACACCTTCCAAACTTCACAGAAGCTCTCCTGCGAAACTTGCAGAACTAGCACTCCTGGACGGAAAGATACTGCGGAGACATGGCTTTGCCACAGCCTGGGGGATGTTTCCAGAATGAAATTTTCACTCTGCAGCGGAGTGTGCGATGATTTGAAACTTCCTGTCAGGTTAAAAGTGTGTACCAGACCGAGACTCGAACTCGAGACCTTTGCCTTTCGCAGGTAAGTGATCTACCATCTGAGTTCCCAAGCACTACTCAGGACCCGCCCTTTCTTCCAGGAGAGCAAGTTTCGCAGAAGAGCTTCTGTGAAGTTTGGAAGGTAGGAGACGAGGTACTGGCGGAAGTGAAGCTGTGAGGACGGATCGTGAGTCGTGCTTGGGTAGCTCAGGTGGTAGAGCCCTCGCCCGTGAAAGGCAAAGATCCCGAGTTCGAGTCTCGGTCCGACACATGGATTTAATCTGCCAGGAAGTTTCAAACCTTGTGTTGTGCCTTCGGTTTTGATACCCTTAAAACAGTCCCCTTTATATGATGTTTGTAACTATATATGAACAGTTTTGCTTTATGACTACTAACAATGAATGTGCTGTACTGAACCAACTTTCTCATAGCGCAGTGAAATAATAAAGAGGTATTTAATGTGAACTAAGTCAAGATAAATTGCAACCAAAATTAAGTGATATAATACATGCTAGCAGTGTTGGTGTAGTAATCATACGTGCAATGTAGATGAACGTGTAGACTGTATACTACAGCACCTAACCAGATGGGTCCTTTAAAAGTAAAGTCTCGATCTACTCGTCGCCGCGTAACATGTGTCTTAAAGATTCATTGCAACTCATTCACCTTATCTAGCTGTAAAGTTCATTCGAAATTAGGAAATTCTAATTATGTGCTCTCAAGACTGAACGTACTGGACTCGGGCGTGGTTATTCAATGAACAAGTTTTAAGTGAGCACATGTGTGGATTCAATCAAAAGATTGAAAAATAATATAAGAAACCCCTTTAGAAGAAGGTCAAAATTAAATTACTGCATTGTTCAGAAAGTGGATACAAGAGCGCGTGAACAATACATTAACACAAAAAAAGACGCACCACAAAAGAATTACCCGTAGATATGACTTCCATGTACAGACAAACAAATGATTTCAATTTCAGATAAATTGGATGATTTATTCCAGAGAAAGAGCTTCATAAAGTGAGCAAGTCAATAACGGTGTGGTTCACGTCTGGCCCTTAGGCAGGCAGTTATTCGGCTTGGCATTGGTTGACAGACGTGGTTGGTCTCCTGAGAGATGTCGTGCCAAATTCTGTCCAACTGGCGCGTTAGGTCGTCAAAATGGCGAGCTGGTTGGAGGGATGTGCCCATAATGCTAGAGAAACGTTATCAATTCGGGAAAGATCCGGCGACCTAACAAACCGAGGCAGGATTTGGCATGCACGAGGACAAGCAGTAGAAGTTCTCGCCATGTGTGGGCGTGCATTATCTTGCTGAAACGTAAGCCCAGCATAGTTTGGCAAGAAGGGAAACAAAATGGTGTGTAGAGTATCGTCGACGTACTGCTGTGCTCGTGGTCTTGCGGTAGCATTCTCGCTTCCCGCGAACGGGGTCCCGGGTTCGATTTGCGGCGGGGTCAGGGATTTTCCCTACCTCGAGATGACTGGGTGTTTTGGTGTCGTCTTCATCATTCATCCCCATTACGGTTGGAGGAAAGCAATGGCAGACCACCTACGCTAGGACCTTGCCTAGTCGGCGGTGCGGGTCTCCCGCATCGTCCCCTACGCTCCTCGAAGTATGGAACATCATCATCATCATCATCATCATCATCATCATCACTGCTGTGCTATTAGGGTGCCGCGGATAACAACCAAAGGAGTTCGCCTATGAAAAGAAATGGCATCCCCGACTGGTTGTCGGGTCGTATGGCTGGCAAGAGATGGGTTGGTGACCCACAGCTGTATGGGGCGCCTCTAGAGGCTTCTTCATCTCGGAATCTCATTGACCGAAGTGGAATTGTCTTCAGCTACGAGTCTCGCTTCTAACTGAGTCTCGAACACAGCGAAGACATATAAGGAGACACTCTGGACACAGGTGGCATACCAACCTGACTGACGCCCGGCATACCGCCCGACAACCAGGAGTGCTCGTCCAGGGTGCCATTTCTTTTCGAGCCGGCCGAGCGGTTCTAGGCGCTTCAGTCCGGAACCGCGCTGCTGCTACGGTCGCAGGTTCGAATCCTGCCTCGGGTATGGATGTGTGTGATGTCCTTAGGTTGGTTAGGTTTAAATAGTTCTAAGTCTAGGGGGACTGATGACCTCAGATGTTAACTTCCATAGTACTCAGAGCCACTTGAACCATTTATTTTCGTAGCAGGGCCCCTTTGGTTGTCATCTACGGCTTACTTACAGCACAACGATCAGTCGACAATATTCTACGCCCCGTTTTGTTGCTCTCAGTGGTAATCCATTATGGCATTACATTGCAGCACATGCCCGTCCTCACACGGCGAAAGTTTCTGCTGCTTGCCTTCGTGGTTGCCAAACCCTGTCTTGGTCCACAAGGTCGTCAGATATCTCTCCAATTGAGGAAGTTTGGAGCATTATGGGCAGAGCATTGCAACCAGCTGGAGATTTAACGATGCAACGTGACAGTCTGACAGAATTTGGCACCATATCCCTTAGAAGGACACCCAACAACTTTTGTCAATCAATGCCAAGGCGAATAAGTGCTTGCCGCGCGGGATTAGCCGAGCGGTCTCAGGCGCTGCAGTCATGGACTGTGCGGCTGGTCCCGGCGGAGGTTCGAGTCCTCCCTCGGGCGTGGGTGTGTGTGTGTATTTGTCCTTAGGATAATTTAGGTTAAGTAGTGTGTAAGATTAGGGACTGATGAGCTTAGCAGTTAAGTCCCATAAGATTTCACACACATTCGAACATTTTTGAATAAGCGCTGCCTGAGACCAAGAGGTGAAACCAGCGCGTTATTGATTTGCTCACTTTGTGGAGCTCTTTCTCTTGAATAAATCATCCAATTTATCTGAAATTGTAATCATTTGCTTATCTGTACGTGCACATCACATCTACCGATTTCCGTCCCATTCGGATAATACCTTTGTGGTGCGTCGTTTTTGTTTTATTGCCTTGTAATGTACATACAAATGTCACTCAAGGGACCACATGCCTTTACAGAGCCATACATTTATAAAAGTCAGAAAAAGAGTCCCATATTCAGACAAACTCCTGCAAAATAATTTAATGAGTCAGAGGGTAATGAGATAAGCGACTTATATGCTAGGACGACCGAAGAGCAAATACATATCGATACCCACGTGCTCTTATCAACATGGCAATTCGAACAATGGTCTGGAGTTGAAAAACCGTCTAGTGACCAAAAACGGTCTAGCGTTCCTCAAATGAAATACAACTGCAAAAAGCCTCCCGTAATCAAAACTCAAAGATCACGTGATATATAATTATGCAAACGAAGCGCAAGCCAGCAATCATTTTACCTGATTACTGGACGATGGAGCTTCAATGTGCCCATCTCAGTATCACAGAAATAAACGTCTTACAATACAAATTGTACAAGACTACAGCAAGCGAAGAGAGCTATCTACGGTTACCAGCAGGAGGCGAGAGACTGTCTCTTGTCAAGTCAACCATACCAAGCAGTACGATTGAAAGGCTAGGCTCATCCTGAAAAATACTGACTAGAAAATGGTGCCCCAAGCACTATGGGAGTTAACATCTGAGGTCATCAGTCTCCTAGACTTAGAACTACGTAAACCTAACTAACCTAAGGACGTCACACACATACATGCCCAAGGCAGGATTCGAACATGCGACCGTAGCAGCAGTGCGGTTCCAGACTGAAGCGCCTAGAAACGCTCGGCCACAGCAGCCGGCTTGCTGATTAGAGGCATCCCTTACACTTCCCGACTAAAGATAAGGATACTGTAGCAGGCGGACATATTGATCATAGTGCTTTATTGAGTGCTTTATTGACTGCTTAGCAGCTTGCTTACGAATACATGACATGAAAGTCGTGTACAGCACAGTGCTTTACTGTGACTGAAATAAATAACCAGTTTCAGCTCATTAATAGTTGCTGTATCTCCTGAAGATACTTTTCTGTCTCCCTCCCCCCCCCCCCTTTCCTACCGTTTATGACGTCGTACAGGGTCCGCTGTTTCCATTATTTGGAAAATTTTATTTTTACGTAACTTAGTGGTCGGATGCCCTTCCTGCCTCCTCAGTTACCCTAAGATAGGGACTTCGCATGGGTCACCAACTGCCTGGGAATATGTAAACTATGTTTTTTGTGTATCGTATATTAAATGTTTTCGTATCGTATTTTCTGAAGCAGAGATTGGGGACCAGCCCCAATATTAGCCAAGATAAATGTGGAAAACTGCCTAAAAACCACTCTCAATTGTGGCCGCACTGATTTGATCCAGGCCTGGACCGAGTCGCTGCCTTGCAAGCTAATGTGCTACGTATACATCTTCGTGAGTGTTCTGTAGTTCACACTTAACTGTTTGGCCGTCGGATATAGAACCTATTTCAGAACATTTCTCGATCGCTCCACTCTCAAATAGTACATGAGAAAATTCTTCACCTACATCTTCCCCTGCGTGCCCTGACTTCTCTTATTTTATTTCGAAGGCTCCACATCGCCCTAAGTACGTGAGAATAAATAAAATATTTTGGCATTCCGAGAAGAAAGTTGATGACTGAAATTTCGCATCATGATATCGCCGCGATGAGAAGCGCCTTTGTTTTATTGAGTGACATTCCAACAAGCGTATCATATACGTGACTGTCTCTTCTGTTTCGAAATAGTACGAAAGACCCGTCCTTCTTTGAAATTTTTCGATGTCCGTCAGTCTTATCTGGTAAGGATCCCTTACCGCGCAACAATACTCCAGCAGAGGACGGACAAGCGTATTGTAGGCAGTCTCTTGAATAGATCTGTTGCATATTCTAGGGCTTCTGCCCATAACACTCAGTATTCGGTTCGTTTTACCCACAACGTGTTTTATGTTTTGGTTCCAATTTAAAGTGTTCGTAATTGTAATCCCTAGGTATTTAGTTGGATCCAAAACCTATAAATTTTTTTTTGTTTATCACGTCACCGAAATTTAACAGAAATAGTCACACTTTACGATCAGGTCAAAATATGTTAGCCCTTCTAAAACTATACTGTGTATCTGTTCATTCACATGTTTGATACCGTATTATGTACGTTGAGATAACGAGGCGTGCCTCACACAAGATTGCTTTTCAGGAGTTTCCTTTCTTCTTCATCTTCATTTATTATTTATTTATTCGACAGAACAGAAGGAGTGACCCATGAGGAAACTGTTCAGTTTCGAAAGAGCGTGGATTACGGCTAATGTTTTTGAATGGATGCAGCAGTATACTGCACATCTTTTTGCACAAGAGTTAAGGAAGTCCGATCCAAATGCAGGTTTGTTTACTGCTGAGTATTAACTGAGTGAAAGCTGCTTATTCTTGGGAATAAGCTAATACTGTTAACAAGAAATGACAATAAGGAATGTATATACTGAGAGGCCAATGTCAAAATACCCGGGCAGGGGTCGACAAGAGGTTCACAACTTACACCAGCCAAAAATATCCTTCTATAATGGGGAGAGTTACCCCAAAATATAATACCATACGACATAAGCGAATGAAAATAAGCAAAGTAGACTCACTTCAGCAGCATTAAGTCTAGTAACAAGACCCTGAACGAGGGCTTTCCACGACAGTTTACTAGCGATCTTAACACCTACAAATTTGAACTCGACAGTTTACTAGCGATCTTAACACCTACAAATTTGAACTATTCAGTTTCACTGATCATATGCACATCCTGTGAAATTAAAACGTCAGGTTTTGGTGAATTGTATGTTAGAAATTGTAAAAACTGATTCTTACTGTGATTTAGCGTTCGTTTATTTTCTACAAGCCATGAACTTAGGTCATGAACTGCAACTATGGAAACCGAGCCAATATTGCAAACAACATCCTCTACTACCAAGCTAGTGTCATCAGCAAACAGAAATATTTTAGAGTTACCCCTAATACTAGTGGGCATATCATTTATATAAATAAGGAACATGAGTGGCCCATACACTGATCCCTGGGGCACCCCCCCCCCCACTTGACCATACCCCACTCACACCCCACATCATATCCATTCTCAACGCTGTGAATAAGGACCTTTTGCTATCTGTTGCTAAAGTAAGAGGTGAACCAATTGTGAGCTACTCCCCGTTTTCCATAATGGTCCAACTTCTTCAGCAATATTTTGTGATCAACACAATTAAACGCCTAATTTAAATAAAAAAATATGTCTAACGTTCGAAATCTTTTGTTTAACCCATCCAGTACCCCACAGAGAAAAGAGAATATAGCATTTTCTGTTGTTAAACGACTTCTAAAGTCGAACTGTACATTTGATAGCAAATCGTGTGATATGGAATGATCAATTACCCTTACATACATAGCTTTTTCAATAACTTTAGCAAACACTGATGGCATAGAAATAGGTCTAAAACTGTCTCAATCTCCCTTTATCCCTTTTTATAAAGAGGCTATACTACTGAGTACTTTAATCGTACAGGAAACGAACTAGCCCTAAAAGAAAAATTACAAATATGGCTAAATACAGGACTAAGTGAAGTGAAACATGGACGATAACCAGTTTGGACAAGAAGAGAATAGAAGCTTTCGAAATGTGGTGCTACAGAAGAATGCTGAAGATAAGGTGGGTAGATCACGTAACTAATGAGGAGGTATTGAATAGGATTGGGGAGAAGAGAAGTTTGTGGCACAACTAGACTAGAAGAAGGGATCGGTTGGTAGGACATGTTTTGAGGCATCAATGGATCACAAATTTAGCATTGGAGGGCAGCGTGGAGGGTAAAAATCGTAGAGGGAGACCAAGAGATCAATACACTAAGCAGATTCAGAAGGATGTAGGTTGCAGTAGGTACTGGGAGATGAAGAAGCTTGCACAGGATAGAGTAGAATGGAGAGCTGCATCAAACCAGTCTCAGGACTGAAGACCACAACAACAACAACAACAACAGGACTAACATGTGCAGCACAGTACATTAATACTCTGCTAAGAACTCCATCATATCCACGAGAGTCCTCAGTCTTCAAGATTTAATTATTGACTTAATCTCCCCCGTGTCAGTATCACAGAGGAGAATTCCAGACATCAGTCTCGGAAAGGCATTTTTCAAGAGAGTTATATGATTCCCTGTAGAAATTAAATTTTTATTTAATTCAACGGCAATGCTCAGAAAATAGTTGTTAAATACTGTCCATATATATCTGATTTATTAGTAACAGAAATATTTTTAGTACGAACTGACTATATCGTCGACCTTGGGCTGCTGACCAGACACTTCTTTCACAACTGACCATATGGCTTTCATTTTATCCTATGAATTAGTTATTCTATTGCGTACCACATACTCTTTGCCTTCCTAATAACATTTAAGCACCTTACAGTACTGTTTTTAATGGGCTACTGTAGCTTGATTGTAACTGCTAACATTTTGATATAATTCCCGCTTTGTTCTACCTGTTATGCTTATCCCACTAGTCAGTCACCCAGGCTGCCTTTACTGCTTACAATCCGTTTAGAACGTTCTAATTGAAAACAACTCTCAAAGAGCATGAGAAATGTGTTAAGGAAAGCATTATATCTGTCATCTGTGTTATCGGACTATAAACATCCTGCCACTCATGTTCCTTGACGAGGTTTAAAAAACACTCTATTGCTGTTGGATTAACTTTCCTACATAACTTGCAATTATTTGTCACATATGTTTGAGTATAAAAACGTTTTAGTGTTAAAATTTGTGCATCATGGTCTGAAAAGCCATGAAGAAAAAATAAAAATATTGTCTATGGCTGTGCTACTGTTCCCCTGCACCCCAGTTGGAAAAAAAGTCTGCATCAGATCATACGAATTTAGGAGATCTACCGACATACTTTTTCTCGCACCATCATATAAAAAATTTATATTGAAGTCATCGCATATCACTAATTTCTGGTACTTCCTATAAAGTGAATCATGAACGCTCTCTAGCTTGAGCAGAAATGCTCTGAAGTCAGAGTTAGGGATCCTATAAACAACAACAATTAGAAGTTTAGTTTCTCTAAATTCAACTGCCCCTGCACAACATTCAAATATCTGTTCGGTGCAGTGCAGTCATACGTCTATGGACTCAAATTGAATACTGTGTTTTACATACATGGCCTCTCCCCCACCCCGCAAGGAACTCCTTGAAAAACAGCCAGCTAATCTGTACCCTGGTAAAAGAAGTCTCTGAATTGTCAAATAATTTAAATGGTGCTCCGATGTACCAATAATTTCAGGGTCAACATCTGTAAGCAGTTCTAATACCTCTCACATTTTGATGAAATATGCTGATTCCTTCTCTACTTGGAAACATGAGGTCCTCTGAAGGTAAGCCTTTAGTTAGATTTCGTTTAAGCAGATACACCTATCAGCTGACTTCAGTCTAAAAGAGGTGCAGCTCTAACACCAACTACTGCAGGAATTTTTCCATGAGTGATCCCACCACCACCCACTACACTGTCACCTATAAGCTTTGCCAACCTCCCCTTCCAGAACCTATTGAGGTGCAGGCAATGCCTAGTGAAACGCGATGTACTGATAGACTCAACTGACACTACTGAAATGTGACCAATGCCCACTGCCATCAGTGCCTTCTCTAGCCCCAGGTTAACGCGCCTAACAGCCTCATTAAGATGAGGCCGATCATGACGCGGAAACAGTCGCACGAAATGCGAATTAGTGCGGCCAGTTTGAGTAGCTGTCTTCTTCTTATGCTGCGAATTTTAGCATGCCCCAGGCTTTTACTGCGGCCAAGCTATAGGGATATTGGTCTGAAATTGCGTTCATCTATTGTTTTATGGCATGCGTAAGTAACAATGCCCCACATTTTTCTTGAAATAAGACAGTATTGGCTGCAAATTGTTTTTAGCTCTTTTTGTTGACAATGACGCGTTTTGGCCTTGTGGGGCACCTTCAGATTGACTTAGAGGTGTAAAATAACATTGTGAAGCTTAAGTACATTGAAAACGGTTGGATGGGAGTAACCGTCTCTACAACTAACAATAACTGTGAACCTAAGTGAGAAGTAATGTGGTGAGGCAACATCCGTCATTTAATGCCAGCATATGGCATTCAGATAAAAATTATAAGGAAACATCGTCCCATCGTCATAAGGCAAATAAAAGCTTAAGGGACCTGAAATCGGGAATAAAATACGAAGTACAACTACAATATCTAGTGGAAAGACGAACAATGGCAAACGAAGAAAAATGTTTAAAGCAGGTTACATAATTCACAACCAACCGCGTTCCGGTGTACGGAGCATTCAGCGTTGCCTACATACATTGATGAGCTAAAACATAATGGCCACCTGATTAATAGCTTTTTGTCTGTCTTTGAAACGAAATAGATCACTGATTCTGCGCATCAGGTGGTTTGGGGTTGGGTTGTTTGGGGAAGGAGACCAGACAGCGAGGTCATCGGTCTCATCGGATTAGGGAAGGATGGGGAAGGAAGTCGGCCGTGCCCTTTGAGAGGAACCATCCCGGCATTTGCCTGGAGTGATTTAGGGAAATCACGGAAAACCTAAATCAGGATGGCCGGACGCGGGATTGAACCGTCGTCCTCCCGAATGCGAGTCCAGTGTCTAATTGTATCAGGTATCCGACAGTTTTTTGGTACGTCTGTGGAGGTATATACCATCAGATGTTTAGGCAGCGGTCTTGTAATTCGCGTGAATAACGGGCCGCTGATTTACGTACAAGGTGATGGCGCCCGACAGCGACCCCGATGAGTTGCACAGGATTTACACCAGGAGAATTTGATCGCCGACACATCAACGTGTATTAGCACGGTTCTGGCTCGGAGACACGGACAATTACACTGCGGAAAAATGTCATCGCCGCGCCGTCGGGGAAGACGTCAGGCATGAAGAGAGGCAGGCGGTTCGCAGCTATCAGCGTGTCGTCGGTCCCTGCCATACGTCCCATGTACGAGGGGCGTTTGTAAAGTCAGTGCAAAAATAAAAACTACTTATGTGTTTGGGGTAAACCTTTTTTATTTTTCAACATAGCCTCCTTTTAGACTTATACAGTTCGTCCGACGCTGTTCTAATGTGTTGATCCCTTCCGAATAATAGGAATTGTCCAAGTCTGCAAAATAGCTATTAGTTGCTGGAATCACCTCCTCGTTTGAATAAAATATTTCTCCCGCCAGCCGTTTCTTCAAACTGCGGAACAAATAGTTGTTCTAATCGAAGGTTCAGAGTCACCGTAATGTTTATCAAGCTTCTCCTTAGTCTCCTGAGGCGTTTTGCGTTTCACAAAGTAATTTTTAATCACCACACGAAATTCTTTTTCGTCCATTTTTTGACAATCACTCGACTTCCTCGATTAACACGAATGCCAAACGCAAAGAAATAGACCAATATGGCTGAAACTTGGTGTGCGTTCTTTCCAAAGATGCTACTAACTAAAAATGACCTCGATACGCGCCGGTGGTGCCATGTCTTGGACTTTGCACGGACTTTTCAAACGCCCCTCGTAAGCGCAGAAGAATGTCTCCCATACCATAATGCTGCTCCCACCAGCCTGCATCCGTGGCGCGCTGCACGTTTCGAGCAACCGTTCACCTCCATGACGGCGTTCTTGGAGACGACCGTCGTCCTAGTGTAGCAAAAATGTGATTCAGCAAAAGAGCGGACACGTTTCCATTGATCGACGGTCGAATCCTGATCACTCCGTGCCCATTGCAATCATAATTGACGATGTTGTTCGGTCAACGGTTGGTCTTCTCGGGAACTCCATGTTCAACAATATACGATGAACAGCGTGCTGCGAAACACTTGTGCGTACACCAGCGTTGTGCTCTTTCGACAGAGATGTCACAGGTCACCATCTACCCTACTTTACAAAGCAAACAAGCCTCCGAACCCCACATACTGCCCAGAGTCGTGGACGTCCAGCCATTGAGCACCTAGCGGTGGTATCATTGTTCTTCTACCTCTTTCCGCGGATGCTCATGACAGTAGCACGTGAACATTCGACCAGCTTCGCCGTTTTCGAGATACTCGTTCACAGGCTCTGCCTAATAATAACCTGCCCTTTCTCAAAGTCTCTTGTCTCAATGTATTTCCCCTTTTGCAGCCCGTATCTCCGCTAGGGTGATCCCCTGTCCATGCCTACTCCGCTTACATACTTCCGTACCACGTCACGTGACCGCAGTGCCACCAGGAGACATCCAACGTCCCTGTGGGAAGAAATCATAATGTTTTGACTTATCAGTGTGTAGCCGTTCATATGAAATATTTGATGTATAAAACCAATATAGCAATCAAGAAGCAATTTTTTTTCTGTAACGACTGTAGACGACCTAGACAAATGAAGATATGAACAGTTTTAGCAAAGCTGAAAAATAGAAAATTTTTCTGAACATTACATCTCAGTGAGGGCTATGTTGTTGTTGTTGTTGTTGTTGTTGTTGTTGTGGTCTTCAGTCCTGAGACTGGTTTGATGCAGTTCTCCATACTACTCTATCTTGTGCAAGCTACTTCATCTCCCAGTACGTAGTGCAGCCTACATCCTTCTGTATCTGCTTAGTGTATTCATCTCTTGGTCTCCCTCGACGATTTTTACCCTCCACGTTGCCCTCCAGTACTAAATTGGTGATCCCTTGATACCTCAGAACACGTCCTACCAACCGATCCCTTCTTCTAGTCAACTTGTGCCACAAACTCCTCTTTTCCCCAATTCTATTCAATACCTCCTCATTAGGTATCTGATCTACCAATCTAATCTTCATCATTCCTCTGTAGCACCACATTTCAAAATCTTCTATTCTCTTCTTGTCTAAACTACTTATCGTCCATGTTTCACTTCCATACATGGCTACACCCCATACAAATACTTTGAGAAACGGCTTCCTGACACTTAAATCAATACTCGATGAATTAGTTATTTTGCTCCCCAAATAGCAAAACTCCTTTACTACTTCAAGTGTTTCATTTCCTAATCTAATTCCCTCAGCATCACCCGACTTAATTCGACTACATTCCATTATCCTCGTTTTGCTTTTGTTGATGTTCATCTTATACCCTCCTTTCAAAACACTGTCCATTCCGATCAACTGCTCGTCCAAGTCCTTTGCTGTCTCTGACAGAATTACAATGTCATCGGCGAACCTCAAAGTTTTTATTTCTTCTCCATGGATTTTAATACCTACTCCGAACTTTTCTTTTGTTTCCTTTACTGCTTGCTCAATATACAGATTGAAAAGCATCGGGGAGAGGCTACAACCCTGTCTCACTCCCTTCCCAACCACTGCTTTCCTTTCATGTCTCTCGACTCTTATAACTGCCATCTGGTTTCTGTACAAATTGTAAATAGCCTTTCGCTCCCTGTATTTTACCTCTGGCACCTTCAGAATTTGAAAGAGGGTCAACATTGTCAAAAGCTTTCTCTACGTCTTCAAATGCTAGAAACGTAGGTTTGCTTTTCCTTAATCTTTCTTCTAAGATAAGTCGTAGGTCAATATTGCCTCACGTGTTCCAACATTTCGGTGGAATCCAAACTGATCTTCCCCGAGGTCGGCTTCTACCAGTTTTTCCATTCGTCTGTAAAGGCTATAAGGCAGCGGAAGTCTTATTCTCTTAACGACACTCGTATAATGCCTGACTAGGCGTGTTAGCGTGGGAAACAACTATTACGCCAGAAATCTGTGATCGCGGAGGACAAATTCCCCTCTGCAGTGGGTGTGCCGTATGGGAGGGGACGGACACAAAGGTAGAGCGGGCCAGCAGCCTGTAATGAGCGGGGTCTGGGCAGCTGGCCGCTAGTCAGCCTGGGCCGGCCGGAGGCAGCTGATGAGGAAGCGAGGGAGGCGTGGGCGGGACCGCGACGCAATTGCGTGCGGCGCCACCGGCCGGCCCGGCCGGGACGGCGCACGCAAGCAGCACGCAAGCAGCACGCACTCCGCCCACGCACTCTGCGAGTAACTGCAGCAGCGCCACCGCCAACGCTGGGCTGGGCGGTTTCTTCGGGAACGCAACGCGTGCTTCCGCAACGCAGAATATCCGCAGCCAGCCGCAACTCTCGGCTGGGCAGACTGCGTCACGTTGGCTAGACAGTGTGCGCTGCGCACTCCTGTCTACATCTACATTGTTGGATATCAGTGTGAAGGCAGGGTCTCTACGACATTAATACCACAATGTATGTAGCATACGGTATCGAATTTATTCTGAAAGTGGTAGATATGGACTGAAGCGCCAAAGAAACTGGTATACGTATGCGTACTCATATACAGAAATATGTAAACAGGCAGAATACGGCGTTGTGGTCGGTAACGCCTGTGTAAGACAAACAAGTGTCTGGCGCAGTTGTTAGATCTGTTACTTACTGCTGCTACAATGACAGGTTATCAAGATTTCAGTGCGTTTGAACGTGCTGTTATAATCGGTCGAGCGATGGGCCACAGCATCTTCGAGGTAGCAATGAAGTGGGTATTTTCCCGTACAACCATTTCGCGAGTGTACCATGAATATCAGGAATCTGGTAAAACATCAAATCTCCGACATCGCTGCGGCCGGAAAAAGATCCTGGAAGAACGGGACCAACGACGACTGAAGAGAATCGTTCAAGGTGACAGAAGTGCAACCCAACGGCAAATTGCTGCAGATTTCAATGCTGGACCATCAACAAGTGTCAGCGTGCGAACCATATAACGATACATTATCGATATGGGCTTTTGGAGCAGAAGGCCCACTCGTGCATCCTTGATGACAGCACGACACAAAGCTTTACGCCTCGTCTGGGCCCGTCAACACCAACACTGGACTGTTGATGACTGGAAACATGTTGCCTAGTCGGACGAGTCTAGTTTTAAATTGTATCGAGCAGTTGGATGTGTACGGGTCCAGGTTAGCCGAGCGCGCTTACACGCTGCTTCCTGGACTCGGGTAGGCGCGCCGCAACGAACCGAATCCGCCCGGTGGATTAACGACGAGGGTTCTGGCCAGCTTGGATGTGGTTTTTAGGCGGTTTTCCACATCCCCCTAGGTGAATACCGGGCTGGTCCCGACATTCCGACTCAGTTACACGGCTCGTGGACATCTGAACACTTTCGCACTATTCCATGGATTACACTAGTCGCAGACAGTTGGGGTACACTAATTCCTTCCCGGGGGGGGGGGGGGGGTACGGGGTGGCGGCACGAAGGGAATCCGACCACCCTTTCAACTAACATTGCCACATCCGATTAACCATGCCGCCCTTATGTATCCGCGGGAAAAACGGCACAACCAAAAGAAAAGGAAGAAAAGAAAGTTGGACGTGTACGAGTATGGAGACAATCCCATGAATCCATGGATCCTCCATGTCAGGAGGGGACTGTTCAAGTTGTTGGAGGCTCTGTAATGGTGTGGGGCGTGTGCAGTTGGGGTGATATGGGACTGCTGACACGTCTAGATACGACTCTGACAGGTGACATGTACGTAAGCATCCTGTCTGATCACCTGCATCCATTCATGTCCACTGTGCATTCCGACGGACGTGGGCAACTTCAGCAGGACAATGCGACACCCCACACGCCCAGAATTGCTACAGGATGGCTCCAGGGACACACTTCTGAGTTTAAACACTTCCGCTGGCCACCAAACTCCCCAGACGTGAACCTTATCGAGCATATCTGGGATGCCTTGCAACGTGCTGTTCAGATGAGATCTCTACCCTGTCGTACTCTTAGGGATTTATGGCCAGCCTTGCAGAATTCATGGTGTCAGTTCCCTCCAGCACTACTTCAGACATTAATCAAGTCCATGCCACGTCGTGTTGCGGCACTTCTGCGTGCTCGCGGGGCCCCCACACGATATAGTCAGGTGTACCAGTTTCTTTGGCTCTTCAGTGTATAAAACATAACCAGTCATGATGTAATTACAGAGTTTCTTTCATAATACGAGTAACAAAATAAGACGTTTCTATTTCCTGGGCTGATATTGATATGAAGGGAGTAACTGTCCTGTTGTGTTATTGCATTGTTAGTACTTTGTCTAACTTCTGTTCTTCCTAACTACCTCAAAAATTCTCTTCGGCATTGATTTTTTAAGGGTTAGTTTTTGCAGTGAAATTGTCGCCCACTATTCTCGAATAGAAGTTGTCAACTCACCTACGGCCTAATTACCAAAAACCCGCCATTGAAGTATTCCCCAAAGGATTTTCATGGGGTTCATATCCGGGCTATGCGCAGGACAGAGTAAGACATCGACATCTTTATCTTCAAGCAACTTTTTGGTTGTAGCAGACATATGGACCAATGCATTGTCTCAACAACTATTTGTTCCTAAAACTGGCTTCAGCGACAAATACCGTCATCAACAGTGGGTTCTTTAAATGTAAAAAAACGCTGAAAATAGCATAATTGCAAAACACTGTAAACATTATTACAAGTGTACTGTTGTTTTAAAATATTGTTTCTGTGAATACTTTCATAATACTTTATTATTATGCGTTACAGTATGGTTTTAAGATTGTTGTCGCTGTTTGCGGCACATTTTCTGTGTTTTTCTGTTGCCGTTTTTCTCACCATACATCATGTCATCTTCAACTGTGTGAGCGGCTATTATAAACAAATATACAAAAACGTGACGATTTTGTATTTGTTTGCTGATTGTTTTACAATGTTTTACAACTATGCTATTTTCTGCATGTTTTGCCGCGCGGGATTAGCCGAGCGGTCTCAGGCGCTGCAGTCATGGACTGTGCGGCTGATCCCGGCGGAGGTTCGAGTCTTCTGCCGGGCATGGGTGTGTGTGTTTGTCCTTAGGATAATTTAGGTTAAGTAGTGTGTAAGCTTAGGGACTGATGACCTTAGCAGTTAAGTCCCATAAGATTTCACACACGTTTGAACATTTTTCTGCACGTTTTAGATTTAAAGAACCCACTGATGATGGCGATTTTTTCCACTGAAACTAGTTTGGGGATAAATAAATAAATAACAAAATTGTTTTGTAACAAGGCGGATTCACAATTCCCTTATTGTTGTTTTCGCATGCAGACACGGACCAAATTAAATTATTGATGCATTATCTTGTTGAAATACTACACTTTCGTTCTCTTGGCCCTCACAAATTCTAATCAGTTCTGCCTCTAGCATCTCAATGGAAATGTTAGAGTTCATTGCAGTGTTCATCCAAGGAACGCGTATTTACCTGTAGCGCAAAAGGCTGCCCAAATCACAGTATTTCCACTACCAAAATTTCTCGTCATTCTTACCTGCTGTTCTGTTCTCGGATCGTAATAATAATAGTGAAATCCATCAGGCCCATCTAAATTAAACTTCTTATCATCACTGAACATCACTTTATCATTCTGAAGTCCATGACATATGTTTTTCAGCGAACTCCAGTCTAGCCTATTTATGTCTGTGTGTTGCAGAAGGTTTCCGCAGTCGTTTCTTGAATGCAAGATGTTTGTCGTACACGCCTGGCAGTTACAGACAACTGTAAATGAGCAGCAAGTGAGAAGAATAACAGTTTGTGACCGTTGCTTTGGGCAAAAGAAACCGTTTCGAAGCCTCAGAAAATTTTCTATTTAGCTCATGTTTTACATTCTGTCCATATCGTGCGCCCAGTCTAACGAAATCGTCTATCACTGTGCTTGAACAGTCTCACTTATTGGCGATTTCACGGTTATAGAGTCGCACTTACATGTACGCACCGATTTTTGCTTTTTCGCCTCTCATGATAACTGTTCTTCCACGAGGCATTGCCACAATCGTGGTTTATGTATACAACACGCATTGTCGCTACTTGCGTCTATCTGCAGTAGAGGCACATCCGCACGCACTAACACCGCAAAGATCCGAATTCCTTTATAATGAGTTCCACCCTCTACTACTTGAACCGTTGATGATTTGTTATATACTGTACTACTGACACCAAATCAGATATCATTCGACTGCATTTGTCAGTATACTGGATCTCATACAATTGCATATACACTGTGTGCAACTATTCCAGTCGACAATGTTAATTTTTCGACAAATATCCGTATCTTTTTATTGATTTCCGCTACCATACATATACGT
Organism: Schistocerca nitens; assembly: GCF_023898315.1. Taxonomy (NCBI): domain Eukaryota; kingdom Metazoa; phylum Arthropoda; class Insecta; order Orthoptera; family Acrididae; genus Schistocerca; species Schistocerca nitens. The sequence continues at coordinate 17,114,822 of NC_064619.1, forward strand.
CAATACTCCGCAAGCCACTGGCCTTGTATGGCGGAGGGTACTTTTGATACTAACAACTGGCCCTCCTTCCCCGTACCAATCGTGAATCGTGCGTAGGAAGAATGGCTGTCGGTAAACCTGTGTATCAGTTCTAACTCCTCGAATTTTCCCGTTGTGGTCATTTCGCGTGATGTATGTGAAGGGAAATAATATTTTGCCCGACTCTTCTCGCAAAGTACTCTCGCGAAATTTCAATAGTAAATCTCTCCGTGATGCACACCTCTCTTGTAACGTCTGCCAGTGGAGTTAGCTCAGCAGCTCTGCAACGCTCTCGCACCGACTAAAATATCCCGTGACGAAATGCACAGCTCTTCGTTGGATTCTCTTTATCTCTTCTATCAGTCCGACTCTGTTCGAGAATCACAAAAGGAGGAGGTATACTTGGAAGTGACCGGGAGATACAGGACGATTTCAGCTGGATTACATCGTGGTCAGGCAGAGATTCCGAAATCAGATATTGAAGCGTAAGGCGTACCCAGGAGCATATACAGACTCAGATCACAATTTGGTAACGATGAAGAGTAGGCCGAAGTTTAACAGACTAGTCAGGAAGAACCAATGCGCAAAGAAATGGGATACGGAGGTCTGAGGAATTAAGAGGTACTCTTGAAGTTCTCTGAGGCTATAGATACCGCGATAATGAATAGATCAGTAAGCAGTTCAGACGAAGTGAAATGGACATCTCTAAAAAGGGCAATCACAGAAGTTGGAGAGAAAAACGTAGGTACTGGGAAGGTAACAGCGAAGAAAACATGGGTAACAGTAGAATTACTTCAGTTGATCGACGAAACAAGGATATACAAAAATGTTCAGGGAAATTCAGGACTATAGAAATACAGGTCACTTACGAATGCAATGAACAGGAAGTGCAGGGAAGCTATGGCGAGATGGCTACATGAAAAATGTGAAGAATTCGAAAAAGATATTGTCGGAAGGACTGACTCAGCATACAGGAAGTCAAAACAACCTTCGATGAAATTAAAAGCAAGGGTGATAACATTACGAGTGGAATGGGAATTCCAGTGTTAAATGCTGAAGAGAGAGCTGATAGGTGGGAAGAGTTCATTGAAGGCCTCTATAAGTGGGAGGACTTGCCTGATTACTTGATAGAATAAGAAACAGTAGTCGATATGGAACAGATGTGTGTTGTGTGTGTGTGTGGTGGTCTTCAGTCCTGAGACTGGTTTGATGCAGCTCTCCATGCTACTCTATCCTGTGCAAGCTTCTTCATCTCCCAGTACCTACTACAACCTACATCCTTTTGAATCTGCTTAGTGTATTCATCTCTTGGTCTCCCTCTACGATTTTTACCCTCCACGGTGCCCTCCAATGCTAAATTTCTGATCCCTTGATGCCTCAAAACATGTCCTACCAACCGATCCCTTCTTCTAGTCAAGTTGTGCCATAAACTTCTCTTCTCCCCAATCCTATTCAATACCTCCTCATTAGTTACGTGATCTACCCATCTTATCTTCAGCATTCTTCTGTAGCACCACATTTCGAAAGCTTCTATTCTCTTCTTGTCCAAACTATTTATCGTCCATCTTTCACTTCCATACATGGCTACACTCCATACAAATACTTTCAGAAATGACTTCCTGACACTTAAATCTATACTCCATGTTAACAAATTTCACTTCTTCAGAAACGCTTTCCTTGACATTTCCAGTCTACATTTTATATCCTCTCTACTTCGACCATCATCAGTTACTTTGCTCCCCAAATAGCAAAACTCCTTTACTACTTTAAGTGTCTCATTTCCTAATCTAATTCCCTCAGCATCACCAGACTTCATTCGACTACATTCCATTATCCTCCTTCCAAGACACTGTCAATTCCGTTCAACTGCTCTTCCAAGTCCTTTGCAGTCTCTGACAGAACTACAATGTCACCGGCGAACCTCAATGTTTTTATTTCTTCTCCATGGATTTTAATACCTACTCCGAACTTTTCTTTTGTTTCCTTTACTGCTTGCTCAATATACAGATCGAATAGGATCGGGGAGAGGCTACAACCTTGTCTCACTCCCTTCCCAACCACTGCTTCCCTTTCATGTCCCTCGACTCTTATAACTGCCATCTGCTTTCTCTACAACTTGTAAATAGCCTTTCGCTCCCTGTATTTTACCCCTGCCACCTTCAGAATTTGAGAGTATTCCAGCCAACATTGTCAAAAGCTTTCTCTAAGTCTACAAATGCTAGAAACGTAGGTTTGCCTTTTCTTAATCTTTCTTATAAGATAAGTCGTAAGGTTAGTATTGCCTCACGTGTTCCAACATTTCTACGGAATCCAAACTGATCTTCCCCGAGGTCGGCTTCTACCAGTTTTTCCATTCGTCTGTAAAGAATTCGCGTTAGTATTTTGCAGCTGTGACTTATTAAACTGATAGTTCGGTAATTTTCGCATCTGTCAACACCTGCTTTCTTTGGGATTGGAATTATTATATTCTTCTTGAAGTCTGAGGGTATTTCACCTGTCTCATACATCTTGCTCACCAGATGGTAGAGTTTTGTCAGGACTGGCTCTCCCAAGGCTGTCAGTAGTTCTAATGGATTGTTGTCTACTCCCGGGGTCTTGTTTCGACTCAGCTCTTGATATTCATACAAGTGGTTCTCTTCTCTCCAAAGGTCTCTTTAATTTTCCTGTAGGCAGTATCTATCTTACCCCAAGTGAGACAAGCCTCTACATCCTTACATTTGTCCTCTAGCCATCCCTGCTTAGCCATTTTGCACTTCTTGTCGATCTCATTTTTGAGACGTTTGTATTCCTTTTTGCCTGCTTCATTTACTGCATTTTTATATTCTCTCCTTTCATCAATTAAATTCAATATTTCTTCTGTTACCCAAGGATTTCTATTAGTTCTCGTCTTTTTACCTACTTGATCGTCCGCTGCTTTCACTACTTCATCCCTCAGAGCTACCCATTCTTCTTCTACTGTATTTCTTTCCCCCATTCCTGTCAATTGTTCCCTTATGCTCTCCCTGAAACTCTCTACAACCTCTCGTTCTTTCAGTTTATCCAGGTCCCATCTCCTTAAATTCCCACCTTTTTGCAGTTTCTTCAGTTTCAATCTGCAGTTCATAACCAAGAGATTGTGGTCAGAATCCATATCTGCCCCTGGAAATGTCTTACAATTTAAAACCTGGTTCCTAAATCTCTGTCTTACCATTATATAATCTATCTGATACCTTCTAGTATCTCCAGGATTCTTCCAGGTATACAACCTTCTTTTATGATTCTTGAACCAAGAGTTAGCTATGATTAAGTTACGCTCTGTGCAAAATTCTACAAGGCGGCTTCCTCTTTCATTTCTTCCCCCCAATCCATATTCACCTACTATGTTTCCTTCTCTCCCTTTTCCTATTGACGAATTCCAGACACCCATGACTATTAAATTTTCGTCTCCCTTCACTACCTGAATAATTTCTTTTATCTCGTCATACATTTCATCAATTTCTTCATCATCTGCAGAGCTAGTTGGCATATAAACTTGTACTTCTGTAGTAGGCATGGGCTTTGTGTCTATCTTGGCCACAATAATGCGTTCACTATGCTGTTTGTAGTAGCTAACCCGCACTCCTATTTTTTTTATTCATTATTAAACCTACTCCTGCATTACCTCTATTTGATTTTGTATTTATAACCCTGTAATCACCTGACCAGAAGTCTTGTTCCTCCTGCCACCGAACGTCACTAATTCCCACTATATCTAACTTTAACCTATCCATTTCCCTTTTTAAATTTTCGAACCTACCTGCCCGATTAAGGGATCTGACATTCCACTCTCCGATCCGTAGAACGCCAGTTTTCTTTCTCCTGATAACGACGTCCTCTTGAGTAGTCCCCTCCCGGAGATCCGAATGGGGGACTATTTTACCTCCGGAATATTTTACCCAAGAGGACGCCATCATCATTTAATCATACAGTAAAGCTGCATGTCCTCGGGAAAAATTACGGCTGTAGTTTCCCCTTGCTTTCAGCCGTTCGCAGTACCAGCACAGCAAGGCCGTTTTGGTTAATGTTACAAGGCCAGATCAGTCAATCATCCAGACTGTTGCCCCTGCAACTACTGAAAAGGCTGCTGCCCCTCTTCAGGAACCACATGTTTGTCTGGCCTCTCAACAGATACCCCTCCGTTGTGGTTGCACCTACGGTACGGCCATCTGTATCGCTGAGGCACGCAAGCCTCCCCAACGGCAAGGTCCATGGTTCATGGGGGGATGGAACAGATAGGGAATCCAATATTGATATCAGAATGTAGAAGACCTATGGAAGACTTAAAATCAAGTAAAGTGGAAGATTGACAGTATTCCATCGGAATTTCTAAAATAGTCGGGGAAAGTGGCAACAAAACCATTATTCATGTTTGTGTAGAACGTATGAGACTTGAGATATAACATCAAACTTTGGAAAAAACATCATCCACACAATTCCCAAGACTGCAAGAGCCGACAAGTGTGAGGATTATCGCACAATCAGCTTAACAGCTCACGCACCCAAGTTGCTGAAAAGAACAGTATACAGAAGAATGGAAAAGAAATCGGAAGATCTGTTAGATGGTGCTTAGTTTGACGTCAGCAAAGGTAAAGGCAACAGAGAGGCAGTTCTGAAGTTGCGGTTGACGATGGAAGCAAGACTGAAGAAAAATTAAAAACCTTCACAGAAATTCTCGACCTAGAGCAAGCGTTCGACAGTTAAAGTGATGTGAGATGTTCGAAATCCTGAGAAAAATATTGGGAAGCTATAAGGAAGGACTAGTAATATAGAATATATTGTAATATTTTAAAAAATTAAAAAATTACAAGGAAGGAAATAAAGAAATTGACTGGTAATTGTCCTTTCGCTTTCAATGAAGCGAGAATATCAGTACAATTGCATTATTATAAAATGTTCTGCGCGTACAAAATTGTGCTGTTCATTCACTTTACCTTGCATCGTTTCTTTTTCTATGTCCATCCCTATAGGCATATTAATTATATTTCCCGTGTTTTGAAAGCTTCTCCTTCTGTTAATTTTACGAAAATATGACCGTGGACTTCTTTTCCTTCATTTTAATTGCAGATGCAGGCTGCCGATTCCAGGAAACACCAGTGACTCCCAAGATGATGCAAAATATGAAGGAATTTTTCTTGGCTTGGCTCTGTTTCACTTTAATAAAAATGGTTAACACTGTTATTAAGTCTTCTCTTATTCAGAAACACATATGATACAAAAGATTCGCAGCCCATCATACTCCGAGCAGTACAGCGTAACAAAACTTCTATACACGACGGAGCCTGTCTGGGACTGTCTAAAACAAAATCATATACGAATAATTGAATGAAAGTCCCTTCATTTGTCTACGCCCCACCGCGCATTCACAATTAACGTATTTGCCAATGCTCATGATCGATCGGTGTTTCAATTTTTTTTTCTAGGAAACTACGCTAGAAACAGATATGCGGTTTGTTGCAAATGCTAACTTAACTCATGAAATTTTTGTATGGATATACTGCCATATGTGCTCCGTTTGTCGTCGTAGAACGTGTAGGCGATACTCAAGTCCTCTCTGTGTCTTTGCCAAGATATTTTGTGTCATTGACTCTACAGCATCTCGTATTCATGCCGCAGAAGTTTTCATATTTGGTTTTGGTGAGCTTCATGAGCTAGCTACCATTTGCAAAAAAAACGCATAGACATGTGAAGGTGAATGCAGAAAAAAACTTTGAGTTAACCTACCATTTGTAACAAACATAGCATAGTATAGTTGCTTAGAAGTAAATTTTTGTAATCTGGGAATGAGATAATCCTGTCTATCCTGTATCGGATACTTCATGGATAACGCCCACACGTCATAACCCCGGATGTATCGTCCCACAGACGTGGAAATTACGAAAAAATAGGTGTCACGTTACAACAGCATAATTGTTAGAATTTCCACCTATTCAAACTACACCGCTAGGATTCCGACAGTGAAATATGTCACATCACCATCACTGGATCCGGTTACTTCTGGTTGTGAGTGTGTCAGCGGGAAGCTGAAGCGATGCAAGCTTAGGCTAACAATCGGTGCACTCACACCTGGTGCATTTTGACTCCCCTTAATAATATGGTGACGGATTTGTGTCTTGCAAAACTTGTATCGATATCACTGACATCAGTCTCAAGTAATTTCTTTGTCTGCTTATGCGTAATATGGCATCTGTATCACCAAGTACTTTGGTGCAACTTACAATGAGGTGACGAAGGTCATGGGATAGCGACATGCACATATGCATACGGCGGTACTGTCGCTTACGCAAGGTATAAAAGAGCAGTGCACTAGCGGAGCTGTCGTTTGTACTCATGTGATTCATGTGAAAATGTTTCCGACCCCATTATAGCCGCAGGACGGGAGTTACCGGGCTTTGAAAGCGAAATGGTAGTTGGAGACAGAGACTTGGGAGTTCAATTTCGGAAATCGTTAGAGAAATCAGTATTTCGAGATCCACAGTTTCAAGAATGTGCCGAGAATACCAGATTTCAGGCATTATCTCAAATGGTTCAAATGGCTCTAAGCACTATGGGACTTAACATCTGACGTCATCAGTCCCCTAGACTTAGAACTACTTAAACCTAACTAACCTAAGGACATCACACACATCCATGCCTGAGACAGGGTTCGGACCTGCGACCGTAGCAGCAGCGCGGTTCCAGACTGAAGCGCCTAAAACCGTTCGGCCACAGCGGCCGGCCATTATCTCTGACCATGAACATCGCACTGGCCGAAGGCCTTCATTAACAACCAAGAGCAGCGGGATTTGCGCAGAGCTGTCAGTGCTAACAGACAAGCAACACTGTGTGAAATAAAAGCAGAGATCTGCGTGGGAGGTACGAACGTTAGGACGAACGTATCAGTTACGGCGGTGCGTGAAATTTGGCCTTAAAGGGATATGGCAACAAACAACCGACGAGAGTGCCTTTGTTAAGAGCACGACACAACCTGCAGCGCCTTCCCTGGGCTAGTGGCCATATCGGTTGGATCCCAGACAACTGCAAAACTGTGGCGTCATCAGACGAGGTCCGATTGCAATTGGTAAGAGCTGATGGCAGGGTTCTAGTGTGGCGTAGATCCCATGTAGTCAGCCGGCCGGTGTGGCCGAGTGGTTCCAGGCGCTTCAGTCTGGAACCGCTCGACCGCTACGGTCGCAGGTTCGAATCCTGCCTCGGGCATCGATGTGTGTGATGTCCTGAGGTTAGTTAGGTTTAAGTAGTTCCAAGTTCTAGGGGACTGATGACCTCAGATGTTAAGTCTTATAGTGCTCAGAGCCATTTGAACCATTTTGAACCCATGAAGTCATGGACCCAAGTTCTCAACAAGCCACTGTGCAAGTTGGTGGTGGGTCCATAATGGTGTGTACTCGGTCCTTTGGGCCAACTGAACCGATCATTGACTGGAAATGGTTAAGTTCGGCTACTTGGACACCATTTGTAGCCATTCATCTACTTTATGTTCCCAAACAACGATCGAATTTGTGTGGATGACATTGCACCAGGTGACTGGACCACAATTGTTCGCGATTGGTTTGAACAACCTTCTGGAAAGTTCGAGCGAATGATTTGGCCTCGCAGATCGCCCGACTTGGGATGTAATCGGCAGGTCAGTTCGTACGTGAAATCATCCACCGGAAACTTTCTCAATTATGTGCGGCAACAGAGGCTCATGGCTCACTGTTTCTACAGGGGACTTCCAACGACTTGTTGAGTCCATGACACGTTGCGTTCTAAACTATGCCGGGCAGCAGGAGGTTGACAAGATATTAGGAGGTACCCATGAGATTTGTCACCTCAGTGTATATTTAAAATTATTTTGAACAATTAGTTCATGAGCCCACTCAAAGTGTAAATGGTTGCGAAAGCATACTTGACCTTTTAGCAACAAATAATCCAGGACAAATAGTGAGTGTTGTGACGAATACAGGGATTAGCGACCACAAGGCAGTTGCTGCTAGGCTGAATACCGTAACACCTACAACCGTCAAAGAGAAAGGCAAAGTATATATGTTTAAAAGATCTGGTAAAAATGCTCTTAACACCTCTTTAACAGACAGTCTTCACTCCTTCCAATCTAATCATTGTAACCTCCCCGCAAGAAATTTAGAACAATGATAATGAGCCAAATGTAAACTCCACACAAAAGTTAACGTTAAGGAATGAAGATTGATCACAAACCCACACAATAATATTAATTAAATAAACAACCGTGAACTGAATGTAACATCTCAACACAAATAATTAAACCTGATAAATTTTATAAGGGCAGCAACGCTGACCTTCGTCCTGTGAAATAATTAAACCTGATAAATTCTTACCTCAGTAAAACTTCGTCTATATCTGCTCTTATTTTTCGGCACAGCTCCGTGCAATGCTGGCCTATATTTAATTTTGATTCTTGAAGGAAATGCATAGGAAATATTCTTTAAATTGAAATGAATGCTTTTTTTCTTCAAAAAAGTGGAAAAATTCTTTAAATTGAAATGATTACTTTTCTTTAAAAGATTTACTTTATAAAAAAAATTATTATTGGGGCATTACTTGAACAAATTAATTACAATTACCATACATTATTAGCTGAGCGCAATGCTGATTCATTACCTTCTACAATATTACACATCGTCCACCACAATCCTGACCAGATTCGGAAGAACAGCACGCCGTCGACGCATGCCGACTCCCGCAGACTAGCACCGACTACTACACCAGACTGCTACTACTCTCCAACTGTCTACTCTCTCTGCCCACTCGCCACACACTACTGCCGACTGACTACTACTGCAGACAGAGCACAACTCGCAACTGAACACTCGCGCGGTCAAGCGCAGACTAGCAACGATAAATAACTCTCTGGTCAGAGATTCTGTCATGCCTCGCCATCGCTGGTAATGAATACATATGAAACGTACGCGTTTCATCATGTAACTGTAGAAAATTTGTGGAATGTTTTCAAAGAGATAGTATCAACAGCAATTGAGAGATATATACCACATAAATTAATAAGTGATGATACTGATTCCCCATGGTATACAAAACGGATCAGATCGTTGTTGCAGAAGCAACGAAAAAAGCATGCCAAATTTAAAAGACCGCAAAATCCCCAAGGTTGGCAAAGTTTTACAGAAGCTCGAAATATGGCGCGTACTTCAATCCGAGATGCTTTTAATAATTTCCACAACGAAATTCCGTCTCGAAATCTGTCAGAAAACCCAAAGAAATTCTGATCATACTTAAAGTACACCAGTGGCAAGACGCAATCAATACCTTCAGTGCGCGATAACAACGGTGAAGTCACTGATGACAGTGCCACTACAGCAGAGTTACTACACTCCTTCACCAAAGAAGACGAAGTAAATATTCCTGAATTCCAATCAAGAACAACTGCCAAGATGAGAAGCATAGAAGTAGATATCCTCGGTGTAACAAAGCAGCTTAAATCATTTAACAAACGCAAGGCCTCTCCTGATTTTATACCAGTCAGGTTCCTCTCAGAGTATGCTGATAAAATAGCTCCATATTTAGCAATTATATACAACCATTCGCTCACAGAAAGATACGTACCTAAAGACTGGAAAATTGCTCAAGTCACACCAATACCCAAAAATGGAAGTACGAGTAATCCGCTGAATTTCAGGTCTATATCACTAACGTCGATTTGCAGTAGGGTTTTAGAACATATACTGTATTCGAACATTATGAAGTACATCGAAGAAAACGATTTATTGACATATAGTCAGCACGGATTCAGAAAATATCGTTCTTGTGAAACACAACTGGCTCTTTATACTCATGAAGTAATAAGTGCTACCGATAGGGGATGTCAAATTGATTCCATATTTTTAGATTTCCAGACGGCTTTCTAATCAAACTGCGTGCCTACGGAGTATCGGCTCAGTTGTGCGACTGGTTTCGTGATTTCCTGTCAGAAAGGTCACAGTTCGTAGTAATAGACCGAAAGTCATCGAGTAAAACAGAAGTAATATCCGGCGTTCCCCAAGGACGTGTTATAGGCCTTCTATTGTTCCTGATCTATATTAACGACGTAGGAGACAATCTGAGTAGCCGTCTTAGATTATTTGCAGATGATGCTGTCATTTACCGTCTTGTGAAGTCATCAGATGATCATAAAGACTTGCAAAATGATTTAGATAAGATATCTGTATGGTGCGAAAAGTGGCAGTTGACCCTGAATAAAGAAAAGTGCTAATTTATTCACATGAGTACTAAAAGAAATCAGCTAAATTTCGATTACGCGATAAGTCACACAGATCTAAGGGCTGTAAATTCAACTAAATACTTAGAGATTACAATTTCAAATTGGCAGAACACTTAGAAGGTGCAACAGGTCTACCAAGGAGACTGCTTACACTACGCTTGTCCGCCCTGTTCTCGAGTATTGCTGAGCGGTGTGGGGTCCGCATCATGTGGGAATGACAGATGACATCAAAAAAGTACAAAGAAGGGCAGCTCGTTTTGTATTATCGCGAATTAGGGGAGATAGTGTCACAGACATCATACGTGAATTGGAGTGGCAATAATTAAAACAAAGGCGTTTTTCGTTGCGACGGGATCTTCGCATGAAATTTCAATCACCAGTTTTCTGCTGCGATTGCGAAAACATTCTGTTGGCACTCGCCTACATAGGGAGAAATGATCATTACCATAAAATAAGACAAATCAGGGCTCGCACGGAAAAATTTAAGTGCTCGTTTTTCCCAAGTGCCGTTCGAGAGTGGAACGGTAGAGAGACAGCATGAAGGTGGTTCATTGAACCCTCTGCCAGGCACTTCTTTATTGTGAATAGCAGAGTAATCACGTAAATGTAGATGTAAATGTTCTGTTCATATTTCTTGTTAATTTATATCGCTATTGTTAGTGAATGTATTTGATTTCAAAAGTAATGTTCTGCCAGAGTACGGAAAAGTTAAAATCATAGCTGTAGAACTGGTCCAGGCATAGGGAAAATAGATTTGTACTGATGTAAAACATGGAAGGGAGTCCTTCCATAACGAAACTCGTCTGGCGGGAATAGAAAAGATGGAACTGGCGGTAAAACCACAAATAGTCAGCGTGGTACAGAGAGTCGGTGGCTAGCATGCAAACTGTTAACATCGAGTGTGCTGAATGAGGCAAGGGAAGCTGCTATGTTGAACAATAATGCCTCGGATATGGCCGATTACTGGAATGTATTCATGGCACTTATTGACTGACTCAGATTCACAAAAAACCGACGTCAAGAAGATAATTTTCAATCTTTTATACATCAAGAGCCATAAGTAAGTTGGCCTCCTTTACCCTAGCCACAGAAGATCGCCATAGCTACTACCTTCGTCGTAAGTCACAAGCTGAGTACCATAATCTTGCATGGACCAGTTATTTCCTTATTTGCAAATAATAAGTGTATTTCGTTTAAGAGTGTGTTGGGAACCTTATATTAATCGTTAGTCATTTCACCTAGACAGGACCCTTTGCCAAGTGATACAATATCTTCGGTACCGGTAACGTAATTTATTGACCTGAAAAAATATTTATTGCTTTAATAGTGATCATTAACTTTGTGGAGCAGTAAGTTCCTTAAGTATGCAGTTAGTTTTGTTTCTGAACTAATCCACGTAAATTTTCGTAAGAGGAGAGCTAAAGTTTTGCATAAGCGTAGATTCACAAGAAAGAACTAATGGCTTTACTTAAAAACCATTTTTGCTTAAATCTATAAACAGTAATAAAATTAACTGAACAGAATAGTGATAATACCAAGTGGTTATTGATCATTGCAGTTTAAGGGCCATCTTATTGAATACCTGCTTCACAGGTTTGTTTAAAGTGATTGCATTCATGTACTTGCGTTTAGAAGTGTTTACTCACTGTGTCTTACCAGAACTGTTTGGTTATGATCTCGGTCAATTGTCAGATTAGTTTCGGGGTCTCCCTACTAAAGGTTGAGCTAATATTACAAATATTATTATAGTAAAGTTACTTACAAAGTGAAGCAATCATTTTAACAGTTTTTTTTATTTTTTAAAGATTAACTGGTTGCGACTGTTCACGTTATAACAGATTCAGGGTCCCAATGTTTCAAATATTTCCTGCATAATACAAAGAAATAATTAATACTAAAGAAAACAGGTAACAATCAAATAAGTTAACACAATCATTTAAAAATCAGTTTTATGTCAGTGTTTTTCCATAATTAATGTGTCAAAAATCCTCACGTTCAAATTAGTTGTATTCCTCCTTTATGTAATAACATTGCGTAATGCATATTATTAAAAAACATTCAACAGCATATATCGCATAAAATATTTATTTAAAAAACCGGTTTCGACAGACTTTGCTATCGTCTTCAGGTCTTATAAATCTGTTTGTTGTGAAACGCCTTCATTTTATGTTGAACCTCGCGCCACTGCACCTACATGGATGCTGTACAAGTCCCAATGAAGTGCCTGGCAGATGGTTCATCGAACCACCTTCACAATAATTCACTGTTATTACAATATCGAACAGCTCACGGAAAACACGAACACCTATATGTTTCCGAGCGAGCTCTGATTTCCCTTATTTTATTATGGTGATCGTTTGTCCCTATGTAGGTCGGTGTCAACAAAATATTTTCGCATTCGGAGGAGAAAGTTGGTGATTGAAATTTCGTGAGAGAATCCGATTGCAACGAAAAACACCTTTGTTTTAATGATGTCCACCTTAAATCTCTTATCATGTCAGTGGCACTTTGTCCCTATTTCGCGATAATACAAAACGAGCTGCTCTTCTTTGAACTTTCTCGATGTACTCCGTCATTCCTATCTGCTAAGGATCCCACACTGCACGGCAGTCTCTTTAGTAGATCTGTTATATTTTCTAAGTGTTGTGCCAATGAAACGCAGTCTTCGGTTTGCCTTACTCACAACATTTTCTGTGTGTTCTTGCCAATTTAAGTTGTTCGTAATTGTAGTTCCCAGGTATTTAGTTGTATTTACGGCATAGATTTGACTGATTTATCGTGTAACCGAAATTTAACCGATTCCTTTTAGCACTGATGTGAATGAGTCACACTTTTCATTATGTAGCGTCAATTGCCAATTTTTGCACCACATAAATATTTTTTTCTAAATCGTTTTGCTAGTTATTTTGATCTTCTGATGACTTTATTTGACGGCGAACGACAGCTTCATCGGCAGACAACCTAAGGCGGCTGCTCAGATTGTCCTCTAAAACGTTTACATAGATAAGGAACAGCAGGAGCACTATAGCACTACCATGGAGAACGCCAGAAATCACTTCTGTTTTAATCGATGAGTTTCCGTCAGTTACTACGAACATTGACCCCTGTAATAGGAAATCACGAAATCCATAAGCACGCGATTTCAGTAAAATCCGCTTGTGGGATACAGTGTCAAAAGCCTTCTGAAAATTTAGAAATACGGCATCAGTTTGAAATCCCTTGCCAGTAGCACTCAATACTTCGTATGAGTAGGCAGCTGGTTGTGCTTCACAAGAACGATGTTTCCTAAATCCGTGATATGGGCCTGTAGTTTAGTGGATTATTCCTACTACCTTTCTTGTGATTGGCGTGACCTGTGCAATTTACCAGTTTTTTGGGTACAGATCTCTCGTCGAGAGAGCGTTTGTGTATCATTGTTTAGTATGGAGCTATTGTATCCGCATACTCTGAAAGGAACCTAATTGGTATATAGTCTGGACTGAGAGACTTGCTTTTATTTATTTTTTAAGTGATATAAGTTGCTTCACTACTCCGCGGATATCTACTTTTAAGTTACTCATGTAGGCAGCTGTTCTTGAATCGAATACTGAAATATTTACATCGTCTGCTTTGGTGAAGGAATAACGGAAGGCTGTGTTTAGTAACTCTGCTATGGCAGCACTGTCGTCGATAGTATACATGGACATGGTCTTTTACATAAGGTGCTTTATGCTTTTAAATATTTTAGTTATGATAATCATTTTATAATGTGCTGATTTTCATCCACTTGACAACTTTGCGTGAGGTTCAACGTAAAATGAAGACGTTTCACAAGAAAAAGATTTTTAAGACCTGAAGATGACAGCAAAGTCAGTCGAAACCGATTGTCTTAAATAAAGAAATATTTTATGCGATCTAGGTTGTTGAATGTCTTTTAGCAAGTAAAATAGATCGCCCCTTCAATTCTCTCAAAATGAGGAAATTTAATGCTCATTAGCTTCCTTGTGTTGAATACAGAAAATATATGTTAGTGAGAGTTTGTTCTCACAACATTTTAAGGTTCCACCTGTGTTGCTTATGGTAAACTTCTGTTCCATGGATTGATAGATTTTACTACTATATCGTGTCCTATTGGCAAAACAGATTTTAGTAGCAAGGAAAACCATACATAGAGAATTAATTTCCGCCGGCCGTGGTGGCCGAGCGGTTCTAGGCGCTACAGTCTGGAACCGCGCGACCGCTACGGTCGCAGGTTCGAATCCTGCCTCGGGCATGGATGTGTATGATGTCCTTAGGTTAGCTAGGTTTAAGTAGTTCTAAGTTCTAGGGCACTGATGACCTCAGAAGTTAAGCCCCATAGTGCTCAGAGCCAATTAATTTCCTTAATGAAAAGTATAAACTCTTTGCCTAACTAGGCTGACGACCGTTCTTTCCTTTAGGTAAACAGCAGTTTTACTTTATAACTACCAGAACATTGGTTCGAATACCGTTAGTTTAGCTACTGCTCCCTGTTGAACTTAATCCTTCGGTTGAAAGTCCGAGACTTTATCCATTGCACACTATCACGATAATTTCCAAGTTCCTTTCACAGGAGTAGCATTAGCGGCAACTGAGTCTTGTGTTAGAGAGAAGTATTACACTTGTCTTTGTGCTTAACTGGAGTAATAGCAACCGAAAGTGTTATAGTCTCTCTATCAAAGCCGAAGTCAATGTTCATGTGCGATTTAACACAGAACCTTTCTATAGTTTATTGCAATATCGTAACCCTAACCTAACATACCGTGACGCGCTGTATTGTTAAATGTGTGCACGCGGCCTACTTGATGACGCTTTCAAGTTCGAGATCTTCAATGACAATTGTGTTGAATTTGGTATTCTTGAGATGCATCCGCTGAGCGGTAACTCTAATGCTTTCATTTGTATACCGTTGGCATTGGTAGTGCAGGGCTCTTATGCGGCAGTGCTGAAGGAGAGCATGTTACAGTTTTAGAGGCTGCAGAAGTATTTCGTGATTTAACAATGAATAACGAGAAAACTAAAAATCAGATTCATGCCACACTTTATAAGAATTCCTTTAAGCATATTTGAATCTGCGGGGGATATAAACATTATGAAGTTCACTGAAACCGTGTGTGAATTTCATGGTAGCAGTTCGCACTACACTGAACCGTGTATTGGTAATTTAAAGCTTTTTCAGAGTAGATATGGGTTCTTTTGCACTATGTATCCGTACTGTGACTGATACGCGTTGGGTACAAATCTTCCAGCACTTCACACTCAAACATACATATTATTTAAATGTTTATAACATTGCGAAGATTGTGTTATATATTCCCAGTAATAATCCACCAGTCGAGCGTATGTTTTCTTTGATGAATGAGATACAGGCATCAAAACTGAAATGAAAGTAGAGACTTTGGTAGCAATAATGCTGTGAAAGTTAATTTCAGATACATTTGTTCGGATGTCTATGACTTCTTAACTTAAAAGGAAGCAAATACCTGCTGAATCTAATGCATTCATCGGAGAAGTATGGTGGGCAAACGTAACTGAGTATTAAAAGCTGCGTGTAGTTAGCTAAGCAAGTATTGTGTTCTGTTGACTAAGTGAACTGACGAAAAACAATTGAAACACCAAGCAGTTGTGCGACACAAACAAAAGTTGGTAGGTGTATTTCTACATCTGAAAGATGTTGTCTGTTCAAATTTCGCACAGACCGATTAATGGTGGCGCTAATAGTGCCACCCTGAGGATGAAAATCAGGTTTGCTTTAAACACACGGCATAACGGCCGTGAGCGTCGCTTGCCTTTGAGGTTGGCCATGGTGAGTTGATATCAGTCAAGAATTTCTTTAATGCGACAAAGACACGATTATCAATAACTCACAGAGTTTGAACGAGGTCATGTAGTAGGGCTACGAGAAGCTGGGTGTTCCCTCTGCGATACTGCACAAAGACCTGGCAGGAATGTAGCCACTGTACGGGAGCGATGATAACAGGAATGTACAGACTCAACAAGACCTGGCTCTGGGGCGCTACATAGAGGGAAGACCGTCGCGTTTAGCGTATGGCTCTGGCGCATCGTGCTGCATCTGCAGCAACGACTTGAGCAGCGGTTGACACCACAGTAACACAAGGAATTGTTGCAAATCGGGTATTTGAAGGAAAGCTCCGAGTCAGACGCCCCGTAGAATGCATTCCACTAACTCCAAACCAGCGCCATTTGCGATTTCAGTAATGTCAAATGAGAGTTCTTTGGAGGACAGGCTGGCGGTCTGTTGTGTTTTCTGATGAAAGCTGGTTCTACCTCGATGCTATGATGGCCTTGTGTTGATGAGAAAGAGGCCATCTGAGTGCCTGCAACCAACCTGTCTGGGTGCTTGACACACTGGACCTACACCTGGCTGCTCTCTTCGTTATCCCAGGCACCCTGACTGAACATTTTTCGTGAATCTGGTGGTTCGACTTGTCGTGTTGCCATTGATGACCAGCATTCAAGGGGGCCTTTTTCAAGAGGACAACACTCGCCCTCATAACCGTTGCTGCTACCCAGCATGTTCTACATATTGTTGAATGTTGCCTTGGCGTGCTAGACCATCTGATCTCCCTCGAATCGAGCACATATGGGATATCATCGAACGACAACTCCATCGTCATCCATAACCAGCATTAACTTTCCCTGTATTGACTGACGAAGTGCAACAGGCATAGAATTCCATACCACAAACTGTGATCGGCACCTGTACAACACAATGCATACACACTTGCATACTCGCATTCAACATTCTGGCGATTACATCGGTTATTAATGTACCAGCTTTTCAAATTTGCAATGACTTATCTCGTGTTTACATTAATGTGTTCACATGGTTCAAATGGCTCTGAGCACTATGCGACTTAACTTCTGAGGTCATCAGTCCCCTATAACTTAGAACTACTTAAATCTAACTAACCTAAGGACATCACATACATCCATGCCCGAGGCAGAATTCGAACCTGCGACTGTAGCGGTCTCGCGGTTTCAGACTGTAGCGCCTAGAACCGTTCGGCCACTCCGGCTGGCTTACATTAATTAACATGTGATCTTCTAACGTTAATTATTTAAATACCTTACCTTGGCAAATGTAGTCGTGAAATTTCATTAGTCTATATTAACTAATTTTTAATGTTGCAATTTTTCCCGTCAGTGTATTAAGAGTTAAGTGTATACAGCAACTATGTTTCTGTTGGTTTTATTACGATTTGGTACGTACTACTCATTTTGTTGTAACTTTTAACAACCCGTAACAATTACAGAGCATTGTTGCATTCCGAACAGTGAGCAATTATAACTTGGGCTATCTTCGACTCATAGAAATACGGTACTTTACCAAGCATGCGCTACCGAAACTGAACTTCTCAGAGTCAACAGGCAGATGGAGGGATAGTTCCCAAAAACAAATTTAAAAGCTAATGTAGTTTACATCAGGTGACACAAATCCCACAGCCGGAAGAGTAATCCTGTAGCAGGGTCAGCAGCTGAAGATGGTTACTCCAGGTAGGAATTAGATGAACTGTTGCATCGCAACGATGACTAAAAAAGGGATCCCTCTTGGTCTGGAGAGACAGGAAGGGACGGCCAGGTGGTGCAGCGGCTGCTACAGCTGCGGGCGTGCAAACAGGCGCGCGGGAGCAAGGCGCCTCCCGACATGTGTCAGCACACAACACGGGGACGGCGCAGATGCGAGCAGCCTGGGGGGGGGGGGGGGGAGTGGTGGTGACGCAGGCCATGGGTCCGCAGCTACGCCAGGGCCGGAACAGACGACACGTTCCGCGGTTCCAATACACCTAGCGGACACAAGATGCATGATGCTGTCAAACTGACACTATAAATTTACTGTTACCAGTCACAATTTATTTTTCCGCGTTTCAGAAATATAACCCTTTGACTACCACACCGGTAAGTACAGGGTGATTCAAAAAGAATACCACAACTTTAGGAATTTAAAACTCTGCAACGACAAAAGGCAGAGCTAAGCACTATCTGTCGGCGAATTAAGGGAGCTATAAAGTTTCATTTAGTTGTACATTTGTTCGCTTGAGGCGCTGTTGACTAGGCGTCAGCGTCAGTTGATGCTAAGATGGCGACCGCTCAACAGAAAGCTTTTTGTGTTATTGAGTACGGCAGAAGTGAATCGACGACAGTTGTTCAGCGTGCATTTCGAACGAAGTATGGTGTTAAACCTCCTGATAGGTGGTGTATTAAACGTTGGTATAAACAGTTTACAGAGGATGGGTGTTTGTGCAAAGGGAAAAGTTCTGGACGGCCGAGAACGAGTGATGAAAATGTAGCACGCATCCAGCAAGCATTTGTTCGCAGCCCAGGAAAATCGACTCACAGAGCTAGCAAAGAGCTGCAAATTCCACAATCAACTGTATGGAGAGTCCTACGAAAAAGGTTAGTTATGAAACCTTATCGTCTGAAATTGGTTCAAGCACTGTCTGCAGCTGATAAGATTAAAAGAATCGATTTCTGTGATTTTATCCTTGCTCAAATGGAAACAGATGAATCTTTCGTTTCAAAGATTGTGTTTAGTGATGAAGAAACTTTCCACATTAATGGGAAAGTCAACCGTCACAATGTCTGTATATGGGGCACTGAGAATCCGCAGGAAACAACTCAGTATGAACGTGACTCGCCTAAGGTGAACGTTTTCTGTGCCATTTCAGCCAATAAAGTTTTTGGTCCCTTTTTCTTCGAAGGTGCTACTGTAACTGGACTACAGTATCTGGAGATGTTAGAGAATTGGCTGTTCCCTCAGCTCGAACAAGAAGCACAACAATTCATATTTCAGCAGGATGGAGCGCCACCACATTGGCACTTATCTGTCCGTAACTACCTGAACGTCAACTACCCGAGGCGATGGATCGGCCGCCAGGCAGCCCGTGACAGAGCACTTCATCACTGGCCTCCAAGAAGCCCTGATCTTACCCCCTGCGATTTTTTCTTATGGGGGTATGTTAAGGATATGGTGTTTCGGCCACCTCTCCCAGCCACCATCGATGATTTGAAACGAGAAATAACAGCAGCTATCCAAACTGTTACGCCTGATATGCTACAGAGAGTGTGGAACGAGTTGGAGTATCGGGTTGATATTGCTCGTGTGTCTGGAGGGGGCCATATTGAACATCTCTGAACTTGTTTTTGAGTGAAAAAAAACCTTTTTAAATACTCTTTGTAATGATCTATAACAGAAGGTTATATTATGTTTCTTTCATTAAATACACAGTTTTAAAGTTGTGGTATTCTTTTTGAATCACCCTGTACAATGAGATGACAAAAGTCATGGGATAACAACATCGACATATGAGGGCATTATTATCCGCAAAGTAGTTATAAAATTTTATTGTAATCAAATAGGAAACTTACAAGAACTTCATCCTTCGACATAGTTGCACTTGCTCCATCGTTGTACAAGCTTCCTCATGCCCTCATAAAAGAAGGTTCTCGGTTGAGCTGCGAGCCAGGAATGTACCGCTTCTTTCACTGCTTCGTCCGAGGCAAATCGACGGCTCCTTAATGCCTGTTTCAGTGGACCAGACAATTGATAGTCAGAAGGGGCAAGATCGGGACTATATGGAGGATGATCCAGTACTTCAAATTTGAGTTTCGGGAGCGTTTCAGCAGTGTGGTCAGCATTTTCATGCAACAACACAACACCTTTTGACAGCAATCCTCGGCGTTTGCTTCGAATTGCAAGCTTTAGCATGGCAGTAAGCATATCACTGAAACGTACACTGTTTATTGTTGTGCCCCTTTTCCGGTAATGTCGCAGTACTGGATCTTGTGCGTCCCAAAAGACCATAAGCGTCAGTTTTCCTGCGTACTTTGAAACGTCCCCTTAGAAAAATTTATGAATTACTGTGCTGATAAACCCCTTACGTTATTTGATTTTCAAACAGCTGAGCAAAACTGAACGTACTCAGGCAGTTCTCTCTTTACTTATTCTGATCATCACTAAACTGACACAATATTTTTAGCGCAACGCAATCTGACTTTTAATAATCCCTACAAAAGAATGGCCCTGACTGACAATACCTATACCTTTCACAAATCACTTACCTCACAAAAATCTTCGTTACTAGAACTACTGCAATACAGCGAGCGCCAATACTGCCAGCTAGATAAAAGATTCTAACTACTGAAGTAACTAACTACTCATAGGCACAGTTAGCAAATGAAAGATTTTGATAGAGAATAAACAATGTTTTTACCTTAATAGTATTCAAAATTCATATACCAGTTCATGACAACCAGTCTTACAAATTTACTGTCTCTGATGGACACACGTCCAGATCATCCGCTCTCAAAACTCCGCCATTTCTCTCCCCGCATCCACCACTGCTGGCGGCTCACCTCCAAATGCGCAACGCTACGCGCTGTTAACAGCCAACTGCCCAACACTACAATAGCAAATTCCAACAATGCAAACCAGCCACAGACTGCACACAGCACAGCCAGTGATTTTCATACAGAGCGCTACGTGGCGTTAACAATAAAAAAACCTAAACAGCCTACTTACAACTTTTTTTTGCATGGCAAATTCGGATGTTTCCATTCAATACTCTGCCGTTTACTATCCGGCTCGTAATGATGGATCCATGTTCCGTCACCAGTAATGATCCTGGCTAAGAAATTGTCCCCGTCATCACCATAGCGATCCAAATGTTTTTTGCACATGTCCAAGCGCGTTTGTTTATGCATCTGTGTGCGTTGTTTTGGAACCCATCTTGCACAAACTTTATGAAACCCGAGTCTGTTGTGGATGTTTTCGTAGGCAGAACCGTGACTAATTTGCAGACGATGTCCCACTTCGTAAGTAGTTAATTGTCTGTCCAAGAGAATCATTTCATGTGAACGCTCATATGTGCCAGTAAATGATCGTCCGGCTCCTACATCTTGCGCAACACTTGTGCGACCATTTCGTAATTTTTCAGTCCATTCGTAGACACTCCGTTGTGCCAAAACACTGTTCCCGTACCGTACCGAAAGTCTTCGATGAATTTCGGCCCCTGATACGCCTTCCGACCACAAAAAACGGATCACTGAACGTCGCTCTTCTTTGGTGCAAATAGACAGCGGAGCAGCCATGATTAACAGCACGGCAGCGATAACGAAACTAACCTAGTAGCTTGAAAATTGCAAAGATGTAACAAGAAATAAACAAAGCATACGTCATCAACTTAAAATGACAGTACTACCAAAACAAACAAAAATATAACTAAATTGCGGATAATAATTGACTTACTCTCGTATACAGACGGCGGTAGTATCCCGTACACAAGGTATAAAAGAACAGCGCATTGGTGGATCTGTCATTTGTACTCAGGTGATTCATGTGGAAAGGTTTTTAAACGCACATTTTAGCCATAGCATGTAAATCTATTTTTTTAAATCAGAGAACCCTGTTTAATAAAGCATGAAAGCCATTGCAAATAATCTTGTGCGCGGTCGCATGTGATCGCTGGTACAGAAGGGATGTCTAGTCTTTTGTTAATTACTTCTTCTGTTATCAGTTCTGGAATGGAGTCGAGGGAGAGCCTCGCGCGTTAGACTGGCCGCTCTAATTTAACTCTTTAATTTTATAAAAAGTCACTGCGTACTGCAGGCCGCATACTCGCGCATACTAGTAATTATATAAGGAAATTTCCACTGCGCACGAACGAGATACCGACGTGCGGATAATCAACATATCGCTAGTGATTAATATTGTATTCCCAATGTAAGTAGCATAGTGCACTTCAGTAATTATAGTTATGATTAACGCTATTATGATTTCATTACTTCTTTAATCCATGATCCTAAAATTTCAAAATTATAAGTAAACTGTATTTTTAGTATTTATCTCATTTTAGCTCAGAAATAACGTGC
Organism: Schistocerca nitens; assembly: GCF_023898315.1. Classification (NCBI taxonomy): domain Eukaryota; kingdom Metazoa; phylum Arthropoda; class Insecta; order Orthoptera; family Acrididae; genus Schistocerca; species Schistocerca nitens. Next base: position 17,136,978 of record NC_064619.1, read on the forward strand.
CCCACGAACCTCCTTCTTACGGCGACGAAATTCTCAAAGCATATGTCCGATGCCACCTTATCATGGTTTAAATATATTCACTGATTTTTAAATATTTCCATCCATCTCAATTCAGTTCAACAAAAATTATAAAAAAATAATATAAATAATCATATTTACATATATATATATAATTATTTACAGGTTCCCGGCGTGATTATGGCCGCACGACGGGAATCACCAGACTAGCAGACATTGAACGCGGAATGTCCTAACCGCCGTCTGCTTCACGTCTGCTGTGCAGCAAGCTACCTTAATTTAAGTATTAACTGTATTTTTCTTACTTGTCACTACTTCTTCCGTGTGTTTTTGTTTTTAGGAAGCTTTAATTGTCGAGTGCTATTAATAGTGTTCCATAGATAGTGTTTGTTTTGAATACAGTCAGAGAGAGTCCCTTTAGTCAACCATAGTGCCAGTAGTGCTAGTGTTTGTTTTCAATACAGTCCAGAGGCAGGTAGTGCTATTTTCATGGTTTTCTACAAGAAGTGGCTAGCAATCACAGTTTAGTCAACAACCAGCCGCCTTTAGTGAATTAGCAGTCTAGTTAAAAGTTGATTAACTCTCTATAGTAAATTGATTTCTTAGGATGGATAGGATGTGTGACTGCTGTGTACGGACACAGGAGGAGCTGGCCACTGTTCGCGAACAGCTGAACGTGTTGATGGCCGCGGTCAGCCGTCTTCAGGCTGCTGCCTCGGAGTGTAGCGGCAGTGGGGAGTCTGGTGCGTCGCATGGTACACCCCAGGTGTTACATGCTTCACCCACTGTCCGTGCTGTCGAGACATCTTCGCGGGTACCGGGCGCGGTTGGGCCACCCCCTCCCCAAGGGGAGTGGCGGGTTCAGCGGCGTTCGCGGCGCACGAGGCGGAGGGTAAATGTGGAGGCTGGCCGTGTGGCATCGCCCGCTCTGCCTGTGAGTGGACATGTGGCTGCTCCTTCAGCAAGGTCCGAGCAGGCACACGGGGGGAGGGGTTTATTAGTTATTGGGAGCTCCAGCGTTAGGCGGGTGATGGAGCCCCTTAGGGAAATAGCGGAAAGGTCGGGGAAGAAGGCCAGTGTTCACTCTGTCTGCTTGCCGGGGGGTCTCATCCGAGATGTGCAGGAGGTCCTGCCGGCGGCGATAGAGAGCACTGGGTGCACCCGACTGCAAATTGTTGCTCATGTCGGCACCAATGACTCCTGCCGTCTGGGTTCAGAGGTCATCCTCAGTTCGTACAGGCGGTTGGCGGAATTGGTGAAGGCGGAAAGCCTCGCTCGCGGGGTGCAATTAGAGCTAACTATTTGTAGTATCGTTCCCAGAACCGATCGCGGTCCTCTGGTTTGGAGCCGAGTGGAAGGCTTAAACCAGAGGCTCAGACGATTCTGCGGAGATCTGGGGTGCAAATTTCTCGACCTCCGCTACCGGGTGGAGAAATGTAGGGTCCCCCTGAATAGGTCAGACGTGCACTACACGCCGGAAGCGGCTACAAGGGTAGCGGAGTACGTGTGGAGTGCACATGTGGGTGTTTTAGGTTAGAGAATTCCCTCCCTAGGGCCGACAAGACGCCTCCTGAGACGCGGCAAGGTAGGAGTAGGCAAGATGCAACAGGGAATAACAATATTAATGTGCTAATAGTAAACTGCAGGAGCGTCTATAGAAAGGTCCCAGAACTGCTCTCATTAATAAACGATCACAACGCCCATATAGTACTAGGGACAGAAAGTTGGGTGAAACCAGACGTAAACAGTAATGAAATCCTAAACTCAGATTGGAATGTATACCGCAGAGACAGGCTGGACAGTGAAGGGGGAGGCGTGTTTATAGCGATAAGAAGTGCAATAGTATCGAAGGAAATTGACGGAGATCCGAATTGTGAAATGATTTGGGTGAAGGTCACGGTTAAAGCAGGCTCAGACATGGTAACTGGATGTCTCTATAGGCCCCCGGGCTCAGCAGCTGTTGTGGCCGAGCACCTGAAGGATAACTTGGAAAATGTTTCGAGTAGATTTCCCCACCATGTTATAGTTCTGGGTGGAGATTTTAATTTGCCGGATATAGACTGGCAGACTCAAACGTTCATAACGGGTGGCAGGTACAAAGAATCGAGTGAAATTTTTTTAAGTGCTTTATCTGAAAACTACCTTGGGCAGTTAAACAGAGAACCGACTCGTGACGATAACATATTAGACCTTCTGGTGACAAACAGACCCGAACTATTTGAAACAGTTAATGCAGGACAGGGAATCAGCGATCATAAAGCGGTTACTGCATCGATGATTTCAGCCGTAAATAGAAATATTAAAAAAGGTAGCAAGATTTTTCTGTTTAGCAAAAGTGACAAAAAGCAGATTACAGAGTACCTGACGGCTCAACACAAAAGTTTTGTCTGAAGTACAGATAGTGTTCAGGATCAGTGAACAAAGTTCAAAACCATCGTACAATATGCGTTAGATGAGTATGTGCCAAGCAAGATCGTAAGAGATGGAAAAGAGCCACCGTGGTACAACAACCGAGTTAGGAAACTGCTGCGGAAGCAAAGGGAACTTCACAGCAAACATAAACATAGCCGAAGCCTTGCAGAGAAACAAAAATTACGCGAAGCGAAATGTAGTGTGAGGAGGGCTATGCGAGAGGCGTTCAATGAATTTGAAAGTAAAGTTCTATGTACTGACTTGGCAGAAAATCCTAAGAAATTTTGGTCTTATGTCAAAGCGGTAGGTGGATCAAAACAAAATGTCCAGACACTCTGTGACCAAAATGGTACTGAAACAGAGGATGACAGACTAAAGGCCGAAATACTAAATGTCTTTTTCCAAAGCTGTTTCACAGAGGAAGACTGCACTGTAGTTCCTTCTCTAGATTGTCGCACAGATGACAAAATGGTGGATATCGAAATAGACGACAGAGGGATAGGGAAACAATTAAAATCGCTCAAAAGAGGAAAGGCCGCTGGACCTGATGGGATACCAGTTTGATTTTACACAGAGTACGCGAAGGAACTTGCCCCCCTTCTTGCAGCGGTGTACCGTAGGTCTCTAGAAGAGCGTAGCGTTCCAAAGGATTGGAAAAGGGCACAGGTCATCCCCGTTTTCAAGAAGGGACGTCGAACAGATGTGCAGAACTATAGACCTATATCTCTAACGTCGGTCAGTTGTAGAATATTGGAACACGTATTATGTTCGAGTATAATGACTTTTCTGGAGACTAGAAATCTACTCTGTAGGAATCAGCATGGGTTTCGAAAAAGACGGTCGTCTGAAACCCAGCTCGCGCTATTCGTCCACGAGACTCAGAGGGCCATAGACACGCGTTCACAGGTAGATGCCGTGTTTCTTGACTTCCGCAAGGCACTCGATACAGTTCCCCACAGTCGTTTAATGAACAAAGTAAGAGCATATGGACTATCAGACCAATTGTGTGAATGGATTGAGGAGTTCCTAGATAGCAGAACGCAGCATGTCATTCTCAATGGAGAGAAGTCTTCCGAAGTAAGAGTGATTTCAGGTGTGCCGCAGGGGAGTGTCATAGGATCGTTGCTATTCACAATATACATAAATGACCTGGTGGATGACATCGGAAGTTCACTGAGGCATTTTGCAGATGATGCTGTGGTGTATCGAGAGGTTGTAACAATGGAAAATTGTACTGAAATGCAGGAGGATCTGCAGCAAATTGACGCATGGTGCAGGGAATGGCAATTGAATCTGAATGTAGACAAGTGTAATGTGCTGCGAATACATGATAGTTCCCTTATCATTTAGCTACAAAATAGCAGGTCAGCAACTGGAAGCAGTTAATTCCATAAATTATCTGGGAGAACGCATTAGGAGTGATTTAAAATGGAATGATCATATAAAGTTGATCGTCGGTAAAGCAGATGCCAGACTGAGATTCATTGGAAGAATCCTAAGGAAATGCAATCCGAAAACAAAGGAAGTAGGTTACAGTACGCTTCTTCGCCCACTGCTTGAATACTGCTCAGCAGTGTGGGATCCGTATCAGATAGGGTTGATGGAAGAGATAGAGAAGATCCAGCGGAGAGCAGCGCGCTTCGTTACAGGATGATTTAGTAATCGCGAAAGCGTTACGGAGATGATAGATAATCTCCAGCGGAAGACTCTGCAGGAGAGACGCTCAGTAGCTCGGTACGGGCTTTTGTTGAAGTTTCGAGAACATACCTTCACCGAGGAGTCAAGCAGTATATTGCTCGCTCCTACGTATATCTCGCGAAGAGACCATGAGGATAAAATCAGAGAGATTAGAGCCCACACAGAAGCTTACCGATAATCCTTCTTTCCACGAACAATACGAGACTGGAATAGAAGGGAGAACCGATAGAGGTACTCAGGGTACCTTCCGCCACACACCGTCAGGTGGCTTGCGGAGTATGGATGTAGATGTAGATGTAGAACGGTAGTTGGAGATAGAGGTATTTCGAAATTCAATATTTCGAGATGCACAGTGTCAAGAGTGTGCCGAGAGTACCACATTTCAGGCATCACCTCCCACCACAGACAAGGCAGTGCCCGACAGCCTTTACTTAACGACCGAGAGCAGCGGCGTCTGCACAAAGTTGTCAGTGCTAACAGACAAGCAACACTGCGTGTACTGCCGGCCGCTGTGACCGAGCGGTTCTAGGCGCGTCAGTCCGGAACCGCGCTGCTGCTACGGTCGCAGGTTCGAATCCTGCCTCGGGCATGGATGTGTGTGATTGTCCTTAGGTTAGTTAGGTTTAAGTACTGGGGGATCAAAAAGTCAGTATAAATTTGAAAACTGAATAAATCACGGAATAATGTGTAAGTAGGCTGTTTAGGTTTTTTTTTGGTAACGCCACTTCTGTATGAAAATCCCTGGCTGTGCTGTGTGCAGTCTGTGGCTGCTTTGCATTGTTGTAATACTCGCCATTGTAGTGTTAGGCAGCTGGCTGTGAACAGCGCGTAGCGTTGCGCAGTTGGAGGTGAGCCGCCAGCAGTGGTGGATGTGGGGAGAGAGATGGCGGAGTTTTGAAATTTGTCATGAACTGCTCTATATATATGATATCAAGGTAAATACATTGTTTGTTCTCTATTAATATCTTTCATTTGCTAACTATCCCTATCAGTAGTTAGTGCCTTCCATAGTTTGAATCTTTTATTTAGCTGGCAGTAGTGGCGCTTTCTGTATTGCAGTAGTGGGAGTAACCAAGATTTTTGTGAGGTAAGTGATTTGTGAAAAGTACAGGTTAATGTTAGTCAGGGCCATTCTCTTGTAGAGATTATTGAAAGTCAGATTGCGTTGCGCTAAAAATATTGTGCGTCAGTTTAAGCACAGTCTTGTAAAATTATTAAAAGGGGACGTTTCAAATGTAGATAGAGAGGTACAAATTGACACACATGCTTGGAATGACATGGGGTTTTATTACAACCAAAAAAATACAAACGTTCAAAAAATGTCCGACAGATGGCGCTTTATCTGATCAGAATAGCAATAATTAGCGTAACAAAGTAAGACAAAGCAAAGATGATGTTCTTTACAGGAAATGCTCAATATGTCCATCATCATTCCTCAACAATAGCTGTAGTCGAGGAATAATGTTGTGAACAGCACTGTAAAGCATGTCCGGAGTTATGGTGAGGCATTGGCGTCGGATGTTGTCTTTCAGCATCCCTAGAGATGTCGGTCGATCACGATACACTTGCGACTTCAGGTAACCCCAAAGCCAATAATCGCACGGACTGAGGTCTGGGGACCTGGGAGGCCAAGCATGACGAATGTGGCGGCTGAGCACACGATCATCACCAAACGACGCGCGCAAGAAATCTTTCACGCGTCTAGCAATACTTTGTTTTTTTTCGGTTCTTATTAAATCCCATGTCATTCCAAGCATATGTGGCAATTTTTACCTCTCTATCTACATTATTCCGTGGTTTATTATGTTTTCAAATTTATACTGACTTTTTTATCACCCTTTAAGTCTAAGTCTAGGGGACTGATGACCTCTATTGTTAAGTCCCATAGTGCTTAAGCCGGCCGCTGTGGTCTAGCGGTTCTAGGCGCTCAGTCCAGAACCGCGCGACTGCTACGGTCACAGGTTCGAATCCTGCCTCGGGCATGGATGTGTGTGATGTTCTTAGGTTAGTTAGGTTTAAGTAGTTCTAAGTTCTAGGGGACTGATGACCAGAGATGTTAAGTGCTTAGATCCATTTGAACTGCGTGAAATACCAGCAGAAATCAATGTGGGGCGTATGGCGCACGTATCCCTTAGGACAATGCGGCGAGCTTTGGCGTTAATCGGCTATGGCGTCGAACGACCGACGTGAGTGCCTTCGCTAACAGCAGGCTCGTGATCATATCGTTTGGACCCTAGACGTCTGGAAAATCTTCGCCTGGTCAGACGACTTCCGATTTCGGTTCGTAAGAGCTGATGATAGGGTTCGAGTATGGTGCAGACCCCACGAAACCATGCAACCAAGTTGTTAATGAGGCATCGTGCAAGCTGGTGGTGGTTCCAAAATGGTGTCTACTGGGTCCTCTAGTCGTACTGAACCAACCATTGACTGGAAATGGTTATGTGTGGCTACTTGCAGACCATTTGCGGCCATTCGTGGACTTCATGTTCCCAAACAACGATCGAATTTTTATGGATGACAATGCGCCAGGTCGCTGGGACACGATTGTTCGCAATTTGTTTGAAGAACATTCTCCACAGTTCGAGAGAACGATATGGCCACCAAGATCGCTCGACATGAGTCCCATCGAACATTTATGGGATGTAATTGCGAGGTCAGTTCAAATGGTTCAAATGGCTCTGAGCACTATGGGACTCAACTGCTGTGGTTATCAGTCCCCTAGAACTTAGAACTACTTAAACCTAACTAACCTAAGGATATCACACACATCCATGCCCGAGGCAGGATTCGAACCTGCGACCGTAGCAGTCGCACGGCTCCGGACTGCGCGCCTAGAACTGCGAGACCACCGCGGCCGGCAAGGTCAGTTCGTGCACAAAATCCTGCACCGGCAACACTTCACAACTATGGACGGATGTAGTGGCAGCGAGGCTCAGTACTTGTGCAGAGGACCTACACAAACTTCTTGAGTCCATGCCACGTCGAGCTGCTACACTCGACCGGGTAGAAGAAGGAGGTCCGACACGACATTAAGAGTAACCGGTGACTTTTATCACCTCAGAGCATGTGGCGCACGATAGGCTATCAGTCTCCCATTGGTAAATAGAATCCTACTAACGGTTAGCAGAATTCTTTTAGTTACAGTTTGCACCTGTAGGTTGTGCTGTTCTCAAGTTTCATTGTGAAACCTCGTCTGCGTATTGTGACATCGAATTAGTTGGTACCTGCAGATAGGCAACCCAGTTATCAGATTCGCTAAATGGGCCGCCTTCACGCCTCCCCAGACACATCGTGTCAATGACTTGCACCCACGAATTGAAGCGTGCCGCATCACAAACGAAGCCCTTATTGAACACCTGTAGTGTGAATTACAAACTTTGAGAAATGCTTGTCCATTGATCTGTGTCTTTCTTAGTACGTCTTGTAGCTTTTGGGAACTTTTCTTCTGAAGCCCTGGCAGTACTTATGGACAAACCTGTATGTCCTACCCTTTCTAACCCCCTTGGAAAACGAATCGGTGCTAAAAATTCTTTTTCGATTGTTACTTCTGATTAATATTGTAAAATTCTTTTATTAAAATAAAGAGAAAACTTTACCATTACGTTGACTGAATGTCTGAACTGTGGAATGGATACAGAACTCGAATTATCGTGTGGCGTTTTGTAACTGCAAGGGGTGTGCTTACTCTGTGTTACTGTTATCAAAACTTAGCACGAATCGATTGGGCAACTCCCAATACCAATAAAGAAACACAGTCACTGGAAAATACACTTCTGGAAATGGAAAAAAGAACACATTGACACCGGTGTGTCAGACCCACCATACTTGCTCCGGACACTGCGAGAGGGCTGTACAAGCAATGATCACACGCACGGCACAGCGGACACACCAGGAACCGCGGTGTTGGCCGTCGAATGGCGCTAGCTGCGCAGCATTTGTGCACCGCCTCCGTCAGTGTCAGCCAGTTTGCCGTGGCATACGGAGCTCCATCGCAGTCTTTAACACTGGTAGCATGCCGCGACAGCGTGGACGTGAACCGTATGTGCGGTTGACGGACTTTGAGCGAGGGCGTATAGTGGGCATGCGGGAGGCCGGGTGGACGTACCGCCGAATTGCTCAACACGTGGGGCGTGAGGTCTCCACAGTACATCGATGTTGTCGCCAGTGGTCGGCGGAAGGTGCACGTGCCCGTCGACCTGGGACCGGACCGCAGCGACGCACGGATGCACGCCAAGACCGTAGGATCCTACGCAGTGCCGTAGGGGACCGCACCGCCACTTCCCAGCAAATTAGGGACACTGTTGCTCCTGGGGTATCGGCGAGGACCATTCGCAACCGTCTCCATGAAGCTGGGCTACGGTCCCGCACACCGTTAGGCCGTCTTCCGCTCACGCCCCAACATCGTGCAGCCCGCCTCCAGCGGTGTCGCGACAGGCGTGAATGGAGGGACGAATGGAGACGTGTCGTCTTCAGCGATGAGAGTCGCTTCTGCCTTGGTGCCAATGATGGTCGTATGCGTGTTTGGCGCCGTGCAGGTGAGCGCCACAATCAGGACTGCATACGACCGAGGCACACAGGGCCAACACCCGGCATCATGGTGTGGGGAGCGATCTCCTACACTGGCCGTACACCACTGGTGATCGTCGAGGGGACACTGAATAGTGCACGGTACATCCAAACCGTCATCGAACCCATCGTTCTACCATTCCTAGACCGGCAAGGGAACTTTCTGTTCCAACAGGACAATGCACGTCCGCATGTATCCCGTGCCACCCAACGTGCTCTAGAAGGTGTAAGTCAACTACCCTGGCCAGCAAGATCTCCGGATCTGTCGCCCATTGAGCATGTTTGGGACTGGATGAAGCGTCGTCTCACGCGGTCTGCACATCCAGCACGAACGCTGGTCCAACTGAGGCGCCAGGTGGAAATGGCATGGCAAGCCGTTCCACAGGACTACATCCAGCATCTCTACGATCGTCCCCATGGGAGAATAGCAGCCTGCATTGCTGCGAAAGGTGGATATACACTGTACTAGTGCCGACATTGTGCATGCTCTGTTGCCTGTGTCTATGTGCCTGTGGTTCTGTCAGTGTGATCATGTGATGTATCTGACCCCAGGAATGTGTCAATAAAGTTTCCCCTTCCTGGGACAATGAATTCACGGTGTTCTTATTTCAATTTCCAGGAGTGTACATTCAGCCCCTTAGGCACTGAATCATCTGGCCCTGTTCAAAACAGATAACCTTGGTCCCTGTGCACATAGCAAATAAATTAAATTGTCTTACGTCTACATGTGCATCTGCACGGACACTCTGCAAATCACATTTAAATGTTGGCAGAGGCTTCATCGAACCATCTTCACAATTCTCTATTACTGCAATCTCGTATAGCGCGAGGAAAGAACGAACACCTTTATCTTTCTGTACGAGCTCTGATTTCCCTTTTTTTTTTATCGTTGTGATCGTTTCTCCCTGTGCAGGTCGGTGTCAACAAAATATTTTCGCATTCGCCGGAGAAAGCTGATGACTGGAATTTCGTGAGGAGATTCCGTCGCAACGAAAAATGTCTTTCTTTTAATGATGTCCAGCCCAAATCTTGTATCATTTCAGTGACACTCTCTACCATATTTTGCGATAATATAAAAGTGCTGCCCTTCTTTGAACTTTTTCGATGTACCCCGTCAGTCCTATCTGGTAAGGATTCCACACCGCACAGCAGTATTCTAAAAGAGGACGGACTAGTGTAGTGTAGGCAGTCTCCTTAGTAGATCTGCTACATTTTCTAAGTGTCCTGCCAATAAAACGCAGTCTTTGGTTAGCCTTCCCCCCCCCCCCCCCAACATTTTCTGTGTGTTCTTTGCAATTTAAGTTGTTCGTAATTGTAATTACTAGGTATTTAGTTGCATTTACGGCCTTTAGATATGACTGATTTATCGTGTAAACAGAGTTTAACGAATTCCTTTTAGCAGCAACGGAGTAACGCTATATATTCTTGTCTCTCACAAAAAATATAAATTTGTTAGCTACAGGCTCAGCGACATGCAACGCTGGCTGCGATGTTTTGAAATGCACATGAAATTGTTTTGACTGATAAACGAGAGCATTTAAGAAAATCTAACTTTTTTGAAAAAAAAATGACGTGGACAGGGAGGCGGTACTGATTATCGTGAATTACTAACACAGAGTTTTTTATCAAAATTATATTGCAAGTTATGTTTGTCTTTTCAAAAGCATCTGACATTTGAAGTTACGTTACTCACAATTGATTCATAAACAATGAAATTCAAACAGCAAGTGTTAGCTAACTTCATTAATCCAACATAAATGCAAATCATCAGATTAAATACAGCTCTGAAAAAAATCTTAGAAACATTACAAAGTGAAATATCTAACTAGCCTTTCAATCAAAACGGTTTATATACATTCTGGGGTTATTCAACAAGTACAAATTATCAGCCAACTCATCTATACTAAAGCCCTGGCAAAAAAAAAAGAAACCATAATTATTTAACATCTTTACCTTGGTTGCATGAAGACTTCTGCTTCCACGTTGAACAATATTGACATACCTAAATTTTTCTAACTCTTGGTGGCTTCACACAGCACACCACGAAAACTGCCTACTGCATCGTCTTTCCCTCACAGACAGCTACCTAAAACTGCGCGCCCAGCGCTCTCTTACTCCGACACTATAATAATCTCAGACCAGAGATCTTTGGCTATGCGGTCGCGCACAGTCAGCGATGCGCATTATTGAGCCTATCAGAGACATTCATTATTTTATAGTATACTAGGTTCATTTTAATTTATTAATATTCTTATCTTATTCTGGTGTCACATACAAGTGTGCCACAGTATACTCCTTTAAACATATTAATTAAAATAGACGTACATTAATGTTTGAAATAAAACTGGCAGTCAAGGGTTAAACTTCCAACATCAGGTGGACTTACGTCAGTTCATAAGACAAGTACGAGTATATGTAGTAGTAGTAGTAGTAGCTTTATTCATCCATAGATCTCTTTTTACAAGGATATAGGACATGTCGAGGAATTTACAAGTTTAGACCAATTTAAAATAAGCTAATTCGTATACACATATATTTACAGACTTCTAGTTAGAGACAATCATTAGATTTACTCCTGATAAACAATACTTTTTTCTAGAAATAACTTATTAAATAATGTAATGCCACACTGTTCACTCATATCTCACTATCAGTCACTGCACACACCATAAGTACATTCTTTCATAACACTTCACTCACTTCACTCACTTGTACGATAGTTTACCCCAAAAAAGTAGACACAACGCAAACGTGGAAGCATTTGGAGAGGTTGGAGTAAGAAGAGCCTAAGGAATTGGCTGTGGATACTAAGGCTGCTCAAAGAGAGAGAGACTCCAACTGAACTCTTGACGCGCCTTTCTGGCTGTCACAATGATCCACTCCGTTGGGAGCACCTGAGACACAGATGGCTCCCCAGACTCAGATACGTTAATGAAAAACTGTTGCGCAACGAAATAACAATATGAAAAGTCATGGCCCTAGAAAATGAGTCCTGGATATTAGCCCTCTCAAAAATATTAAAGAATAGACAGTTGAGAAGGGGATCACTTAACTAATGAAATGAAAGATGGGTCCAAAATTAGCCCAAATTCATCACAATTTTTTTTGTTATCAGAGATATGAACATAAACTAACGACAGAATGTTACTGACATCGATAAAGCTCAGAGAAGATGAAAACTAATGTTCACAAATACTGAAAAAATGTTAACTTACAATTGACTGACATGGCAAGCCCACGTGGTATAGGTGAATGAGGATGGCCATCATCTCACAAGTCCTGTGTGAATAGACAAGACCGCGATGGGCATTTAGTGATTTCTCCGGTTTCACCAGACGGGCATATCAGTATCACATGCAACCAATAAACTCACCTGGTCACGAATGAGCCCCCAATCACTTTAAGCAAAAATATAGAAAACACGGAATCTAATCAGCCCGAAAGAGTGCGCCTACTGACAGTTCATAACTCTCATTGGTCGCTCACCAGTGGTGTTAACACCATGCTTGGCACACTGGAAAATGGGAAGTTGCGACTGATGTGGTCGGCTGCCCACAGCAACAAATCACCCACAGGATCTCGTTCCGCCATCGACGGACCAGGAGAGGATGCCGCTCAAGCAGAAGACCCAGAGTCGATTGTCCTCTACAAGAACTGACTCCTCTCTGCCCTTTGCAAAGTCCGCAATGAGCCGTGGTAAAAATTGCTGTTTTGAAGAGCGCGCCGCAGCGCGTAGTGTGAAGCAGTCGCCCTCCGTTTCTGGCGGTGGCGCCGCTGTGGCAATCGTAGCTTTGGTGTCTCCCTCTGGTGGGAAAGGGGAAAGGTTGCCTGTTCACGTGCATTTAAGGGGCGCTATGAGCTCGCCAGTCGGTCAGTGTGGGTCACAGTCTCTCGTCCCCAACTTGCTAGTCTGTCTCTCGTCCGCATTTGTTAGGCAGTAAGAAAACTCAGCGAGTGGTCGCCCGGTTGGGGCTTAGTTCCTGCATCTGAGTCTGCGCGTTAGGCCGCCAGTCTGCTCGAGTTTGCTCAGGCAACGGTCATTGGCGGTTGGATCGATCGGTTGGTCGGTCGCGCACTGAGACACAAGATGACTTGTCCGTCTTGAGCGTCGGCGCATGTGAGGTCGCCACGTGAGTCCAGTGGGCCGCGGCGTATAGCGAGGGGTAGTGGCTTCGCGGTCGACACGAGAGCAACAAGAGTCAACCCACGACATCAGTCTGTCCGGTGCGAGCTGCGACGCCGTGAGACGGGAGATCGGCGGGCCTTCCTGCGTCCGTTGAAGCGGCTGGCAGCGGACGGTTCGGGAGAGCGATTTGGCCTGCTGCGCCAGGTCTTCTCGAGAAATCGCAGTTTATTAGAAGGTAAGTGATTGGTGATATGTTGTTTGATTTACACTTGCTAAATTCTACTTGTTTTCTTGGTGAGGTCACCAGCCGCTTTGCTTTGGGGTCGTCCCACCATTCTTCTCCATTTGCCCACCCGCGGGGAGGTGGTTGTTTATAAATTGGGTGGTCCGTTTTTCCCTTGTGGAGTAGGGGCGGGTTAGAGCAACCTGCGATTCTCGTTGTTCGGTAACCTCCCTATCAATCTACCGTACGTTAGTAGCTGCCTCTGTCATGTTTGTCGGATTTGGTGAGTTAACGAATTTATTGCTTGGAGTGTAACGGCCTAATACCTGAAATATGTTTTGATCTTCGGAAACTTTGATATTATTGCCTATGATCTTGAGAGGCGGTATTTGTGTACTGTAGAGCATCTTAACTATTGTTTGGCCAACCTTGTAGAATTTTATATAAGATTGCATTTCATAGGCTTTTATTTAGATGATCATAAAGTTGCCACCCTTTCACCGTAGGACTTTTCTTAGAAGTTAAAATCAAGTTGCACCTTCGGTGGCAAGGTTCATATTTTAATTCTTAGTGTTTTGTACCATTTCCATCCCTCCTACAGGGGGTGCTTGTGTAAATTGTTAAAACTCTTAGTTTAAAGTTATCTGGCGTGTTGCAGATTTGCACCAGTGTAGTCTTTCAGAGGCTGTTGTGAGCGGTCGTAACTACGGCCGTGTCAAAAGGGAGCAGCAAGGTTCTCTGCCCGAAAGCTCATACAGTCAAAACTTGTTTCTTTCTGCCTCTGAATAAATTGTAACTTTAATATTTAGAGGGTGCTTTCTGATTATAATTTTAAAATTGTTTCTTTAAAAAATCCTATTAGGCACTATTAAAGTGAATAAAATTCCCATTTGTTAAAAGGAATTTGGTTATTATTTCATCAGTTACTCCCTGGCAACTACTTCAATGCTTATATAGTGTGATTGTTAATGTTCTTGATGAATCGTTAGTAAATAAAATAAATTCTTAAGAATATTCTTTGAAAATAAATCACGGTTCACACAAAATTCAGCTTCCCCACTGAAAAAGCTCCGTTAAACTCTGGCGAATGACATTCTCAACAAGCTAACTAAGTCCCCATCTGGGAAAAGTTTTATGGAGTTGCCAATCGTCTGTCTACCCTCGAATAACATTCTTAGACGATTGATTGTCAATGTCCCATTCTTAATTTAGGTTTTAGTACAGCCAATACGCTGATCTCCCGCGTCTGGAATTCTCATAAAGTGGCATCCGGACTGCCACTGCCTGTTACTTTTTAAAGATCGTCCCGCTATTTTCTACATGTACGGCCAATCACCCTGAGCGCAGCGGCGCCGACGAGTCGGCACGTCGCACTTGCAAAGGAGAGAAAGCGTTTCTGGACGGAACGCAGCTGTGTCCCTTCCCACGAGACAACAAGATCTGTATCTACGACTGGCCTCCCACTTCACTGCCTTCTGAGAAACGGCCAGCTGGAGAGAAATACACTCCAACATAAAAAGTAAAAAAAACACGTACCACGAAAGATTTAACCGAATGAGATGAAAATGGGCAGGGTGATGTACATGTACAGACAAACAACGGATTACCATTTCAGAAAAAAACTGGATGATTTATTGAAGAGAAAGAACTTCACATATTGAACAATTCAATAACAAGTTGATAGACCTCGGGTCCTTCTGCCAACAGTTATTCGACTTGACATTGGTTGATACGTTGTTAGATGTCCTCCTAAGGCTTAACGTGGCAGATTCTGTCCGATTGGCACGTCACATCGTCAAAATCCCGAGCTGGTTGCAGTGCGCTGCCCACAACACTCCAAACGCTCTCAGCTGCGGATAGATGCTGCTGCCCTAATGCGTAGGCAGGGTTTAGAAAGCCCAAAGACGAGCAGCAGAAACTCCCGTCGTGTGTGGGCGGGTATTATCTTGCTGAAATGTAACCCCAGGTGGCTTATCATGAAGGGCAACAAAATGGTGCGTATAATATTATTGACGTACCGTTCTGCTGTAAAGGCGCCGCGGATGACAACCAAATGGGTCCTGCTATGCTGTGAGAGGGCACCCCAAGCCATAACTCCCGGCTGTCGGGTCTTATGGCGGGTGACAGTCAGATTGGTATCCCACTGCTGTCCAGGTCGACTCCAGGCACGTCTTCGCCGGTCATCGATTCTCAGCTCGAAGCGGGACACATCACTGCAGAAACTGTATTCCAGTCAATGAGATCCCATGCTGAAGTCGTGTCTGGAGTCGCCCTGGAGAGCGATGCGGTACCAACCTACCTGTCACCGGCCGTCACTCTGACGACCAGGAATAATGGTCTGGGATGACATTTCACTGTTTCATAACAGGACCCCTTTGGTTGTCATCCGCAGCACAATTACACCTAAGCGGTACGTCAATGATATTTTGCGCCTCGTTTTCTTGCCCTTCATGGTAAGCCATCCACGGCACACACTTTACACAACTGGCAATTAAAATTGCTACACCAAGAAGAAATGCAGATGATAAACGGGTATTCATTGTACAAACATATTATGCTAGAACTGACATTTGATTACATTTTCACGCAATTTGGGTGCATACATCCTGAGAAATCAGTACCCAGAACAACCACCTCTGGCCATAATAACGGCCTTGATACGCCTGGGCATTGAGTCAAACAGAGCTTGGATGGCGTATACAGGTACAGCTGCCCATGCAGCTTCAACGCGATACCACAGTTCATCAAGAGTAGTGACTGGCGTATTGTGACGAGCCAGTTGGTCGACCACCATTGACCAAACATTTTCAGTTAGTGAGAGATCTGGAGAATGTGCTGGCCAGGGCAGGAGTCGAACATTTTCTGTATCCAGAAAGGCCCGTACAGGACCTGCAACATGCGGTCGTGCATTGTCCCGCTGAAATGTAGGGTTTCGCAGGGATCGACGAAGGATAGAGCCACGGGTCGTAACACATCTGAAATGTAACGTCCACTGTTCAAAGTGCCGTCAGTGCGAACAAGAGGTAACCGAGACGTGTAACCAATGGCACCCCATACCATCACGCCGGGTGAAACGCCAGGATGGCGGTGACGAATACACGCTTCCAATGTGCGTTCACCGCGATGTTGCCAAACACGGATGCGACCATCGTGATGCTGTAAACAGAACCTGGATTCATCCGAAAAAATGACGTTTTGCCATTCGTGCACCCAGGTTCGTCGTTGAGTACAGCATCGCAGGCGCTCGTGTCTGTGATGCAGCGTCAAGGGTAACCGTAGCCACGGTCTCCGAGCTGATAGTCCATGCTGCTGCAAACATCGTCGAACTGTTCGTGCAGATCGTTGTTGTCTTGCAAACGTCCCCATCTGTTCACTCACGGATCGAGACGTGGCTGCACGATCCGTTACAGCCATGCGGATAAGATGCCTGTCATCTCGACTGCTAGTGATACGAGGCCGTTGGGTTCCAGCACGGCGTTCCGTATTACCCTCCTGAACCCATCGATTCCATATTCTGCTAACAGTCTTTGGATCTCGACCAACGCGAGCAGAAATCTCGCGATACGATAAACCGCAATCGCGATAGGCTGCAATCCGACCTTTATCAAAGTCAGAAACGTGATGGTACGCATTTCTCCTCCTTACAAGAGGCATCACAACAACGTTTCACCAGGCAACGCCGGTCAACTGCTTTTTGTGTATGAGAAATCGGTTCGAAGCTTTCCTCATGTCAGCACGTTGTAGGTGTCGCCACCGGCGCCAACCTTGTGTGAATGCTCCGAAAAGCTAATCATTTGAATATCATAGCACCTTTTTCCTGTCGGTGAAATTTTGCGTCTGTAGCACGTCATCTTCGTGGTGTGGCAATTTTAATGGCCAGTAGTGTAGCAAGATACTGCCCGCTCGCACAAGACGACAGTTTCTACAGTTTGTCTTCGTGCTTGGCAAACCTTATCTTGGTCAGCAAGGTCGCTGGACATTTCCTCAATTGAGAATGTCTGTAGCATTATGGGCATGGCCACCCAACCAGCTCGTCATTTTGACGATCTAATGCGCCAGTTGGACAGAATTCGGCCAGACATCCCTCAGGAGAACGTCCAACAACACCATCAATCAATGCCAAGGCGAATAAATGATTGCATGGGGCTGGGGGTGAACCAATGCGTTATAGACTTGCTCAATTTCTGAAGCTTTTTCTCATGAATAGCCCATCCAATTTTTCTCAAATTATAATCATGTGTTTGTATTCCAAGATGCTACTCCAGGCTGGTGTAAAAATGAATGTGCGCAACGGAAAATAATAAACGCTAAAATGATGATTTGGCCCTGTCTGACTACCCCCTGAAGCAGATCTTAGGATCTCTTAATGGTCCTTTTTAGATATAAATTACAATCTAAACATAAATGAATGATGAAGGCAACTAATACCACTAGATGATAAATCTTGTTGTTCAATATATATTTATTATAGATTAAAACCAACCCTTTAAATACAATTGTCTATAATTCCTATCTAAAATTATTAATCAGTTGCCCAACTCTGCCCGTTATGACTGCGTGGTCTAATATCACTAACACGAAATGACTGACATCATCTACGTACCAAACACTAGAAGACACTACTTTCAAAGATGATCTACAGTGGTGTGGAACCTCAGTGGTTACTGTGTTCACAGCTGTTTAGCTTTATAGCCCTAAGAAGCCGAAGCACTTTGCGATATCACCGTATGTACTGCGTCCGCTGCGTCGAAGTGATGGTTCTCGTACTCGTCTGCAACGATGGAAGATTTCCAGCCACAAGTAAACTGTTTCAAACACTAGGACGGCAGAAGGCGGTCCTCTGACTAATGTACTAAAAACCGTCTTCTCCTCTCTGTGTTCTACAGACGAGAAACGCGAACTCCCAGCCACAAGGACGGAGTTCAGATAACGTCTCAACGTAAGTATAGGCAGAGGAAGTGCATTCGATTACTGAACGCTGCGTACACAACAACTTCTTCCAACCCGGAGGTGAAGTCCAGAATCGTATAGGTTCGCATCAGTACAGTGCCTTACTGTTCTAACTGTAAACTCTCCTGAGAGCAAAGACAGCAAGGCCGTCTGTACCAACAAAGCCAATACCGTGCGACCATCACACACGGGCGCTGACCGCGGAAGACCTCATCTGTCCACCACTGGCTTCCCAGCAAGGCTCGGCTCCCCAAACTCGTAATTCCGAAAACGAATGATATTCCCGAAACCATGGAATATTCTCAGTCTCTACAGATTCTTCCGAACGCCGACCAACCATACATTAGTCTTTTGTCGTCCAGCGCGGAAAGTTTGCAAGGAAAACGCTATACTCGTACAATGGTGCGTTTCTGTGTAAACATCCTTGGACATGACCCAGCCTGTGACGTTTCCGAGGTGCCACTTCTTTGTTCCTCTCACCTGCGTCCAAGATACGCAGAGTTCCCGGTTATCCCTCTGCTCCTGCCACAATAGCTGCCTGCCGTTTCATCTCCACTGGCGTTCCAATCTCTACTAGTATAGGCAATCATTCATTACGCCGTTCTGTTAATAAAGACACTCCGTCACCTTCCATGCAATAAGCGTTAACAATTATTTACAAGGCGTATGTGACAATGTCAGTCTCCTTTAAATATTTATATATACGATGTACAACCTATCAAATGATACCTAATTGTGGTCGTAGTCTGTAACGCCGGAAATGCATATCCTCCTATTTCCATCTATTGTACTATAATTTTTTTCCTTATTTTGTTACCTGAAGATATGACATTTCTGTGTCTTTATATATTGTAATTGTTTTACTATATATATATATATATATATATATATATATATATATATATATATGTGTGTGTGTGTGTGTGTGTGTGTGTGTGTGTGTGTGTGTGTGTGTGTGTGTGTCGATGTATAATTGGTTTGTTTTGTAAATATTATTTGTATTTTTACGCTGGGTCTGCCCTAGGGAAAACTATGCTATCGAACGATTACATCGATAGGTCGTGTGAAGAACGAAAGTGTTTAGGATCTTTGGTAGTGTTAACTCTGCCGCGTGGAGCGCGGGCAGAGCGGAGTCTGGCTGGGGTAGGGCGGTGGAGCAGGTGTGTTGTGTGACGCTCCCGCGAGTTGCCGCGCTTTCGGGGTTTGGCAGCATGTAACTGCGCTCGACTTGCTATGATAGTTTCCGACACGGTGTCGCGGACGGGAAGCATTAGCTGGCGCACATCAAGAGCCCGTTTCGCCTGGTGACCATGTCGAGAAGAAGGCGCGCCAGCATCCAGCTTCTGCAACAGCGACGGCCGACAATGAGTGATTGTCGCCACCTCCTCGATCGACGACTTCAAACCTTCAGTCAACCAACAAGGAAGACTGGAAGCACGTAAAGTTTTAGAACTGTATGGCAGACCTCAGCTTTTCAAACTAATCCATTAGCATCACTAAAATTACAGCAACTTGGCATGAACCTTTGTTGCTCATTGTCCCAATTGCATTACCAAGCAGGGTCCCTTCCTTTTCCGAAATGAACCCGAGTGTCGCTGAAATTCAGACGCCAGCGTTGAAGTAATATCATTCCATTTCACTGCTTTAATTTCAAAGTTCAGTTAAGATATTCATAGCTGGCTACAATATTTAGATTACACAAACACAAATTAAGAGTGCGAGTTTTGTTACCATATTTTAGCTTACCTGTGACTGCAGCTCAGCTTGGTACGTACTAAATTTTGCTATTGTTAATTGTTCAGAATCATTTAATACAAGTTCAAAGTTTAATCTCCTGTTTCTAAATTGCGTAGATTCAAGTAGTTTTGAAATGCTTGTTGAGGTAGCCCGAGACTAACCTTATTTTATTGAATTTCGTAGTGCTTCAGAAACAAAGTTCACTATTAATTTCAGTCACTAAATTAACTCTCAATTTTCCGGTTTTATTAATTATTTTGCTATATTAAGTCAGAGTGTAGCGAAATTTATTACTTCTGACAAACATTCGGTTTTCACACAGCACGTGTCAACCTTCAGTTGCCACGCTTTAAGCCCTAATTATATGTGCAATAACCTTTCTTTTTCATTTATTATAGTAGTTGTCCATAGGACTGGCGACCGTAATTTCCCACAAATCTCAAATATCTAATTAAGGGCAGTTAATTGTTAATGTAACGACCGCACATTTACTTTCTTTATTAACTTTACCCCATTTCAAAATTAATTTCCACCAGTTTCATTTGCATTTTTCCTTTCATTTAGATGCAGCCCTTTCCTCCCTCTTTACCGACAGACTTCGGTGACGATTGCTTTTCCCAAATTTCCATTAGGT
Source organism: Schistocerca nitens (assembly GCF_023898315.1). Classification (NCBI taxonomy): domain Eukaryota; kingdom Metazoa; phylum Arthropoda; class Insecta; order Orthoptera; family Acrididae; genus Schistocerca; species Schistocerca nitens. The sequence goes on from NC_064619.1 coordinate 17,157,342, forward strand.
ACACGCGGTTTAATTTTTACTGTCATTAAGATCGATAAGTGAGGGGGAGGTTACAAGTTCACGGCAAAGTATGTGGATGAGTGCTTGTAAGGTGCGACATTATAGCCACCTTACAGTATGTTCATATACATCACATCTACCGATTTCCACCCACTTCGGGTAATTCCTTAGTGGTGTGTCGAGTTTTTTTAGTTCTCAGGATGTACTTTTGAACTGTGCTTTGACTGACTAATTCATCTTGTAAAAAGGGTAATATTCTGTACAGGACGAGATTCTCGCATGGCTCAATATCTGACTTCTTTAGTTAGCCACTTTTGACTCCATACAGCGCAGGCCACAGCCAGTGGAAACACTCCGCGGCGGCCGCCCTCCGCTAGGTACTCCGCTCGACAATTGAATACTTGGCCGCGGCGGGCTACCTGCGGCGAGCGGACGCGACACATCTGCCACCTCCTCCCCCCCCCCCTCATGTCACCTACATCTGGAAGCTGCGCCGCGCTCTCCCTCGACGGGCCTCTACTCTCCCGTCACCTCGTAATGACTCAACTAAAATGTGCAAATACGGAAATACGAGGGTCACTCCAAAAGAAATGCACACTATTTTTTTTTAAATCCATCTTTTATTCTGCATGTTTGAAAGTTTTACAGTATGTAGATACATCCTTTAGGAACAATATTTTCATTTCTCCACATAATTTCCATCCCTCTCAACTGCCTTACACCATCTTGGAACCAGCGCCTGTATTCCCGCACGGTAAAATTCTGGACCAACCTGTTGGAGCCACTGTTTGGCAGCGTGCACAAGGCAGTCATCATCTTCAAACTTGTTCAACGAAGACAGTCTTTCAGTTTCCCAAAGAAATGATAGTCACATGGGGCCAGGTCAGGACTGTAAGGCAGGTGTTTCAGTGTTGTCCATCCGAGTTTTGTGATCGCTTTCATGGTTTTTTGACTGACCTGTGGCCGTGCATTGTCGTGCAATAGCAAAACATCCTGCTTTTGCCGATGTGGTCGAACACGATTCAGTCGAGTTTGAAGTTTCTTTAGTGTCGTCAAATATGCATCAGAATTTATGGTGGTTCCACGTGGCATGATGTCCACAAGCAAGAGTCTTTCGGAACCGAAAAACACTGTAGCCATAACATTTCCGGCAGAAGGTGTGGTTTTGAATTTTTTTTTCCTTGGATGAATTTGCATGATGCCACTCCATTGATTGCCTCTTCGTCTCTGGTGAAAAATGATGGAGCCATGTTTCATCACCTGTCACAATTCTTCCAAGAAATTCATCTACACCATTCTCGTACTGTTCTAGAAGTTCGCTGCATACCGTTATTCTTGTTTCTTTGTGAGCCACTGTCAACATCCTGGGAACCCACTTGGCATTAACCTTTTTTAACGCCAACACTTTCACTATTCTGCAAACACTTCCTTCCCCTATCCCAACGTAGCGTGACAATTCGTTCACTGTGATGTGTCTGTCAGCAGTCACCAGTTCGTTAACTCTCTGCACATTGTCTGGAGTGTGTGCAGTACGAGGCCTGCCGCTGCGAGGACAATCCTGAATATTGCCGTGCCCGCTTTCATCACGTAACCTGCTTGCCCACCGACTAACTGTACCGCGATCGACAGCAGCATCTCCATACACCTTTTTCAACGTCTTGTGGATGTTTCCCACTGTCTCGTTTTCACAGCACAGGAATTCTATGACAGCACGTTGCTTTTCACGAACGTCAAGTGTAGCAGCCATCTTGAAGACATGCTATGATGGCGCCACTCACGGGAACAGGTTGAACTAAATTTGAAAACATGCGAGAAGGATGTATCTACACACTGTAAGACTTTCACACATGCAAAATGAAAACTGTGTTTTTACAAAAATAGTGTGGATTTCTCTTGGAGTGACCCTCGTATATGACATGCGAACTACCTCCAGAATAGGAAAAATAATAAGATATGCGTTGTCTACCGAATCCTCGCAGTCAGTCCCATAATCAGCATTAAATACACTGTTCAAAAGAATTGGGGGAAAATGTATGTCAACGTCCGGTACGTTACATCTATTTCGATGTAGGTGGTATCCGGGGGATTGCATGGCTTAGCAACTTTGCTTTCAGTGTAGGCAACGATTAAAATCATTCGACGTCTGTTGGCTGTGTTACGCATTGCAGTGTCAGGTGACCCACTCAGAATATAGCGAACACCGATGTCCAAGTGTTTTCTAGTGAGGCATACAGGTGGCATTTCTGACGTTACAGTTGATAATTGAAGCAAGCCTAAATAAAAATTAAGACACGTTCATAGGATTTGCCGCCGTGGAAAAAGCGTTCGGCAGTTTAAAAGGGTGCAAGTTGCTCAAAATCCTGAGACAAATAGGCCGGCCGCGGTGCCGAGTAGTTCTAGGCGTTTCAGTCCGGAACCGTGCGACTGCTACGGTCGCAGGTTGGATTCCTGCCTGGGACATGGATGTGTGTGATGTCCTTAGGTTAGTTAGGTTTAAGTAGTTCTAAGTTCTACGGGACTGATGACCTCAGATGTTAAGTCCCATAGTGCTCAGAGCCATTTGAACCATTTTGAACCTGAGACAAGTAGGAGTAGGGTATAGGGAAAGATGGGTAATATAGAATATGCACAAGAACCGAAAGGGAACAATAAACTGCGCCGCGCTTGATTAGCCGAGCGGTCTTTGGCGCTGCAGTCATGGACTGTGCGGCTGGTCCCGGCGGAGGTTCGAGTCCTCCCTCGGGCATGGGTGTGTGTGTTTGTCCTTAGGATAATTTAAGTAGTGTGTAAGCTTAGGGACTGATGACCTTAGCAGTTAAGTCCCATAACATTCACACACAATAAGACTGCAAGATCAGGAACCAGGTGCTCGGATTAAAAACGGTGTAAGACAGGGATGTAGTTTGTCGCTCCTACTGTTCGATCTGTACATCGAAGAAGCAATGATGGAAATAAAACAAAGGTTTAAGAGTGAGGATTAAAATTCGGGGTGAAAAGATGTCAATGATGAGATTGGCTGATGATATTGCTATCCTTACTGAAATTGAAGAACAATTACGGGATTTGTTGAATTAAATGAAGAGTCTAATGAGTACAGGGTATGTATTGAGAATAGATCGAAGGAAGACGAAAATAATATCAAGTTGCAGTGAGAAACTTAATTAACATCAGAACTGGGGATTACGAAGTAGATGAAGTTAAGGAATTCTATTACTTAACCAGCAAATTAACCCATGACGGACAGAGCAAGAAGGACAACAAAAGCAGACTAGCATTGGCAAAAAGGGCATTCCTGGCGAGGAGAAGTCTACTAGTATCAAACATAGTCCCTAATCTGAGGAAGCCATTCCTGTGAACATTGACTGGGCTGGGACACACAACAACCACAATCACACTGTGTCTTGGTGAAGTGGAAAGTGCTTTTACGACCTTATTTGAGGAAAATACGTGTTACACTTCCGTGTGCATCACGACACCTCCCCATGACGCGGAGCATAAAAGGGCTTACCACACGAAAACGTAAGTAAAAACGAATATAGCCGCGAAATATCACGACAAACTAATTTAAGTTCTAGATGATAGGTTAACTCCCAACAAAATTTCTCATTAACATCGTTTGGTTGCAGATGGCTAGCTACCTGTATTAAATGAAACACAAAGTGATCCGGAAAAATCATGCACACCAAGTGTAAAGGTATTAACAAAAAGAAACGAACTATTGTTTGAGCTAAACATCCACATAATTTTGTAATCGTTTAATAAAAACGTTCACATTACAGAATAAATAAAACGGAAACCCACTGATGATGGCACAATGGTGCTGAAACATGCTGGGTAATGAGAAAAAATGGTGTTTCGCATAACTGGCGGACCTCACATCCTACAATTTCTGTGAATGTACATTTGGAGCACAACACTGTATGGCAGTGAGGCATGGACTGTGGGGAAACCGGAACAGAAGAGATGTAGTGCTACAGAGGAAAGCTGAAAATTATATGGACTGGTAAGGTTCAAAATAGTTCAAATGGCTCTGAGCACTATGGGACTTAACATCTATGGTCATCAGTCCCCTAGAATTTAGAACTACTTAAACCTAAATAACCTAAGGACATCACACAACACCCAGTCATCACGAGGCAGAGAAAGACTGGTAAGGCAAGGAATGAAGAGGTTCTCCGCAGAATCGTCGAGGGAAGAAACATACGGAAAACGCTGTCAAGAAGGAAGGACAGAGTGATAGGAAATGTGTTAAGACATCAGGGAATGATTTCCACGATACTATAGGGAGCTGTAGAAGGTAAAAAGTGGAAAGGAAGACCGAGAGTGGAGTACATCCAGCAAATAATTGAGGTCGTAGGCTGCAACTGCTATTCTGAGATATGAAGAGGTTGGAAATGGAGAGAAATTGATGGCGTGCTGCATCAAATCAAGACTGATGACTCAAACAAAACAAAAAAAAAGGCACTTGTAATTTGTGGACGTTGCATTCAACCGACCACATGCAATGCGACATCTTAATGCAGTGCAAATTGTAAGGGTGGTCTCTTTGATCTAAAAAGGATATAGTTGCTGCGGTCGTGCTGCTGATGATTCCAAAGGCTCTCCACGTGTCATCTGTAGGTCTAGGCACACTACAGGGAGACAGGCCAATACACAAAGCGCGTTGGATAAGGTCGCCGACGCATTACAACCCCACGTGAAGACCGGTGTCTGGCAATCTGTGTTGCGGCGTCGTACGGATACCACCAGAGCACTGGTAGACGATTTCAAAAAGACCCCTGGAGCCGCTGTGTCCGATAAGACTGTAATGAACAGACCTCGCGACCCAGATGTCCTGTTCGAGTAGACCGCTTGGCACGCCAACGTCTTGCAGCTCGCCTTCTGTTCTGCCGTTCCCACGTCAACTGGCGACTGCCTTACTGGCGAAATTTGTTAGTCACAGACGAGTCCATATATCCCCTGAAGCAAGGTGATGACCGTGTTCGAGTGCAGTACCTGGCAAATGTTGTCCAGCAACTCGACAGATTTCTACGGTTCTGTGATGTGAGGAGGTTTAAGTGTTGACGCCTTACTGCCAGGCAGTACATCGACCATGTTGGACCATGTAATGGCTGCTAATGCCATGGCCTCTGCGATGGGCGTCTGTAAAGCCTGGACGCCAAAGGGTGACCTACACAGACGTATACGGAGCATGCCATGTTGGTATCAGGCAGTGAGAGCATACACGTTACTGGAGCTCTCAGAGCCCAATGAAAAGCAGCCAGGATGACGGGATGAAGTTTCTAGCTTGTTTTCGACACGTATCAGACGTTTCGTTTTTTCTTCTTTTTTTAATGTAAACGATCGAAGATGAAATGTTTTACAATGAAATGAATACCCCTAGTTGCATACAGGCTTTGATATGTCAACGGGGACAGTTGAAAATGTATGCCCCGACCGGGACTCGAACTCGGGATCTCCAGCTTACAAGGCAGACGCTCTATCCATCTTTTTTTTTTTTTTTTCTTTATTGATCGTTGTGTTAGGTCGTTGCGGACGTCGCAAGACATCCTGTTCAAGTTCGGTGGTAGATCCTTCCACTCAGTTTTTTATTACAGAGGCCAACCGGCTCTCTGATCGAACACGCTGAGCTACCGTGCCGGCTATCCATCTCAGCCACCGAGGACACAGAGGGTAGTGCGACTGCAGGGACATATCTCTGGCACGTCTCCCGTGAGACCCACATTCGCAACTTACTGTCTTGCACTATATTCATAGTGCCCTGCCCATTATACTCATTACTCGCGGCTTTACTGCCGATTCCCGTAAGAGTTCGGGCACTGTTTGTACATCCGCACAGAAGAAGACAGTCAAATGGCAAGTGAGCCTTAACTATATGTGTATGAAGATGGCATCTGTTCTAACTAACTATATGGACATGTCCGAAAGAACAGATACCATGTTCATACATATATGAAATGTTGTGTTTGTTGTGTACTTGATTTTTGAAAGATAAAGATATAATTTAGTAACGTATCCAGTCCTCAGTTATTGCTCAATAATGGCAGACGCCCAAAAATCATGTTCTTATAATTCTTTTGAGCGATGTATTTATTAAGAACGGGAGTACGACTCAGAATGAGATGAACTGAATTAAACGAAATATGAGACATGTTAGCACAGTAATCGAGTGACACGTTTCAAAATGATGTTGTCATCCATATTTAATCGGTAAGTAATTTTTAGCACAGTAGCTCGCCTACCCCCTGTGCATTCAGAGATATCTCGCGTCTATTCCTGTCAGTGATACATTTTGACTACGGCACGTGATGCTAGCAGAAACGATTTTACTCAACCGGTTGCTTGACAAATCAGCAGATGAAATGCTTATTGTGCTGATGACTGCCAAGATAGAGTGCTTCACGTGTCTGGCCCCGCCGAACACGTTGAAATCTCATGCATGGCTAATCTGTGCGACGTGCCTATGCTGTGTATTGGATGGCGCAATCAAATGAAAACGAGGCAGATGGAAAAAAATAAGTAAACTGTTTATTATTTCAAAATGTGGGCGGGCCCGCATGCCGCCAAGGCTGTTTTGACTACGCTGCAAAAGTTCCTTTGGGACGCCTTCACACATCCTCCATACAGTCTCTACCTCTCCCCATTCGATTTCCATACTTTGGAGCCCTGAAAAAAAAAGCATTCGAGGCCGTCCTTTCGGATGGTTCAGTGGGCAGCCGCAAGCAATTTTCCATGAAGACACTGACCGTCCTGCCTCACAGCAGGATGGATGTATTAACGGGTATGATAATAACTTTTGACATAATAAACAGTTTACTTTTTCATTTAACTGTCTCCTGTATAATACAAGTACTGGTTTCAACATTTGAGGGAAACTTATGAAAGATATCAAGTTAGAAAAACATACAGCAAATGACAGAAATGTAAGTATACTGTTACCGTCGTAGTGTTCCGCTTCACTACGACTTGTTAAATAACTGTGTTGTAATTTTCTTGAGTAATCTGTACGATCAGGAAACTGTGTAAACCTCCTACTTCGTTCGATTGCGTGTACCTAATGAGTTGATCAGGCATCAGTCCCATAGAACTCGTACTTTAGCTAAAACGATAGGATTGAGTGTAGAATTAATCAGTGTAACGGCAATTTACTACGCTGTCTAACTGAAGACCTTTCACTTGCAAATAAAGTTGAGTGGAATTGGTTAGTTAGCTAAGTATCGTCGGTATGTAGAAATCCCATGGAAAAGTCTTCATCGCTAAAACTTTATTTTTGACGTGTTTCGAGTCATCATCATCACATAGTTGTGCCAAAATTTACACAAAGCACGAGTTAGAAAAGCAAATACATACCAATTACGAGGCCGAAGTAACATCAGGAATGGAAGTACAGGTCTCATATGCAGTTGCTGTAGGTTTTGACATGATCCATCTGTGGTCCCAGCAGGTTGAAGATTGCTTGCTTTGTTTGGGAAATTGTAATTAAAAAAATTGTAATATCTTCCTTTATAATGCTCGCCCTTGCGTTGCTTTGTGTCTCGATGTGCTTAGTTGCCTAATGTGTTGCATAATCTCTGTATGTGTACTGTGATAGGCTTTGACTGATAACGTGTTCTGTTTTATTGTTCATTGTCGATATGACACTTATTGTGAAACGTCCCCTTAGAAAAATTATCAATGATTGTGCTTAAACTGACACACAATATTTTGAGCGCAACGCAATCTGACTTTTAATAATCCCTACAAAAGAATGGCCCTGACTAACAATAACCTATACCTTTCATGAATCACTTACCTCACAAAAATCTTCGTTGCTCGAACTACTGCAATACAGCGAGCGCCACTACTGCCAGCTAAATAAAAGATTCAAACTACAGAAGGCACTAACTACTGATAGGCATAGTTAGCAAATGAAACATTTTGACAGAGAATAAACAATGTATTTACCTTAATAGTGTTCAAAAGTCATAATATATATAGCAGTTCATGGCATCCAGTCTTACAAATTTACTCTTTCTGATGGACACACGTCCAGATCGTCCGCTCTCAAAATTCCGCCATCTCTCTCCCCACATCCACCACTGCTGGCGGCTCACCTCCAACTGCGCAACGCTACGCGCTGTTAACAGCCAACTGCCCAACACTAGAATAGCAATTTTGCAACAATGCAGACCAGTCACAGAGTTCACACAGCACAGTCAGTGATTTTCATATAGAGCGCTACGTGACGTTACGAACATAAAAACCTAAACAGCCTACTTACAATTGTAAAAGAAAAACAAATTTAATGTGTTAGTAACATTTACGTTGTTTTGTGTATTGTAATATCCATGTCCTGGTTTGCCTCGATCTTTAACATCAACGCTATCTGGCGCCAAGTTAATATAATACATATGTCACGTCTGATATCTACAGTCTGGCATGCGAAGTCTAGTAGATGACGATGCGAAGTCTGTAGACGACGGTGATTCGAAACGAGTCATAAATAAAGTTTTTAGCGATCAAGACGTGTCCATGGAATTACTACATGCCAAGTCTCGATTGTCGCATAACTTACGAACAGAAGACTTCATCAGTCAAACGGTCAAGACGTGTCCATGGAATTACTACATGCCAAGTCTCGATTGTCGCATAACTTACGAACAGAAGACTTCATCAGTCAAACGGAAGAAGTATTGTTGATTAATATTCGCGTTTCACTGAAATACTAATAATATTATAAGAGAATATGGTCGCAAGTCCTAAGGCGGAAAACTTGCATTTGGACGAATTCGTTATGGTTAGGGTTCACTCGCATTGATGACTTCAGCCGCAACACACATGGAAGCAAATTTTGCATTCAGCAAATTTACAATTCACAATAATAAAATTTTGAATTACTTAATAGGTTGATTAGCAGAATGACGAATGAAAAGCTGCTGTACGCAACACAGCAGTAACGAAGTTACGTGACATCAGCGTGATTCTCATCGTCACAGATCCTAATTTTAAATTCCGAAATATTTATTCTTCATGTACATTTACAGAAATTTCAATAGCTTTCAACAAGCAACACATTACTGTTGTACCAGCAGAGACATCGATACAAATAATTGCAATCAGTACAAACAATTACTCAGTGTAATTAATAAAAAAATTACTGAAATTTGCCAGATTTTATTCTTTTTAGTAGTTCTTGCAAACATTACCTTCAAAACTTTGATTACTGTTATTGTTACTGAAATTTAAATTAGTGAATTAACTGTTTAGAAATTATGTGAACTTACAAACAGAAAAACATTGTTTCAGTTTGTAGCACAGTAATAACGTCCACCAATTAGCAAAAATCGTCATTGATAACATGGGACTCGGAATACGGGACATTAGGACTTGGATCCTGATGCAGGTAGCAATGACTTGGGTAAACGATCACCCCTCCCTACATCTACATGTCAGATAAAATTTACATTGTTGGTGCGTATTATGTAAAACACTTGCAGGCGCGTTACACAGCTAAAACTTTGTAGTGGTTTAATTCTACAGTTTCATTGATGCAGGAACGAAGTAGTAACTTGGCAGTAATAACGTCTCAGCCTTCCACGACACGATGCTCGCTTCGCGATGTTAATGTTTGAGGTACTACGCAGTAATGGCCGAGTGATTGCTAGTACTCGGCAGCACTATCTCCTCTATGCACCTCGGATTAGCAGCCAGTCTCGTATCCAGCAGTGCAAATGACAGGTAAAAATATTTGCCACTCTCGCCTGCACCGTGCCAGAGCCAACAAAGACACTTGCGTTCTCCCCCCCCCCCCCCCCGCCCTCTTTCTCTCTCTCTCTCTCTCTCTCTCTCTCTCTCTCTCTCTCTCGCAGTTCCACCCTACTTCTTAAATGGTCTATACCACCAGTTTCTTCCAAAGAGTTGTACACTCCCGGAAAAAAATGCAACACCTTCAAGGACTGTGTTCAGTGGCATACTGATAAGCTGTAGCGTTAGTGAGTCATTTGTGATGGTCATCGGCGATCAGAAGATGCTCAGGAGGCCTGTCTGTGCGCCCTCTGGTTTGACTCTGCAGGCAGTGGCTGTGCTGAGTTAATAGGCGAACGGTGTTTACAACATCCATTCTAGCGTAGAACCACGTCTCGCCGACGAGTACATACCCCTACTGAACAACTTAAGCTATTTTAACAAGATCGCAGGGTGGATCTGCAGGACGCTGGACGGACGTTTTGACGGCCTGCTGATATGTTGGGCACAATGCATTCGTGGTGTGTCGCTATTTCTAGAGTGGTCTGTGGAAGATTCGAACATTCGTAGACCAGGTTCTGGACAGCCGCGTGATACAGCCGCCAAGTCAAGATGTACGAATCGTGCGAGCAGCGGTGGCCGACCGAACAATACTCAGAGGCGAGATCCGACCTCATGTTGCACCTACTCTGTCACCAGGAACCACTGGGAACCGTCTGCTAGCAGTAGTATTAAGATCGCATGTGTCTCTGACCAGACTGCCACTGACACCACGACACCGCACGACCAGCTCCTCCAGGGTCATATAGCCCGCCCGGTTAGCCGTGCGGTCTAACGCTCTGCTTTCCGGGCTGGAAGGCGTGCCGGTCCCCGGCACGAATCCGCCCGGCGGATTAGTGTCGAGGTCCGGTGTGCCGGCCAGTCTGTGGATGGTTTTTAAGGCGGTTTTCCATCTGCCTCGACAAATGCGGGCTGGTTCCCCATATTCCGCCTCAGCTACGCTATGTCGGCGATTGACGTGCAAAGACTGTCTCCACGTACGCGTAGCCGGCCGCGGTGGTCTCGCGGTTCTAGGCGCGCAGTCAGGAACCGTGCGACTGCTACGGTCGCAGGTTCGAATCCTGCCTCGGGCATGGATGTGTGTGCTGTCCTTAGGTTAGTTAGGTTTAAGTAGTTCTAAGTTCTGGGGGACTGATGACCACAGCAGTTGAGTCCCATAGTGCTCAGAGCCATTTGAACCACGTACGCGTACACCATAATCACTCTACCACGCAAACATTTGGGATTACACTCGTCTGTTGTGAGGCGTTCCTGGAGGAGGAGGGGGGGGGGGGGGGGCGGTCCACTGGGCTCCGAACCGCACAACCCTGGGTTGGGTGTGGGGCGGCGGTGGTGTGAGTGGACAGCTGTAGCCTGTTGTGAGGCTGTGAACCACTGAGGGCTACGGCAGGGACGAAGCCTCTCCGTAGTTTCTAGGTCCCCAGTTCCATACAATAATATACAGGGTCATGTAAGACGCGAGTGGAGAACGGAATGGCTCTCTGTTCTCTTCAGTAATAAAATTAGGGTCTGTCCGTATGCGAGTGATGGACGCACACGCGTATGGCGTAGGCCTATTCCGGAATGCATTCGCTCACGACACACAAGTTACACCCCAAATTCATGGTGTGGGCGCCATCAGTTGCAACTCACGGTCACATTTGGTGTTGCTGCAGGGTAACCAGTGCCCGCTACATTGCACAGGTGCTACTGGCAGTTCTTTGACAGGAAAGTGAGGTGTTTTTTCAACAGGACAATGCATGTCCACATAAGGCTGTGACGTAACATGCCCTTCCTGGTGTACAACAGCTGCTACGCCAGCAAGATCACCAGATCTCTCGCCAATTGAACACGTGTGTGACATGGTTCTCTAGAGCCTGCAAGAACCATTGGCCAATTTCGATAAAAGGTGAAAGATGCTTGGGACAGTCTATCGGAGGATGCCATTCTAATGGCGATTGTTTATAGATAGCTCTAAACGTTGTTTGAAGTGTGTTCTCCTCCACAATGGAAATTTATACGGTTCAGTCCCAATAGGCCATTCAGTTTTCTTGCATGAAAAAGACATAAAGAAGGCCATTGACGTGTTGTAATATTACTTGCACCAATGGATCATCTGCGTTGACCTTAAAATGGTTTTTTTCCTTCTTGGCCAGCAACGTGGATATACCAAGTATCCGTGTTTTCTGTGTGTGTGGTACAGCAGAGCTCGTGAGAAGCATTGGGTGCAGTCAAAGTTGCCGCCAAGATCTGACCTGAAACCTGGTGACCCAAACATAGTAAATCATCCACTTGTCGACAGAAAAAACATTATATTTCCGCCTTTGCATATAAAACTAGGTCAATTTGTTAGAGCTCTGTTAACTGAAGGGGACTGTTTTATCATTTCGGCATTTTCTAGCTTGTCATATGAGAAGATGAAGGCTGGTGTCTTTGATGGGCCACATATTCGGTAACTTATTAAAGATGAACGTTTCATAGAAATAATGACCGAACTTGAAAAGAATCCTTGGTTGGCATTCAGAAGTATTGTCAAGGACTTTCTAGGAAATCCACGAGACCAGAATTACGTCGAAATTGTTCAACAACTCTTAGGGAGCTTTAAAAAGCTTGGCTGTAACATGAGTATCAAACTGAATTTCTTACATAGCCATCTTGCTAACTTTCCAGAAAAACTTGGTGCTGTTAGTGATGAACAGGGTGTGTGATTACACCTAGATTTGAAGGTCATGGAAGCATGGTATCAAATGTTCAAATGTGTGTGAAATCTTATGGGACTTAAATGCTGCCGGCCGAAGTGGCCGTGCGGTTAAAGGCGCTGCAGTCTGGAACCGCAAGACCGCTACGGTCGCAGGTTCGAATCCTGCCTCGGGCATGGATGTTTGTGCTGTCCTTAGGTTAGTTAGGTTTCACTAGTTCTAAGTTCTAGGGGACTAATGACCTCAGCAGTTGAGTCCCATAGTGCTCAGAGCCATTTGAACCATTTTGAACTTAAATGCTAAGGTCATCAGTCCCTAAGCTTACACATTACTTAACCTAAATTATCCTAAGGACAAACACACACACCCATGCCCGAGGGAGGACTCGAACCTCCGCCGGGACCAGCCGCACAGTCCATGACTGCAGCGCTTAAGACCGCTCGGCTAATCCCGCGCTGCGAAGCAAGGTATCAAGGTAGATGGGATGTCGGTATGATGGCTGACTACTGTTCGAGCATCAAGCGAAAATGTCCCCAGATGGAACATTGTAGGAAAAGTCATAAGCGAAAATTTGTACCCTAATATCTTTGTTTTTGTTATTTGTATCAACACAATGTAACCTTGAATATTATAATAACCTTCGAACGAATAAAATATTCTAATATTCTACTACGTTCGGTTAGTACCCACTTCATTTTCATTTGTATGCCCAGTTTTAATGACTTTTAGGGTAAAGAGAGAGTATCCTGTGTAAGTAGGCTGTTTAGGTTTTTATATTGGTAACGCCACGTAGCGCTCTGTATCAAAATCACTGGCTGTGCTGTGTGCAGTCTGTGGCTAGTTTGCATTGTTGTCTGCCATTGTAGTGTTGGGCAGCGGCAGCTGGATGTGAACAGCGCGTAGCGTTGCGCAGTTGGAGGTGAGCCGCCAGCAGTGGTGGATGTGGTGAGAGAAATGGCGGAGTTTTGAAATTTTTAAGACCGGATGTCATGAACTGCTATATATATTATGACTTTTGATGACTATTAAGGTAAATACATTGTTTGTTCTCAATCAAAATCTTTCATTTGCTAACTATGCATATCAGTAGTTAGTGCCTTCAGTAGTTTGAATCTTTTATTTAGCTGGCAGTAGTGGCGCTCGCTGTATTGCTGTAGCTTGAGTAACGAAGATTTTTGTGAGGTAAGTGATTTGTGAAAGGTATAGGTTAATGTTAGGGCCATTCTTTTGTAGGGATTTTTGAAAGTCAGATTGCGTTGCGCTAAAAATATTGTGTGTCAGTTTAAGCACAGTCATGTTTAATTGTTCTAAGGGGACGTTTCACCTGCAGTTTAAAAACTTGACATGATAGAGAAAAACTGCTAACAGATTTGAATTCAGAGACCAAAAATTAGTTAAGAACAAGTCACAGATCTAGAACAATAAAATGGCTGTTCCCCAGTGTAATTAGGGATAAGTTTTTGCTTACAATAATAATAATGAATATTTTTTTGCTTACAGACATGAGAATCGTTGCACAAGCAAATCAGCCTCATAATAATAGCTTCCTGCAAAAATCAGGGCCCCATATTGGAGTCTCCAAAAGTGTATTAATTCCATCGTGTAAAACGAGACTTGATGACAGGCAACTTGCAAACAGTTTCATGACAGCGCGCTGAACGGAAGTTGGTCAAATGCAGAATAGACGTGATGAAAATTTGGAACTTCGAGTTACATTCTGTCGCTTTTTTCCACTCCTTATCCACTAGTGATGTTTAGATAACGGAATAACGCGCCTGTCTGTCGAGGCCGAGGAAACCTTGAACGTCAATCTTACATTTTGAGGACGGTGGCCGCAAGAGGAATGTGGCCCGCCGGAAGTCCGCTATCTCTCGCCGTTCTTCAAATATCGAGTGTTCAGAATCCCTATCACAATGACACAGTTTTCGTAATACACAAACATACACGTCCGCACGCGATGTCAGATTTCGACGTTTATTTCCGGTGCAAACCGACAGCGGAGAAACCGTTGCGACCTGACCTAACAATAATGTTATTCACGTACCATTATTCCGACCCTGTAACCCGAGTTCGCTGACACGGGCGCCTATGCAGTGGCTCTCATCTCTGAGGTAAGCGGGTTCGAACGCTGGTGGTGGAGGAAATTTTCACTGCCAGTATTTGGCCGGCAAGGGGATGAGAGGTGGTGGCGTAAGAAATACACTCTGTAATATCCACGACTATATTTTACTCAGAACAATTTTCACGACAGAATTGTGTGTGGAATTTGATCGAACATTATCGTGTCATCAATCAAAAGGACTTCATCGACACTAAAAAATAATAATAAATAATTATTATTCGTGTAATAAATTAATTTTCTGTGTCAATAATATCTCAGACAATATTCATTGGAAATTTTGTTGTTCTTGTTGTGGTCTTCAGTCCAGCGACTGGTTTGATGCAGCTCACCATGCCACTCTATCCTGTCCAAGCTTCTTCATCTCCCAGTGCCTACTGCAACCTACATCCTTCTGAATCTGTTTAGTGTATTCATCTCTTGGTCTCCCTCCACGATTTTTACCCTCCGTGCTGCCCTCCAATACTAAATTGGTGATCCCTTTATGCCTCGGAATGTGTCCTACCAACCGATCCCTTCTTCTAGTCAAGTTATGGCACAAATTTCTCTTCTCCCCAATTCTATTCAATATCTCCTCATTAGTTATGTGATCTACCCATCTAATCTTTAGCATCCTTCTGTAGCACCACATTTTGAAAGCTTCTATTCTCTTTTTGTCTAAACTATTTATCATCCACGTTTCACTTCCATACATGGCTACACTCCAAGCAAATACTTTCAGAAAAGACTTCCTGACACTTAAATCTATACTTGATGTTAACAAATATCGCCGGCCGGTGTGGCCGAGCGGTTCTAGGCGCTTCAGTCTGGAACCGCGCGACCGCTACGGTCGCCGGTTCGAATCCTGCCTCGGGCATGGATTTGTGTGATGTCCTTAGGTTAGTTAGGTTTAAGTAGTTCTAAGTTCAAGGGAACTGATGACCTCAGATGTTGAGTCCCATAGTGCTCAGAGCCATTTGAACCATTTTTTGAACAAATATCTCTTCTTCAGAAATGCTTTCCTTGCTGTTGCCAGTCTACATTTTATATCCTCTCTACTTCGACCAGCATCAGTTATTTTGCTCCCCAAATAGCAAAACTCATTTACTACTTTAAGTGTCTCATTTCCTAATCTAATTCCCTCAGCATCACCTAACTTAATTCGACTACATTCCATTATCCTCGTTTTGCTTTTGTTGATGTTCATCTTATATCCTCCTTTCAAGACCCTGTCCATTCCGTTCAGCTGCTCTTCCCGGTCCTTTGTTGTCTCTGACAGAATTACAATGTCATCGGCGAACCACAAAGTTTTTATTTCTTCTCAATGGATTTTAATTCCTACACCGAATTTTTCTTTTGTTTCGTTTACTGCTTGCTCGATTTACAGATTGAATAACAGCGGGGAGAGGCTACAACCCTGTCTCACTCCCTTCCCAACCATTGCTTCCCTTTCATGCCCCTCGACTCTTATAACTGCCATCTGGTTTCTGTACAAATTGTAAATAGCCTTTCGCTCCCTGTATTTTACCCCTGACACCTACAGAATTTGAAAGAGAGTATTCCAGTCAACATTGCCAAAAGCTTTCTCTAAGTCTCCAAATGCTAGAAACGTAGGTTTGCCTTTCCTTAATCTATTTTCTAAGATAAGTCGTAGGGTCAGTATTGCCTCACGTGTTCCAATATTTCTACGCAATCCAAATTTATCTTCTCCGAGATCGGCTTCTACCAGTTTTTCCATTCGTCTGTAAAGAATTCGTGTTAGTATTTGGAGCCGTGGCTTATTAAACTTATAGTTCGGTAATTTTCACATCTGTCAACCCCTGCTTTCTTTGGGATTGGAATTATTATATTCTTGTTGAATTCTAAGGGTATTTCGCCTGTCTCATTCATCTTGCTCACCAGACAGTAGAGTTTTGTCAGGGCTGGCTCTCCCAAGGCTTTCAGTAGTTCTAATGGAATGTTGTCTGCTCCTGGGGCCTTGTTTCGACTTAGGTCTTTCAGAGCTCTGTCAAACTCTTCACGCAGTATCATATCTCCCGTTTCATCTTCATCTACACGGAAAATAGACAATGCAAATCATCTTTGGTTATTTGTGATAATTGTAGATCAATGACGCTTCTTCTTCGAATGATAGAACTGACTGGATGCGATTGATGTAACACTGAGATCTGTAAGAAACTGTAATGTGTTGTTAATTAATATTTGCAAAATAAAGTTACTTTGGATGTGAAATGATTTTTATTTATTTCAAAGTTTAATCCTTAGTAATTCTCATCCTACATAAGTGTTAATTTTTCCGCTCAGCTACCAAGGAGCGCAGCCGTTAGCGTTAGTGATTTACAGCGCAGTTTATTAGTAAATGGTAGAAAAGTAAGAAGCAATTTTCATTGAGAATATTTTCAAATGTTAATGCATAATGAGGCTAAAGGAAAATGATTTAATATATATTATTTGTTTGTGGTAAAATAGGATCTGAAGCGACAATCGATAAGTGATTGTCTCATGTGAGCCGCCATCTTAGTAAAATGTTGCAGCGGCAGTTTTGAATAGAAATTTTATCAGACACAATTGTTGTTGGTTATAAATAACTACTATAATAATTGTGAATTGGTGGCCCAGAACCTACTTTGAAAAGACAAATTCAACTTAGATTGAATCTTTAAATACAGTGCTGATAGCACGTTACGTTATATAAATTCTTATCTGCTGATGTATGAAGCGTGATTATTTCGCACTACTTTCCTGAAATATTTTAACAGGAAAAATACGTCAGTGTTGTGCGCGTGTAGTATTCTGTGACAAACTGTTCACTTTGCTAAAGAGAAGTGCTTCCATCTTATATTACAGTAGTATTAAATTTGATAAACGATCTGCAGTTTAGTGCCATTTACACTACTTTACAGACAACGTTGCTACACAAATCTCAGGGAAAAGCAATGCTGAGATTAAACGACTTGTTACGTTGATAATAGGTAACTGGTTTTGTTGGTGATCTTGCTGAAATAGCATAACAGATAATTAAGCCACGAATACCCCAGCACGCCACAACTGCTGTCCAAAATTAAAGCAATAAACTACTCTTTCCCCGTCCATTGTCTAATTAACGATATAATCACACAAACTGTCAACAGATGTCAGTACGATCGTGTTCTGCACGGAAGAAGCATCCCAGTCAACGGACAACTACTGAGAGTGTGGCCAACCGGACGATACGGCGGCCATTTTTCTGCCAAACTGCGGGCGGGACTTTTGAATGGCCAGTAGTGGAGTACACACTCACCGAATCAAAAGCACAAGACAATATGGCGAAATCATTCGTTAAATACCGTTGTTTATAAGAATAATGTGTTGTAATAATTTTCACACAGCCAATTCACAGGTCTGTTTTCAAATTTAACTACGTATATTGCAAGTTGTATTATATGTAGTAAAAAGCAAAAACGACTTACTTCGCATCGATAAGAGTACTTGGTTGGTTTCCACGAGGCTCCTGTTTGATTTATGTCAGCCCTGTTGACTGCGACTGCCCACTGCTTTCGTCTTTCTCCATTGCGTGGAAATGCTAACATGCGAAATCCACCTTCGCCTCTGTTGGAACAAACAAATGCAGCACAACCTGGCATCGTTTACGAACGTCTGCAGAACGAACTACAGATGTCAAAAACAATACTGTACAATTACTAACGTGTTTACTTCAAACATGTAGGCCTACCGACTTCATCACAAAACGCTTCATTATTTCAACTCGTATTTAAGATCGCAAACGCTAATTACGTGCTGAAAACGATATACAACTAAATCGAACATGCATGCACAATGCATAACAAGTCTCTCAATAATTCAAATACCTTTTAATCGTTTCGAAAAGTCCTCTGAACTTCAATTCAACTCAAAATCACGGCGAACACAGGAAGCGCGAGTGACGTATGCCGACATTTCTCTGCCATAGCTAATCAACCAATCACAGGCAACTTCACCTATGGCCACTCTCTCTGTATACAGGCTCTCTACGGACAACCACACCAACGATGAAGTCAGGTCACCTATCAAACGAGGTAGTGTTTGCCGCGTAGTCCCACGTCTACAGTCCCTGTGTACACAGTCACACACTGTGCAGTATGGCACACAGAAGACGCCTACTAGGCTCTCTGCGATGGATTGCCATAGGAAGAATGGAAGCTGGACAGTCGCAGACTGATGTGGCCCGGTAGCTTAATGCGAATCGTTCTGTTGTTTCTCTGCTGTGGCGACACTTTTTTCCAAAGACCAGGGCAGGACCGAACACGTATGGCATCGTAAAGAGAGGACCGTTATTTAGCTGTAACCGCCTTAGACTGGAAGGGCAGCTGGCATCTGACCTCCCAGTATCCACTGGACGTGTTGTATCGAGGCAAACGGTGTCCAGAAGGCTTCGACAGAGTGGCCTTCACTGTCGGAGCCGTGCTGTATGTGTACCTCTGACGCGTCTTCACAGAATGGAACGTCTAGAGTGGAGTCGTGCTCATGCCATCTAGACGATCGAGCAGTGGGCCAATGTTCTATTCACAGGTGACTCCTGATCGCGTCTGGAGAGTGATTCTCGACGGATTTGCATCTGGAGGGAACGCGGAACACGATTTCAGTACCCAAACACAGTGCAAAGAGACCGATATCGAGAAAGATCGCTAGTGGTGTGAGCAGGGATTACGTTGACCACTTGAACACATCGTCATGAAATTGTAGGGGCGAGTCGGCAAGGTTTAATAGCTGTCAGGTATCGTGACGAGATCTTGAGACCTCATGTGCGGTCCCTGCGAGGTGCTGCGGGTCCAGACTTCGCATTAATGGACGATAATGCCCAACCTCATGGAGCACGGAAGGCTGGCTCTACCACGTTGAATTCCATAGAGCACATCTGGTGTGCACTTGGGAGACGGGTTGCATCAACCACTCTCCAAGACTTGCGAGCAGCTCTGCAGGAAGAATGAGCGTTATTGCCTCAACATGAGATTGATGACATCAGTCACAGCATACCCAATCGTCGTCAGGCCCGTATTGCTGCCAGAGATGGTCAAACCCCACACTGAGCACATTAACCAGCTGTGTGCAAATCCGTGAAGCTGGAAAAAATTTGGAAATTTGTGGTGTGAAATCTTATGGGACTTAACTGCTAAGGTCATCAGTCCCTAAGCTTACACACTACCTAACCTAAATTATCCTAAGGACAAACACACACGCCCATGCCCGAGGGAGGACTCGAACCTTCGACGGGGGGAGCCGCGCAGGCCTTGACAAGGCGCCCAAGACAGCGCGTCTATCCCGCGCGGCGAAGCATGTTTCAGTTGTTTACGTTCTGTATTATTTACATTGTTTTTAGTTTACTATCAACTGCTTTTACTGTTTTGTGACAAAGTAAACGCCACCTTGCGAAATTTCCATTTGTTGCTTTAATTTTTGACACCAGTATAGTAAGCCACGATTCTAAGATGCTGGGCGCCGCCGATGCTCGTACAGAGTTCCTGAACACCAGTCTTAGAACCAGAAAGTCCCTGTTTAAATTCAAAACCTCTCCGCAAAGGCCCGTGAAATGAGAGCATCTGACACTGTTGATGGTGATCCACACCTCGGATGTAGATGGTTAAGCTCCGCTGCCTCCTTGTGTTACTCGAAAGGACAGAGCGTCGTGCTGGCACCGGGTTTCAACCTTTCGTTTCTCTCATGATCATCACAGTCGTCATCATCATCATGATCATCATAGAACACGAACATAACACTACGCGATGCACGCACCAATTACACTCACCTTCTCCCCCTCTTCCTCCTCCTCTCCGTCCGAACAGGCCTCGGGAGGCCCAACGGTACGGACCGACCGCCGGGTCACCCTCCGTCGATAGGCGTCGCTGTACGCGGACATGGATGGCCATGTGGTCAGCACTCCGCTGTCCCGACCGTTGTCAGTTTTCGTGATCGGAGCCGCTACTCCTCAGTCAAGTAGCTCCTCAATTTCATCACAAGGGCTGAGTGCACCCGGCCTGCCAACAGTAGCAGCCCAGACGGTCACCCATCCAAGTGCTAGCCAAGCCCGACAGAGCTGAACTTCGCTGATCTGACGGAAACCGGTGTTACTCTGCGACACGATCGTTAGCAGGTTCACTCATCTACACTATACAAATACACATTTGGCACAACTCCTACATAGCACCAATGGGCGCAGCCATGTGCGCGGAGGAAGAACATCCGCCAGCCGGAGTGACCGTGCAGTTCTAGGTGCTACAGTCTGTAACCGAGCGACCTTAGGTTAGTTAGGTTTAAGTAGTTCTAAGTTCTAGGGGACTGATAACCACATATGTTAAGTCCCATAGAGCTCAGAGCCATTTGAACCATTTTTGAACCAATGCAAGCAACACTGTCGCGATACGATAAACCGCAATTGCGATAGGCTACAATCCGACCTTTATCAAAGTCGGAAACGTGTTGGTACGCATTTCTCCTCCTTACACGGGGCATCACAACAACATTTCGCCGGGCAACGCCGGGCAACTTGTAAGTAGGCTGTTTAGGTTTTTTTATTGGTAACGCCACCTCTGTATGAAAATCACTGGCTGTGCTGTGTGCAGTCTGTGGCTGCTTTGCATTGTTGTAATACTCGCCATTGTAGTGTTAGGCAGCTGGCTGTTAACAGCGCGTAGCGTTGCGCAGTTGGAGGTGAGCCGCCAGCAGTGGTGGATGTGGGGAGAGAGATGGCGGAGTTTTGAAATTTGTCATGAACTGCTGTATATATTATGACTATTAAGGTAAATACATTGTTTGTTCTCTATTAAAATCTTTCATTTGCTAACTAAGCCTATCAGTAGTTAGTGCCTTCAGTAGTTTGAATCTTTTATTTAGCTGGCAGTAGTGGCGCTCGCTGTATTGCTGTAGCTTGAGTAACGAAGATTTTTGTGAGGTAAGTGATTTGTGAAAGGTATAGGTTAATGTTAGTCAGGGCCATTCTTTTGTAGGGATATTTGAAAGTCAGATTGCGTTGCGCTAAAAATATTGTGTTTCAGCTTAAGCACAGTCATGTATAAATGTTCAAAAAGGGGACGTTTCATATGTCGACCCTTAGCCGAGGATACCTCACTGGAATCTTCTGATTTTTTCTTGTAGTTTGTGTAATTAGTGTAGATTTTGTTTATTGCTAGCGCATAATTGTAGAGAGAATCTCCTTTGTAGCAGTCTTTCATTGTTGTACAGTAAAACAGGTGTGGCACGCCTGTAAATTTGCACCAAGTATTTCGCAGCTGCGCTTGCAATTAACTAGATATTATTTTCAGTGCTATGTTAATGTGTTCTCTTGTTTTTGCTCTTCAAATTGTGCTTTTCTGTGTTATCGTGTGAAATATTGTGACAATAATGGCGTGTGAAAAACGTAACACTAGGCTACAAAGTAAACTGAGAAATAATAGTGACGACGAGCGTAGCTTGCCAGCACCGCTGTGTAATGAATTAACAGACATTCAAAGTAGTCATTTGGTAACTGTGCATAGGGAAATGGAGCGGGCGTCAAATAATGGTGTAGACTGTGAAACAATTAGCGAACAGGGAAGCATTATCGATCGATCGGTCGGCAACAGCTCGCCTCAGGAATCCGAAATGACAGGAAACAATCTCGCAAATACTGTAGATTCAGGTTTTGGGTCCTCACCGTTTTCTCAAATAAGTCAAGACACATTTTCTGCTTACAAAATGTGAATGTTGCCGGTGCAAATTCACTGCCGAAAAGCACTGAGGAACATGTTTCAGACACCAGTGCATTGTTATTACAATTAATGCAAGAAATGGGACAAAGGCTTCAAAAGTTAGACACAATGGAACAAAATCTTCAAACGTTAGACACAATGGAACAACACCAGAGACAAACACAGCAACAGTTAGACACAGTGGAACAAAATCTTAAAAAGTTAGACGCAATGGAACAACACCAGAGACAAACACAGCAACAGTTAGACACAGTGGAACAAAATCTTAAAAAGTTAGACACAACGCTTGAATAAACACGTGAAGATTTAACTACTGAGTTACATAACATTGAATCGAAATGTCAAAAAATCTGTAATGACGTAAAAACACAAATTTGTGAGCATTTTCAACCTATTTTTTCGCGGCATGAAAATGCATTACAGAATCACGAAGCAGCCATAAAAGAACTGCAAACTGTTGTTCATGAAAATCATGAGACCTTGCAAGCTAAATTTGACTCAGTTGCGTCTACCGATTCGGTTACGCAACTTGCAAAAACTCAGGAAAACTTAAAGGACACAGTAGATACTCTGAAACTTGGTTCAGAAAAACACACTGAGGAAATAAGTACACTATCGGATAAAGTAGCCGAACTTTCAGATCAGTTCACTAACTTATCTACAAAGGTAGATGATGATCTGAATGACACAACACCTGTAGCCTTCACTGACACTGAAGAGTATGAAGAAATTAGAAAATTCAAACAAAATCAAAATCAAATCAATACACAGTACAAAAGAGAAATCCGGGAAGTGCAAGATCAGTTGGCACAAGTAGTACAAGAATTACGTATTTCAGAGGACACTCGCGCCCCAATACGGGAAGAGGGACATAGAAATACGGAACAGCCACAAAATAATAACACAGGGCATTTCGGCAGTTATGAAAGAAATTGGCAATGTGCACCGAATTTTGAGATTGAACCGCCGACACGACGTAACAATGACCGACATGCGACTCGCCGACACGATGATTTTGACTATAAGCTGTTCATTACTACACGTAAATTCAAAACGTTTAAGAATTCTGTCAACGACATTCATCCACAAGCGTGGCTCCATCAATTCTCTCATTGTTTTCCTCCCAACTGGTCATTGGAGCACAGATTAGAATTTATGTGTGGCTATTTAGAGAATGAACCAGCTGAAAGAATGCGATCGGTCATTCACGATTGCCACAGTGAAGGAGAGTTTTACCATGCCTTCCTCTCAGCATATTGGTCTCAAGCCACACAAGACCGAGTAAAACATAGCATCATAATGATGAAACGTTTTGAACAATCTGAATTTTCCAGTCTTATGAAATATTTTGAAGACATGTTGCATAAGAATCAGTATCTTTCAAATCCATACAGCCCCTCAGAACTCATCTGCATTTGCTTAATCAAACTGCCTGAACATTTACGACATATTATTTTGGCAGGACGTTGCAAAGACGACATTGAAGCATTTCAGGGACTCTTACAAGAATTAGAAATTGACACTGACAATCGCGGAACGCGAAACCAGGAACACAACAATTACAGGTCACATCCGTCGCAATTCCGCGTTGAAAGAAGTAATAACTGGACTCGACAAGGCTATTCTCACAACACAAATCGTGACCAAAACAGACACCACCCGTATGACAACCGTTGGTAGAGTAGTAATAACTACAGGGAAAGATCACCTCTCCGCGGTAATGACTATCACAGAGACAATCAGAGAAACAGACAATATGGGAACCAAAATAAATATTATCAAGGGAGACAGAATAACTCTAGACGCAACGGACCAGCGCGCAGTTACGATTCAGGGAGAAGTTCTCCACCACGTGACCGACAAGAAAGAAACTATGGAATCTACCGACATGACGATAGGCGATATGATCGTAACGACAGACCTGAATTGCATTAGAACTGGCGGGATTTAAACAGGGCAGGGCCCTCTCAACAAAGTGAATTTGTAGAAGTTAGGTCTCCAAATCCCAATAACGACGCGCGCCAACAAAGACACAATAGGCAATGACTCATACCGCTGGCAGCCACAAAACGTACTTATGAAACTGACGACGCAGCTGCCGTAGCTAGTAATTACGTAAAAATGGAAGACATTAGGGACATCTTACTCCAGGAACACGACGTAAAAAATAACAACATTGCATATCCTGTGATTCACATTACTGTAAATGACGTAAAATTTACGGCAGTACTTGACTCTGGCAGTCCCATTTCAGTAATTAGTGAAACAGCTTTTAGCAAATGCAACAAATCGAACGATTGCCCCACACTTCCGTTACGTAAGATTAAATTACAAGGTGCAATCTTTGGAAAAAGTGTAGATGTACGCCAACAAACCAATTTAGAATTCTTTTGCCAAAGCCACAGCTTCTCTATGAACTTTCTTATTGTTCCATTATTGTCGACGGAAATTATATTGGGAGTAGACTTTTTGAATGAATACAAAGCAATCTTAAACTTTCACGATGCTGAAATAAGTTTAGAGAAGGAAGGTAAGTCATTAGCTTTGAAATTTGAAGATTGGCTCTCAAACCATGACGAGGAAATTAATCGGCTTTACCTTCTGTTAGACAACAGTTCGGAATTTTCGACGGAACTTGACACTAACAGTCACTCTGCAAGTACTGACAGGAATGATATCGACGGCGCATTTGACACTAATGAGTTAATTCAGAATAAAATTCGAACAATTGAGAATTGTAATGACACTGATAGGCAGGACCTTTTTGAGATTTTACAAGCACATTCCACAGTTTTTACTCATAAAACAGGAACAATCAAGGGATTTCAATACCAATTTCGTGTTCGTGAGCATACTAAATTTTGTGTTAGACCATATGTAATTCCAGCACATTATAGGGACCGTGTTAGAACAGAAATACAATCTATGCTTGACGAGGGCATTATTGAGCCTGAAGTAAGCTCATACAACAATCCATTACATGTTGTTGAGAAGAAAAATGGATCGATCAGGCTTGTCTTAGATTCGAGACAAATCAATACCATCATTATTCCTGAAACAGACAGGCCGCAAACGTTGGAAGAACTTCTTCAAAATTTTAATGGTGTAAAAGTGTTGTCTTCCATTGATCTCAGATCCAGCTTTTATCAGATCGAACTTCATCCAGAATGTAGAAAATACACAGCTTTCCTTTGTTTCGGCGTTTGTTATCAGTTTCGGAAACTTCCCTTTGGTTTGAACATTTATTCAGCCGCATTCATTCGCGGGCTAAATTCCATATTACCTGAGTTCTTAAAACGTCACATCACCTTATATGTGGACGATATTCTAATAGCAGAAGCTTCATGGGAACAACATAATCGCATCCTCAACAGTTTGTTACGTATTTTTGCAGAATCTGGAATTACAGTTAACTTGGTAAAGTCGGAATTCGGTAGGTCAAAGGTGAGGTTTATGGGACATATTATTTCTTCTGAAGGCATTCAGCCAGATCCTGAAAAGTTAGAAGCAATCAGAGCCATTCCAGTTCCATCCACAAAAAAACAAGTCCGCAGTTTTCTAGGTCTCGTAAATTTTTACCGCCGTTTTCTGAATATGCAAATTCTTGTTACACCAAAACTTTGTTCTCTCACTGGAAAAAATACTATTTGGAACTGGGACGAACAAGCACAGTTGGGATTCAATTCTTTGAAAGAATCGCTACTTAACGCGCCAATACTAGCTCATCCAGATCTGTCACAAGATTTCTGCCTTAGCACGGATTCTTCTAAAGTCGGTCTTGGTGCCCATTTATTTCAAGAAGCCACAGAAAATGACACTACTGTTCAGAAAACCATTGCTTTTGCTAGCCGAGTGCTAACAAAATCTGAAAAAAATTATTCCATTACTGAATTAGAAGCTTTAGCTATCGTTTGGGCATTTAACAAATTCCGTTTCTTTCTTTCTGGTAAGCACGTAAAAGTATACAGTGATCATCGTGCATTACAATTTCTTATGTCTTCAAAATTAAATCATGACAGGTTAAAACGTTGGGCATTGTATCTGCAAGAATTCCACTTCACAATAGTCTACATTCCCGGCAAGGAGAACATTGTTGCGGACGCACTGTCACGCGCACCGGCTGGGCTTGAGAAAAGTAACACAGAAGGCAACCTCGAAACAAATTTCAGTATTCTTTACATTCAGAAAGTCGCCTTTGAAAACTTCATCACCACATCTTTAAAGGACATTGCTCATGAACAAGATAAAGATCCGATTTGGAAAGACATCAAAAGCAAATGGCATGAAAAGACACACACACAGATTCGGCGTTATTATCTGGTTAGAAACAACATACTGTTCAAACGCTGCACTGTTGATGACAAGCTATGGGTACTTTGCATTCCTGACGATTTTGTTAATAAGCTCATTTGGTACATTCATTTCAGCTACGCACATTTTGGTCCACGAAAATGTTATCATATTCTTCGAACGACTTGTTATTTTGACAATATGGAAAAGAGAATTCGAAGAGTCCTGTCTATTTGTAAACTTTGTCAAAAGGCGAAACCATCTACTATCTCACATCGTGCTCCGTTGTTTCCTATCATTCCTTCTAAATTAAAAGAATTTGCTGCAGGTGATCTATTGGGACCCCTTGTCAGAACATCGAATGGATTTTCGTACGTTCTAGTTGCTGTTGAACTTACTTCAAAATTTGTTTCTTTCACTCCGTTACGTAAAGCCACTGGGCGATCTGTATCCAACGCCTTTGTTAAAAATTTCTTACGTGAAGTTGGCCACGTTGCTAAAGTCATTTCAGATAACGGACCGCAATTCAGATCTGCTGTTTGGTCACGCATGCTTCGCAACCATAAAATCAAACCTGTTTTTATTACATTGTACTCACCACATTGTAACCCATCTGAACGGATTATCAAAGAAATCAATAAGCTTTGCAGACTTTATTGTCACAGAAAGCATCAGCATTGGGACAGATATTTACACTTATTTCAAAACGTGCTGAATGAAATGCCTCATGACTCCACTGCTTTACCACATACTCTTGTACTGAGGAATGAAAAACCACCGAACAGAATCAGAGAGCTTGTACCTTTCCCGAATACACGTGAACTTCGACACAAAGACATAATTGATTTGGCTATTAGAAATATAAAATCTGCAGCAGACAAAAGGAGAAAACTACACGGTAAAGCAAATGCAAAGAAATTATGTATTGGTCAGAAAGTTCTCATTAAAGCTCATTCATTGTCACATAAGAAGAAACACTTGAGTCACAAATTCTTTCTAGTTTACAATGGACCTTACAGAATCCGACGTATACCACATGATAATTGCGTTGAAGTTGAAACTCTGCGTACTAGGAAGAGTAAAGGTTTACACCACATTTCACATGTAAAACCGTTTATTGAAAGATAATCTGCTTTTTAACTCTGTCTTTGCCATATAACTTTTCACTTCAAGTTACTAGTAAGCTTTGTCACACTTCCAAACTGTTAACATGCAACAATGTTTGAAGTTAAATATCCAGCCTAGAACCTAGGGAACATTTTTAAACAGAAATTACGAATGCATTGTTATAGTGAACAGACTACACAGTGTTGTATTTGTACATTCTTGCTTGTTAGTTGCACGATTACGTAACGACTATAAGGCTTACATACTTAGGACACATACTGGTACTGGTAATGAGATTTTAATGCAACATTTTGGTTTACTTGAAAATACATTCTGGATTTAAAGTACTTTCAGTGAGATACCAGATGACACAGTGGTTAGTTTATGTGACAACTACACGGTTTTATCACGACGCTACTAATGAGTGACAATTTACAATGTTGTTTTTGCGGTGTATCTGTTTTATATCTGTACAGTTTTTCTGAATTCTTCTGGAAAGTAAAACAGGTTTTAGTAGTAACTTAGGTTTTAGTAGTAACTTTTGTGGTATAGCTACAATGAGACTGCCTTTTCTGTAGCACAACAATACTTTACAGCACAGTACTTTCCTCATCACGGCAATAAGCGTAATAACTAAGATGTCTATACGCAAAGCATTTCACTTTTGTGTATCATGAGGTAAGTACATTGACTTCTGCAGAACTTAGCTTTCGGAGGACGATAACTACGACACTTCCACAGAGATTATGTTGCAACAAGACGCACATTTAGCGCTACAGGATACGTATTTGAGTGATTAATTTTTTTCTGAAAATATTTATTTTAAAGATATTTGGAGTACAATGATACAAAAGTTTTCCATGATACATTTCATTCCATTGCTGTAATCTGTAACACCTGAGGGTATAATTACATTAATCCTCAGGGGGGGGGGGGTACACGCTTACTTTGTGTACCATGTGTTTGGCAAGCACAAGGAGCCCTAGCTAATATGGTATTTGCTTATACAACTTTACACATCGGTACCATATTTCTCTAACACACAAATTACACAGCTATCTGATCATTTAACTGAGAGACAAACTTTTTTTTGCTACATCAGTGACACATGTTTACGCAATTACACAGCTGGGTAACTTCACATTTATGAAATTGTATTTTGTATGTACTTTGTGAACTCTTCATATTTTTTCAGAATCATTGTGATACTATGAGAGCTTTGAATGATGTATTTGGTATGGGATCATGATTTTTAAAGTACGTTTGAGGTAGATGACACTATTGAAATGAGCAGACAATTTTGTTTAGGTTTTGAAATTATTGCAGAAAGCTAAGACGTATTTGAGATTTGACTGAGGTGTTATGATATTATTACAACGACGATGTGTATTATGCTGTTGAGGAATGTTTATTATGATATGTATTTATTATGATGAAATACTGAAGAAGTGTCGACGAATATGTATATGTGTAATAAGGTAAGGAGTAATGAATAGTGGTTAGGGACTCTGATTTGTGGAAAAGGATGTT
The DNA here is from genome assembly GCF_023898315.1 of Schistocerca nitens. Lineage (NCBI taxonomy): Eukaryota > Metazoa > Arthropoda > Insecta > Orthoptera > Acrididae > Schistocerca > Schistocerca nitens. Next base: position 17,186,549 of record NC_064619.1, read on the forward strand.
GGAAACCAAGAATCGTACTTTAAGAGTTATGAAATGTGTGTATATGCGTAAATGTATCACAATGCTGGTGAAAATTTTTTTGGACACTGTTATATCCATAAGATTTTGTTTCTACAGATTTGTAACGCTAATTCTTGACCTGTGAAATTTTTTATATGAGACTGCCACTGTAGCGGAAACTGCTGTCGTAAATATTTCAGTAAGAAAGGTAAGTGACCTTGATGTAATGCGTTGTGGCACCCAGCTGGGCCAGCCGCCCGGAGAAAAAGCCATTAGGTGGAGAAAAAAAGAGGCCATTAACCTCGCTTCTGACATTCCTTTGTAGAAAGCATCGCAAAAACGACACGGTCGAACTTGAAAACATATGATTACACTGTGGAGCTCTTAATTTATGATATTTACAGAAATGCCATATGGCTTGCTTTATGTATATATTTGCTCATTTCGTTTAATATCTAGTTTCTAGCTGAACTGTAGCATTGGTTAAAATAAAATTTTATAGATGTACTAATATAAATATTTTCTGTCTACAGATCGAATAAATAATAATTTTTTTAAAAAAAAATGAGGGAGCACAAAAAGACATTTACCTTCACAGGAACTGCAATCATAGTTTTCTTTTCAAGTACTTGGTAATTTCTTTTGTAGAATAAATTGTGATGCATCACTCTAGTGTTAAGATGTGACACAGGTATTAGACATGGCCATTTTTAGTGTAATATTTTTTCTGCTTGAGCTATGTCATGTTTAGATATGTTTTTTTTATTTGCTGCTGCTGTTTGCCAGGCATAGTGCTACTGAATTTTAATTTGTGTTACTCTTCTAAGCCAGTTTACTACTGATTTATTTTTCTTGTGTGCTGCACATTACCTTATATTAGTTGTAATATTGCAATTGCTTTGCTAATTTCTATAATGCTGCTTGCTTCGCAAATCTGCATTTTTTTTCATTGCTGTTTGCGTTAATTGTTTTGTGCTGCTGCATTGCCTTGTCCCTTAGTTTAGCATCTGAGCTCAGTAGATTTAAGTTAGCTTAAGAGGGGTAGACTATATAAGAAACTGACTATAAAGAATAGGGAAAGAATGCATTGAGAAGTTATATGAAAAAGATTTGGGCCAAAATGAGTATTGTACAATGAGAAATAATTATTTTGAAAGAAATATGAATAGAATACAGGAAGGAGGTATAGATAGGACTTTTTGGGAATAATGATGAATGAAGGGAGATATCCAAGAAGTAAAGAAAGATTTGTTTGCAAAATACTGCAGTAAAACAAACCCTGTCCTTTCCCCCTTTGTTATTCTGGTATGTGTTTGTGTACTCTTGTATATTTGTGTTTTTCCTGTCTTTATGTGTTTAGCTAATAAGAGTTATGTTGTAGAATTTTTGTGATAATATGTTATTTTCTTTGTAAAGATGTTTAGACATTATTTATTCTGTTTTGTTTCAATGTTCATGTGTGAAGTTGATGTTTCGAAAGTTATTCTGATCTTTTATGTATGTACTCATGTCATAATTCCTGTAACACTGACATATATCAGTATTTTAAACATAGCTGCGCTACAGCAACGGTTCCACGTCAAAAGATTAAAAAACAGCCGACCAGTTGCAAAGGATAAAGTAATCTTTACCTAGGTTTCAATAGATATAAATCTATCTTCTTCAGAAGACGGCAGTATTACATTAACATGGAGTGAAGTATCCTAGTCGTTTTTGCAAACAGTTATGTAAATGTTTGCAAAAACGACTAGGATACTTCACTCCATGTTAATGTAATACTGCCGTCTTCTGAAGAAGATAGATTTATATCTATTGAAACCTAGGTAAAGATTACTTTATCCTTTGCAACTGGTCGGCTGTTTTTTAATCTTTTGACTGACATATATGTTTATTTCTATTCTTTTGTAAAGCCTGTTTTACTGCAAATGTTATCAGTACTATTATGTTCTTTAATGATGTATTTTGTACCTTTGTAATTGTATTCTTATGTTATAAAATTGAAATTGACACCAGGTCATCAAATTAAGTAACTTGTAAGTTCCATTTCACTACACACGTTTCTGTTGGTCATAGTATATGGACAATACGTGAGAAGTAGGGACTGTTAGTGTTTGCATGTGTGTTAATAATTCAGCAAGGGACTGGATAACAGCATTGCTGGTTCTAAGGATAATTAAAAAACTTTGTGAGTGCACAAGTGGTGGTTTATGGACTTGCTATATTGTCCGCAAGACTCTTCGATGGTGATTGTGCACCTGCACATTTGCAACAGATGGCTGCTGGCCGTCTCTACAAGGACTACAGTGGGTCTGCGTCTTTGCTGACTCACCAGTACCATTATTTCTACAAGGACTGCAGTGGGTCTGCGCCTCTGGTGGCCCACCAATACCGTAATCTCTACCAGGACTGCAGTGGGTCTACTCTGTGATGACCTACCAAACGATATTCTTCAAAACTTCGATTGACTCCGCTGTGGGTTTGCTCTGTTGTGGCCCATTACCTGTCAGCATGTCAAGAATCAGCACTGTCTTTCCGTTGGAAGGACAACACTACTTCTTCAAGACTGCATGGAAATCCACTACTTCTGTGTGCGATTTCTTTTACTAATGAGACTTTGTGAAAAAAACTGTAATTACTATTATGATGAATGATCAGGACTATCTTTATGGACTGTGAGAACATTTTAGCTTTTGACCAACATTGTATCAATAAGTGCGTGCATTTGATTTCTTTGTTATTGTAATTACGATTATGAAAAATTTTAACAAATATGTATTGCCCAGTGCCCAAAACATTTTGTAAAATTTTTTGTGGGGAGCATGGGGGCTATGTAAGTAGACTGTTTAGGTTTTTTTATTGGTAACGCCACCTCTGTATGAAAATCACTGGCTGTGCTGTGTGCAGTCTGTGGCTGCTTTGCATTGTTGTAATACTCGCCATTGTAGTGTTAGGCAGCTGGCTGTGAACAGCGCGTAGCGTTGGGCAGTTGGAGGTGAGCCGCCAGCAGTGGTGGATGTAGGGAGAGAGATGGCGGAGTTTTGTAATTTGTCATGAACTGCTGTATATATTATGACTATTAAGGTAAATACATTGATTGTTCTCTATTAAAATCTTTCATTTGCTAACTAAGCCTATCAGTAGTTAGTACCTTCAGTAGTTTGAATCTTTTATTTAGCTGGCAGTAGTGGCGCTCGCTGTATTGCAGTAGCTTGAGTAACGAAGATTTTTGTGAGGTAAGCGATTTGTGAAAGGTATAGGTTAATGTTAGTCAGGGCCATTCTTTTGTAGGGATATTTGAAAGTCAGATTGCGTTGCGCTAAAAATATTGTGTTTCAGCTTAAGCACAGTCATGTATAAATGTTCAAAATGGGGACGTTTCAAACTGCTGTTTGTGAATGAGAAATCGGTTGGAAACTTTCCTCATGTCAGCACGTTGTGGGTGTCGCCACCGGCGCCAACCTTGTGTGAATGCTCTGGGAAGCTAATCATTTGCATATCACAGCATCTTCTTCCTGTCGGTTAAATTTTGCGTCTCTAGCACGTCATCTTCGCGGTGTAGCAATTTTAATGGCCAGTAGTGTATTATGCATCTATAGTATTTTTACTTCCTTGTCCTTTGTTAATTTCCGACAGTCTAAACGTTTAGTGTTGCATCATGTAAAAATTAGTGAACTTAAGCTCTAAAGATGTGAAATGCATAAGCAATAATATTCTGTATCACGTAACAAAAAAGTTATTCCCACTGGTACACTACTGGCCATTAAAACTGCTACAAAACGTAGATTACGTGCTACAGACCCGAAATTTAACCGACAGGAAGAAGATGCTGTGATATTCAAATGTTTAGCTTTTCAGAGCATTCACACAAGATTGGCGCCAGTGGTGACAGCTACAACGTGCTGACATGAGGAAAATTTCCAACCGATTTCTCATACAAAAACAGCAGTTGACCGGCGTTGTCTTGTGAAACGTTATTGTGAAGCCTCGTGTAAGGAGGAGAAATGCGTACCATCACGTTTCCGACTTTGATAAACGTCGGATTCTAGCCTATCGCAATTGCGGTTTATCGTATCGTGACATTGCTACTCGCGTTGGTCGAGATCCAATGACGGTTAGCAGAACATGGAATCGGTGGGTTCAGGAGGGTAATGCGGAACGCCGTGCTGGATCCCAACGGCCTCGTATCACTAGCAGTCGAGATGACTGGCATCTTATGCGCATGGCTGTAACGGATCGTGCAGCCACGTCTCGATCCCTGAGTCAACAGATGGGGACGTTTGCAAGACAACGAGCATCTGCACGAACAGTTCAACGACGTTTGCAGTAGCATGGACTATCAGCTCGGAGACCATGGCTACGGTTACCCTTGACGCTGCAACACAGACAGGAGCGCCTGCGATGGTGTACTCAACGACGAACCTGGGTGAACGGATGGCAAAACGTCATTTTTTCGGATGAATCCAGGTTCTGTTTACAGCATCATGATGGTCGCATCCGTGTTTGGCGACATGGCTGTGAACGCACATTGAAAGCGTGTATTCGTCATCGCCATGCTGGTGTATCACCCGGCGTGATGGTATGGGGTGTCATTGGTTACACGTCTCGGTCACGTCTTGTTCGCATTGACGGCACTTTGAACAGTGGACGCTACATTTCAGATATGTTACGACCCGTGGCTCTACCCTTCATTCGATCCCTGCGGAACCCTACATTTCAGCAGGATAATGCACGACCACATGTCGCAGGTCCTATAGGACCTTTCTGGCTACAGAAAATGTTCGACTGTTACCCTGGCCAGCACATTCTCCAGATCTCTCACCAATTGAAAACGTCCTGTCAATGGTGGCCGAACAACTGGCTCGTCACAATACGCCAGTCACTACTCTTGATGAACTGCGGTATCGTGTTGAAGCTGCATGGGCAGCTGTACCTGTACGCGCAATCCAAGCTCTGTTTGACTCAATGACCAGGCGTATCAAGGCCGTTGTTAAGGCCTGAGGTGGTCTGTTCTAGTATAATATATTTGTCCAATTAATACCCGTTTATCATCTGCATTTCTTCTTGGTGTAGCAATTTTAATGGCCAGTAGTGTATTTTTTTATAAGTGGGAATAAGGACAACTCAGACCAAACTACGTACGTGTAATATTATACTTATGTTGATTTTTTAGTATCAATACTGATGTTCAGTCTGTTCTGACTTGCCAGCGATGGACATTCTGCTTCGGCTACAGGTAATGTCCCAGCATCACAAAGCTTTTGTCTACCACCAGGGTCTTAAAACTACTAAAGAACTTCGTTACTTCAGAGGGTGTGGAGATATGTCAGTGAAGCCTTATAGATTGGTAATGTGCTCGTGTATGCCTGTGTGGAAATATCTGCCTGTGAAAGATCGTGGTGGTGGGAGGAAAATATCGTGAATACATGCTGTAAACAATGGTGGTAACACATGAAATGGCTGTAGCGTTGACAAGTTAATTAAAATGAGTTCTATATTTACTTTATAAATTGCAGTCATCTCCTCCTCCCACCCCTCTCTGTCGATTCCATCTCCCCTCCCCTCTATCTTCCACCTCTTCCACCCTCTCCGTCTCTGCATCTCCCAATTTCGCGTCTCTGTTCACCTTGTCCTTTCCCCTTCTCTGCCCATCACACCATTATCACCCCCATGTCAATGGGAGATTGATGGTTTTTACCCCTTTAGTATTTCTTTCGGGACTGTGAGCCACAGGTGTGCCAAGTTTGGCTGAAATCGATCCAGGGGCCTAGAAGCAACTGTTGAACATATGCATATATAACTTACACTGCACACATATAATACACTGAGGCGACAAAAGTCGTGGAATAGCGATATGTATATATACAGACGGCGGTAGTATCGTGTGCACAAGTTATGAAAGGGCAGTGTATTGGTGCAACTGTCATTTGTATTCAGGCGATTCATGCGAAAAAGGTTCCGGCGTGATTATGGCCTTACGATGAGAATTAAAGACTTTCAATGCGGAACTGTCGTTGGAGTTAGGGAAGTCGGGGACTTCAATATTCTGATATCCACATGTGCCGAGAATACCAAATATCAAGCATTGCCACTCATTATGGGAATGCAGTGGCCGACGGTCTTCAGTTAACGACCGAGAGCACGGCGTCTGCTTTGAGTTGTCTTTGCTAAAAGACAGGAAACTCTGTGTGAAATAACAGCAGAAATCAATGTAGGACGTACAACGAGCGTATCCGTTAGGACAGTGCGGTGGCATTTGGTATTAATAGACGAGTCCCAGATTGCAGTTGGTGAGAGCTGATGTTATGGTTCCAGTGAGGAATAGACCCCACGGAGCCTTGGACCCAAGTCGTCACAAGGCACTGTGCAAGCTGTTGGCGGCTCCACAATGGCGTGGACTGTGTTTACACGGAGTGAGATAGGTCCTTTGGATGTTCGGCTGCTTGGAAACAATTTGTAGCCATTCAGGAACTTCAGGTTCCCTAACAACATTGGAATTCAGAATGAGATTTTCACTCTGCAGCGGAGTGTGCGCTGATATGAAACTTCCTGGCAGATTAAAACTGTGTGCCTGACCGAGACTCGAACTCGGGACCTTTGCCTTTCGCGGGCAAGTTTGGAAGGTAGGAGAAGAGATACTGGCAGAAGTAAAGCTGTGAGTACCGGGCGTGAGTCGTGCTTCGGTAGCTCAGATGGTAGAGCACTTGCCCGCGAAAGGCAAAGGTCCCGAGTTCGAGTCTCGGTCGGGCACACAGTTTTAATCTGCCAGGAAGTTTCATATCAGCGCACACTCCGCTGCAAAGTGAAAATCTCATTCAGCAGCGCCTCTCCTGGGCTCGTGACCATATCGGTTGGACCCTATACGACTGGAAAACCATAGCCCGGTCAGATGAGTCCCTGATTTCAGTTGGTAAGAGCTGATATTAGGTTTCGAGTGTGGAATAGACCCCACGGAGCCTTGGACCAAAGTCGTAACAAGGCACTGTGCAAGCTGTTGGCGGCTCCATAATGGTGTGGGCTATGTTTACACGGTGTGAGATAGGTCCTCTGGATGTTCGGATGCTTGGAAACAATTTGTAGCCGTTCAGGAACTTCATATTCCCTAACAACAATGGAATTTTTATGAATGGCAGCGTCGCATATCACCGGCCATAATTTTCCGTTGTTGGCTTACAGGATATTTTGGGCAATCCTGGCCATCCAGATCGCCAGACATGAGTCCCATCGATCATTTATGGGACATAATCGAGAGGTCAGGTCGTGCCCAATATTATGCTCCGGCAGCACTTTCTCCATTATGGGCGGCTATACAGGAGCATGGCTCAGTATTTTTTCAGGGGCTTCTGTCGACTTGTTGAGTCCTCAAACACGTTGACTAAATTATTAACATGCTGCAGTGCTCATTCTCGTGGCCTGGTTGACGCACAGAGCAGCACAAATAAACAGAATAACTGCACTTCATACATTTAAAAGTACTCCATCGCAAATAATATCAGCAGGTCGTTTCCGAACATTTTTACGTCACCTCCTCTCATATACACTTTCACCCCTAGTGCTTCTTACCAGATAGCAAGTGATATGTGCACAAAGTCTGGTATAAATGTAATCAGCTGTTTAGGAGAAGATGTTGAACATACGTGCATACCTTCTTGTAATATATAGAGCTACAGCTGTCACTAGACTCTTCGATTCACTATCGACAGTGAGAAGCTCTCTGCATACAGTATTGTATAATCATTCTTTTACCTAATAAACAGAAATCAACTGCTCATTTCTTCAGAGTCTATTATACTCACGTTTTAACCACAGTAACGGTAGTTATGACGATAGCGTCTTGCTGTACAAAACTTTATTCACATATGTTTTGCAGCCAGGTTATCAATTCATTTTATTTTCTTTACGCCAGTAATATATATTCTATATTCAGCAATAGGTATAACACATAATGAATATATCGCAATTCATGCCGAAGTGTTACCAACATCTACATCTACATGATTACTCCATAATTCACATTTAAGCTCTTGCCAGAGTCTTCACGGAACCACTTTCAAACTATCTGTGGACAGTTCTACTCTCAAATAGCATGTGAAAAACTGAACACCTAAATCTTTCGGGGCGTGATCTCATTTCAGTTCTTTTATTATGATGGTAATCTCTCCCTATATAGCTGGGAGCTAGCAAAATGTTTTGTCAATCGAAGGAGAAATTTCGTGTAGAGATCTCACCTCAAAGATAAACGCCTTTGTTTTAACATTTGCCAACTCCAACTGGGGTATCGTATACGTGACACCCTCTCTCCTATTTCGTAATACCAAACATGCTGCCCTTGTTTGAACTTTTTCGATGTTCTCCGTCAATTCTATCTGGTAAGGATCCCACACCGCGCAGCAACACTCCAGTAAATGACGTAATAGCGTAGTGTGGGTAGTTTCCTTGGAAGATTTGTTATATCTTCTAAGTGTTCTGCCAGTAAAACACAGTCTTTGGTTAGCCTTCCTCACCAGATTTTCTACGCGATCGTTGCAGTTTAAGTCGTTCGCAATTTTAATAAATAGGTATTTAGCTGATCGACAACCTTTAAATTTGAGTTATTTATCGTGTAACCAAAATTTAACTAAGTTTTTTAGTACTCATGTGGAGGACCTTTTACTTTGTATTGTTTAGGATCAATAGCCACTATTAACGAAGCAGATATGGTGTGTTGATAAATTATGAGTACTTAATATACACATGGTGATATTTTGTGTGAATACATACATCACATATTGCTCAGTCAAAAGCTTCTGGCTCACTTTAAGGTTGTTCAGTTGTAATGTAAAGTCAACGAGTTTCAAATTTTCTGTTTTGGGCTTGATTTTTGCACTATTCAATTGCAAAATAAAAATGTTTTTTTTTACATTCGGTCATTAATTTATTTTTAAAAACTTCAGGACAAATAGTAACACATCTAAGCACGATATCATAACTTTTACGTACAAAATCGACCTTGGTCATGAAAACAATATCAAGGTATCATTATTCGCTACTTTACTTCTTTAATTTTAGCTCTGCATTCCAAATTTTTCTTCTTTTGGGTTTTGTGATTTGCTGGTAGGGTAATGAGATCCTTTAAGTTACTCGTCCCCAATTAGTCTGATGCTGTTCCCCCCCTTCTTCAGACTCTCCGACAGCCTCACGTTCTCCATGTTATTCCATGTTCTGACTTTTGTATAATTTCTCTATGGTCATTTTTATGACCTGTTACCTAAATTTGTATTTCTTTATTGTTGGGTCTTTGTCACACCGTGGATGACTTCCCTCATTCACGGATTCCTCTCCTTTGCTTTATACCCTTTTGTTACTTATCGAAGCTAAGATATGTTGTTTGCACTCAACACACATTCCTGCTATACATATTTGTTTCGAAGCATTTCTACACATTGACATTTGCAATCACATACCCATTTGTAAACATTCCAATAATTGTTTTTAGTTTTTTTTGTGTTTTCAGATGACATACAGAGAAACAACAGAAAATTTACACTCATTACCAAGGCGTGGTTAGACTCATATCCTCTGTTTTGTGGTAGACGGCGCTACTCCAAATGCACGGAAAACGACGACTTGTTGCTGAACAGTCGAGGAGCGCTACACTGCAGAAAAGACACGAGGCTGTCTAAAGGTAGGCTTCATTTAAACACTGTGTCATTTTTGTTTTTATCTTAATGATGTTCTGACATTATATTGACATTTGTAACGATCAGTGTAAAATTTTTCAATTACTTTGCCCTTAAAATTTTCTACTTGCAATATTTCATGAAACATGATTTAGTGCGGTAAATAATCCCGAGTGTCAATTATCTGCGTGTTTATCGTTTACATATAGACCGAACAGAAGCTTTAGCCGCATGTGAAAGTGCATCAGACCTACTTTGGTTGTTCTTATGGTGGAGACATGAATCCCAAAACAGACTCGTCAGTCTCCATATTTCACGTATAATAGAAAGTTAAATATAACGCCACATACTTGACAACCTTAGGAATGTACAACCGTCGCGGACTGGAAGATTGATATGAATATTATTATACTCTCCCGGGTTCAAACAACGAGCTATAGCGAGACATGCAACTTAGCGTAGAATCGGAATTATTGTGCAACTTGTCATTTTACAAATACTTAAGGCATTAACGCCATTCCTCGATCCAAATTGTCGAAAATGTAGTGAAAATACTACTTGAAAACTTCGCTTCCCGATGATTGCAGCACAGTGTTCGATGAAAACTAAGTAATGACTATCAGCGTCTAAGCAGAGCCATCCTTGCTCTGTTAAGCGGTGGTGCACAAAATGCTGTAGAGCGCGCCTTCAGTTTGTTCCTTTATTTAACATACTCCCTTACATTATAAAACTATGGATTTGTAGGTTAGCAATGGCAAAACAATTCACGTTGTTACATCAGGTGTCTTACTTATCTACTACAAAAATAGAATGCGGAAAACCTTGACGACTTACCTGACCGTAGTACAGACAGACTTAATCGCACATTAAAATGTGTGTATGTATTTAACTTCTGAGATACATCCTAATAACTGTATCAATCATGTATGAGCTATTATTAGGATGTTGCTATCCTTATTGCATATATCCTGGATTTTAAAACAATTTTATGAAGTTATAGTTAAAACTAGCGAATAGTCATATATCCGAGAATCTTACTGAATCATAGAAATTGGAACTGCTATTCATTTATGAACTGAGTGAGATTCTTCCTTTTTCAGTTATTTGTTTTCTGAAATTGTCCCTCTCTTTCTTTTAGTTACTGCAGACTAATTGCAGGCGGACTTTAGCTTGGTCCCCTTCATTACTTGTGCACAATGTGTCTCGCGCTGTTTTGCACCGCTTATAATAGGCTCGTAGTTTTTCGTGGCCTCTAAAATGGTTCAAATTGCTCTGAGCACTATGGGACTTAACAGCTGTGGTCATCAGTCCCCTAGAACTTAGAACTACTTAAACCTAACTAACCTAATGACATCACACACATCCATGCCCGAGGCAGGATTCGAACCTGCGACCGCAGCGGTCGCGCGGTTCCAGACTGAAGCGCCTAGAACCGCTTGGCCACCGCGGCCGGCGTGGGCCTCTAAACTTTGCTGCAAAGTTTGGTTACTGTGTTAGCTTAATCGTCAATTATCTATAGATCGCAGCAGAATAAAGTTTTGTATTTGTCCCGGTTTCAGTTCTTTGCCACTCATCTACCGTTTGTTTCTAAACTCATTCCTCAGTACTTTTTTTGTAAATTTCAGTTATAGATTTCGTTGTTCGTTACTGTTTTCCGAGATCGGGCAGATTTATCACATAGGTTACTGCCCACCTTCCCCTGTGTGAGCTTTAATCTATCCGAAATCTATTTGCTAGCTGTGCAATTCGGTCGTCTGATCTTCCATCGTATTTCCTTTGTCACGAAGCTATTATTCTTCGATTTCGAACCTAATGGAACGTTATTTTTGTGTCAGTCCGGATTACAACAACTGTGTCAATATTCATTAGAGTGATCACTGACTACAGACCAATCTGAATAGTAACTGTATGGCTTGATTACTTGAGCATTCGTCGTATAATTTGAGCTGCGTTAGTGAGTAGGTTTCTTATTGGTAAATAATGTAATTGCTGAACCAACTCCAGGGTCTGATTTGCTTCCATTGGTACATAGTTCAACAGTCTACTGTTTACCTTCTTTCTTCTCAGACTGCCAACCTCTCCACTCTAGCGCGATGTCTGTAGTCTGTTTGATGTGTTTAGATTTAGCTTTGTTACAGTATTTGGCAATTTATTGTGTCTACCCCCCTCCCCCCATGAACCATGGACCTTGCCGTTGGTGGGGAGGCTTGCGTGCCTCAGCGATACAGATGGCCGTACCGTAGGTGCAACCACAACGGAGGGGTATCTGTTGAGAGGCCAGACAAACGTGTGGTTCCTGAAGAGGGGCAGCAGCCTTTTCAGTAGTTGCAGGGGCAACAGTCTGGATGATTTACTGATCTGGCCTTGTAACACTAACCAAAACGGACTTTCTGTGCTGGTACTGCGAACGGCTGAAAGCAAGGGGAAACTACGGCCGTAATTTTTCCCGAGGGCATGCAGCTTTACTATATGGTTGCAGAAGAACGTTGAAGATTAGATGGGTAGATCACATAACTAATGAGGAGGTATTGAATAGAATTGTGGAGTAGAGGAGTTTGTGGCACAACTTGACTAGAAGAAGGGATCGGTTGGTAGGACATGTTCTGAGGCATCAAGGGATCACCAATTTAATATTGGAGGGCAGCGTGGAGGGTAAAAATCGTAGAGGGAGACCAAGAGATGAATACACTAAGCAGATTCAGAAGGATGTAGGCTGCAGTAGGCACTGGTAGATGAAGAAGCGCTTGCACAGGATAGAGTAGCATGGAGAGCTATATCAAACCAGTCTCACGACTGAAGACCACAACAACAATTGTGTCTTAACAGCTATGGGTGTGACACCTGGTGAAAGACATTTGCTTCATTCGATGCCGTCCCTTAAGCTTTCGCAACCTCTAAAATGATTAATAGTCGTTCTTTGTTAATTTTGGTGAGATGATACCGGGATATGTGCAACATCTGTTGATGGAGGCGGGGACTGAATAGAGAGCCTTTGTCAAGAGATTGGCATTGATGTGTTGACCCTCGTGGGGATGCAAATATATTTACTGTACACCAGGTGACTTTAAATAAGCAGCTTCATCCAGTGATTAATTACTTTAATTTTTGTGTGCTGGGGATAACGTCTGATGTGACATACATTCCGTGATGTCGATTTTGGCCTGTCCTACTGAAAGTTAGCCGCTTATAGAATGTAAATTACTATGTTCCGCTGCTTGTGGGGTTACATGAATATGGACTTTATACAGCCTACCAGCGATGGAATTTTACATAATAAGAATACATATTGCTAACGAGTTAAAATCTTTCGGTTTCAGTTCGAAAAATATTCCAAACAATTTCAACTAACGACTTGCCCAACTATATTGCAATACAGGGAGACAAACTTTATACACAACTTTTACAGAAAGCAGGCTGCGTTTATAAGACTCGAAGAAAATGAACGGGAGCAGTAATCGAGAAGGGAGTGAGAAAAGATATTATTCGATACGTACACTGAGCAAGCTGTGAAGGAAATTAATTAGAAATTTGCAAAGGGAATTAAAGTTCCGACTAAAAACTTCGAAGTTTGTTGACCACATTATAATTCAGTCAGACTACAAACGACATCTAAGAGCAGTGGAATAGACAGTGTCATGAAAAGAGTTTATAAGATCAATAGTTACAAAAGTAAAACAAGTGAATGGGATGTAAGATGTCTTTTCCGAGAGTATTTGTACGAAAGCGAAACCAAGACAATAAACAATTAAAACAACAAGGGAATAGAAGCTTTGGGAATATGGTTCTGCAGAAGAATGCTGAAGATTAGATGGGTAGATCACATAACTAATGAAGAGTACTGAACCAATTTGGGAGGAAAAAAGAAATTTAAGGCACAACATGACTAAAAGAACGGATCGTTTTGTAGGACACATCCTAAGGCACGAACGAATCGTCAGTTTGGTAGTGGTGAGAAATGCGGGGCTGAGAGGGAGGGGGTAAAACTTGTAGACTTAGACCAAGCCTGGATACAGTAAGCTGGTTCGTGGGGGTGAGGCAGTTTTGCAGAGATGAAGAGGCTTGCACTGGCTGAGCTAGCGTGGAGAACTACGAGTATATCAAACCTGTCCGCGGATTGGAGATCATAACAAAATCTCTATACGTGATCTGTACTGATTATACACTCTAAGACAAAAAAAAAAGACGCACGGCGAAGGAATTATCCGAAAGGGACGGAAATCCGTAGATGTGATGTGCATGTTCGGACAAACAAATGATTACATTTTCAGAAAAACTGAACGACTTATTCAAGAAATGTAAATGAGCGCACGGGATTGTGGGCCAGGAGTCCCCCATTCGGGGAAGTTCGGCCGCCGAGGGCAAGTACTTATTGCGTTCGACGCCACACTGGGCGACTTGGGTGTCGGAAATGTGGATGAAATGATGATGAAGACAACACAACACCCAGTCCCTGACCGGAGAAAATCTCCTGCCCCAGCCGGGAATCGATACCGGGCCCCTTGGTTTCGCATTCCACCGCGCTGACCACTCAGCTAACTGGGGCGGACACTTATTCAAGAGAAAGGACTCGACAAAATGAACAAGTCAATAACGCGTTGATCCACCTCTGGCCCCAATGAAAGCATTTATTGGGCTTGGTACTGATTGATTGAGTTGTTTGATGTCCTCCAGAGGGATACCGTGCCAAATTCTGTCCAATTGGCGCGTTAGGTCGTCAAAATCCCGAGCTGGTTGGAAGGCCCTGACCATAATGCTCCAACTCGACTGGAGAGAGATCCAGCAACCTAGCTGCCAAGTTAGGGTTTGGTAAGCATAAACACAAGCAGCAGAAACTCTCGCTGTATGCAGGTGGGTATCACCTCGCTGAAATGCAAGTCCTGAATTGCTTACTATGAAGGCCAACGAAACGGGGCGTAGAATATCGTCTGTGTACCGCTGTGCTGTAGGGGATTACAGGCAAAGGGAGCCTGCTTTGAAATGAAATGGCACCCTGTTTGTCAAGTCTTATGGTGGGTGACAGTAACGTTGGTATCCCATCGCTGTCTGGGGCAGCGGTCTTAGGTGGTCATTGGATCTCAGTTGGAAGAGGGATTCATGACTGAAGACAGTAGTGCTCCAGTCAACGAGAGTCCAGAACGAATGTGCCCGACACAAGAGCAAACAGGCCTGTTGGTGTACTCGGATAAATGGTTGTCGGCACAAGGGGTGCCCTGAGCACAGCCACCTTTCTGTGAGACGCCTATTAATGGTCCTTGTGGTCACTGAAGCACCAGTTGCACGTCGTATTGATGATAATGATGAACCCCGGGCTCTGAGTAGCTCTCTGCAAATCGTGTTGGCCTCTCGTTCAGTCGTCTCCCTAGGTCGACCGCTTCCTTCTTGACTGTGTTCGGCCGTTGTTCACCAATTCCTACCAACATAGTCGAATAGTGGCAACGCTCTTGTTCAAATGCCGAGCGATTCACCGATTAGTTGAACTGGCTTCTTTCAGCCCAACTACATGTCCTCTTTCGAATGCTGATATGTTTGGTATATTTTTCGTGCGTATGTCTGCGAGGCGTATGTGCTGTCACTAGGTACACGGAATGTAGTTCGCAAATATTGTATGCCCTGGTATCGACGGGTCCCCTCTTTACCGTCCTTGCCAGCTTCGCGGTAAAATTGCGCTGCAGCGTCACACATTCATCCACTGGCCGCCAAAGCTTGCAGTCCTGCATTTCCCGTCGATACCTGTATGAATATCGATGTGTGACCAATTTGTCCTTTTTTTGTCGTAGAGCGTGTCTGAGGCATTATCGAACTATCAGTATGGGCCAAAGTCCTGTGAGTATGCAACTGCTTACAAGATAGTGTGTTTTGCGTATCTTCAGAGGACTTAACGCCAAGTTTTATAGCTCATGTCAAATCGAATTGCTGCTTTTCGGGAGCAAGAGAAGCTTCTATACGACGACAACTTTCTTTTAACATTTAGAGTACCACAATATTGCCAAGAGAGCTAAAATTTATATCTTATAAACGAATAGGAAAACGTCAAAATAATAAGCGAAGTACTACTTGTGAGACAAAAGTAAATTTACACAACAGTATGGTACAGAGGCGAAGCAACGCAGAAAGCGTCTTATCAAACTTCACTACTTCCTTTCACAGTTGCTAGTTTCGTAGCCAACTCGGTATTCAATATAAGCGGAACATACAATTGAATTAGTCGAAACGTGTCATCTAAGGGACTTCGTGTATGCTGCGAAGCTAAGATAATGAAATATTGATAAATCGCCTAGTACCAGAAAAATATACAACCTAAATTGTAATTACTACCCTAACCTTACCAAAAACATTCAGACTCTTGAGTGCTACAGACGGATAATGCTCCCTCCATGTCTAGATGCTTGAAAGGATGGCTAAAAGCAGGCTAGAATCTTGTCCAGAGAGGAATAATATTCTACCTCAGATCCAGTTTCAAATTTGGATTGCTTTTGCTAATACGAAGATTATGACAACTGACGTAGAACAGATCATTGTGAATACATGTTTCTTATATTCGATATTTTATGATGTAATTGGAACAAAAGAAAATGTGAACATTGCACTTCCGTGCAGTAAGTTTCAGTCCAGCTACTTCAAAATTTTCTGCTTTGTCAAATCTTTACCAACTGAAAGAAGAACGTCTGTTACACACAATGGCACAAAAATCGACCCTCGAATAGTCGACAGTGGCTTCTGCCAGAGAGTTGTATTGGAGTCTCTTCTTTTCCGTATTACATACGCAGCCAGTTGAACACTGTACCTCACAACTTCTCCACGATTTTTGCTTCTCCAATGAAACAGTAAATAAATTAGGGAGCTCACTTTATCGTAACTGAAAATCTAGCCAAAAGGGACCGGCCCGAATAAAAGACAATCAAAGTTGTTAACAGCGAAAAATGCAGGATGGAATAATATCAATATTATGAAAAGGATAGATTGCTACTCGCTACAATTTCCATAAAATTATCAACAGTCACTTCCACGCGAAGAAGAGTTCTCATTACAATAAAATGAAACTTGGTTTAATGAGTATTCAGTTCTAGAGCGAGTCTGAGTTTCGGGAATAGAAAAAGGTACTATGTTTACGTATAGAGGGCACATAATCCATATTTTTCATAATATAGCAACAAAGATGATATATATTGGCGTCTGTGGAAGCCACAAGTTTGGAAACATCAGTCTTAGATTAAGAATGCCTGTTTTACGACGATGAGACAAGTAATTCAGAAGACAAACTTCAGTATCGTCTATTCAAATTTGCACTGAGCATATTACATACCAACGAATGGTCTACTTGTTCGGGCTGGAGAATCACCTTCGAGTTTCAGAAAGGAAATTTTGCGAATGGATTAATGCTGAAGCGAAGCTTACGCGTAAAACTTAGGAAATGTTGGTTTTAATAGATAATGAAGTAAATAATAGCTGGAAGATGCAAATGGATTCAACCGTTACCACTAAAGGATTGTAATTTCTGGGTCAACAACCAGGAATAGTACTTATTATGTTTATGGAACAGCAGTTGGAATAGAATGATTACGCCAACGCAAATAATTTCCACTGCCCCTCACTGGCAATAGGGGTTGAAACAATTTTCAATGCAGTATTTGTACAATGAACTGGGAGAGTTGAATAACTAGAAATTTTCGCACACCAGACAATTAAAAATAGCTTTTTTTCGGCCGTTAGCTAACGTAGACAACAATGGTTGCAGTTTTATGCCATAATATGTAAATAGACTTCTAATGAATACGAAGTTTCATCCTACCTTAACTAATATGTTACCAGTAGTTTAATTTTATGTACTGCACGTAATTCCTCGTTCCATGAATTTCCAGTTTAGTTTTATCACAGATGGTCCCACAAAAATATAAACAAAATAATATACGAATGTATTCGATTGCAATCGAAATCCATGATTCACATATTCCCCACGACTTTTGCGAAGAAAAATAATAAAATTACACTGCGAAAGAAAATTCTTGCAAGCTGACTGTAAATTCTTACCTGAATGCCTAGCAATTTCTTATTGTTCAGTCGAGCCTAGGCGTCTAGTGGTAAAGCTCGTGCCTGGAAACTTAGAGGCCGTGAGATCGAATCCCGGTAGGACTACGGCAATTTTCAGTCTGCCTTTAATCCAGCCTTCACCTCTCAACTATGTGGGGAGTGGTTAGAAACGACATGTAGTTCGAATTCTACGTTAAATTGTAAGTCTCCACAGGTTAGCGAAACGCAAGTCGCCGAATTTTTGGTCAACTGAAAGATTTGCACTCGGCCATTGAGCCCCACGTAAATATTTATTATTCTCTTCAAGGGAGCAGAAAATAGAATAGAGAGGCACGTTTGGTTTCGGCAGAGGAGGCAAAGAAATGCTGCTGCTCTATTGAGGTCACCGCCGGCCCGACTATGACATAAAACAGACGACGCCTGACAAAAACTCAAGTGTTTGTGCGCTGTTAATATAGTTTGGAACGAGGTCGTCAGCCGGCTGCGATGGTTCAAAATACTTCTGCGTGTCTTCTGTCGCCAAGGAAGCTAAACCATTTCACTCACTTGTCAGACGTTGCCGGTTTATACCTCGCTAATACAAAAAATCTTGTACCTGATGGCATGTTGTCAGGAAACTGTGATCTCCGTTGGTACAATGAATGCAAAGCAACATTTGGAGCACTGCTTTCTTTTTATTAATGACTAGCCCTTTCCCTGCAGCTTCACTAACTTATGCGATCGACACTAATATTGAACACAGCTGCTCTTCCCCCTCTCTGTGTCTACCTGTTCTTCCCTCTGTCCATCCACCGCATCCTCCCACCTCTATCTAACTCCTCTGTCCCACTCCATCTCCTTTCTCCTCCTCCCCCTTTATTTGTCCATTTCCTACACCTCCTCTCTCTGACCATACTTTCCTCCCACTCACTCTTACCCATTCCTCCTCTCACTTTCTCTTTCCCTGTCCACCTCCCTCTCTTCCTTTTCCACTTGCCCACTACCCCTCTACACCTTCCACCTGCATCATGCATCACCACACCCTCCCCTCTGTCTTGCAATTCCTGTTCCCCCTCGCTCTGTCCATATCTTCCTCCATCCATCTCTATCTGACCTCAGCCACACTCATCAGCACATGTAGGCCATGCAATACAGTTCAATAAAGCAGACTAATACTATTCTCACAACACATTTGTATACAGGGGAGGCTACACATCAGGGGCTTGAAAGTGATTTATTTGCTTCTGGTGTACAAGCTGCCATGCAGATCAACAAAGGTCGATATTACTCCAACACAATACGCCTGTCATGCTGTGCAGCCTACATATTAGGAGCATGGGAAACTGTATCTTGCCCCTGACATGCTGGCTGTCCTTTACAGCAGGTTTACTTGGCAGGCCGACACTGTTCCCACACAACAATCGTTTCATGCAGGGTAGCCTATAGACCAGGGGCTGGGAACAACACATGGGTTTGCCTGTGTCTTCATTTCTATTGGAGCCAGTAGGTTGTAAAATGCACAGTGCCGATACTCATGAGGTCTAAAAACTTAGACTCTATAGAGCTAATACTAGGAGTTCAACTGGCTGAACTTTTAGATTCTCCTCGAAAACGGAATTTCACGAAGCTACTTTGAGCTCCAAGAAGATCATCTGTACGCTCTACAATTATCTGATGAGCTGTGAAGGAAATTCAGTCGTTCAAATCGTATTGTGTGGAAGTGAAGATCTAAGACTTGGCTGCAAAATAAATACGATAATGCTCTTTGGCACTGTGTAATGCGTATTTGCTCTTCATTGTAGTCCAAGCTGCATCTACATCTACATGATTACTGTGCAATTCACATTTAAGTGCTTGGCAGAGGGTTCATCGAACCACAATCATACTATCTCTCTACCATTCCACTCCTGAACAGCGCGCGGGAAAAACGAACACCAACCTTCCTGTTCGAGCTCTGATTTCTCTTATTTTATTTTGATGATCATTCCTACCTATGTAGGTTGGGCTCAACAAAATATTTTCGCATTCGGAAGAGAAAGTTGGTGACTGAAATTTCGTAAATAGATCTCGCCGCCATGAAAAACGTCTTTGCTGACTTCCATCCCAATTCGCGTATCATATCTGCCACACTCTCTCCCCTATCACGTGATAAAACAAAACGAGCTACCCTTTTTTGAACCCTTTCGATGTCCTCCATCAGTCCCACCTGGTAAGGATCCCACACCGCGCAGCAATATTCTAACAGAGGACGAACGAGTGTAGCTGTCTCTTTAGTGGACTTGTTGCATCTTCTAAGTGTCCTGCCAATGAAACGCAACCTTTGCTCGCCTTCCCCACAATGTTATCTATGTGGTCTTTCCAACTGAAGTTGTTCGTAATTTTAACACCCAGGTACTTAGTTGAATTGACAGCCTTGAGAATTGTACTATTTATCGAGTAATCGAATTCCAACGGATTTCTTTTGGAACTCATGTGGATCACCTCACACTTTTCGTTATTTAGCGTCAACTGCCACCTGCCACACCATACGGCAATCTTTTCTAGATCGCTTTGCAACTGATACTGGTCTTCGGATGACCTTACTAGACGGTAAATTACAGCATCATCTGCGAACAACCTAAGAGAACTGCTCAGATTGTCACCCAGGTCATTTATATAGATCAGGAACAGCAGAGGTCCCAGGACGCTTCCCTGGGGAACACCTGATATCACTCCAGTTTTACTCGATGATTTGCCGTCTATTACTACGAACTGCGACCTTCCTGACAGGAAATCACGAATCCAGTCGCACAACTGAGACGATACCCCATAGGCCCGCAGCTTGATTAGAAGTCGCTTATGAGGAATGGTCTCAAAAGCTTTCCGGAAATCTAGAAATACGGAATCAACTTGAGATCCCCTGTCGATAGCGGCCATTACTTCGTGCGAATAAAGAGCTAGCTGCGTTGCACAAGAACGTTGTTTTCTGAAACCATGCTGATTACGTATCAATAGATCGTTCCCTTCGAGGTGATTCATAATGTTTGAAAACAATATATGCTCCAAAAACCTACTGCAAACCGACGTCAATGATATAGGTCTGTAATTCGATGGATTACTCCTACTACCCTTCTTAAACACTGGTGCGACCTGCGCAATTTTCCAGCTAAAGTGATGCTCGTTCAATAATTTGGCATATTTTCAGTTCGCTCGCCCTCCAACTTAACTAGAAAGCAGTCAGTGGTGTTGGCATCTTCTACGATCTCAGTTGTTAAGAGTTGCCATTATTCTCTACTCCAAGAGTTGCAACAGGGGCCTTACACGGGATGAAGATGATACGTTCTTCCTGCAAACATTATGTAATGCACTGTAATGCTGAAAGCGAGTTACCAACAACAGACATACAGTTAGGGTGCGATTTTAACATATAATCACAAAATATAATGTTATAGTTACCAATGAGAGAGATTGCGTATTGATAAAAACACTGCACTCGCATTCGGAAGACGAGACTATTTGAATTCCCGTTCGAAACCCAAGGTTCGGGTTGGCTATGGTTTCCGGTACAGTTCCTTGGAAATGCTCACGCTCTTTTCCCTTTCCTACCCTCCCTCAATCCGTTTGTGCTCTGTATCCTGTGAATTCGTCGTCGACGACGATAAACGTTAATATTCCTTACTTTCCCTTCCTCCAATCTGGTGCGAATATACATGGTATATCACAATTCCTTGTACAGGTTTCTGGAGATTGTAGTGAGGACTTAGTGGTGGTGGTGGTTAGTGTTTAACGTCCCGTCGACAACGAGGTCATTAGAGACGGAACGCAGGCTCGGGTTAGGGAAGGGTTGGGAAGGAAATCGGCCGTGCCCTTTCAAAGGAACCATCCCGGCATTTGCCTGAAACGATTTAGGGAAATCACGGAAAACCTAAATCAGGATGGCTGGAGACGGGATTGAACCGTCGTCCTCCAGAATGCGAGTCCATTGTGCTAACCACTGCGCCACCTCGCTCGGTGAGGACTTAGTAGACAAAGTTTTGATATGAAACCCACGTCCCGAAATGCCTCATTTGGATATAGAATAAGTTTGAAGATCGGATCACTTTCAAATCTCCCACTTCATGATAAGCACGCAAATTGAGAAGAGGGTACTGTCATCAGTCCCCGTAGTAACTATGACATCACATACCATTTTCTTCTGGTTATAACAACGTCTGCGGTAACCTGGTTCGTTCTTAACTAGGAGGGTTGACTACGACGCTCCACAGACGCACCGCACTCTGGACTTTGAAGAGGACATTCTTCTTCACGTACAAGAGAACCCGATGACAAATACTGGGAACATTGCCCCATCAGACAGCTCAGAGCTCATTGTCTCCACTGCGTGCGTCCCGTGAAGCGGGAGATTTGAAAGTGATCCGATCTTCAAACTTGTATTGTATTGTATGTTAACCGGGGACCTAGAAACGACGGAGACGCTCCGTGCCCGCCGCAGCCGCAGCGATCCACAACCCCAGGACGACTACCGTAATCCACTTCACCCCACCACCGCCCCACACCGAACCACTCTTTCAGGGTTATTGTGCAGTTCGTCCCCGGTGGACCCCCCCAGGAAACGCCTCACCCCAGACGAGTTTAACCCCTATGTTTGCGTTGTAGAGTAATGGTGGTGTACGCGTACGTGGAGAACTTGTTTCCGCAGCAATCGCCGACCTAGTGTAGCTGAGGCGGAATAAGGGGAACCAGCCCGCATTCGCGGAGGCAGATGGAAAACCGCCTAAAAACCATCCACAGACTGGCCGTCTCACCGGACCTTGAAAAAAGTCCGCCGGGCGGATTCGTGCCGGGGACCCAGGCGCTCCTTCCTGATCCGGAAAGCCGTGCGTTAGACCGCACGGCTAACCGGGCGGGCATCTCCAAACTTAATTTACATTTAAACTGTTCGTTTGCCGACATGGGTTCCTTACCAAAACTTTATTTACTAAATCTCCTCTATAATCCCTAGAAACCTGTAGTAGGAATTGTGAGACACCCTGTATGTCTCAGAGCAGCAGGGCATGACCGATTCGGCATCCAATCAGTCATAGAACGGAGAATTGCTAGTTAGATGACGACATCCAGCGGCTTGGTATAAACAAGGTTCCTTTAAATGAGAAGTTATGTGGCTCATTTAGTTCGCTTATTGTTTAAACAACTGTATGTAATCAAAGCTCACAAACGAGGATATTTGAAACGAGCTACACATACAAATGAAAATGAACACAGGCACAACCCACACTCTCATGTAAGGTCTCATTCTGTGACGGCCAAGTTGAAAGTTAGCCGTGGTTCAAATGCAACAGACTGCATCGGAACAAAGGTAGTGGCCTCCAATTTCCTCTTCTTTCGTCAAAACCTGTATAAATCCTGATAGGTTATGAAAAAGGCTATAAATTTTTATATTTTCCCGAATTTATCCTCCACTTGTTGGCAAGCTACAATTAAATTCTTATAACATACTAAAGGCAGTATTTGACATAAACATTAACACTCCAAAAACAGATGTAGAAAAAAGTGTTCGTAATTCCGTCCCTCTTAAAAATTCTCAAAAGTGCAATTGGGTGAAATGTATTTTTCCATTGTAACATTGCCAGACACTTTCACTATTATAAATCACTTGAAAGGCCATAAATGAGCAATTTTCAAGATACTTTCAGCCTTCTAAAGATGTGCCTCATGTAGTTTTGTACGTCTATGTAGATGAATAGTATGTTTCGTGATAACGAACCTGTCACTTCGTGCAACGAATCTATTTCTCTGCGCTTTTGTTTTTCCATATGACAAAAGCAGTGCAACCTATCGAGTACCAAATAAAATCAATATTTGGCAACAGTTCCAAATTTCGTCCCTGGGCGAAAATAGGAACTGCAAGGGGGACGAAATTATGGACATCCCCAGATTTATTATAACGGCTGCTACAGCAACTTAGACAAAGCCCTTGACTATAGCAACAACACACGTGAAACTACAACACGCGACTGAATTCAGCCCAATATTTGAACACAAATCAGTGCTTATACTAGGAAATGTAAGCTTTTAATTTGGCAGCTAGATCAACTCACCTCAGCACAAAACATTTAATTCACTCGTTCACAGAAGCTACACGTACTCTACACAACAGTCTCCCTCAACAAAACGATAGACTGAGGTCACATATGAAAGTGTATCAAAACATTTGTTACCAACTGTTCAAAAATGGTTCAAATGGCTCTGAGCACTATGGGACTTAACTGCTGAGGTCATCAGTCCCCTAGAACTTAGAACTACTTAAGCCTACCTAACCTAAGGACATCACACACATTCATGCCCGAGGCAGGATTCGAACCTGCGACAGTAGCGGTCGCGCGGTTCCAGACTGTAGCGCCTAGAACCGCTCGGCCACTCCGGCCGGCCTACCAACTGTGGAAACCGGAAATTCCTATGGGGACGAAATTAGGAGCAGGGACGAAGGGCGTCATACCTTATCTACACTCCTGGAAATGGAAAAAAGAACACATTGACACCGGTGTGTCAGACCCACCATACTTGCTCCGGACACTGCGAGAGGGCTGTACAAGCAATGATCACACGCACGGCACAGCGGACACACCAGGAACCGCGGTGTTGGCCGTCGAATGGCGCTAGCTGCGCAGCATTTGTGCACCGCCGCCGTCAGTGTCAGCCAGTTTGCCGTGGCATACGGAGCTCCATCGCAGTCTTTAACACTGGTAGCATGCCGCGACAGCGTGGACGTGAACCGTATGTGCAGTTGACGGACTTTGAGCGAGGGCGTATAGTGGGCATGCGGGAGGCCGGGTGGACGTACCGCCGAATTGCTCAACACGTGGGGCGTGAGGTCTCCACAGTACATCGATGTTGTCGCCAGTGGTCGGCGGAAGGTGCACGTGCCCGTCGACCTGGGACCGGACTGCAGCGACGCACGGATGCACGCCAAGACCGTAGGATCCTACGCAGTGCCGTAGGGGACCGCACCGCCACTTCGCAGCAAATTAGGGACACTGTTGCTCCTGGGGTATCGGCGAGGACCATTCGCAACCGTCTCCATGAAGCTGGGCTACGGTCCCGCACACCGTCAGGCCGTCTTCCGCTCACGCCCCAACATCGTGCAGCCCGCCTCCAGTGGTGTCGCGACAGGCGTGAATCGAGGGACGAATGGAGACGTGTCATCTTCAGCGATGAGAGTCGCTTCTGCCTTGGTGCCAATGATGGTCGTATGCGTGTTTGGTGCCGTGCAGGTGAGCGCCACAATCAGGACTGCATACGACCGAGGCACACAGGGCCAACACCCGGCATCATGGTGTGGGGAGCGATCTCCTACACTGGCCGTACACCACTGGTGATCGTCGAGGGGACACTGAATAGTGCACGGTACATCCAAACCGTCATCGAACCCATCGTTCTACCATTCCTAGACCGGCAAGGGAACTTGCTGTTCCAACAGGACAATGCACGTCCGCATGTATCCCGTGCCACCCAACGTGCTCTAGAAGGTGTAAGTCAACTACCCTGGCCAGCAAGATCTCCGGATCTGTCCCCCATTGAGCATGTTTGGGACTGGATGAAGCGTCGTCTCACGCGGTCTGCACGTCCAGCACGAACGCTGGTCCAACTGAGGCGCCAGGTGGAAATGGCATGGCAAGCCGTTCCACAGGACTACATCCAGCATCTCTACGATCGTCTCCATGGGAGAATAGCAGCCTGCATTGCTGCGAAAGGTGGATATACACTGTACTAGTGCCGACATTGTGCATGCTCTGTTGCCTGTGTCTATGTGCCTGTGGTTCTGTCAGTGTGATCATGTGATGTATCTGACCGCAGGAATGTGTCAATAAAGTTTCCCCTTCCTGGGACAATGAATTCACGGTGTTCTTATTTCAATTTCCAGGAGTGTAGAATGAAGCGTAGGGAGGCAATACAGAGGTTTGCTGAGCATCACATGCTAGCACACGTAGACACATCGGTCAGTTTTACCGAGCGAGGTGGCGCAGTGGTTAGCACACTGGACTCGCATTCGGGAGGACGACGGTTCAATCCCGTCTCCGGCCATTCTGATTTAGGTTTTCCGTGATTTCCCAAAATCGCTTCAGGCAAATGCCGGGATGGTTCCTTTGAAAGGGCACGGCCGATTTCCTTCCCCATCCTTCCCTCACCCGAGCTTGTGCTCCGTCTCTAATGACCTCGTTGTCGATGGGACGTTAAACACTAATCTCCTCCTCCTCCTCCTCGGTCAGTTTCCTCCAACTGTAGGAATACTAATAACACTCATCCTAAGCTGACCCAGAAGCAAGGTTCTTCTCCATGTTGTATCAGAATATCTCGACTGATCCCCGAAATTGTTTCGACCAGTGTACAGTGCGTGTCAGGTAGTGTTCCAGAGCAGGTGAGGGAGTCAATGTTTCTGACGGCCGGCCGCGACAGCGCGGGCTGATCGGTAGTGGTGCGAACGCCCTTCGCACGGGAGATAAGTCGTATCTGCAGGGCAGGGCGACCGCGGAGGACGGGCGGCGTCAGCTGCCGGAAATTGCCTGTTGGCGCAGCTGTGTCGCGGGCCCTAATAACGCGTCACACACCTCGCCGGCTTAGCGCGCGCCCGCCGCCGCCTATCAGGTGCGCCGCGCGCTGTTCCCGCCGCAAAACACTCGAAGCACGGGACGTGCCGGGAGGAGCAGCTGCGAGGCCACAGATCCGTCGCCGACGTGTCGATTCTCTTCAGGACATGCCAGATGCGTGATAAAAGTGACTCCGAAACTCACTCAGCCTTTATTTTCAACTAAATACACTACTGGCCATTGAAATTGCTACACCACGAAGATGACGTGCTACAGACGCGAAATTTAACCGACAGGAAGAAGATGCTGTGACATGCAAATGATTAGGTTTTCAGAGCATTCAGCAGGGTTGGCGCCGGTGTCGACACCTACAACGTGCTGACATGGGGAAAGTTTCCAACCGATTTCTCATACACAAACAGCAGTTGGCCGGCGTTGCCTGGTGAAACGTTGTTGTGATGCCTCGTCTAAGGAGGAGAAATGCGTACCATCACGTTTCCGACTTTGATAAAGGTCGGATTGTAGCCTATCGCGATTGAGGTTTATCGTATCGCGACATTTCTGCTCGCGTTGGTCGAGGTCCAATGACTGTTAGCAGAATATGGAGTCGGTGGGTTCAGGAGGGTAATACGGAACGCCGTACTGGATCCCAACGGCCTCGTATCACTAGCAGTCGAGATGACAGGCATCTTATCCGCATGGCTGTAACGGATCGTGCAGCCACGTCTCGACCCCAGAGTCAACAGATGGGGACGTTTTCAAGACAACGACCATCTGCACGAACAGTTCGACGACGTTTGCAGCAGCGTGTACTGTCACCTCGGAGACCATGGCTGCGGTTACCCTTGACGCTGCATCACGTACAGGACCGCCTGCGACGGTGTACTCAAAGACGAACCTGGGTCCACGAATGGCAAAACGTCATTTTTTCGGTTGAATCCAGGTTCTGTTTACAGTATGATAATGGTCGCATCCGTGTCTAGCGACATCGAGCTGAACGCACATTGGAAGCGTCTATTCGTCATCACCATACCAGCGTATCACCCGGCGTGATGGTATGGGGTGCCATTGGTAATACGTTTCGGTCACCTCTTGTTCACACTGACGACACTTTGAACAGTGGACGTTACATTTCAGATGTCTTACGACCCGTGGCTCTACCCTTCATTCGATCTCAGCGAAACCCTACATTTCAGCAGGATAATGCGCGACCGCATGTTGCAGGTCCTGTACGGGGCTTTCTGGATACAGAAAATGCTCGACTGCTGCCCTGGCCAGCACATTCTCCAGATCTCTCACCAACTGAAAACGTCTGGTCAATGGTGGCCGGGCAACTCGCTCTTCACAATACGCCAGTCACTACTCTTGATGAACTATGGTACCGTGTTGAAGCTGCATGGCCAGCTGTACCTGTACACGCCATCCAAGCTCTGTTTGACTCAATGGCCAGGCGTATCAAGGCCGTTATTACGGCCAGAGGTGGTTGTTCTGGGTACTGATTTCTCAGGATCTATGCACCCAAATTGCGTGAAAATGTAATAACATGTCAGTTCTAGTATAATGTATTTGTCCAATGAACACACGTTTATCATTTGCATTTCTTCTTGGTGTAGCAATTTTAATGGCCAGTACTGTATCAAGAGTAAGCAACGGGTAGTGTCAATAATACGGAACCACAGCTTTGCTTCGTCTCAGTAACCATGTTTCTCTAAAGAGACTTGTCAGACACGAATTCGTCAGCAATTTATCCTCTTTGAAACGTGGTATTAGTAAAAGCAAACAGCGACACGGAGAAATTCTGTATCTATATGGATACTCTGCAAACCACATTTAAATGTCTCGTACAGGCTTCATCGAACCTCCTTCTCAATACTCGTTTAGCGCGCGGAAAGAACGAACACCTATATCTTTCCGTACGAGCTCTGATTTCCCTTATTTTATCGTGGTGATCATTTCTCCCTATGTAGCTCGGTGTCAACAAAAGATTTTCGCATTACGCGGAGAAAATTGGTGACTAGAATTTGGTGAGAAGATTCCGTCGCAATGAAAAAGTCTTTCTTTTAATTATGTCCAGCCCAAATCCTGTATCATTTCAGTGACACTCTCTCCCCTAATTCGCGATAATACAAAACGTGCTGCCCTTCTTTGAACTTTTTCGACATACTCCGTCAATACAGTCTGGTCAGAATCCCACACCGCGCAGCAGTATTCTAAAAGAGAACGGACAAGCGTAGAGTAAGCAGTCTCCTTAGTAGATCTGTTACATTTTCTAAGTGTCCTACCAATAAAACGCAGTCTTTGTTTAGCCTTCCCCACAAAGTTTCTTTTGTGTTCCTTCCAGTATAAGTTATTCGTTATGGTAATTCCTAGCTATTTAGTTCAATTTACGGCCTTTGGATTTGACTGTAATCGAAGTTTAACGGATTCCTTTCAGCACTCATGTGGATGACCTCACAGGGTCAATTGCCAATTTTTGCACCATATCGATATCTTTTCTAAATCTGTTTGCAGTTTGTTTTGTTCTTCTGATGTATTTACTAGTGATAAACGACAGCGTCATCTGCAAACAGCCTCAGACTACTGCATAGATTGTCTCCCAAATCGTTCATATATATATACAAAAAAAAATAGCAAAGGGCCTATAACACTACCTTGGAGAACGCCAGAAATCACTTCTATCTTACTTGAAGAGATTTCATCAATTACTACGAACCATGACCTCTCTGACAGGAAATCACGAATCCAGTCACATATCTGAGACGATATTCCATAAGCATGCAATTTCACTATAAGCCGCTTGTGTGGTACAGTGTCGAAAACCTTCCGGAAATAAAGAAATACGGAATCAATTTGAAATCCCTTGACAATAGCATTCAAATTAGACGCGGCTCGATCCTCAAGCCCACATCATTTGCTGGAGTGAGCAGCTAAATGTCACGGCAGACTTGGTAACGGCGTCTCTTTCATAAAGAAGAAAGTATTATAAGAAGCGTGGACCTGAAAATTATAAAAAATGGAATTCAACATTATAAAAAGTTGTCCTTTGCCGGACCGGAAACGGCGTGCTCCGTAGCACTTAGCATCACTCTGTCACAGTAGATTGGAGCTTGAAAGTCTGTCAATCTGTTCAATACAGAACAATGCATCGTTTGTTGCTAGAAATACACAGATTAGTAATAATTAAGTCCGCAAATAAGTCATAAAAATTACAAACAATCACAGAGGCATACATACACTGTAAGGCAAAAAGACGACGTAATTCTAAGGAACAATCCGAATGGGACGAAAATCGGTAGATGTGTTGTACGCTGACAGACAAACAAATGGTTACAATTTCAGAAAAATTGGATGATTCCCTCAAGAGGAAGAGCTTCACAAATTGAGCAAGTCAACAACTCGTTGATTCCCCGCTGGCCCTTATGCAAACTGTTATTCGGCTTGGCATTGATTAATGGAGTTGTTCGATGTCCTCTTGAGGCATATCGTAACAAATTCTGTGCAGTTCAGTTGGTTCGTTAGATCGTCAAAATCCCCAATGGTTGGAGAATCCTGACCGTAAGACTCCAAAAGTTCTCAAGTGTGGACAGATCCGGCAACCTTGCTGGCCAAGGAAGTGTCTGGCAACCACCAAAAGATATAGATAAATATTGATGCTAACATTGCCTTTTTACAAGATTATTAACGATTATTACCAAATCAACATAAACAAAATTAGAAGTTATACATCAGATTAATGGGATAGCACAGCTATTGAGAGAGCCCTCTCTTTCAGCTGCATTCAAAATTCATTACGCTTGATTATTTTCAGACTGGGCGCTGCCGTCGAGAACATCACATTTTTTGGAAATTCAACAAGGAAGGCGACGTCTGTGTGATATTTCTGGTTTCAGCAGCTATCATATCCAGCTCTAACATTTTTTCCTCAGAGAGCAGTGAAAATTGCAGCATTATGCGTGTGAGGTAACCAGTGGTGTGAGGTACCAGTATCTGATGGTAACTCCCTCGTGGGAAAGACCGCCAGGGTTGTAGTCTGTCAGTGCGACTGGTTAATGCTGATATGTATTCGGAAATAGAAAGTTATCTCCCACTTATTTCGCAAGTCAGAATTACGTGTCAACCTAAAAACAAAAACAAAAGCTAAACGAAAAGGCAGACGAAGCTCTTCAGGTGTCTTCAAAGCTCCACCTAGTGCAGGCTCTCAAGCCAAGTAGCGGCGCTGCATAATCTGATCGGAAGGGGCAGTCATGGGGTACACATGTGTTATCTGCCGTGAACGGTTATATTTCAACTTCATGTAAATTCTGTAAAGCGCTAATTACATCAGAAGGGCTAGTCATGATGCATAGACATGTTGTCTGGTGTGGTCGATTCTACCTCAATTTTACATACAAATGTTAATCGTAATAGTTTAAAAATTAGTAAAGTGTAATTAATTACTGGTAACGCAAGATACAGTTGGAAATATAGTAATAACGCGTGACCTCTTGAAAAGACAGTGGATAAAGTTTGTAGGTTGCAGTTTCTTATGTTCTGCTAAAGTAAATACAAGGGGTATCTGTACAAATAGTGAAAAAACCTGTTATTTACATAACATCAGTTCCTCGCTAAACAGTTCATTACAGTCTCAAGACAACGGATCTACGACGTAAGTGATGCTGTCTGTGCAGCGGCCATCTTTAGAAAACTGAAGGTTGGTCAAAATTAACAAAACCCTATGCATTCCACCCAGGGTGGTGAAAGCAACTAGGCACCTCACATGCAACGCACTCCCAGAACAAATGGGATAATTAACACGTAGTCTGTGGCAATGCAGACGAGGTTGATGATACGATTCAATATTCTGCTGTTTATATTATTACTTCTGTCTATTATTATCCCGGCTACTGGGACGCCGGCCGCAGTGGTCGTGCGGTTCTAGGCGCTGCAGTCTGGAACCGGGCGACCGCTACGGCTGCAGGTTCGAATCCTGACTCGGGCATGGATGTGTGTGATGTCCCTAGGTTAGTTAGGTTTAATTAGTTCTAAGTTCTAGGCGACTGATGACCTCAGAAGTTAAGTCGCATAGTGCTCAGAGCCATTTTTAAGCTACTGGGACTATCCGAGTCGCAGAAGTAGTACGCCAAACTCGTTGAATTCTTGAGCGTGTAAGAAAATACACTACTGGCCGTTAAAATTGCTACACCACGAAGATGACGTGCTACAGACACGAAATTTAACCGACACGAAGAAGATGCTGTGATATGCAAATAATTAGCTTTTCAGAGCATTCATACAAGGTTGGCGCCGGTGGCGACACCTACAACGTGCTGACATGAGGAAAGTTTCCAACCGATTTCTCATACACAAACAGCAGTTAACCGGCGTTGCCTGGTGAAACATTGCTGTGATGCCTCGTGTAACGAAGAGGAATGCGTACCATCACGTTTCCGACTTTGATAAAGGTCGGATTGTAGCCTATCGCGATTGCGGTTTATCGTATCGCGACATTGCTGCTCGCGTTGGTCGAGATCCAATGACTGTTAGCAGAATATGGAATCTGTGGGTTCAGGAGGGTAACACGGAAAGCCGTGCTGGATCCCAACGGCCTCGTATCACAAGCAGTCGAGATGACAGGCATCTTATCCGCATGGCTGTAACGGATCGTGAAGCCACGTCTCGATCCCTCACTCAACAGATGGGGACGTTTGCAAGACAACAACCATCTGCACGAACAGTTCGACGACGTTTGCAGAAGCATGGGGTATAAGCTCGGAGACCATGGCTGCGGTTACCCTTGATACTGCATCACAGGAGTGCCTACGATGGTGTACTCTACGACGAACCTGGGTGCACGAATGGCAAAACGTCATTTTTTCGGATGAATCCAGGTCCTGTTTACAGCATCATGATGGTCGCATCCGTGTTTGGTGACATCGCGGTGAACGCTATAGTATGATACGCCGCATTATTACATTTTTTGATGCTCTTCTCTGATGATGATGCAGTATCACACGAACTTGACTTATAATACACATCTACGAGAGTACCATCACTCTCAAAACAATTGGCTTCTGTGTCGATTCCACAATGCAATGTTTTTCATCCGAACAATCTGCGCTGGTCCCTCAGCAAAATGCCCTCTTGCTGCGGCTTACCACCTGAAGCACAATAATGACGTATTGTTTCTTGGTGCAAATGTAATAACAGAGGATGTGCTGCCATCGCTTGGTTTCTTCAAATACTACTCCACCAGTGGCTGACCTAACACTAGCAGGTACATAAAGTGTACAAATCTCAATATTGCTCAGTGTGTGGTTTACCATTATCTTAGCAATGAGCGCCTCAAATGTTCATGGACAGACATCGTAAGAAACGGAGAAACTTCAAGAATCTTGCTGGTAGTATACTGCAGTATTAAATAACGGCCTTAGTTGTAGAATACAATATCACAACCAAACAGACGACAGAGAGCCTAAGCTGTGTAGAGGTCATACTATACAGTGTGGTCCATTGATCGTGACCGGGCAAAATATCTCACGAAATAATCGTCAAACGAAAAAACTACAAAGAACGAAACCTGTCTAGCTTGAAGGGGGAAACCAGATGGTGCTATGGTTGCCTCGCTAGATGGCGCTGCCATAGGTCAAACGGATATCAACTGCGTTTTTTTAAGTAGGAACCCCCGTTTTTTATTACATATTCGTGTAGTACGTAAAGAAATATGAATGTTTTAGTTGGACGACTTTTTGCACTTTGTGATAGATGGCGCTGTACTAGTCACAAACATATGGCTCCCACTTCTAGACGAACAGTTGGTAACAGGTAGGTTTTTTAAATTAAAATACAGAACGTAGGTACGTTTGAACATTTTATTTCGGTTGTTCCAATGTGATACATGTACCTTTATGAACTTAATGAACTTATCATTTCTGAGAACGCATGCTGTTACACCGTGATTACCTGTCAATACCACATTAAAGCAATAAATGCTCTAAATGATGTCCGTCAAACTCAATGCATTTGGCAATACGTGTAACGACATTCCTCTCAACAGCGAGTAGTTCCCCTTCCGTAATGTTCGCACATGTATTGACAATGCGCTCACGCATGTTGTCAAGCGTTGTCGGTGGATCACGATAGCTAATATCCTTCAACTTTCCCCACAGAAACAAATCCGGGGACGTCAGATTCGGTGAACGTGCGGGCCATGGTATGGTGCTTCGACGACCAATCCACCTGTCACGAAATATGCTATTCAATACCGCTTCAACCACACACGAGCTATGTCCCGAACATCCATCATGTTGGAAGTACATCGCCATTCCTCCATGCAGTGAAACATCTTGTAGTAACATCAGTAGAACATTACGTAGGAAATCAGCATACATTGCACCATTTGCCATCGATAAAATGGGGGCCAATTATCCTTCCTCCCATAATGCCGCACCATACATTATCACGCCATGGTCGCTGATGTTCCACTTGTCGCAGCCATCGTGGATTTTCCGTTGCCCAATAGTGCATATTATGCCAATTTACGTTACCGCTGTTGGTGAATGACGCTTCGTCGCTAAATAGAACGCGCACACTTGGATGATGTCGTCTAGGATACCGAGCAGCATACATAGCACACTCCCGTTGGGCATTTTGACTACAATAGCCATACATCAACACAATATCGACCTTTTCCGCAATTGGTAAACGGTCCATTTTAACACGGGTAATGTATCACAAAGCAAATACCGTCCGCACTGGCGGAATGTTACGTGATACCACGTACTTATACGTTTGTGGCTATTACAGCGCCATCTATCACAAAGTGAAAAAAGTGTTCCAACTAAAACATTCATATTTCTTTACGTACTACACGAATATGTAATAAAAATGGGGTTCCTATTTAAAAAAAACGCAGTTGATATCCTTTTGATCTATGGCAACGCAATCTAGCGGGCCAACCATAGCGCCATCTGGTTTCCCCCTTCAAGCTAGACAAGTTTCGTTCTTTGTAGTTATTTCGTTTGACGCATATTTCGCGAGATATTTGGCCCGGTCACTATCAATGGATCACCCTGTGTAATATATACTAAATGGTTGTAAATGTGTAGTACAGTTGTTTAATTTTCATGGCGGTTTGATAACTTCTCGAACACATGTGGTAGAAGAGAAATCACTTTCCATGTGCAGTGCTGGAAGAGTAGACGGAAGAAAATTCCTCCGTACTTTCGCGGTGGGATTTCGACAGAGCCTTGCTTTGTGCGTGGCGAGAGCGGAGAACGTTTCTCTTTTGTTCCTGTGGGAGCGCTCCCAGCAGCTAAAAAAAATTGTGCCAGTTTATTATCAGTTGCATGTCCACTGCTCTCACAGATGCAATGCAGCGACCCGTTTCTCCTGCGGATCCGTTTCACAAAAGTCTTCGAACAATAGGATAGTTTCCGTTGCGCCCTCGTTCTCCCGGACGCAACGCGTGATCGCCTAACGTACATTCAAGTAGCTTCGGTTTACAGCCTTCGCCAAGGATTGTCCACTACTATCTTTAGACCCTGCAGTTTTATTGACAAGTAATAAATCGAAGAAGAGATCATCATATTACCTCTCAGATCCGGTGCAGTCACCGTATCTCACATCCGCCAATTCCTCGGAGATGGTATGTTACTGCTGTCGTCTTCGGTCCGAAGTCTGGTTTGATGCTGGTTTCTCTACTCTGTACAAGCCTCCTCATCTCTGCGTAATTACTGCAACCTACTTCTAGTAGTCAAACCTTGGTCTCCCATTACAAATTTAAACACCCTTCTGCCTTCCCTCCACATTCCCCCCCCCCTCCCACCAACGTACACACACTCCTCTTCATGATCAAATTTACGACTCCTTGATGCCTCAAGACGTAGTCTATCAACCGATACTTTCTTTCAATCAAGTTGTGCCATAAATTTCTTTTCTCCTCAAGTTCCACCTCTTAAATTCCGTTCCTCCTCATTAGTTATCCGACCCACTCAAATTCCTTTCAGCGCTCTTCTCTAGCACCACATTCCACAAACTTATAACCTTTTGTTGTTTAACCTGTTTATTGTCCACGTTTCACTTCCGAAGAAGGCTACACTCCAGGCACATGCCTTCAGTAAAGACTTCCTGACACTTCAGTTTATGCTCAGTGTTAACAAATTTCGCTTTTTCGAAAGCTTTCAAGAGCACTGTAATATGTTTTACAATAGGGAACACAGGGATATCGATGAAGTTCGGGCTAATAGAGCTGGTAACTAAATGAATAAAAATCAAGGAGATCCGGAGAGAAGTGTACAAGAACAACAACAGCAGCAGAATAAGGCCTGTGTACGATTGTCAACGCAGCTTCTACACTGGCGGAAAAAAGTAGTAACACCAAAACCTGATTAACATAGAGCAATGAAATTTCTGGAACACATCTGTCTAGATAACAAGTTTAAGTGATTAAAATTGCAAATCACAGGTTAATGTAGGCGTGAAGTATTGTTGTTGTGGTCTTCAGTCCAGAGACTGGTTTGATGCAGCTGTCCATGCTACTCTATCCTGTGCAAGCTTCTTCATCTCCCAGTACTTACTGCAACCTACATCCTTCTGAATCTGGTTAGTGTACTCATCTCTTGGTCTCCCTCTACGACTTTTACCCTCCACGCTGCCCTCCAATGCTAAATTTGCGATCCCCTGATGCCTCAGAACATGTCCTACCAACCGGTCCCTTCTTCTAGTCAAGTTGTGCCACAAACTCCTCTTCTCCCCAATTCTGTTCAATACCTCCTCATTAGTTATGTGAGCTACCCATCTAATCTTCAGCACTCTTGTGTAGCACCACATTTCGAAAGCTTCTATTCTCTTCTTGTCCAAACTATTTATCGTCCATGTTTCACTTCCATACATGGCTACACTCCATAAAAATACTTTCAGAAACGACTTCCTGACACTTAAATCTATACTCGATGTTAACAAGCTTCTCTTCTTCAGAAACGCTTTCCTTGCCATTGCTAGGCGTGAGGTAAGCCATAGCAAATGTGAAATGCTGGTACATTAATAACCGTTGTTGTTGTTGTCGTTGTTGTTGTTGTTGTTGTTGTTGTGGTCTTCAGTCCTGAGACTGGTTTGATGCAGCTCTCCATGCTACTCTAATCTGTGCAAGCTTCTTCATCTCCTAGTACCTACTGCAGCCTACATCCTTCTGAATCTGCTTGGTGTATTCATCTATTGGTCTCCCTCTACGACTTTTACCCTCCACGCTGCCCTCCAATACTAAATTGGTGATCCCTTGATTCCGGAGTAACCGGCAGAATGTTGAGTGCAAATGTGCTTGTATTCTGTTGTACAGGTGTAGGATGTCAGTTTGTATGCCTGTTGCACTTGGTCGGTCAATACAGGGGCGGTTAATGGAGTTTGTGGATGACGCTGGAGCTGTCTTCCGATGAAGTCCCATATATTCTCGATTGGAGACAGATCTGGCGATCGAGCAAACCAGGGCAAGATGTCGACATTTTGAGGAGCACGT
The DNA here is from genome assembly GCF_023898315.1 of Schistocerca nitens. Lineage (NCBI taxonomy): Eukaryota > Metazoa > Arthropoda > Insecta > Orthoptera > Acrididae > Schistocerca > Schistocerca nitens. The sequence goes on from NC_064619.1 coordinate 17,223,265, forward strand.
TGGGTTACAGGAGCGGTATGCGGCCGAACGTTATCCTCTTGGAAAACTCCCCATGGAATGCTGTTCATGAATGGCAGCACACCAGGTCGAATCACCAGATTGCACTACACATTTGCAGTCAGGGTGCGTAGGTTAAGCACGAGAGTGCTCCTGCCGCCATACGAAATCGAACCCCGGACCATGAATCCAGTTGTAGATCTAATGCATCTAGCACGCAGTAATTTCTGGAAAGCCAGAATCTACTCTGTAGGAATCAACATGGATTTCGGAAACAGGGATCGTGTGAGACCCAACTCGCTTAATTTGTTCATGAGACCCAGAAAATATTAGATTCAGGCTCCCAGGTAGATGCCATTTTCCTTCCGGAAGGCGTTCGATACAGTTCCGCACTGACGCCTGATAAACAAAGTAAGAGCCTACGGAATATCAGACCAGCTGTGTGGCTGGATTGAAGAGTTTTTAGCAAACAGAACACAGCATGTTGTTATCAATGGAGAGACGTCTACAGACGTTAAAGTAACATCTGGCTTGCCACAGGGGAGTGTTATGGGACCATTGCTTTTCACAATATATATATAAATGACCTAGTAGATAGTGTCGGAAGTTCCATGCGGCTTTTCGCGGATGATGCTGTAGTATACAGAGAAGTTGCAGCATTAGAAAATTGTAGCGAAATGCAGGAAGATCTGCAGCGGATAGACACTTGGTGCAGGGAGTGGCAACTGACCCTTAACATAGACAAATGTAATGTATTGCGAATACATAGAAAGAAGGATCCTTTATTGTATGATTATATGATAGCGGAACAAACACTGGTAGCAGTTACTTCTGTAAAATATCTGGGAGTATGCGTGCGGAACGATTTGAAGTGGAATGATCATATAAAATTAATTGTTGGTAAGGCGGGTACCAGGTTGAGATTCATTGGGAGAGTCCATAGAAAATGTAGTCCATCAACAAAGGAGGTGGCTTAGAAAACACTCGTTCGACCTATACCTGAGTATTTCTCATCAGTGTGGGAACGTACCAAGTCGCGTTGATAGAGGAGATATAAAGAAGAGTGGCGCGTTTCGTCACAGGGTTATTTGGTAAGCGTGATAGCGTTAGGGAGATGTTTAGCAAACTCAAGTGGCAGACTGTGCAAGAGAGGCGCTCTGCATCGCGGTGTAGCTTGCTCGCCAGGTTTCGAGAGGGTGCGTTTCTGGATGAGGTATCGAATATATTGCTTCCCCCTACTCATACCTCCCGAGCACATCACGAATGTAAAATTAGAGAGATTCGAGCGCGAACGGAGGTTTTCCGCAGTCGTTCTTCCCGCGAACCATACGCGACTGGAACAGGAAAGGGAGGTAATGACAGTGGCACGTAAAGTGCCCTCCGCCACACACCGTTGGGTGGCTTGCGGAGTATAAATGTAGATGTAGATAAGATGCTTGCAAGCCCTCAACTGGCCTCGTTTTAACCAAGATGCGGCGATCACTGGCACCGAGGCAGAACCAACTTTCATCAGAAAACACAACAGATCCCCATCCTGCCCTCCAACGAGCTCTCGCTTAACACCACTGAAGTCGAAAATGGCGGTGGTTTCCTGTCAGTGGAATGCACGCTACAGGGTCCAAATGGTTCAAATGGCTCTGAGCACTATGGGACTTGACATCTGAGGTCATCAGTCCCCTAGAACTTAGAACTACTTAAACCTAACTAACCTAAGGACAACACACACATCCATGGCCGAGGTAGGATTCGAACCTGCGACCGTAGCGGTCACGCGGCTCCAGAATGTAGCGACTAGAACCGCACGGCCACTCCGGCCGGCGCACGCTACAGGGCATCTGGCTCTGAGCTATCGTTGAAGTAACGGATTTGTAACAGTTCGTTGTGTCACTGTGGTGTCAACTGCTGCTCAAATTGCTGCTGCAGATGCAGCACGATGCGCCAGAGCCATACGCCGAACACGATGCTCTTCCCTCTCGGTAGTACCACGTGGCCGCCCGGAGCCAGGTCTTCTTGCGGCCGTATATTCTCGTGAGCACCACTGCCAACAATCATGTACGGTGGGTACATTCCTGCCAAGTCTTTCTGCAGCATCGCAGAAGGAACATCCAGCTTCTCGTATCCTCGTTCGAATTCAGTGAGGTATTGATAATGGCGTCTTTGTCGCCTCAAAGGCGTTCTTGACTAACATCAACCCACCACGTCCAGTCTCAAAGAAAACTAACGCTCGCGACCGTTAGACCGTGTATTTAAAGCAAACCTGATTTACATCCTCATAGTGGCGCTAGTATCGCCGTTCTTATGCGACTGGCGCACAATTTTAATAGACATCTTTCGGATGTAGAAATACGAGGGGCGTTTGAAAAGTCCGTGCACAAAAATAAAAACTACTTACGTGTTTGGGATAAACCTTTTTTATTTTTCGACATAGTCTCCTTTTAGACTTATACACTTCGTCCAACGCTGTTCTAATTTGTTGATCCGTTCCGAATAATAGGAATTGTCCAAGTCTGCAAAATAGCTATTAGCTGCTGCAGTCATCTCCTCGTTTGAATAAAAACTTCGTCCCGCCAGCCATTTCTTCAAATTGGGGAACAAATAGTAGTCCGAGGGAGCCAAGTCTGGAGAATAGGGGGTATGTGAAACGAACTGGAATCCTATTTCCATTAATTTGCGACCACAACTGTTGAGGTGTGTGCTGGTGCATTGTCGAGATTGAAAAGGACTTTTTTGCTGTACAATCGCCGGCGTTTTTCTTGCGTCTCGGTTTTCAAACGGTCCAATAACGATGAATAGCATTCACCTGTAATAGTTTTACCCTTTTCCAGATAGTCGATGAGGATTATCCGTTGCAAATCCCAAAAGACAGTCGCCGTAACCTTTCCGGCCGAAGGAATGGCCTTCGCCTTTTTTGGTGCAGATTCTCCCTTGGTAAACCATTGTTCAGATTGTTGTTTGGTCTCAGGAGTATAGTAATGTATCCATGTTTCATCCACAGTGACGAAACGACGCTTAAAGTCCTGCAGATTCTTCCTGAACAGCTGCAAACCATCCTTGCAACACTTCACACGATTCCGTTTTTGGTCAAGCGTGAACAATCGCGGGACCCATCTTGCGAATAGCTTTCTCATGGATAAACGTTTATGCAAAATATTATGTACTCGTTCATTCGAGATGCCCACAGGACTAGCAATCTCACGTACCTTAACTCTTCTGTCATCCATTACCATATCATGGAACTTTCAGCATCACTTGTGCCCATATGGCCACTCCGGAAAATTTTGAAACCACTTTTAAACTGTTCTAATCGAAGGTGCAGAGTCACCGTAATGTTCATCAGACTTTTCTTTAATCTCCTGAGGCGTTTTGCTTTTCATACAGTAATGTTTAATCACCACACGAAATTCTTTTTCGTTCATTTTTTGACAGTCACTCGACTTCCTTTATTCACACAAATGCCAAACACAAAGAAGTAGACCAATATGGCTGAAACTAGGTGTACGCTCTTTCCAAAGATGCAACTAACTAAACATGACCTCGATACGCGCCGGTGGTGCCATCTCTCGGGCTTTTCAAACGCCCCTCCTACGCCTACCAACTCTGGTTTATGTCGCACAGTCCCTTCTCGGTGTTGCGATTTTTTCCCCCTCAGCTTATATACTGGCTCATACACCTACAACTACATCTGCTTGATTACTCTCCAATTCACAATTAAGTGTCTGCCAGATGATTCACCGAACCACCTTTAAGCTACATCTCTACCGTTCCACTCTAGAACAACGCACTAGAAAAACGAACAAAAAAAATGGTTCAAATGGCTCTGAGCACTATGGGACTCAACTGCCGAGGTCATTAGTCCCCTAGAACTTAGAACTAGTTAAACCTAACCTAACCTAAGGACATCACAAACGTCCATGCCCGAGGCAGGACTCGAACCTGCGACCGTAGCGGTCTTGCGGTTCCAAACTGCAGCGCCTTTAACCGCACGGCCACTTCGGCCGGCAAAAAAAAAAAAAAAAAAGAAACGGACACTTTAATTTCTTCGTGCGAGCTCTGATTTCTCTTAATTTACTATGACGATCATTCCTCCCCAAGTAGGTGGGTGCCAACAACATACGAGGGTTGTTCGGAAAGTAAGGAATAATCGGTCGCGAAACGGAAACTTCACTGAAAATCAAAACTTTTTTCTTTGCACATTTAGTTACACTTTCCAGGCTACTTCTCTACATAGTCGCCACTCCGACTTAGACATTTGTCGGAGCGCTATATCAAGTTTCAAACACCGTCATAGAAGACAGCCACCTGTGCTTTCCGATAATTCTCAACGCTGCTCTATAGCGCGTAGCCTGCGCCCAAGTGTTGTCTTCGTATCCAGCGTTTCATGTGAACAGAGGTGATACTCAGGACGAGACAATTACGGCTGTGATGTGGGTGATCTAACACATCCCCTCGAAAAGGCTGCAGGAGCGTCTTCACTGCCCCTGCAGAGTGCGGCTGAGAATTACCGTGAAGAAGGAAGTACGTGGCAGTTGTGTCAGGTGGGCTGCATTCATTAAGGCGAAACCTCTCAGTAGGCCCTCCTTCTTGGTGGTAGACATCGTTGTTCTAGGCACCTTTACTCGCTCACAGTGCGCTCACAACTGGAAACAGCGTCTTGATGCGATCGACGGGCATCCTAGAGACACTGCCCAAAACATCTTTGAAAAGCCTCGTCCGATTTTCACAGCGGTTTCCATTTCGCGACCGATCGTTCCTCACTTTCCGAATAGCCCTCGTATTTTCACACTCTAAATATCAAGTTGGTGATAGAAATTTCACGAGAAGAACCTACCGCAACGAATAAAGCCTCGATTAATTCCCTCTATATCTGCACACCAGCACAGCCCCAAGACATTTTTGACAGTTAGGTAAAAGTAATTAACTTATGGTCGAATCACGTGGCAGGTGAGGATGTGGTAATATACTAAGTACGGAGTCAGTGATCCTTAGTGATCCGTATAGTTATGTGTCTGACTTCATTAGAGATTGAGCGCAAACTCGAATACAACAAGTATAGGGATTGACCATATCTGACGCGACACTCGTCAAAATCGATTTGTGTAAACTATGGAAAACGTAAATCGGATAACAGGGCAGAGATTTATTTACTCTCCTCTTCAGGGTGAATCCAGTAATACAACATCCCACCATAAAGTTCCAACGTGATATACTGAGCATCATCTGCGTCCCATGAAAACTACAGAGACGTTTGGGACTTAATAAGGAACATTGACACACTCTGGCGAAAAGGGGCTATACGCAATTATTTGACATTTCTCACTATAATTCTATTTATTTATTGCTGATACACGAGACCATATTTTGTGTAATAACTGTTCACCCAGGATTTTACGAAATGACTTATGATACGTCCCCTTAGAAAAATTATTGAATTACTCTGCTGATAAACCTCTTACGTTATTTGATTTTGAAACTGCTGAGCAAAACTCAACGTACTCAGGCATTTCGCTCTTTACTTATTCTGATCGTCACTAAACTGACACACAATATTTTTAGCGCAACGCAATCTGACTTTCAATAATCCCTACAAAAGAATAGTCCTGACTAACAATAACCTATACCTTTCATGAATCACTTACCTCACAAAAATCTTCGTTACTCAAGCTACAGCAATACAGCGAGCGCCAATACTACCAGCTGAATAAAAGATTCTAACTACTGAAGGCACTAACTACTGATAGGCGTAGTTAGCAAATGAAAGATTTTGATAAAGAACAAACAATGTATTTACCTTAATAATGTTCAAAAGTCATCATATATATGTACCAGTTCATGACATCCAATAATAAAAAATTTACTCTTTCTGATGGACACACGTCCAGATCGTCCGCTCTCAAAATTCTGCCATCTCTCTCCCCACATCCACCACTGTTGGCGGCTCACCTCCAATTGCGCAACGCTACGTGCTGTTCACATCCAACTGCCCAACACTACAATAGCAAATACTCCAACAATGCAAATCAGCCACAGACTTCACACAGCACAGTCAGTGATTTTCATATAGAGCGCTACGTGGCGTTGCCAACATAAAAACCTAAACAGCCTACTTACAGACTGTCTCTATAAAGCCATTTTTCCCCTGCTAATTCCGCACTTATTACTATAAGGTGATTTAGTAATTGAATTTATCTATACACCATTATAATCGCTTACTTACTATGATACCGTCCTTTGCTTCTATTGCTTACAACTTAAGTTATACATAAACGCGTGAATTGAAAATGATAATTACTATCATTGCCTTCTGCGTATGACATAAAACAGATAACAGAATATACCCATCTAACATTCAGAAATGATGAAATTATTACGCATCTGTTACAAGCGATTAAGTTTCTGTGAACTTCGTTTTTAATATGTAACGCCTATTTTTCAGCCTTTGGCACGGGCATGATGTTTTATTGTAAATGTCAGCGTATTTGTAAAATGCTACTTAATTTAATAACAGGTATCAGCTTCGCAGCCATCACCAGGACTATAAACTATAGCAGCGACAAATAGACGCCTAGTCAGTTCTGTACCGAGTAAGGTGGACCGTTTCTCTTTTCGAAATGGCACCTCTCAAAAAATTCTCTCCCGTCATTATGCCTGCAAAGGTCATGGTTAGCAGCTGGCTCTCACAGCGAAGCGGAAGGCACGCATTTCTAAATGTCCGCCCTACGGCTGCGCACAGATGCTGTCTTTCGTCCTTCCGTTTCACTCCTGTCAACTTCTTCATCGCAGTTTCCTGCCTTTATCAGATCTGGCGATATGGGCCAGTGCCAAATGTTTCAACACCGACACTCGTTTTGAAATCATATTATCCTTCATTGCTCGTTAGTGAGAGCTGTGAAGGGAAATTTCATTAGACATTGTCCGAGTTACGACAGTTGGCCTGTGTAATTGCATTAACTGTTGCATATAGCATCTCCGAAGACTCTGAGCAAACATTTAGTAAAAGTAAAATATGTGTTCAAAAAATAACGGGGCATTTTGCAGTTCCGTTTGCTGTATAAGTTCGAACAGCGCATGTCGGAAAAGTGCCTGTACATTGTTAGTCCTGTGAGATAATTAGTCTTTTGTCAGCTATCGGGAAGGTTAGATGTGTTTTGGTATTATGGGAGATTGTTTTATTTCTATAAAATGAACCGGAGAATTTGTATTACATTTTTTTAGAAGAACGAAATAAGTTGCAGCAAGGTTTCATAAATGTTAAATATTGTTTTTTGTGAGTCTGTTATAAGTAAAACAAGATTGTTATGAGTGACATAACTGTTTCGAAGGATGCTGTGAAAACGATGAAGACGACGAGGGCCCTGGACGGCACAGCACATCATCAACCAAAGAAATTGCGGAAAAAGTGAAAGAAATGATTATGAATGACCATTGAATCGCAGTCAGAGAAGGTGCGTTCGGGTATACAGCGTGTGATAGCAAAATTGATTCCAAAAATGTTGAGTTTCGAAGAAAAACAGTGGCGATTGCTCAAGTGTCGCTATCTGAAGTCAACAACGATGCAGAACTTCTGGAACGTGTCGTAACGGACGATAAAACATGGTTTTACGGAATTACTTCGAAAGTAAGATTCAGTCGTCCTTGTGGAAGTATTCTGGACCGCCAAGAACGAAAAAAGGCATACAAGCGCTGTTAAAATGGCTCTGAGCACTATGGGACTTAACATCTCAGGTCATCAGTCCCCTAGACTTAGAACTACTTAAACCTAACTAACCTAAGGACATCACACACATCCATGCCCGAGGCAGGATTCGACCCTGCGACCGTAGCAGCCGCGTGGTTCCGGACTGACGCGCCTAGAACCGCTCGGCCACCGCAGCCGGCTCAAGCGCAGTTACACGTGAAGGTATTGCTCAACGTGTTCTCCGATTTTAAGGGCATTCTGCACTATGGGTTCCTGCTATAAGTTCTAATGATCAATAAGTAATCAAAGCCTTCTGCTTTAAGGAATCCGAAATAAGCGCCCGGCATTTGGGGCGAAACAATTCATGGCTTTTGCACCACAACAATGTACTTGTCCACACTACGTTGCTTGTTCGCGAATTTTTCGCCAAAATCAATTCTGTAATGATGCCCCAGCCTCTATATTTACCAAATACGGCCCAACGTGATTTTTTCTGTTCCCGAAAATAAATAAAACCTTAAAGCGTCAACGTTTTACAGCCTCAGATAAGAGCGAAAACGCGTCCCTGAGTGAGGTAAAAGCTATCCCAAAGATGTACTAGCTAACTGAAATGTTTCGGCAACTCTAAAAAGCGCTTTCATAAGTTCATAATATCCAAGGAAAGAGAAATTTTGAAGGGGAAAACATTGAGGCAGACGAACAAACAAACCTGTGCTGCATATAATAACTGCAACTGAAGAGATTCGGTCACTAAATACAAAGAGGTAAACTTTAATTACCGAGAATATACGGCTGCTTTGTATCGAAGTTTAAAAGGGTGTGTTATAGATAGTCATCATATTTGACAAAACTTAATTCGTAAGCTCAGAATTTTCTTTGAATGGATAAAGAACTCTGGCAATGCTACGGAACGGTAAAACTTACAGTAAACATGACAAGCATCCAGCTGATATGCTAGCAGACGTTGTGCTGTTACGTTCGGATCAAGCGCAAATGTCCCGAATAAGTCTCACTCTTTACGCTATATCCGGAACAGAGCGATCTTACGTGAAGGCAAGATCAGTCAGTTCTTTTTTCATGCCACGGTCCATTTGTGGGGCTTACACGCTCACTATTTCCTTGGATGGTGGATCACTATTTCTTTGGAAGTCTCTTTTATTCTTCATTTCGCTACAAATTAGTTATTATGTGTCACTGGTCATAATAATGTGGTTACGTCCAGAAAATACGCATCTAACCCACTGATACTCCTGAAGATTAGGGTGTAAGACCTAGGTACATCCCTTGTAAAATTTGAAACTGTCTAACACAGAAAACTATTATAAATTTGTCTTTCACATACAATAAACAGTTGTTGTTGTTGTGGGCTTCAGTCCTGAGACTGGTTTGATGCAGCTCTCCATGCTACTCTATCCTGTGCAAGCTTCTTCATCTCCCAGTACCTACTGCACCCTACATCCTTCTGAATCTGCTTATTGTATTCATCTCTTGGTCTTCCTCTACGATTTTTACCCTCCACGCTGCCCTCCAGTACTAAATTGGAGATCCCTTGATGCCTCAGGACACGTCCTACCAACGGATCCCTTCTTCTGGTCAAGTTGTGTCACAAACTTCTCTTCTCCCCAATCCTATTCAATACCTCCTCATAAGTTATGTGATCTACCCATCTAATCTTCAGCATTCTTCTGTAGCACCACATTTCGAAAGGTTCTATTCTCTTCTTGTCCAAACTATTTATCGTCCATGTTTCACTTCCAAACATGTCTACACTCCATACAAATACTTTCAGAAATGACTTCCTGACACTTAAATCTAGACTCGATGTTAACAAATTTCTCTTCTTCAGAAACGCTTTTCTTGCCATTGCCAGTCTACCTTTTATATCCTCTCTACTTCGACCATCATCAGTTATTGTGCTCCCCAAATAGCAAAACTCCTTTACTACTTTAAGTGTCTCATTTCCTAATCTAATTCCCTCAGCATCACCCGACTTAATTCGACTACATTCCATTATCCTCGTTTTGCTTTTGTTGATGTTCATCTTATATCCTTCTTTCAAGACACTATCCATTCCGTTCAACTGCTCTTCCAAGTCCTTTGCTGTCTCTGACAGAATTACAATGTCATCGGCGAACCTCAAAGTTTTTATTTCTTCTCCATGGATTTTAATACCTGCTCCAAATTTTTCTTTTGTTTCCTTCACTGCTTGCTCAATTACAAATTGAATAACATCGGGGAGAGACTACAACCCTGTCTCACTCCCTTCCGAACCACTGCTTCCCTTTCATGTCCCTCAACTCTTATAACTGCCATCTGGTTTCTGTACAAATTGTAAATAGCCTTTCGCTCCCTGTATTTTACCCCTACCACCTTCAGAATTTGAAACAGAGTATTCCAGTCAACATTGTCAAACGCTTTCTCTAAGTCTACAAATGCTAGAAACGTAGGTTTGCCCTTCCTTAATCTAGCTTCTAAGATAAGTCGTAGGGTCAGTATTGCCTCACGTGTTCCAACATTTCTACGGAATCCAAACTGATCTTCCCCGAGGTCGGCTTCTACTAGTTTTTCCATTCGTCTGTAAAGAATTCGCGTTAGTATTTTGCAGCTGTGACTTATTAAACTGACAGTTCGGTAATTTTCACATCTGTCAACACCTGCTTTCTTTGGGATTGGAATTAGTATATTCCTCTTGAAGTCTGAGGGTATTTCGCCTGTTTCATACATCTTGCTCACCAGATGGTAGAGTTTTGTCATGACTGGCTCTCCCAAGGCCGTCAATAGTTCCAATGGAATGTTGTCTACTCCGGGGGCCTTGTTTCGACTCAGGTCTTTCAGTGCTCTGTCAAACTCTTCACGCGGTATCGTATCTCCCATTTCATCTTCATCTACATCCTCTTCCATTTCCATAATATTGTCCTCAAGTACATCGCCCTTGTACAGACCCTCTATATACTCCTTCCACATTTCTGCTTTCCCTTCTTTGCTTAGAACTGGGTTTCCATCTGAGCTCTTGATCTTCACACAAGTGGTTCTCTTTTCTCCAAAGGTCTCTTTAATTTTCCTGTAGGCAGAATCTATCTTACCCCTAGTGAGATAAGCCTCTACATCCTTACATTTGTCCTCTAGCAATCCCTGCTTAGCCATTTTGCACTTGCTGTCGATCTCATTTTTGAGACGTTTGTATTCCTTTTTGCCTGCTTCATTTACAGCATTTTTTGTATTTTCTCCTTTCATCAATTAAATTCAATATTTCTTCTGTTACCCAAGGATTTCTACTAGCCCTCGTCTTTTTACCTACTTGATCCTCTGCTGCCTTCACTACTTCATCCCTCAGAGCTACCCATTCTCCTTCTGCTGTATTTCTTTCCCCCATTCGTGACAATTGTTCTCTTATGCTCTCCCTGAAACACTGTACTACCTCTGGTTTAGTCAGTTTATCCAGGTCCCATCTCCTTAAATTCCCACCCTTTTACAGTTTCTTCAGTTTTAATCTACAGTTCATAACAAATAGATTGTGGTCAGAGTCCACATCCGCCCCTGGAAATGTCTTACAATTTAAAACCTGGTTCCTAAATCTCTGTCTTACCATTATATAATCTATCTGATACCGTCTAGTACCTCCAGGATTCTTCCATGTATACACCCTTCTTTTACGATCCTTGAACCAAGTGTTAGCTATGATCAAGTTATGCTGTGTGCAAAATTCTACCAGACGGCTTCCTCTTTCATTTCTTAACCCCAATCCATATTCACCTACTATGTTTCCTTCTCTACGTTTTCCTACTCTCGAATTCCAGTCACCCATGACTATTAAATTTTCGTCTCCCTTCACTACCTGAATAATTTCTTTAATCTCATCATACATTTCATCAATTTCTTCAACATCTGGAGAGCTAGTTGGCATATAAACTTGTACTACTGTAGTAGGCATGGGCTTCGTGTCTATCTTGGCCACAATAATGCGTTAACTATGCTGTTTGTAGTAGCTTACCCGTACTCCTATTTTCTTATTCATTATTAAACCCACTCCAGCATTACCCCTATTTGATTTTGTATTTATAACCCTGTATTCACCTGACCAAAAGTCAGTTAGTTTCCTAATAATAGCCCAACATGGAGGAACTCGTATTCTAAAAGAACCAGGTTCAAATCCGCATTAAAACATCTAGCTTTAGATTTTCCGTAAGTTCCCTAAGCCACGAGAGCAGAATGCTTGGATGTTTGCGTCGAATCGGCTGCGGATAATTTACGTCGTCTAATTGGCTAATTCACATAATTCTTTGACTAATGATCTCGATGTGGACCGGAACTGAAACTCTAAAGTTTTCTTACTTTTCACCATAAATTCATGGTGTCACAAACCTTTCGTGTCAGATTGAAACAGGTGATAGTGGGTCAGCAGTCAATTACGTTACTGGCCATTAAAACTGCGACACCACGAAGATTACGTGCTACAGACGCGAAATTTAACCGACAGGAACAAGATGCTGTAATATGCAAATGATTAGCTTTTCAGAACTTTCACACAAGGTTGGCGCCGGTGGTGACACCTACAATGTGCTGACATGAGGAAAGTTTCCAACCGATTTATCATACACAAACAGCAGTTGACCGGCGTTGCCCGGTGAAACGTTGTTGTGATGCCTCGTGTAAGGAGGAGAAATGCGTACCGTCACGTTTCCGACTTTGATAAAGGTCGGATTGTAGCCTATCGCGATTGCGGTTTGTCGTATCGCGACATTGCTGCTCGCGTTGGTCGAGATCGAATGACTGTTAGCAGAATATGGAATCGATGGGTTCAGGAGGGTAATACGGAACGTCGTGCTGGATCCCAACGGCCTCGTATCACTAGCAGTCGAGATGACAGGCATCTTATCCGCATAGCTGTAACGGATCGTGCAGCCACATCTCGATCCCTGAGTCAACAGATGGGGACTTTTGCAAGACAGCAACCATCTCCACGAACAGTTCCACGACGTTTGAGCAGCATGGACTATCAGCTCGGAGACTATTGGCTGCGGTTACCCTTGACACTGCATCACAGGCAGGAGCGCCTGCAATGGTGTACTCAACGACGAACGTGGGTGCACGAATGGAAAAACGTCATTTTTTCGGATGAATCCAGGTTCTGTTTACAACGTCATGATGGTAGCATCCGTGTTCGGCGACATCGCGGTGAACCCACATTGGAAGCGTGTATTCGTCATCACCATACTGGCGTATCATCCGGCGTGATGGTATAGGGTGCCATTGGTTACACTTCTCGGTCACCTCTTGTTCGCATTGACGGCACTTTGAACAGTGGACGTTACATTTCAGATGTCTTACGACCCGTGGCTCTGCCCTTCATTCGATCCCTGCGAAACCCTTCATTTCAGCAGGATAATGCACGCATGGTGCAGGTTCTGTACGGGCCTTTCTGGATACAGAAAATGTTCGACTGCTGCCCTGGCCAGCACATTCTCCAGATCTCTCACCAATTGAAAACGTCTGATCAATGGTGGCCGAGCAACTGGCTCGTCACAATACGCCAGTCACTACTCTTGATGAACTGTGGTATCGTGTTGAAGCTGCACGGGCAGCTGTACCTGTACACGCCACCCAAGCTTCGTTTGTCTGAATGCCCAGACGCATCGCGGCCGTTATTACGGCCAGAGGTGGTTGTTGTGGGTACTGATTTTTCAGGATCTATGCACCCAATTTGCGTGAAAATCTAATCACATGTCAGTTCTAGTATAATATATTTGTCCAATGAATACCCGTTTATCATCTGCATTTCTTCTTGGTGTACCAATTTTAACGGCCAGTAGTGTATATTGAGACAGGGAACCAATGATTGAAAATGCATATTTATTGTGGTAAGGACATACGCAGCGTACACAGCATAACAGAAACGCGGGTCATAGTAGTTATTCAAAATGATAACCGCCAGACTCAATGCAAGCATGGCAACTGCGCATCTCTGCTGTACACTGGAAACGACAGCGAGTGATAAACAGCGTACGACCCTGACCACCAGACAGACATATTGTACACGGCTTAGCTCGTAGCATGTGTGCCATGTGACGACGGCTTGCATCGCACCGGCGCATTAGTCTGTGCTGCACGCACAAAAGGATCCCTGTTGTCAGTTGTCCATTGCGTCAGACAACTTGTGATGTGTCCATGGTGAGATGTGTTACTATGTACAGTGCGTGAGACGTAGTCAAAGATGGCATTTCACCCGCCATGAGAGCTAACAAATGGTTCAAATGGCTCTGAGCACTATGGGACTTAACATCTATGGTCATCAGTCCCCTAGAACTTAAAACTACTTAAACCTAACTAACCTAAGGACATCACACAACACCCAGCCATCACGAGGCAGTAAAAATCCCTGACCCCGCCGGGAATCGAACCCGGGAACCCGGGGGCGGGAAGCGAGAACGCTACCGCACGACCACGAGATGCGGGCGAGAGCTAACAGACATGTATTGTATGTACCTTGCTGCAGGAGTTACGAATTACGTTGTGAGTGCGGAGATGCTTACATAGGGGACACAAGGAGACCAGTTAGCGCAGGAATAGCAGAACATGATCGCCATGTGAAATTAGCAAAGCATAATAAGTCGGCGCCTAACGGAACAATCACCGTGGCTATGGGTAGTCTATCTTGTTTCAGGAAGCCTGTGTACTGGCGAAAGAGTCGCGTGCGCGCCAACGCAAAATTCGAGAGGCGACTTAAATTGCCAAGTAGCCTGACAACATCGATAGAGAGGACGGCTACAAACTTGCGACGTCCAGGCTGCCGACTATCCCTGCCCAAGGGGCCGCGAGCGGTCGCGGAGCAGAAGGTTCGCCGCGCAAGGTCGCCGCAGCGTAAACAAATAGCTACAGGGGAACTGTGAGTGCGTATCCTCTTACACCATGAAGAAAGCATACCCACCAGAAGCCAAGCGCTGATTTGCAGACTGTCACTGACAAGCCGGCTAAGCCCACCAACAGCTTCTTTCCTACCCTCTCTGCTTTCGTCATGACTAGTCAGTTATATTCTAGGGCCAATTAAGTTTCACATACACTCCTGGAAATGGAAAAAAGAACACATTGACACCGGTGTGTCAGACCCACGATACTTGCTCCGGACACTGCCAGAGGGCTGTACAAGCAATGATCACACGCACGGCACAGCGGACACACCAGGAACCGCGGTGTTGGCCGTCGAATGGCGCTAGCTGCGCAGCATTTGTGCACCGCCGCCGTCAGTGTCAGCCAGTTTGCCGTGGCATACGGAGCTCCATCGCAGTCTTTAACACTGGTAGCATGCCGCGACAGCGTGGACGTGAACCGTATGTGCAGTTGACGGACTTTGAGCGAGGGCGTATAGTGGGCATGCGGGAGGCCGGGTGGACGTACCGCCGAATTGCTCAACACGTGGGGCGTGAGGTCTCCACAGTACATCGATGTTGTCGCCAGTGGTCGGCGGAAGGTGCACGTGCCCGTCGACCTGGGACCGGACCGCAGCGACGCACGGATGCACGCCAAGACCGTAGGATCCTACGCAGTGCCGTAGGGGACCGCACCGCCACTTCCCAGCAAATTAGGGACACTGTTGCTCCTGGGGTATCGGCGAGGACCATCCGCAACCGTCTCCATGAAGCTGGGCTACGGTCCCGCACACCGTTAGGCCGTCTTCCGCTCACGCCCCAACATCGTGCAGCCCGCCTCCAGTGGTGTCGCGACAGGCGTGAATGGAGGGACGAATGGAGACGTGTCGTCTTTAGCGATGAGAGTCGCTTCTGCCTTGGTGCCAATGATGGTCGTATGCGTGTTTGGCGCCGTGCAGGTGAGCGCCACAATCAGGACTGCATACGACCGAGGCACACAGGGCCAACACCCGGCATCATGGTGTGGGGAGCGATCTCCTACACTGGCCGTACACCACTGGTGATCGTCGAGGGGACACTGAATGGTGCACGGTACATCCAAACCGTCATCGAACCCATCGTTCTACCATTCCTAGACCGGCAAGGGAACTTGCTGTTCCGATAGGACAATGCACGTCCGCATGTATCCCGTGCCACCCAACGTGCTCTAGAAGGTGTAAGTCAACTACCCTGGCCAGCAAGATCTCCGGATCCGTCCCCCATTGAGCATGTTTGGGACTGGATGAAGCGTCGTCTCACGCGGTCTGCACGTTCAGCACGAACGCTGGTCCAACTGAGGCGCCAGGTGGAAATGGCATGGCAAGCCGTTCCAGAGGACTACATCCAGCATCTCTACGATCGTCTCCATGGGAGAATAGCAGCCTGCATTGCTGCGAAAGGTGGATATACACTGTACTAGTGCCGACATTGTGCATGCTCTGTTGCCTGTGTCTATGTGCCTGTGGTTCTGTCAGTGTGATCATGTGATGTATCTGACCCCAGGAATGTGTCAATAAAGTTTCCCCTTCCTGGGACAATGAATTCACGGTGTTCTTATTTCAATTTCCAGGAGTGTATATGATGCATTGACGCCGATGGTTGCAAAAAAAAGAGCCACCTTTCCTCACTCAAAAGCAGTCTTCCACTGAAGAAGCCCGTTGTAATACTGCCGAAACGTTGGTTTTACAGTTTATAATTATAATATTTTATACAGTGACGCGGTACCAGACTCAGAAGCAATTTAATCATCATGACACCGGTCGCAGAAGCCTACGTAGTTATGTTAGTGGCCGGTATGGGCACGAAATCTGTTATATACGGAAGCTGGAACTGCTGAGGAAGAGGAAGGTGAAACTGCTGAATGATCTGGTGTTCCTCAAAAGATGCTGTGATCACCGTATCCTCCCGAAGTTCATCAGGATACGGCCACAAATTGATACCAGAAAGGCAAGAACCATTTATTATCGAGCCAGCAAAGCTGTAGCAAGGGAAAGTATGGAACAGCTCCAGAGCTTCAGCCGGCCGCTGTGACCGAGCGGTTCTAGGTGCTTCAATCCGGAACCGCGTTGCTGCTACGATCGCAGGTTCGAATCCTGCCTCGGGCATGGATGTGTGTGATGTCCTTAGGTTAGTTAGGTTTAAGTAGTTCTAAGTCTAGGGGACTGATGACCTCAGATGTTGTCCCATAGTGCTTAGAGCCATTTCAACCAGAGTTTCATAGATTGCAACAACAGCCAACTGCGCAGCGAACATTTACGGTTGTCATCAAAGTTATTATCTAATGACTGATGAGACAAAACATTATGACCACCGTCAATCGCCTCCTGTTTCGGTTACGGGCACGTGACATGGTAAGCAAAGTATATAAGCGAAACGAAGAAGAATGAACGATAATATTTCAAAGTCTTGCTGGACTTAGAAATGGTTCAAATGGCTCTAAGCACTATGGGACTTAACATCTGAGGCCACTTTAGTGTCCAGGATCTGTGGGCGACGATCTTCGTAACCCTCGCAAAAGGCACCTCACAACTCCAACTGCGCGTGAACACCACCACCGGCTCCGGTCTGACCACGCACCACGGAGACTTCCTCGCTGCTCTCCCTAACCGACCGACTCCCCACACACGGAAACGGTCAAATGACCAAATACACGTCGGCCGATGAGACGACCAACCAACGGTCGTTCCCGCTCCAGTCTCCTTCCGTCAGAGAATGCATGTTTGTTCCTGGCGTTGGGCAAATACTGTCTGTCAGCACCTCACTGGCGCTCCGTCCCCGACGCTGCTCCGTGCCATACGGCACTGCTGGTCCGTCTCCAACTGTCTTCCAGACACACGACGACCCGGAAATACTATCGGTCCCTCCAGAGATGCTACGACAGTGCACTTATCCATAAGCGCTGCTACTGCCGCTCGCGGGCAAGTAAGGCAGAAGTTAGTGACGCCAGTAAATGGAATAAGAAAACGAGGCGGCAGTACCGTATTAGAAGATGACAAACAATAAATGGCATGAACACGAGCCTCGCACGGCTCAGTGCATTTGATGGCCAAGTGCTTGAATTAGGCTGCTGTCTGACATTCCTGCTTTCTTGTAGAATGCGGTCTTTGAGAAGCGGAATCCCTGTGTCCTCTTAAAGTAGTTTTGTCGAGTACTCACGAGGGAAGCGCAGTGCTGTCTTTAGCGCCCGGTTTTGTACCCGTTGCAGTGTTGCTCTCTGGGTAGGGGCGACGTTCCCCAACACCACGGCCGCATACTCCAGCACTACTTTAACCAATGCCATGTACAGCGTGATGCCGTGGTGTGGAGGAAGCTATGGTTGCGGGTTCAAGAGTGGGTACACTGTGGGGAGGCGTGCTTAGGTGCGTCAGCGAGGTAGACCGTCTACATCTAGATCTACATGATTACTCTGCAATTCACATTTAAGTGCTTGGCAGAGGGTTCATCGAACCACAATCATACTATCTCCGTACCATTCCACTCCCGAACAGCGCTCTGATTTCTCTTATTTCATTTTGATGATCATTCCTACCTATGTAGGTTGGGCTCGACAAAATATTTTCGCATTCAGAAGAGAAAGTTGGTGACTGAAATTTCGTAAATAGATCTCGCCGCGACGAAAAACGTCTTTGCTTTATTGACTACCATCCCAACTCGCGTATCATATCTGCCACACTCTCTCCCCTATTCGTGATAATACAAAACGAGCTGCCCTTTTTTGCATCCTTTCGATGTCCTCCGTCAATCCCACCTGCTAAGGATCCCACACCGCGCAGCAATATTCTAACAGAGGACGAACGAGTGTAGTCTAAGCTGTCTCTTTAGTGGACTTGTTGCATCTTCCAAGTGTCCTGCCAATGAAACGCAATCTTTGGCTCGCCTTCCCCACAATACTATCTATGTGGTCTTTCCAACTGAAGTTGTTCGTAATTTTAACACCCAGGTACTTAGTTGAATTGACAGCCTTGAGAATTGTGCTATTTATCGAGTAATCGAATACCAACGGATTTCTTTTGGAACTCATGTGGATCACCTCACACTTTTCCTTATTTAGCGTCAACTGCCACCTGCCACACCATACGGCAATCTTTTCTAAATCTCTTTGCAACTGATACTCGTCTTCGGATGACCTTACTATACGGTAAATTACAGCATCATCTGCGAACAACCTAAGAGAACTGCTCAGATTGTCACCCAGGTCATTTATATAGATCAGGAACAGCAGAGGTCCCAGGACGCTTCCCTGGGGAACACCCGATATCACTTCAGTTTTACTTGATGATTTGCCGTCTATTACTACGAACTGCGACCTTCCTGACAGGAAATCACGAATCCAGTCGCACAACTGAGACGATACCCATGAGGCCCGCAGCTTGGTTAGAAGTCGCTTGTGAGGAACGGTGTCAAAAGCTTTCCGGAAATCTAGAAATACGGAATCAACTTGAGATCCCCTGTCGATAGCGGCCATTACTTCGTGCGAATAAAGAGCTAGCTGCGTTGCACAAGAACGATGTTTTCTGAAACCATGCTGATTACGTATCAATAGATCGTGCCCTTCGAGGTGATTCATAATGTTTGAATACAGTGTATGCTCCAAAACCCTACTGCAAACCGACGTCAATGATATAGGTCTGTAGTTCGATGGATTACTCCTAATACCCTTCTTAAACACTGGTGCGACCTGCGCAATTTTCCAATCTGTACGTACAGATCTATCGGTGAGCGAGCGGTTGTATGTGATTGCTAAGTAGGGAGCTATTGTATCAGCGTAACTCTGAAAGTAACCTAATCGGTATACAATCTGGACCTGAAGACTTGCCCGTATCAAGCGATTTGAGTTGCTTCGCAACCCCTAAGGTATCTACTTCTAAGAAACTCATGCTAGCAGCTGTTTGTGTTTCAAATTCTGGACTATTCCATTCGTCTTCCCTGGTGAAGTAATTTCGGAAAACTGCGTTCAATAACTCCGCTTTAGCGGCACAGTCGTCGGTAACAGTACCATCGGCACTGCGCAGCGAAGGTATTGACTGCGTCTTGCCGCTTGTGTACTTTACATACGACCAGAATTTCTTCGGATTTTCTACCAAATTTCGAGACAATGTTTCGTTGTGGAACCTATTAAAGACATCTCGCATTGAAGTCCGTGCCAAATTTCGCGCGTCTGTAAATTTTAGCCAATCTTCGGAATTTCGCGTTCTTCTGAACTTCGCATGCTTTTTCCGTTGTGTCCGCAGCTCATGGTGGTATGGTAGCGTTCTCACTTCCCGCGACCGGGTTCCCGGGTTCGATTCCCGGCGGGGTCAGGGATTTTCTCTGTCTCGTGATGACTGAGTGTTGTGTGATGTTCTTCGGTTAGTTAGGTTTAAGTAGTTCTAAGTTCTAGGGGACTGATTACCATAGATGTTAAGTCCCATAGTGCTCAGAGCCATTTGAACCATTTTTTTTTTCCGCTGCACAGGATCGGTCCAAGGACCGAGTCCTGTGGCATGCCAGCACAAATACGACGCACTGTGACCATTCCAGCTTCAGTTCATCCTTTTGAAGGTCCTGGCGTTGAGATGGGAACGAGTGAGGCGGACATGTGACTGCGGCAGGCCTTGCTCAAGTAACATGAAGAGGAGGCCGCCATACTACATACAGTAGAAAGCTCTGGAAACGTCGAGAAGCACCGCTCCGAAGTACTCAAGGCTTTCCACAGCGTCGAAGAGCCTTTCCACTAATCGTAGGAGCGGGTACTCCGCTGAATGTCCCTTCTGAATCTCGAGCTGCTTCTAGAGTAGTACCGCCTCGAAAGTGATATGAGACTGTAGCCTCTTGGGATAAACCCTCTTGAAGAGTTTGGTTAGGTTCGTAATAAGCTTGAGTCTGCTCAAGCCACAGACCCTGCTAATCTACACGGCGGAAAATCTCGTTGAATATGCTAACTAGAAGTGTCACAGCTGGTGGCAATTGCTTCAGAGGGGCATTATTGACATCGTCGGAATCTCTGCCCATCCTGGTGTGGGCCTCTTCAGCTAATGTTTCTTCTGTCTCGTACTCTTCGTCTCACGCGGCAAGTTAGCGTCGGAGCCACACAGTCACCAATGCGATATTCACTGTACCATCTTGATCGTCTAGAGGGGTGAAATTTTTTGCAGAGGTATCAGCTACAGTGTTCGCTTTCTCATCTCGTTCACTGACGATCGTTTGGCCATCCGGAATCGGAGATATTAGCTGAAGGCGTCGGTGGAAGTACTTAGTTGCCCTCCAGGCAGAGCCATCATCAAGTTGTGGTGTCATCATCATCATCAGTTTTGTGCTATGTTAGTAGTTCCTTGACGTCTCGTTTTCCAAGTAGGAGTGTAGCCGCCTTATTTGCCCATTATCGGTTGCGATGTGCTCCTATCGCCACCTTGATGTTCCCACGATCGCGATTGAGCAACCGTTTACAAGTAGCAGCATTGCTTGAAACCTGTGATTCTCCATGTATTCTTTTCTTCTCAGCTGGTGGTAACTGACTTGAGTTGTCCATTCGTTGTGTAGGTGCTGTTTTTTCCGTAGTAGAGTCTAGTGCTACCCCATTGAATTGAAGTGGCGCCGCATCGGTTCTGGTTTCCAAAGACTGGCAAGCTTTTCGGTGCTGTTGGCATGGTAATGGCTAACCTACTATCAAACCCCAATTGCTGTCACATCTTTTCGTTTGATCCTGGTTGTCGCTTCCTGGGAGATTCCGCGAGCAACAACGTGTGTGCATTGAAGTCGGCTAGAATTGCAGCCGTCCTGCCTGTGTGGCGTTTAACTTAATTTAATTAATTCCTTAATTAATGGAGTGTACCAGCGGTATCCTCTGCCTTGTGGCCGTTGAGGTTTCGGTTACCAGCCCTGGTTGTTGGCGCAGTTTCCGGCAGTGTAATTTCCTCAGCGTGTTGATGCTGTCCAGCGTGGCGTGTAGTTCGACAGCTGAGGTGTTGTTGGTAGTTTTGGGTGTTTATTCTGACTTGACTGGATTGGGCACAAATATTCAGAACATTGTGCTATTCATATCTTGTTGCTGTTTGCTGGTCGAGTGGAGTGGAACTGATCTTGGTGGTTGGTTCGTCGGTTGGCTGTCTGTTGGGTTGCCTTCCGATTGAGAGGCTGTCGGTCTGGCTAACAAAAGTTAGTGTTACCTTCCCAGGCCGACCCTTCTGAACGTCGCCCCTTGTGTTTTACATAGTGATGTCCTTTTTAGTCTTAAGTACCCTGTGTGGTCTTCAGCCGAGTTTTAGCTTATTAAAATTGCAAGGCTTTTCTTCTTAGGCCTTAAGCCGTAAAAAGAATTATTTCCTGTTTGGTATGTGGTCTTCAGCCGAGTTTCAGTCTATTTAGATTAAACATTGAAAAAAATTGTTCAAATGGCTCTGAGCATGGGAGTTAACTGCTGTGGTCATCAGTCCCCTAGAACTTAGAACTACTTAAACCTAACTAACCTAAGGACACCACACACATTCATGGCCGAGGCAGGATTCGAACCTCCGACCGTAGTGGTCGCGCGGTTCCAGAATGTAGCGCCTAGAACCGCTCGGCCAAAACATTGAAAATCTTTGTCTCGACCTTAAGCCGTAACACTGTCCTGATTAATGTGTGGCCTTCAGCCGAGTTCTATGGGAAAGAATTAAGCTAAGGCCATCAGCCTATTTATACTGACGATAAAAAAATTTTTTCTAAAGAATTGAAACCTGCAGAAGAACTCCTGTACTCAGCTCCTTGCTTAGGTCTTGTGCCTTGGATTTTCGACGTAGCCTTCAGCCGATCTAAATTAAATCAAAGGAGGTCTTTCGTTAAAACCTTGAGAGTTCTTGATTCTTGCTTGTTTGATTGTGTGTTTTAACCAATAAAGTTTATATGTTGAGTGCAACTGACATTAACTTATTTTGGCCCCTTTCCACAAATATAACATCATCCGCTCTGTCCTGGTAGCTCAGGGATTTCATGGACAACAGATCAATTACTCGATGGCCAGATATCCTGAGAGATTAACCCTGCACTAAGGAGCCAGAGGAAGAAAATACACCACATATAAATACCAGGCCAATCCTCATAGATAGGTGATAACGTCTCCTCACATTGAAAAGTAAATGCCAGAATAGCAACAAACAGTTTAAACTGCCCTTCGCCAAGCCAGGAAGTGCTTGTTAATAACAAACAAGACGATGACGTACTAAGGCAGATGGCGTACTGCTCGCACTGTGTGTTGATGAAACTGCGGTCTTCAGCCGTAGCATGGATGCCAACACTCGTCAACGCCAACTGCAGCTCGTCTCTGACAGTCTGTACACCTGGGCCATCGAGTGGCGTCTAAAATGCTACTCGCCGCGCTATCCCTGCAGCGCCGCCACACATCAGCATCGCAAGCAGGTCTGCTCCACAGAATGACACAGATACTTTAGTGTCACGCTAGACCGCCATCCAACGTAGCGCCTGCACGCCCGAGGCATCAGGAACAAAGCCAATGGTCGGTTCAACAATTGTACCCGTCGTAGGTCGGTGGAAACGTATTACCTAGTCGGATGAATCACGATTCTCGCCACACCAGGTCTGTGATGGTGTCTGGATACGCCATCATCCAGGCGAACAGATTCTCGAAACAAGTACCCCGTAACAGATGCGGACTGGTGGAGGCAGTATTATTCTACGGAGAACATTCACCTGGGTCTCTGTGAGACCTGTGGTGGAAATCGAAGGCATCATTAGAGCTATGGACTACTTCAGCATTGTATGTATTGTATTGTATGTTAACCGGGGACCTAGAAACGACGGAGAGGCTCCGTCCCCGCCGCAGCCGCAGTGGTCCACAACCCCACGACGACTACCGCAGTCCACTTCACCCTTCCGCCGCCCCACACCGAACCCAGGGTTATTGTGCGGTTCGGTCCCCGGTGGACCCCCAAGGGAACGTTTCACACCAGACGAGTGTAACCCCTATGTTTGCGTGGTAGAGTAATGGTGGTATACGCGTACGTGGAGAACTTGTTTGCGCAGCAATCGCCGACATAGTGTAACTGAGGCGGAATAAGGGGAACCAGCCCGCATTCGTCGAGGCAGATGGAAAACCACCTAAAAACCATCCACAGACTGGCCGGTTCACCGGACCTCGACACAAATCCGCCGGGCGGATTCGTGCCGGGGACCAGGCGCTCCTTCCCGCCCGTAAAGACGTGCCGTAGACCGCACGGCCAACCGGGCGGGCACTTCAGCATTACTGCAGACCATCTGCATTCCTTCGTGCTTAATGTCTTTTCCGACGACGATAGTATCTTATAGCAGGAAAAATGTGCCCCTCACAGTGCCACAACTGTGCTACAGTTAATTGATTACCTTGATAATGAAGTCAAGTAGATGTTCTGCTCACCAAATTCTTCTTTCTGAACAAGATCGAACACATCTGGGACGCTATTGGGTACCAGGTCCGCACCCACAAAACACCGACCCTTAATTTACGGGAAACGCTTGACCTGTGCGTGGACATGTGGTACTTCGTACCTCCGGATACCTAACGAGGAATTGCAGAATCCACGCCACGCAGAATCGCTGCTGTATTGCGTTCCAGAGGTGGGCCAACACGCTATTAAGTAGGTGGTTACAATGTTTTGGCTCATTAGTCTATTTCTGCACGCCACCAAGAAGGCCTTTCAGATATATTCAGTGGTCTTTCTGTATACAATAATGCACCGACTTACGCTGCCCAGTTTTACGGAAATCCGGAATCCGGAGATACGCGGTTCATCTGAGGGCACCTCCATTCCCACACCGTACGCCGCCCTTCCGCCCCCCCCCCCCTCCTCCCCTGCCACTCCTGTTCCGCTTATGACAGGTTCGGAAGAGGTTTTTTTTTTTTTTTAGCAATCGTTTTATCCACGAGTTGATTTGATCGATAGATTCTAGCTATGTCACACAAAAGAAGCAGAACTGATTTACTTGCATCAAACAAGAAAAAGAAAACCATTATCTTTGGACTGTTAACTTAATATTATCGTAAACTTCGATGCAAAAATTGAAATTTGCGAATTGCCAAAGAATTTCGATCTACCGGAATCAACAGTGAGAACAGTTCTAAAAGGAAATAAAAAATTTTCGAAACTGTCAAAATGGTCGATTTTTTAATTCAAATATCATTCGTAAATTTCATGGGATTTTCGCTCAGATGAAAGCAATGCTAAAATTATGGTGTGATAACCAATTAAGAGTGAAAATTTGTCCTGTGCTCTCAAATTAAACTGATATCTGAGAGATCGAAAGAATGAGCTAGGGAGGAGGCCAAAAATCAAATGTTTTAAGCTAGTAACGGTTGGTTTATCCGATTCCAAAAACTGGCATAGCGTCGCAGAAACTGGAGAGGCGGCAAGTACTGAGAAAGAGACTGGGTCGCTCTGTCCAAAGAAGCTCGAGATTATTATACAGCTTCTCGTTTTGAGGACTAGTTTGGTCATCACTTTGAAGTCGAACATTGTTGCCAATTATAACAAATCCTATTTAAAGTGATGCCGTTAATCGGCAACACACCCGGCCATCCCCCTAGTACTCTAATTTCGGCCCACGTGTGAAAGTTGTATTTTAGCCACGGAATACTGCCAGCTTGTTTGAATCGATGGAGCAGGGAGTCATTAAAACATTTAAAGCTTACTACAAGAGACGATCGTTTGCGGATCTACATGAAGCTATGAGACAAAACAACGAGCTCTCTATTAGAGATTTTTGGAAGTAATTCAATGTTTTAGATTCCGAGAGAATTATTAGAGAATCTTGGAATGAAATTTCACAAAGAACTATAAAAGGCACCTGAAAAAAAAAACCTGTGTCCACTTTCTTCACCACTGGAACCAAGGTGTAGGGAAGCAGCCTACTCACGCTGCAGCAAATTCACATCAGTTTCCATTGTGTGTTAGTCAGTCTGCTAGCTCTGACGTCATAGATGTTGCGCAATACCTTAAAAATCAAGCAAATGACATAAAACTTTCCTAGTATGTCTGGAATAATGATAAACTAATGTGTGTTAAATATCAGCTTGATAACTTCAGCCGTTTCCTTTATTTGGACGTTTTTCTATAAAAATAATTGGCGGCACAGAAAAGAGCTAGAGACTGCAAAATTTGTATTTAGATTCAGCTTTCATAATGATTTAATAAAAATAGTACTTTGGATTTCACAAATTAAGATGTTAGTGTAAATTCATGATTTTGTGGTTTTCATCTCAAAACTAGAGGAAGCAAGATAGATTAAGTGAGCTTATAAATCATACTAGGATGTTTAGATTTTAATAGGTTGGAGGTCCGCTATGATGATGAAGCTGTAAAAAGTTTCTTTCA
Source organism: Schistocerca nitens (assembly GCF_023898315.1). Classification (NCBI taxonomy): domain Eukaryota; kingdom Metazoa; phylum Arthropoda; class Insecta; order Orthoptera; family Acrididae; genus Schistocerca; species Schistocerca nitens. Next base: position 17,249,160 of record NC_064619.1, read on the forward strand.
AAAATCTATTAAATTATGGCAATAGCGGATCTCAGAAGGGACAGTTCAGAGCCCATCTGCTGCGTGCAGTGCAATTAAATTAATTCTCTCGCCTAAGTTATTAAAGTTAGCCACGTCAAAAATTTATTATCAATACTTCCCTGCGTGCTGAATGCACAGTTAAATTAGGAGCTTCATCGGCCTTCAGCAAGAGAAGCTAAAATTTATTATGCAACTTGAAGTGGTGCGTTACTAGCACAGCGGCTAGTCGAGACAGCCGATTTGATCGAGCGTTTTCTCAGCGGTCCGCACCCCGGCTTTATATATAAGAGCACTGTGCGAGGAAGCCAAGGCCCCAGTTCTCTCCAGACGCTGAATGACACGCCATCTGTGTCGGGAATCGCGCCGCGCCAGTATCAGTACTACTAACAGCCTCGGGTGCCGTATTCTGTTACTCGAGATGCGCGTAACCAGTAAAGCGTTTCAAGTAAAGTATTAATTCGGGAATGATTTTCATTATCTAGCCTCAGTGTGCGTATTGTCGTATTTTCACGTGCCGTCGCGGGACAGACATTCTACTACTTATATAGCGTGGCGTTTGATGAGATATTTCATCAAATTATGGCGAGCATTCATTTCAACAATTATTTCGGACATTTATGGTTGCATTGGCGCAATAGACTCTGAACTGTTCTGTTAGTTAGGTTGGAGGGATATTTGTGTGTATATTTGTGATTTTGAGAATATACTCAACTATTTTGGAAAGTCGTCTTTGATTAGAAATCCCGAACAACTTCCTGACTCTACAGAGCTACAAGCTGCAGCTATAATTGTAATCTCAAGGAAGTGGGCACTATGAACTCTATTTACAGGCTTCAGGTTTTGTCAAATCGCTTTCTGGGGGTCTACAAAGTAAATAGAGAGCCAGTGTTGAGAACGGCGAAAGACAGCATTAACAACAAACAGCAAGCAGGCATTTATGCAAACAAACAAGAATTTCCAGTATAAACGAACTTATTTTCTCATTCCTTACTCGCCGCCCCACAAAGGGGAATCAGCACCAGATCCTGATCAAATCGATAAAGTGGCTGAAGAAATGGTCGATCTTTCCAGATACTTAAATTTAGAGGTAGATGGTAATGACATTAAAGAATTGCTGGATTCACACAATCGGGAGCTGACAATTTATGAGCTTACTGAAATGTGTGAGCAACAGCAAAAAGTTGAACAACCAGATTGTTTACACCCAGTTCAATCAGAGGAACAAATGACGGTTTGAAACTTGACATAGATCTCAGTTGATTTGAAAATGGGTTACAAATGCTTGAAAAAAATAGACTCAGGCGAAATGTGCATTCCTGCTACAAAACGGAAAATGAATTTATTAGTGTGCTACCAGCAAATCTTGCATGAGAGGAAAATAATTTGGCTCGGCAGACGACATTTTTAGATTCTATGAAGCACAATAACATCTGTTTACATTGTTGTAATGCGTAATATTTTACTGTAACATAATTTATTGCTTTGTTGAACATTTTATTAAATATTTTTCTTATGAATTACAATTTGTTTAGTCTGTGGTGTCAAAAGATCAGAACTGTACAATTTAATTTCCGGAACTGGACTGGTTGTTTTTTTAAGTTTTAGTTGCTTCTATACAGATCTGTGTCGTCAGCAAATGACTGGTTGTCGCGGAAGGTCGCTAACATAAGTAGTAGAGAGAGTTTATCCCACAACTGGATCTTGGGGTACGTCGGCTTCTGTATGTCTCAGCTGGGTAACTGACATTTGATTAGCTACAAAAAATGTTTCACAAAAAAGTTGAAAGAATTTTGACTGGACGAAACAGCCATTTCAGCTGAAGCACTTTGACCATGAGTCATTCGTAACACACTTCATTGAATTTTTTGTTTCAATACCGAGAAACACAACACTAGTATTGTCTTTTATGTGCCGGGCTATGCAAATGTGTTCAACACGCCTTATGCATTAACAGACTACACTGTTCTTTTTGCGGAAATCATGTTGTTCTAGTATGACGATCTGCCTCGCGTTCAAGAATTCACGAAAGAATTTAGGGTACTTGTTACAATCTTTCCAAAGAAGCTTAAGAGAGAAATAGGTCTGTAATTTTGCGGGTATTGCTGATTCCTTCCGGACTTTGGCAATGCAACCACTTTTGCTAGTTCCCAAATCCTGGTGAAGCAAATTTGACGAAGACATGTGCTCTAAATTTTTTTGAGAAAATCGATGCTGTTTTGAGGAAGATGGTCCAGATGCAAGTGCTAGAGGTTCATATATTAAAAAACTTGAAACCCGCCTCGATTGCGAAAAAAGTTTTGAGTTTATGGCGGGTCATGGCCCATCGAACATAGGCCGGTGCGAGGTGGAGGTTACACCATTAAGTAGTGGTTTAGACTTTGTATTTATGTACTTTTTGTGTTTGCCTTTTTTTCGTTTATAAATGTATAGCTATGGTGTTCTTTTAATCATTGACAAAGGTCTTCTTAGGGACTTGTGGGTTGCCCGCAGCTCGTGGTCGTGCGGTAGCGTTCTCGCTTCCCACGCCCGGGTTCCCGGGTTCGATTCCCGGCGGGGTCAGGGATTTTCTCTGCCTCGTGATGGCTGGGTGTTGTGTGATGTCCTTAGGTTAGTTAGGTTTACGTAGTTCTAAGTTCTAGGGGACTGATGACCATAGATGTTAAGTCCCATAGTGCTCAGAGCCATTTGAACCAACTTGTGGGTTTTATTGTTCTGAAGAAGGTGTAGTTATCTACGCCGAAACCTAGGTTAACACTAGGTGCTTTCTTCGCAATCGAGGCGGGTTTCTAGTTTTTTAATATATTAACCAACGATTGCTGACGCGCTGCGATGTTGAAGGTGCTAGAGGTTCCTTTTTAACCAGGTCTTCGATGTTTCCGAGCACAGTGTTTGACTTTATCAAAAAAGATGTTATTCGCGCTCTTTACGCTGTTGCAACCGATCATCGTTTTCTCGGTAGTTACTGTTAGAAGTGGGAAACTGGAGTTCAGGAGCTATGACCTCAGTTCTGTCTTGCGGGTCGTAAACTAACCCATTTGATAAATGGTTCTATCGATGTTGGTCGCTCTCTCTCGGTCTTCTTTTTGTGCCACAACGTTTCGAGATTTTTTGTTCGGCTTCTCCGTAGATTCATACCATGACTAACTTCGCCAATTTGCTGGGTCTCGGAAGTTCTGCCAGCAACGACTGTTCGGGTCGTTTCTCAATTAGCGAGTCTTTATTGTTTGCCCATATCCTGATGAGTGGGATTTTCGCCCGTGATAAAGTGTAGTGGCCTGATTATAGGTCATGACTGGTAGTTGAGGACTTTTTCTGTCATCTTACGCCTCACCCCCGACAATGACCTATTAATGTGGAAAACGAGTGTTTTGGAGTACACATGAAACTGTAGGTCTCCCTACAAATGACAGGGAAAATCAGTTCAAAGGTCGGAGTAAAGCAAGGGCATACTATCTTCAATAGGACCATACCTATTATAGTACTGCTGTGTTCAAACTAACACTCACGTAGTGTACAGGTTTACTTTTATTTTTACTTCAAGTTTGCAGGGAATTTTTTGAGTAAGAGTATGTCAGTATCCTAAAGTCGCATTAAATGATTGTAATGAAAATGTATTAAAAAAACACTGGAAAAGAGCACAGGTAGTCCCAGTCTTCAAGAAGGGTCGTCGAGCAGATGCGCAAAACTATAGACCTATATCTCTGACGTCGATCTGTTGTAGAATTTTAGAACATGTTTTTTGCTCGCGTATCATGTCGTTTCTGGAAACCCAGAATCTACTCTGTAGGAATTAACATGGATTCCGGAAACAGCAATCGTGTGAGACCCAACTCGCTTTATTTGTTCATGAGACCCAGAAAATATTAGATACAGACTCACAGGTAGATGCCATATTCCTTGACTTTCGGAAGGCGTTCGATACAGTTCCGCACTGTCGCCTGATAAACAAAGTAAGAGCCTACGGAATATCAGACCAGCTGTGTGGCTGGATTGAAGAGTTTTTAGCAAACAGAACACAGCATGTTGTTATCAATGGAGAGACGTCTACAGACGTTAAAGTAACCTCTGGCGTGCCACAGGGGAGCGTTATGGGACCATTGCTTTTCACAATATATATAAAAGAGCTAGTAGATAGTGTCGGAAGTTCCATGCGGCTTTTCGCGGATGATGCTGTAGTATACAGAGAAGTTGCAGCATTAGAAAATTGTAGCGAAATGCAGGAAGATCTGCAGCGGATAGGCACTTGGTGCAGGGAGTGGCAACTGCCCCTTAACATAGACAAATGTAATGTATTGCGAATACATGGAAAGAAGGATCCTTTATTGTATGATTATATGATAGCGGAACAAACACTGGTAGCAGTTACTTCTGTAAAATATCTGGGAGTATGCGTGCGGAACGATTTGAAGTGGAATGATCATAAAAAATTAATTGTTGGTAAGGCGGGTAACAGGTTGAGATTCATTGGGAGAGTCCTTAGAAAATGTAGTCCATCAACAAAGGAGGTGGCTTACAAAACACTCGTTGGACCTATACTTGAGTATTGCTCAACAGTGTGGGATCCGTAGCAGGTCGGGTTGACGGAGGAGATAGAGAAGATCCAAAGAAGAGCGGCGCGTTTCGTCACAGGGTTATTTGGTAAGCGTGATAGCGTTACGGAGATGTTTAACGAACTCAAGTGGCAGACTCTGCAAGAGAGGCGCTCTGCATCGCGGTGTAGCTTGCTGTCCAGGTTTCGAGAGGGTGCGTTTCTGGATGAGGTATCGAATATATTGCTTCCCCCTACTTATACCTCCCGAGGAGATCACGAATGTAAAATTAGAGAGATTATAGCGCGCACGGAGGCTTTCAGACAGTCGTTCTTCCCGCGAACCATACACGACTGGAACAGGAAAGGGAGGTAATGACAGTCGCACGTAAAGTGCCCTCCGCCACACACGGTTGGGTGGCTTGCGGAGTATAAGTGTAGATGTAGATGTAGATGAAATGATAGTAGTATTCCTGGAGGTTTAACTTAAGGCATGCTGGCCAAGCGGTTCTAGGCGCTACGGTCGCAGGTTCGAATCCTGGCTCGGGCATGGATGTGTGTGATGTCCTTAGGTTGGTTAGGTTTAAGAAGTTCTAAGTTCTAGAGGACTGATTACCTCAGATGTTAAGTCCCATAGTGCTCAGAGCCATTTGAACCATTTTTTTAACTTAAGGCATGGCGAATTCTTATATTTGACTGCTTCCAAGTCATTCTTCAGAATTCGTGGGCTACTGGATGGTTGCATACACCAACAAGGATAATTCGCTTACATTTATTGCGCATCTCAGGCTTAGAATTTTCTCCTCTTATGAGTTTAGGTGTTGTCATTTGTCCACCCTTTAAATTTAGATCTGAAATTGATGGACGATTCGTAGAAACCAGGCACTATTTAGGTTATCAGATTTATTATACTACGCATTACGCTCATGTTTTCCCGTCAATTTATGGAAGATGCATATTCAGTGTACTGTAGAAAACAAATGCTCTAAGCACACTCATATTCTTCTTCTTTTCATAAGAGTGATTACCGAAATGCTACCGGCCGCTCTGGAAGAGCGGTTCTAGGCGCTTCAGTCTGGAACCGCGCTGCTGCTATGGTCGCAGGTTCGAATCCTGCCTCGGGAATGGATGTGTGCGATGTTCTTAGGTTAGTTAGGTTTAAGTAGATCTAAGTTCTAGGGGACTAATGACCTCAGACGTTAAGTCCCATAGTGCTCAGAGCCATTTGAACCATTTGAACCGAAATACTAACACGGTGCATTGTAAACAAAGTCTTACTCGCTAGGTTATAGCACAATAACAAGTTTTTGTTAAAATGTATGTTGCAAATCTCTTTTTCTATCTTGCGATCAGCGACTCAACGTTAGATTAATGGATGTTATTGTGCACAAGTTCCATGAGGGCGTATAGTAGTGAGATAAAGTGTAATTAAATGTTTACATCACTATTTATTCGATATTGGAGCACTGGCATCGCAAAGTACAATGTTTTCCTATTCTAAGCTAAAATTTTCTTTGTAAATTTACAGAGTTGCACCATAGTATCAGCGTGGTACCAAAGCAAATAAGGGTGTGAAAATAAGTAAACCTTTGAACTTCAGTATCAATAATAGTGAAGACAATAACGTTCATTTCTGCACATGGTCCCGAGTTTGTAACTACCAAGAAAGTTTTTCATATAACACAGATTTGAAAATAACAGTATATGCCGTGGTCATTTAACCACTTATGACTCACGAATATTCCGACTGAACTGTTTCAGCCTTTTCTCATTTTCTTTCGAACGACTGTTTTTGATAGGAGCTCCATCTATAATATTCTTGCTGTGTAATTATGTTTTCCTCATTAATTAATACGATTTGCGCTATACTTCCACGCAAGAGTGCCAAACAGGCGTGGTATTAAAAATAAGTGCAGATTGTTAGCAAAATACTGTAAATAACCCCGCTTTAGAAAACAGCTTTGTGAGTTGTCACCACCAAGCATTCATTCGGTGGGCTTTCGATTCTTACAAAATCCAATTCAAGTTAGTATGCAGTATGTTCAGCGCTCATTCCATTGCGTATTACTCGGCGAGAACAATAACCGTGAAGTCTCTAGAAGCTCCTATTTGTTTCTCGAACAACAGCAATAATGCTCTAAAGAGTACAGTGTTTCACTGACAAGCATATAAAAATTCACTTGTCGACTTTTGGTTTACAGTAGCCCCTTAAAGGCACAAATTGTAAGCCAAAATATCTTGTACAGCTTAGAGACGCGAGAGAACAAAGACATTTGTTGGAGGGCAAAGTGGATACTCTGGAAAGAGAAGATGAGGAGTACGTACTCCTCTCACGAAATGTCTGCCTGCTGCAGAGGTATGAAGAGGAGGTAGGGGAACTTTAAGTGCTGAGCAGCACAAGATGTGCGCTGCCTGTTGTAGCAGCTACGAGAAGCTCGAGGTGTGGAAGTGCTCATTAGAACTCCTAACGAGAAGGTGCGCACGTGTGTCTACAGGTTGACATCATTAACTTGCACACACTTCTGAGTCAACAACGCAGAAAACACTGCTATTCGTACAGAACTGTAAAAAGTATTCTGATAAAGAGAATGAGGAAGAATGGCGAGATCGAGGGGTTTGGCGACAGAGATGCGGGATGCTGCGACAGCTGTAGGAACCCCGCTATAAGAAGAATGTTGACAATTTTTCGTTGTTTTCTACTGGCCGTAAATGGTGCATGAAAGATGACAATAGTTTGTGTCAGACACCCAAATTCGAACCTGAGTAGGGGTGACCGCAGTTTACCATATCGTGAAATTTCTACGTGAACACAGACATGTTATTACGACGAAGCGTGAGCAAAGTCGTAAAGAACCAAAAATGAAATGAATCTGCCGTGTTGCTTAGCAGGCCAGTCAACATCATGTAAGCGAAGGGCTGTAAATATTACCTAGACTTTTTGCGATACTGGAGCAGGGGTAAAGACGTATCACCACTTTTCGCACAGCACTGCGAAATCATAAAATGCAGCTGTTTGCAGGCACATATTCCTTTGCGCATTATTCTCGAACACCAAACTAGAGAAGCTTCAAGTTGCACTGATCTTGTCAATACAGTACGTCCTGAAATGGACTTTAGGTCACATATGACAAATAATGACACAAAGAACCAGATTTACGGAACAATAATAGTACTACCTCAAAACAGTATTTTGTGATGCGGCTACGAACAGATGTTAGAGCCTTTACACTTCGTTCGTTGGACCAAACAGGTCTTTCAGCTGCACCCGAGAGATGACGTTCTAAATAATTTCCTTCAGAATCGAAAGTTCAGATCTATTCACTATTTTGGGCGAGTGCTTCGGCCAGAGCTTACCTCTTGAGTCTCTTGAATTAACTTTATGAGTGAGGGGATCTCGGACATTTTTATGGTAACATGACCTTAGGATGACTTCGAAGTAATTCAGATGTGTGCTACTAAGTGAGAACTTCACAGAGAACGTTACACATGTCGTCCAACGGTCAGATCAGTGTGCAAGAGAAATGATTCATTGTCAGAAGAGAGTAGACTAGATGTTCTGAGTTTCCTGTACACACAGTTCTACTGCGGTACGCTTAACAGCGCTTCACAGTGTGTGACTGAAATGGCGCTTCAGCTGGAAACGTGCTCCGAAGTTGAAGTTAGCGGGACAGAACGATTCTTGTGGCCAAAAGATTAAGGTGCATTCAGACTCAGCGCGAAGTTCTGAGAGTATATGGACTTAATGCTATGTCGCGTCCAGTCGTAAAGAAACGGTGCCAACAATTTGAACAAGAGTGCACAGGCGAGGGCGATGTTAGTCGGGAAGTCCATACCCTGCACCATGCGATTTCCTCTCAGTAAGCTGAAAGAACATCTGGGGGCAATGAGATTTTCCAGTGATGAGGTCGTTTACACAGCTATTCTCGAACAGCTCCGTGACCAGGGAGCAGACTTCTATGGTCGAGGAACTGAACGATTGGCAGAACAATCAATTAAATTTTTCTGGGTTCGTGACCTCATTGTCAGTATGTAAGACTACCGACGTTTCCGTCATGTCGATCACGACGGTAGTTTTACATATTGATAATGCGGTCACAAACCTGGAAAAAATTTATTGACTGTGACGAAGGCCGCGGATGAAATATGTACCAAATCTTGGAACAGCCTTTATAATCAACAAACAAATCTTGAACTCAATAGTTGGCTTTGATTCCAAATCAGAAAGAATCTCAAGTCTTACATTCACAAGCACAAACAAAATCTACACAATTATCAATGCACATGCCCCTATAAACGAGGATAACAGGAAAAACAAAGAAAAAGTGGAGGCCTTTTGGAATCATCTAGATGACATTATTCAGAAAATTCCAGATAAAAACATCATCATTCTTCTTGGAGATTTTAATGCACAGATTGATAAAGAAAAAAGATATAAGAAAATAGTTGGAAACTATCCTGCACACAAGAGAACAAACAGAAATGGTGTGACACTAATAGAACTTTGCCAAGCACACAATTTAATTCTTAAATCCACAGCTTTCAAGAAACTCCCACGAAGATAAAAGACATGGGTATCCCGAAATCCTAGCCTTGGGGAATTTCAACTTGATCACGTGGCAATCAAGAAGATTTCTAGCAAAGAAATCATGAGCGTTAGGGTACTCAGGGGTGCAAACTTGGATTCAGACCACTACCTTTCTAAAATTAAGTTCAAAGTCATCCCAAACAGGAAACGCAGCATGAAACAAATTAAGGGCCGGAAGTATAGCACAGAAATGATATTAAAATCAGATGAATTCACAAAAGCAACAGAAACCATTCAGACACAAAGCTGGGGGGATATCAAGGAAAACTTCATTACTACAGCTGAACGGATAACACCTAACAAAAAAAGTAAAAAACATGCCTGGTGGTCGCTGGAATGTGATGCCCTCATTGAAACAAGAAAACAGTCATGGCAAAATTGGCAATCACAGAAAACAGAAGAAAGTAGACTGAATTTCATTACAGTTAGAAAATGGTAGATAAAAATATAAAAAGGATTAAGAAGACACATGAAAACAAAACTCTCCTCCAAATTGATGAAGAATTTGCTAAAAACAACACAAGAAGCTTTTACAGAACTTCCAAACAAAGGTTATCAAGATACAAAGCACCCACCCTCCAATTTCGAGATGTAAATGGGACCATCGCTCACAACAACACGGAAAACTGCAAAATACTAGCAAGCTACTTTGAGAAACTCTTGAATTGTGAACCCATCCTTGAAAAATTTGAATCCATCCCAAACAACCGTGAGAAGCCGGATTCAGAACCACCGACGACTGAAGAACTACAGAAGGTCATTTCAGAACTTAAAAACAACAAGGCGTCCGGAGAAAATCAAATAGTGGCCGAACTACGGAAAAAGGCTGACAAAAATGCAGTTACATCCCTAAAGTGTGTTTTCGATCAAATCTGGAAAGAAGAAGAGATCCCCACAGAATGGAGAACAGCTCTCATCCACCCTATCCATAAGAAAGGTTTGAAGACAGACCCCAACAATTACAGAGGAATATCACTACTGGATATAACGTACAAGATTCTTCCTGAAGTCCTTTTGAACAGGGCAGAGCCGCAGTTGGATCCGCAAATCGGGGAATACCTGGGAGGTTTTAGAAAGGGTGGATCATGTTCGGAACAAATACTAAACCTCAAAAACATTATGGCATACCAAAAATCAAGGGCAAAGACATACGTAATCTCCTTCATTGATTTCAAAAAAGCATATGATTAGATTGATAGAGAATCTCTGTTATCAGTCCTGGAAGAAATGGGTTTGGATAAGAAAACAACTAATATTATAAAAGCGACCCTTACAGATACATTTTCGAAAGTTAAATTTATGGGCGAACTATCGGAACCCTTTGAAATAAAAACGGGAGTGCGACAGGGAGATGGGCTCTCACCGTTGCTGTTCAATTGTGCGCTTGAGAAAGTAGTCAGAGAATGGAACATAAATATTAAGAGTGGTATAAGACTGGGTTGCAAAAAGAAGAACCTTAAAGTAAATTGCATTGCTTTTGCAGATGATTTGGCCCTGTTTGCTGAAACAATGGAAGAAGCACGGGAGCAAATCCTTGAACTAAAAAAACAAGCAGCTAAAATTGGTCTTCACATCTCCTTTGAAAAAACTAAGATACTGACAAACATCAAGCACTCATGTAAATACCTCAAAGTTCAAGAACAGAAGACTGAAATACTAAAAGAATTCAAATGTCTCGGAGAATGGATTAGTTCGAATGCTGGGGAAAGCAAAGCAATGGAATCCAGAAAAAATAAACTTGAATTCGCCTTCCAACTAACAAAAAATACATACAACAAAAAATCCCTTTCATGGGGGTCCAAAATTACACATTACAAGACAGTGATTAAGCCAGAAGCACTGTATGCAGCAGAAACCCTTGACATGAATTTCAAAGGCCAAATGGAGAAACTTGAGCTAAAGGAAAGAAAAATTTTAAGAAAGATCATTGGGCCAAAATTTCAAGACAATAATATTATATACATCAAAAATGAAACTCTCTACAAGAAAATCGAAAAACTTTCAGATTCTATGCGAAAAAGGAGAATAAATTTTTGTGGTCATCTTCTCAGAATGAATTCCAACAGATTAACTAAACAAATTTTTGACTTCTTCCGTAACCGAAAAACGAAGCCCAACTGGTTTAAAGAAACTGAGAAAGACCTAGTGGAATTAAAGATTTCAGAAAATTCACTTATTGATCGAACTGCTAAATTAATTACTAAAGAGGAAAACATAAGGTTCCAAGACAAATCCACACAAAAGTCCAAACCCTTCATCTCGGAAGAAGAGAGGAGAAGAAGATCAGAAAGAATGAAGAAATACTGGGCCCAAGAAAAGAACAACGCACAAAGAAATGATTGATCCAGCGTACCCCAAAGAGGGTGAAACGAAAGAAGAAAGAAGGCCGCGGAAGCCTACGTTTAGATTGGGAGAACTTCCCGACCGTAAATTACTAAAACTGAAACTAAACTCCTCCCTAACAGGTCATGAAGGCCCAACGGTACTGACCGACTGCGGTGTCATCCTCAGCTCATAGGCGTCGCTGGATGCGGATACGGAGGGGCATGTGGTCAGCACACCGCTCTCCCGGCGGTATGTCAGTTTCCGAGGCCGGAGCTGCTACTTTTCAATCAAGTAGCTCCTCACATAAAAAGTTCTCGGTTTACTTGCCGCGTCAACTTTGGATAACATCCCAAGCTTTCGATGACTACCTCCGTCATCTTCGTCAGGGGTAATCAAGTAGCTCCTCAGTTTGCCTCACAAGGGCTGAGTGCACCCCACTTGCCAACAGCGCTTGGCAGACCGGATGGTCACCCATCCAAGTACTAGCCCAGCCCGACAGTGCTTAACATCGGTGATCTGACGGGAACTGGTGTAACCACTGCGGCAAGGCCGTTGGCCGTAAATTACTAGATCTGACATAATAATGTGACACTTACTTTTTAAATCCCGTTGTTGATTTATTTCACGTCTGTTAGAGCAGCACCAGAGTGTGCCAGGAATACTCGGTGAGCTTGTGGAATTCCTTAGAAAGCAGAACTCATTCTTTTCGTGAAACGCTAGTGCGCATTTGCTACAGAGTGTCAAAGGATCCTATTGCCTCCAACGTATATCTAGCGTAAGAGACGTAAGGGCAGAATAAGAAAAATATACTGCCGGAAAAAAATAGTACATCCTTTTAGAGGTTTCCGATTCACTCAAGATTTATTGTTGCAACAGTGCATGTGGAGTACATGAAATGATTCCATTTGCAGATGAAGATCACAAGCGGTTCTGAGGAAAATGACTTATTGATACATAACCAACACGGATTGAGAAAATATCGTTCTTGTGCAACACAGCTAGCTCTTTATTCCCGTGAAATAATGAGTACTGTCGACAAGGGATCTCAGATTGATTCCGTATTCCTAGATTTCCAGAAGGCTTTTGATACCGTTCCTCACAAACGACTATTAATCAAATTGCTTGCATATGGAGTATCGTCTCATTTGTGTGACTGGATTCGTGATTTCCTCTCAGAGAGGTCACAGTTCGTAGTGATAGACGGTAAATCATCGAGTGGAACAGAAGTGATATCTGGCGTTCCGCAAGGTAGTGTCATAGACCCTCTGCCGTTCCTGATTTACATAAATGATCTAGGTCATAATCTGAGCAGACCCCTTAGATTGTTTGCAAATGACTCTGTAATTTACCGTCTAGTAAAATCATCAGACGATCAATTCCAATTACAAAATGATCTAGAGAGAATTTCTGTATGGTGCGAAAAGTGGCAATTGGCACTAAACAAAGAAAACTGCGAGGTCATCCACATAGGTACTAAAAGAAATCCGATAAATTTTGGGTATACGATAAATCGTACAAATCTAAGGGCTGTCAATTCGACTAAATACCTATGAATTACAATTACGAGCAAGTTAAACTGGAAATACCACATAGATAATATTGTGGGGAAGGCGAAACAAAGACTGCGCTTTGTTGGCAGAAGACTTAGAAGATGCGACAAACCCACTGAAGAGACAGCCTACATTACACTTGTCCGTCCTCTGCTGGAATACTGCTGCGCGGTGTGGGATCCTTACCAGGTAGGATTGACGGAGGACATCGAAAAAGTGCCAAGAAGGGCAGCACGTTTCGTGTTATCGCGCAATAGGGGTAAGAGTGTCACTGATATGATACGCGAGTTGGGGTGTCAGTCACCGAAACAAAGGCGGTCTTCTTTGCGGCGAGATCTATTTATGACATTTCAATCAGCAACTTTCTCTTCCGAATGCGAAAATATTTTGTTGACACCCACCTACGTAGGGGGAAATGATCATCATAATAAAATAAGTGAAATCAGAGCTCGAACGGAAAGATTTAAGTGTTCCTGTTTCCCACGCGCTATTCGACAGTGGAATGGTAGACAAGCAGTATGAAAATGGTTCGATGAACCCTCTGCTAGGCACTTAAGTGTGAATTGCAGAGTAACCATGTAGATGTAGAGATACCAGGTATCGCCCCTTGCTGAAACAACCATATTAGTACGTGGTGTAGTCTGCACAGGTGGCAATGCAGGCGCGAACTGGTATCCAGTCTATCGTACAGAGGGCGAATACTGTTATGGTGCTCCACCTTGTGTTAGACTTGTTGACTGACGGGTCGCTCGAGTCACTTCTTGTCCCATCATATCCCACACGTACTCGATCGGAGACAAATGAGGATATCGTGCTGGCCAGGGAAGTTGCTGCACGTCTTGAAGAGCACAATGAAGTTCACGGTTAGTGTGTGGGCGAGCATATCCTGTTGGAATAACACATCACCACCTTGTTGCAAGAACGGCAAAAGAACGGGTCCAACAACATTCTACACGTACCGAGAGCTGGTTAACGTCCCTCCAGGAAACACCAAAGGTGAACGATTGTCTTAGCTTATCGCACTCCAGACAATAAGGCCTGGGGTTTCGCCAGTGTGTCTTGCACGAATGAACTCTAAGAGAGGTGATCACCAGGTCTACGTCGTACTCGGAAACGACCAGCACTTGCTTGTAGGCAGAATCTGCTTTCTTCGCTGCAGACTACGCCGTAGTCACGCCGTAGGCACGCCGTGCCATTCCATCTTGCAGGCCATCCTCTAATGGTACCAGCCAAGCCATGCACGTAGATGCTGTGGCGTGAATAGAATACGGGCTAAATACACTCCTGGAAATTGAAATAAGAACACCGTGAATTCATTGTCCCAGGAAGGGGAAACTTTATTGACACATTCCTGGGGTCAGATACATCACATACTGACAGAACCACAGGCACATAGACACAGGCAACAGAGCATGCACAATGTCGGCACTAGTACAGTGTATATCCACCTTTCGCAGCAATGCAGGCTGCTATTCTCCCATGGAGACGATCGTAGAGATGCTGGATGTAGTCCTGTGGAACGGCTTGCCATGCCATTTCCACCTGGCGCCTCAGTTGGACCAGCGTTCGTGCTGGACGTGCAGACCGCGTGAGACGACGCTTCATCCAGTCCCAAACATGCTCAATGGGGGACAGATCCGGAGATCTTGCTGGCCAGGGTAGTTGACTTACACCTTCTAGAGCACGTTGGGTGGCACGGGATACATGCGGACGTGCATTGTCCTGTTGGAACAGCAAGTTCCCTTGCCGGTCTAGGAATGGTAGAACGATGGGTTCGATGACGGTTTGGATGTACCGTGCACTATTCAGTGTCCCCTCGACGATCACCAGTGGTGTACGGCCAGTGTAGGAGATCGCTCCCCACACCATGATGCCGGGTGTTGGCCCTGTGTGCCTCGGTCGTATGCAGTCCTGATTGTGGCGCTCACCTGCACGGCGCCAAACACGCATACGACCATCATTGGCACCAAGGCAGAAGCGACTCTCATCGCTGAAGACGACACGTCTCCATTCGTCCCTCCATTCACGCCTGTCGCGACACCACTGGAGGCGGGCTGCACGATGTTGGGGCGTGAGCGGAAGACGGCCTAACGGTGTGCGGGACCGTAGCCCAGCTTCATGGAGACGGTTGCGAATGGTCCTCGCCGATACCCCAGGAGCAACAGTGTCCCTAATTTGCTGGGAAGTGGCGGTGCGGTCCCCTACGGCACTGCGTAGGATCCTACGGTCTTGGCGTGCATCCGTGCGTCGCTGCGGTCCGGTCCCAGGTCGACGGGCACGTGCACCTTCCGCCGACCACTGGCGACAACATCGATGTACTGTGGAGACCTCACGCCCCACGTGTTGAGCAATTCGGCGGTACGTCCACCCGGCCTCCCGCATGCCCACTATACGCCCTCGCTCAAAGTCCGTCGACTGCACATACGGTTCACGTCCACGCTGTCGCGGCATGCTACCAGTGTTAAAGACTGCGATGGAGCTCCGTATGCCACGGCAAACTGGCTGACACTGACGGCGGCGGTGCACAAATGCTGCGCAGCTAGCGCCATTCGACGGCCAACACCGCGGTTCCTGGTGTGTCCGCTGTGCCGTGCGTGTGATCATTGCTTGTACAGCCCTCTCGCAGTGTCCGGAGCAAGTATGGTGGGTCTGACACACCGGTGTCAATGTGTTCTTTTTTCCATTTCCAGGAGTGTATGTAGTGCCCATACTCCCATTAATAACCTGTTCGCAACAGTTCGTGTTGATAGGTCCGGGCTTACAAGGCCTGTTATCTGTGCTGTGGTAGCTGTACGGTCTGCCACAGCTGCCCTCACAATACTACAATCCTCGTGGGCCTCTGTGCTGCGTGGACGTCCACAACCTCGTCTACGTATTTGACACAGTTCTTGTGCTATCTTTCGAACATTAATAGATTTCGTGCTGATCACTGTCCTCAACAAGTTTTGCAAAACTTTCCGAATGAATTTTCAATAGAAGTTACAGTTCCCACCATAAATAAGTCGTCCTAGGCGGACATTCTGTCCACAGCACAAAGACTAACAAGTATGCGTCTAGAAAAAGACAGTACGACTCGAGCCCGTGGCGAAGACTTACTACTTTTGGCGCCTATGATAAACGATATATTGCAGCAAGAAATCCTAGATTGTTCTAAAACCGGCAACTTGTCTAACTTTTGTACATACTGTAGTTTTCTGCATATATGAGTGAACAGATAGAAGCAAAACATGCCTCTTGAAGTTAGTAAACTTTATAAAAATATTGTTATGTATTATACATAATACTGAAATAGAATTTCGTAAAAATACGATGTATGCCGCATCGCCAAAGTACAGTAAGAAAAAAAGACACGCCTCGAAGGAATACTCCGAATGGGACGTAAATCGGTAGGTGTGATGTAGACGTATAGACAAATGAATTATTTAAGAGAAAGAGCTTAACAAACTGATAACGTCAATAATGCGTTGGTCCACTTCTGGTTCTTATGCAAGCGGTTATTCGGCTTTGCACTCATTGAGAGAGGTGTTGGATGCCCTACTGACGGATACCATGCCAAATTATGTCCAATTTTTGCGTTAGATTGCCAAAATCCCGAGCTGGATGGAAGCTTACGGACGGAAAAGACCCACCGTGGTTTAACAGCGCAATTCGGAGAATGCTCAGGAAGCAAAGGCAGTTGCACTCGCGGTACAAGAAAGATCGGGAGAATGAGGACAGGCAAAAGTTAGTACAGACCCGTGCTCCTCTAAAAAGAGCGATGCGCGAAGCATTCAACCACTACCACCGTCATACCTTACCAAAAGATCTTGCTGAAAACCCAAGGAAATTCTGGTGTTACGTAAAATCAGTAAGCGGGTCGAAGGCTTCCATTCAGTCACTCACTGATCAGTCTGGCCAAACAGAAGACAGCAAAACGAACGTTGAAATTTTAAATTTAGCATTTGAGAAATCTTTCACACAGGAGGATCGTACAAACATACAGCCGTTTGAGTCTCGTACAGATTCCCGTATGGAGGACATAGTGATAGACATCCCTGGGGTTGTGAAGCAGCTGAATGGGTTGAAAATAAATAAATCGACAGGTCCTGATGGGATTCCAATTTGGTTTTACAGAGAGTACTCTACTGCATTAGCTCCTTACTTAGCTTGCATTTATCGTGAATCTCTTGCCCAACGTAAAGTCCCGAGAGACTGGAAAAAAGCGCAGGTGACGCCTGTATATAAGAAGGGTAGAACGACGGATCCTCAAAATTACATACCAATATCCTTAACATCGGTTTGTTGCGGGATTCTCGAACATATTCTCAGTTCGAATATAATGAATTTCCTTGAGACAGAGAAGTTGCTGTCCATGCATCGCCCCTGCGAAACACAACTCGCCCTTTTTTCACATGATATCTTGCGAACCATGGATGAAGGATATCAGACGGATGCCATATTCCTAGACTTCCGGAAAGCGTTTGACTCGGTGCCCCTCTGCAGGCTCCTAACTAAGGTACGAGCATATGGGATTGGTTCCAAAATATGTGAGTGGCTCTAAGACTTCTTAACTAATAGAACCCAGTACGTTGTCCTCGATGGTGAGTATTCATCGGAGGTGAGGGTATCGTCTGGAGTGCCCCAGGGAAGTGTGGTAGGTCCGCTGTTGTTTTCTATCTACATAAATGATCTTTTGGATAGGGTAGATAGCAATGTGCGGCTGTTTGCTGATGATGCTGTGGTGTACAGGAAGGTGTCGTCGTTGAGTGACTGTATGACTGTAGGACGATACAAGATGACTTGGACAGGATTTGTGACTGGTGTAAAGAATGGCAGCTGACTCTAAATATAGATAAATCTAAATTAAAGCAGATGAATAGGAAAAAGAATCCTATAATGTTTGAATACTCCATTATTAGTGTAGCGCTTGGCACAGTCACGACGATTAAATATTTGGGCGTAACAATGCAGAGCGATATGAAGTGGGACAAGCATGTAATGGCAGTTGTGGGGAAGGCGGATAGTCGTCTTCGGTTCATTGGTAGAATTTTGGGAAGATGTGGTTCATCTGTAAAGGAGAGCGCTTATAAAACACTAATACGACCTATTCTTGAGTACTGCTCGAGCGTTTGGGGTCCCTATCAGGTCGGATTGAGGAAGGACATAGAAGTAATTCAGAGGCGGCCTGTTAGATTTGTTACTCGTAGGTTTGATCATCACGCGAGTGTTATGGAAATTCGGGTGGGAGTCTCTAGAGTCTCTAGAGGAAAGGAGGCGTTCTTTTCGTGCATCGCTACTGACGAAATTTAGAGAACCAGCATTTGAGGCTGACTGCAGTACAATTTTACTGTCGCCAACTTACATTTCGCGGAAAGGCCCCAAAGATAAGATAAGAGAGATTATTGCTCGTACAGAGGCATATAGGCAGTCATTTTCCCTCGTTCTGTTTGGGAGTGGAACAGGGAGAGAAGATGCTAGTTGTGGTACGAGGTACCCTCCGCCACGCACCGTATGGTGGATTGTGGAGTATGTATGTAGATGTAGATGTAGACCCTGCCCAAAATACTCCAACCTTGATTTCCAAGATAAGATTTGTCAGCCACGAAGACAAGCTATACAAACTCTCGCCGTGTGATGAAATGTAAGGCCAGGATGGCTTGCCACATAGGGCAACAAAGCAGGGCGTAGAGTATGACCGACATACCATCATACCTGGTTGTCGAGCCGTAAGGCGGGCGACAATCAGCCTGATGTCCCACCACAGCCCGGGACCTCACAAGACACGTCTTCTGCCTGGAATCTCATAGACTGAAGGAGACTTGTTCTCAGTGACGAGTCCTACTTCGAACTGAGCCTCGACGACCAGTGAAGGCGTATCTGGAGACGCCACGAACAGTGGGTGAGATACCAACAATCTGACTGTCGCCACCTTGCGGCACGACAACCAGAAGTGATGATCTGGGCTGCCATCTCTTTTCGCAGCAGGAACTCTCTGATTGTCATGTGCGGCAGCCTTACAGCACAGCAGTACGTCGACAGTGTTCCACACATCGCTTCGTTGCATTTCATGGCAAGGCATCCTGGGCATACATTTGAGCAAGATAATGCCCTCACAGGACGAGAGCTCCTTCTGCTTGCCTTAGTGCTTGCCAAACCCTATCTTGGCCAGCAAGGTCACCGGGTCTCTCCCCAACTTTTGGAGCGTTATAATCAGAGAATTTTAACTATCTAATGCGCCAATTGGACACACTTTGGGACGATATTTCTCATGAGGACCTCCAACAAATCTACCAGTCAATGTCAGTCTGAATAACTGATTTCACAAGGGACAGAGGTGGGCCAGCGCATTATTGACTTGTTCAGTTTATAGAGTTGTCTCTCTCGATTAAATCATCCAATTTTTCTGAAATTGTAATGATTTGTTTATTCATGCCATCTATCAATTTCCGTTAGTTTCTTTTTTCTAGTGCGCTTGTATTATTACCAGAACTGGCGCAGTTAAAAAATGTAGAACTTTTTGCAGAAATTTGACAAACTTACCGGTCTAGCTTCGTAATTACGTAGCGGACGATGTAGATCAAATTCTTCGATGTACACTAATGAGCCGAAACATTATGACCACTGCCCGCAGAGAGACTGAATGCTACCTCTTGGAGATGCGCACACGTGCGGCGTTAAAGCGTGTAAGCGGAAACGGACGGGGAATCTTTATAGCGACGATACGGTCTACGAGTGACGAAATTCGCTAACAATAAGCGACGTTGATGAAAGATTGTTATGGTCTGACCTCCTTCCAAGCGGATCAAAGTTTTTCTTGCAAAGTAATCCATTAACTACCTTAAATTGTCCTTTCACATCCTCTGACCGATTTAAGGCAAGCATAACTTTAGATATCTTGGCGTCCTTCTTCTGCGACAATATTTACTATAAACATAAGAGGCAAAAATTTTAGGAAGCACATCTTAATTAATGGTGTCACATGTGGTTGCAATAGCAGCCGCCGTGACAACGAATGTTAGTGACGTGTATGTTATTGCGGACCATCTGTATGCCTTCATGCTTGATGTGTTCCCCGCGATGGGATATTCCAGTAGAATAACTGCACGTATCACAAAGGCTGAATTGTGCTACAGTGATTTGAGGAGCATGGCAGTGTACTCATGTTGATGTCTTGGCTACCAAATTCTCCCGATCTAAACCCAATGGAATGTCTGGGACACTATCGGGCGACTGCTCCGCGTTCATAAACCATCGACCCGTAATTTGTGGGAACTGTGTGACCTGTGCGTAGACATCTGGTGTCACATAACGCTGGAAATCTTCAGAGAACGTGACGCATCTACCCGCGCAGAATCGCTGCAGTACTGCATTCCACACGTGGTTCGTCATGCTACTGAACAGTAGCTCATAGCGTTATGGCGCACCAGTTTATTTTGTGATTTTATGTCTGCGTGTTTGTGGAAGGCGGCGGGTATTACACTGGTGTCAAAAATTAAAGCAACAAACAGCTATTTCCCCGTCCCGTCTCTAATTCATGACAATCATACATATACTGTACTCGAACATTATGAATCACCCTCAAGAAAATGACTTATTGATACATAACCGACACGGATTCAGAAAATATCGTTCTCGTGCAACACAGCTAGCTCTTTATTCCCATGAAGTAATGAGTGCTGTCGACAAGGGATCTCAGATCGATTCCATATTCCTAGATTTCCAGAAGGCTTTTGATACCGTTCCTCAAGGGTGACTATTGATCAGATTGCGTGCATACGGAGTATTTCCTCAGTTGTGTGACTGGATTCGTGATTTCCTCTCACAGAGGTCACAGTTCGTAGTGATAGACGGTAAATCATCGAGTGGAACAGAAGTGATATCTGCCGTTCCGCAAGGTAGTGTCATTGACCCTCTGCCGTTCCTGATTTACATAAATGATCTAGGTCATAATCTGAGCAGACCCTTTAGATTGTTTGCAAATAACTCTGTAATTTACCGTCTAGTAAAATCATCAGACGATCAATTCCAATTACAAAATGATCTAGAGAGAATTTCTGTATGGTGCGAAAAGTGGCAATGGGCACTAAACAAAGAAAAGTGCGAGGTCATCCACATGGGTACTAAAAGAAATCCGATAAATTTTGGGTACACAATAAATTGCACAAATCTAAGTGCTGTCAATTGGACTAAATACCTAGTAATTACAATTACGAGCAACTTAAATTGGAAATACCACGTAGATAATATTGTGGAGAAGGGGAAACAAAGATTGCGCTTTGTTGGCAGAACTCTTAGAAGATGCGACAAAGCCATTAAAGAGACAGCGTACACTGCACTTGTCCGTCCTCTGCTGGAATATTGCTGCGCGGTGTGGGATCCTTACCAGGTAGGATTGAGGGAGGACATCGAAAAAGTGCAAAGAGGGGCAACCCGTTTCGTATTATCGCGCAATAGGGGTGAGACTGCCACTGATATGATACGCGAGTTGGGGTGGCAGTCACTGAAACAAAGGCGGTTTTCCTTGCGGCGATATCTATTTACGAAATTTCAGTCACCAACTTTCTCTTCTGAACGCGAAAATATTTGTTGACACCCACCTACGTAGGGAGAAACGATCATCATAATAAAATAAGAGAAATCAGACCTCGAACGGAAAGGTTTAGGTGTTCTTTTTTCCCACGCGCCATTCGAGAGTGGAATGGTAGACAAGTAGTGTGAAAATGGTTCCATGAACCTTCTGCCAGGCACTTAAATGTGAATTGCGGAGTAACCATATAGATGTAGATGTAGACTGTCAACAGATGTCCGTTCGATCGTGTTCTCCACAGAAGCCGGCATTTCGGTCAACGGAAAACCACGTCAGCGATGAAGTCAGGGCATCTACCAAACGGAGTAGTGTTTGCTGGGTAGTCCCATACCCACACTTGCTGTGGACACAGTCTCAGACAGTGCAGTATGGCACAGGGAGCCCGCCCGGTTGGCCGTGCGGTCTAACGCACGACTTTCCGGGCGGGAAGGGGCGCCTGGTCTCCGGCACGAATCCGCCCGGCGGATTTGTGTCGAGGTCCGGTGAACCGGGCAGTCGGTGGATGGTTTTTAGGCGGTTTTCCATCTGCTTCGGCGAATGCGGGCTGGTCGTCTTATTCCACCTCAGTTACACTATGTCGGCGATTGCTGCGCAAACAAGTTCTCTACGTACGCGTACACCACCATTACTCTACCACGAAAACATAGGGGTTAAACTCGTCTGGTGTGAGACGTTCCCTGGGGGATACACCGGGGGCCGAACCGCACAATAACCCTGGGTTCGGTGTGGGGCGGCGCAGGGGTGAAGTGGACTGCGGTAGTCGTCGTGGGGTTGCGGACCACCGCGGTTGCGGCGGGGACGGAGCCTCTCCATCGTTTCTAGGTCCCCAGCTTACATACAATACAATACAATACAATACAGTACAATGGCACAGAGAAGAAGCCTACCAGACGCTCTGCGGTGGAAAGCTATAGGAGGAATGGAAGCAGAACAGTCGCAAACTCATGTGGCTCAATAGCTTAAGGTGGATTCATTCCATGTAGGCTTTCACAGCCGGCGTCTTCATCAATAAACACTTCCGGGCTAAGTTGCCGTGGTCGATCTGTGAAACTTCTTCTCCCTAACGTTTCGTTCTCAACTACGGAGAACATCTTCGGAGGTGAGTCGTTGACTCACCTCCGAAGATGTTCTCCGTAGTTGAGAACGAAACGTTAGGGAGAAGAAGTTTCACAGATCGACCACGGCAACTTAGCCCGGAAGTGTTTATTGATGGATTAAGGTGGATTGTTCTCTTGTTTCTCGGATGTGGCGACTGTTTATAGAGATCGAAACTGTATCACGAAGACCTGGGCAGGGCCGACCACGTGTGGCATCAGAAAGAGATGACTGTTATTTGTCTGTACCGCCTCAGTACCTCGCAGCAACTGGTATCTGGGCTCGCAACGTGCGGTGAACGTTCTGTATCGAGGTAAACGGTGTAGAGAAGGCCTTTACTGTTGGAGACCTGCCATATATTTGCCTTTAACACGTCTTCACAGAAGGGAACGTCTAGTGTGGAATCATCAACATGTCACCTGAAGAGTCGAACAGTAGGCCAATGTTCTTTACACAGATGAGTCCCAATTTGGAGTGGAAAGTGATTCTTGACGGATTCGCATCTGAAGGGAACGTGGAACATGATTTCAAGACCCGAACGTTGTGGAAAGGCACAGATATCGAGGAGGGTCGCTAATAGGGTGGGCTGGGATTATGTTGATCACTCGGACTCCTCTTCATGAAATTGTACGGGTGAATCGGAAAAGTTTAACTGCTGTCCGGTATTTGGACGAGGTCTTTGGACCTCATGTGCGGTTGTGGCGAAGGGCTGTGCGCTAACACTTCGTACTGATGGACAATAATGCTCGAACTCATAGAGCACGAGTGGTTGATGTTTTGTTGGAAACAGAAGATATTGTACGCATTGTGTGGCCTGCTCGCTCTCCCGATTGGAATCCCATGTAACATGTCTGGGATGCACTAGGGAGACGGCTTGCATCGCATCAGCATCGACGAACCATTCTCCAAGACTTGCGAGCAGCTCTGTAGGCAGAACTGGCGTTATTGACTCAACATAACATTGATGACATCATTCACAGCATGCTCCGTCGTTGTCAGGCCTGTATTGCTGCCAAAGGTGGTCACGCCCCATACAGAGCACATAAACGGTTATCCGGATATGTGTGCAAATCTGTTAGGTTGAAAGAAAATTGAAGAACATTTTCGTCTGCTGTTATGCATGTTGTAGTTGTTTACGTTCTGTATGCTTTACACTGTTTCTACTTTGCTATCGCCTATTTATACTGTTTGTGGCAAAATCAATGCAACCTTGCAAAATTTCTGCTTCCTGCTTTAATGTTGGACACCAGTGTATTTTCTGTGTCTACATCTACATCTACATACATACCCCGCAATCCACCATACGGTGCGTGGCGGAGGATACGTCCTACCAAAACTAGCATCTTCTCTCCCTGTTCCACTCCCAAACAGAACGAGGGAAAAATGACTGACTATATGCCTCTGTATGATCCCTAATCTCTCTTATCTTATCTTTGCGGTCTTTCCGCGAAATATAAGTTGGCGGCAGGAAAAATTTACTGCAGTCAGCCTCAAATGCTGGTTCTCTAAATTTCCTCAGTAGCGATTCATGAAAAGAACGCCTCCTTTCCTCCAGAGACTCCCACCCGAGTTCCTGAAGCATATCCGTAACACTCGCGTGACGCTCAAACCCACCAATAACAAATCTAGCAGCCCGCCCCTGAATTGCTTCTATGTCCTCCCTCAATCCGACCTGATAGGGATCCCAAACGCTCGAGCAGTACTCAAGAATAGGTCGTATTAGTGTTTTATAAGCGGTCTCCTTCACAGATGAACCACATCTTCCCAATGAACCGAAGACGACTATCCGCCTTCCCCACAACTGCCATTACATACTTGTCCAACTTCATTTCGCTCTGCAATGTTACGCCCAAATATTTAATCGACGTGACTGTGTCAAGCGCTACACTAATAATGGAGTATTCAAAAATTAAGGGATTCTTTTTCCTATTCATCTGCATTAATTTACATTTATCTATATCTAGAATTAGCTGCCGTTCTTTACACCAATCACAAATCCTGTCCAAGTCATCGTGTATCCTCCTACAGTCACTCAAAGACGACACCTTCACTTACACCACAGCATCATCAGCAAACAGCCGCACATTGCTATCCACCCTATCCAAAATATCATTTATGTAGATAGAAAACAGCGGACCTACCACACTTCCCTGGGGCACTCCAGACGATACCCTCATCTCCGATGAACACTCACCATCGAGGACAACGTACTGGGTTCTATTAGTTAAGAAGTCTTCGAGCCAATCACATACTTGGGAACCAATTCCGTATGCTCGTACCTTAGTTAGGAGTCTGCAGTGGGGCAGCGAGTCAAACGCTTTCCGGAAGTCAAGGAATATGGCATCCGTCTGATACCCTTCATCCACGGTTCGCAAGATATCATGTGAAAAAAGGGCGAGTTGCGTTTCGCAGGAGCGATGCTTTCTAAAGCCGTGCTGATGCATGGACAGCAACTTCTCTGTCTCAAGGAAATTCATTATATTCGAACTGAGAATATGTTCGAGAATCCTGCAACAAACGGATGTTAAGGATATTGGTCTGTAATTTTGAGGATCCGTCCTTCTACCCTTCTTATATACAGGCGTCACCTGCGCTTTTCTCCAGTCGCTCGGGACTTTACGTTGGGCAACACATTCGCCATAAATGCAAGCTAAGTAAGGTGCCAATGCAGTAGAGTACTCTCTGTAAAACCGAATTGGAATCCCATTAGGACCTGTCATTTTATTTATTTTCAACCCATTCAGCTGCTTCACAACCCCAGCGATGTCTATCACTATGTCCTCCATACGGGAATCTGCACGAGACTCGATCGGCGGTATGTTTGTACGATCCTCGTGCGTGAAAGATTTCTCAAATGCTAAATTTAAAATTTCAGCCTTCGTTTTGCCGTCTTCCGTTCCAGGCCAGACTGTGTTGCAGCGACTGTACTGAAAGCAGAACTCGGTGAATAAGAAGCGGGAGTCTGTGATGCTGCAGGCTCGTGGAAGGTGCTCGTTACTGTGGACTTGTCAGCGCCGCCATCCGTGCCGGGTGAGAGCTGAGCCACGGCGCGAAGACGCGTCCGCGGGCACACGTGCGACGGAGCGCCACGGAGTGATCGCTAATTACAGCAGGGGAGGGCGCATTCCCGGCGCTCCTGTTACTGAGTCGACTGCTGCTGCAGGAGTTGCGCGCTAGCTCGTCCCTGTTCCTTCCAATTAAAGGAGCCCCGCAGGACCCCCGCCCTCGGGACTCGTCACTGGCTGTGCTTACGACACTGTGTGGCACCAGTGAGTGCAGGGGAGGGGGCTTTGCTGTACCGTCTGCTCAAATCGAAAATAGAGAGTGGCCTGGTGATACTCTCTGATCCTATCGACCATTGTTCACTCGTCGTGTTTACTTAAGGATCAAAGAAATTTAGAGTTCCGTGTAGCGTTGTCTTTGTTTCCATTAGAAAATGGGAAATCATGGAAATTTGGAAACTTGTGGGAAGATCTTATGGGACCAAACTGCTGAGGTTATCGGTCCCTAAACTTACACACTACTTAAGCTAACTTACACACTACTTAAGCTAACTTAAATTAACTTACGCTAAGGACAACACACGCACCCATACCCGAGGGAGGACTCGAACCTCCGACGGGACGAGCCACGCGAACCGTGACAGGACGCCCACGACCGCGCGGCTAGCCCGCGCGGGGGAAAATCGTGGGGGTAGGGAGCGATCATCAGCATTCGAGCATTCACACCAAACCTATCACGTCGCATCCATCCACACTGAACATAAGAAGTGTAACTAACCTGTTTCTACGGGTTATTACGTTAAGATTAGGGTCGCCACCGACTCTAACCATACAATTAATCAAAGGTTTGGCCCAGTCGGAAAATAAATTAATTTGATCACAGACCAAAAACTCATAAAAATGCATACGTTGTGATATCGCTCATAGGGGATGCTATGTAATTAATACTATTGCCCGTGCACTGTTCACGAGAATCAAACATTTAAAATAAAATAGAAAATGCATGAACACTGTGCATAAGATCAGCTCCCAGCAACACACCTGAAAATAAGACTTAATCTAAAACATTTGTTATAAAATACAAGGGGAGACTAATCACTGGACCTGTGCGTAAGGAAACGCGTTGGATGTGCTAACGGAAAAGCTACGAGGTGAGTGGCTTAGGTGCAAAAACGTAACCTCGGAGTACAAGAGAAAATTGTGGACAAAATCATTTATTCCTAAGATATGGATGTGAGGCATGTGCACAATTCCTGATAACATTAATTCCTAAAATATTAAAGAAAAGCATCGATACATTCACCGTTAAAATCTACACCTAAAATCATTGGTATGAATCATTCATACAACTGCTGTTGCCCGATAACTGATCGCAATAACTCGTGAAACGGTACACGTTTCGCACTACACCCGCGTGTCCACGTGGTTTGTGGAGACACAGTTTCTAGGTATCGTGGCCAAGTTGCAACAATATCACATCACACAATCATGAACAGTTAACATTCTTTAAAACAAACATGAGACCGGACAGTTAGTGATGACGATAGCCCAACAAACTCTAATGTTCAACCACGTGGTTGCCGCCCCACAGTTGAAAGATACATAAAGCAAGGAAAATTTACGAGAAGGCAAAGCTATAAATATTTAGAAAAATAAAAGCGTATACAGGCATAGCTGAAGACAAACAGACATTCATACAGAAGCGAGGGCTCACTTCTTATAGATGCAACACCTTTGTGTGGCGCTCTTCCGGCGGATCCAACGTCTGCTATAGAAATTTACTAAAAGAATAATCTGCCAAAGTTTTGCATTCCTTGCTGCGACAAGGCAAAGCAATCTTTCAGAGTTGAAAAGCGAGACCAAAAGCTAACAGCTCTCTTCTCGCCAAGTAACAACGCGCCACGCGGTCAGTCTAACTCACCCTTCTTCGACTGGAGCACAGCTGTGGACGCTTCCCGTACCGGCGGCAGACTGCCTCAGACTGCCTCCCTTTTTCTTCTCCAGCCTCTTCCACGCTCCGCGTGCCGGAAAACCCAAAGATGCCATTTCCGCCACCAACCTAATGCAGGTGGATTTCTCACAAGTAGCGCAAACCTCTTTGCCTATTTGACCACTACGAGAGTTGGCTATTCTGTACAACTGCTGCTGAATCTGTATGACTATCGCAGACTTTCTGCAGCAGACCACGCCACCGTCTAGCAACGTGACACACAACCTCATTCATTCAATCACACCACTATGAGAGTTATGAGAAAAGAGAAACAAGGAAAAGAAAGAGAAATGCTAGTGAAAATGAGCTACCCGACTATTGAAAGGTGGCTACAGAACCCTTTCAGAAGGACTGGTCGATAAAACAGCCAAATGTTACACACATATCTCACTCAAGCATTCATGTATAATTAGAACCGCAGTATAGATTTGTCAATGCTAATTGTTCTAAAGTGGATGCAACGAAAAATACTGTGTATCATTTTCTTAGGACCTACGCAGTCTCGTTGGTTGCAGACTCTCGGATAAAAATGCAACACCTTCAAGGATTGTGTTCAGTGGCCCCAGAGTATAGTACACTGACCAGCCAGAACAGTATGACCACCCAGCTAAGAGCCGGTATGGTCATCTTTGGCATGGATAATAGCGGCGATGCATCGTGGTATGGAAGTAACGAGGCCTTCGTAGGTCGCGCACACAAGTCACCTAATTCCCCGTAAATTGGGGGGAAGAGAGGGGGGCGGCAATGAGCTCTGACCCTAAGGTGAATCACATCCCAGTCGTATTCGATCGGGTTCAGATCTGGCGAGTTGGGTGAGTGGGGGGGGGGGGGGGGGCAGCTCACCAGTTGTAACTCACCACTGTATCCCTTGAACCGCTCCATCAAACTCCTTGCCTTGTGACTTGGGGCATTCTCTTGTTGAAAAATGACAGCGCTATCGGGAAACGTGATCGTCATGAAGGGGTGTATGCGTTCGGTACACCGTGTGCTCAGACATGCTTGTACTCTGCCCAGCATTAAAGTCTGATTTTAGTTCCGGCACAGTTTGCCGCGGTCCTCTTTCACCAGTCTGCGCAGCCTACGACGTCCGACATCTGTAATGACGGGTAGCCGCCCAACTCCACGACGTCTGGACTTGGTTTCACCTTGGTTTCGCCACCTGTTGGAGACACTCACCACAGCGCTCCTCGAACACCCGACAAGTCGTGGCGAACCTCCGGGCCATCACAATCTTCCCTTGGTCAAACTGAGGTAGACCGCGCACTTTCCCCATTCTGCACATGACCAGCACAGTCACTGATACAACAGGACCATGCGTGTGTCTGACTAGCAGTCATTCCCCGCCAGTTGAAGCTGGTGTCTCCTGAACGGGTTAATATCGATAGTAGGTGGTGGTCATAATGTTCTGGCTGATCAGAGTGTGTGCATACTGAGGGTTTGTAGAGTTGGTCATTCTTTTGTCACGGTTATTGACGATTAGATGGCGCTCAGAAGCCTGTCTGTGTAGCCTCTGTTTTGACTCTGCTGCCACTAACTTTGCTGATTTTAGAAGTGGACATGTTTGCATATTCATTCTAGGTTACAATCGTGGCCTTTCTATGAGTACATATTCCTTTTGAACAGTTTCAGCCGTTCGAACGGGGTCGCATTGGGGGCCTGCTGGATGGACCTATCTACTGACTGCTGCACATGTTGGACCCAAGGTATCGGTGGTGTGTTCTTGCTGTCAGCAGTGGTCAATGGAACATGCCCATAACTGAAGACTGCGTTCTGGAGGTCCACCTATGTACAGACGCACGTCAAGATCGACGTATTCTGCGAGCAGCGGTGGCCGACTGAACACCATCCAGGGACGAAATCCGGGAGCATTTTGTTCCTGCTGTGTCATCGTCTGCTAGCAGCTTCTTGCCTCTACCCAGGCTACCACTGATACCACGACACCGCCACATACGGCTACTCTGGTGTCGCGAAACAGTTGACTGAGAGTAGAAATGCGCTCTGTTGTCTTCAGTGATGAGAGAATGTTCTGTCTGTATGCGAGTGATGGAGGTAGACGTCACACAAGGCCCATCCCAACCTTCATGTGTGGGAGCTACCAGCTACAACTCGCAGTCTCATTTGGTATTTCTGCAGAGTAAAGTCACCGTTGCCTGCTATATTCCAAGAGCTTTTATTTCCGTGCTACTGCCATTTCTTCGGCAGGAAGCTTATGTGCTTTTTCAGCAGCACAATGCACGTCCTAGCCGGCCGGTGTGGCCGAGCGGTTCTAGGGGCTTCAGTCTGCAACCACGCGACCGCTACGGTCGCAGGTTCGAATCCTGCCTTGGGCATGGATGTGTGTGATGTCCTTAGGTTACTTAGGTTTAAGTAGTTCTAAGTTCTAGGGGACTGATGACCTCAGCTGTTTAGTCCCATAGTGCTCAGAGCCATTTGAACCATTTGAACAACGCACGTCCAGATTCGACTACTGCGACGTAATGCTCTCTTCGTGGTGTACAACAAGTGCCCTGCAAACAGGATCATCAAATCCCTCGACAATTGAATACGTGTAGGACAAGGCGAAGAGAGAACTTACTCGTTCTCTAAAGCCTGCAAGAACCTATGCCGAATTGCGACAAAAGGCGCAAGACGCTTGGAGCAATCTATTACTGGATGCTATTCGGCACCTTATGATTCTTTGTATGCGTGAATAAATGCCTGCGTTGCCGCAGGAAAGTCACTGTGTATTGATATGACTGGCACGTTTTACTGTAACAGTGTGTCTCATTTGGTCTGAATTTTTTATCATATACTCCTACAATAAAGAGCTGAAGGGGTGGACGGATGGTTGGTTTTCAGAATTTGAGTTTGTTGTATGGAGAAACTGTACGCCACACAGAGCTACTACAAATATGAATATATGAAAGACGTGCGCTGAAGGGGATGGACGAGTTGTGACAAAGATGTATTAATGACCACCAATAGTCAATAAAACTAATAGTTTCCGATGAGTCTCACTGCAGTTTCGGCTATAGCAATGCTGAAGTTCATGTGAGGTGACATAGAATGGTACGCCCTGTCCCAGGGGGCATTGTGCAGTTCGTGGAGAAGAATACCTGAAAGATTTGCCTGGGATGCCATATCACTTACTTCAGTTTGCTTTTAGAAGTAGCAAGAAAACAAATATTGCTTGTCCGCATCCGCTCAACGGCAACTCGTGACGTCATTCAGACATTATCAAAGTCAGCAAAATCGGGCAGTAGTCGTAACTCATGTTCACATGCCTGATCAACTAGTGCAATTTCTTTAATTTAAAATACGAGCCCACGACATACACAGTTTCGTTCTTCCTTCTTCCCTGTAAATGTTTGAATTTCTGTGACTTCTGTTTACGTTCTAAGCACAGTAATGATAAAAATCTGAATAATATTTTATCTTTGGAAAGTCGTTGTGAATACTACCTTCCTTTGACACTTGGTCCGCTACTGCCAATTTATTAACGTTGCCTAGATAACAGTTGCTCTTGTATTTATTGAGTCCTATATTTATCTGTTGTTAGAAGGCATAACGAACACTCTGATATGTGTGTGTAGAAGGGATTCAACATTCTCCTTTTGCCGTTAGCGGAGGATACAGATCCTTTGAGGAGCTGAGTTTTTGAAGCATCTTTCTAGTTGGCTTGAATGCTCCGTCATTACCCTGCTTTCTTAAGACACTGCACCCTGACGTGCGTGCAAGGAATTCAACGCTCTCCTTTATAGCTAGCGGAGAATACATGTCTTTTGAGCAACTGAAGTATTCAAGCAACTTTATAATTGCCTTGAATGCTGCGTCAACAGCTTATTTTCCTCAGGCCCTGCTTTGCTCTCAGAAATTGTGTGTGTGTGTGTGTGTGTGTGTGTGTGTGTGTGTGTGTGTGTGTGTGAACCGTAGATATGTACTTGGGCACCTATTCTACTTGTGGATGGTGTCTATTGCATGTAATTAGTATCTATCAGCGGGTTTTCTGTGACCTCTGTCACTGAAATTCCGTTAGTTTGTATGAATACCTCCATTCCTTTTTCCGTTATGAGTTGTATGCAGGAATTAACAATGCAAAGTTTAGATACTCAGGGAGTTCCTTACTCCATGACACTACATGACAAAATCAGGTTAAAATACCGAAAGGATCGGCTACATTTCATTTCGGCCTTCTGAAGAGTTGATTTTTTAGTTTTTTGTATAGAATTTTCTACCACAGCTCTAAATAAGCTTCTCATAGTCCCTGCATCAGATTGTTCAGGGAATTTGATGACCCACTGAAAGTCAGTCACTGCGATACAGTGCCTACAGAGATTTACGATGTACGTTTTGAAGATGTGAAATGAATTCATTCGCAGGAACCATGATGAATAGTCAAAAACGGAGTGTAATGCTCCAAGACGTTGACAGCTTTTAATCTTCATATAAATTAAACTGAATCTTTTATTTAAGCGTTAGTATTTGCTACAGATGTTTGCAATAGTGTAAATCGGCCATTCGTCATCGCTAACTGACAGCCTTATTATCATTCCTTGACGAACACGGTGGAACGCTTGTGACTTGGTAAAATAATTTTTCAGTATGAATTTTGTAAACTGCAGCGGAGCATGCACTGCTATGAAACTTCTGGCAGATTAGAACTGTGTGCCGAACCCGGACTCCAACTCGGGACCTTTGCTTTTGTGAGCAGGTGCTCTACCAACTTTTTTCTCTTTTTGTTTTATTTTTTAGTTTTTAATTTTTTCATCAAATGTTAACTCGACGTCTTATTTCATAAAAAGCAAGTTTTGTCCTTCGTAAATTAATATCTTCTATCTTCATAGTTACGTACACATTTTATGAAGTTAATACAGTGCCCTTCAAAAATTACATCTTCCTTCGTAAAACTTTAAATCAAAATCAAGTATTTTTAAGGATTAAAAGATGTAAAATAATAGTTAATACCAGTCCACAGGCTGAAAGGTTAAAATGCATATTTTATTCCCTTCTCTGCTCTTCCTGTGTAATTCTTCTTTTTACTTTCTTTGTATGGCATTGTGGAACCTTTCACTTTATGCTATTCTTTAAAAATTTGGTGTTATATTCCTTATACTTTTTCTTCTTCGGTAATTTGTGATGTTCCGTTAAAATATATATCCAAAATTCTTCCTTACTTTTGCCCTCTTCCTTAAAACGTAATACATTGAATGTCCTTTTACAGAGTCTACTGTATTTTTCTTGGTGTTGGGTTACTGTATTTCCTCTAGGCTTAGAAAATCCGATGGTCTTATTGCGTTAGGACAAGTTCTGTTAATGACGGCAAGTTCCTGTCTGGCAATTTTCAGAAGTCTTCCACTTCTTTAAACACGAGTCTGTGTTCCTCACTATCGTTTAAGTTGCAGGTGGGACATCTTGGTGCCCACATCTCGTGGTCGTGCGGTAGCGTTCTCGCTTCCCATGTCCGGGTTCCCGGGTTCGATTCCCGGCGGGGTCAGCGATTTTCTCTGCCTCGTGATGGCTAGGTGTTGTGTGCTGTCCTTAGGTTAGTTAGGTTTAAGTAGTTCTAAGTTCTAGGGGACTGATGACCATAGATGTTAAGTCCCATAGTGCTCAGAGCCATTTGAACCATTTTTTTGGGATATCTTGGTGGCTCCAAGAATTTATTTTGTGGAATTTACGATTTGTAGGCATTTTTCTGCTACCTCCTACGTTCTTCGCTGATCTCACTGCCAGAGAGGTCTCGATTATGGATATTTGTCCAGACTGCTCGTCAGTCGTTATGTGGGAATTTCAGGTCGACATCATTTCTGTTCGTGCTTTCCATTTACGTTCTGACGTTTGTAATTTTCTCTTCCAGTGTTTTGAGTTGAATGTAGCTGCATTCTATTAGTAAATGTTTCAGTTGGAAGAGTTCTTTTGGCATGTGCTAAACGTTGATTAAAGGTTGAAAACTGCCCATGACTATTTCATTTAATAAGTGTGCCGTTAGACTATTTGGTATCATTTTCCATTCTCTATACATACTGCACAGCTTTTGATTTATTACTGATGTCAGTAAGATTTAGTCCTCCGTTGGCAGTAGCAAGCGTTAGTGTGTCATAATTGATTTTGAATATGTGACCTCGGTCCACGAAGTATCCTGCCACAGACATGCTTCATGCTTCGTTTCGCCATTTGTGGAGGTAGTGGCAGGACTTGTGCCACGTAATAAATTTTGCTTATAATATAAATATTGACGAGGATTGGTTCCTGGAACTCGTCTAAATGTCTATGACTATGTTCCTGTATATATGCCCGTATGTTTGTTAGTAGCTGCTTGTAATTTGCGGCAATAGTACGCTGTGTGTTGGTTCTAAATTTAATGCCGAAGCATTTCATTTTTCATGGCGTGTCTAAATGCATCTGATTCTGCATTTGGATTCCTTTCCCTATATTCGTGATGACAGACCTTTTTTTTTTTAAATTTAGTTTAGCTCCAGATGCTTGCTCGTATTTGCGTTAAATTTGTAGGACTTCATCTACTTCTTTTTCGCTCTTTACTAACCACTCTATGTCGTTCAAATGGCTCTGAGCACTATGGGACTCAACTGCTGAGGTCATTAGTCCCCTAGAACTTAGAACTAGTTAAACCTAACTAACCTAAGGACATCACAAACATCCATGCCCTAGGCAGGATTCGAACCTGCGACCGTAGTGGTCTTGCGGTTCCAGACTGCAGCGCCTTTAACCGCACGACCACTTCGGCCGGCGCTCTATGTCGTCTCCGTAAGCATTGCATACTATATTTTTCCCATTTATATGCAACTCTCGTAGCTTTCTGAGAAGATGGCGTGTAAGGATACGATCGCGATAGCGAACGGTGCCATTGATACTGGCCAACCTTTTCTCACAGAGCTTTGCATCTTGATTTCTTTAGTTACCTGTCCGTTAACCAGTATTCTTGTTGCACCAATATTTAAAATGTTTTTTTATTAAGTTGGTAAACTGAAGTGCAAAGTCCATACCTCCCATGATCATGTAAAGATGCTGGTGGTTTACTTTATCACATGCTTTTTCAAAGTCTAAAGAAGCAACTGGACACTGAATTTTGCAGCTGTGGGCAGTTGCTCTACCAACTGAGCTACCCAAGCACGACTCACGCCCCGTCCTCACAGCTTTACTTCTGCCAGTACCTCGTCTCCTACCTTCCAAACTTTACAGAAACTCTCCTGCGAACCTTGCAGAACTAGCACTCCTGAAAGAAAGGATATTGCGGAGACATGGCTTAGCCACAGCCTAGGGGATGTTTCCAGAATGAGATTTGCACTCTGCAGCAGAGTGTGCGCTGATATGAAACTTTTCTGGGAGATTAAAACTGTGTGCCGGACCGAGACTCGAACTCGGGACCTTTGCCTTTCGCGGGCAAGTGCTCTACCAACAGTTTTAATCTGCCAGAAAAGTTTCATATCAGCGCACACTCCGCTGCAGAGTGAAAATCTCATTCTGGAACTTTTTTATTCTTTGCGTGAGGATCAGCACCACTATTTTTTAATCGGTGCTCAGTGGGTAATGTGTCTTATGTTCCTAATTGTTTCATTTTCAGAGATTTTGGGTACTAGGATCATTACATCCTCTGATTCAGTATCAACTATACCCCAGACATCATCGATAGCTGACATGTAGGATATAACGCAGACCAGGGAAGCAGTGGTGCTTGTTATTCTGAAGGGAGTCAATAACTACATCGCAGCTTCGACACACAATGTCTTGTGGTCAGACCACCTCCCAGTGATCTGTGCTATCTACGCCAATAGAGAAACCTCGCCAAACAACGTTCTTCAGCTGCGAAGTATCAGCTATGAACTTTCGAGTGTCTTGGTTGCTATGCTCTGTACGACTCTCAATCCTCACGTCTAGGGCTTCTTGGAGGCGCTGCTGCACTTTTCTCTCCAGGCGCTTGAAACATCTGTTGCCGCCTCCCCAAGAAAGCTGCAGAGGCTGAAAAACTTGTCACGGCAGCTCCCGCCGACAATGTTCAACGCGATCACTCGTAAGAGTCTCGTAAATCGCGAATGACACTACACGAGGGGTCTAGACACGGAGTGGGCGCTAAATCAGCTCCGGCGAGACATCGAGGCGGCTGCATAATATGAACGTCGGTATGGAGACTGGACTTGCGCGATTGCCACGCTCAGTGGCGGCGGAGGTCTCTGAGAGTTTCTTGCCACGGTCACAGCGCATACCACGGTGCACGCAGTGCGTAGTCCTCCGCACCAGGTGCTACCCTGACAGGTGGAAACACGCACAATGGATGCCCATTGCTTAGGGTGACACGTATCTTTGAGTGTCATACAACTACCGGCCAACCTCTCTCCGCCCAGCTCTCTTGAAGATATTGGAGAACACTTCTGGATTCGCAGCCTGCTTTCCAAGGATCAGTTCCAAGACAAGAAACGCTCATTGTTCGTGCCTCGGAACTTCCGTGGCGTCACGCGAAGTAAGATGTGACCGCGGCTAAAATCCACGCAATCTTGGCGAGGCGTGGCACGCCAGACAAATCACGCGATGTACTGCTCCATCGGTTTAATAGGAACTGTTTACTGGAGGATCCGGATGAAACCTCCGCACAGCAACGCCTGTAGAATCACTCTAAATAAGGGCCGTCAGCCTCGAAGTGACCCGTGAGTCACGACTAAATTTCCACTAATCCTAATTCAACAGTTAAAAGCCCTGTAGCAATCGAACCACTTTCAGAAAGGTTCCGGATCCGACCACTGTACTGGAGTATGTTTACCGCTAGCAGTTCATACACAGCCTCCAGTTTCCTGTGAGCAACTTCTGCCGATAATTTTCACACAACAAAAAATAAATACAGTTCAATGTCAATAAAGAAAAAAGTCTCACAAAAACAAATATACCATGTGTACCGGTATGAAATGAGCATTAAGATACAAATGTGTCATTTTCCAATTTCCACAACATTTGTTGTGAACGAGCCTTAATTTTTTTTGTTTGGTTGGTATGACATCTGTCAAAGATATCTTGTATACATCAAGTCATGGAACAAAAAACATCATATGTTTTCATCGTGTTAACAATGTCGAATTTTGTACCAGAAAGTGATGATTTGCGGAAAGCATTAATTTTTTGTTTTCATTTGGAAAAAAGTGTTGTAGAGTCGCATCGAATGCTTGTCGAGGTATATGGTGATCATGCTCTATCAGAAGCAACATGCAAAAGATGGTTTCAATGGTTCACAAATAATGATTTTGATGTAAGAAAGGAAGAACGTGGAAGACCTCCAAAAAAGTTCGAAGACGCCGAATTGCAAGCAATATTGGATGAAGATGATACTTTGAGTCAGAAGAAAATGACAGCAATGCTAAATGTTGCACAACAAACAATTTCTGACCGTTTGAAAGCTATGGGAAAGATCCAAAAGTGTGGAAAATGGGTGCCACATGAATTGAATGAAAGGCAGAAGGAAAACCGAAAAACCATTTGTCAAATTTTGCTTCAAAGACGTGAAAGAAAATCAATTTTGCATCGAATTGTTACTGGCGATGAATAATGGATTTATTTTAAGAATCCTAAACGGGAAAACTCATGGGTTAATCCGGGACAAAAATCAACATCGACTGCAAAACCAGATCGATTCGGCAAGAAGACAATGCTCTGTGTTTGGTGGGATCAGAAAGGTGTGGTGTATCATGTTCTTCTAAAACCCGGTGAAACTGTGATTAATAATCGCTACAGACAACAAATGATCAATTTGAACTATGCCATGTCTTCTGGCCCAATCTGGTCTTTTTTCGATCAATGCAAAGTAATTTTTTTACACGACAATGCAACTGCACACAAACAAAACTGGTTCAGGATACAATCAAAACACTTGGCTGGGAGCTGCTACCCCACCCGCCGTATTCACCAGACTTGGCCCCTTCCGACTACCATTTGCTTTCATCAATGGGACACGCATTGGCTGAGAAACACTTCGATTCCTACAAAGAAGTCGAAAATTGGGTGTCTGATTGGTTTGCTTCAAAAGACGAACATTTCTATTGGCGTGGTGTTCACAAATTGGCAGAAAGGTGGTCAAAAAGGTATCGAAAGCAATGGTCAGTACTTTGAATAAAATGTTTTTACTTTTCAATTCAAAATTAGTGTTTCGTTTTCACAAAAAAGAAAAACGCTCATTTCATACCGGTACACCTGGTAATATATTGGCTCTTACTAAACTTCGCAGAGCCATCTCGTTCACTAAAACCTGCCACCCAGTTAGATACTGGCTCCACGATGTGATGTACTGGGTCCGCATACCAAAAACGTGCCCGCTCACTTAAAAGCCAACACTCACCTAGAAAACTGGAAATCGCCCCAGCAGACTTTCACGCTCTCTCATGGGTACGCAGTTACGCTTCTTGTATACTAGTTTGATCACTAAGGAACACTTACACCCTTCTTCAGAAACACACAACTGAAACCCCTCCTCCGCCCCAGAAGGCACACGACTTTTGTACCTTATGAAGGCTGCCAGCCGATTCCTCATTTTAGTTAGGTTCAGACCGGTCCATGAAATTAATTAACGCTAGCTTTTTACCTGTGACTTTGCCTGCATACATGCATGTACATTTGTTGCACATGTATTCTCCCTCCCCCCCCCTCCCTCTCTCTCTAACCCCCTTCTCTTTCTATCTCCTACTGCCCCCTCTGTCCATCTCCTCGTTCCCCTCTCTCTATCCCTATATCCATCTCCTCCCTCCCTCCCTCTCCTTGTGTATCTCCCCTCCCCCTCTCTACACCCTTCTCCAAGGTCTCTCTCTCTCCAACTCCTCCTCCACCTTTTGTCTGTCCGTCTCTTCCTCCTCTTCTCTATTCTCCTTCCCCTCTCTTTATCCATCTCCTCCTTCCCCTCTCATTGTCGTTCTCCCTCTCGCCTCTCTCTGCGCATCTAAGTAACCGCGTTTTCATCCCCACGCCTATCCGAATGGGAGGTGGTTCTTACTCACACAGTACTTCTTTGCAGACAATAAGTTGTATGTGTACCAAGTTTGGCTGAAAGTGGTCCTGTGGTTCAGGAGGAAATGTAGAATACACAAAAAGAGTTGTGGCTATAAAAAACGGGACAACCGCTGTAAAACATTTTATTTAAGAAACAGAAATATTTAGTTATTTACAGCTTCAATGTACTCACCTCCTCTAGCCTTACAACACTCCATGCGGATTTTGCATTGATGGAAACAGTGCTGGTAATTTTCTTCTGTAAGCTCCTCGATGATGCATTCCACTGTTTCTTTCACTACTTCAGCGGATTAAAATCTTGATTCTTTTAATGAAGATTTATTTAACTTTGAGCAGTATATATAGGTCTCGTTGTGTTATCTCAGGCGAATAAGGTGGGTTCTCCCACACTGGGATGGGATGCTGCATTTCGCTACAAACCTCTTAATAGACAATCCGGTATGAGCCGGGCCGTTGTCTCGATGCAGGACCCATGACGTTTTTTTCTACAATTCGGGTCCTTTTTATTTATTTATTTATTTATTGCTTACTTTCTCATGTAGTTGAGCAAGAAAGTCAAGGTATAAATTTTGATTAATAATTTGGCCTTCAGGAACTCAATGAAGATACACATTTCCATGAGTATCGTAAAATACAGTAATGACGGCTTTGAATCTTGCTTTGCCCATTTGAGCTTTTTTCGCTCTCGGTGAAGTTGTGCCCGTCCTGTGCATAGCCTGCCGCTTAGTTTCTGGATCATAAGTAAATAAACAAGATTTTTCACATGTTCTCACTCTTTCCAAAAAAATTAGGATCGTTCTCAATGGTATTCAATGATTCAGTGCAAAAATTTTTCGGCGCCAGTTTCGCACATACTTTTCTCATGTTAAAATGTTTATGTAAAATGTGCCTTACGTGTTCTTGTCAACTCCTACGGTTTCAGCAATCGATATAATACTCATCCGACGGTCAAATAAAATCACATTATCTACTTTTTAGACATTTTCACCCGTTTTTTCATGTTGAAGTGCGTCCCGGGCGTGAAACATCTTCAACGCCTTCTCGACTATCTTGGAAACGCTTGGACCACTGAGTGACTCACGTACGTGATAAACAGTCTTCACCGTACACTACTTTTGATAAAATATTGATTTCATTAGCGGTTTTTTCCAAGTTTCACATGAAACTTCACCATAATTTGTTGCTCTATTATTACACTCATCATTTTTCTGGCATAACAAAATAATAGCCGTTACACAAACGGAGGCCATGACCACACTGATTTGTCTACAGACAAACAGAGACGCCGCATTCGACTGAGAACGCTTTATGCTTAACAGCACGTATGCAGATTTAAACCTTTCAGCCCATCAGCAGCAGATATAGGCTCTTTCATTCGTCATTTCCTGTTTCCCTGTATAGCGTTTCTGTAAGGTGCTACCTTCTGTGAGGTCTTTTAGAAGCTTTCAGGGACGACTGATGGAAAAAGCAGGTCTTCACAAGAATTACTCGCCCTTTACGTCAGCCTAGTCGGCCGCAAGGATTAGGGAAAGAACAACCCAATAACTCCGCCTCCTCCAAAAAGTCTGTGTCGTATACAATAACCATGGAATGCTCTTCCATGTACGTGAGTTACTCAGTGGTCCAAGCGTTTCTACATGAAAACCCGATAAGAATATCGAAAAAATACATAATGCGATTTTATTTGACCGTCGGCTGAGTTTTCGATCGATTGCTGAAACTGCAGGAATTGACAAGAACACTTAAGGCACATTTTACATAAACAATTTAACATGAGAAAGTATGTGCGAAACTAGCGCCGAAAAATGTATGTACTGACGCTTTGAGTACCACTGAAAACGATCCTAATTTTTTGGAAAGAGTGACAACATGTGACAAATCTTGGGTTTTTTACTTATGATCCAGAAACCAAGTGGCAGTCTATGCACAGAACGGGCACAACTTCACCGACAGCGAAAAAAGCTCAAATGGGCAAAGCAAGATTCAAAGCTGTTTTTTCGATAATCATGGAAATGTGTATCTTCATTGAGTTCCTGAATGTCAAATTATTAATCAAAATTTCTACCATGATGTTTTTCCTCAACTACATGAGAAAGTAACCAAAAAAACACAGGCACTGCCAAGAAATGATGTGTTACACACTCACCCATAGCCTTGACTGGTGGAGGAAGCAAAGGGATTCGTGGGAAGTGGTGAGTACCTAGGGACGCCTCCAAGACATTCGTCTCCGTACGATGCGACGCCTTCCTCTACAACCTCCCTGTGCAGTGCATACCAGTGTTACATACCTAATCCATGTACTTCGACGTCTGGAGCAGAACCTTCCACGTATGTGCCAATTACAGAATGTCAACACCACATCATATGAGAGCCGGAGTGTCATAGAGGTTAGTTTCCAGCTTTGTGTCGTTCAATCAGTTTTCTCCTAATGATGCTTCGAAGGCGGTTTGCATGCAGGTGATGCTGTGCACAGATGACACCACCCCGTTTACACAGAACGTGAATGCTCAACTGCTGCAACGGAGACTACGACAGGCTTGCGATGTCCTCAGCGCATGAGCTACCAAATGGAGTCTCAAGTTTAACTCCGATAAGAGCTGGATAATAACCGCCAGCAAGAGAACGAACGCACATCAGCAGTGAGATCGCATATGAGAAACCCCATCTCGTGGTCCAGAACTGGAAAGTACCCAGACCTACTACTGGACCGCAACCTTTGACTGATCCAGCATTTCCATGAGATCAGGGGTGAGGTTTTGGGTCGAATATTCTTTGCTCAAACCCAATCAACTCTGCCTGCAAACCACGGCATCACCCTGTACTTCGTAATCGATTGGCCCGTCCTCACATACCCTTGGTGTAAGGAAACGCTTCAGAGATCCATCTCCATCTGCTCCAGGCGGTGCAAAACTTGACTGGACCCTGAAGGTCGCAGTGCATCAGCCTCGAGAGTTCCTGGCTTGGGAATATCCCAAATTTGCTGGGGTCCCCATCCAGCGGGAATGGTTCGGATAGACTGTGCACTTGTACTATGCTGAGGTGACAAAAGTCAGGGGATAGCGATATGAACATATACAGATGGCGGTAGTGTCGCGTGCACAAGGTATAAAAGGTCAGTTCATCGGAAGAGCTGTCATTTGTACTCGGGTGATCAATGTGAAAAAGTTTCCGACGTAATTATGGCCGCAAGACGGGAATTTTGTAGACTTTGAACGTGGAATACTGGTCAAAGCTAAACGCATGGGACATTCCATTTCGGAAATCGTTAGGGAATTCAATATTCCGAGATCCACAGTGGGAAGGGTGCGCCGAGATTACCAAATTTCAGGGAGTACCTCTCACCACGAACATCGTAATACCCGACGGCCTTCACTTAACGACAAAGAGCAGCGGCGTTTATGTAAAGTTGTCGGTAGTAAGACACAACCAACATTGCGTGAAATAACATCAGAAATCAACGTGGGACGTTCGACGAGCGTATCCGCTAGGACAGTGTGGCGAAATCTGGCGTCAACGGGCTGTGGCAGCAGACGACTGACGCGAGTGTCTTTGCTAACAGCGCGTCTTCATCAGCACCAACTATATCGGTTGGACCCTAGACAACAGGAAAACCGTGGCCTGGTCAGATGAGTGTCGATTTCAATTGGTAAGAGCCGACAGTAGGGTTCAAGTGTGACGCACACCCCACGAAGCCGTGAACCCAAGTTATTAACAAAGCACTGTCAGAGCTGGTGGTAGATCCATACCGATGTGGGCTATGTTTACAAGGAGCGCGCTGGGTCTTCTGGTTATTTCCTACACGGAGACCGTTTGCAGGCATTCAGAACTTCATGTTCCCAAACAATGACGGAATTTTTATGGGTGACAATGCGCCACGTCGCCGGACCCAATTCTTCGCGGTTGGTTTCAACATTCTGGTCAACTCGAGCGAATAGTTTGGCCACCAAGACCGCCCGACATGAATTCCATCGAACATTTATGCCTCATAATCGAGAAGTCAGTTCGTGCACAAAATCCTGTGCCGGCAACAGTTTCGCAGTTATGGACGGCTATAGACGCAGCACTGCTCAATATTTCTGCAGGGGGCTTCCAACGACTTGTTGGGTACAAGCCACGTCGAGCTGTTGAGGCCCGACATGGTATTAGGAGGTATCGCATAACTTTTGTCACCTATGTGTGTAAAACATCGCAGTATATAACCAACTGTGTGATCCATTACCTAGTTAACTGTGTCTTCTACATGTACATCTACGTGATTACTCTGCTATTCACAATAAAGCGCCTGGCAGAGGGTTCAATGAACCACCTTCATGCTGTCTCTCTACCATTCCTCTCTCTAACGGCACGCGTGAAAAACGAGCACTTAAATTTCTCTGTGCGAGCCCTGATTTCCCTTCTTTTATCGTGATGATCATTTGTCCCTATGTAGGTGGGAGCATGTTTTCGCAATCGGGGGAAAAAACTGGTGATTGAAATTTCATGAGAAGATCCCGTCGCAACGAAAAACGCCTTTGTTTTAATGATTGCCACGCCAGTTCACGTATCATTTCTGTGACACTGTCTCCCCTATTTCGCGATAATACAAAACGACCTGCCCTTCTTTGTACTTTTTCGATGTCATCCGTCAATCCCACCTCACGCGGATCCTACACCGCACAATACCCTAGAATAGGGCGGACAAACGTGGTGTAAGCAGTCTCTTTGGTAGACCTATTGCACCTTCTAACAGGGAACCTCCCCATCGCACCCCCCTCAGATTTAGTTATACGTTGGCACAGTGGATAGGCCTTGAAAAACTGTACACAGATCAATCGAGAAAACAGGAAGAAGTTGTGTGGAACTATGAAAAAATAAGCAAAATATACAAACTGAGTAGTCCATGTGCAAGATAGGCAACATCAAGGACAATGTGAGCTCAGGAGCGCAGTGGTCCCGTGGTTAGCGTGAGCAGCTGTGGAACGAGAGGTCCTTGGTTCAAGTCTTCCCTCAAGTGAAAACTTTAATTTTTTATTTTCAGTTTATGTGACAAAACTCTTATGTTTTCATCACTTTTTTGGGAGTGATTATCACATCCACAAGAAAACCTAAATCGGGCGAGGTAGAAAAATCTTTTTACCCATTCGCCAAGTGTACAAGTTAGGTGGGTGGACAACATATTCCTGTCATGTGACGCACATGCCGTCACCAGTGTCGTATAGAAAATATCAGACGTGTTTTCCCGTGGAGGAATCGGTTGACCTATGACCTTGCGATCAAATGTTTTCGGTTCCCATCGGAGAGGCACGTCCTTTCGTCTACTAATCGCGCGGTTTTGCGGTGCGGCCGCAAAACACAGACACTAAACTTATTGCAGTGAACAGAGACGTCAATGAACGAACGGACAGATCATAACTTTGCGAAAATAAAGAAAGTAAAATTTTCAGTTGAGGGAAGACTTGAGCCAAAGGACCTCTCGTTCTGTAGCTACTCGCGCTAACAACGGGACCACGGCGCTACTGAGCTCAAATCGTCCTTGATGTTGCCTATCATGCGCATGGACTACTCAGTTTGTATATTTTACTAATTTTTTTCACAGTTCCACACAACTTCTTCCTGTTTTCTCGATTGATCTGTGTTCAGCTTTTCAAGACCTATCCACTGTGCCAACTTATAACTAAATCTGAGGGGGGTGCGATGGGGAGGTTCCCTTGTAAGTGTTCTGCCAGTGAATCGCAGTCTTTGGTTTGCTCTACCCACAATATTATCTATGTGATCTTTCCAATTTAGGTTATTTGTAATTGTAATCCCTAAGTATTTAGTTGAACTTACAGCCCTCAGGTTTGTGTGTCTTATCGCGTAATCGAAATTTAGCTGATTTCTTTTAGTACTCATGTGAATAACTTCACACTTTTCCTTATTCAGGGTCAATTGCCACTTCTCGCGCCACACAGATATTTTATGTAAATCATTTTGCAATTCGTTTTGGTCATCTTATGACTTCACAAGACGGTAAATGACAGCATAATCTGCAAACAATCTAAGACGTCTACTCAGATTCTCTCCTAAGTCGTTAATATAGATCAGGAACAATAGAGGGCCTATAACACTTCCTTGGGGAACGCCGGATATTACTTCTGTTTTACTCGATG
Organism: Schistocerca nitens; assembly: GCF_023898315.1. NCBI lineage: Eukaryota > Metazoa > Arthropoda > Insecta > Orthoptera > Acrididae > Schistocerca > Schistocerca nitens. Next base: position 17,293,930 of record NC_064619.1, read on the forward strand.
ACTTTCCCTCTATTACTACGAACTGAGACCTTTCTGACAGGAAATCACGAATCCAGTCGCACAACTGAGGCGATACTCCGTAGGCACGCAGTTTGGTTAGAAGACGCTTGTGAGGAACGGTGTCGAAAGCCTTCTGGAAATCTAAAAATATGGAATCAATTTGACATCCCCTGTCGATAGCACTTATTACTTCATGAGTATAAAGAGCCAATAGGTGGGAAGACATACTGCGGGAGTACAAAAAGGAGCCAGATACATAGGGTACATGTATTAAGTAAGCTACTAGACCTTGTCTTATGGGTGCTGTAATGGAGCTTATGACTGAATTAAAAATCTTTCTGTTTATGAAAATTTCTATTGCACTGAGAAGTACCTTCACGGAAAGTATTCAAATTAATGTTTTAGATTCGTTGATAACCAACATTACCACTATAATACAGTCATGTTATGTACACTCCTGGAAATGGAAAAAAGAACACTTTGACACCGGTGTGTCAGACCCACCATACGTGCTCCGGACACTGCGAGAGGGCTGTACAAGCAATTATCACACGCACGGCACAGCGGACACACCAGGAACCGCGGTGTTGGCCGTCGAATGGCGCTAGCTGCGCAGCATTTGTGCACCGCCGCCGTCAGTGTCAGCCAGTTTGCCGTGGCATACGGAGCTCCATCGCAGTCTTTAACACTGGTAGCATGCCGCGACAGCGTGGACGTGAACCGTATGTGCAGTTGACGGACTTTGGGTGAGGGCGTATAGTGGGCATGCGGGAGGCCGGGTGGACGTACCGCCGAATTGCTCAACACGTGGGGCGTGAGGTCTCCACAGTACATCGATGTTGTCACCAGTGGTCGGCGGAAGGTGCACGTGCCGGTCGACCTGGGACCGGACCGCAGCGACGCACGGATGCACGCCAAGACCGTAGGATCCTACGCAGTGCCGTAGGGGACCGCACCGCCACTTCCCAGCAAATTAGGGACACTGTTGCTCCTGGGGTATCGGCGAGGACCATTCGCAACCGTCTCCATGAAGCTGGGCTACGGTCCCGCACACCGTTAGGCCGTCTTCCGCTCACGCCCCAACATCGTGCAGCCCGCCTCCAGTGGTGTCGCGACAGGCGTGAATGGAGGGACGAATGGAGACGTGTCGTCTTCAGCGATGAGAGTCGCTTCTGCCTTGGTGCCAATGATGGTCGTATGCGTGTTTGGCGCCGTGCAGGTGAGCGCCACAATCAGGACTGCATGCGACCGAGGCACACAGGGCCAACACCCGGCATCATGGTGTGGGGAGCGATCTCCTACACTGGCCGTACACCACTGGTGATCGTCGAGGGGACACTGAATAGTGCACGGTACATCCAAACCGTCATCGAACCCATCGTTCTACCATTCCTAGACCGGCAAGGGAACTTGCTGTTCCAACAGGACAATGCACGTCCGCACGTATCCCGTGCCACCCAACGTGCTCTAGAAGGTGTAAGTCAACTACCCTGGCCAGCAAGATCTCCGGATCTGTCCCCCATTGAGCATGTTTGGGACTGGATGAAGCGTCGTCTCACGCGGTCTGCACGTCCGGCACGAACGCTGGTCCAACTGAGGCGCCAGGTGGAAATGGCATGGCAAGCCGTTCCACAGGACTACATCCAGCATCTCTACGATCGTCTCCATGGGAGAATAGCAGCCTGCATTGCTGCGAAAGGTGGATATACACTGTACTAGTGCCGACATTGTGCATGCTCTGTTGCCTGTGTCTATGTGCCTGTGGTTCTGTCAGTGTGATCATGTGATGTATCTGACCCCAGGAATGTGTCAATAAAGTTTCCCCTTCCTGGGACAATGAATTCACGGTGTTCTTATTTCAATTTCCAGGAGTGTATTTACCCAATCGGAGGAGAGATTCGCGTGCTGAACCGTTAATGATAGTGGCTTTGATACTGACTCTGGTGTACGAGGAATAGGCTATCGCCTTCCTTCCGAAGACACTCAACACAGAAAAGGAATTTATTAACACATTTGGCAGCGAGAGCAGAATTGAATTGGGCTAAGCAGAACTGTCATTTAGATTAATTCGCCGTGGGTTAAGAATGCCTTAAATTTAAACAAGATAAGGCGTGAAAGCACGTAAGCACACACACACACACACACACACACACACACACACACACATTGTAAGAAATACGCAGGGGAAAAAACTTGCCCTTAGAGTACTAGACACTAGCCACACACTAGTGTGAGACAGCGTATCAGACCTGGTAGCTTGAAAGTCGCCTCACGGTGAGTCTTCACTTCAACACGTGGTTAAATCCTACAACATCTAGACTTGTGGAGCACTCCGATACGAAAGTGTCCCGATTTGGTCTGGATAGGAACGTGAGGGCAGGAATACTGGTCGTCAAGGTTGCCGTCGATCATGCCTGACTGCCATAAGGGTGGATCGCCGTACTGCGCACCAAGCACATTGTAATGGCTTCACATCTGTGCCTGCCGTACCAGAACTCCCTACAATATTCTGTGTCATCTCGCACGAGTGGTCGGAGGCCACGGGCACCCGGACTAGGGAAATTCTGTACTATACATAGGCTGCCGTTACCACCACAACATAAACGACTGCGTTTTGGAGTGGTTCCATAACTGGGAAGCGGGAACTGCTGACGAATGTGTCGCACTGTGTGACCGAGCGAGGCGGTGCAGTGGTTAGTACACTGGACTCGCATTCGGGAGGACGACGCTTCAGTGCCGGCATGGTTCCTTTCAAAGGGCACGGCCGACTTCTTCTCCACCCTTCCCTAATCCGATGAGACCGATGACCTCGCTGTCTGGTCTCCTCCCCCAAAACAACCCAACCACACGCACTGTGTGTTCAGCGATGACTCGCGGTTCTAAACTACCCTAGATGACAATCGTCGGCAAGTATAATGGCGACCTGCGGGAACAACAGACAATAGTGTTACCCGTGGCATCGGGCAGTGGGAAGCCATAGAGTATAACTTCAGGTGACGGCTGGAAGTGACTGAGGGAGCTCTGATGGTACTTGGTTCGTCACGGACATCCTACGTCCTCATATGTTACCTCTCATGCGACAGTATAATGTTGCCATTTTTCGGTAGGACAATACTCTTTCACGCATGTCTCTATGAACTGTCGCCGTGATGCTGAGGTGTGTGTGTGTGTGTGTGTGTGTGTGTGTGTGTGTGTGTGTGTGTGTGTATTCAATGGGGGACCTAGAAACGATGGGGAGGCTTCACCCCGCCGTAACCCCCAGTGGTTCACAAGCGCACAACAGGCCACAGCGGTCCAACGGCCCCACCGCCGCCCCACACTGCACCCTGGGTTAGTGCACGGTTCGGCCCCCAGTGGACCCCCCCGGGAACGTCTCATGCCAGACGAGTGTCACCCCAATGTGTGCGTGGTAGAGTAATTATAGTGTACGCGTACGTGGAGATAGTATTTCCTCAATAATTGCCGACATAGTGTAACTGAGGCAGAATAAGGGGAACCTGTCCGCATTCGCCGAGGCAGATGGAAAACCGCCTTGAAAACCATCCGCAGGCTGGCCGGCACACCAGACCTCGACGCTTATCCGCCGGGCGGATTCGTGCTGGGGGCCGGCACGCCTTCCCGTCGGGAAAGCCGTCCGTTGCCGGCCGGTGTGGCCGTGCGGTTCTAGGCGCTGCAGTCTGGAACCGCGAGACCGCTACGGTCGCAGGTTCGAATCCTGCCTCGGGCATGGATGTGTGTGATGTCCTTAGGTTAGTTAGGTTTAAGTAGTTCTAAGTTCTAGGGGACTGACGACCTCAGAAGTTGAGTCCCATAGTGCTCAGAGCCATTTGAACCATTTGAAAGCCGTCCGTTAGATCGCGCAGCTAGCCGGGCGGCCTTTGATGTTGAGCTACTCCCGTAGCCAGCAACAACCCGAGATCTGTCACTGATAGAACACACGTGGGACTAGCTTGAACGCCACCTCCACCCGATGCCAATATCTGGGATATCGAGGACCAGTTACCTCTGTGCCAGCTTGCCTTGGGAATGGATACAACTGCTTTATAACATCCTCTCCAGCCGAATCAGTGGATGCATCCAGGCCAGAGGAGGTGCAACGTGATGCAAATAAGTGGGGGTCATACTCTGAAAATTTGACTCTCTACGGAAGTCATCGAAGCGCGCATGATCGTGCTATTTGTTTTCAAAACCACTGTTAACATAGAAACTAAGAGTGGCACTTGAGTGGGTTGTAACGGGACATCCTCCTGTAGCATTACTTTTCTTCAACAGTAGTTGCCGATACCACTATTATTTTTCGAATTTTGGACGGGTCAGTATTATCTCAGTTCCTTTACGAAATCTCTCATATAATTTGATACACAGTATATTTCAAGCTAAAATTTATAAAAAGGAATTACTTTATAAAATATCTTAGTTTCGATGTCATGATCGATAAGTACTAGTTCTGAATGTTGAAAGGTGGCTACACTGAGCCACAGCGCCAGAGATCGCTAGAGAGCATTGTTCCGCCGCCTCCACTGGCACAGTCATTATTGAGATGTGCTAGAAGGCAGTGCTTGTCCAGGACTCGTAGTAGTCAGTTCGTGTTCAGATGTGCTAGTATAGAGTGCTTGCTGAGATGTGATACTGAAAGGTTCTTGTTGAGATGTGGTAATAGCGAGTCGGTGTGGAGATATATTGTAATTATGAGAGTGATTTTGGTCAATATATGAAGGTAACGAAACTTGATTTATTTTTCATTATTTCCATGTTTTAAATAATGCGTCATTACAGGTTCAGTCAACAAAGCATCTGGCTTGTGTTCTTGTATTAGAGTGTAATTCTGGTTTTCTTGAGTAATTATGGTATTCTTATTTTCTTTAATTAATTCAGTATAAATGATATTTATAAATTCTTGTGTTATTGAAGAAGAACCGTGCCAGATGCGTACGTTGAGTCATACTTCCACACACAGAACAGTTACACTTGTGCTTTGGTTTCGTAGGTTTTATAGTTGCTGGGGACTTAATTAATTAATTGTGTTAATGAAAATTTCCATTTCATTCTTTGTTATTGTTCTAAGCAGTCAGATTGCGTAATAATACTAGTCAGGGCCAACCGGTACGAGACTTCGTAATCGGACAAACAGCTACGAAAAATTAAAATTATTTACATTGCATTTAATTAAGCCCCCATGCACGTGGCGACCGCTGCTTCGGATCGTCCCTTGGAATTCTTCTGATTGTAAAAATAGTAGACAGTAGTATTGTTGTAGTAATTTGTAGTCTAGTAATTGTAGTCTATATTGCATGTGTAGATTTGGTAATTGGCATTCTTCTAATGGTATTTTTCAAAATTTATTTTTTTTGTTGCCTTGTATACGCGTTTGACGATTTAGTGCAATTATTTCAATTGTTCGTTAATCGCGTTTGAGGGAAGCATTCTGTGTGAATGGTATTGTTGGTGATAACGTGTTATATTCTCTGTAATTTTCGTACAGTGACGAGTTTTGTATGTTTTGTAAATGATTACGCGATCGATGAAAAAGGCAAAAATGATGGATAGTCAGAATGACGAAATTGTTGACATGGCGAACTCGCCAACACAGGGGAACAGTATGATGAATAATGAAGTGGAAAACAATTTAATAAGCAGGGAAAATAGTCCAGAACCATTTCAAAATTTTTCTCAATCAGAAAGTTTTCAGAATTCGAGATTAACGACAGAAGATTCTGAAATAGTATCGAACACAAATAGCTTTACAGCCATGACGAAGGAAACTGGTTTTGCGGGAAATGTTAGGGGCGAAAAGAATTTTGAACCATTTAATATGGAGCAGTTGATGGGTGCAATATTAAATTTGGGATCACAAATAGGAACAATTACAACTGATATGGGAACAATTAAAACAGAGATAGGAACTTTGGCAACACGGTTAGACTCACAGGGATCACAAATAGGAACAATTACAACTGGTATGGGAACAATGGAGCAGTTTCGATCTGAATTTAAAACAGAGATAGGAACAATTACAACTGAGATGGGAACAATGGAAACACGGTTAGATTCACGACTAGGGACATGTTTCAAAAACATGAAAGATGAATTAAAGAAAGAAATTAGAGAAGAAGTACAACCGATTTTGAATGCTCACAATAATAGATTAATTGCAGTAGAGATTAGACAAAGGGAACAGGATAGAGAACAGGAGGAAAGAGATCGCGTGATAGTGCAGAAATTTTCAGAGTTAAATTTACAACGTGCACACGATAAGGAAGAAATATTTGAGAGACTCGAGGAATCCGTACCAAATGACAGATTAAATAACCTAACACAACAATATGAACAGTTAACTACCAAATGTGTCAACACTGAAACCCGAGTCGCGACACTTACGGAAGACGTAGGTAAACAGAAAGAAAAAATAGGTGACTTATCGGAAAGAGTTGAGGAGATTTCAGATAAATTGACAAATCTTAGTTTACATGGGGACAGAGATTCAGATGATACAGCACCATTGCCATTTGCAGAAACCGAAGAGTATCAGGACATAAATAAGCATGTTGAAAATCAGGGAAAATTTAATGAACGCGTGAAAAGGGAATTTGAGGCATTAAAAAAGCAAGTCAAACAAATTGAAGGCGAAATCGTAGGAAAAGACGGCAAAAGAGATTTAGAATCACAGATACCAGAGGGGTTTGAAGAAAATAATTTGTTTCATTTACGGGATGCAACAAGAGAGCGCCAGGCGCGCGAACTTGACAATAATCGACATTCAAACTGGGACAGACGCGGTAGGTCTTTGTCGCCACGAGGCGAAAACTTTGACTATAAACACTTTTTGACTGTTCGGAAATTTAAGATCTTCCGCAATTCTAAGAATGACATACATCCATGTGCATGGTTAGATCAATTTATGTATGCACTCCCACCAAATTGGCCACTAAGTCACAAACTGGAATTTATGTGTGGATATTTAGAAAACGAACCGGCGACGCGGATGCGCGCACTCATTAGAGATTGTAATAATCTGAATGATTTTTATCATGCATTTCTATCGGCATATTGGTCCGAAAACACGCAAGACAGAGTCAAACACAGTCTTATTATGCAGTGTAATTTCAAACAGTCTGAGTTCCGCACGCCAGCGGAATATTTTGAAGACATGATTCGAAAGAATCAGTTCCTTTCCAACCCTTATAGCCCGACTGAATTAATTCGCATTTGTTTAACTAAGCTGCCACAATCCATAAGACAAATTGCTTTAGCTGGAAGATGTAAAGACGACATTGAGACTTTTAAGACTTTGTTACAAGAACTTGAGTATGACAACGACGACGGGACTTCTTGTAATTTTTTCAGTAGCAGTAATTACAATACATTTTCAGAGAAAAGGGATAGTGATCGGAACGGACGTTATTTGGGTAACTTTGAGAATGACAGACGTAACAGACAGGACAATAGATACCAGCCTTATGACAATAACAGACGTTCTAACAGAGATTACACAGACAATTATAATAGCGGTAATTCTTACCGGAATGATCAATCATACGGAAACAGTAATCGGTATCATCAAGACAGAAATTATTCATACAATAATAGAAACTCTTACTACAGAAATAACCAGGGTAGTAGGTCTAACAATAATTTCAGAAGTGACAGTCGAAATTATACAAGAAGTAGTTATGCAGACAGACAGGAAAACAGAAATTTTAATAACAGACACAACCAAGAATTTGCATCTAACAGACAGGAAGGACCTAATTGGCATCCTCCGCGTGACAGAAATTCAGAGAGACAAGTGGAAATAGTAGAAATTGATCCGCGAAATGTCGGGAATAATCAAAGACGTGACGCAAACAATCGACAATGACTAGCAGCTTCGGCTTCTGGCAGCAATATAGACGGTTCAGAAAGTAATGACACTACGACTTTACACTACGTACGCCTGGAAGACATGAGAGACATTTTGCTAGATGAAAAGGAAAATAATGTAGACGCATTTTTACATCCTGTTATTGAAGTATGTGTGGGTAAGAATAAGTTCACTGCAGTTTTAGATTCTGGGAGCCCATTGAACGTCATTAGTGAATCAGTTTTTCATATATGTAAAAGAACTATTGCCTGTCCTGTATTACCTATTTCTAAAACTACAATTCGAGGCGCTATTTCTGGAAAAGGTGTGGAAGTTAAACAACAGACCAACCTAAATTTCATTTGTCAAGGATACGAATTTTCTGCTAATTTTATTATTGTTCCATTACTCAGTACACAGATTATTTTAGGTATGGAGTTTCTTAACGCACATAAGGCAATTTTGAACTTTAAAGAAGGAAGTGTGAATTTGACTGTTGCCGGAATGCCGAAATGTTTGAAATTTTTCGAGTGTTTAGCAAGATCTGAATCAGATACAAAATGTTTAAGGTTTCTTACTTCTGATGCTTTTGTTGAGCGTTATGACGACAGTGTGTTTATTCATGACAATGACAATAGATACAGAGACGCGATGGAGGATATAATTAATAGCGAAGAATTAATTAATGAAAAGGTTAAGAAAGCTGAAGTGCCAGATGACGTTGCAAGAGAAGAGCTGCACCACATTTTGACTTCACATGCTACAGTGTTTAGTCATCACACAGGAACTATACAAGGCTTACAATATTTATTTAAAGTAAAAGAACACACACCATTTCGCGGGAAAACGTACGCTATTCCTTTGGCTTACAGAGACAAGGTTAAGAATGAACTTCAATACATGTTAGATCAGGGCATTATTGAGCCAGCAGTCAGCCCTTATACCAGCCCATTACACGTTGTTCTTAAAAAGGATGGGTCAATTCGTTTGGTTCTGGATTCCAGACAGATAAATAATATTATTATTCCTGAAACTGACCGTACACAAAATTTAGATGAACTTCTTCAACATTTCCATGGAATTAAAGTTTTATCCACGATTGATATGCGCGCAAGTTTTTGGCAAATAGAACTCCACCCTGATTGTAGAAAATATACTGCTTTTTTAGCCTTTGGTAACTGTTACCAGTTTCGGAAATTACCGTTTGGACTTACTGTATCTTCAGCAGCATTCATTCGTAGTTTAAATGAAATTTTACCTGTTTATCTTCGTGACAATATTACTTCTTATGTTGACGACATTCTTATTGCTAAACGTTCTTGGAGTGAGCACAACAAAATTTTGGATTCATTATTACGTATTTTTGCACGAGTTGGCATGACAGTGAACTTGGAAAAATCAGAATTTGGTCGTTCTCAGGTGAAATTTCTCGGTCACATTATTTCTACAGAAGGTATTCTCCCTGATCCAGAGAAACTAGACGCTATTCGTAATTATGCTGTTCCTACCACAAAACGTGATGTTCGTAGTTTCCTTGGTGTCTGTAATTTTCTTAGACGCTTTGTTAGATTGGACAATTTGGCCACACCTCGTTTATGTGAATTATCTGGAAAAAATTCTAATTGGTGTTGGGATGAGGAAGCTCAATCAGAATTTGAACAACTTCGTGATGCTTTAGTTGCTGCTCCACTTCTTTCACATCCGGATTTATCTAAAGATTTTTGTTTGGCGACGGACTCATCATACAAAGGCCTAGGTGCACATTTATTCCAAGAGATAGAAGAAGACGGCGTTGTAGTACAGAAAACTGTTGCCTTTGGAAGCCGTGTTCTCTCTAAATCAGAGAAGAATTATTCGATTACGGAACTTGAAGCTTTGGCTGTTGTATGGGCTTTCACAAAATTTCGCACATTTTTGTTTGGCAGACATACTAAGGTTTACACCGATCATCGAGCTCTGGAATTTCTTATGTCAACAAAATTAACTCACGGCAGATTGTCACGATGGGCGTTGTACCTACAGGAATTTGATTTTAGTATTGTTTACATACAGGGATCTTCAAATATTGTTGCTGATGCTTTATCACGTGCACCTATGGGTTTGAAACAAAGTGCTGAAGAGGACTGCAAAGAAAACCATTATTGTTTGATGTACATTCAAGGTGTTGCGTTTGAGAATTTTATTTCGTCTTCGCTCCAGGACATCGCTAAGGAGCAAAATAAGGATCCAATCTGGAAGGACATTAAGGAGAAGTGGAGGAGAAAGGAAAGCGTAGCGATTAGACAGCATTATTTAGTTCGCAATGACATTCTTTTTAAACGGAAATCGGTCGACAACTCTGTTTGGTTAGTTTGTATTCCTGATGAGTGGGTCAATAAATTGATTTGGTACACACATTTCAGTTATGCGCATTTTGGTCCCAGAAAATGCTTTCATAAATTACGAGAAAATTGCTACTTCAGTAATATGGAAAAACGTATTCGATCTGTTCTTGCCAAATGCAAATTATGTCAAAAGGCTAAGCCGCCAACAGTTTCTCACAGAGCACCGTTGTTTCCTATAATTCCAGCGAAATTAAAGGAGATGGCTGCAGTCGATTTGTTCGGTCCAGTAGTTCGTTCTACTAATGGTTTTGCGTATATTTTCGTAGCAGTGGAATTAACATCAAAATATGTGTGTTTTACACCTTTACGAAAAGCAACAGCTCGTTCAGTATCTAATGCTTTCATCAAACATTTTCTTAAAGAAGTTGATCATGTTGATAAGGTTATATCAGATAATGGATCACAGTTTCGCTCTAAAATTTGGCTTCGTACTCTACGGCGTCGTAAAATTAAACCAATCTTCATTTCACTTTTTCACCCTCAATCTAATGCTTCAGAGAGATGGATGAAGGAAATCAATAAATTGTGCCGTCTTTATTGTCATCAGAATCACAGAACTTGGGATCAGTATCTTCATATTTTTCAAAACATTCTGAATGAACTTCCTAATGACTCAACTTCTTTACCGCCTCTATTGATATTAAAAAATAAAGTACCAACAAATCGCATTTCTGAAATCGTTCCTTTTCCGCCTTCACGGAAACTGCGGCATTCTGAAGTTGTGAACCTGGCTCTGCAAAATATTGCATCTGCAGCTGCTAGAAGAGAGAAATCAGCTAAGCGTCCTGGTCGTTTAAAAACTTTGTCAGTTGGCCAGAAGGTGTTAATTAAGTCCCACCGTTTGTCTCATAAAGGAAAAGGCTTGTGTCGCAAATTTTTTCTGCTTTATAACGGTCCATATAGAGTTCGCAAAATTATTCATGATAACACTGTTGAAGTAGAAACTCTTAAATCACGACGCTCTAAAGGAATACATCATATATCAAACGTTAAAATTTTTGTGGAATGACATACTTGTGAGAAACTAATAGCTATACGTAAACATAGAGAGAGAGTACAAGGATACCGCGCTGTCTTTGTCGGCGGCACATACTCAAAGCAACAGTCAGTCTGCGCGCCGCACAAGGCAGTCGTTGACCGCAAACAATCACTTCCTACGTCACGCGCCTACAGCTGATCGAGCGCTCAGTGCGAATGCACTGACAGACGTAAATAAATACACAGTTTAATTTCTCCGAATAAATTCTGTATAAAGCTATGGTGACTTCATAAATTATGTTATTAACGTTCAGTATTTTTCAGGATACGGTTGTATAAAGTATTTAAGACCTTCAGGTAAATTCTGTGCGTGTCCGACGTTAAGACGACTTGCTTTGGAGAAAATTTTCAGGAAGAATGTCATTTCGAAGAAGAAAGTAATTGACAAAAAAAAGGTAACGGTTAATTGAGTTTATTTTTCAGGTAACATAATTCCACTTAGGTACGTACTTTAGACGTAATTTGCTGCTCGCGATTACGTGACTCATACTTTGTGCTAAATTTTATGTTCTATGAATTTACTTGTGAAGCGACGTGCTAGTGTACATTTACTGATTTTGACAATTATTGATTAATGAACAGTGTTATTACTTGTGTATATTATGCATCGCTTGGCTGCTATGCTTTTTCACTGATGTCATTTTTTTTTTATTATTATGTGCCTGCTGGGCTTATTTATTTAAATTATAATTGTCACCTGATTAGTTGTGCTGTTATGTATGTAGGTTACACTTTGTGATTTATCTGCTTGCGCCTTCACGTGTACTTATTAAGATTACATATGAACATTTATTTGCTTATGTCGATGTGATGCTAATGACCTGTTTATTGTGTAAGGCATGTTTGCTGCTGTGCGTATGGATTGCATATTTACACATTTCTGTTTTGTTGTCATAACTACTCTTCAAGTTAGTATATAGAAATGCTGATATACTGTGTACGAACATAGAGTTTAGGTTACACTGTGGTATTAATTATAGATTGTTCGCTTGGCAGAGCCTCGTTGTAAGAATTGTGCTGCATCCACTTGTTGACATTCTGTTCTCTACTGGTATATTTACTCGCTATTGCATGTTTTGCTTACGCTCAGTGCCTTATATTTTTAAGATAAGAAAATGAACTGCAGTAATTCGACATAAACGACATTAGTACAAGAAACTTCATAGAAGTCACATGAGCTGGAGGTTTTATGAAAGCTGTATAAATGTATGCTAATAGGAAGGAAGCTAACGACATGACATACCAAAACTAGGTTTAGACCATTGCCAGTTATTACACTGCGTTTTCCGTGAGCAATTGAAATAGGAAGTGCCACTTGACACAAAAAATACTCCACATGTTTGCTTCTGCTATGATTCTTGAAGTGGTGTACACACTGTGAAATATTATGATCATTCACACTCCGTAATCGTACTTAATTACTGAGAGTTATTCGAACTAAGTCTGTTAGAGGTCATGTATGCATTTCTTTTATTTAATGATGGACAAGGAACCAAAATGTATCTTATAATTTATAATGAGTAGAAAATTTGGGTCAGATGGATTACACAGAGGTTGTGTGTGGACACTGTGTCTTCGGATTGCATGGGATGCTGAATTGAAGTTGCACTAGGATTTTGTCTGTACTTGTTCGAGGAGACTGACTAGAGGAAAGAGTTGTTATGGAAGTGAAATGATATTGGTGCTGAGGCTTATATGTATAGACGTATTATTGAGGTATTGAGATTATGTGAAGTTGATGATTATTCGAGTTTTGTGGACAAGAGGTAAGGTAAATGAGGTATTATTGAAGTTAAGTGATGATTATTGGAGTTTTGGTGGATAAGAGGTAAAGTAAGTGAGGAGCATATTTTTTTTTTTTGTTGGTCCATATGGAACAAGGAGGATGAAGATGGCAGACTAGAACACTCAAGTAGAAAGAAGATTGCCTACACACACACTTTGTCAAATCGCCAAGCAGTATATACTTTTTTTTTGAGAGAGGAAGCATTTGCATATCTTGGTACACTGACAGTTGTTCAGCAACCGTACATTTTGATCTGGCTTGGCAAACATTGGTCTTGACATGATGACTATGACGTTGACTTAACTATTATTGACTGTTATACATTGCTGCCACTACTACTTGATACACAGGATGAACATAAAATTTTGACAGAATTGCATTTACACAGTTAACACTATTCAATTACACAGTAGCACTAATGTGGATGAAAGATGAGTGAGTGTGTTTTGTGTGTTTTCCTTTTATAATCCCAGAGAAGCGATCCCAACCTATCTCCTAAATATTATTTCACTTGTTTGTTGTGGCTTGCACTGACACCCACAAATATTATAGGTTAACTGTTATTATGTACTGTAATAGTTAATGTGACAATTAACTGATATCATTTGTGTGTTTATTATGATTTGTATGTTTAGTGTAAGAGCATTGATTATATTTTGTTAAAGAAATTGTATGTGCATTCAAACTATTGTTCATGACTGAACTGTCTCAGTAGTTATGGTGAATAGTATGGACTGTTACTTGCACCTTTTCTACATGATTGGTGCTACAAGGATATGTTTAATTTCTGCTGATGAACTGTGTGATCAGTGATTGTAAAAAAAATTATGGACTGTTACTTGTACCTTCTCTACATGATTGGTGCCACTAGGACATGTTTAATTTCTGCTTATAAACTCTGATGAACAGTGTGATCAGTGATACTAGATTTTATGGAACTGCTTCTGCTGAGAAATGTGGCCTGTTGCTGTGTGCACCTGATCAACATTGCTGGTGCCACTAATGGACTGCTTCTACTGAAATGGTGTTACTTGTTGGTGTCTGTACCTACTCAACATTTCTGGGTGCCACTGATGGACTGCTTCTACTGAAATGAAGTCACCTGTTGCTGTGTGCACCTGATCAACATTGCTGGGTGCGACTAATGGACTGCTTCTACTGAAATGGTGTTACTTGTTGGTGTCTGCACCTGCTCAACATTGCTGGGTGCCACTGATGGACTGCTTCTACTGAAAAGATGTCACCTGTTGATGTCTGCACCTGCTCAACATTGCTGGGTGCCACTAATGGACTGCTTCTACTGAAATGGTGTTACTTGTTGGTGTCTGCACCTATTCAACAGTACTGGGTGCCACTGATGGACTGTTTCTATTGAAAAAATGTTACTTGTTGGTATTTGCACCTGTTGACCATTGCTGGGTGCTACTGCTGGAACTGTCAACTGCTTATTCTTGAGCTATGGAAAGCGTTTATGTGAATATTTGTATAAACTGATTTTTTGTGTATTACTGTTAGTGAAAAATTATGAGACTCTTACTTGCACATATTCGTCATTGCTGACGCTATTGATTGAACTGTTTAACCACATAATACTTGTGTAAACTATTATGTAAAGTCACATGTATGAAAGAATTTGTATTGCTTACTGTATTCTATATAATAGGTTATTGAAAGGTCAGTGCAAAGCCAAAATTTTATCTAGTTATATGATATTTACGTATTAATATTATCTTTTATTTTTGTCTATATTTCTTTGACGAATTTGGTGGTATTTTCACCACCAATGCTGGCAAAAATACCATCAAATTCTAGCCGTGGAGGAAGGGCATATGAAAGGTGGCTACACTGAGCCACAGCGCCAGAGATCGCTAGAGAGCATTGTTCCGCCGCCTCCACTGGCACAGTCATTATTGAGATGTGCTAGAAGGCAGTGCTTGTCCAGGACTCGTAGTAGTCAGTTCGTGTTCAGATGTGCTAGTAGAGAGTGCTTGCTGAGATGTGATACTGAAAGGTTCTTGTTGAGATGTGGTAATAGCGAGTCGGTGTGGAGATATATTGTAATTATGAGAGTGATTTTGGTCAATATATGAAGGTAACGAAACTTGATTTATTTTTCATTATTTCCATGTTTTAAATAATGCGTCATTACAGGTTCAGTCAACAAAGCATCTGGCTTGTGTTCTTGTATTAGAGTGTAATTCTGGTTTTCTTGAGTAATTATGGTATTCTTATTTTCTTTAATTAATTCAGTATAAATGATATTTATAAATTCTTGTGTTATTGAAGAAGAACCGTGCCAGATGCGTACGTTGAGTCATACTTCCACACACAGAACAGTTACACTTGTGCTTTGGTTTCGTAGGTTTTATAGTTGCTGGGGACTTAATTAATTAATTGTGTTAATGAAAATTTCCATTTCATTCTTTGTTATTGTTCTAAGCAGTCAGATTGCGTAATAATACTAGTCAGGGCCATCCGGTACGAGACTTCGTAATCGGACAAACAGCTACGAAAAATTAAAATTATTTACATTGCATTTAATTAAGCCCCCATGCAATGTACAGTTTAAAATTATTTTTTTAGATGCTTCTGAAAATACAAATTATTGGCACACTTAAAATTTCTATTATTAATTACTCAATCCTGCACTGTTTACTATATTTATGTCTGGACTCATTTATGAAATAATAATCGAAATTAATAATGTAACGGTAACTAGCAGAAATTCATTTGTCAAGAAGAATGGTAAAACCTTTGTAATAGTGTTATTTCCGCAGAGAGATGGAGTAGTAAGCATGCCTCTGATGTGATCGGACGTATTTTTGTATTTTGTGCGAACAATATAATTTCGGCTTTGTTGATGTGACAAATGAAAAGATTGTATGATATACTAAAATGTGAGAAAAACAAAAATTCTGCAACAACAGTCTTCAAATTTATTTAGTTCAGTCCAACCGTGAGGACCTAAAATGTGACACTTCAATCTTTAAGAATCAAATCTCTAGACAAGAAGAACTGGAGGCATCTCCACATGACAAGGTAAGTAAACTAGGAAGTTTATTGTAATCTTTGCTCCTTTCAAATCTTCATAAAAGACCTTAATGAGGGCAATAGGTAGAAGTAGGGAGGAAGGGGTAGATTACAGGGTGTCGCTAAGAATAAACAGAAAGTAGTTGCCAATACCTCTATCCTTGATGGTCCTTGTGTTTTTGTAGGCTGTAATATTAATTTTAGTAATGTTAGTAATGAATCTTTCAGTCATGGAAATTGTTGGTGTGCTGACTCTTTAGGCTTTCCCGACAGAACTGTTGCAAATTCACTACTCGGGTTTGTCGCCGGATCGTATTGTGTAAATCCAATAATATTTCGTCGATGCAACTGCTCGACATCTTCAGGTGGTGGTAGTTCCTGCTGCAACTGATGATAATCGCGCGGCGTAAACCCGAGAAGCGGTTGGCGTGCTGTTGCTGTTGTAAGAGCTGGTAGGTACCGCTGTTGCTGCTACAGGCTCGGAGAGTTTTGATTCTCGTAATGTGACTGCTTATCGCACCTATCATAATGGAGAGGTAAATAACGAATATTTTGGCAGGTCTCTTTATTAGTCGGATAAGGGCCTGACTCTCCGTGTTTGGAGTTTTTATTTGGTTTTAGGGTCACGGGTGTTGTGAAAACGAAATTGTGACTGGTGATTTTACTGTTTATTATCATCCATAGAGGTGACCACGTACACAATCGTAAGAAAAAACGCATTGATCTTGCCAAAATCGGAGAAGCTATTCCTGTTGGTGTTGTAGCTCTCTGGGCTGCCCTGAGAAGTCACAGTGCGTGTCGCTGGATGACTCAGTAGCTGCGCAGGCCTCTATTGCGTGAGTGTCGGCGCAGATTTGCGGCTCGATTCAAGACGTCGTTTCAGACAGATCTCAGCACGTCACTCTTAACCCTCTAACGGTAAGGTTGGGGTTGGATCCGACCCCAGCGAGTCTGTTTTGTTTATAACTCCCCACTCCCTTTTCTGAGAGCGCTGTGGTTCCAGATACCCTGCCAGCCAGTCGTCCCGAGAACGCCGAGGAGGCCACGTCAGTCTGGTGAGTGACCTGCAGCTACCCTCTCTACCCGAAACCTACATTACCCGCGCTCGGGTTGGATCCGACCCCACCTTACTGTTTACGTCACACTTATTAGTTTCTTTTGTGGGGAGGATTTAACCCCATATTGATGTTTATATTACATCTAAGTTTTGTTTTCTCTTCTAGTATCTTACTAAAATGGCGCGTCAACTCCTTAGAACTCCTGAAGAGATATACAACGAGTTTCTCCTACAGCAGGCTGAGTCAGAGGATGGCGACAATATCGATGCAGAAAACTGTTCATAAACAGAGGATGATGCATTTTCTATTACTGATGACGAGGATGATGTATTTCTTTGAGCGGCAGGAGCAGTCGAGTTTGATAATTCTCAGTCAGATGTAGATGATGAGAGAGATATTGAGCTTAGAGACAATATGGACCAACAAACCCATCCATTCAAAATTTTCTACGACACCAGCGTCAAATATTATTACTCATCTCCCTGGTCCACGTGGGAAAGCAAGGGGGGGTCACTAGTAAATTGGAAATATTTTTTATTATTTATAGACTCGAAAATTATAGAAACAATTGTTTTGTACACAAATCTTGAAATCGAGAAATCTAGGCAAAAGTACAATACGATCCAGTGGTTTCATTCACCAACAGAGAGCGTTGAAATAAAAGGGTTGATGGGCCTTCTCTTCATGAGTGGTGTCTATGCTCAGTGTAGATGAGATGTTCTCAGCAACCTATGGACCTCCGGTATTCCGTTGCGCTATGTGCAAGAAAAGGTTTGCATTTCTTCTAGGAAACCTCCGCTTCGATGATAAAGCCACCAGAGAGGCCAGAAAAATCAACAACAAATTTGCGGATTTCAGAGAAGTGTGGGACATGTTTGAATCTAACAGTGAAAACAATTATAGTCCATCTGAATATGTCACAGTAGGTGAGACTCTACTGAGTTTTCGGGGTGCCTGTCCATTCAAAACGTATATCCCATCGAAAGCCGACAAATATGGGTTGAAAATAATGTCACTATGCGACGCAAGGACATTCTATTTTTTACGTGGCATTCCATCCACTGGCAAGGACAACAGAATAAAGAGGAGACCTGGAGATTTGCCTTTACCTGCCCAGTATGTTTTGCGCCTGACGGAATCTATCAGGGGTACTAGTTGAAACATTACAGCGGACAACTGGTTCTCCTCACTGGAGGTGACTGACGCCCTCCTCCAAAGGAAACTCACGTTTGTAGGTACATCAGTGCTGCTTTCCGCTCCAGTAGGCTCTTCAACATTTATGTATCAAGACGACAAAACTTTGGTGTCATTTACCCCAAAGAAAAAGAAAAAAGTTTTACTCATATCGTCTATGCAATTCTCTGGAGAGACAAATGAGAAATCAAATAAGCCTGAAATTGTGGAGCTCTACAATCCAACTAAAGGAGGGGTCGATGTAGTAGATATGCTCTGCCACAGCAGGACCACAAAAAGGAAACCGAGAAGATGTCCCATGCGGTACTTTTATGCTACTTTAGACATCGCTGCTATAAATAGTTTTATCATTTACAACAGCAATAGCAAATTGGACAGCTTTTCAAATGATGCGAGAATATCATTTCTCAAAAATCTTGCGCTCTCTTTGACAAAACCTCTTATGGAAAAGAGGTTGAATAACACACATCTTCCCCGTGAGCTCCGTTCGTCTATTGGAAAACTTTTAGAAAAAGAACCAGTCGAATTAGACAAGCCTACCCTAGCACAGCCACTAAAGAAAAGATGTGATTTTTGTGACACATCAAAATATAGGAAGGGGAATGCTTTTTGTAGTAAGTGAAATCGTTCTATATGTGGGGAGCATAAAGTTATTATACGCCCTGGCTGTAAAGAAACTGGGATGTGATAAATTGTGCCAAATATGTACACTCCTGGAAATGGAAAACAGAACACATTGACACCGGTGTGTCGGACCCACCATACTTGCTCCGGACACTGCGAGAGGGCTGTACAAGCAATGATCACACGCACGGCACAGCGGACACACCAGGAACCGCGGTGTTGGCCGTCGAATGGCGCTAGCTGTGCAGCATTTGTGCACCGCCGCCGTCAGTGTCAGCCAGTTTGCCGTGGCATACGGAGCTCCATCGCAGTCTTTAACACTGGTAGCATGCCGCGACAGCGTGGACGTGAACCGTATGTGCAGTTGACGGACTTTGAGCGAGGGCGTATAGTGGGCATGCGGGAGGCCGGGTGGACGTACCGCCGAATTGCTCAACACGTGGGGCGTGAGGTCTCCACAGTACATCGATGTTGTCGCCAGTGGTCGGCGGAAGGTGCACGTGCCCGTCGACCTGGGACCGGACCGCAGCGACGCACGGATGCACGCCAAGACCGTAGGATCCTACGCAGTGCCGTAGGGGACCGCACCGCCACTTCCCAGCAAATTAGGGACACTGTTGCTCCTGGGGTATCGGCGAGGACCATTCGCAACCGTCTCCATGAAGCTGGGCTACGGTCCCGCACACCGTTAGGCCGTCTTCCGTTCACGCCCCAACATCGTGCAGCCTGCCTCCAGTGGTGTCGCGACAGGCGTGAATGGAGGGACGAATGGAGACGTGTCGTTTTCAGCGATGAGAATCGCTTCTGCCTTGGTGCCAGTGATGGTCGTATGCGTGTTTGGCGCCGTGCAGGTGAGCGCCACAATCAGGACTGCATACGACCGAGGCACACAGGGCCAACACCCGGCATCATGGTGTGGGGAGCGATCTCCTACACTGGCCGTACACCACTGGTGATCGTCGAGGGGACACTGAATAGTGCACGGTACATCCAAACCGTCATCGAACCCATCGTTCTACCATTCCTAGACCAGCAAGGGAACTTGCTGTTCCAACAGGACAATGCACGTCCGCATGTATCCCGTGCCACCCAACGTGCTCTAGAAGGTGTAAGTCAACTACCCTGGCCAGCAAGATCTCCGGATCTGTCCCCCATTGAGCATGTTTGGGACTGGATGAAGCGTCGTCTCACGCGGTCTGCACGTCCAGCACGAACGCTGGTCCAACTGAGGCGCCAGGTGGAAATGGCATGGCAAGCCGTTCCACAGGACTACATCCAGCATCTCTACGATCGTCTCCATGGGAGAATAGCAGGCTGCATTGCTGCGAAAGGTGGATATACACTGTACTAGTGCCGACATTGTGCATGCTCTGTTGCCTGTGTCTATGTGCCTGTGGTTCTGTCAGTGTGATCATGTGATGTATCTGACCCCAGGAATGTGTCAATAAAGTTTCCCCTTCCTGGGACAATGAATTCACGGTGTTCTTATTTCAATTTCCAGGAGTGTATTTTCAGGGCTGTATGTGATCGCTTCCAGGACAACATTATACATTTATTAGTTGTTACTATTACATTATGTGTACAAAGACATTTATTATTGAGAACTTTATATTTCGAAACTGCTGAAACTATAATTATTTTCTACAATTAGTAAGAGATGTTTCTCATTTAGTTCCTATCTGTAGAAATTCTAAAGCACTCAAGTTCCTAGTTGATGACTGAATCTATTGATTTTTACTATGTTTTCAATAATTTTATAGAGAATATTTCTATTAAGGTATTTTTTTGTAATCAAGTTCCTATTTTTGTCCAAAGTACTTTATATTCCTACTTATTGACTATAAAAATAAAAAAAACTTGTTGTTATAACAAATATTATATGTGTTTAATTGATAATAAAAATTTTTACCATTATTAATTTTTTATTTTACCCCGAAAAATCGATATTTGGAGGGTGGGGTCTGATCCAACCCCGCCTTACCGTTTATGTCAGGAAACTTCACCTTACCGTTAGAGGGTTAAAGGAACAGAATCGACAGATGTAAAGGTAATTTCCAGTGTACTCCATGGAAGTGTGATAGGAGAGTTATTCTTTCCAATATATACAAACGATCCAGCAGAAAGCGTCGGATGCTCTCTAATGCTACTCGCAGATCATCTCGGTTGTCTATAACAAAGTATCAAAGCCAGAAGACAGTAACGATTTGCAGAATCACCTCCAGAGAATTGATAAATGGTGCAGCCTCTGGCAGTCGTCCCTGAACGTAAATGAATGTAACATATTGAGCATATATAGGAAAAGAAATCCACTACTGTATAGCTCCACTATTGTTGATAAACCGCTGGAATCAGTATCTGCCGTAAAATATCTAGAAGTAGCTATCCACAGCGACTTTAAGTGGAATGACAACGTAAAACGAATAGCGGGAGAAGCAGATGCCACACTCAGATTCATAGGAAGAATATTAAAGAAATGTAACTCATCTACGAAGGAAGTGGCTTAGCGCTTGTTCGAGCGATTTTTGAGTATTGTTCATCTATCTGGGATCCCTACGAGGTAGGACTGATAGAAGGGAAGAGAATACTCAACGAAGAGTGGCGCGTTTCGTCACGGAATCGTTTGGTCGCCCCGAGAGCGTCAAGCTCAACACTCCGCTGGCAGACGTTACCAGAGAGTAGTTGTGCATTACGGAGGGTTAACTTTTGAAGTTTCGAGAGAGCACCTTCCGGGAAGAGCCGGGCAACATATTACTTCCCTCACAAACGCCTCGCGTAATGAAATGACCATAAGGAGAAAATTCGAGAAATTAGAGCCAATACAGAGGCTTACCTACAATCATTCTTCCCACATGCTATTCGCTAGTGGAACAGGGTTAGAGGGCTCAGTTAGTGGTACAAAATGTACCCTCCGCTACTCACCATTAGGTGGCTTAAGCCGTCGGCACACGGACCGTGCTTCAGAACGTTGAGCTTGCCTAGTTTCTGACGTCATAGCGTGGAATGGCACGGTCGGGAGTCTTTCCGAACGTGCAGAGGAATATCTAGCATGTCACATATTCTGAGCTTGCGTCTGAGTGTTGACCAATGAGATGGTACAACGCCACCTACGTCACATTTACGCCATCTCCCTTCAGCACAGAGTTGTGAGGCGCCATATTGGCAGTCATTTCAGGCCTATACGTATATATGCCGTTCCTGAGCACCAGCAAATTGAGACTCACTGGAAAACCCGTTGTTAACTGTGTGATTAGTTGCAATAAACTAATGAGAAACATCATATTCGTGGCAAAAGAATTATTGTAACTTGCGTATTACGAGAGTATGCTATTTGAAGGCAGCGACACACTGAAGATCCACCCAAAACCCATTGTTCTTGGTACAATTTGTTATAATGAAATTTCAGTCAGTAACATACGTACGATTAAAGTTTTCAGTAAGTAGTAATATGCTATGATTATTAAAAGCAGTGTGTTGTTGGTTTAGACTGCCGGCATGGTAGCTCAGCGTGTTCGGTCAGAGGGTTAGCTGCCCTCTGTAATAAAGAAACTGAGTTAATCGATCAACAACGAACTTTAACGGATGTCTTACGACGTCCGCCCCGAGCAAAAAAAGCGTAGTGAATAGCGACACTGTTACGTACGAAGATTGTACCAAAGCGGTGGTTCGTGTCCCGGTACTTTCAAGATTTTTTCCCTAACATTTGCGTTTTTATTAGGTTCTGATACTTTCTTATTAGTTTAATATAAGTATATACTATAATATCTGATGTTATGTAAATATGAGTTCAACTTTTTTCGAGGGGTGAGATTGTTCTATTGGCTTAATCTACAGGACAGCTTGCGCTACTTGTATAAAGATATTTTGCTCGTTTTTCTTTTACGTTTCGTAATTCACATGTTGCAAAGATTCTGCTACTGGGTAGGAACAGTGATCAAGTAAGACTGACCTTGGCGTTTTACTAAAATGTGAGAATGATGTTTATCTCATGTGGGGAAAGTATTGCAAGTTTGTGTCGCACTGTTTGTAATGGAACTTTCATATGCATGTGTCCTTATTGATTGGACGTGGTACTTTCCTTTTCGTGGACGATGGAGGAAATGTGCGTTTTAATAGAGCTAACGTGGGAATTCTACGCGCGCCCGTTTAGTAAACAGTGTGATTTACGAACTAGAAACATCCCTCAACTGCCGCTGGAGTGCGTTGCGATCGCGTATACCACGCTGGGGCCCACGTACCGTATGCACAAGTCGCATCGTTCCTGAGCGTTCAGCAGCACGTTGAACTTGGCAAGCTCGACGCTCAACGTTCGGCAGCACGGTCCGTGTGCCGATGGCTTTTACGGGGCATGATGTAGACGTAGATCTAGATAGCCCAACACAGAACTGCAATGATGAAAGGCCCGCCGCTGGTAGGATTGCAATAACATCACATTCCCTTGCAAACAGTGATGTTTCACGTCATTTCCTCCTCTTCTTCTGGGTGCTTCACTGCTTTTTTTGTCAGGCAGTGTGGCTCTCGCATGCTGAAGAGGTTAAGCCGTCGGCACACGGACCGTGCTGTCGAACGTCAACGTTGAGCGTGCCAAGTTCAACGTGCTGCTGAACGCTCAGGAACGATGCGACTTGTGCATACGGTACGTGGGCCCCAACGTGGTATATGCGATCACAGCGCACTCCGGCGGCAGTTGAGGGATGTTTCTAGTTCGTAAATCACACTGTTTACTGAAGGAGTGCGCGTAAAATTCCCACATCAGCTCTATTAAAACGCACATTTCAAAAAAAAAAAAAGAAAAGTTTCAAATGGCTCTGAGGTCATCAGTCCCCTAGAACTTAGAACTACTTAAACCTAACTAACCTAAGGACATCGCACACATCCATGCCCGAGGCAGGATTCGAACCTGCGACCGTAAAAAACGCACATTTCCTCTATTTTCCATATGCTAGTCACGTTGTATACGCAAATAAAAACTTCACTGCCCATGTACATGTTTTAAGACCAAAAGGAAAGTACCATGTCCAATCAGTAAGGACACAGTTCCATTACAAACAGTGCAATTAAAATTTGCAATAGTTCTCCACATAAGACAAACGTTATTTCATCATTTCCACATTTTAGTAAAACCCAAGGTCATTCTTACTTGATCACTGTTCCTACCCACTAGCAGAATGTTTGAAACAAATGTATAAAGATATTTTGCTCTTTTTTTCTTTTACAAATAGCGCAAGTTGTCCTGTAGATTAAGCCACTCGAACAAACTCACTCCTGAAAAAAAGGTGAACTTATACTTACACAACATCAGATATTACAGTATATACTTATATTAAACTAACAATAAAGCATCAGAACCTATTAAAACGTGAAAGTTAGGAAAAAAAGTTTTTGATGGGCCAAAACACGAACCACCGCCGTATCATGTATTCAGATTAGAATCAGTAACACTACTCATTACCCTTGTTTTTGTAAACATTTAATACAACTGTTTTTTTATCTCATTTTTTTTGTTCTATATTGTTCGTTGAATTTGTTCGTGGCGGATGTCCGATGACACTCGTTCAGGTTGTTCGTTGATCCGTTCACTCAGTTTTTTTATTACAAAGGGTAGCTAAACCCTCTGACCGAACATGCTGAGCTAACATGCCGGCGCACTAAACCAATGACAATTGCTCAGCAGCCAATTCTACCATGTTGCACTTGCTAAAAGATTTAATCGTAGCTATGTTAGTAATTGAAACTTGATTATAACAAATTGTACCATGAACAATGCGTTTTTGGTGCATTGTCAGTGTGTTGTTGCCTTCAAATGGCATACGCTCCTAATACGCAAGTTACAATAACTGTTTTTGCCATAAATATGATATTTCTCATTATTTTATTGCAACGAATCATACAGTTAGCAACCGGTTTTTGAGCGATTCTCAATTGGCTCTGAGCACAATGGGACTTAACATCTATGGTCATCAGTCCCCTAGAACTTAGAACTATTTAAACCTAACTAACCTAAGGACATCACACAACACCCAGTCATCACGAAGCAGAGAAAATCCCTGACCCCGCCGGGAATCGAACCCGGGAACCCCGGCGTGGTAAGCGAGAGATTCTCAATTAGCTTGTGCTCAAAAACGAGATATTATACATATAGGCTTGAAATGAATACCAATATGGTGCCTCAGAACTCCGTGCTGAAAGGAGATGGCGTGCAAGTGGCGTAGGTGGCGTTGTCCCATGTCATTGGTCAACGCTCTGACATGTTAGATATTGCTCTGCAGGTTTGGAAAGGCTCCCGAACGAGCTATTCCACCCTATGACGTCAGAAACTCGGCACGCTCAACGCTCGGATGCTGTCGAACGCTAACGTTGAGCGTGCTGCTGAACGCTCAGGAACGATGCGACTTGTGCATACGGTAAGTGGGCCCCAACGTGATATACGCGATCGCAACGCACTCCGGCGGCAGTTGAGGGATGCTTCTAGCTCGTAATTACACTGTTTACTCAACGGGCGCGCGTAAAATTCCCACGCTAGCTCTATTAAAACGCACATTTTCTCCATCGTCCACGAAAAGGAAAGTACCATGTCCAATTAATAAGGACACAGGGTTATCAAAGTTCCTTTACAATGCATTACAATTTTATAATACTTCTCCGCATCAGATAAATATTATTTCATCATTCTCACATTTTAGTAAAACACCAAGGTCAGGCTTACTTGATCACTGTTCCTACCCAGTAGCAGAATCTTTGCAACATGTGAATTACGAAGCGTAAAAGAATAACGAGGAAAATATCTTTGTACAAGTAGCGCAAGCTGTCCTGTAAATTAAGCCAATCCAACAGTCACCCCTCAAAAAAAGGTGAACTTATATTTACATGTTGTTGTTGTTCTTGTTGTGGTCTTCAGTCCTGAGACTGGTTTGATGCAGCTCTCCATACTACCCTATCCTGTGCAAGTTTCTTCATCTCCCAGTACCTACTGCAACCTACATCCTTCTGAATCTGCTTAGTGTATTCATCTCTTGGTCTCCCTCTACGATTTTTACCCTCAACGCTGCCCTCCAATGTTAAATTTGTGATCCCTTGATGCCTCAAAACATGTCCTACCAACCGGTCCCTTCTTCTCGTCAAGTTGTGCCACAAACTCCTCTTCTCCCCAATTCTATTCAATACCTCCTCATTAGTTATGTGATCTACCCATCTAATCTTCAGCATTCTTCTGTAGCACCACATTTCGAAAGCTTCTATTCTCTCCCTGTCCAAACTATTTATCGTCCATGTTTCACTTCCATACATGGCTACAATCCGTACAAATACTTTCAGAAACGACTTCCTGACACTTAAATCTACACTCGATGTTAACAAATTTCTCTTCTTCAGAAATGCTTTCCTTGCCATTACCAGTCTACATTTTATATCTTCTCTACTTCGACCATCATCAGTTATTTTGCTCCCTAAATAGCAAAACTCCTTTACTACTTTAAGTGTCTCATTTCCTAATCTAATTCCCTCAGCATCACCTAACTTACTTCTACTACATTCCATTATCCTCGTTTTGCTTTTGTTGATGTTCATCTTATATCTTCCTTTCAAGACACTGTCCATTCCGTTCAACTGCTCTTCCAAGTCCTTTGCTGTCTCTGACAGAATTACAATGTCATTAGCGAACCTCAAAGTTTTTATTTCTTCTCCATGGATTTTAATACCTACTCCGAATTTTTCTTTTGTTTCCTTTCCTGCTTGCTCAATATACAGATTGAATAACATCGGGGAGAGGCTACAACCCTGTCTCACTCCCTTCCCAATCACTGCTTCCCTTTCATGTCCCTCGACTCTTATAACTGCCATCTGGTTTCTGTACAAATTGTAAATAGCCTTTCGCTCCCTGTATTTTACGCCTGCCACCTTTAGAATTTGAAAGAGAGTATTCCAGTCAACATTGTCAAAAGCTTTCTCTAAGTCTACAAATGCTAGAAACGTAGGTTTGCCTTTCCTTAACCTAGCTCCTAAGATAAGTCGTAGGGTCAGTATTGCCTCACGTGTTCCAATAGTTCTAAGGAATCCAAACTGATCTTCCCCGATGTCGGCTTCTACTAGTTTTTCCATTCGTCTGTAAAGAATTCGTGTTAGTATTTTGCAGCTGTGACTTATTAAACTGATAGTTTGGTAGTTTTCATATCTGTCAACACCTGCTTTCTTTGGGATTGGAATTATTATATTCTTCTTGAAGTCTGAGGGTACTTCGCCTGTCTCATACATCTTCCTCACCAGGGCAGAGTTTTGTCAGGACTGGCTCTCCCAAGGCCGTCAGTAGTTCTAATGGAATGTTGTCTACTCCCGGGGCCTTGTTTCGGCTCAGGTCTTTCAGTGCTCTGTCAAACTCTTCACGCAGTATCGTATCTCCCATTTCATCTTCATCTACATTCTCTTCCATTTCTATAATATTGCCCTCAAGCACATCGCCCTTGTATAGACCCTGTACATTCCTCCTTACATCTTTCTGCTTTCCCTTCTTTGGTTAGAACTGGGTTTCCATCTGAGCTCTTGATATTCATACAAGTGGTTCTCTTTTCTCCAAAGGTCTCTTTAATTTCCCTGTAGGCAGTAATATCTTACCCCTAGTGAGATAAGCCTCTACATCCTTACATTTGTCCTCTAGCCATCCCTGCTTAGCCATTTTGCACTTCCTGTCGATCTCATTTTTGAGACGTTTGTATTCCTTTTTGCCTGCTTCATCTACTGCATTTTTATATTTTCTCCTTTCATCAATTAGATTCAATATTTATTCTGTTACCCAAGGATTTCTACTAGCCCTCGTCTTTTTACCTACTTGATCCTCTGTTGCCTTCACTACTTCATCCCTCAGAGCTACCCACTCTTCTTCTACTGTACTTCTTTCCCCCACTGCTGTCATTTGCTCCCTTATGCTCTCCCTGAAACTCTGTACAACCTCTGTTTCAGTCAGTTTATCTAGGTCCCATCTCCTTAAATTCCCAACTTTTTGCAGTTTCTTCAATTTTAATCTACAGTTCATAACCAATAGATTGTGGTCAGAGTCCACATCTGCCCCTGGAAATGTCTTACAATTTAAAACCTGGTTCCTAAATCTCTGTCTTACCATTATATAATCTATCTGATACCTTTTAGTATCTCCGGGATTCTTCCATGTATACAACCTTCTTTTATGATTCTTGAACCAAGTGTTAGTTATGATTAAGTTATGCTCTGTGCAAAATTCTACCAGACGGCTTCCTCTTTCATTTCTTAGCCCCAATCCATATTCACCTACTATGTTTCCTTCTCTCCCTTTTCCTACACTCGAATTCCAGTCACCCATGACTATTTAATTTTCATCTCCCTTCACTACCTGAATAATTTCTTTTATCACATCATACATTTCATCAATTTCTTCATCATCTGCAGAGCTAGTTGGCATATAAACTTGTACTACTGTAGTAGGCGTGGGCTTCGTGTCTATCTTGGCCACAATAATGCGTTCACTATGCTGTTTGTAGTAGCTTACCCGCACGCCTATTTTTTTATTCATTATTAAACCTACTCCCGCATTACCTCTATTTGATTTTGTATTTATAATTCTGTAGTCACCTGGCCAGAAGTCTTGTTCCTCCTGCCACCGAACTTCACTAATTCCCACTATATCTAACTTCAACCTATCCATTTCCCTTTTTAAATTTTCTAACCTACCTGCTCGATTAAGGGATCTGACAATCCACGCTCCGATCCATAGAACGCCAATTTTCTTTCTCCTGATAACAACGTCCTTTTGAGTAGTCCCCGCCCGGAGATCCGAATGGAGGACTATTTTACCTCTGGAATATTTTACCCATGAGGACGCCATCACCATTTAATCATACAGTAAAGCTGCATGCCCTCGGGAAAAATTACGGCTGTCGTTTCCCCTTGCTTTCAGCCATTCGCATAACATCAAATATTATAGTATATGCTTATATTAAACTAATAATAAAGAATCAGAACCTAATAAAAACGCGAATGTTTGGAAAAAAAATTTGGAAGGGTCAAGACGCGAACCACTGTCCCACCATAAAACTCTTTACCGGTCAGTGACTCCACTCATTACGCTTTTTTTATTTTGTTCGCTTTAGTTCGTTGCATCTGCTCGGGGCGGACGTCGTAAGACATCCAGTTAAGTTCGTTGTTGATCTGTTGACTCAGTTTTTTTTATTACAGAGGGCACATTACCCTCTGACCGAACACGCTTTTTTTTATAAAAACCTTTATTTAAAAAAAACAATGTTACAAATTCCAAATACATACTAAGTTATACATACATGAAGTTATTTAAACAAAACGGTTTGATCATTTCAATTACGCTGACGTTAAGGAAAGACAACAGAAGATTGTGTTACTGAGTAAATTAACAGAAAGAATTAAATTAAACATAAAGAAAAAAAATTTTAAAGACATTCAAACTTCAACCTGAAGAAGTAAAATCAGCACTTCGAATTATGAGCTGCAATCTTTACAGAAGCATAATTAGTTCTTTATGATGGATATCTGCAAGTTGGTGGGATAATTTTAAATATAAAGCAGTTTAATAATCATATTAGACAATTTCTGAAATACTTGAGAATGGCGGAAAGGAGATATATAATAAATTGACTAGCCTTCCAACTACACTTTCTGGACATTAATTGAATCTAAGTATCTGAAATGATCAGATCTATATAATCAGTCTTTCACTGCAAAAATGAACAGCGCAATGTGCCAGCCATTGAATATTACATTTATCAGATAGAATCTTATGATTTTAACCAATCGATAAGGACATTTCTATAAAAACCGTCTTTTTCCAAATTTCTAGTATAAGCCAATAATGTACCTTTAATGTTTTGTGTTTGGCACTATTAGACAAACAATCTCAATGTCACATAAGTTCTGTACATTAGCTTATAAATTTCAAAAAACTACTCTCTGAAGTAGAAAAAGCACACATCATAAATATACTGTAAAATCTTAAATAGTATCCTTAAGGTAACTACAATACATCACTGTCAACACAGTCTTCTTTTTTATATTAACCAATGCCCATTCTTTCAAATACAATTTTTAGCATATTACCGAACTTTTTCTTGTGATTCGAATAGCTTCTAATTTTGTGGAACTCACACAGCATGTGTACTTTGAACTCTATGATGCTATCGGATCCTAATTTGTTAAGGACGTAGTTAACAAAATTTCCCAGCAACCAGTACAAAGCGTTATTTTTTGCTTCTGGGAAACAGCGTGCTTCAGGCCTGTGTATCAATGACAGCGATATATACTCAGGGGATGTTCTTGTAATCAGAGCTATTTGCTCCCGGATCCACTTCCAACTATTCATGTGACCACTGCAAGTATATCTATGAATTACTGTGTCAACTAGATGGCATTGTTGACATAAATTTGTTTCACAGAGTCCGATTACGTGCCGTCTTTTATTGGTGCTAACTATGTTGTTAACTGTCTTGTACCATGACGTTTTTATATTAGACGTGAGCACATTAGAACTAATGTTTTTCCAAATCTCAGTCCACTCAATGTTTGGAAACTGTCATTCTATTTTGTTTCTTCCTTCGCTTTTCTTTCGTTCCCGCATTATGGCTCTCGATGTTAAGTGTCGGGACTGCCTGAGTTCGACACTGACATAACTAAACTCAACATAGTAAATCCTCACGTGCTGTAAGCGACTGTTGATATTCTGCACGTCAATCGGGGGAAGCAGGCTTGGAGGTTTAATGATCTCGAAAAGTTGGCTGGTTATGCTTTCTCGCGAGTCTCTTATTAAATTAACTTGCCTTTTGATAAAAAGAGCAGAGGCTTTATCCGTTATATCAGTTAATCCTAGTACACCATTTTTAGGACCTAAAGTGGCTACTTTAGCAGGTTCTCTGAACACTTCACCTCTCCACAAAAAGTTTGTGATTTTGGACATTATTCTCCTCGCTAGCATTCTCGGTATTGGAAACAGCTGGGCAGTATAATAAACCTTAGCAAGGATGCATGAGTTGATATACCGTGTTCTTTGAACTTGGTTCATATATCGAGTTAAATTCTCTACAATGGCTCCTTGCACTTTATCTGCTGCAACTTTCCAATTTAAAGCCGTCATTTTCATAGGGCATGCTGTCAGGGTGATCCCAAGTGTTTTATGTTGTCGGACTAATTTTGCCCACTCGACGTTGATATTATCAAAACCTCTGAGATTTAACATCTTACTTTTTTTTCCGTTTGCATTGGCTCCAGATGCTCTACAGTACGAATCAATCACCGTTGCTAGCGTGGTTACCTCGTCATTATTCCTTATAATGACCCCTATATCGTCAGCATAGGCTCTTATAACTGTTTTGTTTCCTGATAATGTTAAGCCTTTTAATGTAGCATGGACATGTCGGAGGAAAGGTTCCAGCGAAATGGCGAAGAGCGATATGGACAGAGGACTTACTTGAGGAACAACTCGTTGTATTTGCATTGGCCTGGATTGTTGACAATTCACCGCTATTTTAGCATTTATTCCAGTTGCTACGTTCTTAATCAACTGTATGACCCTATCGTTGAAACCTATTTTCTTCAATGTCTGTAGAAGATATTCATGGTTTACCACATCGAACGCTTTATAAAAATCTAAAAACAATAAAGCACACTTCATGTTTGTTACAGAAGTTATTGCAATGATATCCCTGAATTCCGCTAGATTTTGAAAAATGGTTCTCCCTTGCGCACAGTTCTGATGTTGACTAATAATTTTATCTGTAAGGCATGAAATTCTCTTGTTTATTATTCTAGCTATTAATTTATAATCAGAATTCAGCAGTGAAATTGGACGAAAATTATTTAAATCTTTGTTTCCATTATTTTTTGGCACTAGAACAATTTTACTCTCCTTAAACTCAGCCGGAACCATTTTACCCTGAATAACCTCATTTACAACGTCCGTGATTTTCGCACCTACTATTGGCCAGTAACGGATGTAAAACTCTGCTGGCAGACCATCCGGTCCTGGGGATTGTTTTGGCGGTGAGGCGCACAGAGTCTCATACACGTCTTCTTCACTAACAACCTCGAGAAAATTTTCGTTGTCATCTTCTGTCAGCTGTGGGGCTAGGATGTCAAGGAATTCTTCCAAGGAAGCATCACTACTTTGATGTACAGAATATAGCTCGCAATAATAGCGATAAATCTCGTCCATGATATCCTGCTGGGTTCTGAGAATCGTACCGTGTTTTGTTCGAATTTCTTCAATAAAAGTCCTCCCGTTTTTCGTATGCTTCACTAAATGATATAGGGAAGTAGTTTCATCTTCTGACACCGAATTTGCCTTCGATTATATTTTCAACCCTTCCATTTGACTTCTCTTGATATTAAGTAACTTGGCATGCCTTTTTTGATGTCTGCTATCCGAAGTGAGGAACCTGCTGCAACTTGATCATATAGATCTCTCAAAACGGAATAGTAGTATTCTATAGTGCATTTCATTTCCCTTGTGCTCTGGGCACTGTATTGAATGAGAACTTTCCTCAACTTTGGCTTTGCCATTTTAACCCACCAGTCAATAGCAGTGGCATATCTACTACGGGCTCGCAGGCATATTGCCTATGTTTCTTTAATCAGATCTTCTAAATCATGATTTACTAACAAGGAAGTGTTCAAATTCCACTGATTCTTGAGTCGGCGAACCGGCTGTCTTGTTAGATTTATGCAAGCTAAGACACTTGAATGGTCTGAAAAGTACGTAGGAATGGTTTCTACTTTTGTCACGGAAGTTACAAGATTTTTAGAAATATATAGTCTATCCATCCTGCTACGTGATGTTGCCGTGACATAAGTGAACTCAACAGTGAAGGGGTATTTGATTTACCATATATCCTTTAATTCTAAGCCGGTAACTAATTGTTTTAGTTCACTTGAGAAATTAAAATTAGGTAACTGATCTTTTCGATTTAAAACACAATTAAAATCGCCTCCAAGTAATAACTGTCTTGGCGATTTCCTTAACAAGTATATCAAGTCATCTTTGAAGAAACGTGCCCTGTCAGCTCGATGAGAACTTCCTGAAGGAGCGTACACGTTGATGATAGTCACATCATAGATACACTCCTGGAAATTGAAATAAGAACACCGTGAATTCATTGTCCCAGGAAGGGGAAACTTTATTGACACATTCCTGGGGTCAGATACAGCACATGATCACACTGACAGAACCACAGGCACATAGACACAGGCAACAGAGCATGCACAATGTCGGCACTAGTACAGTGTATATCCACCTTTCGCAGCAATGCAGCCTGCTATTCTCCCATGGAGACGATCGTAGAGATGCTGGATGTAGTCCTGTGGAACGGCTTGCCATGCCATTTCCACCTGGCGCCTCAGTTGGACCAGCGTTCGTGCTGGACGTGCAGACCGCGTGAGACGACGCTTCATCCAGTCCCAAACATGCTCAATGGGGGACAGATCCGGAGATCTTGCTGGCCAGGGTAGTTGACTTACACCTTCTAGAGCACGTTGGGTGGCACGGGATACATGCGGACGTGCATTGTCCTGTTGGAACAGCAAGTTCCCTTGCCGGTCTAGGAATGGTAGAACGATGCGTTCGATGACGGTTTGGATGTACCGTGCACTATTCAGTGTCCCCTCGACGATCACCAGTGGTGTACGGCCAGTGTAGGAGATCGCTCCCCACACCATGATGCCGGGTGTTGGCCCTGTGTGCCTCGGTCGTATGCAGTCCTGATTGTGGCGCTCACCTGCACGGCGCCAAACACGCATACGACCATCATTGGCACCAAGGCAGAAGCGACTCTCATCGCTGAAGACGACACGTCTCCATTCGTCCCTCCATTCACGCCTGTCGCGACACCACTGGAGGCGGGCTGCACGATGTTGGGGCGTGAGCGGAAGACGGCCTAACGGTGTGCGGGACCGTAGCCCAGCTTCATGGAGACGGTTGCGAATGGTCCTCGCCGATACCCCAGGAGCAACAGTGTCCCTAATTTGCTGGGAAGTGGCGGTGCGGTCCCCTACGGCACTGCGTAGGATCCTACGGTCTTGGCGTGCATCCGTGCGTCGCTGCGGTCCGGTCCCAGGTCGACGGGCACGTGCACCTTCCGCCGACCACTGGCGACAACATCGATGTACTGTGGAGACCTCACGCCCCACGTGTTGAGCAATTCGTCGGTACGTCCACCCGGCCTCCCGCATGCCCACTATACGCCCTCTCTCAAAGTCCGTCAACTGCACATACGGTTCACGTCCACGCTGTCGCGGCATGCTACCAGTGTTAAAGACTGCGATGGAGCTCCGTATGCCACGGCAAACTGGCTGACACTGACGGCGGCGGTGCACAAATGCTGCGCAGCTAGCGCCATTCGACGGCCAACACCGCGGTTCCTGGTGTGTCCGCTGTGCCGTGCGTGTGGTCATTGCTTGTACAGCCCTCTCGCAGTGTCCGGAGCAAGTATGGTGGGTCTGACACACCGGTGTCAATGTGTTCTTTTTTCCATTTCCAGGAGTGTAGCTGTTCCAACACTTGTTTCGGGAGACACATTTATGTAACTGACAAAATCGGGAATTACCGAATCCGAAATTAGAACTTCTTGTAACAGGGCAATATCAGTCGCGGATTCGTACAAAAATTCCATAAGGGCCGATAATTTCAAACCGGTCGTGATTTTATTTATGTTTATAGTGGTGACAGAATAAGATTGCGTCATTGTGCTGTCACTATGTAGTTATTTTGATGAACTAATTTAGTTTACTGTGGTTCAGGGTTCAGTTAAGCTGTAACAGTTTTCTCGGAAGGCTGAACATGGAATAACACTTCAATCAGCTTGTTAGTTACTGTCCCGTTTTTTTCTACTTCTGATGTTTTCTCTTGTACCGCAAGCAGACTGATTTCCTGGTAAACTTTCTGATTTTTCCTCCAGTGATTCGTGTACGACCGTTTCGGACTGAACATTCTTTGGGCTTGGGTCGCCCCTACCGGATTTTCCCTTCCCTTGGTTACGAGCTACATTCTCATTTGGTTGCGTCGGTATTTTACTTCGCGGCTTATCTGGAGCAGCAGCAGACGCTTCAGCAATTTCGGTTGCCGGCACCTGCCCTGAGGTGTTGACCGTGATTTCAGTTTGGCCACCACTTCCTCGTTCTTTATTAATTTCACTCACTTTCTGATCGAGGGAAACAAGTGGAGACTGCAGTTTTGCAACCCCCCCCCCCTGAATTTGTTTACTAACAGATAGATTCTGATCTTTGCAATCGGCTACTGCACCTGTTGTTTCTTGCAAATTAATGCTGCTTACACCCCCTTCATTTTCTGGTACCGTATGTGTATTATCTTTCTGTTCATTAGTTTCCATTCGCATTTTGCCTTCAGGTTCCTCTGCCTTCTCATCGCACTGTTTGATACCTTTTCCTTATAATCATGTTATCTTACCCCTTGCTGAAAACCTTAATCGTAGATATGTTACTAATTGAAATTTAATTATAGCAAATTGTACCAAGAACAATACGTTTTGGGTGGATCTTCAGTGTGTCGCTGCCTTCAAATAGCCTACTGTCGCAATACGCAAGTTACAATAATTCTTTTGCCACGAACATGATGTTTCTCATTATTTTATTGGAACGAATCACACAGTTAACAACGGGTTTTCCAGTGATACTCAATTTGCTGGTGCTCAGAAACAACATATTATACATATAGGCTTGAAAGGAATGCCAATATGGCGCCTCGCGACTCTCTACTGAAGGGAGACGGCGTGCGTGTGACGTAGGTGGCGTTGTGCCATCTCATTGGTCAACGCTCAGACGCACGCTCAGAATATCTGACATGCCAGATACTGCTCTGCACGTTCGGAAAGACTCCGGAGCGTGCTATTCCACGCTATGACGTCAGAAACTCGGCACGCTCAACGCTCAACGTTCGGATGCACGGTCCGCGTGCCGACGGCTTTAGGACATCTACAGGCTCTTCATTCAAGTTTTGGAAACGAAGTGATAGGAGCACGACTGTAGCTGCCCGCGTGTACGGGAGCGGAGCCGCGTGGCTGGGCCACGTGGGGGCGGAGTGCGTGCAACGAGCGAGCGAGGCGGCGGCGGCGGCGGCGGGGGCGGGGGCGGGGGCGGGGGCGGCCTACCACATGGCCCATGTCGCACGCCTCTCCACGAATAGCCGGCGGGCGGGCGGACAAGGCGGCCCGCGTTCCTGCGGGCCCGCCGTAATTGACGCCATTGTCTCCGGCGCTTGTTTATTTTGGAGTGGGCTCGCCCCCTCCCCTCCCCCCCCCCCCTTGATGAGGAGCTTCCGTCCCGGCTGACAGCCGTCCCTCTGACTCCGGGCGGCCGGGAGTCTCCCCACGGGGGGACACCGCGAGAAACGCGTTTGGCCTTCCTCGTCGTTTCTTCGTCTGCGTGTCTTTATTTACAGTGACTGGCAACAGCGAGGTTTTCACGGCCGTCGCTGAGATTCGGCAGATGTACCGTGCGCACAAAACATCTTGGCGCGTACCTGTGCAGACAATATTGTACCGAGTGAGATGGCGCAGTGGTTACTACACTGGACTCGCATTCAGGAGGACGACGGTTCAAACCTGCGTCCGGCGTTTCTGATTTAGGTTTTCCGTGATTTCACTAAATCGGTGGGATGGCTCTTTTGAAAGGGCACAGCCGACTTCCTTCACCATCCTTCCCTAATAAATAGGATAAGCAACATAATTTCTCTACTAATAACCATTTGCTTGTATCTGTGTGTGTGTGTGTGTGTGTGTGTGTGTGCAACTGGCGGTCAACGGCTCGAAGAAACCATTCCGAGGTATTCACCGTCAGTCACATTCCGTGATGGTACTAACAAATCTCTCATCTATCCTATCTTCTTTTTATATTCTTCTTAGAAAACAACAAAATTTTATTAATATTTCAACCTTAAATTATTGTTATTTTGAAATGTATCATTCTGTGTAAATGTTGTAGATAAAACAAAAGGAAAGAAAACTGTAAAAAGATGAAAAACGAAAATTGTAAGATGTACGACCTGTTTTAAACATCAGGTAATAAACAAATAAAAATAAACAATGTTGTTGTTGTGGTCTTCAGTCCTGAGACTGGTTTGATGCAGCTCTCCATGCTACTCTATCCTGTGCAAGCTTCTTCATCTCCCAGTACCTACTGCAACCTACATCCTTCTGAATCTGCTTAGTGTATTGATCTCTTGGTCTCCCTCTACGATTTTTACCCTCCACGCTGCCCTCCAATGCTAAATTTGTGATCCCTTGATGCCTCAAAACATGTCCTGCCAACCGATCCCTTCTTCTAGTCAAGTTGTGCCAGAAACTTCTCTTCTCCCCAATCCTATTCAATACCTCCTCATTAGTTACGTGATCTACCCACCTTATCTTCAGCATTCTTCTGTAGCACCACATTTCGAAAGCTTCTATTCTCTTCTTGTCCAAACTGGTTATCGTCCATGTTTCACTTCCATACATGGCTACACTCCATACAAATACTTTCAGAAACGACTTCCTGACACTTAAATCTGTACTCGATGTTAACAAATTTCTCTTCTTCACAAACGATTTCCTTGCCATTGCCAGTCTACATTTTATATCCTCTCTACTTCGACCATCATCAGTTATTTTACTCCCTAAATAGCAAAACTCCTTTACTACTTTAAGCGTCTCATTTCCTAATCTAATCCCCTCAGCATCACCTGATTTAATTTGACTACATTCCATTATCCTCGTTTTGCTTTTGTTGATGTTCATCTTATATCCTCCTTTCAAGACACTGTCCATTCCGTTCAACTGCTCTTCCAAGTCCTTTGCTGTCTCTGACAGAATTACAATGTCATCGGCGAACCTCAAAGTTTTTACTTCTTCTCCATGAATTTTAATACCTACCCCGAATTTTTCTTTTGTTTCCTTTACTGCTTGCTCAATATACAGATTGAATAACATCGGGGAGAGGCTACAACCCTGTCTCACTCCTTTCCCAACCACTGCTTCCCTTTCATGCCCCTCGACTCTTATAACTGCCATCTGGTTTCTGTACAAATTGTAAATAGCCTTTCGCTCCCTGTATTTTACCCCTGCCACCTTCAGAATTTGAAAGAGAGTATTCCAGTTAACGTTGTCAAAAGCTTTCTCTAAGTCTACAAATGCTAGAAACGTAGGTTTGCCTTTTCTTAATCTTTCTTCTAAGATAAGTCGTAAGGTTAGTATTGCCTCACGTGTTCCAACATTTCTACGGAATCCAAACTGATCTTCCCCGAGATCCGCTTCTACCAGTTTTTCCATTCGTCTGTAAAGAATTCGCGTTAGTATTTTGCAGCTGTGACTTATTAAACTGATAGTTCGGTAATTTTCACATCTGTCAACACCTGCTTTCTTTGGTATTGGAATTATTATATTCTTCTTGAAGTCTGTGGGTATTTCGCCTGTCTCATACATCTTGCTCACCAGATGGTAGAGTTTTGTCATGACTGGCTCTCCCAAGGCCATCAGTAGTTCTAATGGAATGTTGTCTACTCCCGGGGCCTTGTTTCGACTCAGGTCTTTCAGTGCTCTGTCAAACTCTTCACGCAGTATCTTATCTCCCATTTCATCTTCATCTACATCCTCTTCCATTTCCATAATATTGTCCTCAAGTACATCGCCCTTGTATAAACTCTCTATATACTCCTTCCACCTTTCTGCCTTCCCTTCTTTGCTTAGAACTGGGTTGCCATCTGAGCTCTTGATATTCATACAAGTGGTTCTCTTCCCTCCAAAGGTCTCTTTAATTTTCCTGTAGGCAGTATCTATCTTGCCCCTAGTGAGACAAGCCTCTACATCCTTACATTTGTCCTCTAGCCATCCCTGCTTAGCCATTTTGCACTTTCTGTCGATCTCATTTTTGAGACGTTTGTATTCCCTTTTGCCTGCTTCATTTACTGCATTTTTATATTTTCTCCTTTCATCAATTAAATTCAATATTTCTTCTGTTACCCAAGGATTTCTATTAGCCCTCGTCTTTTTACCTACTTGATCCTCTGCTGCCTTCACTACTTCATCCCTCAGAGCTACCCATTCTTCTTCTACGGTATTTCTTTCCCCCATTCCTGTCAATTGTTCCCTTACGCTCTCCCTGAAACTCTCTACAACCTCTGGTTCTTTCAGTTTATCCAGGTCCCATCTCCTTAAATTCCCACCTTTTTGCAGTTTCTTCAGTTTCAATCTGCAGTTCATAACCAATAGATTGTGGTCAGAATCCACATCTGCCCCTGGAAATGTCTTACAATTTAAAACCTGGTTCCTAAATCTCTGTCTTACCATTATATAATCTATCTGATACCTATTAGTATCTCCAGGATTCTTCCAGGTATACAACCTTCTTTTATGATTCTTGAACCAAGTGTTAGCTATGATTAAGTTATGCTCTGTGCAAAATTCTACAAGGCGGCTTCCTCTTTCATTTCTTCCCCCCCAATCCATATTCACCTACTATGTTTCCTTCTCTCCCTTTTCCTACTGACGGGTTCCAGTCACCCATGACTATTAAATTTTCGTCTCCCTTCACTACCTGAATAATTTCTTTTATCTCGTCATACATTTCATCAATTTCTTCATCATCTGCAGAGCTAGTTGGCATATAAACTTCTACTACTGTAGTAGGCATGGGCTTTGTGTCTATCTTGGCCACAATAATGCGTTCACTATGCTGTTTGTAGTAGCTAACCCGCACTCCTATTTTTTTATTCATTATTAAACCTACTCCTGCATTACCCCTATTTGATTTTGTATTTATAACCCTGTAATCACCTGACCAAAAGTCTTGTTCCTCCTGCCACCGAACTTCACTAATTCCCACTATATCTAACTTTAACCTATCCATTTCCCTTTTTAAATTTTCTAACCTACCTGCCCGATTAAGGGATCTGACATTCCACGCTCCCATCCGTAGAATGCCAGTTCTCTTTCTCCTGATAACGACGTCCTCTTGAGTAGTCCCCGCCCGGAGATCCGAATGGGGGACTATTTTACCTCCGGAATATTTTACCCAAGAGGACGCCATCATCATTTAATCATAAAGTAAAGCTGCATGTCCTCGGGAAAAATTACGGCTGTAGTTTCCCCTTGCTTTCAGCCGTTCGCAGTACCAGCACAGCAAGGCCGTTTTGGTTAATGTTACAAGGCCAGATCAGTCAATCATCCAGACTGTTGCCCCTGCAACTACTGAAAAGGCTGCTGCCCCTCTTCAGGAACCACATGTTTGTCTGGCCTCTCAACAGATACCCCTCCGTTGTGGTTGCACCTACGGTACGGCCATCTGTGTCGCTGAGGCACGCAAGCCTCCCCACCAACGGCAAGGTCCATGGTTCATGGGGGAAGAAAAACCCTAATTCGATGGGACCGATGACAAGCAGTCGAACACCCAGAGGACCTATCTCACTCCGTCTAAACACAGCACACACCGCTATGGAGCCGCCAACAGCTTCCACAGTGGCGACTTGGGTCCAAGGCTCTGTGGGGTCTAAAATGGCTCAAATGGCTCTGAGCACTATGGGACTTAACATCTGAGGTCATCAGTCCCCTAGAACTTAGAACTACTTAAACCTAACCAACCTAAGGACATCACACACATCCATGCCCGAGGCAGGATTCCAACGTGCGAGTGTAGCGGTCGCGCGATCCAGATCGATGCGCCTAGAACCGCTCGGCCACATCCGCCGGCGATGACATCGCTGTTTGGTCTCTTCCCCAAATAAACAAATGGTTCAAATGGCTCTGAGCACTATGGGACTGAGGTCATCAGTCCCCTAGAACTTAGAACTACTTAAACCTAACTAACCTAAGGACATCACACACATCCATGCCCGAGGCAGGATTCGAACCTACGACCATAGCGGTCGCGCGGTTCCAGAGTGAAGCGCCTAGGACCGCTCGGCCACAACGGCCGCCCCAAATAAACAAACCGACAATATTTTAGGTGAGGGGCGTAAGTAGTTGTGGGGTTTCTGTTGCTTTCGACCAACGCACGGTAGAGATGCAGTTCAGTTGATGAAACCTAGTCGCCGGCCGTGGTGGCCAAGCGGTTAAAGGCGCTACAGTTTGGAACCGCGCGGCCGCTACGGTCGCAGGTTCGAATCCTCCCTTGGGCATGGATGTGTGTGATGTCTTTAGGTTAGTTAGGTTTAAGTAGTTCTAAGTTCTAGGGGACTGATGACCTTAGAAGTTAAGTCCCATAGTGCTCAGAGCCATTGAAACCTAGTCACAATCAGTACTTCTAAGCTACAGATAACTAATCTGCAAACGATGTTATTAACAGGCAATGCAAGTACTACCACTACTGCGACAGGTCAATAGCCTCTGGCTAGAGCACCGAATAAGAAAACCGACGCATAAACAACTGAGACGCCCTCTTCTAAGGGAAGAAGTGCACAGCCCAGTGGGTGACAGAAAAGTAAGACAACTGCCCCTTAAGCCTTCCTGTCACGGAACGTGTTTCTCAAATGGTTCAAATGGCTCTAAGCACTATGGGAGTTAACATCTGAGGTCATCAGTCCCCTAGATTTAGAACTGCTTAAACCTAAGTAACCTAAGGACATCACACACATCCATGCCCGAGGCAGGATTCGAACCTGCGACCGTAGCAGCAGCTCGGTTCCGGACTGAGGCGCCTAGAATCGCTCGGACACTGCCGGCTCGGGTTCCTCATCGCGAAGCACGCCAGATGTGGTGTCCACCGTGACTGCTGCTCGTTCTGGTTGGTTGATTACTTGGTTGCCTCGGGGGAGGGGGGGGGGACCAAACAGCGAGGTCATCA
Source organism: Schistocerca nitens (assembly GCF_023898315.1). Taxonomy (NCBI): domain Eukaryota; kingdom Metazoa; phylum Arthropoda; class Insecta; order Orthoptera; family Acrididae; genus Schistocerca; species Schistocerca nitens. The sequence continues at coordinate 17,335,687 of NC_064619.1, forward strand.
GTCCCATCGGATTAGGGAAGGACGGGGAAGAAAGACGGCCGTGGCCTTTCAAAGGGACTATCCCGGCATTTTCCTACAGCAATTCAGGGATATCACGGAAAACCTAAATCAGAATGGCCGGGCGCGTGTTTGAAACGTCGTCCTCCGAAATGCGAGTCCAGTGTGCTAACCACTGCGCCACCTTGCTCGGTTGCTCATTCTGAAACCACCTGCTACCTCTCACAGAACATGACGTTCTCCTCATCGTGGTTTGTGGCTCAGCACTCTCCTGCAGCAGTTCTTGGCTATATCTGACACGCAAATCGTACAGTTTCCTTATGAAAACGTACATGAGCGTAAAATAGCTGCGTCAGCTCTGTTATCGCTTGTCGAAAAAGAGCGGAGAAAATCGCGAAGGCGATTCTTGACCTCGACGATGGCTGTAACAGCGAAATGCTGTCAAAGGAACACTACATAATGCTTGCATCTATGTGAGATACTTACTAGCAGAAGTTATTCGTTAACTAAGTCGCCATAGTCCTTTCACAACCCAAGACACGGAACCTTTTTTCTTCATGCAATTTCCAAAAAATGAAATGATTGTATAGCATTTATTGGCCGGGATATCCCCTTCGGGGTTCGGCCGCCGTTCTGCAAGTCTTTTTAGTTGACGCCACTTCGGCGACTTGCGTGTCAATGATGATAGACACACAACACACAGTTCCCTGCCAGGAATCGAACCCGGGCCCCTTTGCGTGGTAGGCGGTAACGATACCGCTGCGCTGTGGAGGAGAACATGCAATGTCCATAAACCATTACTTACTTTGAATTCTTGACTGATATACACAAGAGGAAAATTCGGAGTAGGTATTAAAATCCACAGAGGAGAAATAAAAACCTTGAGGTTTGCCGATGACATTGAAATTCTGTCAGACAGCAAAGGACCTAGAAGAGCAGTTGAACGGAATGGACAGTGTCTTGAAAGAAGGATATAAGATGAACATCAACAAAACTAGGATAACGGAATGTAGTCGAATTAAGTCGGGTGATGCTGAGGGAATTAGATTAGGAAATGAGACACTTAAACTAGTAAAGGCGTTTCGCTATTTGGGGAGCAAAATAACTGATGATGGTCGAAGTAGAGAGGATATAAAATGTAGACTGGCAATGGCAAGGAAAGCGTTTCTATAGAAGAAAAATTTGTTAACATCGAGTATAGATATAAATGTCAGGAAGTCGTTTCTGAAAGTATTTGTATGGAGCGGAGCCATGTATGGAAGTGAAACGTGGACGATAAATAGTTTAGACAAGTAGAGAATAGAAGCTTTTGAAATGTGGTGCTACAGAAGAATGCTGAAGATTAGATGGGTAGATCACATAACTAATGACGAGATATTGAATAGAATTGGGGAGAAGAGGAGTTTGTGGCACAACTTGACTAGAAGAAGGGATCGGTTGTAGGACATGTTCTGAGGCATCAAGGGATCACTAATTTAGTATTGGAGGGCAGCGTGGAGGGTAAAAATCGTAGCGGGAGACCAAGAGATGAATACACTAAACAGATTCAGAAGGATGTAGGTTGCAGTAGGTACTGTCAGATGAAGAATCTTGCACAGGACACAGTAGCATGGAGAGCTGCATGAAACCATTCTCAGGACTGAAGACCACAACAACATACACAAGAAGATACATGACTGCAGCTTACGCGTCACGTTTATCAAATATGTTTCATGCTGACTGCCAAACGTTGGCACATGGACAAGAATGAAGGTTGGACACTGCAAGAGGACAATGATCCGAAGCACCGCAGCGGGCTATGCAGCGACTGGAAAAAGGAGAAAGGTATGCAGGTACTGGATTGGCCCTCTTAGTCGCCTGACGCTAACCCTATTGAAAATGTATGATCTTACACACAAAAGGAGTTCCAAGGAAGAAAGATCTTCACTTTGAAACAGCTGCCAACGCATATTCGACGCATACGGGGGTCTCTTCCATGTGAATAAGCCTAAAATTTGGTTTCAAGCATGCCTCGGAAATGCCAAGTGATTGTCGACGCTAAGGGTGACTGGACGTATTATTAATTGAAATGGAATTTTTTTCTTTTGTTCATGTATGACGTATGCATATGTTTTAGTTTGTTGTCAAGTACATTTTTCTACTGATTAACCCGTCCACAATCTTTCTTAACAGTCTGTAGGTTTCCTGATCAGGATTCGTTTCGTAATTTCATTTGAATGGCAGAGGAGATTTTTTTCGATGTTGTTCACCGTCACTGAAAAAATATTTTCCGGCAAAATACAAACAAGAGGCAGTCCATAGCACCACGAGGTAACAGCTGTATACTGCATTTTACATAAAGTTTCATAATAACAAAAACTTACAGTGTAGGTTGTGTTTACGTCCTGACGTACGCAGGCAGTTAAAATTTCTGATCAGTGGGGAAACATTCCTGTCGTTGGCCTATGCCACAATCATTACAACAAATACATCACTTATAGTAAAAAACATCGAGTATTGCAGAAAACACTTCCATTAAAATAGTGAGAAAGACCCAGAATCTATTAGAAAATAAGAGGTGAAGAAACGTGGAAGTAGCTGGACGCGAAATCACTACCTTCCTCTTTACAGTTCACGAAGCTACCAACTATGCTGCAGCGTCAACACGACTGCACCCCCCCCCCCCCCCCTATGTTATATGGTAAGCCTAATGAAATAGATGTATCTACAAATGTCATTATCTGATAATTAACTACGATAAATTCTGCCCAAAACGACGGGCTTTTGGTAGATCATCGTTGTGCCGTAGCACTCAAACTGTATACTTTCATAGCTAGCAAGTTATAACACTAAAATCATCAAATATGGGAAGCCTTTAACTAGCGATACGTAGTTCCCTGTCATTTTATTATAACTAATCGTACCTAAAACGAGGCGTTCTCGAGAGATCCTCAACCTGATGAGGCTCTGAAACACCTTATATTTATAACACGTGCTCTACGAAAAAAACACACAAACACAAAATACAGTGTTTATCTCCATACTGTATGGCGGCCACTAAGTTCTGCTTGTGACAAAACTGCCGGCCATAGTGGCCGTACGGTTCTAGGCGCTACAGTCTGGAGCCGAGCGACCGCTACGGTCGCAGGTTCGAATCCTGCCTCGGGCATGGATGTGTGTGATGTCCTTAGGTTAGTTAGGTTTAAGTAGTTCTAAGTTCTAGGCGACTGATGACCTTAGAAGTTAAGTCGCATAGTGCTCAGAGCCATCTGAACCATTTTTTTTGTGACAAGACTGATGACGCATCTCATTGGCCACGTTCCTCTTCGCCACAGTCTTCACTTCACGCTCCGCAGTGTAATGGGACGTGGACTTGCGCGCTGTGACGTCACCAGTTCCTCATCCACGTTTTCGTGTCGCGTGAGAGGGCGGCTTTAGGAGCAAATGGCCGGACTCGCCCAGCGCTAGCAGCACGTCTGCCAAGTTGTCAAGTTGTTTTGCGCAATCTCTGCCCTCATGAAGTTACTTCTAGAGACCCTCATAACTGGTCTGCCCCGTAGTACGAGGAACAGCGTTATCGGCTCTAACCTTGCCTCAGGTATCCTGTAGTCAGCCGCAACTCTGTAGCCCAAGGAGACAGTCGACTGCAGTATTAACTGAAGAAAAATGTAGTCTCATGGAGAGTCTCTTATGTTGGGGGGGGGGGAGGAGGGGGAGGGAGGGAGTAATTGATCTCTCTTCGGAGAGACTTGATAACGCGCATCATGACATCGTCGCCAGTACCAACCTCTACATCTCGGAGTACCACGGGCACCCAACGTCCTCAATGATTTGCTGGATATATTCTACTCTCCGTTCTCCCCAATAGTTTTCACTCTCTACATCTCCCTCTGCTGCCATGGAAATTATTCCCTGATGTTCCATAATCCTGTCCCCTTTTTGTCAGTGTTTTCCATATGTTTCATATTTCGCCTACTCTGTGGATGATTTCATTCTTTATATTATCAGTCCAGTTTTCTCTGCCTCGTGATGACTAGGTGTTGTGTGATGTCCTTAGGTTAGTTAGGTTTAAGTAGTTGTGAGTTCTAGGGGACTGATGACCTCAGCTGTCAAGTCCCATTGTGCTCAGAGCCATTTGAACCATTTTTTCCCACACCCTATAATTCACTACTATGCAATGCTGTATTCCAAACGTACATGCCCACAAATTTCTTACTCAAATATGGGCAATGTTTAATCCTACTACATTTTAGTCAGGGCTGCCCTCGTTGCCTCTGCTAGTCTGTTCTCAGTATCTTCCTCCAGTCATGTGTTATTTTGCTGGCAAGATGGCACAACTCCTTCAGTTCACCTAGTCGCCAATTCTGAAGTTAAGTTTGTCACTAATTTCAGTTCTGCTACTCTTCATCACTTTCGTCTTTTTTCGGTGTACTCTTAATTCACATTCTGTGCACAGTTAAATATTCATGCCACTCAACAGGTCCTTCAATTATTCCTCACCCTCACTGAGGATAGCATTGTCGCTAGCAGTTCTTATCGTTCATATCCTTTCACCCTGAATTTTAATCCCACTGCTGAACCTTACTTTTATTTCCGTCATTGCTCGTCCGACGTACATGTTGAGCAATACACCCTTTTTATTCCCATCACTTCGTTCTTAGTCTTGCATTCTTATGGTCGGCGTGATGCAAAGTAAAGTCTAAATCAGTGTCCAAAGTAAGAAGTAGCTTAAAGTAGTCGAGACAGGCTCCTAGAAATACACAACGTGTTAAAATACAGAGGTGCAGTTTTCATTAAATTACAGTGGACAATATGGCGAATTTTCCGACGTACGCTAGTAATTTTTAACGTTTATAGCTGCCGAATTATGACGGCGACTTCGTTTCCGTTTTTTAAATCAAGCTATGTACTACTTGATTTGACACTGGGAAAAGCCTACGAAGAGGGCGTCAGTGACATGGCATATGCGGAAAAATGACCTAGTAGTTACAAGGAAACAACGCTCTCGACGACTGCGCCGCCGCCAGGAGAATGTGTGCCGCACTATACCAAATGCAAGCAGACGCGTAACTCACATACGGTTTGTGTGTTTATCTATACTCTTGAAGCGCATCAGTTTGCGCTCTGCTGTTACAGTGGTTATAAAACGTGCTCGTGAAACTGTTCGAACTTTCACACAATGTACACGACAGACGAAAAAGTGCGTACGGTTTTCCTTTACTGGGAACGTCGCCAAACCGTTAAAGCGGCGGTGCAGTTATTTGCTAAAAAGAGTCCTTACCACGTCAAGCCTTAATGGTGTGTCTTCGCGAACATTATTAAAAGAAATTCAAGAATTTGGAAGTGGAAAGACACCTACGAAAAAGAACAGCAATTGATGAGAGAAATGCAATTAACATTTTGACATATTTATTCCTTATGAAGAACACTGTGCTATTACATTGTGCTATGTCAGGCTGAAACCTACTCTCTACTGTCGCACTATAAGTTGGCACTGCGTGTCAAATGCCGGGATGGTTCCTCTGAAAGGGCACGGCCGACTTCCTTCCCCATCCTTCCCTAATCCGATGAGACCGATGACCACGCTGTCTGGTCTCCTTCCCCAAACATCCAACCATCCACTGCGTGTCGATTTCCATAAATAGTAAATCATATCATAACATTTTCTAATTGCTATTTAAATGGTAATGCTACCTCATCAGTTACGTTTTTCATGCGTACCACAGCGCGTTTCAAGAATTTATTATCTTTAGTAAATACAGTTTTTCATTTTTTCATTACCTTTTCCGTTATTTTATTCGTTACTTTCGATACTTCACATCTAACGTTCTCAGAACAGGAACATACATTTCGCATCACCTCATTCGAGAGCAGAAGTAAATAATGTATTAAAACGATTAGCTCCTGATGCAAATGCATCGTTCGATTCAACACAACAAGGAAACATTTTGACTGAAGCCGTTGTTATGCCGTTGTTATTCATTCTTGTGTATTGAATACAGTGACGTCCACAACCGCGAATAAGGAAAATACTAGAGTATCGTTTTATGTTCCCATTACAAAAATCTTGCGCTCTCTTTGACGAAACCTCTTATGGAAAAGAGGTTGAATAACACACATCTTCCCCGTGAGCTCCGTTCGTCTATTGGAAAACTTTTAGAAAAAGAACCAGTCGAATTAGACAAGCCTACCCTACCACAGCCACTACAGAAAAGAAGATGTGATTTTTGTGACAGATCAAAAGATAGGAAGGGGAATGCTTTTTGTAGTAAGTGAAATCGTTCTATATGCGGGGAGCATAAAGTTATTATATGCCCTGGCTGTAAAGAAACTGGGATGTGATAAATTGTGCCAAATATGTATTTTCAGGGCTGTATGTGATCGTTTCCAGGACAACATTATACATTTATTAGTTGTTCCTATTACATTATGTGTACAAAGACATTTATTATTGAGAACTTTATATTTCGAAACTGCTGAAACTTTAATTATTTTCTACAATTAGTAAGAGATGTTTCTCATTTAGTTCCTATCTGTAGAAATTCTAAAGCACTCAAGTTCGTAGTTGATGACTGAATCTATTAATTTTTACTATGTTTTCAATAATTTTATAGAGAATATTTCTATTAAGGTATTTTTTTGTAATCAAGTTCCTATTTTTGCCCAAAGTACTTTATGTTCCTACTTATTGACTATAAAAATAAAAAAAACTTGTTGTTATAACAAATATTATATGTCTTTAATTGATAATAAAATTTTTTCCCATTATTAATTTTTTATTTTACCCCGAAAAATCGATATTTGGAGGGTGGGGTCTGATCCAACCCCACGTTACCGTTTATATCAGGAAACTTCACCTTACCGTTAGAGGGTTAAAGGAACAGAATCGACAGATGTAAAGGTAATTTCCAGTGGACTCCATGGAAGTGTGATAGGAGAGTTATTCTTTTCAATATATGCAAACGATCCAGCAGAAAGCGTCGGATGCTCTCTAATGCTACTCGCAGATCATCTCGGTTGTCTATAACAAAGTATCAAAGCCAGAAGACAGTAACGATTTGCAGAATCACCTCCAGAGAATTGATAAATGGTGCAGCCTCTGGCAGTTGTCCCTGAACGTAAATGAATGTAACATATTGAGCATATATAGGAAAAGAAATCCACTACTGTATAGCTCCACTATTGTTGATAAACCGCTGGATCAGTATCTGCCGTAAAATATGTAGAAGTAGCTATCCACAGCGACTTTAAGTGGAATGACAACGTAAAACGAATAGCGGGAGATGCAGATGCCACACTCAGATTCATAGGAAGAATATTAAAGAAATGTAACTTATCTACGAAGGAAGTGGCTTAGCGCTTGTTCGAGCGATTTTTGAGTATTTTTCATCTATCTGGGATCCCTACGAGGTAGGACTGATAGAAGGGAAGAGAATACTCAACGAAGAGTGGCGCGTTTCGTCATGGAATCGTTTGGTCGCCCCGAGAGCGTCAAGCTCAACACTCCGCTGGCAGACGTTACCAGAGAGTAGTTGTGCATTACGTAGGGTTAACTTTTGAAGTTTCGAGAGAGCACCTTCCGGGAAGAGCCGGGCAACATATTACTTCCCCCACAAACGCCTCGCGTAATGAAATGACCATGAGGAGAAAATTCGAGAAATTAGAGCCAATACAGAGGCTTACCTACAATCATTCTTCCCACATGCTATTCGCTAGTGGAACAGGGTTAGAGGGCTCAGTTAGTGGTACAAAATGTACCCTCCGCTACTCACCATTAGGTGGCTTAAGCCGTCGGCACACGGATCGTGCTTCAGAACGTTGAGCTTGCCTAGTTTCTGACGTCATAGCGTGGAATAGCACGTTCGGGAGTCTTTCCGAACGTGCAGAGGAATATCTAGCATGTCACCTATTCTGAGCTTGCGTCTGAGTGTTGACCAATGAGATGGCACAACGCCACCTACGTCACATTTACGCCATCTCCCTTCAGCACAGAGTTGTGAGGCGCCATATTGGCAGTCATTTCAGGCCTATACGTATATATGCCGTTCCTGAGCACCAGCAAATTGAGACTCACTGGAAAACCCGTTGTTAACTGTGTGATTCGTTGCAATAAACTAATGTGAAACATCATATTCGTGGCAAAAGAATTATTGTAACTTGCGTATTACGAGAGTATGCTATTTGAAGGCAGCGACACACGGAAGATCCACCCAAAACCCATTGCTCTTGGTACAATTTGTTATAATGAAATTTCAGTCAGTAACATACGTACGATTAAAGTTTTCAGTAAGTAGTAATATGCTATGATTATTAAAAGCAGTGTGTTGTTGGTTTAGACTGCCGGCATGGTAGCTCAGCGTGTTCGGTCAGAGGGTTAGCTGCCCTCTGTAACAAAGAAACTGAGTTAATCGATCAACAACGAACTTTAACGAATGTCTTACGACGTCCGCCCCGAGCAGATGCAACGAACAAAATCGAACAAAATCAGATTAAAAAAATATAAAAAAGCGTAGTGAATAGCGACACTGTTACATACGAAGATTGTGCCAAGGCGGTGGTTCGTGTCCCGGTCCTTTCAAGATTTTTTCCCTAACATTTGCGTTTTTATTAGGTTCTGATACTTTCTTATTAGTTTAATATAAGTATATACTATAATATCTGATGTTATGTAAATATGAGTTCAACTTTTTTCGAGGGATGAGATTGTTCTATTGGCTTAATCTACAGGACAGCTTGCGCTACTTGCATAAAGATATTGTGCTCCTTTTTCTTTTACGCTTCGTAATTCACATGTTGCAAAGATTCTGCTACTGGGTAGGAACAGTGATCAAGTAAGCCTGACCTTGGCGTTTTACTACAATGTGAGAATGATGAAATAATGCTTATCTCATGTGGGAAAGTATTGCAAGTTTGTATCGCACTGTTTGTAATGGAACTTTTATATGCATGTATCCTTATTGATAGGACGTGGTACTTTCCTTTTCGTGGACCATGGAGGAAATGTGCGTTTTAATAGAGCTAACGTGGGAATTCTACGCGCGCCCGTTTAGTAAACAGTGTGATTTACGAACTAGAAACATCCCGCAGCTGCCGCTGGGGTGCGTTGTGATCGCCTATACCACGTTAGGGCCCACGTACCGTATGCAGAAGTCGCATCATTTCTGAGCGTTCAGCAGCACGTTGAACTTGGCACGCTCAACGTTGACGTTCGACAGCACAGTCCGTGTGCCGATGGCTTTTACGGAGTATGATATATACACTCCTGGAAATGGAAAAAAGAACACATTGACACCGGTGTGTCAGATCCACCATACTTGCTCCGGACACTGCGAGAGGGATGTACAAGCAATGATCACACGCACGGCACAGCGGACCCACCAGGAACCGCGGTGTTGGCCGTCGAATGGCGCTAGCTGCGCAGCATTTGTGCACCGCCGCCGTCAGTGTCAGCCAGTTTGCCGTGGCATACGGAGCTCCATCGCAGTCTTTAACACTGGTAGCATGCCGCGACAGCGTGGACGTGAACCGTATGTGCAGTTGACGGACTTTGAGCGAGGGCGTATAGTGGGCATGCGGGAGGCCGGGTGGACGTACCGCCGAATTGCTCAACACGTGGGGCGTGAGGTCTCCACAGTACATCGATGTTGTCGCCAGTGGTCGGCGGAAGGTGCACGTGCCCGTCGACCTGGGACCGGACCGCAGCGACGCACGGATGCACGCCAAGACCGTAGGATCCTACGCAGTGCCGTAGGGGACCGCACCGCCACTTCCCAGCAAATTAGGGACACTGTTGCTCCTGGGGTATCGGCGAGGACCATTCGCAACCGTCTCCATGAAGCTGGGCTACGGTCCCGCACACCGTTAGGCCGTCTTCCGCTCACGCCCCAACATCGTGCAGCCCGCCTCCAGTGGTGTCGCGACAGGCGTGAATGGAGGGACGAATGGAGACGTGTCGTCTTCAGCGATGAGAGTCGCTTCTGCCTTGGTGCCAATGATGGTCGTATGCGTGTTTGGCGCCGTGCAGGTGAGCGCCACAATCAGGACTGCATACGACCGAGGCACACAGGGCCAACACCCGGCATCATGGTGTGGGGAGCGATCTCCTACACTGGCCGTACACCACTGGTGATCGTCGAGGGGACACTGAATAGTGCACGGTACATCCAAACCGTCATCGAACCCATCGTTCTACCATTCCTAGACCGGTAAGGGAACTTGCTGTTCCAACAGGACAATGCACGTCCGCATGTATCCCGTGCCACCCAACGTGCTCTAGAAGGTGTAAGTCAACTACCCTGGCCAGCAAGATCTCCGGATCTGTCCCCCATTGAGCATGTTTGGGACTGGATGAAGCGTCGTCTCACGCGGTCTGCACGTCCAGCACGAACGCTGGTCCAACTGAGGCGCCAGGTGGAAATGGCATGGCAAGCCGTTCCACAGGACTATATCCAGCATCTCTACGATCGTCTCCATGGGAGAATAGCAGCCTGCATTGCTGCGAAAGGTGGATATACACTGTACTAGTGCCGACATTGTGCATGCTCTGTTGCCTGTGTCTATGTGCCTGTGGTTCTGTCAGTGTGATCATGTGATGTATCTGACCCCAGGAATGTGTCAATAAAGTTTCCCCTTCCTGGGACAATGAATTCACGGTGTTCTTATTTCAATTTCCAGGAGTGTAGAAAGAAGGATCCTTTATTGTATGATTATACGATAGCAGAACAAACACTGGTAGCAGTTACTTCTGTAAAATATCTGGGAGTATGCGTGCGGAACGATTTGAAGTGGAATGATCATATAAAATTAATTTTTGGTAAGGCGGGTACCAGGTTGAGATTCATTGGGAGAGTGCTTAGAAAATGTAGTCCATCAACAAAGGAGGTGGCTTACAAAACACTCGTTCGACCTATACTTGAGTATTGCTCAACAGTGTGGGATCCGTACCAGATCGGGTTGACGGAGGAGATAGAGAAGATCCAAAGAAGAGCGGCGCGTTTCGTCACAGGGTTATTTTGTAACCGTGATAGCGTTACGGAGATGTTTAGCAAACTCAAGTAGCAGACTCTGCAAGAGAGGCGCTCTGCATCGCGGTGTAGCTTGCTCGCCAGGTTTCGAGAGGGTGTGTTTGTGGATGAGGTATCGAATATATTGCTTCCCCCTACTTATACCTCCCGAGGAGATCACGAATGTAAAATTAGAGAGATTCGAGCGCGCACGGAGGCTTTCAGACAGTCGTTCTTACCGCGAACCACACGCGACTGGAACAGAAAAGGGAGGTAATGACAGTGGCACGTAAAGTGCCCTCCGCCACACACCGTTGGGTGGCTTGCGGAGTATAAATGTAGATGTAGAGATTTGCGTTAGATTACATAATAGTCAGCCAGAGATTCCGAAATAAGATACAGGATAGAGGCTCAGATCGCAATTTATTAGTACTGAAGAGTAGGCTAATTTTTAAAAGACTACTTACGAAGAATCAGTGCTCAAAGAAGTGGGATACGAAAGTACTAGGGAATGAAGAGATACGCTTGGAGTTCCCTGAGGCTGTAGATACTGCAATAAGGCATAGCTCAGTAGGCAGTTCAGTTGAAGAAGAATGGACATCTCTAAAAATGGCAATCGCAGAAGTTGGAAACAAAAACAGAGGTATAAAGGAGGTAACCGCGGTAAACCATGGGTAACAGAAGAAATACTTCCGTTGATTGACGAAAGAAGGAAGTACAAAATGCTCAGGAAAATATAGGAATATAAGTCAGTTACGAATGAAATAAATAGGGGGTGCAGGGAAGATAAAGTGAAATGGCTACATAAAAAATAGAAATCGAAAATGAAATGCTCCTCCGATGCGGAGACTGGGGGGCACATGGCTCCGAAGTTCGATTAGAACTTGCCTAGTACCATTCGAGACAGGGTATGTCCTGAACTGCTCCCAAATTTCGGCAACGTGTTGGATGACCGCATCGTAGGTTTGGAGGGCTCCGATCACAAAGTCTGCAGGGATCTGGAACGGTAATTCGAACAGTCTGATCGTTGTGACACAGAGTCCAGCACGGTCAACGGTGACGTCACAGTGATCGAAGCGTAGTCTACGGTGGGCCTCTCGTATAATTTTGTCTCATGCCGCGTCGTCAATCATTTCCTCTAAGACAGTAGTACTGACTATGGAAATATGGATCCCTATGAGATCGCTCGGCGGTATCTTCGCTCCGTCGCGAAGGAATCGATCGACATAGAGAGTACTGAACGGGCGAAATCGAGACAAAAAGTGAATCGCAATGTCGCTTTGCGGTAGATGTATTACATGGTGCATTGTTGGGTAAACGACGGCATGCGGTCACGGCCGCCGTGAACACGGACACCGGCTAGCAGCGCCTCGCTGCGGAACGCAGTCACGTGTCCGCGCCGTACCACCCCCGAAGGCCGACTGCTCCCCAGTTGATCTCACGCGGCCGAATGCACCCCGTACCAGTCCTACCACCAAGGAAAAATCCCAGGCATTTCCGGGAATCGAACCCGGTTCCCCATCGTGGCAGTCAGCCACGCTGCCCACTCAGCTACGAAAGTGAGCACAGACGACAAGTAACTTCCGCAAAGTATTCGAGAATACCAACTGCGGCGCTTCGTCTGGACATCCGCAGATTATTTTACCTTTCTATGACCGTAATGAAATATTAGCTTAGTGGGTTCCAGAACGTAGACTACGACATTTTTCTCCAATCATGTTCTGAACCGAATGCGTTGTTTGGATAAGAACTTCGAAGATAATTTTTGTTGCAGGTTCGTATTTTCACGAAACATTACAATCATCAAATACAATGCAGTTACATTTATACTTAAATATTCACAGTCCAACAACATTTCTTGTCGTCATTTTTTATGTTTTCCGTCGTTTCCTAGTTGCTTCTATATTCTTGCAGATGTGGTCCGTCTATTGCCACCAAATGAAACGCTGTTCGTATTGTGTCATACGCGTTTCGCTTCTTTTTATTTTTGAAGCATCTTCAGTGGCCTGTAATAAATGTTTGTTGTATGTATATAATAACTACGTGATATAATAGTTAGAAATACGTTACTACGTTACAGTTTTTGTTATTCTCTTGTTGTTAGATGGGGAAAATTTTTTTGATCTGAATAGTAATTTCACTTTCACACAGAATGTTGTTTCTTACATAACAGCAGGAAAGTAACAAAGAGCTGTAACGTACCTGTAATTATCATTTCACGCAATTATTACATACCTACAAGAAACGTGTTACAGGCTACTGAAGATGCTTCACAAATGAAAAAGAAGCGAAACTTGTATGGCACGAGACAATATTTTTCATTTTTTTTATCCTTACGGAAACTAAAATATTAATTGCACGTAACCGGTGATAACGTAGCAGAAACTTTTCACTGCTGTTAAACAATTACAATTATTTGCAAAACTAATTGATAGTACCAGTTAACATTGCTCGAAATGTGTATACAGTCAACGTATTGTCTGGCATCAGACTACCACACTACAGAAATTATCCAGCATTTGTCTCATAAATATTTAAGCATACAGTCATATAAACTAGACCTACGATTTAATTCCCTTATTGCACTGTGACTCGACATTAATCAACGCATAAAGTCCCTCTTACTAGCATAATAACTGTAATTGAACCTTAGTGATAATTACCAATGAAAAGTAACTTTTCCTCCTTTGACGAATTTCTATTCACATTTATAGCAACAACAGTTCAGCATCATTACTGTTCGTAATAAATAAATATGTAAACTCAGGGCAATTATGTATAATACTAAGATTTCGGTCTTGCTGCAAAATGTAAACAACACCTTAACATTAACGTCACGCGAATATTTCGGTCACATGTTGGCAACATGCGCAGTACGCTGTGCTCAGAATAAAACTTTCTCGGTTTTCAAGCCGTGTCAATTCCAAAAAAAATTTTCTGGAATCGACGCGGCTGGAAATACAAGAAGATTTCATTTAGTCATGCCGCCGCGAAAGACTCCGAGGACATAAGCTATGCTCGCTCCATGGATCTTCCTCACACAGTACAAGTATCTATGTAGAAAGAATTCAGGCACTCTGAACTGGAGTACATATAATGAGTACTCTTCAGTTTTTCAGTCTAATTCCATCGCTACTTTGGAGGTATCCCGTTCCAAAGTACCGTGGTTTTCGTACACGGGTTGCATAGACGTCTTAACAATTTGCAATCGATATCCGGAATGAACTAGGCGCATAAATTTGAAGGGATAAACGCAAGGGCATTTAGCTTGTTGGAAACAAGTTTCCCAGCTCATGTTTTGTTATAGGAAAAGAAACGACAGTCTCCGCTATTTCTTAGGTTTTGTGCTGCACCTTATCGTGTTGCCCGCATCTCGTGGTCGTGCGGTAGCGTTCTCGCTTCCCACGCTCGGGTTCCCGGGTTCGATTCCCGGCGGGGTCAGGGATTTTCTCTGCCTCGTGATGGCTGGGTGTTGTGTGATGTCCTTAGGTTAGTTAGGTTTAAGTAGTTCTAAGTTCTAGGGGACTGATGACCATAGATGTTTAGTCCCATAGTGCTCAGAGCCATTTGAGCCATTTGAACCTTATCGTGTTGCTCAGTCTCTAATTTAGTAAATTGTGCTTTAGGGACAGTGCGAAATGAGCTCCTAGTACGCCAAACTGACAGTGGATTGCTGACAAACATCCAATTTGATACGATGACATATAATAAACTATCGATTTATCACACACTGAAATATTTTTATGGACGATCTTCTTTCGTTTTTACTTTCAAGTGCCATATACTTAATCTTCTTTCTTTCTTGGAGAAACTAAAATATTAATTGCAGATACTCATTATCCTCTTCGAGGGTATTGTTACTGTTGTTGTTGTAGTCTTCAGTCCTGAGACTGTTTTGATGCAGCTCTCCATGCTGCCCTGTCCTGTGCAAGCTTTTTCATCTCCTAGTACTTACTGCAACCTACATCCTTCTGAATTATTATTACTACGAATTATTATTGTGATTATTTTAAAATGAACAAAATTTTTGCAGATCTATATAATCCGGAGATAATGACCCACATTGTTATACACAAATATCTCATCTCAACTGGCAAATAGAAAGAGGGGAAAAAACGACTATCTCCACTACGTGATCAGAAGTATTCGGACACCTGGCTGAAAACCGAGCAGCCGTTCGCCTGGATTACGGCGTATTTGGACTCGACCGTCGACTTGGTGCAAAAAGAAACGTCATTCATCCAACCAGACGACACGTTTCCACTGATCCACGGCCCAGTTCGATGATTCCGTGTCCTGCGCAAATGTAACTGACAATGTCGTTGCGTCAACATGGGAACACGTAGGGGTCGCGGCGTCTGCTGCAGAGCCCCATACTTAACAATGTGCGCTGAACGGCGAGCTCCGAAACACTTGTGCCTGGACCAGCATGGTACTCAGTCGTCAAATCTGCCACAAATCAGCGCGTGTCCTGCTTTGCAGAGCGAATGAGTCTCCGACCTCCACGTTATGTGATGAAGCGGAGAAGTCCCACGCGCACCCGCTTCTCGACATTTCGCAGTCCTTCAGCCACTTTCCATACACATCCGCGACAGTAGTAGGGACACAGCCGCCCAGCTTCGCCATTTCTGGTATGCTAGTTCCCAGGCGCTTACACTGAAGAGACAAAAATCGTGGGATACCTTCTGAAGTCGTATCGGACCTCCTTTTTCCCGACGTAATACAGCAGCTCGACGTGATCGCAACAAATCGTTGGAAATCCCCTGCATAAATACTGAGCCATGCTGCTTCTGTAGCCGTCCATAACTGCGAAAGCGTTGCCGGTGCAGAACGTTGTGGACGAACTGACCTCTCGATTACGTCCCATAAATGTTCGACGGAATTCAAGTTGGCCGGTCTGGGTGGCCAAATCATTCGCTCTAATTGTCCAGAAGGTTCTTCAAACCAGTCGCGAACAATTGTGGCCTTGTAACACGGCGCATTGTCGTCCATAAGAATTCTATCATTGTTTGGGAACGTAAAGTCCGTGAATAGATGCGAATGGTCTACTCCAGTCAATATTCGGCTGAGTTGGAGCGGAGGACCCAGTCCATTCCACGTAAACACTGCCCACACAATTGTGGAGCTTGCACAGTGCCTTGTTGACAAATTGGGTCGATGGCTTCGTGGGATCTGCGCCAAGATCTAACCTACCGTCGGTTATTACCAAATGTAACCAGGCTTCATATGACCAGTCTACGCTTTTGCAGTTGTCTAGGGTCCAACCGATATGGCCACGAGCCCAGGAGATGCGCAATAGGCGACATCGTGCTGTTAGCAAACGTATCGCGTCGATCATCTGCTGCCATAGCCCAATAAGCCAAATTTCGCTGCACTGTCCTAGCGGATACGTTCGTCATACGTTCCACATTGATTTATGCGATTATTTCACGCAGTGTTGCTTGTCTGTTATCACTGACCACACTAACTCCGCTGCCCTTGGTCACCAAGGGTAGGCCCTCAGCCACTGCGTTCCCCGTGGTGAGAGGTAATGCCTGAAATGTGGTATTCTCGGCACAATCTTGACGCTATGGATCGCAGAATATTGAATTCCCTAACGATTTCCGAAATGGAATGTCCCACGCGTCTAGCTCCAGCTATCATTTCGCGTTCAGAGTCTGTTAACTACCGTTGTGCGGCCATAAACACGTCGGAAACATTTTCACGTGAATCACGTGACTACATAGGACAGCTGCGTTTTTTTTCCTTTATTGATTTTCAGTTCCCCCCGAAGGGGGCGGGCTGGCAGCAGCTTAGTACGCTGCTCTGCAGCCTACAGACTTTTATTTTAAAAAACTGAAGAAGAAAAGAAACAAGAAAAACAGGCGATAAAACGGTGACGTCAAGTGTAAAATGGCGAAAAAAATGCGGAAAGTTAAAACAGAAAGCAAAAGGGGTTGGCAACGTTAATAAAAGACAAAGGGATCAGACAAGTAACATAGTACACACACAATTAAAAAAAAACACGGCGACCGTCTGGTTTCTGTTCGCAAGAGATAAAAGGCACACCCAGCGACAGTATGATGGCCGTTCGCAACACTTCCCAAAAAACACAACACGGAACACTCACTGTAGAACACTCACTGTAGAACACTGCACGAAAGTGGCGACACAAAGATGACACTCCCGAGCCAAATGCAGATGGGGGGGGGGCTGGAGGAGGGGGAAGAACAAGGAGGGAGGAAGGAAAAAAAACGAAAAAGGGGGAGGGGGGAACCAAGGAGGGAGAGGACTAATAAAGGGGGAGAAGGGCAGACGCGAGAGGGAATGAGAGGAGGCAGAGAAGGGAAATGTAAAAGGACTCGGGGGGGAGACAGCTGCGTCAATGCACTGACCTTTTATATCTTATGTACGTGACGCTACTGCCATCTGTGTATATGCATATCGCTATACCATCAATTTTGTTACTTCAGTGTACATCAGTGGATTTCCCCATTTGCGGCCCATACCGTTGCATGAATGATTCCAAGTCGTCTCTACTCTTCTCATCCGTGACAATGTTGCAAACTTTCAGGAACGCCGGAGAAGGATAAATGTATCAATCTGAAGTAAGGGACCCTGGCCCAGAAACGACTGAGTCGAAACGTATAAGTGAAAATCCTTCTCAAACCTCTGGAATGTACAGTACGTACAGGTACTGTTGTTGCTGAGATTGTAGGAAAGGCAACTTTCAGAAGTGGTAGTATGGACCAAAACAAGAAAAAATGGCCAGTAAACAAGAGCTCTAAAATGCTTGCTGCTGCATCGCCACAGACGCCTACTGCAACGGCAAGACCGCAGACAGAACAGCAATGCGTGTTGCCAGCTCCGCTGCGAAGTCGGTCAGACGCAAGAGTGTTTGCCAGCAAGTCCCACAGTTGACAACAAACACCTAGGTGCGGCCACAGTCCGTCAGATGGCATCAACCAACAGCAGAGGAAGGGGGTGCGACGATCAACGAACTATTTCCTGTCGATCGCGTGTATGCAAATGGCATGAGAAATATTCTTCCGCCCGGGGTTAATAAGCCGGCGCCCGGCCGTTCAGTGGGTCCGTCTGATCGGCTCCTATCTCTCCCGCCGTCCTTCCTATGTCACCATCCATAACACAGATTCCTACACCTTTTTCCCCTCCGCCGGTGTGCCCCAAGGCCCCGTCCTCTCCCCCCTTCTGTACCTTTTGTACACGGCGGACATGCCGCCGCCGTCACCCCCCGTCCACCTTCTCCAGTTTGCCGATGACACCGCCTTCCTTGCCCTTGCCCCCACCCTACAGCGCTCCCAACACCTTCTCCAATCCCATCTTGACCGGTTCACCGCTTGGTGCAACCAGTGGTTGCTCAAGGTCAATCCCTCCAAAACCCAGGCGATCATTGTAGGCAAAACCACCCCTTCCTTCCGCCTCCTTGATTTCTATCTCACCATCTATGGCCGTCCTATCGCCCTCACTCCCACTCTTAAGTACCTTGGCGTCACCCTCGACCGTCGCCTCTCCTGGACTCCCCACCTCCGGACAATCTAAGCCAAGGCACGCTCCCGACTCAGTCTCCTCAAGCTCCTCTCCGGCCGTACGTGGGGTCTGGACCGCTCCACCATCCTCCACACCTATAAATCCCTCATCCGCCCTATCCTTTGTTACGCCCATCCGGCTTGGATCTCCGCCCCCCCCCCACCTTTTATAAATCCCTCCAAGTCCTTGAACGCCATGCTCTCCGCCTCGCCTATCGCATCCGTCTCCCCTCCCCCATGCGGATCCTGTACGATCTCATCCCCTTCCGCCACCTCCTCCTTTTCCTTGAAAGGATACGGATCCTGTACACCTCCCGTAAACTCGATCCTCCTCACCCACTAGTCTCCCCGATCCTCTCCCACCCCCGCCCGCTGCCGCGCCTGTATTCCCACGTCCCACCCGGTCTCCATCTCTCCACCCTCCATACCCTCTCCCAAGGTAGCTTCCGTCAGCTCCCCCTCCCTGATGATGTCCTCCTCCCATCCATCTACCCCTCCTATCAACTTTGACCCTGCCCCACCCCCCACTTCCGGTGTCCTTTCATTTAGGCACCCTCCTTCCCTTCTCTTCCCTTCCCTTCTCTTTCCTTTTCCCCCGTCCCCTCCCTCCACCCCTCTTCCCCCGGGCTTCCCCTCCCCCTTCCTCCCTCCCCCTATCTCCCCTGCCCGTGGCATCTCTGCTCTCCCCTCTCCCTCTCCCCCCCCCTCCTCCTCTCTTGGCAGGTCCCCGGACTCGCACACGCTCAGTGAACATTCGCGCGCCTGAGATCATCGCCATCTGTGTCTCTTGCGTGTGCCGTCGTTTTGTGTTTTTTAGTGTCCGCCGTCACGCTTCTACGTTCACTTGTGCCGTCGTATTCACCAGTGTTCTGTGCGCCGTGTCAACGTGTTTTCAGTGTCGTTCTCGTCGAGTGTGAACGGCTCTGTGTTTTTTGTGTATCTGTGACCACTCTTTTTTGCACATCACTTTGTTCATACTGATTCTCCATTCTGTGTTCAGTTATTGTCAACACTATGGCTGAAGAGCGGCGTAGAATGCCGCTGACAGCCTACCTGTTGTTTAGGTATTAAAATAACAATAAAGGAAAAAAAGCCATTCAGTGGGCAGTTCTCGACCCGACGACTGCGGAGAAGTTCGGCCGGTCCAGCGGTCTCTCTTCCGTAACAATTGTGATACGCCGCTTCCGTCGTATTATCTTAGCTACCAGCTGACTTCGACGTGGAACACTTGTACGGGTATAGAGTCGAAGGGAACTCAGATTGTAGAAATTAGTTGTTATTTGCTTGATCTGCAGAAGTGATCCTTAATGTTTAGTTGGTTTTGAAGAGTATATTACTGTTGGTGGTTTATTGTAGTTTCCTTAATAAATAAGTTGGCAAAATGATATCGTTCTTGCTCTGTAGATTTAGCAGTGGCAACGAGTTTGATCAAATTCCTGCATTGCTCCGTTGTTTATTGTTGTGGCTGAAGATATTCCAGGTGTCAATGCGCTGTCGGCTCTAGTCCTTCAGCTGTTGGATCATATGCAACACGAGAAGAAACTACTGATTCAGCATCTGCAGCCTTTGACTAGTGTTCCTCCAGGGGTTCCAGCATCGGCCACTCCTGCCACGTTCCCGCCATTTGACAAGTCTATTGAACCATGGAGTAATTATGCGGCTCTCTTGGAACAACGTTTCCTTACCCATGGAATCATCGACAGCCAGCGTTGTGCGTTTTTTCTTGCCTATGTGGGTCCTGACATTTATCATTTAGTACAGCAGTTGCATCTGGAGGTAGAACCCCATCCCCTCCCTTACGAACAGCTGACCTCCAGTTTAGCAGAGTATTTTGATGCCCAAGTCCACGGCGTGGCAGCTCACCACAAGTTCTTCAACTGTCAGAAGCTTCCATCAGTCTTACAAGGAACAGATTGCTTGCCTTCAAGAGCTCTTCCGGGACTGCTAGTTCTCTTGTGCCAACCTGGAGTGTAAACAGTTGTATGGCTCAGCCCTCATTCGCAACATGATTCTGGTCCATGCTCCTGACGATACCCTGCGAACGGATCTGCTGAAGCTGAAGGATCCCTCCTCGGACGCGTGTCTGTTGGTCATCCATACCCATGAACCGACGCCGACAGCCTGCGGCGGACTCCCCGCCGCCGCTTCCTCCTCCTCCTCCTCCTCCTGACCAGGTTACAGGTTCTCAGGCTAAGCACCGTCAGAGTTTGCCCTCCTGTCATCAACGTTTCCTTACCCAACAGCGCCATGATTGTTGTTTCCGACTGGTGGTCTATTCTGCCTGCGGGATGAAGGGTCATCAGGCCGATGTTTGTCACTCCTCTTCGTCAATGGAGGTGGACCTCACAGCTTCGGACCCTCCTGACTCGGTCTTAGGGGATTCTGACCAGCTGCCGAGAGTTTCTATGTCCAGTCGGTCCACCCACACATGGCAGGGTCCATTGCTCTAACGGTCCAGATCACCAGGACACCTCTCCATTTCCAGTTGGACACAGGGTCCTCAGCTACTATCGTTGACAGTGACGCTCACCACCACTTGGGTGCTCCGACACTCCACCTGTTCACGACCCCCTTTAAGAGCTATGGCGATGACATTATCCGTGTGCATGGGGTGGTTCCTGGCGCAGGTGTGGTATCTCTCTCATGATGTCACCACCCGAGTTTTCGTCCTAGCCACCTCCCACAGCCACTAATCTGTTGGGGATGGGTCTTTTTCATTCTCTTGGCCTTGAGATTCATGATTCAGCCCCAGCGGTCCGATCTGTGTCCCCTGACGTTCTTTTACAGGAGATTTTTGATTCCTACCCTGACGTCTTCTCTGATTCCTCTCCGGGGGTGTCCAGTTTCGAACCGCAATTCGAACTACTTCCCTCAGCGCTTCCGAAGTTTCACAAGGCTTGTCCCATGCCTTTCGCCCTGTGGGACGCCCTACTCAAGAAACTGCATCACCTCAAGGCGGCGGGAGTTCTGACACTGGTTCACCACAATGACTAGGCTTCACCCATTTTCATCCTCGAAAAGCTGAATGAGTCCCTCTGTTTTTGTGGCGATTTCAAGGCCATCGTCAATGCCCAGCCTGTCATTGACTCTCCCATCCCGAAGGTCGATGATCGATGATATTTGTCCAAGTTGGTGGGTGGAAAGATCTTCAACAAGACCGATCTTAGGGAAGCATACCTCCAGCTGCCCATCGACGCTCCCTCTAAAGAGGTTCTCATCATCAATACTCCCTTTCCGCTCTTCTGGTACAACCGCCTACCATTTGGGATCGCCAGGGCTCCAGCCATCTTTCAGCACTTTCTGGAGTCAGTGACTAAGGAGGTCCCCAGCACTGCCTATTGCTTAGACGACATCTTAATTGCAGGGATCTCAGCCCCGGACTTAATGCAGAATCTTTGGCGGCTTTTCACGGTTCTGCAGGCTGTGGGGTTGCAGTGCAACAGGGCCAAATGTCAATTTTTGTGCAACATGTGACCTATCTCGGCCATGTCTTGAGTGCCGCAGGTATTCGCCCCACATCGCAACACCTCAAGGCCATTCAGTGGCTCCTTATGCTGACAAACGTCTCCCAGCTCAAATTCTTCTTGGGTCAGCTATACTATAATCGGCGTTTCATCCCACATGCTGCGGCTCTGGCAGAGCCTCTGCACTGCCTGCTTTGCAAAAATGTTCCCTGGATCTGTTCGCCAGAATGTGATCGGGCTTTCCAGCATCTCAAATCTGCTCTTTTTGCTCCATCATGCCTCGTCCCATACGACCTCACCAAGCCTCTTATTTTGACCTCTGTAGCATCGGATTATGGGCTGGGGGCTGTGTTGTCTCACATTGTTGACAGTGTTGAGTGTCCAATGGCTTCTGCCTCGAAAAGCCTATCACAAGCACAGCACAACTATAACCACATCGAGAAGGACGCCTTAGCCATTGTATTTGGATTCCAGAAGTTCCACAACTTCATCTACAGCTGCCAGTACATGCTCTACACAGACCACAAGCCCTTGGTCTCCTTGTTCAGCGCCACATCCGCCATCCCTACCCAAACCACTCACCGCCTGCAGCACTTGGTGTTGTTCCTCGCAGGATACACCTACAACATTCGTTATAGGGCCATGGCCCTCCATGCCAATGCCAATCTTCTTTCTCAACTTCCTGTGGGGGTGGATTCTGACTTCGATGCTGTTCCGGTTGATTGTTTTCATTTGGATGATGCAGCCTCCTCTGATATCACCTCACTGTCACTAAACAACCGGCTTGTCACACAGCACATGGCCTCGGACCCAGTTCTCCAGACGATTCTGCAACACATTCACCTCGGGTGGCCCTCCAATTGTCGTCAGGCGTCAGACCCAGAGGTTTGGGCTTACTGGCCATGCTGTAAAAAATTTTCCATCAGCGACAGGGTTCCCTTTCTCTTAAAGGACACTGATCGTTGGCATGTCATGATATCTTCCTCCCTCTGTCAGTGGGTCCTCATGCTCCTATATGTCAGGCACTTGGGGATCGTCCTGATGAAGTGCCTCACCTGCCAACATGTCTATTGGTGGGGAATTGACAGCAATGTCATCCACATAGTGGTTTCCTGCTCCTCCTGTCAGTGTCAGTAGTCAGTGCCACCACAACGCCTGCTTCCATGGCCTCCGACTGCCGCCCTGTGGTTCAGGCTCCATCTGGATTTTGCGGGTCCATTCCTAGGGTCCTACTGGCTCATTTTGGTAGACGCCAGCAGTATCTTTCCATACGTTGCATGCATGTTCTTGACGACTGCTGCTCGCACCACTCTCATATTTTCGCCATTGAGGGTCTATCAGATGCGATTGTGATAGACAACAGTCCGCAGTTCACCTTAGCAGAGTTTACTTCCTTCTGTGCCACGTTGGGCATCCAACTGCTCCATATGGCGCCATTTCATCCCATATCCAATGGGTTCGCTGAAAGGTTTGTCAGCATGTTTAAATCGTAGATGGCCAAACTGTGTCAGCATCACTTCCAGACAGCTGCCCTCAACATATTCCTGTCTATTTATCATTCTTCTAGTCACAATGGATCCTCTCCAGCAGAGAAGCTGCATGGCTGCCCTCATCAAACACCCTTGTCACTGCTGTTTCCTGTTTTCCCTCATCTGGCCTATGGCCTGTGGCACGACTGCGGTTCTCCCCACAGGATCCCGTCTGGGCATTGGTGTTTCCCAAGGGCCGCCCCTGATGGGCTCCTGCCAAGGTCTCCATGCTTTGTGGCCACTCATGGCAACTGTCAACCAGCTACGGCACCGTCGTGGACCGGGCCCAGCGCTGCCATTGTCTCTGGGACCGCACCATCAGTCTGAGGTCTTCAGGGGAGGCCGAGGGCTCATCGAACGTCCCTCCGCCGCCGCCGCCGCCGCCACTGTCACAGAGTCCCTGTGAGCGGGTCTCTCGCCTATGAATGTCGATGAGGTTTCCCCCGCCACCAGTACCTCCGCTGCCAACCGTGGTCTTGTTCCACCAGCGGAACCTGGGACCGACACAGAGATGTGCCTTCGCCTCGCCCCTGGGAGGGGTGGGGGGAAGGACTGCTACTGTCGCCACAGACGCCTACTGCAGCGGCAACACCGCAGACAGACCAGCAATGCGTGTTGCCGGCTCCATTGCGAAGTCGGACCGACGCAAGATTGTTTACCAGCAAGTACCACAGTTGACAACAAACACGTAGGTGCGGCCACCGTCCATCGGAGGGCATCAACCAACAGCAGAGGAAGGGGGCGCGACAATCAACAAATTATTTCCTGGCGATCACGGGTGTGCAAATAGTCCCGGAAATATCCTTCCGCCCGGGGCTAGATAAGCCGGCGCCCGGCCGTTCAGTGGGCAGTTCTCGACTCGCCGAGTGCGGAGATCGGCCGGTCCAGCGGTGTGTCACCTCGATCATCCTGTCTTCGGCAACGATTGTGATACGCCGCTTCCGTCGTTTTACGTTGGCTACCAGCTGCTAACAGCCGACTTCGGCGTGGAACAGTTTTACAGGTATAGGGTCGAAGGGAGCTCTGGTTGTAGGAATTAGTTCCCGCATAATGCATGACATTTAAATTTATTATTTCTGTGCTACTAACTGTGTTCGCAATAAATTTCGCAGGTAATATACACATACTGCACTAAATGCACCTACGAAAGTATATCTGGTAGAAAACATAGCTCAGACGATATGACTCCATGAACACTGAGATGCGTCAAGAACATCCCTGGTATATGACAGCGCTTTTGGCGACTTTGAACCGTGCAGCACAAACGGTTGTAGGCGAAAACCAATAATCAAATGGTTCAAATGGCTCTGAGCACTATGGGACTTAACTTCTGAGGTCATCAGTCCCCTAGAACTTAGAACTACTTAAACCTAACTAACCTAAGGGCATCACACACATCCATGCCCGAGGCAGGATTCGAACCTGCGAACGTAGCGGTCGCGCGGTTCCAGACTGTAGCGCCTAGAACCGCACGGCCACTCCGGCAAACCAATAATCGTCTGTAGAGCTATGAAGAGGCGTTACTATAGAGAAGTTTACAAAATCGCTTTGTAATCACGCGAAGCAGCTGCGCCCATCGAACAGAAACTGTCCGGAATCATATTTCTTAATTTGGATACTACACTAATACATTTGTACATTACGCATACTTCTTTGTACCACTGTTTCATAATCTCAAAGATATTTTCCACGAATACGTGGAAACGAAATTTTTTTCGATACTTCTAAATCTACATCTACATACATATTCCGCAATCCACCATACGGTGCGTGGCGGAGGGTACCTCGTACCACAACTAGCATCTTCTCTCCTTGTTCCACTCCCAGACAGAACGAGCCCTAATCTCTCTTATCTTATCTTTCTGGTCTTTCCGCGAAATATAAGTTGGAGGCAGTAAAATTGTACTGCAGTCAGCCTCAAATGCTGGTTCTCTAAATTTCCTCAGTAGTGATTCATGAAAAGAACGCCTCCTTTCCTCCATAGACTCCCACCCAAGTTCCTGAAGCATTTCCGTAACACTCGCGTGGTGATCAAACCTGCCAGTAACAAATCTAGCACCCCGCCTCTGAATTGCTTCTATGTTCTCCCTAAATCCCACCTGATAGGGATCTCAAACGCTCGAGCAGTACTCAAGAACCGGTCGTATTAGTGTTTTATAAGCGGTCTTCTTTACAGATGAACCACATCTTCCCAAAATTCTACCAATGAACCGAAGACGACTACCCGCCTTCTCCACAACTGCCATTACATGCTTGTCCCACTTCATATCGCTCTGCAATGTTACGCCCAAATATTTAATCGACGTGACTGTGTCAAGCGCTACACTACTAATGGAGTATTCAAACGTTACAGGATTATTTAACCTATTCATCTGCATTATTTTACATTTATCTATATTTAGAGTTAGCTGCCATTCCTTACACCGATCATAAATCCTGTCCAAGTCATCTTGTATCCTCCTACAGTAATTCAACGACTACACCTTCCCGTAAACCACAGCATCATCAGCAAACAGCCGCACATTGCTATCCACCCTATCCAAAATATCATTTATGTAGATAGAAAACAACAGCGGACCTACCACACTTCCCTGGGGCACTCCAGATGATAGCCTCACCTATGATGAACACTCACCATCGAGGACAACGTACTGGGTTCTATTACTTAAGAAGTCTTCGAGCCAATCACATACTTGGGAACCAATCCCATATGCTCGTACCTTAGTTAGGAGTCTGCAGTGGGGCACCGAGTCAAACGCTTTCCGGAAGTCAAGGAATATGGAATCCGTCTGATACCCTTCATCCATGGTTCGCAAGATGATATGTGAAAAAAGGGCGAGTTGCGTTTCGCAGGAGCGATGCTTTCTAAAGCCGTGCTGATGCATGGACAGCAACTTCTCTGTCTCAAGGAAATTCATTATATTCGAACTGAGAACATGTTCGAGAATCCTGCAACAAACCGATGTTAAGGATATTGGTCTGTAATTTTGAGGATCCGTCCTTCTACCCTTCTTATATACTGGCGTCACCTTCGCTTTTTTCCAGTCGCTCGGGACTTTACGTTGGGCAAGAGATTCACGATAAATGCAAGCTAAGTAAGGAGCCAATGCAGTAGAGTACTCTCTGTAAAACCGAATTGGAATCCCATCAGGACCTGGCGATTTATTTATTTTCACTATGTCCTCCATACGAGAATCTGTACGAGACTCAAACAGCGGTATGTTTGTACGATCCTCCTGTGTGAAAGATTTCTCAAATGCTAAATTTAAAATTTCAGCTTTCGTTTTGCTGTCTTCCGTTGCCAGGCCAGACTGATCAGTGAGTGACTGGATGGAAGCCTTCGACCCGCTTACCGATTTTACGTAAGATGAGAATTTCCTTGGGTTTTCAGCAAGATCTTCACTACAAACACACTTAATTTTTTGTTTTCGTTTCTAATAGAAATTTGGCACATTGAATATCCGGGAAGTGACGGGTTTGTCAGTTAATCTAATATAAATTCAGGTGTTCGGAAGTATTTCCTGAAGGTATTTGTCTTGAATGTTGCCTTTTACGGAAGTGAAACGTAGACGATACGCAGTTCAGACAAGAAGAGAATAGTGGTGTTATAGAAGAATGCAGAAGTTTAGAAGGGTAGATCGAATACCAAAAGATGAAATACTGAATCGAATCGATGAAAAAAGAAATTTATGGCAAAATTGACTAAACGAAAGGGATCGGTTGAAGAGACACATCACGAGGCATCAAGGAATTATTAGTTTGGTAAAAGACAGAAGTGTAGGAGGTAAAAATTGCAGAGGGAGCCCAAGGTTCGACTGCAGTAAGAATATTCAAATCGATGGGGGTTGCTGCCTTTATGCCGAGATGAAGAGGTTCGGGCAGGATAGACTAGCAATGATGGGTACATCAAACAAGTGTTCAGATTGAAAGCCATATCAATAACAACGAATATTACCGTCAACATAGTGAGCACCTCGTAGTGTCCAGCACGATTACTGATACTCCATTCTGAACAACATTTTCGAGACAATTACCTGTGTGAATGTTTGACAGTGCATCTGAGTAATAAGCTTACAATGTTTCCTTGAAGCAAATAATGACAGGACTAGTCCGCTGAAAATCTGCAAGATGTGCTTGGAAGCTTTTTAATTGCCGTACATATTTCAACATATTATCTCCATTAAGTAGCACCATTCGCATGTATGCAGCTCTTCTCAACACAAAGGCCCTTTCGCTGGGAAGAGAAAAGCAGGCCACTGTTCTCACACTCTCACAGTTTTCTTCCGTGAACGACGCAGATTCCAACACAGACTATGCATGGTCTGTTGCACGGAGCGCTAGAACACTCGCTTTCACAGTGAAGTGAAAAACGAAATAAATTTCATGCAAGCAACGAAATGTCTCGGTAAGAGTCTATTAATGCTAAGGATATGCTCAGGACAACATTCTAAGGAAAGTGGTTTTCTTTTTCTTCCTACGAATTCTGTGTCTAATGTGCTAGATTTGTACATGATAATGTGGTTGACAGTAATGAACGTCTATAGTGTTTGAAGTTGTACTATGCCATATGGATTAATATGGGATAAACATTATTGGATTAAGGGGAAATGCTGTTGGCACAGAACCTACTTCTCCCTGGGAGCATCAAGTAGACTAACGAGCTGGCATCATCATCAAGTACCATACACCCTCATCTGCAAGGCAATCTAGTTTGCTTCATACACTGTCGCTCGTGAACTACATGCCACGGTCATCTTCTGTCCTGAGTGTCTAATCGAAGGTTTAAACTTCGCCAGTATCATTAAAGCAAGGTGCAGTGTTGACCACTCTGAGGAAATTTAGGAGCAACTTACTCCAAGATAACAATAACGTACAGAAATTTCAGAAATGAGACCGAACTTTATACAAGAAAGGAACGCAATACTCGACGTATTGCCGTTAGTAATCGTCGGATTTTTCTTTTGCTTTTCAGAGCACGCTAATGTATGTTATCAGTCGATTCCTTAACTGATCTGGGCAAAACTCGCTCACAACAAAGTCCCTGCGCCCAAAAATTCTAATAAAGGTACGGGATAATAATATTCGCAGTTCATATTTCAGACTAAAGAAGAGAGCAACTAAGTGACACACGTACTCGTTATTTACGAGCGACATGATTTGCCATGTGATCTGTGCGTCCCAGATAATTTGTAGTAAGTGTTATGAAAGCCTTTCCAAAATTATTGCTGTATTAATAACGTCTGAACTTTGTAAGAGCACGAACTGCCACGTCGAGTTGCATTACGACAGTGTTACAATTCGTTTCCTCCAAGCCCCCCTCCCCCTCCCCCCCCGGCTCCACGCTCCACTTCCGCCCGCCCCCGCAACTACCGATCAAGAGGTCAGAGCACTTACTGTCTGACGTCATGTGTCCAGTAGGTGTTCTCCCTGCCGCTAATAAATCTCCATTGGAACATCCGGGAACAGCCCTCTGGGGAGCTGCTGAAAATTTGAGACGTAGCATCACGGAGCTATTGCTCTCTTGTCTGTAATCTCCTGTTAACATGAAACTTCCTCTACAGACATAAGGGGAGCCTGTAAGTCTTTGTTTACCTACGATCCCTCTTCCCGAGAACTACAAGAATAGACAGAAGACTAATGAAACGGGGCCAAAGCAGACACAGCGCTATCCACAAATAAGTTTCGAAAAGACATAAATAGACATTAAGTTCTTATTCAGCACTCGTTGCGTACACACACACACACACACACACACACACACACACAATCGTAGATTTTAGAATTTAGGAATATCTTCAGTGATGTTAAACGGATCAAAGGAACAACGCATCTGCGGCTACATAATGAAGTGCCGTGTTGCATTTATCAAAGTTGCGTCATGCGTTATCACTGAAGCACACTTGCTTTACTGTTTTGATGCGTCAGTATGATGCTACATAAAATGTTATTTTGTGCGCAGGAAGATTACCATTTTAATAAAACTAACTGCCCTTTAGTTAACTGAATGCGTTTAAGCTTATCTAAGGCATTTCGAAAACGTCTTAAAAACAACGATTTCCGATTTGGAGTATGAAGAATTAGAACTGTGGTAACACCTGGGCTCTCAACGTTCCGTCAGAACAACTCGACAGCTATGGAAATGCATCTACTAGCACTACAAGAAACTAGTTACCAGGAACAGGAAAACTGGGAACTACTACAGTGGATCGGAAGATGGAAATTTCCAAAAACGGGAGTAACTGATTTCCAATTAATTACTAACAGAGTAGCTGTTATGAGACTAAGACATAGATTCACAGATATATTTTTTGCTTACTTATTTATTTCGCTTTGGCCCTAACACTTCTTGTGCAATTGCACACTGCGTGCCTCCATGACTTTTGCGAGATGCATTGGAGCTATCTAAACATTCTCTTGTGAAGACTAATATTTCAAATATGTGCAGGTCTGGAAGGTTCAGTATCCTTAATGTCCGGAAAAGAGCGTGACAAGAATCTTGCCTCTTTATGTTGCATATGATTCTGATAGCTCGTTTTTGGGTTTTAAGTACCGATCAACAACAAGGTGTATTACACCAGAATATTGTTCCATATCAGATTGCTGACTAGAAATGTGCGTATGATGCCTGAATTTCGTTTCTCTGTTACAGCTTGTGTGTAGCATCCATAGCATATAACAGATGGGTGACAGTTTAGCTGTAAGAACTTTCATATGTTTTCCATTTTAGATCGTTCTACACATGTATTCCCAGGAATTTCACATCATCAACCAATTTTAAACTTTTGTTATTTATTTTCAGTGAGTAGTCATGTTGTTGCTTAGGGTGGGCTATATAAAAAATTCATGACTACCGTTTCGTTCAGCCCATCTGTATGCCAAAGAAGAGGATTAGCCCTAATGTTCACCCTTGTAGCACACTATATTTCACTGTAGCTTTTTCTGATGAGTATGTTGTTGTTGTTGTTGTTGTTGTTGTTGTTGTTGTACTTGTAACGTTTACAGTGATTTCATCCTTTTTAAGAATAATCCATTCATTTGGAATATTTCTAATTCTTCCTCTTTCCAACCTTCGTAATAGCATAACATGGTCTATAATGTCAAATGCTTTGAACAGATCCAAAAATATTCCAGTAGCCATTTTCTTTTCGTCTATAGCTTTCGAGGATAGCAAGCAGGAATTCATACACTGCTGTGACTGTGAATCTTGCTTGCTTGAAACTATGCTGGTGATTTGACAGCGACTAGTTTTTGTTAATAAACTCTAGTATTCTATTACAAAAGAGCTTCTCAAAGATCTTTGAGAAGCCACTATGCTGAGCTACAGGTCTGTAATTGTTAAAATTGTTTGTGGCTCCCTTTTTGTGTGAGGAGGTTACCTTCGCAACCTTTAGAAGATTTGGAAATGTGCCTACGGAGAAGGAATGATTAAAAATATGTTTCAGTGGTTCTACAATGTAAAGTCCTGTTCGGTCTATGACTCAAGCCGGAATATCATTAGAACCACTTTAAAGTTTCTTTAACGATGTGGTTGCCAGTATGAGCTCGTAACAATAGTCACGCTAAATGCTCCAACTGTTGTAGCGGGGGATAAGAAGAAAGACTGTTTCTATGAAATGCTTAAAAATGGTTCAAATGGCTCAGAGCACTATGGGACTTAACAGCTGAGGTCATCAGTCCCCTAGAACTTAGAACTACTTAAACCTAACTAACCTACGGACACCACACACATCCATGCCCGAGGCAGGATTCGAACCTGCGACCGTAGCGATCGCGCGGTTCCAGACTGAAGCGCCTCGAACCGCTCGGCCACCATGGCCGACAAATGCTTAAAGAGATAATTAGTAAGGTACCACGATATGATATGAAGCCCACTGCTGGAAAGTCCGCTGCTGAATTTGGAAAGGAGACCATAGCAAGGGAATAGCAGTTAGTTGGGATATCGCCCAGCGATATATCGAAATATCGGAATCAGTTAAGCGAAATTTTAATCAATATTTAGCCAGCCTACATAACAGTGACATCGATATTTTGTGGAAACGTAACCGAAAATAATATTATTTTCATCGTTATCTAACTCACAACACTTAATCCTACTTCCTTCTTTATATTGAAATATTTCCAACATTAGAACGGTACCTACGGTGTTTTACTTAGAAATTTTTAGAAATATTCTGACTGTTGTCAACTATGTATTTTCGTAATCTCTTCTCACTCGACAGTAAGGGTAGTAGAAATGTCTGAAACGTAATACTCGAAATCTCTTCTGTTTGTGTTGTTCATGGATTGTTGTGTATCTATATTAGTGATTTTGTAGTATGAAGACAAAAAAAAAAGACAGTCGGTCTCAAAAGTTATGCATGGATCAATTTAAATCAAATGATAGTAGAAGTGTGAAGCACAGTTATTGTGGGAAGCTATTCCAAGCCTGGATTCTGCATTAATACATTTATCTGTTATTGAAAAATAATGTATCATCACATTTGCTTTCCTTAATTTTTTATTAATTTATTAAACCCACTTCTTACAGTTTTAAATAACACATGCAGTTATAATCAGATTTTTAAAACCTAATTTTTGACAATGAATTATCAGAATATCGAAGTTTTTCATTCGATTAATCAATGACATGGATATTTACTACAGCAATATTCGTTTATATCGAATATCGATATTTATCGTCCGATGCCCGATTCCTAAATAGTATGGATTGAAAGCCTACATGCTGAAAGTGATGTTAATGGAGTGAAACTACTTAGCTGTGCAAGCGCAGCCAACCTAAGGTTTATGAGCACATATTTTCCTCGGAAGGATGTTCACAAGGTAACTTCGGTATCACCAGATGGTAGAACAAGAAACCAAATAGACCATGCTGTGGTAGACCAAAAGCATGAAAGCAGTGGAATGAATGAATGAATGAATGAATGAATGAATGAATGAATGTGAAAACCGACAGGGTAGCCGAAACATGCACAGACCATTATTTAGTTATGACAGAGGAACGGCAACGAATAGCTACAGAAAAGCCAAGGGAAGGAAAGAGCGTGAGTCAAATTGGAGAATACTGACAAGGCACAGTAGTTCGCCCTTCAGCTTCAAAGTATACAGGGTGTTACAAAGAGGTACAGCCAAACTTTCAGGAAACATTCCTCACACACAAAGGAAGAAAATATGTTATGTGAACATGTGTCCGGAAACGCTTACTTTCCATGTTAGAGCTCATTTTATTACCTTTCTTTAAATCACATTTATCATGGAATGGAAACACACAGCAACAGAACGTGCCAGCGTGACTTCAAACACTTTGTTACAGGAAATGTTCAAAATGTCCTCCGTTAGCGAGGATACATGCATCCACCCTCCGTCGCATGGAATCCCTGATGCGCTGATGCAGCCCTGGAGAATGGCGTATTGTATCACACCCGCCCACAATACGAGCACGAAGAGTCTCTACATTTGGTACCGGGGTTGCGTAGACAAGTGCCCCCATAAATGAAAGTCAAGAGGGTTGAGGTCAGGAGAGCGTGGAGGCCACGGAATTGGTCCGCCTCTACCAATCCATCAGTCACCGAATCTGTTGTTGAGAAGCGTACGAACACTTCGACTGAAATGTGCAGGAGCTCCATCGTGGATGATCCACATGTTGTGTCGTACTTGTAAAGGCACATGTTCTAGCAGCACAGGTAGAGTATCCCGTATGACATCATGATAACGTGCTCCATTGAGCATAGGTGGAAGGACATGGGGCCCAATCAAGACATCACCAACAATGCCTGCCCAAAAGTTCACAGAAAATCTGTGTTGATGACGTGGTTGCACAATTGCGTGCGGATTCTCGTCAGCCCACACATGTTGATTGTGAAAATTTACAATTTGATCACGTTGGAATGAAGCCTCATCCGTAAAGAGAACATTTACACTGAAATGAGGATTGACACATTGTTGGATGAACCATTCGCAGAAGTGTACCCGTGGAGGCCAATCAGCTGCTGATAGTGCCTGCACACGCTCTACATGGTACGGAAACAACTGATTCTCCCATAGCACTCTCCGTACAGTGACGTGGTCAACGTTACCTAGTACAGCAGCAACTTCTCTTACGCTGACATTAGGGTTATCGTCAACTGCACAAAGAATTGCCTCGTCCATTGCAGGTGTCCTCGTCGTTCTAGGTCTTCCCCAGTCGCTAGTCATAGGCTGGAATGTTCCGTGCTCCCTAAGACGCCGATCAATTGCTTCGAACGTCTTCCTGTCGGGACACCTTCGTTCTGGAAATCTGTCTCGATACAAACGTACCGCGCCACGGCTATTGCCCCGTGCTAATCCATACATCAAATGGGCATCTGCCAACTCCGCATTTGTAAACATTGCACTGACTGCAAAACCACGTTCGTGATGAAAACTAACCTGTTGATGCTAGTACTGTAGAGCAATGAGTCGCATGTCAACACAAGCACCGAAGTCAACATTACCTTCCTTCAATTGGGCCAACTGGCGGTGAATCGAGGAAGTACAGTACATACTGACGAAACTAAAATGGGCTCTAACATGGAAATTAAGCGTTTCCGGACACATGTCCACATAACATCTTTTCTTTATTTGTGTGTGAGGAATGTTTCCTGAAAGTTTGGCCGTACCTTTTTTTAACACCCTGTATTCAAGTTCTGACAATGGGAGACAACCTTAGCATCGGAGACTAATGGTAAATGATAAAAACAAATGTGCAAGAAGTAGCAGTAGAAGTATGTGGAAAAAGAAGAAGAAGGAAGAAAAATCCATGGTTCTCAGAATAATGTGAGCAAAATGAGAAAGACAGGAGAGTAGCAAAGGAAAAACATCTACACGACGATTCCAAAACGCAAAACGCTAATAGAGAAACCAAAAATCTTCTCAGAAGGACAAAGGGAGAACATGAGGACAGTCTAATTAAAATAGCAGAAGAAGATAAAACTTCAGGGAATCCAAGAGATTTTTATAGGACAATTAGGTTCTTCAGAAGAGGATATATAATACAGATGCGTGGAAATTTGGAAGAAATATTTTGAGGAGCTTCTAAATGTTCAAGATGGAAGTACAGATATGGAGAAACAACATAAATATCAGAAAGTAGATCCTTAGTTGCACTGCCAATAATGAAAGAGAAAGTATATTTGTAGATTTTTGCCCCATGATAGGACACAGGTAATGTGTAGTAATTACACAGTTATGTAGGGTCTATAACATGCACTTGATTCCGTATTCCGTACAGAATAAATACACGTCTACATTCACGGCAGGCGTAAAGCACATTGAATCTCAGTTCCTCAGAATCCACACCACGCCGCTGTTGCTAGTCATAGAGTTTCCTCCCATCAGCAGCAGCTGGCGCTGGCGCAGTCCCCACACACTAAAAAACAATAAAGCTGCATGGAGAGATAGAATAACTTAACTAAACAAACAGTGTTTTTGGCCTTGCTTAGTTAATTTGCAAAATTTGGCCAAAAACCCACAGCTGATTCAGTTACGATGGAAAAACAGCTGGTTGCTTAACCCTTCAAGTGGGCATGATTGATAATCCGTCCACGATCTGCTATTTCGCAGTGGGTTCGACGGATGTATCCGTCCACTGCGTTCTGTCTGCGTCTATGGCTCGTCGCTAGCCGGAATGACAAGTTACCGGCCTGCCGTTGACACTGTAGTATTAGTTGAGCTTCGTCCAGTAGATGGCAGCTCCCGTCAGGCAACACAGCGTGTCCTAGGCTAGTTATAACATTGGCCACTCGAGCGCGCGTCGACAGTATGCGTCAGTGAAGCAGCCGCAAAAGCGCGCCTTTTTCGTCTGTGTTTACCGCCGCATTAGTGAGTGATCCTTCGCAATGACGAAAAGAAGTCGTTTATTAGATTCGGAGATTGAGCAGCTGCTTTTAGGAAGTGACGATAATTTCAGCGACAGTTCTGAAAGTTTTCAAGATACGGATGTTGAGAATAGTGAAAGTGACTTCGATTCAGAAACATCTGTCGACGAGACACTACTGCAGCAGACGGTACATAGTGCAATTGTGCGTGCTAGTTCAGTTCGTAATCAATATTTGTTCAGTGGTAGTAGTGGTACAGTTGTGCCTCTAAAACAATATGATGTGATGACTTTTTTATGTGTTTTGTGGATGATGCTTTGTGCACAATAATAGCTGAACAGACGAAATTACATGCAGAACAGTCCCAAGCTTCTTATCCCATCTTAGCAGACCGCTCCAGGGCGCCACGGAAAAAACACATATTGGAATGCTTATACTTCAAAGAATTCTTCACAAACCAGACCACAAGATGTACTTTTCAAAGAGAGAATCAGTTGACAGACCTCTCTTCAGGAAACTGATGAGTGAAAAGCGGTTTCATCTTTTATTGAAATTCCTCCATTTTGCTAACAGTACCTCGTATGACCCACTAGGTACTATCAGCAGAAAACTATTCAAAATTCACCCCATTATGGAGCATCTGCCGCGTAAATTCAGTTCAGTATACGTGCCAGAAAGGAACATCACCGTTGACGAATCGTTGTTGCTCTGGAAAGGACGGCTTGGATGGATGCAATACAGGCTCTTCTATCAAAGCGTGGCGGATTTGGCATCAAATTGTACGAACTCTGTGAAAGCAGCTCCGTGTGTGTATGGGACTTTTTTGTTTACATTGGAAAGGGCACTAAGTACGGTAGCCACTATCCAGACGAAAAAATAATCTCTCGAATTGTTGTGGAGCTTGCACACGATCTACTCGGGACAGGCCACTGCGTTTATCTTGACAACTGGCACACCAGTCCAGATTTGGTGGACAAACTAACCAGCAATAACACCGAAGTTGTCGGCACAATGCGGCAAGACAGGAAGGGGTTCCCTGACTTCGTAAAAAAGGAGAAACTGAAGAAAGGGGAATACATAACAGGGTACAGAGGCAAGCAAATGGTAATGAAATGGAAGGACAAATGAGATGTTGTTATGGTCAGCACCTTCCTTGACGACATTTTTTTAAATGTAAGGTCGAAGAAGGGAATTGTTCAAAAGCCACACGTTGTGATTGACTACAACAACAATATGGTGGGCGTGGATAGGTGCGATTCTCATTTACAAAGCTACCAGATGGCCAGGAGCAGGCTGAAAAAATTTTATCAGAAGCTTTTCCGACACTTGTTGGGCACTGCATGCTTCAATGCACAGTCCTGTACAAGAAGCACGGTGGCGAACGAAGTAGAATGAGCTTCATGATTAGTGTTGGCAAACAGTTGACCATATCTTCACCACAACACGGGACATCAGAAGGACGCCC
This sequence comes from Schistocerca nitens, assembly GCF_023898315.1. Lineage (NCBI taxonomy): Eukaryota > Metazoa > Arthropoda > Insecta > Orthoptera > Acrididae > Schistocerca > Schistocerca nitens. The sequence goes on from NC_064619.1 coordinate 17,372,481, forward strand.
ACCCGGAACACCAGAAGCAACACGCCTTACAGCCAGGTATTTTCCAGACCTTCTGCCGCCCACAACAAAGAAAACATCAACATGGAGGTGTGTGGTGTGCACGAGAAAAGGCCTCCGCAAAGAGACTTCATACTGGTGCGCAGAATGCGAAGTTTCGTTGTGTGCAGCACCTCGTTTTAAAATGTTTCACCCTGAGAGCTACTTGTAACATCGTGAAAATACGGTTTTGTTAACTTCTACAATATATTCTACTTATTTCCACACAATACGAATTTAAATTCAACAACGAAAACATGAAGGAAAACTTTTATGCGTGATAATAGTATGCAGCACCACCGCGCTGGCGCATATTACCTGCTGCGGAAGAGGCGCACGTGCGTAAATTACTCACTTAACCGGTTAAGAATGAAGGAAATACAATTGCGGAACAAATCAAAAACTCGTGACCCACATTTGGGAAGAAGAAAGAATGCCAGATGCGTGGGTGGAAGCGATCATAGTACCAGACCATACAAAGGGCGATACAGTAGAATGCAGGAATTACAGAGGCATCTCATTAAATGGCACAGCCTACAAAGCTATCTCCAAGATTCTCCAGAAAAACGTTGGAATTATACCAAAGAGGTAATAGATGAGAAACATGTGGAATTTATGAAGAATCGATCCATTACTGACTAGATATCTGTACAAAAAGAAGCCATATCAAAACATTGGGACTACAACAAAACAATGACAATATCAATGGTTGATTTTAAGTACGCCTGAGACAGTACACGCAGAGAAGTTGTGGAAGAAAACGCAGAAGTCTGGAGTACCGAAGAACATTACAAATATTGTGAAAGTTACACTGGAAGGGTCGATAGGGAGAGTGAAAATGGATAGAGAATATTCTATGGCTTTTGCATTAAAAACAGGAGTCAGGCAAGGAGACCCTCCTGTTCATCATAACGCAGGAAGCAGTGGATGCAGCAAGCAAAGCAGCAGAGAGAACTCGCGTAAGAATAAAAATGAGTCTACTCGGTTTTGCAAATGGTGTAGCATTAATCGCTGGAAATTTGGATAACCTGAAAATACTTGCGAGAAAGTTATTTTAAAAAACGAAAAAAAAGCTTTTTAAGAGGTAAATGAGGAGGAAACAAATTCTTGAGGTTACAATGAAATGACAAGAAAAAATGAGAAATTCTGCTATTGATAACCGAGAGTTTGAAAAAATAGATAAGTTTAAATATCTGGGGCTAGTAGTAAACAACAAAAACGATGAGGAAACAGAAATATAAGCGAGGATCAAAGGGGATCCAGAGAGTCATATTAGCTCAATAAATTACTACTACCCAAATTTTTTTCAAAAGGAATCATAATAAGGGTATGAGGCGGAATCAGAAAGTCTTTGCCCCTATTTTTTTAGCCTAATTATGGTGGCCCAGCCTTCTCTGCCAGCAGTTCCGCAGCTCTGCACCGCTGTCGGTCGTTGAAGATGGCAGTTGTACCTCACACGTCCAGGGCATACTACCAATGTAGTGTGATTCATTGGAAGGGACGAAGGCCCATCGAAATCCACTGGGAAATGCAGCCCATGTATGGGGAAAAGTGTCTTGCTTTAAGAAGTGTGAGGTGATATAGTGTTGTGAGCTTCCAAGAGCCTATAAAGACATGCGTGACAACCAGCGTTCGGGGAAGCCACATTCGTCAATGACTAACAACAACATTTTCCGCATGGTTGCAATAGTGAAAGCTGATTGGCATGTGCACGTCAAGGACATTTCCTGGGATCTTGTCATTCCTTACGTGAGCGTTTATGACATTGCTCATGGGTCCTTAGGGTACTGGAAGGTTTCATTGCAGTGCATGCCTTGGCAGTTATGAAAGTCAAGCGAATGATAGTTCACTGAATTATCGCCATTGGTATACCGAGGAGGATCGCATTGTTACTGGCGATGAAAATTGGATACCGCATTTCATGCAGAAATCCAAGCAGCAGAGTATTGTGTGGAAACATCTGGGTTTGCCCGTGGCACGAAAATTCCGTTCAGTGCCTCCTGTTGGGAAATTGATGTTAGTGGCCTTCTGAAATTGCCGTGAGCCACTTCTGCTGGATTTCATGCCAGTAGGTGGAACCATCAGTGCCGGCAATTATTGTTCCACCTTCCGTGTGTGCGGGCTACAGTAAAGAAGCAGCTACAAGGCATTCTGGATGTGGACAAAGTGTTTATCTTCCACAACAATGCAAGGTCACATGTAGCAATCAGAACCACTGACAAGCTCCAATGACTTCACAGGGAGAATCTGGACCATACATCATACAGCTCAAACTTCGCCCCTACTAATTTCCATGTTCCGGGTTCACTGAGCAAGTTCCTGGCAGAACAGCGATTCACATGCAATTAAACCAAGACAGCAGTCCAATGGTGGTTCTACAGTCGGCCAGACGAATTCTACCACAGGAGCGTATCAAATTTAGTGGTGTAACGTGTCAAATATCTGAACCAGCGTGGGCACTAGCCCATGTGGAAAAATAGTGTAAAATACGTAGAATAATGTGTGTCTTTGTAATTACCTACATTTATCTTACTTTACGTACTAAAAATGTGGGTCAAGACTTTCTGATTCACCCTCATACACATAACTACAATCAGGCCAGCATTACTATGAGGGGCATATATATGGAGAAAAGGTAAGTACACAGAGATAAAGGTTTACGAAAATAAAATCCTGTGAAAGACATTTGGACCAGTCTGTGAGGGAAGACTGGTGAAGGGTAAAGAACAGGGAGCTGATGGAGATATATAATGAACGAGACGTTGGAGAAGACAAGACAAGGAGGCTGGGATGGGCGGCCACAGTTATAGAAGAGAGGAGGGATCAGTACCGTGAGAAATATCAGAGAAGAAGCACATAGGACAAAAACCTTTAGACAGACCAAAAATAAGATGGATAGACCAGGCAACCATGGATCTCCAGATACTTGGAGCAAGGGAAGTAGACGTCAAGCGCAGAATTCTGAGGAGGAGGCTACTAATGAGGCCAAAAACTGACTGTGGCTTGCGGGGCCAGGAGAGTAATTATATATGCATGTGGATCTTTGTGAAAGATTTTTAAGTATCTTTGTAAATGCGTAAACTTGTTTTCCAGTAAGCATTTATTATCCACTGTGGCATGACCATACGTAATGCCATATGTAATGTATGCACATTGTTTATGAGGCTCAGAGCTTCAAATAACTGAAACTTGTCTCTTGAAAACTTAAAAAATGACATAAAAAAACTGTTTTTCATTCCGATGTTCACTTGGAAGAGACTTAAATCATTAACCAATAATACCATTAGGTAACTGATAAGCGGGAATGTAGATGATGACTATATGACATGAACAATGGAGAGGCTTTGAATGACATTCAGATACATTGTTACTGTCATTTTATATGACGCCCATACAAGAAATTTCAAATTATTTTAGACGTTCAGTGGATGAACTGTGTAAAGTTAAGTTAGAACTGATTGCAGAGGATATAGTTAGTCATGCTGTGAATAAGTCTCCAAGCTCTGGTGCCACTGTGATAAATTTCGCTATAGTGTAGCTGCAGGCGTTCAGATGAAACCGAAGTTTCGCCACACTGCTATCACAAGGGTTTACGCCATGTTGTCATATCCAGTTTGCAGAAAATCTCCGCTTAGGGACTGGCGGTTTAAAAAAAAATCAGCGAGAAAAGGACCTAAAGTCGGGACATGAAAATAAATAAATAAAGAAGGTGTATTTTTTCAGTCATTAGATAAGTACATAGTGACACAGAAAAACAGGAACATTTCCACAATCCAATAGAACTAGAAGTGATGAAGGAAAGAAATTGCATTCATAGTAATAGAAACCTTACAACTTTGCCATTTACGAAACATTGATGGCATTTGTCATTTTAAAGAAAATTACTTCCTTTAGATGGTGTCCTCCTGTACGAATACATTCGTGAAATCTGCTGTTGAGATTCCTCATTGACCACCGCAACATCTCAGCTGGGATACTGTGAACTGCATCCCGAATTCTCTGTTTTATGTCATCCAGGGTTCTTCGTCCACTCATGTAGACTTTGCTCTTGAGGTAGCCCCACAAGAAAAAAAATCACAAACGGATAAATATGGCGACCTATGGGGCCAGGGAATGTTACCGAAACATGAGATCACACGTTTGCCAAACAATTCTCGCACATATGTCATTGATTGTTGTGCAGTATGTGATGTCGCTCCGTCCCATTCAAACCCGACTTCTTGAACTTTGAAAAGTTGTTCAATGCAGGTGTAACGAAAGTTCGTAACATCTCCATGTAACGATCGGTATTGACAGTTATTGTGTTTCCCTGTTCATTTGCGAAAAAATATGGTCCGATAATCCCATGTGATGAAACACCACATCATACTGTCACTTTACTAGCGTGTAAAGGGCGCTCATGAACGTCATTAGAATTTGTGTTTGTCCAGTAACAGTAGTTCTGTTTATTCACATAACCTGTGAGATGAAAATGTGCCTCATCTGACATCCAAAACTTGTTTAGAAATTCATCGTCACTGTTTATTTTTGTTATCATTTGTTGACAGAATCCCAATCGTATCCGGTAATCGATGTCCTTCAATTGTTCCACCATCTGTAGTTTGTAGAGATGAAATTTTAAATCAAGATGGTGAATTCTGCGAACTCTCTCCTGGGACATTCCAACCATTGCTGCTTGCTTACGAACTGAACGCCGTGGGCTCCTTAAGACAGACTCGCATACAACATCAATGATCGCTGGAGAATGCACTCTTCTTGGTCGTCCTGTTGGTTTCTTCAGTCTCTTTAAAGTTATTAATCCAACATTTTATCGCATGTTTCGACAGACCGGTATCAAGAAGTCCTAAATTACAAAAATGTTGAAACTCCCTCTACCCACTACCAACCTATCATTGCTTTTATAAAACATTTTTGTGGCTAACGCACGCTGTTGTCCGTTCCACTGATCCATGATTACTGAAATGGCGGACTGTTTACTCGCTATCTGTCACGAACCCGCAGTGCTGCCACCTGCTCATGGCTGCGACTCCTCATTCCAAACATTCCTGTTGTTCTGTGTCGCTCTGTATTTCCTTATATTGTGAACAAAATTGGTACATTGGTACAGCTGTAGCTGAAAGTACTGTTCTGTGCACCTGAAGCACCCACTTTAGGCTGGTAATAAAAAACTTCTAGCACACTTTGTCACAATAAAACAACTGGCGACACAAGTGAGGAGAGGGGGATGGAGGAAGCAGAAGTTGGAATGCTGTTCAGAAAGCACTGGAAGCCATGTGGTTAACTGTTATCAAAATGTACAGTTCAAGCTTGTACTGAGGTGTCCCATAGTTCACTGACTGATAGCGATCTCCTGGCGCATCGTATTCTAACTTTTTTGGTACTGCCATCGATGTGTTCAGAATGAAGGACAGTAGAAAGCAAGATTAGGTTTTAACTTCCTGGACATCACGTCATTAGAGACGGTGCACAAGCTCAAGATTTTTTCAAGAATTGGGAAGAAAATCAGCAGTGCCCTTTCAAAGAGCCATCCCGCCATTTCCCTGAAGTGATTTAGGGAAACCACGGAAAACCGAAGTCACGGTGGTCAGGCACGAATTTGAACAGTTAGCCCCCCAAAGGCAAGTGCAGTGTGCTAACCACTGTGCAATTTCATTTGGTACATGATCAGAAACTCATTTCAGTACTTTCATGTTTTCGACCACTTTTGAAGTGAGTACGCATTATATTTCGAATTTTCAGCAGTGCCCAAAAGCCAGGACAATTGGCTTATGACCGAGCGAGGTGGCGCAGTGGTTAGCGCACTGGACTCGCATTCGGGGGGACGACGGTTCAATCCCGCGTCCGGCCATCCTGATTTAGGTGTTCCGTGATTTCCCTAAATCCCTCCAGGTAAATGCCGGGATGGTTCCTTTGAAAGGGCCCGGCCGACGTCCTTCCCCGTCCTTCCCTAGTCTAATGAGACCGATGACCTCGCTGCCTGGTCTCCTTCCCCAAAACAACCCAACCCAAAACCCAATTGGCGTATGACACCTCCCCCCCCCCCCGTCCTAAAACTCAGGACATCCTGCGAAAATCGGGAATCTGCCATTACTAGGTATACCTGTCAGGCATGTTGGTTTAGTGGTGAACTGCTTGTCTGGAAACCGAAAGGTGACAGGATTGAATCCCAGTCGAACATGAAAATTTTTCTGTCTGTCTTTAACCTAGCCTTTGCCTCTCAATTATGTCAATATTAAAAGGAACAATGTGTGTTTTAGATTCCATGTTCAACTGTAGGCAGTATTACTGGGGTGGATTAGGAACACATCAGTAGCCAAAGTACCACCCAACTGAAAAACCTCCAATAGGCTGTTGAGCCACAGAAAATTACAAACAACTACAGATGACAAAATTTCTAGTTGGTGAGATAAATGGCAGCTAGCTCTAAATTTGGAAAAATGTAAGTTAATGTGAATGAGTGGAAAAAACAAACCTGTGCCGTAAATTAATGTGGGTGAGTGGGGAAAAAACCATTAATGTTCAGCTACAGCATTAGTAGTGTCCTGCGTGACACAGTCACATTATTTAAGTATCTGGGTGCATCGTTTTAAACCGATATGAAATGGAACGAGTACATGACGATTTTTGTAGTGGAGATGAATGGTTGACTACGGTTAAATTGGAGAATTTTGAGAAAGTGTGGTTGATCTGTAAGGAAGACAGCATATAGGATGCTAGTGCAAGATGTTCTTGAATACTGCTTGAGTGTTTGGGATCTGTACGAGGTCGGATTAAAGAAAGACATCGAACCAATTCAGAAGTGGCCTGCTAGATTTTTTAATGGTAAGTTCAAACAACACACAAGTGTTACGGAGATTCTTCAGGAACTCAAATGAAAATCCCTGGAGGGAAGGCAACATTCTTTTTGAGGAACACTACTGAGGAAATTTAGGGAATGGGCATTTGAAGCGGACTACAGAATGACTCTACTGCCATTAACGTACATTTTGCATAGGGACCATGAAGATAAGTTATGAGAAATTAGAGCTCACCCAGTGGCACAACATGCTTGAGTTCAACAACTGCTTCACATTCCGGGTCTTCTATATCCTTCTCTCCAGCACCACATTTTCTGAACTACGCAGATGGGAGTTATAGTCATAGCACATCCTTAGCTCCCATGAGAGAGAGAGAGAGAGAGAGAGAGAGAGAGAGAGAGAGAGAGAGAGAGAGAGAGAGAGAGGAGGCGGGGGGGTATGTCTATTTTATACCCTAGCTTGGGAAGTATTTGTTCCAAAAGCTAGCAAGTTTTCTTTCTCTTATGTGTGTGCCCACCAACAACTCAAACACTTTTGCTATTGAATGAGGGGTCTCCTTTACTCCTAAATTCTTTACATTCTACCAGAATTTCCTTTACTATATTTAGTTTCACTGTGATTTTCCAATAACTTAAGGCCAACGCCAGCATGGTAAGTTTGATAATGATTTCCTTGTTATGTTGTTCACGTATTTGTAATCACCAGCATTGTACAAGTGCGTTTACATGAGTAGAAAAATGTGTGATGAGTGTGTGGCAATTCCGTTCTAAAGTGTTTCCCAAAAATAATGGCAAAACTAAACACATAAAAAAACAGAAATCTAACACTACAAGTGCAGCATGTGTCAGAATATCTAAGGATCATTCTAGCAGAATATTTTACATATAGAGAGAACGCAACATGGAAAAAATCATTACTTTTACCAAACTAACCACAAAACTGCTATAAAACACAGACATGTAAATCATAAGGGTAAGTAACGAGAAAGATCTCACCACTCACAACAAATACACTATATCTGAGACGGAATAACAGATAATTAACACTTCTCAAATAAGCAGATAAAAGCAATCCATAAATGTTTTGCATAAAGTTCATCCATGATACAAAATTAGATACAATCACAGAATGCTACCCGTCTGTCCTTGATAAACACCACTGCAGGATCCATTCCAGTGACCCATATTCAACCAATGGCAGTTCAGGACTGGTATGGTACGTCCCCAATTATACAGAGAACCAGCCATACATGTGTGCAGGCTGTAATTATAATTGAGTCGCCACTCCCAAAGGCATTTTAAAGCTATGCCAGTACCATATGGGAGGGTCTCAGTACATCGTGTGATAAAATATGATAATTGTGCTGTGAATTACAGCCCTTCAAATTCCTGCCCACTTGCTGGCTGTCTTGAATTATACGTGATGCTGTGGTCACTCAAAGGGCAGAGCTTGAGCATTGCCTGTGCGGACAGTGCCGCTGTTTAATGTCATAGAATGGATGATCTGACAGCCAGCTGTACCACTTAATTTTGTTGTTGTTGTTGTTGTGGTGGTCTTCAGTCCCGAGACTGGTTTGATGCAGCTCTCCATACTCCTCTATCCTGTGCAACCTTCTTCATCTCCCAGTACCCACTGCAACTACATCCCTCTGAATCTGGTTAGAGTATTCATCTCTTGGTCTCCCTCTACGATGTTTACCCGCCACGCTGCCCTCCAATACTAAATTGGTGATCCCTTGGTGCCTCAGAACATGTCATACCAACCGATCCCTTCTTCTAGTCAAGTTATGCCACAAACTCCTCTTCTCCCCAATTCTATTCAATACCTCCTCATTAGTTATGTGATCTACCCATCTAATCTTCAGCATTCTTCTGTAGCACCACATTTCGAAAGCTTCTATTCTCTTCTTGTCCAAACTATTTATCGTCCATGTTTCACTTCCATACATGGCTACACTACATAGAAATACTTTCAGAAACGGCTTCCTGACACTTAAATCAATACTCGATGGAACAAATTTCTCTTCTTCAGAAACGCTTTCCTTACCATTGCCAGTCTAATTTTAAAGAAGTTTATATCCATAGACTGAACATGAATTGGCAGTTTATTGAACATTTTGAGTGGGTTTAATTTGTGGGAATTTCCTGTTATTGTTAGTCTGTGGTGTGGTATGTCTAAATTACCCTTAGCCCTGGTGTTGTGTTCATGTATTTCCCATCGGTATAAGTCGCAGAAACGAAAAACCATGGATGTAATGGAAGAAATCGAAATTTACATACATCTACAAGATCAGTCACACAGAGTTTTAAATGAGCAAAAAGACCTGTAAAATTGAAAATTCCTAGACTACTACTTCTTACAAGTTCTGCGACGAAGTATTACAGAACCACTGAAAGTAAAATTATCGCTACACTCATTAATAAATATGACTGTAGTGCGAAACATCAACCAACCATAAAGTAGTTTTTACTCGACTATCACAGTTTTTCGGTACTGTTTCGCTGGAGCAGTGATAGATTCCACATATGAGATCTTTGTACCCAGTATACCAAAAATGACGTGCTCCTACAGTGAAAGTACAAATATGTACAAGTTATTTTAAAGAAGTTACATATAGTCATATTTACACCAATGATGAACAACCATTAAATCTAATAAAGAACAAAAGCATATGCACGTTAATTAGCAAATTTTTGTAAAATAATTATAATCTTCCTAGTGTTACGTACCTTAATACATCGGATAAATTCTATTATCTGTTCATCATAAGAATAAACCTGATGTAAACATTGCACTATGTATTCTCCCGCGTTTGCTGGAACCTCATTGGATTTTCGTTTCACGTGGGACTGCAGCCAAGCTGTCTCGAGTACTGTCAAGTTTTGATCAGTGCGTTATGCGCACATCGACTTGGTGATAATACGGGACAATAGCTTTACCGACCGAGCGAGGTGGCGCAGTGGTTAGCACACTGGACTCGCATTCGGGAGGACGACGGTTCAATCCCGCGTCCGGCCGTCCTGATTTAGGTTTTCCGTGATTTCCCTAAATCGCCTCAGGGAAATGCCAGGATTGTTCTTTTGAAAGGACACGGCCGACTTCCTTCCCCATCCTTCCCTATCCGATGAGACCGATGACCTCGCAGTTTGGTCCCCTTTCCCCAAATCAACCCATCCCAGCTTTACCAGCGCATTTCACTTGGACCGCACTGGCCGGTCAGCTGGTACAGCAAGCCTGCAGTGACGTGGCCAGCTGCAGTTCACACGTAAAAAGAGACGAGCGGCGGAATAATACAACTTCGAATGACATTTAATTTTTAAGCAGAATGAAGTGATACACTGCCAATTTCCCACAATACGCTCCTTAGACAACTAGATGAAAACCGCAAGACGTTTTCTTTTTAGCTAACGTACTATTGTAATTAAAAACAAGAATGATGAGAACTCCTGACTTAACCACAGGGTAATTTTTCTGAATAAGCCATGTGTAACGTAACAGAGTATTGAAGGATTTCACCGTATAGTTAAATATTGAAGCCATCGAAGGTATTACTTACAGTCAGTCGTCTGGTAATCTCTTAGCTCCTTTATCCGAATCCGAGAAATAATTTCAGTTCTGGAAGCGTCTCCTGCTACGTTGATAACGAGCCTATCAAAAACACAATCGACAAAGCCAATCGGGCGCAGCATTTTCTCCTCTCCTTTAATGACAAGCCGTTGTACATCCCGCCAGCGTTCGGCACTGACGTGTGATAAAGCTGCGTGCATTAGTTCCAGTACGTCTGGCAGCTTAATTGTCTTGTTTTTAATCATCTTGTGATGTTGCAGTTCTTATTATTATGTCCGTGCTTGCTCCGAAAATAGGACGAGGAATTCCGCCTTATGCAAGACACCTTTTTCCTGTTTTGTTTCACCCGTACATATTTCAGCACTTTTTTGTGCCATCTTCATTTGGTTATTTTTCGTTTTCTAACTTACATGATGCTATTGGACATATATTTTGGTGCATTATTCATAAAAAATGATGATGAGTTTTATAAGTACCAGATGTAGGTATTTCAAATTGAACGAGAAAAAAAAATGATATTGGGGAGATTTGAACTAACGCACTGATAACCCCAGTCCATTACGCTGTAGCGACCACTACTCTCGTCGACTGCTGTGTCCGCACACGTTAGTTTCGTTCGCGCCATCCGTAGATACTGTCGTGTCGCGAATTCAATGACTGCACGGCAACAAACGAATGGCGAAAACCGCCAAGTTTGAATCCGCCGCTTGGAGCGCTGAATAATGTTGTTGCCTACTCCTTGGAGTTATAACTTTCGTTTTTATGTTTATTCTGTTCCTTGGTTACTGTTTTTGTTGTTTACAAGTCACACATAGCAACTGTGCTGCTTCTTCTGTAATACCAAGCAATAAGCCGTTAAAGTATATTCTCAGTGCGTGTTTGAATATTTGTTAAGCAAGGGTAGCTCTACACAACGAAAATACCGTCAACGCTATCGACTGCGCTACGGGTTTAATGCGTGCTTGATAATCAACTGCATGATATATAACGATGGGAAAACTTCAAAGCCCATAGTCTCTGTAAATTTATGAAAAACATTTAAAACAGCCTATTTCTCGGCACTTTTTAACCGTGTTCCACGCGCATGTTTCACTACGGAACACCAAAGCAGCCTCAGCCATTTTTATACTGCGCATTAACAGCACGAAAATCAGAGCACACTGCTCCAGAGGCTGTGACTGTACACAATTTTTTAAATAAAGGCTACGTAGCTGAACCGTGACTAGGAAAAACGTTGATGGCTGTTAATACATTTGAATATCTTAACGTTTCATTTAACGTAACTTAGTAATAAGATATCTAATACACAAGTAGGACCTACTGCCAAGAGTGTAACAACACCAGTCTACGTGTGCTACGGCTTGTGACCAATCGCCGCGTTTGTGTTTGTTTCATCAGGTTTACTCTTATGATGTAAATGTCGTGTGACTAGGGCCTCCCGTCGGTTAGACCTTTAGCCGGGTGCAAGTCTTTCGATTTGACGCCACTTCGGTGACTTTCGCGCTTCAAAATGAAGAATATATGTGTGGATGTGGCCCTCATCTACGTACCCTCCGACTCAACGTTTTGGCTGGTTTCGTTGTCTACGGGCTGGGATACGTAGATGCCGCATTACAGGCCAAATACTGCTGAGTCTACAGTATACGCTAAGAATACACATATGTATCGAATGGTCGAAGGTTTCTATCATCAGCAATTGCGAACTAAGAGAGTAACAAATAAACTTATAACTGAAAGATTGCAATTAAATAAAATCTGCAGGTACTATCTTAACGACTTTAAATGATGAGTACAATAGTAGAAGCACTTTTGACAATTCAGTATATTTCTGCAAAACTCTTATTGGTGTCGATGGTCCAGAAATTAAATAAAATATAAGTTGAATAACAAGGAAACAGTAGATTCCTACCTCATGTAATTAGTTATGAACAACAACATAGCTGACGAGATATTAACTTCTAAACTCACTCTACGTCTTCACTGTAGACGCCACGGAAATCTCACAAGTGCGCAAGTCGGCACTCCGAAGTATTTCTATCTGCCGCGACCACGGGCAAACCACTCCACACTCCAAGTCTCTCTCGCGAACGTGCGTCCCTCGCCCCATGTCCAGTGCCGTACTCCCCCGCGCCGCACTGTTCCCAAATACCTCGTGTCCTCTCCGGAAACGATGCTCCTCCCCAACCCCCATACCCTCTCTTAGTAACGAGTGCTGTGATTGGCTAGAGCGCTCGTGCCATTTCTTCAAGCCAACGCATCCACACAAATATAATGAAACACATTCGAAATATTGGATTTACATTTCAATAACATGAAATTAAATAAATATTCCTACGGCTGGATGATAAACACGCGCTAACACACATTATTAGATACATAAACAAATTAAATAAGCATATCAAAGAAATAGAACAAAAGGTAGGCCTAATGTCTCTGTGATTTCTAAAACACAGTAAATATTTAACCAATTTCTTCATGAATAGCTATATCGGATATTAGTAAAGACATAGACGAATAAATATATTTAGAAGCATGCTGCTACCGTTTTTTCGTGTAACTGTGGTGTACTTATGGCCTGACGCGATTAGTCGTAATCAGCCACTTTGACCTCCAATAACTCATGTACTATTCAAGTTACATGCCTGTAATTCATATCAATTTAGGTTTACACTAATAGCTTTCTAAAGACACGTAGATCGAAGAAATCGGATTAACTGTTTAGATTTTGGAAATTCTTTGCTGTGTGTTACTTGTATAATTTACAGTCAGATACTAAACTTTAAACTAATAAAGATATTGAAAATCTGATTACACCATCAGAATCGTCCTGTGCAAATAATGCTAAGGTACGTGTTTCTTTTCGAGGTATCACGATTCATCTGGCTACTGTTAACTTCTATACAAACTGTGAAATGTCTGCCATTCAGGTTTCACAAAGTCCGCCGTCTTTGGCACTCCCGGCGTGTTTTCTTCATCAATACAGCGTCACAATGGAACCCCAGTCACGCGGCTGGACCATGCGCTGGGGCTACCCCTCTCGTCCGGCTAACATTCCCCATCATGTGTTTGCTGCCTGCCCCGGCTGGCCGAGCGGCGACGCCAACTTAGAATATTTTCTGGGCGCCACAACTCGCCCATTACCTCACAGCGTGCTGGGTGCAAGTCTTTCGATTTGACACCACTTCGGCGACTTGCGCGTCGTTGGGGTGAACGGATTATAGTGTCAGAGTCCACTCGTCGGCTTTGTGCAACGAAGTCACATCTGGGGCAAAGACGCAATGTATAAAGGAATCTATGAAAGCAATGGATCATACACATAAGCAAACGAATTTAGCATACGATAACATTACATCACAGTTCACACAGCTATTTACTTAGTCATGAATTATATCTAAACGAATTGAAGATAATGGAAATAACAGAGTACAAGAATTAAAAACAAATTTTCATGTCTGATAAGAAGTACTCTCGTAATTTATGCGAGTAGAAAAGCACAGAGAACCTTTAAATTACATTACAAAAGAGCGCATGTTGAACTCATACTTTTATAAAATAGCGTTAATTTTACTATTAATTATTGAATCTAATGGGAGAAGACAGGAAAGTTGGGATTTTGGGTGGAGAGGAACTAGAATGTAACAGAAAAACAGGGAAAATGAAATGAGTGACAACAAATACGAAACAATAGAATGAAATGTGGAGGGCCCGAGACACTAGATTCTAAAAGAAATCCCATACACAACCAATGAATACCTACAAAAAGTAATGAATATTGTGATCGATAACTAGAATGAACTAAAAGACTCCACTATCCAAACAGTGTAGAACAGTGGTTCAGCTACAACAAGCTAATTATAAACAAAGAAAAGACAGTAGCACTGAACTTCTATAATGTAAAAGGAATACACCACCCAAACATAGAAATAGAACTTAGGGACAGAGTTCTTGAAAGTGTTGACAGCACTAAACTTCTGGGACTCTGGCTCCAGAACAACACAAAATGGGAGGTACATATTGAATATTTGCAAAGAAAATTATGCAAAACCTGTTACATGATACGGATCTTAAAAACTTGTTGCAGCAAAGCCAGCCTGTTAAATGTATACTACTCCCATGTGCATTCTGTAATTAAATATGGCATAATCTTCAGGGCAATATAACAACAAATATTAAACTTTTCAGGATGCAAAAGAGAATACTAAGAATTATTGAAGGGGTAAACAATACGAAATCGTGCAGACCCATATTCAAAAAACTGTCAGTTCTTCCTCTTCCTTGCATTTTTATCTACGAAACATCAGTTTTCATCAAACAGTGTATCGATAGACACCCAGATATCTTATTAAAAAATGAAGATATACATGCACACAATACAAGGCAAAAATCTGACATTCATGTGAAACAGGTGAGAACATCATAGTGCCAAAAGGGCACACTAAATACTGGGCTAAAAATTTTCAATAATCTACCTAAACATATTAAATCAATAGGTAAACTCTGTAGTTTCAAGGCTGAAGTAAAGGCATATTTAATTGATCATTGCTTTTACAGTCTGACAGAATATACACTCCTGGAAATTGAAATAAGAACACCGTGAATTCATTGTCCCAGGAAGGGGAAACTTTATTGACACATTCCTGGGGTCAGATACATCACATGATCACACTGACAGAACCACAGGCACATAGACACAGGCAACAGAGCATGCACAATGTCGGCACTAGTACAGTGTATATCCACCTTTCGCAGCAATGCAGGCTGCTATTCTCCCATGGAGACGATCGTAGAGATGCTGGATGTAGTCCTGTGGAACGGCTTGCCATGCCATTTCCACCTGGCGCCTCAGTTGGACCAGTGTTCGTGCTGGACGTGCAGACCGCGTGAGACGACGCTTCATCCAGTCCCAAACATGCTCAATGGGGGACAGATCCGGAGATCTTGCTGGCCAGGGTAGTTGACTTACACCTTCTAGAGCACGTTGGGTGGCACGGGATACATGCGGACGTGCATTGTCCTGTTGGAACAGCAAGTTCCCATGCCGGTCTAGGAATGGTAGAACGATGGGTTCGATGACGGTTTGGATGTACCGTGCACTATTCAGTGTCCCCTCGACGATCACCAGTGGTGTACGGCCAGTGTAGGAGATCGCTCCCCACACCATGATGCCGGGTGTTGGCCCTGTGTGCCTCGGTCGTATGCAGTCCTGATTGTGGCGCTCACCTGCACGGCGCCAAACACGCATACGACCATCATTGGCACCAAGGCAGAAGCGACTCTCATCGCTGAAGACGACACGTCTCCATTCGTCCCTCCATTCACGCCTGTCGCGACACCACTGGAGGTGGGCTGCACGATGTTGGGGCGTGAGCGGAAGACGGCCTAACGGTGTGCGGGACCGTAGCCCAGCTTCATGGAGACGGTTGCGAATGGTCCTCGCCGATACCCCAGGAGCAACAGTGTCCCTAATTTGCTGGGAAGTGGCGGTGCGGTCCCCTACGGCACTGCGTAGGATCCTACGGTCTTGGCGTGCATCCGTGCGTCGCTGCGGTCCGGTCCCAGGTCGACGGGCACGTGCACCTTCCGCCGACCACTGGCGACAACATCGATGTACTGTGGAGACCTCACGCCCCACGTGTTGAGCAATTCGGCGGTACGTCCACCCGGCCTCCCGCATGCCCACTATACGCCCTCGCTCAAAGTCCGTCAACTGCACATACGGTTCACGTCGACGCTGTCGCGGCATGCTACCAGTGTTAAAGACTGCGATGGAGCTCCGTATGCCACGGCAAACTGGCTGACACTGACGGCGGCGGTGCACAAATGCTGCGCAGCTAGCGCCATTCGACGGCCAACACCGCGGTTCGTGGTGTGTCCGCTGTGCCGTGCGTGTGATCATTGCTTGTACAGCCCTCTCGCAGTGTCCGGAGCAAGTATGGTGGGTCTGACACACCGGTGTCAATGTGTTCTTTTTTCCATTTCCAGGAGTGTATAAAAGCCAAACAACAAAAATAAAGATGCATTATTAATATTCTACTTTGTATGTTGCCTGTAATGTTGGTTGTATTTATGAATCTGTGCTAAATTACCTCAATATCTAGTCCTTAGGATTGCAATACAAACTGTATTTTATCTTGTAAATACCTAACCATGTCCAATATCCTTGTATATATTATATACATATAGGATTTGAAGGACTAAATAAATAAATAAACCTGTTGTTGTTGTGGTCTTCAGTCCTGAGACTGGTTTGATGCAGCTCTCCATGCTACTCTATCCTGTGCAAGCTACTTCATCTCCCAGTACCCCCAATCCTATTCAATACCTCCTCATTAGTTATGTGATATACCCATCCAATCTTCAGCATTCTTCTGTAGCACCACATTTCGAAAGCTTCTATTCTCTTCTTGTCCAAACTATTTATCGTCCATGTTTCACTTCCATACATGGCTACACTCCATACAAATACTTTCAGAAATGACTTCCTGACACTTAAATCTATACTCGATGTTAACAAATTTCTCTTCTTCAGAAACGATTTCCTTGCCATTGCCAGTCTACATCATATATCCACTCTACTTCGACCATCATCAGTTATTTTGCTCCCCAAATAGCAAAACTCCTTTACTACTTTAAGTGTCTCATTTCCTAATCTAATTCCCTCAGCATCACCCGATTTAATTCGACTACATTCCATTATCCTTGTTTTGCTTTTGTTGATGTTCATCTTATATCCTCCTTTCAAGACGCTATCCATTCCATTCAACTGCTCTTCCAAGTCCTTTGTTGTCTCTGACAGAATTACAATGTCATCGGCGAACCTCAAAGTTTTTATTTCTTCTCCATGGATTTTAATACTTACTCCGAATTTTTCTTTTGTTTCCTTTACTGCTTGCTCAATATACAGATTGAATAACACCGGGGAGAGGCTACAACCCTGTCTTACTCCATTCCCAACAACTGCTTCCCTTTCATGCCCCTCGACTCTTATAACTGCGGTGGTGGTGGTTGTTGGGATGTTTAAGGGGGACTAAACAGCGAATGTCATCAGTCCCCCATTCCAAAAACAGGCGAGCCGAAAATTTGCGGAGCAGGTAAAAACCAAAGGGGGAAGGAGACTCCCAGGCACTAAAAGAACACAAATGCAGCAACAAACACTACAAACGAGAAGAGTACAGATGAACACCAGACAGAAAGAAACAGAAGAAAAGAAGATGGCCGGAGACTGGTTGACTGGCCACGAGAACAAAAAAAAGGGAAAGAGTCAACCATCCGACTACACACCAAAACAGCAACAAATTTTGAGAGACGCGAGGACAAAAGACACAGAAAGGGAAAGGTGCAGGACCTCCGTAAATAGAACCATAAAAAGGACTACCACGGATAAAAGTTAAAACGTCGTCAGCCATGGAGGCATCATCGCATAAAACCAAAGGCAAAGTGCCCGGGAGATTAAAAGACTGCCGGAGGGTGCGCAGTCAGGGACACTCCAACAAAATGTGGGCGACCGTCAGCCGGGACCCACACCAACACAGGGGGGGATCCTCCTGACGCAAAAGATGGCCGTGCGTCAGGTAGGTATGGCCGATGCGGAGCTGACACAGGATGACAGACTCCCTGCGAGAAGCCTGCAGGGAGGAGCGCCACACATCGGTTGTCTCCTTGACAGCCCGCAGTTTATTCGGGGATGTCATGCCACGCCACTCAGCAGACCACATCCCAAGCACCTTACGGCGCAACACCAGCTGCTGATCGCGAGCCGTGAGACCGATCTCCTAAGCTGGGGCGTCGATCACTCCTTTGGCCAGCATGTCAACACGTTCGTTCCCTGGGATGCCAACGTGACCTGGCGTCCAAACAAAGACCACCGAACGACCAGAACGGGTAATGGCGGAAACAGACTCCTGAATAGAGGACACCAGAGGAGAAGAGGTATAGCAGCGGTCGATGGCCTGGAGGCTGCTCAGGGAGTCACTGCAGATGACGATGGACGTACCTGAGCAGAAACGCATATGCTCAAGAGCGCGCAATATGGCCACCAGCTCTGCAGTAAAAATACTGCAGCCAGCCGGCAAGGAGCGCTGCTCAACATGGGCAGCGTGAGCAAAAGCGTAGGCAGTGCGACCAGCAACCAGGGAACCATCAGTGTAGACAGTCTCACAGCCCGAAAATGAGGCGAGGAGCGCAAGAAAACGGCGACGGAGGGCCACAGGCGGAACCGAGTCCTTGGGTCCCTGTGCCAAGTCCAGACGGACGGACGGCCGGGGCAAACACCAGGGAGGCGTAGGTGCACGGACCCGGAAGGAGGCAGAAGAGGGAATGACCCCAGTTCCGACAGCAGGGACTGGACGTGGACAGCTATGGAAAGCCCAGACCTAGGTCGCCGTTCGGGCAGATGGAGGACCGTGGCAGGGAAAAGCAGGCGACGATTGGGATGGCCCGGCGAGCAATGCACGTGGACAGCATAGTCGGCGAGCAGTCGATGGCGGCGAATCCGCAGCGGGGGATCCCCGGCCTCCACCAGTAGACTATCCACGGGGCTCGTACGAAAAGCGCCATTTGCAAGCCGAACCCCACAGTGGTGTATGGGGTCTAACAACTTCAACACTGAGGGTGATGCAGACCCATAGGCCAGGCTCCCATAATCAAGCCTGGACTGCACAAGGGCTCTGTATAATCACAACAGCGTGCAGCGATCCGCACCCCAAGATGTGTGGCTCAGGCAGTGGAGGGCGTTGAGGTGCTGCCAGCACTTTTGCTTCAGCTGAGTAATATGAGGAACCCATGTGAGCCGGGCATCAAAGACGAGTCCTAAGAAGCGGCAAGTGTCCACCACTTCAAGCAGGTGGCCGTCGAGGTAAAGTTCAGGAGGAGGGTGGACCGTCCGACGCCTGCAGAAGTGCATAACTCGAGTCTCGGCTGCAGAGAACTGAAAACCATGAGTCAGAGCCCATGATGCTGCCTTGCGAACGGCTACTTGCAGCCTGCGTTCGGCGACTCCCGTAGTCGTGGAGCTAAATGAGATGCAGAAGTCGTCGGCATACAAAGAAGGAGACACCGACGACCCCACGGCTGCAGCCAGACCATTAATGGCCACTAGAAATAAGGAGACGCTCAACACCGAGCCCTGCGGGACCCCATTTTCCTGTATATAAGATGAACTAGAGGCGGCACCCACTTGCACCCGGAAAGAGCGGCGCAATAAAAAGGTTTGAAGAAAAGCCGGGAGCTGACCACGAAGCGCCCACTCATGCAACGTAGCAAGGATGTGATGCCTCCATGTGGTGTCATACACCTTCCGCAGATCAAAAAAGACACCAACGAGATGCTGACGTCGGGCAAAGGCCGTACGGATAGCAGATTCCAGCAGCACCAAATTGTCCGCTGCAGACCGGCCCCGACGGAAGCCACCCTGGGATGGAGCGAGGAGACCGCGCGACTCAAGGACCCAACACAAACGCCACCCCACCATACGTTCGAGCAATTTGCACAAAACGTTGGTGAGGGTAATGGGACGATAGCTGTCCACCGCCAGTGGGTCCGCACCGGGCTTCAAGATGGGGACAATAAGACCCTCTCGCCATTGCGACGGGAACACGCCCTCGCTCCAAATGAGGTTAAAGGTGGTGAGGATGTGTCTCTGGCAGTCCCTGGAGAGATGCTTCAGCATCTGTGCGTGGATGCAGTCTGGTGCTGGTGCTGTATCAGGGCAATCGGCGAGGGCAGCGAGGAATTCCCTCTCGCTGAAAGGAGCATTGTATATTTCAGAACGACGCGTGTGGAATGATAACGGCGTCTGCTCGGCTCGCTCCTTTAGAGAGCGAAAGGCGGGGGGATAAGTTGCAGTCGCAGAGCTTATAGCAAAGTGCACAGCAAGGTGTTCAGCAATGGCGGCAGCGTCCGTGCAAACAGCGCCGTTCAAGGAGATCCCAGGGACACCCATAGGGGTCTGGTATCCGTAAATCCGCCGGATCCGGGACCACACGAGCGAGGGAGAGACACGGGAGCCCAAGGAGGAGACATACCTCTCCCAGCACTCCTGCTGACGCCGTGCAATAAGACGACGGGCCAAGGCACGGAGCCTCTTAAAGGCGGTGAGGGTCTCGAGAGACGGGTGCCGCCTATGACGCTGGAGAGCCCGCCGACGGTCGCGAATAGCCTCAGCAATCTCCGGCGACCACCAGGGTACAGCCTTCCTCCGAGGGAGTCCAGAAGAGCGGGGGATGGCAGCCTCGGCCGCCGAAATGATGGACGTGGTTAAGACACGGACCACCTCGTCGATGTCACCCTGTGGGGGAGACTCAATGGTTGCAGCGGAAGTAAAAGCCGGCCAGTCAGCCCTGTGGAGAGCCCAGCGGGGCAGGCGCCCAGAAGAATGACACTGGGGCAGTGACAAATAGATGGGAAAATGGTCACTACCACACAGGTCAGGATGCACTCTCCAGTGGAGGGACGGGACAAGTCCAGGGCTGCAAAGAGAGAGATCGATGGCCGAGAACGAGCCGTGGGCCACACTGAAATGCGTGGGAGCACCGGTGTTCAAGAGGCTAAGGTCGAGCTGAGCCAACAAATGCTCCACGGCACGACCGCGGTCATCGGAGACAGTCCCACCCCATAGAGGGTTGTGGGCATTGAAATCGCCCAGTAACAAGAAAGGTGGCGGCACTTGGGCCAGCAGTGCAGCCAGCTCATGCTGCACGACATCACCATCCGGTGGAAGGTAAAGACTGCAGATGGTAATAGCCTGTGGCGTCCACACCCTAACAGCGACAGCCTCTAAAGCCGTTTGTAGAGGGACAGACTCATTGTGAAGAGAGTTAAGGACATAGATGCAAACGCCACCAGAGACCCTTTCATAAGCTGCTCGGTTCTTATAATAACCCCGATATCCACGGAGGGCGGGGGTTCGCATTGCTGGAAACCAAGTTTCCTGCAGAGCAATGCAGAGGAAAGGATGAAGACTGATAAGTTGGCGGAGCTCAGCTAGATGGTGGAAGAAACCGCTGCAGTTCCACTGGAGGATGGTGTTGTCCATGGCTGGGAAAGGCGTGACGGGACGGGGAAGGCAGATTACGCCGCTGGGTCACCTGCTGCCTCCGATTGAGCACCTGTGCTAGTGCTTTCCATGGCGTCGGAGGGACCGGCGAGATTGAGGTCCTCAGCAGACGCCAGGATCTCCACCTCATCCTCAGACGCAGAGTTGGAAGGTTGCGGTGGGACAGGTGCCACCGCAATGTCAGGATGCTTTGCACGCTGTGCCTTTGGAGGGTCGGGCTGGGAGGGCCCCACTGGGTCAGTCTCAGGGACGGACGACGACCGTGAAGCCCTATGACCAGCGACCGGTTGTTGTTTCAAAAATTTGCGGGTGTCCGCTTTGGCACTGGGCAAAGCCTGGGAAGGGAGGGCCCCAAGGGACCCCTTCCTGGCTAGAGTAGCCGGAGAAGCGTGAGGCTTCTCCAGCTGGGAAGGGGGGACGAATGTGCCCGATGGTTGGGGTGGTGTTGCTTCTGGAGTAGATGGAGCAACAGAGGGGGAAGTGCCCCCCACAGCCAAGGGGGCCGGTTCATTCTGACATAGCTGAGAGGCAACAGTACGTGACGACACGGGAGAGGATCGGACCGCTGTTGCAGCAGCGGCATAGGTGGATGTCATGGGCACAGGATGTAGCCACTCATATTTCCTCCTTGCCTCGGTGTAGGTCAGGCGGTCCAGAGTCTTATATTCCATTATCTTCCTTTCCTTCTGGAAGATCCTACAGTCCGGTGAGCAGGGGGAATGGTGTTCTCCACAGTTAACACAGATAGGAGGCGGGGCACATGGAGTATCGGGATGGGAAGGACGGCCACAATCTCGACAGGTGATGCCGGAAGTACAGCGAGATGACATGTGCCCGAACTTCCAGCACTTAAAACACCGCATCGAAGGAGGGATATATGGCTTCACATCACAACGGTAAACCATCACCTTAACCTTTTCGGGTAAGACATCACCCTCGAAGGCCAAGATGAAGGCACCGGTGGCAACCTGATTATCCCTCGGGCCCCGATGGACGCGCCGGACAAAGTGAACACCTCGTCATTCGAGGTGGGTGCGTAATTCATCGTCGGACTGCAGAAGAAGATCCCTGTGGAATATAATACCCTGGACCATGTTGAGACTCTTATGCGGCGTGATGCTAACTGAAACATCCCCCAACTTGTCACAATTGAGCAACATCCGTGACTGGGCAGAGGATGCCGTTTTGATGAGCACAGAACCAGAGCGCATCTTGGACAAGCCCTCCACCTCCCCAAACTTGTCCTCTAAATGCTCCACAAAAAACTGGGGCTTGGTCGACATAAACGAGTCCCCATCAACCCGCGTACACACAAGGGACCGGGGTGAATATTCTCCACTGCCTTCTTTTGCCATACGTTCCTCGCATGGAGTGGCCAGGGAGGGAAATGATCGTGGTTCGTATTTCTTGCCATTGAGGTTAGACCTCAATCGTTTAGAGACTGCTGGTGGAGGCCCACCAGCGAGAGATGATGTACCACGCTTCATTGCGGGTCATCCGCCCTGATGCCACCCACTCTGACCAGGGGCTCTCCCCACGGGCGCCACCCAGCCACAGCAAAGACCACCTGGCAGGATGGCCTTTGCCGGGAGTCCCGATGCCCCAGAGGGATAGGCATCTACTCCTCGGCATACGTGGGGAGGTAGCAGCTCAGGCATCAGCAGTGCAATCCCTGTGTAGTCAGGGGGCTACCACCAAGAGGGTACATGACGACCCCACCACAACGGACTGGCTACCGTGCTGGACGTCGGGTGTCGAATATCCATATGTGTCATGAGGGCAAAGATGGAAGTTCATAATGGAGGGCATGTATGCTGCCCGGAATACACAGTAGCTGATATGGCTGGAAGCACGGTGTAAGGCCAACTCCATGACAATATCGGTTGTGCCAGATCTTAAGGCAAGAGGGATATATAATACACCATGTAAGGCGTCCTTCCCCAAATGGTACGCACTAACAGAAAATTTTGAAAGATAGGGGTCAAACCCCGTAGGGGACCATCACATTAAGGCCGAAACGTTTGAGACTCCTTTTAGTCACCTCTTACGACAGGCAGGAATACCGCGGGCCTATTCTTACCCCCGGCCCGCAGGGGGGTCTTATAACTGCCATATGGTTTCTGTACAAATTGTAAATAGCCTTTTGCTCCCTGTATTTTACCCCTGCCACCTTTAGAATTTGAAAGAGAGTATTCCAGTCAACATTGTCAAAAGCTTTCTCTAAGTCTACAAATGCTAGAAACATAGGTTTGCCTTTCCTTAATCTTTCTGCTAAGATAAGTCGTAAGGTCAGTATTGCCTCACGTGTTCCAGTATTTCTATGGAATCCAAACTGATCTTCCCCGAGGTCGGCTTCTACTAGTTTTTCCATTCGTCTGTAAAGAATTCGTGTTAGTATTTTGCAGCTGTGGCTTATTAAACTGATAGTTCGGTAATTTTCACATCTGTCAACACCTGCTTTCTTTGGGATTGGAATTATTATATTCTTCTTGAAGTCTGATGGAATTTCGCCTGTCTCATACATCTTGCTCACCAGATGGTAGAGTTTTGTCAGGACTGGCTCTCCCAAGGTCGTCAGTAGTTCTAATCGAATGTTGTCTACTCCGGAGCCCTCGTTTCGACTCAGGTCTTTCAGTGCTCTGTCAAACTCTTCACGCAGTATCATGTCTCCCATTTCATCTTCATCTACATCCTCTTCCATTTCCATAATATTGTCCTCATGTACATCGCCCTTGGATAGACCCTCTATATACTCCTTCCACCTTTCTGCTTTCCCTTCTTTGGTTAGAACTGGGTTTCCATCTGAGCTCTTGATGTTCATACAAGTGGTTCTCTTATCTCCAAAGGTCTCTTTAATTTTCCTGAAGGCAGTATCTATCTTACCCCTAGTGAGGTAAGCCTCTACATCCTTACATTTGTCCTCTAGCCATCCCTGCTTAGCCATTTTGCACTTCCTGTCGATCTCATTTTTGAGATGTTTGTATTCCTTTTTGCCTGCTTCATTTACTGCATTTTTATATTTTCTCCTTTCATCAATTAAATTCAATATTTCTTCTGTTACCCAAGGATTTCTACCAGTCGTCGTCTTTTTACCTACTTGATCCTCTGCTGCCTTCACTACTTCATCCCTCAAAGCTGCCCATTCTTCTTCTACTGTATTTCTTTCCCCCATTCCTGTCAATTGTTCCCTTATGCTCTCCCTGAAACTCTCTACAACCTCTGGTTCTTTCAGTTTATCCAGGTCCCATCTCCTTAAATTCCCACCTTTTTGCAGTTTCTTCAGTTTTAATATACAGTTCATAACCAATAGATTGTGGTCAGAGTCCACATCTGCCCCTGGAAATGTCTTACAATTTAAAACCTGGTTCCTAAATCTCTGTCTTACCATTATATAATCTATCTGATACCTTTTAGTATCTCCAGGGTTCTTCCATGTATACAACCTTCTTTCATGATTCTTAAACCAAGTGTTAGCTATGAATAAGTTGTGCTCTGTGCAAAATTCTACCAGGCGGCTTCCTCTTTCATTTCTTAGCCCCAATCCATATTCACCTACTACGTTTCCTTCTCTCCCTTTTCCTACTATCGAGTTCCAGTCACCCATGACTATTAAATTTTCGTCACCCTTCACTATCTGAATAATTTCTTTTATTTCATCATACATTTCTTCAATTTCTTCGTCATCTGCAGAGCTAGTTGGCATATAAACTTGTACTACTGTCGTAGGTGTGGGCTTCGTATCTATCTTGGCCACAATAATGCGTTCACTATGCTGTTTGTAGTAGCTTACCCGCATTCCTATTTTCCTATTCATTATTAAACCTACTCCTGCATTACCCCTATTTGATTTTGTGTTTATAACCCTGTAGTCACCTGGCCAGAAGTCTTGTTCCTCCTGCCACCAAACTTCACTAATTACCACTATATCTAACTTTAACCTATCCATTTCCCTTTTTAAATTTTCTAACCTACCTGCCCGATTAAGTGATCTGACATTCCACACTCCGATCCGTAGAATGCCAGTTTTCTTTCTCCTGATAACGTCATCCTCTTGAGTAGTCCCCGCCCGTAGATCCGAATGGGGGACTATTTTACCTCCGGAATATTTTACCCAAGAGGACGCCATCATCAATTAATCATACAGCAAAGCTGTATGCCCTCGGGAAAAATTACGGCCGTAGTTTCCCCTTGCTTTCAGCCGTTTGCAGTACCAGCACAGCAAGGCCGTTTTGGTAGATAAATTCCAGTTACCGATTCCAACCGCTCCATGATTCATATGTAAATTACTTTTGCAAGAGCTGTATGCACTGATATGTAGCATTTCCACATTTGTAATTGCTCTCTAAAACTACTGTGGTGTATAACATAAATTGGAATCGGTAACTAGAACGAGCTTCTATGTACGTCAATTCTGGTCACCGATTCCAATATTGGCAACATTGTTGTAGTACTTCAGGGAGCAATTACAAGTGCTGAAATCCTGTTAGCCTTCAGTTCAGTGGGCACAGCTGCTGCAAAAATTACCTAATTAACGAATCATAGAATTGCTGGAATCAGTAACTAGAATTGAGCTATATAGGAGGTCAGTTCTAGTTACCGATTCCAACTATTCGGTGGTTCATAATTTTGGACATTTTTGCAGTAAAACTTTGGACTATGTTTTTGTAGGATTTATAGACTTCTTATTGATCTCAGCAATAATATGAAAAGATAACAAATATTGTAGGTACAGCTTCCAAATTTTTCTCTTTTTCATAGCAGTGAAGAGAGTAATATCAATCATAGAAATACTTTAACACTTTAGTGCACACACTTGGTGTCAAAAGGGTCTAAATAACGAACTGTGGGATGGCTGGAATCACTTACTAGACTTAACCTATACAGGTCAATTTTACTTATCGATTCCAGTATTTGTTAGACACAACTTTTTTAGAATTTGTTACTTGTGCACTAGTCCTGTCAGATTTAATAATCATTATTAAAAGTTAAAATTATTTCACAGTATTATGACTTCATCGTGCACTATGTACCAGTGGTCATAGGTGTTGGAGCAGCATCTTTTTTAGGATAGGTAGAACAGAATGAAGTCAAGTTCTGAGAAAAGTAAAGATTGAAACAAACCTTCAGTTTGAAAAAGAAGCCAAACAGCCTAATCCTGGCACATTGGATCAGCGAACACAGCTGTTGGTTAAAAACTTACAGCAATCAGCAGAAATTATATTTCCACCGATTTCATCTCAGTAAAGGTGAATCGCCAATTATCTTCAGTGCATCAAAATATTCGAGGGCCTAGAAGGTTTGATTCAATCTTTACTTTTCTCAGAACTTGACTTCATTCTGTCCTGCCTATCCTAAAAAAGATGCTGCTCCAACACCCATGACCACTGGTACATAGTGCATGATGAAGTCATAATACTGTGAAATAATTTTAACTTGTAATAATGATTATTAAATCTGACAGGACTAGTGCACAAGTAACAAATTCTAAAAAAGTTGCGTCTAACAAATACTGGAATTGATAAGTAAAATTGACCTGTATAGGTTAAGTCTAATAAGTGATTCCAGCCATCCCACGGTTTGTTATTTAGACCGTTTTAACAACAAGTGTGTGCACTAAAGTATTAAAGTATTTCTACGATTGATATTACTCTCTTCACTGCTATGAAAAAGAGAAAAATTTGGAAGCTGTACTTACAATATTTGTTATTTAGCCTCTTACTTCTGTAGACGAAATATGTAGAAAGGAGGAGTTGTCACATTTGTTAAAAACAGTTTTAATTTTAAGAATACTGACATTAATAAATTTTGCTTAGAGCAGCACTTAGAAGCATGTACAACAGAGATAGAATTTCATAATAAGTCCTTTATAATAGTAGCCATATACAGAGGACCTTCAGGAAATTTCAACCTGTTTATAAACGGTCTTGAAGATTTATTACCTCATCTAAAATTAAAAAACAAAGAACTAGTAGTTGCTGGTGATTTTTAATATAGATGTCCTGAAAAACGCTGTCAGTGAACAGTTACTGAAATCAGTTACACTGTCATTCAACTTAATTTCTACTGTAAATTTCCCAACTAGGGTATACAAATGTCCTAAGACTGCCATTGATAATATCTTTATAGACAATTCTAGGCAACTAAGCCACATTACAAAACCAGTAGTAAATAGGCTATCTGGCCATGACATGCAACATCTAACATTAAATTTTGGAAATTGTCAGGGTGAAACATCTATCAGAACTGAGTACAAAAGGCCAATAAAACAGTCAAAAACAGAGAAATTTTGGAGATTGCTCAAAGAAATTAATTGGATGGATGTTTACAACATCAAGATACAAACGGAAAATACAAAACATTCATTACTAAAGTTAGCACCTTATTTGAAAATTGTTTTCCCCTGAAGGTAACTCAATTTACACAGAAGTCTAATAAGAAACCATGGATCACACAAGGGATAAAGATATCATGTGAGACAAAAAGGAAACTCTCTCTGATATGTAGGGACACCTTTGATACTAGCATTATAGTTCATTACAAAAATTACTGCAAAATATTGAAGAAGGTTATCCAGAAATCTAAACACCTGCATTATGAGAAGAAGATTAATACATCCAGCAATAAAATAAAAACAATATGGGATATAGTTAAGTCAGAGACAGGTAGAACCAGAAATGAGGAGGAACAAATAGCTCTAAAAATAAATGAAACCCTGGTAACAAACACATGTTGTGTTGCAAACCATTTAAATAAGTATTTTGTCTCTGTTACTGATAGCATGGGGTTGTAAAGTTCAGTAAATAATGCAATGGAATATCTGAGACCTGTGCACACAAGCAATCTCAGTAAAATGGAATTGACACTTACTTCAGCCAAAGAAATAGAATCCATCATAAAGTCCTTGAAATTGAAGCATTCTAGTGGTAATGATAACATATCAACAAAGTTAATAAAAGAGTGTTCATGTTAGCTTAGTCATATCCTAAGTTATTTGTGTAATCAATCACTTATCACAGGAACATTCCTGGACTGGCTTAATATGCTGAAGTTATACCTCTCCACAAGAAAGGGGACAAGGAAATGCCATCAAATTACCGACTGATCTCACTTTTGCCAGCTTTTTCAAAAATCTTTGAAAAGATTATGTTCAAGCATCTACTTAAGCACCTTAGTGAAAATAACATACTGCCAAAGTCACAGTTTGGGTTTCTTAAGGGTTCTGATATTGAGAAGGCTATTTACACTTACAGTGAAAATGTCCAAAATTCATTTGACAACAAATTAGAGGCAACTGGCATATTCTGTGACCTATCAAAGGCTTTTGCCTGTGTGAATCATAGCATTCTTTTAAGTAAATGAAAATATTATGGCATCACTGGTACTGCTGCAAAGTGGTTTCAGTCATATCTTACTAATAGAAAAGAAAGGGTGTGATTACGTAACACTTCACCAGTAGGCAATCAGACATCATCTGACTGGGAAGAAATTACATGTGGTGTTCCCCAAGGTTCCATACTAGGTCCACTACTTTTTCTTGTGTATATTAATGACCTGTCATCTGTTACATTACCAGGTGCCAAGTTTGTCTTATTTGCAAATGATACAAACATTGCAATAAATAGTAAATCAAATATAAAATTAGAAAGGGCAGTTAATCAAATTTTTACTGGCATTAATAAGTGGTTAATAGCCAATTCACTGTCATTAAACTTTGAAAAGACCCACTACATGCAGTTCAGAACTTGCAAGAGATTTCCTTCTAGTGTGTGTATAAAATATGATGACATGAAAATAGGAGAAGTTGATAGTGTAAATTTTTGGGATTACAACTTGATAATAAATTCAGTTGGGAGCGACATACTAATGAACTGCTAAAGTGCCTAAACAAGCCTGCAATGCGAATGATGTCAGACATACAAGATATAAATATAAAAAAACGTGCATATTTTGCATATTTTCACTCCATTATGCCACACGGTATCATATTTTGGGGTAACTCCACAAACCGAGAAAAAATTTTTAAAGTACAGAAGCGTATAATAAGAGTAACGTGTAGTGTAAATCCTAGAACAGCACGTCGAAACCAATTCAAAGATTTTGGCATACTAACCACAGCTTCTCAGTATATTTATTCCTCAATGAGGTTTGTTGTAAATAATACATATCTTTTTCCAACTAACTGCTTAGTACACAGTATCAATACTAGGAATAAGAACAACATACATAAAGATTTAAAAACCCTTACTCTTGCCCAGAAAAGAGTCCAGTATTCAGCAACACATATTTTCAATAAGTTACCAGCAACCATTATGAGGTTAGTTTCAGATAAAGCACAATTTAAACATAATTTAAAAGAATTTTTGGTGGCCAGCTCCTCCTATTCCACCCATGAATTTCTCAACAAGTGCAGTAGACCACTTTAATGAAAATTTATTATACTTTAATTTTTGACAATACTTGGTTGTAACAGCCGAGTAACTAGTTACTGTGTGAATGATGGATTTATTGAAAGCAGATGTAAGTATTAAACACGTAAATATTAAAAGTTTAATTTTAATTCATGTACATAATTTCACTGTTTATTGACTGCGGATCATTAAAATTAATGAAACTAAAGTTTTTCTAATTACATTTTTGTAATGTGTTTATCTGACATGTTCCACACCCAGGAGGATCACCTCTTTTGTGGGTCTATGGAATGAATAATCTAATCTAATCTATGCTGTAAAGGATTTAAAGGTTCTCTGTGCTTTTCTTACTCTAAATTACGATAATAATTTATTTCAGACATGTATACACCTCTTTTTCTATTCTTATTTATCTTTGTTACCTTTAATGCTTGTCGATGTAATTTTTGGCTAATTAATTGAATACGTGAATTGTGATTGTAATTTTATCCTATGTTACATTCATTTGCTTCTGACTATGATCAGTTGCTTGAGTGGAATCGGACAAGAGAATTGCCTAAAACATCGACCTTGTATGTAACAGCTTTGCAACAAATGCCCAAAAGTAACGTGCTCCTAAAATAGTGTGAAACCTCTCTAACTTATTTTATGAGCAATACATGGAGTCATGGGACTGTCAACAGATATGGCATAATTTACTACTAAAATCATATTAAAAATAATAATTCAGAATTTATTGGCAAAGGGGAAATACATGAACACAACACCAGGGCTAAGGGTAATTTAGGGATACCATGCCACAGACTAGCAAGAACAGGAAATTCCCACAAAGTAAACTCACTCAAAATGTTCAATAAACTGGCAACTCATGTTTGGTCTATGGATATAAACTTTTTTTTTTAAATTAAGTGGTACAGGTGGCTGTCATATCATCCATTCTATGACATTTTTACAATTCTTTGACATGCCTGAGGAGGATATATAAAAGTTGTCTGTAGTTAAAGATATTATTGCATGCTGTGGTTAATCATGTGTAATTACAGTGTATACAATACACAATACAATACTATATTATATTAGACTGTAGTATAGCTTATTGCATTAACTTTTGGATACCATCCTGGTGTAATTTGGTACACTGCCATGCTTAAAACATATTCTGTAATTTACTGACACTAATCTATTTTATTGTTATGTATATATGTCTGCTTGTGTCTGTATGTGTGGATGGATATGTGTGTGTGTGCGAGTGTATACCTGTCCTTTTTCCCCCTAAGGTAAGTCTTTCCGCTCCCGGGATTGGAATGACTCCTTACCCTCTCCCTTAAAACCCACATCCTTTCGTCTTTCCCTCTCCTTTCCTCTTTCCTGATGAGGCAACAGTTTGTTGCGAAAGCTTGAATTTTGTGTGTATATTTGTGTTTGTTTGTGTGTCTATCGACCTGCCAGCGCTTTTGTTTGGTAAGTCTCATCATCTTTCTTTTTAGATTTATTGTTATGTATGTACTACTACATCCTGTATGATGAAGCCAATATCATTGTAAAATGATCTATGGTGAATAAAATTCTTGATCATCCACGTTGTAAGTTATAATGCGCCTAGTATATTTACAGGTATGACTTGTTCCTAAATCAAAGTATCCGAAGTATAATGCTTCCATTCAGATACTTGAAAATGGCTTAAGGCCGACACTGAACAATCGTACATTAAATAAAGAGAATGGCAGCTGAAGGCATCATGAAATCATTCAAAAAATTCATCATGCCTGCAGACCCTATCACATTGAAAATTATGTATTGTTGTTTTCTGCAAACTTGTAAATTGCTTTGGAATTAAGAATGAACATGAATAGTCACAACCACAGGTTACTGGTTTCGGTCTGTTATAAACTATCTTCAGGCCTACCACCATGATGGTAAACGCTGGTGGTGAAAGAACAAGCGGTATGTCTCCACAAACGCTAGGTTTTCAAAAATTATTTCTGAATTCTTTGTGAAATTATGTCTGCGTGCACAAAAAATTGTACAGTATTATTTTCCTATGTATATGAATTAATTTTGTTACACAATTTAATTGTTAAGTCTTAAAATTTGTAATTTCTGATTGTCAATGATTGTTGTAAATCATATAAATACCCCCAGATACTGCACAGAAGAGGGAGGGGCAGTTTGTTAACAACCATCAACAGCACAGTATGTAGAAATTTGTTTACATATTTTTCGCTGCCGAACATCTTGCATGCGAATAAAGACAATTTTGTGGAAAATCTGTACCTGTAAGAGCTCAAGAGTATTTGAAGCGAAGCAACATCTCAAGAATTAAAATCTACAAACTATGCCAATTTCATGAACATTTTTGGTAACAACATTTCATCTCTTAAATTAATGAACAGTTCTGCATTTTTCAGTTCAATTAATTTGTTGATGTAGTTGCATCTCAGCTGGTGGAGGTCCATTTTGCAGTTCTTGTGGTTAACATTGTTATTGTGGCCATGAAACTTTTGACATAAACTTTCAACTACTGTAAGCTTGCAAATATTTGAATTATTAGCAATACATATATACATCCCTCACCACACCGACTTCTTCGCCATCAGCAATTTCATTTTAGAGACAGCAAGCCATTTTATTATTATTGTTCTATACAGTTGTGTATCAATTATTTCTAGGTTGCTCCAATTCATTCAGCATGCTCTCTTTCTTGTGAGGCAACATTCTTAGTGTTTATCAAGTTCTTACCCCGAGGGCATTTAGTGCAAAATCTCTCTTCTCTTTGTAAACGAATACTTGGTTTATGATTTTGACAAGTGATGTTTGGAGAATTTGAGCACAAGCAATTTTCTTTCTGCCTCCTTTTGCTGTTGCAGGGATTGTGAACAGATATGTACCAGAGATAGTATGGCTTCAGAAGGATGAATTAGCCTTTGCATTCAGAATCTGCAGACTGTCGTAAATACAGAGCCCGAGTTGACCTAACAGTTTTGTCAAGTGCTGGGGTAGCCTGTCCAGTTACTAGGGGAGTGGCAGGATTTAAGTAGTGCAAGTGCTATAGTTCATCTAGTATTCACTGTAATTGATCCATTCATTACATTTTTGGAATTTGGGGTGCCCTCTCAGTCACAGTTGAAGGAGTTAAAAGCCAGGGAAGCACATTACTTAAATCTAGTGCATGACTTAATGTTCCTAAGTAAGAAAGGGGTGAATAATGATGTCCTAGGGGAACTACAAGCAACAGCTGTCCAAATAGAATTGATGTTAAATGTCAGCATCTTCAACACAGGATGCAGTTGATGTTTTAACCTACAGATATTGTATCCATACAATAGGGGAAGCTTGGTGGAAGGTGTAGTCAGGGCACTAATATCACATGAAAGTGAGAAATATTTTCATCAACAGTTGTGTCTACAATCGAGCAGTTGAGATATTTGGTAGATATTCATCATGGACATGATCAAGTTGTAGTAGAGCCCTTTGTGGAATATTTTAGTTAGATGGGAGTGGCAGTGGAGGCATTGTGTCTTCCATACATTGAACTGGTGCTGGTGCTAGGCCTGGTGGAGGAAATCTTGGTGATGCTCGGCAGGCAACAAGCTGTTGGGCACTTCTTACTGCTGTTTCTTGCCCTCCCAGTTTTGTTACGCCTATCACAGTGGTGTTAATTGTATTTGCAACAGCAAAAGTGTGTTGCACCCCTGTGTTACAGGTTAAGACGGCAGAGGATTGACTGTTATTATGTGTTGTATTCCATGCCCTGGCTAGGGGCAGCCCTGTATCTATCTTCTAATTGTAAATGTGACTCTGTTTGATAATGTTTATTATGCTTGCAGTGGTTTTTGCTTCTCTCACATTACAATGGGACAGTAAGGGGTTGTGGTGGGGAGGGAGGAGACTGTGCAATGAATTATGGAAAATGCAAATTTACACCCACTTTCTGGTCATCTCAAAAGGTATGTTGTGCCACAGTCACCTAGAGAGTGTGGTAAGACAGTTACGAACTGTGGACAGCTTCAAAGCAGGTCAAGGTGGTTGGTTGCCTGAGGTGGCAATGGACGTATTGTGGTGACCAGCAAATGCGTCAGATGGGTCTTTGATTGACTAGCAGGTGAGCCATAGAGGCACTCACACCTCAGACAGCAGTACTGACATGTGGTGTACTTCATTCAGGTGCCGGACATCCAGAGTTGTCTTGTGGAAAGCAGGGGCTGTTTGTAGTGCTGTGTGTCCCATAGACATGGCCAATCATGCAGTCTGGTTTTTGGCCTTGGAGTAGCTGGAGCAACTTGTCAGTCAGTGGAGAGTCAGGGACCAGGGAAAGCAGTGAATGTGGTTGGATAGCATAGGCAGAACTCCAAGTTGCATGGTTAGCAGTGTGACAGCCTGAAATGGACACCGAGCCCGAACCAGCAACTGACAAAAACTTGTTATCAACATGCTGATATCAGTTCCTGAGCCAAGCAGTGTCATCGTTGTTATTCCTGTCTTAATGTTGACTTTTAATGTATTTCCAGAGCTGTAATTGGGGGTGAAGGACGACACTGATGTTACTGATATAGTGATGCTATTGATCAAGAGCCATTGTCGTGGCCATAAACGCATATTGCATGATCAATAAAATAATCTGCATCTCTTCTGAATTTCGTTTTTGAAGTCTGATCCAGAATTTGATTTTTGAAGTTCAGTCCATTTAAAGAAGTATTGCTCTTCTACGCTAATGCTGTACCTACGTTGTGTGTATTAAACTGGGGACCTAGAAGCGACAGAGAAGCTTTGTCCAGGCGTAGCCCTCCTCAGTGGTTCACAACCCCGCAACAGGCCACAGCAGTCCACCCAACCACCCATCCACCCCATCGCTGCCCCACACCAAACTCTGGTTATTGTGCAGTTCAGCCCCCAGTGGACAGAAGTCCTGCTGTATATCACACAATGTACAGTAACAGAATGAATTCTGGTGATTTATTGCCAAACTGTCTACCATACAAAGTCAGAGTAATGCCTACACCATCCTCAGTACCACTAGAAGAAAGTCTAGAAGAATGTCTCTTTACCAGATAAACTTACACTGCATCCTGTTGTGTCCATATAGGTTTTCAAGGGTGTGCTACCCTAGTCCTGCACTGAACAACAGAAGATCCATTTCACCATAGTGTGCATACAAGGTGATGGAGCCCTTTGGGCCATGGACAAGGCAGAACTTTGTCAGACCTACAAACAGTTTGAAAGAGCATTTCTACCTAAGTACTGGTCATGATGCAAGCAGGAAAGACTTGGAAAACAGGTACTCCATCAGTAGCCTTTCATATTAAACAGGATAGTCTCTATACATATTTTGAGAAGTATTCAAGCAAAACTCATTATTGGGGCAATAAAGACGTGTTAAGAGCCCTGGAGGTGAAGTTGGCTCTAGATATTCTTGAGTAACTAGTGCTTGTACTAGATGACATCAGTACTAGAATCAATAGACCTGATACGAGAGGGCATGTTGTTGTTGTTGTGGTCTTCAGTCCTGAGACTGGTTTGATGCAGCTCTCCATGCTACTCTATCCTGTGCAAGCTTCTTCATATCCCAGTACCTACTGCAACCTACATCCTTCTGAATCTGCTTAGTGTATTCATCTCTTGGTCTCCCTCTACGATTTTTACCCTCCACGCTGCCCTCCAATGCTAAATTTGTGATCCCTTGATGCCTCAAAACATGTCCTACCAACCGATCCCTTCTTCTAGTCAAGTTGTGCCACAAACTTCTCTTCTCCCCAATCCTATTCAATACCTCCTCATTAGTTACGTGATCTACCCACCTTATCTTCAGCATTCTTCTGTAGCACCACATTTTGAAAGCTTCTATTCTCTTCTTGTCCAAACTGGTTATCATCCATGTTTCACTTCCATACATGGCTACACTCCATACAAATACTTTCAGAAACGACTTCCTGACACTTAAATCTATACTCGATGTTAACAAATTTCTCTTCTTCAGAAACGATTTCCTTGCCATTGCCAGTCTACATTTTATATCCTCTCTACTTCGACCATCATCAGTTATTTTGCTCCACAAATAGCAAAACTCCTTTACTACTTTAAGTGTCTC
Source organism: Schistocerca nitens (assembly GCF_023898315.1). Classification (NCBI taxonomy): domain Eukaryota; kingdom Metazoa; phylum Arthropoda; class Insecta; order Orthoptera; family Acrididae; genus Schistocerca; species Schistocerca nitens. The sequence goes on from NC_064619.1 coordinate 17,408,427, forward strand.
ATTTCCTAATCTAATTCCCTCAGCATCACCAGACTTAATTCGACTACATTCCATTATCCTCGTTTTGCTTTTGTTGATGTTCATCTTATATCCTCCTTTCAAGACACTGTCCATTCCGTTCAACTGCTCTTCCAAGTTCTTTGCCGTCTCTGACAGAATTACAATGTCATCGGCGAACCTCAAAGTTTTTATTTCTTCTCCATGGATTTTAATACCTACTCCGAATTTTTCTTTTGTTTCCTTTACTGCTTGCTCAATATACAGATTGAATGACATCGGGGAGAGGCTACAACCCTGTCTCACTCCTTTCCCAACCACTGCTTCCCTTTCATGCCCCTCGATTCTTAGAACTGCCATCTGGTTTCTGTACAAATTGTAAATAGCCTTTCGCTCCCTGTATTTTACCCCTGCCACCTTCAGAATTTGAAAGAGTGTATTCCAGTTAACGTTGTCAAAAGCTTTCTCTAAGTCTACAAATGCTAGAAACGTAGGTTTGCCTTTTCTTAATCTTTCTTCTCAGATAAGTCGTAAGGTTAGTATTGCCTCACGTGTTCCAACATTTCTACGGAATCCAAACTGATCTTCCCCGAGGTCCGCTTCTACCAGTTTTTCCATTCGTCTCTAAAGAATTCGTGTTAGTATTTTGCAGCTGTGACTTATGAAACTGATAGTTCGGTAATTTTCACATCTGTCAACACCTGCTTTCTTTGGGATTGGAATTATTGTATTCTTCTTGAAGTCTGTGGGTATTTCGCCTGTCTCATACATCTTGCTCACCAGATGGTAGAGTTTTGTCATGACTGGCTCTCCCAAGGCCATCAGTAGTTCTAATGGAATGTTGTCTACTCCCGGGGCCTTGTTTCGACTCAGGTCTTTCAGTGCTCTGTCAAACTCTTCACGCAGTATCTTATCTCCCATTTCATCTTCATCTACATCCTCTTCCATTTCCGTAATATTGTCCTCAAGTACACCGCCCTTGTATAAACCCCTCTATATACTCCTTCCACCTTTCTGGCTTCCCTTCTTTGCTTAGAACTGGGTTGCCATCTGAGCTCTTGATATTCATACAAGTGGTTCTCTTCTCTCCAAAGGTCTCTTTAATTTTCCTGTAGGCAGTATCTATCTTACCCCTACTGAGACAAGCCTCTACTTCCTTACATTTGTCCTCTAGCCATACCTGCTTAGCCATTTTGCACTTCCTGTCGATCTCATTTTTGAGACGTTTGTATTCCTTTTTGCCTGCTTCATTTACTGCATTTTTATATTTTCTCCTTTCATCAATTAAATTCAATATTTCTTCTGTTACCCAAGGATTTCTATTAGCCCTCGTCTTTTTACCTACTTGATCCTCTGCTACCTTCACTACTTCATCCCTCAGAGCTACCCATTCTTCTTCTACTGTATTTCTTTCCCCCATTCCTGTCAATTGTTCCCTTATGCTCTCCCTGAACACTCTACAACCTCTGGTTCTTTCAGTTTATCCAGGTCCCATCTCCTTAAATTCCCACCTTTTTGCAGTTTCTTCAGTTTCAATCTGCAGTTCATAACCAATAGATTGTGGTCAGAATCCACATCTGCCCCTGAAAATGTCTTACAATTTAAAACCTGGTTCCTAAATCTCTGTCTTACCATTATATAATCTATGTGATACCTTTTAGTATCTCCAGGATTCTTCCAGGTATACAACCTTCTTTTATGATTCTTGAACCAAGTGTTAGCTATGATTAAGTTATGCTCTGTGCAAAATTCTACAAGGCGGCTTCCTCTTTCATTTCTTCCCCCCAATCCATATTCACCTACTACGTTTCCTTCTCTCCCTTTTCCTACTGACGTATTCCAGTCACCCATGACTATTAAATTTTCGTCTCCCTTCACTACCTGAATAATTTCTTTTATCTCGTCATACATTTCATCTATTTCTTCATCATCTGCAGAGCTAGTTGGCATGTAAACTTGTACTACTGTAGTCGGCATGGGCTTTGTGTCTATCTTGGCCACAATAATACGTTCACTATGCTGTTTGTAGTAGCTAACCCGCACTCCTATTTTTTTATTCATTATTAAACCTACTCCTGCATTACCCCTATTTGATTTTGTATTTATAACCCGGTAATCACCTGACCAAAAGTCTTGTTCCTCCTGCCACCGAACTTCACTAATTCCCACTATATCTAACTTTAACCTATCCATTTCCCTTTTTAAATTTTCTAACCTACCTGCCCGATTAAGGGATCTGACATTCCACGCTCCGATCCGTAGAATGCCAGTTTTCTTTCTCCTGATAACGACATCCTTTTGAGTAGTCCCCGCCAGGAGATCCGAATAGGGGACTATTTTACCTCCGGAATATTTTACCCAAGAGGACGCCATCATCATTTAATCATACAGTAAAGCTGCATGTCCTCGGGAAAAATTACGGCTGTAGTTTCCCCTTGCTTTCAGCCGTTCGCAGTACCACCACAGCAAGGCCAAAACCAAAACGAGAGGGCATAAAGGCTACTAATGATAGTAGTAATGGCCACAACAACTCATCAGCAGACAGAATCAGCTGTGCGTACAGACACACAGCTTACCTTGGCATGACATCACTTCCAATACGACTTGGGTATGCCATACAAAGTAAAGACCATCACGCAGCAAATCTTAATCATAATAGTAGGAGCAGATACAATAATCAGTATCACCCTGGTTACCAAGGTAATGGGAGTGGATTGTTTTATGGGAATAATGAACTTCAGCACTGGCTGGAAAACTTAAACTGCACAGTGATTTCAATAAATGAACACTGGCTTAGCAATAAGGAACTAAAATCAAGTGTTCCATTTGGATATGAATTGCCAACCATCTACTGTAGAACAAGTATTAAACATGAGGAACTAAAATTAAGTGTACCATTTGGATATGAACTGGCTACCAGCTACTGTAAAACAAGTATTAAATGTGGTGGTGTATCTGTATATGTTAAAAATAGTGTGAACCTAACCTATGAAGTTATAGATGTAAGTTTGAAGCTGCAGCCGTAATGTTGCCAAACCAGGAAACTATAAAAACTTCAGTATACCGACCCCCAAAACACAATGAAGACCTGTTTGTGGAGCTTCTGGAGAAACTGATACTCTTGCTACACAAAAATTACAGAATACTAATATTTGGTGATATCAATATAGACATTAGGTTTAAGAATTGAAAGGTTGATCTCTTTCTAAATACATTAAGATCCCTTAACTTCAGTTGCGTAGATGACAAACCCACAAGACAGGAAGCATGTCCAGATAACATGATTTGTAATTTTCATGTAAACAAAATAGAATTCAACACAATCAAGCAAGGCACTTCAGATCATGAGGGACTATGGCTCAGACAAACTCTTAACAGTAAAGCAACCGAAATTTCACAGACTGTACAAAAATAATTAAGACCAATTAACAAATCAAAGCTAAACACATTGAGAAGTAAATTGAATTTAATAAAATGGGATAAAATAATAACCAATGCAGGTGCAAGTGAATCTACCAACAAATTTCTAGAACTTTTAACTGAAAATTTTGAAGCATGTCGTCCTAAACACTGCAAGAAAATATCAAAGTAAAATCATTTCACCACATCACAAAATCTAAAAAGCTGGTACACCCCACATCTAAGTAGAACAAGAATCATAATGCTACTCTGTCATGATAGGTCCAAGTACAATAATGCTGACAAGGAAATGTACATGAAAGTGAAAAAGATTTACAGATGAAATCAAGGCAGCTAAGTGCAATGCAAATGATTATAACAATTTCGTTTGTTATTGTCGCTGTTGCATTTCGAAACCTTTCCTGTCGTCTTATTTTCTCTTTATTTTCTCTTTCTGTTTTTACCAGTAGTCTCACTTTGTATTCACCTTCCCCTTTTTATATGTGTGGATGGATATGTGTGTGTGTGCGCGAGTGTATACCCGTCCTTTTTTCCCCCTAAGGTAAGTCTTTCCGCTCCCGGGATTGGAATGACTCCTTACCCTCTCCCTTAAAACCCACATCCTTTCGTCTTTCCCTCTCCTTCCCTCTTTCCTGATGAGGCAACAGTTTGTTGCGAAAGCTTGAATTTTGTGTGTATGTTTGTGTTTGTTTGTGTGTCTGTCGACCTGCCAGCACTTTCATTTGGTAAGTCACATCATCTTTGTTTTTAGATATATTTTTCCTACGTGGAATGTTTCCCTCTATATGGAAACATTCCACGTGGGAAAATTTATGTAAAAACAAAGATGATGTGACTTACCGAACGAAAGCGCTGGCAGGTCGATAGACACACAAACAAACACAAACACACACACAAAATTCAAGCTTTCGCAACAAACTGTTGCCCCATCAGGAAAGAGGGGAAGGAGAGGGAAAGACGAAAGGATGTGGGTTTTAAGGGAGAGGGTAAGGAGTCATTCCAATCCCGGGAGCGGAAAGACTTACCTTAGGGGGAAAAAAGGACAGGTATACACTCGCACACACGCACATATCCATCCACACATATACAGACACAAGCAGACATATTTAAAGACAAAGGGTTACCCTTTGTCTTTAAATATGTCTGCTTGTGTCTGTATATGTGTGGATGGATATGTGCGTGTGTGCGAGTGTATACCTGTCCTTTTTTCCCCTTTCCGCTCCCGGGATTGGAATGACTCCTTACCCTCTCCCTTAAAACCCACATCCTTTCGTCTTTCCCTCTCCTTCCCTCTTTCCTGATGAGGCAACAGTTTGTTGCGAAAGCTTGAATTTTGTGTGTATATTTGTGTTTGTTTGTGTGTCTATCGACCTGCCAGCGCTTTTGTTTGGTAAGTCTCATCATCTTTCTTTATATATATATAAAACAAAAGCGCTGGCAGGTCGATAGACACACAAACAAACACAAATATACACACAAAATTCAAGCTTTCGCAACAAACTGTTGCCTCATCAGGAAAGAGGGAAGGAGAGGGAAAGACGAAAGGATGTGGGTTTTAAGGGAGAGGGTAAGGAGTCATTCCAATCCCGGGAGCGGAAAGACTTACCTTAGGGGGAAAAAAGGACAGGTATACACTCGCACACACACACATATCCATCCACACATACAGACACAAGCAGACATATTTAAAGACAAAACTTGTCTTTAAATATGTCTGCTTGTGTCTGTATGTGTGGATGGATATGTGTGTGTGTGCGAGTGTATACCTGTCCTTTTTTCCCCCTAAGGTAAGTCTTTCCGCTCCCGGGATTGGAATGACTCCTTACCCTCTCCCTTAAAACCCACATCCTTTCGTCTTTCCCTCTCCTTCCCTCTTTCCTGATGAGGCAACAGTTTGTTGCGAAAGCTTGAATTTTGTGTGTATATTTGTGTTTGTTTGTGTGTCTATCGACCTGCCAGCGCTTTTGTTTGGTAAGTCTCATCATCTTTCTTTTTAGATATATTTTTTCCACGTGGAATGTTTCCCTCTGTTATATATATATATATATATATATATATATATATATACCCACCTGATACTCTAAATGCGCATTTCATCAGTCCTCAACAAGGTAACAGCATAATGGAGAATGTGAGTAAGGCAGAGGCATTGCTGCCAGAAATGAACAGTAAGCAGACAGACAGCTTTCACTGGACTTGGGTAACTGAGAAGATGTTCAATGCATCAATAGCTAAGCTCAGTAATTCTAGAACAGAAGATTACTATGGTCTCTCAAATTATGTTATTAAATATATCAGAAATCAAATTGTAATGCCACTGACTAAAATAATCAACAAAATTTTAAATGAAGGTAATTATCCAGAATGTTTAAAAATATCTGTAGTTAAACCAGTACATAAGAAAGGATATATAGCATCACCAGGTAACTATCGACCAATATCACTTATACCCATAATATCAAAATAATAGAATACTGCATGCTTAAACAGATGAGTCAAAATTTTGAACATAATGATATACTCACCTCCTCACAGTATGGTTTCACATCCAGCCTTTCTACAGTAAAGCAGTTGAGAGTATGGTAGCAAAAATATACAATTTTTTTGAAAATAAAGATATTATCTGTGCAACACTGTTGGACCTCAGGAAAGCTTTTGATATGGTCTCCCACAATATTTTCATAAAAAACCTCTACCATAATGGAGTGAGAGAGAATGCTCTATGCCTAATGCAGTCATACTTGGACAATAGAAAACAGTTAGTTAATGTAAATAATCAAATGTCAGAATGTCTCCCAGTTGTAAAGGGAATACCTTAAGGATTTGCTCTTGGACCTTTCCTTTTCATTATTTATATAAATGATTTACCTGCAGTTGTATCATGTGATACCAATCTTGAAAATGTGCAACACAGCATGGCAGTGGCAATGGGGAGGTCCACTACTTGCTTTGAGGCAAATGTACTTCAGAAGAATGATAGTAAAACTGAAGCTACTGTATTCAATCTGAATGCAACAAAATAGTAAAATTTTTAGGATTTCATATAGATCAAAAGCTCAGCTGGGATACCCTTGCAGGGAATATGTGTGGCAAATCGGCACATGCCATATATCTGCTGTACAAGCTAAGGAGCAGTGTCAGGAAAGAACCTCTGATTTATGCATATTTTGCATTCTTTCATTCGCACCTGAGTTATGTAATACTATTATGGGGCAATTCCGTGGGCTCAAAATTAGTGTTTAAATGGCAAACGAAAACCATAAGGTGCACAGCAGGACTTAGCCCATACGAATCATGTCGAGAGTATTTTAAGAAACTAAATATAATGACAGTGCCTGGTCTGTATATTTACAACTGCCCTGCTTCTTTAAAGTGAATCTGAGTAAATTTGACTTAAGGGAAACAGTTCATGGCTAACATAAGAAACGGACATACAATTAATATGCCATATCCTATGCTTGCAAAGACACATAACAGCTACAAATATCTTGGTCCTGTCTACTTCAACAAATTACCTTAAAATGCCTACAGTGCCAGTAAATAAATTTAAAACTACTCTTTTGAGTAGGATCGAAAGTAAAGTAATTTACTCTGCTCAAGAGTTCCTTGAGTATGTGACAAATGACCCACTTTCTTTATGAGAATGAACTATAAATTAACTGCAAACTATACACATCCACACTGTGCAAATATTTCATTACTGTTTCATGTACTTATTGTTAATTATCTGTTTGATTATTTATTTGTCATTCACTAAACAATATAGTTCATTTATCTTGTAATTGAACTGTTAGGAAACTTCTTGTTGACATTTGCACAAATATGTATTGTATCCATCTTGGATTATTATACTGTAGTATACATCAAAGTTTATATTATTATTATTATTATTATTATTATTATTATTATTATTATTGTGTTAACACTGATAACACCAATTGAGTGTAAATATGCTCAATGGTGGAATAAAACATTTGTATTTGTAAAGACAGTGGTTGCTGGAATTTGTATAATGTGAATTAGAACTGAGAAAATCTAAATAGTACTCACCTGCCAAATAATCTGATGTGCAGCGATCCACCTGGTAACAACTGGCAGAATCAGGACCCATCAGTAAATATCACTGAAGTGGCCAACGAGCCACAGCCCTCAAACAATAATCAAGCTTTATCAAACAAATTCCAACTTCATTAGGCCCTTTGATGATGGTTCTTTTAAGGGGTGGGGGCAATCATGTCAACCTGTTAAGGTATGATGAAGAAATTGATATGAGATAGGAATTAACTATGGATCAAGACATATGTTGTAATAACCCACAGGTATTAGTCCAGTCCTCAATCAAGGCCATAGCTGGGAGAATTCCTACTTCCATTGTTCTGGGCACAGGTGCCTCTATTAATGTTATACGAGGGCGGTTCAGAAAGTAACCTCCGATTGGTCACAGTGCGGGTTGTGGGGGGAGTAGCGACGCCATCTGTGCGTTCACGCACTCAACAGGTCAGTCGGCATCAAGCCGTGGTCGAGTGAACGTCATACCTGCGCTAGTTTACTTTTTGTGGCAGTTTGAAATGTGTGCTGCAATAGAAAACCCCGCCAAATGTGAAGTGCGTGCTGTCATAAGGTTTTTTACAGCCAAAGGATATTCTGCAGCAGCTATTCATTGTGAGCTTTGTGCCGTGTACGGACCAAGAGTTATGAGTGAAGGAGTTGTCCGTGAATGGGTACGTTTATTTAAAAGTGGACGAGAAAACGTTCATGATGAAGAGAGGAGTGGTAGACCATCATTGGTGACTGACGAACTCGTTCAGACAGTTGATGCAAAAGTTCGTGAAAATTGACGTTTCTCAATGTCGGAGTTGTCTACTGGTTTTCCACAGATTTCTAAGACTCTCTTGTATGAGATAGTGACAGCAAGATTGGGTTACCGTAAGTTCTGTGCACGATGGGTGCCCAAAATTCTTACCGACCACCACAAAACTCAAAGAATGGCCTCTGCATTAGACTTTCTGTCACGTTATGAGGATGAAGGAGAACCATTGTTAAACAGAATCGTGACCGGTGACGAAACCTGGATTAAGTACGTGAACTCTGAGACAAAAGAACAATCAAAGATGTGGGCACATTCAAATTCGCCTACCAAACCAAGAAAAGCCTCGCAAGATTTTTCTGCCAGAAAACTGATGGCAACGGTGTTTTGGGATGCCAAAGGGGTGTTGTTGGTTGAATTCATGGAACGTGGTACGACCATTAATCAAGACGTGTACTGTGAAACAATAAAAAAGTTACGACGGGCTATACAGAACAAGCGCCGTGGTATGCTGACTTCCGGTATCGTTTTTTTGCACGATAACGCCCGTCCTCACTCTGCTCGCAGAACAACGGCCCTTCTTGAGTCCTTCAAGTGGGATGTTATCAACCATCCACCTTACAGCCCAGACCTGGCGCCAAGTGATTATCACCTCTTCATGCATTTGAAGAAATGGCTCGGGTCACAGCAGTTTGCTGATGACGAAGAGCTCAAAGATGCGGTCACAGGCTGGCTCCAGGCACAAGTGGGTGATTTTTATGCAGAAGGAATTTCAAAGCTTGTGAAGAGATACGATAAGTGCCTCAATCGCTATGGAGACTATGTAGAAAAATAGTGCAAAGATGTAGTTGTAAGATGTATATTAAAATATTTTTATTTAACTTGGTGTATTTTTTTAAATCAACCGGAGGTTACTTTCTGAACGGCCCTCGTATCACACAATTAATTTAACACGAGTAAGGAAATAAACAAAATGCTGATTCACCCAGTACAAGACTGCCATATAACTGAAGCTTTAGGTGCAAAATCACAACCGTTAAATGGCAAACACAGTTATATATCGTGGTAGGAAATGGAGTTAGATTATGCCCATTCCTAATTTTGAAGAATCTCATAGTTGAATGTTTATTTAGCATGTAATTTTTTGAGGACAAGGATGTAAACTTAGACTTTTCTTTGTGCAGGTGGGATCTGTGCACTGAAGACAAAGGTATCATAGTTGAATTAATGCAAAGTCCGGTAGCACAGCACAAATATTACCAGAGTATTAAGGTAAAATTCTTGGAAACAAAGAGTGCACTTGTGAATAATTCTTCCAATTCCTATAGTGAGATTCCCTGCTGGGTCAGGGACGGGGTATTTGTGTTTCCGTCATCACTTCATCATCATTTGGGAAAGTGGAGAGTGGCCTGTGAAAAGATTGGGAATTTGTACGGGTGCCGACAACCATGCATTTGAACACCCCACAAAACCAAATATCACCATCAGCTTCATAGTAAGAGTAACAGTAACAAAGCTTACATCAGTGATAAATGGAATCTACCCATCTCAGATTAGAATGACAACAAAAGTTGAGAAGCATACTTATGAAGTATTTACATGTGTTTGACTAGAAACTAGGTGCTGTATATACATACGTGTTGTATATACATATGTGTACAATATGGATGTGTGGCGTAGAGCGCCATAAATATCGATATTTGTTCTGTGCGCAAGTGTGCTATCTTTGAGGAGATGGCTATGGGGCAGGATGTTGGACGCTAACGGCAGTTAGCCTCCGGACTTGTATCTGTGTAGAAGCTAAGTGTGAATAAATCTGTATATGAGATAATTCTAGTTGTTTACCTACAACTATACTATATTCCCTCACTGGTGACCCCGTTTTTGTGTAATACGCGTCCGAGTTACCGCCCGAAGGTTATTTACGCGCCTACCGCGTCGGGTTTCTCCGCGATCGCGAGGGCCTTTGTTCAGCTCCAGACAATGGCCTTTCAGCATTCACCGCCGCCCGGATTCCAGCAACATCTCTCCAGCACTCCTGCCGTCGTAGTGGACATGCCGCAAGAATCTTCAGAATCCTTCAGCCAGAACATGCAGTGGAATTCATAGAGAGCCGCCAGTTTCTTCCAACCGCCAATGGTCGTGGACTCTGGCTTTGTTAGCCTGGACCTTCCCACGTGTTCTCCACAGAGTGTTGGTCGGAACATTCCTACTCCTGTGTCGAACACACAATTCAATACAGTTCGTGGCATCGAGCGAGATTTTGCTACTTTGGAAAATCCAGTAGTAAATTCAAAGTCGAATCAGTTCCCGCCACGTGTGTATCCTTCCGCACCGGCTAGTCAACAGGTGTTCAACGCTCGCCAAACAGCAAATATCACACCGAGTGTGCATCCTAGTGGACGTGTGTGGGATCCTTGTGTTGCTTCTAATCAAGTCAACAATTCTGTGCTGGTCAGTAATTACTCCGACATCTACAACCAGCCCCACCACTCACGGTCGAGTGAATACTGTGTGCATAACGGACATTCACCGGCGTACTTAAGCACTTGTGGCTTCTCTCTGAGCTACCACATAAATGAGAATGCACATTTTGACTACGATCCTCACGCCGTTCGAGCGTCCGCCGCTTCTCAGCTGCCCACCCCCCCCCCCCCCCCCCGGCGTCAAGTGAATTTCACGATTCCCGCATTACGGGACGCCAATAATTCGGACTCGCAATCTTCTACATGCTCTACTTCTGTCCGAAGTAATAGGCGCACCTCCGCAGTAACTGCAGTGCCGAATCTGCCGAAATTACCAGACTTCAAACCCGCTCACCCGGAGTTCTGGTTTAACCTGGTTGAGCAAACATTGAATGTCTGTGCTTTGGACGACGACGCACGCTTCACCTGCCTCATGAACCATCTTCACGACTGCGTCAATTTAATTTACGATCTGGTCAAAGCACCCCCCCCTAGCAGGGAAGTATGCTGTGGCGAAACAGACGATACTGGAGCGCGTCTCAAAAACCAGGAGAGAAAATGTGTGACAGCTCATCTACGAAGAGCGTCTCGGCGACAGGTCTCCGTCCCAGCTGTGGCGGTGCATCCGTCTTCTCGTCAGTGAGCAAGTTATGCCTGATGACACGCTCGCAGAAATCTGGACTGAAAAGCTGCCTTTGCCTGTCCAGACTGCAATCTCTGCATATGAAGATAGGCCAGTAAATGAATGTTTATGCGCCGCCGACAGAGCATACTCCGCCAGGCAACGTGAGCTCCGTGCACTGCATTCTGGATGTGACCGCACTAAGACGCTTTCTTACGCCACGCCCTTGTCTGGTGCTGCTAATAACAAGTTTGTTAAACTAGCCGCCCTGCCTGCACCTTAGACTCCTCGCAACGACAGTGCATCGGCCTCTGTGGAAGACTCTGGGGCACATACTCCGTCACCTATCAACTACCCACAGGAGCACAGGCCCGCCCAACCTTACTGTTTCTTCCACGCGAGATTCGGGGAGCAAGCTCGCAAATGCCAGTCACCGTGTTCTTACCCAAACTCCAACCGCAGGCAGGCTACGGTGCCACCTCCTGCGATGTAAACAACGGGCACCATCCCACGTTGCACTCCGTTTCGGACAATAACAGTAAGTTGGTCGAGTCTATGTTCGCGATTTACGATCAGGTGTATGTTTTCTGGTAGACACTGGCGCAGACGTCTCTTTGCTGCCAGTTCGCCTAGCAACCAATTAAGTGCAACCACACAAAACAGTACTTTGTGCAGTGAACTTGTCTACCCTACAGTGTTCGGGTTCCACTTTGTATACAGTGAAACTTTCGCCCAAGTGCAAGCTGGAGTGGACGTTTCTAGTGTCAACAATTGAAGAACCTATTCTCGGAATTGATTTCCTCAAGCACTATCAGTTGTCACTAGATTTTGTGCAAAATACTGTGTTTTACCCCTCCCTTAACAAACATATTCCTTTCGCTTCGCCGAGTGACAGTTCGGCTAACACCAAACATGTGTGCTGTGCTAAGAAGTGTGTAAACATATCCTTGGAGCTGCAATCTTGGACAAACAAGTGGCTAGTGGAGTGCGCCAAGTCTTTGAAGTTGCGGATGGAACGTATGGAAATGCTGCTGCAACTCCGCGACATACACCACGAGTTGGCCTCCACACAACAACGCCTCGCGGCACTACAAGCAGACGACTCGTCGGCTACAGACAAGATCAGTCCGTGCCAATCTGGTGTTCCCGTGCCCGCGCACGTTAACGACAATGTTGTGAACTCTGTAAACTGTGTCAGCACCCCCTTTTGCAATGATAGGGTATGCCCGAGTGCTCATGCTCCTTGCGTTCCGAATGGACAATTAACTTGCCAAGCTTGCGGCAATGAACTACGGCCATCTGCTGTTCGGCCACGCCCACTCATGCCTACAGTGCTCGTAGCGGCACGGCCCGCTACCAAGAACCAGTGTACCAACCTCGCCCATGTTAACACGTGTGCGGCCTTTACGCAGCCTACGAGCGGGTGGCACACCTGTACTTCCGTGCCCTCAGCGCCACAGCTTGGCCCGTCCGCCACTGCCTGCTCCGCTTCACGGACATCTGACTGTCGTGCCGCGCCACGTATTGCAGTAGTCACTAACGGCACAGTTCATTGGTTACGTCTAACCGATGGGCCGCCCATATCGCAACGTCCACGCCGCCTCAAGCCGGAATTTATGAAAATTGCAAAAGAACAATTGGAAGATCTGTTACAGAAGGGAATAATTGAACCTTCTTCCAGTTGCTGGGCTAGTCCTATCCTGTTTGACCAAAAGAAAGACGGTACTTGGCGTATGGTCGGAGACTATAGGCGTTTGAATGCCCACACCATCATTGATAAATATCCGGTCCCACACATTGCAGACTTCAATCGTGCGCTCGCAGGTGCAAAGTACTTCTCTGTTTTGGACTGTAAGCACGCATTTCATCAGATTCCTATGGCTCCGGAGGACATTGGAAAGACTGCCATAACCACTCCCTTCGGGCTGTTCCAATATAAATTTATGCCATTTGGGTTGAAAAACGCCCCCCAAACGTGGCAGCGTTTCATCAATCAAACTTTATCCCATCTAGACTTTTGTTTCGTATACATGGACGACATATTGGTTTTTGCTTCTACTCTAGAACAGAGTGAGGAGTGTGTTCAAGTCGTGACAGATATTTTAGCGGCCGCTGGTATTGAACTGAACAATAAAAAGACTCAATTGCACCAGTCATCCGTCACATTCCTAAGTTATGTTGAGTCATCGGACGGTCTGACACCACCACAGGACAAGATCAAGCCTGTTCTCGAGATGCTACGCCCTCAGACCTATAAGAAATTATGCAGGTTCATCGGAACAGTTAATTATTACCGGAAACATTTGCCAGCCGCTTCTGCGGTGTAGGCTCCTCTCACAGATGCTCTCGCTGGCCAACAAACTTCTGGCACCTGCCAGGTACCATGGACACCAGACATGGACAAGGCATTTAATGAACTCAAACAGCTGTTGGCCTCCGCTGTCACTATTTCTCACCCACGGACGGACGCCACAATGTTTATCACTACTGACGCTAGTGACAATGCTATCGGCGCAGTACTGAGTCAGACATACAACGATGTTACGACCCCCCTGCAGTTTTTCTCAAAAAAGCTAAACAACACGCAGAAGAAATACTCAGCATTCGACAGAGAATTACTTGCAGTTTACGAGGCCATAGGACACTTCAGAACTGATGTTGAGGGACGAGATTTCTATGTGCTCACTGATCACAAGCCGTTGGTTCCTGCCATAAAAAATCCTGCGGCTGATCCGCCCCCATGACGCTTTCGTCACATCGATTACATCTTGCAATTTACAAATGACATTCGCTACATCCAAGGAGTGGACAATGTGGTCGCTGATTTTCTCTCACGTGTTGGTGCTGTCACAAGCTTAATTGACTTAACGGACCTACCTCGGTTGCAATCGGCAGACCCCGATACCATGCAGTTAATTTCAGACCACAGCTCCTCTCTCCAACCGGTACGCTCTACTTTCCCTGGCATAACTGACTTAGTGTAGTGTGATGAATCAACTGGTATGTTGCGGCCATTCATTCCTAAGCCCCTTCAACGCCAGGTCTTTGACAAACTACACACATTAGCACACCCCGGTGTCAAAGCTTCCACCCGTCTGGTAGCTGAACGGTTTGTCTGGAGAGACATGCGCCGTGACTGTCAGTCTTGGGCAAGGGCATGCATGGTGTGTCAACAGAACAAAGTTTCCAGGCACACTTCTCCACCCCTTGGCTGTTTTGCCCAACCGCCAGGCCGGTTTCACCATGTTCATGTCGACCTCGTAGGCCCTTTGCCCCCCTCCAAGGGTTTCCGTTACTTGTTTACAGCTATTGACAGGATGACTCGGTGGGCTGAGGCTGTGCCTATTCCGAACATTACCTCTGAGACAGTAAGTCGAGCATTCTTAGATTCGTGGATCTCTAGATTTGGCTCACCTGTTTACCTCACCACTGACCAGGGGCAACAATTAGAGTCTTCAGTTTTCTCTGACTTATGTAAAATGTGTGGTATTGTCAAAATTCATACTTCTGCATACCACCCCCAAAGCAATGGACTTGTCGAGCGATGGCATCACACCTTAAACTGCCCTGCATTGCCATGGACAGAGGCACTGCCTTTCGTGCTTCTTGGTCTTTGTGCGACTTTCAAGGAAGACCTCAAGGGTTCCATAGCCGAGTTTGTGTATGGCCAACCTCTGGTTTTGCCTGGAGAATTAGTCACTCCGACCCCACTTCCACGGCCCTCTGAACTCCCTTCACTTCTCGAGCAGGTGCGCTTGCACTACAGCAAAATTCAGCCGCCACCTCCGGCCGCTCATACACCTCCGCGCGTGTACATACCGCGCACGCTAGACTCTTGTGAGTACGTGTTTCTCAGAGACGACTCAGTCAAAGCCCCGCTTCAGTCGCCCTACACAGGTCCTTACAAGGTCGTCAAACGCTCTGAGAATAACATGGATCTCCTCATAAAAGACTCTGTAACCACGGTCTCACTCAACCGAGTGAAACCAGCTTTCATTGAGCCTCAGGTGAACCTCCCTGATTCTGCCCCTATTTCTCCCACTCCTGCTTCGAGCAGCCATCCATCTTCCCACACCATGCATTTGTGTATTGATTCTCCACAGCGTGCTTCTCTGCCGAGCACTGCTCCTTCTCCGCATTCATCTAATTCGAGTGGCCAATCTTTTCGGGGCTTCACTCCTCACAGCCCTCGCAGTCGAACTGCCAACCACTCAGATTCTACCATTGTGTTACCATCGTCGTGTGACAGCTCTTTGTCACGCCGTTCAATCCACGCTGGCTCCTCGTTGCCTTCGGTCACGCTCCCTCGTCTGTCAGCTGATCGCCCGAGGTTGTCTCCTGCGCAGTCCAGTGCACCTGCCACCCCCCTCTTAGCAGATGCTTCCCCCTGCCTTGGCTTTCCCACACCTCCCTGCCTCCCTACCATTGCTCGTACAGGTGCCATCCAAGAATTCACAACGCATGTGCACCCTGATGACATACATAAATTATCTGTTGTCGTAGATGGCGATACGGTGTATGTGGTACTCGCGTGTGACAATATTGAGGGAGGAAGTGCAGAATCTCGTGTGGTGCGCCGCTTTAAATTGAGAAGAAGTGCTGCGTGTGGCAATTTGCGTGCCTTTGTTAGGCCTTCTGGCAAGGTGATCCTCCGCCTGCCGGCTGACGAAGTGCTACACCTCCACTCCAGTACGGGACGTCGTCTTCAGCCGCCGGCGTCGCTTGCTGACTTCACCGTCGACGTACCGGGTTTCACCCCCCGGTCTCCTACCAGTCGACCGCTTCCACCTGACGCGGAAGAACTGTGCGTTACCTTCCTAACTTCTCACCCCCCCCCCCATTCACAGGGACGTACTCCATACTGTGCGGGGGGGGGGGGGGGGGGGGGTGTCTATGTGGCGTAGAGTGCCATAAATATCGATATTTGTTCTGTGCACGAGTGTGCTATCTTTGAGGAGATGGCTTTGGGGCAGGATGTTGAACGCTAACGGCAGTTAGCCTCCGGACTTGTATCTGTGTAGAAGCTAAGTGTGAATAAATCTGTATATGAGAGAATTCTAGTTGTTTACCTACAACTATACTATATTCCCTCAGATGTAATGCCACAGGACATTTTCTGCCAAATACCAAACTCCACACTGTAAGCGAAATGAGAGGCTGTTACTGGAGAACTTAAATGAATGCTTCTTTAGAATGTCATTGAGCCATCTCACTCTACAAACTGTAGTCCATTGTTAACTGCAGATAATCTTAAGGGTCAGATCTGTTTAGTCCTGGATGCAATGACATAAACAAAATAACTATACAGTTTGTACACAGCATGAGAGTTTAGGTGAATTGTTGCAGAAATTACACAGTGAGCAACACTTAACTAGCACTGATCTCAGGTATTCATACTAGCCTGTCCACATCCAAAGAATTTAGAAAGTATATTTTGTTCATGTTGGTAGAAGCTACCAATTCTGTGTACCATCCTTTGGACTCAGGGTAAGTTCCAGAGTGTTCACTGCTGCTCTAGGTACAGTTCTAGGACCCATTCAACAGGACAAGGGGGCACTCTGTATGGATGACATCTTAATTGCTACTGCTGCATGCGAAGAACATCTCAATTTACTGCAGAGGGCATCACGTAAATTTTCACAGGTTGAAGTGAAAGCCAGCTTCCAAAGTCACAGTTTTGTAAGGAAGAAATTAAATTTTTGGCACATATCTCATCCTCAGGAATAACACTTGATCCAATTAAAATAAGTGCAATAAAGAACTTCCAGCTCCCATGACAAAGTGACGGCTAAATGCTTTCATTGGTCTATGTTTATCTTTTTGTCATTTTGTGCCAGATTAATTGCTCAGCAACACAGCACTCTCAAATTTGCTGATGAAAAATTCCTTATGGAATTTGACTGAAATTTCAGTCAAATTTTGATAGTATAAATAGAATGCCTTCATAAATTCTTAAATATTGTGTCATTCTGACAATTTGGACTGTTGTATTATCATGGTTGCATCTTTTTCTAGACTTGCAGCCTATCTGTTTCAGATCCCTGTAAATGATAGAAATGATAAGGGAGCATTAAACATGATTAGTTTTGCCAACAGGACATTTTCAGAACGTGAATGTACACATTTGTTTACTGAACTAGAAGCTATAGCTGTAATATGGGCATTCAAGAAGTTTAACGATTGCGTTTATGGCAGAAATGCTATGGTGTTTTGTGATCACCAGGCACTGAGCCTTTTTATTGACCTGCAAGTTACACCATGCTCCAAATCACAAGATGGACAGCTTTTCTTCAAGAATATAGTCCTGAGATAATGCACATAAAAGGTAAGGAGAATGTAGTAGAGGTGCCTTGTTGTGTCTGGTGGGAAGTCTGATTGATCTTACCAAATTACAAGAACAAATTACTGATTACCAAATTCTCTTAATGAAAGACACACACATTAGAGGCAATACCTTCTAGATGTGTGCACTAACATGGCTGTACTACAGGATGCAGGTCCAAAATGGCAAAGTCAAAACACTGCTCACACAAGTCCATTTGAACAAATCATACAGCACTACAAATTACAAAATAATGTATTTTACAAATATAATGCTCAAAATAATAATTTGTGAGTGTGTATACCAGATGCTTGCGGAAACAATCTAGTCTGTCATACACATTATATTTCGGGGCACTACGATGCATCAAAATGTCAAAGGAAACTGTACATTTATTGTTATTTTCCCAAGATATATAGAACAGTTGTTGAAAACTTGTTGATGTGTCAAAGAACAAACCCACAAACAAGTGCTGCTACAAAGAACTGCAGCCCGTATCACCAGATCAACCCTTGCAAGACGTATCTGTCAATGTTGCTGAACCAGTACCTTTGGCATGCAGTGGAGTTAAATACATTGGACTTTATGATCTTCTCTTGAATTATGTCAAACTGTATACAATAAAGATGACAATAGCATCTGCCATCATTAGAAGTATCTCCCCTGTATACCAACAGTTGGTATGCCTGTCACATTCATAACAGATAATATGTCAAGCTTTACATGCAATAAGTGGAAAGATTTCCTACAAGAGTGTAATATTACACACATTTTGATATCAAAATTTTATTTGCAAAGTATCCCAACTGAATGTATTTTCAGATAATTTAATCGTTTTGAACAAATGCATGTAAGTACACAATATACATATTGGGTGGAATTCACCGAGCCTTTTGAGCACATAGTAAACGACTTACCAATCTACACAATCCAACACACCCTAGATCTCTTAATGAAACACAAAGAAGTTAACAATTGGATAAACCCCCTGCCATGCCTGCCAAAAGAAGAATTAATTATGGAAGAAAAGGTATGGAATACACTGATTACCCTAACTTATCAGGCTAGAATTTGAAATAATGCCAGCTTAAGGCATGTACAAGAATGTTCAGTTGGAGAAACAATTTTTTTAAAATCACATCCAAAATCTTGAGCAGTGCAGAAAAGAAGCAGTAAATGGCAACTACTGAACGCAGGATCATTTAAGATCATTTGGATCCCACAACCAGGGAGCTACCTTTTAGCTTTTCTGAAAATAAGTAAAGTTAAAGGCCTTTACAGTCACAATATTTGAAAAGGTATCTGCACAGGTAGTAGTGATGATTATATTCCTCCAAGCTGAGAAAATGTAAAAAGTATGCATCTTTAATTAGTCACTTACATAGAAGTTTGTTTCAAGCAATTCCATATCAGAATAGTTTTAGTATGATGTACCAATTTATGTACAGTAAACACTACATAAAACTCTGATCTATTTTACCTGAGACTTGCAAACAAATGTTTTTCCATGTAACTAGATAAACCTGATAGTAGAAAACTCCAACTACTGTAAAATGGCATAGTATTTGTTGTTGTTCACAAATAAAAATATTTTCTCTGTATCTTTGTTTGTAATTACATTTTGAAATACACGAGGTCTTTTTTGACAAAAAGAAGTGCAGACCCTACTTAGTCATTACGATATTCTTTGAGTAATTGTTGGCTGGTTGAACAGGTCAGTAAAGCAACTGAAAGTAATATGATCTCTCAAGCAGAGGACAAAAAGTAAATTTTTATGATTTAGTTAATGTTTTGGTATAACAGTACTAATCTCTAATGGTTTGCATTTGTAAAATTAAAACTCACGAGCCTGAATGAGGCAAATTTCTAGTTCTTTAACTGTAATACATACATAGTTGTAGTTGAGCGATGGATGAATACTTTAGTGTGGAACTTGTATGTACATTAAGATATGACACTTCTCCAATTGAGAATTCTGATCAGGTTTTTCATATTTTTTGCACACACACACAATGTAATTTTTCTGCTTTGAGCAGATGAGTCACATTCAAGAATAAGTAATGATCTGTTGTCCAAACGTTATGTGATAAGTCCGTATAGTGGTAAATCTTTAAAAAAGGAATCAGCTCAATCTGATCAGTAGTTCACCATAAAGAAAAGATACTTTATACAGTGTAAATACTTTTGTAAATAATGACAAGAGAATGTGGAATTAACTACCTTCTTGTAAATATAGTGAAATGGCTCTTGGTTACAATAAGACTAATGTGACCTGTGAGTATTGAAGTACATTCATCTAAGACACTAAAGAGAAAACCGGTGTTGGGGCTGTTGTGAAATCTGTTCATACATTTAAAAAAATTTAATGCTTGTGACTGAACTAAGGGGGTTAATGTCCCAGAAAATGTGCAAGTGAAATCCAGTACCTGGCGAATGTTGTGTAGTGCAAGCAGACAGTTTTGGTGACGTCGTTGCTGTAAGGAGGTGAAAGCATCACTTACCTGAGTTCAGACCATGAGCTGCTCACTGCCTGTAGTTTGGTGTGTAGAAAACGATGTCCTCGTGTTTCTTATGGGGAATCCTAAACAAGAACGCACACGAGCACAGTAGCCACCACACTGTATTGCCAACTGACTGTGAGCTCTACCTGCACACACACACACACCTGGCAACAATCCCAGTCTTGCAAGAGGAATTTGATTGTTGGTGCAGGCAGCATCATTAAAACATGTTCAAACGATATGAACAGAATTGATATGAAAGCAGGTTTATTGGGGACACATATTGTGCCTATAATGAACCTTAGTGAATTGTGAGACTGACTGAATGCATGCTGTGGTGCGTAGTAAATAAGGAACCAACGACTTCCACTACGAAACAAAACAATTAGACTCTTACAGCAGAGAGCCTCTAAACACCAGTTTATGTGCTGGTTGACCACATATTGGCCATGTTGATTGCATCTGGTGTCACCCTCATCCGTTCTCTCGCAGTGCATATGGTGATTGGTTGAATGGTGTCATCAAGTCAGCTATCCCAAACAGTTCCAGCACCATTCAAGAGGCCATTAAAAAACTGAGAAGATAAATCCACAGCCTCTTACAGTATCAGATACTATGGGCATTTAGACATTACATTCTCTGTAATGTTTTCGTTATGTTTTTGTATGAAAACCTTTGAGACTCCTGGCTACTTCTTTACACTTTGCTTGTCTCTTAGCGGCTTATCTGTCTGCATGGATGGCAGATGGTAATACTGTTGTGCCATTTGGACAAATTAATTTGATTTAAACATGATACAAGGTGGTATAATGTTGTTATCACTCTCCGTACTAACCTTGACTTTGAACATATTTTCAGAACTGTAATCAGGGGCAAAGGATGACATTGGTGCTACTATAATACAGTAATGCTATTGAACGTAGCTGTGCATAATGCATGACAAAAAAAATTCCACGCTAATACCGGCATTGCAATACCTATATTATTTTCCATGGTCATGCATCACTTTATTAGTAACAGACCAAAAACTATAGATTGTGCTGATGCTGAGAAAATTCATATTTGTCATTAATATAATTCCTTCTTTATTCCTTTTTTGCTAATAATATGGACTAAACAACATTTAATCATTTACTAAGGAGGGAGGAGAAAGATAACTTCCATCCTGGAGTGAACTAAATTGAAGTTGTTGTTTCTTTTTTTTTTTTTTTTTTTTGGGGGGGGGGGGGGGGGCGCAAAACTTCTATGGTCATTAGCGCCCGGTCCGTGACTTAGGAAACAGTAAAAAACCGAAATTTAAAACCAGCAGCAATGAGAACGAAAGTCATAAAATTGGAGAAACTAAAAGCAGAAGGAAGGCTTAAAAATCCACTACAGAAAGGGGTTGGTTGTCCCCAAAAAAAGCTTCAAATGACTGACGTCATTTCACTGGCACTAATAAACTTGAGAACGCGGTCGGCGGAGCGCGTGTCATCTGCTAAAATCGACGATATATCAGGCGATAGCTGTAGACGGAAGCGTAACGGATTAAAATAGGGGCACTCAATTAAAAGGTGTCTTACCGTCCACAGCTGAGAGCAGTGGGGACATAGTGGGGGAGGATCGCCGCTTAAAACATGTCGATGGCTAAAAAGACAGTGCCCTATCCGGAGTCTAGTTAAAATTACCTCCTCCCGACGACGCGTTCGGGAGGAAGAGGTCCAAGCACAAGGAAGAGCTTTCACGTCCCGCAATTTATTATGGGTAAGTGTCGACCAATGCGTGTCCCATAAATGAACAACACGACGACATAGAACGCTCCGTAGATCGGCGAAGGGAAGCGATTGAATAGCTGGCCGAGGAAGTGAGACTGCAGCCTTGGCTGCAATATCGGCCGCCTCATTTCCACAGATACCAACGTGTCCCGGGAGCCAGACGAACGCCACCGAGACGCCCCCCAGGTGGAGCAAGCGCAGACAGTCCTGAATCCGCTGGACCAGAGGGTGCACAGGATAAAGAGCGTGGAGACTGAGGAGAGAGCTGAGAGAATCTGAGCAGATAACGTACTGTATCCGCTGATGGCGGCGGATGTAGTGGACAGCCTGGAGAACAGCGTAAAGCTCCGCAGTATAAACCGAACACTGGTCGGGAAGCCGAAAGTGATTTGGGGTGTCGCCAACAATATAGGCACTCCCTACACCTAACGATGTTTTAGAGTCGTCGGTGTAAATAAATGTGGCGTCCGTCATTTGTGCACATAGAGCAGCAAATGCCCGACGATAAACAAGCGAAAGGGTACCATCCTTGGGAAATCGACAAAGGTCACGGAGCAGGCAGATCCGGGGACGGAGCCAAGGCGGTGCTGTACCCCAAGTTGTCAAGAAGGTTTTAGGAAAGCGGAAGGAAAGAGAATGGAGTAGTTGATGGAAGCGGACTCCCGGTGGTAGTAGGGAGGAGGGGCGGCCTGCATACCCTACATCAAAGGAGGCGTCGAAAAAAAGGTCATGGGCTGGATTAGCAGGCATGGAAGACACATGGCTAGCATAACGACTCAGAAGAACTGCTCGCCGATTGGACAGCGGAGGTTCAGCAGTCTCAGCATAAAGGCTTTCCACAGGGCTGGTGTAAAAAGCTCCAGACACTAAACGTAATCCACGGTGGTGGATAGAGTCGAGACGCCGAAGAATAGACGGCCGAGCAGAGGAGTAGACTATGCTTCCATAGTCCAATTTCGAGCGCACTAAGGCGCGATAGAGGCGGAGAAGGACCACTCGGTCCGCTCCCCAGGAGGTACCATTCAGGACACGGAGGGTGTTTAGGGATCGCAGACAGCGAGCCGAAAGATAGGAAACGTGGGAGGACCAGCACAGTTTTCTGTCAAACATAAGACCCAAGAATTTAGCGACGTTGGAAAACGGAAGGTTGACAGGACCTAGATGTAAGGAGGGCGGAAGAAACTCCTTACGCCGCCAAAAATTAATGCAAACGGTCTTACTGGGAGAAAAACGGAAGCCGGTGTCGATGCTCCAAGAGTGGAGGCGATCGAGACATCCTTGAAGACGTCGTTCAAGAAGGCTGGTCCGTTGAGAGCTGTAGTAGATCGCAAAATCGTCCACAAAGAGGGAGCCCGAGACATCAGGAAGGAGACAATCCATAATTGGATTGATGGCAATGGCAAACAGTACAACACTCAGCACAGAGCCCTGGGGTACCCCGTTTTCTTGGGAGAAAGTACGGGAGAGAGTAGTGTTCACCCGCACCCTAAATGTGTGCTCTGCCATAAATTCGCGAAGAAAAAGGGGCAGCCGACCTCGAAAGCCCCAAGAGAACAGTGTGCGGAGGATGCCTGTCCTCCAACAGGTATCGTATGCTCTCTCCAGATCAAAAAATATTGCTACTGTTTGGCGTTTCCGGAGAAAATTGTTCCTGATATAAGTGGAGAGAGCAACAAGCTGGTCAACTGCAGAACGATGCTTTCGGAATCCGCATTGGGCAGGTGTTAAAAGACTGCGGGATTCCAGCCACCACGCTAAACGGTAATTCACCATACGCTCCAAAACCTTACAGACACTACTCGTGAGAGAAATGGGGCGATAGCTAGAGGGGAGATGTTTGTCCTTTCCATTTGGACGTGGATACCATCCGGTCCTGGGGCGGAGGAGCGAGAAGAAGAGAGTGCATGTTGGAGTTCCCGCATGGAGAAAACAATATTGTAGCTTTCGCGATTTTGAGAGGAGAAAGCAAGAGGTCGCACTTCCGCTGCACGTTTCTTCGGGAGAAACGCTGGCAGGTAATTTGAAGAGCTCGAAATCTCAGCAAAGTGCTGACCCAACGAGTTAGAAATTGCGACAGGGTCCACTAATGTGTCATGCGCGACAGTGAGCCCAGAGACCGGGGAGAAACTAGGCGCGCCTGAGAACCGTCGAAGCCGACTCCAAACTTCCGAGGAGGGAGTGAAGGTGTTAAATGAGCTAATAAAGAATTTCCAGCTTGCCTTCTTGCTATCGCGGATGACACGACGGCATCGCGCTCGGAGCTGCTTATAGCGAATACAGTTGGCCAAAGTAGGATGGTGGCGCAAAACGCGGAGAGCACGTCGCCGCTCACGTAGTGCATCACGGCATGCCTCATTCCACCAAGGAACTGGGGGGCGCCGGGGCAATTCGGAGGTGCGTGGTATTGAATGTTCCGCAGCTGTAAGAATAACGTCGGTAATATGTGTGACCTCATCGTCGACGCTGGGAAAGTGACGGTCATCGAATGTCGCTAGAGACGAAAAAAGTGTCCAATCGGCTTGGGCAAACTTCCAGCGTCGCGGGCGCATGTAGGGCAGTTGAGGCTGCAGTCTAAGGACACATGGAAAGTGGTCACTCGAGTGTGTATCATCAAGGGCGAACCATTCGAAGTGCCGAGCTAGCGGAGCAGTACCGACTGCAAAGTCCAAATGAGATAAATTTGTCGTGGAGGCAGACAAAAATGTAGGGACCCCAGTGTTGAGGCAAACTAGATCTGCTTGGTGGAAGACGTCTAGCAATAGTGAGCCACGTGGACAAGGATGTGGAGATCCCCAAAGTGGGTGGTGGGCACTGAAGTCCCCAACCAGCAAATATGGGGGTGGAAGCTGACCAAGAAGATGAAGGAGATCAGCTCGTGCCATTGGTGTGGACGATGGAATGTATACAGTACAAAGAGAGAACGTGTATCCGGAAAGGGAAAGACGGACGGCGACAGCTTGGAAGGAGGTGTTTAAATGGATTGGGTGATAATGGAGAGTTTCATGGAGAAGAATCATGAGTCCTCCATGTGCTGGAGTGCCTTCAACAGAGGGGAGATCATATCGGACGGACTGAAAATGAGGGAGAACAAAGTGGTCATGGGGACGCAGCTTTGTTTCCTGAAGACAGAAGATGACCGGCGAGTAGGATTGTAAGAGGATCAACAATTCATCCCGATTGGCTCGAATACCGCGGATATTCCAGTGGATAATGGACATAGGGTGAACAGAAAATGGAGGAATGTGACCAAGGTCGCTGTCAACTCAACGACTGCTCTGAGCTTGCGACCGACAGCATGGAATGGCATTCAGCCGAAGGCAGAAGATCCTGATCCATAGGTTGGTCAGGAGCAGCTCCTGCCACCAGCGACCGGCCGGTTGATCGGCCGCCAGCAGTGCGCCTCGGCGACACAGAAGATGGCCGAGGGCGATTTCCGCCAGGTGGTGCTGTAGATGGGACACGCCTTGGCGGAGAAGGAGAGGAACTGGGTTTCTTTGTAGCCTTCTTGGAAGTATGATGTTTAGAGGAAGGAGGAACCGATGGTTGGGAAGTTGCCGTACGTAAAAACTCTTCACGAGTATGCTCTTTTTTCGAAGTCTTGGTGTCTGACTTTTGGGCTCGAGATTTAGCAGAACTCGACGAAGGGTGAGCCAGAGAGTGGGCAGGCGAAAGTGGTGAGGTTGAACGTGCGATCTTTGCGCTGGCCGATCTGACGACCGTGGCACTAAAGGTGAGGTCGCATGTCTGCGTGGCTGCCTCCTTTGTTGGCCGATGAGAAGCAAGGACAGCGCTGTATTTTCCTTTCTGAGGCACGGTGGGCTGTCGACTGGCAAATAATTTTCGAGCAGCAAAGGTCGACACCTTTTCCTTTGCTCTAATTTCCTGGATGAGCTTTTCGTCCTTAAAAACGGGACAATCTCGAGAGGAAGCAGCGTGGTCACCCATACAGTTGATGCTGCAAGGGGATGGAGGTGGAAAAGCACCCTCATGGGCATCCTTGCCACACGTAACACATTTGGCCGGATTGGAACAGGACTGGCTGGTGTGATTGAACCACTGACACCGATAGCAGCGCGTAGGGTTTGGGACATAAGGGCGAACGGAAATTATCTCATAGCCTGCTTTGATTTTCGATGGGAGTTGAACTTTGTCAAATGTCAAGAAGACAGTGCGGGTTGGGATGATGTTCGTGTCAACCCTTTTCATAACCCTATGAACAGCCGTTACGCCCTGGTCA
This sequence comes from Schistocerca nitens, assembly GCF_023898315.1. Classification (NCBI taxonomy): domain Eukaryota; kingdom Metazoa; phylum Arthropoda; class Insecta; order Orthoptera; family Acrididae; genus Schistocerca; species Schistocerca nitens. The sequence continues at coordinate 17,434,552 of NC_064619.1, forward strand.
GACAGGTAGTGCTGAATTTCTTCGTCAGACAGTCCATCGAGGGAGCGTGTATAAACAACTCCACGCGAGGAATTTAAGGCATGGTGCGGTTCCACCCGGACAGGGAAAGTGTGTAGTAGTGAGGTACACAGCAATTTTTGGGCCTGGAGGGCACTGACTGTTTCTAACAACAGGGTGCCATTCCGTAATCTGGAACAAGACTTTACTGAACCTGCAATTGCGTCGACACCTTTCTGAATAATGAAAGGGTTGACTGTGGAGAAGTCGTGACCTTCGTCAGACCGAGAAACAACAAGGAACTGTGGCAACAATGGAAGAACTGACTGTGGCTGAGACTCAGTGAACTTACGTTTGTGAGCAGACATAGTGGAAGGTGAGGAAACCATTGCGGAAGAATCCCCCATGATTACCGGCGTCTCCGATGGCGCGCTCCTCTCTGAGGGCACTCCCGCCTTAGGTGATTGTTCACACCTCAGGTCACACCTCCCGACAAACGGACGGAGGGACCAATCGGCACTTTCGGAAGGTATCAGCTCAGGTAATCACCCCTCCCTGGGCCTGGCCGTTACCAGGGGGTACGTACGTGTCCTACCTGTCTACCCGGGGCGGGGAATTACGCGTTACCCCGTCACAAGCTACGCATGGAAGTGCATGGGTTGGCCTTCAGACACGCACAGGGAGGAAGAAAGAGAAAGGGAAAGGAAAGAAGAGAGGTCTCAAACACCGCAGCAGAGAAAAGGATAGAGAGAAGAGGTAAGGAAAAGAGAAGGACAAAGGAAGGATGAAGACTTACAAGCAAGGAAGGCGAAGAATGTAGTATATTTACAAGCGTCCGTCTCCGGACGTAGGCACAAACCATAACCCCAGAGGGGGAGAAAGGGAAAGAAAGAGCCAGAGGTGAGGGGGGGGGGGGGGAGCGAAGATGGGGGATGGGGAAGGATGCGGAAAGGGAAGGTATTATGCAGCCCGGAAAGGAAGGAAGGCCACATCAGCTCGGGGTCCCGTGCTCGCTACGCACGTATCCACAAAAGAGTTGTGGATCCCCTTGGGGGGAGGGGGGGGGGGCTACTAAATTGAAGTGACCCCCCTTCAGAATGTTGTCATATTGTTGCTAAGCTTGTGTTAGGTGGTTTGATTTCTCATGTTTAGTCCATGATCTAGTGTTTATGTAGCTATCGAACCCTTTTCGTTGTCCCCATATTCCAGCATCATGTGGGCAGTCTCTAAACTACTTGAAATTAAAATTGTTGCAATGTTAAATTTGGACTGCAGAATTAGTGTAAGCTTCGGAGAGATTTCTTGTTCTTGTTGGTTTATTTTATAAATAATGTAGCTGAGCGAGGGCATAGCAGGATTTTTTAAATTATTACAGTCCTTTACAGTAATATATTAATTGGTTATAGTTTGCTCTGACTGATTCTTTGTGCTCATTTTACTGTGCGGAACATTCTTAGATTTATCCATTTCTCACCAAGAGGGCACTTACTGTACGATATCCTGTTTTTTTTTTAAGCAATATTTGGTTTATGATTATGTCGAGTGATGTTTGCAAAATCTGAGCACAAATAATTTTGTTTGTCATCAATTCTGAGCACTCTGATTAAGGGTTGTGTCATTAATAAATAATAAATAATAATAATTCCAGAATAAGATTTTCACTCTGCAGCGGAGTGTGCGCTGATATGAAACGTCCTGGCAGATTAAAACTGTGTGCCCGACTGAGACTCGAACTCGGGACCTTTGCCTTTCGCGGGCAAGTGCTCTACCATCTGAGCTACCGAAGCACGACTCACGCCCGGTACTCACAGCTTTACTTCTGCCAGTATCCTGTCTCCTACCTTCCAAACTTTACAGAAGCTCTTCTGCGAACCATGCAGAACTAGCACTCCTGAAAGAAAGGATATTGCGGAGACATGGCTTAGCCACAGCCTGGGGGATGTTTCCAGAATGAGATTTTCACTCTGCAGCTCACGTAGAGCACTTGCCCGCGAAAGGCAAAGGTCCCGAGTTCGAGTCTCGGTCAGGCACACAGTTTTAATCTTCCAGGACGTTTCATATCAGCGCACACTCCACTGCAGAGTGAAAATCTCATTCTGGAAACATCCCCCAGGCTGTGGCTAAGCCATGTCTCCGCAATGTCCTTTCTTTCAGGAGTGCTAGTTCTGCATGGTTTGCAGAAGATCTTCTGTAAAGTTTGGAAGGTAGGAGACAGGATACTGGCAGAAGTAAAGCTGTGAGTACCAGGCGAGAATCATGCTTCGGTAGCTCAGATGGTAGAGCACTTGCCTTGCCCGCGAATGGCAAAGGTCCCGAGTTCGAGTCTCGGTCGGGCACACAGTTTTAATCTGCCAGGACATTTCATAATAATAATAATAATAATAATAATAATAAATTGGAAAACCACACTTAATATCCAAACAAATTCAAATAATATCACATCACAGCCAATACAGATTAAGCGTGGAATATACCAAGGAGACTCATTAAGTCCTTTCTGGTTCTGCCTTGCTCTGAAACCACTATCCAACATGCTAAATAATACAAATTATGGATACAATATTACTGGAACATACCCACACAAAATCACACATTTGCTATACATGGATGATCTAAAACTATTGGCAGCAACAAATCAACAACTCAACCAATTACTAAAGATAACAGAAGTATTCAGCAATGATATAAGTATGGCTTTTGGAACAGACAAATGTAAGAAAAATAGCGTAGTCAAGGGAAAACACACTAAACAAGAAGATTACATATTGGATAACCACAGCGACTGCATAAAAGCGATGGAAAAAATGGATGCCTATAAATATCTAGGATACAGACAAAAAATAGGAATAGATAATACAAATATTAAAGAAGAACTAAAAGAAAAATATAGACAAAGACTAACAAAAATACTGAAAACAGAATTGACAGCAAGAAACAAGACAAAAGCTATAAATACTTATGCCATACCAATATTGACCTACTCATTTGGAGTAGTGAAATGGAGTAACACAGACCTAGAAGCACTCAATACACTTACACGATCACAATGCCACAAATATAGAATACGTCACATACATTCAGCAACAGAAAGATTCACATTAAGCAGAAAGGAAGGAGGAAGGCAATTTAGCGACATAAAAAACCTACATTATGAACAGGTAGACAATTTAAGAAAATTCTTTCTAGAACGAGCAGAAACTAGCAAAATACACAAGGCAATCACTCATATAAATACATCGGCTACACCACTGCAATTTCATAACCACTTCTACAACCCTTTAGATCACATAACATCAACAGATACGAAGAAAGTAAATTGGAAAAAGAAAACACTTCATGGCAAGCACCTGTATCATCTAACACAGCCACACATCGATCAAGACGCATCCAACACATGGCTAAGAAAAGGCAATATATACAGTGAGACAGAAGGATTCATGATTGCAATACAGGATCAAACAATAAACACCAGGTATTACAGCAAGCATATTATTAAAGATCCCAATACCACAAAAGATAAATGCAGACTTTGTAAACAACAAATAGAAACAGTAGATCACATCACAAGCAGATGTACAATACTAGCAAATACAGAATACCCCAGAAGACATGACAATGTCGCAAAAATAATACATCAACAGCTTGCCTTACAACATAAACTTTTAAAACAATAAGTTCCTACATACAAGTATGCACCACAAAATGTACTGGAGAATGATGAATACAAATTATACTGGAACAGAACCATTATAACTGATAAAACAACGCCACATAACAAACCTGACATCATGCTCACCAATAAAAAGAAGAAATTAACACAACTAATCGAAATATCCATACCCAATACAACAAATATACAAAAGAAAACAGGAGAAAAAATTGAAAAATACATCCAACTGGCTGAGGAAGTCAAAGACATGTGGCATCAGGATAAAGTTGACATCATACCAATTATACTATCAACTACAGGAGTCATACCACACAATATCCACCAGTACATCAATGCAATACAGCTACATCCAAACATATATATACAACTACAGAAATCCGTAATTATTGATACATGTTCAATTACCCGAAAGTTCCTAAATGCAATATAACACATACCATACAGTTAATAGGAAGTGACGCTTGATCAAGGTCCGCGTCACTTTCCATTCTTAACCAGACTTAACGTCTGAGAAAGTAAAGAAATAATAATAATATCTGTAAGTATTTGTGCCTCCACACCTCCCAGTCATTTACCACTTCCAACATTTCCTATGCCTCATAATGCTGTACAAAGTGTATGCGAATCGTATTTAATGCAGGACTTGGGAACCAGTCCAGTATTTACCTCAGTGGTTGTAGAAAACCAACTAAAAACAAGACCAAGGATGGCTTACACAGCAGCCCTCATCGTCAATCTGCCAGGTGTATTTGATGTATTTGACCTGGAAATTCCATGCCTCCCATGTCCTAGAAGTGGACGTTTCAACATGCTCAGCTATCTACTACTGAGAAAAAAGTGATGTGTGCATAGAAAACAGATGTAATTAAGAAAGAAAAAGAGAAACTAGATGTCATTATAGCGTACTAAAGGAAGGAAGGAAGATTAGGGTTTAGCATCCCATCGACAATAATGTTATTGGACATTGAGCACAAGCTCAGATTGGGTAAGGAATCAGCTATGTGCTTTCAAAGCTACCATTCTCGTATTTATTTTACGGGATTTATGAAATCACAGAAAACTTAAATCAGGATGCCTAGATGGGGATTTGAACTGCCATCCTTCCAAATATGAGGCCAGTGTCCACCATGAAACCACACTCACACATAACATATGGTAAGGAACACTAATGCTTTTAAATAACCCGTACAAAAATATTTCATCCTTAAGCAAAACTATTTTTATGTCTGCAGTAATAAGATCAAAGAAGTACGTATAATGTTTTCATAAAGTTTATATTAGCACTAACCAGGGGGGTTTGCCAATAAAAGTGAAAGGTGTATGGGGGGAACTCTCAATTTAAAGTATTACTGGGAGAAAACCAAAACAGTAATTATTCTTATAGCAGCTGTGAAAGATGACCACCCATATAAACATCTAATTAATATAACTCTTTGACTATGTTTTGCATCCTGGATGATTTCTGATGTTCAGATGCACATGGTTCAGTTTATCACTGAAATGTTGACATATGGTTTTTGTTGACAAAAATCTATATCTGGTGCCATAGTCTGCTGCACATGAAAAATTCTCCTACCGTGTCATTGGTAATATCAGTATCTAATTTACTATATATGATGTATTAGGTGAGGGTACACATTCTGCATTCATGATGTCATAGGAATGAATTGACATGATCAGTGGGACTGGCTATATATGCACACAAAGAAAGAAAGGAGAAAAAGGGCGTGGGGGGGGGGGGGGGGGGACAGATAATTTAGTTCTGTGCTATGTCACAGTACAAAGTAACTGATTTTCTACCCCTGTGTGTTAATTGCTATCTCGATCTTAACCTTCACTGGCTTTTGCTTCTGTTGTGCATCCTTTTACACGATATTACTTTTGAATTAAGATTTACAATAAATGTTACTGTAATGATTCTACATCTACATGTGACACTTAGTCATCTGTGTACCATATCTATCTACACTAATAACAAATCTGTAAAATTGTCATGTCAATGTGTTTGAACACACTTTTTCAAAACCACTAGGCAATTTTTAATGGAGTTTTTGCGGGTAACTTAAACATAGCTTGGGGCACCACGTAGGCTTTATTTACATCAAAACCAGATCACAGAGAAAAATATATTACAATCAAAAATTTTCTGCATACTAATATTATAAATGCAAAAGTAACTGCCTGTTAAATTCTCCTGCTGGACTGATTTCCATGAAATTTGATATAAAGATAGCTTAAACCCTGAGAAAGAACACAAGCTACTTTAGAAATTGTGAATTACAAGATACATATTGATTTGAAGAAAATTATGTAAATTAGGAAAAAATATTTACTATTTGAAAAAGCTATTTACTCTCTGACTTTTGATCTTTATCATATTTGTGAAAATGTTTTAATTGTTGATATGTGCTACATTATATAATTTAAAGCAATGAATACAATGCTTATAAAGTCTTCAGTGTGTTTAATCAACACTTCCATACTACTTATTGCAAAATATACATGTTGTATAATGTACAGCAACTTCAATAGCATGATGCATATTCCTGCTCATGTTTCTCTGTATGCACTGCTCACCTGCAACACTGTGTATGATGATGCATCATGTGTTGGGACAGCTTGGAAGGGAGGGGGGAGACAGTGAGGCACACATCATGAGCTATGTTTACCCAAACAGGCAGGTAGATGAGGGCACATACAGTACCTAACTTACTCTCTATCACTCGTAACAAAAACAGCCACCGATAACAGGTGTTGTTGTGGTCATCAGTCCAAAGACTGGTTTGATATAGCCCACCATGCTACGCTACCCTGTGCAAGCCTCTTCATCTCGAAGTAACTCCTGCAACCTACATCCATCTGTATCTGCTTACTATAGTCATCTCTTGGTCTCCTTCTATGATTTTTAAACGCCCCCCCCCCCCCTCCCAAACCAAACCGGTGTTGCCCTGATGCAGGAGAATGTGTACTACCAACTGATCCCTTCTTCTAGTCAGGTTGTACCACAAATTTCTCTTCTCCGAAATTCTATTCAGTACTTCCTCATTAGTTACATGATCTACCCATCTGATCTTCAGCAATCTTTTGTAGCACCACATTTCAAATTCTTCTATTCTCTTCTTGTCTAAACTATTTATCGTCCATGTCTCACTTCCATACATGGCTACACTCCATACAAATACTTTCAGAAGTGACTTCCTGACCCTTAATTTTATACTCAATGTTAACAACTTTCTCTTCTTCAGAAACGCTTTCCTTGCCATAGTCAGTCTACATTTTATATCCTCTCTACTTTGACCATCATCAGTTATTTTGCTCCGAAACAGCAAAACTCCTTCACTACTTTAAGTGTCTCATTTCCTAATCTAGTTCCTACAGTGTCACCTAATTTAATTCAACTGCATTCCATTATCTTCATTTTGCTTTTGTTGATGTTCATATTATATCCTTCTTTCAAGACACTGTCCATTTTGTTTAACTGCTCTTCCAGATCCTTTGCTGTCTCTGACAGAATTACAATGCTATTGGCAAACATCAACATTTTTATTTCTTCTCCATAGATTTTAATTCCTACTCCAAATTTTTCTTTTGTTTTCTTTACTGCTTGCTCAATATACAAACTGAATAACATCAGGGATAGGCTACAACCCTGTCTCACTCCTTTCTCAACCACTTCTTCCCTTCCATGCCCATCAATCTTGTAACTGCCCTCTGGTTTCCGTACAAATTGAAAATAGCCTTTCACTCCCTGTATTTTACCTCTGCTACCTTCATAATTGATAGAGAATATTCCAGTCAACATTGTCAAAAGCTTCCTCTATGTCAACAAATGCTAGAAACGTAGGTTTCCCTTTCCTTAATCTATCTTCTAACATAAGTCATTGGGTCAGGATTGCCTCGCATGTTCCAATATTTCTATGGAATCCAAACTAATCTTCCCTGAGGTTGGCTTTTACCAGTTTTTCCATTCATCTGTAAAGAATTCATGTTAGTATTTTGCAGCCATGACTTAAGCTGATAGTTAAGTTATTTTGACACCAGTCAACACCTCCTTTTTTTGGGATAGAATTACTATATTCTTCTTAAGTCTGAGGGTATTTCACCTGTCTCATACATCTTCCTCACCAGATGGAAGAGTTTTGTCATGGTTGGCTCTCCCAAGGCTGTCAGAATTCTAATGGAATGTTGTCTACTCCCAGGGCCTTGTTTCAACTTAGGTCTTTCAGTAAACTGTCAAATTCTTCACGCGGTATCATATCTCCCATTTCATCTTCATCTAAATCCTCTTCTATTTCTGTAATACTGCCCTCAAGTACACTCCCTTGTACAGACCCTCCATATTCTCCTTCCACCTTTCTGCTATGCCTTCTTTGCTTAGGACTAGTTTTCCATCTGAGCTCTTGATATTCATAGAGGTGGTTCTCTTTTCTCCAAAGGTCTCTCTAATTTTCCTGTATCCGTCTTACCCCTAGTGACATATGCTTGTACATCCTTACCTTTGTCCTCTAGCCATCCCTGCTTAGCCACTTTGCACTTCCTGCTGATCTCATTTTTGAGACCTTTGTGTTTCTTTTCGCCTTCTTCATTTGCTACATTTTTTATATTTTCTCCTTTCATCAATCAAATTCAATATCTCTTCTGTTACCCAAGGACTTCTACTAGCCCTCATCTTTTTACCTGCTTGACCCTCTGCTGCATTGACTATTTCATCTCTCAAAACTACCCATTCCTCTTCTACTGTATTCCTTTCCCCTGTTCTTATCAGTTGTTCCATAATACTCCCTCTGAAACTCTCTAGAACCTCTGATTATTTCAGTTTATCTAAGTCCCATCTCCTTAAATTCCTGCCTTTTTTGCAGTTTCTTCAGTTTTAATCTGCAGTTCATAACCAATAAATTGTGGCGAGAGTCCACATCTGCCCCTGGAAATATCTTACAATCTAAAACCTGGTTCCAAAATGTCTGTCTTACCATGATATAATCAATCTGAAACCTTCCCATGTATCCAGGTCTCTTCCACATATACAGCCTTCTTTCATGATTCTTGAACCAAGTGTTAGCTATGACTAAATTATGCTCCGTGCAAAATTCTACCAGGCAGCTTGCTCTTTCATTCCTTACCCCCCAGTCTATATTCACCTACCACTTTTCCTTCTCTTACTTTTCCTATTATCAAATTCCAGTCCCCCATGACTATTAAATTTTTGTCTCCCTTAACTTTCTGAATAATTTCATTTATCTCATCATACATTTCTTCTATCTCCTCCTCATCTGCGGAGCTAGTTGGCATATAAACTTGAATTACTGTGGTGGGTGTGGGCTTCGTGTCTATTTTGGAACAAACAAGTAGTCTATACTAATAATAAAACTAATGTGCCTGTCTGTCTGTCTAAACACACTAATCTTCAAAACTACTCAATGAATTTTCATGGGGGTTTTCACAGGTAACATGAGCACAGCTTGGAGCAATGTATAGCCTTCATTTCATCAAATTGGATCACAGAACAGAAAATATTGTAATTTAAAGTGTTGAGAAATTAGAAACATCAACCTCTAAGAGGGTGAAGTAAGGAGAGGAACATCCTTCTTTTTTACAACAGAGAACATAAACCATGTTAAAAATTCTTTAATTTGTTGCATGATGCACACATTGTATAACGCATAACTCTTTCCCTAGCAGGATGCATAGGCATGCACTCCTGGCTGTACCCCTCTGCACACACCACTCAGAAGTGCTGCTGTGTCATTTATTGGGTGGGGGGAGTGGAGGGAGTACCACAGGCTATGCTTACCCGAACAGGCAGATACATGCGGGTAGCTGACGTTATTGCACATATAAATGGCTTACCTACTCGACGTCACAAAACTACTGATATATGAGAACAGCTGTGGGTAAAAGGTAGTCTGTTACTAGATGTGGTTTCTCATTCACTAAAACTGATGGTACAATATGAGCCTGTTTCCAGAAGAGTGTACATGAAGTGAATCTGATTTACCCACTTGTTTTATTGTTATTGTTAGTTATTATTGCTTCTTCTGCTTCTTCTTCTTCTTCTTCTTCTTCTTCTTCTTCTTCTTCTTCCCCTTACCATTCTTGTTCGCTTCACTCTTGTAGTTACCTCTTACATATACATAATACAAATGTTTTTAGAGTCACAGTTACTCTCAAATTTCATGGCCACTTTATATAATTTTTAGAATGTTTATTTTATGTTTTGCACAAAAGAGTCTCCATGCAAGAGAAACATAACGAAGAAAACTTCTTACAAACCTTATGTGAACAAACATATGTGAGAAAGCTGTGTTCACTATCAGTTAAAACTGTTAAAGTGCAGTACCGACTAACACATGTAACAACGCATGTGGAAATGCAATCTTTCCATATCACACATTAAGCATATATTGAAGATGTGAGTGGCAGACAGGCACAACAAAAAACTGCTAAACAAGTAAGCTATCGGCCAAAAAGCCGCCTTCTGAATTGGACATCATACAAACACACATTCATGCAAACACAACTCATACACACATGAGCACTGTCTCTGGCTGCCGAGACCAGTTGGCAACTTAACATCTCCTCTATATTGTGGATAGCAATCTATCCTTTTCAAGATATTAGCTACCCCATCTTGGATTTTCTATTTTTTAATATCAAACCTTACTTGTATGTGAGCTACAAAGAAAAGTGGGAGAGAAATTTAGGTGAAAATTAATATGGTACAACAAGAAATACTAAGAAGGTGCTGAAGAAATGTATTGTTGTGATTATTGTTCTTGATAATCATAAACTCACTCACATCAATTGCCTGAACAGCAAAAATTCGTACATCACATATATCAACTCTATAAAATATGACTTACACTAGCATAGGCTCAGGCAATGTGAAATAAGCAATGACTTCAAAAGAGTGGTCATATACTATGAAACTTCTGCATCTTTATAAAGAGAAAGGATGTGTTTACACAACGAATGCAAAGGTAGTCCCATAACCGTATAATAATCTCCTTCTATTTTTTCAATTAAACTTCCTCCCAGACCTTGAATCCCATAGCCTCCAGCTTTATCCCTGAAATTAGGAGGAAAAAATATTAAAGAAATAACACAATTCACATACTTATTTAAAACACTTATCTATTAGATTGAAATATGGTAAGAAAACTACTTTGTAAAAAGAGACAAAGGCCATGAAAGAGCATGATTATGTCAGTTACTCTCAAACCTGTTCCTTTTAATTTTCTCTATCTTTAAGATCCATCCATAAAAAAAATCTTTCCCTTATTCTGAATGCTATAATTAACAGTTCACAATCTCATTAAGTTTATTTACAAGTCATTCACAAAATACCAGGTGGAGGGATGTAGTACAGAACATGGAGGAACAAAATTTTGGTCAGACTCTTTCTTGCCATAGACTCCTGAACAGTTCATTGCTTTTCACCTCAATCTCTCTTTACCTCACTTGCTGCAAAAAGAAAACACTGATAATATAATAATTTCATTTAGCTCAATTGCCTGGTCCAAGTATTTCAATTGGACGCGACTTTGGTGACTTGTGTGTCCCTAACATTCCCCAGCTGTCCGACCAGGGAAAGGAGACCTACAGTTTAACACTGAATCCAAACTAAATGTCATTTCAGGTTACTCCTCACATCAATGAGACATGAAGTCTACACTAAAATAAAGACTGAAAAATCCATGGTTAGACCAAGATTCGATCCCGTGGCCTCTGGGTTTCCAGGCTTATGCGTTACTGCTACACCATCAGGATTGATGTACACTGATTATGAAGAACTGTACAGCAATCACCTACTGCACAAAACTTTTATTTTTCTCCTATTCTTTTTACCTAAGTGTCATTTTCTGTGTATCTACTCTATCAATATTCTGTATTTACACAATTTTTTTTTACTTTGTCAATAGCTGCCATATCAAATATTACATTACACATAAAAAGAAGACATTAATTTTAAAATAGGATTTTAATTTATGATGAACTCAATGTCCAATAAAAGTAAAGTGCTTTACAGGTAATTTTATACTATCAAAATTGAATTGTCATACTGAAAATTATGAATTACTGTGATAATACTGTCTTTCACCCTTCTCTCTCACACTATGCTCTCTCTCTCTCTCTCTCTCTCTCTCTCTCTCTCTCTCTCTCTCACACACACACACACACACACACACACACACACACACACACACAGAGAAAGAGAGAGAGAGAGAGACAGAATGTTGTGCAACAAAACCAAAACTTAGTATTTATGAGTAGTTTTGTGGGCAGATGGTATAGGGGAGTGGGGCAAAGGAATTTTAACAGCTGTGAGGGGGAAGATGTATAGGACAAAGAAAATGTACAACCGTAATAAGAGCTCTCAGTGGTAAAATGCACGTTAGAAGAATTAACAGACTGCAGCTGTTATACATGGGGGGGGGGGGGGCAGTTGGAAAGGGAAGTACAATACCATGACATGGAAGAATGAGGTAAAAAAAAGACAGCAGAAGAAAAAGTAAGTGCAAGAGAGTGGGAAAGCGACACATGACAATTGCGACTAGCAGAACTTTAGGCCATGGGGATGAAAGAATGGAGAATGCGCTAAAAGTATAGTTCCTACCTTTGTAGTTCAGTTCGAAGGATCAGAAGGTGGAGGGAGAGGGGTGTTGTTGTTACCCGTGCATTACTATGCCTCCACCACCACTACTAGCACTAGCAAGGAGCATGCCACACATTTTAGTAGTACGCTGTTCGGCTGCTCCCAGCCACCAAGGTCCAGCATCTCAATTGCCTGCAGCCGATAGCCAGCAGTCCCTGATGGGCATATGTTCTTTATATTGTCATGCACTGGCTCTTGCTGGCAGTCTTGTACATGTCTATAATCTGTGTTATACTACTTATGTTTATGCTATCATGCCATGATGTAATAAACAGTGGATTTCTTATAACTGTTTCTTTTACTGTGTTTTTAATTAGAACAGCAGTGACAATGAGTGCACATTCCTTGTCCCCAACTTCAGTTATTATTTTTTCATGTAACTTCAATCCCCTCTCCACCAGCAACAACTTACTACAGCCACACTGGAAAAATTCGTGGCTACACTGACTGTTCCACCTGCACTGTATCAGGTGCACCCACCAGTATGACGACTGAGCTGAAGACTGGGAAGCTTATAAAAAATGTCTCCACAAAGCACTTCATTACATTTAGGACAATGGATGTAGATACTTGGAAAGCTTTGTTTCTGCCTCACATGCACCAACTATAGTGTCAAGGTACTGGCCACACTTTCTTTTGATGTCACTTGTAGTCTGTTATCTTCTTATCATCGTGAGTGCACACATGTCATTGCTGCTCATGTAGAATTTTACCAGTGCTGCAAGCAGTCAATCAGGGTTTGACAGCACAGCTGCAGGGTTTGAGCTGTAATAGTCACTTTATTACTATACTTCCAAGGAATCCTATGCAGACGCTGTGATTAGAGATGTGATCATCTGCCTAACACCCGATAAGGAAGTTCATCACTGAGCCCTTCAGTGTGAGCATCCATCCTCAGATTAAGTTTTAAACATTACTCAGTCCTTTGCAGTTTCCTGTGGTGCAAAGTACAGGGGGATGTCACCTTCATCAACAATGAACCACATCAATGCACAGAAACAGGCTCACCAAGCAAAGAGGAAGTTGATGTAATTCAAACCATCAAACCTAGCCACAACAGGCAACCCCATCAGCAACAACAGCCACGGCACTGTGCTACAATTCTGTCATACCCGTCTTGCTACATGCAGCATGAGGAAGCAGCATGCTCCAGGTGGTGGGTGTCATGTTACATGCATTAAAAGAAAGGCCACGTTGCTCCAGTTTTTCATGCTCAGTTTTCCTCAGAAAAAAACGGATGTTGACATTCATTCTATTTCATCACTGTCTGCTTCATTCTATTTCATCATTGTCTGCAGGTCAGAGTAATCTCTTTAATAGTGTCTGTCCTGAAGATATAATTGTTATTTCAAGTGGGCACTGGACTTGTGGTTTGGCTCCTCGACTATCAAATATATGCATGGCTGGGCTCCCCACTTTTGGCTCCCATCAAACGCCAATTGGCAAGTTGCAATAAACAGCATATTCCAGTACTTTGTCGATTTAATGCCACCATGACTTACAAATTTGTAATCCATCCTATCACATATTTGGTTGTTAATGATCCTGATACCGAAAATTTATTTGGATTACACACTTTTGTTGCTTTTGAATTTTATTTTACTGACAATGACGATTTTGTATTGGACCGGGTTCACTATCAAGACCCAGATTCATTGTGTAGCGGTTCGCCTACTTTGTTTCTTCATTTGTTGTCCTCGGTGTCAACGTACTGGCTGAAAAATCGGGTGTGGAAGTCAAAAACGGACTACTTTAAATGTTGTAGCCAACAGATGCACAGTTATGTTTCACAGACTTTTACTTTCACTTTTCACAACCCTTCATATAGACATTTAATATGGGCAGTGCACTATTGTTTAATTTTCGATAAGCCTTATTTATAGTTTTCAGGCAAACCTCCACATACTGCTACAATAGTTTACTGTTGAATATCTATGAGCAGTAAAAACATAACCACATAAATCACAGTTCTTTCGGAATAATCAGGTATGTATGAAACAGACACTGTCATTGCTTTAACACATGGTCTATTGGTGTAACAATTATTTTCACTGTTAAGTTGATGCATTGGTGTTGTTCTAACTAACACAGGTTCCTCGTCTGAAACTCTGCTGTGGACTGACTGTCTCATGACCAAAAATCGGGCCCTTATATATCCTCACAATAATAGGTACTGAAACTACACTTTGTTCGAAGTTAAATTTACAGAAATTACAATTAAAACTTAATTACGTCATCATTATATTTAGATTAACACAAGGCCCAACATTGAAGATGATTGAGCAGCTTCGCCAGGTAAAGCTGCCGAAGGATGACACAAGGAAACTAAAGATTTGTGACTGAGTGGAATTTTGTACTGTATGAGAATTTGTGAAACTTTTTACAGCATAAACCATCACAAGGGTTTCTTTTTTGTCTTGCAAGTAGTGCTGCTGAGCTGCATTGAGCATTTTAGACACAAAAGTGATAGGTTGCTCAGAGCCCTCCACATGATGAAGAGCCAGAAATGACCCCACCCCATACTGGGATGCATCCATTGCCAAGACTAAATGTTTACCAGCTGGAAGGCAGTGAGGCAAAGTGAGGAACATAATTTGCTCTCAAGCTGCACAAAGGCACGTTCACAGGGTGGTGGCCACATGAAAGGAACATTTTTACAAAGCAACTGGTGCAGAGGGTGAGGCACAGTGGTATCAGGAAGAAACTAGTGATAGCATGCTATTTTCCAGGGAATATTTGTAGTTCCTGCAAATAGGTCACGTGAGCAAAGCTGTAATGTGACGACATGCTGCTCCAGGGGTCAAACACCCTGCCTGGAAAGTTCATGACCAAAATACACAATAAAGTGTAGAAAAAGTATTGCCTTCATAAGATTACACTTAAGACCTGTGGTTTGCAAGACTATTGACGGCTTCCCCATGAACAGCACCAGGACTGCATCTGCAGTAGCTGTGGACCCAGAGCTTAAAGAAGTGGTGCACATGATACGACACAGATGGCCTGATCATCCTTCGGGCCAGGTGTCCCACCCAAGCATACCGTATTTACTCGAATCTAAGCCGCACTTTTTTTCCGGTTTTTGTAATCCAAAAACCCGCCTGCGGCTTAGAATCGAGTGCAAAGTAAGCGGAAGTTCTGAAAAATGTTGGTAGGTGCCGCCACAACTAACTTCTGCCGTCGAATTATGTAGCGCCACACAGGCATGCTTTGCAGGCACAAAGATACTGGCGACAAAACCTCTGCATCAGTAAAAAAAAAAAAAGTGTAAGACGAGCTTTTTTTCACCACCCCGAGTTTTGACCACTGCATTTTCATACATTATCCAACGAAGTAAATACAAATTCTGTATTGTTCATCTTCGAATGTAGCAGCATTTCAACGTACTACGAAAATCCGACTGGCAAGATTGTTTGGGATGTTTGTCAATATGGCCAAATCTACGTTCTGAATTTTTTCCTACCTGTGACAAGAGATCGTTGCTAATAAGAACTTTTAAGAATTGTGAATCGCATGCAGTATTCTTTTCATCATAAGAATAATACCGTACGAATATAAACTTGTTGCCATGTATTCTTTCGTGTTTGCTGCTATCTCATTTAAATTCTGTCTGCCTAATAAACTACGAAACTAGGGTAAGACAACAGCAAACGCGGAATAATATACATATCATGCCATGTTTACATTCGTATTGTTCTTATGCCTAATAGTGATACAGTCAGAAATGAAGCACGACAATTGACAAGATTTTTAAATCTAAGATGACTAATTTCTGTGCAGAATGTAATGTACTACAGAGGCGTCTGCAAAGATTTTCAACCGGAGAAAAATTTTCGCTAAACTCCGTTGCAAGTCATGCCGCGAGCGGCGACAGGTTGTAAACACTCACTATCAGAATGCGACAAACAATGCATGACACAGTACAGTTATACATTTTCAGCTTAGAGTGACGTAAACATCTATGACAAAGAGATCGACACTTACCAGATCAAAGAAAAATAAGCAATCAATTCAAACCAGACGAAGCACGTGAAAAAGAAATGGTACCCGTACAAATAGGTACGGAGCACCTGATGCATGGTAAAGCTTAACTGCTAAGCTTAAGACTCGAACCAAACTACTGTAGCTGTATAGTCATTCATTCGACCTAAACTGTGTTTCATATTACAGTGGACCAACTTTGTTTCGATTTGGATGTGCGACCTAAAACTTTTCTCTCCCTTGGAATTTCGAGTCTCGAATTTCAGGTGCGACTTAGAATCGGGAAATTTTTTTTCCTTGATTTCGAGTCTCATTTTTCAGGTGTGGCTTAGATTCGAGTGCGGCTTAGATTCGAGTGCGGCTTAGATTCGAGTGCGGCTTAGATTCGAGTGCGGCTTAGATTCGAGTGCGGCTTAGATTCGAGTAAATACGGTAATTTCTATGCTTTCAGTCATAATCTTTTCCTGTTAGGTGGTGTATTCTCTTGTCGACCGAAGGGGGTACTCCCCATATTATGATTCCAGCAATGTTGTGTAGGGGCTAGGGAGATCTCGACCTGTTACATCAAAGTCACTGATGAGCCTCCCACACTAAACAGTTGGCACATCGTCATGTGTTCTGGTCTGGTACTAATCACGAGGTGGAGTGTCTGGTTGTCAACTTCCACAAATAATCAGATCAACAGACAGCACTGTGCTAGTATCCATGCTACCTCAAGAACGAATTCATATCAACTCTGTGGGAGCATTTAGATACTTTTTGTTTGCTGGCTGTAGGTGCCTTTTTCAAGTTTCCTTGTGCTTTTCACTGCCCATCTACCACATAAAATGCAATGGACAAGGCACCATCAGCGATTTTCTGTATTCAAGGTGTAACTAATACAGTGGTTTCGTGGAGAATGGTCATGAATTTTTGGCTCAATCCTTTCAGTATTTTTGTTCACACAATGGCATCTGTCATGTCATGGCACCTCCCTTTCATCTACAATCCAAAGGCAAGGCAGAATGTCTCATGCAGACTTTCAAAATGCAAATACACAAGTACACCACAGAATTTCCAGTGGAAGAGGCCCTTACATTCTTTCTCAGTTCTTACAGAATGACTCCAATCAGGCACAAGAGCCCAGCCAAACTCTTGCTTGGCTGCCAGCTATGGATGCTGCTCCATCTCATGCTGCTGAACAGGCATCCTGCAGAGGTACTGACATCACTGTAGTCTGCACCCAAAACACTGCCCTGGGCCTGAGGGTTCAGAAGACACCAGCATTGGACTCCAGGTATCATCCACAGCCAATGCAGGAACCATGTGTTCATGGTGTGTACAGACAAGTGCCTTGTGGCATGCCACTACAATCAGGTGGGTGCTGATGCCGCCCAGCAGACTGTCGTGCCAGTGCCTCTTCCACCACATTGCTATTCACTGTGGGCACCATGCCGGCTGGACCATCCCCAACCCCAGTCTTACTGTGGTCTCAGGCTACTCCACCAGTGGCGCGGCCCCATATGGATGATGTGGCTCTGCCTCTCAATGCCCCTGCAGTGCCTTCACTCAAGGGGAGGTGCGAGGATGATGCTGGAGCTTCATCGGCACAACTGCAGGCACCTCCTACAGCAATGCAGGTGCCTCCTACACTAATGCAGGTGACGCCTGCACTGACACCAACACATACTCCCCTCCCGTAGGTGCCACCTACTTTACCTCCAGACACCACAGCTCCCCTGCTCACAACACCTAATGATGAGCCTGATATCAACATGACCCCTGCCTACAGGGTCACTTACTCTCCTGCAGGTGGAGGCGGGGGGTGTGCATGTCTGTGTTCATGTTGCTTACACCCCTACTCACTCGTTTGCATGGACCAGGAACTGTTCATGCTCAGGACAACCACTTCATACACTAAGAATGTGTCAATCACCAGTGCATCGTGGAGGAGAAGACATCTGGTGGTCTTCCTCCGCCCAAGGAAAGAGGTGTGTATAGCCTGGACATTACTATACCTCTGCCACTGTATCATGGCGCATTTCACACGTTTGAGTAGTGTGCTGTTCAGCTGCTCCTGGCTCCCACCAAAGGCTGGTGACTGTGATCCAGTACCATGATCGTTGGTAGCCGATAGTGAGCGGTCCTTGGTGGGCAAATGCTCTTTATATTGTCATGTACCGGCTCTGGCCGGCAGTCTTGTACATGTTTCTAAACTGTATTATACTACTTACCTTCATGCTGTCATATAGTGACCTAATAAACAGTGGATTTCTTATAACCATGTCTTTTATTATGCTCAGAGTTAGACCAGGGGCAGGAGTTAAGACCCGAGTGATACTAGTGATAGGGGAAAATGGCCAGTGGCTGGGTCAAAGTGGCCATGATTTGTGGATGGCAGGAAAGAAATATAGAAAGAAATCTGATTTTTGACTAGCTGTCTTGTAAAGACTCTGAAAAGGATATCAACATATTTGATAACTCCTATTTCTCATTGCAGATGCAGCACCCACAGATGCCAAGGCTGTAGGGGATGGATTTCTAAATATGGAATAGGTGACAGTTGTCAAAATGGAGGTACTGTTCATGGGTAGAGCTTTTGATAAGGACAAAAATGTTCATGGAGCCACTTTCATCTATTCTATTACCAAAATGTACAGACGAAAGAAGTATCATATTCTTTTTCTTTTTTTGGCACATACAAGATGACTGTCAAACCCTTATGATATCTAAACTACCATTTATTTCATGCTGCTTCACACTCATAAATTCAGGAGGAAGTTCAGGTTTATTTTTATGAACAGTTCCAATCAAGTTGAGTTTCTTCTTCCTTTCTTAGACATTTGCATCCCCTGCCGCCTGCTTCATTTGCTGAATTTTTATATTTTCTCCTTTCATCAATTACATTCAACAATATCTACGGATTTTTACAGTGCTTTGTCTTTTTTAGTTGGAAATTAACAGTGTGAATATCTCCTAATCGAGCAGTCATATTCAACTAACATTTCAATGATTTACGTAGATGTTCTGGTTGTGATGATGATGAAGCAATTCTTTAGCCAAGCTGCAACTAGTAAACTGCTGTTGTATTATCGTTAGTCCCCTCAGTTGTCTTCCTCAGGCAAATTGCCACATATTTCAGTGAGTTTGAAACTTTGTATGGCTTATCTGGCTGTTTTCCAATGTAGATTTCCATGGCAAGGGCATACCAGGATTTGGCATCAAAGAGCATTAGACTTTTCAGCCCATACTTCAATGGTTTGTTTGATTTATACTGGTGAAAACTACACTGTCAGAGGAAAGTAACTAACCTTTCATCCACTGTAGTAGATTCGGACACTATATAGTTCTTGTTACATTTTGTCTCTAACAGTTCAAGTATTTACTCAATAGGTGAAAGTTTATCTACTTACCTTCTCTCTTGACAGCTTTGAATGTCAACAAACCATATGTATCTGAACAAGCACAGGAACCAGTACTCATCATAGTGTGAAATCTCTCCATTCTTAAACCACACATGTCCCACAGGTAATTTAGATTCATATTTCATCATCATCATCATCATCATCATCATCATTTCCAGAGCAATATCAAAGGCCTGATCAAGTTTTTGTTGTGTTTGATGCAGCTGTCCATGCTACTCTATCCTGTGCAAGCTTCTTCATCTCCAAGTAACTACTGCACTCGACTCTACGTCCTCCTGAATATGCTTAGTGTCTTCATCTCTTGGTCTTCCTCTATGATTTTTATTCTCCATGCTACCCTCCAATATTAAATTGGTGACCCCTTGATGCCTCAGAGCATGTCCTACCAACTGATCCCTTCTTCTAGTCAAGTTGTGCTACAAATTCCTCTTCTCTTCAGTTCTATTCATTTCCTCCTCATTAGTTATGTGATCTACCCATCTAATCTTAAGCATTTTTCTGTAGCGCCACAATTTGAAAGCTTATATTCTCTTCTTGTCTCTTAATGTCCATGTTTCATAGCCATACATGACTACACTCCATGCAAATACTTTCAGAAAAGACTTCCTGACACTTCGATCTATACTCAATGTTAAATTTGTTCTTCAGAAACGGTTTTCTTGCCATTGCCAGTCAACATTTTATATCCTCTCTACTTCAATCATCATCAGTTATTTTGCTCCCAAATAGCAAAACTCATCTATTACTTTAAGTGTGTCATTTCCTAATTTAATTCCCTCAGCATCACCTGATTTAATTAGACTACATTCCACTTGCTTTTGTTGGTTTTCATCTTATATCCTCCTTTCAAAACACTGTCCATTTCATTCAACTGCTCTTCCAGATCCTTTGCTGTCTCTGACAGAGTTACAATGTCTTCAGCAAACCTCAAAGTTTTTACTTCTTCCCCGTGGATTTTAATTCCTACTCCAAAGTTTTATTTTGTTTCCTTTACTGCTTGCTCAATATATACAGTGAATAACATCAGGGATAGGCTACAGCCCTGTCTCACTCCCTTCCCAACTACTGCTTCCCTTTTATGCCTCTCGACTCTTATACCTGCCATTTGGTTTCTGTACAAATTGTAAATTGCCTTTGCTCCCCATATGTGACACCTGCCACCTTCAGAATTTGAAAGAAAGTATTCCAGTCAACATTGTCAAAAGCTTTCTCTAAGTCTACAAATGCTAGAAATGTAGGTTTGCCTTTCCTTACCTGTCTTCTGAGATAAGTCCTGAGTAAGTAAAGCAGCAAGAGCCTCATATTAGTACAGCCACACATTTTTTTCGAACATACATTCATCAAAAAACAAAATGTAGATCTGTAAGATCAATTTCACACATCTGGGTAAACCTCTCGCACCTGACAAGTGGATAACAGTATTCTGAAGTTGTGTCCTTACATTTCTTGGTGGAGAGTCCATTGTAGGTAGTGGGGGCAGGTGTGGGAATTACAAGGATAAATAATCACTCACACTCCCGTCACTTACTATTAACACTTTAATTCTCGCAGTGTATACACAACGCGTTTAGCGTAGAGCTCGTACTACAGAGAACTGATCTGGCAAAGATACAGTTGTTCTTGCTGTGGTAGGGCAGCAATATTATTGGGGGGTGTATGATGATGATTGGTTTGTGGGGTGCTCAACTGCACGGTCTCAACTTTTACACAGTCCAATTTTTTTACCCAATCCAATCTAGCCACTGTCACGAATGATGATGATGATAAAATGATGAGTACAACACAAATACGCAGTCCCTAGGCAGAGAAAATCCCCAACCCAGCCGGGAATGGAACACGGGACCCCGTGATCGAGAGGCATCAATGCTCGCCACTAGACATTGGGGGTGGGGGAGGGGGGCACGGGTTAGAGCCAGCAGTTCTACGTCCCCACACCTTCATCCATTTCATTGATTTTTCTTTTCCCAATAGAAATTGTTATCCTCAAGAATTATTTCATGCTCATCACCATTCACCTCTATATCAGTTACATGTTCCAATTTTTCAAATCATGGGATGATTCTGAAACTGATTTACAATACATTTTTTCTGCTTCACCTTCTTCAAGTAATCTCTGTATTCATCTTTCATTTTCCTCATATGTGCACACATGTAGATTGAGTTGTTACCATACAGTGAGAGAAAGCAAACAACAATAGGTTCATGTAACATAACATGAAATGTGAGAACAATGAAACAGGTGTAAAATTTTAAAAACTTACAATTGGTATTATTTTGATTTTTGTTACAATAGAACAGGAATGGAGTGTCCCGAACACCCCAGTGTATGTTTTTGGCAACTCAACAAGAATGATAACTGAAATTTAGTGTCTTCTAATGTTGTTACTTACATAACTGTTAGATAGAAACCAGCTGGCAGGAGTTTTAGAGAATTTTGAAAATATAAACTAATAATACAAGTAGCTTTTAATGTGTGGGGTGCCCACAGCACCATATGACAGCACTTAACAGTTAAGGGGGAGAAGATAATGAAAATTTTTGTCTGTGTAGTTACATGAGCTGTTACTTATGTCTATGCTTCACTCATCAAGGTGACTGGTTGCTTAATTTTTGTTTATTGAAAATCATTAAGTATGTACTTACATTGGCTCTCCTGTTTTTACGTAGCCACTGATAATCTCAGGTGTAAGTTGGCCAAAGTAAACTTTGGTGCTTTCACAAAACTTCACAACTTTCTCGTTTTTGACTAGAATTATTCCTGTGTACACAGTGTGTGGTCTTCCACTAAGCCTACAAATAGAAAAATAGTCTATATGACAAGGACTCAAATGAAATAATTTGTAATGAGAAAACAAAAATAACTAGTGAAGATGTTTGTTGTTATTTTTATCTTCCCATTTTTGAAAGTTAAATGCTAGTCTTCATTATCCTCTAAGCTGTAGGAGTTGTTTGGTTTTCAAATTATTATTTCAATTATTCTAATCACAATCTCATTTCATTTATTCCTACTTATTCTGGAAGATCATTCAACATACTTGTATTAATGTTTTACTAAATTCCTTCTACCATTCATGTAAGTTCTTTTCATTCAGTAACAATTATTATGAAGATATTTCTTGTGCATCACCTTCACTTTGTATCCCTGTATCATATACCAAATATACAAATTATTTGCAGATGTGATCTAAAGGTTGAAACGAAAACTGAGCAGAACTTTTCAGGCTCAATCACTATCCATGTTTCATCACTGTAAAATATTGTGCTGGAATAATATGAGAAAATCCTTCTTTTAAACTGGCATTTAACATTAAACATCTTTATCTTAAGCTCAAGAAATTCTTCAAATATTCACCATTTCCCAGATCAAACATTAAAATACTAAAATGAAAAAAATTTCATCTACAGGAATGTTTTACTAACTGTCAAACATATTTTACTCTGTCAATCACAATAAATTTTTGGAGGAACTTAGGTTTATGGATTTCAAGATACAATGCATAATTGGTTCATTTCATATTTAACTGACAGGAAGCAGACAGTTGCATTAGACAGCTCAAACAGCTTCCATCATGAATCATCTCTGCCTCTGGACAGATAACTATTGGTATGCCTGAAGGATCAGTACACACACACACACACATTGTCCAGGCTGACTGCATTCATTGTGTCAGCTCTACAACTTAGATTGGCACGAATGAAGGAGAATTTGTTGGGTGATGGGACACAAGTGGGTGAGGGCCTAAAGGAGGCAGAGTGTGGAAAGGAGGGCTGGAAAGTGTGGCTGACAGCTGGGAACAAGAGGTTCATAGCAGTTTGGTCCCATAAGCCCTGGGAAGGAGGAGTGAAATAGGAGGGAGAGGGGGAGATAGAACAGGGAAAGGGGAGAAGGGAGCCGGGGGCAGGGGGGGGGGGGGGAAGGTGTGTGTGAAGTGTGAGTGAATTTAAGGTGAGGGACAGGTGCTAGTGGAGACTGAAACAAGGAAAATTACGGGACTGAACAATGTGTTGAGAGAACAGCTCCCATTTCTGTAATTCAAGGAAGCTGGTGCTAGAGCAAAAGATCCAGGCTATACAGGTTGTGAAATAGCCACTGACTCGAGCATGTTGTGCTCAGCAGTGTGTTCTGCTATTGGGTGGTCCATTCTGCTACTGGCCACACTTTGCAGGTGGCCATTCATCTGAATGGAGAATTTGTTGGAGGTCATGGACATTTTTGGAAATTTCTGGTAAGGGCTTATGGGACAAACTGCTGAAGTCATTGATCCCTAAGCTTACACACTGCTTAACCTAACTTACACTAAGGAAGACACACACACACACACACACACACACACACACACACACACACACACACACACACACCCATGCCGAAGGAGGACTCGAACCTCTGACGAGGGGAACTGTGCGGATTGTGACAAGACGCCTCAGACTGCGCAGCTACCCCGCGCAGCTTTGGAGGTCATACCCACATAAAATGCTGTGCAGGAAGTGCAGCTGAGCTGGTACATGAAGTGGCTGCTTGCACAGGTGGCCCTCCCTCTGACAGGATAGGATAGCCTGAGACGAGATTTGAGTTGAATGTGCTAGGTGTTTTATTGGACAGGTGCCAGGACTTCCCACACGGGTATGATTCATGTGGCAAGAATCTTCGTTGATCCATTATGGGTCATGGGACAACGGCTGGCATGAAGTTCTTGATGCAATAATTTACCAACAGCCGTATGATTTGTAGAAGTTTATTTTATTTTATGAACTTCTATGTGCTACCAGTTTCGGCATTACATTGATGCCATCTTCAGGCCCCACTCATCATAGTCATAAAATCGCTATGTGGCAAGAGGTTAGGAGTGGGTGTCATGTAAGAACTGATGAGAATGTAGCATAGACTGGGTGGGTGGCTTCACTCCAGACCCCAGTGTCCAACACCACTGTCTTCTCTGTCTTTAGCTCTTGAGGAGGAATGGGCTGTCATTCAGACACACCACTGAAAGTGTCCCCAGCAGAGGTCAAGCCATCATAAAAGCAAAGGGCCATATTAATGTCCACTAATAAATGCCTGGATACTTTTCATCAGACAGTGAAGATTGGAGCTGTCCTTGAAACACATCTTTTGATTCCATGATCTTCCTGGCCTCCATCTCTGCTGGCTCTTTTCCACACCCAACTTTACCCCAGCCTCATCATTCTAACTTCACTCATACTACACCTACACTTTCTTCTCTGCAGTACCCCTCTTTGTCTGTTTTATCACCCACCATACACTCACACGAACGAGCGCATGCGTGTGTGTGTGTGTGTGTGTGTGTGTGTGTGTGTGTGTGTTTCCGAGATGTGGTTTTCCTGAAAGCTAGTGAAGTTATTGATCTCATTTACATGGTTTTCATTGAGTCAGTGTCTCTACTACTATGTGGGTGGTGGTGATGGTGATGGTGATGGTGATGGTGATGGTGATGGTGATGATGATGATGATGAAGTCCCATATTCCTCGACAGAGCGTAGGGGACGATGCGGGGACCCGCACCGCTGCACTAGGCAAGGTCCTAGCGGAGGTGATTTGCCATTGCCTTCCTTCGACCGTAACGGGGATAAATGATGATGATGATGATGATGATGATGATGTAGACTGGCAATGGCAAGGAAATCGTTTCTGAAGAAGAGAAATTTGTTAACATCGAGTATAGATTTAAGTGTCAGGAAGTCGTTTCTGAAAGTATTTGTATGGAGTGTAGCCATGTATGGAAGTGAAACATGGACGATAACCAGTTTGGACAAGAAGAGAATAGAAGCTTTCGAAATGTGGTGCTACAGAAGAATGCTGAAGATAAGGTGGGTAGATCACGTAACTAATGAGGAGATATTGAATAGGATTGGGGAGAAGAGAAGTTTGTGGCACAACTTGACTAGAAGAAGGGATCGGTTGGTAGGACATGTTTTGAGGCATCAAGGGATCACAAATTTAGCATTGGAGAGCAGTGTGGAGGGTAAAAATCGTAGAGGGAGACCAAGAGATCAATACACTAAGCAGATTCAGAAGGATGTAGGTTGCAGTAGGTACTGGGAGATGAAGAAGCTTGCACAGGATAGAGTAGCATGGAGAGCTGCATCAAACCAGTCTCAGGACTGAAGACCACAACAACAACAACGATGATGATGATGATGATGATGATGACACAACACCCAGTCATCTCGCGGCAGGTGAAAATCCCTGACACCGCCGGGAATCGAACCCGGGACCCCGTGCTCGGGAAGCGAGAACGCTACCGCGAGACCACGAGCTGCAGACACTATGTGGGTGGTTATCTTCAATTCTTAATTTATTTATAAAGCTGACCTAGTTCTCTTTCCTTATGATGCAAGTATCCCAACCAAGTACTGCAGAGAGTCTGCACCAAAATCACTGAATGGTTTTCAATAGTTAGTCTGTACCTCAGTGCCATATAGAATATATCATGAATAATAATAAAGCATGGAAGAAAGAAAATCAGTATCAGTATCACTCTGCAGTGATGAACAAATTAACAGTTCACTACTGGACAGAGAAACAGACATTGGATTCAATGTCCCACTTGGAAATTATCTCACTATCCAAGTCTTAGCTACACACCCAGGAGAACACTAATTATGATCAAGCCAAGCACTTGTGGCAGAGAAAAGTCGAGGAATATTTCCATGAGAATAACATACACTGAACCACCTAAAAAACTGGTATAGGCATGTGTATTCAAATACAGATATATGTAAACAGCAGAATACGGCACTGCAGTTGGCAACACCTATAAAAAACAAGTGTCTGGCGCAATTATCAGATCAGTTACTGTTGCTACAATGGAAGGTTATCAAGATTTAAGTAAGTCTGATCACGGTGTTATAGTCAGCGCAAGAGCGATGGGACACAGCACTTCTGAGGTAGCGTTAAAGTGGGGATTTTCCCGTATGAGTGTACCGTTGAATACCAGGAATCCGGTAAAACATCAAATCATCGACATCACGGTGGCTGGAAAAAGATACTGCAAGAAAGGGACAACTGAAGAGAATCATTCAATGTGACAGAAGTGCAACACTTCCACAAATTGCTGCAGATTTCAATGCTGGGCCATCAACAAGTGGCAGTGTGTGAACCATTCAATGAAACATCATCAATAGGGGCTTTTGGAGCTGAAGGTCCCCCTTGATGACTGCACGACACAAAGATTTACACCTCACCTGGGCCCATCAACTGTTGATGACTGCAAACATGTTGCCTGGTCGGACTAGTCTCGTTTCAAATTGTATCGAGTGGATGGAAGTGTACAAGTATGGAGACAACCTCATGAATCCATGGATCCTGCATGTCAGCAGGGGACTGTTCAAGCTGGTGGAAGCTCTGTAATGGTGTGGCGTGCATGCAGCTGGAATGATATGGGACCCCTTATTCATCTACATACGACTCTGTTCAGGTGACATGTATGTAAGCATCCTGTCTGATTGCCTACATCCATTCATGTCCATCATGCATTCCTATGGACTTGGGCAATTCCAGCAGGACAATGCAACACCCCCCATGACCAGACTTGCTACAGAGTGGCTCCAGGAACACTCTTCTGAGTTTAAACACTTCTGCCAGCTACCAAACTCCCCAGACATGAACATTATTGAGCATATCTGGGATGCCTTTCAACGTGCTGTTAAGAAGAGACCTCTACCCCCTCCTACTCTTATAGATTTATGGACAACCCTGCAGGATTCATGGTGTCAGTTCCCTCCAGCACTACTTCAGACATTAGTTGAGTCCATGCCACATCATGTTATGGCACTTTTGTGTGCTTGTGGGTGCCCTACACGATATTACGCAGCTGTACCAGTTTTTTTGGCTCTTCAGTGTACTCGCATCATTAGTGAAATTCCTGCGACTTTGACAAAGTAAGTTGTGATACAGTCATCAAATCTGCATGCTACATATGGAACCAACCAGTAGACCACACACAGCTGGATTTTTGTAATTTTTGATGTTTATAATATCTTTCAAAGCAAGTTAATGGAACTGTCAAAAATTCTCCAGAAAATTGACTTTGGAGTTTTCCAAACGTCTATAATACCCTAAAGGACGTTGATATTTCAACAGGCAGCATGGCTCTATGCTTGCCTGCCGTGCGAGTGATCCAGGTTTGATTTCTTGCCGCACAGCACGTTGAATAGAAGACCTTTCTCTAAGGTATTAAAGACCCTCATAAAAATTGAAAGTCCATTTTCTCACGAATTTTTGAGAGTTGCATCATACTGCTTAGGGAACTTATGAACTTTATGTATCATTAAAATAAAAACAAATATGATGTGACTTACCAAACGAAAGTGCTGGCAGGTCGATAGACACACAAACACAAACATACACACAAAATTCAAGCTTTCCCAACCAACAGTTGCTTCGTCAGGAAAGAGGGAAGGAGAGGGAGAGACGAAAGGATGTGGGTTTTAAGGGAGAGGGTAAGGAGTCATTCCAATCCCAGGAGCGGAAAGACTTACCTTAGGGGGAAAAAAGGGCAGGTATACACTCGCGCACACACACACACACATATCCATCCGCACAAACACAGACACAAGCAGACATTTGTAAAGGCAAAGAGTTTGGGCAGAGATATCAGTCGAGGCGGAAGTAAAGAGGCAAAGATGTTGTTGAAAGACAGGTGAGGTAAAGAGCGGCGGCAAATTGAAATTAGAAATTAGCGGAGATTGAGGCCTGGCGGATAACGAGAAGAGAGGATATACTGAAGGGCAAGTTCCCATCTCCGGAGTTCTGACAGGTTGGTGTTAGTGGGAAGTATCCAGATAACCCGGACGGTGTAACACTGTGCCAAGATGTGCTGGCGGTGCACCAAGGCATGTTTAGCCACAGGGTGATCCTCATTACCAACAAACACTGTCTGCCTGTATCCATTCATGCGAATAGACAGTTTGTTGCTGGTCATTCCCACATAAAAAGCTTCACAGTGTAGGCAGGTCAGTTGGTAAATCACGTGGGTGCTTTCACATGTGGCTCTGCCTTTCATCGTGTACACCTTCCGGGTTACAGGACTGGAGTAGGTGGTGGTCGAAGGGTGCATGGGACAGGTTTTACACCGGGGGCGGTTACAAGGGTAGGAGCCAGAGGGTAGGGAAGGTGGTTTGGGGACTTCATAGGGATGAACTAAGAGGTTACGAAGGTTAGGTGGACGGCGGAAAGACACTCTTGGTGGAGTGGGTAGGATTTCATGAAGGATGGATCTCATTTCAGGGCAGGATTTGAGGAAGTCGTATCCCTGCTGGAGAGCCACATTCAGAGTCTGATCCAGTCCCGGAAAGTATCCTGTCACAAGTGGGGCACTTTTGAGGTTGTTCTGTGGGAGGTTCTGGGTTTGAGGAGATGAGGAAATGGCTCTGGTTATTTGCTTCTGTACCAGGTCAGGAAGGTAGTTGCGGGATGCAAAAGCTGTTTTCAGGTTGTTGGTGTAATGGTTCAGGGATTCCGGACTGGAGCAGATTCGTTTGCCACGAAGACTTAGGCTGTAGGGAAGGGACCGTTTGATGTGGAATGGGTGGCAGCTGTCATAATGGGGGTACTGTTGCTTGTTGGTGGGTTTGATGTGGACAGACGTGTGAAGCTGGCCATTGGACAGGTGGAGGTCAACGTCAAGGAAAGTGGCATGGGATTTGGAGTAGGACCAGGTGAATCTGATGGAACCAAAGGAGTTGAGGTTGGAGAGGAAATTCTGGAGTTCTTCTTCACTGTGAGTCCAGATCATGAAAATGTCATCAATAAATCTGTACCAAACTTTGGGTTGGCAGGCCTGGGTAACCAAGAAGGCTTCCTCTAAGCAACCCATGAATAGGTTGGCGTACGAGGGGGCCATCCTGGTACCCATGGCTGTTCCCTTTAATTGTTAGTATGTCTGGCCTTCGAAAGTGAAGAAGTTGTGGGTCAGGATGAAGCTGGCTAAGGTAATGAGGAAAGAGGTTTTAGGTAGGGTGGCAGGTGATCGGCGTGAAAGGAAGTGCTCCATTGCAGCGAGGCCCTGGATGTGCGGAGTATTTGTTTATAAGGAAGTGGCATCATTGGTTACAAGGATGGTTTCCGGGGTAACAGACTGGGTAAGGATTCCAGGCGTTTGAGAAAGTGGTTGGTGTCTTTGATGAAGGATGGGAGACTGCATGTAATGGGTTGAAGGTGTTGATCTACGTAGGCAGAGATACGTTCTGTGGGGGCTTGGTAACCAGCTACAATGGGACGGCCGGGATGATTGGGTTTGTGAATTTTAGGAAGAAGGTAGAAGGTAGGGGTGCGGGGTGTTGGTGGGGTCAGGAGGTTGATGGAGTCAGGTGAAAGGTTTTGTAGGGGGCCTAAGGTTCTGAGGATTCCTTGAAGCTCCGCCTGGACATCAGGAATGGGATTACCTTGGCAAACTTTGTAAGTAGTGTTGTCTGAAAGCTGACGCAGTCCCTCAGCCACATACTCCCGACGATCAAGTACCACGGTCGTGGAACCCTTGTCGGCCGGAAGAATGACGATGGATCGGTCAGCCTTCAGATCACGGATAGCCTGGGCTTCAGCAGTGGTGATGTTGGGAGTAGGATTAAGGTTTTTTAAGAAGGATTGAGAGGCAAGGCTGGAAGTCAGAAATTCCTGGAAAGTTTGGAGAGGGGGATTTTGAGGAAGAGGAGGTGGGTCCCGCTGTGACGGAGGACGGAATTGTTCCAGGCAGGGTTCAATTTGGATAGTGTCTTGGGGAGTTGGATCATTAGGAGTAGGATTAGGAACATTTTTCTTCATGGCAAAGTGATATTTCCAGCAGAGAGTACGGGTGTAGGACAGTAAATCTTTGACGAGGGCTGTTTTGTTGAATCTGGGAGTGGGGCTGAAGGTGAGGCCTTTGGATAGGACATAGGTTTCGGATTGGGAGAGAGGTTTGGAGGAAAGGTTAACTACTGAATTAGGGTGTTGTGGTTCCAGATTGTGTTGATTGGAATTTTGAGGTTTTGGGGGGAGTGGAGCTGGAAGTGGGAGATTGAGTAGATGGGAGAGACTGGGTCTGTGTGCAATGAGAGGAGGCTGAGGTTTGCTGGAAAGGTTGTGAAGGGTGAGAGAGTTGCCTTTCCGGAGGTGGGAAACCAGGAGATTGGACAGTTTTTTGAGATGGGGGGTGGCATGCTGTTCTAATTTGCAGTTGGCCTGTAGGAGGATGCTCTGAACAGCCGGTGTGGATGTGGGAGAGTAAAGACTGAGGACTTTTATTAAGGATAGGAGTTGACGGGTGTGTTCATTGGCTGAGTTGATGTGTAGGTGAAGGATTAGGTGGGTGAGGGCAATGGACTGTTCAGTTTGGAACTGGTATAGGGACTGATGGAAAGAAGGGTTACAGCCAGAGATGGGAACTTTAAGTGTGAGGCCTTTGGGGGTAATGCCAAATGTCAGACAAGCTTGAGAAAATAAAATATGGGAGTGTAATCTGGCTAGGGCGAAGGCATGTTTGTGGAGGGAATGTAAATAAAACTTAATGGGGTCGTTGTGGGGATAGTGTGAGGGTGACATGGTATTAGAAGGTGGAAAGTGTAACATGAGGCTGAAATGAAAATGAAAATAAAAATATAAATATATGGGGAGAGATAAAGGTGAACTGGAAAGCAACTGGAGATCTGGTGTGAAAAAAGGCGAAAAAGTGTTGGTTATAGCTGGGCTTGTTGATCCTGTGGTGAACTTAGGTTGGTAGACAATGATGTGCACAAAGGTTAGGTGGTTGTGTTGCCGTCAAAACACGTTAAAGGGTGGAGCAATTCGGGAAAATTTCGAAAAAACTGCGTGCAAATGTATTAAAAGGAGTGGTTTTGTGGTGGCAGATTGTGAAAATGAGGCTAACAATTGTCTGACGAAGAAATAATGACGTTAAAACCTGTGGGAAGCGGCTAAAAAAGATCAGTGATGTGGGAAAAACGGAAATGGAAAAAAAGGCGAAAGTTATTAGAACTAGCCGAAATGGCTGTTTAATAGCTGAAAGGAACTGTTTGTGAACTGGAAACAGTGGATTTTATAGCAGAGGTAGTGCTGAAAGCGGAACAAATTTTTTGGTTATGGTTTGGAAGTGGGTTACGTATTATTGAGTATATATAGGTGGGATAAAATTGTATGGTAGATTCGGTAATGAGGAGAAGGTGAATACAAAGTGAAACTACTTGCAAAAACAGAAAGAGAAAATAAGATGACAGGAAAGATTTCAAAATGCAACAGTGACAATAACAAACGTAATTGTTTGGTTCAAATTAATGATATGAATATAATAGAGGGAAACATTCCACGTGGGAAAAATATATCTAAAAACAAAGATGATGTGACTTACCAAACGAAAGTGCTGGCAGGTTGATAGACACACAAACAAACACAAACATACACACAAAATTCAAGCTTTCCCAACCAACAGTTGCTTCGTCAGGAAAGAGGGAAGGAGCGGGAAAGACGAAAGGATGTGGGTTTTATGGGAGAGGGTAAGGAGTCATTCCAATCCCAGGAGCGGAAAGACTTACCTGAGGGGGAAAAAAGGACAGGTATGTGCGCACGCACGCACGCACGCACACACACACACACACACACACACACACAAGCAGACATTTGTAAAGGCAAAGAGTTTGGGCAGAGATGTCAGTCGAGGCAGAAGTACAGAGGCAAAGATGTTGTTGAAAGACAGGTGAGGTATGAGCGGTGGCAAATTGAAATTAGAAATTAGCGGGGATTGAGGCCTGGCGGATAACGAGAAGAGAGGATATACTGAAGGGCAAGTTCCCATCTCTGGAGTTCTGACAGGTTGGTGTTGGTGGGAAGTATCCAGATAACCCGGACGGTGTAACACTGTGCCGAGATGTGCTGGCCGTGCACCAAGGCATGTTTAGCCACAGGGTGATCCTCATTACCAACAAACACTGTCTGCCTGTGTCCATTCATGCGAACGGACAGTTTGTTGCTGGTCATTCCCACATAGAAAGCTTCACAGTGTAGGCAGGTCAGTTGGTAAATCACGTGGGTGCTTTCACACGTGGCTCTGCCTTTGACCGTGTACACCTTCCAGGTTACAGGACTGCAGTAGGTGGTGGTGGGAGGTTGCATGGGGCAGGTTTTACATCGGGGGCGGTTACAAGGGTAGGAGCCAGAGGGTAGGGAAGGTGAAACCCATGGGTCAAGGTCAAGGTAGATGCAGTATTTCTTGACATTTGAAAAACTTTTTACTCAGCACCAACACAATGTTTATTACAAAAAGTATGCTTATGTGGGATATCAAACAAAACTTGTAATAGGGTTGAGGATTTCTAAGTAGGCAGGACACAGCATGTTATGTTGTTTGGAGAGTCACTGTCAAGTGTGTTGGGATCTTTGCTGTTCATGTTATGTATTAATAAGTTGGCAGACAATATTAATATGAAACTTACACTTTTCACAAATAATGCAGATATCTGTAATGAAGTAACATCTGAAAAAAGCTGGAGAAATGTTGAATCATATCTGGATAACATTTCATAGTCATGCTAAGATTGGTGTTTTGCTTTAAATGTACAAAAATGTAAAATTGTGCACTTCATAAACCAACAAAATACAGTATCCTATAACTACAGTAGCTATGATTCACATTTAGAATCAGTCAGCCTGTATGCTCACAGGTTCAGCTGATTCACAGAGGAGTACCAAAAAAATGTTGAAAAACCTGAAGTTTGAAGGTAGATGCAAATTATCCCACACAAGCCTACATTCATCATTTCAAGAAATTATTACACCGTATTTACTCGAATCTAAGCCGCACTTTTTTTCCGGTTTTTGTAATCTAAAAAAACCACCTGCAGATTAGAATCAAGTGCAAAGTAAGCGGAAGTTCCGAAAAATGTTGGTCGGTGCTGCCACAACTAACTTCTGCCGTCGAATATATGTAGCGCTACACAGTCATAGGCAATGGCCTTGCCGCAGTGGATACACCGGTTCCCGTCAGATCACTGAAGTTAAGCGCTGTCGGGCGTGGCCGGCACTTGGATGGGTGACCATCCGGGCCGCCATGCGTTGTTGCCATTTATTGGGGTGCACTCAGCCTCGTGATGCCAATTGAGGAGCTACTCGACCGAATAGTAGCGGCTCCAGTCAAAGAAAACCATTGTAACAACCGGGAGAGCGGTGTGCTGACCACATGCCCCTCCTAACCGCAACCTTATCTGAGGATGACACGGTGGTTGGATGGTCCCGATGGGCCACTTGTGGCCTGAAGACAGAGTGCTACACAGGCATGCTTTGCAGGCACAAAGATAGATACTGGCGCCAAAACCTCTGTGTCAGTAAATAAAATTTAAAAAAAGGTGGAAGACGAGATTTTTTCTCTGCCCCGAGTTTCAACCATTGCATTTTCATACATTATCCAATGAAGTAAATAAAAATTCCGTATTGTTCATCTTCGAATGTAGCAGCATTTCAATGTACTACGAAAATCTGACTGGCAAGATTGTTTGGGATGTTTATCAATATGGCCAACTCTACATTCCGAACTTTTTCCTACCTGTGAGAAGAGATGGTTGCTAATAGGAACTTTTATGAATTGTGAATCACATGCAGTATTCTCGTCACCATAAGAATAATACGAATATAAACATTTTGCCATGTATTCTTTCGTGTTTGCTGCTATCTCATTTAACCTTCTGTCGGGTGCAGTGTTTATCGCAGCGAGATCGGGCGCAGTGTATCAAATTGATCATACCGTTTATTCAAGTGATCATTTATTAAATTCTGTTCACAAAACATATTATAAGTGCCAAATATATTTAAAGAAAGACAAAGATGACATACGAGCACAACTGCAGTAGAAATATGCATCATTCAGATTTCTTATTGTTAATGTTGGGCTTTAGTAACAAATGATAAAAACGTTGCTTTTTCCTTTGCTTCTTTATTATATTTCACTAATAAAACACATTACAAATGACAATTATCTTTACAGAAAGGCTATTATGACACTGGAGCAGAACAACAATGATATTACAACTCATTCATTTGTTTCATCGTCACTTTTTGACTGTGGTAACAAATGTGGAATTTTTCCGCATTCAGAGCAGAAAGGTTCAATATGTATCAAACAGTTAAGCTTCTGACACATTTTGCAACAATATTTTGTCAGTCTTTTTTTTTTCTGTGCAGGTATTACACCTTACCCTCTTGATCCCAGTCCCTTGTTCTTCGTTTCTGCTTGTGTCTTCTGCTTCTTCTTCACACAATGGCCTATATTGTTGCAGCCACAGTTGAAGATCTCTGTGAATTCCTAAGGTGGCCAAGCATCTACTAACCAAGTGAGGTAGAACTAACGCATGTGAGAGTTGCTTCAGGAATCCTTTCCTTCAGATAAAATTCTCATTGTTGCCATAGTAAATTACTTGTGAATTGATTTCACTCATATTGATCATTGCAAAAAATATGACCATGGGCCAACGGCACACATTTCTTGCTACATTGTATGAAGCGGTCAACTTATCTGTAGTGTCGACTCCACCTTTGGTACTATTGTAAAATGTTAC
Source organism: Schistocerca nitens (assembly GCF_023898315.1). Classification (NCBI taxonomy): domain Eukaryota; kingdom Metazoa; phylum Arthropoda; class Insecta; order Orthoptera; family Acrididae; genus Schistocerca; species Schistocerca nitens. Next base: position 17,469,791 of record NC_064619.1, read on the forward strand.
AATGGATGGCTTCTGTTATCTCCAGTGTCAGCATCTACTGAATTATCTTCATGCAAACTTGATGCCAAGATAATACACTTCCCCTTTTTAGGAATGTAGGAAACTAGAGTACAGCCTTTCTTTAAGCCAAAAAGTGAACTATGGACAGCCCTGCCTTTACTGGTGGCAAACTCCAGAGGAATCTCATTCTTGTTTTTCTTCATCGTCCCAACAAAAGAAAGATTTTTTCTTCTTAGCTCTTCTATCAAACCAATACTAGTAAACCAATTGTCTGCTATCACATTTCGACCTGACTGATAAATTGGTTCACAGTTGCAGAACAACATCTGAAGGTTTATTGCTAACGTGGTACAATCCTTCTGGCTGCAGCCCAGCATATATTTCCAGATTATAGAGATAAAATACTTGGGAATCCACAAGAGCATATATCTTAATTCCATATTTGTTTGGCTTGCTAGGTATGTATTGGTGAAAACTGCACCTTCCACGGAATCCTTCAAGTTTCTCATCTACTGTAACATTTTCTCCGAGGATGTAGGATTTCTGGCAATTCTGTATAAACAGAGAAAATATTTCCTGAATCGCTGTTATCTTGTCTAATTTTCTCCTTTCATTGCAAGTCACACGATTGTCAAATCTAAGGCACCGCATGCTGAATTTGAAACGTTTTATGTTCAAAACGAGACGAAATTTTTCAATTCCATCCCCATCACTTCCCCACAGATCTTCTAAGCTTTGTCTGTTACTTTTGTTAACACCAGCCAAAAACAGAAGACCAATGAAAGCTTTTAATTCAATAATATCTATAGGTTTTACGTCTCTCTCTCTCTCTCTCTCTCTCACTGAAAAGAAGCTTTGATGCTCTCAATATACTGATTGGTATACAGAACTATAATCGACAAAATGTCGTCATCTATGAGGCAATTCCAACATTCCAAAGGCGTTCTCAATGCTTTCGCCGGACCTATAGGACCAGGTAACTTTCGAATAATATTGTGGGCCCTGAAACGTACTCTCTGCGATGGTGGAACTTTATTCCATTTTGTCTCTTTGTCCCTTCCAGTATAATAATCCTGGCTTTCTTCAAGTACTTCCTCGTCATTTTCACTGTCGTTTTCCTCTGTTTCTGAATCTTCCTGCCGAACTTCAACTGCGTCATCACAATCTGTGTCCACTTCATCTTCAAAATCCTCTTGAACTTCATCATTATCCTCTTTGAAGAACATTTTTTGTTTTTTGAAACATGATTTGGGTCAAGGAGGTTGTACGTCTTACTGTAGCCTGCCATGATCAAGTGTCTCACACCCAAAATGATAAAATTCCTATAAAATAACGCAGTCAGGCGCAGTGTACCAATTTGATACCTGATACTCAAACATTCTTAACTGACGATTAAACGGTCCAAAGAGAAAGTAAGTGCATTATACATTGTATATTAACATTGTACTACTTACTAAGTTATGTTGATAACCAAAGAAATGAATTGTTGAAATGCAACAGGAACGGGCGCAGTGTATCAAACTGATCAATCAGCACATATATCGACAACAGAGCAGTCGTATCAACACTGAAGCACACAACACTGACAAGCGTTCGGAAAAGGCATCAGTGCTGCCACTCATTGACAAATAATTTATACTAAACTTAGAGGTGTATCAATTTGAACAGCTGCGCCCGACAGAAGGTTAAATCCTGTCTGCCTAATAAACTACGAAACTAGAGTGAGACAACAGCAAACGCAGAAGAATATACATATCATGTCATGTTTATATTCGTATTATTCTTATGCCTAATAGTGATACAGTCCGAAATGAAGCACGGCAATTGACTAGATTTTTAAATCTAAGATGACTCTAATTTCTGTGCAGAACGTAATGTACTAAAGAGGCATCTGCAAAGATTTTCAAATGGAGAAAAATTTTCGCTATACTCTCGTTCAGATCATCATCTATCATGCGCAGTCTATTATTTGGTTTTTGTTGATCATTATCAAAGAAAGCAGCAGTGTAAGTAACAACAAATAGCAGTCTCTTGCCATTGTTTCGCTAATGAGACAATTCCTGTCTTTTTTTATTGTAAGCGGCAGTAGCACGCACAAAAGCAAGCCGTGCCACGAGTGGCGACAGGCCGTAAACACTCGTTATAGAATGCAACAAACAGTGCATGACACAGAACAGTAATGCATTTTCGGCTTAGAGTGACGTAAACACCTATAACAAAGAGAATGGCACTTATCGGCTCAAAGAAAAATAAGCAATCAATTTAAACCAGACAAAGCACATGAAAAAGGAAGGGTACCCGTATAAATACAGACGGAGCACCTGACGCATAGCAATGGCTACCTGGTAAAGCTTAACTGCTGAGCTTATGACTCGAACTAAACTACTGTAGCTGTATCGTCATTCATTCTACCTAAATTGTCTCTCATATTACAATGGACCAACTTTGTTTCGCTCTGGAGGTGCGGCCTAAAACTTATCTCTCCCCTTGAATTTTGAGTCTCAAATTTCAGGTGCGGCTTAGATTCGGAAAAATATTTTTTCCTTGATTTCGAGTCTCACTTTTCAGGTGCGGCTTAGATTCAAGTGCGGCTTAGCTTCGAGTAAATATGGTAAGTGAGGAATCTAGAGAAATTCTTCATATCCCTTCGTATCACACCCCCACGGACTGTGAAGACAAGATTACATTAATTATAGCATACACAGATACATTTGAGCAGTCATTCTTCCTGCACTTCATACAACATGGTGCCATGCTACATATCCTTTGCATTACACAAATCATTTGCACAGTGCATATGTAGAAATAGATGGTGTCATTTTCTGTGACTAAAGTGTTTAATAATGTAGATGTACAGAAAATGTTTACTCATAACATTATGTATAAGAATAAGTGAGTAATGCTCCCTTGCCACCGTCATTGTAACTGCTTGGCTTCAGCATTTTGAATTGTAGTTTCCAGATTCTGGGTCACATTTTATTTTATTTGTACAAATAACCAGGTTCACCATATAGAGGAGATGTTGAATCACTGACAAGTATAACAAAAAGATTCTGCACATGTGAGCTTTCAGCCAAAAACCCTTCTTCCGAAGTAGGTGACACACACACACACACACACACACACACACACACACACACACACACACCTCTGGCAACTGAGACTGCACTGCAAGCAACTGCGCATGATGGGAGAAGTAATCTGCATGGAAGTGGTGAGGAGGAGGCTGGGATTAGGAGGGGGAGGCACAGTAGGGTAGGGCTGGGGGATGGTAAATAACTGGTTGTGGGAGCATGCAGGGACACGGAAGTAGAGATGGTATAGGGCTGCTATGTGCAGTCGGAAAGTTTGAGGATGGAGTGGGGAGGGGGGGGGGGGATGAGAGTGGAAAAGGGGAGAAATAGAAAAGAGGAAAAAGACTAGTGGGTGCATTGGTGGAATTGAAATCGGTGTAATGTTGGAGTGAGAGCAGGGAAGGGATACATGGGGAAGGAGAAGTAGTAACAAAGGTTGAGAACAGGAGGGTTAGAGGAATGTAGGATATATTGTAAGGAGAGTTCCCACCTATGCAATTTAGAAAAGCTGGTGTTGGTAGGAAGGAATTTTGAAGGTAGATCTGGATTTTCCAGATGGTGCAGACAGTGAAGCAGTCACTGAAGTGTAGAATGTTATGTTAGGCAGCATGCTTAGCAACTGGGTGGTCCATCTGTCTCTTTTGTCAGTGGCCACTCACGCAGACAAGACAGCTTGCTGGCTGTCATGCTCACATAGAAACACAGAATGCAGCACAGTGGTTGCAGTTTAGTTTGTGGACTATGTGACTGTTTTCACAGGTGGCCCTGCTTGATTTGGTAGATGATTCTTGATCTCAGACTGGAGTAGATGGTGGTGGGAGAGTGTATAGAACAGGTCTTGCACCTAAGTCTATTACAGGAATATGACCCATGAGGCATGGGTTAGGAGCAGGGGTGGAGTAGGGAAAGCTCTCCACCATCCATCATGTGCAGTTGCTTTCAGTGTGGCCTCAGTGGCCAGACACAGTGGTGTGTGTGTGTGTAGGAGTGGGGAGTGGGGAGGGGGGAGGGGGGAGGGGGAGAGGGGAGAGGGGAGGAGGGGGGAGGGGGGAGAGGAGGGGAGAGAGAGAGAGAGAGAGAGAGAGAGAGAGAGAGAGAGAGAGAGCTTGTGTGGGTGTATGTTGTCTACTTTAGAAGAAGGCCTTTTGGCCAAAACCTTACATGTTTAGCAGTCTTTTTTCCTTTTGCCAACCCGCAACTCAACATCTCCTTTATATGGTGAGTAGCAATCTATGCTTTTCATAATACTGTTATTATTCCGTCCTGGATTTTTCATTGTTTGGTTTTTATAACCAGGTTCAGCATTACAGCCATTGTCAGGTCTTACAAGGCAACAAAACGAGTATGCTCAGTTGTTATTGGCTATATGTCCTTGGTATCACTGCCTTATAAGCTAATAAGCTTATTCATTTTTCTGTTTGCTGTAATAGGTTCATGTTCATATTTCCCAAATACTGAAATAGCTTCATTTTTATTCCCTCTTGCAGATCTGATGATGGCTGTAAAGCTGAAGCCAGTTACCTGTGCAAATATAGTAAAATGTGGCCAAACTACGAATTCTACAGTGGCTGTACTTTTGCTAGAAGTGGAACAAGAGCTCGAAAGCTAGTGTGAATACTGTTTCCTTTTATGTGTGTGACAAATCAATTTGCTATACAGTAAGTGGCTGGCCTTTCCCTTATTTTAAGTATAATTCTACAATTAATTGCTTCAAAAAGAAAATTGTCTAGGGTAAAGCACAAAGTTATGAGACAGAATTTCTGGCCAGAACTTACCTATAGGAGACAAAATATTTACTGCTAACAGATACATATTAAAGTACATGACAGTCTCCTACCTTTCTTGGAAAGGAGGGAAGGATATGTTAGAGAACATTAACAGGAAGGATAGGTCACTCAGACACCTGATGTAAGGGACCCCACCCATGGAAAACACAAGAGGAGACAAAAAAAAAGGGGTTGAGGAGAGCAAAATTGTTCTTCTTCTCCCCTCAACACATTTAGTCCCTCTCATCCTTGAATTTGATGACCTGCCCTTCCTTTACACCTTCCCCAATCTATTCCACACTCCTCTCCAAGTGCAGAACTAACAATTCTGGATATCAGGGTTGCACGTCTCCTCAAAACGTCAATGCTACCTAATTTTCTTTTCCAATCATTTTGTATTCAGTTTGTATAGAGACTTTTTTTGTAGGCTTTTGGTTTACATATGATGTGGCTAGCAAAAGTACAGCTCAACTGGTGTCTCCCAAATATTTCACTCAACACAGCATTGCTCTGTAAACCTCATAGGGATTTTTCAGTGGATAATACAGTGCTCTCACAGTCAGTTAAAATTGCAATGATTCTCGTATGTCACACCATTAAGTTAAACAAAAAACAGAAGAAGAAGGATGAACTCACTTTTCAAGAGTTTGAAATGCATTTTCTTTGGTTTTTGGTTTACCAAAAATTTTTCCATCTAGTGAAACAACTGTATCTGCACCTATTATTAAATCAGGTGGCCTAGTCTCTGTTTTCAATCGGTCTACTACTTCCATAACTTTATTGTAAGCTGTTTCCAAAACAAAATGTGAAGGGTCAGGAAACTGTGATGGGTCTAAATTTTCCTCATACCTGGAGCCACAAATTTCAAAATTTAAACCCTGAAAAATAGGAAAAGAAAAAAAAAACATTTAGAAAACTTCATCAGACTTAAGCAGAAATCACAAATGTAAATGTAATAAATGAATTATTTTAAAACTGGTACCTATGTGCTCAATCATTATAAAACCAGAGTTGGTTGAAGACTGCACACATTCATGAATGATGATGAAGACAAGTGTGGGTATTACTTACCAAAATGCTGTGCAGGCACTGTGGTGGACAGAATAATGGTGGGACTGATGACTGACTCATCCCATAAGAAGTGTTCAATAAACCCCCACCCATCTCAATGCACTTAACGCATTAAGGGGTGTGTGGTATTGCACATTAATCGTCATCTCAGCAGGCTTTAATGCAGACAGCAGCATCAGTGGTGTGAGCCACAAGTTCTTCGTGTGTATCCACCTTTGTGGGGTACATATCCCGCGTTAAACCAGCCCGGTCCACAATGGCCAATCCACCATTGAGGTGATGTGTTATTCAGATACAGGGATACTTGTCTGGTACAATGAATCGGTGATCCATTATGACACAGATATATTTGCCATCATTGATCTAATGCTACATCTTCCAAAAGTGCAGGTAGGTCTTCCCTCAGAAAATTTGTGTTTGCTGTGGCTGCCAGGCAATTTGGCAGGAACACAAGCCCTATCACTAGGTCACCAATCATACCACACCAGATGTTTACTGAGAACCTAACTTGGTATCTTGTTACCCTAGCATCATGCGGATTATCCTTATATAGCCTCATCTGTAAATAAAGTGTATTGCACAATGTCTCTATGTACAGCTAACCATTCGCAAAATTATTGTCTGCTTACTGAGTCATGTGGATGCAGATGTTACATGGGTATCACATGGAATGGGTACAAGCCCTCAGAATATAATGTACGATACACTCACGTGGTGGAATATTGAGCTGACTGCTAATGCGCTGTGTACTGGTGGTGGTACTCCAGTGTATCACTGAAATAATGTCTTACCTTTCCTCAGCTGACTGCATGGCTTCGTGTTCTGATGTTATGTGTAAAATGGGTAGTGTTCCAGATTCACATAATGTTTGCAAAACCCTGGGAAATACCCTGGCACACGGGATTTGTCAATAAGGGAAACGTCTCTGATATTCTGCCACAGCTGCATGGGCATTGCCATTACAGTACCCGTAAACAAACATCATGTCTGCATAATGGATAAAGGTATGAGGCATATTGGTATTCACAGACACAATGGAGTAGCTCAATTATACAACACTCAAGCATGTCACATATACAGCCTCACAACTACTCACTGATCCAACCCATAACTGCACACTGGTTGCGATTGCAGCTGTTGGCCTTGGTGCAACATCACAGTGCTGCCATCTGTTGGAGAGCCCCATATCTCCTGTAGGATGTACCAGTCATCTGTTCCACCATGATTCTGTCTACCACAGCATCTACACACAGTACACAATATTCACATTTGTCTTCATAATCATGAACCATGGTCCTTGCCGTTGGTGGGTAGGCTTGCGTGCCTCAGCGATACAGATGGCCGTACCGTAGGTGCAACCACAACGGAGGGGTATCTGTTGAGAGGCCAGACAAACATGTGGTTCCTGAAGAGGGGCAGCAGCCTTTTCAGTAGTTGCAGGGGCAACAGTCTGGATGATTGACTGATCTGGCCTTGTAACATTAACCAAAACGGCCTTGCTGTGCTGGTACTGCGAATGGCTGAAAGCAAGGGGAAACTACAGCCGTAATTTTTCCCGAGGACATGCAGCTTTACTGTATGATTAAATGATGATAGCGTCCTCTTGGGTAAAATATTCCGGAGGTAAAATAGTCCCCCATTCGGATCTCCGGGCGGGGACTACTCAGGAGGACGTCGTTATCAGGAGAAAGAAAACTGGCATTCTACGGATCGGAGCGTGGAATGTCAGATCCCTTAATCGGTCAGGTAGGTTAGAAAATTTAAAAAGGGAAATGGATAGGTTAAAGTTAGATATAGTGGGAATTAGTGAAGTTCGGTGGCAGTAGGAACAAGACTTTTGGTCAGGTGATTACAGGGTTATAAATACAAAATCAAATAGGGGTAACGCAGGAGTAGGTTTAATAATGAATAAAAAAATAGGAGTATGGGTTAGCTACAACAAACAGCATAGTGAATGCATTATTGTGGCCAAGATAGACACAAAGCTCATGCCTACTACAGTAGTACAAGTTTATATGCCAACTAGCTCTGCAGATGATGAAGAAATTGATGAAATGTATGACGAGATAAAAGAAATTATTCAGGTAGTGATGAGAGACAAAAATTTAATAGTCATGGGTGACTGGAATTCGTCAGTAGGAAAAGGGAGAGAAGGAAACATAGTAGGTGAATATGGATTGGGGGGAAGAAATGAAAGAGGAAGCCGCCTTGTAGAATTTTGCACAGAGCATAACTTAATCATAGCTAACACTTGGTTCAAGAATCATAAAAGAAGGTTGTATACCTGGAAGAATCCTGGAGATTATATAATGGTAAGACAGAGATTTAGGAACCAGGTCTTAAATTGTAAGACATTTCCAGGGGCAGATGTGGATTCTGACCACAATCTATTGGTTATGAACTGCAGATTGAAACTGAAGAAACTGCAAAAAGGTGGGAATTTAAGGAGATGGGACCTGGATAAACTGAAAGAACCAGAGGTTGTAGAGAGTTTCAGGGAGAGCATAAGGGAACAATTGACAGGAATGGGGGAAAGAAATACAGTACAAGAAGAATGGGTAGCTCTGAGGGATGAAGTAGTGAAGGCAGCAGAGGATCAAGTAGGTAAAAAGACGAGGGCTAATAGAAATCCTTGGGTAACAGAAGAAATATTGAATTTAATTGATGAAAGGAGAAAATATAAAAATGCAGTAAATGAAGCAGGCAAAAGGGAATACAAACGTCTCAAAAATGAGATTGACAGGATGTGCAAAATGGCTAAGCAGGGATGGCTAGAGGACAAATGTAAGGATGTAGAGGCTTGTCTCAGTAGGGGTAAGATAGATACTGCCTACAGGAAAATTAAAGAGACCTTTGGAGAGAAGAGAACCACTTGTATGAATATCAAGAGCTCAGATGGCAACCCAGTTGTAAGCAAAGAAGGGAAGGCAGAAAGGTGGAAGGAGTATATAGAGGGTTTATACAAGGGCGATGTACTTGAGGACAGTATTATGGAAATGGAAGAGGATGTAGATGAAGATGAAATGGGAGATAAGATACTGCGTGAAGAGTTTGACAGAGCACTGAAAGACCTGAGTCGAAACAAGACCCTGGGAGTAGACAACATTCCATTAGAACTACTGATGGCCTTGGGAGAGCCAGTCATGACAAAACTCTACCATCTGGTGAGCAAGATGTATGAGACAGGCGAAATACCCACAGACTTCAAGAAGAATACAATAATTCCAATCCCAAAGAAAGCAGGTGTTGACAGATGTGAAAATTACCGAACTATCAGTTTAATAAGTCACAGCTGCAAAACACTAACGCGAATTCTTTACAGACGAATGGAAAAACTGGTAGAAGCGGACCTCGGGGAAGATCAGTTTGGATTCCGCAGAAATGTTGGAACACGTGAGGCAATACTAACCTTGACTTATCTTAGAAGAAAGATTAAGAAAAGGCAAACCTACGTTTCTAGCATTTGTAGACTTAGAGAAAGCTTTTGACAACGTTAACTGGAATACTCTCTTTCAAATTCTGAAGGTGGCAGGGGCAAAATACAGGGAGCGAAAGGCTATTTACAATTTGTACAGAAACCAGATGGCAGTTATAAGAATCGAGGGGCATAAAAGGGAAGCAGTGGTTGGGAAAGGAGTGAGACAGGGTTGTAGCCTCTCCCCGATGTTATTCAATCTGTATATTGAGCAAGCAGTAAAGGAAACAAAAGAAAAATTCGGAGTAGGTATTAAAATTCATGGAGAAGAAGTAAAAACTTTGAGGTTCGCCGATGACATTGTAATTCTGTCAGAGACAGCAAAGGACTTGGAAGAGCAGTTGAACGGAATGGACAGTGTCTTGAAAGGAGGATATAAGATGAACATCAACAAAAGCAAAATGAGGATAATGGAATGTAGTCAAATTAAATCGGGTGATGCTGAGGGGATTAGATTAGGAAATGAGACACTTAAAGTAGTAAAGGAGTTTTGCTATTTAGGGAGTAAAATAACTGATGATGGTCGAAGTAGGAGGATATAAAATGTAGACTGGCAATGGCAAGGAAATCGTTTCTGAAGAAGAGAAATTTGAAACTTCCTGGCAGATTAAAACTGTGTGCCCGACCGAGACTCGAACTCGGGACCTTTGCCTTTCGCGGGCAAGTGCTCTACCAACTGAGCTACTGAAGCACGACTCACGCCCGGTACTCACAGCTTTACTTCTGCCAGTACCTCGTCTCCTACCTTCCAAACTTTACAGAAGCTCTCCTGCGAGAAATTTGTTAACATTGAGTATAGATTTAAGTGTCAGGAAGTCGTTTCTGAAAGTATTTGTATGGAGTGTAGCCATGTATGGAAGTGAAACATGGACGATAACCAGTTTGGACAAGAAGAGAATAGAAGCTTTCGAAATGTGGTGCTACAGAAGAATGCTGAAGATAAGGTGGGTAGATCACGTAACTAATGAGGAGGTATTGAATAGGATTGGGGAGAAGAGAAGTTTGTGGCACAACTTGACTAGAAGAAGGGATCGGTTGGTAGGACATGTTTTGAGGCATCAAGGGATCACAAATTTAGCATTGGAGGGCAGCGTGGAGGGTAAAAATCGTAGAGGGAGACCAAGAGATCAATACACTAAGCAGATTCAGAAGGATGTAGGTTGCAGTAGGTACTGGGAGATGAAGAAGCTTGCACAGGATAGAGTAGCATGGAGAGCTGCATCAAACCAGTCTCAGGACTGAAGACCACAACAACAACAACAACAACAACAACAACAATCATTCATGGATGTGTGTAGTCTTCAACAACCCGCTCCAGTTCTGTAAGAATCGGAAACTGAACACTTGTTCATAGGACATTTTTGGTTTATTATCTTATCTCACAAATTACATGACATTTTCCTCCTGAATCTCTCTCTCTCTCTCTCTCTCTCTCTCTCTCACACACACACACACACACACACACACACACACACACACACACACACACAAGCGTGCGCGCGCGCGCGCGCACATGCATGCACATGCACATGCACTTGCACTTGCAAATTCAAGCAGCCTGCCAGATAAAATTAGTGACAGTTGTTGTCATAATGCAGATGATAGTACACGAGACTTCTCGGCCTTTGGCTTGGATTCAACCCTTACTGCCGTCTCATGTCCATTTTTTGTATTGTTCTCTTGTTCAGTTTTCGGAAACCAAATGAAGAATGCATTTGGCAACACCTCATTTGGTGGGCTGCTTGAATTTGTGTGCACAATGGCCTGATTGTCTAAATTCAATGCTAATTAATTTGGAAACAGTGTGACATATCAAATTTTTTTCTTAGCAGTTGTTTCTCAGCACAACCTATCCTTCAACACCCTTACAAGCTTTACAGAGTGTTTCTGACCACCTTGTATGCAAGAGAAAAAAGTAAACAGAATTAAAGTCCAGCCTTATCAGCATAAAACTGTTTTCAGTTTGAAGAATATGCAGCAGTAACAGTCTTTGAAACTGTCAAAATATGAAATCCTTGATAATAAGAAATTAGTCTGCACATGAGTACAGAAATAATGAAGTTTATATTCAGCAATTATCATACACAGCATTACATGACAAAGGTTAAAAACACACTCTACAAGGCTACAAGTTGCATCTATGAAGAATGTCTCACTGTATGAAATCGAAAGTCTATGTTTCAAAAAAAGAGTGCCATTGTTATTGATCTACTGTAATTTATGGCTTACATATTTTCAGTTGGTATATAAATGCTCTTTCTTACTTGGTTCTCTCTGCTTCTATTCACTAAGCTTGTCACTTTTACATCACAAGGCAGTCCCACAAGCAGTATATCAAAAATTCCACATGAATAAGAAAAAAGCATAAGAGTGTGGGTATGAAGTCTTTCACAATGGAATCCTTGGATAAGAAGTTCTTGGTAAACATGCCAAACCGAATTTTGATAACAATCCAAGTTTTTGATGACGGCCCCTGTTATTATGGTCAAAAACTATGTCTCACCATTGAGAGCCTGGCGAGGCTCCCACTTTTATGCTCAAAAGGTGGCACCTGATTGGCTTGATTACACTATGGCAGCAGCACAGAAATGGCATGTATTGATGTGGTACCCACTATGTTCACAGATTACATCTGCGCACTATCCAGTACCGCTTACAGCGCCATCACTTGCAATGGGTAGTAAGCTACAAGAAGTCTTCCCCTGTGCTCTTTCTTCATTAAATGCACACTTTCATGCACTGCTAAGTGCTTAATCAGTGTTTCTACTGAAGTTTGTATCACGGAGTCTAATTTCCACTACATCTCTAATCACACAGTCCCAGTAGTATGAAGTGTGGACCAGAATTCTCTCAGTTCAAACACTATCTTGTGTTTATTGAACAGGCTGCCTCAGCCATCAATGATTTTTCAAAATTTTTGTACTTCAAGTGATATTGATATTCAACACAGCGAGCAGTGTCAATAACAGCTTCCATACTCACAAGGAATATTATAAATCCCTGTAACTCCCTAGCTGACAATCTTTCACAAGTCAAAACATTTCCTTAATTTTCCTGGATGGGCAATATACTGGTCTGATTCTTTGCCTGTTTAGGATTCCACCTATCTTACTAGTTTTTGCAACACAGAATGGAAGCTGCGCTATGTGTTGGTATGCCTGACTCTGTTGAATGGTATTGATCTAGGTATTCTCAGCAGCATTGACCTAACATCACATCATCAAATGATTCATCTCAGAGTCAAGGTGTTCCTTGACCAAAATACTCCTGGATCAGTGAATTGGTGTGCTCAGCATATATCTCTTCTGTGTTGGAAGATGAAAGCTGGTCTACTCAGATACATGTCTGTAGGCATCAGTTTTTGATATGCAGAACGTATTGTGTGTATCAAACACAAATTCTTACAGACCTGTATCTCAATAATAGTAAGATAGGTAGATTCCTAAAAAGGCTAGGAATTGGAATGATGTTTTCCCCACACAAGAATATTAAGGAAAAGTTGTGATGTGTTAAAGATAATCTCAGTGCGAGAGTGCCAGGGATTCATAATATTCCTTGCAAGTGTGCCAGCAGATACATGGATCAGCCTATACAGACAGTTGCCGATTGCTCTGTTGAACATCAGTGTTGTCTGAAGTACATAATCTATGGACACAGAGGGCACCGCCTCCGTACGCTGCATTTCCGTGATGTCACCATCATGTAATATAGCCAATCAGATGCTATCCTTTGGCTGTAAAAGTGGGAGCCACAAAAGTTTTACAACAGTCAGATACATAGCTCATGATGATGATGATGATGATGATGATGACAGAGGTAGCCATCAAAAGCTTGGGATTTTGTCTGAACTTGACACAGAAAATTTACAGAAATTTTTATCCAAAGCATGGAAATGGTCCATAACATTAGCAGCAGCATGCAGCTATTTGGTAAGACATAATCACAGATACAATAGTTTCTCTAAATATACCAGTTCCTTCCCTCTTATTGAAACCCTTTGTTGAAAAGGAAACTATACTACATGGCAGTTCACTATGTGAACTTACGTAAAACATGTATTGTTGGGAGATTGCATCAATGGAAAACTAATGGGTGTAATCAAAGTGTGCACAGCAAGAGGCAAAATTATACTCTCTGTTCATTTGAAGGACACCTCTGCAGCTAAAGAAGCATGAGGCAAGATAAAAACCAAGTCTATGAAGACTGTGGCCTCTTCCAACTAAGAGGATTACTAAATATGCTGCTCTAAGAGGATTACTAAATATGCTGCTAACAACAAGCTGTGAAAATTCTTCGTCAGTAGACGAATGTGTATCAAAGATGATTTCTGTATCACAAATATTAAATGGCTTAAAGTCTGAAGTTAAATAAGAATTGCCTGGGTGTATTCTACTTGCAGAGCTACCAGACAAATATAAACCTATGACTATTGGCTTAGAAAATTCAAACTTTATAACCACGGGACACTCAAACAGTAATTTGCTTCAAGAAATAAACAATGACATCTATAATAAACCAGCAACACTGCTATGCAAGTTAACAGGAAGAAGTGTGATGCCAATGCATTATGAAAAGTCCCAGGGGCTTTAATTACAACAAGCATGGACATCTGTCAAAAAGACCAACACTGATGAAAAATATTCAGCCAAAAAAATAAACTAGAATACATTGAAATCAATCACAGTGTCAGGTAAAGATACACAGACGGAATGGTATGTAGACTCTGGCACTTCAGAACACATGTTCCAATATCTGTGTGATGAAAATAATGTGACACCTGCGATTAGCTCACAAGTAGTAATAGAAAATAATTGCAACCACCTGCAAAAGGAATAGGATCTTCACATGCAGATGTTATCATGGTCAGCACAAAAGATACGATTAATATAGAAGATATTCTGTACATACCTCAATAAAGCACAAGTCTACTATCTTTTAGTAAAATATTAGAAAAAAGACCATTTGATTTTATCTGACAGGCAGGACTGTCATTAGACGCATCCAAAAATGTGCGTGCTAGTACATCACTAGCAAACAGAATGCATCACCTCAATCAACCACATGATCAGATTTTTTAAGCAAAATCAGCGGTGCAGTCAATCAACAAAGTTTTGTGGCATAAGACCTACGTGATTGCGTTCTGAAGCAATGCATGCACTGTGCAAGTCTGACCAGTGGAATTTCATCTGAAGGAGCAGTTACTTTTCCAAGTGCAATTTCCTTTGAATGCAAATAAATAAAGACTTCCTTTTTCATGATCTAGCTCTAGAGCCAAGGAAATTCTCACACTTGTACATTTACTTTATTTTGCAGGTCCATCTTGATCACACAAACTTTTACATTTAGCTATTACCAGTTTCAGCTACTGCTATCTTCAGAACTGTTACAAACAGAAACAGGGTGTAATCATCTAAGTTTGGTTTGCTGGAGATAAAACATAAAGTAATGTCTTCAACCTGTCATTTCTGTGTTAGAAAAGCAGCTGGGGAAAAAAGAGAATGCTGGTACTGTTGCAAAGTCTGTACAAGGTGTTCAGCAAGAAATGGCACTCTAGTACAAAGATCTTCCTGATGAACAAGGCTCTGGACAGTTAGTGATTTTGATGACCCCAAAGGCTATGAAGCTTAGCCTGCACCTGCAAGAAGGAAGGCATACATTCCCAAATAGGAGACATGCCACTCTTGAGAAATCCTCCTTACTGTGCTTAATTATATAGCAAGTCTAAGCACACAATTGCTTAAAAGTGAGGAGGGTGATCTGTGAGGGATGCTGCTTGGGATGTTGCAGGGACTCATAACGATCCAGAACAGCTTTTGCAACATCTTTGTCCAACCTTGGGGCTGCCTGGTGGTGCCACATGCCTGTAAAAAGAGGAATAACATTTCCAGCAGCACAGCCGATTGCATCAGAGACATCTTCTACAACCTCATCAATGCAATCTGACAGAGAAGACATGAAGGTGACAGCGTATGCTTACAACTCCCAGTGGCTCTTCAAAGAGCCCCTCATGGTAATGTCCATTGGGTGGTGATAAGGAAGTGACAAAATCACCAGGAAGTGGTCACTGTCACAAAGATTATTGTGGAGCGACCACCATGGCAAAGCTATAAGTTTGGGGGAAGATATCATAAGGTCAAAAGCTGAAAAGTTGCCTTGAGCAGCCCTGAATTGGGTAGAAGCACCATCATTTAGGAGACACCAATCACAATTGGAAAGGAGCAGGTGAATCTGAAGCCCCTACCACACAAAGTGATAGTCCTCCACAGGGGTGGTGTGCTTTGAAATCACTGAGTACGAGAAAAGGGAGAAGGCTATTGGATTAAGACAGTCATCTCATTGGAAGTAAATGCCCTGTCTGAAGGTAAATAAATGTTTCAAATAGTGATTGCTGGTGCAGTTTGCACTCACACTGCTATTGCTTACAGTGTGGCATGGAGGAGAATTCACTCTGACGACATCTGTGGGAATCAATGCACAGGCCACTCCAATTGACCTCCAAGGGCCAATACAATACCAACAAAATGCACAGTAACAACAAAGTGTTGGGGAATGGTCATCAGTGATGCGAGTTTCTAGGAGGGTGAATCAGACTGCAGGATAGGATCAAATTAGTGTTGCAGTTCAGGCAGGTGACAGTAGTATCCATTATAGTTCCACTGGATCAGAACACTGAGGGTGACCTGGTTAGGCACAAAGGGGTAAAGTTGACTGGTGATGTCCCAGGGTTACTGTGTCTGTCACCGGTTTGGTTAGGGTAACATCAATGAACATTGGCACAAAATCTTGGACCTACTGATAACAAACAGACCCGAACTTTTCGACTCTGTATGTGCAGAACAGGGAATCAGTGATCATAAGGCCATTGCAGCATCCCTGAATATGGAAGTTAATAGGAATATAAAAAAAGGGAGGAAGGTTTATCTGTTTAGCAAGAGTAATAGAAGGCAGATTTCAGACTACCTAACAGATCAAAACGAAAATTTCTGTTCCGACACTGACAATGTTGAGTGTTTATGGAAAAAGTTCAAGACAATCGTAAAATGCGTTATAGACAGGTACGTGCTGAGTAAAACTGTGAGTGATGGGAAAAACCCACCGTGGTACAACAACAAAGTTAGGAAACTACTGCGAAAGCAAAGAGAGCTTCACTCCAAGTTTAAACGCAGCCAAAACCTCTCAGACAAACAGAAGCTAAGCGATGTCAAAGTTAGCGTAAGGAGGGCTATGCGTGAAGCATTCAGTGAATTCGAAAGTAAAATTCTATGTACCGACTTGACAGAAAATCCTAGAAAGTTCTGGTCTTACGTTAAATCAGTAAGTGGCTCGAAACAGCATATCCAGACACTCCGGGATGATGATGGCATTGAAACAGAGGATGACACGTGTAAAGCTGAAATACTAAACACCTTTTTCCAAAGCTGTTTCACAGAGGAAGACCGCACTGCAGTTCCTTCTCTAAATCCTCGCACAAACGAAAAAATGGCTGACATCGAAATAAGTGTCCAAGGAATAGAAAAGCAACTGGAATCACTCAACAGAGGAAAGTCCACTGGACCTGACGGGATACCAATTCGATTCTACACAGAGTACGCGAAAGAACTTGCCCCCCTTCTAACAGCCGTGTACCGCAAGTCTCTAGAGGAACGGAGGGTTCCAAATGATTGGAAAAGAGCACAGGTAGTCCCAGTCTTCAAGAAGGGTCATCGAGCAGATGCGCAAAACTATAGACCTCTATCTCTGACGTCGATCTGTTGTAGAATTTTAGAACATGTTTTTTGCTCGAGTATCATGTCGTTTTTGGAAACCCAGAATCTACTATGTAGGAATCAACATGGATTCCGGAAACAGCGATCGTGTGAGACCCTACTCGCTTTATTTGTTCATGAGACCCAGAAAATATTAGATACAGGCTCCCAGGTAGATGCTATTTTTCTTGACTTCCGGAAGGCGTTCGATACAGTTCCGCACTGTCGCCTGATAAACAAAGTAAGAGCCTACGGAATATCAGACCAGCTGTGTGGCTGGATTCAAGAGTTTTTAGCAAACAGAACACAGCATGTTGTTATCAATGGAGAGACGTCTACAGACGTTAAAGTAACCTCTGGCGTGCCACAGGCGAGTGTTATGGGACCATTGCTTTTCACAATATATATAAATGACCTGGTAGATAGTGTCGGAAGTTCCATGCGGCTTTTCGCAGATGATGCTGTAGTATACAGAGAAGTTGCAGCATTAGAAAATTGTAGCGAAATGCAGGAAGATCTGCAGCGGATAGGCACTTGGTGCAGGGAGTGGCAAATGTCCCTTAACATAGACAAATGTAATGTATTGCGATTACGTAGAAAGAAGGATCCGTTATTGTATGATTATATGATAGCGGAACAAACACTGGTAGCAGTTACTTCTGTAAAATATCTGGGAGTATGCGTGCGGAACGATTTGAAGTGGAATGATCATATAAAATTAATTGTTGGTAAGGCAGGTACCAGGTTGAGATTCATTGGGAGAGTGCTTAGAAAATGTAGTCCATCAACAAAGGAGGTGGCTTCCAAAACACTCGTTCAACCTATACTTGAGTATTGCTCATCAGTGTGGGATCCGTACCAGATCGGGTTGACGGAGGAGATAGAGAAGATCCAAAGAAGAGCGGCGTGTTTCGTCACAGGGTTATTTGGTAACCGTGATAGCGTTACGGAGATGTTTAATAAACTCAAGTGGCAGACTCTGCAAGAGAGGTGCTCTGCATCGCGGTGTAGCTTGCTCGCCAGGTTTCGAGAGGGTGCGTTTCTGGATGAGGTATCGAATATATTGCTTCCCCCTACTTATACCTCCCGAGGAGATCACGAATGTAAAATTAGAGAGATTAGAGCGTGCACGGAGGCTTTCAGACAGTCGTTCTTCCCGCGAACCATACGCAACTGGAACAGGAAAGGGAGGTAATGACAGTGGCACGTAAAGTGCCCTCCGCCACACACCGTTGGGTGGCTTGCGGAGTATAAATGTAGATGTAGAATCTGACAGCACAGGGGAATGTTATGCACTGACTGTGAGCAGGCCCACAAGCCACTGCTCTTTCAGCCACTGGTTGGTGTCGTGCCACTGACCAGTAAGTTTCTGTGGACACGGTTGCTTCTCTGGCCAGATGTTAAGTGGTTCCTGAAGGTGGTGTTGTGAGATTTTGTAACATTTACTGGGTGGACATTTCCTTCAAAGACTAAGATGAACGTGCCTGTATTTGTTCAGTTATCCTTGGGACCTTTTTGTATGTGTCAGACAAAACGGGTACCTTGCTGTTCCCCATAAGCTCATAGTTTCTCGCCTGCCTGGAGTGTAAGGTCTCTGTGAAAGATAACTCATCACACCATATTCAAAAGTTTTATGTGGGGCAACAATCACTGGTAAGTCACCCAGTTGTTCACATGTATGAAGAGCTCGAGATTGTGCAGCAGAGGTGGCCTTAATCAATAGCAACCCACTGTCCATTTTTTCCAGTGAGTCACCTTTTCTAAATTTGTCTTCGATGTGTTCCACAAAAATGATGGTTTTATCAACATAAAAGTGTCTCCATCTGTTCTAGTACACACCAGGTATTGAGTAAATTGTTTTGCTCCCAGTTGCCTGTCTTGTTCTTCCCGTGAGGTAGCCAGGATAGGGTAAACAGTAAGACTGCAACTACCCACACTGCAATATCTGGATCTCTCATATAACCTCAATCTCTCATATGTAATTCACTTTATGATACTGTAACTCTTCTTCTATTGCCTTACAGTCATTTTTCAGTGTTCTCTGGCATCAGTGATTTATTCCAGTAACAAAGGATCAGAATCAGTTGACTGTTTGGACTATTAACTAACACAGCCATGCATCTTCTTAGACTTTGGAATTCTGGATGACTTTTGTATCTGCTGTGATTATCTTTTTAACATTTTCTGGGACTGACTCCTCATTGCAGTTATTACTCATCAAACTACTGTTTGTTGTGACAATGTCAGTCACAGGATCAATTGCTCCTAGTTCAGTCATGATCATTTTATTCTGGGAATGGAATGAATAATTCACTTGATTCCTGTGACTCAGGTTTTTCTTTCTACCATTTAAAAGTACCTTCGTCAAATGTAGCACCCAGAAATTTGGTTCAAAAAGCCTCTACCCTTTTGATCCTTCACAGCATCTTACCAAGATGCACTCAATACATTTTCAGCCCGTTTTCATCTGATGGCTCATTGAAAGTGGGCATTGGCCTTGCTTCCAAATAATTTGAGATACCAAAGATCTGGGGTCTTGTTTGTCCAAGTTTGATAAGGAGTGTTGTGTTTTACTTCCTTAGTTGGAGATCGATTAATAATTTGTAGATCTCAATGGAAAGTGCTTCTGCCTAGATCTATTTGACAAATTCACTTCAGAGGGTAAATATCTTGCTTTTTCTACTATTGCACAATTTTAGTATTCAGCTACTCTATTTTTTTCTGTCATATATGGCATTGTAGTCTAATGTTGGAACTATTCTTCTCTGAAGGAGTTAATCAGATTATTGTCCACATATTCTCTGGCGTCACCTGTGAATAGCATGGAAATCCTTTTAGTTGTCTGCCTTTCAGTTAAGTTTTCCTCCTCAGGGGACTCATGTCTCTTTCGTGAGTTGTGTTTGGTGAGCCGGGGCCCCCAAGCTACTGCAACACTCACTTCATTTATTGTGCTGCAATCTCCCATCCCTGACTATCCTCATGACTATGCTCATTCTTGTTCATAGTCCCAAATTCGAGTCTCAGTCCGGCACACAGTTTTAATCTGCCAGGAAGTTTCATATCAGCGCACACTCTGCTGCAGGGTGAAAATTTCATTCTGGAAACATCCCCCAGGCTGTGGCGAAGCCATGTCTCTGCAATATCTTTTCTTCCAGGAGTGCTAGTTCTGCAAGTTTCGCAGGAGAGCTTCTGTGAAATTTGGAAGGTAGGAGACGAGGTACTGATGGAAGTAAAGCTGTGAGGACGGGTCGTGAGTCGTGCTTGGTAGCTCAGTTGGCAGAGCACTTGCCTGTGAAAGGCAAAGGTCCTCAAAATTTCATTCTTTATATGAATTCATTTTATGCTTGAAAAACCCAGTGTCACTTAAAGGGTTAAAAGATTAGAAAAGGCAGTATATGGATTGACACAAGGTGGTCACAGCCAGAACTTGACATTAGACAGTATATTGTTGAATCTAAACTTAGACCAGTCAACAGTTGATCCATGCCTTTACTGCAAAATTCAAGCTCCATATATTTTGACAGTTTGCATGTATGTATATGATGTGCTAATTTTCAGTAAAGTACATGACAGAAAGATGTCTTCAGAAACAAACTAACAGATAAATTCAAGCAGGATTATTTAGGTGAAGCCATCAGATTTTTAATAATGTTATGAAAATGATAGATTGCTTCTAACCATAAAGATGAAGTGTTGGGGTACCTCACACACACACACACACACACACACACACACACACACACACACACACACACACACACACACACACACACACACACACGACTACGTGATGGCCACAATGCATTGGTGTCCTATTGAGCAGAAGCAGCAAACTGGAGTTGGCAGGGAATGGCAAGTGAGCAGAGTAAAGATAGGGGTTGCAGGGACTAGACTGCGACCAGACGAGGCTGAGGCTGTGGGGGGAGTGCTAATCTACTATCCCCACATCCTCCACCCAACAGTTTCCATCCCCTCTGCCCTATCATCTCCTCCCAATTCATGTATCCCATCCTCACTGTATTCCTCTCTCTGCCAATGCCACCAGTCTTTTCCCTTGTCTGCTAACCTCCTTTTCCACTCACCGATTGCCCAACCCCTCCCCCCCCCTTGCCCCCTCCCCCACAGCCTCCCGAGTCTACATGAGGCGACCTTGTCTGGCCACAATTTAGTCCATCCACATACTGTCAGGCAGTGCTGACTCTCATAACCTGCTTTCCCTGGCCCTTCACCCCCCATTTGAGATTGCAGTTTCCACTGAGCATAACATCACTGAATTCTGGCCACAGTAGCTGGAGACAGCAGTCATGTAGCCGGCTGGAGGGGCCGAGCGGTTCTAGGTGCTACAGTCTGCAACCACGCGACTGCTACGGTCGCAGGTTCAAATCCTGCCTCAGGCATGGATGTGTGTGATGTCCTTAGGTTAGTCAGGTTTCAGTAGTTCTAAGTTCTAGGGGACTGATGACCTCAGGAGTTAAGTCCCATAGTGCTCAGGGCCATTTGAACTATTTTTGAAGAACAGTCATGTATGCGTGAGGTGTGCTTGCTTGTATGAATTTGTGTGTGTGTGTGTGTGTGTGTGTGTTTTTTTTTTTTTTTTTTTTTTCTTTTCTCTTCTGAAGAAAGTTTTGGCCAAAAGCTCAGTGCGTAACAGTCTTTTCTTTGTGCCTGTATGCAGCACATCTCATCTTTATAGTGGGCAATCTATCCTATTCATAATATTGTTGATATTTCAATCTGGACTTCACATTGTTTGATTTTTCCACTGGATTTGTAGGTATCCAAATAACTGGGAACTATAAAAGAAGGTTGTCTATGTACAGGCCAAAATCTGTCTTGAGAAAATTCTCAACAGATTCAATATGAAAGACTGTAGTCCAATATTTATGCTACTCAATAATAACCAAGTGCTTACTCATGATAAGAGCATCCCCCCCACCCCTACAAAAAATAAGAGAGAAAGAATCTATGAGGAACATACCCTGTCATTAATGTATGTGCCATCAGAAATTAGAACAGAACTAACTTGCTCAAAAGGAAATGTCAGTCACTTTTGTAATAATCCAGGGATACTCCACTGGCAGGCAGTCAAAAGGTTCTCTAGATGTCCAAAAGGTACCAAGAATATGAAGCTACTGTTTTCTAAAGTGGAGGACTGTCACACAATAGGTTCCTGTGCTGCAGACGGGGCCAGAGATTCTGAAGATAGACTGTCAACAACTGTACATCTACGATATTGCAGTGCCTGTGTTATTGTGATTATGATGCATGTCCAAAGGAGCATTACATTGTAATCAGAATAACACAGGCACTGCAATACCATATTTACCTGCTGATTTCAGGCAAGTGACTTTCAAGTACAGGAAGATCCGTAATGGATGCACGAGTTCAGGTCATAGACACTTGGTTGATGACATATGGAAGTTTGGATCTGGCCATGGGTTGTGCACAGATAGCCAAATGGTAAGGCGATTGCTTACCGTAAACGGGAAATCAGGATTTGAGTCCCAGCCCGGCACAAATTTCCTTGTCGTCATTCCATTCTACAGCTGATGGTAGTCCTTAATTGCAATTGTGAATTCATTTGAACTGGATATCTGTTTAAATCCCAAGATGGTATTATATCCTGGCATAGTAAGTAAGCAGCATTCTCAACAACAGAGGATTGACATATGACTCAGACCTCAATATGTCAGGAGGGTCTATGATTTCAAAGATTAGATACCAAAATATGTCTGACCACAAGAAGGATCCTTCAGACTACTGTATGACAATGAAGCAGCAATTGAATTGTCTAAAGCAAGTGACTATAAGAGTTAAATCAAAAATGTAGACGTAAGAAAAAATAGCCAGCCCACACCTCTGTGGAGCACACACATTCAGCTTAATGCTGGCAGACATGACAAAACTCAGACAAAGCCTCCTCATCATATGTTGTTAACAAGATTTAAGACCGCAAACATAGTTTTTTTTTTTTTTTTGTGTATATTTTCGCATATACAATTTTATTTGTTAAAATCAAATAATGAAATATCCAGGATGGAATAGGACAATATATGAAGAGAATCAAACAATGGGAAATCCAGGATGGACTTTAACAATATTATGAAAAGGAAAGCTGCTACTCACTACATGGCAGAGATGCTGAGTCACAGATAGGCCAGACTGACAGCAGCAGCGCACGATGGGAGAAGCGACCAGTCGGTGGTGGTAAGGAGGAGGGTGGGGCAGGGAGGAGGAGGGACAGCAGGGTAGGGATGGGGGATGGTGGAGTACTGCTTGTGCTAGCATACTGGGATGAGGTGGAGAGAGGGTAGGGCAGCTAGGTGCAGTCGGGAGGCTACACAGAGGGGGAGGGGTAGCAGAAAAGGAGAGTATTCTGTGGGTGGATTGGTGGAATAGAGGGCTGTGTAGAGCAGGAACGGGAACTGGGAAGTGCCTAAATGACTAATGAATACATTACAAACACATTTAATGTATCAATAATGAAGGCTGAGGCCAGCAGGATTACAGGAACATAGGATATATTGCATGGAGAGTTCCCATCTGTGCAATTCAGGAAAGCTGGTATTGGTGTGAAGGATCCAGATGGCACAAACTGTGAAACAGTCAGTGAAATAAAGAACGTCATGTTGGGCAGTGTGGTCAGCAAATGGGTGGTCCAGCTATTTCTTGGTCACAAGTTGTTGGTGGCCATTCAAATGGACAGACAGCTTTTTGGTTGTCTTGCTCACATAGAATGCAGCACAGTGATTGCAGCTTAGCTTGTAGATTACATGACTGGTTTCAGAAGTAGCCCTTCCTTTGGTGGGATAGGTGGCACTTGTGACTGTACTGGAGTAATTGGTGGTGGGAGGAAGTATGGGAGAGGTCTTGCGTCTATGTCTATTTCAGAGATATGAGCCATGAGACACGGGGCTGGGAGCAGGGTTGTATAGGTACGGACAAAGATATTGTGTAGGTTCAGTCGGTGGCTGAATACCACTGCTGGAGAGGTTGGGAGGATGGGACATTCCTCACTTCAGGGCATGATGAGAGGTAGTCGATACCACTGGTGGAGAATGTGATTCAGTTGCTCCGGTCTGGGGTATGGCTATGGACACCCACATGGGCCATCTAAAGGAGTCATTCCTGAACACCCAGAATCCCAAACCCCTTACCTGAACAATTCACTGATACCTTTGTGATTTGGACAGAGGGTGAGGACACACTATCCACATTCCTCCAGAACCTCAACATCATCTTCCCCATACACTTCAATTGGTCCTACTCAACTCAACAAGCTACCTTTCACGATGTTGATCTTCAACTCAAAGAGGGTTACATCAGTACCTCCATCTATATCAAAACTATCAATCATCAGCAATAACTTCACTTAGAAAGCTCCCACCAATTCCACACCAAGAAGTCCCTTCCGTACAGCCTAGCCATCCAAGGACGTCACATCTGTAGTGACAAGCAGTCCCTCTCAAAATATAACAAGGCTCTCACTGAGGCCTTCACAAATATAATTACCCCTCCCCCTCCAAACCTTGTACAGAAACAGATCCCTAACGCCTTATCTCTCCAGTCACCTACCCCCTCCCAAAGTCCCACCATCCAACGACAGAGGAGCATTCCTCTTGTGACTCAGTACCACCCAGGACTGGAGCAACTGAATCACATTCTCTGCTACAGTTTCGACTACCTGTTGTCATGCCATGAAATGAGAAATGTCCTACCTACTATCCTTCCCAACCCTTCCACAGTGGTGTTCTGTCACTCACTGAAACTACACAATATCCTCATCCATCCCTACGCAACTCCTTCTCCCAACCCCTTGTCTCATGGCTCATATCCCTGAAATAGACCTAGATGCAAGACCTGTCCCATGTGTCCTCTAACAACCAGCTACTCCAGTCTGATTACAAGCATTACTTATCTCATCAAAGACAGGGCTACCTGTGGAACCAATCATTTGATCTACAAGCTAGGCTGCAATCACTGTGCTGCATTCTATGTGGGGATGACAATCTACAAGCTGTCTGTCCACATCATCAAGGCCACTGACAAACTGCAAACTGTAACCAAGAATCAGCTGGACTACCCAGTTGCAAAGCATGCTGCCCAACATGACATTCTTCATTTCCATGACTGCTTCACAGCCTGTGGCATCCACACCCTTCCCAACAACACTATCTTTTCTGTATTGCGCAGGTGGGAACTCTCCCTACAGCATATCCTACATTCCCGTAACCCTCTGGCCTCAACCTTTATTTGTCATACATTAAATGTGTTCGTATCATATTCGTTAGTCATCTAGCCCCTTCCCAGTCCCTTTCCTGCACTACACAGCCCTCTGTTCTACCAATGCACCTGCAGTCTTTCTACTTCTCTCCTTTTCCGCCACCCCTTCCTTCTCTGCCCTCTTTCTAATCTCCCGACTGCAACTAGCTGCCCTACCCTCTCTCCACCTTTTTCCTGTATGCTCCCACAAGCTGCACTTTACCATCCCCCACCCCTATCCTGCTATACCTCCCCCTACCTGCACCACTCTCCTTACCGCCAACATCCAGTTCCTCCTCTCATCATGCGTTGCTGCTCGCAGTTTGGCCTCAGCAGCCAGAGACTGCAGTCATTTGTGTGTGAGTTGCATTTGTGTGAGTGTATGTTGTCTATTTTTAATAAAGGCCTTTGTGGTCAAAAGCTTACTTTCTATCAGTCTTTTTGTTGTGCCTATCTGCGGCTCAGCATCTCCGCTGTGTGATTTTATTTGTTTATTTAGTTAACCTGATTTTACTGGGTCAGTCATAATTTAAAAGCTATGCCTCACTATTAGGGCATCTTTTGCATTGCTTTGGTATAGTTATGGACCAAATATGTTTTTTAGACTGTATTATATCTTGTACTGTAAGTTCATGTTACAGTTTTAGCTTGTTAATGTGTGTTCAATAAAGGGACATGCTCCAATCAGATACCATCTACAAAATTAGCCAGCTAAAAACACCAACTTTAAAAAATCAAGTAAGCAAAATTATTTCACATATCAAGTTACACATGGCCTACATTACCATGCAGCGTGTACCGTCATAAAAATCCTTAATTTCACTGATACCAATGCCCTGATAGTGTTCCACCCATATTGATCCTGACCACATGTCCAACAAACATGGCCTTTTTTGTCTTATTTCTTCTGTTATTATCCTCATGCTCTGGTACAGTTCTTCCCTAGGTCATCCATCTCTCACTATCTCTTTCATAGCCTAGAATTTTCTTCATTATTTTTCTCTACTTGTTCAGCACCATTCACCATTTCTTCCTAGTGTCATCTTACTAGGCTCTATGTTCAACCAGTTGTTTCAGTGTCAAAATTATTCTATGCATCATGTTCACTTCCTAAATTCCACTTGATAGTCTCCAACTGTGCTTCCTATCTATTCTTCTAATCCCTTCAGTAGTAGTTTGAACAGCCCCTTGCTAGTAGCAAAATTTCTCTGCAATTGTCTGCATCTCTCTTGTTCCTCTTCTTATGTACTGGCAATATGATCACATTCTTCAATCCTTCTCATAACTTCTTTATCCTGCAGATAATTTTGGCAATGCTGTCTACTGCCTTGTCACCTCCCCACTTTATCATTTCGGCTGCTATCCCATTTTTTCCAATTGCCTTATTAGTCTTTAGACTGCTTATCACCTGTGCAAACTCATACCTCTCATACCTTGCTCTCTCTCTCTCTCTCTCTCTCTCTCTCTCTCTCTCTCTCACACACACACACACACACACACCAATTTGCGTTTGTCTTCAGCAGGTCATAAAAGTGCTCTGTGAGTATGTACAGTTATTTTGTATAAACAGTTCTCTTCTCCTGTATCCAGTCAGATTCTAATTTAATTTCTCAAAAAGTCTCAACTGTTGTTTTTCCTAAAATTGTTATCAAACTCATCCACTCCCTGTTTCATCCTCTGTCTTCCGGTCCATTTAATTGTTCTGGCTGCTTCCTTTTCAATTGTTTGGGCTGGTGTCTTCTTTTTTCCTTGAAAAACTTCCCATTTTTTTTGGGTCCTTCTTGCTATTCCATTCTCTCCAGGCTTTCCTGCTAGCAATTTGCTAGTTGATGCCCCAATTAGACATTTGTTTTTAATGCTGTCACTGAACCTTGCTTTGCAAGTTCTACAATTTTTTTATATCTGATTACAGTAGAAGCCAAAACAGCATAACTAAAGAAATTTATGAAGCAATCTAGGCAGTTTTATTCACAGAACAAAGATTGTTGACAAGCATAGTTATCCTCTTTTGTGGCAATATTTGAACTCACACACGAAATATTACAAAATAAATTCTCACAAACTTTCAGCATTCAGTCCACATGCTGCAAGCCATTTCTGTGCCTAATGGAGCATCTTATGAGTCAACAAATTCACAAAATTATTATTATTAAAAGAAGACTTTCAACGAGTTTCCACTTTAGTTTTCTACTCTATCCACCTCCACATTTCTGACACTTCAGATATAAGCAGAAAAATGCGCAACTAGCTGTGTTTGCGTAAGTACGCCACACAAAATTATTCAACATATTCGGGAAACTATAACATCATGTCTAATAGTGCAATTCAATTTCAGTGCAAATAGTCTATAAACAGTATCACTTGTTTCTTGAGCAATTTTTTACAGCAATAGGAATGAATTTCTTGACAGGTCTCGGAGTTGGAATGTTCTGTTGTTACAATATAAAACAAGTAATTCATAAATATTGGTTATAGATTCTGCCATCTATAAAACACCAAATGATTCTCTGTTCTTTATTTTCTCAGACTCATTAAAACATTTATGTGCCACCAACAGTCTTCTTCTTCTTCATCTTCATCGTTGCCTTGTCCTGTTTGATTATGGGCTGAACTGCTATATGGGCTGAAACAATGTTAGTGACAGATGTCCTTGATGCAGCCCCTTCCCCTCAGGATGGAATTTGTGCACCCCATCTGTCTATGTCTAGAGCAAAGCACATGTTTGAGTGCGAGATCATTTTCAAAATGTATGAATGTTTGTGTATCATCAGAGTGGCTGCACAAACTTGGACAAAAAAAAATCCCTCAAAATTCCAGGTTTGTGAGGAGCAAGATGGTGCCAAGAAGCTCCTGATAAATTAATTTTTCCTAAAATTGTTATCAGCTAAGATATACTACCTATAAGCAGTAGATCAACTGGAGTTTTTAAACATCAATAATTTATATGGAATACTATTCATGTAACTAACACACTCTGAAATATTAAGTAACTAGAACTTTGAGATTTATAAAACTCAATAAAACTAAATTTCAATGCAAGGCTAAAAACACAGAATTCCCTGAGTCCCAGTCATGATATGTTAACGTGCTCACCTATCTAGAAAGGTTGGCACCAACAGTAGGTCTCACTTATTTCTAAACATGAATCTTTTATGACTTAGATTTAACAAGGTGGAATATATTGATGAAACACATATGTGATTAAACTTAGCTGGATAAATGAAGAAAAGGGAAACAGTTGGTGTCCAGCTGTAGAAGTCCGCAACCCATATTTATTCCACAAATTGTGGGAAAAAAATAATGTAACAGAAGCTCCAAAAGTCAGTAAGATGATTAAACAATTTATATTATACAAAATTGTTTTCGGTGACCATGGCATGCAGTAAGTCAAGAAAAGAAAAAGAATACTGTCAATTGTAAAAAGAACACAAAATAGAAACATCCATTAAAGTCAAGGGATTGAAAGTGCATTAAATCTAAATTTATGTTTCATTGTGCCCCTGTAAGTAAGGATATAAATGGGAAAGAAAATTTCTTTTGATTGCTTTATAAAAAGACACTCTTACAAGCGGAACAATCACACAGTTTGGGAAAACAGATTATTGATTTTACTTACTATACTGCTTAGTATCTCTTGACGTCTTGGTGATGTACTTGCCAACACAATTCTTTGACTGTTCAGGACATGTTTAATAGGTTCTAGCATTTTTATCTGCTAACCTACAGAAAAGAAAGAATCCTTTATTAATTTCATACTTATAATCAGAAATAAAATTCAAAGCATAGTCACCAAAGATGTAATTAAATTCTTGATAGGTGTAACAGTAGTACAACCGCACATATGTTGGTTCTGTACCTTTATGCTTCTCTTACATTTCTTTGCTTGTTTTCCAATTGGACCTGCTTCTTCCATTTTCAGGATCCACACATGATGTACACTCATCCATCCTAAATTTAGCTATTATTATTTACTGTAGCTAGTCAACATCCATAATATAATATTGTCCTCAAGTACATCGCCCTTGTATAAACCCTCTATATACTCCTTCCACCTGTCTGCCTTCCCTTCTTTGCTTACAACTGGTTTGCCATCTGAGCTCTTGATATTCATAAAAGTGGTTCTCTTCTCTCCAAAGGTCTCTTTAATTTTCCTGTAGGCAGTATCTATCTTACCCCTAGTGAGACAAGCCTCTACATCCTTACATTTGTCCTCTAGCTCCCTGCTTAGCCATTTTGCACTTCCTGTCGATCTCATTTTTGAGACGTTTGTATTCCTTTTTGCCTGCTTCATTTACTGCATTTTTATATTTTCTCCTTTCATCAATTAAATTCAATATTTCTTCTGTTACCCAAGGATTTCTATTAGCCCTCGTCTTTTTACCTACTTGATCCTCTGCTGCCTTCACTACTTCATCCCTCAGAGCTACCCATGTAGATGAAGATGAAATGGGAGATGAGATACTGCGTGAAGAGTTTGACAGAGCACTGAAAGACCTGAGTCGAAACAAGGCCCCGGGAGTAGACAACATTCCATTAGAACTACTGATGGCCTTGGGAGAGCCATTCATGACAAAACTCTACCATCTGGTGAGAAAGATGTATGAGACAGGCGAAATACCCTCAGACTTCAAGAAGAATATAATAATTCCAATCCCAAAGAAAGCAGGTGTTGACAGATATGAAAATTACCGAACTATCAGTTTAATAAGTCACAGCTGCAAAATACTAACGCGAATTCTTTACAGACGAATGGAAAAACTGGTAGAAGCGGACCTCGGGGAAGATCAGTTTGGATTCCGTAGAAATGTTGGAACACGTGAGGCAATACTGACCCTACGACTTATCTTAGAAGAAAGATTAAGGAATGGCAAACCTACGTTTCTAGCATTTGTAGACTTGGAGAAAGCTTTTGACAATGTTGATTGGAATACTCTCTTTCAAATTCTGAAGGTGGCAGGGGTAAAATATAAGGAGCGAAAGGCTATTTACAATTT
The DNA here is from genome assembly GCF_023898315.1 of Schistocerca nitens. Lineage (NCBI taxonomy): Eukaryota > Metazoa > Arthropoda > Insecta > Orthoptera > Acrididae > Schistocerca > Schistocerca nitens. The sequence goes on from NC_064619.1 coordinate 17,500,178, forward strand.
GTACAGAAAGCAGATGGCAGTTATAAGAGTCGAGGGGCATGAAAGGGAAGCAGTGGTTGGGAAAGGAGTGAGACAGGGTTGTAGCCTATCCCCGATGTTATTCAATCTGTATATTGAGCAAGCAGTAAAGGAAACAAAAGAAAAATTCGGAGTAGGTATTAAAATTCATGGAGAAGAAGTAAAAACTTTGAGATTTGCCGATGACATTGTAATTCTGTCAGAGACAGCAAAGGACTTGGAAGAGCAGTTGAACGGAATGGACAGTGTCTTGAAAGGAGGATATAAGATGAACATCAACAAAAGCAAAACGAGGATAATGGAATGTAGTCAAATTAAATCGGGTGATGCTGAGGGGATTAGATTAGGAAATGAGACACTTAAAGTAGTAAAGGAGTTTTGCTATTTGGGGAGCAAAATAACTGATGATGGTCGAAGTAGAGAGGATATAAAATGAAGACTGGCAATGGCAAGGAAATCGTTTCTGAAGAAGAGAAATTTGTTAACATCGAGTATAGATTTAAGTGTCAGGAAGTCGTTTCTGAAAGTATTTGTATGGAGTGTAGCCATGTATGGAAGTGACACATGGACGATAAATAGTTTGGGCAAGAAGAGAATAGAAGCTTTCGAAATGTGGTGCTACAGAAGAATGCTGAAGATAAGGTGGGTAGATCACGTAACTAATGAGGAGGTATTGAATAGGATTGGGGAGAAGAGAAGTTTGTGGCACAACTTGACTAGAAGAAGGGATCGGTTGGTAGGACATGTTTTAAGGCATCAAGGGATCACAAATTTAGCATTGGAGGGCAGCGTGGAGAGTAAAAATCGTAGAGGGAGACCAAGAGATCAATACACTGAGCAGATTCAGAAGGATGTAGGTTGCAGTAGGTAATGGGAGATGAAGAAGCTTGCACAGGATAGAGTAGCATGGAGAGCTGCATCAAACCAGTCTCAGAACTGAAGACCACAACAACAACAACAACAACCATCCATATTACTACAATTTGATTTACATTAAGAATGGGGGGAAAGCCATTGACTGTGAAACATGGATAGTATGTTCCTTGTGTTTTAGCATGTCACTGTTTGTATTTAGAGGTGAAGATATAGAAACAGCTCAAGCATTTGCATAAGAAATGTGAGAAGCAACCTAAAATCACATTAAAGCTGGATGGTATACAGATTCAGTCTGCCTCACCTTCTTGTTTATGAAGCTAAAGCACTATTTGTTAAGCTATGCAAGTAGTCATTTTTTTTATATTTCAAATTATTTATTTTCACACTGCCCACAATATGTAATTCACATGATGGGAGAAGCTGTTCGAGCTACTGTATGTGTATGATTTATAATTATTCTGTGCAACTTTCACAAAATGCAAATTTTTGTCACTGTACACTTTTGTTCAGTTGATATAAAACATCATCAATGGTGTCATTTTATGTCTGAATTTTGTTTACACCAGGAAGAGTCAACTGCTTGCACATTTTGAGCTATTCCTTCATTTGGCATTGATGTTTTTGCACAATTTCACACTGCTTTGCAACACTATATATTTTCTGGCATGAAATGCAACACAATGCAGCAACACTAGATTTGCTTGGATACTCCTGGCTAACATGAATAAACATGCTAAAGCTGGATGGTTACAGTACAGCAACCCACTACAGTAGAAAATGTTTGTTGATAGATGGAGTTAAATGTCAGAGAAAATATAGTGTACAGATTGGCAATTTTAAGCAAATACTGCATACAGTAACACAATGAAGCTTGTGTCTTCGTCATAAATGCAAATGCAATAATCACTATGCTCACAAATATATAGGGCTGCTGTAGGGAAACAACATTTTCTTGAAGAAAAATAGAATATCTTCTAAATTACTAGCTGAAAATAGCAAATAGAATGATCTCACATAGTTCATCTCATTGCTATTGTAAACAGGAGTCACTGATGAGTAAAGTGTTTTCTTGACAACATTTTCATTGACAGGACCAGAAGCCAAAAAATAATAATAAAGCAAATTTTAAACAGTCTTTCTGATCAATATGCCCAATTACCTTATTATCAGAGGTGTTATTCCACATATCAAAATTTATTTCTGTATCACAACTTTCAGATGAAAATCTTATAAGTTTCATAAGTGCTTTACAGTATATGGACTGGGGTTCAATCTATAAAGTTGAAAACATAGATGATGAGTTTAATCAAATTTTAAGACATAAACAGTTCAAAACTTTGTATAACAGAAAGTGAGGCCTGTTTGCTTCACTCAGAAAATGCAGTTTGCCTGAAAGACACACACAGTAAAAGTTCCTCCTCCTCCAATGTGCTAAGCCTTTTGGGGTTACAGTATCATCAAAAAGTTCTCCTGCCATCTTTCCACTGATCGATCCTGCGCTCTCCAGCAATTGGAGTGGTAGTGTGGAATGAATTTTGGGATCCTCTTTTGAGCTCATTTGTTTTAGATATTTCCTCCAGCTGTTTTGTTAATTTTTATATAGTATGTGACAGGCTCTATTTTAAGTCTCTTCAACACATCTTCATTCTCTGAGCGAGCTCATTTGGTGTAAGCAGCTGCACATCTCAAGAATATTATTTATCTTTTCACATGTATTGTCCATGCTTCCATAGCACAACACAGAACTTGCTAAGATCTTATAAAGGTCTATTCTCATGTGCTTCTGGAACTGGAATGGTTTTATTACATTATCAATGACAACAATTCTTTTTGTACATCTTGTGGCTTTTGCAGCTAGCCTGTTTCTTCCAGAAAGCATAGTTTATAGTCCAAATATATGAATGTGTTCACTCTTTCCACAATTTTATTTTCCAAACAAATCTTACTTTGTACTGAGTATTTTCCACTGAAGGTCATAGTCTTTGCATTTTTTGTATTGATGTCCAGGTTGTTGTTGTTGTTGTTGTTGTTGTTGTTGTTTTTAAAATTGCAGGGTCATTCTCTGAAGATGCTGCAATAACTACACCACCTGCAAAAAGTAAGGCACCTGACATTGTCTTAATGTTGACCTGAATGAAGCTATGTGGCATTTGACTTCATTATAGGGTGGTGAAAGGCCATGTCCCTGACTTGTATTATGCCTCAGGTTTGTCCCTTTCTTAGCACAGATTCAATCTGTTCTGTACATTTTGTGCATATTTTTTGATAAGTTTCTGGGGAACATGATCATCTGCAAGAATTTGTCATTTGTTATCAACATCATTTTTTTAGTCAGCAAAATCAATGTGTGTGCTTCTCGGTTCAATTCTCTCTTTTTCTTTTAGTAATCACAGGGAAAAATACAGATAACAGCATGATCTTCCTTCTGGAAAGCCATTTTGCACCTCATGGAGATGGGTTCATAGTGTGGGTGGAATTTATTTTTGATGATGGTGGCAAAAAATTTTATATGTGAAGTTCAACGAGCTTATTCCTTGGTAGTTTTTACAATGTTTCCAGCTTTCTATTTTGAGGATAGGGATGAAAATTGACTTAGCTCAGCTCCCAGGTATATCTCCTCCTGACAAGAACATATTTAAGACTGGGTTGTTTGGGGGAGGAGACCAGACAGTGAGGTCATCGGTCAACATATTTTAGAAGTTTCAAATATTTCTATAAATGACTCCTCGCATATGCAAACAGCTTGACCAAAACTTCTCCTGGGGCTTCATTTTTTTTATTTTGTTTAATACTTCTTTACATTCAAACTGTGAGCTATCATTCCAAAGATGTTTGGGCTCACATGTGGTTCCTCTTCGTCAAAATGTCTTGGCTCAAACTCGTCTATGGGTTGAACTGCACATGTCGCATTACATGCCCTAAATTGGACTCTTGTGACCCTTTGGTTAAATTGTCTGGCTGACAGCAAATTTGGGAAATACAAAGTTAACATAGCATGTAATAACAGTAATAGTAATATCGGGGACTAAATTAACGACCCATACATGATGTAGGCCAGACAGTTGCAATTTGATTAGAATAATGCTTATTCAGAAAGCAAACTAATAGCAAAAGTGGATGTATTTAGAATTACTGTTACACTTGAGCACATATCCACTTGACACAGTTTGATCATTCACAACCTCATCGCAAAATACAAGTTATCTATGCAAAAAGTTACAATTCACACCAGGCGCGCGGTTGCTCGCCACTTAGAGACTAAGTCCCGCGATACCACACAATGCGAAATTTTCTAAATCATTCCTCTTCCTAGCTGCCTAAAGACTGACCACCCGCTTTCGTGTTTGCATCAGAACTGTACCCTTTGGTCCCTCCAGACAAACTATCCATTTGCCCATCTCCATCCGAACTGTCCCCTTTGGTGGCTTAACCAGAACTGTTTGCTTTCGCATCTGCACCAGCACTCCTTCCGCCTGTCCCTGGCTGCGTTTCCCACGCGCCAAATATCCTCGCTCAACTGACTAGGGCAGTTCCCTTTCCTGAAACTGTCCATCTGATTTGCTACAGCTTATTCTACATTATTTCACATTTTAACATATTTAAATAATCAAAACTAGACCACTTTCATGTTCTAAATAAAGTAACAATAATATCCATTACATAATAAATGTTAAATTCTTTTACATAAAACCAATACAATTTCAAAATAAAACTTTTATCCATTGTGGATGTGGAGCACTGCGACTGTGGTGTGAACAGGTTTTCAGAAATTACTGCAACCAGTCGCCTTTTATGTAGATGTATTTTATTTAACCATGACCGGTTTCGAGCTGCCTAGCAACTCATCATCAGATGGTATATACATTTAGTGCTTTTTTGTACCCATTGTGTGGGTGGTTGAGTATCTGTGGAAATAAATCTTTTTGCAGGTATATATATCTCTTTTAGGACGTATTTTTGAAACCATTGTGTCTTGTTTTTCACAATTTCACAAGTTAAAACTTTCACTAGATGTATATTACTTTTATGAGGCACTGTTGGAAACATATGGTTCAAATGGCTCTGAGCACTACGGGACTCAACTGCTGTGGTCATAAGTCCCCTAGAACTTAGAACTACTTAAACCTAACTAACCTAAGGACAGCACACAACACCCAGCCATCACGAGGCAGAGAAAATCCCTGACCCCGCCGGGAATCGAACCCGGCGGGGTCAGGGATTTTCTCTGCCTCGTGATGGCTGGGTGTTGTGTGCTGTCCTTAGGTTAGTTAGGTTTAAGTAGTTCTAAGTTCTAGGGGACTTATGACCACAGCAGTTGAGTCCCGTAGTGCTCAGAGCCATTTGAACCATATGTTTCCAACAGTGCCTCATAAAAGTAATATACATCTAGTGAAAGTTTTAACTTGTGAAATTGTGAAAAACAAGACACAATGGTTTCAAAAATACGTCCTAAAAGAGATATATATACCTGCAAAAAGATTTATTTCCACAGATACTCAACCACCCACACAATGGGTACAAAAAAGCACTAAATGTATATACCATCTGATGATGAGTTGCTAGGCAGCTCGAAACCGGTCATGGTTAAATAAAATACATCTACATAAAAGGCGACTGGTTGCAGTAATTTCTGAAAACCTGCAATACAATTTCCTTCTCGTCGGTAGCTTTGCACCAATGTGCTTTCTGATAAATAAATAAAGAACAAAAGAAACTATTATGCACTAAACTTTACAACAAATATTCTACTACCTAATGATTCAATAAGGTGTCATGCTGTCATTGTTACATGTGTTTTGTGTGGACGAAATGATGATCTGATGCTTAACTAAAAATACTGATAATTTAAATTTACTATATCTTTTAAACAAATAATGTTACAGAGTTGATATTTACAACATTTGTCATTTTAATGATGTGCTTCTATACGAAATATCGGTCACTGAGATCAACCAAACAGTTTAGATTTTAGCATTCAGGTCTTTGTTACACAACTTGTTAATTTCACTTTAACAGTAAATCCTAAACTATTATAGATATGATTAATATTCAACTTTTATTAGGATCACCATGAAACTTTATGGAGGATGGCAGATTAAAATTACTGTGGCTCGATTCCCTGCATTACTACAGAATTAAATAGTTTTCATAAATGTTTCCCTTTATGGCCGATCTTAGGTCCACCATATTTAACACTGCTATGTCTCCTTGGCCACAAAAGCCTTCTACTGAGTTCCCTATGACGTAGGTTCTCATCTGTCTCACTCGCACACCATAGTGCTTAGGCCTCAATAGACAATACACACCTGTGAGTTTCCCCATCTCGTGGTGAATCTGCACTCTTTGTGGCTTGCGGTCCTGAACAACAGGGTTCGTTTCACAATTCTTGTAGGCTGACTCTTTCGACCATATATTTAAATGAGAGTGCAATGCTCATTATCTCACAACACTTGGAGTTGTTTTCTCTTGAACTGTTTCCTGAGAGCTGGATTTGTATGAGGTTCTGATGTTTGAGACCATAGATTCTGAAATAACTGCAGTCATTTGTTTGAGACCATAGATTCTGAAAGTACTGCCATCATTCAAGTAAAGTGATGAGATTCACTTTCATGTGCTTTTTTATGTTTACTACAACTTATACTGAAATATTGTAAAAGTCATTCTGAGAAAGGCACATAGTTTGTCCGCTCAGTCTGAAGTTGATGCTTCCAACAATAAAATAAATAAAATATGAGTACGATAAAAAGACAAACAGGAAAATTTCAGAGGATACCAAAAGTCAGTTAAGTTGAACATAATGGGATTATTTTTAATAAAAGCTAAGAAGACGCAAAAATTTTCAATGATTGTTTCCTGTCAGCTGCATCCTAAAATGTAAGTGCTTTGTTGATGAAAATGGGTCTCTCAAATTTTATTCAAACGTCTTGGTCACTGTAAATGAAACTGAGAAGGTAATTAACAGAAACAAAAAATATAAACCTCCACTAGTATTGATAAAATATCAATCAAAATACTTAAATGCTGCTGTTATCCTATAAATGGGATACTTTGCCATATCTTTAATGAATCACTGCAACAAGAAACTGTCCCAGATAGACTTAAGTATGCCATCATTAAACCTCTTTATATGCGAGGACATCAGAACGTAAGTTGCTGACTATTTAGGCTGGCCAAGAAACTTATTGGATGCTGTGTTATACTTTAACATGACACATATATATGACACTATTTTCTAACAAAATCACCAAGTCTCTGTAATGATGACAGAAATTTTTGGTCACCGAACGATTGGAGAACTGCTGTGTGGATATCCTCACCACTGGTAAATCTCTTTCTCCTGCATATATTATTTTAGCTCACTGTAAAGACAAAAACTGCATAATGCAAGATATGAACTCTGTGGTGGATGCTTCCAAACCTCCCTCTGAAAACTTTGAAGCAAAGTCTGTGCTGTGCATGCCCTGTGGGGTGTTGCATTCTCATGCAGAATAACAAACATTTTGCTTAATTTTCCATCCCTTTTGTTCCTTATGGCCTTGCTCAGAAACATCAGTGTTGCACAGTACAAAACAGCAACAATGGTCATGCCCTTTGCTATAAACTCTGTGTACACAACTCCTTCACAGTTGAAGAAAACATTTCCCCTTACCTTCTCTGCTTATGATGCAACTTTGCATTTCTTCTCAGAGGCAAGGAGGTGTGTCTTAAATCCAAAGAGACCCTCTTTGGTGCTGGTGAGAAATGATGGACTGATGTTTCACTGTCCATAAATTATGCAGCTCAGGAAATCATTTCCACCCACAGAGTAATGCACAAGAAAGTCCATAGATGCCACAAATCTTGTGACTTTGTGTGCAGATGATGGTGGTCATGGATTTTAGCACAAGTACAATTTCCAATACTCCAGATGATCTCAGATGTTGGAATGAGCAGTGCCTATTGCCTTGAGCAATGAGCAATTTACACAATATGACATTCTGCAAATGCTGTGGATCAGTTCCTCGATTGCCTCGACATTTTTGTCTGTCCTCAATGTGAATAGCCTTCCTCCCCAATCAGGATCACCCATGTCTGTATGGCCTTGGACAAATTGTTGGTGTCATTTTACTGTGGCTGGACACAACACTATGTTGGGTCCATATACCACCACAATTTCATGGTGAATCTGGTGCAATTTAAATTTTTAGCCCACAAGAACCATACTTTGGAGATGGCACATCATTTCATGCACTTGTTATCCATATCATAGCAGAACTATGTGTGCACGAAACCTAGAACATATACTCTCTTCTAACAATGTGCCAATCTTGTTGTACTATAGTCTTAGCATTGGAAGAAACATTTAACTTGCTTTCTTAAGCTCCAATGTAAAACAGGTAATATTGTGGAAGTAATTATTCAGCTTCCCTTCTTAGATGCTTCAAAAACTTCTGGGAAGGTTGTTTGTAGAGGGTTAGTTAGCCACCTCAAACAACTGAAACTTACTCGACAATAAAGAATTTGGTTTCCAGCACAGTATATCAAGTGAACAGGTTTTATTATCTTTTATTGACCGAATATTAGAATCTGCTAATAGAAAAAGTTCACAATCCCACCAAAAGCACAGTCATTAGAGTCAGAGCACAAGCCAGATTATGAAAGGAGTGTTCAATGCTCTTCCTCCTCAAATCTTCTATAAATGAAATGACAAAATTTAAACATTTTTTCAAGCAGTTTCTAATGGAAAAACCATATATATTTCAGATTAATATCTAAACCAATAGGACAAATGTTTATCAACTGTTGTTAAATCTGCAGCTCTCTGCCATCTGCAGTGAGACCACGCCCAAGAATTTTGTTTCCTGATTTGAGAGACAGAGGGTGGCAAACAAAAAAGGTGGAAGATGAGAATGGGGAGGAGGTGAGGTGGGGTGGGAATTGTTGTTGGGTGGAAGGTATGGGGACAGTATGTTACCGTAGGTTGAGGCCAGGGTAAGTACAAGAGCGGATATGTGTTTTAAGGATAACTTCCACCTGCACAGTTCAGAAAAGCTGGTGGTGGAGGGGAGAATCCAGCTGGCTTGGGTAGTGAAGCAGCCACTGAAATCTGGCATGCTATGTTCAGCTGCATGTTGTGCCACAGGGTGGTCTACTTTGCTCTTGGCACAGTTTGGTGGTGGCCATTCATCCTGGCGAGCAGCTAGTTGGTAGTCATACCAATATAAAAAGCTGTGCTATGATTGCAGCAGAGCTGGCAAATGACATGGCTGCTTGCACGGGTGGACTGGCCCCTGATGGGGTAGGATAAATCTGTAACAGGACTCGAACAGGAAGAGCTGGGTGGGTGGATTGGGCAGGTCTTGCACCTGGGTCTCCCACAGGGGTAAGCCCTTGTGGCCAGGGGTTTGGAATTGGGAGTGTCATAGGGATGGACTAGGATGTTGAGGAGGTTAGATAGGTGACAAACATCACTTTAGTAGAGGTGGGAGAACATCAGGTACAACGTCACTCATTTCAGGGCATGATGATGGGTAATCAAAGCTCTGGCAAAGGTTGTGGTTCAGTTGTTCCAGTTCGGGGTGGTATTTGGTGATGAAGGGGCACACCTTTGTGGCTGATTTTTGGTAGTAGTGGGAGGTTTGGGGATGAGAGGGGAAACTGCATGGCAAACCTGTTTGTGGACTAGGTCTTGAGGAAAGTGCCTGTCTCTGAAGACCTTCGTGAAACCTTCACCATATTGGGCAAGGGAGTACTTGTCTCTGCAGATATGCCATCCCTGGGAGGCCAGGGTGTATAGGAGGGACTTTTTGGTGTGAAAGGGATGACGATTAAATGCAGGCACTGTTAGTGTTTGATGGGTTTAATGTGGACAGAGGTACAAATGGAGGCATTATGGAAGGTGGCACACTGGGTTGAAAAGGACCAGTTGAAGCAGATGGGTCAGAAAGTGCTTAGGTTGTGAAGGAATGAAGGTAGGGTGCCTTGGCCCTGAGTCCAGATCAGAAGATATCATCAATGAACCCGAACCAGACTAGGGGTTTAGCATTTTGGAAGGCTAGGAAGGTCTCCTCTAGATGGCCCATAAGCTGGTTGGCATAGGAGGATGCCATGCAGGTGCCCATGGCTATGCCACAGATTTGTCTGTATGCCCTCCATTCAAAGGAGAAGTAGTTCTAAGTTAAGATGAAGTTAGTAACTCGTGTGAGGAATGAGGTACTGGGTTTGGAGACTGAAGGACGTTGGGAGAGGTAGTGTTCAATAGTCATAAGCCCATGGGCATCAGGGATGTTGGTGTATAGGGAGGTGGTATCAGCAGTGATGATTAGGGATCCAGAAGGTCATGGTATGGGGACGATGGAGCATTGATGCTGGAAGTGGCTGGTATCTTTGACATGGGAGGCTAGATTATGGGCAATTAGTTGGAGTTGTTAGTCAATGAGGGATGAAATTCTTTCTGTGAGGGCACAATAACCAGTCACAATGGGGCATCCAAGGTTGTTGGGTTTATGGATTTTGGGGGAGCATTTAGAAGAGGTGTGTTTGAGGTGACACAGGGATAAGAAGGGAAATGGATGCAGGGGAGGGGTTCTGGGAAGAGCCTAAGGCTTTAAGCAGGAATTGGATATTGCTGGACTACTGGGATGGGATCACACTGGCAGAGATTATAACTGGAGGAGACAGATTATTGGCAGTGGCCCTCAGCCAGGTAGTCATGTGATTCATTATGACATTGGTGGAACCTTTGTCTGCAGGCTGGAGGACTAGGCCAGCATTTGATTCAAGGTTGTGTATGGTTGTCCTTTCTTATGCTGAAAGGTTAGTGTGCTGAGGAAGGGACTTGGGGAAGAATGGTGAAGCTAAGTTGGAGGTAAGGAATTCCCGGAAGTTAACCAGAAGGTGGTTAGGAGTGGATCACACTTGGATGCTGGTATGAACTAGGAAAGGCAGGGTTTAATTTTGGAATTAGATTGGTTTTGGTTGGAGGAACTGGCCGCAAAGAAGTGTTTCCATTGCAGGGATCGAGAGAAGGAGAGTAGAAGTTTGACAGATCCAACATGGTTAAATTTGGATGTAGGGCCATAGGTGAGGCCTTTGGATAGGACTGAAACTTCTGTGGTGCTGAGGGTTTGGTGGCTAGGTTAACACCAGTGTTACGAGAGTGTTCCAGCTCTTGAGTTGGTGGAGTGCTGGTAAGGGGTTTAAGGAGATGTGGCAAGTTGAAAAGGTCAGTTAGAGTTTAGGTGCAATGAGGATTGGACAAGCAAAGTATACAAACAAATCCGTGGCACAGCCATAGGCACCCACATGGCACCCTCCTATGACAACATGTTTATGGGCAATCTAAAGGAGACCTTCCTAGCCTTCCAAAATGCAAAACCCCTACTCTGGTTCAGGTTCATTGATGAAATCTTAATGTTCTTGACTCAGGGCCATGACAACCTGTCTTCATTCCTTCACAACATCAATACCTTCTCTCCCATCCACTTCACCTGGTCCTTCTCAACCCAACAGGTCACTTTCCTAAACGTTGACCACCACCTCTCTGATGGCTCCATCTACATCTCCATCCTCACTACACACACCAGCCACCAACAGTACCTGTATTCCACAGCTGTCACCCCTTTCACACCAGAAAGAACACGAACTTGGTTGCCCAGTATGCTGAGGGTCTCACAAAGGCTTTCACAGACAGGCACTAACTCACACCTAGTCTACAAACTGATCTCCCACATGCCATTTCTCCTCATGTCCTTGATCCTCCCACGGCCCCAAAGAACTAGCCACAAAGGAGTGTACCCTTCATCATCCAATACCACCTTGCACTGGAAAAACTAAACCACATTCTTTTACAGGAATTTGATAACCTATCATCATCCTTTGAAATGAGATCTTTACTACCACTCATAAAGTCATGTTCCATCGCCCATCCAACCTCCTCAACATTCTAGTCCATCCCTTTGACACTCCCAAACCCAACCCCTTGCCATAAGAATCACATCCCTCTGGAAGACCCAGGTGCAAGACCTGCCCATTCCATCCATCCAGCACTTCCTGTTCCAGTCTTGTCACAGATTTATCCTACCCCTTCAGGGCCGGTCCACCTGTGAAAACAGTCATGGCATTTACCAGCTCTGCTGCAATCACCGCACAACTTTTTATATTGATTTGACCACCAACTAGCTGTCCACCAGGTTGAACAGCCACTGCCAAACTGTAGCCAAGAGCAAAGTAGACCACCCGGTGGCACAACATGCAGCTGAACATAACATGCTTGATTTCAATGGCCGCTTCACTACCCAAGCCATCTGGATCCTCCCGTCCACCATCAGCTATTCTGAACTGTGCAGTTGGGAGTTATCCTTACAACACATTGTCTGCTCCTGTAATTACCCCTGCTTCAACCTAAGGTAACATACTGCCCCCACACCCTCCACCCAACAATTTCCACCTGGTCTGTCTTATTACCTGCCCCCCATTCTTGACTTCCACCCTCACTGTTTGTCGCCCCCTACCAATGCACCCGCCCATGTTTTCCCACTTTTTCACTATTTTCCCCACCTCCCTGACCCACAATCTTCTGACTCTATGCCGGTTGTCATTCTAGTCCCTGCACGCTAACCAGAGAGAGTTCCTCTCTTCCCCCACCCGTATACAGCTATACTCTTTGCCTTCCCCGCACCCTCCAGTTGCTGCTTCCATCCCACGTGACAGATGGATTCTTGTCCAAGCTGCTGGACTTGGCAATCATATGTTCATGAAGGGTGCTTGCTTGTGTGAATTAATGTTGTCTGTTTCTCTTTTTCTGACGAAAGCTGTGGCCGAAAGCTTTGTGTAAGTGTCTTAACTGTACCTATCTGCAACTTAATGTGTCATCTTTATGGTAAACAGCAATCTATCTTTCCTTACAGCGTTAACTAAATATACAAGATTTGAAATAAATACAACTGTTCTTGTTTTGAAGTTGGCTTGTTTGTAGGGCTGAAGGGACCAGACTTCAAAGGTCATCGGTCCCTTTTTCCACAACCATGAAACATCCACAACAAATAAAAACAAGCAACGGAGAGGACAAGGGACGACACAGAACAAGAAAGACACAGACAAAGACCAGAAAAGGGGAATTAAAAAGCACACAGAGTTTTACAGTGGTTAGCCGATCATGGAAACAAGAAAAGGAAAAGCCACCCACCAAGAGACACACAAAGAACCCCAATCAAAAACTGTAGGCCAAAGGCCAGACTCAACACACAAAAGAGACAAACCCTCAGATTGAGTGATAAAAGCCCCCTGCTCGAATAAAACTCAAAACTAAGTCTGCCATTGCAGCATGATCCATGAAAAGTGCACGGAGCGTATCAGGCAATGCAAACGTCTGCCTGAGTGCAGCTAAGAGCAGACAGTCCAACAAGATGTGGACCACTGTCAACGCTGATCCTCAGTGACATAGAAGTGGGTTCTAGCGGCGCAATAAATGACCGTGCGTCAACCAGGTGTGGCCAATGCGTAGCCAACAGAGAACAACTGAGTTCTTGCGAAAGCCTCGCATGGAGGAGCGCCACACACCTGTAGTCTCCTTGATGACCCGAAGTTTATTGGTTAAGGCAGGTACAAAGGACTTTCTGCCGCAAGACTGACTGGAGATCACGTTCCGAAAGGCCAATCTCCAGGGCCAGTTCATTGATAGGCTGTTTGGACAGCCTGTCAAAATGCTCATTACCCGGAATTCCGACATGACTCGGGGTCCACATAAAAACCACGGAGCGGCTGCAACAGGCAAGAGTGTGGATGGACTCCTGGGTAGCCATCACCAAACAAGAGTGAGGAAAACACGGGTTGATAGCTCATGAACCACTCAGGGAGTCACTACAGATGATGAAGGACTCACCTGAGCAGGAGCAGATATACTCTAGGGCACAAGAGATGTCTAACAGCTCTGCGGTGAAAACACTGCAGCCATCCAGCAATGAACATTGTTCAGATCGATCCCCACCAGTAAAAGCATAACGAACTCGACCAGCAACCATTGAACCGTCGGTATAGACTATGTCAGAGCTGTGAAATGCGGCACGGATGGAAAGAAAGTGTCAGCGGAGGGCCTCAGGAGGGACTGAGTCTTTCGGGCCTTGTGCCAAATCCAGCTGAAGGCATGGGCAGGGCATACACCATGGGGGTACACATATATGAGCCCGGAAAAGAGGCGGGAGAGGGAGAAACTCAAGCCCAGAGATAAGAGACCGGATGGGAACCGCAGTCGTACACCCTGACCAGGCTGCTGTTCTGGAAGATGGACAACCGAGTTGGGGAACAGGAGACGGTAATTTGGATGCCCTGGCAAGCTACAAACATTTGCAGCATAAGCGGCCAGCAGTCGGCACCAGATCCACAATGGACGGACATCAGCCTCCACAAGTAGGCTGTTTACAGGGCTCGTGCAGAAAGCTCCAGTTGCAAGTTGGATCCCGTAGTTATGTATGGGGTCAAGCAACCGCAACGCGGAAAGTGATGCCGAACCGTAAGCCAGGCTCCCATAGTCGAGACAGGACTGAATCAATGCCTGATACAGTCATAGAAGGGTAGACCATTTGGCACCCCAGCTGGTGTGACTCAAGCAACGAAGAGCGTTAAGATGCCGCTAGAATGTTTGTTTAAGTTGCTGAATATGAAGGAGCTAAGTCAACCAGGTATCAAACAGGAATCCCAAAAACTGGTGCGTTTCAACCACTGTACGAGGTTTGCCATCAAGATAAAGCCATGGCTGAGGGTAAACAGTGTGACGTCGGCAGAAATGCGTGATGCAAGTTTTGGCAGCCGAAAACTGGAAGCCGTGCATTACAGCCCAGACTGTGCCTTGTGGATAGTGCCCTGCAGCTGCCATTCAGCAACTGCAATTCCAGTGGAGCTGTAGTACAGGCAAAAGTCATCAGCATGCAAAGAAGCTGATATGAATGTTCCTACAGCTGCAGCTAGCCCATTGACAGCAATTAAAAAGAAGCAGACACTCAAGACAGGGCCTTGCACGACCCATTCTCATGGACTCAGGAGGAACCAACTTGCATGCCGAAGGAACTAAGCGACAGAAAATTTTGAATAAAAATCAGAAGCGGCCCCCTAAGACCCCATCCATGAATCATGGTGAGGATGTGGTGTCGCCATGTTGTATCATATGCCTTCCGCATGTCAAAAAAGATGGCAACCAGATGCTGACGGCGGGCAAATGCCATACGGATGGCATACTCCAGGCTGACCAGATTATCGGTGGCAGAGGGGCCCTTACAGAACCCACCCTGAGATGGAGCCACAAGGCTCTGACACTCAAGTAGCCAACTCAACCTCTGGCTCACCATGCATCTGAGCAACTTGCACAGAACGTTTGTGAGGCTAATCGGGCAGTAGCTGTCCACCTCCAGTGGGATCTTGCCTGGTTTCAACACCGGCATGGCAATGCTTTCCCACCATTCTGATGGGAACTCACCCTCAATCCAGATACAGTTGAAAAGGTCTAGGAGGTGTCACTGGCAGTCCACCAAGAGGTGTTTGAGCATCTGATAGTGGATTCGATCTGGCCCGGGAGCTGTATCAGGCCAAGCGGCTAGGGCACTTTGGAATTCCCACTCACTGAATGGAGCATTGTACAATTTGGGGTGGTGTGATGTCTCCTGGTAAGACATTCACAAAATCATTATAATATTAAAAAAATAATAAAAATAAACATTTATATGTATTATTATTATTATTATTATTATTATTTCATTACTGTATGAATAGTTGTAGATTATGTATAAAAGGAAATAATTTTTCATTTTTTATGTTTGTGCAATATTTATGTATCTATATTTCACAAATAACGTCTGTGGTCGGCGAATGTATGTATCAAAACAGATAATGAAAAATAATTACAATTGTATGCTTAGGTTGTCCTTTGATCGAGAAAGACGCCATTGGAGGTTGATATTTGTAAAAGGTGTGTACTTTCAATTTATGTTGATTTTTTGAATATAGAAATTGTTAAAATTATTACCTGTAATAATTTATTGCTAGCTTGCCCAAGATTTCATTCCACATTCTTAGCCGTTTTCAGCATATTAGGAATTGTTCATGAAGCAGAGCCGTGCGGCGATCGTGGGAACCGCTGCCACGGCAAATTCAAATTAAATTGAATGAAAGCAGTTTTCCCACAATATAGCGGGCAGGTAACGGTACATTAAAATTATCTCTTTCAGCTTCCTGGAGACTTCAGAAGGAAATTGTGGATTTTATTATGTCATTTTCAGGTGGACATGGGCAGCTGCTATTTTGTTATCAGTTATGTAAATAATTCATGAGTGATAAAATTTTACTTGTGTGTGATCAAAGACTGCTGTGCAAAACCTGCTCTGGCTGATAACATAAAAATCAAATTTCATATTTTTTTTTAGTTTCATGCTCTCATGTTAGTCGTGGCAGTTAATAGTCTTCATATATTTTAAAAAATCCACTGCAGCTTTTATGTTTAGTGAACATAAAATACTGTAACTTCCGTACAGGTAATAGGAGTAATTTTCGGTGCGTTCAAGAGCAATGCTGTGGCAATAACAGAAAGATCAGAAAGTGGTCACTACCGCACAAGTTGTCATGCACACTCCATTGGACAGGTGGTAGAAGACCAGGGCGGCAGACCAAAAGTCGATGGCTGAGTACGTGCCATGCGCACACTGAAAGGTGTGGAGGCACCATTATTTAAGAGAGAAAGGTCAAGCTGTGCCAACACTTGCTCAACGACAGTGCCTCGGCCTGTTGCCACCAATCCACCCCACAAAGGGTTATGGGCATAAAAGCCACCCAGTAACAGAAAAGGTGGTGGCAGTTGGGCTATCAGTGCAGCCAATACATGCTGTGGGACATCACCATCCGGTGGAAGATAGTGACTCCAGACAGTAACAGCCTGAGGCGTCCACCCCCTAACAGCGACAGCCTCTAAAGCTGTGTGAAGAGGTACACACTCGCTGTAAAGAGAGTTAAGGACGTAGATGCAGACTGAACCAGGCACACTCGCATAAGCTGCCCGATTCTTATAATAACCCTGATAGCCACGGAGGGCAGGGGTTCACGTCACAGGAAACCTAGTTTCCTGGAGAGCAATGCAGAAGAAAGGGTGAAGGCTGATAAGTTGTCGAAGTTCAGCAAGGTGGTGGAAAAAACCACTGCAATTCCACTGGAGAATGACATTGTCCACAGCTGAAAAAGGTGTGAAGGGACGGAGGAGGCAGATTACACCACTGGGTCATCTACTGCTACCCAAGGAAAGTCAGAATCGAGAACCATTGCGTCTGAGGTAGGGGAGAGATTGAGGTGGTCGGGGGACACCAAAATCTGCAAATCATCCTCAGACAGAGCTGGTAGTAACAGGTGGCACAGAGGCAGCCTGAACCTCTTCCTTCTTACCCAGCTTTTCCTCCTTCTTCCTCTTCTTCTCCTCCTCCCGCTTCTCCTTAGGAGCAACCTGGGAGTGAGTCGCAGAAGAATGATCAGGGACAGACGAAGAGCGGGAAGCTCTTCGATCTGCCGCTTGTCCCTCCTTGAGCCACTGACTGATGTCAGCTGTTGTGCAGGAGGATGCATCAGAAGGTAGACTTCCAAGGGACCCAAGGGAAGCTGGAGGAGGTCGGTGTACCTCCAGAGGAGGGGGGGGGGGGGGGTCTGACATCCCTGTCAATTTGGGGGGTTGGTCTCCCAAAGGAAGTACCTTGGGAGCACCAGATGAAGCAGTGTCCCCCCATCACAGACACGGGGGAAGAGGCGGGGTGGCCCTGAGGGCCCACTGGAGGTTTAACAAACGCAGGGACAGCTGTCGCCAACAGGGGCAACAAAGTCGCAGTTGTAGCATATGATGTAGCCATCGGAACAGGACCAAGTCTTTTGTATTTCCTCTTTGCATCTTGATAGGTGAGCCTGTCCACGGTTTTTATTTACATTATTCACCGCTCCTTATGGAGAACAGGGCAGTCAGGCGAGCAGGGGGAGTGGTGCTGCCCACAATTGACACAAGTGGGAGGAGGCACACATGGAGCGCCCAGGTGCAGATGATGACCACAATCCCTGCAGGTGATGCTGGAGTTACAGTGAGATGACATGTGGCCAAACCTTGACATTGAAGAAAAGACACTTCTAAATGTTTAATGCCAAAGCTGCTATTTATTTACTGGCTGACTAGTTTTGAGCTTTGCCCATTTTCACAAGCCACATATTTGTATTTAGGAGATGTTTGTTGTAGGCAGTTCTATTTACATAATCACACGTAAATGTATGTCATATCTTCATTATCCAGTATGATGTTATCCATGTGACAATGATATTTTGTTTTATATACAATGGAGAATTTTTTTCTCAATGAGTACACTGTGTGTCATGCTAGCTTATTTACTGTACATGTTATCATAATTTTGACAGATGCTGATACAAAGAATCTGTCAAAATTATGATAACACCTATGCAAAGAATCTGTCAAAATTATGACAACACCTATGATAAAAAGCCAGTGGACACACAGTGTAATCCAATAAGAAAAATATTCCATTCTATATCAAATAGAATATCACTGTCATGTGGATCATATCATACTGGATAATGAAGATCTGAGACACATTTAACTTTGATGACGTAAACAGAGATCTGTACACACAAAACATATTCTAAATACAAATAAATGGGCAGAGCCCGAAACTAACCAGCCAGTAAATAAATACCAGCATTGGTGTTCAACATTTAAAAATGTCTTTTCTTCAATATTTGAGAGCTGCACATTGCAACAAACTGAAAATATTAGTAAACATATGATTAGCTGAGCTTTAGATGCACAGTAGAACTAGGTTCATTTTTGTGGGACATAGTTTTCATTTAAGTTTATGACTTGGGATTCGTTTCCACAAATTTAGTATTCATTAGTTTGATTCCCATAAATATGTTAGTAGTATTTGAGGTTCAGCATATGTTTTGCAGCTGTAGCTCACAAAATAAGATTTCCCTATCCATTTGTTTTCTTGATGCAGCAGAATAATGTATTTATCTGGGTGTTGGAAGAATTACAGCAATATTCAAATGGATGAACAAAAACTGAGTAAACGTCAATCTAACAATGGAAAATTGAAGATGTAGTAATGACAATATTATGAGAAGTATAGATTGCTACTCACCATATAGTGGAGATGTTGAGTCGCAATCAGACACAACACACAACATAAAGACTGTTAAACAAGTAAGCTTTTGGCCAAAAGACCTCCTCCTGAAATAGTCAGAAGAAAAAGAAAAAAAAACACACACACACACACAAAACTACTGAATATGTGTGTGTGTGTGTGTGTGTTTTGACCATTTCAGAAGAAGGATATCAGACTGCTAACATATGACTACACATGCATGCCACATAGTTACAGATGTTCACTGGTCACACATGAAACATACAGCTTCAAAAACTGGGATTAACATGTGAAACCTGTGCTTGATTCTGGCAGAAACCCTAAAATTGCAAGAAATGTCTTTAGGGTGAGTGCCACCAATAATGACTGATGAGGTTTAGACTGTATGGCAAAGCATTTGTTGGATAACGATAATAATAATAATAATAATAATAATAATAATCCACCAGTACATCAATGAAATACAGCTACATCCAAACTTGTATATACAACTACAGAAATCTGTATTATTGACACTTGTTCAATTACCCGAAAGTTCCTAAATGCAATGTAACATATACCGTACAGTTAAAAGGAAGTCACACTTGATCAAGGTCCGCGTCACCTTCCATTTTTAACCAGACATAACGTCTGAGACAAGAAAGAAATAATAATAATAACAATGACAATAATAATGTGTGAAATTTCAATGTGGAGAAAATAATAGTTTCTGTGTTTGTGGACAGCCAAAGCTGTTACCAAATTGTCCAGGCTTTTGCAGTTGTCAAATAAAAAGTTATGAAAGTTAATCTGCTGCTATAACCATTATCAGGCTGTTTGTTGCTGTGAACGGCATGCGAACTGGCACATTTCATTATGTGTACATTTGGATTATATGACAAAATGGAGGTTCAAACAGGAAACAGTGACTCTCAAAGGCAATTTGTTTTTTTTTTTTTAGTTTCCTTCCTTCCTATCGATGGTGCCAAAATGTTTATAAATTTCAGAAGCCTCTTTAAAAAAAAAAAAAAAAAAAAAAAAAGGACTGACCGCAACACCATGAAGACAGTTAGTAGAGACACATACTGTGTGTGGATAAGCATTATCCTATTGAAAAGTTGCACCATGCTACTGGCCCATAAGGGGTAATACATGAGGAACAAGACATCTGTGATGTACTGTTTCACTCTGAGGATTCCTTCAACCATTGCCAGCCAGGACCTGAAATCATATGCAATGACTCCACACACCAGGACACAATAGTCCGCCCTTGGTGGCTGAGTGGTCAGTGCGACGGAATGTTATACCTAATGGCCCGGATTCGATTCCCGACTGGGTCGGAGATTTTCTCTGCTGAGGGACTGGGTGTTGTGTTGTCCTTATCATCATCATTTCATCCCCATCAACACGCAAGTCGCTGAAGTGGTGTCAACTCGAAATACTTGTACCAGGCGAACGGTCTACCCGCCGGTAGGTCCTAGCCACATGGCATTTCCATACCATGACACAATGAGTAACACCATTGTGCCTCTCCAAGACATGGAAGGAAAGGACATTTCTCCAGGTCAACATATTTTCTGATGATCGTCATCCAAGGTAGAACAGAACCATGGTTCATTGCTGAACACAATGTGACACCATTCATCAGCAGTCCATACTTCACAGTCAGGATGTCATTCCACATACAGCCATTTTTGTTGTTTTGTTAACAGCAGCTTCTGCAGGGGACAGTAATTGCCTTGTCTGGCTACTGATAGTTTCCAACCAATGGTACAGGATGACACAGAATGTTGCAGGCAGTCCATCACTTGTTTCCAAATGGTAGGCACAGATGTGAAGGGGCAGCGGCCAGATCGGATCACTGGAACTTTGGCGATGAGCAGAACTACCCTACTGTTCCCATGCAGTCCATCAGGTCACTGTCACATTCAAATGCCCAAAAATTTGGATATTGTATGATTCAACCAGCCAGCCAAATGGAAACAACAATGAGGCCCCTTTCAAATACAGTCATTTGGTGAAAATGCTCACCCACAAGAGTACATGGCATCTCTCTGTCTCCCACACTGATCACTCAACATGATTGGTTGGCTTGTTGGTTTGGGTATAAAGGAACCAACCTACAGGGTCATCAGTCCCTTTTTCCTCAAGCAAACAAATCTCAAGGTGAAACACTTTAAAAAAATGGAGTTGGTGGAAGTAAAAGGGTGTAAAACTAATTGGGAAGCACACTGAAAGAGGAAATGAAAGAAGCAAACCAAAGGAGGAAACATAAACTACAATGATCACTCAACATGTAATGCTGTTATGTCCCTTACATACCCTACCAAGCCTGCTAACAACACTGAACCAAACAATACTAACACACTCTGGTGGTTGTTCTATCACAAAGAATTGCAGTTATAATCATTTACATAATCACCCACAATATGTATGTGTCTGATGGTACATTGATATCTGACATTGTCTTCTGGGTGCTTCACTTTTTTTCTTTTTTTTTTTTCCTCTCCTCTGGCAGTGGATGTTCAAAGTGGACCACATTTACCTTTCTACCCATTACGCTAACATCATGTAGAGGGAAATCTTTTGCCAATTAAGTCTAATTTGTCACTGCTGCAGATGTCATATGAACTTTCATAGCCTTTTTAATCCCTAACAATGGAAACTCCACGTTTAAATATATATAATTTAAGGAAAAGACAGATTGCTCCTTACCATAAAGGTGACACATTAAGTTGCAGACAGGCATGATTAAATGACACTTACACATTAGCTTTCTGCCACAGTCTTCGTCAGAAAAAGAATGACACACACAGATGCATTCATCCACAAAAGCAAGCACACCTCACGCACATATGACCACAATCTCTGGCAGCTCGGTCCAGATGCAGCTGTCACATGAATGGATGCAGCGATCTGAAGGAGTGCGGAAGGAGAAGCGATAAAAGTTTACAGGTGGGAGAGAGAAGAGTGCTGTCTGGCGGAGTGTGCAGGAACTAGACTGCCAACAGGCATACCATCGGGAGGATGAGAAGCAGGGAGGTGTGGAGGGGGGGGGGGGGGGGGGATAATCAAAAAAGGACATGAGCATTGAAAGAAGAGTGAGTGCATTGGCAGAAGATAACACACACAGTTGGTGGGAGAAGAGAACAGGGAGGAGGCGATAGGACAGAGGGGGTGAAAACTGTCGGGTGGAGGGTGTGAGGAGAATACATTACCATAGGTTGAGACTGGTATAATTTTGGGAGCAGAGAATGTGTTTTAAGTCTAACTCCCATCTGTGCAGTTCAGAAAATCTGATTGTGCATGGGAGTATCCAGATGGCTTGGGTAGTGAAGCAGTCATTGAAATACAGAATGGTACATTCAGCTGCATGTCGAGCCACAAGATGATCTACTTTGCTCTTAGCCAAAGTTTGGCAGTGGCCATTCATCTTGGTGGGCAGCTGGTTGGTAGCCATACCAGTGTACAAGGCTGTGCAAAGATTGCACCAGAGCTAGTATATGACATGGCTACGAGTAGCCCAGCCTCTGATGAGATGGGACAAGCCTGTGACTGGATTTGAACAGGAAATTCTGGGTGGATGGATTGGTCAGGTATTGCACCTGGGTCTTCCACAGGGATATGATCCTTGTGGCAATGGTTTGGGATTGTCAGTGGCAAAGGGATGGACTAGGATGTTGTGGAGGTTGGGTGGACAAAGGAACAACACTTTAGGATGGGTGGGAAAGATCTTGGCTAGAATGTTCCTCATTTCAGAGCATGATGATAGATAATCAACACCCTGGTAAAGGATGTGGTTCAGTTGTTCCAGTCCAGGGTGGTAAGAGTGACAACGGGGTGCACTCTTTTGTGGCTGGTTTTTGGAGGTCGCAGGAGCATTGGGGGTGTGAGGCGAAATGGCACGGGAGATCTGTCAGTGGACTAGGACTGGGGCATAGTGCCCAGACTGCATGGGAGGGACTTTTTGGTGTGGACGGGATGACAGCTGTCAAAATGCAGGTACACAGAGGTATGGGTGGAGCCATCAGAGAGGAAGAGGTCAACATCTAGGAAAGTGGCACACTGGATTGAGAACAAGGTGAAGTGGATGGGAGAGAAGGTGTTGAGCTTGTGATGGAATGAAGACAAGATGTCTTAGCCTCGAGTCCAGACCATGAAGATATCATCAATGAACCAGAACACCTGAACCAGACTGGGGGTTTAGCATTTTGGAAGGTTAGAAAGGTCTCCTCCAAATGGCCCACAAACAGATTGGCATAGGAGGGTGCCATGCAGGTGCCCATGACTGTTGCCTGAGACTGCAGTCTTTTGTGTGTGTGTGTGTGTGTGTGTGTGTGTGTGTGTTTTGTCTATTGTTGATGAGGGCCAATGACAGAAAACTTTAATTGTGAAAGTCTTTTGTTGTGCCTCTCTACTACTCAGCATCTCCGCTATATGGTGAGTGGTAACTTTCCTTCTAGTAATATTGAATAAAGTTAGTAAGCTGTATAAGAAATGAGGTAGTGGGTTTGGAAACGGAAGGACACTGGGAGAATTAGGATTCAATAGCAGTAAGACTATGGGCATGAGGGATATTGGTATACAGGGAAGGGAAATCAGCAGTAATGAGCAGGGATGCTAGTGGTAAAAGGATGGGATAGTGGTGAATCAGTGAAGATAGTGACTGGTATCTTTCATGTGGGACACTAGATTATGTATCACTGTTGTTTACCCTTCCACCTAAACCCCAGCCTCACAGAAGATTCAGTCATATCCAAAGGCATCACCTTTATCTCTAAACCCAAATTTAACCATGCTGGACTTGTCAAAGACCTACTCTCTTTCTCCCGATCCCTGCAATGGAAACACTTCTTTGCCATCAATCCCTACAAACACAAAGCCAACATAATTCCAACATTGAACCATGCCTCTCCCACTTCATACCACCATCCAACCAACATCCTCCCCCTCTCACCTAACCACCTGCTGGTCCTTATCTCCAATTTGGCCTCACCATCCTTCCCCAGGTCCCTTCCTCACAACATCAACCTTTCAGCAGAAGAAAGAACGATCACATACAACCTTGAAACAAATGTTGAACTGATCATCCAGCCTGCAGACAAAGATTCCACCACTGTCAATGAATTTCAATGACTACCTGGCTGAGAGCCACTGCCAAGTATCTGGCTCCTCCATTTATAAACTCTGCCAGAGTGATCCCATCCCAGAATCCAACAATCTCCAACTCCTGCTTAAAGCCCTAGGCCCTTCCCAGAACCTCTCCCCTGAATCCATTTCCCTTCTTATCCCTGTGACACCTCAAACACGTCTTCTAAATGCTCTCCAAAAGCCATAAACCCATTAGCTCTGGACGCCCCATTGTGACTGGTTATTGTGCCCCCATGAAAAGAATTTCATCCCTCATTGACTAAGAATTCCAACTAATTGCCCGTAATCTAGCCTCCCATGTCAAAGATACCAACCAATTCTGTCATCAATTCTCCATCATCCCCATGCCATGACCTTCTGGATCCCTACTCATCACTGCTGACACCATCTCCCTATACACCAAACCTATGGTCTTACTGCCATTGAACATTATTGCCTCTCCCAGTGTCCTTCAGTTTCAAAAGACACTATCTCTTTTCTCATACAACTTACTAATGTTATCCTAACTCATAACTACTACTTCTTTGAATGGAAGGCATACAAACAAATCCGTAGCACAGCCATAGGCACCTGTATCGCTCCTTCCTGTGCCAATCCCCCCCTCAACCCAGTGTGCCACCTTCCTGGGCATTGACCTCTTCCTCTTTGATGGCTCTATCTGCACCTCTGCCCACAATGAACCCACCCCAGAACAGTACCTGCACTTCAAAAGGTATCATTCCATACACCCCAAAAAAATCCTTCCCATACATCATGGTTACCTGGGAAGAGTGCATCTGCTGTGACAAAAACTCCCTGTACCCAGTATGGTGAAGGTCTCACAGGAACTTCACAGGCAGGCACTACCCCAGACCCAGTCACAAACTAATCTCCCACGCCGTTTCTTCTCACATACCCGATCCTCTCACCACCCCAAAGAACCAGACACAAAGGAGTACTCCTTCGTCACACACACGATATCTCACACTCACTATTCATCTGCCCACAGTCCCAGCCATTATTGCCAATTTTCTAGAACAAACAAAAGACGGGGGGAGGAAGACCATGATTTAATGTCCTATCAATGACATGGATCAAACCCAGGTAGAATAAGGATAGTGGAGGATATCAGCCAAATCGTTTCCAAAGGAACTGTCTTTACATTCTATTTGCTCAATTTACAGATATAAAACTTCAATGCTCCAGAATGCAAGTCCAGTGTGTTAACCACCATGCCATCTACTTGGTAGTGTGCACGACAGATCCTGAAGGACCATTCACGGCAGACATGAGGACATAGCATCTATGGACATGAGGATATAGCATTTACATTATGTAACAGGTGTTCATGTAGGGACAGACCTTTCTCGGGTCATTAGTCACAAAAAAGGGAAGGGCAGGGGGGGGGGGGGGGGGAGGAATCTGGAAAGAGAGACAATTTCTTTCTTTCAACAAATTTTTGACCATTTCATTCATCTTTTGTAGTTCTATTTTCTCTAACAAATTTAATTAGGAGAACTCAGATTTTCTTTTCCCTCAATCTCAACACAATACACAAATGGACATGGAAATTGCTATACCATTAAAGAACTATCATTTATCAAACAGGTCCTTACATACCTCAACAATGAATGTAAGTGGATTTCTCTCCTGTTAACAGTACTTTATAACTAGAGATTGGGGACCGTGCTTGATTTCCAGTACCCGCATAAACTCTCATCACTCAGTCACTCCCTGTTCTTGTCTTCTTTCTTTCCACTGCAAGCAGAGAATTGATTAATCTCCTCCTTGCCCCGCCCCGCCCCGCCCCGCCCCGCCCCGCTCATTTATAAGTTGAACATTTCCTGAACGGCTGAAACATGCTGTAGCTAAGCCTCTGTGTACAAGAAAGGAGATAAAGAAATACCACCAAATTTCCATCCAATTTCACTTCTGCAGGTCTCTAAAATTTTGGAAAAGGTAATATAAAATCAATTTTTTAACCATTTGAATATAAATAATATATTGTCAAAGTCATAGTTCAGACTACTAAAGGGTTCTCAATTAAGAAAGCTATTTACACATGCAGCAAAAATGTACTTAATTCATTAGACAGTAAATTAGAGGCTACGGACATGTTCTGTGTTCTGCTAAAGGCATCTGACTGTTTAAGTCACAATATCCTTTTAAGTAAATTAGAATATTACCGGGTAAGAGGAAATGGCATAAAATGTTCAGATTGTATCTCTCAAACTGGATTCAAAGGTGATAAACATGAAAGAGTCATATATTGAATTATCAGTTATCATCCAAAAGGAGAACTAATTACATGGGGTGTGTCACAAGATTCCCCTTAGGGCTCATACTTTTTCATGTTTATAGCAGTAACTCTCATCAGCGACATTACCACATGTCAAGTTTGTTTTGTTTGCAAATGATACAAACAATGTAATAAATAGCACAAGTACAGTTTTAGAAATGTCAGTTATTTTCATGGACATTACTAAATGCGTCCTAGCCAATTCTTTGTCACTAAACTTTTAAAAACACACTACATGCAGTTTTTTTTTGGGGGGGGGGGGAGGGGGGGGTAGTGTTGCCAGTGCAGTCAGCCATGCTTCACAGGGCACATGACATGTCAGTATGAGCAACACCTGCTGTTTGGATTCTGGGTGCATCCTGTTGTGACAGTGCCACGACATTCAAAAGTGCCACTACGTTACTACGCGAACACGGCGATAGAGGCGCTCCGCAGCTCGGCCGAGCGCGGGAGCGCCACCTGGCTATGAACGGCGCCGGCCGCATGTCACGGCACGGCAGTCGAATGACGGACACAGAGTTAGTAGTATGTAACCCGCTAGTGTTTCTACTTTTGCAGATCCATGCAAATTATTAGTGCTTAAAGGTTATAACATTTTTGGCGACGAGGTCGGATATTTTTTTTCCTGCGTTGTGGATTTGGGTGTTCGTGTCGGGGCAGACATGGAACAGCTTATGCAAGCGCTCATTGAGCAACAAACACAGCTGATGGCTGCTATTCAGGCGTTGTCGACGTCGCTTACTCATCGTCTGTCTTCCTCTTCTCCGCCTCCGTTCCCTCCTTACGACGAGGCCGCTGAAGACTGGGAGGATTATGAGAAGCGTTTGCGGCAACACTTCTTGGCTTTCGGCGTTGTCGACGCTCCTATGTGTAAGTCATTATTTCTATCTTGGATTTCCCCACGGATCTATCAGCTGCTATCTCAGTTAGCCCCTCTGCGGGAACCTGCCTCTCTGTCCTTCCAAGAAATGTGTGACTTATTGTCTAACTATTACCGAAAAAACACCCACGTCGTTGCCGCCCGCGTGGCGTTCTACCGGTGTCGTAAACAGCCCCATCAATCTTACCGGGCTTGGGCGGCGGAACTACAAGGTCTGAGTAGGAAATGTCAGTTTGTCACGGACACTCATCATGAGTCTTATGCTGATTCAATGGTTCGGGACGCTATTCTACGGCTTGCTCCTGATAAAGAAGTTCGGCAACGTGCCTAACAACTGCCAAACCCGTCGTTGTCGGAAGTTCTCAGCATCGCTCAATCTTTTGAAGTGTCTCACGCTGCTGGTGCGCAAATAGACGCATGGTGTGATGTGGGCGCTGTACAGACCACTTTCGACGCGGACAATTTGCCTTTTTCACAGGGGAACGACAATGTGGCGGCGGTTCACTTGCGTCACCAACGTCACGTTGGGCCACCATGCTCGCAGCGAAAACAGCAACCACAGAAGCAGGTTCGTTCCGCACTTCCTTCTTGTCCACGTTGTTTCGTACAGCATGACAGGGCCGCGTGTCCAAAATGTTGGGCCACGTGTAATTCCTGAAGGAAAAAAGGCCACATTGCTTCTGTGTGTCAGTCCCCTACAGTTCCTGTCAACGAAGACGAGGCATCGGACATGGATGTTAACTGTGTGCTTTCTCAAACAAATAAGTTGTTTGTTACTGTTCGTGTTCTGGATAAAGACATTCGCATGCAAGTGGACACGGGCTCTGCAGTAACTCTCATTAATTCTCGCACGTATTTGGAGTTGGGTTCCCCTCCCTTGTCTCCCATTACGTGAAATCTGCGCACTTATAATAAGCAGAAAATTCCTATCGTTGGCCAGTTTGATGCTTCCACTGCCTACAAGTCTGTTGTTAGGCCCCTCACGTTTTATGTGGTGGATCATGCGGGCACGGAAAACCTGTTCGGTTATGATGCTTTCCAGTTGTTCGGGTGCTCCATTGATGATGATGTGCACCTCATATCTGAGGATATTCCGTATCAACAACTGGATGGATTGTGTTCTGAATTCTCGTCCGTGTTCGCTGCTGGTCTGGGGCGGGCCAAGGATTTTGAAGCCCACATTACTCTTAAACCTACAGCTCGCCCTAAGTTTTTCCGGGCACACCCTATTCCGATGGCGTTGCGTGCGCCTGTCAAGGCTGAGATCGACAGGTTAACAGCTTCAGGGATTCTCCTTCCTGTTACCTCCAGCGAATGGGCATCGCCCATCGTGGTGGTTTCTAAACCAAACGGGAGTCTGCGATTGTGCGGTGATTTTAAAGCCACTGTCAACGCTCAGAGCCTCATTGACACTTATCCTCTTCCCCGTCCTGAGGAGTTATTTACCAAGCTCGCTGAGGGCCAGTTCTTTTCCAAACTTGACTTATCGGAGGCGTACCATCAGTTGCCATCGGATGCGTCTTCCAAGGAATTTCTCGTCATCAACACTCCTTGTGGGTTGTATCAGTACCAGCGGTTACCATTTGGCGTCACTAGCGCGCCAGCCATTTTTCAGCTGTTTTTGGAACAGCTCACGGCTTCCGTTCCCGGCTGCATCAACTACCTGGATGACATTGTTGTCACGGGGGCCTCCACTGAGGAGCACCTTCGCAATTTGCGTTCACTGTTTCGGGTCCTGCATTCAGCTGGGTTGAAGTGCAATCTGGACAAGTCACAGTTTTTCCAACCCTCCATTGTGTATCTTGGTTTCCACTTGTCCCGTGAGGGTATACGTCCTCTACGACAGCACGTTGCGGCCATTACCGCTCTACCCCGGCCGTCTACAGTCAAAGAACTTCAGGCGTTTCTCAGCAAGGTTGCTTATTATCACAAATTCATTCCATCCGTGGTGGCAGTGGCTCATGCTCTGCATCAGCTGTTACGCAAAAACGTTCCTTTCTGTTGGTCCGACGAGTGTGAGCAGGCTTTTGTCCGCCTGAAGGCTCATTTGCAGTCAGCGCCTTGTCTTGCCACATTCTGTCCGGGTCAGCACTTGGTTCTGGCGACTGACGCGTCACAGTATGGCCTAGGGGCTGTTCTCACCCATCGGTATGAGGATGGGTCGGAACGACCCATCGCCTACGCTTCCAAGACCCTCAACGATGCCCAACGGCGTTACTCTCAAATCGAAAAGGAGGCGCTCGCTATCATTTATGCTCTCAAAAAGTTCAGCGTTTTTTTGTATGGTTCTAAGTTTCACCTCATCACCGACCACAAGCCGCTGGTCTCTCTGTTCAGCCCCTCGGCGTCGCTTCCGGATAAGGCAGCTCACCGCCTGCAACGTTGGGCCTTATACTTGTCTCGTTTTCACTATGAGATTCACTATCGCCCCATGGCCCAGCACGCCAATGCTGACGCGTTGTCGCGTTTGCCGATGGGCCCCGACCCGGTTTTCGATCGCGATGAACTACTCTGTTTCCACATTGATGAGGAAGAACGTCGTGCGGTCGAGGGTTTTCCACTTACAGGTTCACAGGTCGCGTCGGCTACTGCGCGGGACCCGGTTCTGCATCAGGTGATCGGTTTTGTTCAACGGGGTTGGCCGGACAGGACCAAGGTCTGGGCATCGGATCCCCTTCGCAACTACCATGCCTTGCGCCTTCGTCTGTCTGTTCGTGAGGGTGTTGTTGTTCTGGCCACGGATGGCGCATCTCCACGGGTCGTGGTGCCAGCCTCTCTTCGCAAAGCTGTTCTCAAACTGTTACATGAAGGCCATTGGGGGATTTCTCGGACTAAGTCCCTGGCCCGCAGGCACGTTTATTGGCCCGGTATTGATTCGGACATCGCCCACATGGTCGCTGCGTGTGATCAGTGTGTTCAACAACTGGCTGCGCCTCGTACTATGCCCTCTCCGTGGCCTGATCCGGCGCAGCCGTGGGAACGGGTGCACGCTGACTTTGCCGACCTCTTCCTCGGCACTTACTGGCTACTGTTGATTGACGCCTTCTCGAAGTTTCCGTTTGTTGTTCGATGTCCGTCGCCCACCACTGCGGCGACGACGCTGGCTTTGTTGAAAATCTTTGCGCTAGAAGGTCTTCCATCCACGATTGTCACGGACAATGGCCCTCAGTTCTCTTCGCAGGCCTTCCGTGATTTTTGTACTGGACAAGGGATTCATCATGTTACAGCACCGCCCTTCCATCCGCAATCGAATGGGGAGGTCAAGCGCCTTGTCCGCACTTTCAAAAGCCAAATGAAAAAATTCCTTAGTGATTTTTCCACAGATGATGCTCTGTTGCAATTTCTGAGTTCTTATCGCTTCACGCCTCTGGGTGATCGCAGCCCTGCTGAACTCTTGCATGGCCGCCAACCGCGCACTCTACTGCACCTGCTTCACCCTATCAGGCCTTGTACTGTGCCCCCTCGTGCGGGAAAATACCCGGTGGGCACCGCCGTGTGGGCACGGGGGTATGGATCTCGCCCTAAATGGATTCCAGGGGTGGTCCAGGCTCTTCGCGGCCGCCGGCTTTGTGAAATACGTACGGACGACGGCATGGTTGTTCGCCATTACGACCAGATGCGCCCACGAGTGGTGGCCACGCCGGTGCCACCGCCCCTTCTTTCGTCTCCACCAGCTCGAGAAGCCAGTCCTGTCGCTGCTGCCGATCTTCCGGTCGTGTTGCTGCCGCCGCCGTCGCTACCGCTTCCGAGTACGCCGGAACCGGCCCCAGTCGCGACGCCGCCTTCTCTGGGACCCATCTCGCTGGAGCACACCCCCAGGTCCACGACACCTATGGATGCTGCTCCAGAGTTTTCACCCATCATCTCGTCCAGGAGGCACATTCCACGCGCAAGCTTCCGTCCTGGACATTTTCGACCATACTCTCGTGTTTCTCCGCGGGATCTTCTCGGGGCCTCCCAAGAGGCCATGGATGTCTCCGCACTGTCCGTGTCTCCAAGGAAGTAAGTGTTTTTTTTTTGTCAAGGGGGGAAAAGTGTTGTGACAGTGCCACGACATTCAAAAGTGCCGCTACGTTACTACGCGAACACGGCGATAGAGGCGCTCCGCAGCTCGGCCGAGCGCGGGAGCGCCACCTGGCTATGAACGGCGCCGGCCGCATGTCACGGCACGGCAGTCGAATGACGGACACGGAGTTAGTAGTATGTAACCCGCTAGTGTTTCTACTTTTGCAGATCCACGCAAATTATTAGTGCTTAAAGGTTATAACACATCCTCAGCTCCTTTCAGCAGATGGCTGATTTGCTGAAGCATCGCATGAAGGGTGCAGGCTATGCCGTCTATTTGTATCTTTGTACCAAGGTTGATCACAGTCCTCTGGTTTGGAGCAGAGTGGAAGGTCTAAACCAGAGTCTCAGATAACTCTGCGATGGTATTGGATGCAAATTTCCCAATTAGCCACTATGTCTAAGAGAATGTTCATTGTTGCAGATCAGAGTTAGAAAAGTTTAATACAATATTAGTAAATTGCAGGAAAATCCAAGGAAAGGTCCCAAAATTAGTATCACTTATTGAAGGTTATAATGTATAGATAATATTATGAACAGAAAGTTGGTTAAAACCAAAAATTAATGACAACAAAATCCTGAGTTCATATTGGAATATTTATCAGAAGGATAGGCTAGTCACTAATGGTGGTGGTGTGCTCATTGCAGTAAGGAATTCGATAAAATTTAGCAAAGTTACCACGATTCTGATTGTAGATTAATCTGGGTGAAGTGAACTATCAAAGTTCAGTCAATAATGGTAAAATTGGATGCTTTTATAGATCGCCTGGGTCAGGAGCTCTAGCAGTAGAGTGCTTCAGACAAAATTTAGAGAATATCGTTAATAATTTTCCTTAACTTGTCCTTATAATAGGGGGCAAGTTGAAGTCATTCAACTTGCCAGATATAGATCGGGAGTGTCGTGCTAACAAAATGGGCACCAGAGACAGCAATTCGTGTGACATTATTCTTGATGTCTCGTCCGAAAATTACTTTGAGTAGATAAAGAACCACCTCGTGAGGATAACATCTTATACCTTCTGGCAACAAACAAACCTGAACTTAATGAATCTATTAACATAGAAGGTATCAGTGATCAAAAGGCTGTGATAATATCTATGACAACAGGCCTGAAAAAGAATGTTAAGAAAGGTAGGAACATATTTTTGCTTAGTGACAGTGACACGATACAAATTTCAGAGTATCTGAGCAGTTTGCATCAAATATTCGTAGATGAGGACAAAGATGTGGAAAACAAATGGAAAAAATTCAAAGGAATCATGCATTAGGTACTAGACAAGTATGTTCCGAGTAAGGTCTTAAGGGATGGGTAAGGCCCACCATAGTTTAATAACCGTGTTATAACAAAGAGAACCTCATCTCGGATTCAATAGAAGTAAAAAAAACTAGCTGACAAACAAAAGCTGAATGAGGCAAAAATGAGCATAAGTAGAGCAATGAGAGAAACATCCAATGACTTTGAAAGTAAAACTTTGTCACCCAATCTGAGTAAAAACCCTAACAGGTTTTGGTCATGTGTAAAATCAGAAAATGGGTCAAAATGATCTATTCACTCACTCGGAGACCATTCTGACACCAAAATGGAAGATAACAGAGAGAAGGCCAAAATACTGAATTCGGTCTTCCAAAATTGTTTCACCACTGCAGTTCGTACCAAGGTCCCTGCTTTTAATCGTCGTATGAATGTCAAAATGGCAGATATTGAGATAACCGATTGCAGAATAGGGAGGAAAAAAAAAGAAACCTACAATCTGTTAGTAGTGGTAAGGCATTAAGATCAGATGAGATAACTATAAAGAGCCTATAAAGATTATGCGAAAGAACTTGCTTCCACACTTCTTCAGTGCAGTAATGTCATCAACGTAAATCAGTGTTATAAACTGATGTTCTCTTTGATATTGTGTAGCTATGATAGCCTAAGACATATTATATGCACCTCAGTGTATTGTACACTTACATGTTTTGCGACAAGTTTGTTGTTACCTTTTAAATGGGGGATGTATTTAATACTTTATGAATTATTGCCAATCCATGAGCATCATTTCACTTGGGATTTTTTTTTTTTTTTTTTTTTTTTTTTTTTTTTTTTTTTTTTTTTTTAGGGCACAAAACTGCTACGAACATAAGTGCCCATTCAGGGGCTTAGGGAAGAGTAAAAAACCGAATGTTAAATCAGCAGCAATGGGAGTGAAACTCAAGGAGGAGAGAAACTAAAAACGGAAGGAAATCAAACAAAATTACTATTAAAGGGGGGTGGTTTTCCCCAAAAAGGAGCTTCAAATGATCAATGTCATCTCACTGACACTGATAAAATCAAGGACACCATCGGCTGCTAAAAGGGAATATAGATCGGGTGACAGCTGTCAACAGGACCGTAGCAGATTAAAATACGGGCACTGAAGTAAAAGGGGCCTCACCATCCATGGTTGAGACCAGTGGGGACAAAGCAGGGGAGGACTGCCACTTAAAAGATGTCGATGGCTAAAAAGGCAGTGCCCTATCCACAGTCTAGTTAAAATGAAGCCTGGAGGAAGAGTCCAAGCACAGGGATTAGATTTTATGTCAGATCTGTTGATAGACATTAGCTTATCTCTTTTTCTTTATAAATATGTATTGTGTATTGTGCTTTATGACATGTTCTACATCCTTGACACTCTCCTCACTAACTCACTAGGCACATATGGAACAAAACAAATATCTAAACAAATCTAAACAAGAAAAACACCTATCTAGGAAGGAAGATTGTCAAGAAGAAAGATTATTTTTCTATTGCAACTCAGGCTTCCCATACAGTCACCCTAACACTGCCAGTGGAGGAGTATTATAATGTAATGTAAAATCCGCTCTCCCTCATGAAATGCAACACTTTGGTAGTGGCTGTCTCGTCACCCACAAGAATCTGAGGCAGTGAGATAGGCAAGCTGAGAGTGCGCTGCAGACTGGCCCTGCTGCAGAAGGAACTCGTTGGTGAGTTTTGTGTGGCCAAAGTATAGTCAGCACAACATAATGGCATTTTTCTGAGAGGGCTGGAAAGCTATATGGCACATTTTAGTGGACCCTCTAATCACTCTCAAATTGTTTTCGTCACAGTAACCTGCTCTTCCAATTTGCAGAGTCTCAAAATATTGTGTTGAAGTTGTAACCACAGGTCGGTGCCCGGTATTCCAACGTCAAGTTGATCTCCTGTAGTTGCACTTTTAGTTAGATGGACGGTGAATTCATTTCCTGGAATGCCTAGGTGGGTGTCCAGATGAAGGTCACTGTTTTCCGGAACTGTATTGGTCAACCAGTAGGTCCTGGATGTTACCCACCAAAAGACTTTTGGGATAGCACAGGGATACATCTTTCAAGCAACTCATGGAATTGCTACAGATCAGAAAGCTCGTCATGGCCTGGAATCACTACAGATCAGAAAGTTTGTTGTGGCCAGGGATTTGGTGTACTATGAAGCCTGAGATATGGCAAACAACTCTGCAGTGTATACACTGCAGGCACTCAGAAGAGAGTGCTTCTCATGTCCCCTTGCATGTGCAAAAGCGAAACCAACCCTGTCATCGACTTTCGATCCATTCATGTAGATACATACCGAACTAGAATAATCGTGGAGGATTGTATGAAACTGGTATAAGAGAAGGGTAGGATCAGCATCCTTCTTTGGGCCACAAAAGAGGTCCATCTATATCACAGGACAGGATACAGACCATGGGGGTGTCGAGAGGGAGCTCAAGGAACACAGACTAAAGGAGGCTGTTGGAGGTCCTTCAGGAGAGTATCAAGTCAGATCCCAGGTCTACCCAGTTTTGGGTGATGCGCAAACAGTCTGAACTGTTGTTGGTAAAACAGAGTTGAGTGATGTGGGTGAGTATGCATCTGACACATTGTGACTGCATAATTTGCCAGAAGCTGCTGTTGCCTAACCTGCAGTGTCGGACACAGGCTTCAGCCAGGAGGCTGTCAACAGGGCACATGTAGAAGGCCCCATTGCCAACCCCATGCCAGTGTGGTGAACAGGATCCAGCAAGCTCAATACAGATAGTGCTGCCAACCAATAGGCAACACATCCGAAGCCCAAGTTGGATAAAATTAGCACATTTAAATCTCAGAATAACTATGGAGTCGACACCCCACATGGAGTTTCTAAGAAAAGGGAGAGCATTTAGCTTCTTCATACAACTTGCCTTGAGCCAGCAGACATGTGACAGCCAAATTAGTTTGTTGTGAAATAAAATACCAAAGAAATGAAAAGTTTCAACGACTTCAAGTAACTGGTCACGAAGATAAATTTCTGGGTGTGGGTGCACACTCGAGTCAACAATAAAGCACAACTGGTGATTCTGCAGGAGAAAATTGAGAACCGTGATTCAAGGCCCAATCATATACTCTCCAGACAGCCCCTTGAAGTTGGCACTCAGCCATGTGCAGTGATTCAGAGGGGTAGTAGAGGTAAAGATCATCCCCATACAGTGACAGAGAGACTGTGAGGTCCACTGCATTTACAACACCATTGATAAAATCTGCCAGGAAATTTCATATCAGCGCACACTCCGCTGTAGAGTGAAAATTTCATTCTAGAAACATCCCTCAGGCTGTAACTAAGCCATGTCTCCGCAATATCCTTTCTTCAGGAGTGCTAGTTCTGCAAGGTTCGCAGGAGAGCTTCTGTGAAGTTTGGAAGGTAGGAGACGAGGTATTGGCGGAATTAAAGCTGTGAGGACAGGGTGTGAGTCATGGTTGGGTAGCTCAGTTGGTAGAGCACTTGCCCGCGAAAGGCAAAGGTCCCGAGTTCAAGTCTCGGCCCGGCACACAGTTTTAATCAGCCAGGAAGTTTCATATCAGCACACACTCCGCTGTAGAGTGAAAATTTCATTCTAGAAACAACATTGATGGCAATGGCGAACAGTATTACGTTCAGAACCGATCCTTGAAGACTCCAGTTTCCTGTACACATTGGTTGCTGAGATTGGAACCTATCCAGATGCGAAAAAGTCAGAGCACTAGGAAATTCTGGATAAAAATGGGTAAAATGCCCTGGAAACCTCACCTTGCAGTGTAGACAGGACATGATGTCACAAAGTGGTATCGTATGCCTTCTGTAGGCCAAAGAACACAGCAATCAGATGTTGGCATTGTGCAGAAGCATTACACACTGCAGATTCCAGACAACACAGATGGTCTGAGGTGGACTAGAAAGCCTGAAAGCCTCTTTGGAATCATGATCTCCAGCTTCAAGGCACCAACAAAGTCGGCAGTTGACCATTTGTTTGTATAATTTATATAGCCCATTCATTAGAGGGACTAATCAGTAGTTAGTTAAAATATGTGGGTCCTTTTCCAGATTCAGAACAGGAATAATTACACCTTCCACTGACTGATAGGAAAATTCTCCTTCTTGTGAAATACGATTAAAAAGCCTGAAGATATGTTTCATGCTGTCAGCACAAAGATATTTGAGCATTTGGTTGTGGATCTTGTCAAATACAGGACCTGTATCTCAACACACCGCCGAAGTGCTGCAAAGTTCCCATTCATTAAAAGGTACACTGTATGATAGAGAGTTGTGTGCATGGAAGGACAGTAGATGGTGCTCAATAAAGTGCTTCCAGGTCAGGAAATAAGGATGGTAAAAATTGCAAGTGGACACACCAGTGAAATGTGCCGCTAAACATTAGGCAAGTTCCACGGGATCAGAACAGATGTTACCACTGACAAGGAAGCCAGGAACCGCCATAGGTGGTGGATGGCCACAAATGCGGTGGAGTTTAGTCCATACTTGGGACAATGGAGTGTGGGAGTGCATAGATGATACATATTTCTCCTGACACTCCTGTTACCCCCTCTTTATTAAAAACTGTGCTTTCACCCTGTGCCTCTTGAATGCCATTAAATTATCAATAGGGGGACAGTGCTTGTACTGTTGAAATACCCTGTGACATTCCCTGACAGCTGTGACTATATCTTGAAACCACCATGGCACCAGCAGTCATCAGATGAGCTGGAAGAGTAGGGTACTGTTGCTGTTGCAGTATGAATAATAGCATCAATAGTATCCTGTACCACTTTGTCGATATCTGTCGTACACCTGGCTGCAAAAGTGGCTCTAGATGAGGAAGCCTGCCAATGAGCTTTATGTAGCGACCAATGTGGAGCATGTTCCAGATATCTGTGAGGGGAGAGAACGATTGCCATGGACGCACAACTGACTCAGGGATAAGATACTCGGGCTACAAACTGTGAGATCAATAGCTGAGTATGTTCTGTGGGCCGCAATGAAATGTGTTCCAGCCCCAGTGTTGAGTAGGCAAACATCCAATTGCAAAAAGAGGCCTTCTGTTATTCAGTCTCTGTGAGAGATGGTGCAGTTGCCCCACAGAGGATTATGGGCAGTAAGAGAAAGGGGGGAGGTAGCTCCACTAATTCTAACAGCTCATGATATTGGAAAGGTCCATCTGGGATAAATAAAATTACATATTGTCATCTGAACTGGCAGGTAGACACTAACAGCCATGGCATCTAGCGCAATGGGAAGGTGCACTTGCTCACTGGAAGTATTAGAGTGTATGAGGACACAGAGCCCACCAGATGCTCCCTTGACATTAATGTGACTGGTACAGTATAGTTTGTAGTTTTTCAGAGCAGGGAAGTGTGTTTCCTGAAGTGCTATACCAATTACAGAGGAAGTAGCCATTAAACGCCAGAGTTTAGTCAAATGGAAATAGCAGACATTACAGTTCCACTGAAGATGGACATGATTGTTTTGCTGCCAGGTTGTAGTCCACATAACAGTGTGATCTGTCATCAGTGTGCTTAAGCTCGACCTCTGCACAGATAGGGTGATATTTGTGACAGCGACCATTTTCCTATCGTTTTCTCCCTCTCCTCCAACTGTAGGGCAGGGCTTGGAATACGACCAGGGCCAGGAGGTGTCATGTGAGAGACCTTGTCATTGCATGAGGTATGGACTGTGCCACAACAGTCGCAAAATTTGAGACCATATCAGTCGGATAAAGTCTTTCAAACTTTTTCTTTGCATCTTTATAAGGCAGGAGGTAAACGTTTTATACTCTCCACCTTAAACACTGAGCATTGCGGTGAACAAGGAGGGTGCAGTTCCAGACACCTGACACATTGAGGGAATTGGTTAAAAGGACTGCCCTCATGGGACACCTGTCCACATGTCCTATACATAGCGTCATTAGAACAGTTGGAGGACATGTGTCATCGGAGGAGGAAAATAAAGCCTGATGTCACACCTATAAGCTATGACCTTAACCTTTTCATGAAAAATGTTGTCTTCAAAGACTAGGCTAAAAGCTCCAATGTTCTTTCTATTATCCTTGGGTCCCCTCTGGATGTGGGGAACAAAAGGGACTCCACACTGCACCAGATTAGTATGCAGCTCTTCACCAGTTTTTAGTGTTAGGTCCCAATGGTACATGATACCTTGAATTCTACTGAGCTTGTTATGAGGAAAAATAGTGACTGGTATATCTCCTACCTTGACACAGGCCTGAAGTGCTCAGGATTGGCTGGCATGCGATGTTTTCATCAGCAAAGATCCATTTCTCATCTCTGGTGCAACAACCTCCCCAAACTAATCTTCAATATTTTCAATGAAAAACAGAGGCTTTGTTTAGCAAAAGATTCATCATCAGTTTGAGAACAAACCAAGATTTCAGCAAACTGTCCACTTCCATTTCTCCTTATCTGGCTCTTGTCTTGAGGCATGGTCAAAGGCAGAAATGCCATAGTATTGTAAACTTCTGCATTAAAATCACTGTTCCTGGACTGTTGAGACAGTTGAGTTGGCACAGCCACCAATAAGTTTGATCCATTTCATTGCAGATCATATGCCCCTACTACACTCACTCCAATCAGAGGCTCTCCCCATGCGCACCACTCCGTCAAAGCAAAGGCCACCTGGAACAGTAGCCATTGCCCAGGGTACTGATACCCTGAAGTCGATAGGTACATAGTCCTTAGCTGATGCAGGGAGATTACAGCTCAGGCATCGACAGTGCGATCCCCTCGTTTTCAAAGGGCTACCAGCAAGAGAGTACGTGACAACCCAACCACGACAGACTGGCTACCTTGCTCAATTTCAGTTGCAAAGCTACTTGATCGGTAGGTACAAAAGATAACAGTGCTCAGTGAAGAGTTACTGCACCACAGTAAGGTATCCTCCCCCAAATGGCCTGTGCTTCTGCAAAAATTTGTAAAGTGGAGGTCAAACCCATAATGGGGACCAGAATTTAAAAAGCCCAAAAAGGTTTGGGGAAAAAGCATTTAAAAGGCCAAAAAGAGTGAAAAACTTCACAAATCCAAAGAACAGTCAAAATACCAAGGTAAAAATGTGACCAAATAAAGAGGATCTTATTAGCCAGCTCTTATGACAGACAAGGAATGGCCATGGATATACGAGGTGCATTCAAGTTCTAAAGCCTCCGATTTTTTTTTCTAATTAACTACTCACCCGAAATCGATGAAACTGGCGCTACTTCTCAACGTAATCGCCCTGCAGACGTACACATTTTTCACAACGCTGATGCCATGATTCCATGGCAGCGGCGAAGGCTTCTTTAGGAGTCTGTTTTGACCACTGGAAAATCGCTGAGGCAATAGCAGCACAGCTGGTGAATGTGCGGCCACGGAGAGTATCTCTCATTGTTGGAAAAAGTCAAAAGTCACTAGGAGCCAGGTCAGGTGAGTAGGGAGCATGAGGAATCACTTCAAAGTTGTTATCACGAAGAAACTGTTGCGTAACGTTAGCTCGATGTGCGGGTGCGTTGTCTTGGTGAAACAGCACACGCGCAGCCTTTCCCGGACGTTTTTGTTGCAGTGCAGGAAGGAATTTGTTCTTCAAAACATTTTCATAGGATGCACCTGTTACTGTAGTGCCCTTTGGAATGCAATGGGTAAGGATTACGCCCTCGCTGTCCCAGAACATGGACACCATCATTTTTTCAGCACTGGCGGTTACCCGAAATTTTTTTGGTGGCGGTGAATCTGTGTGCTTCCATTGAGCTGACTGGCGCTTTGTTTCTGGATTGAAAAATGGCATCCACGTCTCATCCATTGTCACAACCGATGAAAAGAAAGTCCCATTCATGCTGTCGTTGCGCGTCAACATTGCTTGGCAACATGCCACATGGGCAGCCATGTGGTCGTCCGTCAGCATTCGTGGCACCCACCTGGATGACACTTTTCGCATTTTCAGGTCGTCATGCAGGATTGTGTGCACAGAACCCACAGAAATGCCAACTCTGGAGGCGATCTGTTCAACAGTCATTCGGCGATCCCCCAAAACAATTCTCTCCACTTTCTCGATCATGTCGTCAGACCGGCTTGTGCGAGCCCGAGGTTGTTTTGGTTTGTTGTCACACGATGTTCTGCCTTCATTAAACTGTCGCACCCACAAACACTTTCGACACATCCATAACTCCATCACCACATGTCTCCAACTGTCGATGAATTTCAATTGGTTTCACACCACACAAATTCAGAAAACGAATGATTGCACGCTGTTCAAGTAAGGAAAACGTCGCCATTTTAAGTATTTAAAACAGTTCTCATTCTCGCCGCTGGCGGTAAAATTCCATCTGCCATACGGTGCTGCCATCTCTGGGATGTATTGACAATGAACGCGGCCTCATTTTAAAACAATGTGCATGTTTCTATCTCTTTCCAGTCCAGAGAAAAAAAATCAGAGGCCTTAGAATTTGAATGCACTTCGTATTCTAGCCCCAACACTGCAGTGGGTGGGGGCGGGGGGGGGGGGGGGAGACCATATTGTGCACTTTCTTGGTATTTTCAAGTGTAATTGCAGTATTGTGTTATCCTTCAGGTGAATCACCTTCAAGAGTCAAGAGAAGTACGATATATTTCAGTTTAGTACCTATTTCTTAATTGTCCCCTAAATCAAATTCAGTTAATGAAACTGAAAATAACAGCAGATGATCAAAGTGTGCAACTTATGAGAGATGCTTTCAAAGAAGATTGTTGTATAAACATGACAATTTTTTGAGACAATTGTCAGTACTCAGGATTTTGGTAAATGATTGAAACAAAAGAGAAATTTCTGCACAATGGCCATACATTAGCTGACTGCTGAACAGAAGCAGAAATAGGGCATTTGAGGCTTGCTGAAACAAGGTTCTATATTAAAGGTGAATAATTCTATCAAACTGTCACTGATGATGCAACATGAATAAGAAATATTGAGTCAGAGTTGGAATTACAATCCAGTGAGTGGCATGAACCAGCTTCCTCACAACAACAAAAACCTCTAAAAAGTTTAATCAGAGTGTAAAAACTTGTTACCCTTGCTTATGATCCTCAAGATTTCAGTATGACGGACAATAATTTATTATTACAGTTTCAGGTAAAAACTGTGCAAAATAATTGCACAAAACCTGAATTCATTTTCCTAAGACTGGGCCATTTATACTCCATGGCAATGCTTGCCCGTAGTGTTACCTTACACTCCTTGAAGTCCAGTCAGAAGTCTAACCAACTTTGATTTATTTTCAAATTTGGAAAAAAACTAGGTATGTACATTGTTTACCCTTCCTGGAAGGGATGCAATTATCCATGCCATTCAACATATGAGAAGAGACGGTGTCTTAAACAAAATAGTAAAGCTTCCCAGACACTGGACTTTATCACTGAGTTCCAAGGATACTATTGTGAAGGACAGTAAAGAACTGAAGAGGACATCAGGCACAGTGCTGAGAGTGCTCCTCATATTAATGTCTCTAAATATATAAGACATGGCATAGAAATAGGAAATGTGCAGCAGACTTTACCTGTGGGTAGAAAGGAGAGAAAAAATACAAATGTCAGGAAGAAGAGTACTGCTGCTAGGTAGTAGTTATGTCTGTTGTGGAGGACCTCAATCACATGAAAAGTTAGGGGAGAAGTCTCAGGTCACACGTATTTTCAAGCTGAGAGCTCAGTCAAATCAGCTTTGGGGAAAGATTTCATGAACGATGATCACTTGATGAAGGTGGGTGAGGCAGGGAACAGCTTGGATATGGACAGGGTGTACAACATAGGTGAGTAAGATAGCATGCGTCAGTGGTAGCACTCCTGTGAGCACAATTTAGCTGTTCCGACAGCATGATCAGTCTTGTCTTGGCAGTGCTGTATGGCAATTCAATGT
The DNA here is from genome assembly GCF_023898315.1 of Schistocerca nitens. Taxonomy (NCBI): domain Eukaryota; kingdom Metazoa; phylum Arthropoda; class Insecta; order Orthoptera; family Acrididae; genus Schistocerca; species Schistocerca nitens. Next base: position 17,542,732 of record NC_064619.1, read on the forward strand.
GGTGGGGATGCTACTGCTGACTGCTGATTGGGCACACATTGCACTGTTGCTGATGGGGTGTAACAGAAGATGGAGCTACACTATGCATGGTCTGCTCCTCATCAGGACTGGGAAAGGGAGATTGGTAGAGGCAATTAGTGAGGGTATAGCAGGTGGGTGAGGGGATGTACATGGTCAAATACCTGTTGTCACACGTAGGATGACTTGGCCTTTTTTTTTTTTATATACACCACAACACCAGGCTACCCTCCCCAGTAACTACAGGCATCTCAGCCAGTTTAGAGATTCCTTCAACATGTACACAGAAGATAGGATGTACCACACAAGAGTGCACAAACGCCACAGAAATTTGCTGAGAATGAGCAGTCTATTAGAAATAAAGTGCACCAACTTGAAACTGAATTACAGTACAGCAATAGTGCTAGCATCATATGAATGTTTAAAATGCTACTTTAGAATTACCTTAAAGGATTGGGGATGATGTATTTATGTCAGAGGTGGAACACAATTTAAAGTTAGAGAAGGTCTGATCACAGTTAACCCTTGGATGAACAACAGCAGTCTTTGGACCCTGCAAACCTCCTTTAATTAAAACATTATTTGGCCCAAGTCCACTTAACTATACTTCTTTACTAATTTTGTAGTACTATACATCAAATGCAAGGCAGGCGTCTTTTAGACACCTTAGCAAACAAGCCATCTTTCAAAAAGTTTACTTATATTTGGTCTGAATGGTAATTATGTTGCCAAGATTACTAACAACAGTTTGGCACATCTACAATCCACACTGAAAAATCAGAAGTACTGCAAAAGCTACAACTGAGTATTCCTTAGGAATGTATGTGTATTTCTTTATGCCATAATTGTTTCAGTTGAGCACAAATTTAATTACATAAACAGAAAATCAGGCAACATACTTTTCTCGTTTACTACTTACAGCATGGATTATACATTATCTGTCAGAAACAAAATATACTATTTTCATTTTATCTTAATTTTTGTAAATGGTATGGTCCTTTGAAAAATGTATGTGTTGTAAATAACTCTTAAAAGAGTAGAGAACAAAAAAATATAACTTACAAAACAAAAGTATTGGAGACCTGACAGATGTTTTGCATTAAAGCTCCCTCTCAGTGTGCTGAAATATAGTTGACATTCGCACACTTATGGTCTTCCTTTAACTTAAGTTAATTTTTCCACCTAATTTTTTTTTCTAATTTGGAAAGTCACAGAACACTGCCTTTTCTGTCACATTACCAGATACTACTGATGTAATTATAAACAGTATCCTCTCTGCTCCAGCTATTTGTATTATATAACTATTTATTACTAAAAATGTAAAAAATTGCATTTTTACAAGTTTTTATGAATTATTTACTCGAAAACCTCATCAGAAAACTTTTGAGAATGACACAAATTATTGTTTGGTTAATGTGTTGGTAGTCAGTGCAAATACAGTGGGCAATATTTTTCTGTGTAAAGTGTTGAAAATTTTTCAACATTTTGGTATTTTGCATCACTGAATTTCTAGTGTAAAATATGCATGTTGGCAACACTGTTTCCAATGCTCTTCTGTTTATAACAAACGAGTGAGAAGTTGCACATAAATAATTCTGAATCAAGTTTTGTGTTAGAACTTTTTGTTCAATACAATGTCCGTGGGGAAATACAGTAGTGAAAGAGTGAGATGTGTGGAAAAAAAACACAAGAAGTGGTGTTTAAGGAAAGTGAAAAAAACACTTCACAGTTGTTGGAAATCAGTCAAAGGTACTGCAGAAATATATTGGTCCTCAAGTAATGTATTAGCATCACATCCATCGTGCAGGAATTGCTACACTCACTACAAGAAGAAATTTAGTGACAACCCATACGAACGATCACCTTCACCCGAATGTGAAACTGAAGAAGATAGTGGTGATGTTTATATTCCTGGGTGTGAAACTATTAATGCATTGAATGTTAGCATTTCTGCTGTAGCCCCTACTATATCCCCCCCCCCCTCAAACATCCAGGAAAGGTAAGAAACACAAGAAGAAAACTGTATGAAAAAAAGTGGGAGAAATTGAAACAAGTTTTAGGCAAGCAACATCTTCAAAATTTTGTAAAGTGTATAATGTAGATGCACTAGGTGCACACTCCTAAACATCTGTGGATCCACTGTGCACAAAATATAAGTGTGGTTTCAAAACCTAAATACTGATGTCTCAGCAGCCACTTGTACTGAGAAGGTACATTTAGTGTCACTGACACCAGGAAGCTACTCTAAGCAGCAGATACAGAAATACACACCCACTTTCAAAAGCTCATAAAATAAAGAATGAGAAAGCCACTAGCACATGTCCAGATTCTTACTGTGGGCATCAACTGCAAGATGATACGCTTACAGTCGCTCTGGAATATTACCTAAGTGATGACAAAGATTGCAGAAGGCAAAGTCCTAACCAGGATGATGTTATCTCTTTAGTGAAAATAGTGAAAAAGGTAAAAAGATATACACTATGTGATCAAAAGTATCCAGACACCCTCAAAACATATGTATTTCACATTAGGTGCATTGAGCTCCCACCTATTGCCAGGTACTCCATATCAGCGGCCTCACTAGTCATTAGACATCGTGAGGGACCACAATGGGGTGCTCCGTGGAACTCACGGACTTCGAATGTGGTCAGGTGATTGGGTGTCACTTGTGTCATACATCTGTACACGAGATTTCCACACTCCTAAACATCTGTGGATCCACTGTCTCTGACTTGATAATGAAGTGGAAACGTGAAGGGGCACGTACAACACAGAAGCGTACAGGATGACCTCTTCTGTTGACTGACAGAAACCGCCGGCAACTGAAGAGGGTTATAATGTATAATAGCCAGACATCTATCCAGACCATCATACACGAATTGCAAACTACATCAGGATATACTGCAAGTACTATAACAGCTAGGCAGGAGGTGAGAAAACTTGTATTTCATGGTCGAACAGCTGCTCATAAGCCACACAACATGCCGGTAAATGCCAAACTATGCCTCACTTGGTGTAAGGAGCGTAAATATTGGACGATTGAACAGTGGAAAAATGTTGTGTGGAGGGACTATTGACCAGTGGAAAAACATTGTGTAGAGTGATGAATCATGGTACACAATGTGGCGATCTGATGGCAGGGCGTGGGTACAGTGAATACCCGATGAACGTCATCTGCCAGTGTGTGTAGTGGCAGCCGTAAAATTTGGAGGCGGGGGTGTTATGATGTGGTCGTGTTTTTCGTTGAGGTGGCTGGCACTCCTTGTTGTTTTGCATGGTACTATCACAGCACAAGCCTACTATGATGTTTTAAGCAGGCGATTCCATCTTTCAACACGATCGAGCACCTGTTCATAATGCACGGCCTGTGGTAGAGTGGTTACATGACAATACCATCCCTATAATGGACTGGCCTGCACAGAGTCCTTACCTGTATCCTATAGAACACCTTTGGGATGTTTTGGAACGCCGACTTTGTGCCAGGCCTCACCGACCGACATCGATACCTTTCCCCAGTGCAGCACTCCATAAAGAATGGGCTGCCATTCCCCAAGCACCTGATTGAATGTATGCCTGCAAGAGTGGAAGCTGTCATCAAGGCTATAAGTGGGGGGACAACACCATACTGAATTCCAACATTACCGATGGAGGGCACCACGAACTTCTAAGTCATTTTCAGCCAGGTGTCTGGATACTTTTGATAACACAGTGTACGATAAGATTAATAGGAAAAGCATATCTTGTAATGAAAAAGCAGAACCCAAATTTAAAAATTAGTCTCACAAAATTCTACCCCTTATGACTAAAATGGGTAAAATACCAGCCAGTGAAGGAAGTATCCACATGTATTTACTGCACTAATTTGAAACTTGTATTTTTTCATCATAAGCAGTGACACAGGAAAGTAGTACACGGATATGGACCTGATGCTTTTGTGTATACGTCAAGAGCCGCAAGGTAAATGTTGATTGCAGGAGTGTGCAATGTGTCCTGGTGCTGAAGTGATGATTGACGAAGCATTACACTTTCAGGATTCTGCCAATGATACAACTATGCATTGTAGGAGGGAGGAGGGTTGGTAAAGAAGATAGTACAGCCAGAGAACTTTGTTACAGAGGTTAGGTTTTCGTTCATGAAGGGAACAGCTCACCATCATATCAAGAGGATTCACAGACTGGCCATAGCAGAAGTAAAATCAGCCACATCCCAGAATACTGACACATTAGTTCTTCATTTCGGCTTTGCTGAGAACTGGTATGTTGCTATGCAGAACAAAATTCAAAGTTACCACTGGCACATATCACAGGTATCAATATTCACATGTGTTACTTCCTAGGAACATCACACTGTTTTGCTATTGTCAGTGATGATCTCGTTCATGACAGTACACATGCATGCTACGCTGTCAAAATGATAATTGATGAAACAGCATCTAGAGACATTTCTTAAACATGTGTGTGTGACTGAGGGTACAACATCTCATTTTAAGAACTGTTTTTAGCTATACGAGCTTTGCCAACACTGCAGTGCAGGGATTAAGACAAAAAATGGTTATTTACAGCAATAGTCCATGGAAAAAGTGCATATGACAGGGCAGAAGGCCTCTGTAAACATCTTGCAACAAAATTTAATCTCCAGCATGAAGCTGATGATGCTATAAGAGATGCTAATGGATTTGCACACACCATATCGACATTAGTAACAAACATGAAACTTAATTCTAAATGAAAGTACTCCTTACGGGAATTCCATTTTTTTAAAAAAAAAAAAAAAAAAGGGAAGAGTGGTCTGCTGTGAAGCCTGTGGTAGGAATTCAATCAAGTAACTACTGGTTTGCATCCCAGAGTGGCACACACATCGCAAGAATGGCGCAGCCTGTTACTGTGTGTGAAATGCAGAGACCATAGATAATAAGTGTCTCTCATGACCTGCAAGACATAATCATCTCCTTTATGACGCCTCATGGTCCTGCTAATGATTTTAAATGGCCATCATCAAAAGATCAGTGTGCAGCTCCCATTTCCCAAGTACTGCTGTTCGTCCGTCTACAATTTCAGCTCGGCTATACAAGTTCAATGAGAAGCAGTTGGGGAAAAAAATGAACTCTTTTCAACAGTGCAGTGTTGATTGTTACATTGTAGGCAATTTTAATTCATGGAAAGTCATGAAATAGGAAAATCATGACAGAAACTATAATAATTTGTGAATATCATAAAAAATGGGTATAAGTATTCTGTCTCATTTTTGTTATAAAATGCTTTCTAATAAAATTATGAATTGTTTTCCCACTCACTTATAATGTTGTGAAGTATTTTGTTTCAGAAATACCAGTTTTGAATGACATTTACTTAAAATCAGCAATCAATTTCAATATTTAAACATCCATGAGATTCTGACCTTGCAAGTAGAGCTAGATCTACCTAAAAAAATTCTCACATATTGTACAGACAAGTATTGCCTAGTCTGATTGCATGCACTAAGTACAATGACCAACTAATGTACCATGAAATTTTTAAAACATTTAGGATGAAGGTTTTGGAGAAAACAATTTCCAAACAACCCAAAAAGTTTCAGATTCTTTCATCTTTATATACAAATACTTTGACAGTTTAAACATGATGACTTTTTTCAAAGAATATTCCACTACCCATTTTCTGTGCTATTTCCTGTAGTGAGATTAACTTGCTGTTTGGCTTCCTGAATACTGTTGGACAAGAGAGCCAGGTCATCAACAAATCCAAGACAATTTTAACATAAGTTTAAATTGTCTAGGATCCGCTGATGACCTTACTGTCTTGTCCAATAGTATTCAGGAAACCAAACAACAAGTTATCTCACTACAGGAAATAGCACAGAAAATTGGTCTTGGAATATCCTTTGAAAAAACAGTCATTCATGTTAACTGACCCACCACTCATAAACAAAATTGCCACTGCAAACCAAGAAATCAAAATTGTAGATAAATTTAAATATCTGAGAGAAATCATAACATATAACCTCAATGAAAAGCCAACATGGCATAACAGAATATCAAATTGACTAGAACAAAATATATCACCAAGAACACTTACAACAAAAAAGCCTGTCAATAGCAACAAAATTAAAACACTACAAAACAGTCACTCAACCAGAAATAACATACACTAGTGAAACCATCTTCAAAACTAACACTGCACAAATAGACAAAATACTCAAAATAGAGAGAAGAATTATCCGAACGTGCATCAACAAATCGTACCAGAAAGATGGAGACTGGAGAGCGGCTACAAATGATACAGTCTACAAGCAAATAGAACTGGTAATGAGTACAATCAGGAAGAAAAGCATTTCAGTTTTTTAGACATCTCATCAGAACACCAGAGAACAGGATCATCAGGAGAATAGTAGAAAAATTGTGGAATAGTAAGTGCAACATTAAGTGGATTACAGAAATTGAGGAAGATATGGATGAGCTACAGATTACATTGGAAGACCTACGAAACAAAACTCACAAAATCAGGAAACTCATAGACAAACAAATCAGACTGCAAAAGAGAATCAACAAACAGACAATAGGAAGGGTGATTTCAGATGTAGAAAGAAGGATGAGATCCAAGAGAATGAAGAAGTACTGGGCTGACAGGAAACTGAAAAATTCTTTGTATAAAGTTGGCTAGAATGATCCAATGAAGGCCATAAAATGTAAATAATAATAATAATAATAATAACAACATTATACCAATTATACTATCAACTACAGGAGTCATACCACACAATATCCACCAGTACATCAGCGCAATACAGCTACATCCAACCGTATATATACAACTACAGAAATCTGTAATTATTGATACATGTTCAATTACCCGAAAGTTCCTAAATGCAATGTAACATATGATGTTGTTGTTGTTGTTTGGTCTTCAGTCCTGAGACTGGTTTGATGGAGCTCTCCATGCTACTCTATCCTGTGCAAGCTTCTTCATCTCCCAGTACCTACTGCAACCTACATCCTTCTGAATCTGCTTAGTGTATTCATCTCTTGGTCTCCCTCTACAATTTTTACCCTCCACGCTGCCCTCCAATGCTAAATTTGTGATCCCTTGATGCCTCAAAACATGTCCTACCAACCGATCCCTTCTTCTAGTCAAGTTGTGCCACACACTCCTCTTCTCCCCAAATCTATTCACTACCTCCTCATTAGTTACGTGATCTACCCACCTTATCTTCAGCATTCTTCTGTAGCACCACATTTCGAAAGCTTCTATTCTCTTCTTGTCCAAACTAGTTATCGTCCATGTTTCACTTCAATACATGGCTACACTCCATACAAATACTTTCAGAAACGACTTCTTGACACTTAAATCTATACCCGATGTTAACAAATTTCTCTTCTTCAGAAACACTTTCCTTGCCATTGCCAGTCTACATTTTATATCCTCTCTACTTTGACCATCATCAGTTATTTTACTCCCTAAATAGCAAAACTCCTTTACTACTTGAAGTGTCTCATTTCCTAATCTAATTCCCTCAGCATCACCTGATTTAACTTGAGTACATTCCATTATCCGCGTTTTGCTTTTGTTGATGTTCATCTTATATCCTTCTTTCAAGACACTGTCCATTCCGTCAACTGCTCTTCCAAGTCCTTTGCTGTCTCTGACAGAATTACAATGTCATCAGCGAACCTCAAAGTTTTTACTTCTTCTCCATGGATTTTAATACCTACTCCGAATTTTTCTTTTGCTTCCTTTACTGCTTGCTCAATGTACAGATTGAATAACATCGGGGATAGGCTACAACCCTGTCTCACTCCTTTCCCAACCACTGCTTCCCTTTCATGCCCCTCGACTCTTATAACTGCCATCTGGTTTCTGTACAAATTGTAAATAACCTTTCGCTCCCTGTATTTTACCCCTGCCACCTTCAGAATTTGAAAGAGAGTATTCCAGTTAACATTGTCAAAAGCTTTCTCTAAGTCTACAAATGCTAGAAACGTAGGTTTGCCTTTTCTTAATATTTCTTCTAAGATAAGTCGTAAGGTTAGTATTGCCTCACGTGTTCCAACATATACCTTACAGTTAAAAGGAAGTTACACTAGATCAAGGTCCGCGTCACTTTCCATTTTTAACCAGACGTAACAGGAAAGAGAAATAATAATAATAATGTTCTTCCCCATTATCATGTCTCAAGACAGTTAATTCCTGTGACTATTCATATTTTCAAAACATAATTTACAAATCCGCAAAAAGTTACAAATTTCACAGTTTATTTTTCCAAAAAAATAAAATAAAATAAAAATGAAAAGCTCAGAACTGTGAAGGTATTAATAATGTCTCATAGTATTGGGAATAAAGTATTGATTGAAAATAAATTCAGATCTCTACAACTTTTGGTTTCTTTATTACAATTTTTCAATTTTCCTTTTGTTACTACATATTCACGAATACTCTCATTTAGAAAGATGTGTTGCGTTTTAGCAAATCATCAGAAAATCAAAATATTGTCGGCTTTGCGAGGTATCATGTACAACTTCAACATATATTTTTTCAGCAAACTTTGAAATAGTGATGTGACACATTCACTCTTGATCTGTATGATTTGAGACAAAAGCACCTAGAACATCATCTGAAGTAACCAAAGTGATCAGAATTTTGAATCAATAGTTCCTCAATGGCTTGAAGATGAAGATCTTTGAGTGGTAAGATGGCAGCGATTCAGATACTGACAGCCTCCAGGATATTGAATCTGTGTCTTCTAGCATTCCAAGTGATTACAAACAACAGAAGTACTGATTTCCGTATTTTTCATGATGGAGCTCAGCAGAATAAAACACCGCCACCACACAGTAGTATTTGAGTCCACAATATCATGACAATTCAACTTGAACCAGTAACTGGTAATGTACCTGTCACTAAGAATGTAGAGACTATTTTATCTCACAAACAATGCTAGAAGAGATCATGCACTATACTAATTTAGAAGGTAGACACATTCCATGTATCAAGGAAAAAATTGGCAGGATATTGCACCTGAGGAAATGAATGCATTTTTTTGGACTCTGCTCAGAGAACACAAATCACTGTTGCTTCTACTACAGTATGGACACTATCAAAGTCATAAAGTCATTGGGAATAACCTCAACAAACATTAAATCATAATTTCTTCCCCAAGGATTCCATTATTTGAAGAAATATTGGAGCAAAAGATTACAGCAATGCAAACTTAGAGATAAACGACAAGGTAATTCTACCAGAAATGACAACGTTTAAGACCAGAGAAGTTTTATCCTTATCAAATTGTTCTGAAGACAATTTGACAACCTTAGTTTATGTGCCCAAAAAAAAAAAAAAAAAAAAAAAAGGGTCATACTGCTCAGCTCCCTGCACCACAGTGTCACTGTAGATAAAGGGCATAAAAAAAGCAACAAAACAGATTTTAATAATCATCTGCAAGTTATATACAAAATTATGTCAGCATTCTTCCTCCAAAGAGTTCATGCACACTGTGCTGGCTGTAGTTGCAAACAAATATTCAGTTTAAAAACACTATTAAAATACAAAATGCTCAGGTAGATGTAGGTATAGCCCAATCATATGTTCCTTTGTGGAATTGAAGAAGGTGTATGAGTCCATCACTCCCTTTTTATCGGCCTCAAAGAACCCTAAAAAACACACACACACACACACACACACACACACACACACACACACACCATCTCCAATTCAGCAGAGTGACATTTTGACGCCTTTCATCTTTAACCTGGTTTTGGACAAAGTCATCCAGGAGTGGGAGAAAGAACTTAAAAACCGAAACTACTGCAAACCAAACAACTAGCAAGACATAAAAATAAGATCCAAATTTCCTGCCTAACGTTCACAGGTGATCTGGCAATACTAGCAGACAATGAGACAACAGCAACTAAACAGGTGCAGGCTCTGAAAGTATGTACTAAAAGAGCTGGCTTACAAATCTACTTACAAAAAAAAACATGTAAATCTGCTAAAAACTGATCAAAAAATATGGACAAATCAGAAGAGTTCATTACCTCCAGTATGTAGGTGAAATCCTTGAACCTATAGGGGCAGGGAAAATGACAGAGAAAATTCAGTGCCAAAACTTTAGGAGAGCATAGGGTAAAAATCTGCAACACAAAAATCATGCACTATAAGAAAGTTGCACCTGAAGTCTCATATGCTAGCAAATCACTTACACTTCACAGAAAAGATAACCTAAAAGAAGAATGCAAATTTCTGTGATACTTGGCCCCAAATGAACAGAAGGTGGGTACATACTACAACCCAAAAAGAAACTATCAAATCTCATGGTAAACATCAGAAAAAGAAGATTAATATTTTAGGGGCATAGCCACAGATTCCCAACAACAAGGCTGTCACAAAATTGCTGCATAAATAGAAAAACTCCAAACTGTACCATGGATCCAGCAGGTCAATAAGAATTTAGAAAAGTCCATCAAACATTTTCAACAGAAGCCTATACAAAAAAACAGCAAATAGGAAGTAAGACCTGGAAAAGAGAGAGAGGTGGGGAGGGGGGGGGGGGGAGGGGGAGAGGGAGGGAGGGAGGGAGGGAGGGGGACAGCTCCTTGGAAACTCCAAAAGCAGACACCTAATAGCTTTGTGTGATCCAACAGATTCCAGACACACACAATAATAATAATAATAATAATAATAATAATAACAATAATAATAATAAATCAGGAGTTGATTCTCTTAACCATAAGGCACATACAGATGCAATACACAGTCAAGAAGGTAACCTCACTGGTGAACAAATGTGATGGACGGAAAGCCCACATTTTCAAACGAACTTCTCAACTATGAGGAAAACGGATCTGATTAAAGGAGAATTTTCCTCAAGGAATTAGGACAAGAAGTAAAACGCCCTCATATGGAGAAGTCAACAACCCACAGCTCGAAAAGAATGTTCTACAAGTCATGACAAGTTGTGGAGTTACTCATCAACAGCCGAAGATAACCATACTGGAAGACCATCAGAAGAAGATGAGAAGATATTTTGTGTGCTCATATACTTGTAGACTAGACAGAAAAATGATAAAACATGCAACAAATCTAAATATTTGTAAAAATATAGTGTAATCATTAGTAAAGTGGATATTATGAAAAGGATAAATTGCTACTCACCAATGTTGAGCCACGGAATGGCACAATAAAAAAAAAAAGAGTGATTTCAGCCAAAAGTTCTCTCTCTTTTTGGCCCCCCACCCTCTCATAGGCGTGCACGTGTTCGCACACAGCCACTGTCTCTGGCTGCTGAGGCCAGCAGACTGTGGACAATAACTGTGCCTTATGCGAGACACAATATGGCATGGATGACAGAGGTAAGGGGAGGCTGGGATGAGGAGGAGGGTAATAGCATTGTAAAGATGGCGAAAGGTGTAGTGCTGCTTGCTGGGGTGTGCAGGGACCTGGTGGGAACAGGGGAGGGCTGCTAAGTGTTTGCCGTAATGTTTGAGGGCGGGGGCAGGGGAGAGGGAGGGGGGGGGGGGCAGAAAACCAGAGAACAGGGAAGTAGAGATGAGGAAAATGACTAGTGGGTGCATTGGTGGAATAGAAGGCTATGTAGAGCTAGACCAGGAGCAGGGAAGGGGATAGGTTGGTGAAGGACAGGAGCTAGTGAAGCTTGAGCCTAGAGGGCCTTCAGGAACATAGGGTACGTTTCTGGGAGAGTTCCCACCTGAGCAATTCAGAAAAGTTGGTGTTGGTAGGCAGTATCCAGATGGTGCAGAATGTGCAGCAGTCACTGAACTGAAGCACATTGTGTTGGGCAGCATGTTCAGCAAATAGGTGGTCCAGCTGTGTATGGGCCACAGTTTGTCAGTGGTCATTTATGTGGACAGACAGTTTGCTAGTTGTTAGGCCAATGTAGAAAGCAGCACAGAGGTTGCAACTTTGATTGTAGAGCGCATGACTGCTTTCGCAGGTAGCCCTGCCTCTGATGGGATAGGAGATCCCTGTGACTGTATTGGAGTAGATGGTGGTGGGAGGATTTGTGGGACAGGTCTTGGATGTAAGTCTATTGCAGGCAAAGGGTTGGAAGCAGGGGCAGAGTAACGATGGACAAGGATATTGTATAGGTCTGTGGGCAGCAGAATATACAGTGGGAAGGGTGGGAAGGACAGTGGGTGGGAAATTCCTCATTTCAGGACAAAATGAGAGGTGATTGAAACCCTGACAGAGAATGTGATTCAGTTGATCCTGTCTGGGATGGCATTGAGTCATGATGTGGCTGGATAGTGAATATGCAGGAGTTGGTAGGTGACTGGAGAAAGAAGGCACGGGAGATTTGTCTCAAGGTCGGGAGGGTAATTTCAGTCTGTGATGTCTTTACAGACTATAAATATTTAGAGGGTGCTACAGAGCCACAAAGCTTAAAATACTGTTACTTCTTTCCAAAAATTTGTTGAAGTTGTTCATAATATAACACAATCTCATAATTAACTGGCTGAATTTTCATTTACCTGACTGTCAAGCAACATAAAATGCACTACTGAACACAGATATTAGCTTTTACTTTGCATATTATGGAACACAATTTGTTGAATAGCAAACGGAGAGAAACCCATTGTCAGATTTTGACCTATTAAGGAAGCCCAATTGTTTACTGTTGGTCGATTAAACAGACGTTCCAATGGTGCATTGCTGTTGTATTGCAGCTAGCACAAATATTAAATCCTTGAATTTAAAGAATTTCACTTGAAGCAACAAGTTTACTATTAGCCACATTAATTACAATCTAGATATCTTTTGATTTCACAGAAATGCTCAATGTCTTAAATAGGTCTCTACAAAAATTATGGTTTCTCGTTTGCACTGTGTTCTTTTTGCTTGCTTATACTAAATGTGTGTTCAACACTTGAACTGTGTGGTTCCAGATGTTAACTCCACACAACAACATGGAGTGAAAGTATATAAACTCAGCTAGTACCCTGGTCTTAATGTCACATTATAAGAGTTTCAAAAAGTGTAAAAAATTCTTACAGAACTTATCTACACATTAATCTATATGTTGGCATTTTAGTGTGTTATCGAGCTGGGCCCCAAGGAATTTTACACAAGTTTCATTAAGTGTATGAACATCAATGTGTTTCCTGCTGGTAACCAAGTCTAGTGTTAATTGTACATAACTGCATGTTATATCTTTGTGACATGGAGACAGACTGCTTCCAACCAGTTTTAGCCCGGTTCATCTATAATTTGGGGTGTGTATTGTATGGTTGAATTTGAACCTTCATTTAGTATCTTCGCATCATCACAAACAATAAAATCTTTGAATGTTCCTTTAAAGACTTAAGAGAATTGTTTTTTTCCCATTTCAAGAACAGACGCAGACCCAACGCCAAATCTTGTACAACTCCACATTTTAAATCTCCCATTTCATGCTCAATTTATCCCCGGGGTGCAGTTTGTCAATGTGATCATCTTCATGTTATGATGGAAAAATAGTAGTAAAAAACCAAGTGCTGCAAATGGTATCTAAGGCAGTAGAAGCTGCATATTTATCAGTCACCAAAACTGAAGTATTTATGCCATCGTCCCAAAATAAGACTTCTACATTTGAGATGGATAATTACCAGACTAAAATAAAACCAAGTAAAAAATGTGGTATGTGGAAAAAATAGTATAAAATATTCAGAACCATCAGGCAAGCATTATAAAGCATGTGGTACAGGAAAATGAAATAACTTGAAATGTGTCACATGAACATGTGCTTGCCTTTCAAGCTTATTACTGCAGTCTTACCTATTGCAAATGCCTTGTTGTGTGTCTGTTAGTCCAATTTATATTTCTGTAACCAAGTTCACAAGAATACTTTGTTTCCGTAAAAAGTTACACATAGGAAACCCTTGCATTTTTCAGTATTGTGCAGACACAAACATTACATTTCACTAGTGGTCTTTTATTACTTTTCACAATCTTTATTTAGATTTAACATTCACTGGCCTCCTCAACTTACAACCAAATTGGCAACTTTCAACCTAACCTAGACCTCGGGCTGTGCTACAGAGCAATCTGTCACTACAACCAAGATTTCGGTGGTGGTGGTGGTGTTGTTGTTGTTGTGTGTGTGTGTGTGGGGGGGGGGGGGGGGGTCCTGTACCACACTTAACCCAATTTTCTCCATGCCGTTTGTATTATACACTGAACTAAAAAGTTAGCTGGATCACATAGTGAGGCACTTCACTTCTTAAAAGTCTGCATTTTCTTCACGTGTTATGAGAAAAATGCTGGTGATAAGAAAACTACGTATTTGCACAGTAATTCTATATTTTGTCTTTGTTCAAGAAAATAAAATGCAATTTTACACACTGGACGCTAAAATTATGTTTGTATCCTTTAGTAAAATTAAGATTATGACGAAACATGTTAAACCTCATGGATTTGACTATTTTACTAATATCAGCAAGATCATGTATGGGAAATCAGACAGCACAACTATAATGGAAATGGGCAAAGAATAAACGAATTGATCAAGTGGCTATTCCACGTGTATTTAAGATAAAATGTCTTCCAGGACATTACAGGATTTTCTCAACAGAAATAGAGGTAGAACAATAGCAGACAAAGTTTGCTGTAATTATTCAACAGCTTTACATTCAATTATTAACGTTACTATTGCGTTATTTTCAGCATCGCTACAAGTCACCGTTGATATTCACAATACGTGATGTGCCACATGAGCTTTTATTACGCATTACTGACATGTATGTCTCATGTCAATGTGCAACGGCTAGCACGTGCTAAAATGCGTAACAGACCTAGGCTTAATAGGCTAAGTCTTCAAGTATCAAACACTTGTTAATCATTTTCGATACTACCTAGGAATTTATCAAGTTAGACATACGCTATGAAAAAAATACCAATTAAGGTGCTAACCATTGACTTACTTTCCAATTATAGGGACAAGAACTTTCAGAATCCTGAGTTATCACAGCCACTTTGGACCATGCGCTCTGACTTACACCTAATTTGCCATAGTTCATCATCAATCGCTTAACAAATTTTATGACAGATTACATTAGGGCAGAAACGCAAACATGTAACTTTATTCTCATTTATACAGTTCCACGAATTGCAGTGGACTTGATTCATAGAATGTATTTTCTCGCGAATAGCTTCATCTTTCTTGCAGTATCGGCTTAGGACGTGTGTAGGCCAAAGATCTTACCTCCAAGTTGTTCGTCGCTGTTCTGCTCAGATAGGTATATCGACAATCATTTATTTCGAGATGGTTACATAGCCAAGTTTTCTGCTAGTTGCAAGAGTGCGTAGTATGGTTCAACATGAGATAGTGTGAGAGATACTTTTCTTAAAGGACCATAGGTTCTTTGTCAGTTGTACTGAAAATATGGCGCAAATAATAGATCTGACATTGCATATTTACAGACAAATAGACTTCCACATATACATTTTGTCCCAGAATTAAATTAGTAATGGTACCCAACTCCCAGTTCTGAGTCAGAGGATTTACTTGGTTGTAAGTCGAACTCTGGATAGGGCTCCTTCTGCCCCACTACCAGCTCGCCTGGTATTGGTTGAAAAGTTCCAAACTCTTTTTCTACTTGAACAGCCTGCACTACCTAAAGGAAGAAAAATATTCAAATAAAATTTTATTAACGGCAGGGGAAAAGTAACATAGACATACATGGTGATTCAGCTGCCCCTGCATATCTGTTTTATGCAACCCGCAATGCCTTCAAAAACCACGTTCGAGATTTTCATATTCTCTTGCTCTCTAAGTGCCAACTATTAGTCCTACAGAAAAAATGAACATGACCTTTCTGTTGGGAATGTAAGGTATTTAAAATTTGTAACAGGATACGTTCTCACTGGAGGCCTCGGTTTTCGAGTTATTCAAGAAAAACGCGTTTTGAAGGTCACTTTTGTACGATTTTCTTGAACAACATGGAAACTACACTCTCTAGAGAAAGCTAATAGTTTGCGCTTAGTGAGCGAGAGTGTGTATGGAAATATTCCAAATGATATTTGAAGGCATTGTGGGTTGCAGAAAAGCCATAGGTAGGGGCAACTGAATCACCCAGTATAAAATTTTCTTAAACTAGGCTCACACTTTTTAATCTAACATCCCTATTAACTAAAGTTGCCCCTACCTATGGCTTTTCTGCAACCCACAATGCCTTCAAATATCATTTGGAATATTTCCATACACACTCTCGCTCACTAAGCGCAAACTATTAGCTTTCTCTAGAGAGTGTAGTTTCCATGTTGTTCTAGAAAAACGTACAAAAGTGACCTTCAAAACGCGTTTTTCTTTAATAACACTTTAGTTAATAGGGATGTTAGATTAAAAAGTGTGGGCCTAATTTAAGAAAATTTTATACTGGGTGATTCAGTTGCCCCTACATATGGCTTTTCTGCAACCCACAATGCCTTCAAATATCATTTGGAATATTTCCATACACACTCTCACTCACTAAGCGCAAACTATTAGCTTTCTCTAGAGAGTGTAGTTTCCATGTTGTTCAAGAAAATCGTACAAAAGTGACCTTCAAAACGCGTTTTTCTTGAATAACTCGAAAACCGAGGCCTCCAGTGAGAACGTATCCTGTTACAAATTTTAAATACCTTACATTCCCAACAGAAAGGTCATGTTCATTTTTTCTGTAGGACTAATAGTTGGCACTTAGAGAGCAAGGGAATATGAAAATCTCGAACGTGGTTTTTGAAGGCATTGCGGGTTGCATAAAACAGATATGCAGGGGCAGCTGAATCACCATGTATGTCTATGTTACTTTTCCCCTGCCGTTAATAAAATTTTATTTGAATATTTTTCTTCCTTTAGGTAGTGCAGGCTGTTCAAGTAGAAAAAGAGTTTGGAACTTTTCAACCAATACCAGGTGAGCTGGTAGTGGGGCAGAAGGAGCCCTATCCAGAGTTTGACTTACAACCAAGTAAATCCTCTGACTCAGAACTGGGAGTTGGGAACCATTACTAATTTAATTCTGGGACAAAATGTATATGTGTAAGTCTATTTGTCTGTAAATATGCAATGTTAGTTCTTGACAGATGCCATCTAATTCGAAGTTTGTAAAATATTTCCTATTACTGACTCTCGATCTTTAGTTTAAACCTCAACTTCAGTCTGGAATACACAGTCTCTGATAATAATTCTGATTTCTTTAAATTATGTAAGAAAGTTTCTCTATTGTTGGAGCCAATCACACGTAGTTCAAACAGATTCTGAATCAGTAATAAGATGATATTTGATTAAATAGATACATTTATGCATCATTTGTTCAATGTACAGAAAAGTGCTAGACAAATCGTGATAACTAGCAGCAGTAGAGCTCATTGTGCTGAGTTACTTAAAATGCTACAAATTCTGGCTGCCCCTTGTCAGTATATTTTTCGGAATTAAATGTATACTAGGAAAAATATTAATCTGTTTGACAAACAGTTCAATACATGAACATGGGGCCTTGTTCAATATTAGCGATTTCAGCTTTTTCTCAATACCACTGACACTAATACCCTACTGTGGTCATCTTAACACTGGTGTGAATCGAACTGGAGCAGTAATCCATGATCTTACTTTATAAAAGAACATTTGTAAACAGAGCTGAGCATTTATACTTTTGCTTTGATTTCCTCAGTTTCGGTTCATGTGCCTTCTATATGTTCTAGAGCTGGACACTAACTTCATTACAACTATCAGCCTGTTTGTGAGAGGTCTATCGGTAACATTCTGTTGTGATTGTTGTCGAAAGCTACAAATATTGACCTTTTGACAACCAAACACGTTTCATTTATCATATCTATAAGTAGAGCCTTATGTTCAATTTTACACTTGATGTGCCACAGTCTCTTCAGTAACCTCTTGCAGTAATCTCTCTGTGTAACATGGAGAGTCCATCCCATCATGAACCTTCTTGCTATACACACCAAGGGTTTCAGAAATATGTTCAGACATTTTGGAGGATGATAGGCTGGATATAGGCAATCGTTGGTAAATATACAAACATGGGATCTCTGACTCAATAGTTTATGTGCTAGACAACGCCAAAACACAGTCACTATGCCTGGAAGAAACATCGCTCTAACTTGTAATTACTCCAGTAAATACTCAAAGTGTGCGCCGCTGACTTACTGGCATAACTCAAGCCATCGACTCAGGGAATGGTGGATACTGGATGGTGATTCAATGGCTTGATGCCTGATGTCACTTGCAGCAACAGCAATTCGAACTAGGAGTTCTTCCACAGATTTTACAGGAATCTGATACACAAGAGCCTTCACGTGGCTCCAAAGATAAAAAACAAGTCATGTGCTATCTGAGGATCTTGCAGATGAGTGAACAGTTCCATTACATCTGATCTTGCGTCCAGGGTACTGTCTGTCCAAGAATCTTCTCATTCGACTTGTGAAATGTGGAGGTGCCTCATCAAGCTGGAAGAACTTCCATCTTCTTGTTTGAAGCAGGACATCTTCAAGATACTGGGAAGTATGTGTTCGAGAAATATGTGGTAAACATAACCAGTTACACAGTTTGGAAGAACATAAGGCCTCACAACTTGGTTGTGAATAATTCCAGACCAAACATTAACTGAAAATTGTGGACAGCCGAATCTCGGGGATTTTCACGAGAGAGATGTGACCCGTGAAGATTCCTTCACAGGTGAAAGTCTACAGAAAAGTGTTTGAAAAGTCGGGAGTTTGCATTCTTTGCTGCAGAAACCATATGGCAAGTCGTTCTGAATTGGAAAATCAATGGAAATAATCTCTTGTGCCTTACACAGCTTGTAGGGATGACGATGATCTCATGCCGAATTCTCTGGACACGGCTAGAACTAGCATTCAGAGCACAAGCAATCGAGTGCACGCTATCTGAAGGATTGTTGTAGAACATCTGCAGTACTTGTTCCTCAGAACCAGGATTATGAACACTCTGTGGTCGACCTTGAGCATAGAAATCTCCCTCTAATGTGCCCCTTTCATGGAAACGACGGTCCACAGCAGCAGACGTTCTCTGATTTTGTGTTCATCTGTTTGGATAACGTTCTGCATACAAACGCTGTGCTCCTTCCATAGTTCCTGCTGCACCAAAGGCCAAGTGCATGTTTGTAAGTTCATTCCACTTGGAACGTTCGATGTCCTGCCTGATACCACAGGGTAAATAATCCTTCTACATTTGCAAGTGCATACCATTGTTCCATAATACACTACCTTAAATTTGGTACAACATTTGATTACGAATTACGTTGAGGTGGAAGCGATGTACACAGCTCACTTCAGGTACACAGCACAGAATGAGGAAAAAGGGTACTGGTACAGAGTTTCCTCATTAGGGCGCGAGTATCAATGAAAACAAATGACACAAGATATTCAAACTTACAGACACTTACCGCCAGTTACCGCTCTACCAGGTGCGTCAATGACTTTTTGAAGTCGCCTACCATCATAAATATGAGCCAACGGCCCCTGTTTGTATACTTAAAATAACTGCCTATATCCAGCCTATCACCCCAAAAAAATTCTGTGCTTATTTCTGAAACATCTAGTAAATCTTATCCCGTGATTGGTCAACTGTTGTTTGAAATTTGAGCCACAGATCATCTACATGCTCCTGCTCAGAGCTAACTAGTTACTGTTCCTTCTTGAGTTATGAGACTGTTGACTCTTTATCTAGTATATAGAACATGTAAATCTTTTTATTTGTCTTTCTTTCATTTTGTACTTTACTAATTATAATTACTGCAACTGTCTCATCGTCACTGACGCCAGCTTTAATTTGCACATCTTCAGAGAAGTGAGGCCTGTTAGATGCCATTTGATGCAAAATGTTTAATTCAGAATTTTCCGTTCCCAGTAGTTTTCAGGGAAGCATGTAATATCGTTTTGCTAGATGTCTTGGCATGACCACCACTTTCAAAACTGTAAACGTCCCAACTGATTGTTAGATGAGTAATGTTTCCTACAATGATGACAGTATGATTAGGGGACATAGTTATGTACTAGTGAGCTGAGGTTTACCCTACAGTTTTAGATTATATCTGTGCTGAGCAGGGTGGCCGATAAAAGAACCTAATCAAAAGATTTTGTACACCCATGATACTGAGTCTTATTCAAACAATCCCACATGCAGCTTTAATTACTATCTTCATGGATTTTAGTCTCTGTTCTAGGTGTGGTGAATACATCACTATCAATACCCATTAGCATAGCCTTTCAATGTTTACTTAGAATTACCCCAAAAATTTCACTGATGCCCATTCTGGACTTTAGTTAGCTTTCTGTACCTATTATTGTGTGAGCTTCACTACTTTTTAGCAGTACTTGGAACTTCGGCACTTTCTCACTAGGTGTCTAATAGTCTTATACGTAAAGGGGATTTCTTACAATATTGCAATTACATTTTGGGTCGTCATACAGATATCATTATCTAGACTGTTCAGAGAGACACACATGCAGCTATCTAGGTAGTGATGTGTAGTGAACTCCTGAGTTATTTATAGGAAACCTGCAGTTATCAACCCTATTGCACAAGTCTAGGAAGTCACAGCCTAGCTTGATGAAGTTTCTAATTCAAGCCTCCCAGACGATTTAACATCAGAGAACCACAATGAGTTTTATAGACAGTGTTGCAGATTGTGAGTTTTACTGAAATTCCAGGAAAGGTGTTGGTCTTTTCTAATAGTCACTGAAATGATCCCAGTATAATCTTAGAATCTGGACAAGAGGCATTATTTGTTTTAATGTGCACCATCCTATTTATGTATTTGGTCCTGTGTCCATTGGTGGTACAATGTGCAAGACAATATTGGACTTAATTCTAATTCTTACAGAGAACAATGTATTTCTACATTCTATAATTAATAAAAGTTATGGAACTATACATTTACTGTAATTCAAGCATTTACTTACTGAACAGAGCTGTGATACTGTAGCTGATTTCTCAAAGATCTTTCAGCAGCATTAACATTTAGAATACTTTTTACATTATTTGGCAAGTTATTGAATAGTTTTATTCCCATGTAGCTTGTACCTTACTGATAAAAACTTATATTGATTGGAAGTAAACGCAAGTTACCTTTTAATTTAGTGTTGTGATTATATTAATCACAATTTTTTCCAATACTATTATCATTTTCAATTACATTTTTTAAATAGACAGTAGAGTGTCAAGAATAAACATGCATGGTAGTGGTAGTACTTTCAGTGTTTTAAGTATTGGTTTACATGACTGTCTAATTCTACTCCCTGTCATAATCCTAATGGCTCCTTTTTGGATTCGGGGAGGTCCCCGGAACAGCTGGTGTATTTCCCCACAATATGAGTCCATATTTTAAATGAGCATTAAATTTACTCCATACGCAAACATCAGTGCTTGCACATTTATGCATCTCCTTAGAGTCAGTATGGCTGCAGGTACAGCCTCTTCAACATTATGAAGGAGGTGTCATGTATGCACACCGACTGCACAATGTGATGCTTCTTATCTAAAATATATAATCTGTGTATGTTAAGACAGTCATTGCTGTCATTCAAATTGCAACACCTCAAAGACAGCGTGCAACAATAGCCAAGTTAGCATAAAGTATACTACATATCTGGGTACACAAATGATTAGCATTTCAGTGAAACTGCACAAAGTAGTTAGAACTAGCGCCCTATACAACCGTTACATATCTATATGTAGTAGTTATTCTTTTGGACATGTCTGAAAGAACAGACACCATTTTGATCCAGCAGCCACTATGAATTAAGACACAAAGGAGTCATATACATTGGCTGCGAGTGGGCATTGATTGAAATCAATGGGGAAAGTTGAAACTTTGTGTCGATCTGGAATCTGAACCCGAGTCTCCTGCTGTACTAGGCAGATGCTCTGGCCACTGAGCCATCTGGACACACTGGTCATCGCAACTGCACAGACTATCCCAGCACCCCTCCTGTCAGATCCAAATTCTCAACTTATCCACACACTACTAACATAGTGTCCCTTGCCCATTATCCTCATTACTCACAGCATATCGCCGATTCCAGTAGGAGTTCGAGTCTGGTGTGGATGGCCAATGATCTCTTCATTGTGTATGCACACCAGGCTCGAACTCACGATAATGAAGATAATGGGCAAAGGGCACTACATTAGTGGTGTGTAGATAAACTGAGAATTTGGTTCTGGGGGGGGGGGGTGGAGTGCTAGGGAAGTCTGTGTCACTGTGTCCGGATGGCTCAGTGGTCAGAGCATCTGTCTCGTGAAGCAGAAGACCGAGGTTCGAATCCCGGTCTGGTAGAAATCGTCAAATTTCAACACTGATTTAAATCAATGTACACTTACAACCAACGTCTGTAATTCCTTTACACAGTGGATTTCTCATTTAGAAACAGCATCTGAATGTAACTTGTTTATGAGAAGATCATGCCACACCTCATGTAATAAGGAGAAACCTCTACCAGGTACCTTTCACTGCGTTTGATCGATCTGTGATACTGCTCTTTGTGGTTCCCACGATTGTCGTGTGAATATGGAATTGATGAGTTATGAATAGCACACCTAAAACGCATGCAGACGTTGGAGCACCACAGACTGGCAGTACGGCGACAAATGTTGCTGCTTTCCTGAATGTGACAGCAGAGAGAGCCACGCAAACAGTTGTGCATCTAATGGCAACATTGGACGCGTGAGAGGAACCTCATCGCCCTTTCATATGAGTCCCAATTCTTCATACATCACAATTGACATATCCACTTGTGGAGGCTTGAATGAACGTTGCCATGTTATATTCATCACTGTCAAGTGGGCTCAACACCTGCTGTATTGTTATGGTGTACCACTGAGTACACACCACAATTACATCTGGTTCATGTAGTAAATAATCTGGACAACAGGTGTTATATTTCTGACGTGTTAAGGTCGGTGGCTGAACCCTATCTTCATGATCTCTGTACATTAATTTTCAACAAGATAACGCAAGTCTTCTGTGTCACCTGTGATGTCCTGACGTGGAGGATATTCGATTAGTACCCTGGCCAGCGTGCTCACCGTATGTCTCACCCACAAAAATACACTCCTGGAAATGGAAAAAAGAACACATTGACACCGATGTGTCAGACCCACCATACTTGCTCTGGACACTGCGAGAGGGCTGTACAAGCAATGATCACACGCACGGCACAGCGGACACACCAGGAACCGCGGTGTTGGCCGTCGAATGGCGCTAGCTGCGCAGCATTTGTGCAGTGCCGCCGTCAGTGTCAGCCAGTTTGCCGTGGCATACGGAGCTCCATCGCAGTCTTTAACACTGGTAGCATGCCGCGACAGCGTGGACGTGAACCGTATGTGCAGTTGACGGACTTTGAGCGAGGGCGTATAGTGGGCATGCGGGAGGCCGGGTGGACGTACCGCCGAATTGCTCAACACGTGGGGCGTGAGGTCTCCACAGTACATCGATGTTGTCGCCAGTGGTCGGCGGAAGGTGCACGTGCCCGTCGACCTGGGACCGGACTGCAGCGACGCACGGATGAACGCCAAGACCGTAGGATCCTACGCAGTGCCGTAGGGGACCGCACAGCCACTTCCCAGCAAATTAGGGACACTGTTGCTCCTGGGGTATCGGCGAGGACCATTCGCAACCGTCTCCATGAAGCTGGGCTACGGTCCCGCACACCGTTAGGCCGTCTTCCGCTCACGCCCCAACATCGTGCAGCCCGCCTCTAGTGGTGTCGCGACAGGCGTGAATGGAGGGACGAATGGAGACGTGTCGTCTTCAGCGATGAGAGTCGCTTCTGCCTTGGTGCCAATGATGGTCGTATGCGTGTTTGGCGCCGTGCAGGTGAGCGCCACAATCAGGACTGCATACGACCGAGGCACACAGGGCCAACACCCGGCATCATGGTGTGGGGAGCGATCTCCTACACTGGCCGTACACCACTGGTGATCGTCGAGGGGACACTGAATAGTGCACGGTACATCCAAACCGTCATCGAACCCATCGTTCTACCGTTCCTAGACCGGCAAGGGAACTTGCTGTTCCAACAGGACAATGCACGTCCGCATGTATCCCGTGCCACCCAACGTGCTCTAGAAGGTGTAAGTCAACTACCCTGGCCAGCAAGATCTCCGGATCTGTCCCCCATTGAGCATGTTTGGGACTGGATGAAGCGGCGTCTCACGTGGTCTGCACGTCCAGCACGAACGCTGGTCCAACTGAGGCGCCAGGTGGAAATGGCATGGCAAGCCGTTCCACAGGACTACATCCAGCATCTCTACGATCGTCTCCATGGGAGAATAGCAGGCTGCATTGCTGCGAAAGGTGGGTATACACTGTACTAGTGCCGACATTGTGAGCCGGCCGGAGTGGCCGAGCGGTTAAAGGCGCTACAGTCTGGAACCGCACGACCGCTACGGTCGCAGGTTCGAATCCTGCCTCGGGCATGGATGTGTGTGATGTCCTTAGGTTAGTTAGGTTTAAGTAGTTCTAAGTTCTAGGGGAGTTATGACCACAGCAGTTGAGTCCCATAGTGCTCAGAGCCATTTGAACCGACATTGTGCATGCTCTGTTGCCTGTGTCTATGTGCCTGTGGTTCTGTCAGTGTGATCATGTGATGTATCTGACCCCAGGAATGTGTCAATAAAGTTTCCCCTTCCTGGGACAATGAATTCACGGTGTTCTTATTTCAATTTCCAGGAGTGTATATGAGGAATTCTTATTGGCCGAAAGTGATGTTTTCTGACGTTCCTCTTTGCAAGTAGGTTCACAGTTTCCTTATGTATTTGCCAGCAGGACATTTTATCTGTAACAGGAGGACATCTGTATTGTTTCAATAGCTTCAGATACTTGTTGAATATAATGATTCGTTCCCATAATCCATTCTTGATTTTCTAATTTTTGTGAGACGTTACTTGAATCTTCTTCTCCCCTAGATAGACAGAATGGTTAGAAATAGTCTGAAAAGTTTGTAAGGGTGTTGCAGCGTAGGTTGTGCTGAGATATAATTGTTGAAAAATTCTATATGATGGGCCGTTTCCGAGTTAATTAGCATTGAAGTTAGTCAATCAGGCCGTTTCACATGCAGATTCAAGCGGCCCGCCAGAGACGGTATCGCTAAACATGTTCTTAGTTCAGTATTTTAACACCGAAAAAGAGATCGATATAAAAATTCGACGTGTGTCTGTAATAAGAATCAAAGCCAAGCTAAAGGCTCAACAGTCTCATACGCTGTCATATACGCTGTGAGAACAACTGGCACTAGTTGTATCTGATTAACCGCTTGAATTTTCTTGCGAAACTGCCTGATTGGCTAACTTCGATTCTAATTAACTCAGAAACGGCCCAACGCATCGAATTTTTAACCATTTTTCTCAGTACAACCTAGCCTGCAATACCCTCACAAAATTTTCAAACTGTTTTTGACCACCTGTATAGCGGTATTTCATTTATCTTGAAGACTTCCATAGAAGAGATATGATAAGCGTAGGCTATAGAATCTTCCGTATCCAAGCCATCGTTGTGTGTACAGTCATATTGGTGCCACCTATCATCAATGTTTTTCCTTGCCTCTTGGTAGGCAGATCCTTTTTTTATGTCTTTTGTCATAAAAATGACGGTATCGAAAAGCAACTAATATGCTATCCTGGAGAATCATTGGAGTCATGAGCAGCCATTTCACACAACTTCTTACTGGCAAATATTTATTTATTTATTTATTTATTTTATCCATCTTTCAGCACTAACATGCAATCGATGTCGTCAGAAGAGTTATGTTTTACATACCAAAATATTACATAGTAAAAATATAGCAGTGTTGTAAACTATTAGCTTACAACAGCCTCTACACCTAGATCCATACATAACAGTAAGCCATAGTTTATCAGCATTAACATGCAATCAATGTTGTCAGAAGTATTATAGCTATTTGTACATTATGTTTCATATAACAAAAATATTACATGGAAAAAAAGACAGTGTTGTACCCTATTAGCTTATAGCTAGCTGCCTCTACATCCGTAACTATACATAACAGTAAGCCTTAGTTTATCAATAAATTAGATCATCTTTGCAACTATTCTGAAATTCTTCTACACTCTAGAAAGTATTTTTCTTCATCCACACTTTGGTTTTAGTTTTGAAAATATCCATTAAACCAATTGAGCCTGTACGGGTAAAGTGTTGAATAATTTTATGCCTATGTATTCATAGCTAGATTGGGTTTTCTTAAGCCTGGTTGTGGGTATATCAGTCATATTTGTTTGTCGAGTATTGTGTTGATGAACTGATTTCCTTATAGTGTAGTGGGTTAAAGAAATGGCTCTGAGCACTATGGGACTCAACTGCTGTGGTCATAAGTCGCCTAGAACTTAGAACTACTTAAACCTAACTAACATAAGGACATCACACACATCCATTCCCAAGGCAGGATTCGAACCTGCGACCATAGCGGTCGTGCGGTTCCAGACTGTAGCGCCTTTAACCGCTCGGCCACTCCGGCCGGCGTAGTGGTTTAAGTTTTCTTTTATGTCTAATAGGCAACAATATATGTAAAGAGATGGGACTGTGAGAATTTTTAAGTCTCTAAAATAAGGTCTACATGAGGTCTTGTTGTCAGTGATTCCGTAAAAACGTCTAATTGCTTTCTTCTGCCAAGTGAAAATTTTTTTGGCTCCTGGAGAGTTACCCCATAAAAGAATGCCATATTGTAGATGGCAATGAAAGAAGGCATAGTATGACTGAAGCAATAAATCTTGTGTAACACATGTGTGTAGTTTGGCTAGTAGGTAGATAACTCGTGACAGCTTTAGACACATAATCTGTATGTGTGTCCCAAGTTAATTTTGAGTCAATGTGTATTCCTAGTAGTTTAACAGATGATAACTCCATGTTACTGTTTGATAAACTGAAGATTATCTTGACAGTCTTTTCATGGTCCATAGGTAAGTCGTTAGCTTTAAACCAGATATTTGATATTTTGAGACACTCTTCACTTTCCTCCTTCAATATGTTTATATCCTTTCCAGAATTAGCTAATGTTGTGTCATCAGCATAGAGGATAGATTTACAGGGTAAGTTATTCGGAAAGTCATTTACAAACAATATAAATAGTAGAGGGCCAAGCACTGAGCCCTGAGGAACACCTCGTTTTATACTTAAAGTCTGTGACTGTTGGTCATTATGCTTTACTATTTGTTTTCTATTGCTGAGGTATGATTCAATTAGTGAGAGTTCCAAGTGTTTGATTCCATAGCAACACAGTTTATCTAATAATAATTTGTGGTTAACTGAGTCAAAAGCCTTACTCAAGTCAATTAGAATGGCTTCAGCAGATAATTCTGACTCAAATGCGCTTAGTACGAAAGAGATAAGGTTTTCAACTGCTTTGACTGTTGATAAGTTTGACCTGAATCCATACTGAGAATCATTTAACATATTATTGTCTGATAGGTGTATGCATATTTGCTGCAGTATGCAATGTTCTATTATTTTTGAGAGAATATGCACAAGTGAAATTGGTCTATAATTATTGATACAGGACTTGTTACCCTTTTTGTATAATGGTATGACAATGTTTTTTTGAGACATTCTGGAAAGTGTCCACTCGAGAGCATCCAGTTTATCAGTATGCAAAGAGGATATGTTATGAGATCTACAACTTTTTTAATTACATAGTTTGACAGGCCATACACATCTTCAGATCTAGAGTATCCTAATTTAGAGGTTGCTTTAAGTATATCAGTTACTTGTACTTCTCTCCATTTACAAGCTGACACTATGTTTGTAATGTTTTGTTGAAAATTTCTGCCAGATATGGGGTGAGAAATAGGTGTATGTGTTGAATTGGAATTCTGGTTGCTGTGGGTTGGAAGGCTAAGATTGGCAGAGTTGGCAAAAAAGTGATTGAAATCATCAGCAGTGACGTTAGCAGCATTTGTGTTGTCTTTGTAGTTTATATCCATACCTAGCTCTGCTTTTATTACTTTCCATGCAGCCTTACATTTATTGTGTGATTTTTTAATGAAATCACCATTTGCCTTACACTTGGCTATTTTAATTTCAGATCTATATTTTCTTTTCAGGTTTTTGTAAGTTTCTTTATCTACTGCTCCCTTTTTGACCTTATTGTGACAAGTAATTACCAATAGTCTCAGTTTTTGTAATTGGGGTGAAAACCACTTCTGTAAAGTTGAGTGGCTAGGTTTCCTAACTTTTTTGTTTTTTCGTTTTTTAACCAGTGGACAGCATGTGTGGAAGATTTCAGAAATGATTTTGAGGAATGTGCTGAAGGCTTCATCAACATTTTTGGAGGAATGTACAACAGTATTCCAATCTATAGACTTAAGTTCTTCTCTATACTTGCTAATATTTGTATCTGTAGATAGTCTGACACACTGAGTTTGTTCCTCGTCTTCTTTTGGTTTTTTAGTAATTAGTTTCACCCATATACTTCTATGGTCTGACAGGTAATCGACATTAAATAAGCCTAGCTCAAAATCACATTTGTATACATTTGTTATTAGATTGTCAAGACAGGAGGAGTGCCTTGTAGGACTTTCATTAGCACAAAAGAGATTATAGGATCTTAACATGTTTACTAAATTAACATTTCTGGCTGTCATTTTCCTAATGGCTATGTTTAGATCCCCAAAGATTAAAATTTTGTATTTAGTGTATTTTTGTATACTGATCACAAATTTTTATAAACGTTCTATAAATTGTTCTACATTACTTTCAGGAGTGTGATATAAAGACATAGTTATGAGCTGTATACTAGGTATAATAAAAGCAGCTGCTTCAAAAACACCTTTAATGCATAGGTCACTAACTTCAAGAACAGAAAACTTTAAGTCTAGATCATTGCTAATATATATGGATGAACCCCCATAGGATTCACTGGGTCTGCAGAAGTATGTAGCTAATCTGAAACCTGATGGTACATACAGTTTTATATCCTCTTCCTTTAACCAATGTTCGTTTATACATAAAATCATTCTTTTGTTACCTTTTAATAATTTACCAAGCTCATCAGCTTTATTTTTCAGAGATCTGATATTTAAGTGCAGAAATAAGATAGAGTTACTGTCACAGGAGGGGAGGAGTACAGTATTATGGGGCAATGGAGAACATTTAATTGTTTTTTCAGCCCTGGAATCTATGTTAGGTGGCGGTTGGACTTCCTTGGGATAAACCATAAAAATCTTCATTTCTCTTTGGTAATTTTTTGGGTCTGTTTGAAACATGGTTGGAAGTTTGTTTCACTTTACTATCTACATGTTTTATAGGAACATGTTTTCCCAAATCATTTGGTATCACTTCATCATGAGACAAAGATGATACTTTACTTACTGTGACTGGTCTATTCTTTTCTGCTACTCTTGAAGGTGATGGAGGAGGAGCTGGTGCTGTTTCTGCTGTTGGTGAAGTTGGTTTAGTTGCTGCTGGTGGAGGAGTTGTTTCTGCTATTACTGGTAAAGGAGTTGGTTCTGCTACTGCTGGTGTGGGAGATGGTGCTGCTGCTATAGGAACTGGTTCTACTGCTGGAGGAGTTGCTTCTGCTGTTGCTGGTGGTGTTTCTTCTGCTATTGCTGGTGAAGTAGTTTGTGCTGCTACTGCTGGTGAGGGAGATGGTGTTACTGCGGTAGGAGCTGGTTCTAATGCTGGAGG
The DNA here is from genome assembly GCF_023898315.1 of Schistocerca nitens. Classification (NCBI taxonomy): domain Eukaryota; kingdom Metazoa; phylum Arthropoda; class Insecta; order Orthoptera; family Acrididae; genus Schistocerca; species Schistocerca nitens. Next base: position 17,572,385 of record NC_064619.1, read on the forward strand.
AGCTACTTCTGCTGTTACTGAACGTGGTTCTTCTGACGCTGCTGTTGATTCTACTTCTGTTAGTATTGCTTCTTTAGGTACTTCTGCTGCATTTTCTGTTACTGTATCTGATTCTGCATTAGTCACTCCTAGAGATACTTTCTGTGATGATGATACAGGTACCACTGATGATGTTGTTGGTAAGTATTGCAGTCTCTGAATAATTTCCATTAGCTTTAATGTAATAAGTTGCTTTCCAAGGCCATTTAAGTGCAGCCCGTGAGTAGTGTGGAATCTGCGTCCAATGGTATTAATATTAACAACAGAAACATTTCTATATTGTTTGCATATACTGGAAAAAAGTTCATTGGCGGCACTAATTTCCTTGTTTACACACGACCAGGACATCAAGTCGTACCTTTGTGGTACATTTACGAGGATAACGTTTGTATGACTTAGTTCAGATAAACACTTGTTTAATTCGCAGCAGGCTTTAGATGTATCATTTTGATAAATGTCATTAGATCCACCAAAGAGGACAACAAAATCTTTCGAAGACAGCTTTTTTATTTCTTCAGAAAAAACTAGTTTTCTTATTTCTGAGAGGGGCGCCCTAGGCTTTACAAAGCTCATCGATTTCACATTTGAAGCTTTATTTATGCATGAGACTATACCGCGGCTGTGGCTATCGTCTAAAATGTAAAGTTTTGGAACATGGTCGGGAGTTTTAGACTGATGTTTTCTTTCGCTCTCGCAACAGGTTACACCACTGTTTGTGCTTTTCCCGCACTTTCTACAAACATAAACAACAGAACTGTTATTAACAAAAGTTACAGTATCTTGAGGTAAAACGCAAAGCCTCTTTGCTTCTTTTTCATACTGTTCGTGTTCGTGATGTTTTATAATTGAAAACTCTTCCAGTAGAGCACTGATAACTTCGTCGTTGGTGTTTCTCATATTAGGTTTTTGGCCTAAGTCGCCTTTGAAACAGCTATTGCAGAACAATAGTTTCTTTTTAGGACTGACATTAACACACGAATAATGAAAAACCGTTTTACAATTTAAGCACATTATACCTTTTACAACACGTTTCTTGCAATGGCATGATGTATCAGAGTTCACCATTTCCCACGAATGAGTCGAAGTACTTGCTGGATGAGATGCCTGATTATAACATTTTCCTGTTACCAGGTTTTTTTTGGCGTCAACTTTTGCGATAATATAACATGGCATACGTGTACTGTCATAATACACAATACACACAGAATTTGTTGCATATCGAACACTTTTCCTCGTTATTTTTTGACTTTTGTACGGAACTAACATAGTCCCGATCTACACTAGGCGCCATCTTGAAACCAAAAAATATGAATAACAGTACATACATAGGTTGCCACACTCTCAAGAGTTGCTCACTGTTTCACTTTACTTATTATTATATCATTGGACACTATCGAAAGTCGTAGTATGTACATGTCTGGTAAGAATTGTCGTCCTTATCTCTAACTATATTTTTTCAGCTTCAGCTAGCAGCGCTAAGAACTGGATGTTGACTTCATTGACGAAGAGCTATTCAAATGGCCCTGCTTTGAGCAATACGTATTTTATTTCACACTTAATTTGGAGCATTTATCTGTATTACACAAGCATAATAAAAAACTGGAAAGATCATTTTCCTGTATAAAATACGAAAATGTGAACGGTGTGTTCATAACTCAGTATACTGGTGTGTTAGAAAGAAATATATTTTTGCATTTTCCGTCTAGTCTTTCTTTCTATGTGGCTCTCACATGTAAGTCTACTATATTAAGTAGAGGTCTAAAAAAGTATGAAAAGAATTAATAGGCAATTGTACGCCCTAAGTAGCAGTTTCTACTAGACCTGGCTTCTTTTCTTCATTGTAAAAAATAACTGTTACTGACTTTTTATGGGTGCACAGCGAGTCCATAAACTATATTACACAACGAGATTGTATAAGCGGCATCATTCTACTATGTCTTTGTGATCCATAATCATTTTTTCGTGTATAAAGATGTATGTCGTCCGCGTGTTTACAAAGCTGTAATACTTGTGCTGCATTTGTTTTCTGTATTGGTAACATAAGAAGCATTCAGTGTTGGACTTAGTATTCCTCATACATTGCATTATTCTGTTTACGAATGTACACAGTGTGACAACACAGTTATCCATTTATATATTGTAACCTCCCAACAGGAAAATTATATAATAACCTCCCAACAGTAAAAAATATAATTCTATAATTCACATTCAGCGTAACCTCCCACAGATAAATTCCGTAACCTTGGAATAATAAAATTTGACTAATCACACAATAAAATTGCGGCTCACATATAACCTTTCAATATTTGACTGTGAATTTAAACTGGTAAATTTTGGACAACAGCAGTGCTGCGTCATGGCCCTGAAAGATCATATTGAATATATTGAAAATTCTTACCTCAAATGAAGTCGCCGGATAACGCAATATATCTGCTCTTATAATAAATTTTTCTGGCACAGCCCAGTGCAATGCTGGCCGATAGATTTGTCATGTATAAAAGGAAACAACTGATTTTTCTTTCCAATAATCGGGATGACCACAGATTGGGGAAATTAGTAAATTCTTTAAATTGAAATGAATGATTGTCAAAAGTTACTTTTTATGAGAAAGATTATTATTAAGAGATTTTTTTAAAAACGTTTACATGGGACTTGATATAACAATACTACATATGCGCGAGCTGCTTTTACCTTATATTACAATGCTCAGGCTCTGCCATCACTCCCCACAACCAGCACAGCCAACACGATACACCAGACTGCTAGCTACTACTTACTCCTACTGCTACACAGTTCCTACTGCTGACAACACTGCTCTCTGGTCTGAGATTCTCTTATAGCTTACATATCGCAAGCAGCGTGTGAGCAATCCATTGAAATTACATCTGCTCAAGTGCACTAGCAACAAATTCCTTAATCATGGACCTCTTACATAACCCTCCACTAGGGGGGGGCAAAAATTTGGAATCAATGGTGAATCAATTGGACTTGCCATGAGCAACAATTTTTTCTATAATCTATTTAGTTTACTAAGTCTACAGTCATATACATATATATAACATTATTGATAAATAATATAAGTTCACAACAGATTAAGAAATGAAATAGAGTGCACACGCACTGAGTACAGAATATATTAAGAAATGACAAAGTGTATATGCAATGAGTACAAATATTAACAAATGACATAAAGTGCACACACACTGTATAAGTCTTTACCATTTTTTACAAGAACTGAATACATTAAGAAATGAAATAAAGTGCACACACACTATAAAAATCTTTAGCATATTTAGGACAACTGATCATATTAACAAATGAAATGAAGTGCACACGCACTGTATAAGTCTTTAGCATTTTTTTACAAGAACTGAAAACATTAACAAATGAAATAAAGTGCACACACACTGTAAAATGTTTTAGTATTTTGTACAAGAACTGAATACATTATGAAGTGAAATAAAGTGCATAAGCACTGTGAAAGTCTTTAGCATTTTTTACAAGAAGTAAATACATTAAGAAATGAAATAAAGTGCACACACACTGTAAAACTCTTTAGCATTTTTACATGAATTAGACATATTAAGGAGTGAAATAAAGTGCACACGCAATGTATATGTCTTTATTAATTTACAAGAATTTAAATGCACTGTATAAGTCTTTAGCATTTTACAAGAACTAGCAAAGGAGTGGGAAGGATAGCATCATGGTTATAGCACAGTGGGTTGCACGTAGCTGTACTGAAAGTCCATATCTTTCTACAGAAGCCCAGCACCAAGTGATACAATCTGAAGTTCTCTTCCTGAAGTATTTATCAGTGTAGCCAAGACACTGAAATGATGCATTAATATTGTATGTTATCATTTTGGTAGTACATTAGGTACACGAAACAGTGTGACCATAATAACATCTCCATCGTTCAAGGTGGTGGACAGCTTGGTATGTCAACACCACATTCTTGTAGAATCCATTCTCTTACATCAACGTAGAATTAATGCAAAAACCAAATATAGTTCTCCATCATCATGAGGATGGACAGGACATATGGATATTGCAGTAATTGCTGGTAATTAGGTCAGAAGGTGAAGGATACATTAAGTCATATGCTAGTCATCATTCAGAATTACACTAGTATATCAACTGATCTGAATAATTATTGGCATTCATAGGCTATTTACACAGCATTAAAGTAGTATGTATGGAGTATTACAGATTATTATTCATAAGTCATCTCAATACAGTAATTATGGGCATGGCATTTATGCAGAAGTCCTCTTATTACAGTAATCATTGGCATCATAAGTCATCTCATTACAGTAATTATTGGCTCTCATTGGCTAGTTACAAAGCACTTCTTATGCATTATTCATAAGTCATCATTCAAAACAAGAGTTAATTATTGGCATAACATCTATGCATAAGTCATCACATTACAGTAATCATTGGCATCATAAGTCATCTCATTACAGTAATTATTGGCATAGCATTTATGCATAAGTCATCTTGTTACAGTAATCAGTGGCATAGTATTTACAGAGTATAACAAAATATTATTTACAGAAATTATTGGCATAGCATTTATGCATAAGTCATCTCATTACAGTAATTATTACAGAACATTATTCATATGTCATCTAATTACAGTAATTAATGGCATAGCATATTCATAACTCATCTCATTACAGTAATTATTGGCATCATGTCATCTTATTACAGTTTACAGTAATCATTGGCATTTCATTTATGCATAAGTCATCTCCTTATAGTAATCAATGGCACAGCATTTATAGAGTATAACAAAACATCATTCATAACTCATCTCATTACAGTAATTATTGGCATCATGTCATCTCATTACAGTAATCACTGGTATAGCAGTTATACATTATTACAAAACATCATTCAGTATTACTCAGAAGTCATCACTCAAAACAAGAGTTATTGCATGTAGCATCAAATTGTTTGTGTCTATATATGATATCATGCAAGTGACATAAGACATATTTAAAATGTAACACATTGTAACTATTACTCAATGTCTGTAGTCCAATAATACATAGATATAATGGATTCAATACATCAGAGAAATTTGCATTATATTTAGGATTAGAAATATATCTTAAACTGGTAGCATTATTTAGTTGTATACTGGTAATAGTTGGGACGGGTAATAATTTTTTTGTGCTACCAATGTATTGTGTTGGGATCGATAGTCAGTTGCTGGGGCATGAAAATATTTGCTTTTAACTTATTGCTGGAAATAAGGATTAATAACATCATTCGTCATGAGTCAGCTGTAGCAAGGTTATGAAACAAGTAGAGTATATGTGATCACATTCATAATTGATAGACACAACTGGGTAAAAAAATGCAACTACTAGAACAGATTTCATAATTAAGTGCTTATAGCATATTAATATTATGAAAAGCTTCTGCTGGAAAAAATACAAAATGGATTATTGACCTGAAAGAAAAAATGTATATTATGCTGAACAGTAGTAAACTTAGATTTAACAGGTAATGAAACATGTACTGAATATGTATGTACTCTAGCTGTCTTTCTCAAAATATTCAGTCATTATACTATGCGACATAAGGCATACTGTCAAAAGGAACTGCAACAAATACTTAAATAACTACATATCATTTCTTAACTAACAGAAAATATATAAACTTCATCATTATCATCATCTGCAAAGAAAAACTTCATTATTCATATTACCATATTCTTCATACAACTATTCATTATCATTTATTATCATCTGCAAAAAATAGACACTTCATTATTCATTATTCGTATTACCATTTACTTCATACAACTATTCATACTATAGAGTTTCTTACTTCTAGCATATTTCATCACTAAAATTAACATGTGTAGATCTGTCTGACAGCTTGCATAAATCGCCTCATATTCTGAAAGAAAAATAATTAGTTAAGACTGCTATTATACAGTGTGTATAGTATTTTCTTGTTAATGCTCGTTAATTCTGATCCATTTACTCTTCATGACAAGGTATTGCATTTTCTTTTCTTCCATTCCGAAGGTGAAAGTTCCATTTTATAGTAAACCACTGTGGTTTGTTTAATTTATTTCTTTTACACGGTACTGCTTTCTGAAACCGATGAATATGGATTAATATCTTGCATTTAAATCATATACTCATTAAATAAAACTTGTTTCTAGTGATATAACTAAGCATACAGCATAGCATGACAGAAAACGTATTAGGTCAAAGCATAGTCAATTTTCAAGTGTAAAAATGTACGCACAGTATCATAATGTGGTAAAAAAATGTAGAATGGTCAAGATATTGAGATATCATAAGGCAAAAATGTTAAGGTCAACTGGTGTTTGTTACATCTTAAAGATTTCATAGTGCATACAGAGAAAAATTCTACTTTCGATCGCAAAACAATCATACATACACAAAAAATGGAAAATGTGCACGGTCTGATATATAACGACAAGAAAAGCGACCTGCTAACCTTGCCTTGACGGGCACTTGCCAAGAAAAAATATGATCATCATCAGTAAGTGGTTATATAAATATCTGGAAATGGCATTACAGTGTGATAAATCATAAAGTATGTTCATTCAATAAATGGTTTAATATTGGAAATATGGTGATTGCCCTTGCTTTTTCTGGTTCTCAAAGTTTCGACACGTACTACATTTGGGTGAGGAATGCTGCGAATTCTGCATGGACCTGCGTATAGAAGCTCAAATTTACTGCATCTACTTTTTCCTCTGTTGGATAAATAATGTGTGCATACTAATATATTCTGCCCAATGTGAATGTCACAGCGTGTACAAACCTGTTTTGCTGACTTCTCCGACACTCTGCGGCATGTTTGATGTTGTTGAGCGCAATGTGAATTATTTCACGGTGGCGTAGTCGACGAGATGTGGGAAAGGATACTAATTCTTTAACTTTGTTAGGTGGTTCAACATGTTTCAATATAACAGTCAGAGATAGCATAGCAGATTCATTTGGTATGGAGTTAATTACATCCTGGAATGAGAGTATGTGTGTATACCAGTCAATATGTTTTTTTATGGCAGTATAGTCTACATAGTTTACCAATTACTTTCATCAGTTGTTCAGAAGGGTTCGAAGAAGCTTGATACCTGGATATATAGATCGGCGAAATGTTTCTAGCTCATAACATAGTGTCCATATTACAGATCGAAGTTGTGGTCCATTGTCGGAAATTACTTTCAATACATTACCTACATGAAATAAAAAATGTTTTACAAATGCATTCGAAATAGATTTAGCATTAGCTTTGCATAACGGAGTGAAGGTAACAAATTTCGAAGTGAGTTCAACAGCGACAAAGTTGTAACAAAAACCTCTGTTAGATCTGGGAATCGGACCAAAAATGTCTACAGCGGCCATGTGTCTCAATTTAACGGGTACAATGGGATGTAACGGAGGAATATGTGAAGTCGTGTCTGATTTAGCTTTCTGGCAGGTTTTACATGACACTAAAACTCGTCTTGTTGGCAAAATAACACTTCTGTCTCAGTATAAGAAAACATTTTATGGCTCCATAATGTGCGTAACTTAAATGAGTATACCAAATTAATTTGTTAACAAATTCGTCAGGAATACATACTAACCAGTTGTTGCTGTAAGGGTGAAAGCGGCGAAACAGAGTATTATTGCGTACAGTCTAATGCTTTCTAATGGTAACGTTATTCCTATCTTGCCAAAGGTGTTTAATTTCTTTCCATATGTTGTCTTTGCTTTGCTCTTGTGCTTTGTCTGGTAATGATGACGAAATGAAATTTTCTAATGCAACTTGTTGAGTATACATGACGCTAAAATTTGCTTGGCAGAAGTTGGTTGCGATGTCTTGCTGATTGTTACTGAGAGAACGGGATAGTGCGTCTGCTACAATATTTTGTGTACCGGGAATCTGAACAATTGTAAAATTAAATTCATGTAAATAAAGTTTCCATCTGCTTAATCTGTCATGTGTAAATTTAGCGGAAAGTAAAAGCTGTATAGCTCTATGATCTGTGTAAGCGGTAGTATGTCTTCCATAAAGAAAATGCCTAGATATGGTAAATGCCCATACAACACATAATGTTTTAAGTTCTCTAACAGAATAATTGCGTTCAGCAGGTGACAGAATGCGACTTGCAAAGGCGATGTTTTTAATTACTGTATTACCATCTTCTTCAATTTACTGAAAAATGTGTACGCCTAAAGCTGTGTTAGAACTGTCGGTGGCAAAGGAAAAATTTCTGGTAGGATCTGGGTGTGATAAAAGTGGTGTGTCCAACAAGGCATGTTTCAAATTAACAAACTCAGACTGCGCTTGGCTATCCCAGGACCAAATAGCGTTTTTACCTGTCAGTTGGCATAATCTAGGGGTGTCTAAAGCAGAGTAATGAATAAATTTACGGAAAAAGTTAATTAATCTCAGAAAGCTGCGTAGTTGTTTCTTTGTCGTTGGAACAGTAATGTCACGTAAAGCTTGAATTTTTTCCGGGTCAGGCGCAATGCCTTCTGCTGAAATTACATGTCCAAGAAATTTTATACAAGTTTTGCCAAAGTATGTTTGCTAAGATTAACTGTGAGTTCTTGTGCACGAAAAGTTTGCAACAGTTGTTCCAGAATCAAATTGTGTTCAAACCAGTTAGCTTCTGCAATAAGGATGTCGTCTACATATGTTGTGATTCTGTCTTTTAAGTTCTGTCGGAAGTACACTATTCAAACCGCGAATAAATGCTGCTGAAGAAATTGTTAAACCGAACGGTAATTTGCAAAATTGATAACAGTCACCAAAACAGAGAAATGCTGTGTACTTTCTGCAGTTCAGATGGAGCTGAATTTGCCAAAATCCCGATTTCAAATCTAATGTGGAATAAACAGCAGTACCATGAAATTTCTATAGAAATTCTTCTAGTGTCTGTGGGCAATCTGTTTCATTAATAATAATGTCATTGATGTGACGCGAATCAAGTACGAGGCGAAGTGAGCCATCCTTTTTCTTAACAATATGGAGCGGTTTTATGTACGGACTAACTGCCGGTTCAATAATACCTTGGTCAAGCATCGCTTGCAATTCTTTCTTAACTTGTTCTCTGTGAATATAAGGAATAGGATAATGTTTGGCTTTAAATGTGTCATGCTGTTTAACTTGAAATTCATACATAAAACCGGATATAGTACCAAGGATATTGTCAAAAACTGGAGCTTGCTGGAAAAGAATTTTGCGTAGTTCTGTACATTCCTCGTCTGTATTTGCACTGCTCTGTTTAACTTTATCAAAAGTCATTTGCATAACGTCATAGTCGGCTTCGTCTGGTGGATTATAGTTGTGAACATACGTATGTGTGAACAATGTGGAATGACAGTCTATGTTACGGGATGCAGAAATAACCTCTGTTCCATTAATTGCTTGTTCTTCTGCAGATAAAGCGTGCTGAAATTCTAATGCCAGTTGTACATTCTCATCCTTTAACATTAAATAGGAATTTTGGAAGTCAATAATTGCGTCATGTTGTACCAAAAAATTCGTACCTAAAATAACGTCTGTTGTCAATAAGGGAACAATCCAAAAATTTGAGTGGAATGCATGACCTGCAATACAAAATGACGAATGTGTCTGCAACTTTACATCTACTCCTTTACCAGATACTGCTCCCTTCACTCTAGTTTTGCCTAATGGTAACGTAGGATAGGTATTCACTTTGTTGCATTCATTGAAAGTTTCTTCATTTATAACTGACATAGGTGATCCAGAATCGATTACTGCTGAAAATGTGGATGATCCAATCTTTACTTCAATGACTGGGTGGGAAATGGTTTTTTGAATAACTGGTGTCAAAAGTATTGTTTACGTTGCTGGAAGATGCAACCTGTACTGTATCTAGTCAAATTCTTTCTGACGTGCTGTTATTTGCGGGAGGATGCTGTGGCATTTCAACTATTTGTACTGTTCTGTTATTTCGTCCTGACGTATTTGGTTCGAGATGATACCGACTGTCTGGTTCATGCATAATAATCTGTTGTTGTGGTTGACTCTGCTGCTGATAAGACCTACTGTTATTAAATGAACGCTGAAAATTGTGCTCATTAGTTCTGCGTCTGTCATGATAGTCATTCCTATATGGAGTGTTGCGATAAGAGTTGAAATGATGTGTTTTCCGTACATACTGATTTCCTTGTTGCTGTGCGTTACTATTTGGTGGGGCCGACGCTATACCTGTAGGTGGCAAAACATTAAAGCTTGGTTGACCTTGCACATTACATTGTCGGTTAGGTATGCTAACTGGCTGGTTTTGTTGTTGTTGTGGGGAAAAACCTCTATTGTTACTAAAATGTGTTTCCTGTTGCTGATAATTTTGACGATACTGATAATTAAAATTTTGTCTGTTATTAAAGTTCTGGTGGTTGTCATTCCTGGAGCGTCTATCACCTTTGCTATTAAAATAGCGTGGCTGGTCGTAATTACTGTATGCTTGTTGGCCTTGGTTATGATGCGAAAAATTTTTGTTTATGAAAGAGTAGTCTAATTGCTGAACTTCCAAAAGCTGTAGCAGATCTCTAAATGCCGAAATATTTCCTTTCTGCTGTCCTGTTACAAGTGATACTCTTAACGATCGTGGTAATTTAGAAATACGTAATTGAATAAGTGCTGATTCACTGTATGGCTCGCATAAGTATTGGTTTTGTTGTACCATGTGTTCAAAAAATTGCGTCACAGTGGGAAAATTTGAGTTGTCATAATTCGGTAAGGTGTGTCGTCTTCGACCAATACGCTGACAGAAAAGCATTCTGAAATTGTTCTATGGAGTAGCATTGTCTCGCGACCGGTCTCATACGAGTTGCCGGTTCGCCTTCCAAAAAACTAGAAATAAATTCAAGTTTATGTGTTACGGGCCAAGTTGGTGGAAATGCAAAACTAAATTGTTGTATCCAATCCAAAGGGTGAATCTGTGTTCTGTCATTCTTAAATACCTTAAATTTTCTAACAGATAGAAGGTGCTTATAATCAAAATTATTGTCTCTGTATGTCTGAGCAGGTTCAGGATTGTATGATAATCTGTTCATCTGTGACTGTTCGGAATCTAAGTCACGTACTCTCTGTAAATTACCTAAGTTACACTGGCCGTGTGATTGTGACAAATGTTCGGAAAGTGGCGTATGCTGTGATGTGTTAAAGGCTGAAATATTTTTCATCTCTGTCAATTCGTGCTGTAAAGAGTACAATTTTCTACGTAATGTATTATTGGACGAACCTACCTCACTGATCGTCTGCTGTAAATTTTGGAATTCGGGTGTTTGATTAAACGAAACTGGTGATATATCGTCTGATTTGGTGTCATTGTTATTTTCGATAACATCAATACGACTGGCCAATTCATCATATTTTTCAGTCAGTGCTTTTACCTGATCATCATTTTTAGTGTCACAAGCATTAATTTGTTTTTGCATTTTACGTGGGGTTTTGTTCAATTTCTTAACGTCTGCTTTAATGGCATCAGGATCTTGTATTAATTCCAACTTTTCAAGCCTGCTGGTCATTGTCTGAAAATCTACTGTGTGTATGTCTGTTTTTGTTTTAAGATCGGAGATTTCATCATGCATTTCGGTGTTCAACTGTTTGATTTTTATCTTCCTGTCTCTGTGCAGTAATTGTGTCCATGACTTGTTTCTTTACTTTATTCTGTTCCTGTATAAATTTACGGTAACGCGTTTCACTGTTTTGTAGGTGGTGATTAAAACGTTCGTCAATTTGGCTGTTCTGCTGGTCAAACTTCTTGTCTACTTTCGCAACCACTGTGCGTGAAAGTTCTGCTAACATTAATTTACACTCGTCGTGTAACTGTGTTGCGTTTTCTGAACATTGTTTAGCAACTGCACTAATTTCATCTCTTAGTAATTTCATTGTGGCTGCATGTGTATTACTTAATTCTTGTGCAACAGATCTAATTTCTTCACTACTATTCCTAGCACAAGCCTTAATTTCCTCACGTAATTGTTCTTTAGTATCATGACATAGCATGGCAATGGCTGTAATCTGTTCACTAAGGTGTTTGAAATTGTTGTCCTGTTTTTCATTAAGTTGTTTGAAATTGTTGTCCTGTTTTTATTCGACTTTTTGAGATTTTCATTAAGTTGTTGTTTGAGATTATCATTAAGTTGTTGTTTGAGATTTTCATTAAGTTGTACCAATAATGCCATAACTTGATCCATGCCAATATTACCTGTGTGATGGTGTATCTGCATTTGTCACGTTTTGTGTAACCATTTGCTCATTCTCTGATTGTTGAAAAGGTTTGCCAACTGGATGTGCAATGTTAGTCACTACACCGGAATCAAATAAATCTGACATACTTTGAGTGCATTGTTCACCTTCGTTAGAAACATTTGTCTGTTCACTATGTAAATTTTGCAAATCAGGTGTATCAAACTGGGCAGCGTTCATTGTATTAGAACGTGCCGTGTCATCAATTGTTATATTTACTCTGGACATATTTGAATTTGTTTGCTCATCATTAGGATCAAAATCATTACTAGTGATCGGCACACACTGATTATCTGTAATTAGAGGATTATCACTATTACACTGAGTGTCGCTACTATTTTCAGTCAAATTATTCGAGTCGGCTTTTTTGCTCATTGCACATCGCGATGTACTGGTAGCTGTTTTTCGCGGCATTTTCACAAATCCCTACAAAAAAATATAGTTATTTATATCATTCAGATTCACCGTAACACAGTTGAAATACCTCCCAGCAGTAAAAAATAATTATATCATTCACTTTTAGTGTAACCTTCCCACAGATAATAAACATGTATAATAACCTTCCAACAGTAAAAAATATAATTCTATAATTCACCATCAGCGTAACCTCCCACAGATAAATTCCGTAACCTTGGAACAATAAAATATGACTAATCTCACAATAAAATTGCCGCTCACTTATAACCTTTCAATATTTGACTGTGAATTTAAATTTTGGACAACAGCAGTGCTGCGTCATGGCCCTGAAAGATCATATTGAATAAATTGAAAATTCTTACCTCAATGAAGTCGCCGGATAACGCATATATATCTGCTCTTATAATTGCACAGCCCAGTGCAATGCTGGCCAATAGATTTGTCATGTATAAAAGGAAACAACTGATTTTTCTTTCCAATAATCGGGATGACCACGGATTGGGGAAATTAGTAAATTCTTTAAATTGAAATGAATGATTGTCAAAAGTTACTTTTTATGAGAAAGATTATTATTAAGAGATTTTTTTAAAACGTTTACATGGGACTTGATATAACAATACTACATATGCGCGAGCTGCTTTTACCTTATATTACAACGCTCAGGCTCTGCCATCGCTCCCAACAAACGGCCCAGCTAACACGATACACCAGACTGCTAGCTACTACTTACTCCTACTGCTACACAGTTCCTACTGCTGACAACACTGCTCTCTGGTCTGAGATTCTCTTATAGCTTACATATCGCAAGCAGCGCGTGAGCAATCCATCGAAATTACATCTGCTCGAGTGCGCTAGCAACAAATTACTTAATCATGGACCTCTTACAATATTGTATAAATAATTTTAGAATATTAGATCTTTCTGGATCAACATTGATATCGTGACTTGTCATAAGCCCCTGATGTGTCTTGGAATACGGCAGTTAGATATCTATTTAGTAAATATGCTCTTTCTATATCGGTAGTCAGTATTGTGATAATATCAAGAATGAATATAGATTTACAGATGCCGAACTGTGTTTGCAGTAATTGTCGATTGAGTTCTAGCCACCATTCTAGGCGTTGTTTTAACGGTCGTTCAGGACTTTTAGTCATGGTGGACAAAAATGTAATTGACCTACATTGTGTTGCCTAGACAGGTTCCCGCTTCTAGAAGTGGCACAATGATTTGCATCTTCCTATCTTCTGGAATGGCTCCTTTCATCAAGATAGCACTGGAAAGCTCATCAAGACATCATGTGCATATTCACTGGGACAGCACAACGAATTTGATCGTAAACCAATACTGCATCAGATGACAGCATCAGAACGTTTTTTCGTTCATCGATCGTAAACGGTTTAATAAGAGTGCTATTAGATTCCTCTGTATCATACCATAATGTGAAGATAATTATTTTATTCTTCCAGTACTGCAGGTGTGGATATAATATCAGCATTTGGACAATAATGTTCTTTGGTGTCCTAAGAGGCAATGTCTTCATCTACATCCATACCCTGCAAACCACTGAGATGAGCATGGCACTGCGTACTTCCCATTGTACAATTTATTAGGGCTTCTTCTCGTTCCAGTCTCTGTGGACCTTGGGATGAATGATTGCTTAGACACATCTGTATACGCTGTTATTCATCTTATCTTGTCCTTGCAAGCCTATGACAGTGATACGTAGGGGATTGTAATATAATCGTAGGTTTTTCACTTAAAGTTGGTGGCTTCTAGTCTCCAGTCTTCCAACCTTACAGTCAAGCAATATCACTTCCAGTCCTCCTTTTGAGAAATCTTCTTGTGGGGCAGCGGGTGAAATAATAGAATAAATGTTTTGTATTTATGCTGTTTGCCGTTCTCAACACTGGCTCTCTAACTACAATATTGGCAACCAGAAAGTGATTAGCAAAACATGAAGCCTGTAATTAGAATTCCTAGTGCCCACTTCATCTGAGAAATACATTTATAGCTACAGCTTATAGCTCTGAGGAATTAGGAGATTGTCTGGGATTCACAATCAAAAACCATTCTTTCTAAAATGTTCACTATATTCTGAAAGTCACAGACCAAAAAGGATCCACACAATCCAACTACCAGAGCAGTTCAGAGTCTAATGCGCTGATGCAACTATAACTGTTCAAATTAAATGTTTAAGTGAATGCTCGCCATAATTTGATGATAATGTTCATCAAACGCCACGCTAATAATGGTAGAATGTCTGTCCTGCAGCGGCACTTGAAAATACGACATACGCAAACTAAAGATAGATCATTAACGTCATCCCAAAATTAAAACTTCACTCGAAAACGATTTCATGGTTACGCATATCCTGAGTAACGTATTACTGCATCCGAGGCTGTTTATATCAACGATACCGATGCGACGCGACTCCCGGCACAGGTGGTGCGCTAATCAGTGCCTGGAGAGAACTGGGGCCTTGCTTCCTCGCACAGCGTTCTTACATATAAAGCCGCGGTGCGGATGGCTAAGGGAACGCCTGATCAAATCTGCTCTCCCGACTAACAGCTGGGCTAGTAATGCACCGCTTTAAGTTATCGAATAAATCATTGCTTCCTTTTCTGATGGCCGATGAAGCTTTCAATTTAATTGTGCAATCAGCACACAAGTAATTAGTCATAATACTGTTTCTACTAAATTATTATGCAAAATGAATCTATATATAAATTTCTAAGTTTCTAGCTCTTTTCTGTTGTGCCAATGATTTTTACAGAAAAACATCCAAATTTCTAAAATGCTTATTGAACTGATATCCAACACATATTGATTTTGTATTACTCCTGACATGCTAGAAACGTGTCAGGTTATTTACTTCATTTTAAAGTATTGCGCAATATTTATGACGTCAGAGCTAGTTACAGCGGACTGGCTGGCACACAATGGAAAGACTGATGTGAATTTTATAAGGCACGAGTAGGCTGCTTCCCTACATCACCCTCTACTTACTTAATTTTTTTTAATGTAAATGAAAAAAAAGTTAATTACAAAAAGAGAAGCAAGAGTACAGCTTAACTCCCTATGAAAATTAAAATTGAAATGTAAACATATAGAAATATTAAAAGAAAACTTATTGCCTACTTCAATTATTTAAATTGCTGGCATGTTCACTGCCTGTTAAGCAACATTATCACTCAAAATTTAAGCAAAATCAATGAAACACTTTGGCATACATATTGCCTTAGACAAACACATAAAAATATGTAAAATTATGAAAATCTTAAATCCATTAAATTGTCTGTAAATATTTTTACGTACACAAAATCAAAGAAAATAACACAGTTATTCCTGAAGAGGGGCAGCAGCCTTTTCAATAGTTGCAAGGGCAACAGTCTGGATGATTGACTGATCTGGCCTTGTAACAATAACCAATACGGCCTTGCTGTGCTGGTACTGCGAACGGCTGAAAGCAAGGGGAAACTACGGCCGTAATTTTTCCCGAGGGCATGCAGCTTTACTGTATGATTAAATGATGATGGCGTCCTCTTGGGTAAAATATTCCGGAGGTAAAATAGTCCCCCATTCGGATCTCCGGGCGGGGACTACAGAAGAGGATGTCGTTATCAGGAGAAAGAAAACTGGCGTTCTACGGATCGGAGCGTGGAATGTCAGATCTCGTAATCGGGCAGGTAGGTTAGAAAATTTAAAAAGGGAAATGGATAGGTTAATGTGGTGTCACCGCCAGACACCACACTTGCTAGGTGGTAGCCTTTAAATCGGCTGCGGTCCATTAGTATACGTCGGACCCGCGTGTCGCCACTGTCAGTGATTGCAGACCGAGCGCCGCCACACGGCAGGTCTAGAGAGACTTCCTAGCACTCGCCCCCGTTGTACAACCGACTTTGCTAGCGATGGTTCACTGACAAAATACGCTTTCATTTGCCGAGACGATAGTTTAGCCTAGCCTTCAGCTACGTCATTTGCTACGACCTAGCAAGGCGCCATTATCAGTTACTATTGATATTGATTCATGTACCGTCAAGACCGACGTTCTTCATGAACGGATTAACGTTAAGTATTCCACCAGCTACGTCCGTTTTTCTAAATTCTAATTTCCTTATCCTATTCCAGACCTCACGCCAGCCTGCGTGAGCTAAAACGCGGGCCTTTCGGCCTCCTTCTAGAAACACGGTGTTGGCTCTCCTGCCAACCAAAAGACTATTCTCGATAATTAACAGAAGTTTTGGGTTTATACCAGGCTTCTGAGTTTCTTTGCTTGCTTTAGGTTAATGGTCTGCCATTTTATTTCAATCTGGAGGCAGAATTAGTTTCGTCTGTAGATGATACAAGCATTGTTGGGAAACCGAGGAAAGAAGTATCAACACAGAAAATAATAAATTATGCTTTTGTAAAAGTTACTGACTAGTACTGTACAAACAGGTTATCTTTAAACTCTGAATAAACACAGCTCAGCCAGTCTTGTGCTGCCAAAAGTATCCGACCCCCTTTAAGCCAGTATGCCAACAAGAAAAAAATCAACAAGAAAGAAAGTTCTAAGTTCTTAAGTGTGCGTATTGACGAAAACAAAAACTGGAAAAACTGTATTGCAGTGGACCTGCTAAAATAGTGGAACCACTGATCTAGTGAGTCTGCTATATGGTTGAACCACTGGTTTAGCAGATCTACTAAGCGATTTTTCCGGTGACCTGGAGGTAATCATCCCTTGAGGGGTAAAATGTAATTTTTTGAGGAAAAACAAAAACGTCGAATTATGTTTCGGTTACGAAACTAAATTATTTTTAAAAGATCACTGCCATTATCACTTTTTTGTAAAACTGTGATACTAATTACAAAAGTCACCAATAAAAAACGTTTCGAAATACTAAATACTAGCATTAATGCGTGACACAATGTTGTGGAGGTTACTGCTTGCGAAACGAATGTATGAACAACATCTAACCAACCGCGAATAATTGTGGCCCAGCGACATGGCACGTCGTAATTCATAAGAATCCCATCGTTGCCCGGGAACATGAAGTCCATGAATGGCTGCAGATGGTCTCCGAGTAGCCGAAAAAACCACTTCCAGTCAGTAATCGATTCAGTTGGACCAGGGGGCGCAGTCCAGCCGACGTAAACACATCCCACATTATGGAGCTCACTACCAGCCTGCACAGTGCCTTGATGTCAACTTGGGTCCATGACTTCGTGAGATCTGCGCCACACTTGAACCTTACTATCGGCTCTTACCGATTGAAATCGGGAATTATCTGACCAGGCCACGGTTTCCGATCATCTAGGGTCCACTCCATATGTTCACGAGCCCAGGACAGGCGCTGCAGGAGAGTTGTGCTGTTAGCAAAGACACTCGCGTCCGTCACAGCCCATTAATGCCAATTTTCGCCGCACTGTCCTAACGGATACATTCGTCATACGTCCTGCATTCATTTCTGCGGTAATTTCACACTGTTCTGCTTGTCTATTAGCAGTGACAATTCTACGCAAACGCCGTTACTCTCGGTGAATAAGTGAAGGCCTTCGGCCACCGCGTTGTCCATTGTGAGATAATGGCTACCTGATTGCACTTTGGGATAATGA
Source organism: Schistocerca nitens (assembly GCF_023898315.1). NCBI lineage: Eukaryota > Metazoa > Arthropoda > Insecta > Orthoptera > Acrididae > Schistocerca > Schistocerca nitens. The sequence goes on from NC_064619.1 coordinate 17,590,706, forward strand.
TGTCAGAAAGGTTTGAAACCACTGTGCTAAAACGTTTAGGTTCGGCTACTTTTGGCACCTGAATGATTGCTAGCTTCTGGGAAATAGAAATCAATAAGTTAACAAATTTGCACACTTTCATTCGTTAATGTCTTATGGGATAATGTTCTGTGGTAACTCCCCACCTAGGCAAAGAGTATACATTGCGCAAAAAAAGTACGAATTAGAATTGTATATGGGGTTCACACACGCTTTTAGGCAGATGGAGCTATTAACAACAGAGCCATAGCACGTTCATTCACTTATGAAAGTTTGTACGAACAATCTATCTGAGAGTAACAGAGGTATTCAGAAGTACAACACTAGAAGGAAAAATAACTAGCATTACCCTTCAAAGAATATAACTTTGACACAAAAAAGGGGTGAAATATATAGCTATAAAATTCTTGGAAGTCTACCCATGCAAATACAATATTTAACTAGCAGAAGCATTTAAAAAAAAATAGCTCTGAGCACTATGGGACTTAACAGCTGAGGTCACCAGTCCCCTAGAACTTAGAACTACTTAAACCTACCTAACCTAAGGACATCACACACATCCATGCCCGAGGCAGGATTCGAACCTGCGACCGTAGCGGTCGAGCGGTTCTAGACTGTGGCGCCTAGAACCGCTCGGCCAATCCGGCCGGCAGCATTTTCCATGTACATTAAAGATGTTTCTCTCTAACAACTACTAACCACAGGGAAATTTCTGATTAGAAATAATCATTTTTACAGAAAAACCTGTAAATGGCTAATACATAGCCAAATAAACATTTTTTTATCCGTTATACAGGATATCCCAAGAGGAACGTCCATAATCAGGGATATGACAGGAAGATCATTCGACGCAAAAAAGTCCAGTAAACAAGGGCTCTAAAATGCATTCCTTAAGAACTATGAGCACTTCTTCATCGTCGATAGTGTGGAACAAGTCTCTTCTACTGCAAGTCCTCACTTCCCATGTTCTGAGATGTGGTAGTAAGGACCAAAAGAAAGAAAAATGTGTAGTAAACATGGGCTCCAAAGGGCATAACTTAAGAGCTATGATCACTTGTTCATTCCCGCTACTGTGAAACACATCTCTTCTCTATGAAACAAGTTCTCATAGCTCTTAATGCCTCTTCACCATCAACAACAACAATAATTTCGCTTGCATTCCAAATTATGTCCCCACTGTCGCAAACAATTTCACCGTTGTCCACGTTTTAATAGTGTTAAAATTTCTGCTTGGCTGTTGACTCCCTATTACCGATAGTGCGATTAAAATTTGCATTTTCAGGCTTAAAACATACTTATAAAATCTTGTTAACTTTAACGTGACGTACGTTGTACGTCCAAAAATACGTTTCCTGTTTTGTGCACCACTTAACTTCTTCAGTCGCTCATTGCGTTGGATATACTACTTTTCAAGAAAGCGTAATAGCTAACATACGTGATGATGACAACTTCCAGCCGAAGCAATGTAAGCTTGTATGTAGCTACACAAGTAGATGCGAAACATCGTGAATTTAACGGATCATAATATTAAGTATTATCGTTATTTGTCGAAGCAGCGTAGAAATTAGCAATTAAATTACGACGACGTTAGATGGAAAATCCAACCAGAAACACTAAGCTTTTTAGGATTCCATACCACAATCGGTAAAAAGGGAACCCTTATACGATCACTTTGTTATTCGTTTGTATCCCCACCCGTTAAGACTTCTCTTTCTCAGGAACGTATAGGCGTATCGAGTTGAAATGTATGCCAAATATTACAATCTACAGTCCCTTGGCGGTATAAAAAAATTAAGCTTCTATGTCAATGCACTCAAAAGATGCGACCATTTATGTCATACTCGCAAACTCACTCATCAAAATCTGTATTTCCCGTGGGCCTACAATCATGAAATTTGGGAAGAAGGAAGTTTTCGCAGTACAAGTAAAGGAAAAAAAAATCCAAAAATGGTTAGCCTATTATAACTACGCAAAATAATTTTTTTTTTTTTTTTTTTTTTTGCCATTTGTTGTCCGTCAGTTTTAAGACCTCTTTCTCTCAGGAATGTGTGGACGTATGAAGTCGAAATTTATGTCAAACATCAAAGTCTACGGCCTCTTGGCGGTAGTAAAAAGTTAAGCTTCTAAGTCAATGCAGTCAATAAAAAGCAGCCGTTTATGCCACATATTTTGATACCCGCAAACTCACTCAAAGTCTGTAGATGAACTGCCGGCCGCGGTGACCAAGCGGTTAGACGGCACGGTAGCTTAGCGTGTTCGGTCAGAGGGTTAGCTGCCCTCTGTAATAAAAAACTGAGTTATGGATCAACGACGAACTGAAACCGGTGTCTTGCGACGTCCGCCCCCAACAGATACAAAGAGCGAATACGAACAAGATGAGCCGGCACGGTAGCTCAGCGTGTTCGACCAGAGGGCTGCGTGCGCTCTGTAATAAAAAAAAAAAAAAAACTGAGTCAAGAAATCAACGATCAACTTGAACGGATGTCTTGTGACGTCCGCCCAGACCAAAAACAACGAACTATATCGAACAAAAAAAAAGCGGTTCTAGGCCCTTCAGTCCGGAACTACACGACTGATACGGTCGCAGGTTCGAATCCTGCCTCGGACATGGATGTGTGTGATGTCCGTAGGTTGGTCAGGTTCAAGTAGTTCTAAGTTCTAGGGGACTGATGACCTCAGATGTTAAGTCCCATAGTGCTCAGAGCCATCTTTTTTTTTTTTTTTAGATGAACTGTGTACGTACATAATAGGTTTATACGCAACACACAGAGCGCTTGTCCGATTTTTCGCCCTGTTCCATCTAAAAAGAGACAAACCTGCAAATTATTTAAATGTCTAAAGAAGTCATAGCGTACAGGTAAGAGTGCAATATCAAAGTAAAGTACTAACATATTCATTAGTCATAACGAAGTCATTTTCACTACGTGTAAAATAAACACTGCACTTCACTGGTAACGTGTCAATAGATTTTTTTTCTTTCACACAATTCATAATGTTCGAACACAGCATATGTTACGAAGTCCTACTGCAAATCGTTGTCAGTGGTGTGGGTCTACAATACAGCGGGTTACTTCTATTTACAGGGCTATTACAAATGATTGAAGCGATTTCATAAATTCACTGTAGCTCCATTCATTGACACATGGTCACGACACACTACAGATTCGTAGAAAAACTCATAAAGTTTTGTTCGGCTGAAGCCGCACTTCAGGTTTCTGCTCCCAGAGCGCACGAGAGCGCAGTGAGACAAAATGGCGACAGGAGCCGAGAAAGCGTATGTCGTGCATGAAATGCACTCACATCAGTCAGTCATAAGAGTGCAACGACACTTCAGGACGAAGTTCAACAAAGATCCACCAACTGCTAACTCCATTCGGCAATGGTATGCGCAGTTTAAAGCTTCTGGATGCCTCTGTAAGGGGAAATCAATGGGTCGGCCTGCAGTGAGCGAAGAAACGGTTGAACGCGTGCGGGCAAGTTTCACGCGTAGCCCGCGTAAGTCGACGAATAAAGCAAGCAGGGAGCTAAACGTACCACAGCCGACGGTTGGGAAAATCTTACGTAAAAGGCTAAAGCAGAAGCCTTACCGTTTACAAGCCCTGACACCCGATGACAAAGTCAAACGCTTTGAATTTTCGGCGCGGTTGCAACAGCTCGTGGAAGAGGATGCGTTCAGTGCGAAACTTGTTTTCAGTGATGAAGCAACGTTTTTTCTTAATGGTGAAGTGAACAGACTCAATGTGCTAATCTGGACGGTAGAGAATCCTCACGCATTCGTGCAGAAAATTCGCAATTCACCAAAAGTTAACGTGTTTTGTGCAATCTCACGGTTTAAAGTTTACGGCCCCTTTTTCTTCTGCGAAAAAAACGTTACAGGACACGTGTATCTGGACATACTGGAAAATTGGCTCATGCCACAACTGGAGACCGACAGCGCCGACTTCATCTTTCAACAGGATGATGCTCCACCGCACTTCCATCATGATGTTCGGCATTTCTTAAACAGGAGATTGGAAAACCGATGGATCGGTCGTGGTGGAGATCACGATCAGCAATTCATGTCATGGCCTCCACGCTCTCCCGATTAACCCCACGCGATTTCTTTCTGTGGGGTTATGTGAAAGATTCAGTGTTTAAACCTCCTCTACCAAGAAACGTACCAGAACTGCGAGCTCGCATCAACGATGCTTTCGAACTCATTGATGGGGACATGCTGCGCCGAGTGTGGGAGGAACTTGATTATCGGCTTGATGTCTACCGAATCACTAAAGGGGCACATATCGAGCATTTGTGAATGCCTAAAAAAACTTTTTTGAGTTTTTGTATGTGTGTGCATAGCATTGTGAAAATATCTCAAATAATAAAGTTATTGTAGAACTGTGAAATCGCTTCAATCATTTGTAATAACCCTGTATATTCTTGTGTGTGCAAATTTCCTGTCTTAAGGTGCTGATCTTTCCTCAGGAAAGTGCTGATCGCAGCCTTTATCCCTTTCAGACCTGAATTTTTATAGGGGAAGTAAAATTTTTCTTTATACTCTAACGCTCTCAGGTGATTTTTTAATGATTCTAAGTGCATGATTTATACATATATATTTACCCGTTTTTATACGTACTTTGTACACCCGACTTCACCGTTTTAACAAATAAAGTGAGAATTCAATAATTACCATACAAAATAAGAATTATATTATTCAGTTATACAATGGAGTATAACTAACCAGCAACTTCCATGAATTCTGGCGGTCGCAACCTGCTGCGCATTCCTACATTCACTTCTTGATATTTTTGCAATGATGCCCAACATGTGGGAGAACTTGGGCATGATGAAAAGACTGAACATTCACAGATGTGTACATCAGGCTTCCAGAGAGGATAAACATTTCTGTTTCAGCTAATACACACTAAAAAAGAATGAACACAATTTTAGCCAGTGGGTCTGAACGGGATACGGCGCCTTAGATGCAGCCCTACCCGGGCTGTGCGAAAATCCGGAGCACACGAAAGCTCGGCGGCCTCTCTTATACGCCTTTGGAAACAGTGTCCAAGATCTAAGAACAATTTGTAACGCTTTCGGACAGCAAAGGAAAGAAATGCTACCTTCGTGTCACCGAACCCCTCGTCCTTTCCCCTTGTCTCTGACACTTTCGGTTGGTTTCGTTTGGTCCGACTGTCAACGAGCACCTCGCGTCTCGTTAAAAATATACAAAGAATACTTTAACGTGTTCCTGTAATAGTTGGCTGTCAACACGGGGCGAAGAGCGGCTGTCGCGCGAGGCGCAGATAAGTCGTTTGTCAGCGTCGCTGTGACAGAGACAGCCGACAGCGGGGAACGCGCGCTGTTATGATGGAGTGCCGCGACAAGGCGGAGACAAGAGAGGAGCGCTGCCTGTGTTTCTCGCCGTGCCCGCCGCTCGCGCTCGCGTCAGCGCCTCTTTTAGATCTAGCCGGGCTCCTTCGCGTATAAAGATATCTCTGTGCCCTGACGGCGCCCCCCTCCCCCCCCCCCTGCGATATCACCCGATGCCGTGGCGCCATGCTTTCTGATTAACTTACGGCGGCCGCTTACTGGGCACCCGAGACAACAGCGGTTGTACGGCCAGCACGGCCCTCGGCTTACCCGAGTCCTAAAAAGGTTCCCATTGTCTCCCACAGATGAGAAAAACTCCTTGTCTGCCCCCCACAGACGTAATATCCCAGAAGATTACGTACGACAATTTACGGCAGGCGTGTAGTGGCGCTAAGGTCACCTTTGTTTCGGCGTCAACAGTGCTTGAAAGCGCCCGTTCATCTCACTAACTGTGTTTACATCCCAGAGCCTCGGGTTTCTCGGGTAAACATGCGGAGTCTATTACCGCAGTGGGGCAATTTTCTGCATGGCGTCAACTGGCTCCACAGTTGCGTGGAACAACTGTAATTCCATTAACGAGTATTCAATATTGAATTAAATGACGTGGGCATGGCCTAATAATGATGGTCTATGTGCTCTTGCGATATTTAGTGCTACGAATTCATACCGAATAAAATGTTATGACCTGTGCTAAATTTACAGACAGCAGCACCGTATAACAGATATTTTGCGCCATGGAGGTATCATAAGGGCAGATGATGCTACCGTCTAATGCTGAGCCGCGCGGGATTAGCCGAGCGGTCTAGGGCGCTGCAGTCATGGACTGTGCGGCTGGTCCCGGCGGAGGTTCGAGTCCTCCCTCGGGCATGGGTGTGTGTGTGTTTGTCCTTAGAATAATTTAGGTTAAGTAGTGTGTAAGCTTAGGGACTGATGACCTTAGCAGTTAAGTCCCGTAAGACTTCACACACATTTGAACATTTTTCTAACGCTGAGCGTTGCTTTGAATCCGGTGCTACCATGTTAGATGCCCCATTAGCAGATTACTGTTGCTTCTTGTTCTTAATTTCTTTCGTGCGCACGCAACAGATGTTTTAAATAGAAAATGTTACAGCGGTAGCTGAGTGATTCTAGGCGCTTCAGTCCAGAACCGTGCACCTGCTACGGTCGCAGGTTCGAATCCTGCATCGGGCATGGATGTGTGTGATGTCCTTAGGTTAGTTAGGTTTAAATAGTTCTAAGTTCTAGGGGACTGATGACCTCAGATGTTAAGTCCCATAGTGCTCAGAGCCATTTGAACCATTTTGTTACAGTGGTTTCGTAAATAACTCAGCATTAGAGACGGATTTTTACACCTTCTTCTGGTCCTAAATGCTTATTTGATCCAGTAATACGATAAGAAGAAATACAAGATGAGTACTGATACGGACTGAGACTAAATCGAAGAAAGATGAAAGTAATGAAAAGCAGCAGAAATGAGAACAGCGAGAAATTAACTTCGCAGAATTGGGGATCACGAATCAGACGAAGTTAAGGAATTCTGCTACCTAGGCACCAAAACAACCCATGACTGACAGAGCAAGGAGGACATAAAAAGCAGACTAGCCTTGGCAAAAAGGGCATTCATGACCAAGAAAAGTCGGCGAGTATCAAACATAGGTCTTAATCTGAGGAAGAAATTTCTGAGAATATACCTTTGGATCACAGCATTGTGTGGTAGTGAGACACGGATCATGGGAAAACAGGAATAGCAGAAAATCGGAGCCTGTGAGGTGTGGTGCTACAGAAGAATGTTAAAAATTAGATGGACTGATAAGGTAAGGAATGAGGATGTTCTTCGTAGAATGGGCGAGGAAAGCAACATACAGTTTCGTTGGTTTCGGGGAGCGGACCAAACAGCAAGGTCATCGGTCTCATCAGGTTAGGGCAGGAAGAGGGAGGAAGTCGCCCGTGCCCTTTCAAAGAACCATCCCGGCATTTGCCTGAAGCTATTTAGGGAAATAACGGAAAACCTAAATCTGGAAGGCCGAATGTGAATCCAGTGTGCTAACCTCTGCGCCATTTCGCTCGGTGAAACACAGGGAAACTGTGGTGTCACCGCCAGACACCAGACTTGCTAGGTGGTAGCTTTAAATCGGCCGCGGTCCATTAGTACATGTCGGGCCCACGTGTCGCCACTGTCAGTGATCGCAGACCGAGCGCCACCACACGGCAGGTCTCGAGAGACTGACTAGCACTCGCCCCAGTTGTACGGACGACTTAGCTAGCGACTACACTGACGAAGCCTCGCTCCTTGGCCGAGCAGATAGTTAGAATAGCCTTCAGCTAAGTCCATGGCTACGACCTAGCAAGGCGCCATTAGCCTTACATAGCAATTGATACTTATCGTATAAAGCATGTCTCATCAAGAACGATGTATACAACAAGGATGGATTAAAGTTAAGTATTCCAGAAGCTACGTACTTTTCTTTATAGCATTCATTACGTATCCTGTTTCAGACCTCACGCCATCCTTCGTGTGTTTATAGCGTGCATAGCGGTCCCCTCAAATCACACTGTGTCGGCACTTCTGTCGACACATCAGAAACTATCTACAAGAAGAAGGAACAGGATGATAGGACATATGATCAGACACCAGCGAATAACGTCCATGGTACTAGATGGAACTGTAGAGGGTAAAAACTGTAGAGGAAGACGGAGATTGGAATATATCCAGCAAAAAATTGAGGACGTAGGTTGCAATTGCCACTCTGAGATGAAAAGGTTGACACAGGAGAGGAATCTGTGGCGGGCCGCATTATACCAGTCAGACTCAGGAAAAAATGACACATTTCTCCTCGTCAATGTAACTTTATTTTGTTACACACGTACGTCTCTAATAGCCAAGAAGTGAAGAGTGTGATACGAAAGGGGTGCTTCCGTAATCCAGCATTTTCCTTAATACAGACTGGCGAAACTGATATTCGGTCTATGTCCTTTTCCAGAAAATGATGAGAACATAATTTCCTATATATGGTCTGTTTCCAATATTTCCTTCTCGCAGAGTTCACCCAGAGAGCTTTTCTAGTTGGACTGATAGGAAATCTAAAGTAAAATGAGCGAAATAAAACCGCTACATTAAAAGTGAACAGCGCCACCAAAATTTATTTATTTATTTATTTATGCATTTATTTTACCTGGCAAGATTAGGTCCTTCAGGCCCTCTCTTACACCTAACCAGGCATACTCAGATTGAACGAATTTCAGTTTGTATAGAACATTAAGGATATACAACGTGTTATACAGTATTAATGTTAAAGAAAAAAATAGAGATTATAACAGTAGTACAATGATAATTATAACAATCAAAAAATTAATTATAACAATCAAGAATAATAATAATAATAGTAATGACTATGTATATGAAAGTAAACATATTTTTCTTTTATGAATGTCAGTCCTATTGCTAGTTGGGAATTTTCTCGCTATGTTCTTGCAGCTTGTGAGTTATTCTCATCGAACATAAGACGATAGAATGGGGTGAAAGAGATATAGAAGAGGTAGCTAGGTTAGAGGAAGAGAAAGAAATAGAATGGTAAAATTCGAAGCTATGATGGAGAGGAGAAAGAAAGAGATGAGAGGGGCACAACAATGGTGGCTATACCGTTCCTAATGTGTTTATAAAAGAACACATCCTTCGAACAAGTCCACTTAAGACTGAAATGTGATTCATTTCCTTTTGTAGAATGTAATCAGAACTATTAGTACATACGTAAATGATGCAAGCTGTCATTTCTATCAAAACACTTCCACCAGAATATGTTTATAAAAGAACACATCCTTCGAACAAGTCCACTTAAGACTGAAATGTGATTCATTTACATTTTAGAATGTAATCAGAACTATTAGTACATACGTAAATGATGCAAGCTGTCATTTCTGATCAAAACACTTCCACCAGAAGCTAATGTTTGGGGCAGCTAGTATGGCGGACGTATGCTTCAAGTTTGCGACGCCATTACAACTACTCTCATTTATCATTGCTTTTCGCTGCTCCACCCCACCACACTCATTTGTGTTCGACTTTCGACGTTCTTAGCTTTCTTAGATTTTTGTTGCCCTACGGAATTACGATTCTACACAAAAACTTATCAGTCTTGGACTTACATAAAAGAAACATATTATCGTGGATCCAGAACTTATATTCGCCAACTTATTTGAAAAAATAATACTAGCTAGTATTCGCAATGAAGATAATTGACAACTAAAGTGTTTCAGCTTGTACAACTGCAGTGCTGTTGCGATCAGCAATATTAGTACAGGGTTATTCTAAGTGGTGGACCCATTTTCAAAACTTCGTATTTATTCAAGTACAAATCCAAAACGTACAAGCTTTATACCAATGAAAAGAGGAAGTTTCAAAGCTTTTTCATAATGTTTGATTTCAATTGAATGAATTTTAATAATTTGTAATATTTGTAATTAATTAGTTTTTAATAATTATTTAATAATTATAAATGTGATAAATGTTATAATAAATGTTCAATGTGGCCACCGTTGGCTGCACGGCAAACATCGATGCCATAGCCAAACTCGTCCCAAACATGCGAAAGCATACCTACTGTTACTGAGTGCACGGCAGCAATGATCCGGTTCCGCGGATCGTTCAGAGCGGTTGGTAGAGGCGGGATGTAAACAGATTCCTTCACATAACCCCATAAGAAATAGTCGCAGGATGCGAGATCAGGAGATTTCGGTGGCCAGAAGTGCAGAGACAGGTCCTCAAGTCCCGTGCTACTGATCCAGCGCTGAGGAAGGGGGTCATTCAAAAATCCACGGCGCCAATGGAGCGGAGCTCCATCCTGTTGTAAAACGAAGTCCTGGGAATCTTCCGTAACTTGAGGGAACAGCCATTGTTCCAACATGCCAAGGCACGTGATTCCCGTTACAGTTCTTTCCGCAAAGAAAAATGGTCCATAAGTCTTTGTACATGATACGACACAGAACATTTTGATCATCGGTGAGTCTCTTTCGTGTTGCAATGGTGAATGTAGACTTTCCAAACCCCATACGTCAACATCGTGTCTGTTGACTTTTCCACTAAGGTGTAGCGTCGCTTCATCGCTAAAAATTACACGCTGTAGGAATGCGTCATCCTCCATCTTTGCTAGCACATAACCACAAAATGTGAGAAGCTTCTCTTTGCTATTGGGGTTGAGAGCCTGCACAAGTTGTAACGGTAGGGCTTGTACAGCAAACGCCGTCTTAGAACTTTCTATACATCTTTTCATTGGTATAAAGCTTGTTCATTCCTTTGTCACCCAACCAATTTTTCCATATTTTGATTAATTTAATGCGCTGCACAAAGATCGAATTATGCTCGTTGCCTAATCTATAATTTATTTCAGAAGTGCAACAAAGCGAGCTGTTTATATTTTAATAAGTAATAAAGACAATTTAGATGTCCAAATATTTAATGTAATGATTTTATTGTGCTTGCAAAGAGTGGTGCAAGGTGTGGAAAATGATTGTGACACCTGATATAAACACTGGAGTTTTTGTGATGCTGACCCCTTTTTGCAAACATTTTTTGTCATGAAAAGGATATTGTGGCACTTGGCAAGCCTCATAAAACCGTTTAGATGTGTAAAGCAATTAATTTGAGGGTCTGTTGCGCCCGATTTATAGAGTAAAGTTTGAATATTTACAAGTACAGCCATCTGTTGGCGACAACAATCAGCAGTATCAAAAAGCAGCAGTTGATTTTATTTTGAATTTTGAAGGACAGCAATTGAAGTAAAACTCAACTTTGGTAACTATGTATTTCTAATTCATTAATTACATAGCGCAAGTGAATGTTGTTTTTAACTCGTTATGGGGAGTAGGTTATGATTTATACAAGTTCCGAGCATTGGAAGATGTATAGATGAATACTGAAATAGCTGAAACTCTTATTTCAGAACATAAGGTGTTGTTAATGGCAAGCGTTATATGCTTGTGGTGACAACTGAAGTTCATCACAGAACACAGTCGTTTTCAAACAACAACTTTCACCATCTACCTTGCATGACAGATAGCACCTAGAACACCAAATTGTACGTCAAGAGAGATCTCAGTTAATTCTGAAAATTCGATATAAATCTCTCTTTGTGTCGCTGTTCTCTCGAGCTATCTGGAACAAAATTGAAGTATCAAGACTCAGCGACTTGATCCATGCGTTCCTTGAGCTGAACTCTACTTAACAATTTCTTAACATCGATTTCAGACAAAGAATTTTGAAATTTTTTTAAGTTTGGTGTATCTGGACCTGTGTTTCCAAAGCTCACCTTTCCGTCAAAAAATGCTTCTGAGTTTGATTTCATGTATCTAACGTTTGCAAGGCATTCGTAATACAAGAGATCTTTTTACAAAACTTTTCAGGCAAAACACGTGCTTAGTATCTGTATTTAATGCTCCTGTATCAGAAATTAACACATTAACATAGCTCTGAGAACTCCATTCAGTGATAGTTTTCTAATCAACTTTTGCCTCCCCTTTTCCACAGCAAGTTCAACGCCCGACATACGCATAAAATTACCAGTTTTGAATGAGTAGTTCTTGTCGTGCAAGCAATATTGTTTACTTTGGTAACCTTCTTCGACAAGTACATTTTAAGCTGTAAGTTAGACAAGCTGTAGCACCCATGTGCGTTTTGTAATGTGGCATGCATAACCTACTACGCTCAGCCGGGAATCAGATGCTTTGGATGTCAGCAAGAAAAGACCAGTCGGTAGAAGCAAAACGCTTAGTTGTCGAGTTCAGTCTTGCTGATGCCTTCCTTCCTGCCTTCTGATACTTTATAATCATCATAGAACAATTGAGATGTGGAAAATAATTAATTTGAGTCTTCGTTGTTCTTTGAATTATGCAGGGTGTAAATTTTAAGTTGACAAACCAGAATAACTCGAAAAATAAGCTTCACACGAAAAAATGTGTAGAATCCAAAGTTGATTATTTTCGAGGGGGACATCTCCTGGTGCTAAAATTAGCCCGCCACACAAGCTCCCTGGGGGTGGGACGGGAGGCAACCTTAAAATTTCAAATGGGAATCCCCTTTTTTTTGATTGCCAGAATCAGATTCTACATAAAAAAACTACGTCCGTTTTGTCTCAAACATTTGTTGTTATTCTTGTTAGTTGACTCCGTAATTCAAGAAAATCCATGTTCTCATATTTGCGTGGAAAATGGTTACGGATAAATAAAAACATTTATTTACTTCCTAAATTTTGACTGACTCAGATTAAGCAAGCACCCACTTCTCGACAAAAAAGAATGATTACTTCGAATCTAATAAAAAATTAGGTTCGTGAGTCAGTTTTTTAGTTAATGAGTTCACTCGTTAGTAAGTAGGATGTTTGGTTAGCTACTTAGCTAGTCAGATGATTTGTTTGATAATTAAAAGTTGTGTGGCCTCATGACCACGAAACAAATAAAACTTATCCAAATCTGCGGAAAAAATTAATATTTGGGTCAACATTTGTGAAACTCTTAATTCCTCTCTCTCAAACCGCACCCTATGGAGAGAGAGAGAGAGTTGTAGTTATAGGCAATCAAAATTTACGAAGTAAATAAGTATTTTTTATTTATCCGCAACCATTTTCCACGGAAATATGAGAACATGGATTTTCTTGAATTACAGCGCCAACTACCAAGAACCAAAACAAATGTTTAAGACAAAATGTACGTAGAATTTTTTATGTAGAATCTGATTCTGCAATACAAAACGGGGGTTCCCATTTGAAAATTCAAAGTTGCCTCCCGCTCCACCCCCAGGGGGCTGGTGTGGCGGGCTAATTTTAGCACCAGCAGATGTCCCCCTCTAAAATAGTCAAATTTGGATTCTACACATTTTTTCGTGTGAGGCTTACTTTTCGACTTATTCTGGTTTGTCGACTTAAAATTTACACCCTGTATTTGGCACAGAAGTCAAATTTTGCACGTACGCAAGTGCTACTTTACGTAATTGTAAATAAATACATTTGAATATGGTACAGAAGCTCAGAGCATTCAGATATTTTTGAGCACTACGTAAAGTATGAGGGTCATTCAATAAGTAATGCAACTTTTTTTTTCCCCCTGAAAGCAAGTTGGTTTTATTTAGGATTCCAATACAACATATTGTTTCCAACTCTTCTGGCTACAAAACAGTATTTTTCAACATAATCTCCATTCAATGCGGTGGCCTTATGCCCCTTACTTGGAAGGTCTGTATGCTCGCATGGTACCACTCTACTGGTCTACGCCAGAGCAAGCGTCTTGCTGCATCAGCAACATCCTCAACATCGACGTACTGCTTCCCGCGGAGTGCATCCTTCATTGGGCCAAACAGATGCAAGCCGGGAGATCCTGACTGTAGGGAAGGTGAAGAAGAACCAGTCCAATGAAGTTCTCTGGGCTCCTGTCGTAAGCGCAGGCTTGTGTGAGGCATTGTATTGTCTTGGAGAAGTCCGTTTTGCATTTTTTGTGGCGACGAACACGCTGCAGTCGTTCCTTTAATTTCCTGAGGGTAGCACAATACGCTTCAGAGCTGATAGTTGCACCATGAGAGAGGACATCAAACAGAAGAACCGCTTCCGAGTCCGCCCCAATAGCTGAACGGTCATCGCTTCGGATTGCCATGCACGGGGGCCCGGCTTCGATTCCCGGCTGGGGAGGGAGATTTTCTTCCCTCGGGGACTGGGTGTTGTGCTGTCCTCATCATCATTTCATCCCCATTGTCGACGCGCAATGTGGCGTCGCACTCAATAAGACCTGCACTTGGCGGCCGAACTTCCCGCCTGGGAACTCCCGGCCACTGACGCCATACCATCAATTCCATTTTACCCCTTCCGAGCCACAGGAGACCGTCCCAGTGCATTTACCTTACCTTCGGAGGAGAGGTGGTGCGGCGCCACTCGATAGACTGTCGTTTTGCTTCTTGTTCGAATGGACGAACCGACGTTTAATCGCCTGAGACGATGCTCGACATAAATTTATCACGATCAACTTCCTAACGCGCAAGCAGTTCCGCACTGATGGTCTTTCGTCGCTCTATATAGTCTTTGTTAGGCTGCGAGAAACCCAGCGGGCACAAGCCTCTGAGTATCCCAACTGGTCAACAATTGTGTCAGCACTGTAGAGATGTCCAGCTGAACAGTGACGTATTTGATTGTGATCCGTCGATCGCTTCGAATGAGAGTTTCCGCACGTTCAAACATCGTAGGAGTCACAACTGTGTGCAGTTAGCAGTGGTCTAGTTTTCTGCCGAAAGAAACTCAGGGACAGTTGTCTGCTTGGATCGCCCCTCCGGTACAGACGCCGTTTTGGAGCACAAATAGCGCAGCCACCTATCGGAACTTCAAAAAAATATAGGGCTGAAGCGGGGATATTTCACGATGCCTCACAATAAATTCCGCATTTTTTCAACCGAAATTGGTCGAGAAAAAAAGTGTCGCATTATTTGTCGAACGGCCCGTACTTTTAAATACCGCAATTTATACCCTTTTGCAACGTAATTTGTTGGATAAATACTTTTGAAGATGGTGAAAAAATTTAGGGCGTTTGGATACTTTTGAGCATGGTCAAAAATACTGCACTCTACACCTTTTATGTAATTTTTTGGATAATTACTTTTGAATATAAAGGGAAAAAATTGAGAACATTTTGGATACTTCTGAGCACTATGTGAAGTATTTTGCGTGTGTATGTATGTATGTATGTGTGTGTGTGTGTGTGTGTGTGTGTGTGTGTGTGTGTGCTAGTGCTTACAAAATATCTTCGATAAGTAACACTGTGGGGAGTTGCTAAAGACATTTCTGAACATAAAGAGCTCTACCAAAAAATATATACTGCAGTGTGACTGGTTGTAAAAAGGTTCCCACCAGTCGCATCTTGTACTGTGACTGGCTGAAAAATATTTCCCATCATCTGCTATCTTCGATTTTTTTAAATTTCCTGCTTCCATCTTTAATTTTTAAGTTTACTACCATTTGCCATCTGGCATTTTTTTTTAAATTTCGCAGGCCGCGGTGGCCGAGCGGTTCTAGGCGCTTCAGACCGGAACCGCGGGACTGCTACGGTCGCAGGCTCGAATTCTGCCTCGGGCGTGGATGTGGGTGATGTCCTTAGATTAGTTAGGTCTAAGTAGTTCTAAGTTCTAGGGGACTATTGACCTCAGATGTTAAGTCCCATAGTGCTCAGAGCCATTTGAACCATTTTTTAAATTTCCTGCCATCTTGGTGATATCACCCATTCAAGGTCACTGATAACACCATTGCCCCTGTGATGTAGACAGCCCGCACCAATCCTTGCGCTTTCCTAGCTCATGTGGCATTAGTTGTATCACATACCTCAATACCTCATTTTAAGTACAGAGTGAACTATGGTCCGAATAGCTATACTACTCAGGTATTCAAATATGCTATAAACAATGAATTATGATGTAATTGTTACATAAATACGTAGTAGGCAATGCCGAAAAGCGCCTGTGGAACTGAAACACTTTGTAGACAGCAGTGTAAGGCCGTCCTTAGGAACCTGTAAGCGTGTCGACGGCAGAGGGGCAACAAGCTAACACACAAGACCAAGGACTTCATGTCCTTTCGTAGGCAAGACGAACAGAATTTTACTTCTAGACCTGGTAACCGTTGGCTGTGAAAGATTAGGTAATTCTTGGAGAGCCAGTGAACTGAAGCTGAGACCATGTCCAGTGACATCTCAAAAATGCCGTAGTAGAAGTGACCCCCTAGACGTGCTCTTATGAGGTCTTCTGAGAATTGTTTACCGTGGCAAATCCAAAAATCTAGACGGGAAATGTTACCGCCATGCATCTGAACAAGTATGGAGCAAACCAGGGTCCAGAACAGCACAGAAAATGGCCCTGGGCTATCTCCTTGTTCCCCGAGATGTCGTAGAAATGGCGACTGTTTTCATCCAGTGCATCAGCTCCACCCATTTTTTGTTCGTCTGCTGTAACAGTATATAATTTCTCGTTACCTTCTACACAATGTTGCGTAAGATGCTATGGTAAGATCAAAAATATCATCTTGTTTCTTTTTGGTACATGAGAAACAATAGTTTTCTTACTGGACAAACTGTAGTTCGAAGACTCTACTGCTCTGCACCTGTTCGCTGTGAAGTAAGACGAAAGCCCTTTTCTGTTTTTCTTAGGTGCTCCAATTTACAGGGTATTTGTTTTAACATGAGACAACGAAATATCTGGAAAACAACGTATCGTAAGAAGAAAATGTTCTAGATAAAAATTTAATATTTGTCACGGGGACATCTGTCTGTGCAACAACTGGCCACTGCCTAGGTTGATTGGTTGATTTGGGGGAGGGGACCAAATAGCGAGATCATCGATCTCATCGGGTTAAGGGAAGATGGGGAAGGAAGTCAACCGTGCCCTTTCAAACGAACCATGCCAGCACTAGCCTGGTTGGCCACTGCCCATTCCTAACCACAGCTCCTACGTGGGCGGGGTCAACCTCGTATTTTCAAATAGGACCCCCCCCCCCTCATTTGTATTGCATATTCGGGTTCCATGAAAAAAAAACAACAACGCACGGTACGCTCAACTATGGTTACCCATTCGTGGTAGAGAAATATAGAATCATATGGCTCAAATGGTTCAAATGGCTCTAAGCACTATGGGACATAACATCTGAGGTCATCAGACCCCTAGACTTAGAACTACTTTAACCTAACTAACCTAAGGACATCACACACATCCATCCCCGAGGCAGGATTCGAACCTGCGACCGTAGCAGCAGCTCGATTCCAGACTGAAGCGCCTACAATCAAATGCGTCGGTTCTTAATTGCAAAGACAGGCACCCTTAATAATTGTTGATTACAGTGTCAACTACTACGAATGAAAAATAATGATTTGAGTAAACCATGCATGTTTTCTACCGTAGAATCCGAATATGCAATAAAATGGGTGGTTCGCATTTGAAGATACGAAGTTGGCTCCGCCCGTGCAGGAGGGGTGGTCAGGAAATAGCCAGTTGTAGCGCAAACAGATGTCCTCTTTATTAATATTATTAATATTAATTTTACACCTACAACATTTTTTCCGTGCGATGCGTCGCTTACGGGACATTTAGTTATCTCAAGTTAAAATAAACATCTTGTATGTTAGACGAAGTTTTGAGAATTCATCCACAGGTCCCACGCCACACTACCAGCTGTGAGCAGTAACGGTTTTGTCACTGTCATTAATAGGCTTAGTCATTCTTAGTACTACTGAGGTGGATTGAAGAAGTTGCCGAGGAGCAGACTGGTAAGTTTTCTGTTGCACAGAAGATCTCAGCATTTAGGCTGTAACTCATTTTATCATCAACGACGATCAGTATTTTGATTCCGTATTGCCTTGATCTGGAAGGTACCTACTCCTGGATTAACAACTGCCACGAAAAAATTTCATGCATTTCTTCAGCTCCCTGATAAAATATTTCAGATGATAATTATTCGTGACTTATCGTTTGATTTTAAGGTACCCCAAAAATAGCAGTGACCAGTCACAGCGTTTCCTTCAGTTATGTTTCTCTGGCATAACTGTTTTTGTTAGTCATCTGGAAATGAACTTCTTTTATCGTTTGTTCTTCAGACGAATTTACCGATCATTAGAAAATTAACTTACTCTGTATACTTACCATCCATTGATGTCAAACACACTGAAGCACCAAAGAAACTGGTATAGGCATGCGTATTCTAATACAGATATATGTAAACAGGCACAATACGGAGCTGCGGTAGGCAACGCCTGTATACAACAATCGTCCGGTGCACTTGTTAGATAGATTACTGCTGCTACAATGGCAGGTTACCAAGATTTAAGTGAGTTTAAACGTGGTGTTATAGTCGTTGCACGAGCAATGGGACACAGCATTTCCGAGGTAGCGATGAAGTGGGGATTTTCCCGTACGACCATTTCACGAGTGTACCGTGAACATCAGGAACCGGTAAAACATCAAATCTCCGACATCGCTGCTGCCAGAAAGATATCCTGGAAGAACGGGATCAACGACGACTGAAGAGAATCGTTCACAGTGACAGAAGTGCAACCTTCCGCTAATTGCTGCAGATTTCAATGCTGTGTCGTCATCAAGCGTCTGCGTGCCAACCATTCAACGAAACATCATCGATATGGGCTTTCTGAGACGAATGCCCACGCGTGTACCCTTGATGACTGCACGACACAAAACTTTAACACCTCGCGTAGACTAATCAACACTAACATTGGACTGATAATGACTGGAAACGTGTTGCCTGGTCGGACGAATCTCGTTTCAAATTGTATCGAGCGGATGGACGTGTATGGAGACGGGTATGGATACAACCTCATGAATTCATGGACCCTGCATGTCAACTGGGGACTGTTCATGCTGGTGGAGGCTCTGTAAAGGTATGGGACGTGTAAAGCTGGAGTCTAGATACGACTCTGACAAGTGACACGTACATAAGCATCCTGTCTGATCGCCTGCATCCATTCATGTCCATTGTGCATTCCGACGGACTTGGGCAATTCCAGCAGGACAATGCGACACCCCACACACCCAGAATTGCTACAGAGTGGCTCCACAAACATTCTTCTGAGTTTAAACACTTCCGTTGGCCGCTAAACTCCCCAGACATGAACATTATTAAGAATATCTGGGATGCCTTGCAACGTGCTGTACAGAAGAGATCTGCACCCCCTCGTGCTCTTACGGATTTATGGATAGCCCTGCAGGGTTCATGGTATCAATTCCCTCCAGCACTACTTCAGACTACACTTGTTGTAGCTGGGATTCACAGTCATGAAAATCTTTTGAAGGACATCATCTGTACGTCAGTGACTGTTATAAGTTTTTATAAGACACTATTGCAACTTCGGCCTCAGGCTATTATCAAGTGCTTAAAGCCGTAATATCAGCACTTGATAAGGGCCTAAGGCGGAAATTGCAATAGTGTGTTATAAAAACTTATAACAGTCACTGGCGTAAAGATGATGTCCTTCAAAAGATTTTCATGACTGTGAATCCCAGCTACAACAAGTGTAGTCTGAAGTAGTGCTGGAGGGAATTGCAATAGTGTGTAATAAAAACTTATAACAGTCACTGGCGTAAATATGATGTCCTTCAAGAATACTTCAGACTAGTTGAGTCCATGCCGTGTTACAGCACTTCTGCGTGCTCGCGGGGGTCCTACACGATATTAAGCAGGTGTACCAGTTTCTTCGGCTCTTCAGTGTAGTATAAGTGTCTGGAAGCAAAGTATTAATTTCACAGATACGTATTCATTGAAGTCGTACTGTTATTGTTGGAACTGGGAAGGGAGTAACACAGCTCTCTCTGAAATCAATGGGCATGCTATTCGGGAAAACCACCACCGTTAAGGCCTTCCACATGAAAGAGAGCGTCCAAACAGTGAATGGTCGGAGCCTCACCCCGTGGCAAGAATATCGATTACTCGGGCGTCTCCGCACCCAAACAAGTCGGACACTTTAGGAACAGTGTAAAATACCTCGTAGCGGCTAGACACGGAGAGCGCCAGTTGGAGCGCTGTGCGTCCCGGAAGAGCACCGGCCAGAGCCGCCCGGGGGGGGGAGTGTAAATTTTGCAGGCAATGTAGTAAAAGCAAATAGGAGAAGAGGGGACTCGAGTTGCGGCTGACAGGTGACACCTGCGACAGCATTGTCACATCAGAAGGAGCCGCCGCCGCGGACGAGGGCCAACTGCGGCTCTGGGGCCGTTCCTGTCGCCTCGCCTTACTCCTACCGACAGGGGAACCGCGCCTCCTCGTCATCGCCGATTTCGTCCAAATGTATGGTCTGTGCAGGATCTGGCCGGGAGTGAAAGACGTGGGAGCTACAGATGGCCCAGCGTTTAGAAAAAAAATAGCATTTTTCACTTGAGTTAGGAGAGGCATCAGCCTTTTATGTCTGCGTAGTTTTCACACAGCGGTTGGCGCAGCAGGGACAGAACGAACGGGTAATCCAAGAGTCGTGTGATCGAATCCTACGTGGTAAATAAAAGAATTATGTTCAATTTTTACATTACTTTCACTGCAAATAACTCGCATAAATCTTCTGTATTTCGTAGCTATGGCTACGGATAAATTAAAAGCACTTATTTACTTCGTAAATGTTGATTCGGTTACTTAGTTAGTTAGTTAGTCAGATGATTTGTTTGATAATTAAAAGGTGTGTGGCCTCATGACCACGAAGCAAACAAAACTAATCCGAATCTGCGGAAAAAACTAATATGTGAGTCAACATGTGTAAAACACTAATTCCTCTCTCACAAACCCCACCCTATGGGGAGAGAGGGAGAGTTTTAGTTTGGTCAATCAAAATTAACGAAATAAATAAGTGTATTTTATGTATCCGTAACCATCTTCCATACAAAAATGAGAACATGGATTTTCTTGAATTACGGCGCCAACTAACAAGAATGAAAACAAATGTTTAAGACAAAATGCACGTAGTTTCTTATGTAGAATCTGCATCTGCAATAAAAAATGGGGGTTCCCATTTGAAATTTTAAAGTTGCCTCCTGCCCCACCCCCCAGGGGGCTGGGGTGGCGGGCTAATTTTAGCACCAGCAGATGTCCCCCTCGAAAATAAGCAACTTTGGATTCTTGTTCGTCAACTTAAAACTTTCTCGCTAACGGAGGACATTTTGAACATTTCCTGTAACAAAGTGTTTGAAGTCACTTGTAAAGGCACATGCTCTAGCAGCACAGGTAGAGTATCCCGTATGAAATCAAGGCGGTGAATCGAGGAAGTACAGTACATACTGACGAAACTAAAATGAGCTCTTAACATGGAAAGTAAGCGTTTCCGGACACATGTCCACATAACATATTTTCTTTCTTTGTTTCTTTGTGTGTGAGGAATGTTTCCTGAAAGTTTGGCCGTACCTTTTTGTAACACCCTATATATATATATATATATATATATATATATATATATATATATATATATATATATATATGCAAGACGAGCTTATTCAAGATGAAGGACTGTGATCACGCAATATTAAAGTGGTCCCCCCCCTCCCCTCCCCCGCAATGTGCAGCCCTCCGATGTCAATTTTTATCGTCAGATAAGGAATTTAATGAAAAACCTTCAAAACTGCTCTTATTTCATCGAGCGATCCAAAGGTTGACATGTCTGGAAGACTGTACATCACAAGTTGTCTTCACCAATATTTGGCGAAATGATGCGTTACATGTGGTTTGCTACCACATTGTGCGATGAGAGATAACCTTTATGGATCCAAATCAAGTTTGTTTTCTTATAGAAACGCCAAAGCCACCAAGTAAATTTCAAAATGCGGCGTTTCTAACGTGCCAAGAAGGTTAGTACCACCCCTGTTTTTACCATGAACATAACTCAACAGTAAAAGTATCTAATATTATCTACCGAAGTTCTTGTGTACGTCTTACAATTCCTTCCTTGAAATTTATTTGCAATCTCAAATTTTCGTTGACGTTTCTTTTCATGCCTTTTATAAAAACTGTTAATGAATTCAATATACTAAGCATTACTTCGATTTATTTACAGTGTAAGTAAAGTAAAAAGTGAAAATAAAAAGCTTCCACCTAGGCACTCGAACCCACGACCGTCGGTTTGCCGGTCTGTGCACGTTCCGCTGCGCCAAATCCTGCCTGGAAACTAGACTAACAAAAATCGCATGTGCCTCGCATATCTAGCGCCGAAATAATAATTTTTCTAAACGTTTGGCCATCTGGGGCTCCCACTTCTGCCACTTTCGTTTCTGGCCATGCCCTGGATATACCACAAATCTGGACAATTTTGATGACGACTAGCAGGCCCAGTCCCCTTTTGAGATTATCACACGCAAAGATGTGCACAACTGTCCACGGATAGCTAGCAGTGAAGAAACCTCGCAAAGCAATTCGGTTCATCGACAAGAAAGCTTTGATATAACCTATCAATAAAGTAAGAATTTTAACAAAATAGTGACACTTATTACTTGCAGAGGAATGGAAGGATTGGTAAAGTCCTGAGACTGGCTTGATGCAGCTCTCCATGCTACTCTATCCTGTGCATGCTTCTTCATCTCCCAGTACCTACTACAACCTACATCCTTCTGAATCTGCTTAATGTATTCATATCTTGGTCTCCCTCTACGATTTTTACCCTCTACGCTGCCCTCCAATACTAAATTGGTGATCCCTTGATGCCTCAGAACATGTCCTACCAACGGACACCTTCTTCTAGTCAATTTGTGCCACACACTCCTCTTCTCCCCAATTCTATTCAATGTGATCTACTCATCTAATCTTCAGCATTCTTCTGCAGCACCCATTTCAAAAGCTTCTATTCTCTTCTTGTCCAAACTATTTATCGTCCATGTTTCACTTCTATACGTGGCTACACTCCACACAAATTCTTTCAGAAACGACTTTCTGACACTTAAATCTATACTCGATGTTATCAAATTTCTCTTCTTCAGAAACGCTTTCCTTACCTTTGCCAGTCTACTTTTTATATCCTCTCTACTTCGACCATCATCAGTTATTTTGCTCCCCAAATAGCAAAACTCTTTTACTACTTTAGGTGTCTCATTTCCTAATGTAATTCCATCAGCATCACCCGATTTAATTCGACTACATTCCATTATCCTCGTTTTGCTGTTGTTGATGTTCGTCTTATATCCTCCTTTCAAGACACTGTCCATTGCGTTCAACTGCTCTTCCAAGTCCTTTGCTGTCTCTGACATAATTACAATGTCATCGGCGAACCTCAAAGTTTTTATTTCTTCTCCATGGATTTTAATACCTACTCCGAACTTTTCTTTTGTTTCCTTTATTGCTTGCTCAATATACAGATTGAATAACATCGGGGAGAGGCTACAACCCTGTCTTACTCCCTTCCCAACCACTGCTTCCCTTTCATGTTTCTCTACTCTTATAACTGCCAGATAGACTAAAGACAGGAAAACATACGTCTACACAATTTGCAGCTTTAAGGACAGATTTTTGACAATGTTGACTGAAATACAGTTTTTTAAATACCGAAGGCAGTGAGGATGAAATACAGGGAGCAATTGGCTATCTGCAACTTCTACAGAAACCAGACTGCAGTTATAAGAGTGAAAAGACACGAAAGATAAGTAGCAATTGAGAAGAGAGTGACATAGGCATGTAGTCTGTCTCCCAGGTTATTAAATCTGTACATTGACGAGGTACTGTAGAAAACCATAGGAAATCAAGAATATACTTCGAAAAGGGGTTAAATTCCACACGGAACAAATAAAAGATTTAAAGCTGCCCAACACCACTGTAATTCTCAGAGACGATAAATGACTTAGACTATTAGTTACACGGGATGGATATGTCTTGAAGAGAGTTTATGTTCCACAGCAAAAGTTAAGCGAGGGGGATATGTATTGAGATGGCAAAAGTCAGCTCAACGTGGCATGAACTCTAGTCTTTGTAAGTCCCCTGCAGAAATATTGAGCCATGCTATCTCTTTAGCTGTCCATAACTGCGAAAGAGTTGCCGGTGCAGGATTTTGTGCACAAACAGACCTCACGGTTATGTCCCATAAATATTCGGTGGGTTTCGCGTCGAGCGATTTGGGTGGCCAAATCAATCGCTCGAATTGTCCAGAACGTTCTTCAAACCAATAGTGAACAGTTGTGGTCCGGTGATATGGCGTACTGTCAGCCGTAAAAATTACATCGTTGTTTCCAAACATGAAGCCCATGAATGGCTGCTAATAGTCTCGAAGTAGTCGAACATAGCCATTTCCAGTCAATGATCGGTTCAGATGGGCCAGAGGACACAGTCCATCCCATGTGAACGCAGCCCACGCAATTATGAAGCCACCTCCAACCAGCTCGGTACCTTGTTGTCAACTTGGATCCATGGTTTTGTGGGGCCTGCGCCACACTCGAAGTCTACCATCAGCTATTACCAAGCGAAGCTGGAATTCGGTGCTGTTAGCACAGGCACTCGCGTCGGTCGTATGCTGCCATACGCCATCAACCCCAAATTTTCCCGCACTGCTTGAACGTCCCACATTCATTTTCGCGGTTATTTCACGCCGTTTTGCTTGTCTGTTAGCAGTGACAATTCTACGCAAACGTCACTGCTTTCGGTGGTTAAGTGATGGCCTTTGGCTACAGCATTGTCCCTGGTGAGAGTTAATTGCTGAAATGGAATGCTCACTGTGTGTAGTTCCAACTACCATCCCACGTTCAGGGTCTATTAATTGCCGTCGTGCGGCCATAATCACACCGGAAACCTTTCCACATGAATCGCCTGAGTACAAACAACAGATCCGCCAATACACTGCCATTTTATACCTTGTGTACGCGATACTACAGCCATCTCTATATGTTCATATCGCTATCCCATGACTTTTGTCACCTCAGTGTACTTGTAACGATTCATGCTGGATGTTACTTAAGTTTCTTTTGCCTGGTCCACTGATGAATGAATGTGAACTTTTCATGTTTAACAAGATTTATTCACATTAACTGACATCCGACCTGCACACTCGTCATGTAAACAAAACACAGACTTCACAGATATCTTTGACTTCCAAACAGACTCTCTAGCGGACTCAACAACTGACTGAAATGCACTGAACTCAACGGTCACAGTATCGCACAATCGCTTTTTACAGAATTTTAACAATAACTTCCAAATAGTCCACTATTAAACGTGTATAATTTCAATGTTACCATTAAAATTTACAAAGCGTAAAGAAACTGATGTTACAGCCGAATAAAGTATAAAATAAAATATTTAAATAACAAGAAAATCATTATGAACTTTAATTACAATAATGTCTCTCGTATTATTTTAGTTACGTAAGTAATTACCATTTGGATTTGGTTCCTAACATGTAATGGTAGCACAGAGCTCGTACTTTATCCGATTAAATACATGTTGTTGTTGTTGTTGTGGTCTTCAGTCCTAAGACTGGTTTGATGCAGCTCTCCATGCTACTCTATCCTGTGCAAGCTTCTTCATCACCCAGTACCTAGTGCAACCTACATCCTTCTGAATCTGCTTAGTGTATTCATCTCTTGGTCTCCCCCTACGATTTTTACCCTCCACGCTGCCCTCCAATACTAAATTGCTGATCCCTTGATGCCTCAGAACATGTCCTACCAACCGATCCCTTCTTCTGGTTAAGTTGTGCCACAAACTCCTCTTCTCCCCAATCCTATTCAGTACCTCCTCATTAGTTATGTGAT
The DNA here is from genome assembly GCF_023898315.1 of Schistocerca nitens. Taxonomy (NCBI): domain Eukaryota; kingdom Metazoa; phylum Arthropoda; class Insecta; order Orthoptera; family Acrididae; genus Schistocerca; species Schistocerca nitens. The sequence goes on from NC_064619.1 coordinate 17,616,291, forward strand.
CTACCCATCTAATCTTCAGCATTCTTCTGTAGCACCACATTTCGAAAGCTTCTATTCTCTTCTTGTCCAAACTATTTACCGCCCATGTTTCACTTCCATACATGGCTATACTCCACACAAATACTTTCAGAAATGACTTCCTGACACTTAAATCTATACTCGATGTTAACAAATTTCTCTTCTTCAGAAACGCTTTCCTTGCCATTGCCAGTCTACATTTTATATCCTCTCTACTTCGACCATCATCAGTTATTTTTCTCCCCAAATAGCAAAACTCCTTTACTACTTTAAGTGTCTCATTTCCTAATCTAACTCCCTCAGCATCACCCGATTTAATTTGACTACATTCCATTATCCTCGTTTTGCTTTTGTTGATGTTCATCTTATATCCTCCCTTCAAGACACCATCCATTCCGTTCAACTGCTCAGCCAAGTCCTTTGCTGTCTCTGACAGGATTACAATGTCATCGGCGAACCTCAAAGTTTTTATTTCTTCTCCATGGATTTTAATACCTACTCCGAATTTTTCTTTTGTTTCCTTTACTGCTTGCTGAATATACCGATTGAATAACATCGGGGAGAGGCTACAACCCTGTCTTACTCCCTTCCCAACCACTGCTTCCCTTTCATGTCTCTCGACTCTTATAACTGCCATATGGTTTCTGTACAAATTGTAAATAGCCTTTCGCTCCCTGTACTTTACCCTTGCCACCTTCAGAATTTGAAAGAGAGTATTCCAGTCAACATTGCCAAAAGCTTTCTCTAAGTCTACAAATGCTAGAAACGTAGGTTTGCCTTTCCTTAATCTTTCTTCTAAGATAAGTCGTAAGGTCAGTATTGCCTCACGTGTTCCAGAATTTCTACGGAATCCAAACTGATCTTCCCCGAGGTCGGCTTCTACTAGTTTCTCCATTCGTCTGTAAAGAATTCGCGTTAGTATTTTGCAGCTGTGACTTATTAAACTGACAGTTCGGTAATTTTCACATCTGTCAACACCTGCTTTCTTTGGGATTGGAATTATTATATTCTTCTTGAAGTCTGAGGGTATTTCGCCTGTTTCATGCATCTTGCTCACCAGATGCTAGAGTTTTGTCAGGACTGGCTCTCCCAAGGCCGTCAGTAGTTCCAATGGAATGTTGTCTACTCCCGGGGCCTTGTTTCGACTCAGGTCTTTCAGTGCTCTGTCAAACTCTTCACGCAGTATCGTATCTCCCATTTCATCTTCATCTACATCCTCTTCCATTTCCATAATATTGTCCTCAAGTACATCGCCCTTGTATAGACCCTCTATATACTCCTTCCACCTTTCTGCTTTCCCTTCTTTGCTTAGAATTGGTTTTCCATCTGAGCTCTTGATGTTCATACAAGTGGTTCTCTTATCTCCAAAGGTCTCTTTAATTTTCCTGTAGGCAGTATCTATCTTACCCCTAGTGAGATAAGCCTCTACATCCTTACATTTGTCCTCTAGCCATCCCTGCTTAGCCATTTTGCACTTCCTGTCGATTTCATTTTTGAGATGTTTGTATTCCTTTTTGCCTGCTTCATTTACTGCATTTTTATATTTTCTCCTTTCATATGAAACGTACAAATAAGGCATCAATTTCTGCAACTGCAAAACTGTGAGATGTAAACAATCGGAGAGTAATTAGAAACGTAATTACAAGGATGTTAATTACAGAGGAAAACATAAAAATAAATAACAAATGAAAATACATCACCTGGTAATAACTTTTAAGCTGATTTTCAAGATAATGAGGTTCTTTGTGTTAACTCGTTACCAGATTGTAATTATCGTAATTACATGCGCCGGCCACCTATGCCAACACTTCTACGGCATTTTATTATCTGTTGGTTTTTATTTATTCCCTCAATTTGTTGATTAAACATTTAATTTAGCATTTGTACGTAATTTTGTTAATGACAACAATCTCTCGATAATGATGACAATATACGTTTTTCCAGAACCTTCTATTTGCTTTCACAATTAATATCAAGTATTATTAGCAAATTGGACAGAGTGATATACATATAGACACACATACAAGTCCCTAGGAAGCACTAAATTGTCCGATAATTATCCGGATGCACATAAAAAAAGGTGGTATCAGACATTTCATATGAATTTTGGGGAAGGCTGTATCATTATATACTTCAATATCGGTTTATTACTTTTTGATTGTTTATTACTTTTTTTGCACAAAAACGAAATACCTGTCGGTTTCAAATGGTTCAAATGGCTCTGAGCACTATGGAACTTAACATCTGAGGTCATCAGTCCCCTAGAACTTAGAACTACTTAAACCTAACTAACCTAAGGACATCACACACATCCATGCCCGAGGCAGGATTCGAACCAGCGACCGTAGCAGTCGCGCGGTTCCAGACTGAAGCACCTGGTACCGCTTGGCCACAGCGCTAGTAGGTTTCCAACATCCATATATTTGCTGTATATAAATGTTATTGTAATTCCGCAGCAACAGCTCAGTTTATACACGGTGAACAGTTATGAAGCTGTTTGGGTTCTCTGTATACTATCATCAAACACCGAGTCACTTCTTTGTTCGTGTGAGCTGCCGTTCTTAAGTATTAGGTGGATTTTTGGCCACTCTCCAAGGCCAAGAATTATACGGACACTTCTCTATGTTCTAGCAGTTAAACACGGTTTGCTAATATGAATTCTGTCTTCAAAGATGGCGAAGCGACTGGGTCTTTTCAGGATGGTATGTCCTACTTGCTAATGAATATCAACTGCTAACATAGTTCGCCCAGTGACCTTCCTTACACTATCGAGCATCTGGACTGTACTTAATACCGGATAAAGAAAAGAAAGGAAAACTTCTGGGAACAATGAACGAGTTGCATAAACCAGTTGCGCAACATATCACAGCTGGAGGTTCGGCCAAATTTGGTCCCATGGCGAATTATCAAGTTCGTCCTGGTGTTTCCATTATTTACATAACCAGTCGTGAACAGGTACGCTCGTCCTTAAAATGTCGTTCAAGGCTTACTAACTGTTTTATAGGTAAAGAGGAAATGGAGAAAAATAGGAGAAAAATACACTCACCAATTCGTCAGTTTTTCCACATTAAACTTTCTTAACGTCCATCTATCAACATATTAGTTTCGCTTTGAATCGCGATATAATTATGATATCTCACGACAAATGGTTTGGGTAGGCTATCTATTATAAAATAGTTAGTGTGCATTACACGTCTTACTTCAAACTTAAGTATAGCGCAGCATTTTGTTATGTTCCCAGAATGTACACTACTCTGATCAAAAGTATCCAGACACCTATTAGTGGACATTAATATGGAGTGTGACTATCCTTCGTCTTTGTGACAGCTTGAACTCCACTGGCGACACTTTCAATGTCGTGTCAGAATGAACCTGAAGGAACTGCAGTCGATTCTTTCGCAAGAGCCGAATCCAGAGAAAGTACTGACGTTGGACGCTGGGGTCTGGGGCTAAACCGACGCTCTCGCTCATCTCATAGCTGTTCCATTGGGTTCGGGTCGGCACTCAGAGCAGGCCATTCCATTTCAGGAATGTTACTGTCCAGAAACTATTACTTCATACATCCTGCTTAATGACGCGGTTCAGTGTGATTGCTGATGCAAACAATCATCATCTCCGAACTGTTCTTCTATTGGAAGAGGCACACATTGATGTCAACTGTGTTCATGTCTTTCCGCATTTTTCTTTAGCTCAATAAGAGGACCACAATCCAACCACGAAAACACCCCCATGCAGTAACAACGCCTCCTCTGTACTTGACTGTTGGCAGGTAACGTTCTGCAAGTAGTCACCAAACCCAAACGCTTCTGTCGCATGGCCACGAGGTATAGCGTTATTCATGACTCGTTCCCAGTCATCCACTGCCTAGTGGAATCGCTTTTTACACCACCTCGAGCGTCGCTTAGCAATGACTACATATACAGGGTCGTCCATTGATAGTGACCCGACCGAATAGCTCACGAAATAAGCGTCAAACGAAAAAACTACAAAAAACGAAACTTGTCTACCTTGAAGGGGGAAACCAGATGGCGCTATGGTTAGCCCGCTAGATGGCGCTGCCATAGGTCAAATGGATATCAACTGAGTTTTTTTTAAACAGGAACCCCCATTTTTCATTACATATTCGTATACTGCGTAAAGAAATATGAATGTTTTAGTTGGACCACTTTCTTACCTTTATGATAGATGGCGCTGTAATAGTCACAAACATATGGCTCACAATGGTAACAGGTAGGTTTTTTAAATTAAAATACAGAACGTAGGTACGTTTGAACATTTTATTTCGGTTGTTCCAATGTGATACATGTACCTTTGTGAACTATCATTTCCGAGAACGCATGCTGTTACAGCATGATTACCTGTATATACCACATTAATGGAATAAATGCTCAAAATGATATCCATCAACCTCAATGCATTTGGCAATACGTGTAACGACATTTCTCTCAACAGCGAGTAGTTCGCCTTCCGTAATGTTCGCACATGCATCGACAATGCGCTGACGCATGTTGTCCGGCGTTGTCGGTGATTCACGATACCAAATATCCTTCAAATTTTCCCACAGAAAGAAATCCGGGGACGTCAGATCCGGTGAACGTGCGGGCCATGGTACGGTGCATCGACGACCAATTCACCTGTCATGAAGTATGCTATTCAATAACGCTTCAACCGCACGCGATCAATGTGCCGGACATCCATCACGTTGGAAGTACACCGCCATTCTGTCATGCAGTGAAACATCTTGTAGTAACATCGGTACAACATTACGTACGAAATCAGCATACATTGCACCATTTAGATTGCCATCGATAAAATGGGGCCCAATTATCCTTCCTCTCATAATGCCGCACCATACATTAACCCGCCAAGGTCTCTGATGTTCCACTTGCAGCCATCGTGGATTTTCCGTTGCCCAATAGTGCATATTATACCGGTTTACGTTACCGCCGTTGGTGAATGACGTTTCGTCGCTAAATAGAACGCGTGCAAAAAACCTGTCATCGTCCCGTAATATCTCTTGTGCCCAGTGGCAGAACTGTACACGACGTTGAAAGTCGTCGCCATGCAATTCCCGGTGCATAGAAATATGGTACGGGTGCAATCGATGTTGATGTAGCATTCTCAACACCGACGTTTTTGAAATTCCCGATTCTCGCGCAATTTGTCTGCTACTGATGTACGGATTAGCCGCGACAGCAGCTATAACAACTACCTGGGCATCATCATTTGTTGCATGTCGTGGTTGACGTTTCACATGTGACTGAACACTTCCTGTTTCCTTAAATAACGTAACTATCCGGCGAACGGTCCGGACACTTGGATGATGTCATCCAGGATACCGAGCAGCGTACATAGCACACGCCCGTTGGGTATTTTGATCACAATAGCCATATATCAACACGATATCGACCTTTTCCGTAATTGGTAAACGGTCCATTTTAACACGAGTAATGTATCACGAAGCAAATACCGTCCGAACTGGCGGAATGTTACGTGATACCACGTACTTATACGTTTGTGACTATTACAGCGACATCTATCACAAAGCGAAAAAACTGGTCCAACTAAAACATTCATATTTCTTTACGTACTACACGAATATGTAATAAAAATGGGGTTTCCTGTTAAAAAAAAGCGTAGTTGATATCCGTTTGACCTATAGTAGCGCCATCTAGCGGGTCAACCATAGCGCCATCTGTTTTCCCCTTCAAGCTAGAAGAGTTTCGTTCTGTGTAGTTTTTTCGTTTGACGCTCATTTCGTGAATTAATTGGCCCGGTCACGATCAGTGGACCACCCTGTATACGTGTTTATGAGAAGCTACTGGACTGTTGTACCCCAAACACTTTAGCTCCCTACACACAGGCTCTGCAACTAGCTGAACTGCTGGTAACATAGTAGAATTCGTGAGTGATTCCTTCCGCTAATCTCGTGCGATTTTTATGACCACCATCTGCTATGCTCTACGGCTCACGTCCGTCAATATGTGAGGTGTTCCTAGTCTTGGTTTAGCAGTGGTTGTTCCTTCGATTTCCACTTCATAATCACACTGCCAACAGTGATTTGGGGGTTTGGAAGCATTAATGCCCCTGGTGGCTCTGTTAATAAGTGACATCTACTTCAAAGTCCCAAAGCTTTCTGTCAATGCTTCTGTATAGACAACAAAATGTTTACTGCCTCTTTTTATACTGGTGTGTCTGCCTCTCGTGGTATCTGGTGGTCAATTCCGCACTACATAGGGATGTCCGGATACTTTCGATCAGACGATGTACTTCTGACTGTCCCTGTGCAAGACGATCGGCCACGTGACTGAGTGTGCTACAGAACGTGTCTTTTATTGTTATATACGTCTGTTAGACATTTTTGAATCACGAAACCAGTACATTTCTGCCACTCTGTGAGAACTAGTGACGAAGACTGCTGGCGAAATTTCGACGTGTGTTACATGTCATATATTACGAGGGTAATCCCAAAGGTATGGTCTCCTATTTTTTTATAAGTACAGAACTCTGTTTGTGTGGCAGTTGGTCACACTATTATGAAGAGTGCTTCACGCGCTGTGTGTAAACATGCGTAGGCCGCGCTGAGTTCGTTGAGAATGGAGCTCCCGTTGGATGTTACCACCAAGTGCGGATTGCGCGCAGTTATTCGGTTTTTTAACGCAAAGGGCACTGCGCCGATTGAAAACCATTGTCAATTGATGGAAGTGTATGCTGAGTCGTGCACGGATGTCAAAAAGGTTCGTAAGTGGTGTAGAGAGTTTGCAGCTGGTCGGACCAAAATTTATGACGAACAAAGGAGCGGGAGACCGTCAATTTCTGAGGAGACAGTGTTGAAGGTTGAGCAAAGCATGCGTGAAGATCGGCGGATCACCCTGGATGAGGCACGTCGGTTCCTGAGGTTTCCCGAAGCACCGCACACAGAATTTTAACGGAAACATTGAACTACCGGAAGGTGCGGGCAAGATGGGTGCCACGTATGCCGACTGAGGACCACATGCGGCAACGAGTTGATGCTTCCCGCGCATTTCTTCATCGTCCTGCAGCCGAACAGGACAACTTTCTGGACTCAATTTTCATGAGTGACGAAAGCTGGGCATACCACTTTACACCTGAGACCAAGCAACAATCACGCCAGTGGCGGCATCCTTCTTCGCCAAAGCCGCGGAAATTCAAACAAACACAGTCTGCCAGTAAAGTCATGAGAACGGTTTTTTGGGATCTTGAAGGGGCATTGTTGCTCGACTTTATGCCGACTGGGACCACAATTAACGCTTACAGGTGCTGTGAGACTGTGAAAAAACTCAAACGGCAATTCAGAACCGGAGAAGAGGAAGGTTGAGCAAGGGCGTACACATTCTCTATGACAACGCTCGCCCACACATCGCTCGGCAAACCGTTTCTCTCCTGCAACAGTTTCAGTGGAACATAATCACCCACCCATCCTAAAGTCCTGGCTTGGCGCCCAGTTACTATCACCTGTTCCCTAGGTTCAAAGAACATTTGGCCGGAAAGCGATTCAGCTCCGACGACGAGGTGAAAGAAGAGGTTCATAACTTTCTGAACAGCATGGCGGCGAGCTGGTATGACAGGGGCATACAAAAACTGCCACAGCGTCTACAAAAATGCATCGACAGAAATGGTGATTATGTCGAAAAATAGGTAAATGTTCAAGCTGTAAACTGATGTAAACCATTGCAGAAATAAACAGGTCTATGTACTTATAAAACAATAGGAGACCTTACTTTTGGGATTAACCTCGTATGTGCATATTCCAGTAGCTTTTTGGAAGTTAAAGTGAAAATTATGGGCACTGCGTTAAAAAAAACTAGATTATCGAAAAACAGCTAATCGGTGCAGCTTGTTTCAATTTTAATACATAAACGTAACCTAAAGTCGATGTCAAATTGAATCCTAATCTTTAGATTTACAGGAGGCTTTTGACACCGTTCCTCACAACATACTTCTAATCAACTTGCGTGCCTATGGAGTATCACTTCAGTTGTGCAACTGGATTCGAGATTTCCTGTTAGGAAGCTCACAGAACGTAGTAATCCACGTAAAATTATCGAGTGAAACGGAAGTAATAACTGGCGTTCCCCAAAAATGCATCATAGGCTCTCTGCTGTTCCTAATCTATGAAGACAATCTGAGCAGTCCTTTTAGATTGTTTGCAGATGATGCTGTCATTTTCCGTGTAGTAAAATCATCAGAAGATCAAACCCAATTGCAAAATAAAAAAAACGCGGTATCTCTATGGTGCGAAAAGTGGCAGCTGTCTCTGATTATGGAAATGAGTGAGGTCATCCACAAGAATACGAAAAGAAAACCGTTAAATTTCTGTTACACGATAAAGCATACAAATTTAAAGACTGTCACTTCAGATAAATGCCTAGTAATTACAATTACGAACGATCACACAGATAATGTTGTGGGGGTTGTGGGGGAGGCAAACCAAAGTCTGCGTTTTGTTGACAGAACACTTGAGGATGCAACAGGTCTACTAAAGAGACTGCCTACACTATGCTTGTTCGTTCTCTGCTACAGTATTGCTGTCTGGTATGAGATCCTTACCAGACGGGATTGTCGGAGGACACAGGAGGGCAGTTCGTTTTGTATTATCGTGAAATAGGGAAACATTGCCACTGATATGATAGGGGCAATCATTAAAACAATGGCATTTTGCCTTGCGGAAAGATCTTTTCACGAAAATTCGATTGCCAACTTTCTTCTCTGAATGTGAAAATATTTTATTGACGCCACCCTACAGAGTGAAAAACGATCATCGTAATAAAATAAGAGAATTCAGAGATGGCATAGAAAGATTTAAGTGTTCGTTTTTCACACGCGCTGTTAGAGAGTGGAACGGTAGAGAAATACTCTGAACGTGGTTCGTACAACACTCTGACAGGCATTTAAGTGTGAACTGCAGAGTAGTGTTGTAGATGTAGATACTATGACTTGGGGGTTTAATTGTGTACCAGGATTACAGACATGTACCTACAAACAAACAAAAAATTAATAACGATACACGGTTTTCCCAAGGCGACATTTAAACTTCATGACTACCACTCAACTGCTACTTACTATCATGTGTGTTTGCTCTGCTAATCGTGTACACTCGGCATGATGGTAGACCAGTGATTCTCGCTTAGAAGAGAGATTTTGTAGTACTTAAAGTATTCTTAGTTCTTAAAAAATCCATCAAATCTGACCGACCATTGTGGACGCTGCACGGATTTACCGGTCGTGGTATGGTGCGTGAGGGTCATCACTGCCAACAGCGTAATTTCCCTGTTATTATTATTTACGTATTGGCCCAATAGCACAACGCGAGGTACAATCAATCAATGTCACTTTGTGTCCAAATTTGTTTCATCCTTTCAGAATGAAGTCTCTTTCTTTCATCAGACCACAGTGTTCCAGTCCGTTTTCTAATTTCCCTCTGACCAACTTTCCAAGCAAATATATTTGCCTGAATTCTGTTATTTGTTTTGTCAATCTAGTGGGTGTCATTCTTTTAATGTGCCCATAATTTTTAAGTCTTCGTTTTCTCATGTCACCATGTATGTCTGTGTATTCTTCTACTGCCTTATTACTTCTCCGCCTATAAGTTTCTCCATCAGTAATTTTGGGGCTTAATATTTTCCTAATAATCTTTCTTTGTTTCTTTTGAATTTCTTCAACACCCCTCTATCTATTTAACATTAAAGTTTCTGCTCCATAAAGACATTCAGTTTGATTACAGTATTGTAATGCCTAAGTTTACTGAATTTAGAAAGAGATTTTTTACTATAAGTATTTTGTGTTAATCTCGATCCAGTTGCCATTTTTTGACAGCAATCTTCGTTTGCAGCTTTTTCTAGACACTTTTCTTTTATGATTTTCCCGAAGTATTTACACTGAGTAACCCTTTTTATTTTTCCATATTTTGTGTTCAAAAACTTTGATGCTTGTTTATGGCATGTCATATATTCCGTTTTTTTCCTAATGATAGTTGTAGTCCTACTTTTTTCGCAACTTCTTGAAGAATTTCAATTTGTTTTTGAGCTGTGGTAATATCCCCAGTTAAAATTGCTAGATCACCTGCAAAGGTGAGGCAATCTATTCTAATATTGCTTCTGCCTAACTTGATTGATTATCTATATTTCGACTCAACTTTCGCTCTCGCCATTCTGTAATCACCTTTCCCAAAACACAGTTACAGAAATAGGGGGAGTTCATCTCCCTGTCTAACACCAGTCTCTATATCAAATGGTTCAGAAATTTCTCCCATGAATTTAACTTAAAAGTTAGTGTCAGTTAAAATTTCCTTAATCAGTGCCACAGTTTTATTATCTAGTCCTTGCTCCTTTAAAATTTGGAAGAAAGATTAACGATCAACTGGGTCGTAGGCCTTTTTAAAATCCACAAATGTACATACAATATTGTTAGCAGAAATCCTTTTGTGCCCAAGGATTAGTTTTAAATTAAGAATTTGTTCCGGACGGGATCTGTTTGGTCTAAAGCCTGTTTGGTACTCACCACTTTTAGGTTCTAGCTGTTCTTGGACTCGATCAAGTAGACATTGCGAGAGAATTTTGTATGTGACCGGAAGAAGCGAGATTCCTCGGTAATTATTAACATAGGTTCTATTCCCTTTTTTATGCAATGGATGAATTAGGGCAGTTTTCCTGTCCTCGGGTATTTTCTCAGTTTGCCAGATATGTCCTATTAGCTGAGTGATCTCGTTTATAGTGTTAGGGCGAGCTGATTTTAGTAGTTCTGCAATTATACATCTTCTCCGTATGCTTTATTGGTTTTAAGTCTCTTAATTTGTTTAATTGTTTCGATTTCGTCAGGTTCCTTAGAGTTAGGGCTGGTGTTATTAATTTGCTGTGGGTGGAATTTATTCGCTGGCTCTCGACAGTTTAATAGTTTTTCAAAATAATTAGCAAGTACCTTACAATTTTTCTGGTTGTTAAGAGTCAAACAGCCATTTTAATAATGTTGATGGTGTTAGGACAGCAACCAGCCACAAATTTACTTTCAGTTCCTTTATTCAAAGGGCACCGTTACCAGATTCGAATCGTTGTGATTCATCCTCAGACGGTTTACACGCTTTCTTTATGATATGCTGTGTGTTTTTTACGGATTAATTTTCCTAAAATATAAATAATACATAATTATAAACACGCCGCACACAGATGATTGCGTTACAGATTTTCGTTGCATGTGGCTTACGTGAAACGTCGGTTTGGAGTGTTTGTTTGCATAACATTCGTCCAACAGATGTAAATGCATTCCCACTGCATTCTTGTTGTTGCACACGTGAATTGTTCTCACTAAACACTTTCGAATTGTCACTGAAGTGTATGTCATAAAGAAAGCGTGTAAACCGTCTGTGGATGAATCACAACGATTCGAATCCGGTAACGGTGCCCTTTGAATAAAGGAACTGAAAGCAAATTTGTGGCTGGTTGCTGTCCTAACACCATCAACATTTGTTTTCAAGCAACAGCCACGGTCTCCATCATGTCATCATTTGACAAAATTGCAGCCATTTTAATTTTTGAAGCTAAGACTTTTAGGTTGGTAACCAGTTTGTTTTATTTTGACTGCTTTATAAAATTTTCTTATGTTGTTCTTCAGGAAGTCTTTTTCGATTTCGTAGTTTCTTTTAGTTTGTCGGATTAATTTGGATATTTCTTTTCTTACAGTTAGAAAATTGTACGTATTTTCAGTTTTGTTGTTATTCCAGTTTTGTTGTTATTCCAGTTTTGTTGCTATTCCAATTTTTGAATGTCTCATCGTAGACTTAACTGCTATTTCACAATCCGCTTTCCACCAAGGGTGTTCTTGTTTCTTTCGAAGCAGGATTAACTTTTGTGCTGTTGTGACGAACCTTTCTTTTAGGCTTTGCCAACTGTTCAATTGTTCTTTGTCAAGAGCGGTTATTTTAGCGTTGTCAAATTTTGGGACAACAATTTCCCTACTAATATAGTTGTGGGTACCAAACAGAGACTACTCGAACACATACGTAAATTTATCACACGAACGTTAGCTACAAGCTTCCTGGCCACCGACACATGTCGCGGGCTCGGACACCAGCAGAGGATGGCGGTCACGGAACGCCGCAACGGCGGGATACGAGATACGTGCGCGAGATGACCGCGAAGATTGGAAGCATCTCGCTACCGCCCTGCGGCGGGCGGATAGGATTGTAGGGTGCAGTGGCTGCCGGACAGCCAATCAGCGCCGCCTGCCCACACACCCTGCGCCCCCGAGCACAATCCGGGTAGTCTTACGCAGGAGGATGGCGCGCCGCATCGCCGACTCGCATTTCCGAGTGGACTGCGCAGCTCCGATGACCAGGGCGCTATGGGCTGACACGGCGGGTGTAATGCTGCAGTAAGAAACAGAGAAGTAATACTGAAGCACTTCGCTAATTTACAGGAGTGGAGTACCGGCGGTTTGATGCTCGGAGTCCGACAAGATATGCCTCATTACACTGACAGCCAACTCAAGAATGATAGCAAAAAATGAAATTTTACTTAAAGACCGCAGCTCGCACGGGGTCCCAGGTTCGATTCCCGGCGCGGTCAGCGATTTTTCCTGCCTCGAGATGACTGGAGTTTGTTGTGTCGTCTTCATCATCATCTTTCATCCCCATTACGCTCGGAGGAAGGCAATGGCAAACCACCTCCGCTAGGACCTCCCCTACACTCCTCAGAGTATGGGACCACACACATCATGCGTGCAACATAGTAGGGAAAAATTTGGTTAAATTTGTGGGTGTTTTGGGGGTTTACTGGGTGCGAAATTTAATACAAAGAGCTACCGCCTCTGTCAGCAACAAAGGTTCTAAACCGGTTGAGTCCTGAGTCGAAATAAGACTGCAGATATAGTTACGTCACTACATGATCGCACTGGTTGCCATCCTAAATTGTCATGCAATAAGAGGGTCATGCCCAAAACGTTGCAGGATACCGTCAGTCTCACGCAACTATTTAGCGCTTGAGAGAACAGATGCATTGTTCATTCGGCCATGGAGGATTGTACAGCTAAGTCCCACACCTTGAATCAGGGAGTCGGCTTATTTGCAGCAAGCCTAGTAAGCATATGCCAGCGTTCATCAGTCGTGGCAAGTAGTGGCATGCCAGTCCCCCAACAGTCCATGAATTACTACACCTGTCTGTGAATTTTCCCTTACTTTTTTCAGCGCCTCTTCAATGTATAGGTTAAAGACAACAGGGGTTAGTGCGCAACCTTGTCGGACACCTTTCCGTATCTGCACCTCTTCTTGTTTTGTCCGTCGACGGATAACTGCTGTCTCGTTTTTGTACAGGTTCCATATCATTTTTCTATCTTTATAGTCTATTCCTACTTTTTTGGAATTGTAATAACTTGCATATCACTGCATTTAGAACACTTCATGCCATTTTGAAATTTATTGCATGCTGCCTTCATAGCGTTGTAATTTCAGTGGCCATCAGTGTCGCTCTTTAGGTTGTTCCTTATACTTTGTTAGTGTTGTCCATTTACCCCAGTTCTCTAAACCACCAACGGCTAGAAGAATCTCTTTGAAGAGTTAAAGACAGGAGAGCTGTTCTGACAGACTGAAGTTTGGTGTTATGCCGCATGTAGTGCAAGGGGAGCTATTAGTAACGAGGTTCCCTGATACAGACAAAGATCTCGGTTGGAGTCCCAGCTAATCCGCAGATTGAAGGATTCATTCTGAATTCGAATCATCATATCTAGAATGAATTTTCACTCTGCAGCGGAGTGAGGGCTGATGTGAAACGTTCATAACAGATTAATACTGTGTGCCGGACCAAGACTCGAAGTCGGAGTCACGTACTCTACTAACTGAACTACCCATACACGACTCACGATCGCTCCTCACAGCTTTCCTACCTACCAAATAGCGCAAACTTTCGTTCTGGAAACTACCCACCAAAATGTGCCTAAGCCTTGTCTCCCCAATATCCTTCCTTGGAAGAGTGTTAGTCTACCAAGTTTCGCAGGAGGACTTTTGTGAATTTTGGAAGGCATAAGATGAAATATTGGCGGAAATACAGCGGTGACGAAGGATGTGAATTGTGCTTGGGTAGTTAAGTTGGTAGAAATCATGACCGCGAAAGGCGAAGGTTCCGGGTTTGAGGCCCAGTGCGGCACACAGTTTTAATCTACCAAGAAAGTTCCATCAACGTATCTGGTCTCCACCATGCCGGATACGGTTGTATAGTGCTTTGCCCAGCAACACTTCTTGTTTACGAATTTGAGTCGAGTTGACGTCTCGAGTTTAGAGGTTACTGAAGATATACGTTGTCCAGCCATCACAAGTTTCCTGTTGGTCTCTTTCGAGATGCATTTCGTTCAAAGTATGGTCGAGGTATCCTGTAGGGTTCCATTTTCTTCATACGCTGATATCATTGTAGTACTTTTACTTCACTGATTTCTGCAAGGCTTATTTCCGTCTACGTCTTTGGCTGGTATCTTCTTCTTTATTTTATCCCCTTTTGCCTTTTGTGTGCGACAGCGGAGAACTTCTTTCCTGGTGCCTGGAGACACCTCCAATCCGTACGACAATACAGGTACAAAATGTGCTACCAGGCGAGGTGGCACGGTCGTAAGACACTGGTCTCGTACTCGGGAGGGCGTCGGTACCAGTTCTCATCTAAATTAGAATTACATATTAATACTTTCGGCTGCTGACTGGCGTTGATATATATCAACGGGGACAGGTGAAAATGTGTGCTCCGACAGGGATCCGAACCCGAGATCTCCTGCTTACATGGCAGACGCTACATCCATCTGAGCCACCGAGGGCACAAAAGATAGTGCGACCTCAGGGACTATCTCGAGCACGCCTCCCGCGAGACCCACATTCTCACCTTGTATTTCCACACACTACATTCGTATTGGCCCACCCCAACACACTCATTACTCGTGGAAGACATTCTTACCAAGTACCGTAAGAGTTCGGGGAATCGAGGAATAGGTGTGCATCTGCACAGAAGAAGGTCATGGCCGGTATTGCCAGAACTATATACTTATATGGATATGGTGTCTGTTCTTTCGGACATACAACGTGAGAATGTGGGTCTCGCGGGAGGCGCGCGCGAAATAGTCCCTGCATTCGCACTATCCTTTGTGCCCTCGCTGGCTCAGATGGATACAGCGTTGGCCATGTAAGCAGGACATCCCGGGTTCGAGTCCCGGTCGGGGCACACATTTTCATTTGTCCCCGTTGATGTATATCAACATCTGCCAGTAGCTGAAGGTTTTAATATATAATTCTAATTTCGTTCTAGACAGCTGCAGGTCATCAATGGTGTCTGTTCTTTTGGACATGTCCGAAAGAACAGACGCCATATCAATATAAGTGTACATTTCTCATCTGGCCGTCCAGGTTCAGAATTTCCTTGGTTTCCCTAAATCACTTAAAGTAAGTGCCGGTATGGTTCCCTTGAAATGTACACTGCCGTTTTTCTTCTTTTTCGTCCCCAAAACCGGAGCTTTTCTTCTAACGAACTCGTCGTCGATGAGACGCTAAGCTTTCCTTCCTTTACAAAATACGGTTTTTACAGACTGTTATTAACAACCTGCGGAAATATTTCATCACAAAGTATTACGGTATAATTTGGAAGATTTTTTTTGTCTGCTGTTACCAATCTCTTGGTGTGTGGGATTATCTCAAGAAATAACGCTACCTGTTTACCGGAAGTCGGGCACAAACACTATTAGTTTCCAATTCTTAGATGGAATGCTGGATAATTTGCACTCATTACCGAATCTACAGTCTTGGTTTTGCTGATATTGAGAGTCCTCGACATAAATTGTTGTTGATAGGTATCTAGCTTAGCTTGAGCTTCAGTTTGTGCCTCACAGCGTACCTAAAAATAAATTAAACTAATTATCTGTGTCAGTCACTTTTATTTTATTCCAAGACGCGTTTATAGGGGTTACACCCTTGTCTTCAGGTGGACCCTTGGATTACATAACAAGCTTCCGAAACGCGTCGTGGAAGAAAATATAAGTGACTGACATAGATAACTGGTTTAGTTGATGTTCTATATCATAAACAGTCGCATTTTGCAAACCACTGTCCAACAAGGACGATATAATGTCACACCATGCCATTAGATTTTCAGCTATTGGTGGAGAACGCTTTCTATGATGAACTTATTGCTTAATGGACCTTAGGCCTACTGTTCGTTAACGACTCTCGTAAGTTACAATACTGAATTACTGTCTGATGAGTATGTTTCTTTACAGCTTTGTATCTGTTTTTGTTCTGGCTCTTGCAAGTAGAAAATCGCACGAAATTCTAAAATCATTTAGGGTCGTCTCATTCTCAACAATTTTGTTGTTCAATAAAATATAGAGTCAGTTTCAGTTTAATTTCCATTAGACCCTTGGCAAATCAGTTTTCTACTTACATTTCTGAAAATATACGTTAAGGACAAACACGATTCCCTTTCCATTAGGTCTACTTTTGCTAAATGTTGTCACTTTGTGTTTAACAGTACCTGAAACGCTGGTAGACAGAAAATTACTGTTTTATTCGTAATACCAATTGCTTATATTTTTAATCGTTGATTGCTTTCAGAAAAAATATAATTTTATTGACTTCATAATTGTGGTTGCTAAAGGTAACTTCAAATTTCTGCGTCAGAAAACATTTTTATCTGTCGTGCATACATGCTTTTTTTCCCTACCCGTTTGACTCACGTTATAAAGGTACAAGTAAACTTACTTCCATTTCTTCGGAGTAAATTTACTGACATATTAACGTACCTACGGCGAAATTTCTCTATTCCCCTGATTTACAAAACATATAGCTAACGACAAAGGATTGTTTCAGCACTTCTGGTATACTACCTTTAGGTATGTGGACTCTAACCACTGCTGAAACCTGTACGAAGAAGTTACTGCCTAATGGTCATTAGAGAAAACTTATAGACTGTGCTTATTTATGTATTCATATCTGTTATACATGAAACAGAAAGTGGCACTGATTGCAGAATGATGGAAGAGTAAACAATGTTTTTAACTACTTCCGGTAAAGTGAATGTAGTATACAGCTGTAGTGTTCAGAAAACCAAAACTGTCCATAAATCGGGAGAAGCGCTGTTATCCATTGGTAATACTAAATGTGAAATTAATGAAATTTTCAAGCAACATATAGAAATATACTGTTCAATATCGACATCATTTATTTGCGGTACAAGACGTTAAACCTGTAAGTAGGCTGTTTAGGTTTTTTTATTGGTAACGCCACGTAGCGCTCTGCATGAAAATCACTGGCTGTGCTGTGTGCAGTCTGTGGCTGGTTTACATTGTTGTTTGCTATTGTAGTGTTGGGCAGACGGATGTGAACAGCGCGTAGCGTTGCGCAGTTGGAGGTGAGCCGCCAGCAGTGGTGAAAGTCAGATTGCGTTGCGCTAAAAATATTGTGTGTCAGTTTAGTGAATGTCTGAGTACGTTGAGTTTTGCTCAGCTGTTTGAAAATCAAATAACGTAAGATGTTCATCAGCACAATCATTCATTAATTTTTCTAAGGGGACGTTTCAAACCATGCAGGATCAGTAACTGGCACGCGGAGAGGGAACCTAGGTAATCCGTCACCGAGTCAGTGGAGTTCTGACAGGCCGATCCTCATCCAGGGGGCGTGTCCATATAGGTGGAGCCTCCGCTGTTCTGCAGACCATAGCACCTGCAAGTCACATCGGCCATCATCCACGTCACATCAGCCGTCATCCAAATCACAATTTCCGTCATCCAAATCACAATTGCCGTAACCCACGACGGCGTTCTCACGAATAAGGGAACTCAACAGAAGGCCCACAAATGTACGAAGTCATCCTTGGTTCTGCGCACATCTCGTGAGAGCAAGAACTTGTTACACTAACTGTCCTTTTTGAAGCTCCAATACTGATATTTAACATTATTCTGATTTTCGGTTCCGCTCAACTAAACTTTGCCAAGTGGTGCTCACTGGTATATATTTCCTTAGTGTGTAGTTCTCCAACAACGCTAGGATTGCTCTATGCATTTTTACTTGTGATAATTTTGGTGCATCTTGCTTAACGAATCCAACAGCGCGCAACTGAATAGCCGATCAGCAAATTCAAAAGAAAGGGTGGAAGCAGTGAGTCGATATTTTGTGCAATGTCTCACGAAACAGTTATATAAGAAATAACTCTGTTTACAGATCTCAAAGGTCTGTATTTAATTGTTTATGCAAGGGTTTAACATCTGTCGTATATCAAGGTGATACTGTTCAGAATTTGTTGCGTAATTGTACCACGCTTTGATATGACTTTGCTGTAGGAATAATTCACGACAATAACGCCAATCTGAATAGTCTTCCTGTTTATGAGAAGGTGACATTTTGTGTCCCTGGCGTAGTAAAGCAATATAACATGTGTCTTTGCGATTCAGGTGCTCTTGTGATAAAAATAAACCAGAGGCAACCCAATAGTGACTACTTGGTGCGCGCTTTTGCCTGAGTACATCGTAGACCCCCCTGTTCACGTTTTCGTGTCGAAACAGCTGACTGTTCCTCAGAAGATTGATTTTGAACACGACAATACACCGGCTCCCAGTTGAGTACCTGAGAACTTTTCAGTGCCGGTGAGTTGCCTGTTATGCCATGTCATCTTGACAATCATGCACAACTTGCTACAGTTTCTCAATAACAATGTAAAACATACTTAAACAAAGGAAATTCACAAAAAGTGCATCGATGCAGTTATGTTGCGATAACAAATAATGGACTGCAATTGACGGCTGACCTTATGCGCATTGCGTTACCCAGGCTGGACATGTGTAAGGAAGAAAGATTAGGTGTTAACATCCCATCGACTTCGAACTCATTAGGGATGGACTACAAGCTCTTATTGGAGAAGGAAATCGGCTGTGTCCTTTCAAAGGAACCATCCCGACAGTCGCCTTAAGTCGTTTATGGAAATCCTAGAAAACCTAAATCTGTACGCCCCGATGCGGATTAGAACCACTGTCCTCCCGAATATGAGCCCAGCACTGACCAATGACCCACCGCTAGCACTCACAAGGAAGCTTGTGGAGCTTATTGGTGTTTCCTTACGTTGTTAATCGTAAAACATTCAAACAGTAGCTAAGTCTCTTTGTCGTGTTTGCCGAAAGATAAAGTTTGCTATCAAGGAAAGTCTTTTCGTACACCTTGTAGTTCTTGTCTAGTACCAAGTTGGTAGCAAGCACTTTAAAGCTTAAAAGCACTACTACTGAAGACATACAAACACCATTAGATCACAGTAGTACTGGTTTCAATGCGAGCTTTATCTACAGATAAAAATATAACTTTCCTCCGTAAACTAGGACTAAGGAACTGACAAGCTTTTTTTTCTTTTTTTACCAGATTAAGCTTACCTAGGTATTAACTGACAAATTTCTATACTTAATTTTTAGTAGTATTTACAGATCCCACAATTAAAGTCTAATTAGCTAACAATCTGCATGTCCTTTATTTGTGTAATGACTTATAGTGTAAATGAAATAATTCCGTTGACACGTCTCCGATCAAAGAGAAGGGCAGGTCTCTCGAGTATGGCTTTGTTTCCTGGGTCACCAGCACTTCCATCGCCAGCCTCTGCAGCAACCACAAAACCAGTCTTGGTCCTCCTCTTCGGGCTTTTCGAGGACCTCCTCCAAGAAACGTTGGAAAACTTTTGTCACGCAAAATTCATCTATAAAGAAAGAAAATAATTGTTACTGTTCGTGTCTGTCCGTGACAGAACGTCCACGACGACCAACGAACACTTATCACGGAATAACACCATCAGCGATATACCTAAAAAAAAGATGTGTGCGACATAATTCAGTTTACACATTTACGGTCCGAAATGTTACTGTGAATAATTCCAAATAAAGGTAACAGTAACAAAAATAAGTAAATAAATAAAAAATTATTGGAATCAGAACTTCTAAAAATGCAGCTGGTAGATATCGACCAACAATAAAAAAAATTGCTATAATGAAGTTGTTGGCCTTGCTACAAGGTTTATGACTTTTCTACAATAAAAAACCACAAAGTTTTCTTAATTGATATTGTCCAACAGTAGATGTGTTCCTAAAAGCTTCGATTAGTTATAAGCTTACCTGTGAAGAGACGAAAAATGCCTCTGGCCTTAATTTGCAGTTTTTGTATCACAAGATAGTTTCTCGATAGCTGACAAGTACTACACAAAATCTAAAAGAACTTCCGCACAGCGATTTTAAAATAAGGAGCTCAGATTTCCAGATTGGTACTGCAGAATATTACATCTACCTATTTACAGGGTGATCAAAAAGTCAGTATAAACTTGAAAACTGAATAAATCACGGAATCATGTAGATAGAGAGGTACAAATTGACACACATGCTTGGAATGACATGGGGTTTTATTAGAACCAAAAAAATACAAACGTTCAGAAAATGTCCGACAGATCGCGCTTCATCTGATCAGAATAGCAATAATTAGCATAACAAAGTAAGACAAAGCAAAGATGATGTTCTTTACAGGAAATGCTCAATATGTCCACCATCATTCCTTAACAATAGCTGTAGTCGAGGAATAATGTTGTGAACAGCACTGTAAAGCATGTCCGGAGTTATGGTGAGGCATTGGCGTCGGATGTTGTCTTTCAGCATCTCTAGAGATGTCGGTCGACCACGATACATTTGCGACTTCAGGTAACCCCAAAGCCAATAATCGCACGGACTGAGGTCTGGGGACGTGGGAGGCCAAGCATGACGAAAGTGGCGGCTGAGCACACGACCATCACCAAACGACGCGCGCAAGGGATCTTTCACGCGTCTAGCAATACTTCGTTTTCTGTTTTTTTGTTTTTTTTTTGTTCTAATAAAACCCCATGTCATTTCAAGCATGTGTGTCAATTTTTACCTCTCTATTTACATTATTCCGTGGTTTATTAAGTTTTCAAATTTATACTGACTTTTTGATCACCCGGTATTTATGTCCCCCAAACCACGTTAAGATGTTTGACGGAAGGTACTCCGTGCACCAATCTCACTTCTTCCTTTCATTACTCCAGTCGTGAATGGTGAGCTGCAAGAACGGTTGTTGGCGAGCCTCCATAGGAGTTCGTATCTCTCCCCTTTGACCGTCATGATCTTTTAGGGAAATACGTCCATCAAAAAAGGTTAAGCATATTTCATAATTACCCACAAATAGTTACTATGGACGTTCCTTCGGTGTTTATGTAGACAGGTAGTTGTGTACATATTGCGAATCCGATCGTCGTTGCCACTCTGCCTCAACAGGGGCTGTCAATCACGGCCTGTAAACAAACGCAGCACACCAGAGCTGAACTCTGGTGAATGCACAGTTATCCGTGTGCCTCGTAGTGCAGCACAATGCCTCAGAACAGACTGTATCAAAATCATCATATTGATAGGACAAAACATGAGACAAGTTGACGTTGCGAATATTGTTCACGTTAATCAAATGGTTCAAATGGCTCTAAGCACTATGGGACTTAACATCTGAGGTCATCAGTCCCCTACACTTAGAACTACTTAAACCTAACTAACCTAAGGACATCACACACATCCATGCCCGAGGCAGGATTCGAACCCGCTACTGTAGCAGCCGCGCGGCGCCGGACTGAAGCGCCTAGAACCGCTCGGCTACTGCGGCCGTCTCACTTTAATCAAAGTGTTGTCTCCAGACTGTGGAAAGAGTTCCAGGAAACGCATTCAATAGCGGATCGACATCGCGAAAGCCATCTTCGCAAAACTACAGCAGCTCAGGACCGATATGTAACGATATCTGCACAGAGACACCGTACAAAAACAGCAACTACTCTGCGCCACGAGCTTCGAGAAGTCACAGGGGTTACCGTAAGTACCCAAACTGGACGCAAAAGAATTTATGATGGAGGTTTGCATATCCGGAGACCTCTCAAGACTCCGCTCGTGTGCTCGTGTAAGTTGGGATCAAGCATATGAACATTGGATACGATACCACTGCACCAAAACACTGTTCACAGACGAAGTGTGAACAGGCATTCACCCTGACGAGAACTGCATTCGGGTATGGAGTTGAACAGGGGAACGCAATCATCCCTCAGTGACTGTGTAACGTCGCCGACAATCCGGTGGCTGAATCGTATTCTGGGCAGGTTTCATGTACGGCCGCCGCACACAACTCGTTCCCATTGAAGGCAACATGAATGCCGCAGTGCATGAAAACAATATTCTCCGACCCACAGCCAGTGGTTTTTGGCAGAGACTGTAGGGGAAAGTTCACTCTACAGAATAATAACACCCGACCTCATCCCGCTCGCATTGTGTCTATGAATTGCATAGCGCATGCATGGAACTTGCTGAAAATAGCGATTTCTAGTCGTCAACACTCTCCATTAACGGTTGAAGCTCTTAGGAATGCTGGCATTGAGGAGTGAGACAATATGTCTCAAAGAGACCTGCAATGAGTTGGTACTGAGCATGCCGGGTCGTATTCAAGAGTCCCTGTGGGTCCATGGTGGACCTACACCTTTCGGAATAGTGCACTGAACACACCATTTTATGTTTTTTGATGTTGTGGGATATTGCAACCTTTTTTTTTAATGATGTTCCTTTTTCATTTCATAATCTGTTCAAAGAGAACATGTAGTGCACTTCTCCTTTGAATAATATTTTGTATTATCGAAAAATACAGTATAAGACACCTATCTCATTTAAAGACACGAGAACCAATTACATGCTTAACCTTTTTGGTTGGGTGTATTTATAGGAGGAACCAACATGTCGTTTCACTATTCTAGGAACGTAGGCTATCGGAATCTTAATCATATCGTGATGCACTTCTCTTATAGCGTCTGGCACTGAGTTGGATGAACATCTACGTGATGATCGCGATTCTAAACAAACGCGGGGCGAAACAAGCTGGTCTTTTTCGGATTTTTTTATGTTTATTAATCCTAGTTGGTAAGGATCCTTCATTGAGGAGCAATATAGAAATACTGGTCAACCGAAGTTTTTGTGAGCGACCTTCTTCGTGAGTGGACTGCGTTTCCCGAAGATTCATCCAATGTATTTCAGTATGGTACCTGCCTTTACTACGATTAGTTATATGTAGTTGTTGCACCTTAAATCGCTCCACACGCACACTTCCAGACTTTTCATGGATATGACTCTTTCCACAGATTGTTCCGCAATCGTGTAATCAGAAAATACTGTTCATACCGACAGTATATGCGCCATAGTTTACATTTGTATCTGCTGAGGGTCATCTGCCAATCTCTTCACTTCTGTATCGATTAGAACAGTGGTTCCCAGCCTTCCCGAGACCATTACCCCTGAGTGCAATCAGGTATTAGATAGTAGACCCCTCCCTCCACAAACATCAACGTCTTGATCAACTAACTAAGCTTTAAAATGATAAAGAATTTTCTTTAAACACTTTCATTTTTGAAGCAACGAAAGGCAAGTGATCTTTAGTTTTCGTAGATGTTCCATTAAACAGCGTGCGAATCAGTCAATGAGGCAATTGGTGCGGCTTATTTCTAACAACCTTTTTTAATAGCAGGATGTAGCAATTGTCAGTGGATTTGAGTGTTACCTAAAACTATATCTCAGGAAGAAAACGTAGCTATCCACGTTGAGGGTAGACACTTGTTACAAAACATGCTTCTTCTGCACCAATCCTCCCATAGCTGCACTTGCCCACATCCTCCACCTCTACTGAAAATCAACTAAATTATATGTAGGCCTACTATTTGTAAATCACTCGACTGCTGAAATCCTTACTGGCTGCCAATGCTCTGTTTATGACTGCTGCCAATAATAACAGTAATAATAATAATACAGTGTAGGTGCTACAGCAGTTAGTAGCCACCACACAATTACTGCTGTGTTGTCAATTAGTTCGTTTATTGTAGCAAAGCGAATATTGAAGCAATTTACGGTCTACCTACACCTTGGAGGAGGCTTTTTCATGATATTTTTAGGGACTGGGTGTTTGTGTTGTCCCCATCATTTCATCATCATCATCATTGGTGACAGCTGCTAGGCTGGACTGTGTAAAAACTGGACTGTGAAAAAACTGGGACTTCGTACGGGCGCTGATGACCGCGCAGTTGAGCGCCCCACAAACCAAACATCATCAAACATTAGATTTTTAAGCGCACGTGATTCACATTTCTCAATTTGACTGTCATGGATCAATCGTACTATAACCCTCACAAAATTATGTCAAGTGTTAAAACAAATATTTGGAAAAAACCAATTATTCCTAACTTATGTAATTAGTACTACAGTCCTAAGAAATAGTGGTAACAGGAATGTAATGATCTTCAAAAAGTAATTTAGTTTCGTGACAGAAACACAATTGAGCACTTATACTTTTACCCCTCAGAAAGTTACACTGTACCTTTAAGAGGGTAATTATCCCCAGGTTGGGAATCACTGCAATAGGATAACCACCCACTCCACATACTTTCTTGCGGTAACGAAAATGATTTCACTCTGAGTTCAGCAAGAATGAGAGCTTACTTATATACAAACTACAGGACGGAAAAAACATAGAATAAGAAACTAGCCATAAAGCGAAAGAAAAATCTTTACATCTCTTACGTTTTTCAGAATACACTTTCATTCTGCTGTTACTGTTTCTCCTAACGATATCACAGGACACTATACTGTATATCCTTAACAATGAGAAAGGTAAGTCTGCAGGCTTTCGCGGCCGTTGTCACTGAAGTTAAAATCTTCTGGGTTATTAGGCCGCGTCATGTTTCTTCTAAAATGGTCGACGTTTCGACCCCTCTGTTGGGATCTTCCTCAGGATCTTGTGGTGTCCACTACAGTGTTCTAGCAGTAGTGGACACCAGAAGATCCTGAGGAAGATCCCAACAGAGGGGTCGAAACGACGACCATTTTAGAAGAAACATGACACGGCCTAATAACCCAGAAGATTGTAACTTCAATGAAAAAGGTGTTGTTTCAAGATCTTTTCTCACAAATTCTTCTCTGCGTGTCACATATTTTCTACGCCTTCGAACATAATGACGTCTTTAGTATACGTTCTAAACAAATAGTACAGAAAGACTGCGATGTAATTGTGTGTTAGACAAGAAATGTCTGGTACATTGTTTCAGTCATAGCACAAACATTCACATTAAACACACTGGGATTCAGCACATTTACAGAACAACTCTACAGTAATAACTAAAAGAGTTGAAAATGCAAACTAATGCGGAAATATGTTTTAACTGAAAAAATTTGTTTACTCTGCAAGCACTGATAGAAATAGCAGCTGGGTTCCATAATGAGTGTTCAGTATGACTGTGTAAATACTACTGAACATACTAAATCGTTGTGGAACAAATTCGTTCCATGGTCGCTCAGGGGAGTTTATTCGGAGCTGAAAATGTTAGTGTGTGCTGGGGTTGGGCATTGTGTTACTGAAGATAAAAGGTCGCTTACGGGGCGATATAAACCGACAAATGGATGCACATTATCAGACACGTTCCTGTATCGTTCATCTGTGAGAGACATGACAGATATATCATGAGCTCCATTTCACTCTATGTAAATATGCCCTACATGGAAATACCTCCACCAGCTGCCTGAGCGGTGCCGTAATGACAAACAGAATGCATCATCGCATGTTGTTTCGGACATACACTGATCAAATGGCTCTGAGCACTATAGGACTTAACATCTGAGGTCATCAGTCCCCTAGAACTTAGAACTACTTAAACCTAACTAACCTAAGGACATCACACACATCCATGCCCGAGGCAGGATTGGAACCTGCGACCGCAGCGGTCGCGCGGTTCCAGACTGTAGCGCCTAGAACCGCTCGGCCACCCCGGCCGGCACCTCTTGAAAGTTACGTTCGTTACCAATCAGGGGGCACATATGAAAAAGTCCCTACAGAACTGTTGACGGCTTCCATACAACAAACGATTCTTCAGCACTGTTCTATGTTACACCCTTGATCAAAAATGGTCGCAGGAATATTGCCGTAATGTTCAACCATCGTTGGAATCAACGAAACACGGCTGTAGTTTACCGTAAAGTAGCACGTTGAGACTCGCTGGAATACACTGTGTGTCATGCTAAAATCGTGTTTATGCACCAGGAACAAATTGTTGAAGTTTTACGTGAATTCGGAAAAATACGCTTGTCTGAGAACTGGAATTACCAGGTAGCTGGCAATTAAGTATTTCAGGGGGTTACCAAGATTATGGAGGCTGACAGTGATTCCAAGTTGCTTGTGCCATGAGCGTACCAGCCACAGGAACACTGTGTTCAGAATGCGGCGGACAGTAAGGTAAGCACTCCCATGCATGAAATTTATATTTTGATTAAATATCTGGAAATTTGTGGTAAGGTCTTATGGGACAAAACTGCTGATGTCATCGGTCCCTAAGCTTACGCACTACTCAAACTAACTTACGCAAAGGACAACACACACTGCCATACCCGAGGGAGGACTCGAACCTCCGGGGGGGGGGGGGGGGGGGGGAGCTTCGAGAACCGCGACAAGACGCCTCGATAATTAAGAAAGTTTATGCCTCAGCACGGCACGTTCCAGATATGTTGCACTACGAGATAAATGCGACGTTTATCAGTATGACGTCGTCAATGTTTGATCATGTAATAGTGAAAGGACGTAAATTTATGTGAATAATGCACCAAATTTATTAACAGCTACGCTACATAACATATTTGTGCTCCATGCTGGCATGATGTATTATCTGCATACAGAGAACGACGCCTTCAAAATGTGAAAGGAGTGTGCAATGTGAAAATACTTCTGCCGTGATATAACCGTCTAACTCTAGTGTGTGCCAACAAAAACTTTTCAATGCTTGCCATTTCCTCACACGGCATTACAAAAATTCGGTAATTAATTGCATCGTAAGATATAGAGATTTTTACATCCGCGTAACAATAACTCGCTTTAACAATTACAAGCAACGGTGGAGATTTAAGTATCCATCTTGTTCCTGATGTTACAGCCATCATTTATTTTAATGTACCACGGAAGGTTAAGTAGTATGTCGAAGTAAAACACTGCTTGCATACGCTCCGCAGAGATTTCGTTCTGCGCCTGCAGCAGTGTGGTGGCCCCCGGCCGGCGCGCCTCGCCCGACTGGCCGATGGCTGGGCTCCCGCACGGGGCGCGCGGGTTCGATGCACGCCTCTGTTTCGAACCTCAAAGTTTTGTACCGAGCCTTCATTTTTTATAATTATTTCAATTTTACTTGTTTCCCTGTGTCACCTGGTATACAGGGTGGTCCATTGATCGTGACCGGGCCAAATATCTGCGTCAAACGCAGAAACTGCAAAGAACGAAACTTGTCTAGCTTGAAGGGGGCTATAGTTGGCCCGCTAGATGACGCTGCCATACGTCAACTCGATATCAAATGCGGTTTTTTTTTAATAGGAACCCCCATTTTTATAACATATTCGTGTAGGACGTAAAGAAATATGACTGTTTTAGTTGGACCACTTTTTTCGCTTTGTGATAGATGGAGCTGTACTACTCACAAACATATGGCTCACAATTTTAGACGAACAGTTGCTAACAGGTAGGTTTTTTTAACTGAAATACAGAACGTAGGTACGTTTGAACATTTTATTTCGGTTGTTCCAATGTGATACGTGTACCTTTGTGAACTTATCATTTCTGAGAACGCATGCTGTTACAGCGTGATTACCTGTAAATACCACATTAATGGAATAAATGCTCAAAATTATGTCCGTCAACCTCAATGCATTTGGCAATACGTGTAACGCCATTCCTCTCAACAGCGAGTAGTTCGCCTTCCGTAATGTTCGCACATGCATTGACAATGCGCTGACGCATGTTGTCCGGCGTTGTCGGTGGATCACGGTAGCAAATATCCTTCAACTGAACCACAGAAAGAAATCCGGGGACGTCAGATCCGGTGAACGTGCGGGCCATGGTATGGTGCTTCAACGACCAATCCACCTGTCATGAAATATGCTATTCAATAACGCTTCAACCGCACGCGATCTATGTACCGGACATCCATCATGTTGGAAGTACATCGCCATTCTGTCATGCAGTGAAACATCTTGTAGTAACATCGGTACAACATTACGTACGAAATCAGCATACATTGCACCATTTACATTGCCATCGATAAAATGGGGGCCAATTATCCTTCCTCCCATAATGCCGCACCATACATTAACCCGCCAAGGTCTCTGATGTTCCACTTGTCGCAGCCATGGTGGATTTTCCGTTGCCCAATAGTGCATATTATACCGGTTTACGTTACCGCTGTTGGTGAATGACGTTTCGTCGGTAAATAGAACGCGTGCAAAAAATCTGTCATCGTCCCGTAATATCTCTTGTGCCCAGTGGCAGAACTGTACACGACGTTCAAAGTCGTCGCCATGCAATTCCTGGTGCATATAAATATGGTACGGGTGCAATCGATGTTGATGTAGCATTCTCAACACCGACGTTTTTGATATTCCCGATTCTGACGCAATTTGTCTGCTAGTGATGTGCGGATTAGCCGCGACAGCAGCTAAAACACCATACGTCAACTCGATATCAAATGCGTTTTTTTAAATAGGAACCCCTATTTTTATAACATATTCGTGTAGGACGTAAAGAAATATGACTGTTTTAGTTGGACCATCATTTGTTGCAGATCGTGGTTGATGTTTCACATGTGGCTGAACACTTCCTGTTTCCTTAAATACCGTAACCATCCGGCGAACGGTCCGGACACTTGGATGATGTGGTCCAGGATACCGAGCAGCATACATAGCACACGCCCGTTGGGTATTTTGATCACAATAGCCATATATCAACACGATATCGACCTTTTCCGTAACTGGTAAACGGTCCATTTTAACACGGGTAATGTATCACGAAGCAAATACCGTCCGCACTGGCGGAATGTTACGTGATACCACGTACTTATACGTTTCTGAGTATTTAGGCGCCATCTGTCACAAAGCGAAAAAAGTGGTCCAACTAAAACATTCATATTTCTTTACGTACTACACGAATATGTAATAAAAATGGGGGTTCCTATTTAAAAAAAACGCAGTTGATAACCGTTTGACCTATGGCAGCGACATCTAGCGGGCCAACCATAGCGCCAACTGGTTTCCCCCTTCAAGCTAGACGAGTTTCGTTCTTTGTAGTTTTTTCGCGTGATGCTTATTTCGTGAGATATTTGGCCCCGGCAGTATCAATGGACCACCCCGTATATCATGTGACTCTATGATTAAATGACCGTTTTTCAACCGAAACAACCATATTTGTCACTTAAAACAGATGTGTTCGTTGCAAAGGATTCCTGTTAAGATGGAACTCTGAGGTATGCGAGTTTAAGGCTTAGCCAAAAAGTTATCCACTTCCCTCACCACTAATTGTACCATTGACAGACAGCACAAATCTCTTCCATTCAGGAATTGCTCGACTCTCAGAGTGGGCTGTACTGAATTGAACCACTTACCACATATCCACACTATATCTTCCAAGGTGGCTGTCAATATGTATTATGGAACAGGACTCGTTATGTTTCAATCTAGAACAGTAATCTGCAGTTATGCATTGTTTGACATATGTTGAAATATCTGAAGTGCCATAACACCTAAGTCACCCACTTTGCTGAAGATGGGAGAGCTGAGGCTGTGGCGATGCATTTGATACGCTCAAGCTGCGAAATGTATTGCAGCCATTGTTCGGTTCCTCAGTGTAGTACACAGGTGACAGCTACAATTGTTGAGCTTTTTTACTTAATAACTTATTTAACCCTTAACCGGTATCATATTATTTTGTATATCGTCGTGTCTGTCAGACTCCTCAAGTTTACTACTGAATTATACAATATTGTCTTAACTTAATAGGTGTTTATCGAAGCCAACTAGTTACAACATATGTATGCGAAATAACAGGAAAATATCAATAACAAGAAGAAAATACGAAAGTGATGTTCCCATACGGTGAACTCACTACGATTCTCAAAAATCTATAAGCAGAACTTTTAATTATTAATCCAATGCTATTCCAGTCTCATATAAACAAGCAAGAATCACAAGCTCAGACGAAATTGCTGGAAAATTTCAAGGATAGATTCACATTTCGCTGCCAACTTTAAAAATTTTTGAGGCCATCAAATAGGCGTTATATAAGTAGTGAGTCCTGGTGTGCGTCATACTCACAAGCTTTAACCCATGCTTCGCCGGATTTCCTGGCAAGTTACATCCGAAATCTACATCGTCCGCGAAAAGGCAAAGCGTTCCGTCAATAAACATAGTACAGCGTAGAGAGTAACATTGCTGACAGTGCACAATAAATTTGTTAAAAATATTTGGCGCCACCGAAGTCGCATGTCCTGCTTCCTTCTTCCCTGTCATTTGAGTTCTCAAATCAAAGAGCTGCCTATATGAACAAGTCCCGTTTTTTACAGTACTATAACTAATATGAAGTCCAGTTCCACCCATGGGTTCGATGGCAGATTGCCGTGAATGTAAGTAATATTATTCTTAAGGAATAAATGTTGTCAATATCGCTAGCAATTCTTTTTATTACTACGGCCAGTTTCGACAGATCTGCGCTGTCATAATCGGATCTTTTAACATTATTATATGTAATGATTGTTACAACACTGAAAGTCATGTACATCTAATAATGTTACAAGATCCGATGATGACAGCTTCGATCTGTCAAAACTGGTCGTAGTAATAAAAAGAATTGCTAGCGACCTTGAGAAACTTGATTCTTAAAGAATAATACAACTTTCAGATCGCCCCCAACGATTAACGCAGTGTGAAATGTGTGGAATTCAAGTAAGCCTATAAAAGCATTCAGTTCAAGAACATCAGTATTAATTACATATGTTCTTTTTAAAGTACTTTTATTTTACCGATTTTTTATTCGACCAGTGTATAATCTTATGTAAAATCTCCTCAGTAAAAAGTAGACCTACTCCCACACCTATTCAACATGAGGACTCCTACCCAAGGCACTAGAATTCACGGTCCAGGAATCTGCGACACAATATTACGTTGTCTTGTTCTGGCGTAAGTTGGTGTTCGTGCTTTTCTCCACTTGACGTAGTTCCCCTTATCATACAAATAGGAAACAATGTGATGTGACTATTTTACACGTAGATCATCTCCATCTGTTCATCATCACTATCATCAACATCTACTTCCTGTTTCGAATTCGTATTATCATCCTTTCTCTCTCGTAATCTATATCAGTATCATTGTCGTCCAAAACTTCATTGATCATTTCTTCCAAATGCATTTCCAATTTTGGTTCATTTACTCCCAGTACTCGTTGAGAACAACCAGCCTCTCTTCATGCTGGTTTGAATGGTGAGATGGATCTGGTATAGCCTCCATATTGCGCAAATTAATTACGAGGCACTGTCAGTAATAACAACAAATCACAATGAAGGCAAAATGCTGATAAATACGTCTCAGGAACAAAATCAAGTAATTGGTATCATTCGGCTGCGAGACGGCACGGCGTCTTTGATGTGGATTTATTAAGGGTCAAATAGTGCGAACTGCGTACCATCTTCACAGCAAGAAGCCAGCACAACAAACGGAAGATTCAGGGACGGGAAAGGTCAAATGTCCTCACAGGGGTAGGGAATGACCACCAGTAAATTCGACAGCCGTCTCACAGACGTATGGTACAAGGTAAGAGTTAACAACTGCAAATCAACACTCAATAATCTGAAAATAACTCCACTCTATAAACACGAGCTCAGTGAAGTTATTTTGTCTACTCACATGAGACGGTAGGAAACACTGGGGACGTATATTCTGTCTGTAAACTGAAAAGCGAGCGCTGCTTGTGGTGGAGGAAGTCGCATATCACAGAAGAACGCTACAGTTGATGTTGATGTACAGGGCGACTAAGAATTAGTTTCTCCTCTAGCAGTGTAACAGTGTGCAGAGATTTACGTACATCCTGTCCATATGCATTACCCAAAAACTAAAACTAAACTAAACTCTGCCCGAACAGGCCATGAAAGCCCAACGGTACCGACCGGCCGCCGTGTCATCCTCAGACAACAGGCGTCACTGGATGCGTATATGGAGGGGCATGTGGTCAGCATACCGCTCTTCCGGCCCTATGTCAGTTTACGAAACGAAAGCCGCTACTTCTGAATCAAGCAGCTCCTCAGTTTGCCTCACAAGGTCTGAGTGCACCCCGCTTGCCAACAGCGCTCGGCAGACCGGATGGTCACCCACCCATGTGCTAGCCCAGCCCGACAGCGCTTAACTTCGGTGATCTGACGGGAACCGTTGCTTTCACTGCGGCAAGGGCGTTGACATATGCATTACCTACGTTATTATATTAGCATATGTAAACAGTGTAGTGTTAACGCACTTTGTAGAAAATAACACTCTCCTCTAACCAGACCCAGTCTCCGCACTACGTCGTCGGTGATTCACAACACAATTTGCGGAAATTTCGATACAACTTTGTAGAACACCCTGTAGTTGCTTTTTATGAAATAGTGCGGTAGAGAGAAAGGCGAATTGCCTGTCCCCTCTTCATTTTGCAGGCCCAAGAACTAGGAAAGTGCACTACCACAATCTGGCCACCTACATTCCCTCATACCTCTAGCCTGCACGCCCGCCTTGCACTGTTTCGCTCCCAGAAGTTAATTTTTCCAGTGGGCCGCGGTGGCCCAGCGGTTCTAGGCGCTTTAGTCCGGAACCGCGCGACTGCTACGGTCGCAGGTTCGAATCCTGCCTCGGGCATGGATGTGTGTGATGTCCTTAGGCTAGTTAGGTTTAAGTAATTCTAAGTTCTAGGGGACTGATGACCTCAGATGTTAAGTCCCATAGTGCTCAGAGCCATTTGAACCATTTTTTTTTCTTACACTAAGCACATAGATTACGCTTACTCAACTCGTGTGTCGCCACATTTTATTGCAAGCCATACACCTATGGAACACGCAGGAAGATTTTGTTCGATTCAGAAGTCTACATTTTAGAAGTTTACAATACGAGGCTTTTTTTACTTTTTAACTAGAATTGTATACTTTGTAATTAATTTTATGGAATCCATAAGAGCCAACTGTCATGTGTAGTTTAAATGGCTCGAGTAATATTGATTATGTTGGTCAGATAACGATTCAAAACACAAGAGCGTGAAACAGAATTTTATTAAATGTTACCTACTTTTATTATAAGGAAGTGAAATAAAGCGTTTAAAAATATGGGCAGTTATTGCCGTAATTGATCGGTGATACGGGCCGGGTTAGTGCGTGGTCGGAGGAAGGCAAGGCCATACCACCTCCGACAGTGCTATGTATAGTATGGCACTGCTGCATTCAAACTAACCTCCGGGTTGATGGCAGATTTATCTTAATAATAAACACGCCAGACAAAAACTGAATCACGCCAATCCCATGTTAACACCGCCTGTAGCGGCATCACTAGTATGTGTCGATGCTGCTGCACGTGCGGCGGCTCCACGACTGACGCCGTCTTATCAGAAACGTGACTTATATAGCTGCCCAATAAAACAATACCAGTCGCCATTATTTAGGTTTTGTTTTTAGTCTACCAGTTTCGACGATACACTACGTCACCTTCAGGCCTGCTTCAATCGAGTAACCTTCGTGTTACAAAACACAGCAGCACTTTTAACTCGTCTCGTAACGATTATTACGGGCATGCGTGGCTCTTTGGACAACTGGATATTGAGCAGCCGTAGTCCCATACTCCAGACAGAAGATGGAGTTACATTCATTGTATATAGCTGCTAGTTATCGCTAACCGCAACATCCGGCTGAGCAATCCTGATAAGGATTTTTTCGTCCCCTCGACGCTAGTAAAACTAAAGTGTCGCCACATTGAACGCCCAGTGAGCACGGCAAAGTACCTAGAACAGCGCACATGGTATACTAGCCCTCCCCCCATGAACCACGGACCTTGCCGTTGGTGGGGAGGCTTGCGTGCCTCAGCGATACAGATAGCCGTACCGTAGGTGCAACCACAACGGAAGGGTATCTGTTGAGAGGCCAGACAAACGTGTGGTTCCTGAAGAGGGGCAGCAGCCTTTTCAGTAGTTGCAGGGGCAAAAGTCTGGATGATTGACTGATCTGGCCTTGTAACACTAACCAAAACGGCCTTGCTGTGCTGGTACTGCGAACGGCTTAAAGCAAGGGGAAACTACAGCCGTAATTTTTCCCGAGGGCATGCAGCTTTAAGCAGTGGTTGGGAAGGGAGTGCGACAGGGTTGTAGCCTCTCCCCGATGTTATTCAATCGGTATATTCAGCAAGCAGTAAAGGAAACAAAAGAAAAATTCGGAGTAGCAATTAAAATCCATGGAGAAGAAATAAAAACTTTAAGGTTCGCCGATGACATTGTAATTCTGTCAGAGACAGCAAAGGACCTGGAAGAGCAGCTGAACGGAATGGACAGTGTCTTGAAAGGAGGATATCAGATAAACATCAACAAAAGCAAAACGAGGATAATAGAATGTAGTCGAATTAAATCGGGTGATGCTGAGGGAATTAGATTAGGAAATGAGACGCTTAAAGTAGTAAATGAGTTTTGCTATTTGGGGAGCAAAATAACTGATGATGGTCGAAGTAGAGAGGATATAAAATGTAGACTGGCAATGGCAAGGAAAGCGTTTCTGGAGAAGAGAAATTTGTTAACATCGAGTATAGATTTAAGTGTCAGGAAGTCATTTCTGAAAGTATTTGTATGGAGTGTAGCCATATATGAAAGTGAAACGTGGTCAATAAATAGTTTAGACAAAAAGAGAATAGAAGCTTTCGAAATGTGGTGCTACAGAAGAATGCTGAAGATTAGATGGGTAGATCACATAACTAATGAGGAGGTATTGAATGGAATTGGGGAGAAGAGGAGTTTGTGGCACAACTTGACTAGAAGGAGGGATCGGTTGGTAGGACATGTTCTGAGACATCGAGGGATCACCAATTTAGTATTGGAGGGCAGCGTGGAGGGTAAAAATCGTAGAGGGAGACCAAGAGATGAATACACTAAACAGATTCAAAAGGATGTAGGTTGCAGTAGGTACTGGGAGAGGAAGAATCTTGCACAGGATAGAGTAGCATGGAGAGCTGCATCAAACCAGTCTCTGGACTGAAGACCACAACAACAACAGTATACTAGCACATCGAAGATATATATTATAGTAACTGGCAGCAAATTGACTTACATGTATATATAATCAGGGATGGAAGCAAAGCTCCCCCCCCCTCCCCCCAATGGCTTGGTTACCTCCCCCCCTCTTTGTCGGTGATTCAGTGCCTGAATGACTTGGGATGGGTCATTTACCATGACCCAATAGGTTTCTTTTTTGCTGTTTGTATAATTTGTAATTTAATTTATTAATATTTTCAATAAAAATATGACGGAAATAAGGAAAAGAGGGGTAATTTATTTCAATTTCTATAATAATGCGTAACATCACCAACAACCTTAATCTTAGCACAATTAAGTGCACCTTTAACCCATACAGACACAGACTCCGATTCATTTACTTTACGACTCCTCGTTCTAAGGACCAACGGCATTGTAGACATAATAAGATGCACCTCTATCACTGTTATACACCGTGGTTATCTGAAATGTGTGATAAGCAATTACTTCCCGACTCTTCTCTGCTCGTTTCTTTTTACGTATGAATTGCAACTGCACACATCATTGCAGGTTAGTTGGACCGGCTGGCTGACCAGTGCTGTCCAAGTTAAATGTGCCGGTAAAACTGTTGTCCCACAGTCTATGTAAGTGTAACACAGCATAAAGAGTATCTTTATGATCGTACTTGACTGTACTGGACACAGCTTGGCTTCCTCTTCACATCAAAAGAAATCCAATGAGATTCAAGCAAACGTGGAAGAATACTTGATGTAATGTTTACATCAGATTTATTCTTATGATGAACACACTGTAAAAGCTTGTTGTGAAGTAACGTCAAAATGACGCCTTCCAGATGCGACCATAAAGCAGTCGACAGCTGTCGATAGTAGTCAACGAATAAATAATTCCAGAGACGCCATGTTGGATTTCGTCGTACTTCATTGTTTACGTAATATACAAAACTTGCACGTCACAAAATATGCCGTTCCAAGCTAACAGCACGTTCAGGATCTACCACACAAACATCTCGCAGTTGCTACGATTTGTTGTAACTAAATATCTTCTTCTTCTTAAGTTGCCAATCCTAAGATTGATTTGCAGCAGCTCTCCATTCAGTGCGATTGTCGGCCAGCCTCTTCAATTCCGTGAAACTTCCGCATCCTATGTCCTGCATTATCTGGCTTATGTACTTTCTTCTAGGTCTGCCTCTTGCCCTTTTGCCCTCCACAAGGCCTTCCATTATAGTGTGGAGAAGACTTTCATGTCTCAGAATGTGTCCCATCCATATATCTCTCCTCTTCTTGACCGTCTTCCAAAGAACTGGAACTTCCTCCGCTCTCTGCAGGACTTCTTCATTTGTCATCCTGGCCGTCCATGGAATTTTTAACATCCTTCGCAGACACCACATTTCGAATCCTTCAATCCTTCTTCTTTCGTCCTCTCCAAGTGTCCAGGTTTCGCTGCCGTAGAGAAGCACACTCCCAACAAAGGTCTTTATTAACCGCTTCCTTAACGCCAGACTTATCATATTTGATGTGAGGAGTCCTTTCCTTTTATAGAATGCAGTCTTTGCCTGATTTATTCTACTTATTACATCTTTCCTACTACGATCATCTGATGTTATTCTGCTTCCCAAGTAGACAAAGTCTTGTATTTCTTTCAGCTTCTCTCCATTCAGCCTTATATTCGTAATTGCTTGATTATTTTGTTTGCTTGCAACTAAGATTTTTGTTTTTGACTTATTAATTTTCATGTTGTACCGTGTAGCAAGAGTGTTTTCCATTTCCTCCAACACTACTTGTAATTCTTCCTCATTTTCCGCTAGGACAGCAATGTCATCCGCAAAACGCAGCATATCAACTATTTTTCCCTGGATCCTGATTCCATTAGCTTGTCCTAACTTTTCTCTGACCTCGTCCATTGCTTTCTGTATGTACATATTAAAGAGGACAGGGGAGAGTGCACATCCCTGTCTGACACCCTGTTTAATTTTTGCTTGTTGTTGATGTTCCCCACATCTCACTATTGCCACCTCTTCTTTGTATAAGTTCCATATCGTTCTCCTGTCCTTGTACTTAGCTCCAGTTTCCCTCAATATCTGGAATAGTTTTTTCCATTCAACCTTATCAAAGGCCTTTTCGAGGTCAACAAATGCTATGTAGGTGTCCTTTCCTTTTTCCATTCTTTTTTCTATTATGAGCCTTAGGGCCATAATGGCTTCTCGCGTACCTCTCCCTCTTCTAAAGCCAAACTGGTCTTCTGTGAGCATGCATTCCACATTCCCTTCAATTCTTCTGAGGAGGATGGTCGTCAAAATTTTTGATGCATGTGATGTTAGGCTGATGGTTCTGTATTGTGCACACGATTTTGCTGGCATTTTCTTTGGTAATGGAACAATAATACACTTTTTGAAGTCCTCAGGCAGCTCTCCAGTATCATATATTTGGCAGATTAATTTATACAATTTATCTTTTATTTCTGTTCCAGCTGCTTTGATGATTTCTGCAGGCAATGAGTCAATTCCTGGTGCTTTTCCGTGCTTAAGTGCCTGTATTGCCTGATCAAATTCAGACCTTAGTATGCTGTCTCCTAGTTCATCTTTATCTACTTCGTCCTCACTTTCAATCATGTCATCTTGTACGTTGCCTCCATATAATTTCTCTAGGTATTCCTTCCACGTAAGTGCTATATCTTCATGATTATACACCATCTTATTATCCTCTCTTATTAGGGCATTACATCTAATCCTTTGTCCTCCTGAGAAGAAGCGTTTCACTGTTTTGTATGCTAATTCAAGGTTCCCTTTCTTCAGAAGGTCTTCAACTTCTTTGCATCTGTCTTCAAGGAATCTTTCTTTTACTTGCTTCAACTTCCTGTTGATTTTGTTCCTAAGCACTCGGTATGCCGTTTTCCCTTCTTCCGTTTCATTATTTTTGAGCTTCCTTCTTTCCTCAAACATAAGTATTATTTCATCAGTTATCCACTCCTTCCTCTTTTCAGGTTTTTGTTTTCCAATTATCTCTTCAGCTGCTTTTATTAGGCCATCTCTCATATTTTCCCAATGTTGTTCTACATTCTCTATAGGATGCTGTTGAATTAGATCCTTAGCCCTTTCTTGGAACTCCTTCTGCGTCTCACGGTTTCCAAGCTTCCCTATATCCAGTTTTCCATTTCCTATTTTCTTCCTTATGCATTTGAACTTGAGTCGGCATTCCGCAACAACCATGTTGTGATCACTCACAATATCTGGGCTTGTGTATGCTCTAGAGTCTTTTAGTTGATTTCTAAATCTATTTTTGACTAGAATGTAATCAATTTGGTATCGTTCTCTATCCCCTGGTGACTTCCAAGTGTATCTTCTACGGGGGTGATGTTGAAACCACGTGTTCGATATTATCAGTTGATTCCTGTTACAAAATTCTATAAGTCGGTCTCCTCTATCATTCCTCTTACCAAGGCCGTAGCGTCCAACAGCTGGCTGTACCTCTTTATCTCCTACTATTGCGTTCCAGTCTCCCATGATTATTAAATTTGTTTCTCCTTTGATTCCTCTCAAGGCTCCATTTAACTCTTCATATACAGCTTCAACTTCCTCATCCTCCTGGTTTGTGGTAGGCATATAGACCTGCATCACAACCGTCTCTGTAGGTTTGGTATCCAGACTGACAAGTATTATCCTTCCTCCATATTGTATATATCCCTTCACTCTCTGCCCCAATTTTCGACTCAAAACTACTCCAACCCCACCTGCTCCAGGTCTATCTTCTATCGTTCCTGTGTGAATTATCCTGTACTCATCACTCCAGAAATCTCCGCAGTTAGGCCATCTCATTTCAGACACTCCTAGTATATCCAACTTCATTTTCTTCATTTCTTGCTTAAGGTTTTCGAGCTTCCCCATCTGCAGTAAGGTGCGGACGTTCCACGTTCCAATTCTACTATAGCTCTTTTTATTTCCTTTCTTCCTATGAACTGTTGAAACGAGATCTCTGGTAGTCCCCTCCCGGAGATCCGAATGAGGGGCTATTACTCCGGATTGCATTTTTACTAGAGCTTGTTTCATATTCATATTATGGCTGCTGATACTTGAGAAATCTAATTAGATCTTTAATGAAGTGGTTTCTCCTTGCCTTCTTCATTCTATGCCGTTGGCCATCATGTGGCTCTTCCGCCTTTAGGGACAGTTTCCCATCCCAAGGACAAGAGAGTGCCCTGCCTCTACCTGCTCATCCGCCCTCCTAGGAGGCCGTTTCGCTTGGTAGAGGGTGTCTCCTTATTCCGGGAGATACTCGGTCGCCATATCCTCGTTAGTGGTAACAGGGTGTACCGTGCAGCAATCCTTGGCTGCAACTCGTGAAGGTGAGGTTGGCATTTGTATGGAGAGGCTGTTTGAGACGCATCACATACCTTACACCACTAAATATCAGTTAACGACAAATCGTCTGTATAAGCCAGCAGCAGATCGTAACATGAAAGACATTGTTGCTGAATTTTGTATGAGTTCGCCGTGATCTGGTGGTTGCTGGCACAAGTGATTCAGCGTGTTCGGTTTAGCCTCTGTAGAAAAAAAAGTGACATTTTCATTAACTGACTTTGAGAGATGTCATGCGACATCCGCACAAAACTGCGACATCCACGCAAAAGTGCTGCAGAAACACGACTATGAAACAGACAGAACTATGAAACAGACAGAAAGAACGAAAAAGAAAATGGTTAGAGACGTGGAGTTACGGAGTTATCATCTCGACGTTTCTAATAAATTCTGGTTCCCATTTATAGCAGGATTCAAGGAGTTCTTATCAATGTAATAGAA
Organism: Schistocerca nitens; assembly: GCF_023898315.1. Lineage (NCBI taxonomy): Eukaryota > Metazoa > Arthropoda > Insecta > Orthoptera > Acrididae > Schistocerca > Schistocerca nitens. The sequence continues at coordinate 17,656,241 of NC_064619.1, forward strand.
GCATATTCCGCAATATTCACTGTTATTTGCATGTAAGAACGGCCCCTCTCAGTCGTAGTTTGTTTGATTTTGCGACTGTCGTCTGACTAAAACACGAAAGATTAAATTTCTGAAAGTGAAGCGATTCTTGCCTATCGCAAAAATTTGGCAGCTTATTTCCGAATATGACCCGATTTCCGAGGGTGTAGTTACGCAGTAGGTTAAGAGCACAGCTTAAAATGCTGTTGAGTGAAAGAAACAGCAATGACAGTTATATTCCTGCGTTTCACAAATATGTAGTTTTTTTCCGAGGTATCAACAAAATTCACTTGAACATGAGGAAAATCAGTCTATGTCCATTCTGCAGTTCTTTTATGAAGCTCATTTTAAAAAGAAAGTGGAATTTTACTAGCGTGTTTTAGAATGTTTCGTGATAAAGTCGGCTCGTAAGGAAAACAGAAATGTTGTTTTGAATATCATAATGGAATACTTATGAACTGATTATTATCTTTTTCGGGAGATAACGGTATCAGTTACGACGCCTATCAGTAATGTCGAAAGCTCGACCTGTTGTCTGGAGATAACTCATGTAGCTGCAGGAGAGCGCACAGGAAGTGCAAGCGAAACTTGTCGGACAACAAACGTTCTCGCTCGTATCTTCGAAATAGTTTACACGTGCACCGCTGCTGCCACTTGGAAGCCGACGCCAAAAGCAACAAATCTCGGGCGACGACATCCGCTTCACTCCCTTTAAATGCGTACTCCTCTTCATTTTCGTCAACATCGTTAAGTCCAACACAAGCTCGCGAGTTGTCATCACCGACTGTCCGAAAATTTCCTCTTCTCCGCATGCAAGGTGTCACAGGCTGTCAGCAGCAGAATTTAAATTTTGTAGAAACGGACTTTTACAACGAATACGTCTTTGTTTAAAATAGACGTAATAGTAATTCTTGTTCGAAACCTGTGGGACGTCTAGTGCCAGTGATGTAGTTTCAAGACATTCAGTATTAACTGGCACTTTGTTACTAGATGTTGTTACTTCGGTCTTCAGTCCGGCAATTGGTTTCATGCACCTCTCCATGATAACTCTCTCCAGTGCAAGTTATTTCATCTCTGCATAGCTACTAAACCTACATCCATTTCGGATTAGATTAGATTAGTTTTTCGTTCCATAGATCCGTACTGAGGAGATCCTCGTGGATGTGGAGCATCTCACTTTTTTTTAAGTTGAAATAACAATACTATATACAATACATCATTTGTTTCTATTAAAAAATTCGTCAGTGGAGCAGAAGGAGTTGGCCACTAGTAAGTCTTTCAGGCTCGTTTTAAACTGATCTTTGTTTGTAACTAAATTTTTTATGTTTGCTGGCAAATTATTGAAGATTAGTGTTCCTGAGTAGTGGACCCCTTTTTGAACTAAAGTAAGTGCTTTTAAGTCCTTGAGCAGATTATTTTTGTTCCTGGTATTGTATGTATGAATTGAGCTGTTTGTTGGGAAAAGAGATATATTATTTAGCACAAATTTCATTAAGGAGTAAATATACTGAGAGGCGGTAGTCTATATACCCAGTTCTTTGAAGAGGTTTCTACACGACGTCCGTGAATTTACTCTACAAATAATACGTATTACACGCTTTTGGACTCAGAAAACTTTTGTTTGACTTGAAGAGTTACCCCAAAATATTATACCATATGACATTATGCAAGCTTTTTCATTTTTATGTCGCCTATGTCTGCTAACACTCGAATTGCAAATACAGATTTGTTAAGGCGTTTCTGCAGTTCTGTGTTGTGCTCCTCCCAACTGAATTTATTTTCAAGTTGTAATCCCAGGAATTTAAGACTGTCAACCTCTTCTATCTGCTCTTCTCCATACTTTATGCATATGCTGGGTGGAAACCTCTTACAGGTTCTGAATTGCATATAGTGAGTCTTTTCGAAGTTTAAGACTCACTATATGCAATTCAACCTGCGTACGTCCGATCGATGTCCATTTCACATCGCGATGCAACGTTACGCCCGGACATTTAAACTACGTGACTGCGTCAAGCAGGAAACTACTGATGTTTTATCCGAACATTACGGTTTTGTTTTTCCTCCTCATCCCCATTAACTTATATTTTTCTACATTTAGAGCTAGCTGCCGTTCCTCACATCAACTATAGATTTTGTCTTTGTATCCCCCTAGAGTCACTCAACTTGACACTTTCCCGTACCCAAGCAGCATCAGCAAGCAGATTGCTGGCCGCGCTGTCCTCCAGATCATTTATGTATATAGAAAACAACAGCGGTCTGGTCACACTTCCTGGGGCACTCCTGTCGACACCTTCTCTGTGATGAACACTCGCCGTCGAGAACAACGTACTGGCTCCTATAACTTATGGAATATTCGAGTCACCCACATATCTAGGAACCCATCCCATACGCTCGTACCTTCGTCAACAGTCTGCACTGGCGCACAGTGTCAAATGTCTTTCAGAAGTAAAGAAATAATGAATCTGCCTGTTGCCCCACATTCATAGCTTGCAGGTTATCATGTGAGAAAAGGGCAAGCTGAGTTTCGCAGGAGCGATGCTTTCTAAAGCCGTGCTGATTCGTGGACATAAGCTACTCGGTCTCAAGGAAATTTGTTATATTCGAACTCAGAATACATTCTAGAATTGTGCAGCAAACTGATGTTAAGGATTTTTGCGGGTCCATTACTTTGCCCTTCTTTTGTACAAGAGTCACTTGAACTTTTCTCCAGTCGTTTGGGATTTTGTGCTGGGCGAGTGATTCGCTATAAATGCAAGCTAAGTAAGGCGCCAGTGACATACTAGTAGAGTATTCTTTGTGAAACCGAATTGGGATTCCATCCTTACCTGGTGACTAGTTCGCATTTCACTAATTCAGTTCTTTCTCTGCACCTGGGATGCCTATTACTACGTCGTCCAAATGGGACTGTGTCCGATGGTCGAACAACGGTATGTTTGTACTCTTGTCGTATGTCCAGCCAGATGCAGTCGTTTTCGTAACACGATATTTCGGCAGTGCACCTTGCCGTTGTCTTCAGGTGAAACCTGTAGAATGAGCGTCTTTCCTTTTTTTTTTTTTTTTTTGGTACTTTTCATTCCCTCCCCTTAAGGGGGAGGACTTGCTATTCTACTGCTTGCAGTGCACTATTTGGCCAAAGGTGGATTTTACATATTCATTTCGTTACTTATTACAAATTTCAGTATGCTTGCTTGAAAAGCGTTCTTAAAAAATTTTGGGCATATTTGAGTTGATCATTACCAAATATTATTTTGTCTTCCGTGTTCTTGACAGCATCTTTTTTTCTTCGTTGGTTATCATCGTCTTCTTCTTTGCCCGCCTTCATGGCGGCGATCAGTTTTTCGAGCAGCCGATCCTGTAGCTGTTCTAATTGCCGGTCAACGGCAGTGCTGATGAGTTTGTAGACTTCGTCTGTCGGCTGGTTGTTCTGTGCCCTTGTGCCTTCAGTGTGGTCTTCTGTGCCGCCTTCTGTCGTCGTGGTGGCTGTTGTTTCCTGCCACCTCCCGTTGCCGTTTTCCGGAGGAGGTACCGCAGTTTGAATGCGGTCTTTCCTTCCGCGTCTCCTCTTCTTTTTTGCCCTGCTCAGCACCTACTAAATCCACCGGTACTGTCTTGCTCAGCTGCGTCTAAGCATGCCTTTCGTTGGCCGCCTCAGCGGGCACAAGTCAGTGTATCTTCTTTGGTGCGTCGAAAGTTACGGCTGTCATGGTTTCCAGCGCAAGTGACGCACGTCGCCGGATTGTGACAATGTTTTGCCACGTGACCTTGTGCGGTATCAAGCGAGTTGTGGGGCCCTGGAAATATTATATGTTCGAGGTTGGGGCAGCTACACAGGACGCTCTTCAAAGCCGGGGGCCGGCAGCAAACAAATGGTGCCGAACGTTAGGCAGACGAGAGGGGTAGCCCCAGCGCATGGTCCAGTCGCGTGGCTGGGAATTCCGCTGTAACGAGGACGGTGCCTTGTGTCGATGAAGGAGTGCCAAAGATGGCGGACTTTGTGAAACCTTCATGGCAGACATTTCACAGTTCGTATGGAAATTAATAGTAGCCAGGTGAATCATGATACTTCAAAAAGAAACATGTATATTACCATTATTTGCAAGACGATTCTGATGGTGTAATTAGATTTTCAATATCTTTATTAGTTTAAAGTTTAGTATCTGACTGTAAATTATACAAGTAACACGCAGCAACGAATTTCAAAAATATAAACGCTTACATCCGATTTTGTCGATCGCTGTGCCTTTAGAAAGCTATTACTGTAAACCTAAATTGGTATGAATTACAGGCATGTAACTTGAATAGTACATGAGTTATTGGAGGTCAAAGTGATCGATTACTATCGATCGCATCAGGCCACAAGTACTCCACAGTGACACGAAAAAACGGTAGCAGCATGCTTGTAAATATATTTATTCATCTATTTCTTTGTTTATATCCGATATATACTAAACATGAAAAATTAGTTAAATATTTACTGTGTTTTAGAAAGCACAAAGACATTAGGCTACTGGCCTACCTTTTCTTCTATTCCTTTATATGTTTGTTTAATTTGTTTATGTATCTAATAATGTGTGTTAAAGCGTGTTTATGGTCCAGCCGTAGGAATTTTTATTTAAATTAAAGTTATTTAAATGTAAGTCCAGTATTTCGAATATGTTTCATTATGTTTGTGAGTGTACGTTGTCATGGAGACAGGAAGGGAGCGCTCTAGCCAATTACAGCGCTCGTTACTAAGAGAGACGTATGGAGGTTGTGGAGGAGCATCGTTTCCGGAGAGGACACGGGGGAGTTCAGAACAGGACGGCACAGGACACGGAAGGTGTTGGAAGGCACGAGGGACGCACAATCGGCGGAAAGACTTGGACAGTGGAGCAGTTGGCGCGTGGTCGCGGAGGATAGAAATACTTCGGAGTGCCGACCTGTGTTCTTGTGTGATTTCCGTGGCTTCTGCAGTGAAGACGTAGTGTGCGTTTAGAAGTGGATATCTCGCGAGGTATGTTGTTGTTCATAACTAATTACGTGCTGTAGGAATCTATTGTTTCCTGTGTTCAGGACAGCCACGCATACAGATTTGTATCTCCACGCTGCCAGCTGCCATCTTCCTACACAGCGTGAGGTGTGCTACATACATTGATAAACACGGCCCGCACAATATCGGCCGGAGAAAGTCTACCAAGGTAGTTTAACCACATCAAGCACGTTTTTCAGGAAGAACGGATACGACGAGAGATAAATCCTATTTGTTTTCAGGTAGAAAGTACAAGCTCAGAAGACACAAAACGACGAGGAGTAGAAGACAACGGCGTATCGACCGTACGTGGCAAAGTATCTAACAAAATAGGCAGAATCCTGGCTCGGCGCAACATCAAATGCGTTTTCCGTCCACCACCAAAAACGCGTGCCCTATTAGGCACTGTGAAAGATAAGTTTGGGCTGCATAAACCAGGTGTTTATTCCATGTAAATGCGATAAGGCATATATAGGGGAGACTGTACGACAATCGAAGAAAAATGCAAGGAACACACAGGACACATTGAATTTTAGCAACCAACAAAATCTGCCGATGGGCTTATCAACAAGGACACTGAGGTCGCTATCAGCAAAGCTTGGTACCCATCACTCAGCCAACTTAAATCACAGCGTCAGCCAAGGGGACTTCTGCAACTGACGCTGGTCACAGGAGTACTAAGGGACCGGCATCCGTCGCCCCCCCCCCCTTTCCGCCACTCAAAAAAGTCACCCCATCAGTCACGGCGTGAGGGGATGTCGCAAAGACGCTCATTCTACTGGTATCACCTGAAGATGACGGCAAGGTACACTGTCAAATATTGTATGATGGAAAATACCGCACCCAGATCGACACCAGACAATAGGCACTTGACAAACAGTAGACGTGTAGGGAAAGCCTAAGATCACAAAAACGACAATATAGGTGTACGATTCTCCTGTGTGAACTATTTCTCAAAGCGAAATTCAAAACTTCAGCTGTATTTTTGCTATCTTCCACAGCCACACCAGAGTGGTGAATGAATGACTGTCTGGAAGCCGCAGACCAGCTTAGCGATTTTACAAAGGGCCAGTAATCGAAGTTACCTTGACAGTTGAGAAATATGTGAACAGAGTTGTTCACCACCTGCATCCGTTCGTGCCTGGTATCCTACTCGCCAGTGTTAAGATTTTCCAGCGGGATATGTTTCAGTTTCAAAAGGCCAGAATCGTGCTTCAGTGATCTGAGAAGCATGAGGGTGAACTCACACCGATGTCTTGCCACCAAATTGGCCTGATATTAATCCGATGGGATACACCTAGGTCACTATCGGGCACTAACACCACACCTACAAACCACGGGAGAGGACGGGTAAGGCCTGAATTGCACATAGAGGGTGCATTCCATAAGTAATGCGACCAAATTCATAAAAAATCATTTACTGAATATATTCGTACAAATAATCAAAAATTTTCAAAATAGCACCCTCTTGTGTCGATACACTTCCGGAGGCGGTGTTTCAATGCCTGGAAGGCATCCTGGGATGCCTTTTCTGGAATGTCGCTTAGAGCTGATGTAACACGCACCTTGATGCTTTCAATTGTGCCCCAATGTTTTCCTTTCATGACTCCTTTTAACCAAGGAAACAAAAAAAAGTCAGAGGGAGCTACGTCAGGACTGTAGGGAGGCTGGGGAACCAGTGGGGTCCTGGTCCTGGCCAGGAAGCCGTTGAAATGAAGGCACTGTGACTCGGCGCATTGTTGTGGTGAATTTTCCACGTGTCCTTGATGTCGCTTCAGCAGCGCGAGACCCTCCTTTTGAGTCTCTTGAGCACTTACAAGTAGAAAGCTGAGCTCACTGTAGTCCCAGTAGGTACTAATTCGTGGTGGACAATGCCTCTGACATCAAAGAAGACAATGAGCATGGTTTTGATCCTGGAATTGCTCATGCATGCCTTCCTAGGACTTGGGCTATGATGGGGTGTTCCAGCCTGAACTCTGCCTTTTTGTCTCAGGGTCGTACTCAAAAATCCACGACTCATCACCAGTGATAACTGAGTTTAAAAAATGAGTATCATTTTCACACATTTCCAACACTTCTTTGCACCGAAGCACTCGCATGTGCTTGTGTTCGTCAGTCGACATTTTTGGGACGAGTTTAGTACACACCTTTCTCATGTTCAAATCTTCGGTCACAATGCGGAAAACGGTTGTTTTTGACATGTTTACAGTTTGTGCTATCAATTGAAGGCTCAGGCATCTCTCTGAGTTCAAACGATCGCGCACACGCGTCACATTTTCGTCGACTCGTGTGGTTGATGGCCGTCCACTGCGAGGTTCGTCGGTGATCTCCTCTCGGCCCTCCATGAACGACTTGTGCCATCGGAATACTTGTGATTTGGACAAGCAATCAGTCCCAAAGACATGCTGAAGTAATGGAAACGTTTCGGTGGGGGGACTTCCCAAGTTAAACGCAAAATTTGATAGCGTACCGTTTCTCTACAGAATGATCCATTGTGCCGTGTTACATAAACTCAAAACGGGGTTGACGGAAACGCACGTCCTGACTCTCAGGCAGCTCGCAGCCGAATGAGACAAAGAGCGTTTTGAAGCTAACACCCCCCTCCACTTAGCCCAGCCGGTTACAACACGCTGTGGTGTACCGTTGCGTCAGAAAAAAATTGGTCGCATTATTTATGGAACGCACTCTGTAGAGCATAGATATCTGGTGACGCAACTCCAAAAGCTGGTATGCCAAACTGCACGGGAGCACGATTTGGGGCTGCATGCGGGCCCAAGTTGGACCTGTGTCGGCTTTCCTCGGTATTTCTCGGAAGTACCAGGTACTGCGCGACATTACGCCTTATCGTACTGGTGCATTATTTTTTAGTCGGCATGACTTTCTTTCAGTTCAGCAGAATCGTGGTATCAGTGCTGTTTTGCCCTTTAATATTTCTTCCTTGTATAAATGAAGTTCTCAGGTCCAGTGGCTGTTCGAACAAAAGTCGGCAATCTAGCGATCTACCGTCGCAAGCCTGTAAAACGAAAGCTAATGACGGGATAACACGACAAGGATTCTCAGTATCTATTATGCAATACGCAGACGCATAATCGACGGGTACCACAAATTTGTTATGGAACGACATTTCAACGCCACGCAGAAAGAATTTAAAGATTTAATTGGCAATATAAGAGCAAAAAATTACAACAGTCGACAGACGAGATTCATTGTTCTCCACATCAAGAAGCACTTTGTGATAAATTTACAGGCATGGAGCACGTGATGAAACTGGTGATACAAACAGCAAATTTTCTGAAGTCCCACGCTTTAGTCCACTGTCAATTGCAGCAATTTTCGATATAACTGAACGAGTATGGAAACATATTACTGCATAATACGTTGCTAAAGTCAAGGGGCACTCCTGAAACGATTTTTCGATTTAAAACTCGCTGTTGTCGGATTTATGAAGCAAAAAGGAGAACAGGAGCGATAATTAGAACATCGAGAATGGATTGGAGCCCTCGTATTTTAAGTGGACTTGACTGCACTCTACCCACAGTAAGACACTGTCAGGTGGGAAACAACCCATCTCTGATCTGACTGGGTTTCATTCAAAGAGAAAATCGCATTGTAAAAGGGACAAATTCTAGCAAGAAACACCGTCCACTTCCCAAATATCAATGGCATTAAAAACAGCGTGAGGTCTGAAGAATTTATTGTGGCATTGAAAGTATTACAAGGATAGTTTTCTAAACGTTTTTAGGACACAGCCAGTCTTACATTTATTTTCGAGCTGTTTTCAAGACCGTTTGACGTTTCAGTTGAAAGCGCCCATGTGCATGCGCAGATGGAACTGATTGATTTTCAATATAACTCCCATTTAAAAGACAAATTCTTTGACATTAAAACTGTCCAGAAGATCTATGTTGTTTTCATCAGGAAGAGTTTCTACATCTCCATAATGATGTTGCAAAGACGATAAAATATTTCGATCAACATACGTTTGTGAAAAGAGTTTTTCGGTTATGAAACAAAATAAGTCACGATTACGTGGTAACCTGAGTGTGCAAATCTGTGAAATTGCCTGCGTGTGTCCGTATGCTGACTGTATGTATCAGATAAAAATTATGTTATATCTTCAGTTCGCCAAAAATAATTAAGTAACACAGAAACTTTGTTCTGTTTGTGGTCTGTATTGTTGAAAAATGAGAAATGTAAAACCAAGTGTTGTGCAGTCGCGACTGCATTGCCATGTGAATGTGGCGTGTTTGCAGGTTTCATGCGCTTCCCCTCCTATGCTGTGGCGGTGGGGGAAGTGTGCAGCCAGGCTCAATGCTACGGCACTCATGCCAGAGGACAGCTCTAACGTCAAATTCTTGGTTGTTCCTATTCACGATGGTAGCACACACCTCATTGCACAAAGCTGCTACCGTGCACTAGTGCAGCCTATTAGAACTGTCCAGGAGGTCTACGTTGACTTCATCAGGAAGAGATTCCACATCTCCATTCGAATGGTGTTAGGAGTGCAAGTGCAAACTTTTATTACCAGAACTTTCTTGGTAATGTGAGTAGACTTAGGAGTGCAAGTGCAAACTTTTATTACCAGAACTTTCTTGGTAATGTGAGTAGACTTAACGGTGTATTAGGATTCCGTGCCAGTGTCTTGTGTTAAATGCTTAACCTTTCCGGCATTTATTAGTGAGCGGTAGCGTATGGAAATGCAGACGGCCATAGAGACCTGTCGTTCTGCAGCAGCCCCCCTGCCCTTGATGTTGTTCTTTGTTTATTCCTTTCATATTTGTCCACACAAGATACATATGACAGATGTCTAGTGTAAGTGCAGACACAGCATTTACGCTAGACAAGTACTCATTACAGCCACGGACATCATACAGATAAGTATCAAAGCTTCAATCAGTGGCTAAGAGGACGCGACCGTACTTTCATTACAGCTCGTAGAGGATAGCAACACGGAACACATGCTTTGTCGCCAGCGACCGTTAACGATTAATATTTATATGTAAAAGAGGACGAATTCACATTAAATTTTTATAAACTACCTGCAAAGGTAATTATGCTATTTATTAGTGATTTCTTGGCAATAAAATAGTTTATGCAAGTAGTATATATAGCCTATCCTCCTTATTTAGCGATCACCGATGGAATAAAATTCTTAGCCTAGATTTCAATCTACATGTGATCATCTCTCTCTATTCAGTTCTTTAGTGGATGCATTCTCGTGCTCTCTTTTTTTCCATCTGGCTCCAATCATGCCTAGGACGCTAGTATAACTTTCATGTTGTTGTATGCTTCACTGTCCGTCGATCAGATAATCCTACTTTTAAAGTACACTCTAAGTGAAGAACAACGACGCATCACGCAGGTATTATCCCAATGGGACGGAAATCGGTAGATGTGAGTACATGTAGAAACAAATGATTACGGTTTCAGAAAAAATGGATGATTTCTTCAAGAGAAAGAGCTTCACAAACTGAGCAAGTCGATAATGCCGTTAGAGCATCAAAATGCCGAGATGTTTGGAGGGCCCTGCCGATAATGCTCCAAATATCCTCAGTTGTGAAAAGATCCGGCGACCCTGATGGCCAAGTATGGTTTGAAAAACACGAGCCGCGCGGAGTAGCCGCGTGGTCTTGGGCGCCTTGTCACGGTTCGCGCGACTCACCCCGTCGGAGTTCGTGTCCTCCCTCGGGCATGGGTGTGTGTGCTATCCTTAGCGTAAGTTAGCTGAAGTTAGATTAAGTAATGTGTAAGTCTAGGCATTGACGACCTCAGTAGCTTGGTCCCATCATAAAAGCTTATCACAAATTAAAAAAAAAAAAAATCACGAATACAAGCAGTAGAAACGCTAGCCTTGTGTTGTCGGGGGTTACCTTGCTGAAATGTAAGCTCCGAATAGCTTTCCAAGAAGGTCAACGAAACGGGGCATAGAATATCGTCGACGTACTGCTGAGCTGTAAGTGTGCCTCGAATAATAACCAGAGTGGTCCTTCTATGAAAATGAATGGTACCCCAGACCATTATTACTTTTGGTTGTTGGGCCCTAAGGCGGGCGACAGTCAGATTGTCATCCCACCGTTGTTGGAGGCGTCTTCAGACACGTTTTCAGCCCGGAATCTAGAGTAGAACTGTCTTCACTAATGAATCCCGCTTCGAACTGAGCCCCGATGACTAGGGAAGACGTGTCTTCTTCCCCTTCTTATCATCCCTTGCTCGTACCACTTGTTTAATGATGTGCTTTCGTTATCACACTTTTTAATAAGCGTTTTACGATACCTTATATTTCACATTTGTTTCTGATACTGTTTTTGCTAATAATTATTCCGTCGACTTTTAATGTAAGGTCCCTACGCCTCTATAACAATGCAGTGCATTGTTAAGATTGAAATCATATGATACGATACTCTTTATCGAGTTATTTTATCTGGTACCTAAACTTATTTGTCAATGTATTTAAGTATGCTTATGTCGTTTATTAGTTGTACATATGTATTCAAGAAAACTGTGGTATTTTGACAGATATTCTTTAGATTAGATTAGATTAGATTAATTATTCATTCCACAGACCCATAAAAGAGGGACTCTACCTGGGTGTGGAACATGTCAGATAAACACATTACAAAATTGTAATTAGAAAAATTTGAGTTTCATTAATTTTAATGATCCTCAGTCAATAAACAGTAAATTTATGTACAAGGATTAAATTTAAACTTCTAATATTTACAGGTTAATACTTACATCTGCTTTCATTACATCGATCATTCAGACATTTGCTAGTTTCTTGGTTATTACAACTAAGTATTGTCAAGAACTAAAGTAAATTATTCATTTCAGTGATCCTCAGTTAACAAGTCAGATTATGTACAAGATTTAAAATTAAACTTCCACTATTTACTTAAGACATACATCTGCTTTCCATACATCCATCATTCACACAGTAGGTAGTTACTTGGCTGTTACAACCAAGTATTGTCAAAAATTAAAGTACAATAAATTTTCATTAAAATGGTCTACTGCACTGTTGAGAAACTCATGGATGGAATAGAAGGAGTTGGCCACCAAAGAGTCTTTTAAATTATGTTTAAATTGTGCCTTGTTCGAAACTAAACTCTTAATGGTTGCTGGTAACTTATTGAAAATATGCGTTGCTGAATACTGGACTCCTTTCTGGACAAGAGTAAGTGATTTTAAATCTTTATGTATATTGATACTGTGTACTAAGCAGTTAGTTGGAAAAAGAGATGTATTATTTACAACTAACTTCATTAAGGAATAAATATACTGAGAAGCTGTGATTAATATGCCCAATTCTTTGAATAGGTTTCAACATGATGTTCTTGGATTTACACTACTCATTACTCTTATTATACGCTTCCGTACTCTAAAACTTTTTCCTCTGTTTGTGGAGTTACCACAAAATATGATACTATATGTCATAATGGAGTGAAAATAAGCAAAATATGCCAGTTTTTTATATTTATATCTCTTATGTCTGACATCATTCGCATTGCAAACACAGACTTGGTTAGGTGCTTTAGCAGTTCGTTGGTATGTTGCTCCCAACTGAATTTATTATCAAGTTGCAATCCCAAGAATTTTACACTCTCAACTTCTCCTATTTCCATGTCATAATAATTTATACACATACCACAAGGAAATCTCTTGGAAGTTCTGAACTGCATATAGTAGGTCTTTTCAAAGTTTAGTGTCAGTGAATTGGCTATGAACCACTTATTAATGTCAGTAATGGCTCTGAGCACTATGGGACTCAACTGCTGTGGTCATCAGTCCCCTGGAACTTAGAACTAGTTAAACCTAACTAACCTAAGGACATCACACACATCCATGCCCGAGGCAGGATTCGAACCTGCGACCGTAGCAGTCGCATGGTTCCGGACTGCGCGCCTAGAACCGCGAGACCACCGCGGCCGGCATTAATGTCAGTAAAAATTTGATTGGCTGCCATTTCTAAATTTATATTTGATTTACTATTTATTGCAATGTTTGTATCATCTGCAAATGAGACAAACTGAGGCCTGAAAAGCGCAAATACATGAAGTTTCAACAACAAGTAGACTCTTGTGATTAACACCCAAAAGGCGGCAATGAAGACGTGCTCAGTATTTAGATCACGGTCACATGCCTTCTGGGCGATTTAATGTTGCAAATTAAAACATCACTGCCACTCTTAGCGCAATGCCGTGAGGAGCTGTTGGGTATTACTTCACGTCATCTCTGGTAGACGTTCAGGGAACTTAGGCGGTACTGATTAATTTTCTTAATTTATGGTTCACGTAAAATATCCATTATTTAATTTATATCTAATGCGCTTATTTAAGAGCTTTATTCCCTCTGAACTACACTGGCTATTACTTAAACAGAAACTCCATACCACTAAACAGTAGTCAAAAGTTAAGAAAGGTGAAGAAAGTAACTACTTCCCGTACAGCATTGCGTTGAAACACATTACGTACTATGTTCTGGAACATACAGTGTACCTGCTTCACCTTCAGCAGCGTCCTCCTCCCTGTGGTCTGCTTCTCCAGGCTGCGACTCTCCGTGGCCCAAGCCCGTATCCCCATGGAGAGGAGGAGCTTTTCTGCCACCACTGTCGGTTCTCGTCGACCTGGGCACGAACAGATATCTTAAGCATAAGGCAACAGAGAAGCTGGAAAAAGAAAGACAACTTTGTTCACACTTCGGAACATTAAAAATGCTTTCGTAATTCTCTGTGAGACGTATTCAGGTATTGAACATTTGTGTAAGTTGCGTTGATTTTTCTACGAAAGGTATTGCGAAATTCGTGGCAGTTACTACGATTAGAAGTATAAAATACAAGTAATCGAAATGTCACTGTTAAATTCCGACGTGATGCTTACCAGTTGCAATGAAATGGTTGGAATTACACTTTACTGATTCCCTGGGCTCCTGCCTTTTATATCCACTCACCGATTCGCACCCCTTATTATGGGGTTACTGACCAGGGGTTATTTTCCGAAATTAAATTTCACGAGAGGAATCAATGGGCGAGGTGAACACGATACAGATGTTAAAATTTGCGAACAGTCAATACGGAACAGAATTTGTGATAAAGGAGACTGCAGCAAAGAATAAGGCGGTTAACGATAGCAAAACGAGAACAGCAACATTAACAGCCATAAAATTGAGAAAACACACAATAACAATATTAATAATAATGTCAGAAAAGTGCCAGGATAGTTTTTTTTAAAAATAGAAAATTACAGTTACCAAGTAAGATCCTAGCTGCTATCTAAATAGTGCCTTTGCCTTTCTGTACACAGTTCCCAACGTTTCTAGAGGTCTTAGAAGCAAGCAGGGATATTTTCAACTGCAATGCTTGTAAGCTCATTTGTCCTGGCCCACTGGATGTCTGCAATATGTTGATGAAGCCTTCCTTGCAGTCGCCCTCTTACTCCTCGAAACAAGAAAAACTCGCGAGGCGACAGGATGGGCGAATATGGTGGATGTGGGATAGCAATAACAGGATGTCCTGGCCAGATACTCGGTAACAATAAAGCAGTATAATCTTATGCAAACCGTATTCTTTCCAACGAGAGTGCAAGGGAACAGTAGAACAACCATAGACAACATTTTTGTTCATTCCTCATTACTAGAAGGGCATTCTGTTAGCAAAAAGGTAAATGGCCTTTCAGATCATGATGCACAAATTTTAACTCTAAATGATTTTTGTGCTGCAACACGTGTTAAATATAATCATCAGCTGTTTAGGAAAGATGAACCAGTTGCTGTAGAGACCTTTGTAAACCTTATCAAGGAACAAGAGTGGCAAGATGTTTATAGCGCTGATACAGTAGACGATAAATATAATGCTTTTCTCAAGACTTTTCTCTTGCTCTTTGAAAGTTGCTTTCCGTTAGAATGTTCAAAGCAGGGTACTAGCACAAACAGGCAGCCTGGGTGGCTGACTAGAGGGATAAGAATATCTTGTAGAACAAAGTGGCAATTATATCAAAACGTTAGAAACAGTCAAAATCTAAATGCAGCAGCCCATTACAAATAGTATCGTAAGGTGCTTAAAAATGTTATTAGGAAGGCAAAAAGTATGTGGTATGCAGATAGAATAGCTAAGTCTCAGGATTAAATTAAAACCATATGGTCAGTCGTAAAGGAAGTGGCTGGTCTGCAGAGACAGGTCGAGGATATAGAATCAGTGCGTAGTGGGAATGTCCGTGTTACTGATAAGTCGCATATATGTACAGTATTTAATAATCACTTTCTGAATATAGCAGGTGAACTAAATAGAAACCTAGTCCCAACAGGGAATCATATAGCGCTCTTAGAAAAAAGTGTTCCGCGACTGTTACCTGAAATGCTCCTCCATGATACTGACAAGAGGGAGATTGAGTAAATAATTAAATCACTAAAGACCAAGAACTCTCATGGATATGACGGGGTATCTAGCAGAATACTGAAGTATTGTTCTATGTATGTTAGCCCAGTACTTAGCCATATCTGTAACTTTTCCTTAAGGAGTGGTCGGTTTCCTGACCGATTAAAGTACTCGGTAGTGAAGCCACTTTATAAAAAGGGAGACAGGGATAATGTTGACAATTATAGACCTATTTCTATGCCATCGGTATTTGCTAAAGTTATCGAGAAGGTTGTATATACAAGGTTACTGGAGCATTTAAATTCACAGAAGTTGCTGTCAAATGTTCAGTTTGGTTTTAGAAATGGTTTAACAACTGAAAATGCTATATTCTCTTTTCTCTGTGAGGTTTTGGACGGATTAAATAAAAGGTTGCGAACGCTAGGTGTTTTCTTTGATTTAACGAAGGCTTTTGACTGTGTTGACCACAAAATATTACTGCAGAAGTTGGACCATTATGGAGTAAGGGGAGTAGCTTACAATTGGTTCGCCTCTTACTTTAAGAACAGAAAGCAGAAGGTAATTCTCCGCAATATTGAGAGTGGTAGTGATGTTCAGTCCCAATTGGGCACTGTTAAGTGGGGCGTTCCCCAAGGGTCGGTGCTGGGACCACTGCTGTTTCTTATTTATATAAATGATATGCCTTGTAGTATTACAGGTGATTCAAAAATATTTCTGTTTGCTGATGACACCAGCTTGATAGTGGAGAATCTTGTGTGTAATATTGAAACAGTATCAAATAATGTAGTTCATGAAATAAGTTCGTGGCTTGTGGAAAATAATTTGATGCTAAATCACAGTAAGACTCATTTTTTACAGTTTCTAACTCACAATTCAACAAGAACCGATATTTTGATCAGACAGAATGGGCATATTATAAGCGAGACGGAACAGTTCAAGTTCCTAGGCGTTCGGATAGATAGTAACCTGTTGTGGAAAACCCATGTCCAGGATCTTGTTCAGAAACTAAATGCTGTTTTATTTACCATTAGAACAGTACCTGAAATAAGTGACACTTCAACACGAAAAGTAGTCTACTTCGCATATTTTCATACGCTTATGTCGTATGGTATTATCTTTTGGGGTAATTCTTCTGATTCAAAAAGGGTATTTTTGGCTCAACAACGGGCTGTTCGAGCTGTATGTGGTGTAAGTTCGAGAACCTCTTGTCGACCCCTATTCAATAGTCTTGGAATCCTGACATTGCCCTCACAGTATATATTTTCTTTAATGTCGTTTGTTGTTAGCAATATTAGCCTATTCCCAAGAGTTAGCAGCTTTCACTCAGTTAATACTAGGCAGAAATCAAATCCGTATGTGGAATGCACTTCCTTGACTCTTGTGCAGAAAGGAGTGCAGTATTCTGCTGCATCCATTTTCAATAAGCTACCACAAGAACTCAAAAATCTCAGCAGTAGCCCAAACTCTTTTAAGTCTAAACTGAAGAGTTTCCTCATGGCTCGCTCTTTCTATTCTGTCGAGGAGCTCCTGGGAGAGCTAAAAAATTAAGCAAATTCCTGTGTTACATTGTTGATTTTCTTTATTTAAATTTACGACTTGTCACCTGAATATGTTTTTTTATATTTCATTTTATCTGTTTCTAATATCGTGTTATAATTTCATGTATTGACTCGTTCCATGACCATGGAGACTTCTCCTTAATTTGGTCCCACGGAACAATAAATAAATAACAATAAAAAAAGTATGGGGAGTCTTGCATTGTCATGCAGTGAGAACCAGCCCTGAGAATGCCACAAATCAGGGCGGGTACGTCGAATTGCTTGTCGCAAACGTTTCAAGACTTATATGTAAAGAGTTTGGTTCACTGTTTGACCTGGAGAAACATACTCAGAGTGAGCTAATCCTTTACTACCAAAGAATGTGATCAACATTGACTTAGTTTTCCAAGGTTGTCGTTTGACTTTTTTCGACTCTACCATTCAGCACTGTCACGCTTCACTTGAGGGTCAAACTGGTAACACTAACTTTCATCCCACTAATAATCTGGGACAGAAATGTAGGATCACGTCTGACTGTCCAGTAGTTCAAGAGAAATTCTTCGTCTTTCCTCCTTCTGTTCGCTTGGTTAATGAATGAGGGACGAGTTTTGCATTTAATTCCTGTTTCCCTGCCGGCCGGTGTGTCCGAGAGGTTCTAGGCGTTTCAGTCTGGAACCGCGCGACCGCTACGGTTAAGTAGTTCTAAGTTCTAGGGGACTTATGACCTCAGATGTAAAGTCCCATAGTTCTCAGAGCCATTTGAACCAACTGAACCCGTTGCCCTAAATCTTCGCGTAAAATCTTATGACACACCTCACAACTCAAATTAAGTTCTTCCGATATTACACACACAGTTACTTGATGGTGTTCTTGCAATAATTGCATTCCATCGATGTGTGCTGTAGACGGGCGACCAGTTCGAGGATCGTCTTGCACTGAATCTCTGTCTTGACGAAACTTTTTGTGCCACTCAAAAACGACTCTTGAAAGTGACTCGCCTGCTTATACTTGCTTAATCATTGTTCACTTTTCACTAGGGGTTTCCCCGAACTTAATGCAGAACTTAAGGTTCACTCTTTGCTAATAATCCGCATACATTGTGTCACCATAACTAATGCACCAAGAACCCAAACACTGTGTCGCTAAGCACAGCCCTACCACCTGCTGAGTTTGCGCGGAAACATGGCCAAGGTCATTTCAAGGACACACACATAGCAGGTAACATAAAAACAATATTTGCTCTTTTTTAGTATTGTAAACTCAGAAATAAAAGAACCTGTCCTGAAAAAGAGAGTACAATGGTAATCATAGAGTCACAAAGATGCACGCCAAAACTTTATTCAAAACTTTAACTAGTTATCGACAGGTATAAACCTGTCTTAGGAATTTATCAGGAGAAAGAAAACTGGTGTTCTATGCATTGGAGCGTTGAATGTCAGATCCCTTAATTGAGTAGGTAGTTCAGAAATTTTAAAAAGGGAAATGGATAGATTAAAGTTAGATATGGTGGGAATTAGTGAAGTTGGGTGGCAGAAGAACGAGACTTCTGGTCAGGTGAATACAGAGTTATAAATACAAAATCAAATAGAGGTAATGCGGGAGTAGGTTTAATAATGAATAAAAAAATAGGCGTGCGGGTAAACTACTAAAAACAGCATAGTGAACGCATTATTGTGGCCAAGATAGACACGAAGCCCACGCCTACTACAGTAGTACATGTTTATGTGCCAACTAGCTCTGCAGATGACGAAGAAATTTATGAAATGTATGATGAGATAAAAGAAATTATTCAGGTAGTGAAGGGTGACGAAAATTTAATAGTCATGGGTGACTGGAATTCGATAGTAGGAAAAGGGAGAGAAGCAAACATAGTAGGTGAATATGGATTGGGGATAAGAAATGAAAGAGGAAGCCGCCTGGTAGAATTTTGCACAGAGCATAGCTTAATCATAGCTAACACTTAGTTCAAGAATCATGATAGAAGGTTGTATACATGTAAGAACCCTGGAGATACTAGAAGGGTTCAGATAGATTATATAATGGTAAGACAGAGATTTAGGAACCAGATTTCAAATGGTAAGACATTTCCAGGTGCAGATGTGGACTCTGACCACTATCTATTGGTTATGAACTGTAGATTAGAACTGAAGAAATTGCAAAAAGGCGGGAATTTAAGGAGATGTGACCTGGATAAACTGAAAGAACCAGAGGTTGTACAGAGTTTCAGGGAAAGCATAAGGGAACAATTGACAGCAATGGGGGAACCAAATACAGTAGAAGAAGAATGGGTAGCTTTGAGGAATGAAATAGTGAAGGCAGCAGAAGACCAAGTATGTAAAAAGATGAGGGCTAGTAGAAATCCTTGGGTAACAGAAGAGATATTGAATTTAATTGATGAAAGGGGAAAATACAAAAATGCAGTAACTGAAGCAGGCAAAAAGGAATACAAACATCTCAAAAATGAGATCAACAGGAAGTGCAAAATGGCTAAGCAGGCATGGCTAGAGGACAAATGTAAGGATGTAGAGGCTTATCTCGCTTGGGGTAAGATAGATACTGCCTACAGGAAAATTAAAGAGACCTTTGGAGAAAAGAGAACCACTTGCATGAATATCAAGAGCTCAGATGGAAACCCAGTTCTAAGTAAGGAAGGGAAAGCAGAAAGGTGGAAGGAGTATATAGAGGGTCTGTACAGGGGCGATGTTCTTGAGGACAATATTATGGAAATGGAAGAGGATGTAGATGAAGATGAAATGGGAGATACGATACTGCGTGAAGAGTTTGACAGAGCACTGAAGGACCTGAGTCGAAACAAGGCCCCCGGAGTAGACAACATTCCATTGGAACTACTGACGGCCTTGGGAGAGCCAGTCCTGACAAAACTCTACCATCTGGTGAGCAAGATGTATGAGAAAGACGAAATTCCCTCAGACTTCAAGAAGAATACAATAATTCCAATCCCAAAGAAAGCAGGTGTTTACAGATGTGAAAATTACCGAACTATCAGTTTAATAAGTCACAGCTGCAAAATACTAATGTGAATTCTTTACAGACGAATGGAAAAACTGGTAGAAGCGGACCTCGGGGAAGATCAGTTTGGATTCCATAGAAATGTTGGAACACGTGAGGCAATATTGACCCTACGACTTATATTAGAAGATAGATTAAGGAAAAGTAAACCTTCGTTTCTAGCATTTGTAGGCTTTTGACAATGTTGACTGGAATACTCTTTCAAATTCTGAAGGTGGCAGGGGTAAAATACAGGGAGCAAAAGGCTATTTACAATTTTTACAGAAACCAGATGGGAGTTATAAGAGTCGAGGGGTATGAAAGGGAAGCAGTGGTTGGGAAGGGAGTGAGACAGGGTTGTAGCCTATCCCAGATGTTATTCAATCTGTATATTGAGCAAGCAGTAAAGGAAACAAAAGAAAAATTTGGAGTAGGAATTAAACTCCATGGAGAAGAAATAAAAACTTTGCGGTTTGCCGATGACATTGTAATTCCGTCAGAGACAGCAAAGGATCTGTAAGAGCAATTGAACGGAATGGACAGTTTCTTGAAAGGAGGATATGAGATGAACATCAACAAAAAGAAAACGAGGATATTGGAATGAAGGTGAATTAAATCAGACGATGCAGAGGGAATTAGATTAGGAAATGAGTCACTTAAAGCTATAGACGAGTTTTGCTATCTGGGGGCAAGAAAACTGGTCGAAGAAGAGAGGACGTAAAATGTAGACTGGCAATGGCAAGGAAAGGGTTTCTGAAGAAGAGAAATTTGTTAACATCGAGTATAGATTTAAGTGTCAGAAAGTCATTTCTGAAAGTATTTGTATGGAGTGTAGCCATGTATGGAAGCGAAACATGGACGATAACTAGAATAGAAGCTTTAGAAATGTGGCGGTACAGAAGAATTCTGAAGATTAGGTTGGCAGATCAGATATCTAATGAGGAGGTACTGAATACAACTGGGGAGAAGAGTAATTTGTGGCACAACTTGACTAGAAGAAGAGATCGGTTGGTAGGACATGTTCTGAGGCATCAAGGGATCACCAGTTTAGTATTGGAGGGCAGCGTGGAGGATAAAAACCATAGAGGAAGACAAAGAGATGAATACACTAAGCAGATTCAGAAAGGGTTAGGTTGCAGTAGTTTCTTGGAGATGAAGGAGCTTGTGCAGGATAGAGTAGCATGGACGGCTGTATCAAAGCAACAACAAACCTGTCTTCCTCAGAAGAAATAATAAAATGTGTTACATAATTTGTAAAGATAGAAACAAGGTCATAAGGCTCAGTCAACAGTAAAATGATCCGTATGAATGCTGTGGCATAGCCATAAGGCTCAGTCAACAGTAAAAACGATCATTTTTACTGTTGACTAAGCCTTATGACTATGCCATAGCATTTATATGGATCATTTTACTGTTGACCTATCCTTATGACTTCGTTTCTCTCTTCACACAACATGTAACATGTTTTATTACGTCTTCCGAGGAACCTGGGTAACTGTTTCAATACACTTTTAATGTGCAATTGATTGGCTGTATGATTCCCATTGCACCCACAATTCTATAGTTGCTGGCTGCTGCTAAGTCCAAGAGTTTAGTAATAATAATAATAATAATAATAATAACACGTGAAAGTCACCAGGAAAATTAGGCTGCACAAGACAGGGTAGGTATCGGAAAGAAGGTGCTGGAGAAAGACATAAGTGTTCAGCGTCACATCGGCAACGAAGACATTAGAGACGGAAGACAAGCTTGGACTGGGGAAGTTTTCGAAACCAATCCAATAGTGTCCTCTTCCTCATGGGTTCATTGTATTCAGTATCTCTCCGTCGTAGCAGCCTTAGATATACAAACAACGTGACAGATTCAAGAACTTTGCTAGTTATCTTGTAATCGGATATTTTCTGAAGGAAAAGAAGATGGGTTAACGTCCCGTTGACGACGAAATCATTGGAGATAGAGTATAAACACTGATATGAAAAGGAAGGAGATGTATGTCAGTCATGCTGTTATCAAAGGGACTGTCCCGTTATACACTATAATTGTTTTAGGGAAACCTAAATGTGAATGTCCAGACGGAGATTTCCATCCCGATCCCTCGGAGTGTGAGTACTACAGAGCGTTTTTCATTTGAAGTGTTGTGCCTCAAAAGGTTTTTATATAACTGGGTTCACAGATAAAGTACAAAACAAATAGGTAGTAGAAAAATAGGACAGAAAGGACATATGTGGAAGGGCAGGTTAGCCTGATATGTACGGGGACATCCAGAAAAAAAAATCAATAAAGCGAACAATTTTAGATTAGTAAATGTCGGAATGTTTAAGTAAGTGTTGAAGAAATTGTTTAACAGGTATATGGAAAGTAAAATATCAGCAAAAGATGTGAAAAGATATGAAGAACACTAATCAGCTGCTTATGGTTCACTGAAAGAAGACTCTCGGTGCGGTGGTTATTTCGGTAGAACTGGAATGGCTTCTGTCGGTACCCACATCTCCCTTGGCGCAGCCAGTCTTAACTAACAGATGACACTGCACTCATTGCGTGTACATGCTTGTAAACGAAACTATAATTATTAGTTTCAAATATCAGGACGTGGATGTCATAATAACAGGGCGATCAAAAGTACCTGGACACCTATTAGTGGAAATTAATATTTTTTGTGTCAATTCTTCGCCTGTATGACTGCTTGAACTCTATTGGTGAAATTTTCAGTGACGTGTCTGGATGCCTGTGGAGGAATAGCAGCCCATTCTTTCTCAAAAGCCAAAACCATAGAAGGTAATGAAGTTGGACGCTGGGGTCTGGAGAGAAGTCGACGCCCTAGCTCATCCCAAAGGTACTACATTGGGTTCACGTCGGGACTATGGTCAGGCTGTCCATTGCAGGAATGTTGTCCACAAACCATTACCTCACATATTCTGCTTTATGATAGGATGAATTGTCATATTGATGTAAATTATCCGAACTGTCCCTCTACAGTAGGCAGTACACAATTCTGTAAAATGTATTCATATCCTCTGGCATTTAACGTTTTTTTTAGGCGCAATAAGGGGACCAGACTCTAACCACGAAAAACGTCCCCAGACCGTAACACCCTTCCGTACTTCACTGTTCGGATTGCACATGATGGGAGACACCGTTCTCCATGAATTCGCCAAACTCAAACCCACCGAACAGCCACAGAGTATAGCGCGATTCGTCACTCCAAATCACTACTTTTCAGTCCTCCAATGTCCAGTGGCATCGCTGTCGCTTAACACTGACTACAGAAATGTGTGGCCTATGAGGAGCTGCTCGACCATTACACCCTATTCTATTTAATTCACTAAGTACATTCATTATGCCGGCTGGACTGCTGGCAGCACTTTCGAACTCACGTGTGATCCCTTCTGCTGATTTCATGCGATTTTTAACAACCACTCTCCGCAATGCTCAACGGTCCCTAACAATGAGTGTGTGAGTCCTGCCCGGTATTTGTTTAGCGGTTGTGTCCCTTCGCGTTTCCATTTCACAATCAGGCCACCAACAGTCGACTTAAGCAACTTTAGAAGGGCTGAAATGTCCCTAATGAATTTTTTACTCAGGTGACATCCAATTACTAGTTCACGTTCGAAGTCACTGACTTGCCTGACCGATTCAATCTGCTGTTACCGGCTTCTCTACTGACTATAGAATTCTGTCTGCCTCCTGTTACATTGGCGGGCTTGCCTTATCAAACATCCCCTTTGAAAAATTAATGAATTACTGTGCTGATAAACCTCTACGTTATTTGATTTTCAAATAGCTGAGCAAAACTGAACGTACTCAGACATTTCTCTCTTTACTTATTCTGATCATCACTAAACTGACACACAATATTTTTAGCGCAACGCAATCTGACTTTCAATAATCCCTGCAAAAGAATGGTCCTGACTAACAATAACCTATACCTTTTATGAATCACTTACCTCACAAAAATCTTCGTTACTCGAACTACCGCAATACAGCGAGCGCCACTACTGCCAGCTAAATAAAAGATTCTAACTACTGAAGGCACTTACTACTGATAGGCATAGTTAGCAAATGAAAGATTTTGATAGAGAACAAACAATGTATTTACCTTATGTTCCATTGTGTTTAACTTTTGAAGATTTTGTTCCATTTTGTCTAACTGTTGCTGTGTTTGTCTCTGATTTTGTTTCATTTGTTGCATTAATTACAGTAATAATGTATTAGTGTCTGGAATCTGTTCATCTATGCTTTTCGGCAGTGCATTTGCACCGGCAACATTCACATTTTGAAAAGCAGAAAATGTATCTTCACTTATTTGAGAAAACGGTGAGGACTCAAAACCTGAATCTATAGTATTTGCAAGATTGTGTCCTGTCATTTCGGATTCCTGAGGCGAGCTGTTGCCGACCGATCGATCGATAATGTTTCCCTGTTCTCTAATTGTTTCACTGTCTACCCATTATTTGCCGCCCGCTCCATTTCCCTATGCACAATTACAAAATTACTACGTTGAATGTCTGTTAATTCATTACACAGTGGTGCTGGTAAGCTACGCTCGTCGTCACTGTCATTTCTCAGTTTACTTTGGAGCCTAGTGTTACGTTTTTCACACGCTATAATTATCACGTATTTCACACGATTACAAGAAAAGCACAATTTGAAGAGCAAAAACAAGAAAACACATTAGCATAGCACTGAAAATAATATCTCGTTAATTGCAAGCGCAGCTGCGAAATACTTGGTGCAAATCTACATGCATGGCACAACTGTTTTACTGTACAACAATGAAACACTACAACTACAAAGGAAATTCTCTCTATAATTACGAGCTAGCAATAAACAATAGCTACACTAATTACACAAACTACAAGAAAAAATCAGAAGATTCCAGTGAGGTATCCTCGGCTAAGGGTCGACATATGAAACATCCCGTTTGAAAAATTAATGAATTACTGTGCTGATAAACCTCTACGTTATTTCATTTTCAAACAGCTGAGCAAAACCGTACGTACTCAGACATTACGCTCTTTACTTATTCTGATCAACACGAAACTGACACACAATATTTTTAGCGCAACGCAATCTGACTTTCAAAACTCCCCGCAAGAGAATGGCCCTGACTAACAATAACCTATACCTTTCATGAATCACTTAGCTCACAAAAATTTTCGTTACTCGAATTACTTAAATACAGCGAGCGCCAATACTGCCAGCTAAATAAAAGATTATAACTACTGAAGGCACTGGGTCAACAGAAACATCCGATCTCACGCGTCGGCTTTGACCCGTGACGTAAGGGTGTTGTGGTGTGTGACGTCATTACGGCGCGGAGTTTGGTTTGTGAGTGTGGTGTGTTTGTAGATGTTGCCTCGTTGACGTTACCTTAGTAGGAGTTTTAGGGCCTGTACTTTTTGTTTTAACGTCGTCTATGAGGCTTTTATCAGTTTGCCATTAGATTGTTCAATCTTTATGGTCTATATGTTTTGTCGCTACTCGTTATGTCTAATGAATCAATATTGTTTTTTTCTTTTTTTTATCTTTTGATTGACCTACACATTGATCTGTAGCGTAGCCCTGAATACGAGGTTAGGTTGGGAGTTTTTTTTGGCGGGGGGGGGGGGGGGGGGTCAGGGGGGGCGCAGCCCCCCCCTGCCTGGCCTTGAGTACCACTTGTTTATTATTATCTTTGTTTGCTATCAATGTTAGCAGATTGTTCTTGTGAAACCTTTGTGTGTGTTGTTTTTCTATGTGTTTTCGTCTTTGTGTTACGTATGCAACGTTTCTATATCCGCCATATTGGAATTGTCGTTTCCGCTATATTTGTGACGTCATGGGTCAAAGCCGACGGGTTAGATCGGACGCTTCCGTACTTCCAAGGCACTAACTACTGATGGGCATAGTCAGCAAATGAAAGCTTTTGATAGAGGACAAGCAATGTATTTACCTTAATAGTGTTCAAAAGTCATAATATATATATATATATATCGCTTCATGACATCCAGTCTTACAATTTTACTCTCTCTGATGGACACACGTCCAGATCATCCGCTCTCAAAACTCCGCCATCTCTCTCCCCACATCCACCACTGCTGGCAGCTCACCTCCAACTGCGCAATAGAGTTGTGGCGATTCGTGAATGAGTCGTTCATTTGAACGACTCTAAATAAAGAATCGTAAGAATCGAATCGTGATACAGACGAATCGTCGTTCAAAAGAATCGTAAGAACGATTGCGTGTTTCCGAGTCGTGACGATTCCAAGTTCCAACGATTCATCGATTCTTAGTACGCTATTTTTCGAAGGCAACTTCCGAATCACGCCGAGTCGTGCCGAATCATTATGACCGCCAGATGGCAGTCAAGTGGAGCATGCGTGTGAACAAAGGAAGCTCGGAACGAACAAACGCAGTTCGTTGAGCCGTAATATTACTCGTGAAAACCAAGCGGTCACTTGGGCCGTAATATTACTCGTGAAAACCAAGCTGACAGTTGGCGGTGGCTGACGGGAACGAGCGTAAAGGCATTTCCCATTTACTATCGCTACCATCAGCCACCTCGCCGGCGTCAGCTTAGTTTGCGCGAGTAATACACGAACTAGTGATGACAGAAACGATATACAGCGCGTACACAGCTCCCAAGACAAACGATTAAAATCAAGAAATCCAAGTATGATGAATAAATACGTACCTCTTATTTATTGCAGATGCAATGCAAAACACACACACCTTCTATACACACGATTATGTATTATATTTCGCGTATCTCGAAAACGGCCCTAACGATTTGCATGAAATTTTGTATTTAGACTGGTTTTTGCTTTTTAAGTTCACCTACATAGTTCCATTCGTAAAAACGCAATTTTATATTATAAAAACGCTATTTCACATGTTTTTATAACGCCATCTCGTAAAACTTTGTTAGTACGTATTGAATGTAGTTAAGGTTTTTGTTTTTATGGTTATCTGTCTTTGTGTCTTTCCTTACAGCACGCGATTTTACACAAAAGAATTTTTTAAATAAAAACGCGAATTTCTTGTTTCTTGGGAACGGCTTTAAAAGTTCGGATAAAATTTTATATTAAGATACGGATTTTGATTTTTAAGTTTATCTTTAAACAAAAGCTTTTTAATTAGCAATTTCAAGTTCGAGTTTTCGAATGTTATCGTGTTCAGATTCATATTAAATTTTAGTAAAGTAATGTCGCTGTATACGATTGAATCCTACTGTTTAGAAGTATGTCGTCTTCTCACGTAAACAGTAGTGACAGCGGCAAGTTCTCAGACACATTAAAAGCAAAATACCTATGCTTTGTATTTAGAAGAAATGAAAGTTAAGCTAAATTTGCTGTAAGGGGGGGCTGTCAGCTGCGTTATGAATTACAAGGATGATGTGGACTTGGAAAGACATCTTAGCACAGAAAAACAGGATGATATGAGCCAAACCACGTCTGCCTCACTGCTAGATTTTGTTACTACAAAACAGACATCTGCAGTTAGATACGTTCAAGCCACACAACCAAACTGACATACCACGTAATTTTGCACCACCTTTCGCACAAATCGACTCCTCTTTCCTGTCATACTGAAATAAAACAATAGATGCAATCAAATCAAACGTGACCTTTCTTAAGGCACTACACGTATAAATCGAGAATCACACTTGTAACGTCACGTGCATTTTTACTCATAAATAAACCACTTCTGGCATATCTTATGACACAGTTCGATTCTAACCCCATTGACAATTTCAGACATGTCCTGTCATCTATGAGTAAGATGTAGAACTTTTTGCATTCCGCAAGAATCGTGCCATCGCAGACTAGATGAATCGTGAACGAATCGTAGGAATCGATTCGCGAAGTGAGATTGAATCGTAGGAATCGAATCGGGAAAAAGAATCGTGTTGCCCAACTCTACTGCGCAACGCTACGCGCTGTTCACATCCAACTGCCGAACACTACAATAGCAAATATTCCAACAATGCAAACCAGCCACAGACTTCACACAGCACAGTCAGTGATTTTCATATAGAGTGCTGCGTGGCGTTACCAACATAAAAACCTAAACAGCCTACTTACAGCCTCTAGTGACATCTAGTGATCTAGTGGTCAATTCTGCATTACATGGTGGTTTTCGGATACTCTTGGCCAGACAGTATAGGTGCAACACAGGTAGTTTACTAACACACAGTAATGGAAACTACACTGGTAGTGAGCAGAAGTAAGTTAATATCGGACCGAAATCACACACCAAACTTCTGTCGAAACAGCTACTCCCGTCAGCCTCATCTACATCTACATGGATACTCTGCAAATCACATTTAAGTGCTTGGCAGGGGGTTCATCGAACCACCTTCACAATTATCTATTATTCCAATCTCGTATAGCACCCCTTTGGTCTTCTTAGAATCAACAATTAATAGCGGAAAGAATTTCTTTGGCCTCTCTGTTACACAAAGATGGAGAGTACGCACATCCAGTTTGTACGAATTTATATTCCGGTTACACATATAGCCATCACTCATAAAACTATCACGTTTTCCTTCGTCTCTTTAAGAGAAAGTCTATGAGAGCGCAGGAATGAGATATCATCAAACGCTA
This sequence comes from Schistocerca nitens, assembly GCF_023898315.1. Lineage (NCBI taxonomy): Eukaryota > Metazoa > Arthropoda > Insecta > Orthoptera > Acrididae > Schistocerca > Schistocerca nitens. The sequence goes on from NC_064619.1 coordinate 17,684,768, forward strand.
TAAATGTTGCGACTGGAATGAAGCATTACCAACAAGAAAATCGTATTCCAAAGATTTCTCCCTCATGTTAAGCACCCGTAAGGATTAAGACTGGCTTACAGAGAAACGCTTAAATATACATACAACTGAAGTTGAAATTATCTTATAAACTGATTGGTGAACATAACAAAGAGTGAAACGCGAAAGGTTGACCTGATGCTGATCAAAATACAAAATTTGCCCAGAATTCCTAAGTAGACCAATCGCTAACTAGGGAGCTAAGAGACAAAGAAATTGTGGGCATGGGGAACAAAATGCTATAACATGGTCAACATTAATAGCTGCAGCAATCATAATGGTAATTTTCATAACAATGCAGTTCTATTAATAAGAATTATAGCAACTTCAGTTAGCTAAAAACTAATGCTTGCAGTAATAATCGAGCAGCTTACTGGACCTATTTCTACTTGCAAAAGCCTAGGTTAACTGAGTTGGTACTGAAGTGAAAGGTACTTCTTTGCAAGTCTTGGACTGACACTTGGTTGCAACTCAAGCCCATTAGCACCGATATAATGTTTTAAGTGAGGTGGTACAGTTAAAACAGAAGGAAAAAGAGGGAAAAGTACCAACTCTATGGAAGATTAAAACTGTTTGCCACATCTGGATTCGAGCTAGAAATCCGGCATATCGCCGCAAGTAAAACTCTAAATGATCGAGCTATGCATTACTGCCCGGACAAAGAAATCCTCACTGCAGGCGCGTTTGGTACTGCTTAAGATCTCAGTTCCGTCAATAAGCATCGGTGTGAACTTTAAGAATCCTCTCCCACTCAGTTTCAGTTCTGTGGTTTATCTCTGCTCTTTTTCAAACTTCAGAGAAGAGCTGCTGGAAGAAAATATATCGAGGAGAAATTGCCTACGAACAACTTCGCGGTTGTGCCACCCTGCTGCACGAAACAAATTCGGCTTCATTTCTTGCGAGACTCATGATGTCTTCATTAGGGCGGCCAAGTAAGGATAATAGACAATGATACATAGTTACGTGTTTACTGTGGGAGGAAGATTTACAGTTAGAAAAAGAACGGAGTAGGAAGCATTTACGAAATAAAGATTGTGACAGGTAGTTCAGAAGTTGTCTTTGAAAGATACGTCGTTAACAATAATTCACTGAGAGCTATTTGAAATTTCATGAAAGGATACATTAAGGCAACCTGCAGTTAATGGTAAAACATACACTGCAGAAAATGCAGCAACATTTAATATAATTTGTGAAAAGAACCGTGAATCCATACAGTAACAGATCTTTTGATTATGTCCCTAAATACATTGGAATATCCGAATGTTACGTTGTGTATTAGAATAGCCACACATTTTTGATAACAAGACTGAAAACTATCTTCTACTTCAATAATAGAATAATCATTTTTGTCCACATGCCTGTTTTTGCGATAATTTCTTGTTATTTGTGGAAACTGCTTCGTGCTAAATAAGCTTAGTTAAAATACTGAATACTTACTTTTCGACTTCATTGTCGGGTAGCTGTTGGATTTCCTCTTCTATGATTCAAAGAAATATCTGGAACTTATATGTCGTACTAAAATTCTTAGGAGAGAATTACATTCGCTTTTGAAGGAAGTAACTTTCAATAGCTACTTCGTACATTAACGTCAAAAGCATTAGCTTTAAAAACGTGCAATAGACATTAAAAAGTGGCGAAAAAATGTGCTCGTACGAACGGAAATCAGAGATACGAAACAAATGTGGTTACTAAACACAGGCACTAGAAAATGCTAGTGAGCAAAATCACCACTAGTTCTTCGCCTTGTTTGCATTTGCGTCGCTAAAACCGTCTTAAAATGGCAAAGAAAATACGTCGTGTGTGGTAGCAGAGATATTATTTCTTTTGTGACCTGAGTATTTACCTCCATGCATCTGAGGCTAAATCAAAAAAGTTCAATTGTGATGAAATAGATTCTCTCGATGATAATTTTCGTTTAGCTAATGTTGCTAAAAACGCGATGATTGTTCGGAATAGTATTAAAACTTCCACGTCTTGGGATAAACGTAACAGTAACTACATTTTTAAGCTCCAACACAACCATTTTTGTTGTCTTGAACTGACTCCTATAATGGAATTTCTCTAGTACTCGTTTTCAGACAGGCTCATTGTCTATACGAAACTGGTTTTATTACTGTATGTACTACTTAGAAATTAATGTGCTTGTTCAGGGTTCATTGATTTCTTCCATTTCTTTCCGTACTTCTGTACCTGTAACCGTATCTTGCTAATCCAATTTCATGTGACCGATGACCTCGCTGTTTGCTCCCCTCCCCCAAACCAAACAAAAAAATCAAACCATTTTCTCATTTTTGTTAAATATTCCGTTTTACAGTGTGATATGGGCTGTATCTACCCATGCTCCAGCACAGAGAAGCTTCGAAGCGATTGATAATAACGAAATAGAATAATTTGCACGAATTTTCATTCCTACATTGGAATGTCTCATTAATTATGAATTTTAAAATTTTTTAAATTTGTTTGAACAGTCTCATTAATTGTTCGCCCATACTTCACGCTCATAAATTGTTAAATACTCGCCCTACAATACTAACAATAACTTCACCGTAAGTTCGGTTTTAATAATTGGGTTTAGGTTCGGACGAAAGCAATTTAGGCGCAATAGCCACAGGTGACTTTCTGTGTCGTCAGCCCAATTTAAAATTGTCATGAAGGTATTCCTAAAAACGAGATAATTGTACAGAATAATATTTATATTTTCTCGTCGTTTTAATTGGATTCAGGGTATTGTTTACTCTCGAAGAGGTGGATACGGATTCCGTACGTTTTTTTATTTGATCTTGAAATTTTCAGTTTAAAGAAGTAAATGACTAATACAGATCGGTAAGAAAACAAAATTTTCCCGTATCCAAGAGTGCAAACTATGTTAGCACGGACATATATTAAATTTTAAAATCGAACGAATACGTGAGTGAGACTGCCCACAGATTCAAGTTGGATATAGTCCACGCTAAAAATGACATCGCAGTAATTACCCAATTCTCATACTAGCGTGGTTTATTGACGGAGGGAGTAAACTTCCAACAGCAAATTCGAAGATTCGGGGTGCGATCCTCCTTCTTCAGTCGTAAGATTATTTGTGAACCTTATTCCGACTATCAACTTAGGCACTGCTTTGTGCAACTAGCAAATGACAACCTGCACCGCCTTTTTAACATCACATTACATAAGTCGTATCCCATAAATTCCGCGACGAGGATCTCTGAAATATGGAAAGAAGTCAAAGAAATCTAGATTTCCAAAAGGTTTTTGATACTGTACCACACAAGCAGCTTGTAGTGAAATTGCGTGCTTTGGAATATCACCTCAGTTTTGTGACTGGATTCGTGATTTCCTGTTAGAGAGGTCACAGTTCATAGTAAGCGACTGAAAGTCATCGAGTGAAACAGAAGTGATTTCTGGCGTTCCCAAAGTAGTGTTGTAGGCCCTCTGTTGTTTCTTATCTACATAAACGATCTAGGAAACAATCTGAGCAGCAGTCTTAGGTAGTTTGCAGATGACGCTGTCGTTTAATCAAAATGTCAAAACAAATGGCAAAACGACTTAGAAAATATATCTGACTGGTGCGAAAATTAGCATTTGACCCTAAATAATGAAAACTGTGAGGTCATCCATATGAGTGCTAAAATGAATCCGTTAAACTTCGGTTACACGATAAATTAATCTGATCTAAAGGTCGTAAATTCAACTAAATACCTAGGAATTACAATTACGAACAATTTAAATAGGAAATAACACATAGAAAGTGTTGTGGGGAAGGCAAACCAAAGGCTGCGTTTTATTGGCAGAATACTTAGGAAATGTAACAGATCGACTAAAGAGACTGCCTGCACTTCGCTTGTCCGTCCTCTTTCGGAATACTGCTGCGCGCTCTTGGATCCTTACCAGACAGGAATAACGGAGTACACCGATAAAGTTCATCGAAGAGCAGCACATATTGTACTATCGCAAAATAGGGGAGAGTGTCACGGACATGATATGAGACTTGGGATGGACACCATTAAAACAAAGGTGTTATTCGTTGCGGCGGAATCTTCTCATGAAATTTCAATCACCTTTCTCCTCCGAATGCGAAGATATTTTGTTGACGCAGATCTACACACGGAGAAATGATCATCATAATAAAATAAGGGAAATCAGAGCTTAGGCGTTCGTTTTTTCCGCGCACTGTTCGAGTGTGGAATAATAGAGAATTATTGTGAACCCTCTTCCAGCCACTTAAGTGTGATTTGCAGAGTATCCAGGTAGATGCAGATGTAGATGAAAGTTTTAGGTCTACATTTTATTTAATTGTAATACAATGCAATGGCTTAACATTATGATTGTTGCATTACAGTGCTAATGCTAATTGTTAAGTGATCCAACATTTAATTTTAAGTGTTTCTGTGAAAATACTCTTCAATGAATTTCAGGTTGCGTTGTTCAACTTTTCGCCCTCCCCTCCTTTCCCAGGCTCGTAACTGTCAGGATGAACTGATGCCCAGGACAAAGGAAGAGAAAGGCGAACCATGTCGAATGGACCGCGTCGAGGATACCCAATCATCGTGTTGACGGTCGTTGTACTTCTTATGCGTCGTTTATGAAGCTGGTATCTCGAGCGTTGCACACTGCTCTGCAAAACTCAATGACGAGATAAATAAAGTAACATAACATATTAACTACTCCGTGGAAAGGAATGAAAGTGCGGGAGGTTGCTGTCAGAGGTCGTGCACAGAACGTTAGATGACACATGGCGTGAGGACATCGCGAGCCCAGCGCCAAATGGCCCTGGTCCCTCAAGACAAGGCAGCTGAAGGAACGGGAAAAGACAGTGAAAGTCAATGAGAAGGCAGTTACGGTGCACAGTGATGACTACAACATGGCCCAGAGACTACATTGGGATTACTTCACAAGGGGAAGTATCATCGAGATACTGTATGGATTAGATTAGACTAGTACTTGTTCCATAGATCATGAATACGACACTTCGTAATGATGTGGAACGTGTCAGGTTAATAAAAGGTGTCTATACAAGATATTACATTACACAATATATTACATGACACTTAATATTTTTAATTTTTTTTTTGGGGGGGGGGGAGGTTGGGGAAATTACCCACTTACTATATCCAAAAATTCATCTAATGAGTAGAAGGAGTTGCCATTCAGAAATTCTTTTAATTTCCTTTTAAATGCTATATGGCTGTCTGTCAGACTTTTGATGCTATTAGGGAAGTGACAAAAGACATTTGTGGCAGCGTAACTTACCCCCTTCTGAGCCAAAGTTAGATTTAACCTTGAGTAGTGAAGATCATCCTTTCTCCTAATGTTGTAGCCATGTACACTGCTATTACTTTTGAATTCGTTCGGATTGTTAATAACAAATTTCATAAGTGAATATGTATATTGTGAGGCTACAGTGAAGATCCCTAACTCTTTAAATAGGAGTCTGGAGGATGATCTTGGATGAGCTCCAGCAATTATTCTGATTACACGCTTTTGTGCACTGAACACTCTTTTACTCAATGATGAGTTACCTCAGAATATGATGCCATACGAAAGCAGAGAATGAAAATAGGCGTGGTAAGCTAATTTACTGAGATTTATATCGCCAAAATTTGCAATGACCCTAATAGCGCAAGTAGCTGAACTCAAACGTTTCAGCAGATCTTCAGTGTGTTTCTTCCAGTTCAACCACTCATCAATGCATACACCTAGAAATTTTGAATATTCTACCTTAGCTACCGATTTCTGATCGAACTCTTTATTTATTAATGGTGCCATTCCATTTTCTGTGTGGAAGTGTATATATTGCGTTTTGTCAAAGAACGAAGTGTGATGAGTGTAGCCCAGGGAGTCTGGTATTGGTCACAGCATTGTTTCACGTGCATGGGGAGCCTTCCGAATCAGAGGCACTGCTACCCCAATGAGAAGAGGTGGTCGGCCACGGTCAACTAAAGCAGCAGATCACTGCAGCATTGCGCAACAGCCAAGAAGGGACACACGTCAAGCAGTAGATGCAATTGTAATCACATTTAACAGGACTACAAGGCACGCTGTCTCACTCTTCACAGAGGCATGGCGACCGCAACGGGGGTGGTCTCTTTGCCCGACGACCAGTGCTGGTACATGGTGTTGCGTTGACACCCGCTCGTCGACATCATTTTTTCTCGGATGGGAGCAGGTTTAGTCTGAGCAGCGTTTCTAGGCGCACCCTCGTGTGTCGAGAGGTGGGAAGAAAACATGCACCCGGGAACATTGTGGAACATGAGAGTTTTGTCACTCCACGTATTATGGTGGGAAACACATAATGTTTAATGGGCGTCCTGACCTCAAAATCTTTGAACACTGTACACACAACAGTCAACGTTACTGTCACACTGTATTTCATCCCCATATGGGACTTTTCAGGGTTGCATTCAGAGCTGACTTCATTTTTATGGATGACAATGCGCGACCACGTCGAACAAATGGTTCAAATGGCTCTGAGCACTATGGGACTTAACTTCTGAGGTCATCAGTCCCCTAGAACTTAGAACTACTTAAACCTAACTAACCTAAGGACATCACACACATCCATGCCAGAGGCAGAATATGAACCTGCGACCGTAGCGGTCGCGCGGTTCCAGACTGTAGCGCCTAGAACCGCTCGGCCACCTCGGCCGGCCACGTCGAACACTGCAGATGGGGGAGCTCTTGGAGCGAGAGGATATTCGGCGAATGGACTTAAATATCATCGAGTACGTCAGGGACACCTTCGGGAGTCATATTGCAGCACGTCCACAAGCACCGACGACCATCCAGAATTGTCGGTCGCGTTGTAGAGGGTCGTAGCGTCCTACCACAACCATGTGGCCAGCATGGGAGCACATTGCAGAGCATGCGTCGCCGTCCATAGTCATCACATACCCTTCTATGAACTATGCTCCGCTGTTTGTAATATCCAGGTACCATCATAAATCGCGGTGACTTCCGTGTAATTATCGTCTTTGAATAAAAGTATCATTTCTGTTCGTCTCATTGCGTAGTTCTTTCAGCTATCTTCTGTAGTATACTGTGTCAGTTCTTTGTACACTGAAGAGCCAAAGAAACCGGTACACCCTTTTTCTATACACCTTGGGTACACCTGCCTAATATCGTGTAAGGCCCCTCCAAACAAGCGGAAATGCCGCGGCACGACGTGGCACGGACTCGAGTAATGTCTGAAGTAGTGCTGTAGGGAAGTGACACCATGAATCCTGCAGGACTGTCCATAAATCCGTAAGAGTGAGAGGGGCTGGAGATCTCTTCTGAACAGCACGTTGCAAAGCATCCCAGATATGCTCAATAATGTTCATGTCTGGGGAGTTTGGTGGCCAGCGGAAGTGTTTAAACCCAGAAGAGTGTTCCTGGAGCCACGGAGCCACTCTATAGCAATTCTAGACGTGTGAGGTGTTGCATTGTCCTCTTGGAATGGCCCAAGTCCGTCGGAATGCACAATGGCCACGAATGGACACGGGTGATCAGACAGGATGCTTACGTACGTGTCAGAATCGTACCTAGACGTATCAGGGGTCCCATATCACTCCAACTGCACACGCTCCACACCATTAAAGAGCCTCCACCAGGTTGAACAGTCCCCTGCTGCCACGCAGCGTCCATGGATTCATGAGGTTGTTTCCATACCCGTACACGTCCATCCGCTCGATACAATATGAAACGAGACTCGCCCGACCAGGCAACATGTTTCCAGTCATCAACAGTCCAATGTCGGTCTTCAGGTGCCCACGCGAGGCGTAAAGTTTTGTGTCGTGCAGTCGTCAAGGGTACACGAGTGGGCCTTCGGTTGCGAAAGCCCATATCAATAATGTTTCGTTGAATAGTTCGCACGCTGACACTTGTTGGCCCAGCAATTTGCGGAAGGGTTGCACTTCTGTCACGTTGAACGATTCTCTTCGGTCGTCGTTGGTCCCTTTCTTGCTGGATCTTTTTCCATCCGCACTGATGTCGAAGATCTGATGTTTTACCGGATTCCTCATATTCGCGGTACTCTCGTGAAATGGTCGTAACGGAAAATCCCCACTTCATCGCCACTTCGGAGATACTGCGTCCTATCGCTCGTGCGCCGACTATAACACCACGTTCAAACTAACTTAAACTTGGCAACCTGCCATTGTAGCAGCAGTTACCGATCTAACAACTGCGCTGGACACTTGTCTTATACAGGCGTTGCCAACCGCAGCGCCGTATTCTGCCTGTTTGCATATCTCTGTATTTCAGTACGCATGCCTATACCAGTTTATGTTACGGCGTAAAGACAAGCGCCGGCACGCCAGTCGGGAACGATGGAAAGAGATGGCTGTGAGAAGACGTCAGCGAATCGCACGAAGACTGACCACTCTCCAGGACGACAACGCCTTTAGCAGCGGCCCCTACATGAAGAGGACATAAGCGCTGCGTCCGACTGGTGACGGCCCAGCTGAATAGCAGCTTCAAGACTAGCGACTTGGATAGAAACGTCAACTCTAGTTACTTCTCTTGTACACTCTCTGTATCGCAGACTGCGGATTGTAAATACTGAAGAAGATTTAATATTTCTTATGTCGTCCTTTGCTTGCGACACATCCTTGTAATTGAAAAATTAAGAGTTGTATCTTTTCCTTTTGTAATAAAACTCATTACGATTTGTTTGAATTTTGTCTAGCAATCCGAGTAAGCAGGCTTCATGTTGTTGTTGTTGTTATGGTCTTCAGTCCTGAGACTGGTTTGATGCAGCTCTCCATGCTACTCTATCCTGTGCAATCTTCTTCATCTCCCAGTACCTACTGCAGCCTACATCCTTCTGAAACTGCTTAGTGTATTCATCTCTTGGTCTCCCTCTACGATTTTTACCCTCCACGCTGCCCTCCAATACTAGCATCATAGACACCACATATTCGACGACGAGAACGAAGATATAATAGTTTATTTGGCGCTTCAGTGTATATATAGTCCAACTTTCATCGAGTATATTACTTGGCAGCTACACAACTTTCGTCCTTAAGTTTTGCACATTAGTGTATAAACTTCAGTTATTTCAGGTCGTTGCTTTATTTCAGTATTTCTTGTCTCAAGTATTTTAATGTTAACCAATTGAGACTTCATTGTTCCTTATACCAGAAACCTATAATAACACTACACGCTCTAAGACAAAAAATCAAAGCATTATGAAGGAGTTGTTCGAATAGGAGTAAGATCGGTAGATGTGGTGTACGTGTACAGACAAGCAAATGATTACAGTTTCAGAAAAATTGGATGATTTATTCTAGGGAAAGAGCTTTTATAGTGTTCAAATGCGTATGAAACTGAAGGTGTACGAAGCTAGCAGCGTGGGGTAGCCGCGCGGTCTCAGGCGCATTGTCACGGTCTGCGCGGCTCTGCCAGTCGGAGGTTCGAATCCTCCGTCGGGCATGGGTGTGTGTGTTGTCCTTATCGTAAATTAGTTTAAGTTAGATTAAGTAGTGCGTAAGTCTAGGGACCGATGACCTCAGCATTTTGGTCCCATAAGACTTTACCACAAATTTCCAATTTGTACGAAGCTATGGTAATAAGAGAAATGAAGAAAAAGATGATAAGAAGTAAAGAAGGAAACGAAGATATCTATAAGTTCACTACAATAAAAAGCAATGTTGGTTACTTCACTTGTGTGTGTTCTTTATTGATAGGCTTAGCTAAGTTATATTTCAATTATTTATTCAGATTCTCTTCCCCCCATGAACCATGAACCTTGCCGTTGGTGGGGAGGCTTGCGTGCCTCAGCGATACAGATGGCCGTACCGTAGGTGCAACCACAACGGAGGGGTATCTGTTCAGAGGCCAGACAAACATGTGGTTCCTGAAGAGGGGCAGCAGCCTTTTCAGTAGTTGCAGGGGACAGTCTGGATGATTGACTGATCTGGCCTTGTAACATTAACCAAAACGGCCTTGCTGTGCTGGTACTGCGAACGGCTGAAAGCAAGGGGAAACTACAGCCGTAATTTTTCCCGAGGACATGCAGCTTTACTGTGTGATTAAATGATGATGGCGTCCTCTTGGGTAAAATATTCCGGAGGTAAAATAGTCCCCCATTCGGATCTCCGGGCGGGGACTACTCAAGAGGACGTCGTTATCAGGAGAAAGAAAACTGGCGTTCTACGGATCGGAGCGTGGAATGTCAGATCACTTAATCGGGCAGGTAGGTTAGAAAATTTAAAAAGGGAAATGGATAGGTTAAAGTTAGATATAGTGGGAATTAGTGAAGTTCGGTGGCAGGAGGAACAAGACTTTTGGTCAGGTGATTACAGGGTTATAAATACAAAATCAAATAGGGGTAATGCAGGAGTAGGTTTAATAATGAATAAAAAAATAGGAGTGCGGGTTAGCTACTACAAACAGCATAGTGAACGCATTATTGTGGCCAAGATAGACACAAAGCCCATGCCTACTACAGTAGTACAAGTTTATATGCCAACTAGCTCTGCAGATGATGAAGAAATAGATGAAATGTATGACGAGATAAAAGAAATTATTCAGGTAGTGAAGGGAGACGAAAATTTAATAGTCATGGGTGACTGGAATTCGTCAGTAGGAAAAGGGAGAGAAGGAAACATAGTAGGTGAATATGGATTGGGGGGAAGGAATGAAAGAGGAAGCCGCCTTGTAGAATTTTGCACAGAGCATAACTTAATCATAGCTAACACTTGGTTCAAGAATCATGAAAGGAGGCTGTATACATGGAAGAAGCCAGGAGATACTGACAGGTTTCAGATAGATTATATAATGGTAAGACAGAGATTTAGGAACCAGGTTTTAAATTGTAAGACATTTCCTGGGGCAGATGTGGATTCTGACCACAATCTATTGGTTATGAACTGCAGATTGAAACTGAAGAAACTGCAAAAAGGTGGGAATTTAAGGAGATGGGACCTGGATAAACTGAAAGAACCAGAGGTTGTAGAGAGTTTCAGGGAGAGCATAAGGGAACAATTGACAGGAATGGGGGAAAGAAATACAGTAGAAGAAGAATGGGTAGCTCTGAGGGATGAAGTGGTGAAGGCAGCAGACGATCAAGTAGGTAAAAAGACGAGGGCTAATAGAAATCCTTGGATAACAGAAGAAATATTGAATTTAATTGATGAAAGGAGAAAATATAAAAATGCAGTAAATGAAGCAGGCAAAAAGGAATACAAACGTCTCAAAAATGAGATCGACAGGAAGTGCAAAATGGCTAAGCAGACATGGCTAGAGGACAAATGTAAGGATGTAGAGGCTTGTCTCACTAGGGGTAAGATAGATACTGCCTACAGGAAAATTAAAGAGACCTTTGGAGAGAAGAGAACCACTTGTATGAATATCAAGAGCTCAGATGGAAACCCAGTTCTAAGCAAAGAAGGGAAGGTAGAAAGGTGGAAGGAGTATATAGAGGGTTTATACAAGGGTGATGTACTTGAGGACAATATTATGGAAATGGAAGAGGATGTAGATGAAGACGAAATGGGAGATAAGATACTGCGTGAAGAGTTTGACAGAGCACTGAAAGACCTGAGTCGAAACAAGGCCCCGGGAGTAGACAACATTCCACTAGAACTACTGATGGCTTCGGGAGAGCCAGTCATGACAAAACTCTACCATCTGGTGAGCACGATGTATGAGACAGGCGAAATACCCTCAGACTTCAAGAAGAATATAATAATTCCAATCCCAAAGAAAGCAGGTGTTGACAGATGTGAAAATTACCGAACTATCAGTTTAATAAGTCACAGCTGCAAAATACTAACGCGAATTCTTTACAGACGAATGGAAAAACTGGTAGAAGCTGACCTCGGGGAAGATCAGTTTGGATTCCGTAGGAATGTTGGAACACGTGAGGCAATACTGACCTTACGACTTATCTTGGAAGAAAGATTAAGAAAAGGCAAACCTACATTTCTAGCATTTGTAGACTTAGAGAAAGCTTTTGACAATGTTGACTGGAATACTCTCTTTCAAATTCTGAAGGTGGCAGGGGTAAAATACAGGGAGCGAAAGGCCATTTACAATTTGTACAGAAACCAGATGGCAGTTATAAGAGTCGAGGGGCATGAAAGGGAAGCAGTGGTTGGGAAAGGAGTGAGACAGGGTTGTAGCCTCTCCCCGATGTTATTCAATCTGTATATTGAGCAAGCAGTAAAGGAAACAAAAGAAAAATTCGGAGTAGGTATTAAAATTCATGGAGAAGAAGTAAAAACTTTGAGGTTCGCCGATGACATTGTAATTCTGTCAGAGACAGCAAAGGACTTGGAAGAGCAGTTGAACGGAATGGACAGTGTCTTGAAAGGAGGATATAAGATGAACATCAACAAAAGCAAAACGAGGATAATGGAATGTAGTCAAATTAAGTCGGGTGATGCTGAGGGAATTAGACTAGGAAATGAGACACTTAAAGTAGTAAAAGAGTTTTGCTATTTAGGGAGTAAAATAACCGATGATGGTCGAAGTAGAGAGGATATAAAATGTAGACTGGCAATGGCAAGGAAAGCGTTTCTCAAGAAGAGAAATTTGTTAACATCGAGTATAGATTTAGGTGTCAGGAAGTCGTTTCTGAAAGTATTTGTATGGAGTGTAGCCATGTATGGAAGTGAGACATGGACGATAACTAGTTTGGACAAGAAGAGAATAGAAGCTTTCGAAATGTGGTGCTACAGAAGAATGCTGAAGATAAGGTGGGTAGATCACGTAACTAATGAGGAGGTATTGAATAGGATTGGAGAGAAGAGAAGTTTGTGGCACAACTTGACTAGAAGAAGGGATCGGTTGGTAGGACATGTTTTGAGGCATCAAGGGATCACAAATTTAGCATTGGAGGGCAGCGTGGAGGGTAAAAATCGTAGAGGGAGACCAAGAGATCAATACACTAAGCAGATTCAGAAGGATGTAGGTTGCAGTAGGTACTGGGAGATGAAGAAGCTTGCACAGGATAGAGAAGCATGGAGAGCTGCATCAAACCAGTCTCAGGACTGAAGACCACAACAACAACATTCAGATTCTTCCAGACAAAATAGTGGAAGTGAGGCAACGAAACACGCCATTTACAACAATATTTAATTAGTAAGTTAAGTTTTCTTTGTAGCACCATGTTTGCCTTTTTACCATTTGCTTTGTTAGCTTAAGATGATATTTAAAGACTTTTTTAGACTATCTGGTGACTAATGACTTTCTAACAGGACTTTTCTTACAGCTAATTTTCCGAATACATTCAGTAACCTTTCCTTAGTTAGTACAATCATGGTTGTTCCCTGTCCTCAAATGTGCTGATAGTTAACTTGTTCCTTGTCCTTATATGAGTCTGTAGTGTGTTAGTAGCGATTTTTGTAGTAGTAGTAGTAGTAGTAGTACTAGTAGCAGCAGTAGTAGCTTTATTCATCTGTAGATCGCCGGCCGGGATGGCCGAGCGGTTCTAGGCGCTACAGTCTGGAACCGCGCGACCGCTACAGTCGCAGGTTCGAATCCTGCCTCGGGCATGGATGTGTGTGATGTCCTTAGGTTACTTAGGTTGAAGTAGTTCTAAGTTCTAGGTGACTGATGACCTCAGAAGTTAAGTCCCATAGTGCTCAGAGCCATTTGAACCATATGTAGATCTCTATTTACAAGGATGTAGGACATGTCAAAGTATTTACAAGTTAAGATCAATTTAAAATAAGCTAATTCGTATACACATATATTTACAGACTTCTAGTTAGAGACAATCATTAGACTTACTCCTGGCATACAATAGTTTTTTTTTGCAAATAACTTATTAAATAATGTAATGTCACACTGTTAACTCATATCTCAGTATCAGTCACTGCACACACTGTACACACATTGTTTCATAACACACACACACACACACACACACACACACACACACTGGTGATCTCTGGGCCATTTTGTGTCCGCAACTTCCAATTTTCTATCCTGAAAAACTGAGTCAGCATCCCTCCATAATGAGTGAGATGTTGAGCTCAGAAAGAGGTGTTAGTATTGTGCCTTGCACGGCATGGGGGTAAGTATTTCTAGAAAGGAAAAAAACATAAAGTGAAGGTGTTATGTGGAATGTTAGATGTTTTATAATCATTATTATTATTATTATTTATTTGTACAACATTTTTTTATCTAACATTTTTTACACTAATCCTTCAGTATGTAAAATGTATTGGATAACAGGTACTTTTTAGCTGCCTTTTAAATAAGCGTATTTTTGCTATTTCTTTAACCTCTTTTGGAAATTTATTGTACAGTTTTATTCCTTGGTAGAAAATGTTGTTTTGAGTTTTATGTTTATTTTTTCTTGGTAAATGTAAGTGAGTCTATCTCTTGTTGCATGGTCATGGACAGAGTTGTTTGTGCAGTAATTACCAATGTTATTTTTTGTGTGTACAACTGACTGGTAAATGTATGTTGATAAAATAGTAAAAAATTCTTAAGTGTATACACACAAATAATATTTCTCTTTATTCTTGCTTATCATTAATTATTAACATATAATAAATTGACATTTACTGCTAGGTACAGTTTGTCACTTGTTTTGTAACATTTGAAATATTTATCCTATACAATTGTTAAGAATGCCATTTTTGCTCATTTCTACTGTAATGATTACACTGCATGTGCAGCTGTACATTAATACTTAATAAATGATTACTACATTCACCTTTCGTACTTGTACTAATTTTTTGTGAGACAACTCGTTATATCTGCGTCGATACATATGTTATCACAGGTGCTACTTTTCATGTTCCAGTCCTTCTCTTTTGCCTTGTATGGCTTATTAAATCTTGGATTGTAAAGTATATACTGTTATGTTTCATTGTATAGCCGAGTCGGCGTAAGAAGTCCCTGACAACTCGCAGCACTGTTGCCAGCTTTCAATTCCAAAGCGCTACAGTCCTGTGACAACACCGACGCGTTGCTATGGAGACGTCTACAAAATCGTATTATGTTATTGGCTGAGCTAGTCCAGTGAAGCTGCCGCGCATAGCTTACTGCAACTGTAAGGATTCAACTTGTGCCTGCCCAACTACAGCTTTCTTGGACTTGCAAGGGAGACAACTATTTTCACCAAAGCACACGCATACCTATTCTGAAACAGATGTACATTATTCCTCACTCAACTGTGGCTAAACAAAGTTTTCTATTCATATTGTTTCCACTCAGAAGCTATAGATTTACCAGTCCTTCCTTTACCATCTCAGTAATTATCTCATGGTAGAGTAATATTTGTAATAATTTTTGTAAAAATCATTGTAATAATTGTCAAAGAGTGAGTTTCAAAATTCACTATATAGTTTTCTTTAAGTTAGTTTCCTTTCACTCATTCAGAAAACTTAAATTCTACCGTCATATCCTCACAAAAATTTATTTTTCGTGTTATATGTACCGCCACACTGCACTGAGCGGAACCCACTTACTTAAAAATGAAACATAGTATGTTTAGAATAGTTGCACATCCCTTGCATCGCACTGCGCTAGGCTTTCCTGTATGTTCTACGTCTTTATGTTCATCGCTTCGAGCAGTGTCAAGTTTCCGTTGCCACAGGTAAGCCACATAAAATTTGTTAGTGGCTGTTCTTTTCATCAGTTAGGAAACACTAGGATCATTCACAGTTAGGTGTTGCATTTCAAAATTAATATCACGTCCGATTAGGAAAAGTTCAGACATTTCTTATACACAGAGTTTTATTCTTACGGTGTAACATGTAGTATTTGGAAATTTGTTTAGTCAGTTTGCGTTCGTAAACTCACAGGGCATATTTGCAGAAACGTTTTGGATTATTTATTTCTGCAGAATTTGTTTTGTAATTTAATGTAGCATTTTTGTTCTGATTTTCTTGTGTGTTGAAGTTGCAAGCCAGTTGTGTGACGTCACGCATTATAACACTATTCACTGTTCTGCACAATACAGAATTTTACAGGACAACTTTTTTGTTATACAGTTCTACGTTTTGATAGAACTGAATTAAAATACAGTTTCACATAGTCCTAGGATTCCTTTTCATCAAACAGCGTTTCGTAATTACACCACATGTATTGTTCAGTACGACAACACAAACATACGTAGTTTAAGATAGCAAACTAGTCCAAGTTTAGTGCACAGCAAATAAACATTTTCATTCAAAAAAGTTAGAAGTGCTAGTGTGAAGTGGTCTCATTTTTATTTATGTTCCACTTAGACCAATAATATTTGCTTAACGGCTACAATGCTTTTGCTTAATACTATCGTTGCTCCTTGTCTTAACTTCGGTTTTAGATATTTTGTAGCCTCTTTTAACTGTGAGTATCGATTTATGTTGGACATTACTAATATGGTAGTGCTATTGATCGGCCGCCATTGGTGCAGCCTTGAATACAGATCGCGTGGTCAATGAGAGAACCTACATTTTTTTTCAAATTTCATGTTACGAAGTCCAATACTTTTCAAAGAATCACTGCAATGCAAAGAAAAAGCTGGCAGTGAAATACTGATATTTCTTTTCATGGTCGTGCATCACCCTATTAACAATGAGCCAACTATCGCCGATTTCTGTCTCAGCACCTGTCATTAAGATACTTCTGCTTCCTCTTTTTGCTAGTAAACTGATGCAATCAGCCTTTAATATCCAATTCAAGAGAAATAATGGTGAGACTGTGACAGGACTCATAGATATCTCACATCATCTGCTTCATATTTCATGTACAGTACATTGATGGAGATGAGATATTACAGAATAAATACCAAGGAATAGCCAAACGAAGCAGAAAACAAACAAAAAGGAAGAAAATAATTTACGAGGAAAAAAAAGTGGACGTTCATCCATGAACTACGACATGTCACTACTTACGATAAATACGACAGTTTTCTTTTGCTTGCCTTTCTCTCGCGTGCAGCCTTAACATTAAGATCTTCGCCAATTACAAATAAAAGTTTTATCCTCAAACTATATAATTTTTACTATTCAATGATCTTTAGCCACAAGATATTTTTCTACTGCATGTAGTACGTAATGGCAAAATCATGCCATTGTTGTACGCACGACACTTAATTATTGATTCAAATAAGCATTAATGTTAAGCACTATTACCGAGTAGATGCTTTCAGATCATAATTTATTCAAAATTATTTTACATCAGTATTACGGTAAAAATAGGAAGCATTACTAAAATGGCTACGAAAGAAAATAGTAACATGGAGTTTAACACTGAACAAAGCGAGTTCACTAAAACAGAAATTGAAAAATTACGCTTTGCAGAACACGATCTAGAACCGCACTCTGGAAGCGATACAAAGACTTTAACTGATAATCATTTATGTGAAGTTGATGTTCTCTTACACAGTCTTTCATGTAATGTAATTATCCAACCCAATAAAGTTTCATCTGAAGTAAATCTACATCTATAACCTGCAAACCAAGGCGAAATGCATGGCAGAGGGTACGTCTCATTGTACCAGTTATTAGCGTTTCTTCCTGTTCCATTCAAGTATGAAGCGCGAGGAGAATGATTGTTTGAATGCTTCTGTACGTGCAGTAATTATTCTAATCCTACCTTCAAGATCCCTATTTCAGCGATAGTATAATCCTAGAGTAATCATCAGCAGGTTTTTGAAATTTTGTTGATATACTTCCTCGGGATAGTTTACGTCTAGCTTCAAGAGTCTTCCAGTTCAGTTCCTTCTGTATCTCTGTGACACTCTACCACGGATTAAACAAACCTGCGACCATTCGTCCTGCCCTTCTCTGTATACGTTCAATATCCCCTGTTAGTCGTATCTGGTACGGATCCCACTCATTCGAGCAATATTCTAGAACCGGTCGCACGAGTGATTTGTAAGCAATCTCCTTCGTAGATTGAGTGCACTTCCCCAGTACTCTACCAATAAACTGAACCTACCACCTACTTTACCCACGACTGAACCTATGTGATCATTCCATATCATATCCCTACAAAATGTTATACCCAGGTATTTGTATGAGTTGGCCGATTCCAGTAGTGACTGTCTGATATTTTAGTCATAGGATACTACGTTTTTTCGTTTTGTGAAGTGCAAAATTTTACATTTCTGAACATTTAGGACATGTTGACAATCTATGTACCACTTTGAAATTTTATCAAGATCTGACTGAAAATTTATGCAGCTTCTTTTCGATAGTACTTCATTATAGACAACTGTATCATCTGCAGTAACTCTGATTTTACTATTAATATTGTCTGCAAGGTCATTAACATATAGCGTGAACAGCAAGGGTCCCAACACACTTCTCTGGGGCACACTCGGAGTCACATCTACATCTGACAATGACTCTCCATCCAAGATAACATGCTGCGTCCTCCCTCCAATCACAAATTTTACTTGATACGCCGTATGGTCGTATTTTTGACAATAAGCGTAGGTGTGGTACCGTGGCAAATGCTTTTTGGAAATCAAGAAATACGGCATCTATCAGATTGCCTTGATCCAAAGTTATCAGTATGTCATGAAAGTAAATTGCGAGTTGGCTTTCACATGATCGATGTTTTCGAAATCCATGTTGGTTGGCACTGAGGAAGCCATTCTGTTCAAGATAACTTATTATGTTTAAGCTCAGAATGTGTCCTTAGATTGTGCAAGTAATCGTTATCAAGGATATTGGACGGTAGTGTTGTGGATCACTTATATTAGCCTTCTTGTAGAAGGGTGTGACTCGATACTTTTTCAAGAACTGGGCACCATTTCCTGTTCGAGGGATATACGATAGATTGTAGTTAGAAGAGGGGCTAACTTAGCCGCAAATTTAGTAAAGAATCTGGCAGGAATTCCATCGGGCTCTGGAGCTTTGTTCAGTTATAACGATTTCAGCTGTTCCTCAACACCAATAACACTAAACTTATTTCATTTTGCAGTGATACTAGGATTAAATTGGGACAGTTCTCCTGGATTTTTCTTTGTTTAGGAGCAGTTCAAAACGGAGTTAAGCATTGCAGCTTGTGCTTTGCTACCCTAAATTTTAGTCCCTGTGTCATTCACTAGGGACTAGACTCTAACTTTGGTGCCACTAACAGCCTTTACATACGACCAGAATTTCTTTGGGGTCTGGTGAAAGATCGTTTGACAACATTCTACTACGCTAGTCATTGAGGGCATCATGCATTGCTCTCTGGACAGCCAAACGCGTTTCATTCAGCATCTCTCTATCTGTATCCATACACTTTGTTTTACACCTATTATGCAGTAATCTCTTTTGCTTTAGAAGTTTCTTTGCAGTGATTGTATAAAACGGAGGTTCCCTCCCATTATGAACTGTTCTACTCGGTACATTACCTGTCCAGTACATGGTCAAATACTCTTTTAAACTTGAGCCAGAGTTCCCCTACGAGCTCCTGCCCTGTGCTGAAAGTTTAAAGTTTCTCATTGAGATATGACACTACTGATTATTTAGCTTCAAATGGATTGAAACATCCGGAGAAGTTCGGCCGCCAAGTGCAAGTCTTATTTCAGTCGACGCCATATTGGGCGACTTGCGCGCCGGTGATGAGGATGAAATGATGATGAGGACAACACAACACCCAGTCACCGAGTGAAGAAAATCTCCGACCCGGCTGGGAATCGAACCCGGGCCTGCTTGCACGTGAGGCGAGCACGTTACCACCCAGCTACGCAGGCGGACATTTGAAGGTGCAAATAAGTAATCAGCCAGCCGATGCTGTTACAATATTGTTATGTAGATTTCAAGCAATGAAAGAACGTATAAAAGGCCTTAAAACTGAACAACAAACAAATTTTAACGGCATATCAAGCGCGATTACCGAGGCAATCCACGCGATAACGAAGAATGTTGCAAGAACTACAAAAGCAATCCAGTGATTGAACAAAACTGACAATTCATTTTAATAATTTACCACTGCAGGTAAAATGCCTTATCAGATGAAGTTTCACAACTAAGGTCGGCTTTTATGGCCTTTCAGAAGCCATACATTCTTCGTCTAATGAACAAAAACAATTTAAAAATACTCTAGAAAAGTTAGGAAATAAATTCGATACTTTTATAGACGAGCAGGGGACTGAAGTACTGGTACATATAAATTTGATGATCAGTGCAAGCATGTTGTTAATGACTTTTCGCAGTGGCGTATTATGCATTAATGTCCGAAGGAAGATTGCATCGTCCTTCTGAACAACACACGCAATGCAGTATCGTGTTTATCCGCCGACACGGGGAAAGCGACATTCAATCAAAATGTCTCCCCTATATGGAAATATACATAATTCATGTACGTGTGCTATTTGTAGAGACATGACTGACGACATATGGAAGTTTAGACATAGCCGTGAGTCGTGCTCGGATAGCCTAACAGCAAGGTGACCATTCGTGAGAAATCCAGGTTCGAGTCTCGTTCCGGCAAGAATTTTCATTGTCGTCATATTAGTTGTCCAAATTCGCATCTGCGAATACATTTCATGTAATTCACTATACAGAAATAGTCCAAAACAACCAATCATGGCCGTGGTATACACCATACATACACTGTTAGTAGAATGCCGACTTCGGCTTACTTTGTTTACACTAGGCATTTTTCTTCGAAATCGTTTTGCTGTCAGGAAATTCAAATATACAGATGGCAGGGAATTGAAAGAAATTAAAAATTTTTAAAAAGTAAAAAATTGAAAAGAGTTCAATAAATTCCACAATGGCAGAACTAGTCCAGTTGGGCTTTGCAACATAGTATGTAACTCGCAGTATTTTTGCTCACACGCAAAAGTACCCAAGTGCTCTGACGTTTTTGTTTTTTTGCACCATGTTCAAAAGCATTTATCCAAAAAATTACGTAAAGGATATAACTTGCAGTATTTCCACATCTAAAAGTATTTTACAGGTCATTAAAATGAAAAAGTCAATCACTGTGTAGTCGTCTTCGCTGTGCTCAAAAGTATTCGAATACTATGAATTTGTTGTGTCATGTTTAAAAGTAATTATACAAAGAATTATATAAAACAGCACTTACATGAGTGCAAAGATAAATTTCTGTACCATAGATGGTGGAAGGCACAATAGAGGGCCGGCCGCGGTGGCCGAACGGTTCTAGGCACCGAGCGACTGGTACGGTCGCAGGTTCGAATCCTGCCTCGGGCATGGATGTGTGGGATGTGGTTCTAAGTTCTAAGGTCTAGGGCACTGATGACCTCAGATGTTAAGTCCCATAGTGCTTGGAGCCATTTGAACCATTTTGCACAATGGAGCCTCATATTAATATTTACCATTTCCAGATTGTTCTATGATTCTTGTCAAGTGTCACAAGGTAGGCAGGAAGGCACTGACGAAATTAAACTCACTGACTTGGGAGTTTTGCTTGTTCCAAAAAGTCTTGTCTTGCCGACATCCAGTGCATTTGACTCTAGACTCGGCGAATATGACGCTTACGCCGCATTGCACAACACACGTGAGTACTACAGCTGATCTAAATTACAATTTCAAGTGCACCTATCAATCAGAATTACCAAAGTAAACAGTTCTGTTCCCATTTCTAAATTAATCAAAAACTCGTCTCTAAAACCGATATCAGAGTCAGCCAAAAGCTGTAGTGACCTTCTGCTAGGGTTTTAGCTTCATCTTACTATTCAAAACGTTTGTCGTCTTCTGTTGCCATACAGAGGAAACTGCATGACACTTCGACGGAGTACCATGTTGAACAGTAATAATACACATTCGTGTAAATAAGAAGCAAGAGTTGCTATTATTTCAAAATCAACCAACATTAAAATGACTCTGTGCTTGGGTATTAACTTTATCGTGTAGGACAAAACTTTTGCCAACTTCCGCTGACAATGCCAATCATTACAGTGCAGTAGAAATACATATTCATATAGGTAAGCTGCGGACATTTCCCAGAAATTCTATATGTCATAGTTGTTCTGGGAACTTTGTCCTCCGTGAATGCGTATTACTACTGTTTTGCATTTTTTGGCATCACCAACTATTTACTTAAAGTCAGTCACTCAGGTATTATAGAGACCGGAGCATTAACTTTATCTTGCAGTACAAAACGTTTTGTCATTTTCTGTTGATAATACTAGATCATGCTGTCATACAGTGGGAACTGCTGTCTTCGAACTGCAGCGCGGAATTAGTCGAGCGGTCAAGGCGCTGCAGTCATGGACTGTGTGCGGCTGGTCCCGGCGGAGGTTCGAGTCCTCCCTCGGGCATGGGTGTGTGTGTTTGTCCTTAGGATAATTTAGGTCAAGTAGTGTGTAAGCTTAAGGACTGATGACCTTAGCAGTTAAGTCCCATAAGATTTCACACACATTTGAACTTTTTTTTGTCTTTGAACTTGACATTTCCCACAAATTCTACGAGGGCAGTTCAATAAGTAATGCAACACATTTTTTTTCTGAAAAAGGGGTTGTTTTATTCAGCATTGAAATACACCAGGTTATTCCCCAATCTTTTAGCTACACAACACTATTTTTCAACGTAATCTCCATTCAATGCTACGGGCTTACGCCACCTTGAAATGAGGGCCTGTATGCCTGCACGGTACCATTCCACTGGTCGATGTCGGAGCCAACGTCGTACTGCATCAATAACTTCTTCATCATCCGCGTAGTGCGTCCCACGGATTGCGTCCTTCATTGGGCCAAACATATGGAAATCCGACGGTGCGAGATCGGGGCTGTAGGGTGCATGAGGAAGAACAGTCCACTGAAGTTTTGTGAGCTCCTCTCGGGTGCGAAGACTTGTGTGAGGTCTTGCGTTGTCATGAAGAAGGAGAAGTTCGTTCAGATTTTTCTGCCTACGAACACGCTGAAGTCGTTTCTTCAATTTCTGAAGAGTAGCACAATAAACTTCAGAGTTGATCGTTTGACCATGGGGAAGGACATCGAACAGAATAACCCCTTCAGCGTCCCAGAAGACTGTAACCATGACTTTACCGGCTGAGGGTATGGCTTTAAACTTTTTCTTGGTAGGGGAGTGGGTGTGGCGCCACTCCATTGATTGCCGTTTTGTTTCAGGTTCGAAGTGATGAACCCATGTTTCATCGCCTGTAACAATCTTTGACAAGAAATTGTCACCCTCAGCCACATGACGAGCAAGCAATTCCGCACAGATGGTTCTCCTTTGCTCTTTATGCTGTTCGGTTAGACAACGAGGGACCCAGCGGGAACAAACCTTTGAATATCCCAACTGGTGAACAATTGTGACAGCACTACCAACAGAGATGTCAAGTTGAGCACTGAGTTGTTTGATGGTGATCCGTCGATCATCTCGAACGAGTGTGTTCGCACGCTCCGCCATTGCAGGAGTCACAGCTGTGCACGGCCGGCCCGCACGCGGGAGATCAGACAGTCTTGCTTGACCTTGCGGCGATGATGACACACGCTTTGCCCAACGACTCACCGTGCTTTTGTCCACTGCCAGATCACCGTAGACATTCTGCAAGCGCCTATGAATATCTGAGATGCCCTGGTTTTCCGCCAAAAGAAACTCGATCACTGCCCGTTGTTTGCAACGCACATCCGTTACAGACGCCATTTTAACAGCTCCGTACAGCGCTGCCACCTGTCGGAAGTCAATGAAACTATACGAGACGAAGCGGGAATGTTTGAAAATATTCCACAAGAAATTTCCGGTTTTTTCAACCAAAATTGGCCGAGAAAAAAAATGTGTTGCATTACTTATTGAACTGCCCTCGTATATCTTCTTGTGCTTGTGCCTTTGTCCCGCATGGCCACAGGGTCGGCATGGTTATGAGCGGATTTGACGTGGTTGGTTGAAGCGGTAGCGGATGCCCTTCCTGACACCACCCTTGAATGATGATGATAATGATGATGAAAATGATGAGGACAACACAAACACCCAGTCCCTAGGCAAAGATAATCTCCAACCCGGCCAGGAATCGAACCCGGGACCCCGTGATCCAGAGGTAGCAACGCTAGCCACTGCACCACAAACTGCGGAGATTTTCCAGAAATTTTATGTGTCAGACTTATTCTGCGCACTTTGTACCTACGTGAATGTGTATTACTACTGTGCTGCATTTTTTGGCATCACCAGCAGAAGATGGGAAACGTTCAGAACTACAAGACAAAGTTAATACCCAAGTATGGGGTCACAATAATGTTTGGATGACTCTGATACAGGTGTTATAGACGAGTTTTTGACGAATTTAGACGTGAGAATAACATTGCTTACTTCAGTAATTCTTGTCAACAAGCGCACTTTAAGCTGTATGTTAGAACAACAGTAGTGCCCATGTGTGTTTTGCAATGTGGCATGAGCCTCATACTACACTGAGTTGAGAGTCAAATGCACTGCATGTCAGCAAGGCAAGGCTTGTCACAACAAGAAAACACTCTATCAGCGAGTTCAGTCTTGCCACTGTCTGCCAGCCTGCTTGCCCTGTGACGTTTAACAAACATCGTGGAACAATTTAGATCTGGGAAATAATTGATATGTGACTTTGGTGTGCCTTACACCATCTATGGTACAGAAATCGAACGTTTCACACTACATTTTGATTGGCTATTTCATTTTAATGACCTGCAAAGTACTTTTAGGTTGTGAAAATGCTGCAAGTTACTTCCTTCACATAATTTTTTGGATAAATGCATTTGAACATGTTGCAAAATAAGGAAAGAATTTCACAGTGTTCGCATACCATTGAGAACAATCAAAAAGCCGGTAAACTTCGCCCTTTGCGTAATTTGTTTGGATACATATTTTTGAACAAGGCGAAAAATAAATTTTTCAGAGCTACGTTTGGATACTTTTGTGCATGGTCAAGATGACTGCATTGTGATTGACTGCTTAATGGCCTGTAAAGCACATATAGATGGGGAAATAATGCAAGTTACGTCCTTCACGTGTTTATTTGCGTAAATAGTTTTGAATATGGTTCAAAAAAGATTCAGAGCGTTCGGATACTATGAGCGGAGCGAGGTTGGTCACATTGTGATTGGCAATTTGATTTTAATGGCGCGTAAAATTCTAGACTGCAACTAGTAAAGATGGGATGCAGCGGGAAGAGACCAGCTCACCTGCGCTAGTTCAGCCGATTTCTTTAAATTAAAAAAAAAAATATTTAAATTTTTTTCATTTTCTGCCATCTTGAGTTTTTGAAATTCCAGCCAAGGAAATGTCCTTAAAAATGCTTGTGACGTCATCATGATAGCGACAGGGATAAGGGGGCGTCACTTGTGACGTCACGAATAGAAGCAAAGTAAGAACTATCTTATCAAAAGTATCCTATTATTGGATATTAAAATGCTGGGTGTCCGCCTTTCACATTTATGACGGCTTGATCTCTGCTGGGGAAAATTTCAGTGACGTGTTCGAACGCCTGTGGAGGAATAGCAGCAATAAGAGAAAGGAGTGTTGTTAGACGGCCTTGGGATCCGCGGAGAAGTCAAAGTTCTGACTCACCCCAAAGTTGTTCAATGGGGTTCGGGTCAGGACTCCGGAGAGCCAAGTCCTTTTCAGGAATAGCCCACAAACTGCTGCGGGGTTCGGGTCAGGACTCCGGAGAGCCAAGTCCTTTTCAGGAATAGCCCAGAAACTGCTGCCTCACAAATACTTCTTTATGACAGTGTGCGTTGTCATGCTGATGTAAATGATCATCGTCTACAAACTGTTACTCTACTGTATGCAGTGCATAATGACGTAAGATTTGATAATATACTCCCGCATATAGTGTTTTTTTTTTCAGTGCTGGTACTACATATGATGGCAGGTAACGTTTCCTGGCATTCACCAAACCCAAAGCCTTCCATCGGGCTGGCATACTGCACAGCACGATTCATCTCACGATATCTAACGACTACTGAGGTCGCTGATGTGGAGTACCTGGCAGTAGGTGACACTACAGTGCACCTAATTTGAAAAACGTACGTTTAGGGAGGGGGCGTCCGGATACTTTTGATAATTTAGTGTACATTGTTATCTGTTTCAAACCCGTAAATATGTCCAGTTTTGTGCCTACGAACTACGATTTGCGGTCAGCATTGGTTTTCTGTTATCATTTGAAGAAAACTGCTGCAGAATCGCATCGAATGATTGTCAAAGCTTTCGACGAACATGCTCTTCGAAAAACACAGTGTTTCGAGTGGTTCAAAATATTCAGAAGTGTTGATTTTGACGTGAGAAACGACGAGCTCCGAAAACCACCGAAAAAGTTGGAAGACAACGAATTGCAGGCCTTATTGGATGAAGATGATACTCAGACTGAACAGAAACTCGCGAAACAATTTAATGTGACGCAGAAATCCGTTTCTCTTCGGTTGAAAGCTATGGAAAAGGTGCAGAAAGTGGGGGAAATGGGTTACGCATGAACGGAATGAAATATAGGAAGCAATTCGAAAGACCAGATGTGAAATGCTGCTCACCAAACACAAAAGAAAGTTGTTTCTTCATCGAATAAACTACGAAAAATGGATATATTTTGAGACTCCTAAGCGTCGTAAAGCATGGGTGAATCCAGGCAAAACATCAACATCCACTGTAAGACCAAATCGCTTTGGAAAGAAGACAACGTTTTGTTGGGTTGGGTTGTGTTGGGGGTCATCGGTCTCATCGGATTAGGGAAGGAAGTCGGCCGTGCCCTTTTCAAAGGAACCATCCCGGCATTTGCCTGAAGAGATTTTAGGGAAATCACGGAAAACCTAAATCAGGGTGGCCGGACGCGGGACAACGTTTTGTGTTTGGAGGGATGAAAAGGGTATCATCTATTATGAGCTCGTTAAACCTGATGAAACCGTTAACACTGATCACTACCAACAGCAAACAATCGATTTAAATCGAGCATTAGGTGAAAAACGAGCGGAATATGGAAAAGGCAACACAAGCTCATATTGCTCCATGATAGCGTACAGCAAAACGTGTCAGGGAAACGACCGAGGCGTTCAATTCGGAAATACTAGAGCATGTGGCTTATTCTCCAGACTTGCTCCGTCCGATTATCATCTATTTGCATCACTGGGACATGACGCCGCTGAACAATGCTTCAGTTCGTATGAAAATATACGAAAATGGCTGGTTGATTGGTTCGCTTCAAAAGAAGAAGTTTTTTTTTGGTTAGGCATTCATAGCTTGCCTTAGAGGTGGGAGAAATACATAAATAGCAATGGAGATTATTTTGAATAAAATATTCTCTATCAGACTTGTATTTATTGAAACCAAATTCCAGTTTCATACTTCTACACCAGGTGCACACCAGCATCGGATTCGCACTACGTTTGCTGTAGCAAAGCCCTTAGACAGAAACTTTTTGATCGCCTAGAAGCTGGGAGAATGGGTAATATCCAGACGCCAGGAGTAATTTTAGAAAAATGGATGAAAAATGCCAACTTTGGCACCAGCACAATAATGTTCGGTGATGTGACAAGAGTATCCTATGATTTTCTACTACTTGTATAAGAAAAGTACTCACAACGTTGAAACGCGTACGTTTCATATGTTTTCATTAACAGCGATGGCGAGGCATGACAGAATCTCTGACCAGAGAGTTATTTATCGTTGCTAGTCTGCGCTTGACTGCGCGAGAGTTCAGTTGCGTGTAGCGAGTCGGCAGGAACAGTTCAGTTGCGAGTTGTACTCAGTCGGAAGTTGTGTGCGAGGAGTCGGCGGGCGTCGACATGGGTCTCTGGTCAAGGTTCGGGACGAGGTATATTGTTAAATAAGGTAATGAAGCAGCATTGCGCACATCTGATAATGTAATGTATGTTAATTGTAATTAATTTGTTCAAGAAATGCCCCAATAATAATTCTGTTTTCAAAGCAATCGTTTTTTTTTAAAAAAAAGGAATCATTCCAATTGAAACAATATTTCCTATGCTTTTCCTCCCAGAATCAATTTATCAGATTAGTTATTGCACAGGGCCTAAGGTCAGCGCAGCTGCCCTTATAACATTTATCAGGTTCACCTTAATGTTAACTTTGTGGGGACTTAACATTTTTGCTCGTTTTCATTATTATAGACTTTTCTTTTATTTCTGCTGGGAGGTTACGTTTAGCACGATGTCCATTAACATTTAAATATTTTCTTTCATTTTTGTGGGAAGGTTACACTTGGCTCTATTCCCATTTACATTTAATTTATTGTCTTTTCAAATTTCTGCGGGGAGGTTACACTTGGCGACATCCGGTCCAGGATCGTATTTCTTTGTGAATCTTCTAAGAAACAGTCAGATATCTGCTCTTATATACTTAAATATAATTAGGATTTGGCGCAACGCTTTTACTAATTTTGTCAATTTCTTTCACAGGCCATCGGCAATTCGTTGCTCTTTGTTGTACTTGTATTTGTTGAATTTTGCATTGTCTTTGTCTCATTTGTGAATAATTGTGACTATTGTAAAAATGCCGCGAAAGACTGTGAATAGTGCATCGCGAAGTATAATGAATGAAATTACCGAATTAAACAACTTCACCGATAGTACTTGTGACACGCAGTGTAATGATGACAATCCTGCGTTTACCGACAATCAGTGCGTTCCAACCACTAATAATGATGTAGATCTTAATGATGAACAAGCGAATTCAATTGTGTCCTCTGTTAATTTGACGACAATTGATGACGCGGAGCGTTCTGTTGCAATGAGCGCTGCCCAGCTTAACACAACCGGTTTGCAAAATTCACGTAACGAACAGACGAATTTTTCTAATGAAAATGAACAGGATACTCAAAGTAGGACAGATTTATTTAATTCCGAAATAGTGACTGACAGTGTACATCCGACTGGCAAACCTTTTTGTAAATTACAGAATGACCAAATGGTCACACAAAACGCGACAATTGCAGATACACCATCAAACAGTACAGAGAATAGAGTAGGTAATGTTACCTTGGATCAAATTATGGCAATATTGCTACAAATTGGTGAAGATAACAAACAATTGCTGAAAGAGCAAGAAGAGTTTATCAAAAAACTTGATGAACAGAACAAACAACTTGAAGAACAGAACAACCAATTTAGAGAACAGAACAAACAATTTTCTGAAAGTTTTAAACAGCCGAACAAAAAACACAACGTTAATGAACAGAACAAACAACTTAGTGAACAGATTACAGCCGTTGCCGCGCAATGTCATGACACTAAAGTACAATTATGTGAGGATACTAAGGCTTGTGCTAATAACAGTAATGAAGAAGTTGGAACTGTTGCACAAGACTTAGATACTAAGCATGCAGCCACAACAGAATCACATAGCGATGAGATTAATGCAGTCACTGAACATGCAGTCACTTCGCTAAGATGGCCGCCGAGTAAGTGACGCCAGAAACCATTTCCAGAAAGATAAGTGATTTAGACAGTAATATAATTTAGTTTAACGCCGACAACAAATTAAATACGTGCATTAGTGTATCGTTTAGTCTTGCCATTAAAGGT
Source organism: Schistocerca nitens (assembly GCF_023898315.1). Taxonomy (NCBI): domain Eukaryota; kingdom Metazoa; phylum Arthropoda; class Insecta; order Orthoptera; family Acrididae; genus Schistocerca; species Schistocerca nitens. Next base: position 17,714,154 of record NC_064619.1, read on the forward strand.
TTCACTTTTCTTTGCGTATTTTTTCAGAAAACACAAAAAGATCGTAACTTCGCGAAGTCGCGCTTAGGCTTAAATTTTGTAAACGTGTTTGTTTCTTGTTTCACGGTAATTTAACTAGTTTCTCGGTAACAAATAAGTAAACTACCGCAAATAGCGTATAACTTCATTGTTTTAATACAGATTTCAGAAAAACAGCGTAACTTTATATCAGAAACTTGCCTATATACATTTGTTTATAGGCCTAATTCTCGTAACGTTTTTGGAGAATCAAAGTTAAAGTATCTCGTTTAATTGTCCTTTTTTTCATTCCATCGAGTGAAATATATAATAAATAGCGTATACCTTCATTGTTTTAATACAGATCTCAGAAAAACAGCGGAATTTTAAATCAGAAACTTGCTTATATACATTTGTGAATAGGCTTAATTCTTGTAACGTCTTTTTTGATTTTCGGTAATTTAATTGATTTATTCTAGCTAAAGTATTATTTTTGCCATGAGTGAGAAGTGCCTGACTTGCCGTAGAATTGTTAGTTCCGGGGTTTGGTGTGATGGATGCAGTAGTTTTTTTCACTGGGGGGACTGCAGTGGCGTGGGTGTTGGGAAAGTGGATCAGGCTCATCAGTGGTTATGTAGGATTTGCAGCAGAGATAGGAAGATAGTGGAACAGGAGGGGAAAATTGCTGCCCTTCAGGCTGAGCTAGATCAGGCTAGGGAAGATCTGGACAGGTTAAGGAGGGAGAAGGGCAAAGAGAGGTGGGAAGTGGCAACAGGTAGCAGAAGGAACAGGCCTAGAACTAAGTCTGACAGTTTTGTGGTGAATGTCAAAAATAAGTTTGACCTGTTGCTTCAGTTAGAAACTGATGAGCCTCAAGCAGAGGTAGGTGTAGACAGGACACAACAAACTTTCAATAGGAAATTGAAAAAGAATGTAGGAAAGTTATCGAAAAGGAAGAAAGTTTTGTTGTTAGGCAGTTCTCATGCCAGAGGTGTAGGCCAACTTCTGCAGGAGGAATTAGGACCAGAATACCAGGTCACAAATTTTTTCAAACCAAGTGCTAGTCTGGATCATGTGACAGAGGATTTAGGTTCACTCTGTAAAGGATTTACCAGGGAAGACACCGTGGTTATTGTGGGAGGGCCAGGGAACAGCATTGACAGAGATCCTGGGTACAGTATAGAGTGTGACCTGGTAAAGATTGCGTCGGCATCGAGACACACCAATGTTGAATTTGTATCTGTCCTGAGACGTCATGACCGGCCTCATTTGGACTCTTCTGTTGGGAGAGTTAATTTGGAGTTGGAACGGCTGCTTGGGTCGGGTGCGGGGGCTCATATTGGTGTGGTTCCTGTTGATTATCTCAGTAGGTGGGACTATACCAGGCACGGCCTACATCTCAACAGGAAAGGGAAGGGGAAACTGGCTGGGGTAATAGCAGGAAATTTAAGGGGGGGAGGCACTGCCATGAATGGTAAAATACCAGTGGTTACAGGTGTTGGAGCAGCACCTTTTTTAGGATAGGTAAGACAGAAAGATGTCAAGTTCTACGAGAGGTCAGGATTGAAACAAATCTTCAGTTTAGGAAAGAAATGAAACAGCACAATTCTAGCACATTGGATCACCAATCACAGCTATCAATTATAAATTTTCACCAATCACCAGAAATTTTATTTCCACCAAGTTGTAGCTCAGTCCTAGGTAATTGCATTGATGAATTAAAGTCACCCAACCCAGTTGACATAATCTGCCTCTCTGAACACCGTGTGACCACTGGTATAGGAACTAGGCCTAAGCACAATGAGAAACTCAGACAGGAGAATACTGCAAATGTTAGAATAAGGAAAGGTTCTCATAAAGGTATAATTAAAAATAATGTAAGTATATTTCATCAAAATATTGGGAGTTTAAAGAATAAAGTAGATGAGCTTCTGGTTTGTTTAGAAGATTTAGAAGCTGAGAATGAAATAGATATACTATGCCTGTCTGAGCATCACATTGTTACTGATATGGATAAGGTAAATGTAAGTGGATATAAGCTCTCTGCACATGTAATGAGAGAAAATATGGAGAAAGGAGGAGTTGCCATATATGTCAAAAGTTATCATTGTGCAAAAAGTATAGAAACAAAAACGTTTTGTGTAGAGAAACATATAGAAGCATGTGCCTGTGAGCTTAAATTAAATAAAGGCACATTTATAATTGTAACTGTATATAGGTCCCCATCAGGAAATTTTCATCTATTTCTGAAAAATTTGGACTCCTTGTTGTGCTATCTGTCAGACAGGGGGAAGCAAATTATTATTTGTGGGGACTTCAATGTAGATTCTCTGAAAGAGGGTAATAGGAAAAATGACCTTGAAGTATTACTCGGTTCTTTCAATTTGACACCCGTTATTGATTTTCCTACTCGGGTGGTAAAGGATAGCAGCTCACTGATAGATAACTTCTTTATAGACCAAGATAAGTTTAACCAGATAAATGCTCAGCCTGTTGAGAATGGTCTTTCTGATCATGGTGCACAGCTAGTTACAATATATGACATAGCTCCATTCAGCAATACTAAACAGTCCTCCAAAGTGGTACGTTCAGTCAACGATTTAACAATTGCAAATTTCAGGGAAAGCCTACAGCAGTTAGACTGGGATGAGGTGTACCGTGAACCTGATGCCAATTTAAAATATAATTTATTTCATGACATTTTTGTAAATGCATTTGAAAACTGCTTCCCCAAGAAAATAGTTAAATATACTCGTAAGAAACCTTGTAAGAAACCATGGCTTACTAAGGGTATAAAAATATCTTGTAACCGCAAAAGGGAAATGTATCTGACAGCAAGGAAGAGTAGTGACCCAGAAACTATCAAAAATTATAAAAACTACTGTGTTATATTAAGAAAAGTTATTAAAAAATCCAGGAGTATGTGTATCATGTCTGAAATCAGCAACTCTGATAATAAAATTAAAACAATTTGGAATATTATTAAAAGAGAAACAGGTCAACCAAGAGCAGAGGAAGACAGTATTACCATCAAATTGAATGAAAACTTTACGAACAAAAAGTCAGAAGTTGAAAATATTTTTAATAATCATTTTCTAAATGTTGTGGATATAGTAGGATCCAGGTGTTCATTAGAAGATGCTAGGCTGTTAATGGAAGAGGCCATACCTATGCAATTTGATACAATTGAAATCTCACCCACTTCTCCCTTTGAAATTAGGAAAATAATAAACTTGCTTAAAAGCAAAAACTCACATGGAATTGATGGCATTTCCAGCAAAATACTAAAAGCTTGTTCTCAACAGATAAGTAAGATTCTCAGCCACCTATGTAATAGCTCTCTGGAACAGGGCATTTTCCCTGATAGACTGAAATATGCTATTGTTATACCTTTGCATAAAAAGGGGGATAGATCTGATGTCAACAATTACCGTCCAATCTCCCTTCTAACAGCTTTATCCAAAATTTTTGAGAAAGTAATGTATTCAAGAGTAGCTTTACATATCTGTAAAAATGAAGTACTAACAAAATGTCAGTTTGGTTTTCAGAAAGGTTTTTCAACAGAAAATGCCATATATGCTTTCACCAGTAAAATTTTGAATGATCTGAATAACCGAACACCACCCATTGGGATTTTTTGTGATCTCTCAAAGGCTTTTGATTGTGTAAATCATGAAATTCTGCTAGACAAGCTCAAGTATTGTGGCATGAGTGGGACAGTGCACAAATGGTTTAATTCGTACCTAACTGGAAGAGTGCAGAAAGTTGAAATAAGTAGTTCTCGTAACATGCAAAGATCAGCACATTCCTCAAACTGGGGAACTATCAAGAATGGGGTTCCACAAGGGTCAGTCTTGGGTCCTTTGTTGTTCTTAATATATATTAATGACTTGCCATTCTATATCCATGAAGAGGCAAAGTTAGTTCTCTTTGCTGATGATACAAGTATAGTAATCACACCTGACAAACAAGAATTAACTGATGAAATTGTCAATACTGTCTTTCAGAAAATTACTAAGTGGTTCCTTGTAAACGGACTCTCACTGAATTTTGATAAGACACAGTACATACAGTTCCGTACAGTGAATGGTATGACGCCATTAATAAATATAGACCTTAATCAGAAGCATATAGCTAAGGTAGAATATTGCAAATTTTTAGGTGTGTCCATTGATGAGAGATTAAATTGGAAGAAACACATTGATGATCTGCTGAAACGTTTGAGTTCAGCTACTTATGCAATAAGGGTCATTGCAAATTTTGGTGATAAACATCTTAGTAAATTAGCTTACTACGCCTATTTTCACTCATTGCTTTCATATGGCATCATATTTTGGGGTAATTCATCACTGAGGAATAAAGTATTTATTGCACAAAAGCGTGTAATCAGAATAATAGCTGAAGTCCACCCAAGATCATCCTGCAGACATTTATTTAAGGATCTAGGGATATTCACAGTAGCTTCTCAGTATATATACTCTCTTATGAAATTTGTTATTAACAACCAAACCTAATTCAAAAGTAATAGCAGTGTGCATAACTACAATACTAGGAGAAAGGATGATCTTCAATATTCAAGATTAAATCTAACTTTGGCACAGAAAGGGGTGAATTATACTGGCACTAAAGTCTTTGGTCACTTACCAAATAGTATCAAAAGTCTGACAGATAACCAACAAGTATTTAAGAAGAAATTAAAAGAATTTCTGAATGACAACTCCTTCTACTCCATAGAGGAATTTTTAGATATAAATTAAGAAGCAAAAAAAAAAAAACAACAATAAAATAAAGTTGTTATATTAACTTAAGTATGTTGTTAAATTAACCTAATTATGTCATGTATTGGAAAATTCGACTCGTTCCACATCATTACGAAATATCGTATTCATGATCCATGGAACTAGTATTAATCTAATCTAATCTAATCTAATGAACAATGTTCAGAAAATGCAACACAGATACGCGACGAGTTTACTTTAAAGTTACCAGAAGTTTCGTACACTCTGAATACGGAAGTCGATGATAAAAGTGAACGACAGAACAACCAAATTGACGAGAGTATTAAAGTAACAGAAATGAAAACTATTTCAGTCACCAATACGTCACAGAATCCGCCACGTTGCGAGCATTTGTCACACTCACACAGCCAGTGTAACTTAAGCAATTTACAGACTACGCGACGTAAAATCCGAAAAGCCACGCGACTTGAAACCTGAAAATCTACGCAACTTGAAATCCGAAATGACACAGACAAACAGATTCTCACACAAACCTGAACATGTTCTCAAATTCAGTGACGATAACGTTGATTATAAGCAATTTGTATTTGTAAAAAAATCTAAGGAATTTAATAATGATAGAGCACAGATACACGATTTGAACTGTGTACGACAATTTATTTTTGTACTTTCAACAGCATTGCGTGTAATACAGAAACTACAATTAACAGGGATACAACAATTTGTTTGTGAATTTTCACCGCCATTGCCTGTAACGCAAAAGCTGAAATGTATTTGCAGTGCGTAATAGACCTCAGGGGATTCATTACGCTTTAATGAATATGTGCCGTAGCGTGCGTAGGACCCCGAGCTGTAGTAGTGCTGTTTCATCTTTAGTTTTCTGCACTGCTGCCTTCTCTTCTACTATCCTTTATATCTATCAAAACAGCTCTTTAACTATTGCTCTATCTAGGATTAAGAATATGTACTGAAAACCCGATGTGACAAATTTTACTGAAAGTGACAATTTTCATTAGGCACTCCAGAACCACGAGAACTTTAATAACTGATAAAATTTTAATCATCAGTATGTACAAAATTAACAGCAAACGCATTTTTTAGTAACAATAGATGTTTTTCACCACAACAGCATGAAAGTCAGCCGGTTAGCATACCTAACCAACAACGTAGTCTACAAGGTCAACCAAACTTTAATGTTTCGCCGCGTGCACGTATAGTCTCAGCTACAACAAATAGTAACGCACGCCAGCAAAGAAATGCGTACGTACAGAAAACACACTATTTCAACTCGTATCGCACTGCGCCGTATAAAAATGACTATTACGACAGACGTAAAAGTAATGAGCACAATTTTTCAGCGTACATTTAATAACGATCTTTTCAGCAGCAAGAACATCAGCAACAACATATAATCATGAATGCACCAGACAGTAGGTATCATCCAGAACGTAAGACGTCAGGAAGAAATAACAGAACAGTTCAAATAGTGGATATGCCACAGCATCCTCCCGTAAATAATAGCACGTACGATAGAATTTGACCAGATACAGTACAGGTTGCATATTCCAGTAACGTAAGCAATAATTTTCACACACAGAATCTTGTTCACGAGAATGTTGTTTGAAACGTGCTTTGTTGAATACACCACTTTTATCGCACACAGATCTTAGCAGAAATTTTTTCATTGCCACCGACAGTTCTAACACCGCTTTAGGCGTACATGTTTTCCAGGAAATTGAAGAAGATGGCTCTACAATAATTAAAAACATCGCATTTGCAAGTCGCATTTTGTCACCTGCTGAACGAAATTATTCTGTTACAGAACTGGAAACATTATGTGTTGTTTGGGCTTTTACGAGATTTCGGCACTTTCCTTATGGCAGACATACCACCGTATACACAGACCATAGAGCTATACAATTTTTACTTTCAGCTAAATTCACACACGATAGATTAAGCAGATGGAAGCTTTATTTACAGGAATTTAATTTCACAATTGTTTATATTCCCGGCACACAAAATGTTATAGCAGACGCACTATCTCGTTCTCTCAGCATCAATCAGCAAGACATCACAACCAACTTCTGCAAAGCAAATTTCAGCGTCATGTACATTCAGCAAGTTGCATTTGAAAATTTTTATTTCGTCGTCATTACAGGACATAGCAAAAGAGCAAAGTAAAGACAACGTGTGGAAAGAAATTAAACACCTTTGGCAAGATAAGAATAATGTTACCATTAGAAACCATTACACTGTACGCAATGACATTCTGTTTCGCCGCTCTCATCCTGACAGCAACAAGTGGTTATTATGCATTCCTGACGAACTGGCTAACAAATTAATATGGTATACTCATTTAAGTTATGCACATTACGGAGCCAGAAAATGTTTTCTTATACTGAGACAGAACTGTTATTTTGCCAATATGGAAAAACGTATACGACGAGTTTTAGCGTCATGTAAAATCTGCCAGAAAGCTAAGTCAGACACAACTTCACATATTCCTCCATTATATCCCATTATACCTGTTAAATTAAGACATATGGCCGCTGTAGACATTTTTGGTCCGATTCCCAGAACTAATAGAGGTTTTTGCTACATCTTTGTCGCTGTCGAACTTACTTCAAAATTTGTTACCTTCACTCCGTTACGCAAAGCTACTGCTAAAACTGTTTCGAAAGCATTTGTAAAACATTTTCTATTTCATGTAGGGCATGTGTTGAAAGTAATTTCTGACAATGGATCACAATTTCGTTCTGCTATATGGACAGGCCGGCCGCGGTGGTCTCGCGGTTCTAGGCGCGCAGTCCGGAACCGTGCGACTGCTACGGTCGCAGGTTTGAATCCTGCCTCGGGCATGGATGTGTGTGATGTCCTTAGGTTAGTTAGGTTTAAGTAGTTCTAAGTTCTAGGGGACTGATGACCACAGCAGTTGAGTCCCATAGTGCGCAGAGCCATTTGAACCATTTGCTATATGGACACGCATGTTACGAGCTAGAAACATTTCTCCGATCTATATATCCAAGTACCATGCTTCTTCGAACCCTTGTGAACGATTAATGAAAGAAATTGGTAAACTGTGTAGAATATACTACCACAAAAGACATATTGATTGGGACACACACATATTCTCATTCCAAATTGTAATTAATTCCATTCCAAATGAATCCACTATGCTATCTCCGTCTGTTATACTGAAAAATGTTGAACCACCTAACAAAATTACAGAATTAGTAAACTTTCCTACATCTCGTCGATTACGACACCACGAAATAATCGACATTGCGCTGAACAACATCAAACGTGCCGCAGAGCGCCGGAGAAGACTGCAAAAACAGGTTTGTACACGCTGTGACTTTCACATTGGACAGAAAATATTAGTACGTACACACTATTTATCCAACAAAGGAAAAGGTAGGTGCAGTAAATTTGAACTTCTATACGCAGGTCCATATCGGATTCGCAGCATTCCTTACCCCAATGTTGTACACGTCGAAACTTTGAGAACCAGAAAATCCAAAGGCAACCACCATTGGTCAAACATCAAACCTTTTATTGAATGAAGACACTTTATGATTTAACATTCTATAATGCCATTTTGCTAGTTTTATGATCACTTATGCAATTATATTCACATGAGTAATTACTGATGATTATCGTATTTTTTCTTGGCAAGTGCCCGGCAAGGTAAGGTTAGCAGGTCGCTCTTCTTGTCGTTACATATCAGACTGTGCACATTTTTCCAGAGAAACTTACGTATCTTATGAATAATTATGCAATGTTATCTATGACATTAATTTTATTAAATTTCTCTCCATTAAAGTCTTTAATTCTCGCCTCTATTAACTACACAACATACAAGCTGAACACAACGAACGTCACATTTTTGTCTTTCTTAGGTATATACGATTGTTTCATGTTTTGTTTGTATGCACTATGAAATAGTTAAGGTATAGCAAATACCAGTTGACTTTCACATTTTGCCTTATGATATCTCAACATCGTGACTACTTTACTGTTACATTGTGATACACTGAGTACATTTTTGCCTCTGAACACTATATAAGTTTTTCACATTTCACGTTTTCTGTCATGTTACGCTGTATGCTTAATTATGTTACCATAAACCAGTCATTATTTAATGAGTATATGATTTAAATGCAAGACATTAATCTCTGTTCATCAATTTCAGAAAGAAATGATGCGTGAAAGAAATTAATCAGAAATGGGAATTTCACCTTCGGAATGATCGAAAGAAGATGCAAACCTCGTGAGGAAGAGTAAATGGATCAGGATTAACAAGCATTAACAAGAATATACTATACACATCGTTGAATAGCAGTCTTAACTAATTTTTTCTTTCAGAATACAAGGCGATTGATGCAGGCTGTCAGACAGAACTACACATCTTAGTTTTAGTGATGGAATATGCTAGAGATAAGGAATAGTTATGTAATGAGTAATGAAGTGAATTTTTTGCAGATGATAATGAATGCTGATTAATAATGATGAAGAATATGCTACTATGGATAATGAAGTTTTTCTTTACAGGTGATGATAATAATGGAGTTATGATAATAGAGATAATGAAGTGATGGATAATGAAGTTTTTTTCTTTACAGATAGGATAATGTGGAAGTTATGTATTCATGCTATGTAGTTATTTAAGTATTTGTTGCAGTTCGCTTTGACAGCACGTGTTATATTGCATAGTATAATGACTGAAGGTTTTGGAAAGGACAGCTACGGAACACATCTTTATACACATTTCACTACCTGTTAATTCGAAGTTCACTACTTTTCAGCATAAAATGCGTTTCTTCTTTCAGCTCAATAATCCATTTTTTATATATATTTTTGCAGAAGAAATTAGTTATGAAATTAATGTGCTATAAGCAGTTGTTCATTAAATCTATGTCATTTATGAATGTGATTACATATACTCGTTTCATAACCTTGCTACAGCTGACTCATGACGAATGACGTTACACATTTTCTTTTACAGGAACAACCCAGAAGCAAATTTTTTCTTTTTCTCTTCTTGCTTTCCCCTATAACTACCCAAAGCAATCCATTGCTAACAAAAAAAAATGTATCACCAGTCCCAAATAATGATACCAGTTTAAGAGAGTTCTGAGTAATTCTGATTAGCTCTGAATAGTATGTCACTTGAACAATGAATGCTACTGATTACTGTATTGAGATGACCAATGATTAATTAATAATGCTTTGTAACTGAGAAATGAATGCTACTGATTACTGCATTGGGATGACCAATGATTAATAATGCTTTGTAATTGACAAATGAATGCTACTGATTACTGTATAGAGATGACCAATGATTAATTAATAATGCTTTGTAATTGACAAATGAATGCTACTGATTACTGTATTGAGATGACCAATGATTAATTAATAATGCTTTGTAACTGAGAAATGAATGCTAATGCTACTGACTACTGTATTGAGATGACCAATGATTAATTAATAATGCTTTGTAATTGACAAATGAATGCTACTGATTACTGTATTGAGATGACCAATGATTAATTAATAATGCTTTGTAATTGACAAATGAATGCTACTGATTACTGTATTGAGATGACCAATGATTAATTAATAATGCTTTGTAACTGAGAAATGAATGCTAATGCTACTGACTACTGTATTGAGATAACCAATGATTAATTAATAATGCTTTGTAATTGACAAATGAATGCTACTGATTACTGTATTGAGATGACCAATGATTAATTAATAATTCTTTGTAATCGACAAATGAATGCTACTGATTACTGTATTGAGATGACCAATGATTAATTAATAATGCTTTGTAACTGAGAAATGAATGCTAATGCTACTGACTACTGTATTGAGATGACCAATGATTAATTAATAATGCTTTGTAACTGAGAAATGCATGCTAATGCTACTGATTACTGTATTGAGATGACCAATGATTAATTAATAATGCTTTGTAATTGACAAATGAATGCTACTGATTACTGTATAGAGATGACCAATGATTAATTAATAATGCTTTGTAATTGACAAATGAATGCTACTGATTACTGTATTGAGATGACCAATGATTAATTAATAATGCTTTGTAACTGAGAAATGAATGCTAATGCTACTAATTACTGTATTGAGATGACCAATGATTAATTAATAATGCTTTGTAACTGAGAAATGAATGCTACTGACTACTGTATTGAGATGACCAATGATTAATTAATAATGCTTTGTAACTGAGAAATGAATGCTAATGCTACTAATTACTGTATTGAGATGACCAATGATTAATTAATAATGCTTTGTAACTGGGAAATGAATGCTACTAGTTACTGTATTGGGATGACCAATGATTAATTATCAACATTATTCTGTAATACTATGTTATTGACTACCTCCTGTTTTAAGTAATGACTTCTGATGATTTGTAATTAGGCAACGAATTTCAATGTTCTCTATAAAACGAATGACTACTGATGATTTGTAATTAGGCAATGAATGCCAATGTTCTCTGTCAAACAATTTATGAACATTTTTCTGTTATACTACATACATGGTACAGAAAAGTTCAATAACTGGGCTATGACTGCCGCAAACTACTAATGTAATTCCCAATGAAGACTAGTATGTGACTTAATGTCCTTCACCTTCTGACCTAACTACCCTGAATTACTGCAACATCCATTTGTCCTGTATATCCTCTTGATCATGGAGCACTATATTTGGTTTTTGCACTAATTCTACGTTGGTGTGCCTTGTAAGAGCGCGGTGTTGACACGACAGGCTGTCCACCACCGTGAGCGATGGAGATGTTATTATGGTCCCACTGTTTGGTGTACCTGATGTACTGCCAAAATGATAAGATGGAATATTGCTACGACATTTCAGTGTCTTGGCTACGCTTATAATATAAATGTTAATATAAATGGAAAGACTATTAAAGAAGTAACCAGCACAAATTTTCTAGGAACTATAATAGACAAACATTTGGCATGGGGGGAGCACATAGATGCACTGTGTAAAAAGATAAACAAACAGATCTTCATCATGCATAAAACAGCTAAGACAGTGGATAATAAAGTCCTCAGATCAATGTATTATGGACTTGTCTTCCCACATTTGTCTTATTCAGTTCATATATGGGGAAATGCACAAGCTGGCTACCTAAAAAGAATATTCACAATTCAGAAAAGGGCAGTGAGATGCATTGCAAAAATACCACCAAGACAGACCTGTAGGCAAGCTTTTGTACACTATAATATTATGACAGTATATTCACTGTACATATACCAAAGCATAATGGCAGTAAGGTCAAATGATAAACACCTCCTAGCCGGCCGAAGTGGCCGTGCGGTTAAAGGCGCTGCAGTCTGGAACCGCAACACCGCTACGGTCGCAGGTTCGAATCCTGCCTCGGGCATGGATGTTTGTGATGTCCTTAGGTTAGTTAGGTTTAACTAGTTCTAAGTTCTAGGGGACTAATGACCTCAGCAGTTGAGTCCCATAGTGCTCAGAGCCATTTGAACCATTTTAAACACCTCCTAAATAAAGATGTACACAAACACGGTACAAGAGGAAATGAAAATTACTACATGATAAACAGAAATCTAAAACTGGCTATGACTGCCCCAGAAGAAGCAGGCAAAAGGTTTTTTAATAAACTCCCCAAAATCATTAAAAAAGAAACAGATCTAAAATGTTTTAAAAATCATTTGAAATTATATCTCACAGAGAAATGTATATACAGTTTGAGTGAATACTAAGATGGTGTTGAAATACATCATTACTGAAATGTACCTTTAAAATTATCATTTCTGTATGTTGTTTGGATTTGTGTGTACATATAATGTGAAACATGTAAAACCTTTGTATGATTATGGACTATTTCTGTTTAATTATTTGTTTCATTTATATATAATGAAATCAAGTTTAATGTTAATAGGCTATTGTATGACACACCCAATACTCTCAGCTGGATTTTCAGCTGGAGTCCATGGGCAAAGAATAAATAAATAAATAAATAAACACTTCTGGGAAAAGAATTTCAGATTGTCTCACTTGGTGTTGTACTTCTGTGGAAAGATATGGACTTTCAATGCAGCTGCGTGCAACCTAAAGTGCTACAACCATGATGCTATCCTTCCCTTTCCTATCCTAATTCTTGTAACATAGTGAAAATCAATTTTGCTAGCATGATTTATATTCATGGCCTATACATTTTTTTCGACATATTCTGAACTACAGTGCGAGTGCACTTTTGTCATTTTCTAACATGATTACTACTCATTGTATGTACATTTTGATTTGCTGATATATTCTGAACTATACATTTCTTTCGATATATTCTGAACTACAGTGCATGTGCACTTATGTCACATGTCAACATGATTTTTGCCATTACGTTTATTTGTTGTGAAAATGCTAAAGAGTTTTTCAGTGCGTGTGCACTTATGTCAATTGTTAATATGTTTTGTACTCACATTTTGTTATTGTCTAGTATGTTTTGTACTCGGTGCATGTGCACGACATTTACTTCATTTTCTACAGCTGTATATTCTGTGATTGTAAAGTTAATTAGTCAAGAAAAAATTTGTTGCTCATGGCAAGTCCAAATGACTCACCATCGCTGCCAAATTTTTGCCCCCCCCCCCCCAGTGGAGGGTTATGAAACGCGTACGTTTCATATGTTTTCATTAACTGCGATGGCGGGGCATGATAGAATCTCTGACCAGAGAGTTATTTATCGTTGCTAGTCTGCGATTGACTGCGCGAGAGTTCAGTTGCGTGTAGCGAGTCGGCAGGAACAGTTCAGTTGCGAGTTGTACTCAGTCGGAAGTTGTGTGTGAGGAGTCGGCGGACGTCGACATGGGTCTCTGGTCAAGGTTCGGGACGAGGTATATTGTTAAATAAGGTAATGAAGCAGCATTGCGCACATCTGATAATGTAATGTATGTTAATTGTAATTAATTTGTTCAAGAAATGCCCCAATAATAATTCTGTTTTCAAAGCAATCGTTTTTTTTTTAAAAAAAAGGAATCATTCCAATTGAAACAATATTTCCTATGCTTTTCCTCCCAGAATCAATTTATCAGATTAATTATTGCACAGGCCTAAGGTCAGCGCAGCTGCCCTTATAAAATTTATCAGGTTCACCTCAACGTTAACTTTGTGGGGACTTAACATTTTTGCTCGTTTTCATTATCGTAGACTTTTCTTTTATTTCTGCTGGGAGGTTACGTTTAGCATGATGTCCATTAACATTTAAATATTTTCTTTCATTTTTGTGGGAAGGTTACACTTGGCTCTATTCCCATTTACATTTAATTTATTGTCTTTTCAAATTTCTGCGGGGAGGTTACAACGTCTGTTTGATACTTCCTCAAGTAGAAGAACTCTAATCCTATTAAGAAATGTAGAAAGAGATTTTATCAATAAAAGTACAGTCCAATAATTTCGAAACAGATTTATTTTATTATAATCAGTTGGGACCGATTTGCACCACACTAAACCGTGTTGCCTTTGTCAGTTTACTAAGCTTTCTTCTGCGCCCAGACTTTAACTATTTGTGTGTGTGCTTGTTTCAGTTCATTTGTTCAGAAGACACCACGTTTTAATTTCGACTATTCGTCTCAATTTATTTCATTTGCCAATATCTTTTTGTGGAATAGCTCTCTGTTGAAGTCCTCAGTTCGTGGTCTAGTGGGTAGCGTTGCTATCTCTGGATCACGGGGTCCCAGGTTCGATTCCCGCCTGGGTTGGGGATTTTCTCTGTCCGGGGACTGGATGTTTGTGTTGTCCTCATCATTCCATCATCATCGAGAAAGTGTCTAGATAGGTCTGTGTACAGATTCGGAATTTGTACGGACGCTGTTGACCGTGCAGTTGAGCTCTCCACAAACTCTCATCATCATCATCGTCTCTGTTGAAGACGTCTTGGAGCTTGTTCCCTAAGTTCAGACGTCTTGTTTGTGCTCGTAAAACAGTATGCTGCAGTTTTGTGTTTTCTACCGAAAAAGTCAAATATCCTTTTAATGAGCATGAAGGAGTAGTTCGTTTGCATGTTTGTGGCGACGAACATGCTGAAGTCTTTTCTTCAGTTTCCTGAGGGTAGCACAATACACTTCAGAGTTGATTGCTGCACCATGAGGGAGGACATCAAACAGAATAACCCTTTCAAAGTCCCAGAAGGCCGTTGCCATGATCTGACGGGGAGTGTGCGGCTTTGAACTTATTCTTCAGAGCAGAGGTGGAGCGGCGCCACTCCATAGATTGTTGTTTGTTTCTCTTTCCAAGTGATGAACCCATGTTTCATCCCCTGAGACGACGTTCGATAAAAAATTGTCACGATCAGCCTTGTAAAGCGCAAGCAGTTTCGCACTGATGGTCCTTCATTCTTCTTTACGGTCTTCTGTTAGGCTGCAAGGAACCCACCTTTGAGTACCCCAACTGGTGAGTGAGCGTGTCAGCGCTACCAATAGAGACGTCCAGGTGAGCAGCGAGGTATTTGATTGTTAAGCAGCCTTCTTGCGATGACGGCAGACGGCTCGCATAACGACTCACTGTGCTTTTGTTCACTGTCACATCTCCGTAGACAATCTGCAAGAGCCTAAAAATATCTGTGATGCTCTGGTTTTGTGCTAAAAGAAACTCGATGACAGCTGTCTACTTGGAAACCACTTCCGTTACAGTCGGCAGGAGGGATACGTGCAGCGCAGCCAGCTATCGGAACTTCATGAAACTACAGGGGCTGAAGTGGGAATATTCCACGATGTTCCACAACAAGTTACGCATTTTCTCAACCGAAAATGACCGAGGAAAAAAGTGTTAATGTACTTCATGGACGTCCCTTGTAGATCGTTGTCTGAGCCTTTTCTTATCTCTTAAAACCTAGCAAAGAACCGTTAGCGTTAAACCACTCCAGTCTCCTCGCTGATACATTTGTGTGCTTTCCTGCCTCTCCTAGTAGACTGATGCCCATCAAAGCTGCAACATAAAAGCGACATGCAGTAAACGTAAAATTAGCATGCCTGGATGTTCAGATTATTACGAAATTTATTCGCTGATGCGAATTCTTTGACATCAGCTGTATTAGAAGTAGTTGTTAGGAATAGACGAAAGTTTGTGCCAGACTGGAACCCCAACCCAGCTTTCCCACTTATCGCGAGTGGTCGCATCACGCACATCGGCTTACCATGCTCGCTCCATATGCCACACTTCTTACATCCTCTAATGCTCGCAACATTACTTCGATTCCCGCAATAGGGAAACTGAGACTAAGTGTTTAATATTATTACCGTCGTTTTGCCCGTCTTAGTCTTTTAATACTTGTTTTACAGTATCTGTCCCTTCAGACGTACATATATATCCGAAGGAACAGACATTATGAAATGGTTTGGGTTGTTTTGGGGGAGGAGACCAGACAGCGAGGTCATCGGCCTCATCGGATTAGGAAAGAAACTCGGCCGTGCCCTTTCGAAGGAACTATCCCGGAATTTGCCTGGAGCGATTTAGGGAAGTCGCGGAAAACCTAAATCAGGATGGCCGGACACGGGATTGAACCGTCATCCTCCCGAATGCGAGTCCAGTGTGTTAGCCACGGCAACACCTCGCTCGGTATGGAATAAGTCCTACAATTATTAGCACTTCAGAACAACCACATGCTTCTGATGTGTTAGCGCCGGTGGCTGTGTCCTGTCTGCGAGCTTCAGTGACGTTGTCTTCCAATAACATGACGCAAGATCGTACGTTGCTCATTCTGTGATGATTTACATCGGTACAGTGGGTGTTCGACTTTTGCCCTGGGCAGGTAGAAGTAACGAAATCTACATTTTATATACTATAAGGAAAGACTACACAGCGGGTTTCTCATTCAGAAATGGATAATGAGTGTTGTTTCTTCGCGAGAAGAACGTGGTACGTCTTATGTAAGGAGTAACGTCTACCAACACACGTCGGAAACCGACAGCAACAGGATCGTGGCCTATGGCAAATGCAGTTTACCATTCGGCTATATTGTCGTACGCGTCGCTCAGAATCACACTGCCATGGTGAGAATGACGAATCGATGTTGCAAGGCGTCACTGGGGTTAAGGCTGTAGTCTGATTTGTCACTGATATGCACTATCCCCATTCAAAGAGCAAATCCCTCACTACAGTCCTGGTGTAAGTAAAGGAATTGTGCGTAAGGAAACGGAAGGAAAGGGTTGGCTCTGACGCGTGGATCGTAGTAGTGTGCCCTGATTAAAAATTCACCATTACTAAGTAATAATGGAAAATGTCAGCTGCTGTTAAGAAACAAGGATTACAAATGACGTACATTTATTGGTTTCACATTCAGTGATCGCTCAGAACAAACAAAGGTCAAATACTCCTCATGGGAGAATGAGTGCCTATACATGTGTGAACGTGTGATAACTGCGGATGCTCGGAAGAAAAGACCCAGGAAAGTTGCGGTAGAATAGAGCGAACGGACAAGTAATCATATCAATTAACTGCTGAGGTCACGATATAGTGCCTGATTAACTAATGTGAAACAATGCACATATCACATTGTTATTTAGCTGTGAAGCTTAACGTCAGTTGCTGGAGACGAGGCACGGACACAGGCAGAGATGGACGTTGGCAAGGCGAGGTTGATCCGCTCGTGAATCAGCTGTTCCTCGCTCTACTACCGGTGGCGAAGAAGTCCGCTCTCTCCTCCACGTGACGATGAAATGTCCTCTCTACGGCTCCCGCCGAAGAAGTGTTTAATACTTTCCTCTCCTCCTCCTTC
This sequence comes from Schistocerca nitens, assembly GCF_023898315.1. Classification (NCBI taxonomy): domain Eukaryota; kingdom Metazoa; phylum Arthropoda; class Insecta; order Orthoptera; family Acrididae; genus Schistocerca; species Schistocerca nitens. The sequence goes on from NC_064619.1 coordinate 17,731,677, forward strand.
GCTCTATGTGTTCGCCAAAACTGCCATTCTGGCCAGTCTGAGATCGCGTACTTTCTTTCTACAATCCGAAAAGTCTTAACAACTTTGTTCTGGAAGATTCGGCACCGCTTTCTGGAAGACTGCGAATGCCGAGCCGAACCACACGGTGCAATGGTCATCTCACGAGACTCGCATTCGGGAGGACGTCGGTTCAAACCCGTGTCCGGCCATCCAGATTTGGATTTGCCGTCATTTCCCTAAATCGCTTCAGGCAAATTCCGGGATGATTCCTTTCAAAGGGCAAAGCCGATTTTCTTCCCCATCCTTTCCTAATCCGAGCTTGTGCTCCGTCTCTAATGAACTCGTTGTCGACGGGACGTTAAACAGTAATCACCGCCTCATCCTCCGAACCATCCCGACTCTTCTTTCCAAAAATTTGCCAGTGCTACCCTGAGGCAAATCGTAGTTCTCAAAGAGTGTGAGCTCTGACTTGTCAACGGGTGTTGCGCCAAAACTTTCTATAACTTCACCTTCAAAATGTTTACGCTCGCGGCACCAGCATACCGTCGGCATGAGACAAAAGACTCGCCTGCGGAGGCGCCCCGTGGCTGCTTCACGAAAGTGCAATGTTATCATTCGGGACCGCCATCTGCAATGGTGATCTCTTCCTTTGGAGGAAACTCTGCGTTCATATTCGCCACTACGACGAGGCACCGGCCGCTATGACAGAGCGGTTCTAGGCGCTTCAGTCTGGAACCGCGAGACCGCTACGGTCGCAGGTTCGAATCCTGCCTCGGGCATGGATGTGTGTGATGTCCTTAGATTAGTTAGGTTTAAGTTGTTCTAAGTTCTAGGGGACTCATGACCTCAGATGTTAAGTCCCATAGTGCTCAGAGCCATTTGAACCTTTTTTTTTTATGACGAGGCCTCGGCAAGTTCACTGAAGTCAGCTCGCAACCACTTTCGTCCTCGAGCTTTGCTAATCTTGTCAAGGACGCATGCCGCCCTCTGCTGAAGTGAATGTGACAGCAAGTGGCTGCTCCCTGTGTTTACCCCCTGGGGTGTGCGTCCGGACGCACAGCTTCCCTGCTGAGGGCAGGCCGAGGGGGAGTGAAAACTGCAAGGGCCAAGCTTTCACTCCCTGTAAACTACCAGAAAAATGAATTCAACACGCATTTTAGAATTAAAAGAAATTAAGGGAAAGCGTCTGCAATCATTATGCACTCCTACGGAAAATACAGCACATTGCATATACATCAGACTTCATCGATTAATTAGACCTACCATACAAACACCGTCTGAACTTGCCTTGAAGGCCCAACAGTACCAACCGGCCGCCGTGTCACCCTCAGCCCTCAGGCGTCACCGCAGGCGGGTATGGAGGGGCATGCAGTCAACACACCATTCTCCCGGCCGTTGTCAGTTTTCGATACCGGTGCCGCTATTTCTCATTCACGAGCCTTCAATGGGCGTCACAAGGGTTGAGTGCACCACGCTTGCCAACAGCACTCAGCAGACCCGGATGGTGACCCATCCATGTGCTAGCCAAGCCCGACAGCGCTTAACGTCGGTGATCTGACGGAAACCGGTGTGACCGCTGCAGCATCGCCGTAAGCATACCGAGAAAAAGAATTAAACACGAGGCTGGATACAGCCCGCCACATTTCAGTGCGTTCAGAGGGCCATACTTATCACGATTTTGTACCACAACATTCTCGTGTGAATAGCGCTCAAGTGGTCAGTCATACACTGGTCAGTCAGAACATTATGATCGGCTACTTACTATCGATATAAACCCGTCCAGGCGATAGCTGCGGCGCCTGGCGAGTAATTACTGCTAATCGCACACAGGAACGGTGCACGTGTTACTGAGTGTGCTGTCCGTGTACAGAATGGAGAAGGTGCACGGTCTATCTGTGTGTGGCCGAGGGCAGATTGTGATGGCCCGGAGGCTCGGGATGACCATTTCGGAAACTGGACGGCTGGTCCAGTTTTCGAAGAGAGGTGTGGTGAGTATCTTCAATACGTGGCGAAACCAAGTTGAAATAACGTCCAGATGTCGTGGGGTTAGGCGGCCACCGTTCATTACAGATGTTGGACGTCATAGGCTGGACACACTGGTAAAACAGGAAAGGCGGCGAACTGTAGTGGAACTGACATCAGACATTAACACTGCGCAGAGTACAAGAGTATATGAAAACACAGTGTACCAAACACTCCTAACGACAGGCCTCCACAGCCAACGATCTATGCATGTGCCAATGTTAGCACCACGACATCGGCAAACATGACTGAAATAGGCACGTGACCATCGGCACTGGGCATTGGCGCAATGGCAGAGCGTTGCATGGTCTGATGAATCCCGATACCTTCTGCACCATGCCAATGGGAGGGCACGAAACCTTCGTCTTCCAGGAGAACATCTCCTAGACACCTGTACTGTAGGGCAGCGACAAGTTGATGGAGGGTCCATTATGCTCCGGGGAAGATTCACGTGGGCTTCCATGGAGCCAGTAGAGCTCGTGCAAGGCACCATGATGGCCAAGGAGTATCGTACACAGGTCGCAGACGACGTGGATCCCATCATGACAACCATGTTTCCCGATGGTTCAAAATGGTTCAAAATAGTTCAAATGGCTCTGAGCACTATGGGACTCAACATCTTAGGTCATAAGTCCTCTAGAACTTAGAACTACTTAAACCTAACTAACCTAAGGACATCACACACACCCATGCCCGAGGCAGGATTCGAACCTGCGACCGTAGCAGTCCCGCGGTTCCGGACTGCAGCGCCAGAACCGCTAGACCACCGCGGCCGGCGTTTCCCGATGGCAGTGGCATTTTTCAACATGATAATGCGCCATATCAGAAGGCCAGGTGTGCGATAGAGTGGTTCAAGGAAGACAGTTGAGAGTTCCAATTGATGTGTGGGCCACCCAACTCGCTAGATCTCAACCCTATTGAACACATCTGGGCCGGCTGGAGTGGCCGAGCGGTTCTAGGCGCTACAGTCTGGAACCGTGCGACCGCTACGATCGCAGGTTCGAATTCTGCCTTGGGCATGGATGTGTCTGATATCCTTAGGTTAGTTAGGTTTAAGTAGTTCTAAGTTCTAGGGGACTGATGACCTCAGAAGTTAAGTCCCATAGTGCTCAGAGCCATTTGAACACATCTGGGATCCGACTGCGGTTTCAGAGCTCATCGTCCCCCTCCCTGGAATGTATGGGAATTAGGTGACTTGTGGGTGCAGATGTGGTGCCAACTCTCTCCAGCTACCTACCAAAACCTCATTGCTTCCATGCCACGACGCATCGCCGCTGTTAAGCGTGCCAAGGGTGGACATACCGTTCTGGCTGATCAGTGTACACTCGTAGTTTGCCCGACCGTGCAGGATTGTACAGCCACGCTGCTTACTTTGAGTCAGGAAACGGGCTTGAATGCGGCAAGAGAAGTACCTGCACAAACAGTGTGCCATGGTTGTCACGCCACTTGAGTTTGGCACTACTTCCTCCTGCGAGTCATGGTACTTCGCTGGCGTACGACGTGATTATCTAGCGAGCGCAAAGCAGGAAGTGATTAGTGCCAGGTACTTAATCGGAGTCGATGGACATGATGTGGCTATTGCATCAGCGTGTGATTCGCTCCCCTTCCGATGCGGAGCTTTGGAGCCCTGTCTGGCCTGTTGTAAGAGTGCAGTTACTTCTGAGGCAACGCGGTCCAGCAGCAAGGCGGCCATTGTTACGGCTAGCCGAGGAGAAGGAAGAGACACCTCGTTTAGTGGTGCGCCCAAATACGACACTGAACATGGGAGTGGCACCATGTCGTTTTATTTTAGACGAGTCCCGGTTATGCTTCCAGCACCACTATGACTGTACACGTGAGTGGAGGTTGCGAAGAGAATGAATATTGCTAGGCTGCTCCCGCCGTCGTCACATGAGCCCAACATCCGCGCGATGGCATGACGTGCAATTCAGTACACAACACGACCACCTCAGGTATTTTGGAGAGCTGAAGTTACGTTCATGACACGTTAGAGCTGGTGACCTGCACTGAGTCTCCATACTTTTATCCTTCAAGAAGATGACGTAAGACCGCATTTCCCCCGTTCTTTTGACCCTTCTCGATACAATGGAAGTTCGAGTGTTGCACTGGCCATCATGTTCTCCAATCCGCATCTACGTCTACATGACTACTCTACAGTTCTCGCTTAAGTGCCTGATCGAGGGTCATCGAACCACTTTCACGTTGTTTCTCTACCGTTGTACTCTCGAACGTCGCCCGGGAGAAACGAACACTTAAATCCTTCTTCGCAAGTTCTGATCTCTCTCATTTACGAAGGGCGTTGCAATAAGTATTGCAACACATTATTTTGTGAAAGCAGGTTGGTTTCATTCACAACTGTAACGCAGAGTTGCCATAGGCCGAAACATGACTGTTACAACTATTTAAATTCCACCTCTGACGAAACAGGCTTTATCCGTGAAAATTACACACGCAGGAAGGTGAGGTTCGACTGTAAGGCGCTGAAAGAACAATTGGCTGAACACGACACGAGGTCGGAAGTGAGCAGGAGTCAAAGCATGCACTGTTTGTCGATTGTAGATGTTGAGTTGTAGCTGCATTTCTCGTAATACTCGCCACACAGTACTCTGCGAAACATTCATTTGAGGTGCCAGTGATCGAGTGTTGACTGTAGGTTCCTCATAGTGAAACATCGCCTTAGAAAAATTTATGAATTACTGTGCTGATAAACCTCTTTCGTTATTTGATTTTCAAACAGCTAAGCAAAACTGAACGCACTCAGACATTTCTCTCTTTACTTACTCTGATCTACATCTACATCTACATCTATACTCCGCGAGCCACCTTACGGTGTGTGGCGGAGGGTACTTATTGTACCACTATCTGATCCCCCCTTCCCTGTTCCATTCACGAATTGTGCGTGGGAAGAACGACTGCTTGTAAGTCTCCGTATTTGCTCTAATTTCTCGGATCTTTTCGTTGTGATCATTACGCGAGATATATGTGGGCGGTAGTAATATGTTGCCCATCTCTTCCCGGAATGTGCTCTCTCGTAATTTCGATAATAAACCTCTCCGTATTGCGTAACGCCTTTCTTGAAGTGTCCGCCACTGGAGCTTGTTCAGCATCTCCGTAACGCTCTCGCGCTGACTAAATGTCCCCATGACGAATCGCGCTGCTTTTCGCTGGATCATGTCTATCTCTTCTATTAATCCAACCTGGTAAGGGTCCCATACTGATGAGCAATACTCAAGAATCGGACGAACAAGCGTTTTGTAAGCTACTTCTTTCGTCGATGAGTCACATTTTCTTAGAATTCTTCCTATGAATCTCAACCTGGCGCCTGCTTTTCCCACTATTTGTTTTATGTGATCATTCCACTTCAGATCGCTCCGGATAGTAACTCCTAAGTATTTTACGGTCGTTACCGCTTCCAATGATTTACCACCTATGGCATAATCGTACTGGAATGGATTTCTGCCCCTATGTATGCGCATTATATTACATTTATCTACGTTTAGGGAAAGCTGCCAGCTGTCGCACCATTCATTAATCCTCTGCAGGTCTTCCTGGAGTACGTACGAGTCTTCTGATGTTGCTACTTTCTTGTAGACAACCGTGTCATCTGCAAATAGCCTCACGGAGCTACCGATGTTGTCAACTAAGTCATTTATGTATATTGTAAACAATAAAGGTCCTATCACGCTTCCTTGCGGTACTCCCGAAATTACCTCTACATCTGCAGATTTTGAACCGTTAAGAATGACATGTTGTGTTCTTTCTTCTAGGAAATCCTGAATCCAATCACAAACCTGGTCCGATATTCCGTAAGCTCGTATTTTTTTCACTAAACGTAAGTGCGGAACCGTATCAAATGCCTTCCTGAAGTCCAGGAATACGGCATCAATCTGCTCGCCAGTGTCTACGGCACTGTGAATTTCTTGGACAAATAGGGCGAGCTGAGTTTCACATGATCTCTGTTTGCGGAATCCATGTTGGTTATGATGAAGGAGATTTGTATTATCTAAGAACGTCATAATACGAGAACATAAAACATGTTCCATTATTCTACAACAGATTGACGTAAGCGAAATAGGCCTATAATTATTCGCATCTGATTTATGACCCTTCCTGAAAATGGGAACGACCTGCGCTTTCTTCCAGTCGCTAGGTACTTTACGTTCTTCCAGAGATCTACGATAAATTGCTGATAGAAAGGGGGCAAGTTCTTTAGCATAATCACTGTAGAATCTTACGGGTATCTCGTTTGGTCCGGATGCTTTTCCGCTACTAAGTGATAGCAGTTGTTTTTCAATTCCGATATCGTTTATTTCAATATTTTCCATTTTGGCGTCCGTGCGACGGCTGAAGTCAGGGACCGTGTTACGATTTTCCGCAGTGAAACAGTTTCGGAACACTGAATTCAGTATTGCTGCCTTTCTTCGGTCGTCCTCTGTTTCGGTGCCATCGTGGTCAACGAGTGACTGAATAGGGGATTTAGATCCGCTTACCGATTTTACATATGACCAAAACTTTTTAGGGTTCTTGTTTAGATTGTTTGCCAATGTTTTATGTTCGAATTCGTTGAATGCTTCTCTCATTGCTCTCTTTACGCTCTTTTTCGCTTCGTTCAGCTTTTCCTTATCAGCTATGATTCGACTACTCTTAAAACTATGATGAAGCTTTCTTTGTTTCCGTAGTACCTTTCGTACATGATTGTTATACCACGGTGGATCTTTCCCCTCGCTTTGGACCTTACTCGGTACGAACTTATCTAAGGCGTACTGGACGATGTTTCTGAATTTTTTCCATTTTTGTTCCACATCCTCTTCCTCAGAAATGAACGTTTGATGGTGGTCACTCAGATATTCTGCGATTTGTGCCCTATCACTCTTGTTAAGCAAATATATTTTCCTTCCTTTCTTGGCATTTCTTATTACACTTGTAGTCATTGATGCAACCACTGACTTATGATCACTGATACCCTCTTCTACATTCACGGAGTCGAAAAGTTCCGGTCTATTTGTTGCTATGAGGTCTAAAACGTTAGCTTCACGAGTTGGTTCTCTAACTATCTGCTCGAAGTAATTCTCGGACAAGGCAGTCAGGATAATGTCACAAGATCAACACTCAACTGACACACAATATTTTTAGCGCAACGCAATCTGACTCTCAATAATCCCTACAAAAGAATGGCCCTGATTAACAATAACCTATACCTTGCATGAATCACTTACCTCACAAAAATGTTCGTTACAGTTCATTATATACAGTATTACAAATTTACTCTTTCTGATGGACTCACGTCCACATCACCAGATCGTCCGCTCTCAAAATTCTGCCATCTCTCTCCGCACATCCACCACTGCTGGCGGCTCATCTCCAACTGCGCAACGCTACGCGCTGTTCACATCCAACTGCCCGACACTACAATAGCAAAAATTTCAACAATGCAAACCAGCCACAGACTGCACACAGCACAGTCAGTGATTTTCATACAGAGCGCTACGTGGCGTTACCAACATAAAAACCTAAACTGCCTAGTTACAATACACTCGAGCATGACCTGCATCTTCTAAGTCAGGAGTCCGAGTAGTTCGTCGCCGTCCTCGGTCGTTGTACTGTGGAACTGTTTCAGTTAATCTCTGGAACAGTCTTGGGAATAAGGTGTGAATCGCAAGTCTCTTACGCTGACATTTGGTCTGTGCAAGCTTTCCTGCTGCTTCCATTTGCTTGCCCATAAACGAAAATCATGTCTGCTATTTGCTTCACCGTCTTCCTCTCCATTTGATTAGGGCTGATCGACGTTACTACCTCAGCTTCTATACACAGACATTGAGAGGCACCCACTTGCCTTTCTCATACTGTGGCATCAAGCAGTCAGGCCTGCAAGATGGGTGGTTTGCCAAGCGAGTGGCTTCTTCCTTAATTTATTGAGCAACATGAATTCTCGTATCTTACTATTTAGTTACAAATTATCCTCCTACATGAATAATACGCAACGGAAACACGCATCTGACTATCAGTGATTTATAGAACTCTGACTGCACACTACGCACTGGCAATACCACACTTACTTTTTTGTCTTTGATTTAACGGCTTTTATATAAATTCGGGACATTATGATAACATATAATTTAATGAAAAAGGCCACCAATCTCTTTCTTTTCACTATTTGATTTATTCCTAAACACACAAATTCTACAACCTACAACAAAATTACAAGAGAAATTCCGCCCAGTGGGCATGGCTTTACGTTAGTGAATCTCTATTCTATGGTCTCGTAATCTATTTACCGCAACAGTGCACTCCCTGGATCGGATGGTGGATCTTTTATTATACCTCACACTTCGCCTCTCACATTCATCCTCACGAAACTTTCCTCCAGATCGAGCGATACAGAAGGAACAAGCATAACCCACAAATCTTTCGTAACTACCTTGCTACTCCCATCCAAAACACACATACCCAAATTACAAGACATACACAACACAACAATATGAAATATTACACAACGAACGGTTACAACTTCATCACTTTCCGCTTTCCCACTTCAATCAATATCTATCCCAGTTTCACACGACACTGCCCCACTTTGTAATTTTACTTTCCTACTGTGAACTCTGGAGATAAACGCACGTCTTCCTGTGCAATGCAAGCCAAGTGGCGTTGCTGGAAAAACGGCCGACTCACCTTGATTCTCTCTCAGAGTTTAAATTTAGCGTCACACGGAATGATATTTCTTAAATACTTCAGCTTATTGTACACACGCTATTAATTCTTAACTATTTCAGCTTATTGTACACACGCTATTAATTCTTAAATATTTCAGCTTATTGTACACACGCTAGTATCTCAACTTATAACTACACGTGGTCTCATTGTGACCGTTGGTTTACTACAATCCCCTTAAAATTACCTGCCTCACTTTGTAATTTTCCCCACAAAAGTTCCTAGGAAAGAGAAATGATTAGTTGTAACTACTCTTAAATATTCCACATCCATACCATGCCTCCACACTTTCATTACGGAGCACAACAAAAAAACAGGTCTTCACAGCAGAAGGTTCAGCGCCAGAGTGCCGAAAACATGGCCGTATTCCGGTTCTCTCGCACCTCTGTCGAAGTGGGAGAAGCACCTTGCTACCTTATTGGTCAGCCCCATTTCAGACGCTCAAAAGCTCTGGTAACTTCCATCTCTTTGGTCTCACCAAAGGTAGCCAAAGGATCGACTCAAAGATGATCATATATTCCGATTCACTATCTGTGGTTAGCAGACGACCATACATTTATTCATTTACACCACACAGATCTCACCAAACTGGATGTAGGGATTTATGTTGAGGGAGTGCACATGTGATCAATTAAATAAATAAATTGTCATTCTTTCCCACACTGGTATCCGGCTTCGCTGTATTAATTGAAATTGAGTTACTTTTACACAAAAAATGTGTTGTTCTGACAAGAATTTCGTACCTATCTTCAATGTTGGGCGGTACTGTACCCTTTCACCACCGGCTACCCATGCAGAAAAAAATGGCACGGTACTATCCTTGCAATGAAAGGGTAGTTCCGAACATTTTTTTAAGAAAACTGTATTAAAACAAACGTAGCAATTCATCAAAATAACCAGGAGGAGACCTTAGCCCCTGGTGACCTCAAATAGACGACCAAATTATAGACAGTTGTTGCATTATTGTACTCTCCACAATCCGGAGTAACGTACACATACAAATATATAACAATCCACATGACAAATAAAACATCACATCATAGAAATGAAAAAAATAATATTGAGATAAAAATTTGCTTCAGTTACTGGGATCTTCGTTATTTTTATGAGTAATCCAAATTTCAATAATTCTAAAACAAATAAAAAAAATTACTAATTGTACTCATGAAATTTTAAACAGCTCACCGTCCAAACACAGAGCAAGTAATCTGACATTCATAAATTGCGCTGTAAAAACCCTTACACAGCAAAGTCTAAATACAAAACAAAATCAACAAAAGAAAAAATTCGTACACTAGTTTCCCGTAGAATGTCAGGCTCCATACCATTACTCTAAAATATACCTCAAACCTACAGAGAGATAAAAACTGAGAAGAAAAACAATGAAATATTCCACAAATTACATACTGGTTACGTAATATAGTTCGTCTAAGACATCATGTCATACCTCATGAACTATCATCACCTAAGCAATTGCCACAACTACTCGACAGTGAGTTTAGCCTTATCTTTGTCCATCAGTACAAATACCTGCTGCTGAGCTAGTCAGTTCATCCACTTTGATCAATACACGCAGTAAATAGTTTAGCAATAAGTGCTTGAATCCACCAGTAGCTCTCTTATCTTACTCTACTGTTCATTTCTCTGTTGTCACACATATAGACGACAAGAACTTGCATTTCGACTAGCCTTCGTTACACTTTAATGTGAAATATCACCACTGTGATAATAAAAATAAGTGGCTTCAGTCAAAACACCAACAAGATTATTACTATGCACGACATCAAAATACATCAGTTAATTCCGATATTTGTTGTGCAATGCAAACTCTTGTCCCCTGTGACAATCTTACTGATCAATGCTACATGAACCGCTACGTTAGTATTACGCCACTGGCTTATAATTAGAGCATCATTGTACCAAATATTCTAATAAACATGCTACGTGAACTTGATAACCCAGAACAGACAAAAAACAAATACTAACTATTCTAAACACAAATATTAATAAAATACAATTACGCTTGCTGTCCCTTCAGGAATGAAACATATAAAAAAAACATTTACGCAATTGCAAATACATTATTCCCTATCTTGCGAGTCACACGGAAACATTTCATTCTGTGATTTTCTTGGGGTCAAAAAGTTGCTGATAGTTTTCCTAGAACCACTGTCTCGGTGTCAAAGCTCTCCCATGGTTACCCGGACGAAAGTCTTTGAGTCACTCAATTCGGCATTTTGAACACGCACTGAACAGTAAACTGTATCTCTCATTAAACACAAATGTCATAGTCACTCTCAGAGTACCATCCACACGAATCTGTTCGTCCAAAAAAAATGGCCCTACAACTACTATTACCCACGGTTCTGTCCTTTCAGTTCATGGTGTAATTAAAAGTCGTAAGTTTCAACAAACAGCACTTATTCCCGCGCCAGTTCAAGAAATGTCTCCTACTACAGACGCAAATGTCAATGTCCCACTCTAGTTTCTTGCCTTCATATAATAATTGTTCAGCATACGACAACTGTCCTCTAAGTATACCAAGTGTCCCACATGCAATTCACAAAGCACACTTAACAAGTCACTGTCAAAAGTTTATGGATCCCACCATTCAGTGGTCAAGACAAAACAAAACAATCGTCCTGTCTGCTACAGACAAAAATCTTTTCCCCCACTCACAACGTGGAAACACCAGTCCTTCACTTTCCACATTATGGAAAGTCGCAGTCATCTTGTTTCACGGCTCCACAGTCCAGTACAAGTTAATAGCTGCTGGTAAAAAAAAAATGCTCGCCGGGTTCTGCCGCGCCTCGTCCATCCTGCCGTGGCGCCGCTGCGCGCGCCGTTGAGCAGAAGAAACCACCCGCTGTTGCCTCTGCGGGATACCTTCCCCAGTCGTAAGGGTGGCGGAACTCATGAATGGCCAGTGATACGTGCGTGTCGCCCCAGGCCGTTGACCTGCTGTAGCGGGCGCGTGGAGTGTACCTCGTCAGACAGTGGAGTGAGGAGTGCCGCGGCTGTGTCGCCTGTCGCCGTGGCGACGTCAGCTCGGCCCGTTAGCGGTATGGGCGTTACGACACCCAATTAGCCAGATCTTCCGTGCATCTCGCAACATTACAGACAAAAGGAAATTCTTACATTAAAATTATACACCCTAGTTTTCTACACATACAACATCAACATTTATCTCTTTTCTATAGACAGCCCACACTCGTGCTATTCATTGTACCTGTCGTCCCTCATACAAAACATGAAAGTGTAAAAAAATAAAGAACAAAATGAATAAGAAACAATCTATACAACTCATAATTACAATACAAAATAGTAAACTACTCTAACATCCTATCACAGTGAAAATATTAGAAACTGTTGATTCTCAAGCTACAATATACAATGAACCTTTGTGCTTGTGACAGACTGAAATTGAAACCCCTTGAAAGTGTTCTAACAAAAAAATGAGAAAATAATCTACACAACTCTCAATTACCTACCACAGGTTATTAAATATTAAACTACTTTAACATCCTAACACAATAAACATTTTAGGAACTGGTGACTCTAAATCTACAACATATAATGCACCCTTGTGCTTGTGACAGACTGAAATCAGTATCTCTTCACATATTTTACATTTCATTATATATAGCAACGTTTGTAGGACACGTATGACAGATCCTGACCTGACATCGAGGTTCATCCCAACAAACAATAAAACACAATAATGTTTTAGTTATGGATCGGTAGCATCCCCTTTACAGGAGTGTGTGCATTGATCACACTACTCTACGACTCTCACTCACCAGACATCACATTTTCCCTCTCATTCAATCCATTGATACACTAACAGAATAGGTCTAGAAGTCAGCTATCCTTAACACCACCACACTCACTACAACATACCATACCTTTGCTCCCTTATACTCAACCACATAACACATGAAGCTGCTTCGGAGATAGCTTTCCAGTCTCCGAATTCGTCCTTTCACTCTGGCACCTCTCTCCATCGGCTTATCTCTGCATTCACTTTATGCTAAATATCAACTTAGAATCGCGACATTTCATCTAAGAACAAAAATACACAAATTAATCAACTTGCAAAATAACTGTACACATTATTGGTACCGTTTTGATTAGTTATACTGGTACCAGGCTTCAACAACAACAAAAAATATTATTTTTGCCAAATAGCATATTTTATGGTAAGAATTAGATCTACACTTATATTACATCTTACGTCAGTATTTCACAACGTTCACCATCTGGGTCTCATACTCCCTTTACGTCCTTTCACATTGTGCAGTTGTCCTCATCTCTTCATTCGTATTTCGGCTCTCCGTCCGTCCATTACTCCATCATTTCCTGGTCTTCCTTCATCATTGGCATCAATCTCTATTGCAGCATACACAGGCCTCTCTGTAACATACATCTAAGACATCTCCACATTATTCAATTCTACTCACCTTTATTTACCACTGTTTCATCACGTCGAATCTCTCTTTATTAATCCCCTTGCTTCACGTCGCTTCTCCTCATATACCACCTTTATCCACTACTATTTATCACGTCGCTTCTCTATCTACTATCTTTATTCACTCATTAATCATCACGTCGTTTCTGCTTGATCCTTATTCATACGACAAAAATACGTACATACACCACTCTGTCGACTCCTGTTCATGACTCATTCGACCAGTCTGTTCTGTCATACTTCCTGACATCCCGCCTGAAAATTCTTATGTTCGATTTGACCCTGCACAACGTCACACACCACAATTAAATACACTGACTATCTACCATAAATTGCCTACCTTAGATCTATCCTTAACTTTTCCATAATTTGATGTTAGAAATGTGATGAAGCCCCCGAGATTGTTTTCCCTTGATCGTCTCAATTAGTACAGCATTTTCATGTACAACCCGCCTCACTCTGAATGGTCCACTATACACAGTAAAGAACTTGCTAGTTAGAAATCTGTGCTTCTTTGATAATCGATGAGTTTTTATTAGAACCTTGTCTCCTACTGCCAATTCGATCTTACGGATCTTTCCTTTCTGCTTCTCCTGCCTATCCTTAGCTGCTTTCTTAATTCGCTCTATCGCAACCTTAACAATTTCTGTGTGCCTCTGCTTTCCTGATCGCGGAAAATCTACTAGCTCCCTGACTCGATCTGGTGGTGGTTCATTCTTTAGCACCGTAATTGGTGATAAACCAGTTGCTCCATGTGGTAGCTCATTGAGGATGTCCTGAAAATCTTTGAGAAAAATACTCCAACTTCTGTGTTGCCTATGGCAATAGATCTTACACAATTTTCCCAGTTCTTTTACCACTCTTTCACTGGGGTTACTTGCAGCATGGTATCGGGATATGAACACCGGTTTTATCCTTCTTCTCTTCAGTGTGGTTAGCCATTGTCTGGATCTATATTGCGGTCCATTGTCAGCAATGAACTTTTCTACAGTCCCTACTTCTCGCAAAAAGTTTTTAACGATCGCTGCTGCTACTGTCCTTCCCGTCGCACGTTTCAATGCGGTAAAAGTCACATACTTTGACACCAATTCCACTGCTACTAAAACATATCTATATCCCTGCACTGACCTAGGTAGCGGGCCAAACAAATCTGTTGCTCCGAATTCCCTCAGTCTACCTGGCACTATCGGAAAAAGCGGTGCTTTGCATGAGATAGTTAACGATTTTGCCTTCTGGCACAATTTGCAACTACCAAGCACGTTCTTGATCCTCCTCTCCATACTAATGAAATAAACTGATTCCCTTAACTTCTTACAGCATTTCCTTGCTCCGTAATGCCCGTAACTTAGGTGCGTGTACCAGATCAACTTGTTGACTATTTCATTTGGTATACACAACACCCAGTCTTGTGTGTTTGGATTTCTACGGTAGAAAAGGACCCCATTCTGAATTTTATAAAAACGTGCTATATTGGCGTCTAAGTTCGCTCTAACTCTGTCCTTCACCATTCTCCATGACGCGTCTTTATCCTGCTCTTTCGCGATATTTGTGAGTACCGTCCCTATGTATTTCTCGAACGGCACGCCCTGCATATACAATATATCATATCTGTTCTCGTTTACCTCCTCATCAAAGCATTGACCATGACCTACTGGGTTCCTTGACAACGCATCTGCCACTATATTCTGTGGCCCAGGAATATACGTGACCGAAAACTGAAACTCCTGTAAATAGAGTGCCCACCTAGCGAGTCGCCTATGATTAAGTTTGGCCGACATTAGAAACTGTAGTGACTTGTGGTCAGTATAGATTTTAGTATGCCTTCCATACAAATAGTATCTAAACTTACTAAAACCCCATACTATTGCCAAAGCTTCAAGCTCAGTTACCGTGTAATTTCTCTCAGCTTTGCTAAGCACTCGGCTCGCAAAAGCAATAGGTTGTTGTATTACTTCTCCTCCTTGCTCTTGCTCTTGGAACAATGTTACCCCAAGTCCACTACGGGAACTGTCCGTGGCCATACAAAACTCTTTCCCTAGGTCTGGATGCCCGAGAAGAGGTGCAGATAGCAGTGCCTTCTTTAACGCCTCATACTCTTCCTGCGCGACAGGGTCCCAATTCCATACCGTTTTCTTTCCAGTCAGCTGACATAGTCTGGGTGTCGCTGCACCCCCAATCTTAATGAACCTCCTGTAAAAATTGATTAATCCTAAATAACCCCGTAGCTGACGTTTTGTTCTCGGCACCGGAAAATCTCTGATTGCTTCGAGTTTGTCTGGATTTGGTCTTATTCCCTCTGGCGTCACAATGTGACCTAGAAACTCGATTTCTTTTCGTCCAAATTCTGATTTTCCCAAATTCACGGTCACCCCATGTCTCTCCAGTGCACCGAGCAATATGCCTAACGTTCTATTGTGGTCTTCCCAGTTTCTTTCGGCTATCAGGACATCATCCACGTACTGTGTTACCTTATCTTTTATTTCATTAGGAATGACAGTATTTAGCGCTCTGATAAATGCCGCGGATGATACATTTAATCCAAATGGTAGTTTCCGGAATTGATACGATTTCCCGTAGCACAAGAAAGCAGTGTATTTTCTACACCCCCTATCTAACTCCACCTGCCAGAAACTCATTCTCAAATCAACTGAGCTGAGAACTCTGATCCCGTGGAACTTTTGTAGCAATTCGTCAAGTGTCAGCGGCCGATCTGTCTCTGGCTCTATTATCTTATTAATCCTTCTTGCGTCCAAAACTAATCTAATTGACCCATCCTTTTTTTCAACACAAACTAAAGGACTGTTGTACGGACTGGATGCTGGTTCGATAATCCCTTGTTGTAGCATGCTTTCGATCTCAGCTTCCACTCTTTCTTTGTACACAACAGGTATCGGGTACACTTGGGCCCTAAACTGTTTATGTGGCTTGACCTTGAATCTATACACAAAATTTCTTATTGTACCCGCAGCATGTTTAAATACCTTTCTATTCTCGTATAAAATTTTCTGCAATTCCCCGTAGACCGTGGTCCCTCGTAAATGCCAGATTTTTTCCCTGATCTCCTCCTCCAAACATTTATGAATTTCCTTCTTCTCTTGTTCGAACTCCGTATTCTGTGCCTGTCTACCGGACTTTACCGCCAGACATAATGCTAAGTGTGCGTTATCTTTACCATGTAAGCAATCGTCGAATCTTAACGTAATTTCCTCCGAGTCTCGTTTCAACTCCATCGAACCATTCCTCATGTTAACGACTGCTTTATATTGGTTCAAAAAATTAACGCCTAGTATCCCTTCAACAGTTAGAGATGACACAATCATGAACACTGTACTAAACCTCTCCGCCTGGCACACAAAGTCTACCTGCGCTTGTAACTTCACCTCAATTCCCTTTCCTGTAATTGCCCCTCTCACCGTTGTCCTTTGCAATGGCAACGTTGGCCATGGTTTTGTAAGACTACAACACTTAAACACATCTTCCCTCAAAACACTCATTACACTGCCTGTGTCGATGACACAAGGTACGATTATATTACTTATTTCTACGCTAATTATTGGGTGGACTTCACTCCTCACATCTCCTATCTCCTCTAACAGATTCTCCCTTAGTTTTCCGTAATCGATATACCTAATATTTACATCATTAATAGTCCTGGTTTGTACCCGTCTATAAAGTAGTCACCTTCTTGTCCCTCCGTCATTGTGACAATGATTGTCCTGTCGTGAACCCAATAACTGCCTATCCTCTCTTCGCCCATCATTTTCATTTTCCCTTCTTCTTCCATCTCTGTCCCATCTTCTATTTTCCCGGTTTGCTGGTCGATATCCCCATGAATTCTGCCCCCTATTTCCTCTCCATCTTCCATTTCCGTCATTCCTCTGATTCCATGCTCTCCTGTCATTCTGATAGTTTCTACCGTTCCTATCCTCAACTCTGTCTGACCTATGAGTCATGTCGCCATTCACAATGTTGCTCTCGTTACCCAGTTCCTGTAAGAAGTGCTGAAATGACGCAGAATCGTTCAAGCCTCTGCCTGCTATCACTATATCTCTGCGCAATCTCACTGGCAACTTCGTTATACAGATCCTAATGAGCTCCCCAGTTTCGTATGGCACATCCAAATACCTGTTTCGTCTCAGCATTTCCTGATAGCACGACACTGGATCTCTTATACCACCTTCGTTACAATTTGGCATCATCAATATGCTTTGCTTAACCTGGTCCTGCTTACTTTTCGACCAGAATTCATTTAAAAATTTGTCACAAAACATCTTGTAGCTACTACACTCTTTAATAACCTCCTGCATTTTTGCTCTAGCCTCGTCCCGCAAATGGTTACACACAAACTTCATTTTGAGGAGCGGTCCCCACGATGAAGGTAATGAATCTTGAAATTGAGACAGCCACAGGCATGGATGTTGGTAATTATCAGGATCCGGAAAGCAAGTGTACGTTTGTACCGACACGAAGTGCCTCCTACATTCTTCTTCCGCATCTATGTTTTCCGACCTTGGGCTATACCCAGTTGGGTTTGCCACCTGTTTTATCCGACACAACCGTTCTTCTAACTCTCTGAGTTCGTCTTCCTCTTTCTGCCTATTTTCGTTTTTTGAATTTATCTCACTCTCCCTCTGCAGTCTACCTGGTGGTGTTTCACCTTCGCTTCTGCACGCTAATTGCAACTGTGCTAGTTCTTCCCTATGTTTCCTATTTGTTTCTAATTGTGCCTCTTTAAACTGTAATAGTGATTGTATCTCCTCCTGGTCGGCATAAACATCTCGCTGCGTACTGTCAGAGCCTGTTTCGCCTCTTATACTGATCTTTTCTACATCTGCGCTAATCGTATTCATTCTGACCACTACCTCCGCAACTTCATCCCTGTGTTTATTTAGCGCCCTTTCCTGCCGTGTGACTTGAGCTTCCACGCTGTCTAATGCCCCTTGTTTATCTGCAAGTAAGTCCTCCACTATCTCTTTGATTCGCTCATCCGGACACACGCCCCTATGTTCTGTAACATCGCTCTCTATTGCACTTATTCGTACCTCCAAATTATTGGCTTTTTCTTTCACAGCATCACATTCTTGCTGCACCGCATCCAGATTCTTCTCCCCCTCATCTAACCGATTATTAACTGCGGACAGACGCTCATCGATAACTGTGTGTAGCTTCCTCATTGCCTCTTTATTTCCCCTATCCATTGCTTCCAATCTCTCCTTAGCCTCCCTATCTCTCTCCTTATTCTCACTATCTCTCTCCATATTATCTCTATTGATTGCTTCTAATCTTTCGTTATTTGCTTCCAATTTTTCCTTAGTTGCTTCAAATCGTTCCTTATTCTCCCTATCTCTCTCTTCATTCTTCCTATCTCTCTCCTCACTCTTCCTATTCATCGCTTGTAAACTTTCATCCATCCTCTGTAAAAACTGCAGTAGCCCACCGTCATTTGCTACCGTCGACGCGCTCACCTCGTTCGCCTGAGAAACCGTAGCTTCGCTAAGGGTAGCTGCACTTTCACCGCACACCTGGCCTAGTCTCGGCTCGCCCGCTTCGTCTGGAAAATCCCCCGATTGTGAACAAAGCCCGCCGCACAAAGGATCCCTTGCAGCGGTCCACTGAACAATACAGCCTCTTCGGAGTGCCTGCCGTCCCCTCTCATTAACTCACGGTCAACACCTACTTCCTGCTGCACTGCTACGTTCACGCCAGAATCGTTATTCTCCATGGTGACTATACTTTTAGCCTGTGACCTAGTTACTACGGACATTACGCAAAAAAAATTATAAAACGATCTTCTAGCCTTGTGCGATACTGCAATTAATTACATAAAATAAAATAAAAGATCCTCACCAATCCAGAAAGAAATTGCAAACAGAAAAAACTTTACTTCTTAGCGCTATCACAATATATTCCATCAAAAAAAAAATAAAAAAATTTAACAGCAAACCCTAACAACAAAATATCCTAACAAAATCTATCCTGGCAGGAAAAATTATCGTGACAAAAACGGAATCTTGGCAACAAAATATCCTAACCAATAAAATAATCCTGGCAGGGTCGAAATTATGAGAGGCACCCACTTGCCTTTCTCATACTGTGGCATCAAGCAGTCAGGCCTGCAAGATGGGTGGTTTGCCAAGCGAGTGGATTCTTCCTTAATTTATTGAGCAACATGAATTCTCGTATCTTACTATTTAGTTACAAATTATCCTCCTACATGAATAATACACAACGGAAACACGCATCTGACTATCAGTGATTTATAGAACTCTGACTGCACACTACGCACTGGCAATACCACACTTACTTTTTTGTCTTTGATTTAACGGCTTTTATATAAATTCGGGACATTATGATAACATATAATTTAATGTCCGCCCCAGTAGCTGAGTGGTCAGCGTGTCGGATTGCCGACCTCTGGGCCCGGGTTCGATTCCCGGCTGGGTCGGAGATTTTCTCCGCTCAGGGACTGGGTGTTGTGTTGTGTTCATCATCATTTCATCCCCATCCGGCGTGCAGGTCGCCCAATGTGGCGCCGAATGTAATAAGACCTGCGATATGGCGGCCGGACCTGCCCCGCGAGGGGCCTCCCGGCCAATGACGCCAAACGCTCATCATCATCATCATATAATTTAATGAAAAAGGCCACCAATCTCTTTCTTTTCACTATTTGATTTATTCCTAAACACACAAATTCTACAACCTACAACAAAATTACAAGAGAAATTCCGCCCAGTGGGCATGGCTTTACGTTAGTGAATCTCTATACTATGGTCTCGTAATCTATTTACCGCAACAGTGCACTCCCTGGATCGGATGGTGGATCTTTTATTATACCTCACACTTCGCCTCTCACATTCATCCTCACGAAACTTTCCTCCAGATCGAGCGATACAGAAGGAACAAGCATAACCCACAAATCTTTCGTAACTACCTTGCTACTCCCATCCAAAACACACATACCCAAATTACAAGACATACACAACACAACAATATGAAATATTACACAACGAACGGTTACAACTTCATCACTTTCCGCTTTCCCACTTCAATCAATATCTATCCCAGTTTCACACGACACTGCCCCACTTTGTAATTTTACTTTCCTACTGTGAACTCTGGAGATAAACGCACGTCTTCCTGTGCAATGCAAGCCAAGTGGCGTTGCTGGAAAAACGGCCGACTCACCTTGATTCTCTCCCAGAGTTTAAATTTAGCGTCACACGGAATGATATTTCTTAAATACTTCAGCTTATTGTACACACGCTATTAATTCTTAACTATTTCAGCTTATTGTACACACGCTATTAATTCTTAAATATTTCAGCTTATTGTACACACGCTAGTATCTCAACTTATAACTACACGTGGTCTCATTGTGACCGTTGGTTTACTACAATCCCCTTAAAATTACCTGCCTCACTTTGTAATTTTCCCCACAAAAGTTCCTAGGAAAGAGAAATGATTAGTTGTAACTACTCTTAAATATTCCACATCCATACCATGCCTCCACACTTTCATTACGGAGCACAACAAAAAAACAGGTCTTCACAGCAGAAGGTTCAGCGCCAGAGTGCCGAAAACATGGCCGTATTCCGGTTCTCTCGCACCTCTGTCGAAGTGGGAGAAGCACCTTGCTACCTTATTGGTCAGCCCCATTTCAGACGCTCAAAAGCTCTGGTAACTTCCATCTCTTTGGTCTCACCAAAGGTAGCCAAAGGATCGACTCAAAGATGATCATATATTCCGATTCACTATCTGTGGTTAGCAGACGACCATACATTTATTCATTTACACCACACAGATCTCACCAAACTGGATGTAGGGATTTATGTTGAGGGAGTGCACATGTGATCAATTAAATAAATAAATTGTCATTCTTTCCCACACTGGTATCCGGCTTCGCTGTATTAATTGAAATTGAGTTACTTTTACACAAAAAATGTGT
This sequence comes from Schistocerca nitens, assembly GCF_023898315.1. Lineage (NCBI taxonomy): Eukaryota > Metazoa > Arthropoda > Insecta > Orthoptera > Acrididae > Schistocerca > Schistocerca nitens. Next base: position 17,752,823 of record NC_064619.1, read on the forward strand.
TGTTCTGACAAGAATTTCGTACCTATCTTCAATGTTGGGCGGTACTGTACCCTTTCAACATTACACGCCAGTGTCACTCATATCAGTACACAGTACGCCATTTGCATTGTACACTCCTGGAAATGGAAAAAAGAACACATTGACACCGGTGTGTCAGACCCACCATACTTGCTCCGGACACTGCGAGAGGGCTGTACAAGCAATGATCACACGCACGGCACAGCGGACACACCAGGAACCGCGGTGTTGGCCGTCGAATGGCGCTAGCTGCGCAGCATTTGTGCACCGCCGCCGTCAGTGTCAGCCAGTTTGCCGTGGCATACGGAGCTCCATCGCAGTCTTTAACACTGGTAGCATGCCGCGACAGCGTGGACGTGAACCGTATGTGCAGTTGACGGACTTTGAGCGAGGGCGTATAGTGGGCATGCGGGAGGCCGGGTGGACGTACCGCCGAATTGCTCAACACGTGGGGCGTGAGGTCTCCACAGTACATCGATGTTGTCGCCAGTGGTCGGCGGAAGGTGCACGTGCCCGTCGACCTGGGACCGGACCGCAACGACGCACGGATGCACGCCAAGACCGTAGGATCCTACGCAGTGCCGTAGGGGACCGCACCGCCACTTCCCAGCAAATTAGGGACACTGTTGCTCCCGGGGTATCGGCGAGGACCATTCGCAACCGTCTCCATGAAGCTGGGCTACGGTCCCGCACACCGTTAGGCCGTCTTCCGCTCACGCCCCAACATCGTGCAGCTCGCCTCCAGTGGTGTCGCGACAGACGTGAATGGAGGGACGAATGGAGACGTGTCGTCTTCAGCGATGAGAGTCGCTTCTGCCTTGGTGCCAATGATGGTCGTATGCGTGTTTGGCGCCGTGCAGGTGAGCGCCACAATCAGGACTGCATACGACCGAGGCACACAGGGCCAACACCCGGCATCATGGTGTGGGGAGCGATCTCCTACACTGGCCGTACACCACTGGTGATCGTCGAGGGGACACTGAATAGTGCACGGTACATCCAAACCGTCATCGAACCCATCGTTCTACCATTCCTAGACCGGCAAGGGAACTTGCTGTTCCAACAGGACAATGCACGTCCGCATGTATCCCGTGCCACCCAACGTGCTCTAGAAGGTGTAAGTCAACTACCCTGGCCAGCAAGATCTCCGGATCTGTCCCCCATTGAGCATGTTTGGGACTGGATGAAGCGTCGTCTCACGCGGTCTGCATGTCCAGCACGAACGCTGGTCCAACTGAGGCGCCAGGTGGAAATGGCATGGCAAGCCGTTCCACAGGACTACATCCAGCATCTCTACGATCGTCTCCATGGGAGAATAGCAGCCTGCATTGCTGCGAAAGGTGGATATACACTGTACTAGTGCCGACATTGTGCATGCTCTGTTGCCTGTGTCTATGTGCCTGTGGTTCTGTCAGTGTGATCATGTGATGTATCTGACCCCAGGAATGTGTCAATAAAGTTTCCCCTTCCTGGGACAATGAATTCACGGTGTTCTTATTTCAATTTCCAGGAGTGTAGTAGTTGAGTTATCATCGCAATCTGTAGACCTCAGCGCTCGTCGAAATTGCCTACACTACAATCTTAGCAACAACAGTACTGGTACATGTACTTCACCGTAAGAGGTATCAAAACTATTTTCGCTTTTAACTTTGGACTCGGTCATCTCCGGACCAGGGTCCCTTACCTCAAATAATCCCTGAAAGTTTATGACATCATCACGGAATCGCCTTGTTTAATCCAACGTCTAGATATAATTATGACAAAAATAGTGCAAGAAGAAATAACGTATTATATTCGTTCATGACAAGTACAATAATGAAGACAAATTGCAGACAGGCAGATTTAAGCTATCGGCGATGGCAGCAGTAGACATAAGACAGTAGGTGGAAGAGGGTGGGAAATAAGAACTTGATAAAACAAAAAACAATGAAGATAGAGAAAAAGGAAGTGACGTGACTGCGTGAGAAATAAAATAGAAAGAAGCGCAACTGTGAGAAGACTGTATGCTTAGCTTCGCTGTTTGACTGAGAGGAACTTGCTGCATACGTTGACAGAAGCAAATCCTCCAGGCTTCTTTTAAATGCGACAGGGCATTGAAATGTTTCAGAGACAGACAGCAGCAACGCAGGATTTTGCAAAGTTTTTTATCCATAGGTACGGCTAGGATACTAGATAACTGACACCGTGTGTTTCGATTAGGATGAGACGAGAGGTGCTTGATGTCTCAAGCGAGATTCTGGATGTAGGCGCCTAGACGAGCCGACGAAGTAAACATAAGCCTACGGCATTCACGTAACTTGTCTGGACGAAACCGTTCAAACTGGCCGTAGGAAGCAATGACGTGAAGTAGACGGGTGTTTCAGACGTAGCGCGTACAACTATTCATGGTTAGATCTAACGGCCAAAGGTTTCACTACCCGCGCTCTGTTAGATTATTCGACAAAAGTGTAGGTTCGGCAGAACGGATGTTTGCATAAGTTTACGTTCCACATCCTGTGGAAATATGTTTCGGAACGCTTACAGGTTACAGACGCAAGCGGAAGCCTTCCTGATTGTGGCGACATTATTGGCTCACTCGAGGCCAACGAGATGTTGGCCTCGGCCCAGTTGAGGTACTCATCCACATTTTCCCCAATCTCTTCACCGTCTTCTCATACTGTACTGGGATGCCATCGAGCGGAATAGAATGCAGTTGTTAGTGGAATCCTGATGTTTATGCCTTGCAAATGGTCCATTGTGCATCATCTTGCTCCTGTCCATGATTCAAATTAATTTTTCCATAAACTGAGTGATAATTTCATTGATAATCTGTATATACAGGGTGGTCCATTGATAGTGACCGGGCCAAATATCTCACGAAATAAGCATCAAACGAAAAAACTACAAAGAACGAAACTCGTCTAGCTTGAAGGGGGAAACCAGATGGCGCTATGGTTGGCCCGCTAGATGGCGCTGCCATAGGTCAAACGGATATCAACTGCGTTTTTTGAAATAGGAACCCCCATCTTTATTACATATTCGTGTAGTACGTAAAGAAATATGATTGTTTTAGTTGAACCACTTTTTTTGTTTTATGATACATGGCACTTTAATAGCCACAAACGTATAAGTACGTGGTATCACGTAACATTCAGCCAGAGCGGACGGTATTTCCTTCGTGATACATTACCCGTGTTAAAATGGACCGTTTACTAGTTGCGGAAAATGTCGACATAGTGTTGATGTATGGCTATTGTGAACAAAATGCCCAACGGGCGTGTGCTATGTATGCTGCTCGGTATCCTGGACGACATCATCCAAGTGTCCGGACCGTTCGCCGGATAGTTAACGTTATTTAAGGAAACAGGAAGTGTTCAGCCACATGTGAAACGTCAACCACGACCTTCAACAAATGATGATGACCAAGTAGGTGTTTTAGCTGCTGTCGCGGCTAATCAGCACATCAGTAGCAGACAAATTGCGCGAGAATCGGGAATCTCAAAAGCGTCGGTGCTGAGAATGCTACATCAACATCGATTGCACCCGTACCATACTTCTATACACCAGGAATTGCATGGGGACGACTTTGAACGTCGTGTACAGTTCTGCCACTGGGCACAAGAGAAATTATGGGACGATGACAGATGTTTTGCACGCGTTCTATTTACCGACGAAGCGTCATTCACCAACAGCTGTAACGTAAACCGGCATAATATGCACTATTTGGCAACGGGAAATCCACGATGGCTGCGACAAGTGGAACATCAGCGACCTTGGCGGGTTAAGGTATGGTGCGGCATTATGGGAGAAAGGATAATTGGCCCTCATTTTATCGATGGCAATCTAAATGGTGCAATGTATGCTGATGTCCTACCGATGTTACTACAAGATGTTTCAGTACATGACAGAATGGCGATGTATTTCCAACATGATGGGTGTCCGGCACATAGCTCACGTGTCGTTGAAGCGATATTGAATAGCATATATTGCATGACAGGTCGATTGGTCGTCGAAGCACCATACCATGGTCCGCACGTTCACGAGATCTGACGTCCCCGGATTTCTTTCTGTGGGGAAAGTTGAAGGATATTTGCTATCATGATCCACCGACAACGTCTGACATGTGTCAGCGCATTGTCAATGCTTGTGCGAACATTACGGTAGGCGAACTACTCGCTGTTGAGAGGAATGTCGTTACACGTATTGCCAAGTGCACTGAGGTTGACTGACAATATTTTGAGCATTTATTGCATTAATGTGGTATTTACAGGTAATCACGTTGTAACAGCATGCGTTCTCAGAAATGATAAGCTCACAAAGGTACATGTACCACATTGGAACAACCGAAATAAAATGTTCAAACGTACCTACGTTCTGTATTTTAATTTAAAAAACCTACCTGTTACCAACTGTTCGACCAAAACTGTGAGCCATATGTTTGTGACTATTACAGCGTCATCTATCACAAAGCGAAAAAAGTGGTCCAACTAAAACATTAATATTTCTTTACGTACCACACGAATATGTAATAAAAAATGGGGGTTCCTATTTAAAAAAAACGCATTTGATAACCGTTTGACCTATGGCAGCGCTATCTAGCGGGCCAACCATAGCGCCATCTGGTTTCCCCCTTCAAGCTAGACGAGTTTCGTCCTTTGTAGTTTTTTCGTTTGACGCTTATTTCGTGAGACATTTGGCCCGGTCACTATCAATGGACCACCCTGTATACAGGGCAATGTCCTGACTGACTGACTGACTCATCAAGGTCCAGCTCAAACCTCTACGGATGGAAACTTGAAATTTGGAGAAGGTGTGGATTTTATATTGTAGGTGTCGTTTAGGAAGAGATTTTTGGGAATTCCATAACTAAGGGGGTGAAATAGGGGATGAAAGGCTTGTGGAACATATGTCGCTATTAAGAGAATTTTGAAGCTAGAGCTACGAAAACTGGTATTTGGTTTCTCACCCAGAAAATAAAAAAATACTTGTTTCAACATTTTTGGAAATTCAGCCACTAAGGGGGTAAAGTAGTGGGTGACAGTTTTTTGAAAATAAATAGTTGCTAAAGAACGACTAAGGGCTTTCTGAGGCTACATCCATGACAATTGGTATTTGACTTCTCGCTTACAAATAAACAAATACGTGTTTAAGAGTTTCTGGAAGTTAAACCGCTAAGAGTCAGCAATAATGGATGAAAACTTTTAAGAAATGATTTAATTAGAAAATTTTTAAAGCTTAAGTTATAATAATTGGAATTTCTCTTCTCGGTTAGATATAAAGAAATATTTGTTAGGGGATGAAAGTTGCTATGAAAATATCTCCATAAGAACGCAAAAGGCGTGATTAACAAAAAAACTTTGCACTCCAGCTAGCAGAACCGCTTTTTGGGCAGAAGTACATTCCGGAAAGACCATTCTTATGTGGCCTGAATTATCGTGAAAAGCTTAGAAGCTGTTACAATTTGCCGGCCGGGTTGTCCGAGCGGTTCTAGGCGCTACAGTCTGGAACCGCGCGACCGCTACGGTTGCAGGTTCGAATCCTGCCTCGGGCATGGATGTGTGTGATGTCGTTAGGTTGGTTAGGTTTAAGTAGTTCTAAGTTCTAGGGGACTGATGACCTCAGAAGTTAAGTCCCATAGTGCTCAGAGCCATTTGAACCATTTTTTATTGCAATTTGTGAACAACATAAAAATTCGATTAAATAAAAACAAAACAAAAAAATCTCTGCCATACAGTCTACGCGAGCAAACAGCCGGCACTAAGCTAGTCTTTTATATTACGTACAGGATTGTGATAGCTTTATAGACTTTTTTGTGTGGTCTGTCTCCTTCGTTGCGAATCAGAAAAATATGAGATAGGCTGTCAAAACTTTTAGGCTGTCATGGTTCAAAAACCAAAGGAAAATTATTTATATTTGTTAGCTAATTTCTAATGTGTTGTGAGTTGATTGCCGTATAGTTTGTTCGATCTGCTCCAATAGTTTGTTAATCACCACAATTTAAGGATTTTATGTGCACCGAGAAACGAATTTGACTTCAGAACATTCATAGCTGTGTCCTTCTACCGATTTAAATCGGCCTAGAAATGCATTTGGCGAAGAAGCCCCATCTAAGGCAACAGTTTATAATGGGTACGGTGCATTCCAGAGACACTGGTTTTGTTTCTTAGGGATGAATTTCGTGAACGGTGCTCACGAACTGCTGTTGCTGATGAAAATATCGCCGCTGTTCGAGAAACGTTTGAAGGTGAGCGACACGCACTTGGAATTTAGGCTATTCGGGCGACATTGAGCATTAGTATGAGTCAAATCCAAAACATTTCTCATCAAAAGATGGATGCGAGAAAACTTTGTTGTCGACGGATTCCAAATAAACTGTTTTCCGATCAAAAACAACAAAGCACTGATTGATGGAGAAAAACTCTTGTTAAATTCCAAGTCGGCACTTCAGGTTTGGTTTGGAGTATCGTTACTGGTGGTTAATCTTGGATATATTGTCTTGAAGCCGAAAAGAAAAGTCAGTTGGCTCAATTTGTCTTTCGAACAGAACAAAAACTACAAAATTCCGACGAATTCGCAGAGAGAGTAAGATTCTAGGTTTTTTTTCCTAAAGCGGACCATACAGTTACTATAGCGTTAGGACATAGACATACTATTACTGCCGTTTGGTATGCAGTTGTCTCTTTACCGGAAATTTTTGAAAAAGTCCGTGAAAAACGCCCAAAAGGAAAAATAATTTTACACCAGGACAGAGCATCGTCGCATACAGCAAAACTAACAACTGAGTGCCTTGGTGCCCTAAAGGTCAACACCATGAACTCTCCACCATACAGCCCTGGCCTAGCAGCTTCTGATTTCTTTTTTGTTTCCAAAAATTAAATATAAAATGCGTGGAATCAATTTTTGACGTCAAATGCAAATAAAAACCTGATTTCTGAAGTGTCTCGGGAAGAGTGGCATCATTCTTTTGAGGACTGGTTTCATTGAATGCAAAAATCTATTGATGTCAAATGGAAATGTTTTGAAAAACAATACGATCATTTAATTTTTTAAACTATGTTTTGTTCGATTTTTTAAAAATTCCCAGTGGCGTCCTCGTAAAGCATTGTCTCAGTTCAGAATAATGTGCCTCCCCAGGTATCCCCTAGACAACTTTGTAAATTTCTTTTGTATTACTTTCTCCAGTTTTAATCATTTCTATTGAAATAGAATAATTTTCGGGTGCCCTTCCTTTCTTCATATATGCCTTTAAAACGACTACTGCAATATTTCTTATTCTGTCTGAAACACTACAAGACAGCTCACGTTTCCATACCGCATTGGTTTAGTGCATGTAAACCTCCGATACTTCAAACAATCAAACTCCCGTACAGAAAATAGCATCAAACGTCTGATTACTTTACAAATGACTTGAGGTGTTAAATATTTGACGTTAAGCGTGTGAGCGAGAAGAAGTTTAGAAAAACGTCTTTCACTTGATAGGACAAATTAATGAGATCCACATTCGGTTGTACTAAATTTTATTTTGCTTTAAAAGGAGAGCACAACCAGATTTTACGACACCAGTCCCTTCTTGAAGTGCCCTTTTACTTGACTGGCATGGGTAATGTGTGCTCCTGAACACGAGACTGTTGACGTGAAACCTGGCTGTGCTCTTCTTTACTGGCAAACAAAATTTAATACATCTGTATGTGGGTGTCATCAGTCATTAATAGTTTAGAAACCGTTTGAATGTATGCTTAAAGTTTGTTGGAAATGGCTAAGTCCTCTCATTATGAAACGTTGGATGAATGTAGTCTGGGTAATCTGCGCTGCATTTTCAGAAAAAGCTGGTTTTTAGCGCATCTCAAAGTTTATGAACTCTTTTTACTGAACAACGTACCGCACAATGATAATTTTGCAGCTACATTCAGCGATGTATATAGATACTGTCTGCCAAGTATGTTGCGAATAGAGTTGGTAGTAAAGAATTAATGAATTAAAACGTTATGCCCAGTGCCGTAGTGGCATTGCGGGCTATTTTAGGAAGAAGCTAGTTTTTCACGCATCTAAATGTCTGTGACGTCTTGTACAATGATATAATTATGAGCCGGCCGAAGTGGCCGTGCGGTTAAAGGCGCTGCAGTCTGGAACCGCGAGACCGCTACGGTCGCAGGTTCGAATCCTGCCTCGGGCATGGATGTTTGTGATGTCCTTAGGTTAGTTAGGTTTAACTAGTTCTAAGTTCTAGGGGACTAATGACCTCAGCAGTTGCGTCCCATAGTGCTCAGAGCCATTTGAACCATTTGATATAATTATGCAGGGGTAATCAGTGGTATAGTTGGATACTGTCTGCAGACTGTGTCGCGAATATAGTTAGCGGCAAAAAAGTAATAAACCGTCATTACTAATTCTGAAGTTTCACTGCAAGGACAGCGAAAATATAGTAAGCGATAAACGTTCTTCCTTTCATCGTACTGTGGAGGGTGTCAGCGATAGAAATTTTGTGTAAAATTTTTTAGAAGCCGCAAAGTGTTCTCATTCTCAAATACTGGATGAATTTGCACGCTGTTAAGTTGCGTTGCCTTAAGACGAACACACAGTTTCTAACTATTGTGTTAAAGTTTTGACGTAAGATTATACCTTGTAATTAGGTTTCGGCAGCCTTTTAAATTTTTAAATTCGACCAATAATTACGCGAATTATAGAAAGTCAAATTTTTGTTTCCCCTAGAAGCCGGTAGATAGACAATCCACAATTGGAACAGTCTTCCAGGTTCCGCGATTGTCGTTTAATAATACAGATTTGTCTTGTGCGGCAAGCAGAAATGTTAGCGTGCAAGTAGATGTTACGAGTCCCTTACATACGCACCAATTTATCGGTCGACCGACCGACCAATTTCGTGGCAGCCTGTTAACAAACACCCCGATCGACTGTACTCAAAGATTATAGCGCCCCTTTGTTGTGACTGGTTTGTCTTAGGTTCATTGAGTTTATGTTCTACGAGAGCCTGCTTGGTTTTGCACAGAAACAAAAACGGGCGCTTGGCTTGGCTGTTTCAGAGTTAACACTTTAAAAAAAACTTTGTGTTCTGCCTTACGGCAGGTCTTGTCAAGGGCGAAGACGCGTCAGAGAGGTCCACCACATGAGCGTTGAGAGAAATGATTCCAGTGGTGGTTTCCCGTTGCCTTCCACTGATGGTGATGAAATGATGATGAGGACAACACAACACACAGTCCCTGAGCGAAGAAAATCACCGACCCAGCCGGGAATCGAACCAGTTAAGAAGGAAAAAAAAAGAAAAAAGAAAGAAAGAGAGAGAGAAAACTGTGGGCAAAGAAGTGTCTAATGGAAGGAAATAAATTCACTCACGTTCCTTTATTTAAGCAGCTGGGAGCCGATGATTTCTGTAATTATCTAAGAATGGGTGTATCATGCATTTCGCAGATGCTGAACATCATCAAACAATTCCTAACGGAAAACTACACACTCATGAGAGAAGCTGTAAGCTTCGAGGAGAGGTTATTAGCTGCATTACCATTTCTAGCTACTGGCAGAAGTTAAGAAGACCTCAGATTCAGTGCTGTTATATCCCCTCAGTAATTGACTAAAATGATTCGTGAATCCTGCAACGCGCTTTATAGTTGACTGCGGAAATACATCACGTTAAAGGAAGATAAATAAAATAAAAGACATTTTTAATGGTGCTGCCGCAATTTGACTAAGATAATTTTTATTCTACTGTTATACGATTCCGATATCGGCCTTGGGCCATTTTCAAGTGCAGAAACTTATTTATATATCGAAGGACATTAGACTGGTATGAAATACAAGTCTTTGACGAAGAAGCATATCCGGTCATATAGGTGAGATCTGTTAGAAGCAGAAATACGAATCGTATAACAATAAAATACAAATTATTACAGCTAACTGACGCGGGAATCATTCAAAAATATGAGTATGACTGTGGTTCCAGCAAAAATAAAAACTATCAAAACGAAAGACGGTCACGTAAACGTTATTAATTTATTTATGTATGTAGCATAAAAACTGACCTGTAAGTTTAAGAAATTCATTTCAAATTCGAAGAAGAAAGACTACACATAGTGATGGCACACATCATCTAATAAGTACCACAACAAATACATAAGAAATGAAGCATTTAGCAACTCTGCTATTCCTTATCTATACAAAAGATTTCGGAGACAATCTGAGCATCCGTCTTAGGTTGTTTGCCGATGATTCTCTCGTTTATCGTATAATAAACTCATCATAAGATCAAAATAAATTGCAAAACGATTTAGAAAAGATATCTGGATCGTGCGAAAATTGGCACTTGCCTCTAAATAATGAAAAGTGTGAGGTCCACGGGAGAGCTAAAAGGAATCCGTTATACTTCGGTTACAAACTTCGGTTACAACATAAATCAGTCATATCTAAAGACCGTAAATTCAACTAAATACCTGCGAATTACAATTACGACCAAGTTAAATTAGGAAGAACACGCAGAAAAGGCAAACCAAAGACTGTGTTTTATTGGCAGAACACTTAGAATATGTAACAGATGTGTTACGAGACGGTCTACACTACACTTGTCCGTCCTCTTTCGGAGGGCCGCTCCTCTGTGTGGGATCCGTACCAGATAGGATTAACGGAGTACGTCGAGAAAGTTCAAAAATAAGCAGCACATTTTGTGCTATCGCCAAATTTGGGAGAGAGTGTCACTGACATGAGAAAGGCGTTTTTCGTTGCGACGGAATCTTCTCACGAAATTTCAATCACCAACTTTCTCCTCTGAATGCGAAAATATTTTGTTGAGGCAGACCTACATATGGAGGAAAGATCACCATAATAAAATAAGGGAAATCAGAGCTCGCACTGGAAGATATAGGCGTCTGTTTGTTTGTTTGTTTGTTTTTCGTGCGCTGTTCGAGATTGGAATAATAGAGAATTATTGTGAAGGTGGTTCGATGAACCCTCTGCCAGGCACTTAAAGTCTGATTTGCAGAGTATGCATGTAAATGTAGATGAACTAAAATATTTTAAAACATAAAGTATCTTGTGCACCGTAGATTTCATTTCCTATAAGTACCGGAAATAAACCCTAAAATATAAATATAAGTCGACGGTCTTTTCTTTTCTCCGTGTGTCACAACTAACTATTATAGATTCGTTATACACGATGATTCACAAAGATACGCAAATATTTTAATATGTTATTCTACAAGTAAAACTAAAGAAAAAAGTTGATATTAACATAGGTACGCAAATATTTAGTTACGGAGTTACGGTTAATAAAGATTTTGCCTGAAATTTAGCAACTTCGCTAATATGAAGTCATCACAAAACAGTACAAGGATAAAATAAAGTACGATTTCCATTTATTTTGTTGTTATTGATCTGGTGAATCTAATAAAACATGTCCATGACTGTATCTGCAGTAGTTTTCCAGAGCATCCAGAGAAGCGAAGGAGTAATTTCGCAAAATTTTTAATTTATGAACTACTTGGCTCAATTTGTTTTTCAAATTCCAGACAATTGCACAAAGATTTAAACAGAAGTTGTAGAGAATTTAATTTTGGTACATGATTGTAGTAACTTTAACTGAAACTGTATGAATGTGCCAGATAATCTGCTTTTATTAATACCATAGCACACGTGAATTCATGTTAAACCAGAAGAAAGAAAGTTCAGAGTTAAGGAAGTCGTACAGTGTACATACAATTTCACAATACATTCAAAGCAAATGTTCAAAAATGTCTCCACCGAGTTCAATGCATTTAGACGCACGTGTATGAACAGATTTGGTTGCCTGTTGTATTCAAAAATGTCTCCACCGAGTGCAATGCATTTAGATGCACGTGTATGAACAGATTTGGTTGCCTGTTTTAGTTTCACAGGGCTATTCTTAATTTCGTCTACTGCATTCATAATGCGAGCAAGTAATGCCTGACGTGTATTGACTTTGTCCTCATAAAATATGTCTTTCATCCATCCCCATGTACAAAAATCCATTGCTGTTAAATCGGGCGATCTGGGTGGCACCATCCCTATTTCATAAATTATCTACAAACTACAGCAGTTACTATGTGGTTTCACTCAAATACACTGTTGTCATTATGTTCTTTCACTGAAAAATACAGAAAACCAATTCGTTTCAAGGTTATGAAACGACTAAAACAATCCACTAACGGTTGCCAACAATGACATAAAGGTTTCTGCATTCTGAATGGAAAGTAAACAAATTTACTTGTATAATAATCTTTGCTTCTCTGGATGTTCTGGATAACTACTGCAAACACACGTCTGGGACACGTTTTATTAGATTCACCAGACCCATAACATCAAAATAAATAGAAATTGTGCTTTACTTTATCCTCGTACAGTTTTGCGATGGCTTCATATTAGGAAAGCTGCTAAATGTCAGGTAAAATCTTTTCTTAGTTAACAGAATTCTTCCGTCGATTCTTGGTAGAACTTTTATTAATCGTAACTCCGTAACTAAACATTCGCGGAACTGTGTTTGTCTGAACTTTTTTCTTTAGTTTTACTTGTAGAATAACATAGTAAAATATTTCCATATCTTCGTGAATCACTCTGTATATACCGTTCTCAACAATAAAGAAACAATATCCTGCGTGCAGCTACAGAAGACGAAGTTCTGTCGGGCGATTGGCACACCAGCGCTACAAACGGCACAATTTGTTGATTGGAAGTTGGGTGGGAGGAGGTTGGCTGTCTGGTGGTCCTACCCGCCTGACATCCCAAAGTTCGTCGGTCGGTCAGTCAAAACGCTTGCACACGTACATTTTGTCAGTCGGTCGGTTGGAGCGTGTGTCGGGCCTTTAATTACTGTTTCCACGTGCACGCTGCTTTGATTTGGGGAGTGCGCGGGAGGATGCTGCGGTGGCGACGTGCTGCTGGGCTCCGCCCCTGGCAAGGCGGCGGCCAATGGGCGTCGGGTCCTGCTACTGCGGCCGCGGCGGCGGCGGCGGCGGTGTCAGTGAGTCTCGAGGAGGCGGACCGCGAGTAGACGTCAAAGCAGCCTGCCTGCAGGGGGCGCGCGAGACGTCAGAGCTGCGGCAGACGGAGCGCGCGCCAGCCGGTACCCTGCGCCAGAGGATACGACGGCGTGACGCACTCGCAGGTGAAACTCGTTTTCCGTCTTGCTATATACGTGGTCCTGCAGTAGCATTCTCGCTTCCCGCGCATGGGGTCCCTGGTGCGATTCCCGGTTGGGTCAGGGATTTTCCCAGCCTCTGACGACTGGGTGCTGTGTGTCCATCATTTCAGCTTCTTTCATTGGCAAGTCGCCGAAGTGGCGTCAACTAATAAGGACTTGCAATACGGCGGCCGAACTTCCCCGCATGGGGCCTCCCGGCCAACAATGCCATACGATCATTTCATATACTTATAAGAGAATGGTCACATGTCGAAACCTGTATCGCTTCTTTTACCACGTTGAAAAAAGTCCGCACGCAATATTTTAGCTGATGACAAGAGCTGGATGTCTGTAAAAAAACTTATTGTAGTAAGACATTTGTCGCAAGGTTTCCGCGCTAGTAACTACCTATACTACAACACTGATCTCTCGTTAAGTTATGCCAACACCATCTAAGCACAAGGTGGCGTTAGCTACGCGTTGCTCTCTTGGCACAGCAATAAGAGTTGCTTCGTCCATTGAAAGCGACCTTAAGAAAAACATTCGTTGAAGCGGCCGGCCAGAGTGGCCGAGCGGTTCTAGGCGCTACAGTCTGGAGCCGCGCGACCGCTATGCTCAGAGCCATTCGTTGACCAGTACAACTAATACATTATCTACAACACTTTCCAAATTGCTATTGAGTACACAAAATTAAATATTCGGTATAGAATTCGTCAAAATTGATTTTATTTCTTGTAATTACCGCAATAATGCTAATTATTGATGCAATGTTCCAAACATATATTTTTGTCCACCAAGAACATAAAAGTTGAGACATATGACAGACCTGGGAGTTACAGTCGCTATTACGCGTCCTTAGACAAAACTTTGTTCGGATTGAATGAGGCCTAATACCACCATATTTCGAGGACTGCCACACATTTTTAATCATATTTTGAAATAATGAAGAGGAGTGTTGATAATGTACTACTGATTCAACTTGTGAATATTGTCACTGTGGTAGCGTGGAAACTGTAGCGGTCTGCACACAATTTTCTATTAGATTTCTGTAAAATGCCTTCCACTGACGGGAAAATTCTCTGGCCGAGCCGGCCGGGGTGGCCGAGCGGTTCTAGGCGCTACAGTCTGGAACCGCGCGGCCGCTCCGTTCGCAGGTTCGAATCCTGCCTCGGGCATGGATGCGTGTGATGTGCTTAGTTTAGTTGGGTTTAAGTAGTTCTAAGTTCTAGGGGACTGATGGCCTCAGAAGTTAAGTCCCATAGTGCTCAGAGCCATTTGAACCATTTTTTTTTCTCTGGCCGGCGATTGAATTACGTTCATAGTGTCGGATGGTATCTGAAGTATCTCTGCTTCTTCGTCAGGATGAGCTTCAAATACAGCTTTTAATGACTCAGAACTTTTATGACCTGACCACGAATCTAGAAGAAGAGATTTGCTCCCGCAGAACGGAAGAAAAGCATGACTTCGATGCGTTTACCAAAAAACTGACTGCGTAGAACATTGTTCTTTTGACACGTGGTCCTAGAAGTCCCGTTGATTGTTGAAGGCAAACATATCGTTTAGGCAGCAATAAGCCATCCAGGCTAATTGCGTGCATTATAGTGTGTGAATGTAGTCGTGGACTGCGCAGACGCATCTGTACGTTTTTCCTCTTGAAATGACAGTGTTCTCTCAGCAAGCGTTTCTTTTTGAAAACAGGACTCAGCAGCATTGTAAAAATATAGGATTCGTCGAGACTAGTGATCTTATGCTTCTCTTTCGTAATAAAAGCTTCTATCATTTCAGTCTGCATCACTTCATTTTTCGAACTTGTTTCTCGATACAAATTTTATTGTTTTTCTTGCTACAATTTTATGTGATCTTTTGAAGCGACTTAATCAACTTTGAGAGGTTGTAAATTCTTTAGAGCCAAATCACGTAAAGTTGTATCGTTCATACTAAATGGCTTTTGTCTGGCTTCAGTAAATAGCTCAAAAAGTTGCGCATTTAACTTCATCGCAATTGCCAGTCGACTCTTATGTCGTCGAGCGACTTCCATCTGTACAATTCACGTTCAGAACGGACAAAGCGATATTTATTTTGAACACTACTGATACACAGGCATTTCTTACCGCTTTCGTTCAACCAATACATCACCACTTTTTCTTTGTCTGACAGGGTAATTTTAGTTCCTGGTGTTGCTTTCGGAGATTACTGATGATTATACGTGAAACTGTCACTCGAAGAGTCTTCATGCATACAACTTTCTTCAGTTTCTTCGCGTCTGTGGACGCACAGTTTCTAGCGCTATTTACTTCTTTATTTAGTTACTTCAACTACCATTTAGCACATCACATAGTCTTCACACGTGTGTTCTGTTGATGGCTCGATTTGGCGTCTTTTGTAAATCTCCGTAGCAAGCAGCAAAACATTTACATAGTTAGCCTTCAACTGTGATTGGAGATTGAATGTTCAACATAAAGTGGCTTGCAGAGTTGGTTGGTTGGTTGGTTTGGGGAAGGAGACCAGACAGCGTGGTCATCGGTCTCATCGGATTAGGGAAGGATGGGGAAGGAAGTCGGCCGTGCCCTTTCAGAGGAACCATCCCGGCATTTGCCTGGAGTGATTTAGGGAAATCACGGAAAACCTAAATCAGGATGGCCGGACGCGGGATTGAACCGTCGTCCTCCCGAATGCGAGTCCAGTGTCTAACCACTGCGCCACCTCGCTCGGTCTTGCAGAGTATATATGTAGATGTATAGAACTTGTTTCACAATTCCAGCTAGCTTCACGACGATATGTTTCGAAATATGTACCAGGCTTTATAGGAAACTGCATCCCACAGATGAACCAAATCGTTGCAGCTATAATCCTCTTAGTGAACGCTGCAGTAAAACGGTCGCATTCCCGGCCATGCGCTCAATGCTCAGCATACCAACAGTTCGCGACTCGGTGACTTTCGCTGGTGGCTAGCCTTCACCGCAAGCGCCAAGCAAGGAAAACAGCCGTTTTCGTGATTTTATTTAGGTGACTTCCGGTAATGTCAGCAGCTACAATTTCACGTGAGGACCTGCTTCACAATTGACACTGGTGAGAAAATCAATACATGTTTCGGCATGACAAGTCTGACCATATCCTTGTTAGTGTCATCCCACCTCCTACTTGGCATTTACCCCGTGCTGAAGTGTAGCAGGTAGCAGCACAGTGAATGCGCCTTCCTTCTGTGTTCATCGTCTGTATTACTAAAAATCTAACACGATGCACGGTCCCCGTTGCAAGTTGTGTATCTAATGGCTTCCAGGGACAGCGAAAATTTGATTTTCAACGGTTCAAATAATTACTGACCGAATTTAAAAATTTAAAATGCTGCCATAATCTGCCTATTAAGAGGTTTAATTTTATGTTAATGGTTTAACATAGTAAGTCAAGTATTAGGTTAGAAACCGTGTAATCTTGAGGCAGCGTAACTCGTGGAGTGCAAATTACCCAGACTATATTCATCTAGTGTTTAAGAATGACAACATTTAGCGGCTTCCAACAAACTGTATACAGTTTCAAAACATTGCCAAACTTTTTCACGCTGGCAGCGTTCACAAAATGGTGAAAGGAAAAATGTTTATAAGTCACTACATTTTCGCTGTTCATCCACAAAAACTTGAGCATCAGGCACGACGTTTTAATTTATTACTTCTTTACTAGCGACTCTATTCGCAACAAATGTCTGAGACGGGTATCAACATGTACCACTGAATGTACCTGCAAAATTGTATCATTGTACGACACATAGTACAGGAGATATTACGTGATAAACATTCAGCTGCGTGAAAAACTAGCTTTTGCTTTAAACGGTGCTCAAACTAGCCACACTATACTGATCCAGCGTTTGATAATGAGAGCTTCTAGCGACTTCCAACAAACTTTTAAGGATAATTTAAAATCTTTTCTACACTTTTTCTCGCTTACACGCTCAACGTCAAATATTTAATAGATTAACTCATTTGTAAATTAATGAGACGTTTGGTGCTGTTTTAAACATTGGAGCTTGATTCTTTAAAGAACCGAGCGGGTGTAGGGGGGGGGGGGGGGCTGTAGTTACAAAATAGAATGCAGCCGGGTGGGCATATGACGGCAGCCAGGAACAACGGGAAATAAAATACTGGCCAATAAGGTCATCTACCAAATTATAAATTTTATTGCCGACGACACGTGTTCAACGTCAATTTTCGTGGTTTGCAGGTGTTTTTTGCGTCTAGGATCTGTGATCGGGACGCATTTCCTATCCGTTTGCAGATCCCGACATGGCGACGCTCTTGTTGCAGGAGACAAAATTTCGGAGGTTGTTATGGAATATTTTCTTGGTATTTTGTTGTAAGGGACACGTCGTATCCGATGGCCCTGAGCAGAGTTACTGTATTTCGTTTGATATCTTTATCCCTATTTATCATTGTGTCTCTGTTCCACTGACAATATCTGCCAACAGTGCAAATGTCGACTGTACGCGCTGTGTATCTTGTATTGTTGACAGCAGTAGTGCGAACTGTTACTTTTCGTCCTCAAGCTCGCATTCAGTGCTGCTCGATTGTCTCGGGTTGTTTTTCCAGCAGTGTTGGTTGTACGTTACAGTAAAATACAGCTGTATAGGTAGGTTTACTAATGAAGGGTTGGTCGATATGCAGCTTGTGGGGGATTTACTAGAAGCGGTGGATCAGTGGGACGGCGACGTTGCTTTGAGGTGTTTCACACTGCTTCTGCAAATGTGTATAAGCTACGTCTGTTTTGACGCTCTTTTCACAGAAACAAAGCTAACTGGGTAATAAACAATAAATCGGAATTACGTTAATACTCATTAATGAACTACCGGAGACCGAGGGTCTCCTACATAAATATGTTCAGAAAATATTCCTGAACAGCCTCAGAAATTTGGTCGCCTGGTTTTAGGGTTCATCCTGTATATTTGAACACAAAAATTGAGGATAGCTTTAGAAGAGACAGCAACCAGTAGCAGTTATCTCTTTTTGTGCAGTAACTAGCACTCAGACATTAGTATGTACTGGTGACATTCTTAGCTGATTACAGCAAAAACGACAAGATCTTCACGAAAGCTATAGTGTTCTCGTAGAAATGAGAATAGGGATATTTTATGCCATAAATTTCCGTTACTTCTGGCATATAATTAACAGGAGACCCATTAACACATTATGTGGGAAACAGCGTCCGAAAATCAAGTATGGATTTTAAAGCTGAACCAAGCGAAAATGAGAGTAAGGAGAGAAATGAGAGAAGCGTTAAATGATTTCGAAAGGAAGACGTTGTCAGCCGACCTGAGTAAAAACGCTAAGAGATTTTGGTTGTATGTAAAATCAGTAAGTGGGTCAAAATCTACTCATTCTCTCAGCGATCACATCGGCACCGTAACGAAAGATAAGTGATAAGGCCGAAATACTGAATTCGGCCTTCCGAAGTTGTTTCACCGCGGAAGATCGTGACTGTCCCTCCTTTCAATCGTCGTGCGAACGTCGAAATAGCAGATATTGAGATAACCGATCGCGGAATTGAAAAGAACTACAATCGCTTAGTAGTGGAAAGGTTTCAGGACCAGATGAAATACCTATAAAATTCCATAAAGATTACGCGAGAGAACTTTCTCCTCTTCTAGCAGTAATTTATCGTAGATCGCTTGATAAACGCAAGATGCCAAACGGCTGGAAAAAAGCGCAGGTCCTTTCCGTTTTTAAGAAAGGCCGAAAGACAGATCCACACAATTATAGACCGATATTGTTGACGTCAATCTGTTGTAGAATTATGGAACATGTTTTACGCACAAGAATTATGACGTGTTTGGAAAATGAACAGCTCCTCTATAAAAATCAACATGGATTCCGCAAACAGAGCTCCTGCGAAACTCAGCTCGCTCTGTTCCTCCATGAGATTCACAGCGCAGTGGACAACGGCGCTCAGGCTGATGCCGTGTTCCTTGATTTCAGTAAGGCATTTAAAACCGTCCCACATTGCCATTTAATTAAAAAATACGCGCTTACGGAGTATCGGAGCAGACCTGCGATTGGATTCAAGACTTCCTTGCAGATAGAACCCGACACGTCGCTCTTAGCAGAACTAAATCGACAAATGTGAAGGTAATATCCGGAGTACCGCAGGGTCCGTTGCTGTTCACTATGATATAGTAGAAAGCGTCGGATGTTCTTAAAGGCTATTCGCAGATGATGCAGTTGTTTATATCAAAGTAGCAACGCCAGAAGATAGTAAGAATTTGCAGAACGACCTGCCGAGAATTGATGAATGGTGCAGACTCTGGCAGTTGACCCTAAGCGTAAATAAATGTAACATATTGCGCATACATAGGAAAAGAAATCCACTACTGTACAGCTACACTATTGATGAAAAGCAGCTGGAGACAGCGCCTGCCGTAAAATACGAGGGCTATCCACAAAGTACATTACGTTTTGGAATTAAAAATAAATAAAGTATTGGAATTTTTTTTTATTATTTACAGATGAAAGCCACACTTAAGTAGTACTTTTCCACATAGTTGCCATTTAAATTAAGGCACTTATCGTAGCGACGGACGAGCTTGGAAATTCCTTCGTCGTAAAATTCGGCCGCCTGCGCCTTCAACCACGTGGTTACCTCTGCTTGAAGCTGTGCGTCGTCATCAAAACGCTGCATAGCCAACCGCTACTTCATTGCTGGGAGTAAGTGGAAGTCGCTCGGTGCCAGGTCGGGACTGTACGGCGGATGAGGAAACAACTCCCACTTAAAAGATTCGAGAACTTCACGAGTGGCATTTGCCGTGAGGGCCCGGGCGTTGTCGTGATTCAGCAAGATCTTTGAGCCCAACTTTCCCCTGCGCTTGTTTTGTATTGCTCTTCTGAGGTTGTGCAGAGTTTGGAAATACCTTTGAGAGTTTATTGTGGTGCCTTTTTCCAGGAAATCCACAAAAATCACACCTTTTCTGTCCCAAAAGAGGTAACCATGTGGTTGAAGGCGCAGGCGGCCGAATTGTACGACGAAGGAATTTCCAAGCTCGTCCATCGCTACGATAAGTGCCTTAATTTAAATGGCAACTATGTAGAAAAGTAGTATTTAAGTGTGGCTTTCATCTGTATATAATTAAAAAATTTTCTAATACTTTATTTATTTTTAATTCCAAAACGTAATGTACTTTGTGGATAGCCCTCGTATCTTGGCGTAACTATCCAGAGAGACCGTAAGTGCAATGACCATATAAAAAGATAGCGGGAAAAGCAGACACAAGACTCAGATTCATCGGAAGAATCTTAAGGAAATGTAACTCATCCACGAAAGAAGTAGCTCATAAGGCGCTTGTTCGCCCGATTCTTGTGTGGTGTTCATCTATCTGGGATCCCTATCAGGTAGGACTGATAGAGGAGATAGAGAAGATCCAACGAAGAGCGGCGCGTTTCGTCACGGGATCGTTTAGCTGGCGAGAGAGCATTACGGAGCTAAACAAACTCCACTGACAGACGTTACAAGAGAGATGTTGTGCATCAAGGAGAGATTTACTATGGAAATTTTGGGACAGCACTTTTCAGGAGGAGGCAGACAACATATTACATACATCTCGCATATTGACCACGAGGGGAAAATTCGAGAAATTAGAGCCAATACGGAGGCTTACTGACAATCATTCTTCCCACGCACTATTCGCGAGTGGAACGTGGTTGGAGGGATCAGATAGTGGTACCGAAAGTACGCTCCTCCATATACCATTAGGTGGCTTGCGGAGTGTGATGTAGATGTAAAGTCACCAGAGATTTCCCACGTCCTCATTCTATATCATTACAACTTTTGTAGCTATCAGCAAATTTTTCAAGAAGTCAACTATAAATCTGACGATTTGACGAAGAGTCTATTAAAGCCTAAAAGCAAGCTGATGGACAAGGAAGAATTCTTAGTTGGTTGCTTCTTTTAGGATTGTCCTCAGTTTATATGATGGTCACAGCATTCAGTGGAACCCGGAGAAGATTTCGTCAGCAGTATATGCTGGTAGTCTACGGATCGGAGCGTGGAATGTCAGATCCCTTAATCGGGCAGGTAGGTTAGAAAATTTAAAAAGGGAAATGGATAGATTAAAGTTAGATATAGCGGGAATTAGTGAAGTTCGGTGGCAGGAGGAACAAGATTTTTCGTCAGGTGATTACAGGGTTATAAATACAAAATCAAATAGGGGTAATGCAGGAGTAGGTTTAATAATGAATAAAAAAATAGG
Source organism: Schistocerca nitens (assembly GCF_023898315.1). NCBI lineage: Eukaryota > Metazoa > Arthropoda > Insecta > Orthoptera > Acrididae > Schistocerca > Schistocerca nitens. The sequence continues at coordinate 17,774,185 of NC_064619.1, forward strand.
AGTGCGGGTTAGCCACTACAAACAGCATAGTGAACGCATTATTGTGGCCAAGATAGACACAAAGCCCACGCCTACTACAGTAGTACAAGTTTATATGCCAACTAGCTCTGCAGATGATGAAGAAATTGATGAAATGTATGACGAGATAAAAGAAATTATTCAGGTAGTGAAGGGAGACAAAAATTTAATAGTCATGCGTGACTGGAATTCGTCAGTAGGAAAAGGGAGAGAAGGAAACATAGTAGGTGAATATGGATTGGGGGGAAGAAATGAAAGAGGAAGCCGCCTTGTAGAATTTTGCACGGACCATAACTTAATCATAGCTAACACTTGGTTCAAGAATCATAAAAGAAGGTTGTATACCTGGAAGAATCCTGGAGATACTAAAAGGTATCACATAGATTATATAATGGTAAGACAGAGATTTAGGAACCAGGTTTTAAATTGTAAGACATTTCCAGGGGCAGATGTGGATTCTGACCACAATCTATTGGTTATGAACTGCAGATTGAAACTGAAGAAACTGCAAAAAGGTGGGAATTTAAGGAGATGGGACCTGGATAAACTGACTAAACCAGAGGTTGTAGAGAGTTTCAGGGAGAGCATGAGGGAACAATTGATAGGAATGGGGGAAAGAAATACAGTAGAAGAAGAATGGGTAGCTCTGAGGGATGAAGTAGTGAAGGCAGCAGAGGGTCAAGTAGGTAAAAAGACGAGGGCTAATAGAAACCCTTGGGTAACAGAAGAAATATTGAATTTAATTGATGAAAGGAGAAAATATAATAATGCATTAAATGAAGCAGGCAAAAAGGAATACAAACGTCTCAAAAATGAGATCGACAGGAAGTGCAAAATGGCTAAGCAGGGATGGCTAGAGGACAAATGTAGGGATGTAGAGGCTTGTCTCATTAGGGGTAAGATTGATACTCTCTACAGGAAAATTAAAGAGACCTTTGGAGAGAAGAGAACCACTTGTATGAATATCAAGAGCTCAGATGGCAACCCAGTTCTAAGAAAGAAGGGAAGGCAGAAAGGTGGAAGGAGTATATAGAGGGTTTATACAAGGGCGATGTACTTGAAGAGGATGTAGATGAAGATGAAATGGGAGATAAGATACTGCGTGAAGAGTTTGACAGAGCACTGAAAGACCTGAGTCGAAACAATGCCCCGGGAGTAGACAACATTCCATTAGAACTACTGATGGCCTTGGGAGAGCCAGTCATGACAAAACTCTACCATCTGGTGAGCAAGATGTATGAGACAGGCGGAATACCCACAGACTTCAAGAAGAATATAATAATTCCAATCCCAAAGAAAGCAGGTGTTAACAGATGTGAAAATTACCGAACTATCAGTTTAATAAGTCACAGCTGCAAAATACTAACGCGAATTCTTTACAGACGAATGGAAAAACTGGTAGAAGCGGACCTCGGGGAAGATCAGTTTGGATTCCGTAGAAATGTTGGAACACGTGAGCCAATACTAACCTTACGACTTATCTTAGAAGAAAGATTAAGAAAAGGCAAACCTACGTTTCTAGCATTTGTAGACTTAGAGAAAGCTTTTGACAGCGTTAACTGGAATACCCTCTTTCAAATTCTGAACGTGGCAGGGGTAAAATACAGGGAGCGAAAGGCTATTTACAATTTGTACAGAAACCAGATGGCAGTTATAAGAGTCGAGGGGCATGGAAGGGAAGCAGTGGTTGGGAAAGGAGTGAGACAGGGTTGTAGCCTCTCCCCGATGTTATTCAATCTGTATATTGAGCAAGCAGTAAAGGAAACAAAAGAAAAATTCGGAGTAGGTATTAAAATTCATGGAGAAGAAGTAAAAACTTTGAGGTTCGCCGATGACATTGTAATTCTGTCAGAGACAGCAAAGGACTTGGAAGAGCAGTTGAACGGAATGGACAGTGTCTTGAAAGGCGGATGTAAGATGAACATCAACAAAAGCAAAACGAGGATAATGGAATGTAGTCAAATTAAATCGGATGATGCTGAGTGGATTAGATTAGAAAATGAGACACTTAAAGTAGTAAAGGAGTTTTGCTATTTAGGGAGTAAAATAACTGATGATGGTCGAAGTAGAGAGGATATAAAATGTAGACTGGCAATGGCAAGGAAATCATTTCTGAAGAAGAGAAATTTGTTAACATCGAGTATAGATTTAAGTGTCATGAAGTCGTTCCTGAAAGTATTTGTATGGTGTGTAGCCATGTATGGAAGTGAAACATGGACGATAACCAGTTTGGACAAGAAGAGAATAGAAGCTTTCGAAATGTGGTGCTACAGAAGAATGCTGAAGATAAGGTGGGTAGATCACGTAACTAATGAGGAGGTATTGAATAGGATTGGGGAGAAGAGAAGTTTGTGGCATAACTTGACTAGAAGAAGGGATCGGTTGGTAGGACATGTTTTGAGGCATCAAGGGATCACAAATTTAGCATTGGAGGGCAGCGTGGAGGGTAAAAATCGTAGAGGGAGACCAAGAGATCAATACACTAAGCAGCTTCAGAAGGATGTAGGTTGCAGTAGGTACTGGGAGATGAAGAATCTTGCACAGGATAGAGTAGCATGGAGAGCTGCATCAAACCAGTCTCAGGACTGAAGACCACAACAACAACATATGTGCTGGAGAAGTCTACATTCACTACCGAGCGAGGTGGCACAGTGGTTAGACAGTGGACTCGCATTCGGTAGGACGACGGTTCAATCCCGCGTCCGGCCGTCCTGATTTAGGTTTTCCGTGATTTCCCTAAATCGCTCCAGGCAAATGCCGGGATGGTTCCTTTCAAAGGGCACGGCCGACTTCCTTCCCCGTCCTTCCCTAATCCGATGAGACCGATGACCTCGCTGTCTGCTCTCCTTCCCCAAGCCAACCAATCTACATTCACTTACCGATCTCAGCTATTGCACGTTAAAGGTGACTATCATTGATCTGTACCAACTGATAATCCTTGAAGACGGAATACTTGTTTCGAGATGCCTATTCATCGTAATAAAATCAAATTTTATTGCCAGTACGTGGTCTTATATTCATAGTATAGTAGGTCTACGTCCACTGCCGCAGTCTTCTTAGTTTCTGGGATTGCTGGAAAAAGAAAGAAGATTAGGATTTAGTATCCCGTCGACGACGTAATTAGTGACGATTTAGTATTGCTGATAGGCTTTTGTAGTACGAGTACATACTCTATTATTATCATTTCTACATGACAGTGACATCTAGTTGCACAGTGATACTTTTCTTGAAATGTTTGAAAAATCTCAACTATTTATTCTTTCATGTATTGACTAAAACTATATTCTACCCCATGAGGTCATTTTTCCAAACATTTGTGCCTTTTTATTATTAACCCTCGCAATACCGAGGGGGAGCGGCTGCCTCATGCCTTCTTGTGAAAATATTGTAATCTAGCCATGTACTTCATATTTTAAAATTTTGAAAAAATATTTGTTTTTAATGATTCATAAATGTCTTAGATTTTTCGATTGAACTTAACCCAAAAATTTAAGTCTTAGTAGCGAATGTGACATCTTCAAAACAAAAAATAAAAATATGGCATTTCAGTCTTTGATCGCTATCTTTTTATTTTCAATGACCGGTTTAAGGCTAGCTGCCCATTGAAAATAAAAAGATAGCGATCAAAGACTGAAATGCCATATTTTTATTTAAAGAACGATCGCGGAAATCCCATTAAGATAATCATGTCTAGTTTTGATAATCTTCAAAACAAATGTCATATTCGTATTTTCAGATTCAGGACCATTATTACGCATTAACGTATCTTTAAAAAGTATTTTGTGTATAATTGTATACGACAGTTAACTAATTTTGTTATTCTTTTGTGTGTGTCATAAATTAGCCCCCCCCCCCCCCCCCGCCCTTAGTAGCATATATTATGGAAAATGAACTGGTATTGCTAAGATTGTGCTAAGATATTTTCAGGTTCTGGACCGTACTTACACATCAGTACTTATTTAAAAAGTGTGTTGTTACTAAAAGCTAACAATTAACGAAATTTGTTATTTAACTTTTTTGTGGTGTCCGTGAGGTAGTCGCATGCCTCCCAGCTCCCTCCACCCCCCCACCCCCCACCCCCCCGGTAATAAAATAAACACGTTATGGAAAATGCGTTGTTATTGCTAGAGTTAAAATATATTCAGACGCGTTTAGCCATTAAGAAAAGGAGCAGTATTTTCTGGATGCGGCACCTGTATTGTTTTCTTTAGATGAGTCACTTGTCTATATAGAGTATGTGTCATTATTAATTACTCTTTCGTGGCTACAGCTTTTTGGTGCCATTAAATGCAGCATCTTTATTTCCTGTTGTGTTGTTTTTCGGAGAAGTATGTCTCACGCCTGGAGTTCGCTTTGCGTGTGTATTTAAATGTTCTTAAATACAGATTATTATTACCCTTTCTCTGAAGTTACGATATTTCTGCGAGATCTTTTCTCAGTTTTTATTCCAGTTTGTTTCATAAAGAATTTAAGATTAATTCTCGGTACTTAGAATTGTTTCTGGTCCTTGTGGTTCTCATTTCCATTCAGTTTATTTGAATAACCTTCCTCCTATATTATACTTTCTCTTGATGTAAAAGTAGTGTTACCGTTACCAGCCTTTAAGAAGCTCTGTTGCTTATGTTGTTAACTGTTATTTCGAATGCTATGTTGGCACAAAGACACATATTTTAATGACTTACGTCAGTTACTAATTATTAAGCTTACATGCTGATTCAGATGCCCATGTCGTTTCTTTTACACAACAAGCGTATAACTTTCGGGGAAAAAATGACGTCTGTGATGGCGGAGGGGAAGGGGTGACACATTCGTGGGAGGGGGGGACGGGGGACGGTTCAACACTAGTATTTCGCTTATCATGCGACAGCGCAACAAATTTGTTGTCCACACTCTTATTTTTATTTTCTTTTAGTGAAATCAGTATTACTCACCCGAAACTTCCGTATTTTTATTCGTATCACTTGCTCAGAAAATAATACAACAGTGCCGTAAGTTTTATAAGAAAAGTGTTGCCGTTCTTGTTGCGAACGTGAAATCAGAACGTAGTTTCTAGTAATACTGTTGAGAACTACTGAAAAATTATTTACTTAGCAACATATTTCTACACTATGAGTTTACCGAGCGAGGTGGCGCAGTGGTTAGACACTGGACTCGCATTCGGGAGGACGACGGTTCAATCCCGCGTCCGGCCATCCAGATTTAGGTTTTCCGTGATTTCCCTAAATCACTCCAGGTAAATGCCGGGATGGTTCCTCTGAAAGGGCACGGCCGACTTCCTTCCCCATCCTTCCCTAATCCGATGAGACCGATGACCACGCTGTCTGGTCTCCTTCCCGAAACCAACCAACCAACCAACCACTATGAGTTAGTACATTGCAAGAATTATTGACTAGCAGCGGCAGAACAAGTTGGCATGTATGCTTCTGGTTTCTATCCTGTGAAGGATTAAGGCTGAGAAAGAGTGGTGACTGTTGCATCGTCACATCCTACCGTCTCTTACGGTCGCAGGTCCGAATCCTGCCTCGGGCATGGATGTGTGTGATGTCCTTAGGTTAGTTAGGTTTAAGTAGTTCTAAGTTCTAGGGGACTGATGACCTCAGAAGTTAAGTCCCATAGTGCTCAGAGCCATTTGTATCATTTGAACCTACCGGCTCTCGAAAACCAATTTATACAACAAATGTAAACACGGTCTGTCCATGCGTGCCACTATAACTCCGCAACCAACGTCCACAGCCCCACAGGTGTTATACGAGGATTGGAACTTAAATAGTGGCAACTACTTATTCACAACCGATACAAAAGAGTTACATTTTTGCATCTGTTACTGTCCTTCAAAGTAGTCACCAGCGTTGTGTAAAACCCGTTGCCAGCGATGTGGAAGGCGTAGTATACCGTTAGCAGAGCCTGTTCTGTTGATGGTGCGAATGGAGCGGTCTACTGCCTGTCGAATCTCTGGAACAGTTCTGAAGCGAATGCCACGAAGTGGTTCCTTCATACTCGGAATCAAATCAAAGTCCCGAGGACTTAAGGCCGGGTAGTATGGTGCATGATACAGTACTTGCCAGTCCCATCGACCGAACAGAGCAGCCACAGCTTGCGCTGTTTGCGCCCGCGCATCGTCGTGCAAAATGATGGGTGAGTTGCGCAAAAGTGTCACCGCTTGTTTCGCAAAGCTGGTCGCAGGTGACGCTCCAAAAACGAACAGTGATACTGTGCATTGACGGTTTGCCGTGGAGGAACGTAATGCGTTAGGATAACACCATCACAGTCGTACACGAGAATCACGATAGCTTTACACCGCTCCATTCGCACCATCAACAGAACAGGCTCTGCTAACGGTATACTACGCCTTCCACATCGCTGGCAACGGGTTCTACACAACCCTGGTGACTACTTTGAAGGACAGTAACAGATGCAAAAATGTAACTCTTTTGTATCGGTTGTGAATAAGTAGTTGCCACTGTTTAAGTTACAACTCTCGTAGTATTGTAGCACTCCACGCCCATACATGATGGAGGTTTTAGTTTAGAACTATGGGAGTTGGGTTGGAAGATGTGGATGTCAAAAGAGGGCATCGCAACATTGGACTTCTTGTGAAAGTCGGTGAAGCAACTGTAATCGAGCGTTGAAGACACCAATACTGGCCAGAATAGTCCATCTACAATGTTCAAGAATATTGGAGAATGTTGTAGAATGTTCCTTAGGATAACAGCGTAATTGTTTTCGAGAGCTCATACCGACAAAGCAGATTGCGACCTCGATGTTGGATTAAGAAAAAAATTTCGGGGGCAGGAGAATGCTGTAGAATGTTCCAGAATGTTGTAGAATGTTCTAGAAGACTCTAAAACTCGCGTGATGTTCAAGAATACTCTAGAATGTTAAAAGATCTTCAGAAATGTTTTCGCATTTCCCGTTATTTTTTTCTGGGGGGGGGGGGGGGGACGCATTCCAGTTCAGAAGCGTATATACAGGTGATGTCAAGATCCATGCGTCTGTATACATTTCCAGATCGATTAGAGGGGTTCAAGGAAAAATGAACGCGATGGAAATTGAAATAAACGTGAGTGAATTGGTTATGGTAGTGAACAATGTAATAAGTAGAATTTTGTTGTGTTAAGTAATATTCATATTTAACAGGATACCGAAACGTAAAGAGCGGGAGACCCTGTCGTGGTGAATTGATAACGAATGTAACGAAGGAGCAGCGAAGAAACGAAACAAATGGTGAGCAAGTAGCACGGTGGCGAGAATGAATAGTGAAAGAAAACTTGACAGACAAATAACGACATGGGGTGTAATGTATGCATCAGCATAAGAGTAAAATGTTAAAGGTTTGGCAGAAATTGCTTCATTTCCGAGATATGCAGTAGAGTAAGGATCGCAAGTCCAACAGAAACAACATAAAATTAATTCTTCTCAGAAAGCTACGACTCGAAAAGACCTCGCCCTGCGGGTCCGGGGGTTAGAATAGGTCCAAGGTATAAGGCGACTAAAAGGAGTCACACACTTTTCGGCCGTATAAGTTCAGGTCCCATTTTATGGTTTGACCTGACACTTTCCAAAATCTACAGAAGTGAGGGCCATATGGGGAATGACACCTTATGTGGTGCATGAGTTATCCATAGTGCCCTTAGATTCGATCTACTGAACCTCTTGTCATGGCTTTGCAACTCCACCTGCAATTCAATTATTTGGGCGAGGACACTTTCGGGGATATGTCATCTTCTTCTGTTGTCTCCTGTCCTCTTTCGCCCCCATGACAGTATTGGATTTTCTGGTCCAATATCCAGCATGGTAACCAATCCGTTATGGTGTGGCCTTCATGTGCCGATTTCGTGGTAGACCCCTGACAACACAGGGATCGCACTGCTGATGCCTGAGCTGTAAACCCCCCACGTATGCCAAGGAGTAGATGCCTGTCTTCCTGGGGCATCAGGACTCTCGGCAATGGTCATCATGCCAGGTGGCCTTTGCTGTGTCTGTGTGGTGCCCATAGGGAGAGCCCCTAATTGGAGTGGGTGGCATCAGGGCGGATGATGCGCGATGAAGTGTACCTCGTCATCACTTGCTGGTGATCAAACGCCAGCAGTCTGTAAGCGTTCGAAGTCTCAGTACAATGCAAGGAAGTATGATCCTAAGTCGTTACCCTCCCTGGCCACACCATGGGAGGAACGTCAGGCTAAGGATGGCAGCGAACCTTCTTTGCCCCGGGACCTTGGATGTACAAGAGCTGATGGGGACTCCTTTGCCTCGACGCAACCTCAGCTTTTTTTTTTTTTTTTGTACAGCCTTTAGAGGACATGTTTGGAGAGGTGGAGAGCTTGTCCGAAATGTGGTAAGGGTCAGTCTTGATGAAAACGGCATCCTCTGCCCAGTCACGGGCATTACTCGCCTGTGACAAGCTGGGGGAGGTTTCCGTTACCATCACGTCTCATAATAGCTTAAACATGGTACAGGGTATTATATTCCACAGGGACCTTCTTCTGCAGTCGGACAACGAGATGCGCGCCAACTGAAAGCGACGAGTTCATTTCGTCCAGCGCGTCCATCAGGGTCCAAGGGATAATCAGGTTAACACTGGTGCCTTCATCGTGGCGTTAGAGGGTCATACATTACCCAAAAAGGTCAAGGTGATGGTCTACCGCTGTGATGTCAAGCCATATATCCCTCCCTCAATGTAGTGCTTTAAGTGCTGGAAGTATGGCCATATGTCTTCCCACTGTACTTCCAGCATCTCGTGTCGAGATCGTGGACGTCCATCCCATCCCAATACTTCATGTGCCCCGCCTGCCATCTGTGTCAAGTGTGGAGAGCATAATCCCCCTTGCTCACCAGACTGCAGGATTTTACAGCAAGAACGGAAAATCATGGAATAAAAGACCCTGGACTGACTGTCCTACACTGAAGCCAAGAGGAAATTTGAGTGCCTACATCCTGTGGCTATGACCTCTTATGCCGCTGCTACGAGAATAGTTGTAGCCCCATCAGTTCCGCGAGTTCCAGTCGGCTCTCAGAGCCGGAAATCTACGGCTGCCCCCTTGATGGTGGGGGGCACTTCCGTCCCTGTTGCTTCCGCACCACCTACCTCAGGAACACTGTCCGCCCAACCATTGGGGACACCAGTCCCCCCAACGATACAGGACACCAGTCCCCACTTCTCAGCCAGAGAAGTGTAAGTCTCCATCGACTCCTCTCGCTAGGAAGGGGTCTCTTGGGTCACTCCCTTCCCAGGTTTCTGCTAGTGGGAAAGATGACACCCGACAGTGGCTGATGTGCTCAAAAGCAGCTGATTGTGGGACTTCACGATCCTCCTCAGTCCTGGAGACTGAATCAGTGAAGCCCTCCCAACCAGAGAAATTCAAGGATCAGCGAGAGAAATCCAGAAAGAAGATCCCCAAGACCAAGGGAATTTCGGTGGCACGATTTATCGTGCAAATGATCAGTGGAACATGAAATTAACTAAATAAGCTGAGGTGGAAGTAAATTTTTAACGACTGGATGAACGATTTATTTCAATAATCCACCAAAGGAAGGGAGGATCGAAGGAATGAGAATTGGGGTTGAAAGTATCGCCGACAATCAGGTCATCAGAAATGACCTAACACAAGCTCGGTTTGGGAAAGTAAATCAAATGTCTTTTTTTCCGAAGTCATCGTCCCGGCATTTACGTTATGCTATTTTGGGATCTACGGGAACGCTAAATACGGATGGCCGGACGGAGACTCGAACCGCCGTCCTTAACGCGAGTACAGTTGGCAGAATGGCGGAGATGAGCTACATTGTTTGTACGTGCCTTGACCACATCGTGAATGAAGTCACCTGATGTATTGGTGTATTGTAGTGGGCTGTCTAACGTGTCTGTAGGGAACAATGTACCACTCGCAGCTACATAATATGACGTGCAGCCATAAAAAGATCTTCGCTAACACGAAATGGTCAATGACACTTCCAAATTCATTCAATATCTTCATTTATTTTACACGTACGGGATATTATGCTTTATGGATAGGTCAATGTTCACGGTGAAGGACGTTGTCCCGCTAAAAAATTAATTTAGCTTCAACTTCCTGGTTTCTTTTAAGCTTTTTGGAAACTTGTCCTTTACTAAAGGTGTATGCTAAAATTGATAAACCATACTCATTTATTCCCGATTGGGATCTATCATTTCCCCCTATCAGCTTCTGTGAAAATTGGCTGAAAAGAACTGCGACTCTTTAGTGGACCTGAAATCGAACATTACGCTCGACTCATATAAGTGGAGAATGAAACCAATAAAGAGAGACTGAAGACGAGTGTGACGTCTTGTCAGTGTCAATCCGTGTGAAAACCGACAGTAGCTGATGTTGTCGGTTAATGCAGGTCCACCTCAGACAATTTCTGAGCGATCGTGTTTACATACAAATTATTGCTTACTTCGGTACACAAAGCTGTGTGTCTTCAAGGTGCTGAGCATCACATAAAGTCGACAGTAGCTGACTGGTGGCAAATGGTGTGATCTTAACGAGTCGTGATCTTGCTCTTTTCATATGATGTAAGTCCCAATGAAACGTCTAACTGCCGGTTGTAGAGAGTGCATTTCAGGTTGGTGATGGTTCCGCAGTGTTTTGGGGTTGTTTTTCATACCTTGTCTTGGACCCAATTATTCAAGTTATCGTCCACACGAACCAGGATGTTTATTTCAGTATTCTCGTTCGCCAAGAATTGCCCTCTCTTCCACATCAATGAGTATGCTAAGGAAACTCAAGTTTCCAAGACGTCGACAGCTGTGTTCACAGAACACCACGCTTAGGTTCTTGATTTGAAGAACATGCATCCACCCTGCCGCACGCAGGCAGATCCTACAAGTCTCACGATCTTAATCCAATAGAAAATGTCTGACACTGATCACAAAGGCGGACCAAACCTCGCAATCTGCTAACTCTAAGTGGTTGCATATAATATATCAAAAGAAACTAGTGAGCCTTTTCAACTCCTTCAGAAATATTTTTTTTTTTTAAATTTTGCACACAAACTGATCCAACACTAGTTTTCGAGGTTACTGTCAGTTATGTTGTTGTTGTTGTGGTTGTTATTATGCGTCATTCCTGTCTACATACAAAATTATAGTGTATTGATTGCAGCTTTGACAAAAAATAATGCCTCGATACATCAGTAGCTATCACTTTTATTCTATGTTAACGAGTGAGGTGGCTCAGTGCTTAAGAAACAGGACTTATCCGATCCAAATAGAAGTTTCTAGTGGTTTACTAGAATCACTCGAAGTGAACGCCTGGATGATTCCTTGGAAAGTCTTCTGCCGATTTGCTGCCGCATTCTCAATCAATTAAACTCGTTCCATCTCTAATGACTCTGTCGCCTGCGGTACACAAGACCTAATTTTATTTCCTCCCTTTAAGCACTATCAATCGGATTCTAGTTTCAGACCACTATGTGAACAATGTTGTACACGAAAAATAAGTCTGGAAGGCTATAATCAAAGATTTTATCGACGTCACCACTACCATACTTGACCACTTACGAATAATTTTCGAATGGTGAGCATAACGTTCCTATTTAGGTAATTATACAAAGAACACTGTTCGTCGTCCCACAAACAAAATGCTTTCTTAGAGGCGGATAACTTACTAATATACGGAAATGACTGCGAAAAACGCTCGCGTCTCTTTGCATTCCGAACTATTTTAAATTTATTCAGATTTAATGGCTTGGAATTCACTGGATATGAATCAAAAGTTTTCTTATGGTCTCATCTCACGCCTTAAAAGTTATTGCTATTGACGGCGTGCTTCCTTTGTCAACAATACAGGGTACTTCAGAAACATTCATCCGATTTCACCAAAATATATCTTCTTTATGAATGAATAAAGTAATTTGGGGTAAATTTGAACTTAGGCGCAGGACTTCTATGCTTGTATTTTTTTTAGATCAAGTTAAAAGTAGTAGCCTCTTATATGCGTGTACGTAGAACCTAGCAGTCTGTGTTACAATGACGTTTAGGCTCAGTGTTTTCGTTTACCTTTCACTAATGTGCAATGTCTGCCACCGCGCACGATAAACATGAAGATGATAGCGCAACTCGTCTCAAACGTTTTCGAGCATATCGTTAGTTAATTGCTGCTGTGCGACATTGGAATTTATCCAAAACTGTCGGAAGGGAAAGCGTATAAACTGCAATCCCTCCCGCGAAAAAAAAAAAAAAAATGCTTATCGTGAGATCAGGCAACGTTACGGGCCAAATGCTGCAGTAACAGATCCGTAAGCCTCTCACTGGCAATTCATCATTGAGGCTGCTCACTGTTAAAAAATGGTCTTACGTGCAGGTGCCAGCGTTGTGGTGCTCTGTCCTGTTGAAAAATGAATTTTCTTGGCTTATCCTCGTAACTGCGTAATGAACGAGCGAGTGAATGAGCTGGCAACACCAGCGAGACCGCTGCTGCCAATCACATGAACCAGCAACTTGCAGCTGGCGCCAAGATAAACTTCTAGTTCCGGTGCCTAAGTTACAATTGGCCACAAGTTTCTGTCTTCATTCACGCGGAAGATAGTGTTGTGAAATCGTATGAATCTTTTTGAACAACCCTGTCTAAGAAATTGGTGGTTCGTAAAATGGTGTATAAAATATTGGCGATAACTTATGTAAGGAAAACACACACACTCATAAGTGACTCAGCGAAACTGAAGTTAGCGGAAGAGCAGGGCCGTATTACGGTTTGGAGCAGGGTTTCCTGATCAGCCACTGATGCCTGTTCGGATGACATTACGCGTAATACGTTTAAAGATGCGATACTTGTACATGGTTTTCTCATCCGAAATGATATCTGATACCTTTGCAACCTTAGTGACTTACGTAAGTTCAAGTTCAGGGAAGCGACGCGACCAAAAGGGATACATGTGAGTAAAATAAAGATTGTGTCTTAACCAAGTACGTAATAATACTTAAATGATTCATCCTCGTCATCCGTTATTCGTCATTGTTGGATAACGTATTTGCACGATTAAAAAATGAGAGAAAGGTTTTAAGGAAAGTGGATGTATACAAAATACACTGAAGACCCAGAGAAACTGGTACACCTGCCTAATGTCGGGTAGGCCCCCGCGAGCACGCAGAAGTGCCGCAGCACGACCTGGCATGCAGTCGAGTAATGTCTGATGTAGTACTGGAGGGAAGTGACGTCATGAATCCTGCAGGGCTGTCCAAAAATCTATAAAATTACGAGGGGGTGGAGATCTCTTCTGAACAGCACGTTGCAAGGCATCCCAGATATGCTCAACAATGTTCATGTCTGGCGAGTTTGGTGGCCAGCGGAACTGTTTAAACTCAGAAGAGTTTCCTGGAGCCACTATGTAGCGATTCTCGACGTGTGGGGCGTCGCATTGTCCTGCTGAAATTTCCTAAGTCCGTCGAAATGCGCAATGGACATGAATGGATGCAGTGATCGGACAGGATGCACTTGTCAGAGTCGTATCTAGACTCCAGCTGAACATGTCCCACACCATTACAGAGGCTCCCCTGCTGACACGCAGGGTCCATGGATTCACGAGGTTGTCTCCATACCCGTACACGTCCATCTGCTCGATACAATTTGAAACGAGACTCGTCCGACCAGGCGACATGTTTCCAGTCTATTGTCGTCATTTTGCAGAGTTATGCCTTCAATACTTCGTTGGTTTACATATCAAACAAATGTGTCAGTTACTCATTTATACCACGAAACGCAAAAGGAACTGGTATTGGCATGCGTATTCAAATACAGAACCTGTAAACAGAATACGGCGCTGCGGTCGGCAACGCCTGTACAGTGTCTGACGCTGTCGTTAGATCGCTTACTATTGCTACAATGGCAGGAGTTTGAACGTGGTGTTATAGTCGGCGCACGAAGGATGAGACACAGCATCTCCGAGGTAGCGATGAAGTGGGCATTTTCCCCTACGAACATTTCACGAGTGTACCGTGGATATCAGCAGTCCGGTAAAACATCAAATCTCCGACATCTCTGCGGTCAGAAGAAGGTCTTCCAAGAAAAGGACCAACGACGACAGAAGAGAATCGTTCAGCATGACAGAAATGCAACCCGTCCGCAAACTGCTGTAGATTTCTATGCTGGGCCATCAACAAGTGTCAGCGTACGAACCATTCAACGAAACATCATCGATATGGGCTTTCGGAGCCGAAGGCCCAATTGTGTACCCTGAATGACACAAATGTACGCCTCGTCTGAGTCCGCACACCCCCTCTTACACACATTTCACCCCTTTTCTTTGTAATCTTACCCTCCCACACACCACCAGTAAATTTTCAGTCTCTTCATTAGTTTCAAAATCTTAGAGATGCGTAAGATATACAAAAAACATTTTTTGCTTATCTTCATTTTCTCGTTGTTAGCTGCAGTAGTCTGCGGGCAGATTGTTGAGGGTGCAATTTTGATTTTGTGGGTCCCAATTTACATAATAATTGAAGTACTTTCTGTTTCTATGACTTTTCATTTTATCTCATTCTTCTACACTCCTGGAAATTGAAATAAGAACACCGTGAATTCATTGTCCCAGGAAGGGGAAACTTTATTGACACATTCCTGGGGTCAGATACATCACATGATCACACTGACAGAACCACAGGCACATAGACACAGGCAACAGAGCATGCACAATGTCGGCACTAGTACAGTGTATATCCACCTTTCGCAGCAATGCAGGCTGCTATTCTCCCATGGAGACGATCGTAGAGATGCTGGATGTAGTCCTGTGGAACGGCTTGCCATGCCATTTCCACCTGGCGCCTCAGTTGGACCAGCGTTCGTGCTGGACGTGCACACCGCGTGAGACGACGCTTCATCCAGTCCCAAACATGCTCAATGGGGGACAGATCCGGAGATCTTGCTGGCCACGGTAGTTGACTTACACCTTCTAGAGCACGTTGGGTGGCACGGGATACATGCGGACGTGCATTGTCCTGTTGGAACAGCAAGTTCCCTTGCCGGTCTAGGAATGGTAGAACGATGGGTTCGATGACGGTTTGGATGTACCGTGCACTATTCAGTGTCCCCTCGACGATCACCAGTGGTGTACGGCCAGTGTAGGAGATCGCTCCCCACACCATGATGCCGGGTGTTGGCCCTGTGTGCCTCGGTCGTATGCAGTCCTGATTGTGGCGCTCACCTGCACGGCGCCAAACACGCATACGACCATCATTGGCACCAAGGCAGAAGCGACTCTCATCGCTGAAGACGACACGTCTCCATTCGTCCCTCCATTCACGCCTGTCGCGACACCACTGGAGGCGGGCTGCACGATGTTGGGGCGTGAGCGGAAGACGGCCTAACGGTGTGCGGGACCGTAGCCCAGCTTCATGGAGACGGTTGCGAATGGTCCTCGCCGATACCCCAGGAGCAACAGTGTCCCTAATTTGCTGGGAAGTGGCGGTGCGGTCCCCTACGGCACTGCGTAGGATCCTACGCTCTTGGCGTGCATCCGTGCGTCGCTGCGGTCCGGTCCCAGGTCGACGGGCACGTGCACCTTCCGCCGACCACTGGCGACAACATCGATGTACTGTGGAGACCTCACGCCCCACGTGTTGAGCAATTCGGCGGTACGTCCACCCGGCCTCCCGCACGCCCACTATACGCCCTCGCTCAAAGTCCGTCAACTGCACATACGGTTCACGTCCACGCTGTCGCGGCATGCTACCAGTGTTAAAGACTGCGATGGAGCTCCGTATGCCACGGCAAACTGGCTGACACTGACGGCGGCGGTGCACAAATGCTGCGCAGCTAGCGCCATTCGACGGCCAACACCGCGGTTCCTGGTGTGTCCGCTGTGCCGTGCGTGTGATCATTGCTTGTACAGCCCTCTCGCAGTGTCCGGAGCAAGTATGGTGGGTCTGACACACCGGTGTCAATGTGTTCTTTTTTCCATTTCCAGGAGTGTATATCAGACTGACTTCACAATCTCCATTTCCTTAAAGGCAAAATTTACATTAATATTGCCAAAATTAAAAACATGTCTGTTTTCATCAGAGGCATGCCCCACTACTACTCACTCATTCTGCGGTACTAGCACATTCCAAACAGTTTACGGAACAAGGGTTTATGGAACAAGGGTTTACGGAACAAGGGTTTACGGAACAAGAGTTTATGGAACTCGAGCATACAAAGCCTCTTGACAAAAGAAGAATCATTAACAAGTTATAACATTATTTTGTAAATGAATCCAGAAATAATTTTAATAATTAGCGTTACCCTGTGCAATTAATAATATGAATTTTAAGTGTGCCAGGTATTACGTAATTTCAAATATTTCTAAAAGAAGAAGAATTTTAGCAATGCAGACAGAGCTAGTAAATATCGATTGTAACAAATTAATTTCTTTTTATACTTTTTAGCCTGAAATACAACACATCGTATACAAAATCATATGAAATTCTTTCAGTGATACAGCCAACATAATGTTCACATATAAGAGATTCGAAAATATCTCTGGTATGGACTATTTCTGTAAAGAAAGGTAACGTCAGAGGAGGGTGTCCTATTACATCTTGACCGCGACACCCAGGGCTGAAATCACGCTGTTTTCGTGTGGGCATCCGAGAAAAACACTTCGGACACACCGCCACTCAGAAGCGACACTAAAAGGGGTCAGAGGGTGTCATAAAGGGGGTCAATGGAACCACCACATCCCTTTCGGCACTAATTCCCACAAATTTCGCAGCCGGAAAATAGGGGTCGCAGCGCGACGAACAAGACGACGTTTTTGCCAACCTTGACACTGCTGACATTCCCGCTGATGATTCAACCCTTCTGTAAGGACATCTACATCTACATCTTTACTCCGCAAGCCACCTGACGGTGTGTGGCGGACGGTACCTTGAGTACCTCTATCGGTTCTCCCTTCTATTCCAGTCTCGTATTGTTCGTGGAAAGAAAGATTGTCGGTATGCCCCTGTGTCGCCCCTGATCTCTCTGATTTTATCCTCATGGTCTCTTCGCGAGGTATACGTAGGAGGGAGTAATATACTTCTTGACTCCTCGGTGAAGGTATGTTCTCGAAGCTTCAATAAAAGCCCATACCGAGCTACTGAGCGTCTCTCTTGCAGAGCCTTCCACTGGAGTTTGTCTATCATCTCCGTAACGCTTTCGCGATTACTAAATGATCCTGTAACGAATCGCGCTGCTCTCCGTTGGATCTTCTCTATCTCTTCTATCGACCCTATCTGGTACGGATCCCACACCGGTGAGCAGTATTCAAGCAGTGGGCGATAAAGTGTACTGCAACCTACTTCCCTTGTTTTCGGATTGCATTTCCTTAGGATTCTTCCAATGAATCTGCATCTGCTTCACCGACGATTAATTTTATACGGTCATTCCATTTTAAATCACTTCTAATGCCTACTCTCGGATAATTAACTGCTTCCAGTTGCTGACCTGCTATATTGTAGCTAAATGATAAAGGATCTTTCTTTCTATGTATTCGCAGCACATTACACTTGTCTACACTGAGATTCAATTGCCATTCCCTGCACCATGCGTCAATTCGCTGCAGATCCTCCTGCATTTCAGTACAATTTTCCATTGTTACAAGCTCTCTATATACTACAGGATCATCCACAAAAAGCCTCAGTGAACTTCCGATGTTATCCCTAAGGTCATTTATATATATTGTGAATAACAACGGTCCTACGACACTCCGCTGCGGCCCACCTGAATTCACTCTTACTTCGGAAGACTTCTCTCCATTGAACACATGCTGCATTCTGTTGTCGAGGAACTCTTCAATCCACTCACACAATTGGTCTGATAGTCCATATGCTCTTACTTTGTTCATTAAACGACTGTGGGGAACTGTATCGAACGCCTTGCGGAAATCAAGACATCGTGGGACTAGTGTCGTGCGATCGCTTTTTTTGCTGTGGTGGAACCACAAGGGATCTTTCAGAAGCATACGAAGAAATTTGAGTGTGATCTGAAACAGCAAATGGTGTTTATATTTTTTCGGCTATCCTATTTCGCGTCCTCATGCAACGTGGTCTTTGGGGGCTGCCACACGTGCATGAATCAAATGGCAAAGATACTCTGTAAGACCTCCCAGTTTGGCCTCGGTGCCACGTGCACATCTTTATTAGACACTTCAAAGATGTCTTTGTGCATAGACATCCTCTTGCTGATTCCAGTCTTTTCGACACACGTCAGCTGAGTGGCGCTACATCGCTGCTGAACTAGCGCCTCCTGGCCGCGTGCAAAATCTGAGGTGTGTCGAAAGGGACGCCTGTCAAGCTGGCGCCTTGCAATCAGTGGTTGGCTATCTCTGTACAGGAACATTTTTCAAGTGCCCAACAAAGGTGCGGTGGTGTTGCCAAACTGGAGGTCTCAGTTTTTTTTTTAATAAGAGGTAGAGCCCCTCCACGCCCACACAGGAATGATGGCCAACACAAAAGGTCTACCCCCATTTCTGCAAAAGGGTTACTTTTCACTAAAGTAAGGTCTTGCAAGATGTGGGTACTGCGATGTTTGCGTACGTCTGTTTAAGGTTAACCATTAATGTGCGCTCATCTGGAGATAGAATGAGGCGAAGGTTGAACGAAGTGTAGCGGTTTGAATGGCAGAGGGAAAAAAGTGCCAAGGCAAGAGCCAAGGGAAAAAACCTCTGCGGTAGTTGGGACGGGTTGTAAGAGCAGCAGCGGTTTTCTTGCTGCCTACGACACGTCATGCAAGGGTAGGCTTTGTTAGTAGTGGGTAACATGCAGGTCGATACCTTTGACGATGTGCGGTGGTGTTACCGGGCGGCTGCCGCTGGGTGCCGGTTTTGATTTCTCGATCAGCGTCAACATACCTGTAACAGGTTCATCATTGTTTTGTGTCCGATAGGTCATATATCAGGTGCACAGTGTAGGGTAATGTTGGAGGTTTGTTTGCGCGTCAGAGTGCGAGCTTGTCGGTCTCCCTGCTGTATCCTGTTGGTCGGCTTTAATAGCAGCTGACATATCCAGTCAACGTTGTTGCTATGTAGGGTCTTGCCGACGTTGTCGCTTGTGGGTGTATGTTAGCTTGCCATAGTTGGTTATGCCCTAGCTAGCAGTGTCTTTGGCCGCTTGTGCTTCCACCTGTGGTTGTGATCGTAGTTTCCCAGAGTGAGGATGAAAGGATTGTTAGAGTGTCTCGAGTTCCTGTATATTCGTGTGGCGTGTTTTTTGAATACTTCCTTGAGGGTTTCAAGGCGGTTCAAAAAATGTTCAAATGTGTGTGAAATCTTATGGGACTTAACTGCTAAGGTCATCAGTCCCTAAGCTTACACACTACTTAACCTAAATTATCATAAGGACAAACACAAACATCCATGCCCGACGGAGGACTCGAACCTCCGCCGGAACCAGCCGCCTAGTCCATGACTGCAGCGCCTCAGACCCCTCGGCTAATCCCGCGCGGCTTCAAGGCGGTATTCATTGTGAAGATCCACGGTGCGTGTGTAGCGTGGAGCGTTGCTAATGATGCCCAGCACTTTGTTCTGTATGATCTGCAGGCGGCACAGGCGTATAGGAGCTGCGTATTCCCAGACGGGAGCTGCGTACATCAAAGGTCTAATCAGTGTCATGTACATGGACCTCGACACCCTCCTATTCTGTGTACTTTCCCTGTTGAGCATTGGGTAGAGCTGTTTGAGCCTCGTGTGCGCTATGTTGACAACGTATTGAATGTGGTCCCTCCCATGTAAGTTTCCGGTCCAGCCAGACAGAGATATCTGAGTTTCTCTCGGAAACGTATTGGGAATGTATGTAGCGTTACCTGTCGACAGTTTTGATGTTTGCGCAGTAATTTCGGTCTGCGTGTGGACAGAACTGCTTCGCACTTGTCGACGTTCACTTTAATACACCATCGTCCCAAAAGGTCTTAGAGAGAGAGACCATTGTCAGTTTACTTTCGCATATGTCAGTGTCACACTCCCATGATCACGCCACATGAAGGTCCGAAACAGGACGGTTGCAAAAGCATAAACAACCTTTGCTGCTTCAGATTACTTTCGGACTTCGTCGAATGGTTTTTAAAGATCCCTAGAGGTTCCACCCTCTTTACCAGAACATTAAATTGCGGTCGCATCATATTCAAGGGTTTTATAGCCCCTCAGTGCTCTTAGAGAAGGGTTGAATTGAACAGGGAGTGCCGTCCGTAGTGGCCGAGCGGTTCTAGGCGGTACAGACTGGAACCGCGCGACCGCTACGGTCGCAGGTTCGAAACCTGCCTCGGGCATGGATGTGTGTGATGTCGTTAGGTTAGTTAGGTTTAAGTAGTTCTAAGTTCTAGGGGACTGATGAGCTCAGAAGTTAAGTCCCATAGTGCTCAGAGCCATTTTGAACAGGGAGTGTCAGCAGAGTGAAAGGTTGTCAAGAAACTAGCCCTGTTGCCCATCGCATTGCGACCTATCGTTTTGACAGCGAAATGTATGGGAATCAAGACCCCAAAGGAAGGACTGGTTTCATTGACGACCTTTACGCCACTGCCTGAGGCCTTTTAATGTCGCTTCTGGCCGGCGGCGTCCCTGTAATGTTTTCCTCAGGACGGAATATGAGTGAGAGGGGGTGTGACGACCTTCTCATCGTGTAACACGTCCACTGCGGCGCTGCCCAGAACTGTGGTGAAATTTGGTGCCAGAGTGACATCATTATGTTTAAGCATCGCAGAGTCCGAGGGTGATGTTGCAGGACGCCACGCTTTTGCACATTACAAAGAACCGAGCGAGGTGGCGCAGTGGTTAGACACTGGACTCGCATTCGGGAGGACGACGGTTCAATCCCGCGTCCGGCCATCCTGATTTAGGTTTTCCGTGATTTCCCTACATCGCTTCAGGCAAATGCCGGGATGGTTCTTTTGAAAGGGCACGGCCGACTTCTTTCCCCATCCTTCCCTACTCCGATGAGACCGATGACCACGCTGTCTGGTCTCCTTCCCCAAACAACCAACCAACCATTACAAAGGAAGGTTGTAGGAGCCTGTGAACCCAATTTCAGACTTCTGCGTCGCTGCGGGAGACACAGTTACGGGGTTCCGAAAAGATGACCCTTTTAATTGTGTTGCACAGAGTAAAACACAAAAATGTCTTTGGACGTTGCAGCGTCCACCGACGGCGTTTATGCAACCTCCAGGGATCTCTTTTGCTTTGGCGTGCTCTCTAGTCTTCTACTCAGCTGCTGTTATATTTTGACAGATCGTAGATGGGCCACGAGGAGAATTTTTCTTCAAATATGCACAGGAAACACTATTATTTCTGTCTCTTACACTACAAATCAACAAATAGAGACAGGCTGTGACATTATGCAGGCCACTCCTCGAAAATATTAAAACAATAATTATATGCATATTCACGCTGTTAATTTAATATATGATTTGGAAAGCACATTTTATTACGAGAAATTTCTAATACCTCTACCATGTTGAAAAATCTTTCCTTAGAAGCTATGTGTCTTATGTACGTCATAGAAATGTATTCGAAATCGGCACCTCATGCAAATGCCTGCACATAACAATTTGTTTGTATATGAAATGGAACTATGACGTAGGACCAGTCGGAGGTAAAGCAGGTTGTAAGACATCGGTTCTGAGGTAAATGTGGGATCTTGAACTCAGTCATACCATTGGTTCAGCCCAGTCACGCGCGGTAGCAGAAAGAGTATTTCCACTATAGCTCTAATTTAAGGTGGCACTATACACGCTAGCAAAATGTAATTATACACTTGCCTGACAGGATGGCACCAGAACAGATATGACAACACAGTAAGATATGATCAATAATGTTTACTAATTGTTAAGATACACAGTTTACTTAACTTTGGTAACAGTTTGGTGCATGGCACTTCATGTCCTCTATCTGATACAATGATACTACACTAGAGATAGACAAACTGGTGCACCTTCCTAGTGTCGTGTAGGGCCCCCGCGAGCACGCAGAACTGCCGAAACACGACGTGGTATTGACTCAAATAATGTCTGAAGTAGTGCTGGAGGAACGGACACCATGAAGTCTGCAGGGCTGTCCATAAATCTGTAACAGTACGAGGTCAACAGCACGTTGCAAGGCATTCCAGATATGCTCAATAACGTTCATGACGGGGGAGTTCGGTGGCCAGCGGAAGTGTTTAAACTAAGAAGAGTGTTCCTGGAGCCACTCCGTGGCAATTCTGGAATTGCTCAAGTCCGTCGGAATGCACAATGGACATGAATGGAAGCAGGTAATCAGACACGATGCTAGCGCACGTGTCATTTGTCAGAGTCGTATCTAGACGTGTCGGTGGTGGCATATTACTCTAACTGCACACGCCCCACACCGTTACAGAGCGTCCACCAGCTTGAGCAGTCCCCGGCTGACATGCAGGGTCCATGGATTCATGCGGTTGTGTCCATACCTGTACACGTCCATATGTTCGATACAATTTGAAACGAGACTAGCCCGACCAGGCAACATGTTTCTAGGCATCAACAGTCCAGTGTCGGTGTTGACGGGCCCAGACAAGGCGTAAAGCTTTTTGTCGTGAAGTCGTCAAGGGTACGTTAGTGGGCCTTCGGCTCCCAAAACCCATATCGATGATATTTCGGTAAATGGTTCGCACGCTGACTCTAGTTGATGGTCCGGAAAAGAAATCTGTAGCAATTTGCGGAAGGGTTGCACTTCTGTCACATTGAACGATACTCTTCAGTCGTCATTGGTCCCATTCTTGTAGGATCTTTTTCCAGTCGCAGCTATGTTGGAGATTTGGTGTTTTACCGGATTCCTGACATTCACGGTACACTCGTGAAATGGTCGCACGGGAAAATGCCCACTTCATCGCTACCTCGGAGATGCTGTGTCTCATCCTTCGTGCGCCGACCATAATATCACATTCAAACTAACTTAAATCTTGATAACCTACTATTGCAGCAGCATTAACCGATCTATCAACTCCGTCACACCCTTGTTGTCTTATACAGGTGTTGACGACCACAGCGCCGTATTCTGCCTCTTTACATATCTCTGAATACGCATGCCTACACCAGTTTCCTTGGTGCTTCAGTGTAAATGACGTTGCTGTCATTTGGCAGTCTGATGCAGTCCATACAACTGATGAAAGTATTACAAAGATACTCATAGTAGACTGTTGCTATTGCTCTCTAAAAAGCTACCACTAAGTTGGAGCTGTAGTCTTCTGTACAGGACTACTGGAAATGTTCTTTGTAGCGTATCTTACAAGAAAGATTAAGGACATTTCTAGCATTTCTAGCATTTGTAGACTTAGAGAAAGCTTTTGACAATGTTGACTGGAATACTCTCCTTCAAATTCTGAAGGTGGCAGGGGTAAAATACAGGGTGCGAAAGGCTATTTAAAATTTGTAGAGAAACCAGATGGCAGTTATAAGAGTTGAGGGGCATGAAAGGGAAGCAGTGGTTGGGAAGGGAGTGAGACTGGGTTGTAGCCTCTCTCCGATGCTATTCAATCTGTATATTGAGCAAGCAGTAAAGGAAACAAAACAAAAGTTCGGAGTAGGTATTAAAATCCATGGAGAAGAAATAAAAACTTTGAGGTTCGCCGATGACATTGTAATTCTGTCAGAGACAGCAATGGACTTGGAAGAGCAGTTGAACGGAATGGACAATGTCTCGAAAGGAGGGTATGAGATGAACATCAACAAAAGCAAAACGAGGATAATGGAATGTAGCAGAATTAAGTCGGGTGATGCTGCGGGAATTAGATTAGGAAATGAGACACTTAAAGTAGTAAAGGAGTTTTGCTATTTGGGGAGCAAAATAACTGATGATGGTCGAAATAGAGAGGATATAAAATGTAGGCTGGCAATGGCAAGGAAAGCGTTTCTGAAGAAGAGAAATTTGTTAACATCGAGTATAGATTTAAGTGTCAGGAAGTCGTTTCTGAAAGTATTTGTATGGAGTGTAGCCAGGTGTGGAAGTGAAACATGGACGATAAATAGTTTGGACAAGAAGAGAATAGAAGCTTTTGAAATGTGGTGCTACAGAAGAATGCTGAAGATTAGATGGGTAGATCACATAAGTAATGAGGAAGTATTGAATAGGATTGGGGAGAAGAGAAGTTTGTGGCACAACTTGACCAGAAGAAGGGATCGGTTGGTAGGACACGTTGTGAGGCATCAAGGAATCACCAATTTAGTACTGGAGGGCAGCATGGAGGGTAAAAATCGTAGAGGGAGACCAAGGGATGAATACACTAAGCAGATTCAGAAGGATGTAGGCTGCAGTAGGTACTGGGAGATGAAGAAGCTTGCACAGGATAGAGTAGCGTGGAGAGCTGCATCAAACCAGTCTCAGGACTGAAGACCGCAACAACAACAAACAACAGCGTAATTCCAGAAAATATGGCGGAGCTGTGATGGAACTGGTGCGAACAATAGGAACTGTGGCGGAGGTGCGACTGGACTGGTGTGAACAGCAGAAACTGTGACGGAGAATTGCAGGAATTCCTGGCACAGTATTCCTGAGAGAGTGCTGACAGCACGTCGTTTCTTGTGTATGTTGGCGGAAGCATTCTAGGCAAAAGCGAAGTAGTGCGCTGTTGACTGTGCTCTTCTGGCGGCTGGTATCACCATTGGCGGATGAATCCGACGCGCAGGTGGACGTGAGGCGGAAGCAGAAGCTAGTCCCGATTAGCGAGCGCCACCTGGAGGCAGCTGGTCGAAGCTGGGAGGCGGCTGGCGAGCTGTGCCTGTGTGCTGGTGGCCTCTCGTGGTACTGGTGTGTACTTCTTGATCCGTCTACACGCTCTGCTGATGCCTGCGCCTGTAACTCCCCACGTATGCCAGGGAGTAGATGCCCGTCACGCTGGAGCATCAGGACTCCCAGCAATGGCCATCCTGCCAGGTGGCCTTTGCCGCGGCTGGGCGATGCCCGTGGGGTGGGCCTCTGGTCAGCGTGGGTGGCATCAGGGTGGATGACACGCGATGAAGCACACCATGTGATCACTTGCTGGTGCACAAACACCAGCAGTCTCTAAAGCCGCCGGCACACGGACCGTGCATCCGAACGTTGAGCGTTGAGCGTGCCGAGTTTCTGACGTCACAGCATGGAATAGTACGTTCGTGAGTCTTTCCGAACGTGCAGAGCAATATCTGGCATGTCAGATATTCTGAGCGTGCGTCTGGGCGTTGACCAATGAGGTGGCACAGCGCCACCTACGTCACATGCACGCCGTCTCCCTTCAGTACAGAGTTGTGAGGCGCCATATTGGCATTCATTCCAACCTCTATATGTGTATTTCCCATTTCTGAGCACCAGCAAATTGAGATTCACTGGAAAACCCGTTGTTAATTGTGTGATTCGTTCCAAAACAATAATGAGAAACATCATATTCGTGGCAAAAGAATAACTGTAACTTGCGTATTATGAGAGCAGGCTACTTGAAGCCAGCGACACACTGAAGGTCCACCCAAAACGCATTGTTCTTGCTACAATTTGTTATAATTATATTGCAATTAGTAACATATCTACGATTAAGGTTTTCAGCAAAGGCTAGTATACTATGATTAGATACAAGGGGTGTATTGTTGGTTCAGCGTAACGCGTAGTGTCACTGACCTATGTCGCCGGCACGGTAGCTCAGCGTGTTCGGTCAGAGGGTTAGCAGCCCTCTGTAATAAAAAAAACTGAGCTAATCAATCAACAACGAACTTAAACGGATATCTTACGACGTCCGCCCCGAGCAGATACAACGAACATCGCGTACAAAATGAGATTTAAAAATATATATATATATATATATATATGTTGATTTGTTTGTTGGGGCGGTGGTTCGCATCTTCACACTTCCAAACTTTTTTCCTAACATTCGCGTTTTATTAGGTTCTGATGCTTTATTATTAGTTTAATATAAATACATACTATAATATTTGATGTTATGTAAATATAAGTTCATCCTTTTTTTTCTTCCTTTTTTATTGAGGGGTGACTGTTCGATTTACTTAATCTATTGGACAGCTTGTGCTACTTGTATAAAGATATTTTGCTCCTTTTTCTTTTACGCTTCGTAATTCACACGTTGCAAAGATTCTGCTGCTGGGCAGGAACAGTGATCAAGTAAGACTGACCTTGGGGTTTTACTAAAATGTAGGTATGACGAAATAATGTTTATATTATGGGGAGAAGTATTCCAAATTCGTACCGCACTATTTGTAATGGCACTTTTATAAGCCTGTGTTCTTCCTGACTGGACATGGCATTCTCCTTTTCGTGGACGATGGAGGAAATGCGCGTTTTAACAGAGCTAACGTGGGAAATTTACGCGCGCCCGTTGAGTAAACAGTGTGATTTACGAACTAGAAGCATCCCTCAACTGCCGCTGGAGTGCGTTGCGATCGCGTATACCGTATGCACAAATCGCATCGTTCCTGAGCGCTCATCAGCACGTTGAACTTGGCACGCTCAACGCTCAACGTTCGGATGCATGGTCCGTGTGCTGACGGCTTAAGTGTTCCAAGTCTCAGTACAGTAATGTAGTCGGTCTGCAAAGGAGATTTGCTTACAAAACACTCGTGCGACCCATTCTAGAATATGGCAGTAGTGTGTGGGATCCATAGCAGATATGACCAACAGGGGATATTCAACATATACATAGGAGAACAACACGGTCACAGGTTTGTTTGACCTGCGGGGCAGAATCATGGGTATACTGAAAGAACCGAACTGGCACATACTTCAACAACCCCCTACGTATTTCTCTTGTAGGGGTCATGAAGGCAAGACTGGACGAATTATAATGTGCACAGAGCCGTCACTATAACTATAAACTTGGGGTAATAACTGAATCCCTAACTTTGTCTTTGCTTCACGCTGAAAAACTGATATCATCCAAAAGTGACGATGCAGGGAAATCAACTTGTGACCTTTCGCTCTCGCTGTTGCCGCGCCCGTCTCCTTCACCTACCCCATCTTCGCTGGGTACGATGAGACCGATTTCTGTCACAGCGCCGGCAGCGGTGGCCGAGCGGTTCTAGGCGCTTCAGTCCGGAACCGCGCGACTGCTACGGTCGCAGATTCGAATCCTGCCTCGGGCATGGATGTGTGTGATGTCCTTAGGTTAGTTAGGTTTAAGCAGTTCTAAGTTCTAGGGGACTGAAGACCTCAGATGTCAAGTCCCATAGTGCTCAGAGCCATTTGAACCATTTTCTGTCACAGCCTCAACCCATCAGTCATAATCTCCCACTCCTTCACCTTCATAGGAATTTCAATCTTTGTTCGAAGACTGCGTTTATAACTGCAAATAACAGTAATAAAAACCCGAAAGTCGATTGTTTCAGAAACCAGTCCTTTCAAGGATTTTTACAGTCAGCTTTATTTGGAGACGAAAAGAACCGGTGTAAACGAAACTCGATTGTTTCAGTAATAACTGCCATCCCTACTGCTAGTATGTCACTTCGCGTACGTGGTGAGTGCTTCGGTACGAAGGTTGTTGCTGATTTCTTTATACTGTGTCCTAGTAAGTCCGCGAATTTGGAAATTTTGTTTTCCGCAAAGCTACAGCTGAAACCACAAGTAGAGGGAGGCCTCGGCTGAGACAAGCAAGAGCACTTTAGTGGTTTAAGTGATGTCAAGATGTCCATGTGTCTGAGAAGCATGATGAAAACGCGAGCTAACCATCATGTGCAACTTCGAAAATAAATTCCAAAGTAATCACAAGACAGAAGGAAAACAGTCCATTATGTTTATGAAATCGTTGGAATTTCTCACAGGGTATGTTAACGTATTGTAGCTGAAGGACTTAGCCATGAGATGAATTTCATTCCTCGTCTTTGGAACGCCGACTAACGAGACCGTAAGGTTTAGATATGCACTGAATTACAAAAAGTTGTTGACCCAGATTTCCTATCCAGGTTCGTAACTATCGAGGAATCTTAGGTGTAAGGTTATGACCCTGAAACAAAACGACGATCGTTGCAGTGTGTAAGGGGTCCGCAGGCCCTTACTACTAAGTTTGCGCTCACACAGGTCGACAGGGCAACTATCGATTAGTGTGTAGGGTCGCGAGAGCGAGAGTTGAGTCAGTAGTGTGTGTTGTAGGTTCCCGCGAGGCGGGCGGAGAGCTGTGCAGAAGCCAGCAGTTGTTGATACAAATTACCGACAAAGGGAGTGGCCATCGCCGCGGTTTAACCCCTTTGTGTTAGTATTATACGGGAAAGTGAAACAGTATATTATTAGAGTGATTCAGTGATATTTGTGTGCCGTTATTGAGATTCCGCGTCGGCATTATTTGGATTGCAGTGTTGGATTACAGTGATTGTATTTTGCGTGTGACGATTATGAATAACGAAGAAACCTGTGCTGAGATTAGCCGTTATTAACAGTGTATGACGAAGGCAGTGGCTGTCTCCTTATTTTTGTGTTTTTGATACGAATATAGGTCTTGATTAGTGAAGCTGTGTTTGCTGTTCTTCTTGCCAACAGACAGTTCATTATTACAGCATTTGAGAAGGACAGAATGGAATGTAACAACTCCGTAGCAGTCCAATCCGATTGCCAGCCCGATTAGGTACACGGTCACATTAATTAATACTTATGTGGGCTGCTGTTCAGATCCGCGAACGAGCGGATACAACAAATTATAAGGGAGTGTTACAAGTGGAAAACACCATCTCCGCGATCCAAAAAAGAACGTGCCAATTTCGCAGCAACATATAGTCAATGCTAATGATTTGCTAATCAGTTATCTTTTAGATTAATGGAATTGTCCGTAAGGTCAGACAGTCACAGGAAAATTCTAATGCAATGTTTTCAGGAGATTGTGTGGTAGATATTAGACGCAAACGGTCTGAGAGAGAGAAGAACAAAGACTGTCTGCTGTATCATGAAAATGTACCTGCACACATCTCGCTCATCGCTATGGAATTCCTGGAATAGAAGAACATAACTATACCCCATCTACCACACTCTCTTGGTCTAGCCCGGTATGGTTTCTTGTCTTCCCGAAAATGAAACTGAATTTAAAAAGGCGGAGTTTTGACACCATAGACGAGTTGCGTTGTTTTGGAAATCCGCCTTATGCAAATACATGACACAAAAGAATCCCAAAGCACCCAGCCTCAATAGTTTACCAGAGATACACAAAAATAACTGCCCAATCAAGCCCGTAATCAATTTCAAAAACTGCACCATCTTATCTCCTAGCTAGGCACCTACACACATTACTACAGAAACTATATACTTTAACGAACAGCAGAAACCTAAAAAATACCAGTGCACTGATAGAAAAGATAAAAGATATAAACATACCATCAACAGCAACCCAGGTATCCTTCGACATCACATCCATGTACACAAGAGCCAGTAGAAGCAACAATCAGCATTGCAGTATCAAGGGGACATAAGTGCACACACAGATGAAATAGAAGTCACCATAAATATTATAACAGAACTATTTCACTATCAAGGTGTTCTATCTGCAAAAAGATGGCCTACCAATGGGCTCACCCATTAGCGGTATACTTAAAAACATATTTCTAAACCACACTAAAAACAAAATATTCAGTGAAATCATACATCCAAAATAGTACAAGATTATATACTGGTACCGATATGTGGATGACACCATTTGCTTGATTGATAAAACACACACGAATAAAAAAATTACATTGTGACAAATACTGTTCACCCCAAAATAAAATTCACCGTTGAGACAGAAGAGGAAATGAAACTTAATTTCTTAGACATCACTATACACAGAACCAACAGCCAACATAATTTTGAGGAAACCTGCAGCCACAAGTACAACCATTCACATAAACTCTAACAACCCTCAAGCACACAAACTCTCACGTTTCAGACACATACTACACAGGCTCAACAGAACTCCATTGGACAAACTCAACTACACGCAGGAACTAAACACAATATAACAAATAGCCAGAGAGAATGGGTACAACACACAAATGATAAACAAACTGAACAGCAAAATTAAAAATCAAATTAAAAGAGAACACATCACGAACATGAAGAAATTACCAGCCACAACAGAGAACCAAGTACACAAACTCCAGACAAACACAGGGTACCAGGAACACCCTGTAAAGAGTACAGCATGGCAGACACTAACATACAGTAAGAAGTACACAGGGTGGGAAACATACTGAAGAAACAAGGACTACAAATATCATTCCGCACGAATAACACAGTACAGAAAAATCTGAACACTAGGAACTCCTAAGCAGACCAATTCTCCAAAACTGGAATATATCAGTTACCTTACAGTTAATGCCGGTCGGTCTACATAGGCCAAACACGAAGAAATTTCAGAACGAGGTACTCTGAAAACCTCAGAGCCCTAAGAAGTGATTGTACACACTCCACTTTTGCAGATTATCTGATACCAGAGAACCATCACCCAAATAACATGGACACTGATCTTAAGATTCTCAGAGAAAGCAACAGTTTCTATCAAAAACTCGCAATAGAGAACAACCACATACAAAAAGCAATAATGCAAGGTGAGAATGTCCTGAATGAAAATACAACATTGTGCAACAAAAACACTGTCGGAAGACTCAAAGACTTATATAAAGGCACTTCCCCCACATAAAACATAATACTCAAACAACCTATATGAAAATAATAAATGTTTTTCGGTTCCATTCCCACCCCTCATTCCAGCTCTCTCTCTCTCTCTCTCTCTCTCTCGTAACATAACATCTCTCCCGGAGAATGGAGTCAGAAGTTCCTGCTCAGATCACATCTATTGTGTAAGTGCATGTGAGGTGAACTAGTGATCGAAAATTGCGAGAAAAACTATGTGGAAACAGTGCACTGAATAGCTGTTGCTCGATACAACAACCAGACACGCAACAGGACGAGAAAATGTACGTGCAGAAACGCACATAACCTGCACCCACGGAAAAGTTCTTGATAAATAAGCATTAATTTTCTTCATGGCTAGTTTTGCACATGACAAGCGATGTAATTTTAAGGTGAGCGTCTAAACAAAACAAAGAAAATTGCACATATTGTAATTCTTAGGCCTACAGCAGTTAAATTATTATAAAATCTGATATTGTACTTTACAGAAATAAGTATTTGACACACAGAAGATGACACATAGGTGTCGAAACATGTCTGGGTAAATACAAAAATAACCTAATTGTGTTTGCATGGGGATGATTTCCAAAACAACCCAATTTTAAATCTCAAACACGGAAGAACATCAAGAGGAGCTTCGAACATTTGTAAAATGAGTACCATAGACGAGATTGAAGCGGAACTGAAACTGATTTTGAATACATTTGAGTCAGCAGACTTCTAGCACTGCTTCTTACTGAGCGTGTTCCGTACAAGCACAAGGAGACTCCTTGGAAAGTGGAAATTAGGGTGCAACGTAACTTTTCTGATATCTACGAGGGCACTCTCGGAAATTTTTAGAAACACCTCGAATACATAACTGCATCTTCAGCAAGAAGTTTGATGTTGCTATTACTCCAGTCTGCCAAGTCATAAATACTTGTATAAAACATAAATAGCAAGTGTCATGACACACTCCCTTGGGGCACGTATCAAAACATTAGGGAGACCGGAAACTAATGTCGTTTCTTTTTTTTACATTAAATTTGAACTGATAAGCTATTAACAAGTTCTTATTTTTAATCATTGATGTAATCACCCTCATTATCAACAATCTATTGCCACCTGTTGTGCAAATTTTCAATGCCGGATCCACAAAACCCCACTGGTTTCTGAACAAAGTATCTGGAGATGACATATTGGACATCGACCCCATTTATAAATTTTTTGCCACATAGAAAATGTTGTAGCGATTGGAATAAAAGGAAATCTGATGCAGTGACGGGAGAGTATGGTGGGGGAGGCAATATCTCCCATCCCATCTCATAAACTTTTCCAGGTTTCGTCTTGCATTATTGTTACAGGATAACACCTTTTCTGTTGGCAATCACTGGGCATTTTTCAATCAAAGATTGGTTTACTCGATCCAATTGTTCACTGTTAAGATCTGCATTCACAGCTTGCCCAGGGCTCATCACTTAAAAATGAACGACCCGGCAAATACTCCACGAAACACACAAAAGCGCTTTTTTGGGATGTAAAACTTGCTTGCTTGTACTTCTTGGAGACTCATTTGGAGAGAGGCACTGCCTTTTGCGTTTTGAATTACCATAGAGGATCTATGTGTCATCTCCAGTGATCAAGCGATCAAAAAGCGCTTCTGTGTTGTGCCGCAATAAGTTCGATGTTGTGCCTCCATTAGCTTTCTTCACCTATTCCAATCTGCGAAAAGTGTTCTTGGATGGTGTTAAGAGCGTTTGTCAGTTCCTCAGAGACCATGGCTGCGGTTGCCCTTGACGCTGCATCACAAACAGGAGCGCCTGCGATGGTGTGCTCAACGACGAACCTGGATGCACGAATGGCAAAACGTCATTTTTTCGGATGAATCCAGGTTTGTTTACAGCATCACGATGGTCGCATCCGTGTTAGGTGACATCGCGGTGAACGCACTTGGAAGCGTGTATTCGTCATCGTCATACTGGCATATCACCCGGCGTGATGATACGTATGGGGTGCCATTGGTTACACCTGTCGGTCACCTCTTGTTCGCACTGACGGCACTTTGGACAGTGGACGTTACATTTCAGATGTGTTACAACCCGTGGCTCTACTCTTCATTCTATCCCTGCGAAACCCTACATTTCAGCAGGATAATGCACGACGGCATGTTGCAGGTCCTGTACGGGCCTTACTGGATACAGAAAATGTTCGACTCCTGCCCTGGCCAGCACATTCTCCAGATCTTTCACCAATTGAAAACGTCTGGTCAATGGTGGCCGAGCAACTGGCTCATCACAATAAGCCAGTCTCTACTCTCGATGAACTGTGGTCTCGTGTTGAAGCTGCATGGGCAGCTGTACCTGTACACGCCATCCAAGCTCTGTTTGACTCAATGCCGAGGCGTATCGAGGCCGTTATTACGGCCAGAGGTGGTTGTTCTGGCTACTGATTTCCTCAGGATCTATGCACGCAAATTGCGTGAAAATGTAATCACATGTCAGTTCTAGTATAATATATTTGTCCAAAGAATAGCCGTTTATCATCTGCATTCCTTCTTGGTGTATCAATTTTAATGGCCAATAGTGTATATCTGTTGAACGAGGTAAGACCGCGCAGCTACGGACCGAGGCTAACTGCGGATGGCGCTCTTTGCTGCCAGCAGGTGGCGGGGATCCCCGCGGGCGGCATGGGGGAAGACGGCGCCGCCACAGCCGGCGGGCGAGCGCGGAGGCTGCTGAGGACGCCCAAGTGTGCGCGCTGCCGCAACCACGGCGTCATCTCCAGCCTCAAGGGCCACAAGCGGCTGTGCCGCTGGCGCGAGTGCGCATGCGCCTCCTGCCAGCTGGTGGTCGAGAGGCAGCGCGTCATGGCGGCGCAGGTCGCTCTCCGCAGGTCAGTCAGACGTCGCTCATCTCGGCTACACTGCTAGCTGTTGAAACTGCAAACGCCGAGGGGGACAGCAAATAACGAAATTTCACAGGAGGAAATACGTGATTAAATATGGCATGCGAAATTTAGTACTCAGAGCAGTCGCCACTGGCAACTATGGCTCTAACCTGGCTGGGTTCTTGTTTTTATTCTTATTACTATTACTTAATCGGCGCAGACCACTGTTACATTATCCGAGCCCTCTGAGACGCCCTGCTTAACCCACAGGACAGGACAGAGAATAAATTGTGGAAAGGGGCCAAAATAAGGGGCTGTCAGTTACACTCCAACATACAGCTTTATTCGTTGATCAAACATTACAAGAACCAAAAAAATTTTTTAAACACACAGCTTTAATCTTTGGGATTTAATTACCGACTGAAAGCTACTTTAATTTAAAAACGGCCTAATGCCAATAACTTAAAATGCAAGCATAACCAGAAATTTAAAAGGCAAGACTTATCTCTAAAACAGTTCTTAAGTTAGGCTGAAGCCGGCCGGTGTGGCCGAGCGGTTCTAGGCGCTACAGTCTGGAACCGCGCTACCGCTACGGTCGCAGGTTCGAATCCTGCCTCGGGCATGGATGTGTGTGATATCCATAGGTTAGTTAGGTTTAAGTAGTTCTAAGTTCTAGGGGACTGATGACCACAGCAGTTAAGTCCCATCGTGCTCAGAGCCAGTTAGGCTGAAGTAAACAAGTTAAATTCAAATCAGATGAAGGGTAAACACTTAAAACTCCAAAACATTATTTTTTAAAAATAACAACGTCCTTACGTGAAACAGCTCTTAAATTTAGGCTGAAAGCCTTAAGAACAAACAACTGAAACTCAAACCGGCTGAACGCCGACGACTTAAAAATTAAAAAACTTTTTTAAATGCCAGAGGGCTTATGTGAAACAGTACTTTAAACTAAGCTGAAGGCCATAAGGACAAAACAACTCTAATTTAAAACACGAAACTGGCTAGAAGCCATACAAGTAACAACAACAGGAACGTTTTTTTAAAAAAATAAGGCAATACACACAAGGGCGCCCAGATGTTCGAGGGTCGGCCTGTAATTCAAACACTAACGCTCTCTTAGGTGAGACAGGCAGTAGGGCCAACCATTTACAATCCCACGACAACCCAAACCGACCGACTGTCAACGGATCCACGGACAAGATAACATGTCCCAACAGCCGACAGCGAAATTCGAACGACAGAATGCGAACAGTGGCGACTTGCTGGTAGATAAGTCAAACTTAACTTTCGTGTCCAGGATCGGTGAGCCACGGACCTCGTAGGAATGGGAACAGCAGAACACAGTTCGACAGCGCGTGGACGCGGTCCGCGGGCTCGGCCAAAACACGCGCCGAGGTTTCCTCGCTGCTCCACGCTAACCGAGCAACTGCCTGCTGCTCCGTCATGACTCCACTGCTGGTGCGCCTCCCACTCACTTCCAGACACACGACGGCGCAAACACTGTCTCGGACCCAACCATGCAGAGGAAACACGCCCACTGGCTAACCGACATGCCTGCACCAGCAAAGGACCGACCCAAGTTGCACAAGATGGTAACTGAAAGGGCCCAGAAGCGGTCAGAGAACCAGTTACACGTCGCCCGATGAGACGACCGACCTAACGATAAACCATCGGTCATACCCGCTCTAACCTCCTTCCGTAGGACAATGCATGTGTGTCGCCAGCGGTCGGGCTAGTACGGCTGTCGGCGCCTCATCGGCGCTCTGTCCCCGACTTCACTGCTGCTGCGTCCGTTTCCAACTCACTGGTCGACACACGACTACTGGGAAGTAAATGCAGTCCAGCAAAGATAATACGGCAGGGCTTATATCGATAAGTGCTGCTGCTGCCCCTCACGGGTAGGCAAAGCAGCAACTCAGTGGCACAAGTAACTGAAACTAACATAACGAGGTGGCAGTACGGCAAAAACAGGATGTTAAATAAGAGATGGCACGAACACGGCTCACCCTCCAGTAATTATTTCATGACACTGACAAAAAAAAGTGAACCACCCAAAAGCTGTGATTGGATGCGTAGCTTCGCATGTGCACACATCATAGATGGGTATGTAAATGATTTAAGAGTTGCATTTCTCTGCGAGAGGCAGAACGATCACAAGTGTACATGAGTGTTGTTGCCAGGACTAGTTGGGTATATAAGCGGCGAGAACAGCCTTAGACGTCGATGACCACAGTGGAGGACACAGAGATGCTGCGTACCCGTTAGAGACAGCATTGTCAGCGCTTGAAAATTTAAAAGGGGTCTCATTAAGGGTGGGACGACAGATGTGACAGAGGCTCGAGCTTGGACTGCATGGGAACGCGAGGGCATTCATACTTGTCCTCAAGGTTCTGGTCAACCACGTCAGATCATGACAAGGGAGTACCGTCATATTGTGCACTAAGCACATCGTAACCACATCTGGGTCTGCAGTCTGCAAACAAATAATGGACTCCACGCAACATTCAGTGTCATCCCTCACCACTGACTGGAGACTAGCAGCAGTCGGATTAGGGAATTACCATCCAATGTGTAGACTGCCATTAACACCACAGTCCAAACACCTGAATTTGGAGTGATGCTGTAATTGGGAAGCATGGACTGCTGGTGACTGGTATCACATGTTCAGCGATGAACATACAATACCATGGATGACCATTGTCGGCGAATATGGCAGCGACCTGGGGAGTGGTCTCATTCTTCCAATGTTTTAGACAGGCACAGCATGGAGTCATGCTGTAGGGAGCCATCACATTAGACTTCAGGTCAGCGATCGTTGTGATTGAGCGAACACTCACAGCACAGCAATAAGTCACTGATACCCTGCAACTTCATGTGTTACCTGTCATAAGGCAGAATCGTTGTGAAATTTTTTAACAATAAAATGCTCGTCCATGCATACCACATGTCTCTTAACAGTCTGCGTGCTGGTATGGTACTCCTCTGGCCATCAAGAACATGTGGTGGACCAGCTTGGATGTAAACTAACCCCAATGCCAATATCTAGGGTTTCAAGCAACTGTTGCAACAGTTATGGTCAATATTACCCCAGAAGAGGATACAATGACTTCTAGACATCCTTCCCACTTGGGTAGTGCATGCATCCAGGCTAAAGGGGAAGTGCCATTATACACAACTGGGCTCATACTGCCACGTTCTGTGTAAACTTGACTCGATTTTGTAACCATTGAAATAACATCATGTAACCTATCATCGGGCAGTGAAGATAAAAAAATTGTATTCTAACTTTTCCTTTCCTAGTTGTTCTTTCGGAATGAAAGCCCTCCCGCTTGCTCCGCTTGCAACATTATTGTCTCATTCAGTGTTGTTGTCAGAACGCTGAGATAATAAATAATGCTGAAGGTGTGGCTATAACGGATCAGAGGGCAACATGAAATGTAACAGCACCTCCTCAAACATCGACTGAGCTAGCACCGACCGTGTTCAACTATCCAATCCGTTTCTCCCAAATTTACGGCATCCGGTAATTTTAAGTGAACTGGAACCAGAAGTACTCTACTTTTCTTCAGTTAGGCTGAACATTGCATTCACACATGCAAGTAATTATCCAAAAACTA
This sequence comes from Schistocerca nitens, assembly GCF_023898315.1. NCBI lineage: Eukaryota > Metazoa > Arthropoda > Insecta > Orthoptera > Acrididae > Schistocerca > Schistocerca nitens. The sequence goes on from NC_064619.1 coordinate 17,811,231, forward strand.
TAACAATACGAATGATCACCTATTAGCACCAATCAAACATATAACCACTGATAAAATATTTTCCTAAAGAAACTGGACAACTCATGACGTGTTCCTATCTACCGATGCAATGGCGATTGATGCATAGCGCGCAAAATGAATCGGCCGTGCACAATAACTCCTATGAAGTTAAAAGCAGAACAATAAAACATGCAAATATAGGTAAACACTTGCAGATTGCATAAATAAGGGAACAGTGACATTAAAAGTAAATGAAAAGAGACCAAATTGTTTAACTCTTCTCAACAGTACTAGTAACTACTTTTTGCAAAAATGACTGTGTCCAAAATTAATAGGTTCGCGAGGTTATTATGGTTTCGAAAAAAAAGTTAAATGAATGAAACCAAGTTTTAACCACTTTTCTGAATGTTATTTTCAATAAAGCTGAATAGTATTAAAATATGACAGTTTATAATCATGTAAAATGAATGACCAAGAAAGCTATTGTTTTTCCACACATGAAAAAAATATTTGCATCACTCCAGTTCCCAGAACTCCTGACGATAGACGTTGACTGTGGGTATTGTATCACAGACACAGTCCCTTTGACTGTTCAGAGATATCACTAAACCCGCCCAAAGATGTAAACAACCATGCATGAGCAGCACCTATTAGACGGAGGGGGTCCGACAGCCGATCAGTTCCAGTCATTCCACCAGGAAGCAGGTGCACGGCTCGTGTTGTCTGTAGTTAAACCATGCCTAGAAGGTCAATACCGTGATTCGATCGCATCTGCATTGTTACCATGTGCCAGGAAGGGCTCTCACCAACGAAAGTGTCCAGGCGTCTCGGATTGAACCAAAGCGATGTTCGGATATGGAGGAGGCCCAACAACATGCCGAACGAATCGTTCAGGATTGGCATCACGTTCTCTTCGCCGATGAGTGTCGCATATGCCTTCAACAAGACAATCGTCGGAGACTTGCTTGGAGGCAACCCGGTCAGGCTGAACGCCTTAGACACTCTGTCCAGCGAGTACAGCAAGGTGGAGGTACCCTGCTGTTTTGGGGTGGCATTATGTGGGGCCGACGTACGCCGTTTGTGGTCATGGAAGGCGCCGTAACGGCTGTAAGCTACGCGAATGCGATCCTCCGACCGATAGTGCAACCATATCGGCAGCATCTTGGTGAGGCATTCGTCTTCATGGACGACAATTCGCACCCCCATCGTGCACATCTTGTGAATGACTTCCTTCAGGATAACGACATGGCTCGACTAGAGTGTCTAATGAATTCTCTGATTACTTCTTTATTGTGTGGTTTTGTTTCTGATGAAAGTCTTTGTGTGTGAATGCAGCTTGCCGCTAACTTGGTGTAATGCTTGTCTGTACAGAAGTGTGTCTGTCGTCTTTATCGCTCCTTCACTCTCACACCTGAATCAGTACAGTAAAGTCAGGGCTTCGTGTATTATGATTGGCTGATCCGTAAAAGGACAGACAAACAATTATACTACTGGAGGATTCTAAGTAATTTCTAGAATTACATTCACTCTCTCTCTCTCTCTCTCTAATTTATCTGTGTACAATTCAAATATAAATTACTTGAGATCAGCCTGGTCGAATCTCCGGTAGAGCCCTTCGTCTTAATACTCAGCGGCGGTCTTGCTAGAAAAAATCTTTACATTTGTTATTATTATTAAGCGCTGCATTCAGTTGGGAAAATCGATCGTTTGAACAATTCGTTCAGTTTACGACAGATCTAATATTTCAGATGTGGACGAAGCCTTTTTGGACGATTTATAAAACTCATAGATTGCAGGTTCTCTTCGTCACAGCTGAAACTTCCCAATTAATTACAGGCCTAGACAATCATCAATGATTCATACAGAGAACTCATTCTTCATTCACTCTGTAATAAAATGGTCACAAACCTTATTTCTGATGAAAGATGTATATTGAATCCTTGTTAATTACAGGTTACGTTTCCGTGTATTTTAAGTCTCAGGAAATTTACCTTTTTACAGGTTTATCATTTCTTTATCTATCCCGCTATCGGCACAAATTTCCCTTGTTCGCTTTAGTGCGAAGAAGAGTACCTAAAACTTCTTTAGCAATCCAAAATTCCTCCCACCGATATTTCCGAAAACTGTTCCTCTCTCTCTCTCTAAACTATAATAACCATGGAGCATACATATCAGTACCTCTGTTGTTCCAAAGAATAAACGTACTAGAAAAATACCTTGGCGTCGACTAGCTGTCGGCGCATATTTTAGTAGAAAAATCTGATCAGATACTTTTCAAACGTAAATAAATGTGGATGATTTGATTGATCTTTATTAATTAGTGCGTGGTAGAGGGTAATTTTCCGTGGGGATATTACAAGTGGCCAGCGTGTTTCCAGACATGAACCCAACTGAACATGCCTGGGTTGGACTGAAAAGGGCTGTTTATGAACGACGTGACGCACCAACCACTCTGAGGGATCTACGACGAATCGTCGTTGAGGAGATGGGGTTGAATCGTTTTGAAGTCACAAATGTTGATTCTTCAAACTTTCTCAACAGTGTTCCACGAAATCAACGTCGTCTTCTCTGCAGGGACCCCCATCTGAGTTAATGGAGTAGTTCTGTATTATTTGCATGTCGATTGAACCTACCAGTAGCAAATCTAGCAGGACGCCTCTGAATCGGTTCGACGTCTTCCTGTAGTCCGACCTGATGGAGATTCCAAACCGTCGAGCAGTATACAAGAATGGATCACACAAGTGTTCTGTACGTGGTCTCTTTCACAGATGAGTACACCTAAGTCGACCACTCCCCTTTCCTGCAACTAGCATTACGTGCTCGTTGCATTCCACACCTCTCTGCAACGCTGCTGCTTGGTATTTAATCGACACGACTGCGTAAAGCAGCACACCGCTAATGTATTCGAACATTGCAGGTCTGTTTTTCCTACTCATCTCCATTAGCTCACATTTTTCTACGTTTAGGGCAAGCTGCCATTCATCACATCAAACAGAAATCCTGTTAAAGTCATCCTGTATCCTCCTACAGACACTCACAACGACGATACTTTGCAATATACTACAGTGTTACCACAAACAGTCACAGACTGCTGCTCATCCTATACGTCACAGCGTTTGTACGTACAGATAACAAGAGTGGGTTTACTTCCCTAGGACACTCCTGGCAGTACCCTTCTCTCTGACGAACACTTGCCTTCCAGGACAACGTACTGGGTTCTAGTACTTAAGAAGTCTTCGAGCCACTCGCGTCCTAGAACTTCCGTACTATTGCCGATAGGTACAACATGGACCTTGTTGATATCGATAGTGACAGCCTCTGTCGTTGCGCTCTATTTATTGTTTATGAAGTTAGTGTGTTGGTACAAATTATTCAAATAGCTTCGGAGCAGCAGTGAGACAGCCGTCTAATGTGCCTGCCAATAACAGAAGTAACTGACTACACAACTTACTTTTCCAAAAATTCGTCTGGGTCAGCATGTTTGATTCGTCAGCATCTGAAGCAGCAGTTGCCCATTACTGCAGCTAACAATTTCAGTCCACGAAACCTGTTTGCTGTTGCAGTGCGTGTACACCTGTTGGCGTGGTAAGGCGAATGGTACGCCACATCTTTTCCAAAGAATCGTGCTTTAGTTTACTGCACCATAGTTGCCGAATTCATGTCTTGCAGTGCATGTATGCTCATTTCATATGTTATGCACCATCATATTGACACGTACCCTGGTTCTGTGCTATAGATTATGGTTCAAGTGGCTCTAAGCACTATGGCACTTAACATCTGAGGTCATCAGTCCCCTAGACTTAGAATTACGTAAACCTAACTAACCTAAGGACATCACACACATCCATGCCTGGGGCAGGATTCGAACCTGCGACCGTAGCAGCCGGGTGGTTCCGGACTGAAGCACCTAGAACCGCTCGACCACAGCGGCCGGCTGCTACAGATTAGCGTTAGATTAAAATTACTGCGGCACTTACATCTCTGATAGAGTAAATGGCAAATTGGTTAAGTTACTGTGATCACATGTAGGATGAGCAGGATAAAAATTCTCCTCGGCCTGTCCAGACAGGATTACTGAAGACGAATGGCAGTTCGTTTTGAGAGAGCATGTCCAGTTCCTACTGGATCCTTGTTCTATCCAAGATTCCATTTCTAATGATCTCATGATCAATGGGACGTTAGATCCTAATCTTCCTTTCCTTCTTCTTATACACTGCCCATCGATCAGTGCATGGCACAGATACTGAAGACGATTACTTGGTGCTATCTTCAGGCCCATCCTGGAACTGTGTAGCACACACGGCGTGCACTAACAGAGCGATGGGTGACTGCTTGTATCATACAACTCCATCAGTGCTTGAGTGGCAAACCCACGCCATGACGTATGCATGACACTCACCCGCTGATAACTTGAGATCTAAACTGGACGGTGATTGTTTTGGTATGCAATACATCAACAATTCTGCGTGTCCTGAAGTAGACATGTCCTTCGAAGGAGTCCGGAGGTATAAGAGGTGTTTCAGAAAAGTAATGAGACTGACAACACTGCGAGCGACCTGGCAACGCTGTGTTGTTCTGCTTGTGTATTCAGGTGCGTTCATCCCTTCCAGATGCTCACTCCCAGTTTCAGCTCCGTACAGTTATCAAGTGATTTTTGAGAGCGCCATCACTGAAATCGTGTTTTTGCTGTGTGTTACGAAAATGGATCAGCGAAATTTAGAGCAACATTACACATTCAAGTCCTGTGTTGAATTTTGGGAATGCGCGAGTGTGACCTTTGAAAAGTTGAAACCGGACTATGGAGAACATTGCTAATCAAGAGTGTTGTGTCTAGGAAACAGGCGAAATACCCTCAGACTTCAAGAAGAATATAGTAATTCCAATTCCAAAGAAAGCAGGTGTTGACAGATGTGAAAATTACCGAACTGTCAGTTTAATAAGTCACAGCTGCAAAATACTAACACGAATTCTTTACAGACGAATGGAAAAACTGGTAGAAGCCGACCTGGGGGAAGATCAGTTTGGATTCCGTAGAAATGTTAGAACACATGAGGCAATACTGATCTTAGGACTTATCTTAGAAAATAGATTAAGGAAAGGTAAACCTACGTTTCTAGCATTTCTAGGCTTACAGAAAGCTTTTGACAATGTTGACTGGAATACTCTCTTTCAAATTCTAAAGGTGGCAAGGGTAAAATACAGGGAGCGAAAGGCTATTTACAATTTGTACAGGAACCAGATGGCAGTTATAAGAGTCGAGGGGCATGAAAGGGAGGCAGTGGTTGGGAATGGAGTGAGACAGGGTTGTAGCCTCTCCCCGATGTTATTGAATCTGTATATTGAGCATGCAGTAAAGGAAACAAAAGGAAAAATCGGAGTAGGTATTAAAATCAATGGAGAAGAAATAAAAACTTTGAGGTTCGCCGATAACATTGTAATTCTGTCAGAGACAGCAAAGGGCTTGGAAGAGCAGTTGAACGGAATGGACAATGTCTTGAAACATCAACAAAAGCAAAACGACGATTATGCAATGTGGTCGAATTAAGTCGGGTGATGCTGAGGGAATTAGATTAGGAAATGAGACGCTTAAAGTAGTAAAGGAGTTTTGCTATTTGCGGAGCAAAATAACTGATGATGGTCGAAGTGGAGAGGATATAAAATGTAGACTGGCAATGGCAAGGAAAGGGTTTCTGAAGAAGAGAAATTTGTTAACATCGAGTATAGATTTAAGTGTCAGGAAGTCGTTTCAGAAAGTATTTGCATGGAGTGTAGCCATGTATGGAAGTGAAACATGGACGGTAAATAGTTTGGACAAGAAGAGAATAGACGCTTTCGAAATTTCTTGAATACACTAAACAGCTTCAGAAGGATGTAGGTTGCAGTAGGTATTGGGAGATGAAGCTTGAACAGGATAGAATAGCATGGAGAGCTGCATCAAACCAGTCTCAGGACTGGTGACGACAACAACAACAACAGTGTCTAGGAATCCTGCATACTCGGTATGATAGACAAACAATCAAACCACTCGTATTAATGAGTGTTATTACAAAAGACTAATACAACTACTTAACTTCGATATGCAAAGGGCGACATACAAAGTAATCAGTCTTCTTCTGAATAGGCAAACACAAGTCTGTGCTACATATAGATAGCTAAGGACAGAGTCTACAATGCATCGGCTAACGAAGCGGCTAACGTTGGAGCTGCTATCGAAGTGGCTCCCACCAGTCGGGCGCGACGCCTATGTCGTTTTCCCCTAGGGGCTGCTGCTGTCGCGTTGTCGTCCTGGAAGGAGGCCGGTCAGCGTGCGATTGGCTGACTTCTTCTCATAGCCTTCACTTCCCTGTCGTTCCCGACTGGTGTGCCGGCGCTGACTTTACGCCAGAACATCCCCCCCCCCTCCCCCCGAAAGCGACGGACGGTCGTCGTATATGGAGCACGACAATGTGGGGGGGGGGGGGAGGCAGAGGGGGAAGGTAGGAGTGTGGACGCCCTGATGGACCGGAAGCTGTGGCTGCAGGGGCCGCCCAGAAAGGTGCGAGTCCACCTCCTGAGGCCCATACCAAGCAGTAGAAGGCGTGGGCCGCTGCGACGTGGGCGGGTCCAGCTCCAGCGGGAGGGCGAGAGGAGGCGGAGGCGCCCCGAACTCTGCTAGCTGACGTCGTCGAGCTCATTGGCACAGCAGAAGGAAACTTGCTGTAAGAGCCAACCACAATCAACCAACGTATGTTCCGAAATGGACCCGCAAAGTGTATGTGCACACGTTGCCATGGTGATTGCGACTTAGGCCAAGCAGAGAATTTTTGTGGTGGAGCGGACTGATTGTACGCATATATGTGCCACAGTGAAGTCATCTGTGCTATTTGTGTGCCCATGCCCTGCCAAGTACAGTGCCGACGCGCTAAGTGTTTCGTACGAACAATCCCCCAGTGTCCTTGGTGAAGTAACTGCAACACTCCTCTGTGCAAAGTTTTGGGGATCAACACACGTGCCGGCCGAGGTGGCCGAGCGTTCTCGGCGCTACAGTCTGGAGCCGCGCGACCGCTACGGTCGCAGGTTCGTATCCTGCCTCGGGCATGGATGTTTGTGACGCCCTTAGGTTAGTTAGCTTTAAGTAGTTCTAAGTTTTAGGGGACTGATGACCTCAGAAGTTAAGTCCCATAGTGCTCAGAGCCATTTGAACCATTTGATCAACACACGTGACTGTCCACTGTCACTTTGAACAAGAATCACGCCTCGCTGTATAGTGAGGAAATGTCGATGTGCAAAGTATCGGCGCACTGCAGAGTTCTTTTTGCTATGCAGTGAGCGAGGCCAAGATGTGCAAATGTGTTTTTGCAAAATGTGCAAATCTGAATCAACTTCCGTGACCTGTGCAATTTTTCTGTAGTTCAGAAGAATGATTGAAGCAATACGAAATCCTGAGCAACGATGTGACAAGTCTGTACCAGGGCCAATCGGAAGACGTGAAAGTGCGTCCGCATTTCCATGTTGAGCTGCCAGACGATACACAATCTCGTACCGGTACTGAGACAACAACAAAGCCCATCTTTGCAATTTTTGGGCAGTTCGTACATCAACCGGCTTCGTCGAATGAAACAAGGACTGCAGTGGCTTGTGATTCGTTACTAAGTAGAATTTTCTGCCGTACAAATAGTGGTGACACCTTACACAATAGCCATTGCCTCTTTCTCTGTTTGTGAATAGTTGCACTTAGCTTTGGACAACACTTTTGATGCGAAAGCAATAGGTCTGTCTTTATCACCAAATTTTTGTGAAAACACTACACCCATTTCGGAAGAAGAAGCGTCAACTTGCAACACAACTGGTTTTTCCGAGCAAAGTGAACCAAGCATCGATTACTGAGCAATGCATCTTTAAGTTTCTGAAAAAGCTTCTTGGCACATATCTATACAAGCAAAGAGGACTTCCTTACGACGCAAGCGATGCAATGGAGCTGCGATTTGGGCAGTATTCGGCATGAACCGACTATAATAGTTCATTTTCCCTATGACTGACTGCAATTCTGTGACATTGCGAGGAACTGGCAGGTCACGTATGGCTAACAAATGTGACTAAAGAGGATGCACACCTTAACTGTTTATGACATGACCAAGATACTGCAACTCAGGTTTAAAAAAATTCACTTGTCCAGTCTACACTTTAGTCCCGCATTAGATAACACACGAAACAAAGGACCCAAATTTGCAACGTGTTCTTCAGGTGTATGACCTGCTACGACAATATCGTCCAAATAGTTTGAAAAGTTCGGTACTTCAGCAGCCAGCTGTTCCAATTGCCGCTGGAAAACGGCGGTTGCGAAAGCACTGCCAAAAGGCAATCGCAAATATTTAAACAAACCCAAATAAGTTTTCACAACATACACGGATTGAGATTCTTCGCCTAGTGGTATTTGAAGATATGCGGCGCGCAAATCAATTTCTCAAAAGTAGCGACCAGTCCATGTGATCCTCTGGGCATGGCAATGAATAGGTATCACAGTTTGTGGGTTGACTGTAGTCTTAAAGTCAACACAGAGGCGAATGCGGCATGAAGATTTGGGGAGCAAAACCAGTGGACTTGCCCACTGACTAGCTGTTATGGGCGCAATAGGTCCGCTATCTTGCAATTCTTTAAGTTCCGCAGCCACTTTGTCCCGTAATACAATGGGAACAGTTCCGGCCCGGCAAAATTTCGGCTGAGCAGTGTCTTTTATAGTTATATGAGCAACAAAACTGTTATCCTTGCCTAAACCTTCAGAAGAGAGTTCAGGGAATTCTTTCAGCAAGCTGTCCTGAATTTGAAAGCCAAACGAATCAAGGCCATATATGTTCTCAAAATCATGTGATTGTAGGACAGTTAAAGTCACAGTTCACGTAGTACATTTACCGAGAACGGGAATGTATTGTCCATTATAGACCGTTAGGTGCTTGCTAGTTTTAGACAGGCGTGGGGAGCCTAACAGTTCATGTGTTACGATTCAGCAATATAATAAATACAATGTGCAATAGTGTAGTGTTAATCGGCAGCTGCGCCATTACACCAGTGATACAAGAGAAGCTGCAAGGTGATGAAATCGTAAGTGATCAACCGTCATGTAAAAGCCTTTCACACTATTTTCGTAACACACCTGATGCAAAATTATCTGCATCCTATACAGGCTGTGATGTCGTACATAGTCAACCACAAAGAAGAAAACCAGCAGAAGACATCATTGACCTCGATGTCTGGCCATCCACTGCCCTCACCCCCCCCCCCCCTCCAGATGCTACACCAGCCGCTACAGTAACAAACAATGGACAAAGATGTGGTGTTACAGAAGAATGCTGAAGATTAGATGGGTAGATCACATAATTAACGAGGAGGTATTGAATAGAATTGGGGAGAAGAAGAGCTTGTGGCACAACTTGACTTGAAGAAGAGATCGGTTGGTAGGACATGTTCTGAGGCATCAAGGAATCACCAACTCAGTACTGGAGGACAGCGTGGAGGGTAAAAATCGTAGAGGGAGAATAGTTTAAAACGGTTTATTTCGAAGTAATATTTCTCTGTACGTATGTATCTATAAACGCCTGAAGATGAACAGAACATGTTCGAAACGGATTGTATTATGTTAAATTAAACATAAAAAAGGTGACTGGTAGCAGGAATTACAAATAAATAAAGATACCCGTGTCCAGCTGAAATTTTACACGTTTTCCACTAAGATGCAAATGAACAAAAAGTTTGTTGGACTGGCGTAGCACTGAAGAAATTGTTTGCTTGCTAGTCTTGCTAGTTCCTGCAGCAGACTTTGAATACACAGCATTGATGACGTGGGCCTTGCGATTACATTTTTGTGAGTGGGCGGTATTGTTATGTTTGTACCGTTGCAAACATACGGATTGTACGTGACCTTTCTTGCCACAAGCGTTAACACTGCGCTTGTCTGGACGGGTAATCTTGGGGTTTGTGCCGTGGATTCTGTTCACTGATGTAGCCGCTTGTTTAGAGAAGTGTTTACGCGGCTTGGTGCGCGCTTGCTGTTGCTGCCTACTGTGCAGACTCAACCCGACAAATTGGTGGCTGCTCCAATTTATCGTCCGCTGCGGCACCTAAATCATACTGATCTAGAACTTGCACTACGTGATGAAATGATGGATCTGACTGTTTCAAAATTCCCTCTATAAGGCTGACATCAGTTACATTGAACACGATCGCATCATGCAACATAACATCTGAATATAGAGCATCACAAGCACATTTGAATTTGCATTTCCTCGTCATGCCCTGCAAATCTGTTACCCACTTGGGATAAGTTCGTTCTGACCTTTCCTTGCAATGAAAGAGTTGGTACCTAGCTGCCACCACATTCACTTGTTGGTCATAATAGTTAGAGAACCTATAACCTGATCATAGGAAGGTTCACTCGGAATGGCGCAGGGAAGAATTTCTGAATGAGGTGAAAGACTGCACTGCCTACCATCGACAATAGTAATGTAGTTTCACAGTGCCTGATACTTTGTGAACAATGGTGTGGACTTCATACTGTTGCAACCACTCGAGCCACTCCTTTTTTCGTTAAACTGGCGAAAAGGCGGCTTGGCACTCGGAGTTACAGTTGTAGCATTTGTTGCTTGTTTGGCGCGTAACTGCTGTACCGTGTTTAGAAGGGTTGCAGTCTACTGCGTCTGAAACTGAAACACCTGTTTTAGCTACGTTGCTCCTATCGCTTGCAGCCGAGGCGCCTGAGAAGCGGCTGGGAGAGATGGGTTGCTCGTTTTGGAATAAGAAAATGTAATAAGTAGACAATGCACCCAAAAAAAGGCACACAGGCAAAGAAAATTTCTGCAACACCCACCTAAAAACACTGAACAGAGAAAAAGCACTATAAGAGACTGTTAAAACATGTAAGCACACCCCTGCCAAGAAAAGACGAGGTAGAATCAAGGCGCCAGAAAAACACAAAATAGAGATAATTGGTGGCAGAAAACGGCTTGGAGTTCGAACGTTAACAGGTTGTTATGTTATTTGGACACCTTCGTCGCCATGATATTCTTACAACTAGTTGCCCATGTTGTTGTGTTAAAAAAAAAAATGGCTCTGAGCACTATGCGACTTAACTTCTAAGGTCATCAGTCGCCTAGAACTTGGAACTAATTAAACCTAATTAACCTAAGGACATCACACACATCCATGCCCGAGGCAGGATTCGAACCTGCGACCGCAGCGGTCGCGCGGTTCCAGACTGTAGCGCCTTTAACCGCTTGGCCACCACGGCCGGCTGTTGTTGTGTTCAGGAATCCTGCATACTCAGTTCGCTAGACAATCAATCAAACCTGTATTAATGAGTTTTATTACAAAAGACAATTACAAGTACTTAACCTTGATATGCGTCGCATGCAAAGGGCGACATACAAAATAATCATTCTTGGCGCGGCGCTTATGTTGTCTTCACGTAGGGGCCGCTATTGTCGCGCTGTCATCCTGGGGCCCTATTCTGTATCGTTCATAGCGATCGGTGCAATAGGTTAGCCTCGGTAGTGATGTCATTTTCGGTTCTTTATCCGAAGTTCCTATTCAGTAAGCTTCTGAGACCTGTTACCGATCGGTTCTCCTGCCGACTTTCCGACAACTGTTCCGAGAGGTTTTGGGTTACGGTGTGGCCCTCTCGTTCGGTTTTCTGTCGTTTATTTACACCTAGAATTTGACTTTAAACATACTGAGAGGTTTTAGTTTCGGATTTAGTGATGGTCTTACTGAAGAATCACCAGGACACGTCTGGGTGGAAAGTGGGTTCACAATAGACCATGTTACTTTCTTAGCAATATGGTTTGTATTGTTGTTACTGTGAATGATTATAACATAAAAAAAAGCGTTTCGGTCGATATTCTCACAAAATACCGGTTATTTTTACGTAATTAAGAGTTTAAAAATCATTAAATTTGAAAAGATCGGCTCTGCTTACGTGCATCACATGAGTGTTAGGTGAAATTACTAGTGACTTTGCGTATTCGTTTCCGCAAATGGTTTACTTATTAATTGTCGACGCGTTTAAAACTTTTAAGTAACAATGCAAAGAAATTTTGTGGAGCCTGATAGAGGAAACGTTCCAAAATTTTATGCATTTATGGCTTATGCGCGCATCATTCGGCAACGAAGTCAGCCTGTGTCTCTCTCGAGTGCTATTATGTGGAATAACAGGTGATGCCATGGGAGTTGTAGTAGTGAAGTTGGTAAGCCAACGAACTGCCGTGTTGAAGGTCGTAGGTTCGCATACCGTATCATATTCTGAGATCTAGTTAATCGTCAAAGTTAACCATTTTTCTGAAATATTCGTTGATATTTACACGTAAGAGCGCAATTTCTCAGTAACGCGTATCTTCGTTTTCATGACTCCCATATGTTTAAGAAATGAAAGATGAAATTGCTGTGCGCGAAATAACTGATAGTGACATTTATACTTTTCCTTTTCACAAATAATTCACAATTTTTTTCTGAATACGCAGCGATTTCCGAGAATGTGGTCAGACAGGTATCTAAGAGCACAGCGAAAATAGCTGTGAATGAAATTAGCAGCAATCGCTGTGTTATGGCAAACGAAGCAAATTGTAATATGGCAATAAGAGAAACCTGTAGGTTTTACTCAAAATTCGCCACTGATGACAATTCTCTGAAAGTTACAAATAGTTAACACGCCAGGCGAAAATAATTTTTTTTCATTTTCAGCGGAATTCTTTTTAGATACTAACCAAAGCATAGGTGACAGATCTTTTTGAATGGTCACCATGCAAGTGTGGTTGTGGAGAGGCTCCACTTAATATTTAGAAAAAATGAGAACGCAGGTTTCAGTTTAAACGGGCACTTCTCCAGCGCTGCGCATTTCCCCTCCAGCGCCTGCCAGTAACCCCCACCACTTCCGCTCTTCCCCTCACGTGCCCTCTCGACTGCGCATCTGCCAGTTATGCTATCCAAGGGCTCTCTATTCCAGTTGATCCACGGTACCCATGTACACCTGATCTGAGTTCTTACGACTTTTTTCTTTTCCTGAAATTGAAAAATATCTTAAAACAACGTAATTTTGAAACTCCGGAGAACATTCAAAGGAATATGACCGACATGTTAAAGGCACTACCAGCTGAAGCCTCTCAGCATGAAAGGATGCAGTTGGTCCGTGTAACATTCACGTAGTCCACAGGTGTCATGCCATCTTCGATTACTGTCCACGTGAACTGCGCTCCACACTCGCACTTCGATGATGAATAAGAGAAGACCGTACAGCAAAATAGCTACTTATTTTTCGGCAAATACGATTCTTCAAGTGCTGCGTGTGTTAAGACATGTTCCAAGCAAATGTTTAGCTTCCAGAATGAATTTTCGACACTGCAGTGGACGTGCGCTGATATGAAACTTACTGGGAGATTAAAACTGTGTGTGACTGAGACTCGAACTCAGGATCTTTGCCTTTCAGGGACAAGTGCTGCACCAACCCTTTTGTCTTGGTTTGTTGGTTTTTACTTATGGTAATTTCTGTTTGTTAAAGAACTGTTTTTCTATCTTACAAACAAACCAAATTGAAACAAATCTTTAATTACAAACAACTGATGATGCTTTACCTTAATAAAGCGAAACGCGTCTGGTGAGAAAAACGTGCATTTTCTTGTAGTTGAAACGAGGGAACAAAAATGCATCAGAAACTGTGAAGCTAGTACGGACAATATGGCGACACAGATGTATAAGTATATACAGTAATATTCGATGATATGTGAATATAGGTCCGCTCTTTATGATGAGTGAGTTTGTTCGATTGGCTTAATCTACAAGAGAGCTTGCGCCACTAGCAATAACATATTTTGCCCTTCCTTCTTGTAAGTTTTGTATTTCATACGTTATAAAAATTCTGCTACTGAATAGGAACAGTGATCAAGTAGGAATGACCGTAGGATTTTACTAAGAAGTGAGAATGGTAAAATAATTTCTACCTTTCATGGAGAACTGTTGTGAAGTTGTACCGCACTATTAGTAACGGAACTTTTGTAATCCCATCTGTAGTACTTTCGTTTCTGGCTTCTAACATGTTCACAGATATTGATGTTATATATATATATATATATATATATATATATATATATATATATATATACTACAGACGGAACGACGTGACTAGCATAAGGAAAAGGGAGAGGGGATATACGTTTTAATTGAGGTCATATAGCATTTTTACGCCCTCCCATTCGTAAACAGTGTGATTTTAGAGCGAGGTAACGCCGACGACTGCCGCTGGAGCGCGTTGGGCCCACGTGCCGTATGCACAAGTCGCATCGTTTCTGAGCGTTCAGGGACAGTTGAACTCGGCACGCTGAACGTTGACGTTCAGGAGCACGGTCCGTGTGCCGACGACTTTAGGCTAGCGCAGGGGTCTCCAAACGTTTTAGTCTGCGGGCCACATTGATTTCTCCACGAAGTCAATGACTCTGAGCACTATGGGACTCAACATCTGTGGTCATAAGTCCCCTAGAACTTAGAACTACTTAAACCTAACTAACCTAAGGACATCACACACATCCATGCCCGAGGCAGGATTCGAACCTGCGACCGTAGCAGTCGCGCGGTTCCTGACTGAGCGCCTAGAACCGCTAGACCACCGCGGCCGGCCCTCCACGAAGTCATAAGGGCCAAGATCTACCTAGTGCAGGGCTTCACAACATACGTGCTCGCGGAGCAAGCTGTGAGCAGCAAGGCGCGAGCACGGAGCAGCGCGAGCACGCTACCCCCACTACCGGACCAGAGCGGAGAGTGGGGAAAGTCACGTGGGGCACACAACAGCTGCCGCCAGTCAATGTAAATCCGCGGCCACCTGCAGGGATATCACTCACGAATTATTACTGTGACAAATGAAACAAATAAAGGAGAATGTACAAGTGCCACATAATTTTATTAGCTTCATGTATGCCTCTACCATCTGTAGACACTGAAACTAAAGAATTCCACGACAATCCTATATTTTCAACACTTTCTTCAACACTACTTAAAATATCACCGCCGGTTGTAGTGTTCTTCATGGCTACTACATCGAGGAGCTCCTCCCTCACCTGAAGATCTCTATTAACACCTCTAATAAATATGGCAAGCTGCGCTGTTCCAGTGATAACACTTTCGTCCAGAGCTAGAGAATACGCCATAAAATCTTTACAGATATTTGCAAGCTGGCTCTGGACGTCGTCTGCCATGTCCTGTATGTGACGCATAATGGTCATGTTAGATAATGGCACAATCAGAAACTGTTCAACTTGAGATGGACACAAATGTTCCGCTGCAACTACCAAACATTCTTTTATTAAATCGCCATCAGTTAAGGGGCGCAGGGATTTTGCTAAAAGCAAAGCAATTTTGTAACCCACTCAGAGCTGCCTCAGCTGATTTTTCTTCGTCGTCCAGATCTTCTTCGGATAGCTTCCTTTTAAGTTTAATAACTTCCTGTGCACGATCTGGTCAATCACATTTTCCACGTCCGTAGTCTTTCGCGTGGTACGACATATAATGTCGCTGCAAATTAAATTTCGTAAAAGAATTCAGCGTTTTGTGACATACTAAACATTTTGCAACACCATCTTTTTCAGTAAACAGATACAATTCCTCCCAATGGGGGTTGAACTGCAAAAACATGGTTGGGGTTACACAACGGCGACTTCACATGATTCTTAACCAGCGAAGTGACTTAAGAGCTGATAGTAGTACTTTAAACGTTACACAGTCGGCGCGAATTCAATGGGCACGCTGCGGCCCTATTCAAAGGTGCGCGCGCATTTCCCCTCCCTCCCCTCCCTCCCTACTCCGCGACCTTGCAGCTGCTCGCGAGCACGTGCCTGAGCAGACGCGAGTACTCGCGCTCAAAACCGGCCAGTTGTTAAGCCCTGACCTAGTGGGATTAAAGCACCCTAGCACTCCATGATCACCGTAATGTAAGGCTAAAGGTAAGATGAAATCGCAAAAATCTAAGGTTGTGGGAATAGCTAGCACTGAAAAGAACTACGATTCTTATTTAATTACATAATTTTGATTGGTGGACGTACCTGACCGAATTTATGGCATATATTATTCTGGCGAATTTCACCGACAAAAAAGTATGTCACTGCACATTCTTCACGAAAGCGTCCTGCAAAGATAACGAAATGTCAAAATCATTGTTAGCAACACTATTACTACAAGACGTAACAGAGATAGAGTATGTCAACGATTTGTTATTTCAAGCAGCGCAACAATAAGTTTAGGTATGTAGTCTTGTAGCGAGTAGCAGAGCCAGAGCATATATTTGATAGTTCTGTTGCGTGATTGTGTCTATTTTGCGAGTGTCTCACGAGTTTTTTAGTGTTTTATGCGCTGTGCTAGTAGGTGTGGGACAATTCAAAGTATGAATTCGAAGAGACAAGGAAACTCTGAAAATCGAAATACGTAAAGAAAGTGAAACCTTGCTTAAGAAGCATCTTCCATAATGATTGATTACTAAGGCTAGTCGCCGAAGTGGCGTCCATTTGAAAGACTTTCACCAGACTCGTGAGTAGAATAAAATGCAAAGAAGTTTTTTACTTAAAATGTTTTCGCCAAACTAGTCTGTTAACAGTTTTTTTTTTTTCACTATCGCACGGAGAATGGTCTGTCTGTTTATTGTGGATAGCCACAAGTTTAACCATGACCTACGGCTTTGTAAAGATAGAGCTCCGAGAATGTCGCGGTGTATTGGTCGCGATAGGCCTCGAAACTCAATTGTTGGCAGTAAAGGTACCACCTCAAATATTTGGCGGGCCGGATACCGGGGGTGTCCGGCCAGCTAACGCGGGCCGGTTTGCCGGACCTCGCGGGCCGTAGTTTGGAGATCCCCGGGCTAGCGTGCCTACGGGCGGCCCTGCAGTCAGCACGTTGCAGGCGGCCCTGAACGCCTTGCGGCTCTACAGCTTCTCTCAGCTTCGTCCCACCAGAAGACATGTGACCCTGGACGTCGGCGCGGTCCTTCTGCCACGATGCGACGCGGCGCCCGGCTGTCTGGTGGGCCCTGTGTTGGGCAACAGACCGCCCGCGGCTGTGGCACACGCCATCTCATCGACAGCGAGAGTGACTCGACCGTCTACAGCGGTCGCGTCTGCTGCCCGGGAATCCCCCCGTCCTTTGCCCGCTCGTCTGTGCGCCACCCAGGAAAGCGCCCACTCCAGCTTCCAGCTCGCCACTTCCTGCTGCCAGGCGGAGGCCAGCGCCCCCACGACCGGTGCAACAACGAGCCCCCCCATCTCCCCCCCCCCCCCAATCCTGTGCCACTCACGGTGCGCGTCCGCAAATGATTCTGCCTCTCCATCTCGGTTGTCGCCTGCACAATCCTAGGACGCAAATTCGCCTAACCACTGACCACAACCCTTACGAAATGTTTACGTAAAGTGTTATCGCCCACCTGGTTGGCCGTGCGATCTAACGCACGGCTTTCCGGGCGGGAAGGAGCGCCGGTTCCCGGCACGAATCCGCCCGGCGGATTTGTGTCGATGTCCGGTGAGCCGGCCAGTCTGTGGATGGTTTTTAGGCGGTTTTCCATCTGCCTCGGCGAATGCGGGCTGGTTCCCCTTATTCCGCCTCAGCTACACTATGTCGGCGATTGCTGCGCAAACAAGTTCTCCACGTACGGTACACCACCATTACTCTACCACGCAAACATAGGGGTTACACTCGTCTGGTGTGACACGCTCCCGGGGGGGGGGGGGGGGGGGGGCCGGTCCACCGGGGGCCGAACGAACCGTACTGGGTTCGGTGTGGGGCGGTGGAGGGTTGAAGTGGACTGCGGTAGTCGTCGTGGGGTTGAGGACCACTGCGGCTGCAGCGGGGATGGAACCTCTCTATCGTTTCTAGGTCCCCGGCTAACATAACATAACATAACATTAAGTGTTATCAGTAGCAATCATCGTTAGCTGAATCACTTAAGAAAATAATATTAAGGATTATAAAACTTAGTAATGTTCTTCATACTTGGGATGCGACCCGAAATTGATATCGAAATATATTTTGATAATAGTAATGTGTTTACTTGACAAGTACAAAGGAATATTCAAAAATACAGGGTGTTTCAAAAATGACCGATATATTTGAAACGGCAATAAAAACTAAACGAGCAGCGATAGAAATACACCGTTTGTTGCAATATGCTTAGGACAACAGTACATTTTCAGGCGGACAAACTTTCGAAATTACAGTAGTTACAATTTTCAACAACAGATGGCGCTGCAAGTGATGTGAAAGCTATAGAAGACAACGCAGTCTGTGGGTGCGCCATTCTGTACGTCGTCTTTCTGCTGTAAGCGTGCGCTGTTCACAACGTGCAAGTGTGCTGTGGACAACATGGTTTATTCCTTAGAACAGAGGATTTTTCTGGTGTTGGAATTCCACCGCCTAGAACACAGTGTTGTTGCAACAAGACGAAGTTTTCAACGGAGGTTTAATGTAACCAAAGGACCGAAAAGCGATACAATAAAGGATCTGTTTGAAAAATTTCAACGGACTGCGAACGTGACGGATGAACGTGCTGGAAAGGTAGGGCGACCGCGTACGTCAACCACAGAGGGCAACGCGCAGCTAGTGATCCGACAGCGGCCTCGGGTTTCCGTTCGCCGTGTTGCAGCTGCGGTCCAAATGACGCCAACGTCCACGTATCGTCTCATGCGCCAGAGTTTACACCTCTATCCATACAAAATTCAAACGCGGCAACCCCTCAGCGCCGCTACCATTGCTGCACGAGAGACATTCGCTAACGATATAGTGCACAGGATTGATGACGGCGATATGCATGTGGGCAGCATTTGGTTTACTGACGAAGCTTATTTTTACCTGGACGGCTTCGTCAATAAACAGAACTGGCGCATATGGGGAACCGAAAAGCCCCATGTTGCAGTCCCATCGTCCCTGCATCCTCAAAAAGTACTGGTCTGGGCCATTTCTTCCAAAGGAATCATTGGCCCATTTTTCAGATCGGAAACGATTACTGCATCACGCTATCTGGACATTCTTCGTGAATTTGTGGCGGTACAAACTGCCTTAGACGACACTGCGAACACCTCGTGGTTTATGCAAGACGGTGCCCGGCCACATCGCACGGCCGACGTCTTTAATTTCCTGAATGAATATTTCGATGATCGTGTGATTGCTTTGGGCTATCCGAAACATACAGGAGGCGGCGTGGATTGGCCTCCCTATTCGCCAGACATGAACCCCTGTGACTTCTTTCTGTGGGGACACTTGAAAGACCAGGTGTACCGCCAGAATCCAGAAACAATTGAACAGCTGAAGCAGTACATCTCATCTGCATGTGAAGCCATTCCGCCAGACACGTTCTCAAAGGTTTCGGGTGAAAATATCGTACTATAGAGTGTCCCAGACCGCAGCGCCATCTGTTGTTGAAAATTGTAACTACTGTAATTTCGAAAGTTTGTCTGCCTGAAAATGTACTGTTGTCCCAAGCATATTGCAACAAACGGTGTATTTCTATCGCTGCTCGTTTAGTTTTTATTGCCGTTTCAAATATACCGGTCATTTTTGAAACACCCTGCAGCATGAAATGTAGCAAAGAAAATTCTTATCGTCTATCTTAAGGATACTTACTCGTATGTGACGCAACTAAAGCGAATTGTTTGTGTGGGGTACCCCTGATACTGAGTATTTTAAGACATCTGATTATTGCTAATGTTAAACTGATACATAAGACTACCCCCCCCAACCCCACCCCCCACCTTGTACTCCTCCAAATTACAATTATGAGCTAAGACGTAAGGTAAAGAAATCAATAAAACTAGCGTGCATTGTGATAACACTAGAAAAGAAAGAAGGGTATGTATAAGTATGGTATTTGAGACAAAAAAAAACTGTTACCTAGCCTGACCTTTTTTGTGTTAGCGCGCTGTCCAGGCATATCCAGTCTCTCACCAATGTAATTTGTGAGTGCAACTCCTGTGAACATCACCCACCCAAGGAAACAAATTTTCAGATACCACCGTCGAGATTAATTCCTCAGTAATGATATGAGACGAAAGAAACAGTATGACTTCCACGGGATTGTGAGTACATTTATCTTAATACATATTGAGAGCTAAAAGAAAGGGATGGTAAGAGACATTATATCCCTCTAGCGTTGTCATCACGCTGATTATTAAGGCCACAGAGATCCACGATGAGGCTTTGCACCTCGTGATGCGCCATTGACAGGGTCCGTTGGGTTGTGTGCTGGTGTTCTTTTCCTTTCGTTGTTATCGTTGTTCCTCCCAAGGGAAACTCGCCATCGCACCCCCCACCCTCTTCCCATCAGATTTAGTGGTAAGGGGGCCCAGTGGAGACCGTCGAAAATTGAATACAGATCAAGCATGAAAACTGGAAGGAGCTGTACGGAACTGTGGGGAAAAAAAGGAAAATAGAAACAGTGAGCTGTCCAAGAACAAGAAGTATAGTACAGAGCAGCTTGAAACAATAGAGGCGTCGTGGGTAACTGGTTAGTGTTGGACTGCCGCGTTCGACGATCCGTGTCCAAAACTCCGTGACAATTTTTTTCTCTCTCACTGTTCGCTGTATTCAGATTTGCGTCCGTGTCGTGGTGTTACGTCCGTTTCCAACAGCGAGGTGTAACGAATGGACCTGTAATTTGATTCTGCACTACTACTCTATTAGCAGCCGAAGGGAAGTGGCTTTCGAATGGCAACCGCAAACTTTTGATGACACGGCGACAAGTCAACCGAATCCTCGTAAAAGACGTCTGGTGTGTCACACACGGTATTAGTAACATTACCTGTGTCATATGATAGGACCTAATTTCTACGTCTGGTGAGTGCGTGTGATATGCATCATTGCCCGACATAGGTGTTCGTATGAATGTGCATGCGATGACTCCCAAGGAAATGATGAAAACATAATAGTTTGTCACATAAACTTCAACAAATGAACGCAAGTTTCACAGTCACTCAGTTTATTTTTGCTCTGTCAAAATATATGTTTTCAACGTTTTTGAAGTTGCGTTCCGTTTTGGAAGTTTCGACTCTTAAATTCCTTTGTTGCGACATAGCTCACATCCGTTTATTTGTTGTTTTCATTTCTGTGAGACGTCTATGTTGTATTTCGCCTGCTCTCGCTATTCATCACATTTACTTGCGACGTTAATGTATTCTCAGCACATGACTTATACTCCATAACCAGTGTTTAGTATGACAACTACGAGACTACAGCAAAAGAACAAACATTCCAATGACCGGACGGACAGTTTATAAAGTTGCGAAAAAAAATAATAGAAAGAAGTGCCATGAAGGGTAAAAGAACCCGGCTCGCCCACTTCGCAATCCAGCGCTGTGTCCGCTTAACCACTACGCCACGGCTCTTGAACTTTCCTCGATCTTGCACTTGTTAAGCTTGGACCGTTCACTGTTTGTACTTTGCTTTTTTTTCATAGTTCAGTACACCTTCTTCCTGTTTGCATGTTTAATGTGTGTTCAGTTTTTCACGGGCTATGCACTGGACCAGCTTACCACTAAATCTGAGGGAGGTGCAATGGGGAGGTTCCCTTGTCCGTAAGCTCTATCCTTAAATTTGTCAGCGCATGTAAGTAGTTGCTCCGGATTGATTGCACTGCTACATATCTACATCTACATCTACATCCATACTCCGCAAGCCACTTGACAGTCTGTGCCGGAGGGTACCCTGAGTACCTCTATCGGTTCTCCCTTCTATTCCAGTCTCGTATTGTTCGTGGAAAGAAGGATTGTCGGTATGCTTCTGTGTGGGCTCTAATCTCTCTGATTTTATCCTCATGGTCTCTTCGCGAGATATACGTAGGAGGGAGCAATATACTGCTTGACTCCTCGGTGAAGGTATGTTCTCGAAACTTTAACAAAAGCCCGTACCGAGCTACTGAGCGTCTCTCCTGCAGAGTCTTCCACTGGAGTTTATCTATCATCTCCGTAACGCTTTCACGATTACTAAATGATCCTGTAACGAAGCGCGCTGCTCTCCGTTGGATCTTCTCTATCTCTTCTATCAACCCTATCTGGTACGGATCCCACACTGCCGAGCAGTATTCAAGCAGTGGGCGAACAAGCGTACTGTAACCTACTTCCTTTGTTTTCGGATTGCATTTCCTTAGGATTCTTCCAATGAATCTCAGTCTGGCATCTGCTTTACCGACGATCAACTTTATATGACCATTCCATTTTAAATCACTCCTAATGCGTACTCCCCGATAATTTATGGAATTAACTGCTTCCAGTTGCTGACCTGCTATTTTGTAGCTAAATGATAAGGGATCTATCTTTCTATGTTTTCGCAGCACATTACACTTGTATACATTGAGATTCAATTGCCATTCCCTGCACCATGCGTCAATTCGCTGCAGATCCTCCTGCATTTCAGTACAATTTTCCATTGTTACATCCTCTCGATACACCACAGCATCATCTGCAAAAAGCCTCAATGAACTTCCGATTTTATCCACAAGGTCATTTATGTATATTGTGATAGCAACGGTCCTATGACACTCCCCTGCGGCACACCTGAAATCACTCTTACTTCGGAAGACTTCTCTCCATTGAGAATGACATGCTGCGTTCTGTAGTTACGAGTGAAACTGCACTCGTAAGAATTTACAGCCTGAGAGGAAGAAGTGCGAAATTATGAGATAGCCGACTTAGCATCTACTGTGTTCGGTCCAGAGTTTTGGTTTGTTATGGGGTACTTCCTATTTCTCCACTCCCCACGTCTCGGTAGTCTGCCCACACACAAGGGCGTGGTGGTACCGTGACGTACTCAAATACGTGCCGCACCTATGCAAATCATTTCACTTGCATGTCGGTACAGAGCATCCGGTCACTGATTTGCACACCGAAGTATATCCATCGTATATTAAAGGCAATTTGTGTGTATACAGAATCAAACGCAATAATGCAAGATGGAGAGGCGTAATGGGTCTACTATCACGTGTCGGAGGGCCAGAGGCCCTGCCATCTTACGCGGCCAACGTTGTAGCAGTGGACAGGCCCACGTGACATGCCCGTTGCGGCAGCGTGCACGGGAGCTAGCTGCGGCCGTGCTATGAAGCCCGAGCGAGTATTTCTGACCTTTCCTCTATATCGATTCTCGGGCTGTGTGGGGAAACTGAATCAATGTCGGATACCAGGTCCCAGACGTGCTCTGTAGGTGACAAATCATACGACGAGGAAGGTTAGTTACAATTTCCTACGTTCCTCAAGTTGTTTGTGGGATGAAGTGTGGCGTCTTGCATTATTGTACGGCAGTATGCCATTTGGTACCCTAGTCAAAAAGAGCACGCCAACAGGGTTTACCATTCTCGCCAAATGTTGGTGACCATTCAGCCTCCCTTCAACAGTTGCCACATCAGTGTTGTTGTCATATCCAGTGGTTTCCCACACCCTGATTCCAAGATTTGGAGAGGTAATAGTCTCGAGAAACGCTGCTTCCTGTGACGTTCCAGACGCGTGTCGTCTACAGAGGCGCTGGCGCTTCTCTGACCGCCGTGAACAGAAGCGAGACTCATTGCTGAACACCAAAGAATCCCACTAAATGTTCCAGTTGACTCTTGGCTTTGCATCACTTTAAATCTCTGTTGTCAGTGATGTGATGCTAGGGTAAAAGACGCTTGGCAATTCCAGATCCCTCCTGAGCTTTCAGTGATATGCTCCAGTCTGTCCGGATATCAGTTTTTGCCGCCTGTCTATTACACAGAACCAACTGAACTATTCCAAGATGTCGTAGTCTAGACCTTTTCGAAGGGACTTTCCCTTAGATTGTCGTCCTCACTTGATCTCATCACGACTGGTTCTGCAGTAATTGCAGTACACCCAACTATCTGTGCGATCTGTCGGTACGATGCTTCTACGGCCCCCACACCCACGATTCCCGTTCTCAAACTCCGAAAAATGGCTATAAGCTGCACGTCCACATCTTTTGGGCATGCTGTGTTACAATCGCCACCTGAAAAGTATCAGCAATGTTGGGAAAATCCAAAAGCCGTCGTCTACTCACACGATTCTTCATCTGTAGGAATGGCTTTTATCTAGACTGTAAGAATAGCTCTCTTAAGGATGCAGTTTTAACTGACGTATCCCACAGGCATGGAAAAACTGTAGTTTGGTAGCGTTCGATCAAAATGTTCGCTCGTGCGGTCTGACGCGTCTTGTCACGGTTCGCGCGGTTCCTCCCGTCGGAGGTTCGACTCCTCCCTCGGGCATGGAGGGAGTTAGTTTAAGTTGAATTATGTAGTGCGTAAGTCTAGGGACCGATGACCTCAGCAGTTTGGTCCCATAGTACTTACCACAAATTTCCAATTTTTCCAAAGTGCTCACTGTGTAGCTCTCTCAATTCCCGTCAGTTTATTTAAACAGCCAGAAACCTGCGCTCGACAAATAAGGACCTGGACTCTGCGGTGTGTTGCAGACAGCAGTCGAGCGAGGACAGCCCGGACGTGAGGTCTCGCCTGCAGTCAGCCGAGGCGCTGCTGGCCCAGAAGCGGCTCTACCAGAAGCACCTGCGCTCGCTTCAGCAGAACGCCATTGCGAGAGACCTTCTGCAAGGTGAGCCAGTTAGGATTCTTCTATGTGTAAAAAAAAACAGTTTTATTTCAGAATGAAATTTTCACTCTGCAGCGGAATGTGCGCTGATACGAAACTTCCTGCACTGTGTGCCAGACCGAGATTCGAACTCGAGATCTTTGCCTCGAGTTTCAATCCGGCACACAGTTTTAATCTGCCAGGAAGTTTCATATCAGCGCACTCTCCCCTGCAGAGTAAAAATTTCATTCTGGAAACATCCCCCAGGCTATGTCTAAGCCAAATCTCTGCAATATCATTTATTCTAGGACTGCTAATTCTGCAAGGTTCGCATAAGAGCTTCTGTGAAGTTTGGAAGCTAGGAGACGAGGTACTGGCAGAACTGAAGCTATGAGGACAGGTCGTACTGGGGTAGCTCCGTTGGTAGAGCACTTGCCCGTGAAAGGCAAAGGTCACGAGTTAGTCTCGGTCCGGCAACACAGTTTTAATCTGCAAGAACATTTCAATAGTTTTATTTTTCAAAATACACTATCTGATCGAAAGTATCCGAGCACACCTATGCAGAACGGAACTGACCACTAGATCTCAAGAGGGGCGGACCCGCCTGTATAAAAGGTGGCGGGCGTCTTGCTTTGTCAGTAGAGTAGCAGCAGACTGGGTCGATTAGGAGAGTTCAGTGACTCCGAACGTTAACTAGTCATCACCTGAGCGACAGATCCATCAGTGACATTTCAACACTTCTAAAGTTGCCCAAGTCGACTGTTGGTGATTTGATTCTGAAGTGGGAAAGTGAAGGAACAGTGACAGCTAAATTAGTATCAACCAGGTCTCAAATACTGACAGACAGGGACCGTCGAGAATTGTAGACGGTGGTTGTGAAAACAGCATGGAATTAGCGGAAGGAATCACTTGTGAGCTCCAAAGTGCTACCTGCACTCCAATTTCTACAATGACTGTGCTTACGGAGTTAAAAGGCATGGGGCACAGTCGTCTCAGCAGCTTCGTATGCCTTATATTTCTGTAGTTAATGCCAAGCGATAAAAATCGACAATTGCGGTGGTGTAAAGACACTGGACAGTGGATGACTGGAAACGAGTGACTGGTAGTGACGAATCGCGTTGTGAGAGTCCAGTGGAAGGGTTTGGGTTTGACGAAAGGCTGGACAGCGTCACCTGGCATTATATTTAGTGCCAACAGCGAAGTACAGGTGTGCTGGTGTTTTTCGTGGTCCCCTTATTATGCTGAATAGAAAGCTAAGTAAGTAAGAATATTTTACAGTATTGTGTACTGCGTACAGTATAGGAACAGTTTAGAGATGGTTATTTCAGCATGTCGTAAGTAGTATCTGTGAGGCAATGGTTTGTCGACAATGGCATTCCTCAAATGGATTTGGCCGATGCTGAGGCCCGAACTGAGCGCAACTGAACACCTCTGGGATGGGAGAGAACGTCAGCTTCGCTCCAGACTCAACGTCCAACGCCTCTCCTTCTCTGGTCACGGCTCTTGAGGACGAATGGGCTGCGATTCCTCCTCACACCTTCAGACACCTCACTGAAACTGTCCGTAGCAGAGCTCAAGCCGTCATAAAGGCATAGGATAAAAACACCCCTTACTAACGCCCATTAATATGTGTTTGGATACTTTTGATCAGATAGTATACTCTTCTTTAAAATGTATGCAATTTTTCATGAGCCGCGTGTGGTAGCTGTGCGGTCTAGGGTGCGTTGCCACGGTTCGTGTCCTCCCTCGACCAAGGGTGTCTGTCTTCTCCTTAGCGTAAGTTAATT
The DNA here is from genome assembly GCF_023898315.1 of Schistocerca nitens. Lineage (NCBI taxonomy): Eukaryota > Metazoa > Arthropoda > Insecta > Orthoptera > Acrididae > Schistocerca > Schistocerca nitens. The sequence continues at coordinate 17,837,566 of NC_064619.1, forward strand.
CGAGTTAGATTAAGTAGTCTGTAAGCCTAGGGACCGATGACCTTAGCAGTTTGCTCCCATAGGAAGTTACCACAAATTTCCAAAAAAATTTCATGATTTCGAACCAGTTCTGCAAACATTTTCTCCATTCCAATGCTATCACTCCGTAACATAGTTTCGGATGGATTCAACTGCTTATTAAAACAATGAAAATAGCAACTCGCTGGCTTCTGATGTCACCAATTTGTCCCAGAAAGCGTATTGTCAATACAATAAAAATTATATAAATAAACTATTTTTCACAAATGTTACAGGGGGCGTTGCATTCGCACTGTCGAGAAAAGAAAAACAAAACGAATTGGTCGTGTCTACAGTAACAGATACATTAAATTGACTCTTCTCAATGTTATTCGTAATTGTGCAAATTCATTGAGTAGAAGAACTTATCAAAATCATTTAGTAATTATCTCTGTGTAGTGTGTTTCTTATAGGAATTTTTCCCCTCTTTCCATTCGAGCATCTCTAGTATCCATATTAGTGAAATCTCTCACTGTCCTCTAGTAATTTACGTATTTAGTTATAATCCTATTATTTACATCAGGTGAATAAGGGCAATGAGACATTTATGCAATGTTTTCTACCGTCAAATAATCAATTGTTTTGGGTGCCATAGCTAGCATTGTCATCATGAAGAATGATGCGACGTTTTCGGTTGTTTCTTCTGATTTTATCGATAGTTTGTGTAAAAGAAATTGTCAGCCATTCAGTATTAACTGTTCTACGAGCCTCTAAGGTAGTGGCCATGACCTCTCCAGCGTAACAAAAGAAATGAGCGATCATTTTCTTGGAAGTACTTCGTGAACGAACCATTTTCATTGGTTTTATGTTATACTGGGACATTCAAACAACTGAGTGCTGCTTAGTTTGCGGCTCGTACGACTACTATGTATCCAATTTTCGTCTCGTGTGATGATGTTGGATACGGATTTTGCTTGTCACCCATCGAAGTTTCTACGCCTTTCTTTACACCAATTGATACTAGCCAGTTTCTCAGCTTCGGTCATATCATGCGGAATCAATCGGGAACAGATCTTTTCGGGTAAGAGTTCATGTAAATTCCGATGTACTGCTGTATTCTATATACAGTATATTCAGAACAGGGACAATTGTACTGTATCTGGTGCAGACGTCATGCGTTGCGAGAGGAGCTTCTACGTGCTGTTGTAAACCTGAGACTTTTCCATGATGTATCACGCATACGTGGATATCTCTCAGCAACTGTGTTGTCAAATTCTTACAAAGAAGGGGTACTTAATTATTTTGAGATACAGATTCATACAGGAGGCAAAACTACAAATTCAATGACCGCAATCACAGAGCGTCTGCATAAAAATGTGTCAAGAAGGAAAACTTCATGCGCGAATTTCTATTAAAATACGTATTATCCTCGGTATTCTGAACCCATCGAAGTATTGCCTCGATACAGGACCATTGGAAGGTCATGGCAAAGCAACTTCAGTATCTACCGAACATATACACTGCGCAACAAATTTGAAGGATCGCATTTTGGAAACCCCGTAATTGCCTCCCGTTGGCACCATAAGTTTAAAATTTTGCTCAGTGGTGCCTACCACATTTCTCTGTAGTGATGCTAAAGCGTGCGCCTGCGACGTAAAAAAAAAAAAAAAAAAAAAAAAACTGGAAGCAGCCACAGCTCGGAAGTTAATGTGAACTGTAAGGTCGGTTAATGTCACATTGGCGCCAAATTTCACCAAAAATCAGACCAACGGCACTGTGGACGTGTCACACGTTGAGAAGGTCATCGCAGCCCCTCCTATCCACATTTCACCCCTTCTTTTGTCGTCTCTGTGATGGAGGTCAGAACAGAAACACCCAATCTTAAAATCACACGGTTTCTTATGTGTGGCCGACGGAAATATTTCAGACACACAGACGAAAAGGCCTCAGAGGGTGACGTAAAGGTCTTAATGAAACCACCCCTTTTCCAGGGGCGTTGATTACCACGTATTTAGCGGTAGTTTCTTATGTGTGGCCGACGGAAATATTTCAGACACACAGACGAAAAGGCCTCAGAGGGTGACGTAAAGGGCTTAATGAAACCACCCCTTTTCCAGGGGCGTTGATTACCACGTATTTAGCGGTAGTTTCTTATGTGTGGCCGACGGAAATATTTCAGACACACAGACGAAAAGGCCTCAGAGGGTGACGTAAAGGTCTTAATGAAACCACCCCTTTTCCAGGGGCGTTGATTACCACGTATTTAGCGGTAGTTTCTTATGTGTGGCCGACGGAAATATTTCAGACACACAGACGAAAAGGCCTCAGAGGGTGACGTAAAGGTCTTAATGAAACCACCCCTTTTCCAGGGGCGTTGATTACCACGTATTTAGCGGTAGTTTCTTATGTGTGGCCGACGGAAATATTTCAGACACACAGACGAAAAGGCCTCAGAGGGTGACGTAAAGGGCTTAATGAAACCACCCCTTTTCCAGGGGCGTTGATTACCACGTATTTAGCGGTCGAAAACGTTAATTTGCATTGCGACCAGCAACAAGATGATGGTGTTGACGATCTTCGAGACTGCTGACGTTTCTGTCCATTTCTAAAGACATTTTTGGGCTACATTTACATTGAACGAGATCACACGCCCCTTGAAGTGCAGCGCGACCGTAATTTTTGCTCTCGTATACAGGCTGGAACCACTACGGACCATTCAAAGCCATTCAACGAAATCTGAACGTGATCCGTAGCAGCAAGTGTTACTTACGCTTTTTGAGCCCTCCTTTTTTCCGCTCTCCTGTGGCGTGATGAAGTGGGAGTGCAACAGTAACAAGTGCGTGAATAAAACAAGATCAAATGGTCCCTCTAAGACTCCAGGTCGGCAAAACACACACACACACGAGCGCGCACTGACATATTTTGTGTTCAGACATAATGACTTTTCTAGACTCTGAGAAGCTAATCTGCAGAAACCAGTACGGTTTTAGGAAACAGCGGTCATGCGAGACACAGCTGGCCTTCTTTGTGCATGATATACAACAGGTTCTAGATACCGGCTCCCAGGTGGATGCCATATTCCTCGACTTTCGAAAGGCGTTCGACTCAGTTCCGCACTCTTACGGTCTATTCTATGACATATGAGGCTGGATAGAAAGTTTTCTAACAGACAGAGAGCAGTATGTCGTCCTGAATGGGGAGACTTCAACAGGAACAAGCATAACATCAGGTGTGGCCCAGGGCTGCGTAATAGGCCCGCTGCTTTTTACGATTCACATAAACGATCTGGTTGATGGTATTGACAGCAGCATTAGTTTGCCAATGAAGTAGTCTACACGAAAATAGTATCACACGAAAGTTGTGAGCAAATTAATGAGGCTTTGCAGAACATAAATGCGTAGTGTAATGACTGGCAGTTATCTCCCAATATTAGTAAGTGTAACCTACTGCGTATAACAAAGAGAAAATCCTCATTAATGTAAGAGTACAAAATGAATGCCTAGTCTTTGGAAGCGGTAACATCCCTGAAGTATCTGGGTGTGACTTTTCGAAATGATCTCAAATGGAACGGTCAGATTACACAAGTGACGGGTAAGGCGAACTCTAGATTGCGGTTTATAGGTAGAATCCTGTAGCGATGCAACAAAGGAAATAGCTTACAATACGTCAGTTCGTACAGTCGTAGAGTATTGCTCTTACCAGTTGCGTCTGATTCAAGAGATTGAGAAGGTCCAAAGAAGAGCAGCAAGATTCGTGACTGGTACATTTAGCCATCGCGAGAGCGTTACAGATCTCGTAGAAAGTTTGAAGTGGGACACACTTTCAGACAGACGACGCGCTAAACGAGAGGGGCTGCTCACTAAATTCCAAAATCCGATCTTAGCCGAGGATGTGGAGCATATATTATTACCACCAACTTTCATATCGCGCAATGATCACCATTCAAAGATAAGCGAAATAAGAGCTCGTACTGAGGCGTTCAGAGAGTCGTTTTCCCCTCGCGCGATCCGCGAGTGGAACAGAGGGGGGAAACATGACTTTGGCGCGAATAGTACCCTACGCCACACACCGCTTGGTGGCTAGCGGAGTATATACGTAGATGTAGATGTAGTTGGAAGGTGACCACCACTGGTTAAACGTATCATCTAAGTCCATAAACTCTCAGCTTCAGTCTCGTTCTTCTGTGTCACCGTAACTTCTTACAAAGGAACCTCCCCATCGCACCCCCCTCAGATTTAGTTATAAGTTGGCACAGTGGATAGGCCTTGAAAAACTGAACACAGGTCAATCGAGAAAACAGGAAGAAGTTGTGTGGAACTATGAAAAAATTTAGAAAAATATACAAACTGAGTAGTTCATGCGTAACACATGCAACATACAGGAGAACGTTAGTTCAGGAGCGCTGTGGTCCCGTGTTTAGCGTGAGCGACTGCGGAGCGAGAAGTCCTTGGTTCAAGTCTTCCTCGAGCGAGAAGTTTACTTCTTTATTTTCGCAAAGTTATGATCTGTCCGTTCGTTCACTGTAATAAGTTTAGTGTCTGTGTTTTGCGACCGCACCGCAAAACCGTGCGATTAGTAGACGAAAGGACGTGCCTCTCCAATGGGAACCGAAAACATTTGATCGCAAGGTCAACCGATTCCTCCACAGAAAAACACGTCTGATATATTCTATATGACACTGGTGACGGCATGTGCGTCACATGACAGGAATATGTTCTCGACCCATCTAACTTGTACACTTGGCGAATGGGTACAAAGATTGTTCTACCTTGCCCGATTTAGGTTTTCTTGTGGATGTGATAATCACTCCCAAAAAAGTGATGAAAACATAAGAGTTTGTCACATAAACTGAAAATAAAAAGTTAAACTTTTCTCTCGAGGGAAGACTTGAACCAAGGTCCTCCCGTTCCGCAACTACTCACGCTAACCACGGGACCACTGCGCTAAAGAGTTTTCACTAACCTTTATGTTCCATATGTTGCAATTGGACTACTCAGTTCGTATATTTTGCTTATTTTTTTCATAGTTCCATACAACTTATTCCTGTTTTCTCGATTGATATGAGTTCAGTTTTTCAAGGCCTATCCACTGTGCCAACTTATAACTAAATCTGAGGGGGGTGCGATGGGGAGGTTCCCTTGTTAGCTCAAAATTATCAGTTACTACCCTCAGAGGGTACTCTGATAACTGTGTAGCAGTGCAGAACTGGTATCCACGAGTCATGTGTGAGACGGCTCGACGTGTTGATGTGACAGAATAGCAAAAAGAAGTAATCGTCTTTCGAGGAGCCCACAGGCATACCGTGAATGAATTTGCACGGCTTGTTGGTGCATCAACGTGGACTGTCGAACGTGTCTAACAGGAAATGTGTACCGCACGCAACCCCGCATAACAGCATGTGTCGTAAAACGACTCTTACTGATGGAGACCGGAAATGATTGTCACGCCTTGTGAATGACAATCGGTTTCAAACCAGACAGGAATTGCTAATGTCAGTGGATACAGGTTCATCGCGAAAGAAAACTGCGCACGGAACTGCATAGAAGAACATTCTGTGTCGGATACCTCGCAGAAAACTGTGGCTGACGGTGGCACATAAAGTTACTCGTCTGCACTGGGGCAAACAACACAGAAACTGGATTGAAGCTGACTGAAGGCGTCCATTGTGGTTGCACAAGTCGCGATTTCTCTCTCTTTCAAATAATGGAGCTAAGCCGCAGTATGTAGTTCCATCTGGAGGGAGTATTTAATATTTAGAGGTGTTTTCAGTGCCATCACTTTGGCCTGCTCATTCAGGTTTCCGTGAACGTGGACCAGGAAGTTCATTTCAAAATTTTCGTTCACCAAGTATTACCATTTCTTCTGTATCTTAATAAGTATGACGTGTCTGAGAAAGATGAGTCTAATTTTTTATCTACCAAAATACCTATTTTTTTTCAAACAACGATATTGTCGTCTTCAAACCCTTTGGCGGCTGTACACCGGTGAAGTCGTTGTTCCCAGTCTTGGTAACTGAGAGGCTTCGTCTGGTAGGGCCTTTAACATGTCGATCACATACATTTGAATGAAACTCTCAAGGAAGTTTACGATTCGTCAATAACCAATAAAGTGACAATGAACATAAATTTCAGTTTGAAGAGGGAAAATGACAATGTTAAATTAAATGTAGATGGTACCTCTATAGACTGTGTAACAAATGCTAAATTTCTAGGAATGAATACTGATTCTCAGTTGAAGTGGTGTGAACACACAAAGGCACTTGCAAACAGAATGTCATCAGCATGTTATGTCCTTAGAATCCTATCATCATTGTGTAACATGCAGTGTCATTTAGTTACATACTATTCATATGTACACTAAATTCTTAGCTATGTCATTCTTTTTTGGGGAACAAATGCACAAAACATGGACAAATTTTCAAACTCCAGAAAAGAACCGAAAGAATAATAACAAAAAATACTAGTCGAACTCATTGTAAAGATCTGTTCAAAACACTGGGGAATTCAACTGCTCCGTGGGAATACATTTACCAGCCAGTTGTACAGATCAAATGTAACATTAGTAATTACTGCACAAACAGCTCTGTCCATGACCATGGAACAAGAGCTGGACTCAACTTAAATTTACCAAGAAAAAATAAACATAAAACTCAAAACAGCATTTTCTACCAAGGAATAAAACTGTACAGTAAATTATCAAAAGAGATTAAAGAAATTGCAGAAATACACTTATTTAAAAAGGCAGGTAAACAGTATCTGTTATGCAAAACATCTTTACATTGAAGGATTACTTAGATGAAGCAGAGTAGGGGTTTGGTAAAAAAATGATATACAAATAAATAATAATAATAATGATTATAAAACATCCAACATTTCACAGAACACCTTCACACTGTTTTTTTCGTTCTTTTTTCCTTTTCTAGAAAAACTTTCCCCGAAGCTATGCATAGCACAATACTAACATCTCTTCCTCTTTCTGAGCTCAACATCTCACTCATTATAGAGGGATGCTAACTCAGTTTTTCATGGTAGCAAATGGGAAGTTGCGGTACAGAAAATGGCTCAGAGATCACCAGTGTGTGTGTGTGTGTGTGTGTGTGTGTGTGTGTGCGTGTGTGTGTGTGTGTGTGTGTGTGCGCGTGTGTAGTGAATGAAGTGTTATGAAACAATGTGTGTGTAGTGTCTGATAGTGAGATATGAGTGAACAGTATCGCATTACATTATTCAATAAGTTAGTTGTAAAAGAAGTATACCAGGAGTAAATCTAACGATTGTCTCTACATCTACATGGACACTCTGCAAATCACATTTAGCTGCCTGGTAGAGGGTTCTCTACTATTCCAATCCCGTATAGCACGTGGAAAGAACAAACACCCATATCCTTCGGCAAGCGCTCTGATTTCCCTTATTTTATCGTTGTGATCATTTCTCTCTATGAGGTCGGTGTCAAAAAAATATTTTCGCATTCGAGGAGAAAGTTGGTGATTGGAATTTCGTGAGAAGATTCCGTCACAACGAAAGACGCCTTTCTTTTGATGATGTCCAGCCCAAATCCTGTATCATTTCAGTGACACTGTCTCCAAAATTTCGCGATAATACAAAACGTGCTGCGCTTCTTTGAACTTTTTCGATGTACTCCGTCAGTCCTATCTGGTAAGGATCCCACACCGCGCAGCAATATTCTAAAAGAGGACGGACAATAGTAGTGTATGCAGTCTCCTTAGTTGATCTGTTACATTTTCCAAGTGTCCTGCCAATATAACGCAGTCTTTGGTTAGCCTTCCCCACAACATTTTCTATGTATTCCTTCCAATTTAAGTTGTTCGTAATCGTAATTCCTAGGGATTTGGTTCAATTTACGGCCTTTAGATTTGACTGATTTATCGTGCAATCGAAGTTTAACGGATTTCTTTTAGCACTCATGTGGATGACCTCACACTTTTCGTTATTTAGGATCAACTGCCAATTTTCGCACCATTCAGATATCTTTTCTAAATTCTTTTGCAATTTGTTTTGATCTTCTGATGAGTTTATTATTCGATAAACGACAGCGTCATCTGCAAACAACCTGAGACGGCTGCTCGGATTGTCTCCCAAATCGTTTATATAGATAAGGAACAGCAAAAGGCCTGTAACATTACCCTGCGGAACGCCAGAAATCACTTTTGTTTTACTCGATGAGTTTCCGTCAGTTACTACGAACTGTGACCTCTCTGACAGGAAATCACAAATCCAGTCACATAACTGAGACGATATCCCATAAGCACGCAATTTCGCTACAAGTGACTTGTGTGGTACAGTGTCAAAAGCCTTCCGGAAATCCAGAAATACAGAATCGATCTGAAATCCCTTGTCAATAGCACTCAACACTTCATGTGAATAAAGAGCTAGTTGTGTTTCACAAGAACGATGTTTTCTAAACCCATGATGACTGTGTCAATAGACCGTTTTATTCGAGGTAATTCATAATGTTCGAACACAATATATGTTCCAAAATCCTGCTGCATATCGACGTTAACGATATGGGGGTGTAATTTAGTGGATTGCTCCTACTACCCTTCTTGAATATTGGTGTGACCAGTGCAACTTTCCGGTCTTTGGGTGCGGATCTTCCGTCAAGCGAACGGTTATATATGATTGATAAATATGGAGCTAATACATCAGCCTACTCTGAAAGGAACCTAATTGGTATACAGCCTGGACCAGAAGACTTGCTTTTATTAAGTGATTTAAGTTGCTTCACTACTCCGAGGATATTTACTTCCACGTTAATCATGTTGGCAGTCGTTCTTAATTCGAATTCTGGAATATTTACTTCGTCTTCTTTTGTGAAGACATTTCGGAAGGCATGTTTCTTAACTAACTATAAGTCTGCAAATGTATGCGTGTACGAATTAGCTAATTTTAAATTGGTCTAAACTTGTAAATACTTTGACATGTCGTATATCCTTGTAAAAATAGATCTACGGATGAATAAAGCTACTACTACTACTACTACTACTACTACTACTACTAATCCTCTTCAGAGTCCCAAAATGATGTCCTTTTAACACATTTTTCAATGTCGGGGAAACAAAATTCATACGGACTCATATCAGGTGAATAGGGAGTTGGGAGGGCTGCGGAACAACAGGAATCCCGTTTGAGGTCAAAAATTCCGCGATGGACGTGGCCGTGTGACATGAGCCACTGTCATTGTCTGCAGTGTCTAGTTTCACTCGATTTATCCTTTTCCCCAGCCTTTGAAGGACAGGTTTTGAAAAACTCTCGGTGACAGGTTGTCCTAGAAGAACAAATTCTTTATGCACAATACCCATACTGTCAAGAAGCAAATCAGCATTGTTAAGAACTTTCATTCTCTTACTCGAGCTTTTGTCCTTCGAGGAGATGTCTTGGTGTTGCACTCTTCACTTTGCTGTTTTGTCTCAGGCTTGTGCTAAAAAGTGTAGGATTCATCACTGGTGCCTGCCCTATATACTGTACACTTGGAACAGCGAACAAAATATTAAGTCACCTGGAGCCTTTACCCTGAGACCTGCCTCAATAGCCGAGGCTGCTAAGGCACCCGTGTGCAGTGGCGCTCGGTTCGGAGGTACACTGATTCGACTCCTGCTGGTGGTGAAACCATTCGTGACCACTGGCAATCCTCTCAAGATGATCAACGAACACATTTCTTCGATTGCCCTTCTGCTCACTTGTGAGGTTTTTCAGCACAATTTTGGCACAAACCTTACGCATGTGCAAAACTTCAGTCGAAATTTGGTTTACATTGAAAATGTTTAACAGGGCACCCATCATCCTCATTGTTAAATGTCGTTTGGGATATCACAAGGACATGCACACCTTCGACGTTTTCGTCGGTTTTTGAAGTTGGTCTCCCTGGGCGAGGTTCATCATGAACGTATTCTCGGCATTCCAAAAATAGTTTGTGCCAGCAAAACCTGCGCTCTTGATCAAAATGTACCCATAGACCTGTTTCAACTATTCGAAGGTCACACTTGCGGGCTTCTCAGGTTTAACACGAAACTTGATGGCATAACATTGCTCTAAATTCCGCTGATTCAGTTCCGTAAAACACGGCAAAAACACGACTTAAATAATGGCGTTCTCAAAAATCACTGATGGCTGTACAGGGCTGAAACTCGAACTGAGTGTCTGGAAGGGATGAACGCACCTGTCTACACAAGTAGGACAACATAGCGTTGGCCGGCCGGAGTGGCCGAGCGGTTCTAGGCGCTACAGTCTGGAACCGCGCGACCGCTACGGTCGCAGGTTCTAATCCTGCCTCGGGCATGGATGTGTGTGATGTCCTTAGGTTAGTTAGGTTTAAGTAGTTCTAATTTCTAGGGGACTGATGACCTCAGATGTTAAGTCCCATAGTGCTCAGAGCCATATGAAGCAACACAGCGTTGTCAAATCGCTCGCACTGTTGTCAGTCTCATTACATTTCTCACACACCTCGTAGGCTGTGGACACTCCTATCCATCAAGATGAACAGCCGAGTTCACACGTGCATACGCTCCCAGTTTGAGGAAAACAGGCGCCTCGACTGGCCTGCCAGATTACCCGATCTGATTCTCGTTTAGTGAGCAAAAGTCGAAAGTAATGCTAATAACAAGGGGAAGTCGTAAACACAGAGCAACATTTAGTATCGTTTTAAACAATGTTTTACAGGTCGAACAATTAAAATACTTGGATATAATTATTGAGTGCCAACGGCCTTGCCGCTGTGGTAACACTGGTTCCCGTCAGATCACCGAAGTTAAGCGCTGTCGGGCTGGGCTAGCACTTGGATGGCTGACCATCCGGTCTGCCGAGCGCTGTTGGCAAGCGGGGTACACTCAGCCCTTGTGAGGGAAACTGAGGAGCTACTTGATTGAGTCCGCAGCTCGTGGTCGTGCGGTAGCGTTCTCGCTTCCCGCGCCCGGGTTCCCGGGTTCGATTCCCGGCGGGGTCAGGGATTTTCTCTGCCTCGTGATGACTGGGTGTTGTGTGATGTCCGTATGTTAGTTAGGTTTAAGTAGTTCTAAGTTCTAGGGGACTGATGACCATAGATGTTAAGTCCCATAGTGCTCAGAGCCATTTGAACCATTTTGAACTTGATTGAGAAGTGACGGCTCCGGTCTCAGAAACTGACATACGGCCGGGAGAGCGGTGTGCTGACCTCATGCCCCTCCATATCAGCATCCAGCGACGCCTGTGGTCTGAGGATGACACGGCGGCCGGTCGGTACCGTTGGGCCTTCATGGCCTGTTCGGGAGGAGTTTAGTTTTTTTGTAATTATTCATTATAAAATTTTGTTTAATGAACACACACAGTACATGACTGAAAAGTGCACGAAATTTATGCATTCTTTAGCTAGATGAGCAAGGTTCAACCGGGGCCTGGGTACAGGAGCGATGAAAATAATTCACAAAGGTACCAGTAACTGGTATACGCAGATCCTGTTTTGAGTCACGCACTAAGAAGAAAATATCGCTGTGCAGGTTCGAAGAATCCAGTGCTTAATCAGCGTACAGAACGACGTCTACTGAAGTATTGTGCGTTCTATCAGGCCTTACACCTATAATATTATTAGAGTCCAGGCAATAGCTGAAGAATATAAAATAGGAAAACTGAACAGGCGGTCCATTGAATAGACACTCCTTCACATTATAAACAGCGGCCCCATCCAGCAAGTACATTAACTCCAGAAGAACTGCAAACTCAACAAATACGCAGCACCAGTTTATACCGAAGGGAGCTCTTCAGAGAACTGAATAGGTTCAGGAGAGGTAATAATCATTAATGGTAAATTTGCCTGTTTGTTAGAGTACACATTAAAAAAAATGGGTGCACTTTTAGCCAAGCTGAACAATTAGCACGGTGGCGTTTCTTGTGGAGAACCTGGAAGTCTAAGGGAACTATATTTTACCTGGAAAAATCGGGGAAATCTCATGTAATCTCATAAAATCTCAGGGAATTCTGTATTCTTAACCTAGAACTGAAATTAAAACTTTATTGAGCTTCAAAAACCACAAATTTTAAAATATTTAGTATCTCAACGTGTGTTAATTATACGAATATTATTCCACATAAATTATCGCCGTTTAAAAGCTGCGATGTAACTACAGCTTATGGTTGGAAGATAGCTCAGCTGAGAGGAAACAAAAGTAATTATTATGGTACGCTGCTGCTCCCAACCGAGCTCATTATTAATTTATCACAAGATTCTTGATACCATCTTCCTCTTCACACATAGAATTCTTAGGGGATATTTTTTTCCAGGTTTGAGTAGCCACCCTGAATTATCAATCTTTCAAGCCCTAAAGAAACTACAGATCTTACGAGAAATAAATGTTAAACTGGCAGCTGTAATACGCACGGGCAGTCGAGTTACGCCGGATTCATTTAGAAAATCCGGGAATCATAAATATTTCACAGGGAATTGCGTTGGAGGAAATATCATATTAACTTCGAATGGGCGAAAGCACATGTAGGAACGGCGCTGCGGTTGGCAATGCCTAAGTAAGACAACAAGTGTCTGGCGAAGTTGTTAGGTCGGTTAGTGCTGCTACAACGGCAGGTTGTCAATATTCACGTAAGTTTGAACGTGATTTTAATGTCGGCGCACGAGCGATGGGACACAGCATCTCTGAGGTAGCGATGAAGTGGGGATTTTCCCGTACGACTATTTCACGAATGTACCGTGAATATCAGGCATCCGGTAAAATATCAAATCTCCGACACCGCTGCGGCCGGAAAAAGATCCTGCAAGAACGGGACCAACGACGACTGAAGAGAATTGTTCAACGTGACAGAAGCACAATAATTCCCCAAACTGCTGCAGATTTCTGGTCGGCCGGTTCTAGGCGCTTCAGTATGGAACTGCGTGACCGCTACGGTCACAGGTTCGAATCCTGCCTCGGGCATGGATGTGTGTGATGTTCTTAGGTTAGTTAGGTTTAAGTAGTTCTAAGTTCTAGGGGACTGATGACCTCAGCTGTTAAGTCCCATAGTGCTCAGAGCCATTTGAACCATTTTTTGCTGCAGATTTCTATGCTGGACCATCAACAAGTGTCAGCGTGCGAACCATTCAACGAAACATCATCGATATGGACTTTCGGAGTCGAAGGCCCACTCGTACACCCTGGATGGCTGCACGACACAAAGCTTTACGCCTCGCCTGGGCCCGTCAACACCGACATTGGACTGTTAATTACTGGACACATGTTGCCTGGTACGACGAGTCTCGTTTCAAATTGTATCGAGCGGATGTACGTGTACGGGTAAGAGACAACTTAATGAATCCATGGATGCTGCGTGTCAGCAGGGGACTGTTCAAGTTGATGGAGGCTCTGTAATGGTGTAGGACATGTGCACTTGGAGTGATATGGGACTCCCGATACGACTAGGTATGACTGTCACAGGTGACACGTACGTAAACATCTTGTCTGATCACCTGCATCCATTCATGTCCATTGTGCATTCCGACGAACTTGGTCAATTTCAGCAGGCCACTCGTGCAGAATTGCTACAGATTGGCTCCACGAACATTCTTGTGAGTTCAAACACTTCCGCTGGCCACTGAACTCCCCAGATATGAACATTATTGAGCATATCTGGTATGCCTTGCAGCGTGCTGTTCAGAAGAGATCTCCAACCCTTAGTACTCTTATGGATTTATGGGCAGCCCTATAGCATTCATGGCGTCAATTCCCCCCAGCACTACTTCCGGCATTAGTAGAGTCCATGCCACGTCGTGTTGCGGCATTTATGCGTGTTCAATGGGTCCTACACGATCTTAGGCAGATGTACCAGTTTCTTTGGCTCTTCAGTGTATACCAAGAATGAATAAAAATATCGAGGTGAGGTTTTCGCCAAGTTATGGCGGACAATATAGCAAATTTTCTGACACTCCCAACTAATCTGTACGGTTTATAGTCGCCGAACTACGACGGAGACTTTATTTCTTTTTTTAAAGGAACTATATAATTTTTCTCTGCGACATTTGAAAGAAGCTTCTAATAGAATTTAAACGACGTAACGTGTATTGGTTAATCAAATAGTATCAAGGTAACAGCGCCGCAAAGCAAACCAGTCCCACCGTAAGGAGAAGAGATTCCACAAACGTCTGCCCTGTTATAGCTAATGCAAGCAAAAACTTACCTCAGGCACGGTTCATGTGTTTACCTGTGCTCTTGATGCCTATCAGTCTCTGTTCTGCTGTTGCAGCAATCACATAACTTGCTCGTAAAATTATTGATACAATCACAATGTATACGACAGTCGAAAAGGTGAATATCGTTTATGGTGAATGTCACCAAACTACTAGAGCGGCGGTGCGATTGTACGCTGGAGAGTATCCAGAACGTGCCAAGCACTCACGACCTGTCTTTGCAAACATTATTTTAAAAAAAAGTTGTAGAAACTGGAAGTGAGGAGAGTAAAATACGCCAAGGAAAAGGAAAGGCAACTGATGAGAGAAATGAAACTAACGTTTTAGCAGCAGTAAAAGGCGTCTCCCAAGCAAGAGTGGGAACTGCGAATACTACGTCCCATCGTGTTTCATCCTCTTCACACTTTGCTGCATCTACAGCTCCATAGCAATGACTTCCAAGATTGGTTCCAGTTCTCCGAATATTACTTACGAACAGTGCAAAATGATGTGGAATATCTATGCCCAATATTGTTTAAGGAACACTTCTATACTTTTATCTGTGGCGAATATCAAAACATGAGTGCTATTAGGAAACACTGACGTCCCCCGAAGGCAGAAATGCCTTATAACACGGGTCTGTGGTACCGTTCACTCCAGATGAACTTCAAGGCGCAGTATCGTCTCTCCACAATTACTTTATACCGTGTAGCAATGCTCAAAGTCAATATTTTGAGCACTTGGCATGACAGCCATGACAGTAAACACACGAGCCGTACCTGAGATACGTGTTTGCTTACATCTGGTATAATAGGGTAGACGTTTGCGAGGGAACCTCTTCTCCTGATGGCGGAACAGTGGTTTGCGGAGCTGTTATCTTTATATTATTTGATAAAGTCCCAAACATGTTGTCTCGTTGAAGTTCTCTTGGAAGCTTCGTTCAAATGCCACAGATAAAAGTTTATAGTTCCACTAGAAAAAAAAAACAAAGTCAATGTCGTAATTCGGCAACTACACTCCTGGAAATGGAAAAAAGAACACATTGACACCGGTGTGTCAGACCCACCATACTTGCTCCGGACACTGCGAGAGGGCTGTACAAGCAATGATCACACGCACGGCACAGCGGACACACCAGGAACCGCGGTGTTGGCCGTCGAATGGCGCTAGCTGCGCAGCATTTGTGCACCGCCGCCGTCAGTGTCAGCCAGTTTGCCGTGGCATACGGAGCTCCATCGCAGTCTTTAACACTGGTAGCATGCCGCGACAGCGTGGACGTGAACCGTATGTGCAGTTGACGGACTTTGAGCGAGGGCGTATAGTGGGCATGCGGGAGGCCGGGTGGACGTACCGCCGAATTGCTCAACACGTGGGGCGTGAGGTCTCCACAGTACATCGATGTTGTCGCCAGTGGTTGGCGGAAGGTGCACGTGCCCGTCGACCTGGGACCGGACCGCAGCGACGCACGGATGCACGCCAAGACCGTAGGATCCTACGCAGTGCCGTAGGGGACCGCACCGCCACTTCCCAGCAAATTAGGGACACTGTTGCTCCTGGGGTATCGGCGAGGACCATTCGCAACCGTCTCCATGAAGCTGGGCTACGGTCCCGCACACCGTTAGGCCGTCTTCCGCTCACGCCCCAACATCGTGCAGCCCGCCTCCAGTGGTGTCACGACAGGCGTGAATGGAGGGACGAATGGAGACGTGTCGTCTTCAGCGATGAGAGTCGCTTCTGCCTTGGTGCCAATGATGGTCGTATGCGTGTTTGGCGCCGTGCAGGTGAGCGCCACAATCAGGACTGCATACGACCGAGGCACACAGGGCCAACACCCGGCATCATGGTGTGGGGAGCGATCTCCTACACTGGCCGTACACCACTGGTGATCGTCGAGGGGACACTGAATAGTGCACGGTACATCCAAACCGTCATCGAACCCATCGTTCTACCATTCCTAGACTGGCAAGGGAACTTGCTGTTCCAACAGGACAATGCACGTCCGCATGTATCCCGTGCCACCCAACGTGCTCTAGAAGGTGTAAGTCAACTACCCTGGCCAGCAAGATCTCCGGATCTGTCCCCCATTGAGCATGTTTGGGACTGGATGAAGCGTCGTCTCACGCGGTTTGCACGTCCAGCACGAACGCTGGTCCAACTGAGGCGCCAGGTGGAAATGGCATGGCAAGCCGTTCCACAGGACTACATCCAGCATCTCTACGATCGTCTCCATGGGAGAATAGCAGCCTGCATTGCTGCGAAAGGTGGATATACACTGTACTAGTGCCGACATTGTGCATGCTCTGTTGCCTATGTCTATGTGCCTGTGGTTCTGTCAGTGTGACCATGTGATGTATCTGACCCCAGGAATGTGTCAATAAAGTTTCCCCTTCGTGGGACAATGAATTCACGGTGTTCTTATTTCAATTTCCAGGAGTGTATAAACGACAATATTTACTCGGGAATGTCAGTAAATTGGTCATATTGTCCGCTATAATTTGGTGAAAAGCGCACCTCTATCTATTTATTCATTCTTGATATATTTGGCGTGACCTATCTTAACTCCCTCACCATGTATCAATAACGTTCCTAATGCACGCCGCGCGGGATTAGCCGAGCGGTCTCAGGCGCTGCAGTCATGCACTGTGCGGCTGGTCCTGGCGGAGGTTCGAGTCCTCCCTCGAGCATGGGTGTGTGTGTGTTTGCCCTTAGGATAATTTAGGTTAAGCAGTGTGTGAGCTTAGGGACTGATGACCTTAGCAGTTAAGTCCCATAACATTTCACACACATTTGAACATTTTTCCTAATACACTTCCTTGAAGTGTTCCTTTAATTATTTTTACATTGTTGGTTTGGTTACAGAATCTGGCCCGATCCTCGATAAACTTGAATTTTTGTTTGTAAATAACAGTGAAAAACTGTATCAAACGCCTTTCTGAAGTCAAGCAACACGGCGTCAACCTATGCGGCGATGTCTACTACACTTTGGAACCCACAGACGAGTAGTGATCTGAGTTTCGCAAGTTGTGTGTTTGTGGAACCCATACTGATTTTTCATAGCGGAGATTTTCTCTCTCCATAAACCCTATAAAACGTGAGGATAAAACATGTTCCATAATTCTAAAGCGGATTGATGTCAGCGACAACGGCCTATAATTATGTGCATACGACCTATGGCCCTTCTTAAAAATGAGAATGGTCTGCGATTGGTTTTTTCCCAGTTGCTGGGTTCTCTTCGTGGCTCCAGCGACCTACAATGAAGTACTCTTAAACGGGGGAGCGTGTTCTTTCGCATAATCTCTGTAGAACCTTACAGGTACCTCATGTGACGCAAGTGCCTTTCCGCTATTAAACGACTGCAGTCACTTTTCTAGGTTCAAATGGTTCAAATGGCTCTGAGCACTATGGGACTTAACTGCTGAGGTCATCAGTCCCCTAGAACTTGGAACTACTTAAACCCAACTAACCTAAGGACATCACACACATCCATGCCCGAGGCAGGATTCGAACCTGCGACCGTAGCGGTCGCGCGGTTCCAGACTGTAGCGCCCAGAACCGCTCAGCCACTCCGGCCGGCCACTTTTCTATTCATTGATCACTTATCTCAACATCTGCCATTTCGTGAGATGATTAAAATGATGGACCATATTACAATGCTCCTCGGTGAAAGAATTTCGGAATACCGAATTCAATTTTCAGTCTTCTGTTATCTTCCGTTCGGTGACATTATGGTTATTGAGCGGCTGAATAGATAATTTCGATCAGCTTACTGACTTTACAGAAGACTAAAACTTCTTGGGGATTTTAGCCAGACCGATTACCAAAATTTTGCTTTCGGGTTCATTGAACGCTTCTCTCATTGCTCTCTTTACGTTCACTTTCGCTTCATGCTATTGTTCGTCAGCTAGGCTTTGACTTCGTATAAATCTGTGAAAAAGCTCTATTTGTTTCCGTAACAACTTTCTAACGAGGCTATTAAACTATGGTGGGCTTTTTCCATCCCTTAACACATTGCCCGGAACGTACTTGTCTAAGGTGTATTGGAGTATGCTTTCGAATTTTATCCATTCGTGGTCCATATCTTCTTCCCCAGAACTGAGTACTCAGATATTATGCCATTTCTGTCCTGTTATGCTTGCCAAGCAAAAATATTTTCTCAACTTCCTTAACATTCCTTGTAGTAGTACCCTCCTCTACGTTAACTGATTCGAAAAGTTCCGGTTTGCATTTTTCTAGGAGGTCTAAGACGTTACCATCGCGAGGTGGTACTCTACCTTTTAGACTCCATGAGCCACTAAGGAGAGGTTCGGAAATTAATTCAGGACACTGTCTCTCAAGCTAGTGCTCTGTGCATTAAGCTATATGATGAAGTACGGGTGTACGCCAGTGTCTTATAACAAATTTTAAACTTGGCTGTGGTGTCTTACGGGGTAAAGCCATGAGGCTGTTGAAAGATGTCTGTTGAATCAGCCACCTTTTATTTACATCTTAATTTTTCGCATTGGTTATGGGAGAGCTCTTTGTCTTTATTTACATATTGATCTATTTCGATATTTATCTCTACTACATGGGAAACACTTAAGTTTTACTTCTAGTTTTTGGAGTTGGTAGCTCAGCCAATGAACGGCTAGGGAGTAATCTTCCCATGTGAGCAGGTAGAATTTGAGAGCAAGAAGGAAAGGCAATCGCACGGAGACAGTCTGTTGTGAACAGACGTTGGTAGTTCTAAGCGGTCTCGCTATGTAATGCAGCGCATACTATTGAAAGTTAACTGGCGCTGAGTTTTGCGTATGAAGAGTGTTATTGTCAGCTTGTGTGAACAGATAGCGCTGAGCCAGAAGAGATCGTTTGAAAGCTATTTGTATCAGGCGAGCTGTGGTCTGATAATTCTGCTGCCACTCAGTTGAAGAGGAGGAGCACATAAACTGGAATTGACATTGAGGCTGCCTACACTATAATACACTATTAGGTGTGCTTTTATAATATGTACACACATCAGAGTGCTGGTGGTTTTTCTCTGTGTCGAACTGTTTTCCCACAAGCACGTCACAAACTTTATGACCTGATGTTTCCTGTATGGCCGTCACTGCACCACTAAGTTGACTACGCCAGTAGTTATAGACTAACCGTTCTGCATCCGTGTGTCTACACTTCAACACCTTACCTGCTGCCCAGGGGAAAAAAAGCATTAATGGACTGCTTTTGCCCCTATGTACGTGGAGGTTTTCATCATCATCAGTTTTCTGCTATATTAGCAGGTCCTTTGCCTCTCCACTTTCTGCGATGCATTGCTTCCTTCTTAAGGCTGCTGTATGTTGTACCGTCCATCACGTCATCCAGTATCTGAAATCTCTTCCTTCCTCGCTTCCTTTTCCCTTCTACATAACCTTCTAAAACTGTTATTATCAGTCCGTCATTCTTTCTTAATAAATGCCCACCCCATTTTCTTTTTCTTCTTTTTATTACATCTAGTAACTGTCTTTTTTCTCCCACTCTTCTCAGTAGCTCTTCATTTTTTACCCTGTCCATCCTGTTCTGTTGGCAGAAGAGCCAACACCGTGTTACTAGAGGAGGCCGAAATGCACGCGTTTTAGCTCACGCAGGATGGCGTGAGGAGGGAAGAACTATACTGACGTGAGGTCTGGAACAGGACAAGGAATTAGAATTCAGAAAGCGGACGTAATTAATTTGATACTTAACTTTAATCCATTAATGATGAACGTCGCTCTTGACGGTACATGATTCACAATATTATCTGTTCAGATTATAGTAACTGAATATGGCGCCTTGCTAGGTCAGAGCAAATGACGTAGCTGAAGGCTATGCTAAACTGTCGTCTCTGTAAATGAGAGCGGATGTAGATTGTGAACCATCGCTAGCAAAGTCGGCTGTACAACTGGGGCGAGTGCTAGGGTGTCTGGCGGTGACACCACACATCCAACTTGTTTTTTCCATCCTCCGCCATGTCCACATTTCAAAAGCTTCCAGCCTTTCTCTGTCTTTCTTCCTCAAAGTCCATGTTTCAGCGCCAAACAGAAGAACAATCCATACATGACATTTTATGAGTCTCTTCCTGAGTTCTCTGTCCAGACCACTGCAGAAAATCCTCCTTTCCTTATAAAATGCCTCTTTTGCCATTGGCATCATTGTTTTAATTTCTGTGGTGTACTTCCAGTCAGTGTCTATCCCCTTCCAAGATACTTAAAATTTTGCACCTGTTCTAATATTTCTCATTCTGCATAATTTTTATTTCTTTATTTCCTCCTAGTACCAATACTTTTGTTTTCTTTGTGTTAAATTTCATTCCATAATTTTTTCCGTTAGCTTCAAAGGTGTCCACCGAATCCTGTAATTATTTTTCCCCCTGTGGCTATAAGGACCATGTCATCAGCAAACCTCAAACACTCTACTCTTCTTCCTCCAATTTCTACTCCTTTGTCATCTAATGAGGATTGGTCAATCATATTTTCCAAGTAGAGGTTGAAAAGGGCAGTAACAAACCTAAAAACATACTACTCCTAATAGCTATAATTATTATCCTGCAAATGAACTAAATACTGATGTAATGTTTTTCAGTACACCGTCCTCAGTCACCAATAGAAATATCTACACTTATACCAGCAATACGCTCTATATTGAGAGTGAGCTACATTTTTTTAAATTAATTACAAGCCCATGTCATTCCTCTTTTTATTCTGCTCAGCGATTTTGGAAAAGTGTTACTGTTTTCCTCACGGTTTGGAGTGTTGTGTAGAAGCAGTGTGACTAATCAGGTTTCCATACGAATCAGATAGCAGAGTGAGGATTAGACTGAGACCGATATACAGCAATTTTATTACATTCGCATCCCATGTTTAAACTGACTGTGAATTTGTAAGCCATTGTTTCATTCAGCAAACAAAATGGTAACATTTCTGTGGGTTTATATAATATATATGTAGATATACAGCGTGTAAATTTTAAGTTGACAAGCCAGAATAACTCGAGAAATAAGCTTTGACCCAAATATTAATCTGCGGAAAAATTAATATTTGGGTCAACGCTTGTAAATCTCTAATTCCTCTCTCTCAAACCTCACCCTATGGGGAGAGAGGGAGAATTTTAGTTTTAGCGAATCAAAATCCCCGATATTTTTATTCATCCGTAACCATTGCCCACGCAAAAATGAGAACATGGATTTTCTTGAATTACAGCATCAACTACCAAGAATCAAAACAAATGTTTAAGACAAAATGTACGTAGTTTTATTACGTAGAATCTGATCCTGCAATAAAAATAGGGTTCCCATTTGAAATTTTTAAGTTGCTTCCCGCCCCACCACCAGGGGGCTGGGATGGCGGGCTAATTTTAGCACCAGCAGATGTCCCCCTCGAAAATAATCAACCTTGGTTTGTACACGTTTTTTCGTGTGAAGCTTATTTTTCGTCGGTTTGTTAACCTAAAATTTACACCCTGTATACTGCCGATTCAGGAATCGGGCAGCACGTGACTGCTCCAAGCCTAGCGGATGGTTCATGTGGTATTAATCTGTTTGAGAGTTTGCCATAATAATTACTTTAATAAATAATAAGTTTATTTGAAATTTCCATTTTACATTACCTTGCTCAGACTAACGTTCCCAATCACGACTCTCTGAAGTAATAGCAAACGAACGTTTTGTGATTAGTGCTTTCCCGAATTTTTAACTTATTTCTGGCTAAGTAAGATGTGTATGAGAAGTCACAGTTGTATAACAATGTTGTAACTGTATGGTAAGTCACGTTGCAGAACGACGAACCTGCGCCTGCCAAGCTCTTATGTTTTTCTTTTCAGACAGTGTCGCATTGTCAGTCCCTGTGAGAGTAAACATACCTAGGATTTAGTACCTTTATCCGATATAAAAGGGTGGGAACTGGCCGTTAGTGGCACCCAGAGGTTGCTTACTGGTTGAGCCACACCAGAATATCTCAACAGTAATAATACACTACTGGCCATTAGAAAAAAAATGGCTCTGAGCACTATGGGACTCAACTGCTGAGGTCATTAGTCCCCTAGAACTTAGAACTAGTTAAACCTAACTAACCTAAGGACATCACAAACATCCATGCCCGAGGCAGGATTCGAACCTGCGACCGTAGCGGTCTTGCGGTTCCAGACTGCAGCGCCTTTAACCGCACGGCCTACTGGCCATTAGAATTGCTACACCAAGAAGAAATGCAGATGATAAACGGGTATTCACTGGACAAATATATATACTAGAACTGACATGTGATTACATTTTCACGCAATTTGGGCGCATAGATCCTGAGACATCAGTACCCAGAAAAACCAACTCTGGCCGTAATAACGGCGTTAATACGTCTGGGCATTGAGTCAAACAGAGCTTGGATGGCGTGTACATGTACAGCTGCCCATGCAGCTTCAACACGATACCACAGTTCATCAAGAGTAGTGACCGCCGTATTGTGTCGAGCCAGTTGCTCGGCCACCATTGACCAGACGTTTTCAATTGGTGAGAGATCTGGAGAATGTGCTGGTCACGGCAGCAGTCGAACATTTTCTGTATCCAGAAAGGACCGTGCAGGACCTGCAACATGCGGTCGTGCATTATCCTGCTGAAATGCAGGGTTTCGCAGGGATCGAATGAAGGGTAGAGCCACGGGTCGTAACACATCTAAAATGTAACGTCCACTGTTCAAAGTGCCGTCAATGCGAACAAGAGGTGACCGAGACGTGTAACCAATGGCACCCCATACCATAACGCCAGGTGATGCGTCAGTATAGCGATGACGAATACACGCTTCCAATGTGCGTTCACCGCGATGTCGCCAAACACGGATGCGACCATCATGATGCTGTAAACATGATCCGAAAAAATGACGTTTTACCATTCGTGCACCCAGGTTCGTCGTTGAGTACGCCATCGCAGGCGCTCCTGTCTGTGATGCAGCGTCAAGGGTAACCGCAGCCACGGTCTCCAAGCTGATAGTCCATGCTGCTGCAAACGTCGTCGAACTGTTCGTGCAGATGGTTGTTGTCTTGCAAACGTCCCCATCTGTTGACTCAGGGATCGAGACGTGACTGCACGATCCGTTACAGTCATGCGGATAAGATGCCTGTCATCTCGACTGCTAGTGATACGAGGCCGTTGGGATCCAGCACGGCGTTCCGTTTACGCTCCTGAACCCACCGATTCCATATTCTGCTAACAGAAATTGGATCTCGATAAACGCGAGCAGCAATGTCGCGATACGATAAACCGCAATTGCGATAGCGCACAGTCCGACCTTTATCGAAGTCGGAAACGTGATGGTACGCATTTCTCCTCTTTACACGAGACATCACAGCAACGTTTCACCAGGTAACACTGGTCAACTGCTGTTTGTGTATGAGAAATCGGTTGGAAACTTTCCTTATGTCAGCACGTTGTAGGTGTCGCCACCGGCGCCCACGTTGTGTGAATGCTCTGAAAAACTAATCATTTGCTTATCACAGCATCTTCTTCCTGTCGGTTAAATTTCGCGTCTGTAGCACGTCATTTTCGTGGTGTAGCTATTGAAACGTCCCCTTTAAACAATTTTACAAAACTGTGCTTAAACTGACACACAATATTTTTAGCGCAACGCAATCTGACTTTAAATAATCTCTACAAGAGAATGGCCCTGACTAACATTAACCTGTACTTTTCACAAATCACTTACCTCACAAAAATCTTGGTTACTCCCACTACTGCAATACAGCCAGCGCCACTACTGCCAGCTAAATAAAAGATTCAAACTATGGAAGGCACTAACTACTGATAGGGATAGTTAGCAAATGAAAGATATTAATAGAGAACAAACAATGTATTTACCTTGATATCATCATATATAAATATAGCAGTTCATTACAAATTTCAAAACTCCGCCATCTCTCTCCCACATCCACCACTGCTGGCGGCTCACCTCCAACTGCGCAACGTTACGCGCTGTTCACAGCCAGCTGCCTAACACTACAATGGCGAGTATTACAACAATGCAAAGCAGCCACAGACTGCACACAGCACAGCCAGTGATTTTCATACAGAGGTGGCGTTACCAATAAAAAAACCTAAACAGCCTACTTACATAGCCCCCATGCTCCCCACAAAAAAATTTACAAATTGGTTTGGGCAGTGCCCAATACAGATTTGAAAAATTTTTTCATAATTACAATAACAAAGAAATCAAATGCACACCCTTATTGATACAATGTTGGTCAAAAGCTCAAATTTTCTCACAGTCCATAAAGACAGTCCTGATCGTTCATGACGGTAATAGCAGTGTTTTTTTTCAAAGTCTGAGCAGTAAAAGAAAATGCACACGGAAGTAGTGGATTTCCATGCAGTCTTGAAGAAGTAGCGTTGTACTTCCAACGGAAAGACAGTGCCGACTCTTGACATGCTGACAGGTAATGGGCCACAACAGAGCAAACCCGCAGCCGAGTCATTCGACGTTTTGAAGAGTATTGGTGGGTAGGTCATCACAGAGCAGACCCACTGTAGTCCTGGTAGAGATTACGGTATTGGTGGGCCACCAGAGGTGCAGACCCACTGCAGTCCTTGTAGAAATAATGGTATTGATGAGTCAGAAAAGACGCAGACCCACTGTAGTCCTTGTAGAGATAATGGTACTGGTGGGTCATCAAAGATGCAGACCCACTGTAGTCCTTGTAGAGACGGCTAGCAGCCATCCGTTGCGACTGTGCAGGTGCACAATCACCATTGAAGAGTCTTGCGGATAATATAGCAAGTCCATAACCACCACTTGTGCACTCACAAAGTTTTTGGAATTGTCCTCAGAACCAGCAATGCTGTTATCCAGTCCCTTGCTGAATTATTAACACACGTGCAAACACTAACAGTCCCTACTTCTCACATATTGTCCATATAGTATGACCAACAGAAATGTGTGCAGTGAAATGAATGCTTACAAGTTAATAATATGATGAACTGGTGACAAGTACAATTTTATAACATAAGAATACAATTACAAAGGTACAAAATACATCATTAAAGAACATAACAATACAGATAACATTTGTAGTAATATGGGCTTTACAAAAGAATAGAAATAACATATACATCAGTGTCACAGGAATTATGACATGAGTACATACATGAAAGATCAGAGTAACTTTCGAAATATCAACTTCACACATGAGCATTAACACAAAACATAATAAATAATATCTAAGCATCTTTACAAGGTAAATAACATATTATTAATGCCAATTACATTTGAGGATAACAGTATTCCTCATCATAGTGAATGCAGCTTAGTATTAGAAAAATTCTACATCATAAGTCTTATGAGGTAAACATATAAAGACAGGAAAAACATAAATACACAAGGGAACACAAACACATAGTGGGATAACACAAAAGGAAAGGATAGGGTTCGTTTTCAGTGTAACTTTTGGTACTGCAGTATTTTGCGAACAAAACCTTTTTTGTTCTTGGAGATCTCCCTTCGTTCATCATTATTCCCAAAAAGTCCTATCTATACCTCCTTCCTGTATTCTATTCATATTTCTTTCAAAATAATTATTTCTCAGTGCAAAATACTCATTTTTGCCATATCTGTTTCTTGTGGCTTCTCAATGCATTTCTTCCAATTCATCATAGTTAGTTTCTTATATAGTCTACCCCCTCTTAAGCTAACTTAAATCTACTGAGCTCAGATGCTAAACTAAGGAACGAGGCAATGCAGCAGCAAAAAAAAAACAATTAACACAAACAGAAATGATAAAAACTACAAAAGGCAAAGCAACCAGCATAAATTACAACTAATATAAGGCAATGAGCAGCAAACAAGAAAAATAAATCTGGCTTAGCAGAGGAACACAAATTAAAATTCAGTAGCACTATGCCTGGCAAACAGCATAACTTATACCTAAACATGACAAAGTTCAAGCAGAAAAAGTATTACACTAAAAATGGCCATGTCTAATACCTATGTCACATCTTAACACTAGAGTGATGCATCACGAGAACTTACACTAGCAGATAAGTTACCAAATCGTAAAGAAATTGTTTATGCAATTCCTGTGAAGAGAAATGTCTTTTTATGCTCCCTCATTTTTTGGAAATATATCACAAAACTATTATTTACTGGATCTGGAGACAGAAAATATTTATATTAGTACATCTATAAAATTTTATTTTAACCAGTGCAGCTAGAAACTAGATATTAAACAAAATGAGTAAATAAATACATAAAGCAAGCCATATGGCATTTCTCTCAACTAGCACGACAATAGCCGTGAAATGTTGCGATGCTTTCTACAAAGGAACGTCAATAGCGAGGATAATGGCCTCCCCCTTTTTTTTTTTTACCTGTGCCGCTGGAAGGCTAATGGCTTTTTTTTCGGGCGGCTGTCGCCCTGGTGGGTGCCCGCGACGCATTACGTGCAGGTGGTCACTTAACTTTTGTACGGAAATATTTACGACAGCAGTTTCTGCTACACTGACAGTCTCACATAAAAATATTTCACAGGTCAAGAATTAGCATTGCAAATCTGTAGAAACAAAATCTTATTGATATAACAGTGTCCAAAAAAATTTTCGTCGGCATTGTGATACATTCACGCATTTACACACATTTCATAACTCTTAAAGTACGATTCTTGGTTTCCAACAACCTTTTCCACAAATCAGGGTTCCTAGCCACTGTTCATTATTCCTTACCTTATTATATATATACATATCGTCGACACATAATCAAATTCCTCATATAGCATCAGCTTATTGATCATAAACATACCTCAACAGCATAATACACATCATCGTCGTAAAAATAACATCATAAAACCTCAGCCAAATCTCAAAATCGTCGTAGCTTCCTGGAATAATTTCAAAATCTAAAAAAAATTCTCTGCTCATGTCAAAAGTGTCATCTACCTCAAACGCACTTCAAAAATTATGATCCCATACCAAATACATCATTCAAGGCTCTCATAGTATCACAATGGTTCCGACAAAATATGAACAGTTTACAAAGTACAGACAAAATACAATTTCGTAAGTGTGAAGTTATCCAACGGTATAATTACATAAACATCTGTCACTAATGTAGTAAAAAAAATGTTTATCTCTCAGTTAAATGATCAGATACCTGTGTAATTTGTGTGTTAGAGAAATATGGTATCGATGTGTAAAGTTGTATAAGCAAATACCATATTAGCTAGGGTTCCTTGTGGTTGCCACACACATGGTACACAAAGTAGGTGTGTACCCCCCTGAGGATTAATGTAATTATACCCTCAGGTGTTACAGATTACAGCAATGGAATGAAATGTATCACGGAAAACTTTCTTTATAATTCAAAAATCTTTAAAAAATAAACGTTTTAAGTACAAAATTAATCACTCAAATACGTGTACTGTAGCGCTAAACTGTGCGTCTTGTTGTAAGATAATCTCTGTGTAAGTGTCGTAGTTATCGTCCTCCGAAAGCTAAGTTCTGCAGAAGTCAATGTACTTACCTCATGATAAACAAAAGTGAAATGTTTTGCGTATAGATATCGTAGTTATTACGCTTATTGTTGTGATGAAGAAAGTACTGTACTGTAATGTATTGTTGTGCCACGAAAAAGGCTGTCTCATTGTAGCTATACCACAAAAGTTACTACTAAAACATGTTTTACTTTCCAGAAGAATTCAGAAAAACTGTGCAGATGTAAAACAGATACACCGCAAAAGCAACAAGGTGAATTGTGTCACACATTAGTAGTGTCGTGATATAGTCGTGTAGCTGTCAAATAAACTAACCACTGTGTCACCTGGTATCTCTCAGAAAGCACCTTGAATCCATAATGTATTTGCAAGTAAACCAAAATGTTGCATTAAAATCTCATTAGCAGTACCAGTATGTGTCCTAAGTATGTAAGCCTGATAGTCGTTACGTAATCGTGCAGCTAACAAGCAAGAATCTAGAAATAACAACACTGTGTCGTCTGTTCACAATAACAATGCATTCGTAATTTCTGTTTAAATAAGTTCTCTTGGTTCTTGACTGGATATTTAACTTCAAACATTGTTGCATGTTAACAGATTCTAAGTCTGGCAAAGCATACTAGAAATGTGAAGTGAAAAATTTTATGGCAAAGACAAAGTTAAAAAGCAGATCATCTCTCAATAAACGGTTTTACATGTGAAGGGTGGTGCAATCCTTTACTCTTCATAGTACGCAGACTTTCAACTGAAAAGCAATTGTCATATTTTATACGTCGGTAAGGAATGCTAAATCTTTTCTCAAGGTTAGCGTCTGTGTTATTTTTCTCGGAGCCAGCCGGCGCACGCGGCTCCCTGCGGTGCGAGTCATTGTCTGTCCCTTTGTTGGCGCGCGTCGTTATTGGGATTAGGAGACCGAACTTCTACAAATTCACCGTGACGAGAGGGCCCAGCTCTGTTTAAATCCCGCCAGTTCTGATGCAATTCAGGTCTGTCGTTACGAATATATCGTCTGTCGTCATGTCGGTAGGTTCCGTAGTTTCTTCCTTGTCTGTCACGTGGTGGAGAATTTCTCCCTGAATCGTAACTGTGCGCCGAACTGTTGCGTCTGAAGTTATTCTGCCTCCCTTAATAATAATTGTTTTGGTTCCCATATTGTCTGTTTCTCTGATTGTCTCTGTGATAGTCATTACTACGGAAATGCGATCTTTCTCTGTAACTATTACTACTCTGCCAACGGTTGTCATACGGGTGGTGTCTGTTTTGGTCACGATTTACGTTATAAGAATAGCCTTGTCGTGTCCAGTTATTACTTCCTTCATCGCGGAATTGCGACGCATGTGACCTGTAATTGTTGTGTTCCTGGTTTCGCGTTCCGCGATTGTCAGTGTCAATTTCTAATTCTTGTAAGAGTCCCTGAAATGCTTCAATGTCGTCTTTGCAACGTCCTGCCAAAATAATGTGTCGTAAATGTTCAGGTAATTTCATTAAGCAAATGCGGATGAGTTCTGAGGGGCTGTATGGGTTTGAAAGATACTGATTCTTATGCAACATGTGTTCAAAATATTTGACAAGACTGGAAAATTCAGATTGTTCAAAGTGTTTCATCATCATGATGCCATGTTTTACTCGGTCTTGTGTGGCTTGAGACCAATATGCTGAGAGGAAGGCATGGTAAAACTCTCCTTCACTGTGGCAGTCGTGAATGACCGACCA
Source organism: Schistocerca nitens (assembly GCF_023898315.1). Taxonomy (NCBI): domain Eukaryota; kingdom Metazoa; phylum Arthropoda; class Insecta; order Orthoptera; family Acrididae; genus Schistocerca; species Schistocerca nitens. Next base: position 17,866,861 of record NC_064619.1, read on the forward strand.
CATTCTTACAGCTGGTTCATTCTCAAAGTAGCCACACATAAATTCTAATCTGTGCTCCAATGACCAGTTGGGGGGAAAACAATGAGAGAATTGATGGAGCCACGCTTGTGGATGAATGTCGTTGGCAGAATTTTTAAACGTTTTGAATTTACGTGTAGTAATGAACAGCTTATAGTCAAAGTCATCATGTCGGCGAGTCGCATATCGGTCATTGTTACGTCGTTTCGGCGGTTCCACTTCAAAATTCGGTGCACCTTGCCAATTTCTTTCATAATTTCCGAAATGCGCTGTGTTATTATTTTGTGGCTGTTCCGTATTTCTATGTCCCTCTTCCTGTACTGGAGCGCGAGTGTCCTCTGAAATATGTAATTATTGTATTACCTGTGTCAGCTGATCTTGTACTTCGCGGATTTCTGTTTGGTGTTGCTTATTAATTTGATTCAGATTTTGTTTCAGTTTCCTAATTTGTTCCCTCTCTTCTGTGTCATTAAAGACTACCGGTTTTGTGTCATTCAGATTATCATCTACCTTCGTAGATAAGTTAGTGAACTGATCCGAAAGTTCGGCTACTTTCTCCGATAGTGAACACATTTCCTCAGTGTGTTTTTCTGATCCAAGTTTCAGAGTATCTACTGTGTCCTTTAAGTTTTCCTGAGTTTTTGCAAGTTGCGTAACCGAATCGGTAGATGCAACTGAGTCAAATTTAGCTTGCAAGGTCTCATGATTTTCATGAACAATAGTTTGCAGTTCTTTTATGGCTGCTTCGTGATTCTGTAGTGCATTTTCATGCCGCGAAAAAATAGGTTGAAAATGCTCACAAATTTGTGTTTTTACGTCATTACATACTTTTTGACATTTAGATTCAATGTTATGTAATTCTGTAGTTAAATCTTCACGTGTTTGTTCAACCGTGGAGTCTAACTTTTGAAGATTTTGTTCCATTGTGTCTAACTTTTGAAGCATTTGCTGTGTTTGTCTCTGATTTTGTTCCAATGTGTCTAACTTTTGAAGCTTTTGTTGTGTTTGTCCCATTTGTTGTATTAATTGTAATAACAATGCACTGGTGTCTGGAACATGTTCCTCAGTGCTTTTCGGCAGTGAATTTGCACCGGAAACATTCACATTTTGACAAGCAGAAAATGTGTCTTGACTTATTTGAGAAAACGGTGAGGATCCAAAACCTGAATCTACAGTATTTGCGAGATCGTGTCGTGTCATTTCGGATTCCTGAGCTGAGCTATTGCCGACCGATCGATCGATAATACTTCCCTGTTCACCAATTGTTTCACTGCCTACGCCATTGTTTGCCGCCCGCTCCATTTCTCTATGCACAATTACCAAGTTACTATGTTGAACATTAGTTAATTCATTACACAGTGGCGCTAACACACTGCTTTCGTCTTCGCTGTCATTTCTCAGTTTACTTTGGAGCCTAGTGTTACGTTTTTCACACGCCATTATTGTCACAATATTTCACACGACAACACAGAAAAACACAATTTGAAGAGCAAAAATAGGGGAACACATTAACATAGCACTGAAAATAATATCTCGTTAATTGTAAGTGCAGCTGCGAAATACTTGCTGCAAATCTACATGCATGCCACAACTGTTTTACTGTACAACAATGAAAGACTGCAACTACACAGGAGATTTTCTCTACAATTACGCGCTAGCAATAAACAAAATCTACACTAATTACACAAACTACAAGAAAAAATCAGAAGATTCCAGTGAGGTATCCTGGCAGGGTCGCCATTTGAAACGTCCCCTTTAAACAATTTTACAAAACTGTGCTTAAACTGACACACAATATTTTTAGCGCAACGCAATCTGACTTTAAATAATCTCTACAAGAGAATGGCCCTGACTAACATTAACCTGTACTTTTCACAAATCACTTACCTCACAAAAATCTTGGTTACTCCCACTACTGCAATACAGCCAGCGCCACTACTGCCAGCTAAATAAAAGATTCAAACTATGGAAGGCACTAACTACTGATAGGGATAGTTAGCAAATGAAAGATATTAATAGAGAACAAACAATGTATTTACCTTGATATCATCATATATAAATATACCAGTTCATGACAAATTTCAAAACTCCGCCATCTCTCTCCCCACATCCACCACTGCTGGCGGCTCACCTCCAACTGCCCAAGGCTACGCGCTGTTCACAGCCAGCTGCCTAACACTACAATGGCGAGTATTACAACAATGCAAAGCAGCCACAGACTGCACACAGCACAGCCAGTGATTTTCATACAGAGGTGGCGTTACCAATAAAAAAACCTAAACAGCCTACTTACACTATTATAATGGCCAGTAGTGTAGATTGTACTGTTGAGCAGTGTATGTATCGGCGTTTGTTTAAATGTACTTGGGTGTAGTCAGATGCATATCGATCCGATTACAAGATGTATACACTTGATAATTAAGACACCATAGATGGTGTCTGTGCTGATCTGTACGTCGTGCGGGGACGTTTAGCTCAGCGGCCAACTCGGTGCTATTCTAGGAGAACACACTGCTGGAGTGTTAAAAGTTCTCACGTAACCAGTGGTTCCGCCCGAAGACGCTGTCCGCTCTACAACAAAGTGGAAAATTCGGAAATAGTGGGCGGACGTGCAGGATAACGGCCGAGAGCGCAACTCGCTCCGAACGAGTCTTGTATACAAGGGCCGACAGTCGTGTGTACGAGTGTGAGGCCGCGGCGTAGGGATTCACAAAGGTTTCTCTTTCGCGAAAACAACACGGTTTTAGTGCGGCGGTCCTTTCGGCGTGCGGGCCGTCATATTGTCGGTCGGGAGAGGTCGTAAAGTGGAGTTTATTTTGCCGCTCCACTTCCTCCGGTAGTCGCCGGCTGCGGACAGCTTGCCGCGGCCCCCGTGTTTATAAATACTCGATAAGTGTCGTGTGCTGCGCTCCCGCGCGCGTCCGAAACAAAGGGATCGGCTTACGGTCGGGGCGAACTGGGTGCCCGCTACCTGATGGAGCGAGGTGGCCCCAGTGTTGGGTGTCCCCTGGGGACTGCCGCGGACGGTGAGGTCGAGAAAGCCGGGGGTTGTTTCCGGGAGTGTTTACGTTTAATCCCCCGGCCGACGTTTTCTGTCTACAAACTTTTCAGTATTCTACAACTTAATAACTCACGTTTAATTACTCTCAAGACATACCGACTCCATGAGGAACTAGATTCTCCTGTCAGCGTACGTGATCCGTGAAAGAGTGCGAGTTACTCTATTATCTGGTGAAAGGTACATTAGGACTTAAACCATCCTCCCACCATGTTAACTCTTCCTCGCACTTTCTTAGCTGTTTTTTCGCCTTAATGTTCGTCTTTTCCCTATCTGTGTTTCTCTAGCCTTGTGTTCTTAGGGTGGAGATTTTAGTGCATTGCAGAATGACTGGCTCATCCTATTTTATTCTTGCGATCAGCCAGCCCAGGCCATTTACTGTGTTATTTTAATTCCTTCTACCGCTTTTTTCTCTTTTAGTGCACGTTTTCCCCTTTTGGCTTGCTTTTTAGTTTTCTCTTTCAGTGCGGTTTCCAGTTCGTTTTGCGCCTTTTTACTTTCCCCGACTACTTTGGGGAATGATTTTAATCAGAGACCTGTTCGAATGACGCAGAAGGAAATGATGACCCTGTAGTTTCATCTACATCTAAATGATTATCTGCTATTCACAATAAAATGCCTTCAATGAACCACCTCTACCGTTCCACTCTCGAAGGCGCGCGGGAAAAACGAGCACTTAAATTTTTCTGTGCGAGCCCTGATTTCTCTTATTTTATCGTGATGATCATTTCTCCCTATGTAGGTGGGTGCCAACAGAATGTTTTCGCAATCGGAGTGTTTTAATGATTGCCACTCCAATTCACGTATCATGTCTGTGGCACTATCTCCCCTATTTCGCGATAATACAAAACGAGCCCCCTTTTTTGAACTTTTTCGATGTCATCCGTCAGTCCCACCTGATGCGGATCCCACACCGCATAGCAATACAACACAATAGGTCGGACAAGCGTGGTGTTCAAATGGTTCAAACGGCACTGAGCACTATGGGACTTAACACAGTCCGGAACCGCGGGACTGCTACGGTCGCAGGTTCGAATCCTGCCTCGGGCATGGGTGTGTGTGATGTCCTTAGGTTAGTTAGGTTTAAGTAGTTCTAAGTTCTAGGGGACTTATGACCTAAGATGTTGAGTCCCATAGTGCTCAGAGCCATTTGAACCATTTTGGGACTTAACATCTGAGGTCATCTGTCCCCTAGACTTAGAACTACTTAAACCTAACTAACCTAAGGACATCACACACACCCATGCCCGAGGCAGGATTCGAACCTACGACCGTAGCGGTCGCGCGGGCCCACACTGCAGCGCCTAGAACCGTTCGGCCACTCCGGCCGGCAAGCGTGGTGCAAGCAGTCTCTTTAGTAGACCTGTTGCACCTTCTAAGTATTCTGCCAATGAATCGCAGTTCTTGGGATTGCTCTACCCACAACATTATCTACGTGATCGTTCCAATTTAGGTTATTTTTAATTGTAATTCCTAAGTATTTAGTTGAATTTACAGCCTTCACATTTGTGTGACATCGCGTAATCGAAATTTAGCGGATTTCTTTTAGTAGTCATGTGAATAACTTCACACATTTCTTTATTCAGGGTGAATTGCCACTTTTCGCACCATACAGATATCTTATCTAAATCATTTTGCAATTCATTTTGGTCATTTTATGACTTCACAAGACGGTAAATGACCGTATCATCTGCAAACAATGTAAGACGACTAGTCAGACTTTCCTATGTCGTTGATATAGATCAAGAACAATAGAGGGCCAATAACACTTCTTTAGGGATCCGGCATTCGATTTATAAGATCTCGCCGATCATATTATCCGTCAGAGCTGGAAAACTTTTAGAGAATGTGCGTTTCACGGAACAATAATGCGGATTCCGAAAAACAAATGACTAACAAATGTGCATCAAAGGGCGTGCACTTCACAAAAAAAATGGTTCAAATGGCTCTGAGCACTATGGGACTCAACTGCCGTGGTCATAAGTCCCCTAGAACTTAGAACTACTTAACCTAACTAACCTAAGGACATCACACACATCCATGCCCGAGGCAGGATTCGAACCTGCGACCGTAGCGGTCGTGCGGTTCCAGACTGTAGCGCCTTTAACCGCTCGGCCACTCCGGCCGGCTGCACTTCACAAGCTGACTGGATTCCAGGCATCGGTTACACATACCTAAAGAACACGACTGGGCCATCATCGAAATATCATACAGTAAATTGGAGTTAATAAATCGTTTTCAAAAACGATCTTTGTACAGATGCACAAAAACTATGGATAGTCTGTCGTAAAATTCTGGCACACGTTTTGTACTCGTGTGTTCTGACACTTACTGAGAAAGAAAATCCCCTCTGTGCGAATAAACACGTATAAAAAAAAAAAAAAGGAACCGGTGAAACCCAGCTCGCTCTGTTTTTCAGAGAGAGGCAGAAAGCAGAAGATACCAGCGTCCAGGTTCATGTCGCACTCCTTGACTTCCACAAGGCATTCATTATAGTTCCAAATTGTCACATGATGAACAAAATATGATCGACTGGAATGCCAGACCAGCTATGTGACTGGACTGAAAAGTTTGTAGCAAACAGAACATGTCGTTCTGAACGGATAGAGATCTTCAGAGTAATATCAGCGCTGGGCGAACGACAAAGGAGTGTAATAGGACCATTACTCTTCACAGGTTAATATACAGGGCTCACTAACGAACTGCAGGAACAGGCTTCTGAATGGAAATGGAGGAAAAAAGGTCGTATGAACATGTGCCCGGAAATGCATCGTTGGCATGATAGATGGCGCTGGCGACTGGAAGTTCCTCTGACCATGTGCCCTGTGTCCCTTGTGCTTTAAAGGCGTACTGTAAACTCCTGGATGGTTCGTCGCAAAGAGGCCTGACGACAGAAATCCCATAACTGTGGTGGTCTGGTGGAAAAACCAACGACAAAATCCTTCCCGTAGAGGGAAATCCTCTGCTGATAATCCCTGCATTCTTTGCAGGTGATAAGGATAAAAGCAGTTATCATGAAGGATACACATAATCGTACTTTGACTTACACAATGTTCGCGGGCCACTTTGGTTCAAATGGCTCTGAGCACTTTGGGACTTAACTTCTGAGGTCATCAGTCGCCTAGAACTTATAACTAATTAAACATAACTAACCTAAGGACATCACACACATTCATGCCCGAGGCAGGATTCGAACCTGCGACCGTAGCGGTCGCTCGGCTGCAGACTGTAGCGCCTAGAACCGCACGGCCACTACGGCCGGCCCGGGCCACTTTCCTGGAGCTTGTATGAGAGTTCGTCTCAATATCCTTTAGAACCCGGTCCTCCAAGTCTGGTGTACTCTCAGTCAGCCGCCTCCCTGCACGTTCGTCTGTCTGAAAGGACCCATGATAACACGAACGCCAAAATGGGCTTGAAATGTTGTGTGATGTGGTTGGTGTCTGTGAGGGTACTTAATTTGGTATAGACGTGCTGCCTCTAGACCGTTTGCGTCTGCTTGGAGTTCCCGACATGAATACCGGACCATTCTGCTGCTTGCCGGCCGAAGTGGCCGTGCGGTTAAAGGCGCTGCAGTCTGGAACCGCAAGACCGCTACGGTCGCAGGTTCGAATCCTGCCTCGGGCATGGATGTTTGTGATGTCCTTAGGTTAGTTAGGTTTAACTAGTTCTAAGCTCTAGGGGACTAATAACCTCAGCAGTTGAGTCCCATAGTGCTCAGAGCCATTCTGCTGCTTAATTGTTTGGTTGAGGGGACCAAACAGCGAGACCATTAGCCCCATCGCATTATGGAAGGATGGAGAAGGAAGTCGTCTGTGTCGTTTCAGAGAAACCACCCCGGCATTTACCTGAAGCGATTTTCGGAAATCATGGAAAACCTAAATCAGGGTGGCCGGAGGCGGATTTGAAACGTCGTCCCCCCGAATGCGAGTCCAGTGTACTAACCACTGCGCGGTCACTGTGCTGCTTACAGTACGCTGCATCAATCATACAGCCTGGAACACGCAAAGAACACACGACACGTGGTCAGAGGAACTTTCATTCGTCTGCGCCATCTGCCGTGGCAACGATGTATTTCCAGGCACATGTTCGAAGGACCATTTTTCTGATATTTCCAGTTAGGAAAGCTCATGCTTTATAAATGAACTAGTGGGGTAAATGAACTAGTGGGTTGATGAACTAGTGGGTTGATGAACTAGTGGGTTGATGAACCAGTGGGAGTTCCAGGGGCTTTTCATGGACGACGCTGCTGCATACAGAGAAGTCAGAACACTACAAGATTTTAGCGCCCGCAGAGGATCGACGTTAGGTGCAGGGCTTGACGGCCGACCTCAGTATAAAAATAAACGTCACTTATTGTACACAAACAGGCAAAAAGACCCATTATCGTTTGATTACACGATTGCAGAACTATCACTGGAAGCACTAACATCCATAAAATATCTAGGAATATGCGTAACCGAACGATTTAAAGCGGAGCGACCACATAAAATCAGTCGCAGATACGGCGAATGAGACACTCACGAGGCAACGGATACTGTGAAAGACTGCAAAAGAAAGCCATAGAGATCTTAAACACCCCAAAATTTCAATCGGAAGAAGTAGGGTGTGAAACTGAATAATATCTGGATTCCGATGCTGAAAAGTGTACACCAGTCTTCCAGCGTGGGGTGATAACAATGCCTGCCGACAACAACCAACAACGGCTAACTGCACTACAGCAAGGGTTCCCAGACTTTTTGCACCACTTGACATTTTTAGAAATCTGGGCATGCCACTATCTACATCTACGTCTGCATTGATACTCTGCAAATCACATTTAAGTGGCTGGCAGAGGGTTCATCGAACCACCTTCGCAATTCTCTATTATTCCAATCTCGTAAAGCGCGCGGAATTAATGAACACCTGTATCTTTGCGTACGAGCTCTGATTTTCCTATGGCTTGTTCACTTTTTAACCAACGCTGAGATGGGGTAGGAGAAAAGGGGAGACAATGCGGAATGTTGAGCGACGACTCCCGCAGGGGTGAGGAACGGTACGGAGTAGGACTGTTGATATTCTTTCAAATATGGGGAACCAGATATATCGATATTTTAAAAAATCATTGTCGGTCATATATATATATATATATATATATATATATATATATATATATATATATATATATATATATATTAGCAGCTTGCTTATCCCCCTTAGGGCAAGAAATGAAAGGAAAACGATGCACGTTCACGCTTGGCGATAGCCACTTTGCTGACAATGGCAATTGCTCGTAAGTGGCACAATAAAAGGTGTCAGATGGGTCTGTCGTTCGGATTCGACACATATCGGATTTGCCTGGTACACTTCAAGTCGACTTCCCTGTTCTTTTCATCGCTGCAAATGCCAGAGACCTAGCAGCTGCAGAGTCAAAATTGCGTAGTGAAGTTAAACGTTGCAGTTTCTGTAGGTACGCCGAGCGCCAGTTGCATCAGCATTTTCCATCACGCGCCCCGCCCACCGCAAAGACCAATCTTGTCGTGATGGGGACTAATGAACACATCTCTAGGACCACACATATGGGCTAAAAGCACTGGAAATCGTAAATAATACCGAACGATACTTTCACCTCACGACGTTTGTACTATAAAAGTTGATTCTAATCTGAAAAACAAGAGAAAACCATGAGAAAGTGTAACATAGTAACATATCGTGACTACTAAATAATACATTTATTATATGTGTAAAAAGAAGCCAGCCTCGGTGGTCGTGCAGTTCTAGGCACTGCAGTCTGGAACCGCGGGACTGCTACGGTCGCAGGTTCGAATCCTGCCTCGGGCATGGATGTGTGTGATGTCCTTATGTTAGTTAGGTTTAAGTAGTTCTAAGTTCTAGGGCACTGATGACCTTAAGATGTTAAGTCCCATAGTGCTCAGAGCCAATTTTTTTTTTTTTTTTTTTTTTTTTTTGTAAAAAGAAACATGTCTTACAGGCTGTTGAAGATGCTTCACAAATAAGAGGCGAAACGAGTAAGGCAATAAAAAACTGCCTTTCATTTAGTTGCATAGACGGCACGTACACCCATGAATGACCAATCTTGTCATTTAGATTTTTGTTCATTAGTCTTTGAAGAGTCCCTATGTGAAGAAATAGCATACTAGTTACGTATTTTTTTTTTTACGCAACTGGTATGCTATTTCTTATTTCTTCACATCGGATGTCTTGTTATTTCATTCACACCGCCAAAGCCCCTGTGCAATGGGACTACTTTGTGCCATCTATACTCGCTTCACACAGTCAAAGAATGATGAAAGCTCAAAAACAGTGAAAGTGAAATTATCTTCTTCTACAATTTCAAATGAACTTCTTCGAATATTTATCGAAAATTGTGAAAAAATACAATGTAAAGAAAAATATCGGTACACGATATCGCCATTGCGATATCGATATATACATATAACGTTGTATGAAATATCACCGGTATGTATCGATAGTTTTTGTAGAAGTTATCGACATATCAATATTTTATCAACAGTCGTAGTAGGGAGGGAACTATTTTTGGCCTCTTGCTGACCCGTATAACGTAACGTGCAACAAAGACACTAACAATAACAACCCGTACACTGCGTAATAACTGTTGCAGCCCCGCATATCGGTACACCACACGAGTTGGCAGCAGTTGCAAAGCAGCACGAAAACTTTCGCATAATCACCAAGATCTGATCAAAATATCGTCATTGTCAAAATAAGATGAATCATTTCCGGACAACGCAGCGACGACTAATGAAGGAAAGGGGGGGGGGGGGGGGGGGTACAATCTAACCTTCATGTATACTGCGTACGGCTCAAAGCAAACATTCTGTAGTAAATACATTTCCTTTAACGTTATAGGATGCTACTTTTATCAGTCAGTTTTCGCAGTGTCCTTTTACTTTAAAAACAAGGTAGAGTAAGAGAATAATCTTAGTTGTATCAGTACGTGTTTCGTTAATAATAATAATGGCGTGTGGCTAGGACCTTCCGTCGGGTAGACCGTTCGCCTGGTGCAAGTCTTTCGATTTGACGCCACTTCGGCGACTTGCGCGTCGATGGGGATGAAATGATGATGATTAGTACAACACAACACCCAGTCTCTGAGAGAAGAAAATCTCCGACCCAGCCGAGAATCGAACCCGGGCCCTCAGGATTGACACTCCGTCGCGCTGACCACTTTTTTTTTTTAAATCTCATTTTGTTCTGTATTGTTCGTTGAATTTGTTCCGGGCGGACGTTCGATGACACCCGTTTAGGTTCTTCGTTGATCCATTCACTCAGTTTTTTGTTACAGAGGGCAGCTAAGTCTCTGGCCGAACACGCTGGGCTACCGTGCCGCCACCACTCAGCTACCGGGGGCGGACACGTGTTTCGTTTACTTGTATCCATACTGTCTGGAATTTCCTTGCATACCACCTGCGCTAAGCGTACCGCCGTCTGCGAATGCCTGCACTGGAGTATTCAAAGCATGTGACGTCACACCTCTGCACAGGAGCAGAAAACATGCTACAACCTCCACTTGAAGATGTCCTCCGCGGGTGGAGACGAATAAAAAATTCACCCGACCACTGCATAATAATCCCGAATATGTCTGACACCCCCGGCCGTTGAAGTTTACATTTTACAATCTTCATGTCTGTTATGTGGTCCTAACCACCAACTACCTCTGAGGAATATATCCCTGCAATCCTGGCATGCTGCTTCAGACCAAGGAACTTCTCTAACGGTCACCGCTATCTTGGAGACCACCAGTGCTTACAATGTGAAAGACGTTGCCTTGAAATTAATCTGGCCAAAAATTACTCCTCTACAGATGGAATAATTATGTTTCATCATAAAGAGGGTCGTCGTCCCCCCCACCCCCCCCCACCCCCACCCCCCCACCCCCCCACCCCCATGAACCATGGACTTCGCCTTTGGTAAGGAAGCTTGCGCGCCTAAGCGACACATATAGCCGAACCGTAGGTGGAACCACAACGAAGGGGTATCTGTTGTGAGGCCAGACAAACGCGTGGTTCCTGAAGAGGGGCAGCAGCCTTTTCAGAAGCTGCAGGGGCAACAGTCTGGATGATTGATTGATGTGGCAGTGTCACATTAACCAAAACGGCCTTGCTGTGCTTTTACTGCGAAATGCTGAAAGCAAGGGGAAACCACAGCCGTAATTTTTCCCGAGGACATTCAGCTCTACTGTATGGTTACGAGATGATGGCATTCTCTAGGGCAAAATATTCCGGAGGTAAAATAGTCCCCCATTCGGGTCTCCGGACGGGGTCTACTGAGGAGGATGCCGTATTCAGGAGAAACAAAACTGGCGTTCTACGGATCGAAGCGTGAAATGAAAATTCGAAGGAGATAACTAATAACTTGTACTAGTGTGTATCTCAGATAGTTGAACAGCATTACGTAGTTTCCTCTACCAGAAATCCAGAGTTAACGCGGCCGTTTTGAGCGCGTTCATTTTCGTAAAGAAACTGTGTGTTTTGCGAGCCCAATAAAGCCGACACCTGCCACTGGAGAGCGCTGAGAGAGCAAAGCACGTCAGCCAGCTCGTCCAGTGAGCCGGCAGTGCTCTCTCTCCCTCGTCAGGCCGGATGTCCCTTCCGCGTCAATGTCAACGTTAGCTGCCTCGTCCCGTGTGAAGGCGGCCCAAGTGCCCTTTATCCAATTGTTCGTACCGACGCTGCCTACGCCACTGCGGTACGCCGTAAAGTGTAAACAGTCGTCGTCCACGCCGTGTATGACCTGAAGTCGTGCTCGTGCCACAGGTGTGGGCCAGGCCGGCGGTCGCCACCCTCTGCTGCCCGCGGCGCTGCGCGACCGCCTCCGCAAGCGGCGCGCCTTCGCCGACCGCGCCCTGGAGGCGGCGCCGCTGCTGCTGCCGCCGCCCCCGCCGGCCTACCTCGCGGCTGTGGCGGCGACGACGCCGACGCCGACTACGCTAGCGCCGCCGCCGGCACACCGGGCCGTGACGCAGCTTCCGCTTCCGCTTCCGCTTCCCCTTCCGCCCCCGCGCCTGTTGCTTGCGGCGGACCTGCTGCTCCCGCCGGCCACCGTCGTCACCGCAGTGCCGCCCCCGCCTAAGCCCAAGCCCCGGCTGTCGTTCTCGGTGGAGGCCATCATAGGCGTCAAATAGTGTCGACGCCCAATCTTCCGCGGACACTATAACTCAGGAGTACGGACAGAAAATGTTTCTGACAGTGTGTTCAACTGCTCTCGTTATTGTTGTTATTCTTTGTATGTATGTAATTTAATGTTACCAAATATAAAACACGACCGGCAGCTTTGCTACAGAGAATGTGATTAACCTTTTGAGTCTACTTTATTTCCAGATTACCAGAAAAATCCTGAATGCATCGGAGAGTGCACCGTTTTGAAACCTTCTGGCGGACTAAAACTGTCTGCCGGGCAGGACTCACTACCAGCCATTTCTCCGCAGTGCTCTGCCAGGAAGTTTCAGATCTAAAATACAGGGGATAAGCAAAATAATGTGAGCTCTTGTACTTACTTGGAAATGGTTTATTAATATGTGGTTGGACCCCTACTTGCCTGTAATAGTGCTGCGATTCTTCTTGGAGTATTGGCATATAGTGATTGTACAGTCTCCAGTGGAATGTTACGCCATTCCTCAATCAGAAACTCTTCTAACTCCTGTAGTGACGAGGGAGGCGGAAATCTGCTCCAGGGTGTGCGCTCCAATACCGCCCACAAGGGTTCGATTTTTTTTTTCCCTTGATGCAATAATTCACCAACAGCCGTGTGTATTGTAGAAATTTATTTTATTTTATGAACTTATATGTGCTACCAGTTTCGGCATTACATTCATGCCACCTTCAGGCCCCACTCGTCATAGTCGTAAAATCGCTATATACGGAAGGAGCCATATAACTGCATCCGTGAATCAAATCGTCCTGTAACAGCTCTTGGTGGCCAGGCGACACAGACTGTGTGACTATGACGAGTGGGGCCTGAAGCTGGCATCAATGTAATGCCGAAACTGGTAGCACATAGAAGTTCATAAAATAAAATACATTTCTACAATACATACGGCTGTTGGAAAATTATTGCATCAAGAAGTTCATGCCAGCCGTCGCCCCATTCATAATGGATCAACGAAGATTAAGGGTTCGATTATGTTCACGTCTGGGGACTGTGCTGGCCAGGGAAGACTGGGAAGACGCTGCAGTTCAGTTGCACGCTCCTCATACCACGATTGTACTGTCTTGGCTGTGTGAATGGGTGCATTATCGTCCTGAAATATGGCATCATTGTTGGGGAATAACATTTGAGTTATGGGGTGCACTTGATCACGTGAAATGTTCACATAATCATTGGCTGTAACACGGCCTTTGAGAGTAATGATGGGACCAGCAGAATACCATGATATGGATGCCCACACCATCACGCTTCTACCGCCATGCAGAACCGTTGGAATCAAGCAATCAGGATTGTGGGCCTCTTTTGGCGTTCTCCAGTCGTAAACCCAGCCCGATGTTGGAAATAACGAAAACGTCGACTCGTCGGACCGTATGACGTTTTTCCACTGATCAGCCGTCCAGGATTTACGCTCCTGACACCATGTTTTACGCTTCTTTGCGTTGGTTTCGTCACTGATGGTTTCGGTATAACAGCCCGTTCATGAATATTCGCTTTATGGAGTTCTCGGCGGACAGTGTCGATAGATACGGGGTCTCGAAGGTGGCTATTGAGCTCTGCAGTTACTTTTGTGTTGTTTTGAGACAATTCGTGTTAAGAGTATGACGATCTGTCATATAGTTTTGATATGCGCCCACTATTACATTTACACGATGTTGTCTTTCCATAATTTGTGTAGGCTGTCATGGCTGTTGAAACAATTTCTCTTGAAACATTCAATAAGTTGGCTGCCTTGGTTACTACATCGCTCCACCTAATCGCGCCCCCACTATCTGCTCTCTTTGGTACTCTGTTCGGTCTTTCATTGCACGTCGACCTCGGGCTCTGAACGCGAGTACGAAATGTGCAGTACTCATAAATAACCTGCACTGATGCCTAGTCCGTACTGAACACGCACATTTCAGTGCGACACGTGCCTTACCTGCGTTATTGACCGTCAAACACAAGAATCCCATTACTGCCACTGTTCACATTATTTTGCCTATCCCCTGTATGCCGCAACAGACTAATCCGAATAATATCCCAGGAAATGTTTTTAATTTTTTCGAATCATAAACACCCGCAAAAAAATTCCGATCTTTATAAATTGTAGTTGTTGTGAGATCACAATCTCACAGAAATTATTAATGACGTCATAGTCGCCATAGACTCTATTTATTAAAATATTCACTGTTGGAATTCGACATGTTATCATTTTCAAGTGATTACAGGCGCAGAAAGCGCATCATTAGTCAACACTAAGAAAAAGTGCGTGTGCCAAGGCTCCTATCAGCGCTTGTTACATAGACCATCTATATAAAGTATAAAATACTCCTCCACGTTACGAGGACACATTATAGAACAAACAGATAAATGCAGTACTCTTAACTAATTTTACCAGCATGTGGCGAACGGGACAAAAAAATTCAGAACTAAATTCGTGCGGATTGCACATGTTAGTAACGAACAACATACTAGTCAAAACAGACGAAAATCAACTTCAACGTATTTCCGTCATTTCCAAGGACTACATTTAAGACACTCACAGACATTATACAAAATCTTCAGCAGCTCAGAGCTTACTTCTTGTCTACGCTACCAAACTCAAGGCAATGGAAAACAACACTTGTCGCACTTTTAACAATAGTCAAAAATAATGGCTAAATGGCTCTGAGCACTATGGGACTCAACTGCTGAGGTCATTAGTCCCCTAGAACTTAGAACTAGTTAAACCTAACTAACCTAAGGACATCACAAACATCCATGCCCGAGGCAGGATTCGAACCTGCGACCGTAGTGGTCTTGCGGTTCCAGACTGCAGCGCCTTTAACCGCACGGCCACTTCGGCCGGCTCAAAAATAATATCCATGAATTAGATAACACATTAAAACACTATACTGTCTTGAAGATATAACACGGCATAGTTAAGTGTTCTCCCATTACGTAGTTTTGTGGACTGTAAACAAACATAATATAAAAATGTGTGTGTGTGTGTGATCGATCCTAAAACAATGCTGCGATTTCAGCCAAACTTGGTTCAGATATCCGTTACAGTCCTCCGGCAACAACGGCTGTGGGGGTGAGAACCACGTACCTAACGTAGCTCAGTACATATGACGTCGTAAACAACCAGAAGCGTGGAAAAATGCCGCTTCATGCTTGACGTGTATTTATTACTCATTTACTACTGACCCTATTTGCAACATATTTCCCAGAGAATATCCACATACGCCACTGAATGCTCCTAATCAAATACGTCACATAGAGATATGACGTCACAAGCACTGAGATGCGTGAAAGATTGCCGCATTACGGATGTAGTTTTAATACAATGTCATTCGTACAGTCGAGTCAAATTAAGGAAGTCACTGACGCCAGCGTTTCTGATAGCCCAAACGGCTTCAGGCAACAACAACGAGTTAAAATTTCATAGAGTGGCTGAGATACTAGTTACAGCGCTCCTAGCGGCAACCAACGCTAACTCGGCCGCCATGTTCTCCTTAGTCAAAACATTAGGAAAGCGTTACTGTTGTTGTGTTGGAAATGTGTCAGCTGTTGTGATATTACTGCAATATTTAACTTTTCTAGTTGACTTTTTTGTTACAAAATATAAAGTCAACATGCCTGCAGTGTGTTCAGCGTTCAACTGCACAAATCGCAGCGATAAAACAACAAATGTTTCATATAATAAGTAAGTATATTAGTACCGAAATACGACACACGTTTTTTAATGTTTATTAAAGAGTCATTTGCATTGGAACTGTAATTATGCTTAAGACAAATGCAGGAAAGTAATTTATTTATCGTTGATTACAGATTTCCTTTAAAAGGTAAGGAAATTACAAAAAGATGGGTTATAAATATGAAGCGAGAAAACTGGTTTCCTACTACAGCCAGTTACCTCTGTTCAGCTCATTTTGAAGAGAAATATATGTACCACACAAATGTCCAGAGGCGCCTTTTGTCAAAAGCAGTACCTACTATCTTTAACTTTCCACCACATTTACAAAAGCAAGATAAAGTATTACGACCACAACCCAGAAAGCGATCTTTCGACAATTGGCAAGATAGTGCTGTTACAGTGACATCATTAGCACAAAGTAAGTCAATAATGTAATTTTACTCCGTGTTCTTATTACTTTGAATTACATACTTTCTATTATAATCTTATGGTGTAACTCTGTTATAAACTTATGATGTAACTGCAGTCTTTCAGCGCCTGTCGGACCCATATCTGTTTCTGCTGACCACAATTACTGTCTCCCAAGCCCTAAGAAGTTGAAAACACAATATAACAGAGTACAAGCAGAGAATGTGCGACTAAAGAAGCAGATAAAGCAAATGAAGCAACTTAGTGTACGACACAAAAGAAGAATAGTGCACTTACAGACTTTAGTTGCTGGTTTGAGAAGAAGGCTATGTAGTTGTTTCTTATATGTTAAACAGTGAATATGTAGTTGGTTTGTTGAAGGAGCTATTGGAACTTCAGTGCAGTGCTAAAGTATGCCATTATTCTCAGCAAATAAGGAAATTTGCCCTGACCCTACACTTTTATTCTGCCAAGGCATACAGCTACTTACGAAAATTTGTGAAATTACCCCACCCAAGAACGCTTCGCCGTTGAGCAATGTAACACATATTTCAAATAAATTCTCGTTCACAGTGTACTGGTTTTTGAGGCTTTGACTGTTTACTTTGAAATAGCGACAAAAATATCGCATTTCTGCGCCCGTTACTGTTTCTAATAGTTAACCACAGAATGTTTAGAAGTTTCACCGTAATATTCTGGTGGTACCTGCTCTAATTGCATTAATTTATGGGCAACAAGTAACGTTATAGTGGATGGACAGACGTATTTGAGTTGTCTTGTAGTGTTATCTACATCGAAAAGTTTAGCCATATTTCGACAAAAACATCCCTTTTTGCTGTCAGTGTACACTGAAATCACTGCTGTCTATTGCTTGTTTTAGAAAAAATAAAGCTGGTATGGGTTATTTCAAGTAAGTCAAACGCAGTTACAAGGGGGCGGGACACAGCAGACGAATGACTTGACTAAAGAAAACATGGCGGACAGAACTTCAATTTGCTTCAAACATGGCGGACCTATAGCCACTCTATGAAATTTTAACTCGTTGGGCAACAACGTTGCCAGCCTTCCAGCGTTACTGGACCGCGTATACTTGCATCGAAATTATCGTACGCTTTATTAAGGGATCCTCAACAGTTACAATCTACAATATAAAATCCGTTTCTGTGTGCGTGTCCTGGACTTTTTGTTGCAGCTGGCCTATCTAACGGCTTCCAGCGGCTACAAAAAGTTCACTTTCAGTATTTCGCGTAATTGTTGACCAAATTTAAAAATGTAACATGCTGTCATAATCTACTCATTAAGAATATCTTACGTTTAACACAAGTATTACAATTAGAAACTCTGTATGTGTCTTGAAGAGCTCAAATATTGCAACTTCGTTCATGCATTTCTCGAAAAAGATTACATTTACAGACTTCCAATAAACTTCACATGTAACTTCAAACCTTTTACGAAACGTTTTGTCGCTGGCTGCTCACACAAAATTATGGAAGGAAAAAAGTTTATCGCTAACTACATTTTCACTGTTCATGTGGTCAGACTTCATCATCTTACATTACATTACACTTATCGATTTCCATGGATCCCTTGGAGAGGAGTCTCTGGGATGTGGAAAGAGTCAAAGGTCTCTCTCCCTCTCTCTCTCTCTTTTTTTTACTCAGATAGATAGTTACGAGCTATAATCCTTGTGAAGATATTCATCGGTGGAGTAGGAGGAGCTGGCCAACAGGAAGTTCTTTAATTCACTCTGAAACCGATCTTTATCACTTACAAGACCTTTGATATGCTCTGGTAAGTTATTGAATATATGAGTACCCATGTATTTGACTCCTTTTTGCACTGATGTTAAGCTTTTATAGTCCTTATACAGATTTTTTTGATTCTGGTATTATAATCATGTTTTGCACTATTTTGTGTAAAAAGAGACATGCTGAAAATGACAAAGGACATCAACGAGTATATGTACTGAGAAGTAGTAGTTAGAACACCAAGTTTCTTAAAGAGGTCTCTGCATAGTGATCTAGGACTTGACACCAAACATAATTCTAATGACTCGTTTCTGAATTTTGAAAATGTTCTCTTTGTGAGAGAGTTTCCCCAAAAGATGATTCAATAAGTCATTAGTGAATGGAAGTAGGCCATATAAACTAACTTCATTTTTAAATCACCTATTTCTGCTATCATGCGTACTGCAAACATAGCTGAACTAAGGTGTTTCATTAAGTCTAGAGTGTGAGTTTTCCAATTTATATTGTGGTCAATTTGTAGCCCTAAAAATCTGACACTGTCTATGGCTTTAATTTCATTGTTTGAATACATTATACTTATAGGGTTAGATATTCTTTGTGAGGTACTAAACTGTATGTACTGGGTCTTGTCAAAATTCAGTGACAATCCATCTGCTGTGAACCACCCATTGATACTTACAAATATTTCATTAGCTGATTGCTCATTGAGATCATGGGTACTGTTTTTTTATACCAATACTTGTATCATCTGCAAATAAGACAAAATTTGCATTTTGTGAGACTGCATATGGAAGGTCATTAATATACAATAGGAACAACAAGGGACCTAAAATAGAGCCCTGGGGTACCCCTTGTCAGATGGTTTCATATTTTGAATGACTATTGTTATGTGGTAAGCCTGATACAGACACACACTGTTTTCTATTAAAAAGATAGGATGAGAATCATGAGCCTGCTACTCCTGTTATCACATAATATCTTAACTTTTGTATAAGGATATCATGCTTAACACAATCAGAAGCTTTAGCTAGATCACAGAATATTCCTAGTGGTAATAACTTTTGATTTATTGATTCTAATATATCATCTGTGAAAGTGAATATAGCTTGATCAGTTGACAATCCTTTCCGAAATCCAATCTGATTGCGAATGAGAATATTTTTCTGTACTACTAAGTGTTTATAAAGTCTACTATACATAACCCTTTCAAACACTTTTGAAAATATTACCAATAATGAAATGGGACAGAAGTTTTCCACTGATGATTTGTCTCCTTTTTTGTGTAACGGTTTGACAATAGCATATTTAAGCCTATCTGGAAAAGTACCACTGTGGAGGGATTCATTATATAAGTAACTCAGTATGTCACAAAGTTCTGAGGAGCAACATTTAATTATGGTAGAGCTGATTTCATCATAACCACTGGAACACTTCTTTTTAAGAGAGCTGATAATATTAGAATTCTCTTTGGGTGAGGTAGGAAATAGTTGAATTTTGTCAAACGTCAGCGGAAATGCATTTTTTAAATATTTTAAGCTGTCTTCTGAGGAACTATGCAAACCTAATTTGTCTGCTACTGAAAGGAAAAAGTTGTTGGAAGTGTCTGTAATTTTGGAGGTATCTCTAATCAGCTCATTATTTACCTTTAACATAATTTTCTCATTTTCCTGATTAGTTTTTCCTGTTTCACTTTTTACTATGTTCCATATAATTTTTATCTTGTTATTAGAGGCATTTATTTTTACTTGAAAAACGCATTTTGAGGTTTTGATTACTTTGTTTAGAATTTTACAATACAATTTGCAGTGTGATTTAGCTCTGTAGTCAACGTTTTCCCTTGACATTAAGTACAATCTTCTTTTTGTTGTGTGAGATACATTTATTCCATTTGTAATCCAAGGTTTTGAAACATTTAATCTATTTGCTTTGATTACTTTCTTAGGGCAGCACTTTTCAATTTGACCTATGGCCGTATTAGAGAGACAGTTATATTTTTCATTTATCCCAGGTAAATTGTATACATGTTTCCAGTCTGCAATCCTCATACAGTTTTTTTATACCTTCAATTCCTGTTTCATTTATTATTCGTATAATTTCCCACTTCCTGTTATTAGTTGCATCAGACCCCACTATATTAAATGTAAGCAACTAGGCATCATGATCTGAAAGTCCATTAAATACTGGATTTATACTATGATTTGCTAGTGTGGTAGTATCTATGAAAATGTTATCAATAACAGTGCTGCTGGTACCCATAACATTGGTTGGGAACTGCACTAAGGGAATGAGATTATAAGAAGTGGTAAGAGACTCTAGTATGGACCTTGAGTGACTATCCTCCAGAAAATTTAAATTAAAATCTCTATTTAGTATGAGTTGATTATTTTTAGAAGTTAAGAAATTTAATACTGCATCAAGCTGTTTAGTGAATAGTTGGAAATTACCAGTTGGAGTCCTGTATATTGTGACTATAATTATTTTTCTTTTGTGTGTTTCTACTTGTGTGGCACTGGCTTCAAAATGGTGATCACTACAGTATTTTAGAATGTCAGTGTTTTTATAATTGTGCCCCTTTCTAATGTAAGTGGCAACTCCTCCTTTCTCTATCTCTTTTCTATAATACTTTGAAGCTAAGGTATACCCTTCCATATTGAGCATTTCAATTTCACTACCTAAATGATGCTTAGTAATACAAATAATATCAACAGGATTTGTAGACTGTAGCTCATCTAAACAGATCTGAAATTCATTAATTTTGGTGCAGTTAATTTACTGTTACTTTTTTGTCTTATTATTATGCTTAACATTTTCAGATACATCTTGTTTCAATACTGAATGTGTAGATAATGAGCTTAACCTAAAAAAGAACTACTTCCATGAGTTGCAGTGTCTCCACTTAAAGAATTTGCTATCAGCCTAGCCAGTACATCATTCCCTATTCTATTAAGATGCAGGCCATGGGAAGTAAAGCTTCATCTACCAATAGTGTCAACAGGAATCAAACCAATCCCTGACCCATTACCAGCCCGAAGCAGACTATCCAACTCCATATTGACCCTATTCACAGAGCTGTACAACTGGGATAGATCGTACCGCTTGAAAACAGGCACAAACTCAACATTAGTATGGTTCGTTGCTGATGCTATTTTTACCAGTACTGTAGCCTTGGTCCCTATCGATACTGTTCCCTGCTCCACCAACTATTACAACACACTTTGCAGACAGTATCCACATATATCACTGAATGCACCTGCAACGTATCACTGTACGGCAAATAGTTCAAGAAATAATTAGATGCGTCAAAAAGGCGATTCTGCTTAAAATCGAGCGCAAATTACCTATCCTATAATCATCCAGTTTTGCATAATAAAAGCATTTAGCGACTTCCAACAAACTTCAAGCATTATTTCAATCCTTTTCTAAACTTTTTCTCACTTACATGCTTATCGTCAAGAATAATCTGTCTGCACGAAATCCTTACATTTGCGATAAAAGTCTTTCACGGTTGTTGTTGTTGTGGTCTTCAGTCCTGAGACTGGTTTGATGCAGCTCTCCATGCTACTCTATCCTGTGCAAGCTTCTTCATCTCCCAGTACCTACTGCAGCCTACATCCTTCTGAATCTGCTTAGTGTATTCATCTCTTGGTCTCCCTCTACGATTTTTACCCTCCACGCTGCCCTCCAATGCTAAATTTGTGATCACTTGATGCCTCAAAACATGTCCTACCAACCGATCCCTTCTTCTAGTCAAGTTGTGCCACAAACTTCTCTTCTCCCCAATCCTATTCAATACCTCCTCATTAGTTACGTGATCTAGCCACCTTATCTTCAGCATTCTTCTGTAGCACCACATTTCAAAAGCATCTATTCTCTTCTTGTCCAAACTGGTTATCGTCCATGTTTCACTTCCATACAGGGCTACACTCCATACAAATACTTTCAGAAACGACTTCCTGACACTTAAATCTATACTCGATGTTAACAAATTTCTCTTCTTCAGAAACGCATTCCTTGCCATTGCCAGTCTACATTTTATATCCTCTCTACTTCGACCATCATCAGTTATTTTGCTGCCTAAATAGCGTAACTCCTTTACTACTTTAAGTGTCTCATTTCCTGATCTAATCCCCTCAGCATCACCCGATTTAATTTGACTACATTCCGTTCATTATGCATTTATTGGGTTCTGAATTGCCTTCAAAACTTCAACTCCTAACTACGTTTGGCTGTCAGGAAGAAATTTTGCCCTGTTTTTGGGGGCAGTGTCAATCAATTTATTGTTTACTGCCGGTCTATGTAGCAAAGCAACATTTCCTTGCGCCCTTTACCTTCCTTTCACGTAAGTCAGTAATAACAACTTTACCACTATGGAAATACTTATTTAAATCTGTGAATTTCGTTAAAATATAGGCCAAAAATAAATAAAATAATTTTAAAAATTGTCAATGAGAGATGGGTGAATTTCTTCTGCCGCAACCAGCCTCTCCTTTAGGTATTTATAATTAAAGTAGAGACGCAAAGCATTGCACTGTTCTAAAACCTTGAACACAACGCCCCGGATGCAACAATTTATAATTTCTAATATCCAAACACTTTCGAGATTCATGTAGTTGTGCCTGTCTCTTAACACTAGCTTTAAAGTGGTAATGAATGTTCCTAGCTAGGTCTTCACAACGTCTGGGAAGACATTTACAAGCTTCACTGCCGCATGTGTGAAGCGAATGACATGTACATTTGAGAATAATTAGTCCAGGACATCTTTCAGTTGACCGAGTAGCAAAGGAGCTTCTTGACCCCATCACAGAATTACAACCATCAGAAGCAAATCCTATAATATTGTTCTCAGAAACGTTGTGCTCAGAAAATGAAAGCATTAGATAAGAATAAAGGTTTTTACTTGTTGCACTTTCGTCTGATTTATCACATTCACCCTGCTTAAAAATTTCAGAAAGATTACAAAATTTACTTTCAGTTTTATTTGTGTGTTTATCAAAATATGTAACCACGGCACACGATGTTTTAACATATTCTACGTCTGTTGACTGGTCAGTAAGAACAATGAATTTTTGTATGTCTCATTTTTTCTGCAAGTTCGTTCTTATGGCTCTATCTTATCACGTTCTGTACGACCTGAGAACATTTAGTGCGGTGATTTTAGGATAAGGAAAGCAACCCTCAAGGTAATCCACAACACTGAACCAAGGATAGTAGCGAGCGAGGCTGTGCAGTGATTAACACACTGGACTCGCCACGGCCGATTTCCTTCCCCGTCCTTCCCTAATCCGAGCTTATGCTCCGTCTCTAATGACCTCGTTGTCGACGGGACGTTAAACACTAGTCTCCTCCTCCTGTAGGGGATAGTGTTCTGCTGCTTAACCTGCCAATTAAATTCAGCAACGTGAGCCTGATTATGTAAAGACCTATCAGTTGTAGCTGATTTCAGAAATGTACTCAAAATTGTGTGGCTTTTAGATTACACCACCTTCATTGTTTTGACATTATGTTCACTTTTAGAAAGTATATAATCACATCCCAGTTCAGACACAAAAGTTAAGTTACAGATTCTACATCTAAAACTTTCGGGGTTCGATTTAGCAGCGCACAAACAACCTTTATATTCAGAATTAGTTTCCCAGATTTTTCTGTATTTTTGTTTTCACCTCTTACATTTAAACGCGTCCGCAGTAGATTTCTTGGGAGTTCTAGGACCACTATCACTGTCTTTCCATTGACACAATTTTACACTACTTAACACCTTATAAAACGTTCGTGGCCCTCATCTGAGCCAATAAGTTAACAGTAATCGTTTTCATTTATGTATGAGCACCGCGAAGGATGTAAAGCAGTCAATACGGCGGCTTCCGCAGGGGACTCATCTCGAGAAGTAACCTAAGCTGCAGCGTTATGAACCTGGGAAATCCCACGACTGGACAGACTGGCATGTAGGCTGCTCAAAATCGTGCTTGTGAAATAAACTGTCACAAATTAAATAAACCATAAAATAATAAAAAAGATGAACTCTTAACAGTAATAAGCGTTTCAAAAGATGGTACTAAAGATGTGTGATCCGAAGTGTGGATCGTTATGTTCGTACGCCATCTTAAATGATTGTACACGTACGATGCAGATCGTACGGTTGGCAACGCTGGCAGGCGAAAACAGTAGTTGTCTACAGAGCTACGCCACAGAGACGTCTAAGATAGAGAGCCTGTATAGGGAGAGAGTGGCTAACCGGACGATGCGGCGGCCATTTTTCTGCCAAACTGCGGGCGGGACTTTTGAATGGCCAGTAGTGGAGTACACACTCACCGAATCAAAAGCACAAGGCAATATGGCGAAATCATTCGTTAAATGCCTTTCTTTACAGCTATAAAATACTCATAGTAGCCTACTGCGTGCAGCACAGGAAAATTTGATACAGTGGCTGTAAAAATTATCCGTAACTTTCATTTATCTCCTTTAAAGTTCGTTTACTAGACATACTGCAATGAAAGCAACGTAAATAAAAAAATATAATGTATAGCATTTGTTTTGTATCGGAAGTGCATAACGCTAAAGATTTAGCGTACCTATATTACGTCAGATGAATGAAAGTCGTAAGCAGTTGTTTACTTCTGACATGCAAAAAGGTGAGACGTATTAGTACTTCTTGTCACAAGTAAACAATTGCTTATATATATATATATACTGAATACCTCTCGTAGATAACAAACGAAAAAGGTTACAAAAATCAGGTAATGTTAAATGTAAGCTACTGTAATAACGACCAAATATAACAAGAAAACTACCGTATCCCTTCTACCCCACATTAAGTAGGCCTATTAAAAACTGCCTTCAAGAGTACCTACAATTATTTACTACGAATAATGTTTCAGCAACCACGACAACTGCGAAAACGTGCTTACAACTTGCCTGCGTCAACACTCAGGCAATAATACTGAAACCAAAATAATGGCTGTTTACTGATTCGGAACGAAATAAAGTTTGACGCTATAAAGTCAAATGAGCATGGCACAACAATTACAGGAACTTTCCGTTTCCAGCAAGGACTCTCAGATATTGGCTTCAGAAAAGCTTGTGATGCTACCAGTATGCACGAACTGTTACAGAAATAAGAGCTTAAAAATTGGAACAACCAAATGCAGCACAACCTGGCATCGTTTACGAACGTCTGCAGAACGAACTACAGATGTCAAAAACAATACTGTACAATTACTAACGTGTTTACTTCAAACATGTAGGCCTACCGACTTCATTGCAAAACGCTTCATTATTTTAACTCGTATTTAAGATCGCAAACGCTAATTACGTACTAAAAACGATATACAACTAAATCGACCATGCATGCACACGCATAACAAGTCTCTTAGTAATTCAAATACCTTTTAACCGTTTCCAAAAGTTCTCTGAACTTCAATTCAACTCAAAAGAACGGCGAACATAGGAAGCGCGAGAGACGTTTGGCAGGAAAATGGCGCCAAAGCTAATCAACCAATCACGGGCAACTTCACCTATGGCCACTCTCTCTGTATACAGGCTCTCTAGTCTAAGAAATCGCGTTGCACCCAGCGAACAGTAACTGTCCGGTATCGTGTTCCTTAATCTGGATATCGCACTTATACCTTTGTACATTATGCTTATTTCTTTGTATGACTGCTTCGTAAATCAATAGTGCTTTCTCGAATACATGGAAATGATGAAAGGTTGCATGACCTCTTTTGCATGTCGCCTGTCATTTTCATCAGTATTAGTAATGTTCCATGTCATTGCACGGTGGTAACGGACCGAATAAGGCTATCCTAATGAGAGTATTTGTACTGAGGGCTCAAAATACTTTTCACTAGATTCCTATGCATGTTGGGTTACTTCCCTGGATGACCTGTGCGAGGCAGGCATGCCGGCCGCGATGGCCGAGCGTTTCTAGGCGCTTCAGTCCGGAACCACGCGACTGCTACGGTCGCAGGTTCGAATCCTGCCTCGGGCATGGATCTGTGTGATGTCCTTAGGTTAGTTAGGTTTAAGTAGTTCTAAGTTCTAGGGGACTGATGACCTCAGATGTTAAGTCCCATAGTGCTCAGAGCCATTTGAACCATTGGCGGAGCTGACATTTGTACTCAGGTAGTAGAAGCAACGAAAAAAGCACGCCAAATTTAAAAGAACGCAAAATCCCCAAGATTGGCAAAGTTTTGCAGAAGTTCGAACTATAGCGCGCACTTATATGCGAGATGCTTATAATAATTTCCACAACGACGTAGTGACTCGGAATCTGGCAGAAAACCCAAAGAGATTCTGGTCATACATGAAGCACACTAGTGACAAGACACAATCAATACCTTCACTGCGCGATAACAATAGTGAATTCACTGATGAGTGCCACTAAAGAAGAGTTATTAACACGGTTTTCCGAAACTCCTTCACCAAAGAAGACGAAGTAAATATTTCTGAATTCCAGTCAAGAACAACTGGCAAGATGAGAAACATAGAAGTACACTCCTGGAAATGGAAAAAAGAACACATTGACACCGGTGTGTCAGACCCACCATACTTGCTCCGGACACTGCGAGAGGGCTGTACAAGCAATGATCACACGCACGGCACAGCGGACACACCAGGAACCGCGGTGTTGGCCGTCGAATGGCGCTAGCTGCGCAGCATTTGTGCACCGCCGCCGTCAGTGTCAGCCAGTTTGCCGTGGCATACGCAGCTCCATCGCAGTCTTTAACACTGGTAGCATGCCGCGACAGCGTGGACGTGAACCGTATGTGCAGTTGACGGACTTTGAGCGAGGGCGTATAGTGGGCATGCGGGAGGCCGGGTGGACGTACCGCCGAATTGCTCAACACGTGGGGCGTGAGGTCTCCACAGTACATCGATGTTGTCGCCAGTGGTCGGCGGAAGGTGCACGTGCCCGTCGACCTGGGACCGGACCGCAGCGACGCACGGATGCACGCCAAGACCGTAGGATCCTACGCACTGCCGTAGGGGACCGCACCGCCACTTCCCAGCAAATTAGGGACACTGTTGCTCCTGGGGTATCGGCGAGGACCATTCGCAACCGTCTCCATGAAGCTGGGCTACGGTCCCGCACACCGTTAGGCCGTCTTCCGCTCACGCCCCAACATCGTGCAGCCCGCCTCCAGTGGTGTCGCGACAGGCGTGAATGGAGGGACGAATGGAGACGTGTCGTCTTCAGCGATGAGAGTCGCTTCTGCCTTGGTGCCAATGATGGTCGTATGCGTGTTTGGCGCCGTGCAGGTGAGCGCCACAATCAGGACTGCATACGACCGAGGCACACAGGGCCAACACCCGGCATCATGGTGTGGGGAGCGATCTCCTACACTGGCCGTACACCACTGGTGATCGTCGAGGGGACACTGAATAGTGCACGGTACATCCAAACCGTCATCGAACCCATCGTTCTACCATTCCTAGACCGGCAAGGGAACTTGCTGTTCCAACAGGACAATGCACGTCCGCATGTATCCCGTGCCACCCAACGTGCTCTAGAAGGTGTAAGTCAACTACCCTGGCCAGCAAGATCTCCGGATCTGTCCCCCATTGAGCACGTTTGGGACTGGATGAAGCGTCGTCTCACGCGGTCTGCACGTCCAGCATGAACGCTGGCCCAACTGAGGCGCCAGGTGGAAATGGCATGGCAAGCCGTTCCACAGGACTACATCCAGCATCTCTACGATCGTCTCCATGGGAGAATAGCAGCCTGCATTGCTGCGAAAGGTGGATATACACTGTACTAGTGCCGACATTGTGCATGCTCTGTTGCCTGTGTCTATGTGCCTGTGGTTCTGTCAGTGTGATCATGTGATGTATCTGACCCCAGGAATGTGCCAATAAAGTTTCCCCTTCCTGGGACAATGAATTCACGGTGTTCTTATTTCAATTTCCAGGAGTGTAGATATCCTCGATTTAGCAAAGCAGCTTAAATCAGTTAATAAAAGCAAGGCCTCCGGTCAGATTGTATACCAGTTCAGAATATGGTGATGCGATAGCTCCATATTTAGCAGTTATATACAACCGCTCGCTCACAGAAAGATCCGTACCTAGAGACTGGAAAATGGCTCATGTCACACTAACACCAAAAAAGGGAAGTAGGAGTAATCCGCTGAATTCCAGGCCCATATTACTTACGTCGATTTGCAGTAGGGTTTTGGAACATATACTGTGTTCGAACATTATGAATTACCTCGAAGAAAACGATTTATTGACACATAGTCAGCACGGATTCAGGAAACATGGTTCTCGTGAAACACAACTAGCTCTTGATGCTCATGAAGTGATGAGTGCTATCGACAGGAGATGTCAAATTGATTCCATATTTTTAGATTTCCAGAAGGCTTTCGACACCGTTCCTCAGAAGCGTCTTCTAACCAAACTACGTGCCTCTGGAATATTACCTTAGTTGTGCGACTGGGTTCGTGATTTCCTGTCAGAAAGCTCACAGTTCGTAGTAATATACGGAAAATCATCGAGTAAAACGCAAGTAATATCAGGCGTTCCCCAAGGAAGTGTTATAGGGCCCCTATTGTTCCTGATCTATATTAACGACATAGGAGACAATCAGAGTAGCCGTCTTAGAGTGTTTGCAGATGATGCTGTCATTTACCGCCTTGTAACGTCATCAGATGACCAAAACAAATTGCAAAATGATTTAAATAAGATAGCTGTATGGTGCGAAAAGTGGCAATTCACCCTGAATAAAGAAAAGTGTGAAGTTATTCTCATGAGTACTAAAAGAAATCCACTAAATTTCGATTACTCGATAAGTCACGCAAATCTGAAGGCTGTAAATTCAACTAAATACTTAGGGATTACGATTACAAATACCCTAAATTGGAACGATCACGTATATAATGTTGTGGGTAGAGCAAATCAAAGACTGCGAAACATTGGCAGAACACTTAGAAAGTGCAACAGGTCTACTAAAGAGACTGCTTACACCACGCTTGTCCGCTCTATTCTGCGGTGCGATGTGGGATCCGGATCAGGTGGGACTGACGGATGACATCGAAAAAGTTCAAAGAAGGGAGGCTCGTTTTGTATTTTTACGACATAGGGGAGATAGTGTCACAGATATGATGCGTGAATTGGAGTGGCAATCATTAAAACAAAGACGTTTTTCGTTGCGACGGGATCTTATAATGAAATTTCAATCACCAGTTTCCTCCTCTGATTGAGAAAACATTCTGTTAGCACCCATCTACATTGGGAGAGACGATCATCAGGATAAAGTAAGAGAAATCAGGGCTCGCACAGAAAAATTTAAGCGCTCGTTTTTCCCGGGCGCCGCTCGAGAGTGGAACGGTAGAGAGACAGCTTGAAGGTGGTTCATTGAACCCTCTGCCAGGCACGTTACTGTGAATAGCAGAGAAATCACGTAGATGTACATGTAGGCGATTCATGTCAAAGGGTTACCGACGTGATTATGGCCGCACGACGGGCATTAAGCTTTGAATGCGGAATGGTAATTGAAGCTACACGTATGGGACATTCCATTTCGGAAATCGTCAGCGAATTCAATATTCCGAGATCCAAAGCGTCAAAAGTGTGCAGAAAACACCAAAGTTCAGGCACTACCTCTTAACACGGACAACGAAGAGGGCCTTAAAATTGCTAGAGAGAGAGTTTTCAGTGCCAACAGACAAGCAACACTGCGTGAAATAACCGCAGAAATTGATGTGGGACGTACGAGGAACGCATCCGTTAGGTCAAGGCGGCGAAGTTTGGCGTTAATGGGCTATAGCAGTAGACGACCGACTCGAGTGGCTTCACTAACAGCTAGACATCGCCCGCAGTGCATCTTCTGGGCTCGTGAGCTTATCGGTTGGACTCTAGACGACTGGAAAACCGTGGCCTGGTCATTGATGTTGTTTTTATGGTCTTCAGTCCAGAGACTGGTTTGATGCAGCTCTCCATGCTACTCTATCCTGTGCAAGCTTCTTCATCTCCCAGTTCGTACTGCAGCCTACATCCTTCTGAATCTGCTTAGTGTATTCATCTCTTGGTCTCCCTCTACGATTTTTACCCTCCACGCTGCCCTCCAATACTAAATTGGTGATCCCTTGATGCCTCAGAATATGCCCTACCAATCGATCCCTTCTTCTAGTCAAGTCGTGCCACAAACTCATCTTCTCCCCAATTCTATTCAATACCTCCTCATTAGTTATGTGATCTACCCATCTAATCTTCAGCATTCTTCTGTAGCACCACATTTCGAAAGCTTCTGTTCTCTTCTTGTCCAAACTATTTATCGTCCATGTTTCACTTCCATACATGGCTACACTCCATACAAATAGTTTCAGAAACGACTTCCTGACACTTACATTTATACTCGATGTTAACAAATTTGTTTTCTTGAGAAATGCTTTCCTTGCCATTGCCAGTCTACATTTTATATCCTCTCTACTTCGACCATCATCAGTTATTTTGCTCCCCAAATAGCAAAACTCCTTTAGTACTTTAAGTGTCTCATTCCCTAATCTAATTCTCTCAGCATCACTCGAGTTAACTCGACTACATTCCATTATCCTCGTTTTGCTTTTGTTGATGTTCATCTTATATCCTCCTTTCAAGACACTGTCCATTCTGTTCAACTGCTCTTCCAAGTGCTTTGCTGTCTCTGACGGTCCTACGAGTCCCGATTTCAGTTGGTAGGAGCTGATGGTAGGTGTCGAGTGTGGTGCAGACCCCATGAATCCATCGCCCCAAGTTCTCAACAAGGTACTGTGCAAGCTGTTGTGGCTCCATAATGGCGTGGGCTGTGTTTCCAAGGAATGTACTGTGCCCTCTGGTCCATCTGAACTGATCATTGACTAGAAATGGTTATGTTTGGCTACTTGGAGACCGTTTGCAGCCATTCAAGGGCCTCATGTTTCCAAACGACGATGGAGTTTTTGTAGATGACGGTGCGCCATGCCATCGGTCCACAATTTTCTGGACAATTCGAGCGAATGATTCGGCCACCCGGATAGGTTGACGTGAAGTCCATCGAACATTTATGAGACATGATCGAGAGGTCAGTTATAAAATCCTGCACCGGCGACACTTTCGCAATTATGGACAGCTATAGAGGTAGCAGCTCGTGGTCTTGCGGTAGCGTTCTCGCTTCCCACGCACGGGGTGACGGGTTCGATTCCCGGCGGGGTCACGGAATTTTCCTGCCTCGAGATGACTGGGTGTTGTTGTGTCGTGTTCATCATCATCATTCATCCCCATTACGGTCGGAGGAAGCCAATGGCACACCACCATCGCTAGGACCTTTCCTAGTACAGTGGTGCGGGTCTCCCGCATCGTCCCCTACGCTCCTCGGAGTATGGGACCTCATGATCATCATCATAGAGGTGGCATGGCTCAATTGCCGCGCACTGGGTCACGGGTTCGATTCGCGGCGGGGTCAGAGATTTTTCCTGCCACGAGGTGACTTGGTGTTGTGTCGTGTTCATCATCATTCATCCCCATTACGTCGGAGGAAGGCAATGACAAACCACCTTCGCTAGGAGTTTGCCTAGTACAGCGGTGCGGGTCTCCCGCATCGTCCCCTACGCTCCTCGAAGTATGGAACATAGAGGTAGCATGGCTCAATATTTCTGCAGACAACTTCCAACGACTTGAGTCGGTGCCACGTCGAGTTGCTGCACTACGACGGACAAAAGGAAGTCCTACACGATATTATGAGGTATCTCATGACTTTTTTCACGTCGGAGTAAGTCGCCCGTGGAAACCCGCAACTTAACCCCCTGCGTTACAAAGAGGCCGGTCCGGAAGCGCGCCATTTCCCCTCGCAGCCGCCTTCCGCGTTCTCGCGACAAGTGTTCTTGTCTCGCCTCGCGAGGGGTGGTCCCGGGCCCGGCGGCACATGTGCTCGCGGAAGCGGAAGCGCGCAGCGCCGGTGTCCCGTTTCCAGGGGCCTCCAGCCGCAGACAGCGTGGCTCCAGCTCCAGCCCCAGCCAGCGGACAGATGGCGCGCACGTTGGCCGTTTGTCTCCGTCAGCGGCGCTGTTTGCCCAGTGCAGGGCTACTTGTCGCAGGGCGGGGCAGGCAGCCGCTCCGCGGGCTCCTGTTCCAGCGACATCTGCGGCGCGCGGGCAGGTGGCGGCCGCTCCAGATGAGCAGTCCCCAGTCCCCCCATCTGTTTCCTCGCGGAATTCGCCCCGCTATTTGTTTTTCACACCGCTCTTCCGCGCACCACAGCCGACGAGGTGTTACTCTCTTAGAGCCCCTTTTACACGAGCGACTACTCGTGGCCAATGCGTTTGCCGTAGCGCCACTGCCTATTTATTCCTACACTGAGTCTCCCCCATCACAAATGGTCGTTTGTGTTTATATGTCAGCGTCAAAACTGGGTCTGCTGTGAAAATTGTCTGCTGCGTAGTTTGACACCTGCATAATGAAAGTGAGATTATGAGGGACCATCGTTTCTACGGCTCAAAAACGGGCTGTTCGAGCTATGTGTGGTGTAAGTTCGAGAACCTCTTGTCGACCCCTGTTCAATAGTCTGGGAATTCTGACATTGCCCTCACAGTATATATTTTCTTTAATGTCGTTTGTTGTTAGTAATATTATCCTATTCCCAAGAGTTAGCAGCTTTCACTCAGCTAATACTAGGCAGAAATCCAATCTGCATGTGGAATGCACCTCTTTGACTCTTGTGCAGAAAGGAGTGCAGTATTCTGCTGCATCCATTTTCAATAAGCTACCACAAGAACTCAAAAATCTTAGCAGTAGCCCAAACACTTTTAAGTCTAAACTGAAGAGTTTCCTCATGGCTCACTCCTTCTATTCTGTCGAGGAGCTCCTGGAAGAGCTGAAAAATTAAGCAAATTCCAGTGTTACATTGTTGATTTTTTTTATTTAAACTTACGAATTGTCGCCTGAATATATTTCTTGTATTTCATTTTATCTGTTTCTACTATCGTGTTATAATTTCATGTATTGACTCGTTCCATGACCATGGAGACTTCTCCTTAATTTGGTCCCACGGAACAATAAATAAATAAATAAAATAAAGATAAAATCGAAATATGGTGACAGAGTGTAGGAGCAAGCACTGCCAGTACAGCTCATTAACGACCAAAGCAAAATTTGTAGGCCGGCAACAGTGGCGGAGTGGTTCTAGGCGCTTCAGTCTGGAACCGCGCGACCGCTGCGGTCGCAGGTTCGAATCCTGCCTCGGGCATGGATGTGTGTGATGTCCTTAGGTTAGTTAGGTTTCAGTAGTTCTAAGTTCTAGGGGATTGATGACCACAGCAGTTAAGTCCCATAGTGCTCTGAGCCATTTGTACCAAAATGTGTAACTGATGTTCTTGACGATAGTAATGACATAAATTCTCCATACTTCTAAGAACTGAAAGAATACGAAACGTGTCTTTCAGATGTTTCCAAACATGTACCTTTATATTCTTGAGAAAAGACGTTGCGCAACAGGATTGAAGGATCACTTTTTCGAAATCCCGTAATCGTCTGGTGTAGAAGTAACTTCGGGTGTGCTCCAGGGAAGTGCGTTGGGACCCTTGCTGTTCGTGCTGTATATTAATGACCTTGCAGACAATATTAATAGTACAATCAAGCTTTTTGCAGTTGAAGTACTTACCTATAAAGAAGTACTATCTGAGAGAAGCTGTATAAATATCCAGTCAGATCATGATATGATTTCAACATGGTGCAGAGATTGGCGACTTGCTCTAAATGTTCGGAAATTTAAAATTATGCACTTCACAAAACGAAGAAACATAGTATCCCTTGACTTTGATATCAGTGCGTCACTGTCGGAATCGGACAAATCATACAAATACCTGGGTGCAAAACTTTGGAGGGATATGAAATGGAATGATCACGTAGGTTCAGCCATGGGTAAAGCAGGTGGTAGATTCCGGTTTCTTGGTAGAATACTGGAGAAGTGCAATCAATCTACACAAGAGATTCCTTACAAATCACTTGTGTGGCCCATCCTAGAATATTGCTCATGTGTGTGGGACCAGGACCAGACACGAATAATAGGGGATATTGAATGATTACAGAGAAGGGCAGCACCAATGGCACAGAATGAGATTTTCACTCTGTATTGGAGTGTGCGCTGATATGAAACTTCCTGGCAGATTATAACTGTGAGCCGGACCGAGACTCGAACTCGGGACCTTTGCCTTTCGCGGGCAAGTGCGAGTCTCGGTCCGGCACACAGTTTTGATCTGCCAGGAAGCTTCACCAATGGTACAGGTTCGTCTGATCCATTGGAGAGTGTCACAGAGATACTGAAGGAACTGAAACGGCAGACTCTTGAAGACGGACATAAGCCAGCCCGAGAAAGTCGATTAACAAAGTTTCAAGAACCGACTCTAAATTATTACTCTAGGTATATACTACAACCCCCTACGTATCGCTCACATAGGGATCGTGAGGATAAGATTAGAATAATTAATGCACACACAGAGGCATTCAAGCAGTCATTCTTCCCACGCTCCATCTCTGAATGGAACAGGAAATAAACCCTAATGACTTGTACAATGAGACGTACCCTCTGCCATGCACCTCATCGTGGTTTTGCAGAGTGTATAGGTAGATGTCTTCCATTCCAACGCCTAATTTTGAAATTTTCTCAAAGGCGCGTACAACCTTCTTCTGTAATGGTGCGAAAGCGTGGCGCCCTGTGAAGTCGCGATGCTTCAAACAGCAAGGTGTCGTCACATGGGAAAAAACTCCAGAGCTCAGAGGTCCATGTGACATGTAAAGTGGGTTAATGATATATCACATTGGCACAAAATTTCACCATCATTCTTCCTAACTCCATCGTGGACGTATCACGCGATAGGAAAGTCGCCATAGCTCCTCTAGCCCACATTTCGCCCCTTCTTTTGCTGCCTCTGCGATGGAGGTCAGAACCGCGATTCCCAGCATTGAAATCAGGCCGTTTTCTTGTTGATGGCCAAGGCAAACATTTCAGACACACCACCACTCAGCATCAAAACCAAGATGCCTAAGGGGGCGGTATAAAGGGTCTAAATGAAACCCCCCTTTTCTTGAGATGTTGATTCTCACAAATTTCACGGGCGAAAATGACAGTTCACCATGCAATGAGCAACAGGTACATCGGCCATTCACGATGTGTCACATGTTTTGGTATGCGCGAACTCACGCAACAAATCCTATAGAGTACTTCCCATTGACCTAGAAGCATAAAATTTGGTATAAAGCAAGGTCTCACTGTACAAGTAAAGAAAAGATATCAGAAGAAAGTTAATTTGTAATTATATATTAATTTATGATGGTCATCCGTCGGTCTGTCTGTCCGCCTGTTAAGAATACGGTCTATTGACACACAGTCAATATGGGTTTAGAAAACATTGTTCCTGCGAAACACAACTAGCTCTTTGTTCACATGAAGTGTTGAGTGCTATTGACAAGGGATTACAGATCGATTCCGTCTTTCTGGATTTCCGGAAGGTTTTTGACACTGTACCACACAAGCGGCTTGTAGTGAAATTGCGTGCTTATGGAATATCGTCTCAGTTATGTGACTGCATTTGTGGTTTCCTTTCAGAGAGGTCACAGTTCGTAGTAATTGACGGAAAGTCATCGAGTAAAACAGAAGTGATTTCTGGCGTTCAATAAGGTAGTGTTATAGGGCCCGTTGCTGTTCCTTATCTATATAAACGATTTTGGAGACTATCTGAACAGCCGTCTGAGGTTGTTTGCAGATGAGGCTGTCGTTTATCGACTAATAAAGTCAAAAACAAATTGCAAAACGATTTAGAAAAGGTATCTGAATGGTACGAAAAGTGGCAGTTGACCCGAAATAACGAAAAGTGTGAGGTCACCCACATGAGTGTGTAATGGTACTTGAATTACGGAACCATTACGGAACCTCCCCTCAAAATCTC
This sequence comes from Schistocerca nitens, assembly GCF_023898315.1. Lineage (NCBI taxonomy): Eukaryota > Metazoa > Arthropoda > Insecta > Orthoptera > Acrididae > Schistocerca > Schistocerca nitens. The sequence continues at coordinate 17,902,804 of NC_064619.1, forward strand.
GATACCAGTAATATTCTACTGTGTTTCCGTAAAGTAGTTAACATATTTCTGAGACAACATTTAGATTTGATTTCATTAATGTAGAGGTACTTTGATACATCGATATGTTTATATTGCAATGATATTATTCTTACGTGAATTCTTTCTTTTGTCACTATGATCTTTGTCGTACTTGTAACTCTGATTCTTGGGCGTGTAAGCGGTTATTAGAGAGTCAAGTCTTGGTCGTCATGTTGAAAAGGCACAAATTGTAGTCAGTTTATAAAATGTGAACTTTAACAGTGAGGAAGATATTTTCAAGTATGTTTTATATTTTGAAGTGATGTTTTGTGAGTTACGTGATTACATCACCATTGTCTTATCTTGCAAAAGTTTAATCTTCAAGAATGGTTTGTGAAGCGCATCTACAAAACTTTTGAATATCGCAGAATAACACCTAGACCTCTTTGCATCCGAGCTTGGAATCATCACCTAGATTTTCGACGATTGAGCCATGAGTTCACAACGAGACCAGCGTGAGAAACACGAAAAGATGAGTGCCTAGTTTATCCATTATTTTATGAAATGACTTGATTAACTGTGCTCTAATGACACCTGCCACATAATATAACTTTGTTGTTGCCGGAAAATGAAGTATTTAGCAGCGTGAGCAACACCACAATCATAATAAATTTTTAACCTTCGTTGTGGTAGGGTTGTTAGAAGTGCTAAAAGAAATTCGTTAAACTTCGGTTACACGATATATCAATCTAATCTAAAAGCCGCAAATTCAACAAAAGACCTAGGTATTACAATTACGAACAACTTAAATTGGAAGGAACACATACAAAATGTTGTGGGGAAGGCTAACCAAGTCCGCAGCTCGTGGTCGTGCGGTAGCGTTCTCGCTTCCCGCGCCCGGGTTTCCGGGTTCGATTCCCGGCGGGGTCAGGGATTTTCTCTGCCTCGTGATGACTGGGTGTTGTGTGATGTCCTTAGGTTAGTTAGGTTTAAGTAGTTCTAAGTTCTAGGGGTCTGATGACCATAGATGTTAAGTCCCATAGTGCTCAGAGCCATTTGAACCAAGGCTAACCAAAGACTGCGTTTTATTGGCAGGACACTTAGAAAATGTAAGAGATCTACTAAAGCGACTGTCTACACTACTCTTGTCCGTCCTCTTTTAGAATACTGCTGCGCAGTGTGGGATCAAATGGTTCAAATGGCTCTGAACACTATGCGACTTAACTTCTCAGGTCATCAGTCGCCTAGAACTTAGAACTAATTAAACCTAACTAACCTAAGGACATCACACACATCCATGCCCGAGGCAGGATTCGAACCTGCGACCGTAGTGGTCACGCGGCTCCAGACTGAAGCGCCTAGAACCGCTCGGCCACACCGGCCGGCAATGTGGGATCCTTACCAGATAGGACTGACGGAGTACATAAAAAAGTTCAAAGAAAAGACCATGTTTTGTATTAACCCGAAATATGGGAGAGAGTGTCACAGAAATAATACAGGATTTGTGCTGGAAATCATTAAAAGAAAGGCGTTTTTCGTTGCGACGGAATCTTCTCACGAAATTCCAATCACCAACTTTCTCCTCCGAATGCTAAAATATTTTGTTGACACCGACCTACATAAGGAGGAACGATTACCACGACAAAATAAGGGAAATCAGAGCTCGTACGGAAAGGTATAGGTGTTTATTCTTTACGCGCGCTATACGAGATTGGAATAATAGAGAATTGTGAAGGTGGTTCGATGAAACCTCTGCCAGGCACTTAAATGTGATTTGCAGAGTATCCATGTAGATGTAGATCATTTTCCCTCAGGATTTAGAACAGCAAATGCAAACTTATACACAATTTTTTTAACTAAAAACTTTAAATTAAAACTTAATCGAAAGGTCTTGAAATTCACAGGACCGATATGTCGCACGCCAACGGCGTTGCCGGAGTGGTAACACCGGTTCCCATCAGGTCAACAAAGTTAAGCGCTTTTGGTCTTGGCTAGCGCTTGGATGGGTGGCCGTCCTGGCCGAGTGCTGCTGGCAAGCGGGGTGCACTCAGCCCCTGTGAGGCCGACTGAGGAGCTACTTGACTGAGAAGCAGCGGCTCCGGTCTCGTAAACTGACATACGGCCGGGAGAGTGATGCGCTGACAACATACCCCTCCTTATCTGCATGCAGTGACGCTTATCGGCTGAGGATGTCAAGGTGGTCGGTCGGTGCCACTGGGCCTTCCGAGGCCTTTTCGGACGGAGTTTAGTTAATTTAGTTTTTAGATACCTGGCAATGTATCGATATCGACAGCAGACAAAAGTCGCAGAGATTCTCGATTCGTGGGATGGATGAAGTGTCTACATACACTACTGGCCATTAAAATTGCTACACTACGAAGATGACGTGCTACAGACGCGAAATTTAACCGACAGGAAGAAGATGCTGTGATATGCAAATGATTAGCTTTTCAGAGCATTCACACAAGGTTGGCGCCGGGGCGACACCTACAGCGTGCTGACATGAGGAAAGTTTCCAACCGATTTCTCATACACAAACAGCAGTTGACCGACGTTGCCTGGTGAAACGTTGTTGTGATGCCTCGTGTAAGGAGGAGAAATGCGCACCATCACGTTTCCGACTTTGATAAAGGTCGGATTGTAGCCTATCGCGATTGCGGCTTATCGTATCGCGACATTGCTGTTCGCGTTGGTCGAGATCCAATGACTGTTAGCAGAATATGGAATCGGTGGGTTCAGGAGGGTAATACGGAACGCCGTGCTGGATCCCAACGGCCTCGTATCACTAGCAATCGAGATGACAGGCATCTTATCCGCATGGCTGTAACGGATGTGTGTTCCTGACCAATGCACACCTTTTTGTACAAGACTAAGTGACTTGAAATCCTTGTGAAGATTATTCTTATTTCTAGTATTGATTCCATGAATTGAGCTGTTGGTTTGAAAAAGTGATATATTTTTAATGACAAATTTCATTAAGGAATAAATACATTGGGAAGCAGTAGTTAGTATCCCTAGTTCCCTAAACAGGCTTCTGCAGGATGTTCTTGAGTTCACACCACATATAACTCTTATTGCACGGTTTTGTGCCCGGAAAACTTTAGCTTGGCTTGATGAATTACCCCGAAAAATAATCCCATATGACATTATGGAATGAAAGTAAGCATAGTATGCCAGCTTTTTCATTTTTATATCCCCTACATCTGACAAAATTCGCGTTGCAAACAGAGATTTGTTAAGACGCTGGAGCAGTTCTGTGCTCCTCCCAGTTGAATTTAGTATCAAGCTGTAATCCCAAGAATTTAACACTGTCCACTTCTTCTATCTGATTGTCATCATATGTTAGGCATATACTCGTGGGACACCCCTTACAAGTTCTGAACTGCATGTAGTGTGTTTTTTCACAGTTTAGTGACAAAGAATTGGCTAGCAACCAGTGATTAATGTCCACAAATGTTTTATTAGCCGATCTTTCTAAGACTACACTTGATTTGATATTTATTGAAATATTTGTATCCTCGGCAAACAAAACTAACTTGGCATCTGGTAATGTTACTGATGAAAGGTCATTGATATACGCAAGTAAAAGTAAGGGCCCTAAAATGGAACCTTGTGGAACCCCACATATAATTAGTTCCCAGTTGGATGATGCCTGATAGCTTAATACATGTCTCTTTCCCAATAACACAATTTGTTTCCTGCCAGAGATATAAGATCTGAACCATTTTGCTGCATTTCCTGTTACACCATAATATTCTAATTTACTTAAAAGGATATTGTGATTTACACAGTCAAATGCCTTTGACAGATCACAAAATAGACCAGTTGCCTGCAATTTTTGTCTAATGAATTAAGCACATTTTCACTGTAAGTGTTGATAGCCTTCTCAATATCAGAACCCTTTAGAAATCCGAACTGTAACTCTGACAGTAAGTTATTTGAGATAAGATGGTTATCAAGCCGATTGTACATTACTTTTTCTAAATTTTTTGAGAATGCTGGCAAAAGTGAAATTGGAAGGAGATTTGATGCTATTTCTATATCTCCCTTCTTAAACAGTGGCTTAACATCAGCATATTTCAACCATTCAGGAAGTATTCCACTGATAAACGACTGGTAACACAGATAGCTTACTATGTTACTTAACTCAGAAGCACATTCTTTAATTAACTTTGTTGATATTTCATCATACCCACTAGATGTTTTTGATTTTAAAGATTTTATAATGGACATTATTTCTGCTGGGGTAGTGAGGGTCAAATTCATATTATGGAAGTTACTTGAAATGTCTGGTCTGAGGTATTTCATAGCAGCATCTACAAAACCTAACAACCCCATCTTTTCAGTAACAGTTATAAAATGTTTGTTAAAAAGTTCTGCAACACTATACACATCTGTCACTAATGTATCATTTACTCTTAATGATATTTGCCCCTCTTCATGTCTGGTTCTACTGGTCTCCTCCTTCACTAAGAAGAAGCCAGCGGAGGCAGCTCGAAACATTTGTGCGCTACATGGCATGAAAGTCATCGAAGAAATAAGTTCAGAAAATGGTACCCTAGTTTCAAGTAAGGTTGTTTTGACGGGAACCGATCGCCAATTAGGAAGATAACAACTTAATGTATACGGATATGCAGACAACCCCATGAATCCATGGCCCCTGCATGTCAGCAGGGAGCTGTTAAAAAGATGGTGAACGATCTGTAATGGTATGGGGCGTGTGTATTTTGGGTAATATGGGTCCCGTGATACATCTAGATCCGACTCTTACAGGTGAGAATTTCGTAAGCATCCTGCTTCTACTTATGTCCATTGTGCATTCCGACAGACTTGGGCAATTCCAACAAGACAGTGAGACTCCGCACATGTCCCGAATTGCTTCAGAGTGGATTCAGAAACACTCTTCCGAGTTTAAACACTTTCGCTGGCCACCAAACTCCTCAGACATGAACATTATTGAGCATCCAGAATGAGATTTTCACTCTGCAGCGGAGTGTGAGCTGATATGAAACTTCCTGGCAGATTAAAACTGTGTGCCCGACCGAGACTCGAACTCGGGACCTTTGCCTTTCGCGGGCAAGTGCTCTACCATCTGAGCTACCGAAGCACGACTCACGCCCGGTACTCACACCTTTACTTCTGCCAGTATCTCGTCTCCTGCCTTCCAAACTTTACAGAAGCTCTCCTGCGAACCTTGCAGAACTAGCACTCCTGAAAGAAAGGATATTGCGGAGACATGGCTTAGCCACACTCCGCTGCAGAGTGAAAATCTCATTCTGGAAACCTCCCCAAGGCTGTGGCTAAGCCATGTCTCCGCAATATCCTTTCTTTCAGGAGTGCTAGTTCTGCAAGGTTCGCAGGAGAGGTTCTGTAAAGTTTGGAAGGCAGCAGACGAGATACTGGCAGAAGTAAAGCTGTGAGTACCGGGTGTGAGTCGTGCTTCGGTAGCTCAGATGGTAGAGCACTTGCCCGCGAAAGGCAAAGGTCCCGAGTTCGAGTCTCGGTCGGGCACACAGTTTTAATCCGCCAGGAAGTTTCATATCAGCGCACACTCCGCTGCAGAGTGAAAATCTCATTCTCGAAACCTCCCCCAGGCTGTGGCTAAGCCATGTCTCCGCAATATCCTTTCTTTCAGGAGTGCTAGTTCTGCAAGGTTCGCAGGAGAGGTTCTGTAAAGTTTGGAAGGCAGCAGACGAGATACTGGCAGAAGTAAAGCTGTGAGTACCGGGTGTGAGTCGTGCTTCGGTAGCTCAGATGGTAGAGCACTTGCCCGCGAAAGGCAAAGGTCCCGAGTTCGAGTCTCGGTCGGGCACACAGTTTTAATCCGCCAGGAAGTTTCATATCAGCGCACACTCCGCTGCAGAGTGAAAATCTCATTCTCGAAACCTCCCCCAGGCTGTGGCTAAGCCATGTCTCCGCAATATCCTTTCTTTCAGGAGTGCTAGTTCTGCAAGGTTCGCAGGAGAGCTTCTGTAAAGTTTGGAAGGCAGCAGACGAGATACTGGCAGAAGTAAAGCTGTGAGTACCGGGTGTGAGTCGTGCTTCGGTAGCTCAGATGGTAGAGCACTTGCCCGCGAAAGGCAAAGGTCCCGAGTTCGAGTCTCGGTCGGGCACACAGTTTTAATCTGCCAGGAAGTTTCATATCAGCGCACACTCCGCTACAGAGTGAAAATCTCATTCTCGAAACCTCCCCCCGGCTGTGGCTAAGCCATGTCTCCGCAATATCCTTTCTTTCAGGAGTGCTAGTTCTGCAAGGTTCGCAGGGGAGCTTCTGTAAAGTTCGGAAGGCAGGAGACGAGATACAGGCAGAAGTAAAGCTGTGAGTAGCGGGCGTGAGTCGTGCTTCGGTTGCTCAGATGGTAGAGCACTTGCCCGCGAAAGGCAAAGGTCCCGAGTTCGAGTCTCGGTCGGGCACACAGTTTTAATCTGCCAGGAAGTTTTATTATTGAGCATATCTGGAATGCGTTGCAATGTTCCGTTCAGAAGAAATCTCCACCCCCGCCGTACTCTTACGGCTTTATGGACAGCCCTGCAGGAGTCATGGTGTCAGTTCCCTCCAGCACTACTTCAGACATTAGTCGCGTCCATGCCACGTGGTGTTGCGTCAGTTCTGCGTGCTCGGGGAATCCTACACGATATTACGGTGGTGTACCAGATCCTCTGGCTCTTCAGTGTATATTAGAGGGTGAAACCCAATGCAGATGATTTCCTAAGCAATGGGTAGCGTGCGAACACAAGAGAGAGTATACTGTAGTGCGACCAACTGCCCAGTAATGTGTCCGCCGCCGCTGACGTTTGTTGCCAGCGTCTGAGGGCAGTTTTATGTAAGCAAAACGAAGTGCGTCACTGCTGACTGAACAGCAGCAGCTGACTAGCACTCAGTTAAGAGATTACTTCTCTCCTCATCCCTTCTTCTGATGCTGCGCCGCCAAAAATTTGTCTGTTTTACTCCTCGCATGACCAACACGAACATTCCTTTCCGGGCGAAATTTGGGTTGCTGGCACGGTTACTTCAAACCAGTGCAATCGTAGAATCGAAAAGCTACTAAAAATTTGTCAAACTGGTCTATAAAGTATGAGACGCTATGTTGTCGATGATAAATTTATCTTTAATGATTTCTTTTGTATGCAATAAACCAGCGAGAAACGCTATAAGAATGTGCACTGTTCCGACACAAATGAGTTACAACTTACCACGACAACCTTTTGCCGAATGCCTACTCTAGAAAAAAAAGTACAGCATTGGTGGTACGATTCTGCCCTAATCTTCACACATTAGGAAGCTATTGTGCACTTTTGACCTCGATATGGTCTGTGTGTACATGATGTCGTGTGTCATACCCAAGAAGTATTCCAAGACTAACGAGAAAGTATGTAAATCTGGCAGTGAGGGTAGACTCAAAAAAGAAACCCAATTAACAATTTAGTCACTGCAACATGTAAATCAACCAAATTGTTTATTTGCAGAAAACTAGAACCGATGTCAGTAAAGGCAGAAAATGTAAGTTGTAACAAGGGCACAATGTTGCAGTACCTTGAATTTTTCACCCTTAAATCTAGGGGATACTATTCTGAGATTGCGAGAATAACACAGGGAAGTTAAGATTTCCTTACGGATTTTCGCTCTGGTAGCTTGTAGCTCGGTAAGAGAAGAGGTAAAAATCTGACCGTGTCGAGGCCTTCCAAACCTTGTGCATCTCCTTCCTCACATTACCAGATAGCTAGCAATCCATTGCTGTCCCGATAGCTGAGTGGTCAGCGTGACGGATTGCCGTCCTACGGGTCCGGCTTCGATTCCCGGCTGGGTCGGAGATTTTCTCCGCTCAGGGACTGGGTGTTGTGTTGTCCTCATCATCATTTCATATCCGGTGCGCAGGTCGCCCAATGTGGCGTCGAATGTAATAAGACCTGCACAAAGGCGGCCGGACCTGCCCCACAAGGGACCTTCCGGCCAATGACGCCAAACGCTCATTTCCAATCCATTGCTGCCCGGAATACACTCTCGTTGTCATATTGGTTGATAACACATACGATTCGCAGCGTAAAATATGAGATTACTAGCAGATTTTGCGTGGAACCACTTTCCTGGAATCAAATCGTAAGTTTGATAACCGAATGTTACACCTTAAGTGGAAATCTTCCAGATTATTTAACGTAAATGACAAGAAATTACCAAACGAATTTAGCAGGGTAATTCAGAACCACAGCATGAGGTAGGACAACAGTCGCATGGGTGCCATCGCGTTCTACAATGTTGCTAATTCTCCATTAGGCTCTAGGCAGGAAGAATACAGCTGATATGTTTCTTGAACTGCTTCACACTTTGGGAAGCTCGCGCTTCGAACACGTGTCACCGCTGGGTGTCACCGCATTGATTGTAAGTCGAAATACCTCAAGTATACGCCAGTGAATTTCACTCCCATTTCTGTAACTGCGATTTGCGTCTAAAAGTACAATTACAAATAATATGCAGACGCACTGACTGTATCCCGAACACCATAAATATAGAGGAGAGGGAATTTTTTGGGCGGGCTTTCCTGTTCAGTAGCTGTCGTAGCTAATTTTGTTTTTCTGTCTTAAGCGTACTAAAAGTTAAAATGCTCATTCACCAAAAGCTATTAAAGCTATGAGGCGATAACTTTTTTAATATTATACTCTTATAAACATTTTTCCTTAGCAAAACTTTTATTGGCGCCATCACTAACAAGTAATAACACAAATGAAAAGAAAACACAACACTGATTAAAAAAAACGTGAAATTCGATAAAGGTACTTATTAAGCTACTAAGACCGAAGTTAAAAAACAAAAAAAAAAACGCGAACTGTGAAAGGAAATCTTTCGCAATGACCGAAAAAATCGGACTCAAAAAGTCACGATGAAAATGAAACAAACGGGTGCAGTGCAAATTCGGTTCCAGCTTCTGATGACTTTATAGAAAAAACCACATGTGATCAGAATATGCAACAAGGAACACAAAAGGCTGACAATGATGTCTCGAATAACTTCTGGTGATGCTTTGGCTATATACAGGGTGTTCCCGTAAGAGCGTCCAAAAAAGTAACAGAACATAGAGAATGCTTCATTTGTAAGTAGGCTGTTTAGGTTTTTATGTTGGTAACGTCACGTAGCGCTCTGTACCAAAATCACTGGCTGTGCTGTGTGTAGTCTGTGGCTGGTTGGCATTGTTGCAATATTTCCTATTGCAGTGTTGGGCAGTTGGATGAGAACAGCGCGTAGCGTTGCGCAGTTGGAGGCAGGCCCCCACAACCGCACGAGTGGTCGACTGTGAAGAGCGGACAAATTGAATAGCTGGCCGGCGGCCATTAGAGTGGTAAACTGACGCGCGGATTTCGAATGTTTATACATCGCTTTTGGTTATAAAATGCCTTCCCTGGAGTTAGGTCACAAACATAAATCCTCATTTAAATACGTTACTACAATATAGTTTTTAATTTATGAACAAACAGCAACTAGTCACTGTTTATGAATTTATGTTACGTAGTACATGGAATCTGCCGTAGCTAAAAGTTATGCACTGGACCCCTGGTATTTTTCGTAGTTCATTTACGATAGATGTACGCAAAATGCATCAAAATACTCGAAGATTTGCCCACTATGTTAATAAATATTTTCTGACTCTACCTTGCTTTAAATTTTATGACGAAAAGTGCGTTATATATATGGCGTAGTGCTTTGGCAACTCACGACCAAATTATCAAGTTTCAACCTAACCTAGACCATGAAAACACTACCGATCAGCCAGCTATAACAAACAAGACTTCAGGCAGGCATCCAGTATCGCATTAGTCACAATATTTGCTTTCGAAGATGTACATTTCAGTTTATATGTGTGGTTATTTCGTATAATAAATAAAACTCAACAACTGTTCCATCGAGAGAAGTTGTGAAATCAGATTACAATTACACACATTCAGTTGCATTTTATAACGATAAAAAGCCTGCTAACTCAAATTTCGTGTTGCTTGCAACTCAACTTTTATAGTTAAAATAAAACGTGGTTCACAAAGAAAAATTTATCTTCTGCTGTACATGGTCTGGAAAACGAGAGATGGATGAAACAGCATCATCTTTCAGCTTTCTGCGATTTACGTAATTTTCAAGGAAACAATTTTCTTCAAAATGATCAGAACATATAAAATGGTATTCTGTCGGTCGGAAATCTTGCCTCCTGACAGCGTGTAACCATTTTTGTAACAGCTGTGGTTTTGAGAAAGGAAACCTGCAAATATACGCTCAGACATTATGCTAATACCGTGTTACAAAAACATTTACTAAGCAAGTGCACTGACATACAAAACAACTTAAAATATCCACATACCTGTGAAATGTAATATTCGTTCCTTTCTCGAATTTATTTGTACAATTAATCGCTGCACAACTCTTCACCATTGCACTTCTTTTGATTGGAACGTACAGGCAGTAGAATTACGAGTAACAAATACTGTATGTACGCCCCAACAAATATACAACGTTGAATCAGGGTCTTCATAATCAACAGTACTACACAACACATCAGACTACAACCACTATAATGGCGTCCAGCCGAAGGTTCAAATTATCCCGCGACTGCAGCGCCATCAGTGAGTCTAGTTATTTTTTACAAGGTCTTTGGTTGGAGGTGAGCCTCCAGCAGTGGTGGATGTGAGGAGAGATTATGGCGGAGTTTTGAGAGCGGATGATCTGGACGTGTGTCCATCAGAGACAGTAAATTTGTAAGACTGATGTCACGAACTGCTATATATATTTTGACTTTTGAACACTATTAAGGTAAATACATTGTTTGTTCTCTATCAAAATCTTTCATTTGCTAACTATGCCTATCAGTAGTTAGTGCCTTCAGTAGTTAGAATCTTTTATTTAGCTGGCAGTATCGGCGCTCGCTGTATTACAGTAGTTCGAGTAACGAAGATCTTTGTGAGGTAAGTGATTCATGAACAGTATAGGTTATTGTTAGTCAGGGCCATTCTTTTGTAGGGATTTTTGAAAGTCAGATTGCGTTGCGCTAAAAATATTGTGTCAGTTTAGTGATGATCAGAATAAGTAAAGTGAGAAATGTCTTAGTACGTTCAGTTCTGCTCAGCTGTTTGAAAATCAAGTAACGTAAGAGGTTTATCAGCACAGTCGTTCATAAACTTTTCTAAGGGGACTTTTCCAGATAGCTGTGTAATTTTGTGTTAGAGAAATGTGGTACTGATGTGTAAAGTTGTGTAAGCAAATACCATATTAGCTAGGGCTCCTAGCGCTCGCTACACGCTTAGCACACAAAGTAGGCGTGTACCCCCTGAGGATTAATGTAATTATACCCTCAGGTGTTACTTTATAGAAAAAACCACATGTGCTCAGAATATGCAACAAGGAACACAAAAGGCTGACAATGATGTCTCGAACAACTTCTGGTGATGCTTTGGCTATATACAGGGTGTTCCCGTAAGAGCGTCCAAAAAAGTAACAGGACATAGAGAATGCTACATTGAACAATTTGAGAGATTAAGAAGATGTGGAAGTAAACATGTCTATCGCTTTGTCTAACATTACTGTTTTCCAGCTTACTTACAACTAACATGCGTACAGGTTTACACGTACTGTGCTGTTTATTTACATGTCAGTTATTTATTTCCTGCTAGGAAACAAGGAGGACGAGCCTCATTACTAGAAAGTCATGATGCTGTATTTCCTGGTCGCCGGATTGGAAGGGGAGCTCCTATTCCATGGCCTGCGAGGTCACCTGACCTGAATCACCCTGATTATTTCCTAAGCGGATATCTGACGTCACTTGTGTATGAGACCCCAGTGGATACGGCGATAGAATTAGTTGTCAGAATTGTAGCTGCCTGTGATGTGGTTCGAAACACACCAGCGATATTTGTCAGGGTGCGTCAGAGTCTTGTTCGCCGATGTCATGCTTGCATTAAAGCTGATGGCCGTCAGTTCCAGCACATTTTGTAATACACAGGTCATTTTGTCAATGATGATATTTTCAGCTAATTGTAATTAATCTAAATAAAAAAGTACACAGTAAAGTGATTTTATTCCCTTTATCCCCTTAAGCTGTCTTTTTCGACCCCCAGTTCCCTACCTCAAATTGCTCGGTGGAGCATTCTCTATGTCGCGTTAAATTTTTGCACACTCTTACGGAAACACCCTGTGCAGTCCATAAATGCGAAAAGCGCCCGATGAAGTAGCTTTTCTATTTCGAGACCTCTTCTGACACGGAAAAACCAAAGTAAGGAGAAGAAGTTCACCTAAGGGAGCTAGAACGGAATTTCTGTGTAGCTTCTCACAAATGGCCCATCTATAGTTTATGTGCTGATTGTTTCACACTAACGATGCCCCTGTGTTATCAAAATTTTCGTGCGAGAGTTATCGAAGCGTAATTGTTAGAAAAGACTGTTGAATTAAATACTACAGTACTTCCAGCCGAATCTGACTCAGTAGACAACGCTAATTGTAATTTTTGTTTCATTGTACAGACCATTGGGAAGGCATAATAACACTTTCGAAATAGCCTTTGCACACATCAACTTGTTGCCTGATAACTATGACTCATCGGCTCTTTCTTAATTTAAAAAGTTGGGTGGGGGGTCAAATAAACAGAGGAAAACCAGAATGACGAAACGGTAAGGTTTTATATGATATGAGTCTGACGAAATAAATTATATATTTGCTGTGGTATATCGAGAGGTTGTAACAATGGAAAATTGTACTGAAATGCAGGTGTATCTGCAGCGAATTGACGCATGGTGCAGGGAATGGTAATTGAATCTCAATGTAGACAAGTGTAATGTGCTGCGAATACATAGAAAGAATGATCCCATACCATTTAGCTACAATATAGCAGATCAGCAACTGGAAGCAGTTAATTCCATAAATTATATGGGAGTACGCATTAGGAGTGATTTAAAATGGAATGATCATATAAAGTTGATCGTCGGTAAAGCAGATGCCAGACTGAGATTCATTGGAAGAATCCTAAGGAAATGCAATCCGAAAACAAAGGAAGTAGGTTACAGTACGCTTGTTCGCCCACTGCTTGAATACTGCTCAGCAGTGTGCGATCCGTACCAGATAGGGTTGATAGAAGAGATAGAGAAGATCCAACGGAGAGCAGCGCGCTTAGTTACAGGATCATTTACTAATCGCGAAAGCGTTACGGAGATGATAGATAAACTCCAGTGGAAGATTCTGCAGGAGAGACTCTCAGTAGCTCGGTACGGGCTTTTGTTGAAGTTTCGAGAACATACCTTCACCGACGAGTCAAGCAGTATATTGCTACCTCCTACGTATATCTCGCGAAGAGATCATGAGGATAAAATCAGAGAGATTAGAGCCCACACAGAGGCATACCGACAATCCTTCTTTCCAAGAACAATACGAGACTGGAATAGAAGGGAGAACCGATAGAGGTACTCAAGGTACCCTCCGCCACACACCGTCAGGTGGCTTGCGGAGTATGGATGTAGATGTAGATGTATCAAACTTTACTCATGGCTTCCATAAGTAGCCCCGTGGTGAAACCGCCGTTACATGGCGAACAACCACCAAATACACGCCACTGAATGTCTCGTCGAGTCGTTTTGGACGTTCACTTTGGTAACTCGAGGTCACGGTGGACAGCGTCCGTCAACCACCGCTATCATCATAGCAGTCTCGGTGCGATGCGGCATGCATCCCACTACACAGCGCAACTACGTTGTTATGGGAAAAATTTATTGGTGGACGCAGATCAACTCCCTTTGCTTTGGTATTAGCGCAGTGGTTTAGGTAATGCCTTCCAGCCGTTCTTTAACATGTGGCATGAGGGTTAACAGGTCATCAGTTGTACATCACCGGCATCTCTGTAGTTGTCGAACTGCCTATGTTCCAAATTCGTACTACTTATTTATTTATTTAGCGTATGACACCTACAGAGTAAAATTGCACACAAACTATTAATTAATATAATAAACGAATTACAAATATATTATTAAATGATTGATTGCAAACAACAATATGCGAAAGATTAGCGAGACAGCCGCTGCAGCTATTACAAGTCCACATCTAAGCAGGTCAGCCACTGAACAGCACGTGGAGTAGCGTTCGTGATATCTCTCCATTCTCCTTCAAACCTCCTCGCAGGACATTCGAAGATCAGGTGACGGATTGTTTGTTCTTCTGCACCACAGTCGCATCGTGGGCCATCAGTGAGTTTCCATTTGTGGAGAATGGCCTTACACATGCCGTGGTTAGTCCTCACACGATTAAGTCTGCATCAAGTTCTTCTGGGCATTTGCATTCCTTCCACCGGTATCGAAGGATGAAAATCAGCGACCAGTATTGCCTCTATTCCCTTGCTATGTCGTACCTTTCTGGGAATTTGAGGACTTCGTCTTCCCATATAGGTTTCCTGGATTTTAGGCGGGTAGTTGGAAGATGGTTCAATATTTTTCAGATAGGTATATCTTCAGAGACAGAGGGGTCATTAATTTTCTTCCATTCTCGGATAGCTGCTTGTTGCCTTCTGAGGGAGGGAGGAGGTATATTGCAAAGGGCATGAAGCCAGGGAAGTGGAGTTGATTGCAGAGTTCTTGAGACAATCCTCATGGTGGTATTAAGCTGGGCGTCTATTTTCTTCGTGTGTGTGCGTTCTTGTACCAGACTGGGGCGCAGTATTCTGTCATCGAGTAAACAAGAGATTGTGCTGCGGTGCGTAGGGTGTTAGCTTGAGCTCCCCAGGAGGTTCCAGTCAGCTTTCTTAATATGTTATTTCGATTTTTTATTTTTTGACTGGTTATTTCTAGGTGTTTTTTATAGTTTAGTGACCGGTCAAGAGTGATTCCTAGATACTTTGGGTGGCTGTTGTGCGTCAATCGCTCATTGCAGAATGTTACTTGTAACTCTCGTCTTGCCTCATGATTGCTCAGTTGGAATACGCTTACCTCAGTTTTATTTCGATTTTGGCGACCGAACTAGAATGAATTTCTCTCATGGTCAAGAAAAGCTACAGAGGAAAATTTGTACTACTGAAACGGAAAATTGTACTGCTGCCAATCTCCATATAACCTCCGACTCGCACCCTGCAATTTCATTGGAAAACTCAACAGAAAAGTAGTTTCAGGGAGCCAGTCAGAAATAGATCCTTATGGTTCCCAACGGTCTGTCCTGACAAACTAATAGGTTATCGAAATTAATCTCCACGTCGCTCTGGACACTAATACCACTCGTTATAATCGAGTATTTAGTGCTGAAAAGATCCAAACCTTGTATTCTTCCACTTCCACCAGGAGCCACAGAGAAGCTCACAGAAAGAATGAACAATACAAATGTGGTAATAGTGATTAGAAGTTGTAACACTCTAACAGAGGGCTATAATTATCAAATGCTGCTGCTTTTTCTACAACAAATGGAGCACGAACTCAAAGAGGTCCTTGAGACTTTGTTACTGAATTTCATTGCGTTCGTTTTGAGTTACGTTAGAGAAGAAAGCACAAAAATTTAAAAATAAACTGGCATGAAGTATCCCAGTGATTCAGCGAGCTTCGGATCTATGGGTACAACTGTATTAACTTCTGGAAACGAGCACCATGGATCACATCTAGTAAAACTGCTCTGTAGTGAACACTTTCGTTACTGTATCAGTGGCGACGTCAGAGAAAGAGGCAAACTTCTCGCATAGGAACAGATAAGAGCAATTGTAATTTACGTGGAAAACTACCTGTGGCGTGGAGGGGTTTGAAATTCCGTGAGCTGTGCAGGTTGCAAATTAGAAATTCACCTACCTCAGAACGGCGTCTGCTCGATGTCCCTTCACTCGCCAACGAAGGTACGTACAAGATGATGTAAAAGCTGCGTTGATAAAAACACCATCTAATATCTACAATTACTGAGGCCGCGCAACTCGAGTAATGAAATAAAGTTCTGTAGAAAAACAGTCAATAATAAATTTATGGGGCGGTAAGATAATGGATTGGCTTCTGGAAAAATAATGTCCAAAATTTCCACACAGAAATGTTTATTTGTTCTTATAACCAAAGAAACGGTACTATTCAGTCCACATTTAAACTATTGGTTATTTTCGTCAAGTTACAATTCATACACTCATTTCGCATGCACAGCAGGCAGAAATCTGTCTGACCCGAGTTAAACAACGTTTCGACAGCCATTAATTCCGCCACTAACATGAGTTATTACATTCAGTCCTTCTGGTGGATTTCAAAAAAGAAAATGCTCGCCAAAAATGCTCAGTTGTTGAGTACTGAAACATGCCACGCGGATACTATGAAGGACAAATTTTCACACACGCGAATATCATTCAAAACAAAACAGTTCCAAAACTTCCAAGCTTTACAAAACTGTCCGTAACTATATCAGCGTTAGTCACGACACGTATCAAACGCAATGAACTCAGTATTCCTTCATTTCACCCATTACTTTGACTGGCACAAGTAACATGATCGTCCGCGTTTAAAACTAGCGAGTGATTCCCTTCTTGGGCATGCACCAATCCTTACATACAGACGCATCTGATACACAAATATTAAAGTAATGTTTAATAAACGAAAACGAAAAGGCAATAAATCTGGAAATATCCTTTAGTTACAGATAATACTCCAGCTGACTTTCTGACTGCTCTGTTACAATAGCAATCACACCTAGTCATACGACATCAGCGAAGTGGGTAAATTCCCTATGAACATTTCCCCACGACAGGGTGGCGTAGGTCTTGCAGGTTACTTAAGACAGTATATAATGTAACATTAAAAATCAACGAATGTCCCACGTACACACTCTCATTCACTCTCATATACTCCCACAACAATCTTAGACACCAATAATAATTTTTTCTGACTTTTATATTACGAAAACAAAAAATAATTTAAGTTTTAATATGAAAATTTCAATTAATTAATTCTGCAACTTGCGAGTTCTGTTTATGTTTTTAGATAATACCTAAGGATAAACTATTTTATTTATTGAAGAATGAGATTTTCACTCTGCAGCGGAGTGTGCGCTGATATGAAACTTCCTGGCAGATTAAAACTGTGTGCCCGACCGAGACTCGAACTCGGGACCTTTGCCTTTCGCGGGCAAGTGCTCTACCAACTGAGCTACCGAAGCACGACTCACGCCCGGTACTCACAGCTTTACTTCTGCCAGTTTTATTTTATTTATTAACTGAATTTAGTTTCCTATGTGTCGGTTTTTGACTTTTTTAGCAATTTTTTTATCTCTGGAATTATGATAGTTATAAAGCTGAAATTTGGATACAATCTTCTCCTGAATGGCAAAGGGTAGTGTACCGATTTTGAAAATGATTGAATAATATTTATTATCATTTATTTAGGTTCTTATAGATGGTGAATGTATGTGTCCAGTAAGAGACATTGGATATCTTACCCACTGCAGGTAGTGACAGATGAACGTGCCTCCTGGTTAGGTCGGCCCCCGAAGTAACAAGCAGCTAGCTATCCTAAAACAAAGGTTCCCTCGGAACAAACTTGTGACGCTATATACCTTCTTCGCTGAACAAATGAAATCTCTAATTCAATGTCGTAACTCAAACAACGCTCTTTGTAAAAAGTGAAACAGTCAGAAGCAATGGTCGGCAACACGCTATGCTAAGAGGACGCGTAAAACATCGGAATCATAATAAGAGATTTAAATGGCAGAGGGGTGGCGTGCACGTAAGCCCAACGTAGCCATCTGTTGTGCGACGAACCGGTCAGTGTTACGCAACAGTGCGGAGCCGTCATACGAAGTGGAAACGTGTAACCAAGTGCCACTATGTCTCGACAATATCACAGACTGGAATACAGCATGTGAGTGCAGTCGAATGGGGCGGAATAAATGGTCTCCGGGAGTGGGTTCTGTCGTTCCATGACAGGGCACGCTGCTTCAACAGTGAGGCGCATGTGGGACCACTGGAGAAAAGAGGGCCGTACACACTGGACGACGCAATGTGACCACAGCACGAGATGACCGCCATCTTGTCCGCTTGGCCGCAACGGACAGAGCAGCCTCGTACACCGTATTGGTGCAACGTGGAGCATTGCAACGGGTGTGGACATGTCTGCGTCGACGGTTCGACGCCGTCTATGCAGGCTGGACAGATGGCACACTTGCCATTGCGTCGGTTTCCAGTTTCCAGAACCCACCAACGCCGCAGACTGTAATGGGCAAATTAATACCGGCACCGGTGTGCCGAGTGGAAAAATGTAATGTTTCAATTTGTCCTTCAGCGATGGCCGCAAACACGTTCTACCTTGCTGTGCCGTGGTGAACACAATCGGGCAGGCTGTATTGTTAAACGGCATACCGCACAAACGCCAAGTATGATGGTTTGGGACACCATTGCCTGTGACACCGATCCTGCCTCCTACGTCTTGAGCGCAATCTGAACAGCTGCCTCAACATCAGGGAGGTTTTACAGCCCGAGAGCTGCTTCTCCTGAAAGCCGTTCCACATGTCGTATTTCAGCAGGACAACGCCCAGCCTCATGTGGCGAGGAACGTGAAAGCCTTCTTCGAAGAACGGCAGGTACGGCTGCTTCCCTGGCCCGTCCATTTGCCTGACATATCGCGCATCGAACGTGTCTGCGATATGGTCGGTCAGCAGCTCGTTCGCTCAGGTCGTCCTACAGCCATAGTTCATGTTTTTTGGAGTAGGCTACAAACCGCTTGGCAGAGCATTCTACAGCAGAATATTCAGATGCTCTTTGATTGTCACGACATCTACCGACTCTGATTGCAACACGTGGTGACACTAATCCGTACTGAAAAACCTTGTAATCCTGTAGTGTCACGGAATAGTAAAGAGTTGGAAACGTGGAATATTGTCAAAGTTTCGTTGCCTATACCGAGAGCCAGAGGCAGTAGGTTAGCCAAGAGGTAAGAGGATTGCACATGTATCGGAATGTGTCGTCACGCAGGGGCAATGACCTGCTTACACGCAACAGGCGAGAGAGAATTGCTTAGCACGCGGGTTTGTGTTAGACGGAGACTTTCGTAGAGTGCAAGACAGCGGTATAGCGTCAGCTGTACTGCATTTCAGAACTTCGCGTAAGTCTGCTGCAACAACACGTAACTCTGTCGCAAGAACACCTAAGGGGTGAATACGACAGATGAATCAGCAGTATAAGTGGGATGAATGCGTTACAAACGAGCATGACGTCAGGACGTCGCTCGTGCTTCCTTTAAATACGCCAGCTTTGATAGCAACAAGGCACTCGCAGTTAGACTTGCAGTTAGATGTGTACTGGGACACTGCATAGCGCTCAGCTCGGTGATCGACACGTTAATCTTTATTAAGGAGATGTTGCAGTAAGGGCGGCCCATCCAGCAGCAGACGTGAGGGGACAGTACCAGCTCTGGTCCTCTCTGCTGGCGCTGTCAATCGTCGACCCAGGATTAGCAGACATCGCGGCAGACTCGCTCGCCGCCAATGCTGACCACATCGGTGAGCCGTCGTCGAGATCGTGGCACGGGCCTAGGCCCTGTGCATCCGCCGTCACGACCGGGTGAGCCGACGACGCTGGGGGACTGCAGCCCGTTCCGCCCGTCCACCGCGGACGAGCCACCAGGAGGAGCAGGGAAGAAGACGGGGTGGGATAGAGCAAACTCCGCACTACGAAAACGCTTCTCGTGCCGACAGCGCCGGGACTCCAACCCGGAGCCTCCTACACGCAGCGGCCTGCTGTCTGCCGCCGAGCCGGCCACCCAGGGGCCGCCAGCCACGCGTGGCTGAAGTAAGGACATTCCGCCGCTATGTCAAAGCACGTGGCGCTGCGCTAGCAAGACTGGTGCGGCCCGGAGCTGGTGTCATCGCTCCGAGTCAGCGAGGACTCGGGGAAGGTCGTTGATATCACCGAGCTCAGTCAGCCTGTGTTACGCGGGCCACATTGTACTTGGCAGGAATAAAGGTGTCGTGAATTAATAATGTTTCTTTGGCGTTTCTCACGCGTCCACAGTCATTTCATAGCAGCCTGACAACCGGAGAGGTCACCGCTTGGCTTCCAGTCCACCGTAGGCGACCGGAACGACCGGGGCGCCTACAATCCTAATCATTTGTGTAGTGTCATGTCACTAATCGGCGGAATAAATTTCATTTTGATCACATCTCTCGGTCTTGGCGTTTGGAAAACAGTAGTGTATAAGAATTGTTCAAAACTTTTCACTGAGATGACGCAAAAATATCAAGTGAATTTAGGAGGATAATTCTGCGCCTCTCGAGGAAGTAAGTTAATACCACAGAGTCGGCAAAACTTATTCTGCGATGTTGCCTTTATCAGTTGCAGCAGCAGGAAGAATTTCTGCGACGGCCTCTGACGTCACGCACCAGCTGGCCGTTTGTTGTGGGCTACCACACGCTGACCTGTGGGTGGACTCTGGTGCACCTATAGATTACATCACTTGAGGTCTATTTCCTATCTACCTGATAATACTTGCTGAATATAATGATATTATACAAATATTGCAAAAACTTATTACAATAATACTTTTATGTGCATAATTCCTCAATAAGTACAGTATAGCTTCTGAATAACGGACATTTGAGATGAGAGAAAAATAACTGTTGAAGATGAAAACCTCATTTTTTTTGAGTCATTCTGGAGGTAAGGATAATTTAAACATTTGTGTTCTATAATAAAACATTCGCCGATGACATTGTAATTCTGTCAGAGTCAGCAAAGGACTTGGAAGAGCAGTTGAACGGAATGGACAGTGTCTTGAAAGGAGGATATAAGATGAACATCAACAAAAGCAAAACGAGGATAATGGAATGTAGTCGAATTAAGACGGGTGATGCTGAGGGAATTAGATTAGGAAATGAGACACTGAAAGTAGTAAAGGAGTTTTGCTATTTGCGGAGCAAAATAAATGATGATGGTCGAAGTAGAGAGGATATAAAATGTAGACTTGCAATGGCAAGCAAAGCGTTTCTGAAGAAGAGAAATTTGTTAACATCGAGTATAGATTTAAATGTCAGGAAGTCGTTTCTGAAAGTATTTGTATGGAGTGTAGCCATGTGTGGAAGTGAAACATGGACGATAACTAGTTTGGACAAGAAGAGAATAGAAGCTTTCGAAATGTGGTGCTACAGATGGGTAGATCATATAACTAATGAGGAGGTATTGAATAGGATTGGGGAGAAGAGAAGTTTGCGGCACAACTTGGCTAGAAGAAGGGATCGGTTGGTAGGACATGTTCTGAGGCATCAAGGGATCACCAATTTAGTATTGGAGGGCAGCGTGGAGGGTAAAAATCGTAGAGGGAGACCAAGAGATGAATACACTACACACATACAGAAGGATGTAGGTTGCAGTAGGTACTGGGAGATGAAGAAGCTTGCACAGGATAGGGTAGCATGGAGAGCTGCGTCAAACCAGTCTCAGGACTGAAGACCACAACAACAACAATAAAACATCGAGCTACAACCAACTTCTTGGCTTCGGACAGTTGCTTTTAATTTTTGTTAAGGTGTGCAGCATGTAATGTTGAGCTAATGCTTCGTAAGTGAAATGCATATTGTATGGAGACTACGAAATTGTATTACACGTTTGGAAAAGGTCGTGATGGACGAATTAACTGAACTGCAACCTGTCGAATGCAGTAAGCACCACGGCAGAATATGTTTGCCAACTCTGTGGTAGTGACTTACTTCCTCCAGAGGCACAAAAGTATCATCCTAAATTCACTTGGTATTTTCTCGTCGTTTGGGTGAAATGTTCTGACCAACGCTTATACAAAATATGACATTGAATTAAAAATATTACTTTTTCGACTGCTTTGTTGGGGTCATATCCGCAGCTATATTGCATCAACAGATGGAAGCGGTCTTATCTTAGTAAAAACAGATTTAATTGCAGTCCATAGGACCTCAAAGCCATCCTTTCCTTTGCCACTGTTTTGTGAGGGAGCCAGTCCATGTCAAATACATGTGAACCAGATTGCAGCGCCTATTTATTCAAGTCACTAACGGTCAGTAAATTTCAGAACAGTGAGAGCAGCGTCGCCGTGAGCTTACTGCTTAACGAATTGAGTGAAATAGAATCTGGGTAGTGACTGTTATTTCAGTTGCATAAGCGATAATAATATCTGTTATACAGTTACAGGCTGACAATTATTG
The DNA here is from genome assembly GCF_023898315.1 of Schistocerca nitens. Lineage (NCBI taxonomy): Eukaryota > Metazoa > Arthropoda > Insecta > Orthoptera > Acrididae > Schistocerca > Schistocerca nitens. The sequence goes on from NC_064619.1 coordinate 17,924,927, forward strand.
AACTACATGAAAAAAACATAAATTAGTTACAAAGTACGGCGTGCACACACTTTATTCGAATGTAAATGTCAATACAGATATTCGGATTTAGGTTACGACATGTCCGATATGCCTGCCATCATTGGCGATGATGTGACGCAAACGAATAGCGAAATTCTTCATGAGCCGCTGAAGTGTCGGAACATCGATGCTGTCGATGACCTCTTGAATGGCTGTTTTCATCTGAGCAATGATTTTGGGGTTATTTCTGTACGCCTTGTCTTTAATATAGCCCCACAAAAAGGAGTCGCATGTGTTCAGATCCTCAGAATATGGCGGCCAGTCGAGGCCCATGCCAGTGGCCTCTGGCACCCCAGATCCAGAATGCGGTCTCCAAAGCGCTCCTCCAGGACTTCAGTCTCCTACTTCGATTGGGTCGATCTCTGTCTTGCATCAACCACATCTTGTCGAAATAACGGTCACTTTGGAAAACAGGGATGAAATAATCTTGCGAAACCTTCACGTACCGTTCGATAGTCACTGTGCCATCAGAGAATATCTCACCGATTATTTCGTGACTGGACATTGCACACAACAGTCACCCATTGACGGTGAAGAGACTCTCGATGGGGAAATGCGGATTCTCAGTCCCTCCAAATGCGCTAATTTTGCTTATTGACGAACAAATCCAAATGAAAGTGAGCTTCATCGCTAAACCAAACCATAACGCGCATACTAATGACCATCAAGCCCCGCGGCCAATAGCGCAGCTTGAACGTCCTAACGCCAACTGTTAAGAAGTCGTGACGATTTTATTTCATTACCACAACAATTAACTTCATTGTCATTTTCATATCATTACCAGCTTATGAATTGAGAAGTATGTTCTTTAAAGTCAGGTTATTTAAAATGATGTCAACCACATTAGACGTCGCTTTCAAACTGATCATGATGTTGCACACGGCAATACATGATTAAACTGCTGCCTGAGCAAAGTTTAACGTTTCATGTAATATGTAAAACTAGTGTTTATGAAACAAGATGCATAAAGAATTAATTATACGTGCTAAAACGGTGCTAAAACTGGTGAGAAACTGTGGAGCTAGCTGTATTGAGTAGCATTACTTGCAGTAATTACTTATTTCGTGAAAAATCGACGCTACGAATAGTCAGTATACTTTTAACTAACCTACAGTTTAAATTCGTATTGCAGCTATACAGAACAAATTTGTATTTGTTTTCTACCAATATTACATTGCAAATCCATGTTGAATATGCTATTTTAAATTTCTCGTCAGTTAACCCGCAACAGCTTGCGTCATCGTCGCTAGACTGAGTGCGCATCTACTACCGTAAGTTAAAGCAGACGGCGTAAGACCATCTCATACACTGCGCAACCATACCAATCTGATGATATAGTTGTTAGTACCATCCACTTGCAATGATGGAAATTTACAGTGCTCATGTTTTCTCAAGAAAGGCGCAAAGAGCCTGATCAATGAGATTTTATTTTTGTAGTACACTTGTGCCAGAGAGAATCAAATATAACAATAAAAAATTCGCCACGCTGAGTAGAAGCGGGATCTCCCACGCATTCCTGCGAGTTCTACTAGTTTGATCTTAATTTAGGTCCTGACAGTTGCACACAAAGGGCTCCTTTAGGCTATCAGTATATTCGTAAGAGAATTACCGAAATGTAATTGGTAAAACACTATACTACCTTAAGTAGCACTCCATTTTAAGATTACCATGACTCAGAGAGTGACGTTAATTTAACTTTGACATACTAAATGAATTTAGAATTGCCGTGACTCTTGAGATATTGCCTGTTAACTCCTGTCTTGAGTTCTTCAGCTGACGTTTCGTCAACACGAGAGGGTGGCATTGTCAAAATTTCAACCTTCATTTCTGGTGGCGCACTCAGGATCGTCAGGAAACCGTTAAACAATCGTCGGCCGAACAACCAAAGACATAGGCCAACATGCAATACCTCACAACAAGAGGCCACGAAAGCCTCAACAATTATGCGCTCTGAATGCTTTGTGGTCTGTCTCATTAATTTCGTAAAGTGTTGTGGCAGCTGTCGATCAGTGCTGAACGCAGACATGCACAAAGCCCTTCACTGTTGTCGGAGATAACACAGGGCTCATTTTACGAAAATATTCAATGTCAGCAAGTTCAAAACGGTTCAAATGGCTCTAAGCACTATGAGACTTTACATCTGAGGTCATCAGTCCCCTAGACTCAGAACTACTTAAACCTAACTAACCTAAGGACATTACACACATCCGTGCCCGAGGCAGGATAAGAACATGCGACCGTAGCAGCAGCGCGGTTCGGGACGGAAGCACCTAGAACCGCTCGGTCACAGCGGCCAGCTGTCGGCAGGTCTTCGCCGGCTGCGTGACCGTGCGGTTCTAGGCGCTACAGTCTGAAACCGCGCGACCGCTACGGTCGCAGGTTCGAATCCTGCCTCGGGCATGCATGTGTGTGATGTCCTTAGGTTAGTTAGGTTTAAGTAGTTCTAAGTTCTAGGGGACTGATGACCTCAGAAGTTAAGTCCCATGGTGCTCAGAGCCATTTGAACCATTTGAACCATCAGCAAGTCTTCAAACAAGAATTTGCAAGCGATAGAAACGCGTTAATGGAAACAGACTGTTGGACAGAAGTAGGGAGAGCTCTCTGCGTTTTAAAACGTTTCCGATGGGGCTTACGATAACAAACTCGTGTCATATCATGCTGGAAAATGCTAAAATGTTTGTCCCAGATAAGTTGATGATTAGTTGGCTTTGTGTAGCAACCTGAGTGCGAGACGTTTAGAAATTTTTCCTGCTGCTGCAGCAGCTGAAATTGGCATCAGCGCAGAATACGTTTGCCAACTCTGCGGTACTGACTTACTTCCTCCAGAGGCACAAATTCACTTGATATTTTCTTGTCATTTGGGTGAAATTTTCTGAGCAACTTTTACATAAAATATGACACTGAATTAAAAATTTTGATTTTTCGACTGCAAGAAGATAGTTTTGAGCGTAAATTATTACGATTGCTCTCACAAAACGAGCAATTTGGGTCTTTCTCTATAGTAGCAGTAGTAGTAGTAGTAGTAAACCGTGGACCTAGAAACGACGGAGAGACTCCGTCCCGCCGTAGCCCTCAGTGATTCACAACTCAACAACAGGCCACAGCAGTCCACCCACCCCACCGTCGTCCCACAGCGAACCCAGGTTTATTGGGCAGTTCGGTCCCCAGTGGTCCCCCGGGAACGTCTCATACCAGATAAGTGCAACTGCAAGTGTTTGCGTGGTAGAATAATTATGGCGTACACGCACATGGAAACGGTGTTTGCGCAGCAGTCACCGACGCAGTGTAACTGAGGTGGAATAAGGGGAACCAATCCACATTCGCCGAGGTAGATGGAAAACCGCCTTAGAAACCATCCACAGGCTGGCCAGCACACCGGACATCGACACTCTTTCTCTGAATTAGCCACTCGTACAGTAATGAGAGTGTGTTCACCTCAGAGCTGTCTCACTAGAAGTGAACCATGGTGCACGTTTCCTGAAGTTCGTGCACCTGTACCCATAGATTCGAAGCTCGCTGAAACGCTGGTGTACATCATGCCAGGCTTTTTTTCCCCCCAATGCAATTGAAAACGGCCACAACGAAATTGAGTGACAGAGTCTTAAGAACCTCTTCGCTGGCCATCGGGGCTCATTCCGAAGCAGGATTCACCGTTGAAGATAACTGTACTCCAGTCAATGAGATTCCAAGCCGAAGGCGTGTCCGGAGATGCGCGGGACAGCGGCAGCATACCGACCTGCCATTTCTTTTCGTAGCATGATCGCTTTGGTCGTCAACCACAGCACTCTTACAGTACAGCGGTACGTCGACGATATTCTACGCCCCGTTTTGTTGCCCTTCGTGGCAAGCCATACTGAGCTTAGATTTCGACAAGATAATGCCCGCCCGCCCGCGGAATGTCTTCGTGCTTGCCAAACCCTACCTCGGCCAGCAAGGGCGCCGGATCTCTTCCCAGTTGAGAACGTTTGGACCATTATGGGCAGGGCCATTTAACCAGCTCGGGATTTTGTCAATTTAACACGCCAACTCGACAGAATTTGGCACAATATCCCTCAGCAGGACACCCAACGACTCTATCAATCAATGCCAAGCCGAATAACTGCTTTCATAACCTGTTATTGACTTGATCAATTAGTCAAGCTCTTTCTCTTGAATAAATCACCAATTTTTCTGAAACCGTAATTGTTTATCTGTATATGTACATCATATCTACCGGTTTCCGTCCCATTTAGATAATTCTGTCAACATACAGTATAATAAATTCGGAAAAAATATATAAAATAATAAAATTCTTGCATTTAAGAACGAGGGGTCAGGGATTTTCTCTGCCTCGTGATGACTGGGTGTTGTGTGATGTCCTTAGGTTAGTTAGGTTTAAATAGTTCTAAGTTCTAGGGGACTGATGACCATAGATGTTAAGTCCCATAGTGCTCAGAGCCATTTTTGCATTTAAGAACGAGAAATAAAGGGTAGTAGAGAAGTACGTAAATCTGTATTAGAGATCTCGCCACAAATCTATCTCGGATGTGAGGTCTTGGCAGTTCATCGCGCCTGTCACATTTGAGATAACGTACAAAATATGTCTTTCATATTCATTTGGCAAATTTATGTGTACAGATGTGTAATTGTATTAATCTTACATTACATCTGTTACAAGTCATATGTGCTTTTCACATGGAGTACTTAGTACATTATTTGTTTATTTTTGACTTCCTAATTTCCACGTGCTTTGCACATGGTGTCTGTGTTGTCTGTAAGGTAAAACTTTATTTAAGCTTAATAACCAATTACATAATTTTCATTACAGTATTTACATTATCTAAGATGAATAAATAATTACATCATCTAAATTACAGATATTGCACAAGATGCTTCTACATATTATTAAAATATTTTGTGACAGTTCATTCATTTCCGTGTTCCTTAATTTTGTTTTATCTTACATCTAGGTCTGTATATTAATCTTACCGTCTGTATGTATTTCAGGATCTGAGTCGATTTCTGTGTTTGTGTCTGTGTCGTTCCATGTATCCTATCCCAATGTTTGTGTGTTTCCCCATATTAGTGCATGTTATTGCTCTTGTTTGTATACTTGGTGCAGGGTACGTGACACATCATCAGTTTTGTCATTCAGAATGCACCAATCGTTTGGCTATCGTATAATTTGTCCTATGTTGTCTCCTCAGTTCGGAAAAGAATGTGTGTGTGTGTCTCAAAATGGCTCTATGCTGGTACCATGCTACTTACAGGGACGATGCATGCAACTGTTGCGCGCCTTGTGCGTATCCAAATGATTCCAGCGGGCACGTTTAGGCACCACGTCCTACCACAACTCTTCACGGCGGCTACCATCTGACGCCGCACCACTCGCGATGTGATGCCTCTACGTCTCCGACTTGTCATCGGGCACTCACTTTATCGTCGACACCATCGCAAACGTCAGCGCTATTCAGGCCAAGCACGCAGGCAATATGCTTTCCTCTACTAACCTCACTTTGATCGCTGCTAATCATTCATCCCGACGGTCCTTGGCTCCATCAAGATGTCGCTTCGCCTATCACCAGTCGCCACCCTCTCTTGGACTTTCCACATCGCCAACATCAATGAACCTGTGATCGGGTTGGACTTTCTACACCATTACGAACTTTCTCCCAGATTTGCAGGCCGCCATGCTCAGCCACACGTCTGGTTCTACCATTCCGTGCCCGAGCGGGTTCAGCATGACTTTGCTCTCTGCCTCCTTGGCTACGCTTTCCTCATGTGCATCTCTGCTCAAGCATATTACTGAATGGCTCTCGGATCTGTCGGCCGTGCACTCACAAATCGATGAACTCTGCACACGAAGTGAGGCATTATGCACCCGCACTGCTGGCGCCTCTGTTGAATTGTCACACACACACAGAACGATTCACGGCCTGTCTACAGAGCTGTAACAAGAGGAACCAACACTCGAACCTACTGCGTCTTCGCTCAACATTGCTTCTGTGTTGAGCTTTCCTCTACCTGCTGCCATTTCCGTGTCGCCGCAGGTCAGTCCACAGGACGGTCATGTTCTCACTTCACAGGATTCCTCACATCACGTGCTGCTGCACCATGCCCTCCCTCATCGTCTGCAGCCAACGCCCCACCCACGCTGTTCCAGCCCGGCAAGGTCAGTGAACGGTCATCCCATCTCCCCCTCCCTCTCGCCCCCCCCTGCCTACCTCCCTTCGTGGGTATCGGCCATCAGCAATGGCACTTGTCATAGAATCCACACCACAGATGACCCATCTGTATGTTATAAAGCTAGGCATCTTAACACTTCCAAACTTCTGCGCCCAAAAGAAATTGTTCAGGATTTATTGGCTTCAGGCGTGCTCCAACCATCCGACAACAACTGGTCTTCACATATCCACCTAGTCCCTGAGAAGGATGACTCCTTATGCACAGCCGGCAGGAGTGGCCGTTCGGTTCTAGCCGCTACAGTCTGGAGCCGAGCGACCGCTACGGTCGCAGGTTCGAATCCTGCCTTGGGCATGGATGTGTTTGATGTCCTTAGGTTAGTTAGGTTTAATTAGTTCGAAGTTCTAAGCGACTGATGACCTCAGAAGTTAAGTCACCTAGTGCTCAGAGCCATTTGAACCATCCTTATGCATGTGTGGGGACTACAGGTCTCTTAACGCTTGGACAATTATCGATAACTATCCCATTCCTCATATCCAGGATTTCATGCAATTACTACATGGCTCCAAGTTCTTCTCTGTCGTAGATTGTTCGAAGGCATATCACCAAATCCCTATGCACCCGCGGGAAATTCCGAAGACGGCCATCATGACACCCTTGGGCCTATTTGAATACTGTTACATGCCTTACGGCTTGAAAACGTGGCAACAGTTCATTTATTACATTTTGCTACCTCTTCCTCTTGCTTTTGCTTATTTGGACGACATTCTGATTTTTTCCTCCTCTGCCAAGGAGCACCAGAATCACATCAGTGCTGTCCATCCGGCCCTCACGGCCAACAGCGTGGCGATCAACCACGATAAATCTCTGTTCTACATCAGTTACATTCCTAGGCCATACTGTCTCCGCCAACGGCCTCCGACCAACAGATTCTCATGTCGAAACAATTCTCACCCTGACTCTTCCTGAAGATTATGCTCAACTCCGTCGTTTTCTGGGTATGGTAAACATTTACCGATGCTATATCCTTCAGGCCGCCTCTGTCCAATTGGCCCTAACCAATGCCCTCTCTGGCAAAAATACCACATCGAAACGGAAGCTGGACTGGACCAAACTCATGTTCGACACATTTGATAATCTCAAAACTGGCCTCACCAAAGCCGTCACACTCACCCACCCTGATTCTGAGGCCTGTGTTTCTATTACAACTGACGCTAGTGACTCAGCTGTTGATGCTGTTTTACAACAGCACACTGCCGACTCCACCCAGCCATTTCACTTCTTTTTGAAGAAACTAAGAGCCAGTGTAAGTGGTCGGCTTTCGACCGTGAACTTCTTGTGGTTTATGAAGCAATCAGACACTTCTGAAGTGACCTTGAGGGGCGACCTATCACGAACTACTCGGATCACAAGCCTCTTATGGACGTGTTACGCAACCTGGCTAAAGTCCTTCTCCCGAGACGTTTCCACCATATGGACTGTATGTGTCAACATTCCTAATACACATTCTACATCTGTGGCGCGGCGACGTTGTACCTGACTATCTATCTCGTATCGCAGTGCTCACTGCACCCTTGAACTTAGATGACCCCTCTCGACTCCTCACCGAAGACACCGATACACAGCAATTGGTTTCAGCCAGCAAGTCATCGCTCGCTATCTAGTCCTGCATGAGTCGACGACCCCAGTCCTTTGCGACATTTCTACAGGTACTCCTCACCCCTTGGTATGCCCACTCTTCAGCGCGGGATTTTCAGTGCTTTACACAACTTGGCCCACCGCAGAATGCGGGCCACAACAAGGCTCGTCACTGAACGCTTCTCCTGGCCTGGCGTCTAGCACGACTGCCACATTTGGACCCGTGCGTGTGTCCCATGCCAGCGTAGTAAAGTTGGCAGACACGCGCAGCCTCCACTAGGCAAGTTCGATGTCTCAAGGGGTCGCCTTTGGCATGTCCACAGTGAGATGGTCAGGCCACTCCCTCCTTGTCAGGGGTACAAATACATATTATCTATGATCGACCACATAACTCGTTGGGTCGAGGTGATCCCTCTCGTCCACATAACAACAGAGACCATTGCTCGATCTTTCATATCCATTTGGGTCATGAGGTTCGGCTGCTCTTCTTCCCTCACTACCGATCAGGGATGACAGTTTGAATCCACGCTTTTTGCTCGACTGTGTGAGCTGTGCAGTGTAGCCAAATTCCACACCACAACCTATCACCCACAGGCGAATGACCTGGTCGAACAGTGGCACCAAACTCTCAAAGCTGTGCTCATGTGCCATGGTGGGTTATTGTCCGAGGATCTTCCTTGGGTCTTACTCAGCATCCGCTCTGCCCATAAGGAAGACCTGAATGCATCACTGATGGAGGTTCTATACGGAGAGTCCCTCCTCCTTCCAGAGGCTGTGAATCGGTGTGTCGAAAGAGCTCCCAAGAGTCATGTACCTATGATACCCATACCAGAGGTACCTCAAGTACTATTATCTGCTGTGGATCCCGTCTCCTCTGCAGAAAGTACAGGATCTGTCATTACCCATCCACTTGACTGCAAATAGCGTGTCAATGGTAGATCTAGGCGTCCTGTACTGGGTGGACAGGGACCAGGGAGGACTCAGAGAGTTGTACCGATAGCCCAAGTTTGAGGTACTGTCTTACACTGAAACTGAAATGGGACCCACTTCACCTGTTTTGGGGAAACCTGTTTTGTCTGCTGCCAGGAGGAGGCAAAAACAAAAGGGTACAGGTCTGTTAATCATCGGCAGTTGAAATGTACAGCAAATGATGGGAAATGGCAGCAAGGGACAAGAAAGGATACCAAGTGCAATCAGTGTCTACGCCTGGGGGCCTCAGTTAGCATGTTGAAGATGCTATTCCGCCAGTCACTGAGGGAACATGGTGGAACCAACTGCAGATTGTGGTGCACATTGGAACAAATAATGGCTGTCATCTGGGCTCCAAGACCATTCGTGACTCACTCCAGTGACTGGCAAAGAAGGTTGAGACATTCAGTCCTGCATGTGGAATTTCAATGAAGCTCACAATTTGCAGCATTGTTCCCAGAAATAATTGTGGCCCTTTGGTTCTGAGTTGAGTGGAAAGATTGAAACAGAGACTTCGAAGGTTCTGTGGCAAGCTAGAATAGGACTTACTGGACTTGCGTCATAAGGTTGAGAACTGCACAGTTCCCCGAAATAGTTCAGGTGTGCAATACAAATCAAACACTGCTACTCAGATAGCTGACTGCATGTAGGGTGCACACAAGGCTTTTTTAGGTTAGACAGATCTCCATCCAATCCAGATAACGCTAGCTGTAGGAAACCCAGAAGTATCATTATAAGATCGTAAGAAATGCCTGCCACGGGTGAGAGTATTATAATCCCAATGGTAAACTTCCGAGGCATTCACAAAAAAGTGCTAGAGTTAGAAAAGCTCATGAATAGCAGTGAAGCTCACATAATACTAGGTGCAGAAATCTGGTTGAAATCTGAAATTGATAGCAGCGAGATTTTGGGGGAAAATTTAAGTGTATATCGAAAGGGTAGGCAAATGGGAAATGGAGGTAGGCAAGAAACAAAAATCCACTGAGTTAGTAATTAAAGCTGTGTATGACATTGATTGGCTAAGATATGATAACTGGATCCTTCTATTGCGCAACAGACTCATCTCCTGATGTAACTGAAAGCTTTAGAGAAAACCTCAGTCCACTTATACATAAGTTCCCCAATCATACTGTATTCATCGGTGGAGATTTTAATCACCTAACAGTTAACTGGGAAAATTACAGTTTTGTTAGTAGTGGGCATGACAAGGCATCATGTGAAACTTTACTAAATGCCTTCTCTGAAAACTACATAGAACAGACAGTTAGGAACGCCAGTCATGATGGAAATACTGTATATTGGATCTAATGGCAACAAATAGACCTGACATCTTTGAAAATGTCCACATGATGCAGTTGTTGCAACAATGATTACCAAAGAGCAAAGGACAGCTAAAATAAGCAGAAAGATTTGTATGTTCAGTAAGCTAGATAAAAAATCAATAGTGTCATATTTCAATGAGGAACTTGAAACTTTTAGTACAGGGCAGAACCATGTAGAGAAACTCTGGCTCAAGTTTAAAAGAATAGTTGATCATACACTGGGCACATATGTACACAGTAGAACAGTTCATAATGGGAGGGAACCTCCATGATATACAGTCACTGTAAAGCAACTTCTAAAGAAACAGAGATTACTGTATAATAGGTGTAAAACAAAGTGCAAGGCTATATAAAGAGAGATGTTGTCAAGAGAGTAAAGCACGATGTCATCAATGACTATTGTAGCAGAATACTGTCATGTGATCTTTTACAGAACCCAAAGAAATTCTGGAGTGATATTTTACAAAACCCAAAGAAATTCTGGTAGTATGTAAAGGCTGTTAGTGGCACCAAAGTTAGTGTCCAATCCCTAGCAAATGGGACAGAAACTGAAACTGAGGCCAGCAAAGCAAAAGTTGAAATGCTTAACTCCATTTTCAAATGTTCATTTACAAGGGAAAACCCAGGAGAATTGCCCAAATTTAATCCTTGTACCACTGAAAAAATTAATGGAATAAGTGTTAATGCCAGTGGTGTTGAGAAACAGCTGAAATCGTTAAAATTGAACAAAGCTCCAGGCCTTGATGGAATCCCTGTCAGATTCTATACTGAATTTGTGGTTGAGTTAGCCCCTCTTCTAAATATACTGTAGATTCCTAGAGCAAAATCCATGCCCAGTTCTTGAGAAAAGGCGCAGGTCACACCCACCTACAAAATGGGTAGTACAAGTGATCCACAAAATTACCATCCAACATTCTTGATATCGATTTATTGTAGAATCTTAAAACGTATTCTGAGTCTAACATAATGAGGTATCTTTAACAGAATGATCTCCTCAATGCCAATCAGCATGGATTTCGAAAACGTCTATAACGTTAAACCCAACTTGCGCTTTTCTCACATGCATACTGAAAGCTTTGGATCATGGCAGCCAGGTGGATGCATTATTTTTTCATTTCTGGTAAGCATTTAACTCATTACCGCACCTACACTTATTGTCAAAAGTAGGATCATATGGGGTACCAAGTGAAATTTGTGACTGGATTGAGAACTTTTTGGTAGGGAGGTCACAGCATGTTGTCTTGGATGGAGAGCCGTCATCAGATGTAGAACTAGCTTCAGGCATGCCCCAGGGATGTAGTGCGACCCCTGCTGTTCATGTTGTGTATTAATTACCTTGTAGACAACATTGATAGTGAAATCAGGCTTTTTGCAGATGATACAGTTATCGGTAATGAGGTGCTATCTGAAAGAAGCTGTGTAAATATTCAATTAGATCTTGATAAGATTTCAACATGGCGCAGAGATTGGCAACTTCCTCTAAATGTTCAGAAATGTAAAATTTTGCACTTCATAAAATGAAAAAATGCTGTATCCTATGACTGTAACATCAATGAGTCATTGTTGGAATTGATCAGTTCATACAGATACCTGGGCGTAGCACTTTATAGGGATATGAAATGGAATGATCACATTGGTTCAGTTCTGGGGAAAGCAGGTGGTAGACTTCGGTTTATTGGTAGAATAATGGGGAAGTGTAATCAATCTAGAAAGGAGACTGCATACAAATCACTTGTGTGACCAGTTCTAGAATATTGCTCAAGTGTGTGGGACTCACACCAAATGCGAGTAACAGCAGACATTGAATGTATAAAGGCAAGGGTAGCACAAATGGTCAAAGGTTTGTTTGATCTATAGGTGAATATTATACTGAAGAAACTAAGCTAGAATACTTGAAGATAGACATAAACTATCATGAGAGACTCTATTTACAAAGTTTCAAAAATCGGCTTTAAATGATGACTCTAGGAATGTACTACAATCCCCCAAGAATTGCTTACAAAGGGTTCATGAGGAGAAGAATAGAACAGTCACTGCATGCACAGAAACACTCAAACAATCATTCTTCCCACACTCCGTAAGTGAATGGAGCGGGAAGGAACCCTAATATCTGGTACCATGAGGTGTACCCTCTTTCATGCACCTCACTGTGGTGATGTAGATTTAGAAATAATTCTTCATGAAAAAGTTGTAGCTTTTGTCATTGAGGCAATATGATTCAACATTTTTAAATGTTGATCGATAATTCATATCTCTTGGTTATTTGCTAACGTATAGAACGAAAAAATATAACAACTATTTCATTAATTAATAGAAAAGAACTAAAAACAAACATTATTCTTATGATACATGTGACTGTCTGCTTTCTCACCCCTTGTAGTACTATTATCGTTCCAGTTGTCCCTTTCGCACCACTGTGTGTCTTGATGGCGGTACACATTAAAGACATTTCGCCTCTCCTCCGAAATGACGGAAGAGGCTAGGTTCACCTCTATAACACTACTCCGTGATATAACTATGACAGTGGTCAGCACACTGGACTCGCATTTGGGAGGACGACAGTTCAAACCCGTGTCCAGCCATCCTGATTTAGGTTTTCTGTGATTTCCTTAAATCGTTTCAGGCAAATGCCACGATGGTACCTTTAAAATGGAATGGCCGACTTCCTTCTCATCCTTCCCTATTCAGATGGTACCAATGACCTCGCTGTTTGGTCCCCTCCCACAATCCAACCAACCAACCACGTAACTGTGATGTGTATGTGTCCAATTTCAACCATCGTTGATGTCAATCGACTTTCGAGGTCGTATAGAGTTCTGAGAAGGTGGAGAAGCCATACTGGATTTTGTTACTAGGTTAAATCTCATATTTGATAGGTCTCAACTTGCGACGTATACCCTATGAACGAATGCTGCTTCAAATATAAAGACTCTCTCGAAAACGCAGCGTTATTGGTACGATGTGTTATAATTAAATGTGAAATGAAACCATATCAGCGGTAGTAAATCAGAAGTAGAGGTTATAATTATGAGAGTTCGCAATGGTGTAATGAGTAGAGCAGTGAACACACTGTAGGTTCAACAATTGTTCGAATCCTATTTGTGCGATAAATTTTTTCCTTTCCTCAAAGAGTGTGGAACCTTCGAAAATTATGTTTTGTGATATTCGATGTTTCGTACATATAAGAGCGCTTTCTCCCAGAAGTAAGTTGTTAGTGTCAAAAATTCGCAGATTAAACATGAAACACGCAAATATCGGTAAATATTTGACACATCTTAATCATATGATAAAACAAACCAGGTATCACTCTCTGAATAAAATGCACAGAAAAGGTATATATTTGGAAAAGAGTTAAAAGGTAACTTAAGTCTCTGTCGCATTTAAAACATAAAAGAATGTTTACAAGCTAGGTATTATAGGAGACTTATTTTTTCAAACGATAACATCTTCATTTAATGTACAAATGCAGATGAAATGTATTCTGGTGCTAGTACAGGAATGCTCCTCCTGCTGGTTTTCCTCATTGTTTCATTTACTTTCAACTGCAAAGGAATAAGTTATGGACCTTAAAGTTAAGTACTTTTTGTAATAAATATGAAAATAACGAGTATGAAATGGGTAAATTCTCGGTTTCAAATAATCAAAAGGCAGCAACAATTTCCAAAATTGCAATGGGTGTACCAATTGGAGATGAGTTGAGATTCACTGCCACAGTCACCATGATATTCCATGTTTACAAACTTAGTACGGTTTGAGAACAATGTTATGGTAATACTACATTTATTATTCTAGTTTGCAAACTATGTTTAATTATGGTGACATAATGGCATGTATATGTTCCTCAAATAAATAAATATATCAATTACAACAAAGTCACTAAACAGGTGAAATCGAATAAGATGAGGCAAGATGTGATTTATTCACTGGTGCGCACCCTATAAATACGTTTCCATTTATTAGTACTTATGAGGCACACATAATGATTGTGCATTTGTAGACAGCATTTCTGAAATGAACGTATCCTGAGAGAGCTAATGCTCAGAAGGAATTAGGTACTCGTAAAAAACAACAAATCACATTATTTCTAAGAATCATTAATGTACTGCAGCTAGTAACAGATGTGAGCTATGTGCTACGGGAGGCTCACCGTGCTGACGTGCTCATACTCTGTACGATCAAGAAAGTCGATAGACATCCCTGACAGTCGAAAGGGCATGTACACGTCGTAGTGACATCATGGAGAAGTGTTATACCGTAAATGTGAACCTGGCTTCTCCCTGAAATGACTGGCACCGATGACGAAAGATTGCCACTGATATTTGCGAGTGGCGACAATCCAAACTGCAAAAGCTTACTGCACTGTTTTAAACATGATGTCCGATGGTAAATCACCAGGTGATCACAGCAACAAAAAATATCTCTCAACTAACTATGGATCATGTTTTTCAGATGAAACTGACCTTATAAACACCACAAATTATTCATTAGTAATGATAAATTCTATCTCAGGTGAAAGATGTTTTCTTTGTGATCTAAAATCTAAACAAAATTTTGGTAAGAGCATAAATGACATTTTGTGATAAGAGATAAAGCATCTGTATGTTTTGAAAAATATTTATTGCAATGGACACATTTGCAGCAAATGTTTTTCGAAAAATTAACATTTGGTTGTAAACACAAAGACTGAAATAAATGGATGTCAGCCAAAGTGTTAACCCTAAAAACGGACAGGCAGGGTCTCTCAGTCCCAGTCGGATTTTGTTTTAAAAATATCCTCAATAATACGCTACTTCTGAATTAGCCATTCATTGTAGCTTTCAGTTAACGTTCCTAGAGGCCACTTTGTTTGGCAGTTGATTGTTGACACAGGATGAAACATGTTTTGGATCTGAGAGACCTAGCCCATCCATTTAAACTTTTTTCTGATTTTGCTTGTTATGCTGACTGTGCACAATAAAACTGCTTGAAAATGGCTTGGCAGCAGCCAGTCAATGCAAATTTGAAGGACTGTTATTAGAAAGTGTTCACTACATATTGTGAATTGTGGTTTATTTTTCTCATAATGTACATAATCTAAATTATTTGATTCAGGAACGGGAGACATGTCAAATTGTGGTAAGAATTCACCATAAACAAAGAACAGCTGATGCTAACAGACAGTATCATAATAATAGTACAATTTTGTTATACATATATACAATAAAATCTAACACTTAATTACCCCTTGTTCAAATGATAATTTCATCCTCTATTAGTTCTTCTATTGAATAGTAGCATTTCTCCTGCAGAATCTTCTATAGCCTCGTTTTTAAAATTTCTGCCTTCATATTAAATATGTCTTTGTCCATCAATTTGTATAATGTCAATCCCACATACAGCGGAGCCTATGGGTATAATTTCAACTGGTATGTGGGTGCCACAAATTATTTTTACTTCTTGTGTTATATTTATGGTTAAAATGATTCTCCTCAAGTAATTTTTGTCTTCCATGTAGGAAAATTATAATGTCATAAATGTATATGGAGGGAACAGAATTTGCAGTTTTCGAAATAATGAGCGACAGGACTCTGTTTGCCTTGCAGTACACATCCATCACACAATTTTTTTTTTTGCCGTTTCAGTATTCGAGACACACTACTTGAACTTCTCCAGAAAATTATCCCTAAACCTAATGACAGATTCAAAATAACTATGATAAGCAATTTTTCGTGTACTTACGTTAGTGGAATTTGCTAGTATTTTCACTGCAAATGCAAAACTGCTTAGTTTATTTGATAGGAAGTCAATATGTGTATTACAGCTTAAGTTCTTGTTCACATTTAGTCCCAGGAATTTGACCATATCAACTTCTTGCATAGGTTGAGTGTTGTGTTGTATTTTAAGCTCCACATATTTCCAATGTTTGGTTTTGAAATGTACCATATGGATTTTTGCAATGTTCACTTTCAACCCATTTAACTGGCACCAGTTTTCTAAGGTATCCAGTGTGCTTCCAATAGTGCTCGAAATTTTTTCTGCATCATCATCTTCAGTTAAAACAGAAGTATCATCTGCAATCAGAACTGATGGGAAATTTATATTTATGGTTAAGTCATTTACATCGAATAAGAAAAGAATTGGCCCCAAAATGGAGCCTTGAAGCGCACCTTGTGATACTGTACTCCACGTAGAATAATAATTCACTGTATCTGAGGTTACAGTTACCCTTTGTTTTCTGTTGTGTGAATATGATGTTGGCTAATTTAGATCATTGGCTTTAATCCCATATTTGTCTAATTTGTAGATAAGCAAGTCATGGTTCACAGAGTCAATCGATTTTGTGAGATCACAGAAGATACCTGTAACTTTACTCCTCTGATCCAATGGTTTGCCTATCTTTTCACTAAAGTTATTGATTGCATCCAGAGTGCTTTTGCCTGGTTGAAATCCAAATTGGTTACTTATAATAATATCATTTTTACAATAAGGTTTTCGATCTGGTTTGCAGCTACACTCTCTAACACCTTTGACAGGACTGGAAGAATAGAAATAGGCTGATAGTTTCCCATATCTTCCCTCGACTCTTTCTTGAACAGAGATCTGACTTCGGCATACTTCAATAGATTGGGAAAGCATCCCTGTTCGAAAGACTGGTTGAATATTTTAGTTACAGGAAGGTGCTATTATGCCACACATTGTTTTAATCACTTTAGTGGGTATACCATCCCACCCAGCAGAATTTTTAGTTTTTAATGATAATACAACATTTTCTACATTCTTTACCGAGACTTTATAAAATATATAAGATACTCAGCTTCTTGATCGCTTCCAAACAGATTTACTTCACTCTAAGAATTCAGTTAAACACTCTGATATTTGAGCCAGATTTACAATAAAGCTATCATCTACTATAATGCTAGACATTTCCTTACTACTAACTCTAAAACGCTGATTTGACAACAGATCACATTGCTTTTGTTTCATTTTTATGTTGTATTATGAACATCTTGTTTGCCATTTGTTTGGCTGCCTCACAACTTTTTTAAACATAGCATTATACTGATAAAGGTAGTATAACATCTGTTTTTATTATGTTTCAGTTCATTGTGGAGTTTTCTCTGTCCTGTCACTAGAAATTTTTGTACCATGGGTTATCCATTTAAGTTTATTAGTCGTTTTGTTACATGTGGTTCGGTGGAAAAGTTTCATTAAATATTTCAAGAAAGCTACTTAAAAATTGTTAAAGTTACTATTACTTGAAATACAGCTGTTGTAAGGCCATTCAGCCTTTCTTAATGTATTTCTAAATGTAACTGATTTTTTTTCCATTGAAGTTCCTTCTCATATGGCTTTTGTTACATTGAATTTCTTTCTTAATTTTTTGATGTTCAATGAATAATGCAGAGTGGCCAGATTCGTAAATCAATGCAAAGTTTGTAAACATCTTCAAATACATAATTGGTTAGAATATTGTCAATACAGGTAGCTGACAGTGCATTTACTCTAGTGGGTTTCACGAAGTTTATTTTTTATTAGGTTAATGAATTTGGACATATCATTGCGTTCAACTCTGATATTAATGTTGAAGTCAGCAGCTATTACTATCATTTTCCTTTACTGAGTTTTTCGAGCAAGCAATGAAATTTCCCCAGAAAAGCTTCAATTGTGGCTCTCTTTGGTACTCTATAAATAGAAACTACTGTGGCATTTAGGTCCCTCACCTCCATACAGCAGCTTTCAAATATACATTCTTCATTCAAATTATTAAAATCATTTCTTATTTCATATTTTATATCACTATGAGTAAGTATGCAAGAGCCTCCATGTGATTTCTTTCGTCTACAAAAGTCATTGGCTAATTCGAAATTTTATTAAGAATTTTAATGTTGTCAGATATAAGCCAATGTTCACTGAGGCAAATAACTTGGATATTTCTACATTCAGATAGAATAATTTGTAATTCGTCCACTTTGTGACTGTTGTTTGAAAAGTCTACACTTAGACCATTTATATTCAAGTGCATTGTATAGGGGCATTCTTTTCTATTTACAGTCTCAAGCATGCTCTTTCTTGGGTATTATTTCGGCCTTACCGTTTTCAATACTAAACCCTGTTTCTCGTCCCCATCATTTCTTATAAGCTTTCCCTATTTTGCAGAATTTTACATGTATCACCGAATATTTTACTAAAAATTGCTATTTAAGTACAGACCATCTTTACCTTAACATTTATTGCTTAAGAATTTATTCGGATTTATGAACACAGCTCCTAGATTGTTACAGTTTTCGTTTAAATCACGGTTTATTCTCTCAATATATCTATCACAGACTGATCTTCTGTGGATAACACCACTCACCACCATTCTGGACACACTGTAGAGGTTACTGGTAGATCCAATTAAATTTCTTGTTTCACTTACAATTTGCTCTTCAGTGCTGCATCTAAAAGAATTTATACCTATCTGGATGAAGTCTCCTTTGCAATTCTTCTGAGATGCTTCTGCTGGACCATCCTGGTGTTGTGCTTCTGTGAAAAGATACAGACTTTTCAATGCAGCTATGTGCAACCCACTGTGCCACAATCATGATGCAATCCTTTCCATTCCTCACTTTCTTCTTATAAAAGATACTAAAGACTTATACAGTGCATGTGCACTTTATCTGATTCTTAATATTCATAACTACCTTTGTATGTTCAGTAGTTACATAATTTGTCAGTGATTTCATATATAATCTGTAACTATGTAAAACATGTATATTAATTACCAAAACTAATTTTGTAGACTTAGTAAACTAAATATTTAATATCTATTTGCAATAGAAAAATTTGTTGCTCATGGTAAATCCAACTGACTCACCATCGCTGCCAAATTTTTACACCTCAATGAAGGGTGTTGTAAGGGGTTCACCACCCTGATGGAACAAATGTAATTTTGATGTATTTCTCACGCACTGCCTGTGACAGAAAATATCTTTGCTGCAATAGAGTCGCAGGTCAGAGCAGTCTTGTCAGTTGTTGCGGTCGCTCATTGCTACAGAGCAGTTGCAGTCGATCGCTGCTACAGTGCAGCTGCAGTCGCACATTGCTACAGGGCAGTTGTAGTCTGTCCCTGGTACAGCGCAGTTCATAGCCGTGTATTGTAAGGTAAATTTTAATATTTTTATTTGCATGTGCGTAGTTAAGTCACTTTTCTGGGATGTTAATATGAATTCGTTTCAATCTTTTTGTGATTCGTCAGCAGCAGTTGACCCAGATTTGTAATATTCAGTTTTTCATACAATGGACTGCAGATCTTTATCAATAATGTAAACGATTTTCAAAATATATTTTTTACCAGTCTACAAAAAACGGAAGGAATAACTTTGCCTTGAGTCATTACTGGTCCCGATCCAGCCAGTTATTTAAATTTAAATATTTTAGAAATTTTCTCAGATCATAGTCATATGTTCTTTAGAAATCAGATGACCAGCTGTGCAGCTGTGTCAATAAGCGAAGTCAGTTTTTCTAATGATTAAGATCTTGGACAAATGTTGTTCAGTATTAGTAGATAGGCCAGCATTGCACTAAGCTGTACCATTCACGAGCAGATTTATAGACAGCGTTATCTGGCGACACCATCATGAGATAAGAATTTTTCACTTTATTCAGACTGATTTCACAGGGCCATGGTGTAGTGCTCCTAACGTCAAAAATTATCAGTTTTCATGAGTTAAGATATTTTTTAAAAAAATTATCATTTTTGTACGGGAAGGTTACAATGTCTCTGTTGTTAAGGTATCGTCGTGACTGCGGCAGCCATTCTAGCAGACAAATTAAAGCAGAAGCTCTTTATATATTCAGCTGGTTCATCCATTGCAAATCTGGTTACTATTGCTGTCATTTCTTTCTTTGAAAGTGACCTACCCTCTTCATATTCGATTTAGATAGCAGTGTGTAGTACGAATAGTACTTAAGTGTTTTCTAATTTGTGCAAAAATTAGAAGTATTGCTGTATTTTCTATCTTTGAAAGTGAGAACCTGTCAACTGCATACTACTCATTTACGTAGTGATATGCAGAAAAGTAAACTTCTTCCTTGTAACTGAAACAACTAGGAAAACTGTATGTGCTTAATTTGAAGATGCTCTAGTTAGGAAAAGAAGTCTCCTAAAATAACTAGATTGGAAATTTTCTTTTAAGTCACCTTTTAATTCCTTTTCATACGTTATGTCTTTTGTTCTGTCGATGAGTGATACTTTGTTTTTACCAGACAAAGTTTTGAGTATTCACTCTCACTTCTGTATTTCATGCTTAAATTGTAAATGATTGATAATGCCAAGTCACAGAAGCTGTCAGAAACGTGACGATTAATATTAATTTTTTTGCTGATCCAGGCGCTCAAAGAGAAGTGTGGAGGCAGAGTGGGCAGGGGTCGCAACCCAATGCCTGGCCGCCATGTCCCGTTCCCATCCTTCAGGAACCAAGGAAAGTGTAGGGAATGTGGAGTAGAGGTACAATGAACATCGTTTATTTATTTTTCTTTCTTTATTTATTTTTGTCATTAATACCTCCGAGAATATCAGGACATCACGCGAGAAGGAGGTCGCTGCAAGACATCAGACTAATTGAGACTATCAATGTATAGTTTTTCCAAGAAGAACATTCTGATTACCAGTGAATATATCGGTTTTAAGTGTGGAGGAGGCGGGGATCAACTCTCCATGACAGGAACACCCCAGCTCTGGTGATGGTTAACGAAGACACTGCAGAGGAAACTGAAAAAAAAACTCTCTCTATTTTGGATTAAGGGCAACTGCACAATGGCGTTCATTATGGAACTGACAAAAGTCAGGGATACTTTTCTCGCCATTAGCAAACAAGTAGTGAGCTGCGTGTCCACAAATCCACCTCACAGGGTTCGTGTTTTCTTGTGGGAAAAATCCCGCATCTGGATAGAGTTGATTAGGTATCTAATGAGGAGTCATACGCTTAATAAGGGACAGCATCCATTGCACCAAGAACCAGGCACTCTCGCCAGTCTGCACACCAGGCAATGCTCTCTATGTCCATAACATCACAGTCAACACGCGCCTGTGAGGTGAATCCTAGGAAGGCATAACCAGCATACTTGCTTCCCATTGACAGTAAGGTACCATGCAGACTGGATGTCAGTGTCAAGATAAGGAGCACACACCAATCGCCAAATGGCGCGCCAGTCGACGTGGGGAAGCTTCCCCTCAAACACATTCAGTGACCTGTGTTGCTGAAGGAAACCATAGATCGCCTTTGTGGATGTCAATTGCGCTGGCAGTATCACAGGACAGACGTAGCCCACTTTAAGAAAAAGGTGGTGGAAGTAAAAGAAGGGCGGCACGACTTCCAAAAGTTGGATAGGTGCTGAGAGAAAATGTGGTTCAAAGACATACAGCAATAGGCTGGTAAGGCACATAGGACTACGGCGCCATAATGTCATGTGACAGCCAATGAAGTGGGCTACTGTTCTGTCAGGCACATGATGGGAGGGTGAGGGTTTCATACCTTATCTTGAATAGCAAGCCATGGCAAACAAATGAACCCAATGCCACTAGCATGCTGCGGGTCATGGATGGGGGAATAGAAAGTGTCTGTGCTATTTGGGGGATACGTCACGCCAAATATACATTTATGTATTGTGTGAATTTCAGAACAACAAGTGCTCATAAATGGTGATCTAAGAGTCCAGTCGTAGTTGGGAAATAGATGTTGGCAGTTGAGAGCAATTGTCCACCACAAATCACTTGCGAAATCGAGTCCTAAGCATCAGAGAGTATCAGCTGCACGCAAAGGAGTGACACTATCTGCAGGAAGTCTCTCAGCTATAGCCATGGCGCTCGATTTGCGGACGTTAAGGCAGCTACCAGAAGCTTTGCCGTAGGTGGTAACCCATGCCAGTGACTCCCTGACCTTAGCACTGCTACGAAGAACGATTTCGAGATTGTCTGTGTATGCAGTGTAGCTGAGTAAATGGTCACTGGGAGATATCCCAGAGAGGCGTAGATAGGGCCACATAGCAACAGTTCCATGCCGAATGCATACAACATTGCAGATAGCGGGCAGCCTTGACACACTGAGCAACAGATCAAGACGGTAGCAGTAAGACGGCCATTGTAGAGTACATGAGACATAGCTCCATAAAGGATATGCATTATGACGTCGACGGTAATATCAGGATAGCCCATACTGCAAAGCATCCCTTCTAGGAAGTCGTGATCAATGCGATCGAATGCCTGGCTGAAGTTCAAATGGCTCTCAGCACTATGGGACTCAACTGCTGAGGTCATTAGTCCCCTAGAACTTAGAACTAGTTAAACCTAACTAACCTAAGGACATCACAAACATCCATGCCCGAGGCAGGATTCGAACCTGCGACCGTAGCGGTCTTGCGGTTCCAGACTGCAGCGCCTTTAACCGCACGGCCACTTCGGCCGGCCCTGGCTGAAGTCAAGATCAGCCAAATGTCCAGACATACGATGAGGATGAACAGGTGCGATTATGTCCCGACAGCAGCAGAGGGCAGTGCAGATATTATTAGTACCTCCCAAAGAAGTCTGATTTGGGGGAACCACATACCGAGCTGTCTGTTTAAGTTGCACACCCAACAGACAAGTAAAGAAATTTTTATCACTGTTTAGTAACGTCAAGGAGCAGTAATAGCAGATCCGTGAGGTAACCCGAGGCTTGTGGTTAGGAATGAGGAAACCATCGAGGAAACTGTCTGGAATTGGCATGAAAGGTGACAAAAGGTCCTGACAAATTTCCCTCTACAATTGCGCCAGAAGGGGACGAAATGTACGATAAAACTCCAGTGGGAGGCCATCAGGGCCAGCCAACCTGTTCATAGAATCTACCTGGATAGCGTCATGGACTTCACCCTCTGTGACGTTAGCAAGCATCCAAAGGAACCGAGCAAAAGGAGAGTCTGGAGACTGTCGTAATATCGGCAGGGTGGTGAAGCTGTTCAGAGTACAGCATAACATAATGTTGGATATCAAAACCCTGCCATCATCAGTCGTAAGAACGTTAATCAAATTCCTCCAAAGGTGGCGTCATTCTGCTGTGACATGATACTTAAGATAGACGCTCTTGTACTAACCCATTGTGTGCATGTGCCCTGACCATAGCTACTTCATGATGGCGGCGAAGGAGGGATGTGAGCTGTGCCTTGGCACGATTTGCCATCGCCTGGTGCTCTGGCGAATACGGCATCATAGTACATTTTCAGAGAATTGTGAAATCTAATTCCTGAGTCCATCACTGCCACGCCACAACCTCTTTTCCACAACCAATCAAGGCCTTGTGGGCAGTAGGCATTGCACAGAGCAACCACAATGACAGGGCAGACTGATAGGCATCACAGTATCGACAACAAGCTGCCTACCTGGTCTCAATGAGCTGCTGGCAGTCGGGTGAAGTATGGTGGATAATGTTCAGTTTCCATGGTCTCCGGCCATGCCACACCCTTTCGCAGCAGAGACTGATGGTGCAGATATATGCGAACCGGTCAGAGAATGCAGTGGGCCAGACTTCAGCAGCCTTTGCCCCATTGACAATATTGCAGCAGATGCAAATACGATCGAATCGGCTGGAAGAATGGCTAGTGAGATGAGTAAATCCCAGACGATCGTCATGAACATGCTTCCAAGAACCCACTAGCCTGAGGTGCTGGAGATTTGTCGCTAGCACTGCGCACGGAGACATGGTAATTGGTCTTTGGGGCCTGTGTGCAGCTGAGATCGCCTCTCATGATCAATGCATCCTGCTGACTACGTAAGAGAGGCATGACTGTCTCTAGGAAGAAGGTGGAACATTCACGGTGGCAGCCCAAACCAGATGCCGCATAGACATTGATGATCCTGACGCCACTAAACGTGAGAGGCATACTACTGGGATCAGGAAGATAAGCAGCTGCGTCATCGAGGATGCCATCATGTAAGAGGATCACCATCCACTACCGATAGGGGAAGCATCAGAGACGTGCTGTAAAACCATGGGGAGCACAGAAAGTTGTAACATGTACCTCCTGAAGAAGAGCTACATCACTGTCTGTGGCATACAGCATGTCATCAAGTAAAGCCAGTATGTGGTATACACAAATAGCGTTGACATTCATCGTGGCTATGCAATAAGTCTGGAAAGCTGTCATCACCAGGAGGATAGGCGATTCAAACATAGGGAAAGCACAGGGAACTCCCTGTTAGGCCCCCACAGAAGAGCTCCTCACTGTGATGTGGAGGGAGCCAACTATCATTCTGTACACCCCCAGAAAGTCCATTCTCAGCATTGACATCATCCGCCCAGGAGACAGATGTGTTATCAGGCCAGTTCAGTGGAACATTACCAGAGGTGCGCCCACACATAACGTCAGACACAGAATGGGAGGCAATTGCATCAGACGCAGGTGGGGAAGGTTGGTGTCTGGAGGTGGAAGCTGACTGGAGATGGAGGCAGGAAGGACGTCACAGCATCAGGTATCAGAGGTCAGTGCACCATCAGTAGCAGGGCCGTCATCCTCTGAAAACAGCCAACTGACGCACTCATCAGAAGGGGTATGGCATTGTCTCTTCTGTTTCCTCGGCATCCATTGCTTCCTAACATGCTGTTCTCGTCAGATGGCTGGTGACTATTGACCGACATATGGTCAAGTACAGCTCCATGATCAATAATTATGGGGTTGGGACAGACAGCTTGTGCCTGCTGATGACCTCCATTCATTTGTATTGCCTCGCAGGGGTGTATGAGAGACAGGAAAAACGTCCATTGCGTTGTCGAGAGGACACGACATGGGCACCGACTGATTCAGAGGGGGCATAGCAAGCAGCACTGTCGCAGACACGTAAGACAGAGGTAATACAGTGGGTGCCACAGGAGGAGTGACGTCTCCAGTCAGTGTCTGAACCAGTCTACGTTGGAGACATTCAGAATGGACATGGTCTTCCTGGTCACATATTGAGCAGGTGGCCGTCGCACATGACGACAGTCCTGCAGCTGGCAATGACCAAGTAGGAAGGCATGTGTTTCTGTAGTACAATTTTTATCTCATGGACACAATTCAGGACACAGCACATTTCGAACACCTTCCACGTTTCGGCCAGGTGACTGACGAGGTCGCCATTAGGTTTAGAAGTGGCCACCACAGCGTCAGACGGTACTTCAAACGGGAATTCGAAAACCCGCAAGTTTTGGAGGCCAAAACCAGCATGATCGACTACTACAGTCCCTCTATGTCTGTCAGAGCATCGAAACTTACGATCGTTAGTGTGGTGGCGGACAACGTCGGCACGCAGCTCATCATTCGCCAGCTTTATGTACACAGTAGTGGTGAGGATCGGAAAATGTATTCCGAGAACGTCTTGTAGCTGGAGAATTTCATCCCGTATAAAACAATCAACTTCATATGCCTTCGGTCGTTTGTGACCTAATTGAAAAGTTAATTTAATTGCGGCTTGGCGGTAAGAAAACGCCATGATGGTTGGACTCTTGAGTCAAGCCACTACAAGGAAGTAAATAAACGTGCGCTCGCTCAGAAGCAGCACAACAGACGAGACGCAAACAAGGTTTGTGTGCCCCACAGGCTGAATGGTTCAAATGGCTCTGAGCACTATGGGACTCAACTGCTGAGGTCATTAGTCCCCTAGAACTTAGAACTAGTTAAACCTAACTAACCTAAGGACATCACAAACATCCATGCCCGAGGCAGGATTCGAACCTGCGACCGTAGCGGTCCTGCGGTTCCAGACTGCAGCGCCTTTAACCGCACGGCCACTTCGGCCGGCCCCACAGGCTGACCCTCGACTACTTTTGTTACCCACCGCACCACAGGGGTGACTTAATATTTGCAGCTTTGTTTTGTGTCATACAGCTAATTAAACCTTTAAACGCTGATAATTCATTATTTGACGTTCAGTATCAATAAATTGTATCTTTCGCAGGATCCCCAATATGCTGATATTTTGGAACAGCAGTTATTTACAAGACATAAATTATAAAGTAGGTTATAATATAAAACACACCAAATATGGGCTGGACAAAATACAATATGGCCTTATCCAGGTGCTTCAGCCAAATACATCTTTAAAAGGAGCGCAGCCACATTTCTCCCAAGATGTATATACAAATAAAGTCATGTACTATACAGGGTGGAGAAAAATTGTCAGGACATTTTAACCCTGGATATCTGATGCCAGTAGAAACCAAAATTACTAATGTTGTGTAGATCGACAATGCACAATTTTTAAACAATGTAAACTTGGCGCCACACTCTCCAATTGGCCGTGGGATTGCACTGTTGTCAGATGCTTTGGACAATGCATGACTGGAAATTCTTTGCATGCCAGAGATAGCAATGTTTCCAAAGTCTCCCACACGCTTGGTGGTAGTGTGCCAGCCTTCTACTCTGGGGGCGAATCCGTCGGCGTCCCGACACATCCAGTGTAGTTTCATAATAAGACGTAATGGGAACAAAGCCGTCAACAGCTGTTAGTTTGCATACAGACAGTCTTTTACAAATTGTGTCAGGCCTGAAAAGGGCCTTTTTTGTAGGCAGGACATTGTTAACTTAAGGCAAGTGCTCGTACTGGCGACCGACCCTCTGACACGACACAAGCTTGGTAATGTCCAACAGTGTTTTGCCAAACTCTTTCAAAGATTCCTGAAAATTCCCTGATGTGACTGGCGGCATATTGAATGCGATCCATTAGTTCCTCATCATTTCTAGGTGGTTCGTGTCTGGATTGGTGAACTAGAACCTTGAAGAATCCCCACAGGAGCCGGCTGCTGTGGCCGAGCGCTTCTGTCTGGAACTGCACTGCTGCTACAGTCGCAGGTTCGAATCCTGCCTCGGGCATAGATGTGTGTGATGTCCTTAGGTTAGTTAGGTTTAAGTAGTTCTAAGTCTAGGGGATTGATCATCTCAGAAATTAAGTCTCATAGTGCTTAGAGCCATTTGAACCAATCCCCAAAGGAAAAAGTCAGGTGGCGTGGTGATCGGGGCCATGTCCTAAGAGCGCTTCTGCCAATTATCTGGCCATTGAAGAGTTCATTTAAATATCTGAACACAGCACGGCTGTTAAGTGCAGGTTCCCCATACTTCTGCAACCACATGCATAGCTGTATGTCCAGGGGAACATCTTCCAGCAAGTCAGGTAGAGTTTCTTGCAAAAAGTGAAGGTAATTTGCCCAGGTAAGTTGAGGATGTAGATGGACCAGCCCACTCACATGGGTCACCCACAATGTCTGCCAAAATGTTGAACAAGAATTGTTTTTGGTGTCCCTTGTTGTATTGACGTAATGATTTTCCCTTGCCCAGTAACAAAGCTTTCGAGTGTTGTAAAGGCCATCCTGATGGAAGGTGCACTCGTCGGGAAGACAGGATCTCATGCACAACATCACAGAAACCTCCGGCAAAACACTAGCCTTTGTTCATAGTCCGCCACAGGATCTAAGTCTTGGGCAGGGTGGAAACTAAATGGATGCTGGCCGTCATCCCTCAAACCCTCCCTGACTAACCAATGAGTGACCCCCATGTCGTGTCCAACCACTCGAGTACTTGTTGTGGGTGGTTCCTCGAAGTGCTCGAGAACAGTCTCTTCAAATGCAGCATCCCGTCGCGTTCGAGGTCTTCCAGCATCACCATGATATCCACTAACAAGCATGTTTCGCCAAATCGCCAGTGAATTGCTGTAAACGTTTGTGGGTGTGTGTGTGTGGCGTCTTGCTGTGTACCGTTCCATATACAATCATCGAGCTTCATGTGCATTACTGTCGGCTAGTCCATAAGCAAAAATCATCCCGTTGTTCCTCAAATGTCATGCTTACTGTTTGACTAAAATGCAGGTGACGAGTATTTGCTCTGAAGCGAAATTTACATGTGAATACCGCTGACGTGAGGTGGAGACAAACAGCAAGACCTATTTGACATATGTGCATATCACGTTGGAGCAGTGACGTGGTGAGGGACGTTTATATCTGTGAACCAACAACCATAGCGCTGCGAGTCAACCGACGAACTGCAGCAGGGCAATCCCACGGCCATGTGGAGGGCGTGGCGACAAGTTTCTTTAGTTTAAAAATTGTGGGTTGTCGACCTACACAACATTAGTAATTTTGGTTCCTACTGGCATCAGTTATCCAGGGTTAAAATTTCGTGACACAATTTTTTTCCATCCAGTATAAGTTGCTAAATTGATTCTTCAACTGGTGAGTTTTGATTCCCTTGTGGAATTCAGCACTACCGAATTTTTCAGCAGAGAATCGCCTATAACAAGATATTCATTTTTTCTCTGTTTTTCATTACTGAGAGGTTTCGAATTTTTTTTTTACTGTAAGTTACACTTACCCACATATAATTATTTTCGGTTCTTGCGACTTATTCTTCCTTAGGTGCGACAGCCTCGTAGTTTGTATCATTCCGCCCGTTTATTAGGTTATTTTCGTCTATAGACTCTGTTGTTTTCAAAAACATTTTTTCCTGCGTTTCAGGTCACACTTTTCTTGCTTCTACACTGATAATTCTGCTTTTTAAGCGTCAATAATGTTACAAAACACTTAAATAATTTCTTCCTGCAAACTGATGGTGGGGTATTGAGAGGTTGTAACAATGGAAAATTGTACTGAAATGCAGGAGGATCTGTAGCGAATTGACGCATGGTGCAGGGAATGGCAATTGAATCTCGATGTAGACAAGTGTAATGTGCTGCGAATACATAGAAAGATAGATCCCTTATCATTTAGCTACAAAATAGCAGGTCAGCAACTGGAAGCAGTTAATTCCATAAATTATCTGGGAGTACGCATTAGGAGTGATTTAAAATGGAATGATCATATAAAGTTGATCGTCAGTAAAGCAGATGCCAGACTGAGATTCATTGGAAGAATCCTAAGGAAATGCAATCCGAAAACAAAGGAAGTAGATTACAGTACGCTTGTTCGCCCACTGATTGAATACTGCTCAGCAGTGTGGGATCCGTACCAGATAGGGTTGATGGAAGAGATAGAGAAGATCCAACGGAGAGCAGCACGCTTCGTTACAGGATCATTTAGTAATCGCGAAAGTGTTACGGAGATGATAGATAAACTCCAGTGGAAGGCTCTGCAGGAGAGACGCTCAGTAGCTCGGTACGGGCTTTTGTTAAAGTTTCGAGAACATACCTTCACCGAGGAGCCAAGCAATATATTGCTCCCTCCTACGTATATCTCGCGAAGAGACCATGAGGATAAAATCAGAGAGATTAGAGCCCACACAGAAGCATACCGATAATCCTTCTTTCCACGAACAATACGAGACTGGAACAGAAGGGAGAACCGATGGAGGTACTTAGGGTACCCTCCGCCACACACCGTCACGTGGCTTGCGGAGTATGGATGTAGATGTAGATTGTGGAAGCTAGTTTTGTGTTTTCGTCCTTCAAACAGTCAAGGCATGGCCAGTGAATATC
This sequence comes from Schistocerca nitens, assembly GCF_023898315.1. Lineage (NCBI taxonomy): Eukaryota > Metazoa > Arthropoda > Insecta > Orthoptera > Acrididae > Schistocerca > Schistocerca nitens. The sequence continues at coordinate 17,954,507 of NC_064619.1, forward strand.
GTCGCTAATAAATTTTAGGCATATTTTCGCATACCTTTCATGCAGTCACAACCTGCACTTCACACACAGGATTCATTTTACAACTAGTTTGACGCTTTTTACCTAATGCACTATCTAACTTTTGCAAGTTTACGTGCGTTGTGTCACTGCACTTTTTAGTTGGCGCCATCTTGACCTTGACATAGAACATTAACTGAGTGACCAACAGCTGGACAGCGAAGATAACACCATTCCTATCACAAACGTGAGTATACTCAGTAACACTATACTCCACCTGTCATAAGGATAAACCTGATGTAAACATTACACCATGTATTCTTCCGTGTTTGGCTGGAACCTCATTGGGTTTCGTTTCATGTGGAGCAGAAGCTGTCTCGGTTACAGTCACGTACGAATGAGAATAAGTTCTATGATGTGCGTTACGCGTACATCGACTCAGTGATAATATGGGGCAACAGCTTTACTGGCGCATTTAACTTGGGCACCACTGGCAATGCAAGTGATCCAACTAACCTACGGTTATGTGAACAGTTGCAGTAAAGGCTTAAAAAGGGACGAGCAGAGAACAATACAGCTTTGAATGTCATTTGGTTTTGAAACAGAAGGAAATAATATACGGTAAAGCTCATGCGATACGCTTCTTAGGTGATCGGATGGAAACATAACATGCTTTCAATCTTAGCTAACTAACTACTGTAATTAAAAACAAGAGTGGTAAGAATTCCTGACTTTAACAATGGTAATTTTTCTGCATGAGTTATGTGTGGCGCAAAAGCACACTGATGATATTTTACCACATAGTTAAATAGTGAAGCCACCGAAGGTACTTCAGTCAACTGGTAATCTCTGAACATCTTCCATACCAGACTTCGAGAAATACATTTCAGTACTGCAGCGTCGATAACGAGGCGATCAGCAACAGAATTCCAAGCCACCAAAAAGTCTACATGTCCTCGCCCTCTTTTAGGCTGGGCTGTTCTGCAATTCGCCACTGTTCGGCTGTGACATGTGTCAAAGCTTCATACACTAGTTCCAATACATTTGGCATTTGTTATTTCTCGCGACAAATTCCTAAACTTGAATCCAGATCAATTTTATTTTGTTCAGATTTCAATTTTAGGGTGGCAACAGTAAAAACGCAGCATGTGTACGGTGTGCTCGACGCCATGAAAATGATTTTTTTCTATGTTTATACGGTGCTTATCACACTCTGGCTCGAGTTGAGACACCTGTCCTACTAAACACTGGGCATATTCAAACAAAATGTATTTGATTTTACATTTTTTCTCCAAACAATTTATTTGTGTAATGATTTTTTAACTTCAGCAATCTTTTATAAAAGATTAGGAATGTGTATTTTTAATGAAAACCAGAATTTTGCGCGCGTTATGTTATTAGAAACTAGATGACATGCATTTTACTTGAGAATGATGGTTAACTATGAGTTAATTACCACATACGTGATGAATTTCATTTTTAAATGATTTAGGTATTCAAACCGAACAAAAAAAAAATTCTAATTTCCAATGGGTTTCCAACCGCCACCTGCCAACACACCCGTGATTTAATCTGTGATGCTACTGATTATACCATGGGTATAATTAAATTCTTCTGTCTTAAATTTAGCGCTTAGTGTGTCACAAAAAACGTCAAAGCTGATTTTTCTCTGTAATCTTGCGAAAACATTAAGAACAACTTGTTTCTAGTCATTAACAGGGTTCTGCGCTCGTGTTTCACTACAAAGCAGTGTCATCAATTTTAACGGTACATATGGACAGCGAGACAATTAGAGCATGAGTAGCGTTTACAGAGACTGTGGCTGTAGACGATTTTTGAAATAAAAATTATGTAGCTAAAGTACGAATAAGAAAAACGTTGATGGCTGTTAATATATCAAAACGTATTAAAGTTTCATACACAGTGGCATAGTAATAACTCGAGAGCAGATTATATGCATTTGCATGTTGCATATGCATTTGCATATTTGGCTCTTTTTCACCGGTTATTGCATATTTTAACTAAAAACTACTGAGGATACATATTTTCGCTCTATGTTTACAACATTTTAAAAATTTTGACGAGCGGTCTCTAGCTCGATCTAGTTTTGATGTCTCACAGATTGACCGCGCCCCCGTTTAATTCCCTTCGCTGTCGTACAGTACGCGTTGGCAACAAATTAAACTACGCAAGCTTTTAATCGCAAGTCCATTGTTTCAATTTTTCTTTCTATTTACTTGTACACAGTTGGATGTGTTTACGACGTGTAGTTTGTAACGTGTTGTGCGCCATGCTGACCGAAAAAAAGAAACGTAGTTTTGTGGGTAGCTGACCATCCTGGAACATTTACATATGACAGAATTGTTTTATATTGTCGAGTTTGCGAGAAAAACGTTTCGTGCAATTAAAAAAAATATTCAAACAGAACAGCATGTCAAGACAAGTCTACATATAGCTGGAATGCAGAAGAAAGGACCACGACAGCAACTTATGACAACAGCAAGTTACAGTACAGGGATTTGTCCAAAGGTAGCCAGAAAAGTCGGTTTAACATGTATCTCTGTGAAGCATTCATTGCAAGCAATATTCCTCTTCACAAACTTACAAATCCTACCCTCAGAAGCTTTCTGCGCAAATACTGCTTAAATCAAAATATAACAGATGAATCAACACTGTGGCAAAACTACAAATTGAAAATTTACGTAAATGTTCCGGAAGAAATACGCAATGAACTCAAGGACAGCATTACCTGGATTTCAGCTGACGAAGCTACAGACTCTTGTGGTCGTTACATTGCAAATTTAATTGTTAGTGCTTTAAGAGAAGAGCTTTCTTCCTCCTGTTTAGCGGCCTGCAAAGAACTTGAAAAAGTAGAACATTCTACGATCGCCAGACTTCTGAATGAGGGTATCAGAAAAATATTTCCAGAATCTTCTGCAGAAGACAGGATGTTTTTGTTTATTTCAGATGCTGCTGCCTATATGATCAAAGCAGGAAAAGCCCTACGAGTATTTTATCCTAATTTGATTAATGTAGTGTTCTTTGCTCGTGGAGTACATCGCCTTGATGAAGAACTACGTTCCAAGTTTGTTAATGCAAATAAACTTGATTTCAGCCACAAAGAAATTGTTTCTAAAGGCTCCTGCTCGCATCAAGACCTACAAAGAAAAACAACCAAATGTGCCTTTACCTTCCGAACCAGTGGTAACTCGTTGGGGTTCGTGGGTCGAAGCTGTGTTGTTTTACAATAACGTTTCGAGGCCACTAGGGGGGGTAGTAAACGACTTCGGTAGAATAGAGGCATCGGCAGTTTGCCAGTGCAAGGAAGCTTTTAATGATTCCGGTATTAAAAAAGACATTGCTGTGTTAGCACTTATTTTTCCCATGTACCTGCAAGTATTACAACGCTTGAAACTAAAGGTTTGGCGTTGGATGAATCTACTCAGTTAATGAATAAAATTATTCTCGTGAACTCCTCATTGCCGGAGGCATTCCCAAGAAAACTTAAAGAACAGTTTGAAAACATTTTAAACAACAATCCACGCTTTTGAACCCTTGTGCCAATGGTACAGGTGACCTTTTACCACAAACAATAAGTGCCAACATAGCACCCAAATTCAAATACTGTCCAGTTACGTCAGTTGATGTAGAACGTCATTTGCTGCTTATGAAAATGTTTTGAATGATCGAAGACACAATCTTACTACTTAACATTTGGAACAGTACTTAGCTGCTTATGTTTACAATAACAGAAAAATGTACAATAAATTGTAAATGATGCTTTGTTCCAATAGTATTAATTAAAAGGTAATGCTCTTCAAAAAAATCATGATTGTATGTTGCTTTTTTTTTAAAAAAAATAAAATATTACAGAGTTTTTGAGCGTGCAATATATCTCGAATTTGTTCCTGTACATATCGATTGTTTCGCCACGAGTCACTCGCATCGCATCCGCTTGTTACCGACAACAATAGCAAAGGTACAATTCATAAAATGCGGTATGCGTCCCCCATTTGCAAATTTTTACAACATAATCTCAGAAAAGACCCCTTCCTAATCTCGACGGAAAAGTACTCAGAAAATGATCCAAGCGCTCTAAATGAACCGAGTTTTCGCGTGGAAGGTGCTCTTCTTCGTAATTGATGCGCACAGGTTTGACTTTGAGATGTAATGCACATGTTGTTTTATTATTTGATCTAACATATTTCGATACTTTTCATGCATATAATCCGATCTCTAGTAATAACATTTCAAATACTTAAGTTGGACCTACTTTGCACCGGTGTACGAGAGCTACAGCTGCTGGGCAATCATCACTCTTGTTTGTTTACATCAGGTTTATTCTTATGATGAACGAAGTACCGGTATAACAGAGATTCTCTATCAAACAGCATGATTGATTGCCACCCCTCTTCCAGTGAATCATTATCTTACCATATTTCCAGAGACAGACAAACTAAATGGCTGAAAAATGTTCCCAACCAAACTGTTCGCACCAGATCTTACAATTTAGTTGCAAATTTGCCTGGTGTCAGTGACAAAACCAGAAAAGTTTTCACCATTGTCAAGGCCTGGAAACTATTCATCGGCGAAGATTTGATATTAGAGAACACAAATCCTTACGCAGAGGCTGTGAAACCTCTTTACAAAATTCAGCCAAATACTACTAGGAAACTTAAAAATGAGGATTTTAAAGCATTTTTCGGCCTTTTGTACTTTTCTGGTGTTTTTTATAGAGGCAAAATAAATATATTACACAGAGACATAATCTTCCCTCACAAGTATGTCACTGCGAAGATTTCATTTTCTTTTCAGAAATATTACATTAGGTAATATTCACACAAGATATCAACGAAAAAGTGACAAGATGGTCCCTATATTTTATGTTACGTCGGGCGTTTTTTTTTAAAAAAAAAAAAAAAAAAAAAGAAAACTCCAGAAGGCATTACACAATACATGAGTATCGTTCAATGGATGAAATGGTACTAACTTTCTGAGGGTGTAGTTTTTTCAGAATGTAAATTCCTTCAAAATCTGGAAAGACTGGGATGAAAATATTTATCTTGGCGGATGCAAAACTGTACTATATAAAAAAATCTGAGTTTAATATGTGCAACAAGTAGTAGGTTTCTACCCTGTGAGCAACACACCTAACGAGGTTGGGCTCAGACTTCTAGAGCCACTGAAGGAAACAGGAAGTAATATTACCCTTACCAGTTGATTCACAAGCTGCCGTCTTCTTAGAAAACAATCGTAAAGGGAGACCAAGAGATGAATGCACCAACCAGATTCAGAAGGATGTAGGTTGCAGTAGGTACTGGGAGATGGAGAAGCTTGCACAGGATAGAGTAGCATGGAGAGCTGCATCAAACCAGTCTCAGGACTGAAGACCACAACAACAACAACAAATAGGTTGTGGGAACTTTGCACAAAAATAGAAAAAGAAATTACTTTCTAATTCTTGCCTCACGAACATAGACACACACATTTGTCCTTATTGGGACTTATGACAATTTCACATTGTTCTTATGTGTGCCAAAGAAAACAAATGTGAATACAAACGATGAAGAAACAGGTGATCTGAAGAAGCTAGAGATTATTATGTTACTTAATTCAACAAAAAATGCACTGGATGTGGTTGATGCCTTGTGTTCAGAATATAATATTGAAAGGAAGACAAGACATTGGTTACTGTAAAAGATATGTCTTGTCATTATGAACATTACTGGTATAAATGTATTTGTAGTAATACACAAAACAATACAAGACTGGATATTTCATGAAGGTTATTTCTCAAGCAACACGGTCTGGCATTGATAAAACCACATGTCAGAGAGAGCTAGCCTGAAGAATCTTCCAAGGAACATCCGACAACTGGTTGGGATAACTGCGAAGGAAGTGATTCCACAAGGCAAATAAGTTTACCATTATAAAATCAAAGACAATAAAAAAATGTAAAAAATCTGTAAAGTGGCTGTATGTGTTAAATTCTGTTATTTTATATGAACATTGTGCAGGTAATGCAGATCAGCAATGAGTATATCTTAAAGAGTGACAATCCTTTTTTATTCAATTGTACTATGCACTAAAATAAGTAATACTGCGTGTAAAAATCCTAAATTCATAATTTGTTAGGACATACACTTTGAAAATTCCAAGAAATGGTTTTACAGATTCATGAATATTTTTAAATGCCGAATAATTTAATTTCCAGATTTTTGGAAGAATTCAACCTTATTTTTAAATAAGTGTATCCTAAATGTAAATACTAATAAACAGTAAAAGAATTATTTTTGACAGTGCTGTTTAAACTTATGTCTTACTTATTCTGGATCATAAATAAAACATTGGATCTGTCAGATCCAGCCTGTCCATCTTTGTTACTTTTCCCCCTGGTCTACAATTAAGGAAAATGGAGGGGCGGTGGATGTTGGTGGTCATACGTGACGGATTATGCATTACTGGGGCATCAAGGGGCAATGGGCACTCGTCAGTAGGGGTGTAATGTGAACTCAGAACAATCTGTTGTAATGCCATGGAGGGGCAAGTTAGATAACACACTTGACATTCGCCTGCTTCACTTCATCGTGGATTGCCCTTGGTGTCGATGTACAGTGTTTCTATACTGGCTGAGAAATGGGGGTGGAAGTTCAACAATGACTACTGTAAAGGATGTAGCCGACAGGTGCACGTTTGTGTTTCACAGTTCTTTACTTTCACTGTTCACAACCCCCCAATAATACACAATTACATGGCCAAGCCTCATTAATAGGTTGCAGGCAAACATCCATATACTGCTACAATAGTTTACCGTTGAACATCTATGAGCAGTGAAAACCTAACTACACAGTTCACATTTTTTTTGGGATAATAAGGTACAAATTGAACAAACACTGTCATTGTTTTAACACACGGCCTATTTCACAGTTAAGTTGATCTAACCAATACGTGTTCATCATCTGAAACTCGACCGTGGACTGACTGTCTCAGGCCCTTATATATCCTCACAATAATGGGCACTGAAACACACATTGTTATATGTTTACTTCATAGAAATTACAATTGAAACATAAATCATTAAATTAAGTGAATACATGAAAAACTTCCTTCTTTTTAACAGTTTCTTCTCCTAAATGGGTTAAGCGGCATTATTTGTTTAGATGATAAAATTAACAGATATTGTTACGCAAACAACACTTCTGACAAAACTGTTAATTACTTTGGAATTCATTAAGGGCTGGCTTTGCTAACATGTTTTCAAATACTTGTTTATAATTCAACTATAGAATTTAAGTTACGAAACAGTTACTGATTGCACTCTACAACAAAAGATACTAACTAGGAATAGTCAAAATAAATTAGAAAATCAATTACATACATAAAACTAAGCGCAAAATTAGATCTGGTGTTATATTCTTTAAAACTGAGGTACAACCTTTCTCTTTTATGGAAATGCAGATTATACTCACGTATGTTAATGGTAATTAATCTGACATGAAAAAATGAATTTTAAGGATGCAGATGGCAAAACAAGAGGGGAAGTAAAATTCCAGCTTGTTTCGTCATAACACTGTTCAGACAGACTTGAAATTCTGTAATTGGTCATTTCCTGACTTATTTGTCTCATTAAAAACACATCTTATTTATACAAAATCATTCAGGATTTCACTGCAGGCTATGCATACTTCTGCGAAGGTTTGTTTCTTAGAAACATGCTATTGTCGACAGTATCTTGGCATTTTGCTGACATCTGTGACTAGGATTGTCAAAAATGTGACTGGATGTTATTGAAAATGTCTGCACTATATATTAAAGGTGCGAAGCTAGGTCCTTCACGCAATGTGTTTGTCGGAGAAACATTGGAGGTAGGGTTGTCACAACTGGCAATTCGAAACTTGAGACATTTCAAGCAAAAGGTTGCACTTGATAGATTACACATGCAATTCTTACTAATGTTCATCAAGTTTTTATCTTCACACAGAAGCTAAACAATTGCCCTACTTGAAACTTAAAATATTTGGAAGTTAGCAGTTCTTTACCATATACATAGGTGAAAATGAATGAGCTTGGGACTGGAATTTATAGACGTACTTGTTGTCTGATGTATAAGCCTTTAGAAGTTCCTTCTCCTGTAGAACACACTAATAGTACTCTGAGCAGCTCATATTATAGTTTATTTTAACAAGAAGTTCACTTCCTGCAGACTTCACCTTGGATTTGAATGATTCTTCCTTAGAATTGTGGGCTAGCAACAAACATCTGTATTTTGTTTGAAACTTCGTGGCAGATTAAACTGTGCGCCGGACCGAGACTTGAACTTGGGACCTTTGCCTTTCGCGGGCAAGGTTCGCAGGAGAGCTTCTGTGAAGTTTGGAACGTAGAAGATGAGGTACTGGCGGAAATGAAGTTGTGAGGACGGGTTATGAGTTGTGCTTCGGTTAGAGCACTTGCCCACGAAAGGCGAAGGTCCTGAGTTCGAGTCTCGGTCCAGCACACAGTTTTAATCTGCCAGGAAGTTTCATATCAGTGCACACTCTGCTGCAGAGTGAAAATTTCATTCTGCATTTTGTTTACTTAAAGAATTAGAATATAAGCACAACAGGTAATATTCTCAGAAAAAGCAAAAATAAAATAAAATCACAATAAGTAGTATTGACACTGTAAGGAAGGAAATCATATTTTTATTCTAAGTAACTAAGAATAAAAGAAAACATTCTACGACATGCAACAATAGAGCCACAACATTACTCCACAATGTGATAATGTTATGGCTGACTGACAATTCTTACTGATATGAATATCATCCATGAAAAACTGTTCACATATCTCTGGTGCAATTAACCCTCAAGCAGGAGGCACACAGCACACTTTGTATACATTTAATGAACAGCTGTCTTCATGTTACCAAGGTAAGCATAAATGAACAAAATCACAGTTTAATTAAAAAATAATAAAATAAACTTCCATTATATCAGTCTGATACCGCATACAATTCTTACCCCACAGTAATGACACACTTGAAGCATTAAACAGTGCAGTTGCATCGGATCACAGCCAATCACTTATTAGACTGCTAATTGTCTCATATACAACTGCCTCATTGTAGGATTGTGCCACTAGGTCAGAATCTGCGACATTTTCTTTTATGGATTATAAATTTTTTCTCACCTAGCATGCAGCTGATTTTATATTACTGCTGTTCACTTGTACATATGACAACACAACTTAGCACTCAGTTAGCTAAAGCAATAATGAAATGGTACAAGACAATGTTATTTGTGGTCGGCACACTTTATACAAAGGTGCACCTGTTCAATGGTTAATTTCACTGTTGTTCATTCTTCAGCATTATATGATGACAATATTGCACTTGGGAGTTATACCAAAGTATCAAATAGAAATACTTATATACAGACAGTGGCTCAAATAGTGGCATGCTTTGTACTTTACTCCATTATATTTTTGTTGAAAAGGTAATTAAATCAACACATACATGTTCGTGTATGGTACTTCAATTATTCTCCACACACCAGCTCTGTAAAGATATCCCTCAACCTTCTTTGCAAAATTACTCTGTGGTTACAAATAAAATAAAATATTGAAATTTGACTAACAGTTTTACTCAGGTACACACAAACTATATGATGCTTTGAGTTTCACATGTAGAAAAGGGTTCTGCAGTCTTTAAGCGAAAGAAACTATAACAAATTGCTTTTATTTTTTGTAACACTTTATTTAAATCTAGATCCCAAAATAATCAAGTATCCTACTCAGATCACAATTTCAAAACATTACCCCTCTAAGAACTTTCTTGCACCGTCTGGAGGATAAGGAGGGACTGTACAGCCAATCTGCTTAATAATTTCCTGAGCAGCCCAACATCCCAAATGAATGCAGGTTTCCAGACTGCAGCTGTGGAAGATACCTGCAAGAACACCAGCCACAAAAGAATCTCCAGCACCTGTGGTGTCTTTCACTTGTGAGAGATCCATTTCTACAACTTTTACTTCTAAAACTGTATTTGTTTTCCCATAAACACAAATAACAGAATTTTTGCCCTGAGTAGCAATAATCAGTTTCCCTTCCTTCAAGATCTGTGATACATCACAATGCTGCAGTTTACTCTCATCAAGATAATTATTAAAATTTTCTCTAAGTTTCACAACAATATCTTTTAAGCTACTGTTTTTAATATTCAACTGCTTGGCAAGGGAATAAAACTCTGCACTATTTCCAAATATGATGTTAGCACCCTTAACAAGCTCAGTTACCTCATGTGTATGACTTTCACAAACATACGGAGCACTTAAATTGAAGATTAAAGGTATCTTGTTTACTTTGCATATCTCAATGAGTCTAGCACACACCGGAAAACTGTGAGTCAAGAAGAAGCCTTCGATGTACAACACTTTTATACGCTCTAGTAATTTAGTTACATCCTTGCTATCCAGTAATGAACCGTCATATTTGGTTGCTGCCCCAATGTGAGCCACCAGTGATCTGTGCTCACCATTGATGAGAGCAATGCAAGTTCCAGTGGGATAACCAGGATTGTACGAATATCTGTAAATAAATAAATACATAGATGTAAGAAAAATTAGGGTAAGCATTCTCAGAAATGAAGGCACTGACAAACACAAGCAACTGCCATCCTTAAATACGAGTACCAATGGCTATGTCAGTTAAAATTTTTTGCACAAATCCAGTAATTCTACAAAATTATGAATGGCCTATAAAACAAGCTTTTGTTTAGTGACCGTTAACATGTCTATGATCTATCAAAAAGTTACTTCCACATTGAAAAATGAAATTAAAAAGTGTCATGGTTTTTGATCAAATAAATAGCTCAGGGCACACAACAACCATAACTTACAGTGAAGTAGTAGTCACATAAGGAGCTAATAATTTTTTATTATTATGGTGAATTAGTAGTTACACAAGGAGCTAATAATATTTTTTTACATCAGTGCAACAATATAACGAAGGAACCCAGAGGCATAGTTAGTATTTCAAGCTTCATTTTGTCATCTTTGTTTTCATGCCATCATAGGCATTTCAACAAATGATTTTTTTTCCCCCACCTAAGGTTTAGTGTTTTTGTATCTGCTATGCAGTTCTGTCTGCTTTATAGTAAATCTCTGACATGTGTCTTGAGCCACGAATGGTCTTCAGTACTGAACATTCCACAGGACAAATGTATCTAGCAAATGGCAAACAAAACTTCTGAAGTTATGGCACAGATAACCAACATTTGAAATGCTTGCTGATGGTTGTTCAGGTAGTTTGTAACTATTTTCTTGTGACACTTGTTAAGTACAGATGCCTCCCTACCAAACATGCAGAAATAAGTCATCAACGATTGTGTAATTGTCCTGTAGTTGCCAGTTCCTATCACTATATTCACTCAGTCAAAATATTCAGACTGATTTCTAGTCATCACATTCAATATGTTGACTTCACAGATTGGTTATCTAACCAACTGCTCAAGATAATTGCTTGAAAACAAATTTAGCTCTATATAAAAATAACCTTTTCTATATCTGTGGACCCTCAATTTATAGACGGAAAATGAAAATCTTCTACATCTACATATGTACTCCACAAGCCACCATACGGTACTTGGTGGAGTGTACATTGTACCACTACTAGTCATTTCCTTTCCTGTTCCATTTGCAAATACAGTGAGGGAAAACTGACTGCCTATATGTCTCCATATGTAACCCAATTTCTTGTGTCTTATCTTCATGGTCTTTATACGAAATGTATGTTGGTGGCAGCAGAATTTTTCTGCACTCCACTTCAAATGCTGGTTCTCTAAATTTTTTCAAAAGTGTTTCTCGAAAACAATGCCGTCTTGCCTATAAGGATTCCTGAAGCATCTCTGCAATACTTGCACGTTGTTCTAACCCAGCAGTAACAAATCTAGCAGTCCACCTCTGAATTGCTTCAAGGTCTTTCCTTTACTCTGATCTGGTGTGGATCCCAAACACTTGAGCAATACTCAAAAATAGGTTGCACTAGTGTCCTATACGGACTCCTTTATAGATGAACCACACTTTCCCAAAATTCTCCCAGTAAACTGAAATCACCCATTTGTCTTTCTTACCACAATCATCACATGCTCATTCACATTTCACATTGCTTTGTAACATTACATCCAAATACATAAAATGACATTTCTGTGTCAAGCAGGACACAGATTTTCTTTTTCAGCTGCTGCTTGTTATTAGATTCGCTGCCTTTGTTTTCCCTACAGGTGGTCTCTTAGCCCCCCCCCCCCCCACACACACAGAGTCATATGCACTCTCAGATGTACTTACTTTGGGTGACAGATGTGCCGATACCTGTGTGCTGCTATGTGGAGGTGGACCAGTTTGTAGTGACTTGACAATATTTGTTTGCAATTTGTTTGCAGCATTTCAATACTTAGAAAATAAACATAATATAAATCCCCAGAAAAGAAAAAGTAAAAAATTAATTACAACTGTTAACATATAAAAATGTTAAAATAAAAATGGATCCTATCACCAACTGCGCCAAAAGAGGGAAACCTGAGACGACTCCTTGAGCCTTAGCCTTTTTGGCCTATATCTAAATGTAATGTAAGCATTTTGTTAACATGTAAGTTTCTAGGTTTTTGTATAAATAGAGCTAGGTGCTTGACATAGAATGCCATTATACTGAAATTACACTTTTTGACATTACTTAATTTGAATTCTATATGTGCTAGTCTGAGGGATAGGACTCGGAACGATGCTATCATGCTGTGGCCCTCTTAGCAGCAATTTTCTATCCTATTTTGACAACTAACAACTATTTTACATGTTATCACATCATCATCATTTCACTTATTGTATATATTATTGTTACATTTACAGTTTATAGTTTTATGTTGTAACTGTCTCTTTATTTTATCACAATTTTCATATTTAAATTCACTCACTATCATATTTCTACTTAATTTGATTACTAGTTGTCACATGTAAATTCACCACACTGTCTCATTCCTACTACATTGTACCATATATTATGCATGGGCCTATTATACTATCCATATCTGAACATGTGCCGTTATCAATGGTGTTATCATCTGCATCTTCAGTGCTACTGTTATGGATTGAATATCCATGTTCTCTGTGTCTATGCCTGCAAGGTCTCTGACATATTCTTCTTGTACTCTCTACAGATTTTGTCTGCTGTGTTACCTAGTTCAATCCAGTCTCTAAAAGACTTGTAAATGTTATCATGTCTCAAGTCCAAATGTTTTGCCTGTGTACACAGCATGCAAAGCAGTATTGTATGTTCTGAGGTCCCAATATCCCCACATGAACATACATCACTCTCCCTCAGAAGATTCACATAGTGTAAATACTTAGAGTAGGGCCCATGACTGGTCAGAAAATGTCATTCATCGACTCTGATCTCTATATTTCATTTTAAGTCTCTCTCTAATATCTGTGAAAAAGTCATAGACCCTACGGTCCTTGTCACTCATGTCCCAGTCTCTCTCTGCCAGGTATCAATATGCCAAGCATTTAGACGTAGTTTACTGTTTACGTCTCCCCCTATTACAGCCCTTAATGCCAAGCTTTTAAGTGTAGTTTACTGTTTATGTCTCCCACTATTATAGCCCTTACTCTATCTCTGTTACCCTTCTTTAACCAACATGCTACACCACGGTACTTGATGGTGATGTCAATTGGAAAGAGACCAAGGACCACATAGAGGGCATCCACTGACGTGGTTCCGAAGGCACCCAACAATCGTAACAACACCCTTCTCTGCCTGCGCTGAACAGTGGTTTTGTTTATCGGAAGGCTCAGTTTGTGCACCCACATACTGGCCGTGAAGCACATGATGGACTCAAAAATTGCACAGCAATACACTCTCATATATCTTAACGGTCACTGGAAGTCTATTGTACTGATTCTTGTCAGTTTCTTTAATAGTTTTTCTGTCTTGTCAGAAGTGATCTGTGTATGTTCTCTGAAAGATAACTTTTCGTCGATCATGCCACCCAGATTCCTTGTGACCCTTTTCCTAGACGTATTATTTACTCTTAATTTGATGGAAGGGTCCTTACTAAGGCTTCCCTTTAGTATTACACAAGAAGAAAGATGGCACCAACAGGTCAGTGTAATAGTGCAGCTCTCTCAAAAAAGCAAACATTTAGCAGTGCAGTGTGCAAGGAATGCAAAAAAAGTGTTTGTTTAAATGAACACTGGCTTAGCTCTAATACAATAAGTATTTTAAATAAAATTGAAAATTTCAATGTTGCAAGCAGCTATTGCAGAGAGAAAAAGTCTCACAGAGGTTGCTGCATACTGCATGACTCTTCTAGAAGCTATGAAGTGAAAACAGATTTTAATCGTTTAAATGAAGACTGCATATTCGAAAGTTGTTGCGTAGAGCTTAAAGACCTTAATATGTTGGTCATTTCAATTTACAGAATTCCTGAAAGGACTTTAGTCACACCTTTCCTCTCTAAATTCCAGTGCTTGCTACATAAACTAAAGAAACAAAAGAAGAAAAAAATTGTAATAGAAGCAGATTTTAATATAAACACTGCAAATGACAATAAAGAATCAACAAAATTTCTTGATTCAATTAAAAAGTCTGGTTTTAAACTAAATTTTTGGAGTTCACCAGAGAAAATATTCACTCAGCAACATGCACTGACAACACTGTAACAAATTATTACTTTGATAATGTACATAAATTCTGTCTCGACTTAGGGCTTTCTGAACACTAAGCCTTGTTTATCTCGCTGCCAAAAAACTAATAAACATAATATAAGAAAAACTTATATCAAAAGAAGTCTCAATAAAACAAACATTGAAATATTCTACGAGAAACCAAGTAAAGTTAAGTGGTGTTTCGGGGACAGTGAATCAACAAATGAAAACATCAGTACAGTCTTAAACAGTTTTCTTGAAGTCTTTAATGAAACTTTCCCACCAAGATCATAGTGCAACAAAGCACCAAATAAGATAAGACTGATCACATCAGGAATAAAAATATCCAGTGAGAGGAAAAGGAAGCTACACAATCAGCTGAAGTAAAGATCCTGATTTTGTAAAATATGTTAGAAACTATAAAACTATTTTTAAAATAGTTGCGAAAGCTTCAAAACAAATGGCAAATAACAAATTCATTCTAGGGCAGGAAAATAAAACAAGGGCAATATGGTCTGTAGTTAAGTCTGAATTAGGTGTCCGAAATCACAAACAAGACATTTCAAAAATCAAACTTACAGAAAAATCGGTTGTAAATCCAGCTCAAATATCTGAGTGCTTCAATGAGTACTTCATAAATGTAGGAAAATTTGATTTAGACATAGCAAATTATGATCAGAAAGTCAAATAATTGAAGAAGTTTACAACATAATAGCTCATCCTCTCTCTCTCTCATAATAAACAAATCCTTTGAAGAAGGTTACTTCCTTGATTTCTTGAAACATGCGAAAGTAAAAGCATTGTTTAAAAAAGGTTCAAAAGAGGATATGGGAAACTATCGCCCCATCTCTATACTCCCTGTCATCCCAAAAATATTTGAAAAAATTGCTGCTTTACAGATACAAAGCTTCATCACACAGGATGATATCATTTCACACAACCAGTTTGGCTTCCAACACAGCAAAAACACAGTAGATGTGATAAATGAGTTTATTGAAAAAATTACTTCATCACTAGATAGGAAAGATAAGGTCGCAGGAATAATCTGTGATATTACAAAAGCATTCGACTCTGTAAACCATGCCCTGATGCTTTTAAAACTCAACAGGTATGGAATAAGGGACATTGCTTTGAAATTGTTTGAATCATATCTCTTGGAGAGGAAACAAAGGGTAGTAATAACATCAAATGGAGCAGATTACTTCTCAGTGTGGAAAACTGTCACAAGGTGTTCCTCAAGACTCAATCCTTGGACCCATTTTATTCCAGTTCTATGTAAATGACTTGCTTCTCAATATAAATACTCATTTAACTTTGTTTGCAATTGATACTTCTGCCCTAATTGAAAATGAAAATTCTGACAGTATACCACAGAGTGTCATGAACACATTACGTAATCTGGAAACATGGTTCAGTCTAAATGGTTTAAGGCTAAACATTTCAAAAATGCACATGATGAGCTTTAAAACCAAACAGTCAAAAATTGAATAAAAAAATGCAAGAGCTTGACTCAGTCAGGTTCCTGGGAAGAAACTTAGACAGAACTTTCATACAGAATATCTAGCAAATAAATTAAACAGCCTTGCATTTGCAGTGGAAATTTTAGCCTATGCCACTGATATGGCCACAAGGAAAATAGCATATTATAGCTACTTTGAATCTATTATTCAATATGGCATAATTTTTTGGGAAACGTTACCCGAATTTTGAAGTTGCAAAAAGGAATCATTCGTAAAATGTGCTCTGCACAGCCGAGGGCATCATGCCAACAATTATTTAAAGAGCTAAAAATATCAACTGTCCTCTTTTTATACATCTTTGAGGTAGTTCTTTTCCTAAGCAGCAGAGCTGATATATTTAAAAAAAAATCATTCTGAACACTCATACGACACGAGATGTAAAGAAAACTTTATGCTCACCTCTCATCACTTAAAACTGCGTGGTCAGACTCCTCAGTATATAGCCATAAAAATTCACAACACAATAAAAGGGTGTGACATAATGAATATGAAGATAAATATTTTAAAAAGCAAATTATATGATTTTCTAATTGAACGATGCTACTACTCTGTGGAAGATTTCATGAAGGACAAAGTGATACTTTGAGCTGGATCCCTAAAATGGAATGAAAATGTATGATAGTTATAGCAGATGTAAATACAGTAAGTTTGACACATTTCAAGTAAGTAAATTCTCCACAAAGTATTATTGTAAATTTTAAATAAGCAAATTGTAACCTTGACATTATGAGATGAATAAAATACATTTCACATTTCAACGTTTTGTGTAGAGAAATTATCAATTTGTGTTTCGAACACCAGCTGGCCATGTCACGCAATATGCTACTTGCTCTCATTCCTACTTGTGCTCTTGAATTTGCTGACATAATGACTATAACACGTCGTTGGCATAGGCCACAATGCCATCAGCACACTCGTGTTCTCAACTAAATTTAACAAGGGCTCGATTAACAGCAGATTGATCACTGTGGGCATCCTTTTATCCCAAAGTTCTCTGAGATGTGCAAACATCTCAGGCCACCACAGATTACTGTAATGTCTGCGAAGTCAATCACAATTGCAACCATACGTTTTTGTTCCGTTTGGTTGCCTGTGCTAAGGGCGTGATTGATTGCATTGTCGACTGACTTGTGCTTGCAGAATCAATATTGATCGGGATTCAATCCAACAAACTCTCTACGAGACTGGAGCCTATCACACAGTAGTTGTTCTTGCACTTTGGCTAGACTATTCGAAAGCCAGATAGGACTGTAGGATTTTGGGTCCTTTGGATCTTTGTCTACAGACTTCGTTATTATTACTGCACTAACCATTTTCCATGCTATGGGAATTATGCGAGGCTGTAATGCCTCATTTAAGGTCTTAATTAGAATAGTTGTTATTAGAGGTGTAATCTGCTGAAGAACTTCAGCATGGATGCCCTCAACCTTCCCTTTCTTGAGTCTCACAATTTCTGTAGCCACCTCCTCGTATGCACATGGACCAACTACCATTTCAGTTACATATTCTTGTTCCAGTCCAGTTTGCTTGTCAGTATGTATCTCTACACAAGTGTTACCATCATCATTGGGAAGGAGTTTCTGCAGCAAAAATTCTGCACTACCCCTCCAACCTTGTGACAGCATCTGTCATCTTTGTCTCAGGGTAGCCAGAACCAGAGGACCTTTTCTGTCAAGATTTTATAGGGGGCTGCCCACATATTATCTTGTAAATGACGTTGCACATAATTTTTTTAGTCTCCAGTATAGCAGTCCTATACTGCATCAGTTGTTGTGAGAAGCTCGTGGTGCAGTTTGCATTAGAACAGCGAATTAATACTGTTGAGTGTTACATAAAAACAGGCTCCATCAAGGAATGTAAATAAATGTTTCAAGCGAAGTATCCTGGTAGGTAGCTTCCCACAACTAGCACTATTCAAGATCTATACAAGAAATGGAGGGTTGTAGGATCTGTTCAGATTGTGCAGAGGAATAGGCGACCGACTGTGAGGACCCCTGAAACTACAGGCAGGATTCGCATGGACATTACGAGAAGTCCCTGCAAATTGATAAGCAGGTTATCGCAGCAGGTTCGTGTGTATTAAATAATATGAACCTGAAAGCCTATCTCGTGAGTGTGGTGCAAGAGTTGAAATTTGTGGATCAAGGGGGTGGACGGGGTTAGGAGCATCCATTATTGTATCTCGCTGTAAACATCAATTGCTAATGGTTACTTGGACTCATTTTTCCGGCTGTGTAAACTACAAGAACTGCAGATACTGGTTGCAGGACAACCAATGTAGTCTACACAAAGAACCTCTCCACTTAGAGAAGAGAGGCCTATGGCCCCCAAAATCCCCGGACTTAACATTGTGCAATATTTAAGTGGTACACTTAAAAGTGATGTGTATGCTGCCAGTCCTCACACAACACATCATCTTAATGACTTTAGGCAAGTTTGGTCAAGAAATACAGAGGAACTATGGCTCAGGTTTAAAAGAATAACCGTGCACTGGATAGACATGTATGCAGTCGGACAGTTCATAATGGGAGAGATCGTCCATGGTATTAAGTCACTGTTAAGAAACTTCTGACGAAACAAGAGACTACGGCATAATAGGTACAAAACAAAACATAGGGCTATAGATAGAGAGATGCTGAATGAAATGTGTTTGGCAGTCAAGAGAGCAATGCAAGACACCTTCAGTAACTACTATAGCAGAATGCTGTAAAAATCATCTTTCACAAAACCCAGAGGAATTGTGGTCTTATGCAAAGGGTGTTAGTGGCACCAAAGCTAGCATCCATTCACTCATGGGCGAGACTAGAACTAAAACTGAGAGTAGCAAAGTAAAAGCAGATATGCTCAACTCTGTTTTTAAATGTTCTGTAAAGAAAAACCGGGGTGTATTGCCCCAACTTAAACTCATACCATCAACAAGATGACTGAAATTAATATTAGTGTCAGTGACATTGAGGAACAGCTGAAATAGTTAAAACCGAACAAGGTCCCAGGGCCTGATGAAATCCCTATCAGATTCTATACCCAATTCCTAGCTGAGTTAGCCCCTTTGTTAACTACAATTTAACAAAAAAACTGTACCTGGTAGTTGGAAGAAAACACAGTTGACACCTGTCTACAAGAAGGGTAGCAGAAGTCATCCACAAAACTACCATCCCATATATTTGATATCCATTTGTTGTAGAATCTTATAACATACTCCGAGCTCAATCATAATGAAGTATCTAAACTGAATGACCTCCTCCATGCCAACCAGCACTGATTTAGAAAAAACAATTAGGCCCTATGTGAAACCGTGTATCATGGGAGTCAGGCAGATGCAGTATTTCTGATCTTTCGAAAAGCATCTGACTCACTGCCACACATACACTTATTACTAAATGTACTCATATGGGGTATCAGACAAAATATATGACTCGATTGAGGATTTCTTGGTAGGAAGGACGCACCATATTATCATGGATGGAGAGTCGTCGACAGATGTAGAAGTAAGTTTGGGTGTACCCCATTGAAGAGTGTTGGGTCCCTTGCTGTTCATGTCGTATATTAATGATCCTGCAAACAATATTAATACTAACCCGAGACACTTTGCTGATAATGCAGTTATCTACAATGAAACATAGTGTGAATGAAGCTGTACAAATGTTCAAAACTGTAAAATTGTGCAAACCACAAATCAACCACAAATAAGAATGATATGAATATAATAGCTGTGAGTCACAGTTGGGATCTGTAAACTCATACACATACTTGGATGTAACACTTAATAGGGACACAAAGTGGAATGATGACACAGGATCAGTTTTGACTAAAGCGGGTAGCAGACTTCAGTTTTAGGTAGAATACTAGGGAAATGCAATCAGCCTGCAAAGGAGATTGCTTACAAATTGCTTGTGTGATCCATCCTAGAATATCACTCAAGTGTGTGGGTCCCATACCAAATAAGACTGTTAGGGGATATGGAGCATTCTCAGAGAAGGGCAGCACGGAAATGGTTTATCTGACCCATGGGAGAGTGTCACTATCATGTTGAGTGAACTGAACTGGCAGACTCTTGAAGATAGACGAAGTTTAAAGAACTGGCTTTAAATGATGACTCTAGGAATATACTATAACCCCTTCCATAGCGATCATGAAGATAAGATTAGATTAATTACAGCACATACAGGGGCATTTAAAAATTATTTTTCCACACTACTTACATGAATGGAACGAAAAAAAAGCCCTAATAATCAGTCCAGTAGTATGTACCTTCTGCCACATGCTTCACAGTGAGCATTGATGTAGATTTTTATGAGGGTATATAAAATTATTTTCATACTGAAAAATTTATACTCGTAGTTACTTTCGGTGGTGCAGAACAAATCTTGTGTCACATGAACACTAATTTCACAGTGAATGTGACTGCATTATCTCCATTATTCGCCGTATGAAGCTGATTTGAGGAGATCGTCGTGTTTTTCGAATACGCCTATGAAATATCTGTGACAGTATGAAACTACCAATAGGAAGGTGGAGTAAGTGGTTACATAATATAAACATAAAAGAAATACGCCAGCCTCTCAGCAACATTGGTATTTTTCCAAAAAATTTGCTCGCCACTTTAAATACCTGGTACTGACGCCAGCATCTTTTACTAGGCGTTCAAGAAGCGCACCTCGGTCATCGGTCCCGATACCACCGAAGTAGACCGACTTAAATGGCTCTCTAACGAGCCACTGAAATACCCGTAATGAGTTTTGCGCTGCTCCACCTGCACTGTACTGCGGCGAATATCTGTAAAATTCGTAAATTTCAACACGCAAACGTTTAATTAGAGTACATACTGTACGGCCTTAAAGGCTATCCAACTACACGACAGCATTGCAATGAAATGTTCGATGTATCCACATATAATGAACAATACAAACATTAACTTTACTGTTCTGTTCACATGCACTACACAAATGTAAAGTCAGGTCAATATGAGCAGACATAATGAAATCCTGGAGAAAAAAAACTTCTACTCAAACATACACTCCTGGAAATGGAAAAAAGAACACATTGACACCGGTGTATCAGACCCACCATACTTGCTCCGGACACTGCGAGAGGACTGTACAAGCAATGATCACACGCATGGCACAGCGGACACACCAGGAACCGCGGTGTTGGCCGTCGAATGGTGCTAGCTGCGCAGCATTTGTGCACCGCCGCCGTCAGCGTCAGCCAGTTTGCCGTGGCATACGGAGCTCCATCGCAGTCTTTAAAACTGGTAGCATGCCGCGACAGCGTGGACGTGAACCGTATGTGCAGTTGACGGACTTTGAGCGAGGGCGTATAGTGGGCATGCGGGAGGCCGGGTGGACGTACCGCCGAATTGCTCAACACGTGGTCGCCAGTGGTCGGCGGAAGGTGCACGTGCCCGTCGACCTGGGACCGGACCGCAGCGACGCACGGATGCACGCCAAGACCGTAGGATCCTACGCAGTGCCGTAGGGGACCGCACCGCCACTTCCCAGCAAATTAGGGACACTGTTGCTCCTGGGGTATCGGCGAGGACCATTCGCAACCGTCTCCATGAAGCTGGGCTACGGTCCCGCACACCGTTAGGCCGTCTTCCGCTCACGCCCCAACATCGTGCAGCCCGCCTTCAGTGGTGTCGTGACAGGCGTGAATGGAGGGACGAATGGAGACGTGTCGTCTTCAGCGATGAGAGTCGCTTCTGCCTTGGTGCCAATGATGGTCGTATGCGTGTTTGGCGCCGTGCAGGTGAGCGCCACAATCAGGACTGCATACGACCGAGGCACACAGGGCCAACACCCGGCATCATGGTGTGGGGAGCGATCTCCTACACTGGCCGTACACCACTGGTGATTGTCGAGGGGACACTGAATAGTGCACGGTACATCCAAACCGTCATCGAACCCATCGTTCTACCATTCCTAGACCGGCAAGGGAACTTGCTGTTCCAACAGGACAATGCACGTCCGCATGTATCCCGTGCCACCCAACGTGCTCTAGAAGGTGTAAGTCAACTACCCTGGCCAGCAAGATCTCCGGATCTGTCCCCCATTCAGCATGTTTGGGACTGGATGAAGTGTCGTCTCACGCGGTCTGCACGTCCAGCATGAACGCTGGTCCAACTGAGGCGCCAGGTGGAAATGGCATGGCAAGCCGTTCCACAGGACTACATCCAGCATCTCTACGATCGTCTCCATGGGAGAATAGCAGCCTGCATTGCTGCGAAAGGTGGATATACACTGTACTAGTGCCGACATTGTGCATGCTCTGTTGACTGTGTCTATGTGCCTGTGGTTCTGTCAGTGTGATCATGTGATGTATCTGACCCCAGGAATGTGTCAATAAAGTTTCCCCTTCCTGGGACAATGAATTCACGGTGTTCTTATTTCAATTTCCAGGAGTGTATTTTTCGTACAGTAGTAAACGGTCGACACTGTTGTTAAATTACAGTATGTTGTTAATGATTACAGCGATAACAGTAATAAGAACAATACACAGAGCTTCACTAACAAAAATTTATTATTTTAATATTGATGCACGGTATATTCCACCAAAAAGTCATTCTCAACAACTATCAGTCCATGTCATTTTCTTTCCTTCTCATTCATTGCAGTTTGGACACAAGTACCTACGAGACGTACGTTTTTCATACGTCTTTATTACACTTTCCACACAACATGTTAGTTGGGTCGACAGAAGCGTCCGATGCCACGCGTCGGCTTTGACCCGTGACGTAAGGGTGTTGTCGTGTGTGACGTCATGACGGCGCGGAGTTTGGTTTGAGTGTGGCTGTCTCCAGTTCTGTTTTATCTTATTTTATTTACTTTTCTGATCTGTTCGTTCTATCTCGTGAATTTTTTTTAAAATTTAAAAACACTTATTACTTATTTCAATTGTCTGTTTCCTCCAATTTCTGTTTTAGTTTATTATATTTATCTTTCTGATCTGTTCGTTCTATCCCGTGAGATTTTTTTTTAAGACAAAAAACACTAATCAGCTACTGAAGCATCTTTATCTTCTATGGGTTGCACGGGTTACGACCCCTGGGGAGGTGGGTGGGTATTCATGCATGGCTGTCTTCACTTACACGTTGTAGCTACGCAAGGCGTCTAAATTTGTTTGTATTTAGTTTGCCCCCCACCCAAAACACATTTCCCGCGCTTGTCCCGTTAGTGTCATTAGGCTTCTTGTGGAAAGTGTGTGTGTTTGTTTTTGTTTCCGCCATATTTGTGACGTCATGACATTGTCATTGCTTGAAGGACAGAACTCACCGCGAGCACGTTTAGTGGAGTTTCTTGTTGTTACTGATTACCCACACCTACCAATCCTTCAGGGTCTTGGATGCTTCTCACCATTCTCGAACAATTTTCTGTTCTTGGAAAATGCTTCCTTGATGAAATGTGCTCTGCAACCAGTTACTTTCCAAGTTCCTCCAAAAATTTCTCCTTCTAGTCAATTTTCTTGCAATCCAGTAAGGGTCAATCGAAGTCCGTAAGACATTCATTACAAGCAGCAACGTCAAGAATACTGTAGAAAACTATCATGGGCCACCTATTGGTTTTTCGTTCGCATGTATATGTACCTGTTCGCTGATCGAGTGTCTCTACAGCCCTTTTGGTTGGATTATAATCTAAAATCAATTTTGGCTTCTTATCAGCCCTGTCACTTATTCTCAACCAGGGTGGAGCGTGCTCATTAGCACAACATTCATATTTCTCTTGGGAATGTAACTGACCACCGTAGTATCATTTGTAACGTAAAATGAGAAACTATGAACCTCCTGGTTGGTCATATTTTGTGTAAGCTCTGGCTCCTAGCATTGTCAGTTTCCTTTCCAGAAGCAGCTTTCTCAAATTATAGGATGTAAAAATTTGTCACATTCTGACCTCGCAAGTCGGAGGCAACATCATAAACTACTCTCATTCCATGACTTTCTTCTGATGCCGCTCCACTCTCCTTTTCTGTACATGTGAAGACTTGCTGTCACTCAGAATGTATATCTTGATTCCATATTTTGCCGGTTTGCTTGGGATGTACTCCTTGAATGGACAGCGGCCTTTAAATTCTACCACCTGAGCGTCAACTACCACATTTTCCTCTGGATTATACAGTTTACGAAGGACTTATAACCTCTTCTCCCATATACTACGAGTTTATTAGTACGTCGTCTTTCCTCTCTTGTGGATTTCCTATCAAACCTCAAGGAGTGCGATATATTACAGAATGTTTCTTGGGACATGGTTGTTCGAAATATGTTCCGCCGAGTATCCTTATCCCACAGACTTATTGTAGATTTCCCATGTGAACGATATACAGCCGCAAGGAATAAGAGAAAAAGAGAACCATCAATGTTTGTCTATTGTTTACCGTAAACTCGTTACCCCTCAATATTTGACATCCCTTGTATTTCATTCTGAAGTGCTGTAGAAAATAATACTTCAAATGAACTTAAATCACTTATTCTGCTGCTTGCATACTTGGAGTACTCCCGATGACGATCGAATGAGACGGGCGGTCGTGTTCTCCCAACCCGGCGTCAGTCAATGATATAATCAACATGATGTCAACAATTCAGACTGATCACAAAACGATAGATAACAAAAACTGAGCAGAAACAATGGTTAATTCCAACAGTTAACAAGTCCATTGTTTTAAACGCAGCGCTGATGTTGACTTCTTGAATGTTGAGCGTTAAGTATGAACAAGGAAAGTCATTACTACTATAAAACATGAGACAACCAGAAAGTATTTGACTTAATGTCGACTTACACTGACCATATGACTTAAAATATTTTAAAACTTTCTTAACCACATACTGCCCTTGCATTTTCAGATAAAAGTCGCCAAGTTTCATAGTTCTTTAGATATTTAAATAACACGAAACGAAATTTATAACCATTTTGGGTCATATAGACCCGAACAGCACAGCAGGGTTAATATTAGATCTGGATAGTGATTACTCTTACTCATTATTGATCATTGTGCCAAACGAACTTTAAGTCATTGTCTCATAATAACAGTTTCACATTCACGAAAAAAAAAATTGTTTGGCTTACCTTACTCGAATATCATCTACTATGCCTAATTCTTCTTCGGTAATTTCCGCCTGTCCGTCGATCTGCAGACCGTATTTATTCAATATTTCACTGTCATTAATAATTACACACAAATCCAACAACGGATTTCCAAACGCAGCAATAAATGGATCAGCTGATGTGCTTCCTTGCGCATACATTGTCTTACGTTCACTGATTATTGATGCACATACATGACGAAATTTTCGATGTTTTACCTAAACATTTTCCACTAGCAGACGACTCCATAATTTTATCCGAGATACTCCCAAACAATTGACAAACAGTTGACAAAAACTCATGAGTTTATCTGTAGGACTAGTGGTTAGGAGAATATTAATAGCTTTGGTAATGTCCACTTCGGGGACGTCCGCAGTTATGTGATAATTACCAAAACATGAACGAAATATCGTAAATTCGCGATTGTCACGCTGTGAGTAATAGTCATAGTTAAGTGTGGTGAGATCACTGATAACGTTGTTAATAGACGTCTTCTACAGTTGGATAAAACACGAGGTATATGTATTTTCTGTATATGCCTACGCACAATAGCTTGCCTAAACTTTTTTGTTAACTGATATGTTTAGAATAGTTTAGAAATTTTGCGTTACGCTTAGTTCTGTTTAATGCTGTACACACACAGTAAATTGTCAGCGTTATGTGACAGTGTCAAAGCAGTGTGCTGAATACTGTTTTAAAAATAGAAGACGGAGACGAAATTAATTTATTCCCGGGTGTGTTTATTATGCAGTGACATTGTGCAGGAATTGTAAAGTTTTCAGGCACAAACATTGTCGGTAAATTTGTTGCGGATTAGAAGTTTCTTCCGTTCAACAGTTCCCTCCTCCCTTACATCATAAAAGTTTTGCGCACATCGAAGGAAAACATCGCACTTATTTGGAGAAATTTGCGTAATCGAAAAAGTGTTGTAACCATCTTCCGTAGTGAATGAAAACGTTTTCGGAAATGCGAACACTGCCAGCAAACCTCCACTTGTACATGGGATTTAGAAAAATTCTAGAACTTGAGCTAGGCCTACAATAGCAAGACATTATGAACTGTCAAATTACTGTGCGAACACACATGATCTATCAGAATGTAACAGAACGCTTTTTTCTGTAAATTATTGTGACTGTAAAATTACTCATACCAAATCATTACGATCTTATCATGCAAAATGATCTATGGAACATGCAACACTAACTACAACTGACACTTACAACAAAATTACCAATAATATGATCGTGGCAAAAATAATTTGCCGAACTGATTTTGGATCATTCCAGAGGAACAGGGAAATAAAGATGGAAAAATTAATTATATCCGAATTTAACTGCTTTTTAATCAAATTTATGGCAAAGATTTATACTTTTATTTACCATCAATTCCCGTGAGGGAAAAAAGAGGTTAATGAAAACATTGGCGAATTTTAAGTGATAGAGTGTCTCCAAGAGACACATATGTTTGTGTGGTAGTAACCAGGTATTTTACCCTTCGTTGCATTTTAGGCAGCTCCAACAATCTTTATAACTGCAAATTCTTCCAAGTATATATGTAGCAGTAGTCGTTTTTCTTTCGTAAGCTTTGCTGTTTCTTTTCGATTATTCAAATTTCAAGTTTTGAGTACTCTACCTATAACATAAAAACATAAAAATTGCAGTATAAAATAAACAAACATTCATACTCTATACAGAATACCTGCTGTTATGGACAAGTCAACTGAGAACATACCTTAATGGTTTTGAAATAGGCCTATGTGCAAGTAGTCAGTGTGTGAGTGTAACAGTTTAGTTGGGAGTTGGCAAAGCCAATGAATCTGATGTTTAAAAAAATAAGCATGGGGGTATGTTGACAAACTGATCTGTAGCTTAGTTCTCTTCATAAAGTCAGTAACATCACATTATAATCACCATATTGTTTGTACGGCGTTTGTTGCATGTTCCCTATGTCGCTGGTCAAAGCCAACGACTGATATCAAACATTCCTATATAACCTGTCGCAGCTTATGTGTGATATACATGCATAATGTTCACTTAAATATTGATCAAGGACTCGTGTAGTATCTAATACAGTTTTTCTGAATGTATCTAGTAGTTTTCATTTCTGTAATGAAACGGGCATTAAATGCTGTGTGAATGTAGACATCAGGTAACCCTAGTCAAACACTAGCCAAAATGTGGGTCTTTGCAAAAATACTATAGAAAGACAAGTCCTTGTTATCGAAAACTCATAGTTTTTACGCGATGCCCTAGTACACATTTGGATAGACATATTCTGTGTGTTTTTTAATATAAAGGGTTAATGCTATTTCCAAAAATGTCGAGTACTTCTTGACTGAATTACTTGGAATATTGTTAACAAAAATCTTGAAAAATTATTGGCTGATTTACTTTAAATTTTTACGCATTATGGTACTCAAATAAACATTCGGACGGGCGTAGGCTACATATATTTTTTAAACAACAATGTAGGTGTTCTGCTAATACTGAATGTGAGAAAGAATGTCCTATGCCGTGCTATGAATATGTACAGTTTTGTTTTCTTTCTCACAGTCAGTTTTAACTATGACAACCATTAGACAACATGCTTCACCCATATATGTTCTTTCTCCTTTTACATAATTTTACACAAAAATTGTATAGACAACAGTGTGCTATTTTCTTTTGTTTCTCTAGTCAGTTTGACTGAAAACAGGAAAGGTGCATTTATGGCTAACTTTGTAAACCTACCCATTCACAGATTAGAACTGTGCAAAATACTGTAACTGAAGCTATTATCCTCACAGATCCAACACTGCAGAGATCTTTTTCATACCCCATATACCAGTGATCCCAGCTGATTTACCCATCCATTTTAAGTGACTTCAGTTTCAAATCGAAGTTTCGTTTGCAGTAACACACAAGGCTTAAGGTTAGAGAAGAAGGAACATAAAGGATTGAAGAAAGAGGTTTGGGGATGAAATAGCCATAGAGAGGGGGAGAAAGAGATGGACAGAGAGTACGAATATTGCAAATCCAGAATAACATGATGACGGTTAGGAAAAAGAAGGAGGGAAGCCTATGAATTGGTTAGATCTGAGTATCCACAATACGGTACTCTGCTATGGCTGGGGGGGGAGCTGTTTATTCCCTCCATGTAGGTTGCCAGTCTCAATAATACCACATAACATTGGTGCTTGCAATTACCCTCCATAACTTGCTGATTAAATCTCTTTTCCAAGTTTGTCTAGAATTTGTAACAACTGTAAAAACCCATTTATTTGTTGACTGTATATGTTGTACAGAATTAAAAAATGTATATTGCAATCCCTTGAGTGTTTTGTAACTAATGTTGATATACAAACATCCTGCCACATTTCTGCGATTAAAGACATAGGTGACATTCAGGGGGTTGCTGGGCATTGGCTTTCACCCTGACATAATGGAGATGAATCATGTGATGTCATATATTGGCACTGTGCTTGAAAGTTGGTTTTTGAGAAGAGGGTGTTTTGTTGCGCTTGAGATGGTGCACCCATGTGATGAATATTGGTGTCAGGGAAGTTGTTGGGTGTTTTTTGAAAGTTTGTTGGGTGTTTTGAGTGTATGATACATCCTAGTGTGAAGTTTAACAGCCATAAAGTATGGAGGAGATGCATGACATGCTGAGCACCATAACGATCCCTTATAAGTGTGGAGTATGCACAAAATGTATTACATGTAAAATATATGAAAAAATAACTGATACATCATTTTGAAGAGTGTCTTCAAAAATTTTCAGTGCAGTAGCAGTAGTTATATATGAAAAACCATAGAAAATCGCTGAAGTGGCCCTTTTCCAAGGTTTTATGTGACACAATTTGTGGAAATCAATTCATCGAGGAACCTGCTTTGAAAAATGTAGGCAAAAGATCTGCAGTATTGTTTATTAGACCTTTGCTTGTCCATGTGAGTTGTTTTTACCAGGAGATGTGCATGAAAATGCGTAATTTACAAGAGTTGTTTTGGCCCCTACTTTACCATTATCAAGAGTTCCTCTTGTGATTAAGCACATATAATGGACTAATAGCCCTGGGCTGTGCGTATAGGGCTGCTGCTTAAAACTTTAAAACATGGTCAGAATGTTTCTTATGTAGAAAATAGTCCAAAATGTTTGTAGCCTATATAAAAAAACTTGTTGATGAATTAATCAGCTTACTGTCCACACTATAATCATGCTCTTACTAAGAGCATGCACTTGGCTAACCACACTCGCCCCGCTCTCTCTCTCTCTCTCTCTCTCTCTCTCTCTCTCTCTCACACACACACACACACACACACACACACAGACACACACACAGACAGAGAGAGAGAGAGAGAGAGAGAGAGAGAGAGAGAGAGAGTACACACATCGTGGTTATTAATGTTGTAAATGGATTGATATGCACTATTTTTATATAATGATTAAAGCTTTAGTGCTTTCTGCGGTATTTAATGGATCTTGTGAAGAGAAATCCCTTGGGTGTGGGGAGTCAAAATAATAATAAAATGGAATGAGTTAAATTTGTGAATCATTATAGTGTTACAGTGCTAATTTTATTATAACTGATACATCATTTTGAAGAGTGTCTTCAAAAATTTTCAGTGCAGTAGCAGTAGTTATCCAACAGAAAATTCTTTATCTACTCCCAAAATCCACTATATTACCAATGATTAATATTCTTTGACATGTTATCACATACATATGTACCCATATATCTCACTCCATTCTTTGCTAATGTTAAACCCTTGAGGACCTACCATTATGACCATGATTTTGCCCATGTTTTTGGCAAGAGAAATTGTGGTAGTGTCCAGTCATGTTAGTGGGTATATGTTTTGTGAGAATGAAAAGGTTTTTGTGGCCTTTCCAGGATGTAGGGCTATCATCACCTATCATTCATTCAATGCGTGTCTGTACTTTTAAAACATTGTCCCTGCAAGCAGGGGCAAAATAGTTACACTGTACTAGTGATATGCTTTTAATCTTGGAGTAAGTATGTATTTAACTGCAACTAATAATATCAAACAGTTACAGTTACAACATAACATATTTTCAGATGAAAACATATTTGCTCATGTACCAAATTAAATTACCATCCGGCTCCCTCCTTCGGAGATTCGGGTCTTCCCTGGGGCATTGGTGTGTGTGTTGTCCTTAGTGTAAGTTAGTTTAAGTTAGATTAAGTAGTGTGTAAGTCTAGGGACAGATGACCTCAGCAGTTTGGTCCCATAGAACCTTACCACAAATTTCCAAACAAAAATTACCATCCTCTAGTATAATGTAAACCACAAGCTATGCTGCATACCAATAAGCTACCATAACTAAGATTGTATTTGTATTGTATTTATTTATTTATTTATTTATTTATCCTGTGGATCACATATTGTACAAAGTACGCATGATATAGGACAAGTCTGTGTTTACATTTATTACTCCTCAGGGAACTCACAAGTCTTTTGTGAATTCATGCATGATGAACGTGGGGCCCGAGTTATTGCAGTACTTCTTCCTTTTCTGTACTGAAATTGCACTCTTTGTCTATCCGTTTTACCTTACTTGGTACGTAGTATAGCTTCCTTGTTGCCAACTGGTCGTACTTTGCCAGGAGCGTAGCTTACCTGTTGATAACCAGGCATATCTGTTAGACCCGTCAACCAGTCAGAGAGGGGATCATCAAGTACTTGCATAGCTGTATCTCCCTAACCACACATGGATAATGCTGTTGATTCCTGTCCATGAACTTTCCATGAATTCTTAAGAGTATGTGTTTACTCTATCTTGAACACAGGGACTCTGTGCAATGGTTCTGCCACCAGGTAGCTGTTGCTCTGTCAATGTGGTGCTCTGAGGAAGAGCACCCAGTCAGAGTGGTTGCCACCAAAGCAGACAACTTGCAGTGAAGAGAAATGAACTAGCCCAAGTTGGTGGTCACACATACCCAGCAGTCTCACCTGAAAGATTAGATAGTTACACGGCTTTCTCCCCCACAGCTACATAATGTGAGAGAAACATATTTAAGAAGCAAGGAGAGAAATATTCTCCCCAGTACATGTCTGATCCAGAACAGGTGGCAAGTCCTTCTCAAATGTAAAACCATTTTTCTTTGTAGAACAGATTGAAGATAGGTATGATGAAGTTACTTCAATAAATAAAATGAATAGTGGATCAATATTAATCACAGTAAAATTGTTGAAGCTTTATCAAATGAGGACATTCAAAATTACCTTTCTGACAAGGGTGTAATGGCTGTACATCGAGTCTTGAAAAGGGTTGACAAGTACTTGGTACATACCCATACTCTCTTCTTGACGTCTGACAGAGTTCAACTTGCCGGCCGAAGTGGCCGTGCGGTTAAAGGCGCTGCAGTCTGGAACCGCAAGACCGCTACGGTCGCAGGTTCGAATCCTGCCTTGGGCATGGATGTTTGTGATGTCCTTAGGTTAGTTAGGTTTAACTAGTTCCAAGTTCTAGGGGACTAATGACCTCAGCAGTTGAGTCCCATAGTGCTCAGAGCCATTTGAACCATTTGAGAGTTCAACTTCCATGGAACATTAAAGTGGTATATGAGATAATTTAAGTTCGCCCCTACATCCCCAACCCTACGTGTTGCTATCAGTATCAGCGGTTTAATCATACCAGCCAGTCGTCTTCCAATACGGCCAAATGCATTACAAATGACAGGGATGCCCATGAGGGTGATTGTCCACCTCCATCACCTCATTGCATCAACTGTATGGGTGAACATGCTACTTCCTTTAGAGTTTACCCTGTTTTCAAAGATGAATGAATTATTCAGGAAATCTGAGTGAAGGAAAATGTGTCTACATTTGCTGCTCGTAAGTTATTTGCCAGTAGAAAGCCCACGGTGCTCCCAGCGGGTAAATATAGCACTGTCCTTGCATCTTCTTGGCCTACTAAGGAGGTAGCCATGCAGACTTGCAATCTCACATTTAGTGCCAAGGTCGCCAGATTGGCCAGCCCAAAGATCGCCCATTCAATCCCCCCACTATCACCTTCTCACTCTAAGGCTCACCATTCATCGGCTCCTGCTAAATCGTGGACCCCAAAATCAGACACCCAGACTTCCAAAAAAGAGCCTACTCGTGAAGATTTTTTATGTAAGTCGACCACATAACCATCGATTCCTCCCTCATCTCAACGTGTTGCTTCCAAGAAGGCTCACAAGAAACAAAGTTCCTCTCCTTCTCTGCCACGGCATTTCTCTTGTACAGTGCCACCCAGTGGTAGCCGCCCTCGGCTGTCTTCCATATCGCCGAGACGCACCACTGGTGGCCGATCAACCAGCCGATCACTGGCGGCAGGAGCTGCCCCCGAACAACCTATGGATCAGGATCTTGTGCCTTTGGCTGAATGCCGTTCCACACGTCGGCCGCCGGCTCTCAGTGGTCGTTGAGTTGACGGCAACCGTGGTGAGATTTTTCCCTTTTCTGCCCACCCTATGTCAATTATCCATTGGAATATCCACAGGATTTGATCCAATCAGGATGAATTGTTGATCGCTTTGTTTCCCTCATTTGCAATCTGATCTCTCCTCTGTTGATGGCACTCCAGCACACGGGGAACTTATGATTCTTCTCCATGATACTGTCCATTATCACCCAGTCCCCTTAAACAGTTCCTTCCAAGCTGTCCTGTATGTCTTTCCCTTTCTGGATACACCTTCTCTGTTTGTACTGTATACATTCCATTGCCCACACCAATGGCAAGAGCCGATCTCCTTCATCTCCTTGGTCAGCTCCTGCCCCCCTATTTGCTGGTTGGGGACTTCAGTGCCCACCACCTTCTTTGGTGACTTCCACATCCTTGTTCCCAAGGCTCTCTATTGATTGATCTCTTCCACCAAGCAGATCTTGTTTGCCTCAACACTGGGGAACCTACATTTTTGTGTGCCTCCACCTCAGACTTCCCTCATTTGGACCTTTTGGTCGAAACTGTTCAGCTAGTTCGGCGCTTTGAATGGTTCACTCTTGCTGATACACACTTGAGTGACCATTTTCCATGTGTCCTTTGATTACAGCTACAACTGTCTTCTATGCGCCCAAGATGCTGGAAGTTTTCCCAAGCCGATTCGACACTTTTCTCCTCTCTAGCGACATTCAATGACCGTCAATTTTCTAGCATCGACAATCAGGTAACTCGTGTTACAGAAGTTTTTCTTACCGCCGCAGAACGTTCAATACCTCGTACCTCCCCATTGCCCCGGCACCCCCCAGTTCCTTGGTGGAACGAAACGTGCCATGATGCAATACACGAGCAGAGACGTGCCCTTGTGTTTTCTGCCACCATCCTACGGTGGCCAACTTTATCCGCTATAAGCAGTGACGTGCGTGATGCCGTCGCATCATCCGTGATAGCAAGAAGGCAAGCTGGGACATTTTTTCCAACTCCTTTAACACCTTCACTCCCTCGTCTGTAGTTTGGAGTCGAAGTAGACGGTTATCCGGCACGTCTAGTTTTTCCCCGATCTCTGGGCTACCTGTCGCGCATGATACCTTAGTGGACCCAGTCGCAGTTTCTAACTCATTGGGTCAACACTTTGCTGTGATTTCGAGCTCTTCAAATTACCTGCCAGCCTTTCTCCCAAAGAAACGAGCAGCAGAAGTGCGACCTCTTGCTTTCTCCTCTCAAAATACCAAAAGCAATAATACTTTTTTCTCTTTGTGAGAACTCCAACATGCGCTCTCTTCCTCTCACTCTTCTGCCCGAGGGCCGGATGGCATACCGTAATCTGCATTATCTCCTTTGCCTTTATAATTGAATTTGGACCAACAGTACTTTTCCCAGAAGATGGCGGGAAGCTACCTTCATTCCTGTTCCGAAACGTGGAAAGGACAAATATCTTCCCCCTAGCTATCGCCCCATATCTGTCACAAGTAGTGTATGTAAAGTTTTGGAGCATATGGTGAATTGCCATTTTAGGCTGGTGGCTGGAGTCCTGAAACCTTTTTAACACTTGCCCAATGAAAGCATTGTTCTGCAGTTGACCATCTTGTTGCTCTCTCCACTTATATCATGAACAATTTTCTCAGGAAACGCCAAACGGTAGGGACAGGCATCCTCCACACACTGTTATCTTGGGGTTTTTGAGGTTGGCTACCCCTTTTTATTCGTGAATTTATGATAGAGCGCACATTTAAGGTGCGGGTGAATACTACTCTCTCCCGCACTTTCTCCCAGGAAAACGGTGTGCCCCAGGGCTCTGTGCTAAGTGTTGTACTGTTTGCCATCGATATAGTTCCAATTATGGATTGTCTCCTTCCTGATGTCTTAGGCTCCCTCTTTGTAGACGATTTTGTGATCTGCTACAGCTCTCAACAGACCAGCATTCTTGAACGATGTCTTCAAGGATGTCTCGATCACCTCCACTCATGGAGCATTGAAACTGGCTTCCACTTTTCTCCCAGTAAGACTGCCTGTGTAAATTTTGGCATCGTATGGAGTTTCCTTTGCCTTCTCTACATCTAGGCCTCATCAACCTTCCGTTCGTGGACGTCACCAAATTCTTGGGACGTACATTTGACAGAAAACTGTGCTGGTCTTCCCATGTTGCATATCTTTTGGCTCGCTGTCAGCAATCCCTCAATGCCCACCGTGTTCTGAGTGGCACCTCCTAGGGAGCAGGCTGAGTGGTCCTCCTCCGCCTGTATTGCGCCTTAGTGCTTTTGAAATTGGGCTATGGAAGCATAGTTTACTCCCCTGCATGGCCATCTGTGTTTCGGCGTCTCGACTCTTTCCAACACTGTGGATTGCGTTTAGCATCTGGAGCTTTCTACACCGGCCCCATGGAGAGCCTTAACGCTGAGACTGCTGAACCTTCGCTGTCCAATCAGCGAGCTGACCTGAGTCGTTACGCTAGTCATCTGTCTTCCATGACTGCTCATCCAACCCATGCCCTTTTTTTCGGCGCCTCCTTGGATTTAGGGTAGGCAGGCTGCCCTTCCTCTCTACTACCACCGGGAGTCTGCTTCCGTCAACTGCTACATTCTCTTTCCATTCACTCTCCTAAAACTTTCTTGACAAATGGGGGTACCGCATCAGCTTGGTTTCATCCCCAGACCTGCCTGCTCCAGGATCTTTGTCAGCTTTCCAAGGATAGTAACGCCCCCGCCCCATAGTTTATTGTTGGGCATTTGCTGCTCTATATTCACAAATGAAGGATGCCACATTTATTTACACTGGCAGCTCAAAAACCACATTTGGTGTTGGAAGAGCCTATATTGTTGGTGACACCCCTAATAGATTTTGGCACCCCGACCAGTGTTTGATTTTTACTGCGGAGCTTTACGCTGTTCCCCAGGTTATCCAATACATCCGTCGCCATAAGCAGCTAGAGTATATTACATGCTCGGATTTGCTCAGCTCTCTCCTCAACCTCCAAGCTGTTTATCCTGTCCACCCTCTGGTCCACTGGATTCAGAACTGCCTCCACTTGCTCCACTTGGGGGACATCTCTGTGCCACTCCTCTGGATCCCAGGGCACGTTGGTATCCGCGGAAACGGGTCAGCCGATAAGCGGCCAAGGCTGCAGTCTCTCTTCCTCGGTCAGCTGTTCGCATGGTTCTATTAGCTGATCTACAGAGCGTTTTATCTCGCCGTGTTGCTCTTTTAATGGCACACACATTGGTCTACACTTTCTGATGATAATTATGGGACATAAAACCTCTTCCCTGTGCTTGGACCTCTTCCTCCCGACCTCATCATCGAGAGGAGGTAATTTTAACTAGACTCCGGATAGGGCACTGTCTTTTTAGCCATCAACGTCTTTTAAGTGGCGATCCTCCCCCGCTTTGTCCCCGCTGCTCTCAACTGTGGACGGTGAGACACCTTTTACTTCAGTGCCCCTATTTCAATCTACTATGCACCTGTTTACGGCTGTCGCCTGATATATCCTACTTTTTAGCAGATGACACGCTCTCAGCTGATCGCGTCCTAGAGTTTATCAGTGCTAGTGAGATGACATCGGTCATTTGAAGCCCTTTTTTGGGGAAATCAACCTGCCCTTCAGTAGTAGTTTTCTAAGATTTCCTTCCGTTTTTAATTTATCTCCTTCTTGAGTTTCACTCCCATTGCTGCTGTTTTAACATTTGGTTTTTTACCCTTCCCTAAGCCACAGAATGGGCGCTTATGACTGTAGCAGTTCTGCGCAAAAAAAAAGAAAAGGGAAGGGGGGGGGCTTGCCAGTGAGTGACTGTAGAGTCAGTCTGCAATTGCACCGTTTGCGAAGCCCTGTTTAACTACACGGGAAGCATTTCACTGCCAGCCCATTACAAATTACATTGGCAACAAATTACCTTTGAATCGCTCCCATGTGTGGAGGTCCTAACACTCGGCAAAGTAAGCTGTCAGAAGAAGAAAAAATGCTTGGCACTTCCTTTGTACCATACATTCTCAGGGTGACAGGTAGAATTGGGTGTATATTGCGCAGACACGGCATAAAGACTATTTACAAATCAACCAAGAAGCTCAAAGAGTGTCGCAGGTTGGCAAGGACAAAAGGGAGCCACTCATACAATGTCAGGAATATGCCATATATTATGTACATGTGGGAATGTCTGTGTTGGAATGATTGGACACTCCATCAATACTGGATCATGAAACATAAATGCAGGACCTGTGGAGTAATTGGCTGTCGTTGAGCTGGTACTACAAAAGGCCGATCACATAGTAAAATTCACTGTCAGGGAGGCTCTTGCTGTCGATAAGAGCTACAATGCCGGCTTGTTCAGAAAAGCTGTTGAAATTCACAAACATGACAGTAGTTTCAATGAGAAAATAGAAAGAAAGCAAATGGATTCTAGATTTCCATGCTACAGTGAACATTGTGGTAACAATGGAAGAATGACAGTGGTAATGACCAGGGGAAAAGCCACTAGAAGTTGGTGTGAGAGGTACATTAAATCTCCAGCAATGGGCTTTATTACAGTCTGCTGCTATGTGCTGGCAAAACCCAAGGAAAATTGTTAAACATTGTCTGAAGATCCCGAGATGTCCTTAATCTAAACACCATCTCCTTCCCAGTCACCGGTCCTGTTTTCATGGAAAAGGCTTGGTGGTATATCAGTCGCAGTTACACTTCACATGAGCTTCAGTATAGAGCAAGGGATAATTTTTCATTGTGACCTTACTCCTAGAAACAGGTGTTGAATTATAGGGTATTTCATAAAGGTGTTCATTGTGCCCAGTAAGGTCCGAAGGATTGTAGAAGAGACGCATTTATTCTGGCTTCCAGAGGTGACGCACTGCCAGAGGAAGTGAAGATAATGGTCTATCAGTGTGCTATCAAACCTTATAGTCACTTCCTATGGAGCGATTTAAATGCTCTTCGGGTGCATGGCAGTGCACTGTGCAAATAATCATTCTGTGGAGCCTAGTAGACCAATTCATGAGAACACTCTATGTTGAAAACCACTGATTTGTGTCGACAATTAGGGAAGATCGTTCTCTCCATGCAACAGCTTTCCATATCGTAAAAAAACAAAGCAGGATATGGGAATATAAAATCTTTGACCGATTAACATACTTTGGGATTTATTACAAATAAGAATGCTTCCATTCCGTAAAATGAAGACAAATTTGTTGCAAATATTAACCAAGGTACAATCTACAACAACGAAGTGTTCATTCTCTTTCCCTTAACACTAGCCCAACTAGCCTCTCAAGCACATCCCGTTACTACTCTGCCTGGGTGGGTTGTTAGAGATGTCCTTCCCAATTTTTATCTGGAATTTTTTATCTCATTGGTTCTTCAGTTTTCAGGTAGACACAGTGGAAAACGGGTCCCACATGGCTCTTTTTCGATTATAGCCCTTTTCGTAATAACAATTAACAGACTTAATAGAGACTGTTTGCTGTACAGTCGCACATTCCCTTTATGGTGGTGGCTACTTCATCTATGACAGTTCTTAGAATGTAAATATTGCCGAATACTAGCTACAGGATGCTATAAACAAGCTTGTACCCTCACCCATGGCTTCAAATTCACTACTTGCAAAATGTGTAATGAACTTCTGTCATTGTTGAAGTGTGCACCCATACCTGTACCATTATTTTCATGAAGAATTACCTATGATAGAAGAAACTACCACTTCATAGGACTAGTTTATTATGCTAAGCTGACATGCCTGTCTCATGTATGTGAGCTGAAACAGAATTACCAGACTAAACAGAACGCTCTACACTGCTTCAGTGACACTTTTTGGGGCACCAACTGCACCACTCTTTTGCAGCTTTATAAAGCTCTTTTACTGTGTCTCTTGGACTATGGTAGCTTGGTCTGTGGATAGGCAGTCCCATGATGTTACACCATTTGGATCCACTACATCACTGCAGGGTCACATCACAACCATTGCACTTCAGATGAATCTTGTAGAAAGCCACCTGAGAGAGGCAGGAATACCTCCTTACTAGTTCGATAGCTTCAACTAACAATTATCTGTGCTGCCTGTGTACATAACCTCAAAAACAATCTAAATCACTATATTCTCTTCACAGATAAAAGCACATGAGCTCCACAAAAATGCTCTCAGTCTGGTGCTTCGATATCAGACTGTGAACAGTCCATCATCTCTAAACTACACATGCCCTTTCTGAATCCTCAGCTATTCTGTGATGACTGTTTTGTTCGGTGGTGAATGAATTCTAGAGTTTGGAAACTTTTACACTGCTGCACTGTGTCAGTGCCCAAACATGCTACACCTCAACAAATTGTGATATATGAGTGGGGTTTCGGTGGCCCCCTCCCAATTTGTATCCAGAATTTTCTATCTGTTGAGTTGTTTCATGTTTGAGAAGCTGCATTCTACAATACCACTCATACAGAGAGGACTGGAGTCCAACAGGGGCGAGTGTGATACTTTTTCTGTTAGTGATTTGTGGATTCACGGGGGGAGTGGATCCTGTGGTCTCACTGTTCCTACATGTCTACGACTTTATGTATTTTGTTACAGTTCTTCAACCAAGAGTGCTGTTGTGTGCCATCTGTTGAATGCCATAAGGAAAGTGCAGCCGGGGTCCTCACCAACGGCATCCCCCTTTTCTCTGTCAAAACATATGGTATGCACTTATGCCAATGTACTTTTATTTGATACCTAGTTGAAGTGGGTACCACATATTTGCCACTCTAAAAGGAAGTGCCAGTTGAAACTCAGAACTATACACTATCTCGATCACACCCCCTGCAGTACAAACTGCTCCACACACTTGTATCTTTAGAAAGCCCTCATCCTATCTGAGCTGGATTGTGGGTGTTTTCGCCTCCTCAGCATTACAGCTCTGGCTGTGCATTGTCAAAGGATCTGGCTCACGACTGGCACTTTTTGGACGAGTTCTGTGAACAGTCTCCTGACGGAGACTGGGATTCCTCCTCTATAGATCACACACACCTCCAGTTACCAATTCATGCTACTCTCTACAGCTGAATCAACAAATCCTTTTCCTGGGCAACTGGATTCACAATTTGCGAAAGTGACCCAGGTTTGGTATCCTAGGAGTAGTTCATGTGGAGTCTTTTCACTCTGCCCTCTGCCTTCCATCATTAAACACTATTGTTAAGACATCTTCATAGCCTCCTCCCCCACCTCCCGCACTGGGATGTCATCTGAACGTTCATCTGGACCTGTTTCTTGGACCCGTGGAAGTGACAGTGGACCCCTTGCATTTCAGCATTTGTTCCTCAAAGCTAATTTCCTGTATCAGAAGCCATCTGTATGGACGACTTGTAGGTTGGTGACTACATCGGCTATGCTTTCACACATTCTTGAGTTCGCAAACAGTGCTTTCTATCAAATGGGTGCAGTGAATTTACAGCAGAATTCGTGGCCATTGTCCAAGCCAAACTTTGTTTTAGCACTCCACCTCATAAAAATTTTGTAATCTGCAGTGACGCTTTAAGCAACCTACAGACCTCGAACCGATGCTCTTCTCAGAACACATCGGTTTCAATCATACACGATCTGCTTACTGACCTGCATGATACTAGGAGCTTGATTGTTTTCCTCTGTACCACAACTTACATTGGGAAACCTGGAAAATAAGTTAGCATAGCAGACTACCAAGATTGGGCTTCAATATTGCTTGACAGTTTGGGATTTGTACCAGATATGATGATAGGAGAAACAGAGAATATCCAAATAAGTTCAGAACTTTCATTACAAGTTCACTTAGTAAGTGAAAAAGTGTTACAGAGATGCACAGCTGACTCTAGTGACAGACACTGCAAGTGAGGCATTCTGCATTACAGTGTGGTTTACTGTTAAAGTTCCAAGAGCAAGCCTTCCTCGAAGAATCAACCAATATATTGCTTTCTCCTAGATATTTCTCACAAAAAGGCCATGAAGATGGGTCAAGCCCACACGGGGGCAATCGTTTTTCCCATGAACCATTCGCAAATGGAACAGGAAATGGGAGAAAAGACTCTGGCACACCAAGTACCCTCTGCCACACACTGTGAGGTGGCTTGTGGAGTATGGAAGTAAACAAAGATGAGTATACTGCGATCTGGCATGCTGTCACCACTGTGTTTTCTGCTTTTGGAGGCTTGGAATGAGGAATGTCACGCTATGTGATGACCACTATGAACCCGCTGCCATTGGCTTTGCCACATGGGAAACACCAGTCCCACCCAAAGTTTAGCAGCTTTGGGCCTGGTTAGTTCTTGGTTGGTAGACTGTCTGGGTATGCCAGGTGCTGGCTCAGTGACATGCAAGTCACCAAAGAGACATCCATTTGAAATACTTGCGCCAGGCTGGTGGGTCTGTGGCATTATTACTATCCTTAGCTGACTGTGTACTGGCCGTACCTGGTTGACACACGGTCACATCCTCAGTCGACAGGACCCACCCGGTTGTCTTCATGACAACTCTCTGTTGCTGCCCCATATCCTGTTAATGCTCAACATGCTGTTAATGACCCAGCATCACTGTCTTGTGGTGAACGTGGAGCTGGATGACTCACCGCTTCTTCTGGTTGGTGATGACTTCCAGGTGGCAGGTGTGGTTTCTGTCCTACAGGGTAGTTTATTTACTGACATTTAAAGTTGGCTGAAAAGTTCTTAGTTAACTTGCCACTTCATACTCAGATAAAATTCCTAGCTTTTGATGATGGAGGCTACCATTTTGTTCAAGTTCGATGCAGCAAGTTAACTGAGAACTTTTTATCTAATGACTCTGTCACAAAAGACTTTCTCATTTAATGTTTGCCATTGTCGTCTCGTCACCTTGTTTTACAATTCTATGACTCAAGTATTTTGCCAGTAATTTGCAGTGACTGGGGGATATGCATTAGGTGTGTAAGTTGACCTCCTGCTGCTGCACTAGCCACAGTTGGCCATGGCTGGTTCTGGCCCACGCACCTTCTCCACATCACTGTGGTCTTATTACTTTTTTATGGTTGGCTGTGTATGTCAGATGATACAAGAGATCAGATTCACTGTCCACTGTTTTCCCCTCATGGAATCCAATAGGCTTTAACTGTTGAAGTAAGAATGCTCTGATGGCCTTACTGTTTAATTTCTTTTAACCTCATAAACCAGTCAACTGCACTTGTTGGCTGCACAAAAATATCAATGTGGAAATGCAGCGAGTTCAGCCAGACAGTGCAGTCAGTTTGCATTTTCCAGCCATATAGACATCATTTAGTTAAGGGCTTGTCATTAGCTGACTCCAACTTGATGACACAATGCTGAATTCTGCTGTAGCCTCTGCTCAAATCCAGTGTGTGGATAGCTGTTAGTAAACTTTAGCTTGCCTTTGTTTTGGGTCAGCTCTGGACAGAGGTCTAAGACTATACAAATGTCAGTAAAAAACACCTAAGATATGCACGAGGGCAGTGCAGTCCATACCAACTATTGCTCTTTTAGCTGAAGCAAATGAGCCTCCCCTAATCTAAGTCGCAAATACTTTAGTTCAAAATTTTTTCTAATATGATCATAGTTCACACAAAAGCAGATATTACAAGACGTAGCTTTATCTTAGAAGGTGTTTGTTAAATGCCTGGGTACTGTCTCAATAAAAGTTTTCCTTCCTTGTTGCTGCATACATGGTTACTAGACTGTTTCTCAAACGAAGCATGTTTGCACAGCAGTTTCTTTGCCATGAAGCAGAAATCATTAAAATTGAACAAAGCTACAGGGCTTGATGGAATCCCTATCAGATTCTATACAGAATTTGCGGCTGAGTTAGCCCTCTTCTAAATATAAACTATAGTAGGTCACTCAGACAAAAAGCGTGCCCAGTAGTTGAAATGATGCGCAAGTCACACCTGTCTACAAGAAGTGATCTACAAAATTTCTGTCCAGTATCCTTGACATTGATTTGCTGTAGAGTCTTAGAACATATTCTGAGCTCAAACATAATGAGGTGCCTAGAACATAATGACCTATTCCTTGCCAACCAGCATTGCTTTTGAAAACATCCATCATGTGAATCCCAACTCGTGCTTTTCTCACGACATGCTGAAAGCTTTGTATTAAGGCAGTCAGCTATACACTGTACTCCTCGATTTCTGAAAAGATTTAACTCTGTACCACATCTACATATAATGTAAGAAGTATGATCATATGGGATATCAATCGAAATTTGTGACTGGATTGAGGATTTTGTTGTAGGAAGGACACAGTGTGTTATATTCTAGGGAGAGTTATTATCAGTTGCAGAAGTAACTTTGGGTGTGCTTGAGGGAAGTGTGATGGGACTCTTGCTGTTTGTGTTGTATATTAATGACCTTGCGGACAATATTAATAGTAACCTCAGACTGCTTGCAGATGATGCACTGATCTGTAATGAAGTACTATGTGAAAGAAGTTGCATAAATATACAGTCAGATCTTTATAAAATTTCAAAGTGGCTGGTCTGTAATGAAGTACTATGTGAAAGACATTGCATAAATATACAGTCAGATCTTTATAAGATTTCAAAATGGTGCAAAGACTGGCAAATTGCTTTAAATGTTTAGAAATGTAAAATTTTACGCTTCATGTAACGAAAAAATGTAGTCTTCTACGACTATAAAATCAATGTCTCTGTATGTCCATCTTTTTAGCGATGGTTGAGGGACTCAGCTGTTTGGTAGAGGAAGTCAAATTAAACGCCTTTCAGCCATCAATTTGCAACCTTATTTCAGTCGGCAGGCGATGACTGAAGTGGTCACTGAAACAAATATCTAATAATACTAGTATTGCTGGCCCCTGTTTTGATCAAAAGCGATGTAGATTATTCCTACACATTGATCAGGGGCCTGAAGATGCCGTAGTAAAACACAGAAACTGGTTGCTGAATAAAATGAGGTTGAAAATTGACGGATATCCCAGAAATCC
The DNA here is from genome assembly GCF_023898315.1 of Schistocerca nitens. Classification (NCBI taxonomy): domain Eukaryota; kingdom Metazoa; phylum Arthropoda; class Insecta; order Orthoptera; family Acrididae; genus Schistocerca; species Schistocerca nitens. Next base: position 17,998,107 of record NC_064619.1, read on the forward strand.
AGAATCTTGATGATATTTGCCTGTTATCGACATTGATACTGGCAAGATATTGGTCCTGGGTCTTCTAAGATTTTCATGAATGTTTTAATTTTAAGTTCAAAGTCAGATACCAAAAGAAATAATTTATTAATGTGTGACAATTACAAGTTAACAATTTTCTGATTTTTTTTTTTCCTTTACTTGTACTATGAAGCCTTGCTTCTTGCCAAATTTCATGGTCTTAGATCAATGGGAAATACCCTTTAGGTTTTAATAAATGACATTGCAAGTATCAAAGTATGTGATATAAATGATCATATCTATCAATTACCTTGATTAACAAGTTTTAATATTTTACACCACCAAGGGATTGGATACATCAGTATATGACATACATTTTAATTTGATACATCTACCCATTCTTCAGGAAAATAGTTTTTTGACAGTTGAACAGACAGACAGATGGATGAACAGCAAAGTAATCCTGTAAGGGTTCTGTTTTTACCGATTGAGGTATGGAATCCTTAAAAAAGAGAGAGAGAGAGAGAGAGAGTGTGTGTGTGAGAGAGAGAGAGAGAGAGAGAGAGAGAGAGAGAGAAGAAGAAGAAGAAGAAGAAGAAGAAGCTACCCTAACCAGACTCCCTTATACCCATTGGAAAGTGCAGAGCTACACATAGACACAAGCCACAGTTGGGTGGTAATATGTATAGTGTATGAAGATGTATGAGTTTACTTTTGTCTGTATGTGGGCTAAAATTAGCACAGTAATTCAGCAATATTTTTGTAGGTCTAAGTCATTCTGTTGTTTACTCACATTAAATGTACATTTTTGACTCTTGCCGTGTCAGAGAGGCTTCTCCCTCCGTGATTCATCCATTGAACATGATTCAGTTATTATAAAATATTTCTATATCACAGTACATTTGCATTGACACATTTATTATGATTAAATAGGGATGATATGTGATGTAGATCCTATTACAAAATACAAAATAATTTCCATGTGGTATGTGCATGTGTATCTTGGATTCATGAAGGAGGTCTGCAATGAGCTGCCCACAGACACTGGACATGGTGGATGTGAAACAGTTAGTGATATTACTTCTTAAATAATTACATGTCTTTTAAGCATGTGCTTCTCTTAACTTACAAAAAAATTCCAAATCAAAAGCTTCATAAACACATCAGTTATGGGCATTTATGTAGATAAGTACCATTTTGCATTGATATTCTTGCAGATTCTAGTTATCAGAATATCACTACAGTTAAAATTCAGTATAAAAAAAAAGTTTTAGCCTGAGAGCAAAAAGATTTTGCATATGTTCTTACATTATAAGTATAAGCAAATGTGCGAAATTTCATGAAAATCTGAGATGATGGACGACATGACTGCGTGATTTGATTTGGAATGACCCAGCCTGCATTTTCAAAGTCTCCTATAAGTGGACAAAAGCCTACCATCTGGTTTACCTACAAATGAGCCTGTGTGAGAATTCCACTTCATATTCCCACAAATTGCTGCATGTAGGTATTTGTGTGAGCTGACAGACTGCAGTTGTAACTCATTGATATTATAGTCTTAGGATATTTTAATTTTGTGTTTTATGAAGTGCCCAGTAATACGTTTCTGAATATTTAAAGCATGTTAACAATATTTACATCACTCTAAAGTCTTACCAAATGTGACTGACAAGAGTGGCCTTCTCCAAAAGTCTTTGTACTTGCAATGTTTAAAGGTCAGTGCTGGGACATCAGTGTATTACAGTAGTATGACGCAGTTCTCACAAAAACTTGACAAAATTACCTTTGAAGATTAGAATATTTCCAGTTGCTGTTAAATACGAAACATGCAGTTCGTTAACAAAGTCATTATTAGTTCAGCACACAGCATAGCTAAATTGTAATTGTAAAGACACTGGTTAGACTCCAAGTAGTACCAACATTTTTTAAATTCCATATTCGTTAACAAGTTGAAATGTTAATTAACAAATATGGAATAATTTTTTAACAAAAATAACATCTTTTTATTTTTAAGAACTATTTGCATGAAGATATGAGTATTCACAATATATTAAAATTTGTTACAAAAATGTTAAACAGCAAATAGAATGTTTTTTATTTCTAGAGGTTGAACAATATTATCGCTTTCCATAGACCCAAAAAATGAGATGATTCTCATGGGTGTGGAACATGTCAGAAAGTACAACATAAAACAACAAAACATTTGAATGTAATACTTACTACTCTGGTCATTTTCAGGAGATTGTCAAAATAGGTGAATACATTACATAAAGTGGAACTGCTAATATTTACAGAATTAATACGCTGTCAGAATGAAACATTGTTATGCACTTTTAATAAATGTTGTTGTTGTTGTTGTTGTGGTCTTCAGTCCTGAGACTGGTTTGATGCAGCTCTCCACGCTACTCTATCCTGTGCAAGCTTCTTCATCTACCAGTACCTACTGCAACCTACATCCTTCTGAATCTGCTTAGTGTATTGATCTCTTGGTCTCCCTCTACGATTTTTACCCTCCACGCTGCCCTCCAATGCTAAATTTGTGATCCCTCTATGCCTCAAAACATGTCCTACCAACCGATCCCTTCTTCCAGTCAAGTTGTGCCACAAACTTCTCGTCTCCCCAATCCTATTCAATACCTCCTCATTAGTTACGTGATCTACCCACCTTATCTTCAGCATTCTTCTGTAGCACCACATTGCGAAAGCTTCTGTTCTCTTCTTGTCCAAACTGGTTATCGTCCATGATTCACTTCCATACATGGCTACACTCCACACAAATACTTTCAGAAACGACTTCCTGACACTTAAATCTATACTAGATGTTAACAAATTTCTCTTCTTCAGAAACGCTTTCCTTGCCATTGCCAGTCTACATTTTATATCCTCTCTACTTCGACCATCATCAGTTATTTTGCTCCCTAAATAGCAAAACTCCTTTACTACTTTAAGTGTCTCATTTCCTAATCTAATCCCCTCAGCATCACCCGATTTAATTTGACTACATTCCATTATCCTCGTTTTGCTTTTGTTGATGTTCATCTTATATCCTCCTTTCAAGACACTGTCCATTCCGTTCAACTGCTCTTCCAAGTCCTTTGCTGTCTCTGACAGAATTACAATGTCATCGGCGAACCTCAAAGTTTTTACTTCTTCTCCATGAATTTTAATACCTACTCCGAATTTTTCTTTTGTTTCCTTTACTGCTTGCTCAATATACAGATTGAATAACATCGGGGAGAGGCTACAACCCTGTCTCACTCCTTTCCCAACCACTGCTTCCCTTTCATGCCCCTCGACTCTTATAACTGCCATCTGGTTTTTGTACAAATTGTAAATAGCCTTTCGCTCCCTGTATTTTACCCCTGCCACCTTCAGAATTTGAAAGAGAGTATTCCAGCCAACGTTGTCAAAAGCTTTCTCTATGTCTACAAATGCTAGAAATGTAGGTTTGCCTTTTCTTAATGTTTCTTCTAAGATAAGTCGTAAGGTTAGTATTGCCTCACGTGTTCCAACATTTCTACGGAATCCAAACTGATCTTCCCTGAGGTCCGCTTCTATCAGTTTTTCCATTCGTCTGTAAAGAATTCGCGTTAGTATTTTGCAGCTGTGACTTATTAAACTGATAGTTCGGTAATTTTCACATCTGTCAATACCTGCTTTCTTTGGGATTGGAATTATTATATTCTTCTTGAAGTCTGAGGATATTTTGCCTGTCTCATACATCTTGCTCACCAGATGGTAGAGTTTTGTCATGACTGGCTCTCCCAAGGCCATCAGTAGTTCTAATGGAATGTTGTCTACTCCTGGGGCCTTGTTTCGACTCAGGTCTTTCAGTGCTCTGTCAAACTCTTCACGCAGTATCTTATCTCCCATTTCATCTTCATCTACATCCTCTTCCATTTCCATAATATTGTCCTCAAGTACATCGCCCTTGTATAAACCCTCTATATACTCCTTCCACCTTTCTGCCTTCCCTTCTTTGCTTAGAACTGGGTTTTCCATCTGAGCTCTTGATATTCATACAAGTGGTTCTCTTCTCTCCAAAGGTCTCTTTAATTTTCCTGTAGGCAGTACCTATCTTACCCCTCGTGAGATAAGCCTCTACATCCTTACATCTGTCCTCTAGCCATCCCTGCTTAGCCATTTTGCACTTCCTGTCGATCTCATTTTTGAGACGTTTGTATTCCTTTTTGCCTGCTTCATTTATTGCATTTTTATATTTTCTCCTTTCATCAATTAAATTCAATATTTCTTCTGTTACCCAAGGATTTCTACTAGCCCTCGTCTTTTTACCTACTTGATCCTCTGCTGCCTTCACTACTTCATCCCTCAAAGCTACCCATTCTTCTTCTACTGTATTTCTTTCCCCCATTCCTGTCAATTGTTCCCTTCTGCTTTCCCTGAAACACGGTACAACCTCTGGTTCTTTCAGTTTATCCAGGTCCCATCTCCTTAAGTTCCCACCTTTTTGCAGTTTCTTCAGTTTTAATGTAAGGTCATAACCAATAGATTGTGGTCAGAGTCCACATCTGCCCCTGGAAATGTCTTACAATTTAAAACCTGGTTCCTAAATCTCTGTCTTACCATTATGTAATCTATCTGATACCTTTTAGTATCTCCAGGATTCTTCCATGTATACAACCTTCTTTCATGATTCTTAAACCAAGTGTTAGCTATGATTAAGTTGTGCTCTGTGCAAAATTCTACCAGACGGCTTCCTCTTTCATTTCTTAGCCCCAATCCATATTCACCTACTACGTTTCCTTCTCTCCCTTTTCCTACTACCGAATTCCAGTCACCCATGACTATTAAATTTTCGTCACCCTTCACTATCTGAATAATTTCTTTTGTTTCATCATGCATTTCTTCAATTTCTTCGTCATCTGCAGAGCTAGTTGGCATATAAACTTGTACTACTGCAGTAGATGTGGGCTTCGTATCTATCTTGGCCACAATAATGCGTTCACTATGCTGTTTGTAGTAGCTTACCCACATTCCTATTTTCCTATTCATTATTAAACCTACTCCTGCATTACCCCTAATTGATTTTGTGTTTATAACCCTGTAGTCACTTGACCAGAAGTCTCGTTCCTCCTGCCACCGAACTTCACTAATTTCCACTATATCTAACTTTAACCTATCCATTTCCCTTTTTAAATTTTCTAACCTACCTGCCCGATTAAGTGATCTGACATTCCACGCTCCGATCTGTAGAACGCCAGTTTTCTTTCTCCTGATAACGACATCCTCTTGAGTAGTCCCCGCCCGGAGATCCGAAAGGGGGACTATTTTACCTCTGGAATATTTTACCCAAGAGGACGCCATCATCATTTTAACCATACAGTAAAGATGCATGCCCTCGGGAAAAATTACGGCCGTAGTTTCCCCTTGCTTTCAGCCGTTAGCAGTACCAGCACAGCAAGGCCGTTTTGGTTATTGTTACAAGGCCAGATCGGTCAATCATCCAGACTGTTGCCCTTGCAACTACTGAAAAGGCTGCTGCCCCTCTTCAGGAACCACACGTTTGTCTGGCCTCTCAACAGATACCCCTCTGTTGTGGTTGCACCTACGGTACGGCTATCTGTATTGCTGAGGCACGCAAGCCTCCCCACCAACGGCAAGGTCCATGGTTCATGGGGGGGGGATGTCTTGCAATCCAGTATCTGATTTTGGAATCTCTGTCTGACTATGATGTAATCTAACTGGAATCTTCCCGTATCACCCATCCTTTACCAAGTATACCTCCTCCTCCTGTGATTCCATAACAAGATATTCGCTATTACTAGTTGAAATTTATTACAGATTTCAATTAGTCTTTCTCCACTCTCATTCCTTGTCCCAAGCCTATATTCTCCTGTAACCTTTTCTTCTACTCCTTTCCCTACATCTGCATTCCAGGTCTCCATGACTATTAGTTTTCCTCTCCTCTTACGTTCTGTATTACTCTTTATCCTCATATAATTTCTCTGGCTCTTCATCCTCAGCTTGCGACGTCGGCATGTATACTTGAATTATCATTGTCAGTGTTGGTTTGCTGTCATTTCCGATAAGAACAACTCTATCACTGAATTGTTCGCAGTAACACACTCTTTGCCCTACCTTTCTATTCATAACAGTTCCTATTCCTGTTATACTATTTTCTGCTGCTGTTGATATTATCCTATACTCAACTGACCAGAAATCCTTGTCTTTTGTCCATTTCACTTTACTGACCCTACTATATCTAGATTGAGTCTTTGCATTTCCCTTTTCAGATTTTCTATCTTCATTACCTTGTTCAAGATTCTGACATTCCACGCCCTGATTTGTAGAACATTACCCTTTCGATGGTTATTCAGTCTTCTTCTCATTGTCATCTCCCCTTTGGCACTCCCATCCCAGAGCTCCGAATGAGGGACTATTCCAGAATCTCTTTGCCAATGGAGAGATCATCGTGACATGTTTTTCAGTTACGGGCTACAAGTCTTGTGGATGCATGTTACATATCTTTAATGCTGTGGTTTCCACTGCCTTCTGCATCCTCATATTGTTAATCATTGCTGATTCTTCCGCCTTTAGGGGCAGTTCCCCACCCCAAGGACAATATCACCCCATTCGTGCCACAGTGCACCATTCATTCTAACATGACATTACTAAAAATAGAACAGGAAACTGACTCTGATTCCACACAATAGAATTAAAGCATCGAAATGCGTGTCTGATATTTTTCATAGTTCATGTATTTTCTGTTGTGGAATGGTTCGGTAAGATAATTATAAGTGAATATGTTTACAATGGATTGCAGAATTAGCATGTGCACTGGAGGTAACCATAATTTTATATTATAAATTTGTGTGTTTGTTGAAATATTGAGCTTTTTGCTGAAAATACAACTTACATGGAAAGAAAGATATAGGCTTTGTCGTGTTCACTACTTCTATATTTACATTGTGAGTTTGGTCTTTATCTGTCAGTTGTTGGGGAAAAAAGAGTAGTCTTAGTTTACAAAAGAGTTGATAATACTAAGTGAAATACATGTCAAGTGACTGACATCTATAATTTCTGCTTACAGTGTTAAAATGGTAAAAGTCAATGAAAAGGATGAGACTTCAAAAACTCCTGGACACGACCCACTTTCCTCAATGTCAAGTGAAGGATCGTTTGTTGTTTTGGGAACATCACCTCATGAATCTGAAAGACAGCCTGCAAGTGATATTACTATTGTCTCACAGCCACCAAGTTTTAATGAACTTATGTTGACAGATTATCAGGTATGCATATAAGAGAAAATTGTGCAGTGCAATCTCTTTTATGTCCATAATTTTTATGATTCCTATGCTATGCATTTAGACACCATCGAACTTACCGGAACCGCTATCTGCTGACTTGAGTCCAGAAGAGGTTCACAAAAAGCTTGAAGAAGTTGTGCAGCACAATCTTCATCTGAAAGGTAAACTGTCAAATTTTGTTACAGCTTTTTAGTTTGGGGTCCATAGTACTCTGTTTAGTCAACAAGCTGATAAAAATTTTGGAGAACGATGTCATTATAACTCACATTTTACAGATCCATGTTGTCTGTTTCAAAGACTAGTAGTAAGGTTTAATCACAGTCTTTCCAGTGTGTGACAGTTTTGCCTGTCTGTTTCCAGACTGGATTCACTTTGTTCAGAAGCAATTCCAGAATAACCGAGGATAGTTAGCTGCTAAATATTTGTATCTATGACATAGCCTATCTTGTTTTTATGCAAACATTTTTGTTGTTGATTGACATTTTGGAGCATTTGTGTTGTAAGATCAAAAGTTTTCATATTAATAATTCTTGTGTACTTTCAGCATTAATTGTTAAATTAGGTCTCCCATAAGTAGCACTGAAATATTTAATGAATAATGTTTTTCATTTGGAGGGAAGGGAGTAACTGTTTCATTCATGCTAAAACTGCAAGGTATTGTACATATCAGATTGTCCGGCAGTGTAATTACAAGTACAAGGGGAGGGGGAATTCTTGGTCTGGCACAGAGATGATAATATCATTCAAATTTTGTTTTTGTTTTGTTTACACAAGTTTTCACTTTGAGCTGCAGACAGGCACAACAAAAAGACCGTTACACATTGAGTTTTTGGCCAAAGCACGTAACTGCAGTCTTCAGGCATTCTGGCCAGAATGCAACTGCCGCATTGAACGAAAGCAGCAATCTGGATTAGGAGGGGGAAGGATAGCAGGGTATGAATGGGGCATGAGAAGAGCACTGTCTGTCGTAGAGGGTGTTCATGTGCTAGATGGCAGGACAAGGCTGCCAGGCACAGCATCAAAAGGCTGTGGGGAAGGGAGGGGAGCGGAGAAGGCAGAAAGACAGGTGGGTGAATTGGCAAAGGGCAGCACACAGTGAGGCTTAGAGGGTGTGGATTAGGAAGAGGCAATAAGACAGAGGGGGCAGAAACTGTTGGGTGGCGAGTGTGGTGATAGTAGGTTACCGTAGGTTGAGGCTGGGATAATTTCGGGAGTGGAGAATGTGTTCTAAGGATAACTCTCATCTGCGCAGTTCAGAAATGCTGGTGGTAGAGGGGAGTATCCAGATGGCCCGGGTTGTGAAGCAGCCATTGAAATCAAGCTTGTTATGGTTAGGCCGGTATTACACTATCAAATTTCTTTGTCCAATATCTTTGTCCAATATCTTTGTCCAATATCTTTGTCAAAGATATTTGATAGTGTAATAGGGATCTTTGACAAATGTCGTCCAATATTTGATCAAATCTAGGCCGAGGCCGTATATTTGATCAAAGAAATCGCTTCTCTTCTCTTCACTGCAATGCGATATGTTACCACGCGGAGCGCTAGCATCGCTGCAGCGTTCTGTCGTCTGTAGTGTTTTTATAACCATTGCCGGTAAATACAATTGGTGTGTGCCGACAACTACAGAATTAATAGAGATGTCTGAAGCTGATGAGGCGCTTTACAACGTGAGGCACCCTGAATACAAAAATAGATTAAGAAGATTGGAGACCTAACCTAACCTAACCTAACCTAACATAACCCTCTCCTGTAGCAAGGAATCGGAGTGTTATAGTGAGCCTGTCTTCTGAAGGTGTAGCAGTTCTTAAGTGAAAATTGTGCTTTGTGATATGAGGATCCACTTCATTGAGCACATACAGAAATGTATGCTCATCCATTCTTAAGTAATTGATGTACGACTTGACGTCTTCCACTGTATGCTCACGTAACAAGTTTTGTTGAATGCTTTTATCGTGTCGTAAAACCCACGGCTTCACCCAGATTAGATTAGTTTTTCGTTCCATAGATCCGTGCTGAGGAGATCCTCGTGGATGTGGAACATGTCGATTTTTTTAAGCTGAAATAAAAATACTAATAGTATGAATAAATACAATACATCATTTGTTTCTATTAAAAAATTCGTCAATGGAGTAGGCCACTAATAAGTCTTTCAGGCTCCTTTTAAACTGATCTTTATTTGTAACTAAATTTTTTGTTTCCTGGCAAATTATTGAAGATGAGTGTTCCTGAGTAGTGGACCCCTTTTTGAACTAAAGTAGGTGCTTATAAGTCCTTGTGCAGATCATTTTTGTTCCTGGTATTGTATGTATGAACTGAGTTGTTTGTTGGAAAAAGAGATATATTATTTACGACAAATTTTATTAAGAAGTAAATATACTGAGAGGCAGTAGTTAGTATACCCAGTTCTTTGAAGAGGTTTCTGCAGGAGGTCCGTGAATTTACTCCACAAATAATACGTATTACACGCTTTTGGACCTTGAAAACTTTTGTTTGACTTCAAGATTTACCCCAAAATATTATCCCATATGACATTATGGAATGAAAGTATGCAAGCTTTTTCATTTTTATGTTGCCTATGTCTGCTAACACTCGAATTGCAAATACAGATTTGTTAAGGCGTTTCTGCA